>NC_141670.1:80650046-83225046 GCF_028749965.1 Puma concolor | reverse complement strand
TAAAGTGTAAAAATCAAGAAATGAATTCATATATATAAACACTTTGTGGCTTTTTATTATTATACAGAAGTCTTAATGGCCTTTGCTCTTAATGTTAGGATAGATCATTTTCCCATCCTTTAATTTTCACTTTTTGCATATTGACAAGCATCACCTATACAAACACGTTGTCAGAGTGAAAGGGAACTACGTTTTTCAAAGGGTCCTGAGATCACGAAAGAAGTGGTCAATGTCCTTAGCAGCAGAACACTCCAATGAGGACGCCTTCCCTATCCAGGGAGCTGTGAGCTATTTTGTGCTATATGAAGATTCTGCAGTTAAGGAAAGAAAGAAGAAAGAAAGAAAGAAAGAAAGAAAGAAAGAAAGAAAGAAAGAAAGAAAGAGAGAGAATCAAGGGCCCAGGGCAGACCAGATCAATGTTAGCAAAGCAAACTGGACAACCTGAGGCTTCTTATAAAGCAACTCTCTTGCTTAAGAAGAAATTTTCCTGGGCCCCCGGTTGGGGGTGGGGGGCACTGGAGCAGCTCCCTCCCATCACCTGCTTCCCTGTCTGTGGTCATTTTCACAAGTCAGCAGGGGGTAGAGGCAGGAGGCAAATCCAGCACATCGTCAAAATAACCAAGTGTTCTGTGCCAAAAGGAAATGTGGGCTAAGAACTATAATGAGAGGGTAAGCAAGGAGCCACTGGTTCCAAGCAGCAAGATGTGTCAGCGAGAGAGAACAGCAGCCCTGCTGGCCTCGGTACAGGCCAGAGCCTTAATCTGTAAATCACTGTGAAGCCCAATACGTCAAAAAAATGTGGCCACCCCTGGAGTAAAGGCATAAGGCAACAAAATAACCTCCTGCTCTAACCTCCTGCGGATAACCCATGTGAAAATACAAAAAAGCGCCAGCGTCCAAGAGAGGGGAAGGGTAGCTTGCCAGAACCTAATTATATTTAATCAAGATGGCGAAAAATGATGAGCACGTGTCCCATAATCCCAAATGAAAAACACACGCATATGCACACACACGGACACACACACACCCCACTCTTAAGAATGCTTGACTGTACATTCTCTCATCTCCCTTTATAAGCCTACTCTAAAATTTCTGGCACGGGCCTGAAAGTCATTAGTAATTTAGCTGAAACGTAAAATTTTACTGCAGCGCATTGGTAGCTATTATAAGGTATAAATCTGTGTGGCTCTGGCAGGTTGAATTCCCTCCTACTCCCCTTCATCATGCTACAAAAAGCATTTAACTATGCTGGGGGTACAGGACTCACATTTTGGAATTAAATTAGAGACATGAGAATACTAAAATACCCTTTCTTTTCTTGATCCACGCCAACCATTTTGAACTGCTTTCTTGGGCCACGTCCCACTAAAGAAAATGTGATCTTCATCAGTAAATTTGGATTCAGCAAACTGCCTCACAAAAAAACATAGTGTGCAAAATCATCAGGGCCAACAAAATCTGTGTTTGCTTTGCCCGCATTTATCCTATCTGCCCAGGCCCATCATTTTCAGAGGTTGTTGGAGAGCACAAGGCTCTTACTCATAAATCCCAAGTTTCCCTATAAAATTAAGCAAAAAGAAAAACCATGTATACTGTTGTTTTGTTTTGTTTTGTTTCAGGGAATTTTGTCTTACTTTCTTGCAGTTTGTTTCATGATTTTTTTCAAATTCCTTCCTGGAATCTTTAGGTCTTGGATGCAAATATATTTTCATAGCCAAAGGGTTATGTATTTGAGCATAGTACCATTAGCACATGAGATCTGAACACTTATTAGTGGAGCGACTCAGTAGAAAGCATATGGGCCTTGGAATTGACACCTGAATTCTATCCCCTTGGCCAGGGATAGCAAATATCAGAACTTGTTTCACACGCTTTCTATTCTTGTGCCCATAGCAGATATTATTAATGGTTACAGAAATAGTAGGGGCCCAGGTGAACCTAAATTCAATAGTCCTTTCTGACTGAATCAAAACACAAGCTGAGTCTTTTTCTCGGCACAAATCTGCAGGTAACCATGATCAATTTATCAAAGTTAGCACATGAGACAACAAAACTTATTTGCCTTCTCAAGGATAAACTGTAAGCACTAAGAGTTCAGGAACCACAGTTATTCATTGTTTATCTCTGGCACATATCCCAGTACCCAGTACATAGCTGGCCTCAGAAAACATTTATTGAATGCTACGGAACTGTCTGATCCCACCATTAATTCCAAGAGCTTCCTTCACTAAGTAACTTCTTTTCCTTATTTTGTTTTCCTAGAAACTCGGTAGTGTGTTAATTACTAGTCACCTTATTATTGTTACCAAAAAAAAAATTAAATGTTAATTAAATATTACCAACACCATTAACTTTTTTTAAAGCAAATAATACTATGTTCAGTATGACTTAGAGCAAAATAAGTGGGCATGTTGTCTACTCCCTAGTTGCTTGGTGTCTGAAATGGGATAGCCTGAAATACAAATGAAAATGGTTTATGGATTTCCCTCCAGTTTGGTGTCTTCTAGTGGGAAGACTCAGTCACTTTCATCAATTTTGTCAAGTCTCCCGATGTCATGGAAATTTTCCTTGTCTGTTTAAGGAAATAAGACACTTTTACACAGTGTTATTGGAGTTACTGATATAAAGGCACTTCACACCTTTACTTCACACCTTTACAAAACTTTCAGGAATAACTAGCAGAGACATGTTTAAACCATAAGGGAAGATTCACTGGCCTATGTAATTAAAAATACTACAGAGAGTGTAAGCTAAAGGTAAACCTTGATCAAGCCACTCAGTTATGAATCCAATTTTTTTTTTCACTTCTTTCTATGTAGGATTCATCCTAAAACTGGCTTATCTCATGGTCCCCAAATGGCTGCAACTGCGCAAAGTAACACACTTTCTCATTAGTTTATTCAACAATAGCACCAATGTTCCAACATTTCCAGGAAAAGAAATGAGATTGAATCTATACAGATGGCGTAAAATTTATGCCACAACCTTAACTAATTATTTTAACTTGTGAATGGGATGCACTGATTAGATTAGCCTAGGTCATGTGTTCCATCTTGGACCCAGAAATGGAACCATTTCTCTCAGAATCACACAGATCCCCAAACAGAAATCAGTACTATTAGAAAAGGATTTTTAAAATAGTGCAAAAAACTCAGCCAATAACATCTACCATAACAGTATCTCTTTCTAATCAACTGAGGCAGAAACTCCTATGTGATCTATAAACCAAGAATAACTGTCAATCTCCTAAGCTTCTGTTATTTTTTTACTACACAAGCATTGTAAACAGTATGTAACTCAAATATTTTCTAATCCAACAGCCTATCAGTACTAATAGGGTTTGGAAGGAATGCACAATTCTTACTGCTGCTATAGCCTCTACCTATACGCCTTCAAGGATCATTCTCCCAGAATATTCTCCCACACTCAAATATTTTCAAGAGGCCCCATAGATGTCTCAGATATATTGAAAAGGGAGCACATAGTCTCTGGATATTTTGCTTCCAATCATTTCATATCAGAAATCTACTTGTCCATAGGGCAGCAACCATGGCCACAGCACATCCGCCATCTTTGCCACGATCTCTCCCATCACCACTCTATCGGTTCTGCTGGAGAATTCTATCCTGGCTATAGCATGGCTATACCATGCATCCAACTATAAAATAACACTGTGCTCCTTTTGCTTTTTCTTTTTTTTAATGTTTATTTATTTGAGACAGATTGGTAGGGAGGGGCAGAGAGAAAGGGGGACATTGGGTCCAAAGAGAGCAGAGAGATAGACCAGGAGCTCAGACTCACAAACAATGAGATCATGGCTTGAGCCGAAGTTGAATGCTTAACCAACTGAGCCATCCAGGTGCCCCAACACAGTGTTCCTTTCAATCCTCACAAACTCCCTCATGTAAAGCACTTCTTCATTTAATTGTCCTGATTCCCAGTCACCAAAACAAGGGCCAGTTAAGCTAAATATAGTCATGTCCCAGTTACTATCTCTGTAACACCCTCTTCTCACTCCACTGCCCATCAAAATCCTCTTCCCTCTGCCCACCTCTGTTTTTTTTTAAGTGACTTATGTTAGACTCCTGAGAGAAAAATAAGGCTGTACATCTCACTTTTAATTCATTTAAGACATCCAGATAATTGTCAAGGTTCCTTTTTACATTGGTTCTAGAGAGCTTAGAATTAAATGTATTTTACCGCTTCAGGAATACATATGTGCATTTTAAGCTTTATTCCCACGTGCACATTCTCTCTGTCCTTGATTCCTTCCCTTCTTATCCAGTGATTCTCATTTCCATTTTCCTGATGATTTTTTACCCTGTTGTTGCACCTCACCCATTGCACCATTGTGGTACATTTCCTACATCTTACTCCATGTTTGCAAGGTCCTCCCAGGTCTATGGCCGAAGGTATATGTGGTAGTCACAACCAGTGGAAACTTTTGCTAGTAGGGTGAGTTGACCTAGCCTTCTCCCTACCAGCCCTGACCTACCATTGTATCTCCTTCTTGATGGCTACATCAGAAATCCCTGGTAAACTGAGTAACTCATATACCTATAGCAGGGAGAATTTTTCAATGAGGGCAGTTGCCATCACAAAGATGATGGAGGCCTCGGTCTAGGAGATGGCTTCTTCCCTCTCTTAACTGGGATGAGGATATCACTGTTAACTCCAAATAGTGTAAATAATACCTCACCACAAGGGTGGATAGTTCCACCCCTAACTGGCATCTCAAAACCTGGGTTTAACCAAGTCACCTGATTCAGCCTAAGTTTTCTTTCATGTGGCACTGAGGAACATTGCAAAAATTAAGGAAAACAGTTATAAGTTATACTGCAAACAAATATTTGGTTTAAATGTAAAAGGTATCTATTTACAAGTAATGAAAGCAAAGTACTTCAAGTCATTGAATTTTCCCTTCTTGGAGAGAGAAGACCTCAGATGTTCTCATGCCAGGGAAGAGAGAGCATAAGTAATTGAAATGCAAAGTGAACCCTGGAGAAGGTTCAAGGTAATGGTGGAAGGAAATCATAGACACATCTTGTCTTGTCTTAAAGGTGTGGCACATTGAGAAGTCTGAACACACATGAACATGAAAAGCATGGGGCTGTGTGCAAAGGAAACAGAAGATCCTTTCTTGCTCATAATGAGTAGTATCTTCCTGAGGGAAGCAGGTGGACCAGTGGGAAAAAACCATTTGGGAACATTGGGAATGTTTGGAGGCGGTTGATATCAAATGCCCCAGCAGCTTTAGGCAAAAAGCAGTGAAGAGTATTTGAAGATAGTTAGAAGGTAATTATTTTTTTGGAACTATTACTCTATGTCAACAGAATGAGGTTTCGCTATTAAATGGGCTCTGCTCGTCCCACAGTGACTTAAATGAGAAATGTGCTGTCATTACAAGAATTAATGCCTTCCTCGGAGTTTCCTATTAACCCTTGATGTGCTCTTTTTAAGGCAGCTGATAATGGTTTTGAGTAGAGACAACGGGGGAGGAAAAATACAGAAGACAAGCACTGATTATACTTTTCAAGAAAGGGAATTAACTTAAAAATAACATTAAATTTCTTTTAAGCATACAAACAACATACAGTAAAAATGAAAAACAACATGAAACTATATGTCTTGGAAAATAAAAACTTATGCTCATAAGCTAATTGCATCTTGCAGATAACTAAATTGAATTGCAAACTATCAGAGAGAAGGAGGAGAGACAGGCATTACAGAAGTAAAGAGAAGTTTTTAAAAAATCAGCAGTCTCATAAGGCCATTTAGGTACTCACTGATGCATAAAATTTCTTTCTCTGTCAACTGAAATAACCTGATTTATTTCACTATCGGACTAGCTTCTTCCCATTATTTTACATTTGTTGTCTTTCAGGTCTGGATGGCTGAATGTTCAACTTATTCCCGAAGAACTGGCACGTGTGCTTTGTAAAGTGCATAGCGACAACCCAACTGGGGGACAGCAAGAAGCTGGAGGACCCGCTGCAAGCTAAAACCTAAAATAAACACAACAGAGGCACTAGTGGATACTTTAAAAAGGAATTTATGGCCCATTTCCTCATTTCCCCTAGGATTTTGCTTGTGAAAATAAATTTGATATTTTCAGCATTAAAAAAATATATTTTTCAAAAAGAAAACACGCCAAAGTTTCACACGTGTAACCCACCATTCCAATAAGACACAAGTGTAACAGCATTAGTGGGACCCTCCATAGCGACACTGGCTCTGAAGTCACCAGTCTGCAGAGCCACCCACACCTGAATATACTGTGACTATGCCCTGGACATGCCAGGCCCACTCACAGGTATCCGATTACTTGTTTCAGGACACCTGATCCATTGAGAAGTTGAGAAATGACAATTTACATTAGGCTAATCATCTTTCCCTTATTATTAAGAGTTTATTTCTCCACAACAGTCTTTCCTTCTAGGGAATAGAAATGGTGACCTTAAGCAAGATAAATCACGGTGTCATAAAATATATCCCATTTATTTAATAGCTTTCTACCCTAGAAAATGTTTCAGGCTTTGAAATTCTGTGTAAGTCATATACTTAGTATTTCTAATACGCTTTAAAAGCCCACTCAACTCCCCCCCAGCTGTTGAGAACAGGAAGTAAAGAAAATGAGCCTTTTTCCTGCTAGTCCTCCTAAGAGGAGTTGAGGGCACCAGCAGAGCCATTTTGGAATTTTGCTGGGAAGCAAGGATTAGCATCTGAGGGACACTGCCAGATTGTTTGATTAGAATAGTGTTGCTAAGTTATTTTAGATGGGATCCAAATAGGTAACACTAGCTTGAGGTTACACTGTGCACCTCAAAACTGGCCTCCAAGAAACTATGCAATGCTGTTGACCATCCATTTCTCTTCTGTTTCTAAAGCCATTGGAGAAGAACTAGAGGATTGGAGCCCTATCAAAGGCATTTAATCTCAGTCTTTCAAGCTTTTAAAGCAGATTCTTTAATTTTCTGGGACTCATTAAACTAGAAAATGTAAAATCCCTCAGACATTGGAGAAATTCTGTGTAGAGAAATATACTAGTTAAAGGTATAATGTTTCTAGGTATGTGGTACCCAGTAGATGTCCAAGAAGGGTTGAATAAACAAATGAGTGCATTAGCGGCAGTTTTCCCAAAGCCTCCATTCTTTAAAACATTTCTTTTGTTGGGGCATCTAGGTGGCTCAGTTGGTTAAGCAGCCGACTTTGGCTCAGGTCATGATCTCACAGTCCATGGGTTCGAGCCCCGCATGGGTCAGGTGCTGACAGCTCAGAGCCTGGAGTCTGCTTCAGATTCTGTGTCTCCCTCTCTCTCTGTCCCTCCCCTGCTCAGGCTCTGTCTCTCTCAAAAATAAATAAATGTTTTTTTAATTAAAAAGTCCCTTTCTATAATATACTTTCTATATATTTTGAACCCATTAGTTATCAGAAAACTGCTATGATTCATCTTCTCTTGTTAAGAGCACCTGAAACTTTTCTACTGTCAGATGGAAAACTATTCGAAAAATACCTTCTTAACTTATGGTATAACCCAACCCTTGAAGTAGATTTTTTTTTTAATGTACTTTAGGCTTTGGGGAATTACAGTTCTTACTGACAACACTGGGATTGCAAATTAAATTTGTGTAATATAACAGATCTAAGAAACCCACCAACACATTTAAAACACAAAGAATCTACAAGAGCACCTTAGATCTTTAAAGAGCCCTCTTATTTTACCCCATCCCAACTGACCTTTAGTTATTCAAAAATGTGTTTCCTGTCAGTGCTTTTCCATCCCACTTCCATTTTGTGGTACTGTCACTTGGCATTTTTCCTTGGATAAACGAGGGGTGCAGGGAAAAGTCTGGGTATTAATTGGTGGCATTTTTCAATAGGAAGAGAGCCCACTGAGGATTTCAATTCCCGGGTAAAAAATGCCTTTTTCTCCAGTTTTTTCTTTTTTCATGAAGTACTTAGATAATTGCATCAGCTCTTTATTTTACTTGTGTTGACAGCCTGAAAGTGCAATGTGATCATCCCAGCTGGAAGTCTCTGGTACTTTCCTCAGCCATCTTGTGACAGTAAAAATGGGTGGTCTTCCTTCTGGATCAAGAACACTGGTGGATAATTCATCACCCCGAGCCATGAGGTGCAGCCATACCAATTACTTCACAAGCTTTCCAAGAAATCTAGCAAACCAAACAGAGCTCACTTCCAATTGGTTCCTACTCTCTCTTCAGCAAAATTTCAGGAGGCGGAATATTTTCCACTATGAAATAGGTATTTTGGAAAGTTCTACACACGCTTGTTTGCACAGGATTGACATTTACACAATCGTGAACAACACTTTATGTGGTACTTAGGATTTCTTTAGAGGACCTTTATCCAAGTGCTGACCTGGCTTAACCCTACTTAACTTGTAAAAAATGAAGGGATTATAGAAGAAGGTATATGGCCGTGGGCCACTGATGGATTAGACTTTCCTTTGGTTGTGTTTTCTTAGAGCCTTTGAAGTGGGGCTTGAGTACAATCTTCCTTAATGTTCCCTCTTATGGATCTTGTTTTGTTACAGTAGCTGATCTTCTGGGGTTAAGAAAGTGGCGAAAGAATGTGTTGTGCTTATGTGCTTACTTTGTTTATAAACGGTATACCTTTGCAAGGACAAAAAGAGTTTCCTTCATAATGTTCTGGAGCCTGCTTCCGTGCAACTATATAAAATACCCGGAGTCCTATTTTTAATTTGAAAACTCAGCGCTGGTGGAGGGTGGAGAAATGGGCCCTCTCATACATTGCTTTCTGGTGGAGACCGTAAACATATACATACTCATTGATCTGGCAATTCTAATTCTAGAAACTAATCCCAAGGAAATAATAAGGATGTGTGCAAAAATTCAATCACTAGTGTAGCCATTTCAGCATTGTTTATGGTATAGCAGATTTGAAAACACATGAGGGTAAAAAAGGAATATGTTCCCATGCCTATGGAATGGAAAAGTAGGCAGCTGTGAAACGGCATATTGCAAAAGTGTCTATAATATTGACTTCGACAGATTTTCTCAGTCTGCAGGTGAATAGAAAATATAGTTCCATTCTATACCAAATGATCTCATTTTTGTTGAAAAAAAAAGTTATAAGCCTGCTTAAACATATGTATGCATTTATACAATCAAAGCAACAGGGTAGTCCCTAAAATATAGACAGTTATTATGTGGTGGGATTACGGAGGGATATTATTGTCTTCTTTTTTCCTTATTTGTATTTTCCAACGTTTTTTACTTTACATATTACTTGTGTAGTAATAAAAAAATATTTACAGTCTGCAGGGGTGTTTTGGGGGTGGGGCGATTTTTCCTCAAGTAAATGAAGTCAACTGAAGTTTACATTTCAGTGGACTGGTAAAGCTAGCCTGCATATATAGGGGAGATGGGTCATAGACGGAATTTTGGGCTTGGCTTCAGGCCTGAAATCCCAGCTTGGCTCTGCCTGCACAACTTCACTCAGTGCAAATCAGAGAATTCTTTTACTTCCCTGGGTCTGTTTCCCCACTTTTATTTTTCTTAACGTTTGTTTGTTTGTTTGTTTGTTTGTTTGTTTGTTTGTAGAGAGAGCGCACACACACATGCACACAAACAGAGGAGGGGCAGAAAGATAGCAAACAGAGAATCCCAAGCAGGCTCCACACTGTCAGCACAGAGCCCCATGCGGGGCTCAATCCCACAAACCATGGGATCATGACCTGAGCTGAAATCAAGAGTCAGACCCTCCACTGACTGAGCCAACCAGGCGCCCCAGTGTCCCCACCTTTAAATAAGGACACCACTGCTACCCTATGTGTCTCATAGTATTATAACAGGCATCAGGGGAGATAATAAAAGCAAAAAGCCTTGGATAAGTTAAGAGTGTTAAGTGAAAAGAATAAACAGGAATCAGCAGACAATTCAAACAGCATATCACGGGCTAATCCAACCAGCAGAGGCACTATCCTAATCTATCCACCCTTTCCCTGCTTCAGCCCCTCTTCTGTACTAACAAGGAATTCAGCTCACCACTTTCAGAATGCAGCTTGCTTCTGTTTCCATCCATGAATTCAGCACAAGCAGATGTGCAAAGAGTCAGAAGGCCAGTTCTGTGTTTTCCTACATTCATGTCCAGTGGCCCCATTAGCCCACTGCTAGCCACACACCTGCAGGCTGTATTGCCTCACACAATCCCTGCACTCGGAAGCCCTTACCTGGCCATATTAAGTTTGCCATGCGATACACAGTGTGCTCTGTTTTCATTTTTCCACAAGAATGTCACAATGGCCACGAGAAGGAGAGGTCCTACTTCACAAATCCACAATACCTTGAGTCGTCACTCTGGAAAATTCCTTCCCACTGCCTCTACTTGACAGAGTTTCTTCATCTTTAAATTTCTCACTGCTTATCTAGCTTCTGTCCCCAGATTGATCTGAAAAAAATGAAAGTCTAGTACAGAGTTTGTTATGTCTGAAGATTTAGTTGCCCAAGCTGTGAGGCCCAGACTATTAGTTTTTGAGTCACGTTTCTTGGCTCTCAAGCCTGCAGAAAATACGTCCGACTTACATGAGAGAAACAAGTTTTCTCAGGTAGCTGGAAAGGAGGAGGATACCATTGTCTGCTGAAAAAGAATCTTTCACTCTCGTCGGAAAATGACAAACCAAGTTACCAAGTGGGGTATCTGTCTTGTTGGCACCTTCCAGGCTCCCTGACCTCTGAGTTAAGAATGATAATGACATTCTAATATTTTCACTTTATGTTGAATATTTTCAGAAGTATTAAAAGCACCTTAATAAAGTGCTTGGGATCTAGTCTTTACCCATTTGGGGAACAATCACTTCAATCAAACAGGCTCTTTCTAATGCCAAATGCCCGGTATTTATCAGGTTAGGTAAGAATATGGGATCCTGCTGGCAAGAGGAATAAAAATGCTTTTAGGACAATAAATATATGTCCTCAACCCTTCTGCTGAGCATTAGGTGGGGACTTTGGCTGACATAAGTTCTGATAACCAGAGAGCTCCCTGTTCCCAGCTGCCCATCCCGGTGCCCCACTGCGTAACATTTTAAATCATCTCAGCCATGGTAAATGACGGCCAAAAGAACAGCTTCAGCCCAGAAGAGACAAAGGGACAGTGTTAGAGAAAGAAAAGCAGTGGTATTCTCGCTTCATTTTAAAATTAATAGAGTTGGTTATAGTTTCTAAGTACACTTGGAAATCCAGCTGCCAGAGAATGGGCTTGAACACTGAAAGCCCTCTTTAATCCGTGGACCCCGGACAGGTAGCGGTACTCTCCAGCAAGCAGGGCACAGGTAGTGGCACTGTAAAGCCAGCAAAGAGAGCCTGCCAGGAAGCTCCCACACTGTCCTCAGGGAACTGCCTCCACGCAACGGGCAGCTTTGATCTCTGCTGAGCCTGCTAGGGGGGTGCCAACGGTGCGGTGGGTGTCCGCGGGGTCATTTTACAGAGACCATCAAAGCCGCTTTCACATGGTAAAGACTAACAACCTGGCCTCTATTTGAACAGCTAGCAGCTCTTCAAACTGTCTAATTCCCAGAGCCTGTTAAACAGAAAGACAGCTAAGAAACAGAGTAATGTTGAGTCCTGGACAGAAGGGAAGGAAGAAAAAGTGAGCCGGCCAGGGGGTGCCACCGCCACGGGACGGCATCACCCAAACATCAGTGTTCCTATCTTTAAAATATATGATTTCTCAGGGTTACATCACTGGAGTACACAACTGGAAGGAATTGTGATTTGGCCAATGATGCGTATTAAAACGTTTCAAGAATCACCAAAATGGCAAGTAGAGATTTGTCAGAAGACAGGGAGAAAGAACAGCCCTGAAGAAGAATTTAAATGAAATAAAACAAGTAAATGGGCTTTTAAGTCAAATTTAAAGCCACTGGAAAGGAGCTTAAAGAAAGATAATTTAGCAAATGGCCAGTCATAATCCTTATAATCTTGCTCTTCTGACTTAAGAAATCCACGATGTACTTTTTAAATACTATTTTTCACTAGAAATACAAAAAACATTGGAAGATAACTATTATAACTATTGGAAGATAACTAAAAATGTTTTTCAATGTCCCTTTCACCCCCTCCCCACCTAAATTTCTTTCTATAGGAGAATCATAATGTCTTTCATTAAGACATTAAAACAAGACTAATTAGGTGGGAAGTGCTTTTAAAAAAAGACTGATTCTCTAACAGACCAATAGTTATCTTTGAATTTTTTTTTAATGTTTACTTATTTTTTAGAGAAAGAGAGAGACAGAGCGTGAGCAGGGGTGGGCAGAGAGAGAGGGAGACACAGAATCAGAAACAGGCTCCAGGCTTTGAGTGGTCAGCACAATGCCCAATGCGGGGCTCAAACTCACGAACCGTGAGCTCATGACCTGAGACGAAGTCAGATGCTCAACTGACTGAGCCACTCTGCAATAGTTATCTTTGGAGAGCATGATATAGTCTCCTTTGGATTGAGGGGTAATGTTGAAAGACTAAACATCACTTAAGTGTCATTAGCTAGTCTTAAGCTTCAGTAGTTAGTCTTTTAAGTAGAAGATAAAATGCATCATCAAAAATACAAAAGAAGATGAACTACATTAGCACTTCACATAAAAACAAATATAAATAATCAACTAATATGAAAAGATGCTCACCAATGTCTAGGAAGACACAAATTAAAACAACAATAAGATAGCATTTTTTCTCCTATTACATCAACAACAACAAAAAATTCAAAAGAGTGATAGCATCTAGTGTTGGTAAAGATATAGGAATAAATGGGTACTCTTTTACATTATTGGTGGGACCATAAAGTGGAATAACCATTTCTGAGGAGAAGAAAAAAACAAAACACAACAAACAAACAAACAAACAAAACGTAGTGGCTATAAAACATTTTAAATGCACAAATCCTATAGAATAGATAAGAATCTCAGTAGCCAATCACAGAATCACAG
Organism: Puma concolor; assembly: GCF_028749965.1. Classification (NCBI taxonomy): domain Eukaryota; kingdom Metazoa; phylum Chordata; class Mammalia; order Carnivora; family Felidae; genus Puma; species Puma concolor. The sequence goes on along the minus strand of NC_141670.1, from coordinate 83,212,082 downwards.
AAACTCAACTGCAACCAATTAAAGATCCCCCTCTTTCCCTATGAATAGTTCTAAATTCTGATGTCATGTCAAGATGTTCAGAAGGAGGAAGAGAGGTATATGATCTTCCAAATCATTAGCCCACACGAAATTCTCCAAGAAGTCATTGGCTCACCCAGTCTTCAGCTGGTATCCCAGACAGATCACTGATGAGATGTCCCTTGTTCCTGGTGGCATGACCCTTTTATGTCCAGTAAATTTCTCTGCTCCTTTCATATCATGCTCGAGGGCCTGGGAATAATTCTGCTGTTCCCCTGCTAAGCTGGAGGCTTGGGATCTTGGCAAGGTTGTTTGTGGGCAGATTTGCCTCTATGCAACACACAGTATTTCTTCTCTGGGGCCCCACTTCCCTAAATCCCTGTGGTCAGCTACCTCACTGAGATTATAACCTGGAAAACATAGGCCCTGGCCTGCCTCTAGGACCTGCAAATGCTCCCACTATCCTCACTTCCCCTCTACCCTCCCTCCCTTTCCACCATGCTGGAAAAACTTTCTCTAACCTAAAACAGAAGTTCTGTGGTCTTTTACGATGTGTCTCCCACACATTTTGTCTTTGCCAGTTTCCTTCATTCCCCTACGGATTTGGAGTTTTGGAAACCAAAGTCCTGAAGATGCTCTCCCCTCCCTGATTTCAGAGCTGGGGCATCTTTCCTCAGTGACAATGAACACAGAAGACCTTAGCTGCTTGAATATGGCAGGGGCAGGAGGGAGAGAGAAAAAAAAACATTGGTAATATTTCCAAATTATTCAATTGACAACCTAGCAGGCCACTATCCTGTACAACTGTAGCAATCCTCTCTATCCTGACTATAGCTATCCTACAAAAATATAATCCCAGAAATGTGTAAAGAGGTAGAGACACACATGATTATTGTAGCCCAGTTTGTAATAGTGGAAAATTAGAGATAATTTAAATGTCCACCAAGAGGGGAGGTGGCAAAATAAATCACAGTAAACTGAGACCATGGAATTCTGTGCAAACACTAAAAAGAATGTGTACATCTGTATGTGCTGACTTGGAAAGATCCTATGAGCATTGTGAAGTGAAAAGGGCAAAGTGTAGGATGATATGCATGATGTGATCTCATTTGTTTAAGAAAAGAAACACCCTGTTTCTGTGTATGTGTGTATGTGTTACTATGAGCAGAGGAAAGGATGGCAAATGTTAATAGTAATAATTTTTGAGAAGTGAAATTAGAATGAGGAAGGACTCTTTTTTTTTTTTTTTTTTTTTTTTTTTACTTTGCAACCCTTTTTAATATTTGGTTTGATTTGGCAAGCACCTTCTACCTTTAAAGATTCTTTTTAAAGGATAAAAAATACGTTGTAGCACATATTAATTTACCTCTAGATGGGACCTTAGTCATTCTCAAAGCATATAGAATTTCTTGGAGAATCAGGAGCTAAGACAAAAAAAATGCAGACCTTCCATTCATTGAGGTTTATGGTTCAGTTACAAAGATTAATCATTTAAGACTCGACGATGATTGTAAGAATCATTTTGTAAAACCCTGACTGGAAAGTTAATTCCTGCCATGAAATATAAGGAAACCAAAATTTAAACATAATTGAGGAAATTTAAACACCTTATCACTCTCTGCCGGGCTCTATTAGTCAAATAAATGCAGGAGATCTTGTTTTAAACAAATGATGACAGTTGACAATAAAGTATAAACATGATCCAAGCTAATATATGTGCTAATTGTTCTTTGTTTTAATCCCCAATACACATCCTTCATTATCTGAGAGATCAACTGCTTTGCCTTGAGTCAAACCTAGGAATAGTTTTTTTCTGCCATGGATACCACTGCAATATAAAAGGAATCTGAAGAGTCTGAAATCCAGGCCCAAAATGAACACAAGAGCTAACTAGAAATGCTAACAATAAGGTAGCAGAGGACAGAATTATAAACTCAATGGATATGTTTGGTACAGCATTATAGTGTGGCTACTTAATTAACAATGCTGATACTATAGATCCCAAACAGGGTCTAGTATCTTTATCGAGGATGCTAAAAGAAGAACTAATTTGACCACATAAGAGTAATTTTGCTTAGTATATAAGACAGTGACTCACACTAGCATATAAGAAAATAACCAGAGTTTCAAAACATCTGAACCTTCTCAGCCTCGTTAAGTGCTGATCAATGTAAAAAGGTTGGATCACCTCAACAGTAAGAGACGCTCTTTCAAATATTTCTAATAATTTTCCATCCAGTCATTCAACATTTGTTGAATTAGTGCCATGTACCAGTAACATTTAATATTTATCTAGCACTTACTACGTCCTGTTCTAATTTCATAAATTAACTCACTTAATCCTTATAACAATCCTATGACTCAGGTATATTGTCTTTCAAATTTAAAGAATTGGGCATTGACTCACAGAAATGAAGTAACTCACCCAAGCTCACCCAGACGGTTGTCACTGAACAAGTTGAGATTTGAACCCAGGTGATCTTGTGGTCTGGCCATAGACTCCTGTTCTTCACTCTATAAACTAAGCTTAACAAATAAGGGATTTTTTTTTATTGTATCTAAATGGGATGATAGATGCTAACTAAATTTATTGTGGTACTATTTCATAGTATATGTAAACCAAACTATCATGCTCTACACCTTAAACCTATGCAGTAATAGATATCAATTATTTCTTAATAAAACTGGATTTTTTTTTTTTTTTGCCCAGAGAAAATAAATAAAGGGTGCATTCTAGTAGAGGAAACAGAAATGTAAAAACAAATTACAATGCAATGTAATGCTTTGGGAGCATAAATGTAGGGATGAATAGAGAAAAACCACAAGTATCAGGGTTGAGTTAATAAGTATTATGGAAATGGGTGCAGGAGGGGCAGGACCTGGGTAGCAATTATTCCTCTTTTTGGAACTCCAGATTAGCATATATATGACTAAACGGACTAAACGAAATACTTCATGAATCCACCCAGATTAGAAGTATGTAAACTAATCTCTCACGTGTATTAAACTGGGTGTTCTGAAAGTCACTGAATTTCAGGAGACTGTGATAACCATCTAATGCCTTACTTCTATAAGAAACACTTTGTGATCTCAAGAAAATATTGCAGCATTTTTATTTGATGGGATGAAGCTTTAGGCTGAGCAAGATCTTTACCTTTAACGCCTAACATATGTAGTCCTGGAAGATTAACCAAGTGACCTTTAAAACTTTGCCCTTCACTTCTTAGAAATCCTGTCAATAAATGGAATGTCCATTTTCACTTTCCTTTAACTGCTCTAGACACAAATACTCATTTTGCAAAGATGTTGGCGTGTCATTGGCAAAATTCACTTGTGCTATTTCTATTCATTATCCTTATACCAGACTTCATCCCAAAATAGTCCTGCATAAGATGCCACATGTGTCCTCTAGCACTCCAGGAATTAAGAGCATATGCTCCATAAAAATGGAATCCCAATGACTCCAGACTAAGTTACCCAGCAAAGATGTCCATCCAATGCACTTATGAGCTCTTTCTCAGTGTCGCTTTTGTTCTAAGCTCAGTTAGCTGTATCAAGATGAAACTCAGCTGTACAACTCAGTACTTTTAAAGGTTCAGTACATTAATGTTGTCTCGGCCTGTTTGGGCTGCTCTAACAAACTACCACAGATTTGGTGGCCTGTTACTTATAGTAACAGAAATTTATTTCTCACAGTTCTGTCTGGGAAGTCCAAGGCATCAGCAGATTCAGTGTCTACTGAGTGCCCACTTCTGGGTTCCTAGGTGACCATCTTCTCCCCATGTTTTCACATGGCAGAAGGGGCAAGGGATCTCTTTTATGAAGGCACTGATCCCATTCATGAGGGCACCACCCTCGTGACCTAATTACCCCCTAAAAACTCCACCTCTTAATACCATCACCTTAGGGGTTAGGATTTCAACATAACAGTTTGTGGGGGATACAAATATTCAGTCTATAGAAATCCATTTCACAGTATGTAAATAATGGACTCTCCAAAAAGTCAACAGTCACAGACCCAGATGAAAAGTATATGTATTCCTATGTACATTCTTATTATGGGCCAGACAATGGCAACACAGAAATAACTGACACAGGTTCTGCTTACATTATCCTAAAACCAAAGTTTGCAGTGGATCAATAGGCCTGCTTCATGTTCGTCACTTTGTAGAGTGTATTTTTGAAGTACTTCCTTAATTCAAAAGTAAAATCTTTATCAAGTAAAGACATCAATAGTATCCTCTCCAAGACTGAGGGCCAAATTCCTTCCCTTAGAATCCCCACAGGACTTTTTCATACTACTAGAGTAAACATATGTAGCCAATACATGGATTTCAGCCAAGGTAGGATAAAAAGAAGAATCTATGAAATATAACATCAAATCAGTCACTTTTAAGGTACTAGCATAATCATCTGCCAGACAATGACACTTTTAGGGAACAACCATCTGCTGGAAAAAAAAAAAGAAAGAAAAAGAAAGAAAATCTAAAGGTCATCTCATTTCAACTGAAAAGCTGAATTGTGAAAATTATGGTTGGCAAAGTGATATCTCTTCAATCAAAATAAAACATAAAATGATCCTTACTAGGCCAACAGCAGCTGTCCAATTATAATAAACAAAATTCCTCAGTTGATGTCTTTTTCTAGACCCATGTTTTCTTCGCCTTTTATTTTTTCCTCAAAAAATTACATGGAAAGACCCAAGGATGGGGTGAAGAAAGAAAGACATTTGGGGCTAGTTCTTGTGTGTGTGTTGGATTATATGAAATACACAGATAAAAACTGGGTGTAAGCCTTAAAATAGAGCAAAGTGTCAGTTTCAAAATAAATAATGATAATGGTATTTTCAAGATCAGCTCTCTATTCATGTTCTGTGCCAAAGCATTTAAATACCCTGTGCTACTCATAACATAATGTGGGTGGTAAAGGAAAAAAAGCCATCCCTACTTCAACATGTTATTCCTAAAGAGTCTATTCATGTCAAAGATACAATTAATTTATATAACCCCAATATCCTGACGCTGAAACACAAAGTACACAAAGCAAAACATTCTCTTATTTTGAAAAGAGAAGAATGAACATAAACGCTGCTTTATGCAATTGCCCAAAGCTATTTAAGATAAATAATAAAATAATTTAAATTAACAAATTATTCTAGTAAACCATTTTTATCAGACACTTAATTTTGTTTTCAAGTCCAAAGTTTGAGCCCACACATACTTTTTCCCCACGGGAGTTAACAATTGCTGTGCTGGCAGTTTTGTAGAATTTGAGACGATCTGGACCTGGCACCCCTTCATTCAGTCTAGATGATGACATTTTCCCATTATATAGTGAAACGACTGATTTTAGACACATTGTTAGGTCACCTGTCTCACCTATTTGGCTGTACTCTGTTTTGGGGGTACCTTTTCATTTAAAATTAACCTTTGGGCCATCAAATCTAGTCAGCCAGAAACATCAACCACATACATTTTTTGTCTAATCGGATTAATAGACAGGTTTCACATATTTCTCTTGAAGAACTCTTAATAATACTAAATCAAATTACTATTTTCAATAGGACCTTTTCTAAGTGAAGAAGAAACAAACAAAACTTTGTAAAAAAAATCTTTTCAAATAACCCAAAATTCAACTCTTCAGACAAATAGCACATTTAAAGTCAAGTCACGAACATTTTTCAAATGAAGTTAGATTTTAATTACACCTGTAAGTCACTAGAAATTTATTTTAGAGTTGCCTTAAAAATTTGAGTATACTGAGTAAAAGCTGAACCTTATCAACAATTTGTGAAAGATGCCTTAAGAAAATATGTGAGGCTTTACCCAGAAAACAGATATTCTTTTCTGTGTCTCTTTTGAAAGAAATCTTGTGAATTTAAGGAGGTGTGTGTGTGTGTTTATGTGTGTGTGTGTGTGTGTGTGTGTGTGTGTGTGTGTGTCTATACTTGACAGAGGGAGAGAGAACACCCATGAGTGCCCAAAACATATATTTAAATATCACCAATTACGGAGGCATCCCTACACTTAGCACTCATGTATAACCTTTATGTACATATTCAGGTGGGGTAAAGCAGGGTATTTATGGAATACAGGGCAGGACTGCTGGGAACCACTTCTCCCTGTGACAGGGCGGTAATGCTATGGGTGGACCATATCCAAAAGAAATACGATAGAGACTATACATGCGACAGCATCCTAAAGAGGTCAGAACTATAATTTCCTAAAGTCTCCAACCCCTGGGAGGTAGGGAGGAGAAAGATAGCTTTAGTTCTATAAGCTAGTACACGAGTGAAGAGGTTTTATTGCTTGTAAATGTTTAGTTTATTATGAAATCAATCCTTCTGTCTTGTTTCTGATAAAGTGTATCTTGCCACTGACCCCAACTCAAGCCAGAAACACTTAAGTAACACAGTGTATACAAAGGAGATGTTGGTGTTCATAACAGTGTAAGGGGTTGTTTCGATTCCACCTGTCTTGATGATTAAAATAGAAAGAATGGGCAAGCTTCTAGTGGAAGCTCCTAGCAGCAAGATTATTTTACTTTTGTGTATCCCACCCATTAACCCATTATGGGTGTGTGCAGTGGGGTGGGTAGGGCAAATAACACACACACTGAAATCTGTCTGGCTCGAGAAAGCTCAGTACCCATATTAAAGAAATAACAGAGGATTAAAATCCTAAAGATCAAGATTTGGTCAAAGGAGGCAGCACACTGTAGTGGAAAAGGCAAGCATATTCAGGTTTGACTTTTGCCACTTAATAGATGTGCAGACCTGAGCGAGTTGCACTTAGCAACAAATTCCCTCATCCTTAATATAGAGTTTAGGGGGTCTTTGTAGGAAGTGAGTGGGGCAATGACACTTGGTAGGCATTCAGTTAGTATTTGTCTCCACTTGCACTTACTAAACAAAACTTATTAAGAAATCTAAAATTGATCACCTCCCGGCATGTGACCACTTTGCCCAAGAATCTTCCCACGTACCTTCCATAGTACGTTTATCACTTCCATGAACTGATGTTCTAACGCCAAAAAAATTTGGTTTATTCTAACTATATGAAGTTTATTGGCTCCACATGGCATGTTTGGTCGTCTACAAGTTTGTTCCATAAAGGCAGGAACTATGATCCTCCTGTACAAACTTGCATCCCAACTCCCAGCTCAGAGCATGGCACACGCATATTAGAATGAGCAAAATAAATGAAATGAATGCATAACCCACATGCACCCAACATGTTGAAAGAACAAGAGTAAAGCTTTTGAAAACTCTATTTATTCTTATTTCTTACTTATTTCAAAAATAAAATACTGAGGCAAACTTAAGCCACCATAAAGAAAGGAAAACTTATCTCTGCCACATTTCTGGAAAGCACCATTCCTAGGTACTCTCTTGCAGGCTTACCTGTAGAGCCACAAATGTTCTGCTTTTCAACTTTATCCTAAACATAAAGGTGTGCTGGAAAGAGCATTCAAATTAGAAATTTGAAAACCCAGGGGCACCTAGGTGTCTCAGTTGGTCCAACTTCAGCTCAGGTCATGATCTCAAGGTCCATGAGTTGGAGCCCGGCATGGGGCTCTATGCTGACAGCTCAGAACCTGGAGCCTACTTCGGATTCTGTGCCTCCCCCTCTTTCTGCCCCTCCCCTACTCATGCTCTGTCTCCCTCTGTCTCTCAAAAATGAATAAACGTTAACAAAATTTTTTAAAGAAATTTGAAGACCCATATTTTGGTTATTTCCACATGTGAACACTTAGGTAAATCACATTATCTTTGTAGTCTCATTTTTTTCTCATTTGTGAAATGGAGATAAATCGTCCCTGCACTAAATGCACATCACACCAGTTCACTGTGAGAAAGGCTCAGAGAAGATAGTCAAGACAGCTGGAATACTGTAAACTTCTATACAAAAGTAATGAACTGTTATTCTATTTTATTTATGTAATTTATATAAATTCACATGTTGTTAGAATGAGTATGTTCTTAGAAGGAGGGCAAGAGCAGCTGCTATGAGAGCAAGCATAAGTATGCCTAGTCTGGGTTGTAATCCCAATAGAACTATTTGAAGAAGATATGAGTCAGGGCACCTAGGTGGCTCAGTTGGTTAAGCTTCCAGTCTTGACTTTGGCTCAGGTTCTGATCTCACAGTTCATGAGTTCAAGCCCTGCATTGTGTTCTGTGCTGACAGCTCAGAGCCTGGAGCCTGCTTCAGATTCTGTGTCTCCCTCTCTCTCTGCCCCTCCCCAACTTGTGCTCTGTCTCTTGGTCTCTCAAAAACAAACAAACAAACAAAAAAAACATTAAAAAGGAAAAGAAGAAGATATGAGTCAAGTGGGGAGAAGAAGCTGTGTGAGTGTGTGTGTGCATGTGTGTATTGAAGGAATGGAAAGGAGAGGCACCATCATTTATTGAGCACTTATTATATGCTACAATTGGCCAACATGAACATACTGTCCAACCATTAATCCAAGTCCTTTGCTGAATCCCAATATATTTGCCCCAAATAATCTTGTTTAAATTATTGTTGTACACTTTCTATGAAGAAAGGGTGTGCTAAGGGAAATTTGAAACCTAAAACCTGTCTCAAGAGATAATAAATTCTAAATCTGCAGTGTGAAATTAGCAGCCTTAGTCCATTGACTTCATTCTTCAATAGCATGATTCAGTGTTGTGCTTGAGCTAGCTAACTCTGACTTACAGGAGTCAATGTTATGCAGTATCTTCTCAATTCCATTTTCATCAACATTGGTCATTTGAAATCAGCCTTGGTGGGAGTATTTACACTGTAGAAATGGGTAAGGGAACAAATCAGGGTTTTTTTTCCCCCTGAGAGTCAGTTGTTAAACATTTACCAGCATACCACTGCTTTATGATTTTCCTCATATCAAGCTGTTTAATTCCTCTGTGGCTGGAATCCCATCTTTTGCAAACATTTCCAAGTCTTCTTTTTCTCACTAAAATAACTTGGAGAGTTCTGTTTCATAAATTAATTGAGCTCAAAGATTGGTCTGGAAACAAACTGACTCATTTTTGCTTTCCATGACTCTTCTGTCTTTCTTCTTACTTCTCTTTCATTTTCCATTTTTTCTCAACCATCACAATACCCACCTTTCCCCATTCTAGAAATTATTCTCCATCCAGGCTCTCCTACTTTCCCCTAAAACTAGCACAGCAAAATTAGGTACCCAAGTGAAAACATATGCCAAGTCCTTTTCGTTTTCATGCACATAGCCAGTGCCTATTTTGGGGGGATTTATAAGTAAATAAAAGGATGTACTTCTGTCTGCTTTATATTTTATATGCATCCACATTTATATGTATCCACATTTCATCTAGGAAATTTCCTGCAGGGACAAGCTATAATACAATGGATTGGCTATAAAACAGTAATAAACCATACTAGCCATTTACACGCAAGCTGATCAGCAATGATGATGAACCTATTTGTGAAATAGGTGTCAGTTACTGTCTCCTCACCCTAAGTACAAACAGCCATCTCCATGAAGTAGCAAATTAAATTCAGAATCACAGCCTGTTAGCTGTAACTTGGACAAGTCATATAGACCCTGTGAGCCTCAGTTTTCTGTAAAATGGAAAGAATAATAAGAGTTATATTCATTTTGAAGAACTATTGTGAAGGTTAGTGATAATATTAATAGAGTACCTGACACAGTGCTATATATTATTATTATTATTTGTTTATCTGGGAAATGTTGTTACATTTACACTATATCCTCTTCTGGACCACTGAAGAACTCACACACTTTCTTGAAAAATGTCTCTTCTTCTCTGTCTATTACTACAATTTTGTCTATCACTATAAGATACTTTGAAATAATAAAAAATTGACTTTAGTTTATGAAATTATTATATATGTGTATTAAAGACATTTCTTAAATAGTGATAAGAGAAAAGGGAAAACAAAATCTGTTCCTCAAAGATATTCCAATGATACAGTGTTATATAAACTTCCAGGCTTTCTAATATGTGTATACAGTTATAAAATAGAATCAAAATATGTATGTATTTTTGTAATCTATATTTTCCACTTAACATATCATGAACCTCTATTATGTCAATATATATACAGTAAAACTTTAACATCTCTAATGAGTTCTGATTTATGGATGTCACACCATCCATCAAAGACAAAGTCCAAACATTGCTATGATAACCTATTGCAACTTTTAGGCCAGTGTCAGGAACCCCTTTGTCTGATGGTCTGAGAAAAGTGTTGGCCAGATAGTGTAACCACTTCAGAAAAGTCATGCACACAGTGATGGATGTTGGATACCAGATCTTAATAAGGCAAAGAAGAAGCGAGTGGGATGAGCCAACACATGATAGTTAGCTGGCTCCACAGGAGAGAAATTTCCTACAAATGTCCTGGAGAAGAGGATCAAATAGGAGGCTTATTTCCACCCTCCTCCCTTGTACCCCTAATGGGGAAGACAGTGTTGAATAGCTCTTTCCTAAGACTAGGACCATTGGCCAACTCCAGCAGACCAAGAGTATAAAGGCCATGGCTCTTTGGCCAATTTGTCATCTCTTCTTTTTTTTTCCCCCTGGGTTTCTGAAAGAAATGAGGAAACCTGCAGGCAATTAGATGTTTAGTGTAAACCTCTGGGCTAGTGCTGTCTCAGGGCAGGAGCTAAATAGTATAAGTTGGCAGGAAATATAGTTTACCCCTATCCACCCAATTCGCTAAACCATATTTTCTTACAGATTATCTCAAAACAGAGAAGAAATCAGTTGAGAAACCAGTCCAATGTGGTTAAGAAGTAGGTAAAAGTATTCATAACTTATTAACATTAAAATGACCAAAAGCTTCAAAACTGTTTTTGAGCCTGTGTGTGTACGTTTGAACGGATCTGGTCTTTCATGCAATCAATTGCTGCTAACAGCAAAACACGAGTTACAAAAAGGGTTTAAAAAAAAATCAATGCATCAAAAGATAGAAGGCTATTATTACTCAGAAAAAGAAAGGAAATGGGGCAACTGGCTTATTTTGCAGTTGTTTTTCACATTCTTTTGGATGCAAGCACAGAATTGCCAGTGATGTCTCTTAGCAAAATTGAGTTGAGGCAGTTAGTTGGAAAAACCAGCCATAATATTACCCTTTCTAAAATTCCCCCAAGTCACTCGTTGGCACCATCTTGGAAAACTGCCTTGACTCCTACCCCCTTCTCTGCTCGCTCATTCCCCTCTGCTATTTGGCTCAAGAGCACCCACACAATAAAGCAGAAAAAAATACTTGTTACTCTGAGCATGATTCACTTCCACAGAGAGTCCCATTTTGAATTGCTTGTCTTCCTCCTGTGTGGTCATCCCTCCTGGCCTTGGGATCTACAGCAGAATAATTGCTTTAGGCCAAAGGGGTTTCTATTCTTTCTTAAGAGTTACCATTTCCTCCCATCAAGAGTGGTTAATAAAAAGCCCTCAGATCAGTTGTATTTGCTGTGCTTCAATGTCAAGCTGCCATTTAAAGGGTTTAAAATTAGGTTGGGCACTGTTGCTGCCTTTCCTGTAGCCAGTTAATCACAGGATTCTTTGCCACATTGAGGCCAGAATGGGCATGGCACATGCAACAAGTAAGGAAACCATGGATTACAGGCCAAGCAGCTCATGTGCTTACACAACAGGAATTGTTTAAAACACTTTGAACATTATTTTATTTGTTTTTAACCGTCCTTTAGTTAAGAATTGTTTCTCTAGGACCCAGCACTAAGCTTGGCACATTTGTTAATGAGCAAATGGGTTTCTGGCTTTTCCCTTGAAAGGCTGGCCAAAGTAATAACAGTCCTTTGCTTGGGCAATTCAAAACTGGCATTTGAGTTGGAGAGGTGCTACACTCATCATTGAACTTGAAATTGTGAGGGCCCCCTGTTCTCCTTCCTGGTTGGGCTACGGTGACCTACTGATGATAATGTTAAAATTCAGAAGAAGCTCAAGGCACATTTGAAAAATCAACAAGGGGTGCCTGGGTGGCTCAGTCAGTTAAGCATTAACCTCTTGATTTCAGCTCAGGTCATGGACTCACCACGGTTTGTGGGACTGAGCCCAATGCCCGGCTCTGAGCTGACAGCATGGAGCCTGCTTGGGATTCTCTCTCACCCCCGCTCTCTGCCCCTCTCCTGCTCTCTCTCTCTCTCTCTCTTTCTCTTTCTCTCAAAATAAATAAACATTTGAAAAAAAAACCAAAAAATCAATGAACTCTCTCAAACTCATATTTTAATAAAAAAACCTCCAGATTGCATTTGCCTGAAAATGCAGTCAGATTTAAAATCAAGTACAAATACATGGGGCGCCTGGGTGGCGCAGTCGGTTAAGCGTCCGACTTCAGCCAGGTCACGATCTCGCGGTCCGTGAGTTCGAGCCCCGCGTCAGGCTCTGGGCTGATGGCTCAGAGCCTGGAGCCTGTTTCTGATTCTGTGTCTCCCTCTCTCTCTGCCCCTCCCCCGTTCATGCTCTGTGTCTCTCTGTCCCCCAAAAAATAAATAAACGTTGAAAAAAAAAACAAAAAAAAAAAATAAAATCAAGTACAAATACAATGCCACCACCTCTCAACTTTCTGGTATTGTTCTGGCATTGCACTTGTAAGAAATTCCTTTTATTTCAGGATCTTAAAATAAAATCAAGACCCATGAGTTCTGACTTGCTTCTCTATTCTGGCTTGTTCTATAGCTTAAGGCATGTCTCTAAATCTCTGAGTGTCTCAGTCTGCATGTCTATAGAGTGGAGACAATTCCACTGGCCTATTTCATGGGGGTGTTGTGTTGAATAGTTAAGTAGTGATTATACAGTGCCTTGAAAGTACAGTGTACCAGAGAAATGCTCATAAACGATAATGACATGGTACAGAGTAGGAAGGCCATATTAAGCCACTTTTATGTAGAAGGAACTTAAAATGAAGTGAGAGTTTCATATCATATCCAATGTTAAAGAAGATAGAAAGCAAAACTTTGCTTATTTCCATAAGGTTATTATTCTACCTTACTGACAAATAACGAGGTAAAGAAGCCTAACATAACACTAAGTAATTTGAAAGAATCATCTTAGATAGATATCTTCTATCTTAGTTAGAAGGTGCCTGCAACTTCATATGTTACCGAAACCTGCTTGAAAATGTAGCCACAAGGCCACCTGCGAGCAGAAAAGTAATATAGTCATCAGACTCCTGGCTTTCGTTTATTTGTTTGTTTTTAATGGTTAAGAGGGACAGACTTATTAAAGATATTGGGCCAATCAAAAACTTTCTCTAATTATGGCAAATTAGTCACAGAACCAGAAGGTAAGTAGTATACAGGATACACCAAGAATGTTTTAATCCTGTGGTAATACTCATACTAGATTCTATTGTCCTTGACTTCTAAGTTTCACCATGCCTAAGTCAAGAACTTGACGCCACTTCTCTTCTCTCAAACTGTATCCAGTGCTACAGAGACTTCAATATTTCTAAAGTGTGTTTACTCCTAAAAAAAAATCAATATAAATACATACAAAATCCTTTCATTTACTAACTTTCCCCAAGATCTCCAGGTAGAAAACATTGCCATAATCACTAAGACACATGACCCACCATCTCATGTGGAGACCACATCATGGCAGATATGATCTTAACTCTATGGCAAGATGCAAAGAGAAAAGAAAAGAAAAAAAAAAAAAAAACCACTTAAGGAAGTGAAACATTTGTAAATTATGCAAAGGTTAAGCAAGGATACAAACTTACTCTGACACATAAAAACATGAGATATAAGCAGTGTTAGATGTTCTTCTAGGCCTAAGGAGAAAAATGTACTTAAAATGAAAATTAGGACAATAGACTGGAAAGCTGAAGACCATGAGCCAATTATAACAATAACTAACATAAATGTAGTGTATCAATAAAGTCTAGTGTGCTGCATAATTTTACATGTATAATAGCATTGCATTCTCATCACAACCTTTTGAGAAGTTCATCCATTCATTCAAATATATTTATTTAGTCTTCTAGTTCCAAGCAGGAAAATAGTAGGTGATAAGGACCATTATTTCTACTTCGATAGCCTTTAAAAACCAGTTACACTGAAAAAAACAAAATTAAAGACCTTGGAAGGGCATCAGGGCGGCTCAGTTGGTTAAGTGTCTGATTTTGGCCCAGGTCATGATCTCTCAGTTTGTGGATTTGAGCCCCGCCTTGGGCTCTGTGCTGACAGCTCAGACCCTGGAATTTGCTTTGAATTTTGTATCTTCCTCTCTCTCTTTCCCCTTGCCCCACTCATGCTCTGTCTCACTCTCTCTCAAAAATATATAAAATTAAAAAAAAATTTTTTTTAAATACCTTGGAAAGTTGAGGAATCAAGGAGAAGTAAATGATCCCTAGAAGAGAAAGCTCATAGAAGAGATGAGCAGCCTTTCACTGACTATTTTCTATGGAGGATTTGCCTATTCATACATGGGCTGATGACTGGGCTTGGCCTTCACATAGGGGCTTCACTGGAAGAATGAGAAATCAGCAAAGCTTATAGTGGTCATGTGGGGTTGGTGGGACAATTGGAAACTTCAGACATCCTAACACATGGTTAGTTTTCTGACAGTACTATTTGCTGAATTCTGAGACTGGGAAGCTTTTAAAAAGCAAAGTAAATCTCCTGTGCTACCATGGTATTTAAGAGACAAAGTCCCACTTGAGGATGAGACCTACCTCAAACACATGGCTGGACTCCTCAGTATGTTTGCCAAAGTTGGAAGCAATGGGAAGCAGGAAGTCAAAAAAAAAAAAAAAAAAGTGAAATCTCTGAAGAACAGACCAACTCTGCCACAGTCTTTCAAGGCTAAGGTGATAGAGACCCGCCAGCTTTTAATAAAAAGACATGGAAGAACATGCTTGAGAAACAGAGGTGAACTGGTTTAACTGAGTTATATATGTCTGCAACCCAGTCCTAACTCAGCACAATGAGGGTTAGAATGAGACAATGTCTAACACTATCTTCCTAATGTGGAAAGTTCACCATTAGAAGATGTCATCTAGACCTTCGAAAGGTCCATACACAAAATGTTTGTCAGATAATTAAAAATTACTAGATTTGTGAAAAGCCTAGTAAATGTGGCTGATAATCAAAGGAATAAAACTTAATGGTATCCAGAGATCTTTAAATGATTCAAATATTGAGGTTAACAGACAAAGGCTTTGAAATAACCAGTTCCGGTAGATCAAAGAAATTAAAAGTTAGAGGGGCAAAATTAATGAAAAGATGATGAATTTCATCAGAAAATTGGATTTATTACAAAGAATCAGGTTGATGCACTAGAACAGCAAAATATAACATCTGAAAAGTCCTTGAATAACAGCAGATTGACCTGCAGAAGATAGGATGTTTGCATTAAAAGATAGATCAATATAAAATATCCGAACTGAAACACACAAAGCAAAATGTTTAGAAAAAAATAGAGCTGAGTATAAAAGAAATGTAATATCTGGTAAAAATATCAAATTTACTTGCAATTGGAATCCCAGGAAACAAAAATGGAAAAGGAGAAAATGGAGCAGAAGCAATCCTTGAAAACATAACATCTAAGCATTTTTCAAAGTTATTGAAGACTATCAATCCACAGATACAAGAGTTTTATTAAATCCCAAGTAGGATGAATACAAAAAGCCAAAAATACACACCTAGGTATATCATGGTCAAACTGCTGAAAACCAAGAGCAAAAAGAAAATTTTTTCAATAGCCAGAGGAAAAAACACACACAACATTTAAAGGAACAACCATAAGACTGACAGTTAACTTTTCAATAGAAACCAGGGAATTTGAAGAAAAGAAAAGGACATCTTGAAGATGCCGGGGGGTAGGGGGTGGGGAATGAAGCTACCAACTAGATTTTATACCCAATGAAAATATCCTTCAAAAATGAAGGTGGAATAAAGATGTTTTTAGGCATCTTTAAGCTGAGATGATTCTAGCAAACTTTCACTACATGAAATACTAAAGGAAGTTTTCCAGACTAGAGGAAAATGATTGCATTGGAAGCAAGGAACTGCATGCAGGAATACAGAATACTAGAAAGAGTATATAAATATTTCTTTCAAAAAAATGCATGTATAGCAGCACCTGGGTGGATCAGTTGGTTAAGTATCTGACTCTTGATTTCAGCTCTGGTCATGATCTCACAGTTCATGAGATCAAGCCCTGTATTGGGCTCTGCACTGACAACACAAAGCCTGCATAGGATTCTCCCCTCCCTCTCTCTCTGGCCCTCCCCCACTCACTCTCTCTCTCTCTCTCAAAATTAAAAAAATAAATAAATAAACATTTAAAAAATGTATATATATATGATGACCATTTAAAAGAATAGCAATACTAATGTTGTGTACAGGGCCTAATGTGACAGAAGTGAAATGTATGAAAACACAATGAGCAAGAAGGGAGTAAATAGAATCAAAGTATGGAAATGACCTTCATTTTTCAGGAAGTGATAAAGTTATTCATTTAATGCATATCGTAACAAGTGAAGAATGTGTATTTTAATATTTAGGATAACCACTGAGAAATTTTAAAAATCTATAACTAAACAACAAATAAAGAAATAAAATGGAATAATACAAAATCTTATTAATGCAAAACTAGGGAAGAAAGGAAGAATGAAGGAATGAAGAAGGGATGGGACAAACAAGACAAATAGTAAAGGAGAAACTTGTACTCCCCTTTATTAATAATCACATCAGGGGCGCCTGGGTGGCTCAGTCGGTTAAGCGTCCGACTTCGGCTCAGGTCACGATCTCATGGTCCGCGAGTTCGAGCCCCGCGTCGGGCTCTGGGCTGATGGCTCAGAGCCTGGAGCTTGCTTCCGACTCTGTGTCTCCCTCTCTCTATCCCTCCCCCGTTCATGCTGTGTCTCTCTCTGTCTCAAAAATAAATAAACGTTAAAAAAAATTAAAAAAAAAAAAATAATCACATGAACCAGACAATGAACTAAACAATCTAGACAGAGACTGTATAAAAAGCGTAAGGCCCAATCATATGCTACTAACAAAAGGCGCACTTTTACTCTAAGGATACAGAAAGTTTGCAGGTAAAAGGATGGAAAAAGATAGGTCATATGAAATCCAGCACAAAGAAAGCTGATGTGACTGTGCTATTATATGACACAGTTGACTTTAAGGCAAGTGTATTACTAGAGAATAAGGGGGACATTTCATAATGATTAAGTGGTTAACTGAATATGAAATATAACACCCTTAAATCTGTGTATATCTAATAACATAGCTTCAAGATATATAAAGCAAAAATTTTACAAAGTTAAAAGAGGGAACAAACACATTATGTTTAGCAACTTGGGAAGTGCTGAGTATATAATGCAGAACAGAGAGACATGGCCTTAGCCTTTAAGAAACTTATGGCTTAACACAAGAATGTTTCAAGAAGTAAATAACACTACTTCCTGCTTTTGAACTAAAGTGCTATTCTAAATATTATTATCATACTCATTTTAAAACAAAAGTTGACAGATTTGAGACACAATGTCACTTAACTGGTAAAGGGCAGAGTCAGGACAAGAAGCAAAGTCTTTCTGACTCAAGACTCCAAGCTTCTAACCACTATGTTGGCAGTTCAGTGTTCACTTTTTTGAAATTTATTTATTTATTTTGAGAGAAACAGCTCAAGCAGGTAAGGGCAGAGAAAGAGGGAGAGAGGAGAGAATCCCAAGCAAGCGCCACACTGTCAGCACAGAGCCTGACACAGGCTCAAACCCATGAACCACAAGATCATGACCTTAGCTCAGATCAAGTCAGATGCTTAACCTACTGAGTTACCCAGGTGCCCCTCTCCTGTTCAATGTTTTAAATAAAGTTATTTTTCTAATCAGTGCTACTTATGTATTAAAGTAAATCTTATGTAGAATCACAATATACAAAAGAAATAAAAGAAGTCAACTATACTTAAAAAATAATAATAATAAAGTCTTTCACACACACAGAAAAAATAAAAAATAAAAGAGAAGCTGTTTACTTAAACAAAGATAAACCAGGCTCCCCCGTTTGCTCTTGTGGTGATCCCAGTGCTCCTAGGACTCAAAGAAACATAGTATGAAATATTATGCTTCATTAAAATATATATTGGAAACTGTTTAAGAAGAATTGAGAACAGAGCTTGAGCATAATAATTTCCAAACTTTTTTGATTCTTCACTTCTATAATAATGTACCCTTAATATATGTATATGCACAAAAAATCAGAACAATTTTTAAGATATTATTCTTAAAAAATAAATACAGTTGGATGTTCTTATGCTTTCTTCCCACATCCACTGGACCACCTTCCATATTCACTGGAGGACAAGAACCCCCAACTTGCAGATCACTGTTTCAGCAAATTCACCATCCACAATAAGAGTAGGTGACTTCCTCTATCCCCATGCCTCTTCTCACTGTTGCATTGCTGGGCCCACTGATTCCTCCCAACTGCAGCAAAGTCAAATCAGGAGCTGGTCCAATGGGGTCTTGGGTACAAAGAAAGAAAAGTGTAGATTCCTTCATTGTTGGAGTATAGAGCTGAACTTCTTTGAGATGGGCTTCTATATTGTGTCCTGGCATATTCCTATTCTCTGGCTGATTGGTGCTAACCACTACTCCTTTGTTCATGAAATTTTATTCAGTTCCTCACTATGCCCAATTCTGTTAACAGGAAACTTGGGGAGGAATTCCTAAACATAATTCTAATAGGACGAAAGGAGAAAGTAATAGGGACAGTGAATGGGAATAGGATTTCTCCATGGTACCCAGTTAATACCTACCTACCTAATTAGGTAGGTTTTATATCAGAAACAACTGTTTAAAAAAAATCTTTAATGTTTATTTATTTTGAGAGACAGAGCACTAGTGGGGAAAGGGCAGAGAGAGGGGGAAGACACAGAATTTGAAGCAGGCTCCAGGCTCTGAGCTATCAGCACAGAGCCCAATGTGGGGCTCAAACTCACGAAACGTGAGATCATGACCTGAGCTGAAGTCAGATGCTTACCTGACTGAGCCACCCAGGGATCCCAAAACAACTATTTTTAAGTGTGCTACAGGAGTCTAAAAGTACTGGTATTAGAATCTTGCATCTGCCCAGTTAATCACTGCTTGTTTTACCTTGGAAAAAGCCATGTTTAAAGTAAGCTAGGAAGCCCAACAGGAGTTAGAGCTGCTTTACAGGTTAATTAGGCCAGTCCCACAGAAAGAATATACCCAAGTTATGGCCAAACCACTGACTAGAGTACTGTGCTAAATTATCAGAAATTATAGACTAAATAATAGCTACTGTGATTGGTAAAACAGTAAAATATAAAGTTACTATGGTTAAAAGGAATGGTTGTTGGAGATGGAGTTTAATGATTTTTAGGAAATGGGAAGGGCTTTTCAAGTGAGTCTCAGCCTGTAGATCCTCTTTTCCTCCAGAAGATAAAGAAAAATATCATCATTTACACCACCACAACACTAGGAAAATCAGAGGCAGTATACATTAGAAGTCAGAACTTCCATGTACAGTTATGCACATTGTGCACTGGACAACTCTAAGGAGAATAATTCCCATGATAATATGACTAGGTAGTGTGTGTGTGTGTGTGTGTGTGTGTGTGTGTATAGATAGATATAGATATAGATATAGATATAGATATAGATATAGATATATGTCATAGTATGGCTAGGTAGTAGTTCATATGTATACTATTGACCCAAACAAACTATTTTGGAATCCTGACTTGCCCCCTCTACTAGTTTTACAATCTTGGACAAGTTATTTAATCTCTGGGGCCTCTATTTTATCATCTATCAAATCAGAACAATAATAATTTCTATTATAAGATGGTTAGCAATATTAAATGGGATAATAGTAAAAGCTTATAATCCAGAGTGGTAGAGGGAGTAATTGTCCCCAAAGATTTCCACTTCCTAATTCCCAGAGCCTGTGAATATGTTATGTTATATGACAGAAGGAAATTAAATTTGTCAATGGAATCAAGGTGACGAAAAAGCTGACCTTAGGGTAAGAATGTTGTCCTAAATTATCTGGATAGGCCCAATGTAATCACATGGGCCTTTAACAGCAGAAGAGGAAGGCAGAAGCATAGGTCAGAGAGAGAGATAATGACCCCACCCCCAAAAAGAGAGAGAGACAGAGAGAGATTTGAAGCATGACATAGACTCAAACTGCCAATGATAGCTGAAGATGGAGGGAGGGGCCATGAGCCAAAAAATGCATATTGACTCTAGAAGTGGAGAACTTCCCTCAGCTGAAAGCCTGCAAGGAAATGGGAACCTTAGTCCTATAAATGCAAGGAACAGGATTCTGCCAACAATTTGACTGAGCAAGGAAACAGATCCTTTCCCAGAGCCTCCAGATGAGAAATGCAGTCTGCCAGCCCCTTGATGTTAGCCTAGGGAGACGCTTTTTGGACTTCTGATCTAAGGAATTGTGAGATATCAAATTTATACTGTTTAAGACACCACATTTGTGGTATTGATTATAACAGCAATAGAAAACTAAAACTAATATCCATTGATGGGATTACTATTATTATAATTACAATCATTTATCCAATCTTTACAGTAGAGGTATTTACTGAGGGTCTACTGGGTGCCAGATACTGTTCTAAGTACTAGGATCCCACAAGAAACAAACTAGGAAGGGCCCGACTTCATGTAGCCTACCTCGTTGTAGAACATAAACAGAGCTAGAACAAGGGGCAGGAAAGTGCGGAAAACTAGCTGTAGGCAGTTTGTGGAGTTTATTATCCAAAAAAGTAAACCTCTTTAGAAATACAGGTGAGAAATGTTCAACAACTATTGACAAAGAAGTTGGGAAGCCTTTATATTTTTTTAAGGCTTAATACAAGTTAAGAAAATGTTACGATAACAACAACAACAAAAATAGGCTACACAAAGAGGATTATTTCACCTAATGAATAAATCAAGAAGGTGATGTGGTTCATACAGAGATTTCATTTAGTTTATACCTGAATAAGAGTGATAGTAAGGAGAAACCACATTTACATCGGAGTAATTGTAGTTTATTGCATGTATAATTAAACTTTAATGAATTGTTTAATAAAGTGTAAACAGTTTTCGTTCCATTTTATGATTTTTTTCATTCTACATCATTTTGCCTTAATAAAGTACAAATTTTAAAAACCTTTCAGAACCATTATAGACCTCCATTCTCTGAGTTAACGCATACAATTTTAATGTTTAATCAGTTCTAAGCATTTGCACATGTGTTGTGTCCTTTGGTTTTTCACATTCTATGAAGTATTTTTTTTAATTATTTATTTATTTTAAGTCATCTCTACACCCAACGAGGGGCTCAAAACTCACAACCCCGAGATCAAGAGTCGCACACTCCTCCAACTGAGCCAGCTAGGCACTCCCACATTCTATGAAGTACTTTATACTCATTTTATAGATCAGAAACTAGACACAGAAAGAAATGAATCATTCAAATACGAAGATGTCATGTAGCAATCTACATTAAAATTAAAACCTTGATAAAGAGAGCAAAGGGGCTTCATAGAGACCAAGCACATCAGCTCCCTTCCTCTGGAACTAAATGTCTAAGGTAAAAAAGCAGGAAAATGCAGCACAGATGATCACCTTCATCTCTACCAAATGCTGTGGAGCTGCCTGCCAAAATAAAGAAATCCACCCCATTCAATGCTGCAAATCTTTCAGTTCAAACCTCTGGTCGCAAAGGAAACAGCACCAATTTGCAACATTCCAGTGCTCTGAGTTGGTTTTTGGAGTCTTCTACATCTGTTCTGTGAGGAAAATGAACTAATGCCATGGTTCTTTGTTACTTTCAATAAACTGCCTCTGGAATTAATAAAGGATCTTGAGGAATGAACTAATGGTGAGAGTTTAGGAGGAAGTCGTCAACCTGGAAGTTATAATAAGTAATCACAGACTTGCTGTTGTCTTCTATTGATGGAATACCTACTACTAGCACGGGGAGGAAACACAAGAAGAATGTTTTTGTCAAATGTGTATACTTTTCTTCTTTTTAAACAAGAAATCATTTTCTTTGCATGACTTGGCAAAGATGGATCGTCTGTCAATGATACTATAATGAGTGGTTTTGAGCCATGTTTTTAAGGCTAGGCTTCTTGAATAAAGTGACACTTGAAGACAATTTTAAGCAAACAAGGGAGGATTACTTGATGGATAGAACATGATAGATTTATCTTATGCCTATAAAAAAGCATAGGGCTTATAAAGGCAGACAGAAGGAAGATGAAGGCCATTTTGAACAAGCGAATTATATAAAATTGTAGACAGAGATTGAGGAAATTGATGACATAAATATTTGAAAGCTTATGAATCCATCTAAACATTAAACAGTAGGAACTGTTTCAATAAAAAATGGCACATCCACTGTGTGCAATGTTATATACCCTTAAAGTCAGGCTTTTGAGAATTATTTAATGGTACAAGAAATTGTTAATGATACAATATTACTTGAAAGAGAAAGCAGGATATAAATTTCATATTCAGGATAACAGCAGTTTTGTTATACATACCCACACAAACATAGTATACAAATGTGTACACTATGTTACAAATATAAAAATGAAAAATTAAAGCAATCTGTCTTAAGCAGGATAGGGAATGGTTGATAATGTAACTAAACAATTCAGAGATGGAATTGGCTTCAGGGAGGCTTGACCCAAGGTTCAAATCTAGTTTTTCACACAAGATTTCTCCACTCTATCTCTGTGGAATTGTTTCCATTCTCAAATAGGTCCTACCCTGGAGATCTTCCTGGGACCACATGTACCCTCACTTCAAGTTATGTGGGAAGAAAAGTCTTAACAAAAACCAGTTTGCAATCCTGGTTTGTTTGACTTGTTTCTTGTTTACCAGCCCCTCCTGTAGCCAGAAAGATGTGATACCTTTTATCCTTCCTCAACCACCCCCCCCCCCCGCCCACAACTAGAGGTGAGGTGAATCCCAACCATGTTATCAAAAATGGCAGGATTTCCTCCTTTTGTAAAATTGACCAATATTCCACTTTATAGAGACACCATTATTTCTTTATCCATTCATCCATGGATGAACACTTAGGCTGTTTCTATATCTTGGTTATGGTGAATGATGCTGCAATAAACATGAAAGTGTAGATATCTCTTTCAAATACTGGTTTCATTTCCTTTGGATGTATGATTCTGACACCAACTTCAGGGTGTGAGCTTTTTCTCCACACCAAGCAATTCTTCAACACCAGCTGGGTGTTCTACAATTCAAGTCAATTCTGACATTATCTACCTGGAGATGGCATCAGATTCAATTGGTTAAGAGCTCAATCCCACAAGACTGCCCCCCACTTCAGATGCCAGTCACAAATCCGGTTGATATCTGTGCTTTCTGACTGACTGGCTCACAACCTCCTCCTTGGATTCAATTAATTTGCTAGAGCAGCTCATTGAACTCAGGAAACCAGTTTACTCACTAAGCTACTGGTTTAATACAAAAGAAATTAAAGGATGCAAATCAACAGCCAGATGAAAAGATACACAGGGTGAGGTCTCAAACGTGTTAGTTTCTGTCCCCATGAAGTGTGAAACCTAGCACAGCAGTATATGGATATGTTCTGGTTTACCGACCTAGAAGTTTTTTGAACCCTTTTAGGTTTTTATGGAGGCTTCATTACTTTGGCATGGTTGGTTAGATCAGCCACTGGTGACTGATTCAACCTCCAACCTTTCTCCCCTCCCAGAGGTCAGAGGGTAGAACTAAAAGTTCCAACCCTCTAATCACATGGTTGGCTCCACTGGCAGCCAGCCCCCATCCTTAGATGCACTCCAAAGTCACATCGTTAACATAAACAAAAGACATCATTATAGCTCTCATCACAGAAAATTCCAAAGGTTTTAGGAGCTTGGTGTCAGATGAGGACCAAATATATATTTCTTATTATAAATCACAATAGTACAAGATACCCAGAGTGGAATTGTTGGATCATATGATAGTTCTAGTTTAATTCTGGGGAAAATCTCCATACTATTTTCCATAATGGCTGTACCAATTTGCATTCCCAACAGCAGTGCACAAGGG
This sequence comes from Puma concolor, assembly GCF_028749965.1. Lineage (NCBI taxonomy): Eukaryota > Metazoa > Chordata > Mammalia > Carnivora > Felidae > Puma > Puma concolor. The sequence continues at coordinate 83,187,999 of NC_141670.1, read as the reverse complement.
TTCCCTTTTCTCTACTTCCTCACCAACACTGGTTATTTCTGTCTTTTTGATAATTGCCATTCTAACAGGTGTGAGATATTTCACTGCGGTTTTGATTCACATTTCCCTGATGATTAGCGATGTTGATTATCTTTTCATGTACCTCTTGCCCATTTGTATGTCTTCTTTGGAAAAATGTCTATTCAGGACTTCTGCTCATTTTTTAAGGTATTTGGGGTTTTGCTATTGAATTGTATGAAGTCCTTATATGTTTTGGATTTTAATTCATCAGATACATGGTTTGCAAATATTTTCCCCCCTTCTGTAGGTTTCCCTTTCATTGTGTTGATTTTTCTTTTCTCTTTTCTTTTTTTCCTTTCTTTCTTTTTATTTTTTTTTATTTTTTTTTATTTTTTTTATTTTTATTTTATTTATTTATTTATTTATTTTGCTTTGTAGAAGCTTTTTAGTTTGATGTAGTTCCACTTCCACTTATTCATTCTCGCTTTTGTTGCTTGTGCTTTTGGTGTCATATTCAATACATCATCACCAAGAGCAATAATGTCAAGGAGTTTCCCTATGTTTTCTGGTAGGGGTTTTATCATTTCAGGACTTACACTTAAGTTTTTGACCCATTTTGAGTCAATTTTTGTGTATGGTATAGGGTAAGGGTCCAATTTCATTTTTTGCATGTGTATATCTAGTTTTCCCAATAGTATTTATTGAAGAGGTCATCCTCCCCCCATGCTTGGTGTCCTACTGAAGATTAGTTGACTGATTATGTGTAAGTTTATTTCTGTGCTATCTATTATGTCTCAGTAGTCTATGTATCTGTTTTTTGCTGGTACCATATTGTTTTGACAACTAGCTTTTAACATCATTTGAAATCAGAAAGTAGGATGTCTTCAACTTTGCTCTTTTTTCTCAAGACTGCTTTGACTATTCAGGGTCTTTTTTGGTACCATACAAATTTTTACATTTTTTTTTTCTGTTTCTGTGAAAAATGCTATTTAAATTTTTCAATGAATCTTTAGATCACTTGGGGTACTATGGACATTTTAACAATATTTATTATTCCAGTCCATGAACACAGGATATCCTTCAATTTATTTATGTTTTCCTCAATTTATTTTCATCAATATTTTATAGTTTTCAGTGTACTAATCTTTTACTTCCTTGGTTAAATTTGTTCCTAAGTATTTTATTCTCCTAAATGCTATTATAAATGGTATTGCTTTCTTGATTTCTTTTTGAATAGCTTATTACTATTGTGCAGAAACACAGCCTATTTTTGTATATTGGGATTGTTTTCTGAAACTTTACTGAATCAATTTTTTCTTTTTTTTTTAATTTTTATTTTTTAGAGAGAGTGAGAGAGACAGAGACAGAGACAGAGACAGAGTGGGAGCAGGAGGGGAGCAGAAAGAGGGAGACACAGAATCCAAAGCAGACTCCAGGCTCTGAGCTGTCAGCACAGAGCCCAATGAAGGGCTCAAACTCATGAACTGTGAGATCATGAGATCACGACCTGAGCCAAAGTCAGATACTTAACCGATTGAGCCACCCAGGTGCCCTCCATTTGTTAGTTCTAACTAACAGCTTTTATACATAATTTTACCTCTTATTTTCCAATTTGGAATCCTTTTGTTTATTTTCTTGTCTAAATGTTCTGGCTAGGACTTCCAGTACTATGTCAAATAAAAGTGGCAAGAGTGGGCCACCTTGCCTTGCACTCGATCTTAGAAAGAAAGCTTTTAATTTTTCTCCACTAATTATGATGTTAGCTGAAGATACCCAAATGTTAATACTTATTAACTCTGGACATGGATTATAGATTATTCTAAATGACTTTACATTATTACTTATTTTTTAAGAATTCTTCAATAACTATATATAATCTAAGAAAGAAGTTACAAAGCTTCATGAAGACGAAATATATCCAATATATCACTAAAGGCAGGTTATTACTAGATCGATAGTTTTATATAGTTATATATTGTTTTCTACATATAATTTTATAACCATATACTTTTGTAGTTGTATGTAGATAACTTGTATACTTTATTTATTTAATAATAAGTTAATGCACATTTAAAAGTATGGGACTGAGGGAAAATGGTTCTAGAAAGTGTTTAAAACCATGAGAAAGTTGTGAAAAGAGAGCGACTTCATCAAGCAATAATTGAGAACTATTATTTTTGCAATAATATTTTTGACTGATTAAAGTTAATGGGTGTCATCAATTATAATTACTTTTCTACTACCAAATGCTTAGACAGGTATCATTATAAACTTCAAAAACCTATTTCTTAGAAAAAAATCATTCAGAAATGTCATGTAACTGGCCTGTGCCTGGGCTTTCCTGAGTCATTTCTCTAGTCCTACCTGTCTGTATGAATGTCAGTCTTAGCCCATTGCCAATGATTCTACACCCCCCCCCACACACACACACACATCCCAGTAAGGTAGTTTAATTGACATTCTTGTGAACAGATGGAGAATGGGGTAGTCATATAGCACAACTTTATAAACAACACATTTACTTTCCTTCATTCCCACAACACCCTTTCCCTTGGGAGCTGTCTCATATCTCCTAGCTTACTCTGCATCTCTTTTATCTATTTTTCTTTTCCTTCTCCTCCCTCCCACATTGCCTCTAGTCCTTACCACCTTACATTGCTTCTTCTAGGTCAAGAATCAAAATGCAAATGTCCATAGGAGATGTAGGCAACCTAAAGGAAAGAGTAAAAGTCCAGGTATAAAGGACTGGTGGGGGTCATGACAAACTAGACCAAAAATGCCCTTCAAGTACTTGGTACCTTATAGGAATGAGGACCCAGTATTTCTGAGTCTCCAATTGTCAAGAAATCCACAAAATATAGTATTTTTCACATCTTGGCACTAATTCACATTTTGAAAAATACTATGCAGGTAAGGACACCTGGGTGGCTCAGTCAGTTGAGCGTCTGACTCTTTATTTCGGCTCAGGTCATGATCTCAGGGTCTTGGGATTGAGCCTTGCTCAGGATTCTCTCTCTCTCCCTCTCTCTCTCTCCCCCACTCGCTCTCTCTCTTTTTCTAAATAAATAAATAAATAAACTGAAACAATACTTTGCAGGTAAAATAGAACTATTTGCCAGCCAGATGTAACCCATGAGCTTCTAGTTTGTGACTTCTCTAGATCTCTGTGTTCCTCTTCCTAAGTGGACCAAGTTAGCTCTCTCTTGGTGTTCTCAATTTGTGTAACCAAACATTAGCCATTAGCCACTGCTCAGGTGAATGTAAATGACTCACCACTTAATTTGTCTGTGTGCATGTGCATGTGCATACGTACACTTGTGATAAGCATAAGATTATAGACACAAAAAGTTTCCAATACAGTATTGCAGTTTGCAGCTAGGGTAACCTGTGTCAGGAAAGCTGGTGCTAGTTCCTGTTTAGCTCCTTTCTAGCTAAAAAATCATTTAATTTTTTTTAATTAGTTAAAATCTTATATTTCACACTTACAATACCAAGACAAATGCTGAGATGCCTTAAACTCTAAAATTAATGAGCTATGTTGTATATATTTTCTTTTATGTCTTTTTTTCCCTTTTGGAAAAAAACAAAAGGAGCCAAACATTGCACTATCATCGATGATTCGTGGTGTTTAGTAGATACAAATGTGCCCGAGCTGCTGTGATGGACACTGCATGAACAAGGTAAGACTAAAGAGTTGATGCCCAGGAGCAATGGCTTTCAAACTGTTTCTTTCTCTTTTTTTTCTTACCATGTATAATTCAGAGTCCAGTCGGGAAAATGAAAATCTCATTAGATATTTCAAACAGAGGGATTTAAAACAAGTAATTGGTTACCTAAGTGTTGAAAGACTGAAAGAGCGGAAAGGGAATACTAAACTAATATCTAGAGAAATAACTGTATAAATGAGCTACCACGGCATGTGAAGGGGACAGGGAATAAGAATAAAACACAGTGGGGATACTAGAACCAGAAGCTTGAGGAAAGTTTCCAAGGAGCTGACACTCAAACCTTTGAGGAGGGGACACTTTGGCTGGTACCTCTGCCACTGGAGACCTGAAAGAGGCTGAAAGAAACTGGAGGCTGGCGCCATGCTGAGGGAAACAGAACAACACACAAGAAGACTCTTCTCTCCTCCTCCTGCCTTCTCATTTCCCTCTAGGGTCCCCTACTTGCAGAACCTAACAGAGAAGCAGCTGGCACAGAAGAACCCCAATGCCAAACACAGAACAATATATAGAGAGAGGTAGATTTGGAAATGAGAGACAAAGGGTAAATTACAACCACAAACACAATGCCAGTAAGAAATGTATTTCACATCAGAACTCAGCACACAACATTTGGGTACATGTCCACCTGGAACAAGTCTCATGCACCAATGGGATGCACTCTATTTTCTTTTCTAATATAATCAATTCCATCTTATTTTTTAATGCTAGTTACATCCCCCCCCCCCAAGTAATTTCATGACCCACTAATGTCCTAGAAGAGTCTCAGATCTAAAAAAGGAGTGGGTGATTCCTTTTACTCCATGGAAGTAAAGTATGCATAGTTGAGAAAAAAAAAAAAAAAAAAGAAGAAGACTCCTATCAGATTCAATCAAAAGTTTATAAGTAATGTGGAAAATGTGGGGAAAGCATGGGAACACTTGTTTTTCTAACTTTGGAGCAGTCTTTGCAAAACAAAACAAAACAAAACAAAAAACAAAACAAAACACCCAGAGAATATTATTGTGGTGGAGTCAGCAAGATTCACATTTTAATTCTGACCCCGCCTTCTCCGTCAACGTTACAGATGTAAGTTTCGAAGTAACATATGACATAGGTGTTTACACGGTGGGTGGCACTGAAATACTTAATGCCCTTTTTAGAGTCAACATTTATCAACATGGTGGCACATGGAGATTAAGTTTGTTTTCTTTAGTTTATAAGTGTTAGGAAAATTACAGTGTTGTCCATTGGATGGCATAAAAGTTACTAGTAACAGATTCTTCTTTTGATTTCTGGGGTAATGAATCTTAAAAGTATATTTTTATTGCTCAAAAAACACAATAGAACTGCACTATTTGTTTTTGGTTATTGGCTATCATCCAGTATTTAGTCAAATTTTTATATATATTTAATAAGTTCATAATAATTCAAGTACTGAATTTGGTCCTTATAAAACCATTTAGATATCTGTACTACTAAAAGCACAGCCCCCTCCCTCCAAAAAATAGACCAGAAACTTGGAGAGAAAACCAACTAAAATATGCTGTTTCAGGGCGCCTGGGTGGCTTTGTCAGGTAAGCGTACAACTCTGGGTCAGGTCACGATCTCACTGTTCATGAGTTCCAGCCCCGCAGTGAGCTCTGTGCTGATAGCTCAGGGCCTGGAGCCTGCTTCAGATTCTGGGTCTCCCTTTTTCTGCCCCTCCCCTGCTCATGCTCAGTCTCTCTCTCTCAAAAATAAATAAACATTTAAAAAATTAATTAATTAAAAAAATATGCTGTGCAAATGCAAATTAAAATCAGTATAGATGGTTTTGACTCATAGAGTTAATAGATTCATTCATTTGTAGAACCTGGAGGAACTTTTTTTTTTTTTTTTTAATTTTTTTTTTTTCAACGTTTATTTATTTTTGGGACAGAGAGAGACAGAGCATGAACGGGCGAGGGGCAGAGAGAGAGGGAGACACAGAATCAGAAACAGGCTCCAGGCTCTGAGCCATCAGCCCAGAGCCCGACGCGGGGCTCGAACTCACGGACCGCGAGATCGTGACCTGGCTGAAGTCGGACGCTTAACCGACTGCGCCACCCAGGCGCCCCCCTGGAGGAACTTTTGACTTGGATTATGTAGAATTTTATCCTTTGTCTTTTTTTTTTTTTACTTTGTACTCAAGTTCTTCTCTGTGCATTAGATTCTTTTTTTTTTAACGTTTATTTGTATTTGAGAAAGAGAGAGAGACAGAGCATGGGCAGGGGAAGGGCAGAGAGAGAGGGAGACGTAGAACCCGAAGCAGGTTTCAGGCCCTGAGCTGTCAGCACAGAGCCCGACACAGGGCTCGAACCCACGAACCATGAGATCATGACCTGAGCCAAAGTCGGATGCTCAACCAACTGAGCCACCCAGGTGCCCCTCTGTGCAGGAAATTTCAGGGTTTGAATCTAGGCTCAGATCCTGCTTCTGCCATTAACACACCATTTGAAATTTGGCACTCACTTAACTTCTTCGTCCTAAATTTTCTCCTTAGTTAACATTCGTGAAGATCAAATGAGATGATAGATGGAAAAGAATTTGTAAGTTTACAGGTTCTGTTCAAGGGCAAAATCTTGTTAAACTCTTCACCTTACATGTACCATAATGTCTAACAATAGCTCAGGACACACATTCAATAAATAGTTTATAACTGATGGAGCACCTTTCTAAGATAAGGATATCTATCAAGAAATCATAGTTTCTCTAATCTACTTCTACTATAAAATAGAAATAAACACCAGAGAGAAAAGAAGCAGGCTTCAAGCTACACCATCATAGGATAGTATAAGGATCTAAAGTTTGGGTTCAGAGTCTGTCCACCTCAGTTCAAATCCAGGCTTCATGACTTCCTGTGTAACCTGGATGAGTTGCTCACCCTCTCTATGTCTCATTCTTCCCACCTGCCAAAATGAAGGAATAACACCATCCGAGTCGCAGAAATGTTATGAGATTTAAAAGAATAGGTACCCATAAAGTGCTTTAGAATATTGCCTGGCCAACAGTAGCATATAATAATTATCAGCTATTTCTATCACTTTCATTCTTATTCCCAGAGTTTGAGGAAGCCATTGCAAAGGTGAAAGTTGGATGGAGTGAAAGAAACAATAGAGGAGGCATGAATTTGAGAGATACTTCAAAATTGTGTTGCTGTGTTACAGCAACACCACAGTATAAAAGCCCCCACAGACTAGCAGATAAGACCACTGGATCTCTTCCTTTCCAAAATTTTTCGGCTCTCTATTCAGAGCAGTTGTCCATGGGAACACATTTCTGATTTTTATAATTTAAAAACTCCCAGGTTTCATAAAGAAAACCACAATGGGAGACTACTACATATCCTTGAGAATGGCTAAAGTGGAAAAACCAGGCAGTGCCAAGCACTGGGGAGGGTATGGAGCAATGGATTCCAATACCTACATGGTGGTCATGTAAACTGCTAAAAACCACTCTGGAATACTGCTTGGCAGTATCTATGAGAGCTGAGCATATATGCATTCTTTATGATCCAGAAATTCCACTTCTAGGTATATACCCAACAGAAATGAATACATATGTTCACCAAAAGGCATGCACAGAAATGTTCATAAGGACAATATTTATAACAGCCCAAACAGGAAACAACCCAAATTCCATCACAGAAGCATGGGTAAATAAATTGTGGTATATTCACAAAATAGAAGGCTATATAACATAGAGAACAAACAAACCATTGTTACACAACATGGATGAATCTTACAAACAATATTGAGAAAAGTAGCCATTATATAAAAGAGGAGTACTTTATGAATCCATTTATATAAAGTTTAAAAACAGGCAAAACTAAACTATGGTGTTAGAAGTCAGAATAGTTATTGTCCTTTAGGAGAGCTGGTAATGGGAAAGGGAACCAGGGTACTTCCAGAGTGATCTCTGTTCTATATGTTGATCTGGGAGCAGAATACATTAGTGTGTTCACTTAGTGAAAATATGCTAATATGTGCACATATGTGTATACACACATGTATACACACAATGTATGTGTGCTAAATTTCAAAACTACATACACACATATGTGTATGTGTGTGTATGTTAAACTTCAAAAAAAATTTAAATGCAAATAGGCATCTTGGGCATTCTGACTATTACAACAGAAACAGGACCTTTGAAGGGCTAACCTCCTCAGGCACCGCTTTTTTTTCCCCTCTTTCTTTTTAAAATTTGTTTGAAATTTATTTATTTATTTATTTATTTGAGAGAGAGGGCACACGAGTGGAGAGAGGGTCAGAGAGAGAGGTAGAGAGAGAATCCCAAGCAGGCTCTGCACTGTCAGCATAAGCTGGACATGGGGCTCAACTTTATGAACTGCAAGATCATGACCTGAGCCAAAATCAAGAGTTAGACAATTAACCTTCTGAGCCACCCAAGAACTCCCTCATTTGTGTCACCAATTAACCCTGTACCTTGGCACCTAATACAATGCATTGAAATTATTTGTTTATATGTCCGTCTCCCCTAATCTGCTTAAGGTCAGAGACTGTGTCTTATTCATCATTGTATCTTCAATGTTCAGTGCAGAGCCTGGAACATAGTAGGGTTCTTATAAATGTCTCTTGAATGAATGCAAAATAAAACTAATGAGAAATGAGGGGCGCTTAGGTGGCTCAGTCGGTAGAACATCTGACTTTGGCTCAGATCATGATCTCGTGGCTTGTGAGTTCGAGACCCTCGTTGGGCTCTGTGCTGACAGCTCAGAGCCTGGAGCCTGCTTTGGATTCTGTGTCTGTGTCTCTCTGTCTGCCCCTCGCTTGTGCTTGCTCATGCTCTCTCTCTTTCTTAAAAATAAACAAACATTAAAGCAAACCCACTCATATAATCTTAAAAAAAAAAAAAAACAACTAGTAAGAAATGAGGGCGCCTGGATGGCTCAGTCAGTTGACTGTTCTACGCTTGACTGTGCATCTGGTCATGATCTCACCGTTCATGTGTTCAAGCCCCTGCTTGGGATCCTCTTTCTCTCCCTCTCTCTCCGCCCCTCCCCCACACCCTCTCTTTCTCTCAAAGTAAATAAACATTAAAATAAACTCATGAGAAATGAGATACATTTTACTTTATATTTCACAGAAATGTATTTTGATGCCAAGTTTGCTGAAACATCATCAGTTTTTGTCAAGGGAGCCACCCAGGAGTTTTTGTCAACGGTCTTCTGAGTTCTCTCACAAATTTCACCCAAACCACTGATTGCCTTTCCATAGCTTTGGAATATCATTAACTAAGCTATTCTGATCAGAGGAAGCAGATGAACATCACTTCCCTTTTTAAAGTTTCATAATAGATTCTGCGATTAAAAGATGAAAAAAAGCTTTTGTACATCACCTAGCTAACTCTGCAATATATCAGAGAAATATTATAACCTAACAAATGCATGGTTATTTTACCTGTGTGATCTGCTAAAGTTCGCAGAGACAAAGTAAGCCTGGAAGAAGCTTCCTAGCTTTGCTACACCTTAAACAATTTTCTGAGAGTCACGGTTTATTGCCTTAATAGTATATCAAGAAAAATGAAGTAATCATCTGCGACACAAGATGCTATTGCTCTGAGCATGGACCTTTGTGCTTCCCACCCTGAAGGGCAAGTTCTTATTATTCTCATGAGTCAAATCTGTTTAATTCCCTTAATGTCTCTTTCTTTGTAAAAGCGTACTTACAGACAACAGTAAAGAGCTCAGCACCTCGGCTTTTATCACATGCTGGTCATAGCTCTTTGCATTTGAGACTTAACAATACAAAGCAGAATTAGAAAAGTCAATTTCTTGAAGTTCGGAAATTAGTTTCATACTTGCTGTCTTGACAGCAGCCTAAAAGGATAAATTAATACAACATTATGTACAGTACTAAAAGGGGGGAGGGGGGTGGGGTGGAGAGGGGAGATTTACGTCATCCATTAATCAGTGACCTAACCGGAAAAACATTAGTAAATGATTAAAGAAAGATGACCCTAAGGGGAATGCAGGGAGATTCAGACAGACTTTGGTCAAAGCCCCCAAATCTAATGTAATTTCAAGCTGGCCTCAAAATTCAATTTGCGTGGAGCCTCTAAGTCATCTATTCCGCAACGGCATACAGCATAATTGCATCTGAACGGCTTCCAGCACAGCACTGAGAAAATGTCGTGTTCCAGGCCCTCAGTGCCCATGAGGGAGGCGGCCCAGATGACCACACAGGAGGACAGGCTCAGCAAAGCACGCAGTCTGCCGATCCCACCTGCTGACCGTTGCCCTCCACAGGAAGCACATGTTGCTGCTCAATTCTTGCCAGCTTTTGGCTGTCAGGTAGGGCATCTGCAGCGGGCAGCTCCCGAGGGTGCCACCTGGTGCTGTCAGTCGGCCTCAGACCAACAAGAAGAGGGGAGGCATTCATCTATGTGCTTATTTTTCTGTGTTTAGGGTATTTCTTGGGACTTAGCGTTTTCACTTGGCAAGTTAACTGGTCTCTTTTAGTTAGGAGGGGGAAAAAAAAGAAAAAGGAATTCTGCTTGCTTTCCTTTAACTCAGAGCTCCCTTCTTGGGAAAGGCTGTTTAGTAATACCTGGTTCACCCTCATTAAATCTGTGCAGCTTCTTCACAGTATTGCAAACTTACTTGAAAATACATTTTAAGAGTATATCCTAATCATCAGAATTTGAGACATAGTCATTAGGTCCCATTATTTTTTAGTGCGTAGTTACGAACAATTACAAATAGATTAAATACAAAGCTAATGTGTTAATCCCATTAAAAAAGAAAAGACAAAAGTAAAACAGCAATAAATGTCCCAGGAGAAAGATGGAACATTCCTTAGAAAAGAACATTTTTGGCTCCTGTCTCAATAGTTTACAGCATGCAAAGGAATAAAAGATTCTCAGCAATGTCAACAGATAATATTTCAACCTTAAAAAGACTGCTTGTTTTGATCCAAAATCAACTTATATTTAATTTTAACTCCTAGCTTGCATTTTGCATCTACAAATGCAGTACAACTTACCATAAAGCCAGTTAGATATAATGAAACTGACTAATGAGGAAGCATGATTTGCTTTTACCAGACTGGTCTAAGTAGTAGGATAATTTTGAACAGAAATTAGCACCAGAGTAGGAAGAAAGACGTTACCCTAATAACACAGATAGTTTGGTTAGTGGCTTTTTGCTTGGTTTATGTTTCTGATGAGTGACAAAGTAATAAAGATGATAAAATGTGTGAAGATACTAGGTGAAGGTTAGTGTTGATGGGAATAGGAAAAAGAAAATAATAATAGGAAAATAATCAGATGCCGGGTTTGCTCAACAAACTTTAGATTGTATATCTAAGCACCTATTGGTTTATTTTTTAAAGCATGCACCGGAACAATTATATACAGCACCACTAGAAAAATTAACTATATCTCTCTAGCTCTGAACCCTATCTTTCCATTGGAGCAATCCTTTCCATCATGTGATTTTTTTTTTTTTGATACCAGGGAATTTTTGAGGAACACAACCATCATGTTATGGCGGAACAAACTGTTCTGAACTTCAAAAACATATTACTATGGAAATAGATGTTCAGAAAGCCATGCGGAAATTACCATTAGTTTATTTATATCTTGAATGGCATTTTGAACACTGGAAAGAATCACGGTGAAGACAGAATCAGAGAATCCTACAGCAGCATATTTATGCACGTTTTCTAGTAAACATAAGCACTCCATCACCTTTATTTACATGGCCATATTTTCATTCTACCTGTGTATTTTTAGGAAGTTCAATAAAATATTTGCTCAGAAAGTATTCCGGACATGTGAAAGTCTGAGGTGCCAAGTCATACAAAGAACTGGATGCAAGGGAGGAACAGGAAGTTGAATGGGTGAAAAGTGGTTGGGCAGAGAAGCACAAAAGGGATTAAAAAACGCAGAATGACCCTTAATTTAAGAATCAGAGGAATCAGACCATAGCATTAAAAGCAGACACTGTTTTCATAACTTCTTGTTTCCACAAATGGTGTCTTGATTATCTTAAACCTCTGGTAAGCTGCCTGTGCTCACTCACACTTACAGGAAAGCCCAGACAGGGAATGAAGGGGATTTTAGCCTCTCGGGAGGTTTTGGAAATGTCCAAATATCTCTGTGCACTTGCTGATTTCCCATCTGTCACTTACCATCAGCCCCCCTGAGACAACCACATTGCACTGTGAGCTCTTTCAGGTGTGTCTGAACCATAAATTTAGCGTCCCCGCAGGGGTGCTATGGAGACAAAGTGGCATAGTGGCATCAGAAGAAGATACACACTCCAGGTACCTAAGGAAGGGGCTCTAACAACAACTCTGTGTATGCCCTGAGAATACTCAGGGAACTCCAAGAGAATTGCAGCCAAACATGCTTGTTAAACTGAAGTGATTTTTCTGAACAGTGAGAGCGTCTGCCTGGTTTATAGATAAGGGAGAATTTCAACTTGCCCCTTGATATTCTCTCCTCAGTTCTTACACAGAGCTGCCCTTGAACACGCAGGAGAGCTGCTGCATTTTAGAAGGGTATGCCTACAAAGAGCTCCTAAGCATCAAGGCGTATTCTACACTCATGTTCGCAGAAACAATATTCCACATTACTTGTCTCCCATTCAGCTGGCTCTGAAGTGGAAACACCCATCCCCCTGCGTGCACTGTGAGAAATTCCTAGGTTTTGTTTCATGAATTTTTCATGGAAAGCAAAACAGTATTTTTTTTTTTTTCTAACAGAAGAGCTTTTGAAATGTCTTGAACTTGCTTTGGGTATTTAATCGGATCAGTTTTCTGTAATGTTGCTTCCCACCCTCCTGTTCTCTCATCCAAACCCCAAATCCTTCAGCCACTAGCCTGCTCAGTGCCCTGGTTTGATAACCCTGCAATTGAAGGGTGGAGTGGGAGAAAAGGCCTCATACCTTTGTTTTTCTGGTTCTCCTCAACACCCTGGTGGCCTACTTGGGTGTCCCACAAGCTCTCTGTGGAAAATAGTGTGTCCCATTTAGCAACAACTCCACCTAGCAAGAGTTCCTGAGCTATACTTAAACAAGGGTAAGAGAGAGTTGGAATGATTTGAGGCCTGCATTACACTGTGCGAGGAGAACCATTTTCTCTCCATGGTGGTGGGCCACAAAGTAATTTCTGCTTCTACTTTGGCAACCCCCGGGGTAGAAGGAGCGAAATCATGTTATTTTCCAGTGTGACAAAAATGCAATCGGTGTTCAAGGGCATATTTTCAGGGGGAAATTTTCAACGAGGTTGAAAAGGTTTTTTTTTAAGCTAATAGCAAAATATCCAAAAGGAAAATTTTCTACTTCCCAGGGCTTCTCATATGTTGGATTATTTTTTTTAATGTGAAGGAAGAGAAATATATTTGATGCAGCTCAGAGTATCCATATCTACACATAGCTACACAAAATGATCACACTCTTTCCTATTTCTTCTTCAGAATAGCCACTGTCTTTTGTGTTTTGTGATATTTACAGAAAACTATAGATTAATTTCATAGTCCAGCTTTTTAAGAATCTCAACTATGTAGAGTGTTTCCCCTAAGCCCTAAAAACATGCTAAGGAAGGAGGAGGCATGAATCTGTCAACATCTGCACCTAGAGTGCTGTGAGCTGAATATACTTTCCTCTTCAATAATCAGTCTGAAAAACATTCAGGCAATTTTTTTCTAAATATGGAGACACTAAAATTTAACAATCATGCCCATCCATAAATGTACCGTGATGCAAAAAAACTACTTCTCACGTCTGGACTCTCTCACAACATTTCAAACCCACTCTCTGCTTCCATTTCAATATTATTTGCTGTCTTTCCTTTGGGTCTCATGGTACCCAATATCTGCCTATCATTTAATTATATTTCTTATCATATTTTACTATGTAGATCATTACATTGATTTGTTGTATGCTTGTATTCAATTAAAAAATACAAAGCCTTTATTTTTAAAATTTTTTTCATGTTTATTTATTTTTGAGAGAAAGACAGAGCACAAGCTGGGGAAGAGCAGAGAGCAAGGGAGACAGAGAATCTGAAGCAGGCTCCAGGCTCTAAGATGTCAGCACAGAACCCAACGCGGGGCTCAAACCCACGTACCGTGAGATCATGACCTGAACCGAAGTTGGATGCTTAACAGTCTAAGCAACCCAGGCACCCCCAAAATACAAAGCCTTTAAGTTCTGCAATGATGTCTCCATCATTAAGGAACTTCTAGGGCCAACGATACATCTAGAATTTATAGATGACTAATAAATGTTTGTTGAAGGAAAGAATGAATGAATAACAGAAAACCAGACTGATATAAAGACACCAAAACATTTCTATTTAAAATATACATATGCTTTAAAAGATACCAGAAGAATAAATGAAGGCACTTTCTGTACAGAATTTTGAAAAGAGAAAAATAATTTCTTGGCCTTATCTGTATACTTTCTAAATAAACTCCCTTTTTGGAGAGCAAACAAAACTCATGCTTTTAATAGGATGGCGACATGAGGTATGGTGGTGGTAATGGAGGGAAGATGGCTAAGTCTTGGCAAGGGTACAGTCCATGCTCAGGGTAAGAAGGGGGCTCCTCTCCAGGATCTTCCTTCTGTACTTTAGACCTCTACCCGGCGCTGCAGTTTCCCCCTATTTTATCATCCTTGAGTTTTGTTTGTTTGTTTTTTGAGGGTTTTTTTTGTAAGGGGCTAAAAACTTGAGTGCACCAAATTTGCCTAGTTTGGATTCTACTGGTTGGAAAGAAAACTTCACCTCCCCTGCTTTTCATACACTTAAGAGGAATGGGCACAGAGATGAAATGGATAATGGGTTGGACTCATAGACATTACAGTGAAAGCTTTAATAGCGTAAAAGACTTCTCTGGCATCCAATTGACAGACATATGAGAGCAAATTTCTTTTGAACAAAGCTAAAGTAAAAATAAAAATATATTTACTTATGTACATATTGTATATCACTATAAATTTAAGTATTCCTGGGGCACCTGGGTGGCTCAGTCAGTTAAGCGTCCGACTTCAGCTCAGGTCATGATCTCACGGCCTGTGAGTTCGAGCCCCACATCGGGCTCTGTGCTAACAGGTAGGAGCCTGGAGCCTGCTTCAGATTCTGTGTCTCCCTCTCTCTCTGCCCCTCCCCTGCTCATGCTCTGTTTCTCTCTGTCTTAAAAATAAATAAAAATATATATTTTTTAAATTTAAGTATTCCTTTAAGGGAATAGCCATGTTTGTAATTAAAAATTTGTAATATTCAAAATTAGGCATTCCAATCTAGAAGAGGTCTATGAATTGCTAAAAGCACTCTGCTATCCCAAAGAGAGATTTTATAAATAGAAGATTTTGTATATAAGCCTATTTATCTGTAGCCTTGTAAAGAGTTGAGCACTGTCTAGAGAATGTGATCTAAGTAGGCAAACAATTCAGATAATGTAAATTGCAGTTTGAGGTCTAAGAAATAGAGAAAACATGTTTAGTCTAAAAAAATATAGAGACCTAAAATGGCATGCAAATGCTGAGAAAAGTTTTTCTGGCATGGGATAATATGAGAACACTAAAATATAAATTAAAATCAAAGACACTTTGTAGTTTTAAATGGTGTGTCAAGGAAGCTGCTCCTAAAAATTTGTCCCAAGTTCCCATTCGATTCCCACAGAGACATGCAAAATAAAAACAAAGGCCAATTATCTATTGCTAGAGATAGGGATGTATTTTCGTAAATGGGACTAACTCTAAAAAAAAAAAAAAAAAATTAGAGCCTACCCATGCTTTACCTCTTGAAACAGAGCAGCCTTTTTTACTTAGAAGGGAAGAAGACCTTTCTACTGACATCTAGGTCAGTGACCCAGAGCCCTTTACCAAGAAGAAATTGGGGCCATTACTCTTTTGTGGGGCAGATGGTGTTTTCTGAGACTGGCAGAGTACTACATTCCCAGCCACATTTTTCATATCCGTTCTAAGGCTCTATATCACAGAAAATAAAGGAGCAATAATTTGAAGAGATACTGATGATTGCACATTGCTTCCTAGGGGAACAGAAATAGGGAGAAGCTGATGGCAGTATGGTTTCGTTGGCTTAGTGTATGGAAGAACAGGCTTCCAGTTCTTCAGTGGAGGAACCTGGCAGTTTTCACTTGCTCTGCTGCCCTTCAAGGCCTTATGTTGATTGAGACAAAATTAATGAAAGAAGATAGAGACATGTGCTAATTTATTAGTGTTGAAATAGAAGGACAACAGGAAAACATCCTATTAAATATCTAGACAGAAATGAAGGTTAGCTACAAGGGGGCCAAAATCAGGTTGGCTGTCTTTTAAACAGGAAAAGTCATAAGACAATAGAACCATAGCTACACACAGTTTTGCAGGAAAAAAAAAATTGTGAACTAAACGTTTGATACACCAGCTAAGATGTTTTCTTTCAGTGGGAGAAAGCAACAGAATGATGATATTTCTTGGTATGTCAGGCCTAAAAAACAAACAAACAAAGAGTCAAATGTTCTTCTGGAAAAAATTACAAGACACAGTGGTCAAGACTTATTTCAAAAATAAAAGCCTAACAGTTGGAAAATATTTTATGACAGCATGGTGGCAGCACACCCTGAATTCTATTAAATATACTTGTCTAAGTAATAATATGAAAAAGCAAAAAACTGGAATGCAAATCTCCCAAGCAAATTTGAAATATCAAACATAATAAGGTAACTATAATAATAATAGCTTATATTGATTATTAAAACTTTCCAGCCACTGTTTTACTATGCAAATTTATTGACTCTCAACAGGAAATTGACAAGATGATTGCCATTATTATCCCTATTTTCCAGGTGAGAAAATTGAGGTACAGAAAAATTCAGTAAGTTGCCCTGTGTTACGTAACTAGAAATATAATAACCTGAATATAACAGCCTGAATTTACAAATCTGAGATTTTTGTTTAACTTAGAAATTGAGAAAAGTGGGTGGTAAAATCCTTTAGAGGAATTATACACAGCTCAAATAAATGTGGCTAAAATCTCCCTCTTGTTCTTTACCCAAAAATAATTGTTTTCCCATCTTTCATAATTTCCCTAAATAGTCTCACTTTTCATCCATTACTTAGGGCCAAAAATCTAGGGATTATTTTTCATTATTTCCTTTCCTACAAAATCTATACTAAATCCAACAGAAATGTCCCTTCTTTATCCAATTTGCTCATTTCTACTGTCACATCCTTAGCCCAAGTAACTATCATTCTTCCTACTTCTGACTGCTTCTAAAACTTCCTAATTGATCTCCCTAACTCTTGTGTTAGCCCTCTTTAATCATCTCTTCACCCAGCAACCATAAAACATTGCACCATCTTTCAAATTCTCCAATAGCTTCCCACTGCTTTTGGGATAGAATGCTGACTCCTTCATGTGTCCTAAGAAGCCCTGCATGTTCTGGACCCAGCCTGCTGCTTCCACCATTTCCTGAATTTAGCATGCCCTTCTCAGCCTTTGACATCTTAAATTTCCAAAAAATATATTTCATAGAATATCAGAACCATGCATTGAACTCATTTGAATCAATATTTGTATCTCTTTGCCTTTCACTCAGTACACCCCAGCCACATTGCTGGATGGTCTCAAATAAATGTTGGGTCTAATTGGTAGAGAATTATAGAACAGTTAAAATATTATTAAAGCAAGGGCAAAATTTATTGACTGTCACCAAAACTCTATGTAGAGATAAGATCATAGCTATAAAAGCCTTTATTAAAAAATAAGGACTAATAATAAAATTTAAAAACATTGCACACAAACTACTGGAAAAATACGCTATTTTTAAAAGAAAAAAGAAAAGATTTTTAGATTTATAAATTATATTGTTTTCCATTTCTGATTATTTAAAAATAGGAAAAAAAAAACTATAAAACCTTTGCCAAGGAAAAATTCATTCAAATAAATTTAATATGAGAAAGGACAAACAGGAATATACAGGGATGATTTTTAATTTTAAAATTATAGAAAATATTATCTTAATAAAAATTTGGATCTTAATATTCAGTGCTGATTCCATAGTATCTAGAATACTGCCTGAGACAGAGAGGTTTTCAGGAATTATTTGATGAATATGTAAATTTTATAGGAAAATATCACCTGTCTCATGAAATAAAAAGCCTTAAAAGAGGATCAACCCTGGCAAGGAGAATACTTTTTTGTTATCAAAGAATTATCTCAGATTCCCAAACCTTCTCATTCAATGAACACTTACTGAGCACTTACTATATGCCAGGAACTACACTAGATATTGGAATATCCATCCACCACCACCCAAAAAACCTGCCTTCATAAAGTTTTATTCATTTCCTATTATCAACAAGACAACACACACACACACACACACACACACACACACAACCAAACAGGTGTGATATGTGCTATAAATAAAGCTACAACAGAGTGTGGGGAATGGAGCAGGAGGCCCATGGATGGTTAACCCTCAGAAAGTCAGGGAAGGTCCCTTTGGCGTTATCGAAGCAACACCGCTGAAGAAAATGAGGAGTAATCCATGCACTTAATGAGCAAAACTAGTTCTAGAGAAGACAGTGAAGGACCCTGAGGTAAAAGTGTATGCCTATGTCTGGAGCTGAATGAGCCAGCCAAGAGTAGTAAGAGCCAGGTCATGTGGGCCTCAGAGGCACTGCACTCTGAATAAGAAGGAAGCCACTGTGTGGCCTTGATCTAACATGATTTAGCCTCACTTGAAATCTATACCATGGTTAAGGTATGGAGAATAGACGCCTGCATACAAGGAGAAGGCCGGAAGAACAACCAAGTCATTGCTATAATTTCAGCACGAGATGATGGTGGCTGAAACCAGAGTAGTCACAAGTAGAAGTAGTAAACCTTGGGAATATTAGTGGTCAGATTCTGGATTCATCCTGAAGATGGAGCTGACAGGATTTGCTGATGAGTGAGAAGAACTTAAACTGTAAGACAGTAAAACATCTTATAAGCTGCAAAAAAAAGCCAAAGCCAACAGGAGAGCACTGGTTCAATGCAGGGATCAGTTAGACCTATGTAGAGATAACCCATTGACAGATGCTAGAATATATTTTTAAATTCAGTATATGATAAGCTTGGCTTTATATATCAAGTATGTGGAGAAGAAAGAATTATTCAGTAAATGGTGCTAAGTTAATTCATTACATATTTTAAAGTCATATTCTTAGCTATTACATATACCAAAGAAATGGTAAATGGAGTGATGAATTTAATGTGATCAATTTTTAAAGACAATTATTAATATCTAGAAGAAAATTTTGATGATTTTTTATCTGAACTCAGTCCCCATAGAACTTCTAAATTTAAGAGCAAAAAAGAAAGAAAGAAATCACGAACAGGGGGAATATACTACAGCATTAACTAGATAAACACATAAAGGTTCTATAGGTCAAAAATACATAAACAAAATTAAAACCAAACTAGAAAATTTTGCCATAGATGACAATAGATAATGTTTTAATCATATACAAATTTATTTGTTTTAAACCAAACCAAAAACAAACCCTAACCACCATGATAGGGAACTGGTTTAAAGACTAAAGCCAGAAAAGGGACCTCACGGAGTCATGCTAACAATGTTTCTTCCTGGAACAAGTACCAGTGCTGATCATGATCAAAATTTTCTTAAAATCTTCAGCATTGGAACTGCCATTCAATGTTTCCAGACAGAAGAAACACTTGAAATATAAAACTGAAGTGGTTAGCTAAATAATCGTATCACAGAACATTCAAGTAGTGAGGTGAGCTATAATTCAGACATGTAATTCAGAATTGCATTTGGGAAGAAACACCCAAATATAATACTTACAAGTAAAGCTATCAATTAGAAGTAAGAGTTCTAAGAATCACTAGATGCTGTTCCCTGAATATAAGATACAAATATACTGCTGTGGACAAAAGGGGAAATAAAATACCAGGTATCAAATGTGAAATGATGTTCAAAACAATAGTGGAAAGTCCCTGAAATGTTATATGCAGTACTGATGGTTGGTCAGTGATCTTCTAGAGAGAAAGGAAAATAGAACATCTCAGGGATTGAGAGACTTACGAAAATAAACTTAGAAAGCAGGATTCTTCCTCACAGGTGCAAAATTAAAATAGTAATAATAAATGTACTATATGTTTGCTTTAAACCAGGCAGTATGTTAAATCTTTGAATGTGTTATCCCATTCGGTCCTCCCAACCATTCTAGGAGGGAGGTGTTCTCATCCCTGCCTTACAAGTGAGGAAATGGGTCTAAGGGTTTGAGATCACACAGCTGGTAGAGCAGAGCAGGGACTCCAAGGAAGACTGACTCCAAAGCAGGTGCTCTTAGTTGTTAGCATCTTAATCTGTGAAAAGACAATGTGGACTTCTCTACCATGTAGTAGACCTACAAGGCACTCCTTGACATTTCAAGATTACTCGAGGCCCAATCATATGATCCATGACAGGCACCAGTGGAATTCCCTTCCCCAGGAGACAGGACAGAATGAAGCACCACATGCTCAGACATATGTCATCTCTCCATCAGATGTTTATCGAGGCCCCACTATGCACCAGGCACTGTGCTAAGCACTACACCTTAAATTCAGAATCAATTTCTAAGGATAGAAAAGGAACGCTTAGGGTAGACATTCTTGGCTCTTTTAGATTGAATTCGTGAAGGACAAGCATGGTTTTAAAAGAGAAGGCTTTTCTTATACTGGCATAGTGAGCATGATAAACCACAAATCTGATCCATGTCCTTCTGTCTAATTTAAACCACGTACATTTTGAGAGGTGGAACGTTTGGACTATCGGTATGGTTTTCTGAACACTTGAAGGAAATAGTACGAGGTCATAATTTTGGAATGGTAAGATGCTGCCTACTTTTTAAATGTGAGATTTGCCGAGATTTTTTGTACATTTATTCCTATATTTCCAGTGACTAACAAAATAACTATAGAGCTGGTTTATTTTCTATAATGATTTATCGAATATTGCCAGTGCTTCCTAAACTTTATCTTCAAGTTTCCCCAACATCTCTCTCATGATGTCGATCTTGGGGTTATTATAATATGCCTTCTATAGACCGGAAAAGAGCATGGGTTTTCCTTAAGAATATACAAAGGAGAAGGTTTATATGGGGTAGAGATGTTCTTAAAAGCTTTATATTCTATACTAGCAAATAAAAATTTTAGGATATTTTCCATAATTAAATATTCTTTTATAAATTATAAAGAAGTTAATTCCATCTACTGAATTTGAGCCTAGGTGACAGTTTTCCAACCTGGAAATTTCATGTTTATATAACCAGCTTACTTTCAAAACAATGGCTTTATGTTTATCAACCGCCAAAAGCCTATGTGTAGGACAACAGATTTCCTGAGGGACGCTCTGGCTCAGTCATTAGGAAGGTGAGGCTGGAGCCCAGGCGGGAGGAAATAGATTGCATTGCACATGAGCATGACCTAGTGGCTGGTTCATTGAGTGGCATTTATGGCAGTAATAGAAAAGGCTACTTGTCTGTTTTCCAAGTGTCAAGATAAGTGATGTGTATGCAGCTGCTGTTCATGGAGAGAAGAGCTGGAAAGAATAGCATTCGACAGAGAAGGTGCAGGTAAGAGAAGACATTCACAACCTCTTAATATTAAAGAGTTGGGGCTCCCCACTGCCTCCAGGAACCTAGCCCATCAAAAGCACTTCTTTGCATACGTAAATAGAATGTTCTTATTGATTTGTCACAAGGAACCAGAAAATAATACTTTGCCTTATAGTGGCTCCCAAATCATTGTGGGGGATTTATTTACACTGTGAGATATTTAGCAGAGCTTACCATGGTAAGTATGATTTGCCATACAGATTTCATCAGGGATAACTGGCCAGTATGCAGTTATATTGTTAACTAATGTAATGTAAGTGGAATGCATCAACCCCACAGAGAATATAAAAATATTACATTGTGCTTTGTAGCCAAACATGTATTATATATACATATATGCCTAAGCACTTCTTCAGTCCATTGGTAACATGGCTTTGTATGCCTGTCAACATTTTGATTAAGGTTGACTACATGAAAAATTATCTGAAGGACTTTTTATAATCTCTCAGTTATAACTGTGTTTCATCTTAAATGACTATTGATACAACCGTTAATATTTTATTCCAATCAGATTTTATAAACCTAGATATTTCCTACCCAGAATTGTGAACACATTTGAGGGGCGCCTGGGTGGCTCAATTGGTTAAGCATCTGGTTCTTGATTTAGGCTCTGGTCATGATCTCATGCTTTGAGATCAAGTGAGATCTTGATCAGGTGAGATCCAGCCTGTTTGGGATTCTCTCTCGCCCTCTCTCTCTGCCTTTTCCCTGCTTGTGCTCACATGTGTGCACTCTCCCTCTCTCTCTCAAAATAAATAAAAAAAAATTTTAAAGCTGAGTCCCAAATGCCTCATTTGAAAATTATGTTGCATAAATTTGTGTATCATTTTCATGAGGCTCATCTATACAAATTTAAGTAATTGTTAAGCCGTATTGCCAATATACTCAAATTCATTACTAAGCAGTAATCCAAGAATTGCTAAGAGATTTTTTAAATTATTACATCTCTGATGATAAATGAAAGTAGCAGCATTGAAAGTACGGTGTAAAGTATGATTTAACAGAAAGAGGTCTAGAGTAGGAGTATAGAGACTGGGTTCTATTCTCCACTTAGTCACAAATATACTACATAATCCAGGCCATCGGTTTCCTGTTTTTAAAACATTGTGGGAGGGAGAGATTCGCAATATTTTGTATTCAAGTGACTTATGTTGCATGGGCAGAAAAAACAGCACAAATTATCTTAAAGATAAGGGATTTTCTGATTTAGGGAGTATGGTAATTCAAAGGTGGGGAGGGCTTTAGGGCTGGACTCACGCTCAATGATATTACCAAGGACTTAATTCTCCCCATCTCTCTACCCTTGGTGTTGGCTTCATTCTCGGCCTATCCACCCCCATGGTCAGGAGAAGACTGCCAACACCTGAGGATACACATTCAGAGACAACTCTTCTGCCTCACATTTTAAGGAAACTGCTTGCATTTTTATTCTGATTAATGGGGGTCACTACCCCAGAAGTGTCTTAGCTGTGTGAGAGAAGTGTCCCTGCCCCCTAAAAATCTAACATTGTTAGAGGGAAGTAGGAAAGAATGGATATTAAGCAGACCCACCAACAAATATCTAATACACGTGTTTGTTTGTTTGTTTGTTTTTGTTTTCTTTTGGTTTGTTTTGGTTTTGGTTTTGTTTTTACCAGTTTGATCTCCTACTATTCTAATTTCCTTGGGTCTCACTAAGTTTATGCATTTATTCAACAAGCATTTATTTAGAATCTAAATCATCATTCACGACCCACCCCAAGGAGATGATAGCCTGGTTACAGAGAGAGAGAGAGAAAGAGAGAGAGAGAGAGGGAAGAAACAGTTATTTCAATAGCCAAAGGAGAGATTTTTAAAAACAAATAAATCAGAAATAAATGGGTGTGGGAAAACTATGATACAAGAAAAGAGGGAGAGGCATTAGGCACCAATCTGAGGAATCTGAAGAAAGAAAATGGCTAGAGAACAGGCTGAATGGAAAAAGAGGGCAAAAGGGGCACACAGAAGATTGTTAGGGCCAG
Source organism: Puma concolor (assembly GCF_028749965.1). NCBI lineage: Eukaryota > Metazoa > Chordata > Mammalia > Carnivora > Felidae > Puma > Puma concolor. The sequence goes on along the minus strand of NC_141670.1, from coordinate 83,164,627 downwards.
ATTGTGAAGAACCATGTGCACTAGTCTGGGGAGCTTGGACTTGGTCTGTGGAAATCATGTATAAGTATATTCAGATTTGGAAGTGGAACATGAGTGCAGTTTTCAAACACATAAAAGCATAATTTAGGTACATTTATTAAGGTTGTCCACTTACTTCATTGATTGTTTCCTTTGCTATGCGGAAGCTTTTTAGTTTGATGTCACCCCACTTGTCTATTTTTGCTTTTGTTGCCTGTGCTTTTGGTGTCATAACCAAGAAATCTTTGTCAAAATCAATGTCAAGGATTTTTCCTTATGTTTTCATCTAGTAGTTTTAAGGTTTCAGGTCTTTTCATCACTTTTTATTTGATTCTTATGTATGGTATAAAATAAAGGTCCAATTTCATTCTTTTGCATGTGGCTATCAACTTTTCCTGATACCATTTACTGAAGAGACTATCTATCCTTTTTCCATAGGGCATTCTTGTCAACCTTGTCAAAGATCAGTTGATTGTATATATGTGGGATTATTTCTGAGCTCTCTACTCTGTTCCATTGATCTGTATATCTGTTTTTATGTCAGTACCATACTGTTTCAATTACTGAAGCTTTGTAATATATTTTGAAATCAGGAAGTATGATGCCTCCAGCTTTGTTGCTCAGAATTGTTTTAGCTATCTGTAATCTTTTGTGGTCTCTCAGGAATTTTAGGATTGTTTTTTTTATTTCTATAAAAAAAAATGCCTTTGGAGTTTTGATAAAGATTGCATTGAATCTTCAGATCACTTTGCAGAAAATATTTATAAACAACGTATTTGATAAAGGATTCATATCCAAAATATATAAGGAACTCCTACAAATCAATAGCAAAACAAAACAAATAACCTGATTAAAAGAGCAAAGAACTAAATACACTTTTCTCCAAAGGAGACATATAAATGGCCAACAGATATATGAAAAGGTGCTCCACATCACTAATCATCAGGAAAATATAAAGCAAAACCACAGTGAGGTATTGTCTCACATCTGTTAGTGGCTGTTATAAAGAAAAAAAGGTAAGTGTTGGCAAGAATGTGGAGAAGGAAAGGAATCTTAGTACACTGTTGATAGGACTAGGAATTGGTGCAGCCACTATGGAAAACAAGACAGCGTTTCTCAGAAAACTAAGAACTACTATATGATCCAGTAATCTGGTATATATCCAAAGGAGTTAAATCAGTGTCTCAAAGAAATAGCTGCACTTCCATATTCATTGTAGCATCACTCACGATAGCTAAGATTGGAAACAACCTAGATATCTGTTGATGGATGAATGAGTAAATAAAGTGTGATAAACATATAAATACAATGGAATATTATTCAGCCTTTAAAAAGAGGAAAATCCTGCCATGTGTGACAACATAGATGAAACTACAGGACATTATGCTAGGTGAAATAAACCAGAAAAGAACTGATATTATAAGTTACCACTTCTATGAAGAATCTAAAACAGTCAAACTCATAAAAGCAGAGTAGAATGGTGTTTATCAGTGGCTGGGGGAGGGAGTATTAGTCAAAAGATATAAAGTCTCATTCTGTCACATGAATAAGTCCTAGAGAACTACTGTATGGTATAGTGCCTATAATTAACAATACTGTATTGTATACTTTAAAATTTGCTAGGAGAGTAGATCTCATGTTAAGTATTCTTACCACAAAAAAAAAATGATAATAATAAATAAAGAGGTCAGGAGAAAACCTTTAGGGGTGGCAATATGTTTATGGCATAGATTATGATGATGGTCTCATGGGTATATACTTAGTTCCAAATATCATCAAATTGTATACATTAAATGTATACAGCTTTTTGTATGGCAATCATTCCCCAATAAAGTGGTTTTATTTCCAAATTACAATTGTCCTGAGCCCCTACTTCCCTGTAAAATCTTAGCCCTTTCTGTCCCCTCTATATATACCCTGCAATGCCTCCCCAGCTTTTTCTGGAGTCTCAACATTGCAAACCAGACTGTCTGTAGCAGTCATCAAATGGCATCAACCATGTTCTCCTCCTCTGCTCTGGCTTCTACCTGTTTATGTCCTTTGCCCAAGAGGCTACTTATAGAAACCTCATTAACAATAGTGCTAATCCACTTTTGGAGAAAAGGAGCCACTGGTCTGCAGAGCTCTAGAGTGGTGCTAGATTTCAGAGAGAAGGGCTCTCACAACTAGCCCTTGTTTCCTGGATTCTAAAACAATTGTTTATGTCCAATCATGCACAAAGTGAGACTTTTATAAAAATAATTCCTAAGTCCCTTCCCATCTAACCACAGGGATTCAAATTTATTTTAAGAGACATTGGGGCATCCAAACACTATGACATTTCATGACCCCTACCCTTCTCAAAGTCCTTATATACAAAATATGCCCTCCACCCTCCAGCAACAAAGCCTTCATCCATATCAAGATGTAGATGAAGACACAGGGAAAGGAAGTTTCGCTTTTTGCATTACCAGCAAATGGGCCCCAGCCTTTGGTGCTTCCACAGACTAACTTACCACTTATCTTCAGTCCAGTGCTTGACACATCAAAGGCCTTAAGTGTTACTCATTGAATAAAAGCGTAAGTAAACAATGCAGGGGATGGACTGGAGACTGGAAAGGATAGACTAATAGACTGTTGGAACAGTCTAGGAGCACTAACCTCAGACACCAGCAAGTGAGGCTAATTTTGAGAAATATTTCTCAGATGGAATCACCAGGTATTTACAAATGTATTCTCTTCTCACATCTTTCAGGGGGGTAGGAAAAAAAATGCCAAATAGACAACAAATGTCTGGAATAGGTTTTTAGCAATTCTGACTTTTTACAATCCTAAACTCATTGGTCTTTATCAAATATATGCAAAACCAAGGTCATGATCATTGGGACCCTTCCCCAGGACAACTGGAGTCCTAGAGACTCTGGAGACTCCAGAAAGCCTTTAGGAAAACAAAGCTCCAAATACCTGAGGAAGAAACAAGGTTCAAGGAGATTTTCTATGTGGAAGCATTGCACATGGGAAATCTAGGAAGCTGTGTTACAGAACCAGAGTTCACAATCCAGAAAATGAGAATGTATGAGAAGAAACACCTAGAAAAAGTTAGTGTGGAATTCTTAAATAGATACTGAGATTTAGATCATAATGCCAGTAAAAATAGTAAAAACAATCTCTCTCTTTTGTTGCATCCTAATATGTGCCAGGCAGTGTGCCACCTATGCTAGATTTATTTCTCACAACTAGAATGTGAGGGAATATCTCTATCTATAGTAGAGGTAAGAACTGAGGCTCAGAAAGATGAAGAATCTTGTTCAAAGATCATTTCAAATACAGGACTGGTTTATTTCAAAATATGATCCTATCTGCGAAATTTTTACCTTCATTCTTTAGATGCTGAGAAAATTTAAATTTCTATTACTGTAAAAAAAATAATTACTAAATGCTACAATTGCTATATTATCTCTTGCCCACAATCAACTCAAAGTAATTTACTAGGTGTAATCCATATCTGATCCCGATAAAAATGAAAATATCACTTTGATACATACTTTTCTTCCTTCTCATGTGTTCTTCCTTCATAAATGTTTTTTTTTTTTAATACTGTTTGGGATATCATAAGTGGTTCTATCACACTTATCCCTAATTCAGAAAGATATGACTTGCCTCCTGTTGACCCTGAGTTTTCAAACTCACTAGCAAAAGAATAGGTACATGAATCTGACTATGAGTTACTTCTGTTTTCACAAGCAAATCATATACAATTTTTCAAATACCTATACTATTCAAATATTCTTAGGGAATATAAAAGGCTATTTAATACAGAAATTCAAAACGACATGTTAGAGAAATGTAATATTAATAGTCTTGACATTTAATGTGAATCAAAGAAATAAGAGTTTCTCAAGTTAGATTTCAGATCTCACTTCAGATGTCAGATCTATATCATGATTCTTAATTTAGTGACCTTTCAGGTTATTATCAAGGGAAATATAAAGCAGCACAGATCCATAAACACAGGATTTGATTTGGCTGCTAGGGCGAAACTAATAATCCACTGAGCTGTGCTACCTTCTGGGAGAATAAAAAGTGAGGGTTTATTATTTTCAGGAAAAGTTACTTGGATGATATACCCCTTTTCTTTTCAAATATAAATCACCTTTAGCTTTCTGCATCACTGGTGCCTCCAAATTAGGATTCTAGAGCAGGTGGAGAGACTTAAAGATACGTAGGACTCTTGAATATGGGCCAAAAGTCAGATGTCGATGGGGATAAGCCAGTAAGTATTCAGTTTCTTTATACTCAAGTGACCTGAGGTTATGAGAATTTGGGGATCTCTGGAGGATACGACCTCAGATTAGAGAAGTTTCCAGAAACTCATTCTGAGTTGCAACTACTGCAGAAGGAGCAATTCCTAAAGACACTGGAACCCCCATGAGCAAGGTGAGCACTTTCAGAATTGCACAAAACTACATTTTCATTAGTGTCCTATGGGACTCTCTGAATAACTGTAATCCTCTGGGCCCCTGCATTTTCTCCTGTACATTTCAGAATACCTGGAGTAGATGTTCTTTTGGAAGAAGAAAAGGCCAAGGTCAAAACAGGGGCCCCAAAGCAGCTGTGCATCCCTGGAATTCCCAAGGATCCAGCATGATCCTGGTATATTCCAGAGATTCCTTGAGTGTCTTGGAGCTGGGCAATTTGGACTGATTACAAAGAGAATCCAGTGGTCCAACCTCTGACCCTCGGACCCTAGGGCAAGCCCACTGATCAGCTCAAGGCCAAAATGTCCTTTCTGTGTTACAGGTGTCATTTTCATGCCTCAGCTTGATGTAGAGCTAAAGTCATTGAGTTATGGCTCCATTCCAATAAAGAGGCCTTATTAACTCACTGTCTAATTCCCAGTTAGAAATGCACAAATCTATTTCTGAATGAGAGGTGGTGTGTAACCTTGGAATAGAGAGCAGCTTTGACGGTCACGTAGTTGAGGGCCAACTGACATTTTCACTTCATCTTCTGGAAAACTATTCAACCATGTACATCAACTGGAGTTGGAAAGCAAAACAAGTAGTAAAGAAGAAGGGAAGAATTTTAAGGGAGAATGAAACAACCACAACAGGACAAATAATCCTGAATCACAAATTAGAACGCTCCCATTGGCACAGACACAAAGGTAATATTTTCACTAGAATGAATAGTCCTAGAAAAATTTGTTCTCCAGTATCAGACACAACCAGGCCTTTCCTTCCATATGAGACATGAATGTCTCCTTTTTCCACTTCATCTTTTTCAGTAATCCAAACAAAATTTTAGCAGCAGAAAAAATAATGAATTTAGTCCATTTAGGTCCAGTATTTCCTCGTTAATGTATTAACTCCCTGGCAGTAGTCAGACAGGGCACTCTGACTCCAGAATATTTCCTTTTCTTTTATCACCTTTGGAATTCCAATGTCACTGAATAACTAATTATAGTCTACTTAATTTTGTACCAGTGCAAGAAACAGACACCTCAAGAGCACATTAATTTCATTCTCCTGAACCTTTGGGAGGCCTTGTACAGCGCAGAGGCAGACGGCTGTTTGAAATGTTCTTTTTTCAATGTGTGTCAGAACACTTTAACTTCAACCTCTCTGCTAAGAGGCTGTTGTTTTAGTTCAAAGTGTACACAAAGGAGAGGATCACCACGTATGAACTAATATTTGTTTAACTGTCTTCATTTCTCCAGTGCCTTGCAATTCAAATGTTCTGTATTCTTTTCTTTAGCAGTCATGACGGTAAGTAAAGAAAAATTGTGTTGTTCCTGAGAACAGCATTTGCCAAAGAGTCTACTATGTGGCCTAGTGTTTCTCGCAACTGTGTGTTAAACAATGCTTGTACTTTCATCAAGACTAAGGAGCAAGCAGCAAAGGACAGAGTGTGGCTCAGGGGGTTAGCTCAGGTAAATTCTCTGCCACAGAGTGGCTGTTCCTTATTCCAGAAGCCAGGGTGCCCATTTCCCAGCCCTTATGTAACAATTTCAAAAACAAAGGATTGACCCTGGGTGGCAGGATTAAAGTAAACTTAAATGAAAAATCAACATCAACAAAAGAAAGAGATGGATATGGAGATAGGAAGAAAAGGAAGGGGAAGAGAAGAGGAAAAAAAAGAGAAAAATTGTCCCTGAAGATGTGGGAAGGTACCTAGGGCAGCTATTGAAGTAGTTCCCTGCTCTCTGCCGAAGACAGTACTTGGGTACAATCCAATGTTGTCAATCATTCACTCTCAAAGTTGTCAGAGGACTGGAGGTTGCAACACAGAACAGAAATATCAAAGCTTGAAGTGGGGTAAAGAGAGGAAGAATAACATCGCAGTTCCTTGAATGTTACTACATCTCTGCATTTGAAAAGATTTCAAAGTGCCCTTCATCACCCTTATCTTTCCTCCACCTGACCTTCTTTTTTCCCTTCCTTTGTCTCCTCTTCACACCCTCTTCAGAGCCTCCTACCTATTGGATCTAAACCTTAGAGGCAGTCTAAATTGTGGAGGGTGGGGAAGGGAAGAATGACAATCAGTCTGCTTCTTCACACCTCCTGCCCTGCCCACAGGCACCACTGTCCTTCCCACCAAACCTTCCAGACACTTTTGCTTGCAGCCAGTGGCTCCCTTACTACTAGCTCCAATGGTAACCCCCATTGTTTCAAAACCAAGATTCTCAATATCACCCTGCCATTTTGCCAATTTCAGAAATGGTTTTTAGGCTGCCCAGAGTTCCCAAAGATACAAATGCCATATCGTTTTTACCCATATTTTTATTGCCATTGGTGCTCTGATCCATCCAAGTAACCATGCTTAGAGCAAAGCTGTTTAACCTAGGGTGTTTAATAACACCATTGCTAACAGTCCTATGAAAATAATGTCTATGTATGCTTGATCCCCCAAGGCTCTCATTTGTTTTTCAGTGTTATTATACAATAAAGTTCCTTTTATAGGATTGTTTTTCAATTCAGTATTTGAAATAGACAGGGGTAAGGCAAGTTGTATTTGCTTGCACAGTTTCACACCCATTCATCTCTAGTGAGAGTGTGTGTCTCTTTTGGACCACTGGGCATTGCAGAGCACAGCCAGGAAGTACAAAGCGGTGTTCTCCCTCTGCCCATCCATAAACCATGTTCTGCATCCAGAGCCAAGGAAAGGAGCAGAGGTACCACTCTCCATAGCAGCTAAGCATGTGGTCTCTCCTCCAGACCTCCCCAGGGAACAGAGCCTAGAACTATAGTTGATCCACCTCTGAACATAAGTGTTTTACTGTCCTTCTGAGGCCAACACCCCCGCCCCCAAGTCTTTTTGGATTTCTTCCCTTTACAGGCCCCACTGAGACGTCTCCCCACTCAGTCAACATTGCAGTTGTCTCTGGCTGGGCCCTCTGGGCAGTAAATAGGTCAATTGCAATGAAAAGGTTCCAGTATTGCTATTGCTTTTTGCTGCAGGTGGAAAGCAGGTTCCTGTGTGTGGTTCACATCGAGTTCTGCTTATTATCACAGTATATTGTACCTGAGGTTTTTTTTCCCCCTGCTTCTTTCCTCTGGCCTCTGGCCCATTTCTGCAAAAGTAAGAGCCTCGTTTCTTCAACAAACAAAGGATTTCCTCTGCGCTCTCATAGGTTTGGTAAAACTCCATTGCTTTAATATTTCTTTTCCCCACTTAGGAGTTCTTTCCAAAAAGCACTACACCACAAGTGCTATTGGATGGCAGGCAATGTCAGGTTATTTTTTTTATTTCATTTTGAGTACAAGCACTTGCAAAACCTCAGGCACATAAGTCCCATCATTGCCTATGCCTGAGTTCTTGCCAGGCTGAGGACCCAGTTATTCAGAGATTGTCTATCCAAGTCCTTTTATCTACTCTTTCATTAGGAAAGGAATGGAGACACAACCAAAATTACAGCATCCTATTTTGCTACTGGCTGGTTAATTCTCTTTTGGGGGGAAAGGATACTACAGAAATAGATTGAAAGGCCAGCTTTTTAAAAGTTTTGAAATAATCTGGATTAACCATGTATTGAGTGTTCACTTCAGGCACTGGCTATAGGCTTATGTGCACTGCCTTTTTTAATCAATGCAGTAATCTTATGAGGGTACTGTTAGCATCTCCATTTCACAGATGTATAAATAAACTCAGACTAAGTAATCTGCATAAGATCTCAAATGAGAAAATATCAAAGCAGAAATATGAGTATAGATTTTACTAAACCCAAAGCCTGTGTTACTAGATTCCTTGCCAAAGAGCTTCCCTGACTGATAAACTTATATTCTGTAAGTTGTTCAAGCTCTCTTAATGATCATTTAAAATTTAAGGTGCTATAGCAGCCAACTTTTTTTTTTTTTTTTTGTGGCTAGGTCCTCTCTTTACATTTTTTTCGAAAAAAATCTGGACTGCTAGTATTTTTAACAGGGTAATATAAAGGCCCAGGGTAATTGAACATGCTCCTGCCCCTCCGTAACCATGTAAGGTCTACGTGCTGAATTCAGATCATCTGTTGACTCCTGTGGCCTGTCATGTCTCAGTGTCATGACCTCTCCCATTACATGAGACTGACAGCCTGACAGTTGCAAAACTCTCAAATACATCACTCAACTATTTCAAACATGCTACCTGACATGCTAAATGTTCAACATGGTATTGCTCTAGGGTTCTTTCCTAAGACACCTTAGCATTTCCTCAAATTCCTCATTAATTCAACTGTACTTCTTATGGCACAACTTTCATAAAACTATACAAATGAGAGTTAGAAACCATTCCAGAGAAGCCATTTAATCAATCTCCACATGTAAACAATCCAAACAAATTTGAATGTACCCTGATGTTTAAAAGACCCTTAGAATTTTCCTATTCCCCATTAAGATCAACTATTAATAGGAGACATTTGCACCGTTGTTCCAAAGCACCTTTCATAAATATAATCTCATTTAACTCCCACGATATTCCTGTGGGGTAGATATTATTATCTCATTTTATAGGTGGGAAAACTGAGGGTCAGAGAAGTTAGAAAACCTTCCAAGAGCTCGGAGCTAGAAGTAATAAAGTTGGCAATCAATCTTAGACCTTCTGACTCCAAAACCAAAGCCACTACTCTTACACCACATTCCTGATACCAAATTGGCAGGAGTTCCTTTCTAGATCTTTATAAGGACCTATAGCACAAGTCAAAATATACCTTTTCTTGTTTGCCTGAAGGAAGGGCTTCCAGAATGAGCAAAAAGAGGCAAAAAAAAAAAAAAAAAAAAAAAAACACAACCCTTAAGTTCACACCAAATGTCTTAGAAAACATCACTGAGATGAGCCATTATCAACTTGTGGAGTTTTTCTTTCTTTTTCTGAAGTGGGGAGGGGGGGTTCTTCTGACCCAATCACTTAGAAAGTTCAAGTCTAGATCTTTGTTGGAGCTAGCAGTGCATGAAATATGCTACTCATGGAATCTGATTTGAAAAATGTAAGTTGCTAGCAAAAATAAACATAGTAAACTATGACAAATACATATGCCTGAGCCATTTTGCATTTTGGAATAACGTATTTCCATACTCACTTTGGTTGGTTTCAAACAACATGCAGTTCTACAGGACAGATTCTTAAAGCTTGAGGGGCAAAAAGTAAAGGCCAGTAGATTCTGGCAGAGAAGATGAAGGAATACAGGGGTCTGGATATGATTTTTAAACTTTTTTAACAGTGTTCATTTCTTATTTATTTCCTAGTAAACTACCACTTCTGGGAGTGACCAACAAGTGCCCCATACCTTTCATTGTACCTAACCATAGGACTTATGTGCTATCCATCCACGTTGTCACAAATGGCAAGATCTCATTCTATTTTGTGGCCGAGTAATATTCCAAGGTGTGGGTGTGGGTGTGGGTGTGGGTGTGGGTGTGTGTGGGGGGGTGTGTGTGTCACACCTTCTTCATCCATTCGTTTATAGATGGACACTCAAGTTGCTGCCATATCTTGGCTACTATGAATATGGTACAATAAACATAGGAGTGCATATAGCTTCTCAAACTAGTGTTTTTAATTTCTGTGGGTAAATACCCACTAGTGGAATTACTGAATCACATGGTATTTTCTATTTTTAATTTTTTGAGAAACCTCCATACTGTTTGCCTGCACTAGTTTGTGTTCTCACCAGCAATGCACAAGGTCTCCTTTATCTCCACATCCCCATCAACACTTATTGTTCCTTGTCTTTTTTATTCTAGCCATTCTGACAGGTGTGACGTGATATCTCCTTGTGGTTTTGATTTGCATTTCCCTGATGATTAGCGATGTTGAGCATCTTTTCATGTGTCTGTTGACTATCTGTATGTCTTCTTTGGAAAAATATCTATTCAGGTCTTCTGCCCATTTATTTTTTCTACATGTATTTATTTATTTTGAAAGAGACAGAGACAGCATGAGTGGGGGAGGGGCAGAGGGAGAGGGAGACAGAGAATCCCAAGCAGACTGCACTGTCAGCACGGAGCCCAATGAGGGACTTGAACTCATGGAACGGTGAAATCATGACCTGAGCTGAAATCAAGAATCGGATGCTTAGCTGACTGAGCCACCCAGGCACCCCTGCCTATTTTTAAATCAAATTATTTGTTTTGTTTATGTTGACTTGTGTAAGATCTTTATATATTTTGTATATTAGCCCCTATTGGATATGCCATTTGCTAATATCTTCTCCCATTCAGTAGGTTGCCTTTTTGTTTTGCTGATGGTTTCCTTTGTTTTACAAAAGCTTTTTATTTTGGTGTAGTCCCAACAGCTTATTTTTGCTTCTTTTGTTATAGTTTCTTTTGCCTGAAGAGACCTATCCATAATAATGTTGCTAAAGCCAATGTCCAAGAGATTACTGCCTATGTTTTCTTTCAGAAGTTTTGTTGTTTCAGGTCTCACATTTAGGTCTTTAACCCATTTTGAATTTATTTTTGTGTATGATGTAAGAAAGTGGTCCAGTGTCATTCTTTCACATGTAGCTGTCCAGTTTTACCAACACTATTTGTTAAAGAGACTGTCTTTACCCCATTGCATATTCTTGCCTCCTTTGTCATAGATTAACTGACCATATAAGCATGGGTTTATTTCTGGGCTTTCTATCCTGTTTCATTAATCTATGTGTCTATTTTTTTGTGCCAGTAGAACACTATTTTGATTACTATAGCTTTGTAGCATAGTTTGAAATTTGGGATCTAGCTACCTCCAGCTTCATTATTCTTCTGAAGATTGTTTTGGCTATTCAGGGTCTTTTGTGTTCCATACAAATTTTAAGATTATTTGTTTCTGAGTCTTAAATTTGACATCAATTTTTCCAATACACTTTCTCCGACATCCTCTCTCCCCTCCCCCAGCCAAATCTACACTAGAATATGAGATACTTTACATAAAAGCATTCAGTCACTCACCTAACACCTTTTTATTAAATATCTAGTTACTGCTCTGGATTCTGGATAGAGTGAACAGAAGAACAGGATGTCTGCTATCATTCTAGTTGGAGACACAAAAAAATAAATAAATAAGTACGAATTAGTGCACAGAAGAAATTTAGGTAGGACAGGCCCACAATCCTTTATCCAAATCCATGGGGACTATATGTATTTTAAATTCAGGACTTTTGAACTTAGAAAGGTAGTATATAGTACTTATACAATTTTTCAGACCAATAGGGTCTGAGGCAGTACCCCATAATCAAGCACATTAATGGGACTGCAGTAAAATATATAAATAGTCATAAATATTTGTATATAAATAGATAAATATTAATAAAGAGTATAGCACTAATTAATTCCACTCAAATTAAAAAGAAAATTCTTTTACTTTCCAGAGATGTTTGGATTCAGGAACTGTAGATAAGGATGATGGAGGGATGTTGGAAGGGCTTGTAAGGAGGGCTTTGAGGTTGGGTGGGACAAGAAAGACTCTTTTAGGAGGCAACACTGAAGCAGAGATGGGAAAGGTATGTGAAGAAACATGACATGAAAAAGTCAGGGAAGAACACTTCAACCTGGAAGAGCTCCTCAAATACTGAAACCACATTTTCATTCATTCTTTAATTTTCTGCCTCCTACTTTAAATCACAAATTCACAATCTATGGAGATCATGTTGTTCTAGTCCACTGTGGCTTTGTGTCCCCAGTGTGGTCAAAGGTGCCTGGCACAGAGTAGGCACTCAAAAAAACATTTATTAAAGCAATGGAAAGAATTAACAAAATAAAATGAGGTAGCTAATTATTAAAGTGTTAGGTCAGGGGAGACCAACATGTAACATCAAGATCAAGATATTAAAAACCACAGAGGAAGTTAGTAAAAGTAACACACAGTGATCACCAACTTCTATCATTTTGTTTTGTCCACTAAATTTGAAAGCCATCAGTTACTCACATGGACCACCAGCAGTTGCCTCTGTACCAGCAGACAGTGGGGAAAGAAAGCCTTCACTCTGGGATGCTTGCCAGTAGGGCAATAAGAAGTATTTGCTAAAGAGCAAAGCAGCTGCTGAGATGCAGTCATAAATAATAGTCATGCCCAGTTATAAATGCACCCTCCCCCTAGCTCAGGCCCACACCCTTCTCTCTGTCCCAGCCTGATGGGCTTTCCCTTGGGCCAACTAAACTACCCAGCCTGCCTGGTGTGGGGAGATACTGCATTGCTCCTTCATGGCATAATTTCATGTGCCAAACCTTACATCAGACAAATAGTCCGCAGAAGTAAACCCCCCTCCTTAGAGCCACCTCAGAGTTCCCTACTTCCTCCTATGTGTTCCACTTTGAGATTTCCTCACATTCGAATTCCTTCAAGTCTCTTCTGGAACCCTGTAGTATGACAGACGTATCAATCATAACATCAGAGGCTGAAAGAGACGTTGAGAGGTAATTTGAGCCACGTCTTTCCTATTTTCAGACACAGACACATTTAAACAAATTTTAGAAGAGGAGAATCTACCACCTTTATTATTTTAAACCCTGGAGACAGAAACTCCAAGATCTTTCATCATAACTCAAGTTATTGACAGTGTTGGGTGGGTTACTTCTCATCCCAGAAGACCATAACGTGGTCTTCAATTAGGTCTAATAACATTAAAAGCTTAAGAAGTTATCAGAGGCTTATATTAAGGAATTAATGCTAAATGGAAATAAAGTCAAAATCTGTAAACATGTTTTGTGTTCCTAGATGTGAATGTCAAGATGATCAGTACTTGGAGACTAAAAACAAAATAAGGTGATGGCTCAAACAGAAGAATACATAGAGTTTACTAACTATTTTGGTTTCAGAAAAACAAAAACAAAACCAAAAAAAACTTCTGTGAATTTTCTATCCTTTCTCCCTGAAAATACATTTACAAAAGGACGACCATTCACCTTTATCACAAATAAAGTCATTGACACATCTGTAAAACATTAATGCCCATGGGTCTGCTCAGTGTTAATAGGCTGGCATTGTTGATAAGCTCCATTAAGCAGAGTACCTACATTTCATCTCCCATTCTCCACTAAATTTTTAACCTCTTAAGTTCTCTTCTCTCAGAGGGCCACTGGTTGTTGTATATTGGGGCTCCCCTCTAACAAACTGATCTCTAAAAAATTCTCATATATGAAAATTTAGAAGGGAATCTGCACATCTATATCCCAGCATCACTATCTTTTTTTAAAAAAAATCACTGACTTATATCCACACTATAAGAATCACTATAGAAAAGCACAAGTAACAAATGGTCTATTTGAACAAGTGTTATTGAACAAATTGCCATGGCATATGCAAGGCATCATGGTGCACCCTGCAGAGGATGTAAAGGGGTCAAAATGCAGTGACTGCCTTCAGTGAAACACCTCTCCTGTGAGACAAGAATACCTGTAGACATGGCTACTCTCCATGGTGGCATGTAATAGTTGTAAGGAGATACCCAACAATGTGCAATGGCATACAGAGAAGAGAGGACACATTAACCTCTGCCAGAGAAACTGAGGACAGTTTTACAAGAAGGTGGCATTGGAACTTAGCCTTGAAGGATAGTGAATACCTTAGTATCTTTTTGACTGCAAAAACAAAGCTACAACTCAGACTGGCTTCAATAAGGAAAGATTTTTCTTTCACATGGCAAGAAAACCAGAGGTAGAGAGGGCAGCAGGCTCAGCATCAGTAAGTTCATGATATCTGTCAGGTTTTCTCCATCTCCTCTTCCCCCCCTTCATCCTCCCTCTTCACTTTCACCTTTGCTTGGGTGGCAGTAGTTCAGGTATCACATCCAGACACAGTCATGTCCTAATAAAGATGAGGGACAGTCTCCACACTGGAAAGATAAAACCTTTCTCAGCAGATTCCTTTTTCATCTCATTGGCCATGACTGGGCCATAGAAAGTTTCCTAAACCGATCTCTGCAAAAAGAAAGGGTGTTCCTAGGATTAGATTAGACCACCCATCCTTGGTAGTGGGAAGGATTTTGGGGAGTCATCACAATGGATAGTCTGCAATTACACAGGCAGAAATAGAGTGTTGACCATTTCCAGTGGAGTGTGTCATATTTCAGGAAACACAGGAATCTAATTCAGCTAAAGAATAGGGTACATGTCAAAGAGCTGTACATGTACAGAAAAATAAGACTAGAAAATAACTGGGTCTGTACTGTGGAAAAATTTAATTCCAAAATAAAGAGTTTGGATGTTATTCTATGGAACAAAGGAGATACTGAACATTTTTTGAGTAAAAGAATAAATGGTCAAGATTAGGACTATATTTTAGAAGGACTATCCTGTCAGTGATTTGTACAATGGATTATGATAGAAAATCAGACAACTGAATGACCTAAGAAGCTATGACAATAATCTGGCAAATCATAAAAAGGACTCAAATTAAGTTAATGGCAGTGGGGCTGGGGGAAAAAAAAAGAGTTTTGTAGGAATTTGGCAACTAATTGTAGGATATGAGGGATTAGAGAGAGGGAGGAGTGGAAGATGACTCAGAGCTTTGAAGTCTTGGAAGCTGGACCAATGGTGGCATTATCCACATTAGAAGGGACATCAAGAGGAGTTGTTGGTTAGCTGGTGGGAAGAAGGGCAAGCCTTTACTACTAACTTCTTAAAACTGTCCTTGACCAAAATCTGGATATTTAGTACAAATGAGACGTGAAATAAGAGTGATCAGCAGTAGAGTCTATAGAAGGAGACACTACTAGCTATGTTTTTCACCTTTCCCAGTCTGTCTTTGATTTCCTTTCCTTGGTCCCTTCATTTTTGGGCAGTTAGTCTTTTAGAGGATAAAACAAAACATAGAGAAGATATAATTCAAATAAGCCCATTTGCTACTTGACAAATCCAATTAAAGAAAATAGAAATTCACAAAAATAAAGTGAAGGTCATATGATATGCAAAAAGATTTTCTTCCTTTCAAAACAGCCAGCCCAAAAGCCCTTTTGCATATTTTCCCCAACATGGCTTGAACAACACAGGTTTGAACTGCATGGATCCATTTATACACAGATTTTTTTTTTCAGTAAATATAGTATAGAACTATAAATGTGTTTTCTCTTCCTTATGATTTTTTTAAATAACATCTTTTTTCTTTAGCTTAATTTACTGTAAGAATACAGTATATGATACATATAACATATAAAATATGTATTAATCTACTATTTATGTTACCAGCAAGGCTTCCAGTCAACAATAGACAATTACTCGGTAAGTTTGAATGGAGTCAAAAGTTACACATATATTTTTGACTTTATGGTAAGGAGGGGCTTGGTGCCCCTAACCTCTGGATAATTCAAGGGTCGACAATACATACCCAAAAATGGTATCTGAGTATGTATGGTAATGCAATTCTTCCTTTGTATATTAAAACTGTATCAAATAATATCGTAATTGGGTTTGTGTTAAGGTTTCATTTATCTTTGTTCTCCTTGACTGTCATGGTCAATGTCATGAAACCCACAATTTTACTACTATGATTATAAATTTTAATCCAGCCATATCCTCAGAAGCCAATCAATAAGAATTTTAGCTGATTGAGCAATGTTGTAATATAGTTATTTCTATTTTGTATTATCATGTATGCTATATTGGTCTTCTACTGCTGAGTGACAAATTGCCACAAGTTTAGAAGTTTAAAAAAATGCCCATTGATTGGTTCACAGTTCTGTAAATCATAAATCCATCACGGCATGACTGGGTTCTCTGCTCAATATATCACAAGGCTGGAATAAAGTTGTTAGCCTTCTGAGATTGAAGTTCCAGGAAAAATCCACTTCCAAGCTCATATTTCTTGTTGATAGAATTCAGTTCCTTGCAATTGTAGACCCAAAGTCCCCATTTCCTTGCTGGCTACTGGTTACCTCAAGAGGATACTCTCTGGTGCCTTTCATGTAGCTCCCATAGGCAGTTCACAACATGATATTTGCTTTATTCCAGGCCAGCCAGAGAGTATCTCTAGGACTCTTTCTTTTACTACCTGTCAGAGAAAACCCTTTGCTTTTAAAGAACTTGTGTGATTAGGTTATGCCCACCAGGATAATCTCTATCTTATCCTCAACTGATCAGTAACCTTAATCACATCTCCAAAATCTTTTCATCATGTAAGATAACATTATCACAGGAATTACACCAGAAGACAGGGACTATGGGTCCATCTTAGAACTCTGCCTGCTGCACATGCTATTATATTTTACTTATTATTTGCATTATTGTTGCTAATAGCTACTATAGATACGATAAATTCCTAATAAATTCTGAATACCTTATCCCTTTAGTTATTGTCCAAAGATACTAAGTTCATCTCTTTTCTTCTACTTGACTTCTTAAAATTGTTTTTGTTTTGCCTTACTTCATTCTGTTACACTTCTTTGTTTCTTTTTCCCTTTATTTCTCCTTCCTTACTCATTACTTCACTTTCCATCTCCACATTCCTCTTTCTCTTTCTCTAGGTTAGCATTTTGCCAGTTTTAAGTAAAGATGCTCTGTAATTATTTCTAATTATATTTATACTCCTGTAGTATCTCTCATCAAAGCCTCAAAGCTTATGAGTCTTAATTATGCCTCACAATATATTTGTGAGGATGAGGAGGGTGATTATTCCATTTTACAGATGGGAAAGCTGAGACTCAAAGAAGTCAAGAATCTTCTCTAAATCATACAGTTGATAAAGAGAAGAGAGGGGTTAAATCCTGGTCGTTTGTTTTCTCCTTCATCTGATAATTTTTAGGGAATTTTTGTAGTCCCTACCAATGATTCTCACTTCAAAGCACACCCCCTTTCGTTGATGGTGTCTTTGCTGCCTACTAGAATCCTTGCAGGAATGATATGCTCAGGAAGAAGCCACTGGTGACTTCAAGTCCTGACAGAGTGTGTGGAAGGAAATTGTGTAGGTGAAAGAGAACCAGAGTCTAAGAGTGTTCCTAACAGTGGCCAGAGTTAATTGGGGAGTGGTGGATCAGTCATACAGTCACCAAAGCCCTGAATTAAAAGGGAACATGGAAGCCATCTAGTTTTCCCTTGATAAGTGATAAAACAAGTCTCTGAAAAGTGAAGTGGCTTAAACTTCATTCTAGAATGAGTTCAGAGATGAGCTGGTATCAGAATCCAGGTGTTGGGACATGCATAGCAATGGCCTTACCACTCACTACCTCTTTCCACTCTACTCCCCATCACCCCGTACTATAAGAGTACGAAGTGGACACTTGGAGCCAGGATGTTAGCACAGGCTAGAAATTTGAGGTGGGGGAAAAAAAACAGCCTTAAAATGTGTTTCAAGTTCATACATACCTAATACATTTCCAAGTGGTATATGAGGAAATTCTATCTTTTAGCCATCAATGCTTCAGAGGAAAGCAAGCCCTTTGTCCATCTTTTGTGGCTGAATTCTGGCCCCTCTCCCAAGAAAGACATGGTCTTACTTATCTATTTTCTACTTTGTTTATCTTAAAATATTTCTCTAATTTCCAAATTCTCTCTCCTATGAAGAGAGTCCCTTGTCCCAAAACTGAATTTTTGGGGTGACAGAAAATAGTCACATTTGAGGATAGCACAGTTAGAATGACTCTAAACTCATTGTCTTTCCCAATGTCTTCAGTCTATTATTTTGTAAAAGGAAATGGGCATTGACTACAAGAAAATACAACTTATAAAGTTGTCATTCTTAAATAAAGAAGTATTTCTTGAAGTACTTTTGAAAATAATTCTCAGAGGGGGGAAAAAAAAAACTTTCTGTGGAGGAGTGGCAGTTGAAGAAACATTTCATATGTGCAGGTGGAAGCAAAAATGTTTATCCGGTCAAAGGTTCACAGGTACCCAATACTCAAACCAGAAAATTGCAAAGCAGCATGAAAATGACAGAATTTGCCATTTTACTGTGCCTGAAATCTTAAAGTTAACCTGCCTGTGACCTTTGCTTGATTATGGTCTTATTTCCCATAGGGCTGAAACATGAAGTCTGTGAAAATCCAGAAAATTCTTGGATCTGTCTGCTTTCCTTTTTTTTCAAAAATAGTTTTAGAACATATTTTAGAACATTCATCATTTTGTCTAGCTGGATTTAGCCTGATATGGTGACCAGAGGCTTCCTAAAATATTTTTTAATTAATTTTGAAGAGTTAGTGTAGACAAATGTCCTCTATAAATGAATTTTTTTCATTGAATTGAATTGTCAAAATTTGATAGCAATAACTTTTCAGATTAAAGCCTTATGGAGGCCGACTTCCACTCTCCCTCTAAATATAATTTTTATAGTAACTTAACATCCTAAAACACATACAATTCTTAAGTTTGAGATGTTGTTTTTGTGATAATAATTATGGCCATTATTGGTATTTTTTCAATTATGATGAAGGCAAGATTGTTAGGTACATTCACTAAAATGTTCTAAATTATACTATAATGTCACTAATAATGCTTTTCAATACAGAAGAACATTTAGAATTATCAAACAGAGGAGATGAGTATATAGTCTAGTTTTTGTTTGATACCTTGCATAAGTAAGTGTTAAAAATCATACATCTGCAGACTATTGAAAGACATGGGGAAGCTAATGGCATAATGTTCAGTGAAAAGATTAGGACAACTTCTTGGTGCTTCTGGTTCTTCAGTTTCTTCCTACTGCCCTCCATCACTCATCTTTAACAAAGTGGTAAGAATTGGAGTTAGTTAGGGTTAAGGAATTAACAAGCTTTGACACATTTCAAGATAGTTCATTGTGTTTTCCTTTGATGCCACAAAAGTAGTAGTAGAAGATCTTTAACTTGGTAAACATTACATACAGCAAACATTATACATGATGGGGAAACTTCAGCTTCTTAGGATTTACGATGATGCCCACCATCATTGCTATAAGTAAAGATGAGGAGGTAGTGCTATAAACATTGGAAAGGAAAAGATGTCATGGATTATTTTCAGACAATATGATTATCTGTATAGAAAACCTGAAGAGTAAACTATTTAAACTAATAAGAGAGCAATGATGTTGGATCTAAAATCCACCTACAACCTGCAAAACTGATCAGCATTTCTCTACATTGTAAGTAATTATTTTTAAATATTTTTAAAAGACCATTTAGAGTAGTGTTTTTAAAAAAACCTTAAGGTATCTAGGAATTAACAAAGAGTTAATAAAACTGTATTAAAAAAACATAAACAAAGATCTGATATGATGGAGACAGCATTCCATGCACTTGGGAATGATTTAATATTATAAAGATGTCATTTTTCCCCCAGCCCCAGATAAATCTCCAAATTCATTTATAAATATGGCCTAATCAAAATTTCATCTCACTGTTCTTTTAGGAATTCAGTAAGTTTATTTTGATATTTATATGGAAGGAAAAATGTTCATGAATATCTAATTCAACTTTGAAACAGAGATGAACAAAGGAGGGTGAATTGCCCTACCAAAATAAAAACTATCACAAAGCCATAATTAAAACAATATAATAACACAGACACAAAACCCAGTAAAGCAAAGTAGAATTAACAGAGTAGAAGTAAAGTCATGTTTAAAGGGAGCTTACATCATTAATTATCAGGGAAATGCAAATCAAAACCACAATAAAATATCATATCCTACCTGTTAGAATGGCTATTATCAAGAAGACAAGAAATAACAAGCTTCGGTGAGGATGTAGAGAAAAGGAAACCCTTGTGCACTATTGATGCTAATGTAAATTGGCACAGTCACTATGGAAAATTATACGTAGATTCCTCAAAAAATTAAAAATAAAACTACCATATATCTGAAGGGGAAAAACAAACCACTGTCTTGGAGATTTATCTGCAGTGTTATTCACACTTACTGCAGTGTTATTCACAATAGTCAAGACATAGAAACAACCTAGGTGGCCATCGATGGAAGAGTAAAGAAAATTATACACACATGCACACATACGTGCACGCGCACACACACATACACATATACTAGAATATCATTCAGCCACAAAAAAGAAGGACATTCTGCCTTTTGTGACATGGGTAGGCAGTATACTAAGTGAAATAAGCAAGAGAGAGAAAGACAAATACTTTATGATATCACTTATTTGTGGTATCTAAAAAAAGCCAAACTCATAGAAACAGAGAGTAGAATGGTGGTTGCTAGAGGGAATGAGGTGTTGGTTAAATGGTACAAACTTTCAGCTAAAGATAGTAAGTTTTGGAGATCTAATGTACAGTATGGTGGCTATAATTAACAATACCATGTCATATACTTTAAAGTAGTTAAGACAATAAATCTTAAGTGTTACCACTACACACACATTACACACACACACACACACACACACACACACACAATAGTAATTACGTAAGGCACTGGAGGTGTTATCTAACTTTATGGTGGTAACCATTTAAAAATATATGTGTACCAAATCATCACGTTGTATACTTTAAACTTAAATAATTATATGTAAATAATATATCTATAAAGCTTAAAAAAGTTAATAAAAGGAAGCTTAATATACAATGAAGTTGACACCCACAAATCATTGGAGAAAGTATAAACTGGCAAATGCTGTTGGGAAAACTGGCACAGCATGGGGGGTGGGGAATAAAACTAAACTCCTTGGATTACAGATGTAAATGTGAAACATTATGCTATAAAATTAATCTATTTAACATTGATTCAAGATGTATTTATTGAGTACCTACTCTGTGCCAAGTACTGTTCTAGGTACTAAGTTTATGTTGCAGTTTACAAAACAGACCAAGATCTCTTGCTTTGAGGAGATTACATTCTAGAAAAGGAGGTAGACAACAAAGAATCAACAAATAAATAATATTAATCATATATATATAAGTGAAAAGGGGGGGGAAGAAATAAGGGTGGGTAGGAAGTGCAAATGTATGAAGTCACAATTTTTAAAAGGAGTGCTTAGGGTGGGATTCAATGAGAAAATGATATTAAAACACAGGTTTGGGGCACTTGTCTGACTCAGTTGGTAGAGTGTGCAACTCTTGATCTTGGGGCTGTAAATTCAAGCCCCGTGTTGGGTGTAGAAATTACTTAAAAATAAAACCTGGACTGCCTGGGTTGCTCAGTAGATTGAGCATCCTACTCTTGATTTTAGCTCAGATCATGATTCCATGGTCATGGGATGGAGCCCCACACTCAGCGTGGAGCCTGCTTGGAATTCTTTCTCTCCCCCTCTCACTGCCTCTCACCCTCTTGTAGGCACATGCGCTGCCTCCTTCTCTCTAAAATAAAATAAAATAAAATAAAATAAAATAAAATAAAATAAAATCTTTAAAAAACAAACAAATAAACAAAGTAGAACAGACACTTGAAGAAAGTGAGGGAGTTAGTCATGCAGGTATCTGGGAGAAGAATATACAGGAAGAGGTAGCAGTCAGTGCAAAGACTTTAAAGGCAGATGTGCCCATCATATACTAAGAACAAGAAAAATGTTAGCATGGTGGGAACAGAATAAGTTTGGGGCTTCAAGTGGGAAGTCATTGGAAGGTTTTGAGCAGTGAAGTAACATCATCTGATTTATACTTTAAAGTAATCCTCTGGCTGCTGTGTTACAAAACAGAGTAAGGAGACAGGGGTGGTTGGAGGTTAACAATAGAGGTGGAAGAAGGCAATCATATGCTAAATACATTTTGAGGCTAAATTCACCCAAATTCCGGATACTTGATAGATCAGTATCAGAGAAGAAGAATGAGTCTAATATGACCTGAGTTGTTGGTCTCAGCAACTGGAAGGATGGAACTGCCATCAGTTGAGTAAATAAAGTACCATGTAGAAATATATATTTTGAACTAATGGTAGGGAAGTACTTCTTAAATAAAACATCAAAGTACAAAACAGAAAACCAAACACTGATGACTTTAATTAAATCAATATTAAGGATTTCAGATAAATAAATAACATCATGGAAAAACTAATAATAGATAAGACTTTTAAAGAAATTATTTGAAATTTCTAAAATTTTCAAGTGACTAATATCTAAAATATGTCAGGAAGTCTTACAAGTCAACAAATAACAACAACAACAAAGCCAGAGAAGTCCCCCCATGCCAAAATGGTCCAAAGAAAATTCACAGTAGAGATAACTCAAAGGACAATCATAGGAAGAAATGGTCAAAATGTAACAAAAAATTAAAGAAATTAAAAAGAAATTGATGATGAAATATCACTTTACACCTACCATAGTGGCAAAAATCACAAAGCAGAATAATATCTGGTGATGTTGGAGACATGGGGATATGGAAACGTGTGCTGCTCCATGGGTGGGTAGAACAGTGTGCACAATGTCTGAATTTAGCCAAATTTAGTATACCCATCCCAGCAATTTTATTTCTGAGTATGAGGCTTGTGGAAGACACACATTATAAAACATTATGTTAAAGTCAAAAATGGAAAGATTAGGGGCACCTGGGTGTCTCAGTCAGTTAAGCCTTCGACTCTTGATTTTGCCTTAGGGCATGATGTCACAGTTTGTGGTATCTGGCCCATGTTTGGCACCATGCTGGGCTTCACGCTGATAGTGTGAGGCCTGCTTGGGATTCTCTCCTTCTGCCTCTGCCCCTCCCCCCCTTTCAAAATAAATAAATAAAATTTTAAAAAATGAAAAGATTAGAAGAATGCACAGCAACCTGCAAGGGTCTTAAAAATATAATGTTGAGGGGGAAAAATAATTGAGAGAATGATTTCTATACAAAAAAATACCATTATGTAAATGTAAAATACACAAACTTGTGGTATAGCCATACAATGGAATATTACTCAGTAATAAAAAGGAATAAACTACTGATTCATGCAACAACTTAGATGGATCTCAGGGGAATTATGTTGAGTGAAAAAAGCCAACTTGGAATGTTACATATCATATCAATTTATTTACATAACACTCTCTAAAATTATAGAAATGGGAAGAGTTAGTGGTTATCAGAGCTTGGGGATGGGTAGGGCAGGGTGTGGAGTCGCTATAAAGAGGTAGCAGGAGGAAACCCTTATGGTGACGGTGATAGAATAATTCAGGACCTGGAATGCAGAAGTGGTTATGTCAAGCTACACAGCTGATAAAATGGATAGAGCTTTAAGCACACATACATGCAAACATGTGCTTATAAAACTTGGGAAATCTGAATAAACTCTGTCAATTTCCTGGTTTAGATGGTGTGCTATGGGTATAGTGTACTATGGCTATAGTGTATAATGGCATTGTAGAGGCTGGGTAAAGATTCATCTACAATTTTTTGCAACTTACTGTCAATATATAATTATTTCAGAGTAAAAGTTAAATGTACACATGTACACAAAATGCACATTTTTCAAAGAACACATACAAAAAGTAGTGTATGTCACATATGTTAGAATGACTGTCTGTGCTAGGAAGAGAATAGTAAGGAATTAAGGAGAAGATGATGGGCTACATGAATGGATGTGTAGACAGGTAGGTAGAAGTGTAGATAGATAGATAGATAGATAGATAGATAGATAGATAGATAGATGATAGATGATAGTTATAGATAAGAAACATTAGGAACACTTTCACAGATCAATGTTCACAGTAAGCCATATACTAAGACATAAAATAATTCAACTCTGCACCTCTGATCAAAACAAAAATCGGGATATAACAAGTTTGGAGCACAGTGATCGTAACTTTGAAATAAAAAAATCTATTTACTTAGCAAAAGGGTTAGGGAAAAAAATATGTCAAAAAAATATGTTAAAATGTAAACATTATTGCATGGAGTACCTGGGTGGCTCAGTCAGTTAAGCGTCTGACTTGATTTCGGCTCAGGTCAAGATGTCAACGTTCATGAGTTCAAGCCCTGCATATCAAGCTCCATGCTGACAGCACAGAGCTTGCTTGGGATTCTCTCTCTCTCCTTCTCTCTCACTACCCCTCCCCGGTGCATGCATGAGCTCTCCTTCTCTCTCAAATAAATATTTTAAAAGTAAATAAATAAACATGTAAAGATTATTGCAGACTATAAGTACATATATACAAGTTCTATTCAAAGTGACAAATACATAGATATTGTCCAACCTCTTCTCTTTTATATTCTTACTCTGATAAGGTCACCCATCCCTATAATTTTAAACGTGTCCAAATACAAAATTAGCATCCTTGAATTCAGTATCTCACCTATACTCCCTCTTTACAACTGCCTATTATACATCTCTGCCTAGATGCCCTTTCAGAATTTCAAACCCAACACAGCTGAAATTGAAGCAGATCTTCCTGACTTTTATATTTTTGTAAATGGCTCAACCAGTGTTCTAGATCATGTAAGCTTCCAGGATATAACAATACAATAACTTTCATTCATCAATGGAAAAAAATGTACAAAGAATAAAATGCTGGAGTTTTCAGGTGTGTCTGGAAATGCTTCAGTGATTTGAATTAAGACTTTAAGGTGAATAGGCATTGGTCAGGTATGGCAAAGTAGAAGTGCATGATGTATTTGGAGAATTTCAATTCCTGGTTTAACTAGAAAACCTATTGCATGTAGGATGGACAATGAGTATACTAGATAATCTGGAGCATAGATCTAAGCGGTCTTATAAATCATATAAGAAGTATAAACTTGACTTTTTAATGATAAAGAGCTACTGAAGAAATTTAAGCAGAGAAATGGGATAATTTGATTTGTATTTTAGAAAAACAAGACCAGTTAGTAGTGCTGACGATGGTTTGAAAGAAGAGGTAGAGAGGGGACCAGCAAGGATGCCATTGAAGTAGTCTAGCCAAAGATAATGAGGAAGGAAGGAGAAGTGTAGGGATTCAAGAGCTCTTTAGCATGTAGAACTGACAGGATATGATGACTCATTAGATGTAACAGGTAAGAAAAATGGAAGTATCCAGGAACTCCATATTCAGACCTGTGCAACTGGTATCATTAATCAAGTAGTTTCTGTTGTTCCTGTGAAATATACCTTAACACTCACTCCTATTTCTCCTATAATCAACCTAGTTCAGGATCTTATGTTCGCTCCTGACTACTTTAAGAAATTCTAACTTGTATTCAAGACTAGAGTTTCCTCTTCCGTATTTCAACCCATTGTATATATCACTACCAGTATAATCTTTAAAATCTTTGAAAGTTTGCTATTGCTTATGGCTATGTCAAGGAATTGCTTAGTATGGTGTTCCAAACCCTCATCAATTAGATGACAACTCTACCTCTCTTACTCTTACCCAGTAAGATTTTTTTATCCATCTTGATCGTAAAAGAAAATATTGAGACATTGGATCTCATTAAAATTAAGAAGTCTTCTTCATCAAAAGACATCATTAATACAAGGAAAAGATATTCCACATAATGGGAGAAGTAATTTACAATATACAAACAGCTTATATCTAGAATATATAAAGAAGTCCAAATCAGTTTGAAAAAGATAGATAATTCAACAGAAACATGAAACGTAGTTTTGAACAGCAAATTCACACAAAAATATCTAAATGCCCAATAATCATGAAAGGGACTTATAAGTCATTGGGAGCAAATTAAAACCTCAAAACAGAACCAAAAATTGGTAATGATGAAAAACAACTTAAACTCTCACACACTGAATAGTATAAATTGGTATAATCACCTTAGAAAACAGTTCAGCAATATTTAGTAAAGCTGAATGAACATACCCATACCCTATAACCCAGGGATTCAATTTTAGATATATACCAAATAGAAGTCACATATATGGATGCAAAAAGACATGTACAAGAATATCCATAGCAGCATCATTTAGAATAGCTAAAACTGGAAAGAATCTAAATGTCCACCAAGAGTAGAGTCAATCAATAAATAATATTAAGTTCATATATTGGAATGCTATGTAGCAATGGAGGTGAGCAAACCACTACTGTAAGAAACAGCTTGGATGAATCTGACAAGCTTAATATTGTGTAAAAAATATATATGTGTATATATATATATATTTATGTATTTATATTTTATACTATATATTTATATACATTTAGAATTATATTTTCCAAGAAGTGTGTGTGCATGTGTATAAGATTTGACAAATAAGAATATATTTAATATGGGATAGACAAATGAGGCGTTATTATTTATCCTCATTTGATAAATGAATAAGACTCCAAATAATGATAAAAATATGTAACACATGGGGGACTCATTAGAATAAGCACTGTTCTAAATATTTTACATACATTAATTCCCGACAACAATATGAGGAAGGGACTATTTTATCTTCATTTTACAGAAAACTGAGGCATAGAGAGTTTACGTAACTTATTCTAACTAGAAGCTAAGTGACATTCCCAAGGCTAAGTGACACCGAAGGCAGAGGTGACTCCATCCTACATCTTCTGATTCTAGGGCTATGCTCATCCACTGTATCACACACAGTTAGATTTTCCTTGTAAGATGAATTACATGGAACTTATAGACCATGGATTCTCCCATTGCCTATCCTAGAACTCTGCAGAGAGACAGTGAATACAATGGGGAAAGCATTCTGAAACATTAATTCTCAGAATTTCTACACATTGGCCCTTCCACCATTCAGGAAAAGTAGTTTTAACTATACTACCTAAAGGAAGGGATGAGACAGCACAAACAGGAAAATGGAGCTACCTCTACCTTTTTCATTCCAAAGCCTAGACAACAGACAAGATTCTGGTGGAGTGAGTGGCATTATTGACCCCAATTCTCCCCACTCACCATATCCATGTAATTTGTCATGACTTTGAAGTACCTCCTATCTATTTCCCCATCACTTGACTTTGGGCTCAAACATTTCACTTTCTTTGACCAATAGAATGAGGCAGAATTACAAGTATGTTGTTTACAAGTCTAAAGCCTTAGGCGGCTTTGTGTGTTTCTTCTTGACCTCTTCTGTTCCTGCTATCACCATAACAAGTACACATCTGGCCATCCCACAGGTCTAAGGAAGAGAATTAGAGAAACATGGCACAAAGCCATCTTGCTGAGCAATCCCAGCTGAGCCCAGTTTATATCAGCCAATCCTCAGACATGAGAGTGATAAGAAACAGTTATCGCTTTAAGCCATTGAATTCTGAGGTGGTATTCAACACAGCAAATGTTAACTGCTAGTGTATAGAAAGAGATTTGGAATATGTGAGAAAGTATAGCAAACCTTCCCATCCCCCAAATCAAGATACTATTTCCTAGACTGGACGAAAAAACAGAAACGAAAGAATTCCCTTGCACTGTACTCTATTTTCCATGCTAAATTAACTGTTGGACAAGAGAGTGGAGTAGTAAGACAAGAAAATGCCAGAAACCCCAGTTAGGGTAGGGGAATCAATAAAACAGAGGTCTGTCCCTTGTCCCAGAATTGTGGTTGCTGGGTCATGTGTTGACACAGAAGGGTCTAAGAGAGCCTCACAGTGTTCTGATCCTAAACACCTGAGAACAGCACAGAGGTGACACTGAGTCTCCATGGTTCAACAAAACACTAGAGTAACACAATGTTTTCACTGCCCCCCAAGATGGACACTGATGTATGAATGTGACACAGCAGTCTTCATGGACAGATGGATCAGCTGAAAATGCCACCATGAACTGGATATACTCACTGCTTTGACATCTTAGCAATCTTAAATTTACTGATAATGTATTCAGTCCTACAGAATGAGAGTCCAAAATAAACATTAAGTTATGGAAAATAAAGGTTATATTTTTGCATACATTTGATGCATTTGTTTGTAGGTTGAAATTTGTATCCTATACAAGTATGCTGGTCTTAGTACTAGATATATCATTATAAAAGAAGTCTCAAAGATGAATATAATCTATTTAAACTTATATTTTATGATTTCTAAAACTATAGTTAGTTCTTCCAAATGATAACCTCAAAAACTGCCACTGCAAAATAAGAACAAACATGCAAAGGAAAGAAAATATGTATGAAGCAAAACAGTCTTTTTTATCTTTGATTTACACATAAATTTCAGACTACTGATGAATTTTTCCAAGGCTTTTACACAGAAAAATATCTTACAATTATAGTCTAAGGAAACTTGACAACATTTATAAAAACCAAAACTTACTTTCTATAATTCTATATTCATAATGTTAAATGTATAATAATTTCAATAGGATGTGAAACCTTTCCAAAACCTACCCTAGGTTATAAGTTTAAATTTTTAAATAAAATTCAAATTTTTAACCACTTATTCCTGTGATTTCTTACTTTTGGTAATATGTCACTTATGTAATTATGGATTGAAAATATGCTAAAGAGCTAAGGATCATCTTTAGAAACTGTATACTCTTGTAATTACAAAAACCTGAAAAAAAGTTTCTAAAAGAAAAAATAATGTGTGGTTACCTTTGTTTGTATTTTTACGATCTCATCTGAAGACCCCAATATATAACAATTAGCAGGAATATAGTTAGGTTCCTAAATTATATTTAATTCTTTAAAATATTACTCTCTTAGAAGATTCTGCTTCTAGTTGTGAGATGATTACATAGCCCAAACTTCTTCCACCAAAAACAGCTAGAAAAATGAGCAATATATATGAAACAACAGTTTCAGATATTGTAATATAGGCAACATAGGACTCTGATCACAAAGAGAAGAAAAAACAGTGAAGTGACCCCTTTGATTATAACAGCTTTCCAACCGAAGACAATTTTCGGACCATGGCACAGGGAGGATAAGCCAAACTGGCAGTATTGCTGAGTTGAGGGGGCAGACATAGGAGCTCAGGACAGCAGAATGAACTACAACTGGAAAAACAGTTCTAGTTGAGACTCCATAGAGAAAAAGCTCCACAAATCTGTACAGGGATATCTTGAGTCTTTGGTTAGATATGTGCATGTGGAGGATGAAACTCCACAACGCCAGTTAAAAATAAGCTCTAGGTAAAAAACAAATTACTGGAGAATTGTAAGCCAAAATATTTCCAGAATTCACACATGGCTTGGAATTGCTTAGTTAAAGCATATCAGATTATAGCTCAGTATAAATCAAAACTAGAAATAACAGCTGTTCAAATATGTGGATGGCTATAAAATAAACAAATACTTGGTTTCTAGTCACTTAAGGTGTTAAGTAAAGTACAGCAAGACATTTGGTGAGAAATCCAAACATCAAATGTGTAACATGACCAGTGCATCTTCCTGGGAAATCTACTTACTGGTCAATCCCACATCATCTTGGCTTTTCCAAGACTATTTTGCTCCCAGTTTTGTACAAGTTATTTAAAATGAGGATGGGTTCACATCTTTTAAGCCTTCCTAACAGGAGTAAAATGAAGTGGTATTTTAGTAAGTATCCTTTTCTGACCTGTCACCGCTCTCCTACCCACCTCCTACCCGAGCCTGCAAGATGCTCCCTCACCACTGTCATATATTGCTGTATTAAGGAACAGTGATTATATCCTCAAATTCCACATTGATTTCTTAAAATGATTGAGTTCATTGGATACTTGTTCTACTCATTTCACTTTGCTTGGGTAACTTTAATGAAGAGCAATTATTTCCAGGTGTGGGCCATAAAATGTTGAACAACTGGCTCTCTGAAGAAATAAATTGCTATTTTGTAGTATTTGCCAATTTTGGCAATGTAATGATTCCCATTATGGCTATTTTCAATATACCAGCATGATGTCACTGAATGTAGAGTGGGGAGATGCGACAGTTTTCTACCACAGCCGCCAAAACATTAGCACAAACATAGTAGCTTAAAACAACACAAGTTTATTATCTTACAGTTCTGTAGCTTGAGAGTCTGACCCAGGCCTCACCAGGTTAAAATCAGTGTCACCAGGGCTGCATTATTTTCTGCAATCTCTAGGACAGAATCTATTCCCTTGACTTTTCTAGCTTTTAGAAACCAGCCACATCCTTGGCTCGTGGCCCCCTTCCTTTGTCTTCAAAACCAGCAATGGAGGGTCAAGTATTTTCCACATTGTATCCCTATGACCTTCCTTCCATCACCATATCCCTAACACTCAACCAGGAAAGATTCTCCACTTTTAAGGATTCATATGATTATATTGGATTTACCTGGATAATCCACGATAATCTCCCCAAATCAAGGTCCTTTACCTTAATTGTATCTGCAAAGTCCTTTGCTTATTAACATATAAGGTAACATATTCATGGATTCCAGGAATTAGGACATGCACATCTTTGAAGGTCTATTATTCTGCCTACCACCACGGAAGGAGATGCTAATGATTGGTTCACGGGTCAGTAAGTACTGGCTCCAGAACACCACTGAAGCCTTCTCTGTGTTCCCATATTTTCAGGATATATCACAAAGTCACTTGACCAGTTTTCCCTTTTTGTCTCTACAATGAAGTCCGCAGCCATTGAGATTTAAGTATTTACACAAAGCCAGATTGGAAGAAAAAAAGCCAAGTCAAATGTACAGCTGAAAAGAAAAAACATGCTATAGCAATTGGAATTGTCTTACATGTTAATCCTCACACTAATATGGTAAGTAACATGGAAAGATTAATTTACAGCACTTCAGCCATCACTAGCATGCATTAATGCAAATGTATTACAGGATGATAATGACAAAACTTCTATAAAACCAAGTACAAAATTCAAAAGCTCATCATCAGTCTCACATAGTTAAATGGATTTTCTAGTCATCTACCTTGCATGAAAATGACATATGAAATAATTGAATTCTTGTTTTTATTATGTTCACCATATACTACTAATGCTGTAAATGATAATAATAATAATAAATTACTATCCCAGGAAAGAAGAGGCACTATATGGTTTTCTGAGACTCTGTTCTTAAGCTTCAGCATTTTAAAGCCAAAGATTTCTGGCCTAATTGAACAAGGACAGCATCACAAACTAGCAATTATGTATATTCATCCTGTTTTTCTCTGGCTTTCTGTGTGGTCTTTTTATGGGTCGCTAAATTCTTTATAATTCAGATAATCTATCCATAAAATAAAATAGACATAAGAGTATTTATCTGCTGCCCTTAGGAAGTTGTCAAAAATTAGACACTACACTTTGAAAGCTAAAATAAAAAACCTTGCATAGTAAATGACTATATTAATGCTATGGATGACATCTCAACGCCTTGAGGTCCTTTATCATTCTCAAATGACTTGCAATTGCTAGCATACAAGGCTCTTAGGTTCTACGTAGACATTTCTACAAAGTTCAACTGCATCTAACTCACAGGAAGTAAACCCACTCTTGCAGTGAACACACATTATTTTGTCTGCTCAGCATCTCTTCCTTCAGTGAGTTACAGCTCTAGTGTTTCACATATTTCTAATGGCCTGGCCTGGCTACAGGAATGCACATTACAACATGTCCAGAGATCAATGTGAACAAATACTCTTTTTACTCAGGTCTCTAAGCTAATGCTACCATTGAAAACGTTCCTCCTGCCATAGAAAGGAGGAGAGCATTGCACCAACAAAGAATGATAACCAGAGTTAAACTAAGGAGAGACACAGAAAATTCTGGCATGCTACATGCTCAGTTGCCACACGCTCAGTTCTAGTCCTTCAACTGTTGATTCCTATAGGACCGATCCCAATATCTTTCCTAGACATATCTTTCTTTGATATATAAATAAATATTTTTTTCTCTGATTTAGTTTCTAACACCTGCAACCAAGAGGTGCAACTAATACACCTATTATGAGGGAGGAGTTCGTCTAAAAGAGAAATTGCCAACCGGAGCACCTGGGTGTCTCAGTCAGTTAAGTGTCTGACTCTTGGTTTCTGCTCAGGTCATGATCATAGGGTCATGAGATCCAGCTCTGCATCAGGCTAAGCATGGAGCCTGCTTAAGATTCCATCTCTCCCTCTGCCTCTCTCCCCTGCTTGCTTTCTCTCTTTCTGTCTCTCTAAAATAAATTAAAAAATGGAAAGAAACTGCTTACTTTCATTACGTAGACATTTTTACCTCCTTTCACACAGTAAATGAAGCATATGTATGATGCTTCTGAAGTGAATTAAGGTTTTTTCATATTGTAATTTTCATGAAAAATCAATGTCAAGAAGTGTGAAGGCTCTGATGGGACGCCTGGGTGGCTCAGTCGGTTAAGCATCCTACTCTTGATTTTGGCTCAGGTCATGATCTCACAGTTCGTAAGTTTGAGCCCTACATCAGGCTCTGTGCTATTAGCACAGATAGCACAGAGCCTGCTTAGGATTTTCTCTCTCTCTCTCTCTCTCTCTCTCTCTGCCCCTCTCCCATTGTTCTCTCTAAGAAGTGTGAAGGCTCTGACATTTTACCCTACTTGTAAGCTAACAAGTTGTCCTGCCATCGTTGCTAGCAGAGACAAGACACTCCTGGATCGGATATTATCCTTCAAGGACAATCACTCCTGCAACAGAGCTACTAGTAATAAACGATGGGATTTAAAAAAAAAAAAAAAAAAAAGAGTACATCTCAGCTACATATTGAAAAGGGGACCAATCTTATTATGTAAGTGATTCACAAAAAGACATCAAAACTGATAGTGAGTGCCAAGATGGTACATTTTAAGATGATTTATAAGCTCAAATAAGCTTCTAATTGTTGAAACAAGAGGAAAAAAATGTTTCTAAGGTGGAGACATAGGGTAGGTGAAGATGGGAAGGAGGATTTCCATTGTTCTGTGTCACACTCTTTCTTTCAACCTGGTTTTCTCTCTCTGTTTGCATCACCACAATATTAGAAAAGAATATTTGAAGCAGAAAAGCAGAATTGTAAGGCTTTGCAGCGACCTCTCCATTTTACTGAAAGTATAACCAAAAAGCCTTATAATAGCCTTCAGGAAATGCCATGATCTGCACCTACTCAACCCCTAGCTCTCTAACTTCATTCCAGCCCAGACCCACCTACATCTTTGTTTTTCCTTGAACAAACAAGGTACATTTTTTGCCTTGGAGCCTTGGCACTGTTTTCACTCATGCCTGACTTGCTATTCCCCCAGACATCTACCTGGGCAACTCCCACTTTAAATCTTTGAGTAAATGTTACTTTCGGTCAAGACCTACTCTGACCACCCAATCTAAGAATGGCTACTCACATTCCCACCACCTTCACTCTCTTGTTCCTCCTTACCTGCTCTATGTTTTTTTTTCTTTTTCCATAGCACTTATATCTCCCAATATGCCATATAATTTATAATGTATCTATTATTTGTTTTCTGTCTCTTTTCATTAAAATATAAGCTACATGAGGACAGAGATTTTTTTTCATTTTGTTCATTAATGTATTCAAGTATCAAGTACAGACTATATCTATTACATAGTAGGCACTCAAATTTACTAAATGATGAACAAGTTGAATATAGTATCCTTTACTTGGCTTTAAGTCTGTGTGTCTCTTAACACATACAGATCATGAAAGCTCACACAAGTTAACTACTCTTTCATTTTTGTTTTTTTTTAATGTTTATTTTTGAGAGAGGGAGAGAGAAATGGCATGTGCACGCAAGCGGGGGCGGGGGACAGCGAGAGGGGGACAGAGAATCCGAAGCAGGCACCGCACTGCCAGCAGAGAGCCCAATGTGGGGCTTGAACCCATGAACCGTGAGTCAAAGTCAGACACTCAACCGACTGAGCCACCCAGGCACCCCTGATTAACCTTTCTGAATAAAATAGGGACAGTTGCACCTGATTCACTGGATAGTTTCATGAATTAAATGAGATTATGTATTGAAGGCATTTAGTACACAGCCTCACATAGAATAAGAATGAACTATTTAGCTTCTAACGTAAAAAACATAGGCAAATTTGAGCACCAGTTTAGGACAGTGCCAAATTCCATTCAGGACCAAACATTTCTACATCCTCCCTGAGTGGTAACTGAGAGCTCAGAGCCTCAGAATTGAGAAAGCTATGTATTCCCAAATATATTACCACACTATAACCTACAGACCTGAAGTCTGCAGTGTTCCAATTTGCCACTTCTTGTCTAAATGAATTTTGTGTCATCTAAAAAGTTGGAGGTCTCCTCATGTACTCTAATTTTCTTCCACATCATTAAAAGGAAGAAAATTAAATAATTCATCCCAACACTAATTCATGGGATCTGATTTGCACTTATCCTTACAAAGAAGTAATCATTAACCACTGCTTCTGGCTCAATTCATAGACAGACAAATAGGATTCAGTCCTGCCAAGCATTGTCTCCAACTAGAACTTCTGGGGAAAGGAGCAGGTTTGGGACGAGATTCTAAACTCATCTCTGCTTCACCATTCTTATAAACCTGAGCTTCTTACACATAACAGGAGACCTCACTGCAGTAGCAGCAGTAGACTCCAGCCCCCTGGGGTAACTAATGAGCTTGAAAT
The DNA here is from genome assembly GCF_028749965.1 of Puma concolor. Classification (NCBI taxonomy): domain Eukaryota; kingdom Metazoa; phylum Chordata; class Mammalia; order Carnivora; family Felidae; genus Puma; species Puma concolor. Next base: position 83,129,931 of record NC_141670.1, on the reverse strand, counting down.
AAACTCTAAGGACTTGAATTGTGTACTCGACATGCAATATTCTAGAAGATACCAATGTAATAGACAGTGGCTTGAAAAGTTATGGAAACAACAAATGCAAAAATGGCAGGCTATGAATTGACTTTATGAATCCTAAATCAATGTAGAATAGAGAACTGAAAGAAAACAAAAACCATAAGGAAGGATTAGCTAGCAGTCCTTCAGTTCTGCAGAGGTTATATAGGGGCCCTGAATGCTTTACCTTTTCTTAGTCCAAACACCAGCTTAAAATAGCATAATCCAAAAAGACAATTTACTGAAATGAGACAGGCATATCTTTCAGAACCCATGAGTAGTGGGGCTTCTTAAAGGGCTGAAACCAGGAAACAGAAAGTGTTCCGAATCCAAGGAAGTGTTTGTTCTCTCAGTCTCTCAACTCTCTTCACATACTCATATTGTGCTCCATGCCTACATGCTGTCTCTGCCTGTCAGTATGCAGAAGATGGCTGCCCCAGACACCTCCCTAGTTTACATCACCCCACTTCTAGCCCCTTCAGAGACTAACACTGCTGCCTCTGAATCCAAATGCCAGACTCCTGTGATAGAGAAATGAATTGGTCCAGCTGAGGTTAGATATATTCCTCTTCCTTCCCTTCTCCTCACCTGCCTCCTCCAATTAACCAAACTCGGCTGACTTAAAGAAGCACTGCAGCACACTTCTGTGGGTGTGAGATCACATTGAATTCTGAGGGAATAGGGTTATTGTAATCCGTGCAAGTATACCAAAGTTTTTTACTTCTCCATCCTCACCCCAAACCTGTGAAAGTCTGTGGTCTTTTGAACTCCTTCCCCATGAATTCTCTGAGTAATTCATCATGGGATAGAAGGAGTACAGTCTTCAGGTCCTGAGTTAGGTTTTCCACAGTTCCTTCTTCCAAATTCTTGATTATAGTCTACATGCATTATAGCAAGTTCTTAACCAAACCCTGAACCTCCTGCCTCAAGTCCAGGCATTGAAGGAGGCTGGCATTTTCTTTCCCTCTAACTTGTTACAGGTAGTTTCAGGTGAAAAATGACAGGGACTCTACCAGCCATTGCTTATAGAAGAAGCATAAAATGTGACCACTCCCCTGTAGAGTGATGAAACGGTGACAAAAAGAACAAAAAAATTGTAAAACACTGTAAGAAACACAGTCATGTAGGAAAAATGACAGCACAAAAGGAGAAAATCACCAACTCACCTTAATACACTTTTTTTAAAACCATTATCCTTAGAAAGTAGCAAAGGGAGAGTAGCAGTTCTTGGTATTTTGTGGCTAAATACTAAAAAGTTCAAGCAAACAAAATTAAACATAATAAAATGGCTTCTCTAGAATGTTACTTGTGACTGCAAGACTGAATTTTCTCTTTGTATATTAAAGAAACTTATGGAAAAGAAAACAATTAAGACTTAGCCTTGGTAAAGCACATGATTGCTAGTATTCTCTCCAAGTTTAAATTGATAGATAATTTTTTGGTACATTTAATTTAAAAATTTAATGATACATCTTTTGAATGAGGTATGTGTAAGTTAACCAGAAATACTTGCGCTTGGCAATAATTTCGTTCATAAAGTAATTTAGTTTTGCCAGGGTGTTGCTAATTTAAACAAGATGACCCGCCCCAAACATGACATTCTTGCATTAGTAGGAGATTCTTGGCAAATAGCATCATAATTTCCAAAGGACACTCCAAAAGACACACACGTAGCAGCGACATTATCATCATGACAGGCTCCACAGCCATCACTCACCAAAAGTATCCTGGTACCTCCACCTTTTCATTCAGGAAACAGCTTCTGTAAGGAAAAAAAGGTATGAGTGATAGGGCTGAGAGAATGCTTTGGATACATTGCAAAGAACTTAACATCTATGTGTCTCAGAATCACCACTTTTCCTTTGTTGTTTTAGCAGAAGTCTTAATTTATTATATTATCTTTGCTTTTATGTTGTCTTGAGTGGAACTCATTTCCATGTCTCCCTTTGAGTCATGTGGAGTGGATACTAATGGGAATGATGACAGCACAGGATTGAGTCATACAGTAAAGGGGGAATGAAAAGCTACTGCAGCAGATTATCATTTCTCCAGATGCCCCAGCACAGTTCGAGTAGCAGTAATTATAAATCATAAATGCAGGTCCTTTCCTAACGGTAATGGCAAAGTTAATCAGGGAAAAGCAATGGACAACGATGTGCCAAGTATTTATCATGTGTGGCACCAAATGCAGGGTTATAAAATATCTTTCGGTCTTCCAGAAACCGGTAAACCAGTTCCAAAGACAAGCCATAGCCATAAAAATTTGCAAAACAAAACCTTGGGTAAGCTTACCAACAGTAGTAAAGAAAGCATTTCTTTACAGGATAATAAAGATATACATAAACAGGATACAGTAGCATACAGAATTTTTTGCTGGCATAGTCTCATTTAATCCTGACAGTCAATCTGAGAAGTTGGTGTTGTTGTTATCTCTCTTTTACAGACGAGGATCCAATGGCTCAGCAAGTTCAAGTGTCACAGTCCCAGTAATAAGGCAGCTTTCCTGATATTTTCCCTCTTACAAGGTCATTGGGTTATTGTGCTGTTTAGATAGAGCTAAGATACTGAAGGCCAGATAAGACCATGGGTTGTCGTGATCTCCCTTGATGGGCATGGCCTTGCCAGAGTCAAACTGGAAAAGAAACAAGTCCCTAAACAAGAACCAGAACTTTTGCTTTCAGGCTGCAGGAGAAGGAACTCTTGTTCTTTGGGGCTTCACTGTCTTGATCCTATTCTTCAAAGAGGATGGAGACTCCTGATGATTGATGTACAGCATGCCCACCACAAACTGGCTGACCAGGAGCTCAGATGGGATGGGGTCAACCAGCCCCAGAGGAGAAAAAACATTTTGTAATCATTACCATCTCAATTCATGGTATTCTCTGGGTTTGTTTGTTTTCCCTTTTGTCCTCACTCAACCCCAGCCTTCAACATCTTAGCGAAATATGTTGTTCCTTTCTCAGTGCTGAGTTGCAGAGAGCAAAGAGGAATCATGTGTCCATCTCTGTACCCCCGAGACATTTGTGGTGGTAAAGGTGACGGTCCCTTAGGTGAAAGTGAGTCTCAATCAGTTCTACCTACTATTCTCAAAGTGAAAATTTTTCTGTTAATAACTGTGGAGTGGTTGAGGTAATTTTATTAGTAGGCAAGGTAGCAGTTTCCTGGTTAGCAAGTAAAGTGGTAGTTCTCATCTCCAGTCCTCTGTCCTTTAACATCACTGTTCTTCCTATAGCCACACCCACCAAACAGAGAAGAAAAACAACATGGCACAGTGCTTTTTATGAGGTAGAGACATGACTAAGTAGTTAACACTCCTCAGGAAAACCAGCAGAAAATTCTTGATCCGTGGAATAAAATCTATTTGTATGTAATCAGAGAAATAAGAAAAGAATTTGAATGTGATGACCCACAAAACACCCAAGAAGGTGACTTTCAGGACAGCAGTCATCAAAAGTTTGCAATGCTGAATTTACTCATGGTTTCTTTTTCCAGAGTGCTCTTGTCTCTTTTGTATCTCCCAGCCCTATCTCCTCCATTGGAAGAAAACCCTGAAGTTTAAAACTCCCCACCACCCAACCACCATATCCATTGGTCACTTGGTACATAGTGGGATTATAAATAGATACCTCCTACAATTCAACCATACATATCAGGTCTTTATACCTCACAGCCACAGCTAGATGCCATCATGGTTGTTAGCTGAGACATACTAATGCAGTCTCTTATGTCCTCAGTCTTTTCCAGAGGTCTTGCGACTTCTATGTTTGAAACGACTAAGCTCTAAAGGAGTTTGAGGTTGCCTCCATCTGTATATCACTGAAAACTAAACTTTAAACTTGTCAGTGTTGAAACTGCTAAACTGCTCTTCAGCAAATGTGATAGGAACAGATACATTGCACAGTTTGAAACCAATGACTAATATGAGATTTATACAAGATGTCACATTAGCAGAAATATCTGAGGTTGAACCTACCTTAAATACACTTATAAAAGCTATAATAATTTAATCAAAACCATTTGCTTCCCACAAATGATTTACAAGCAACTCTGCTTTGCTTCTCCAGATAAAGATGACTTAAAAAATAAAACAAGCAAAAAAAAAAAAAAAGAAAAAGAACGGTTTTTAAAGAAGCACTTAGTTTATAAAATTACAAGGTTATTTTGCCTTATGGTTCATAAACTGATTCTGAAAACAACTCCAAGAAAGAGATGTTAAAATGCTGGAGTTAAGGAAACATAAGTAGATTTACGTGTCTAGTTTCCCAAGATGACAATTTTCAAGGGTACAGTGCTATCTTCTCTTTATGCTGCCTTCTTTTTTTGAGTTGTCTGTTGAAAAAAGTTGATTCTGTTATTTAACGGTTATACAGATACCCATCATTCAGATAAAATATACTCACATGTTTCAATAATAATAGATGCCAACTTTATTAGCTTTAAAGAAATACAATATTTAAAAATATACCAAAAGGTATCCATTTTTATCTCAGGTTAGGGAATAGAGTAGGATTATCATGATTTTTGTTTCCTTTGTGGTTCTCTGTATTTTCCACATTGAGAATGTATTTCTTTTACAATCAGGAAACAATTACGAATTATTTACAAGTAAGCTTATTCACACTGTACTCGGGGGGCAGGGGGTGTTGAGCAGGACCATTATTCTTTCTGAGAAAAACCAAAATTTCCTTTTATAAGAAAAAAATAAGGTTTATATAAGAATTATATAACCAGACTCTGGTTGGCACCCTATTGAAAGAATTTTCTTTGAGTGGGTTTTATGATCCAAGATATTAATTCAGCACATTTCAATGTTCTCTGCTCTGGGTGGCACATTAATTTCCTCTCATTGACTTCCAAGGAGTTCTGTATGTGAACAAGCTATCTAGGGAATGGAACTAAAACCTGGCTCAGCAGGCACTCAGCATCCTCTGTCATGGTTTCTTCATTGTTTGCATAGCACAGAATTCTTTCAGGCCAGGAAAGCATTTGTTTATTACATTTTCCTTAAAATGCCAGTAGGTTTAAATTAAGGAGAATTTCATTTAGAGAAAAAGCATGCAGGGGGTTTTCATAACACAAAGCATTTGAGAAAATAGAAAGGTTTTACCCATTCATTTGCTCTTCTCATTTAGGATAATGTTACTTGTCCAACTTGGACATGGGCAAGCCTCTCCTGTTTTTTGTTTTGTTTTTTTGTTTTTAGTTTTTGTAAGGTTCTCTTTAAGTTAAAAATTATTTTACATGTTTGTAGTGTAATTAAAATCCCAACTTTTTGGAGGACTAATAATAGAATACAATAAGAAGGCTTTCCTCTTTATTTCTGTTGACATTACTCTGCTGGTTCAAGTAACAATAAAGACCTGATTTAACTGTCATATATTGATGAAGGAAAGTTAACAGATTCTTTTGATTTCTATAGTTTTTCTCTCAGTTCTATAAGGAACTGTTATTAAGAAATCAATGAGCACTATTTCTTTAAAGATAGAATTTATATTTTGCCCTCTGATACGTGTTGTTATTATCAGCACGACACTAAACTAGATATGAAAATCCGATTTTGCCAGTGGATATTAATTCAGTAATGAACATCTTTCCATTTGGCTTTGGATCAGACAATAGCTGTGAGCTTTACCTGACTGTATGCTTTAAGGCAACTCACATCGATTTCATTTTCTTTAGGTACATGGACATTAACCTCCATTTAAACAGCAAGTATGAAATGGCATCAGTTAAGAAAATATTAGCAGCCAAGGGTATCTTTTATTTTGCAAAAATTTCTTTTTTTTTTTTTTTAAATTTTTTGTTTTCAACGTTTATTTATTTTTGGGACAGAGAGAGACAGAGCATGAACAGGGGAGGGGCAAAGAGAGAGGGAGACACAGAATCGGAAACAGGCTCCAGGCTCTGAGCCATCAGCCCAGAGTCTGACGCGGGGCTCGAACTCCCGGACCGCGAGATCGTGACCTGGCTGAAGTCGGACGCTTAACCGACTGCGCCACCCAGGCGCCCCTATTTTGCAAAAATTTCAAGGTTGTCTCACTTCACTACATTTCTATTCATGGATATTGTTATCTAGAGGTAAATATCCATATGCAAAACATGAAGGTAAGGTAAAATACAGCCACTGGGGTACCATTTCTTTATGAAAGAGTTAATACAAATTAAGAAGACAGAGTTCTGGGGAACCTGTGTGAGTCAATCTGTTAAGCATTTGACTCTTGATTCTGGCTCGGGCCTTGATCTCACATTTTGTGAGTTTGAACCCCTTATATGGCTCTGTGCTGATGGTATAGAGCCTGCTTAGGAAATTAGGATTTTCTCTCTCCCTCTCTCTATACCCCTCCTCTGCTCCTGTGCATGCATGCTCGCTCTCTCTCTCTCTCTCTCTCAAAATAAATAAATAAACAAACAACAACTAAAATACAGAATTCCTCGAAATCATTCCTTTGGTTTAGTTGGAGTGCTCAAGGTTCTGATGGGATTTTGTTGTTGTTATTAATCCATAGCATCACTGATTTTAGAAACAATTTTCTAGTCACCAAAAGAAAAAGGAGCCAAAAGACTTCCCTCAGCCATTAGAAGCCTTGTGCTTCTCTGGGTGAGCTGTATGCACACTGACAGCAGAACCTCATTGTGGTAGTCTATGAGGAGGGTCTTGCCTTGTCCTCCAGGCCAACACAGAAACATAGGAAATGCTCCACTTGGTCCTGAAGAGGCTGTCCAGTTCCTAGTAAGTTCAGACCAATCTATTCATGAAGGGATTACCAAAAAGCATGTTTACATTCTAAGGGTTTGTAACCTACCTCCCACACCCCAATCTACCTCTCTGCGTTACAGGAAATCCTGTCCCTGGAGTCATAGAGGATTTCTGCCAGCAAATAACATTACCCACAAGCACACCAGAGATCATTTAACAGAAAGTTATCAGGGAATATGAAACTATTGCCAGTTCACAACATATATTAAGACAGTATTGTTATGTTCACTTTTCTCTGGATCCTTATCAGGGGACCCAAAATATGTCTTTCTTTCAGTTCATATATTTTAAAAATAATTTCTAATTATTATGATACTACTTTGTAGGTATAAAAAAAATAAGACATGTACACAGACTCACAAATCTCTTAGTTCTTCAAAGAAAAGTACATTTAAAAAAAATTTTAATGTTTAATTTTGAAAGAGAGAGAGAGACAGAGCGTGAGTGGGGTGGTGGGGGGCTGGGGTAGAAAGAGAGGGAGACACAGAATCCAAAGCAGGCTGCAGGCTCTGAACTGCCTGCACAGTGCCTGATGCAGGGCTGGAACCCACCAACCATGAGATCATGACCTGAGCGGAAGTCAGATGCTTAACTGACTGAGCCACGCAAGTGGCTAAAAGTACATTTTTTAAAAAGTACATTTTTTTTAAAAAAAAAAAGGAAAGATAACTTCCAAAAGCATTCAAAAATTTTTTAATTTAAATTCCAGTGTAGTTAACATACAGTGTTATAATAGTTTCAGGTATACAATATAGTGATTCAACAGTTCCAAATATTACTCAGTGTTCATCAAGATAAATGTACTCTTGGGGCACCTGGGTGGCAAGGTCGGTTGGGCGTCCGACTTCAGCCAGGTCACCATCTCGCGGTCCCGGAGTTCGAGCCCCGCGTCGGGCCCTGGGCTGATGGCTCAGAGCCTGGAGCCTGTTTCTGATTCTGTGTCTCCCTCTCTCTCTGCCCCTCCCCCGTTCATGCTCTGTCTCTCTCTGTCCCCAAAATAAATAAACGTTGAAAAAAAAAAATTAAAAAGATAAATGTACTCTTAATTCCCTTCACCTATTTCACTCAGTTCTCTAACTACCCCCTCTCTGGTAACCATCACTTTGTTCTCTATCGTTAAGAATCTGTTTTTTGGTATGTCTTTCTCTTTTTTTCTTTGTTCATTTGTTTTGTTTCTTAAATTCCATATATGAGTAAAATCATATGGTATCTGACTTTTTCTGACTGGCTTATTTCACTTAGCATTATACTTTTTAGATTCATCCATGTTGTTGCAAATTGCAAGATTTCATTCTTTCTTTATGGCTGAATAATATTTTATTGTGTATATACAATACATATGCATATATATGTATATACATATATACATATGCATATATACATATATACATATACATATATATATTGCACCTTCCTTATCCATTCATCTATCAGTGGACACTTGGGCTGCTTCCACAGTTTGGCTATTGTAAACAATGCTGCAATAAACATAAGGGTGCATATATCCCTTTGAATTAGTGTTTTTGTAATTATTGTGTAAATACCCAATAGCGCAATTGCTGGATTATAGGGTAGATTTTAATTTTTTGAAATTAAATCCATTCGGTCTTCCACAGTGGCTGCACCAGTTTTCATTTCCACTAACAACACACAAGGGTTCCTTATTCTCCACATCCTCACCAACACTTGTTTCTTGAGTTTTTGAATTTAGCCATTCTAACAGGTGCAAGGTGGTATCTCATGGTTTTGATTTGCATTTCCCTGATAATGTGTGATGTTGAGCATCTTTTCATGTGTCTGTTGGCCATCTGTATGTTTTCTTTGGATACATGTCTGTTCATGTCTTCTATCCATTTTTTAGTTGGATTATTTGTTTTGTTTATGTTGACTTGTATGAGTTCTTTATATATTTTGTGTATTAACCCCTATCAGATATGCCATTTGCAAATATCTTCTCCATTCAATAGGTTGCCTTTTTGTTTTGTTGATGGTTTCCTTTGCTATGCAAAAGCTTTTCATTTTGATGTAGTCCCAATAGTTGATTTTTACTTTTGTTTCTCTTGCCTAAGGAGACATATCCAGAAAAAAAAAAATGTTCCAAGAGATTATGCCTATGTCTTCTTTTAGGAGTGTTGTGATTTCAAGTCTCACATTTAGGCCTTTAATCCACTTTTAGTATATTTTTGAGTATGATGTAAGAAAGTGGTCCAGTTTTACTCTTTTGCATGTAGCTTTCCAGTTTTCCCAACGCCATTTGTTAAAGAAACTGTCTTTGCCCCTTTCTATATTCTTGCCTCCTTTGTCATAGATTAATTGACCATATAAGTGTGGGTTTATTTCTGGGCTCTCTATCTTATTTCATTAATATACATGTCTGTATTTTGTGCCAGTAGCATTCTGTTTTGATTACTATCGCTTTGTAATATAATGTGAAGTCTATAAAACCTCCAGTTTTGTTTTTCCTTCTTCTTCAAGATTGCTTTAGCTATTTGAAGCCTTTTGTGGTTCTATACAAATTTTAGGATTATTTGTCCTAGTTCTGTGAAAATTGCTGTTGGTATTTTGATAGGGAGTACATTAAATCTGTAGGTTGCTTTGGGTAGTGCAGACATTTTAACTATATTTGTTCTTCCAATCCTTGAGCATGGAATGTCTTTCCATTTCTTTTTGTCATCCTCAGTTTCTTTCATCAATGTTTTATAGTTTTTGGAATGCAGGTTTTCACCTCTTTGGTTCACCTCTTTATTCCCAGGTATGTTACTATTTTTGATGCAATTGTAAATGAGATTTTTTTCTTAATTTCTCTTTCTGCTGCTACATTATTAGTGTATAGAAATGCAACAGACTTCTGTACGTAGGTTTTGTATCCTGTGACTTTACAAAATTCATTTGTCATTTCTGGTCATTTTTTCATGGAATCTTTAGGGGTTTCTATACATGGTATCATATCATCTGCAAATAGTAAAGTCTTACTTCTTCCTTACCAGTTTGGATGCCTTTTATTTCTTTTTGTTGTCTGATTGCTGTAGCTAAGACTTCCAGTACTTCGTTGAATAAAAATGGTAAGAATGGACATCCTTTTCTTGCTCCTGACCATAGGGGAAAAGCTCTTAGTTTTTCCCCATTGAGCATGATGTTCGCTGAGGGTTTTCTATATAAGACTTTTATTATGTTGAGGTATGTTCCTTCTTAACCTACTTCATTGAGGCTTTTATCATGAATGGATTATTGTACTTTGTATCACGATAGTGCTGGCCCCATAGAATGAATTTGGAAGTTTTCCTTTCTCTTTTATTTTTTTGGAATAGTTTGAGAAGAATAGGTATTAACTCATCTTTAAATGTTTGTTAAATTCCCCTGTGAAGCCATCTGGTCCTGAACTTTTGTTTGCTGGGAGGTTTTTTGTTTTTTGTTTTTTGTTTTTTTACTGATTCCATTTCATTGCCAGTAATTTATCTGTTCAAATTTTCTATTTCTTCCTGCTTTGATAGGTTATATGTTTTAGTATTTTAAAACATTGTAGAAATTTACAATTGAATGAATGGTACAATAATCACTTTATTGAGAATGTCTACAATGCTAAAAATTTGTTTTTAATTTCTATGGATAAAGAGATCTATTTCATTATGAAATTGCTTCCAAAAGATGTGGGAATTGAATTTATACAGACTTACTCTGTAGTTTAGAGGTGATCTCCACTTCAGACATTTTATGAAAATTGTTTAAAATGTTTTGCTTTGTTTTGTTTTGTATGCCAAACATGTGGTCAAAGCCATTCTATTATGTCCCATCAAGTCACATCTCTAAGAATTACTTTTAATTACAGCTAATTACTATGGTATACCATTTCCTGGCAACAACTTCTTATTTTCTGTTAACCAAATTTTTATTTTTAATTCAAGTTTTAATGTTAGTTTCTGTTCATTTAAATTTCAGAAAATTAATATGGACAATAAAATTATAAAAGCAACCAGCTTTCTTTTCTCCTGAACCTGTTTGTAATTGTTTTGGCTCTGGCCACAATTATTCATTCTACAACCAATATCCATCAATTGCCTACAACGTGTCAAATGCTATACTCTATACTAAGCAAATATCGGTATGACTAAGAAGAATATTATCTCTTGCCCACTTCTAATATAAGAGGAATGACTGCTACTTGACCAATAACAACCAAAAATAACAGGTTCAATGAAGGAGTGCCTGATAATATGAAATCTCATAAGGGAGAATTCACATTGACTGGGGTTTTAGAAAAGGTTCTCTGGAGGAAATTACATTTAAGCTGAGAGCTAATGGTAGTTGTCTTCCAATATTTGTTTTCTCTTTATTCCACCGTTATAGGACTTTACCTGGATACCTAGAGATTCGGAATAAAGACTCATTACTTTCTATGCGGCTAAATGAAGTCAAATTACCAATTTCTGGCAAAGAAAATATGAGTAGAAACAATGTATGGAACTTCTGTTTTGCACCCTTAATGGGAAAAGTATATGATCTTACTTTTATTTCCCTCATGTTCTGCTGTCTGGAATATGACAATGGGGACAAGACATCCTGGAGAATGTGAGTAAGGAAAATTCTATGGGGATAGTAAAATAACAAGAAAAGAGGAAATATGAGTAGGATCTCTGATGATATTCAGAGTGTAGCAGCCATATCAACTTAGAAATAAAATTCAGTCTTATCTAAACCACTGTTATTTTTGTTCTCTATTACACACAGTTGGACATATATATTAATACTATCTTGAAACAGGCAAAGTAAACCAGAAGAGGACAGCATTCTAAGCAAATGGACAATAATGCAGAACCCATTCAAGAAACTAAAATTGTTCAATATGATTGGTATAGAAGAAATAGAAAGGGGTAGATTTGTCAAGATGAGGTTACAAAAGTGTCACAGCAGATTGTTGTAGAAATGACCACAAATTTGTTTATGCCTATGGGTATTCATCTAAGCCTAACTATGTGATTTGTCTTGACTCACTGGACAGCACCAAAAAATGTTAGCAAAGCCTTAAAAAGTGCTTATGCATTAAGTTTTCTCTCTTATGTTTCTCTTTGAACCCTGAGACCACTACCTATGAACAAGTATGGGGGTAGCCTGCTGGAGGATGAGACCATGTGGAGCAGAAATGTATGGTCCCAGCTGAGCCCCCTTAGTTATACCAACCCACCAGTAATGGCCAGACATGTATGTGAGGCTGTATCTAACCCCTAGTAAAGCTGCAAGATGACCTCAAAGATGTGCCAAAATATCCCAGAATAGAAATGCCTAACTGACTTACAGAATTATGGGCAAATAAAATATTTTAAAGCTGCTATGTTTTGGGATGGTTTATTACACAGCAAAAACTAACTGATACAAGTATACAGAGTACAGAATATATGGGCTCTTTTGTTTATTATTCATTCATCCAAAATTTATTAAGCACTACCTATGTATCAGGTAGTGTGCTAAATAGGCACTGGAAATGTACCAGTGTCCAAGACACAAGGTCTCTGCCCTCATGGAGCTTATTGACCATGGTAAGGAATTTGATTTATCATAAGGACAATAAAAAAAAACTATTAAAAGTCTTTAAAGCCAGGACAAATTGATTCAATTTGAATTTTTAAAAGATTGCTCTAGGGCACCTGGGTGCCTCAGTCGGTTGGAGCATCTGACTTCAGCTAGGTCACGATCTTGTGGTTGGTGAGTTTGAGCCCCACATAAGGCTTACTGCTGTCAGCACAGAGCCCACTTCAGATCCTCTGTCCCCCTCTCTCTGCCCCTCCCCCACTTGCACACACAGTCTCTCTACCTCTCTCTCTCTCAAAAATAAATAAGCATTTAAAAAATACACACACACACACAAAGATTGCTCTAGTTACAATGTGGAGAATGGATTCAAAAGAGTAACTACATACACTGAAAGATTACTTAGGATGCCGATGCAATAGCCGGGCAAGGAATAATTAATTGTGACCTACACTAAGATAATACCAGTAGACATAGAGAAGAGAGATTAGTTACTTAAGACATAGAAAGGACAGGATTTGGTAACTGATTAAAAATATGGAGTGAGGAAAAAGGATAGGGTAGCTAGGATAAAACAGGTTTCTAGCTTGAGCAAGTCATCAGGAAATATAGTGCCATTTACTGGGGTACAGAATGTGACAAGTAGGGAAGGTCTATGTAATAAAGATTGTGAATTTGGATTTGAAATGCTCGTGAAATATCAAATTAGAAATGTAAAAAAAGGCACATATGTAATTCTGGAGTGACATGAGACACCCAATCTACACATATAAATTTGGGATTATTTGGCATAGTAATGGAAATTAACTCACAGGAATAGATGAGATTGTGTACAGAGTGGACAGTGAAAATGAGAAGAATGGAGGACTTTGGACAGAATTTGGAGGAATGACAATACTTAATGGTTTAATAGAGAAAGAGAATTTAGCTTTAAAAAGTGCAAAGAAATAGCCAGAATGGGAAGCTGGAATGTGTCCTCATGTGACAAAAAGAAAGATTTTGTTTTTAAGAAAAGAATGGTCAACTCTAATGAGTGTTGTTGAGTGGTTAAATTAACTGAGGACTGAAACATTATTTAGATTTAATAACTGGAAGGCCATGGATAAGATTGGCAGAAACCACTTCAAAGGCAGACTGGAGTTGGAAGCCAGAATGGAATGGAGCAGGAAGCTAATGGAAAATAAGGTAAAGGTGACAGTGTACACAACTCTGTCAAGAAGTCATGCTGTGAGGAGGAGAAGAAAGACAAGAATGTGGCTGCAAAGGGAAACATGGGTCAAGGAATAGCTTAAATATTTACATATTTAAGTATCGATGAGAAGAAGCCAATAAAGATGAAGAGGTTGAAGCTATATGTTAAAGTAGGAATGAGATTCAGGTGGAGGATATGATTTTTTTTTAATTTTTTTTTTTAATTTTTTTTTTTCAACGTTTATTTATTTTTGGGACAGAGAGAGACAGAGCATGAACAGGGGAGGGGCAGAGAGGGAGGGAGACACAGAATCGGAAACAGGCTCCAGGCTCCGAGCCATCAGCCCAGAGCCTGACGCGGGGCTCGAACTCACAGACCACGAGATCGTGACCTGGCTGAAGTCGGACGCTTAACCGACTGCGCCACCCAGGCGCCCCTTTTTTTTAATTTTTTTAACGTTTATTTATTTTTGAGACAGAGACAGAGCATGAACGGGGGAGGGTCAGAGAGAGGGAGACACAGAATCTGAAACAGGCTCCAGGCTCTGAGCTGTCAGCACAGAGCCCGACGCGGGGCTCGAACTCACGGACCGCGAGATCATGACCTGAGCCGAAGTCGGTCACTTAACCGACTGAGCCACCCAGGCGCCGCGAGGATATGATTTTTTATAGAACATAAAACACTTGGTCCAGTGAGAGTGGGGAAAAAGGAAGAGATGGCAGCAGATAACAGGAAGATTTGTAAATTTGGTGGTAAGAAGTCAAGAGAAATCCCATATGATGGTTTCTCGTTTTAAGGGGCAGAATATAAGAGACAAATTCTTATGCTGATAATAAAGAGGCTGGGAAGTTGGGGCTTGGAGATCTGAGGAGAGTGAAGAATGTTTGGAATAGTTATTGTGGAAAGTGGGAAAGCAAACTGAGTTGGAAAACCTGATAAAATCACTGAGTGTTGTTGAGAGCCAAGTTGAATTTGTGAGCATGAATTTATAGTAGTGCCATTTGAGTTTAGACTCAGGGGAGAAGGATTATTGGGATTACCTAGGGTTAAAGTCTCTTCTGGTAACTGCAGCCAATAGGCAAAGGGTCAAGGGAATCATTAGCAAGACATGCTATGGGAGCAAGGAATCTAATCTAAGTAGGACAATGAGAGAAAATAGGAGGAAACTGATACATCAAGAGAAAGAAGAGAGACCAATGGCTTAGAAAGCCAAATGAGGTAAAACAGGCAATGCAGAAATATGTAAGCAGGAAGCCTTGAGGATAGAAGGACAGGCAGACATTAGGGTGACCCCCACAATGCCCACCTTCCAGTACTCACGTTTTTTGTGTGATTCTCTTCCCTTGAGAGTGAGTAGGACCTATGTCTTCCTTCTAACCCAACAGAAAACAGCAAAGGTGACAAAATGTACATGATTAAATGTACATGATTACATTACACAGGACTGTAATGGCTATCTTAAGAGGACACCCTCTTTCCCTTTCTGGCTTTGAAGAAGCAAGCTGCCATGTTGTGAGCTGAACCATGTACCCACATCAAGGGCCATGTGGTAAGTAACTGAAAGTGTCCTCTGACCATCAGTTAACAAGAAACTGAGGCTTTCAGTCCAACAGCCTATAAGAAACTGAAATCTGGATGAGTGGCCAAGATGGTGGAACAGCATGGAAGGTTCTTTTTTCTTTTTTTTTTCTTTTGCATCTCTTGTCCATGAAATACAGCCAGATCAACACTAACAGCCAGATCAACCATCCTGCACACCTAGAGAACTGACTTGACGATTAACACAACAATCTTCACAACCTGAGCCACAGAACTCAGCAGGTACTTGGCACAGAGAGGTGAACTGGGGCAGAGAGAAGCCGTGGAGGGCAGGGAGCTGTTTTTGCTTGCAGAGAGAGGATGGCAGGGGAGAATACGGGAAAAGCACCCCTCTCCAAAGCAGCTGGAGAGAAAAGGGGAAAAGTGGAAACAGCATCAAGGACTGAACAAAACAAGGAGAAAGGAGGAAGGAGAGGGTCTAAATTCCATTAAGACTCTATAAACAGGGGCAGTGCAGAGTCTGAAACTCTGAAGCTTGATACCTGGTGGTGCTCTGGTAGGAAGGGCAAGTCCCCAGGACCAGAGAACGAGGTCCTTGGGGTCCTTGGGTCACAGGCAGAGGCAGTTCCCTTGCTGGGAGTATATTTGGTAGAGGCTGTGCACACACCCCACAGGCAAAGGTCCTAGCAGACCCTGGAAAACAACTACATTCACTGGTGCTGGAACAAGGATGTTAAGGGTGAAGCCTAGTACCAGATGTGTGTTGTGATTTTCCATAATCCCTGAAACGCTGCTGCTACACAATCACATGAAATTTGTCTGGGGCGGGCTGGCACCCAACGGCAGTCTCTGGGCATCAGCGGCGGCAGCACAGTCCCACAAAAGTTCCTGGGCGTGGCCAGCACCTGGCCATTGCTCGGTGAGACCCTCCCCCAGAAAGTCTGAGTGGGTCAAAGCCGCAGTCCCTCAGAAGTGAGGGGTTAGGAAACACAGCCACATCTGAGATAAAACTCAGGTGGGAGGTGCTGCCTGGCAACCTGACGTCTTGGTCACAGACAATGTAAAAGCAGGGAGTGAACATAAGCTGGAGACAAAGGACGGGTGTGCTATTGCTAATCAGGAAGAACAGAATTCCGATACTAGAGACTGGGTAGCTGGGTGATGGCATTTTCACCCCTCCTGCGCATGCACATATGCACCTACAAGCACCATAACAATTCATCCCGGTAAGCTAAGCAGCTCTATCTAGTGAGAATGGTGCTGTTACACTAAGTGCCGCCCAAATGAGCCAACTTCGCTCTACAGGAACACCACAAGTTTCTCCACCTGCTTAGTTTACAGACTATAAAGTGCTTCACAGTTTGACTCCTAGGGGAAACTGATGTAATTTCAATCGTATTTCAGTCTATTCGCTGGCCCATCTATTCAATTTTTTTCTTTTTATTTTCTTTTCTTTCTCGTGAATACAGAAAGAAAAAAAATTATTTTTATCTTCAATTTTTATTAAAAATACTTTTTTTCTACTGTGTTTTTTAATTTTTGTAAAATTTCCAAATTATATTTTACTTCCATCATTTCACTTTATTCTATTTCATTGTATTCATTTTTTCAAATTTCCAAACGTTTTCCATTTTTCATTTTTTTTTTCTTTCTTCTTTTTTTATCTTTTCTTTTTTTCTCTAATCTATCAAGCTCCTTTCAACAACCAGACCAAAAAACACCTAGGATCTAGCATCAATTATTTGACTTTTTTGTGTGTGTTGTTTTTAATGTTTTAATTTAATTTTTTTTTACTTTATTAATTCCTTTTCTTCCTTCAAAATGATGAAATTAAGGAATTCACGCCAAAAGAAAGAGCAGGAAGAAACGACAGCCAGGGACTTAATCAACACAGATAGAAGCAAGATGTCTGAACCAGAATTTAGAATCACAGTAACAAGAATACTAGCTGGGGTTGAAAATAGATTAGAATCCCTTTCTGTGGGGATAGAAGAAGCAAAAGCTTAGTCAGGATGAAATAAAAACTGCTATAACTGAGCAGCAATCTCGAATGGCTGCCATGGCAGCACAGATGGATGAGGCAGATCAGTGAATCAGTGATATAGAGGAAAAACTTATGGAGAACAAGGAAGCAGAAAAAAAGAGGGAGACTAAGGCAAAAGAACATGATTTAAGAATTAGAAAAATCAGTGGCTCATTAAAAAGGAACAGCATCAGAAACATAAGGGTCCCAGAAGATGAAGAGAGAAAAAAAGAGGTAGTAGTGTTATGTAAGTAAATCATAGCTGAAAACTTTCCTAACCTGGGGAAAGATACAGACATCAAAATCCAGGAAATACAGAGGACTCCCATTAGATTCAACAAAAACCAACCATCAACAAGGCATATCATAGTCAAATTCACAAAATACTCAGGGAAGAAAACAATCATGAAAGCAGCAAGGGAAAAAAAGTCCTTAACCTACAAGGGAAGACAGATCAGATTGGCAGCAGACCTATCCACAGAAACTTGGCAGGCCAGAAAGGAGTGGCAGGATATATTCAATGTGCTGAATTGGAAAAATATGCAGCCAAGAATTCTTTATCCAGCAAAGCTGTCATTCAAAATAGGAGAGATAAAAAGTTTCCAGACAAACAAAAATTAAAGGAGTTTGTGACCATTAAACTAGCCCTGCAAGAAATTTTAAGGGGGACTCTCTGAGGGGAGAAAAGACAGGAAAAAAAAAAAAAAAAACAAAAGCAACAAAGACTAGAAAGGACCAGAGAACACCACCAGAAACTCCAACTCTACAGGCAACATAATTGATAATAATACCATAATAGTAGGGGACTTCAACACTCCATTTGCAACAATGGACAGATCATCTAAACAGAAAATCAACAAGGAAACAATGGCTTTGAATGACACACTGGACCAGAGGAACTTAACAGATACATTCAGAACAATTCATCCTAAAGCAGCAGAATACACATTCTTCTCCAGTGCACATGGAACGTTCTCCAGAATAGATCACATACTGGGACACAAATCAGCCCTCAACAAGTACAAAAAGATTGAGATCATACCATGCATATTTTCAGACCACAACACTATGAAACTCAAAATCAACCACAAGAAAAAATGTGGAAAGATAACAAATACTTGGAGAGTAAAGGCCATCCTACTAAACAATGAATGCACTAATCCAGAAGTTAAAGAGGAAATTAAAAAGTACATGGAAGCCAATGAAAATGATAACACCACAGCCCAAAACCTCTGGGATGCAGCAAAGGCAGTCATAAGAGGAAAGTATATACCAATCCAGCCCTTCCTAAAGAAGGAAAAAGGTCTCAGATATACAACCTAACCTTACACCTTGAAGAGCTGGAAAAAGAACAGCAAATAAAACCCCAAACCAGCAGAAGACAGGAAATAATAAAAATTAGAGCATAAATCAATGTTATCAAAACCAAAAAACAAACAAAAAACAAACAAACAAACAGTAGAACAGATCAATGAAACCATAAGCTGATTCTTTGAAAGAATGAACAAAATTATAAACCCCTAGCCAGTTTGATAAAAAAGAAAAAGGAAAGGACCCAAGTAAATAAAATCAAGAATGAAAGAAGAGAGATCATAACCAACACAGCAGAAATACAAACATAATAAGAGAATATTATGAGTGATTATATGCCAATAAAATGCCAAAGCAATCTACATATTCAATGTAATATCTATCAAAATAACACCAACATTCTTCACAGAGCTAGAACAAATAATCCTAAAATTTGTATGGAACCAGAATAGACCCTGAATAGCCAAAGCAATCTTGAAAAAGAAAACCAAAGCAGGAGGCATCACAATCCCAGACTTCAAGCTATACTACAAAGCTGTAATCATCAAGACAGTATGGTACTGGCACAAGAACAGACACTCAGATCAATGGAACAGAATAGAGAACCCAGAAATGGACTCACAAATGTATGGCCAACTAATCTTTGACAAAGCAGGAAACAATATCCAATGGATTAAAGATAGTCTCTTCAGCAAGTGATGCTGGGAACACTGGACAGCGACATGCAGAAAAATGAACCTGAACCACTTTCTTACATTATACACAAAAATAAACTCAAAGTGGATGAAAGACTTAAATGTAAGACAGGAAGCCATCAAAATCCTTGAGGAGAAAGCAGGCAAAAACCTCTTTGACCTTGGCTGCAGCAACTTCTTACTCAACATGTCTCCAGAGGCAAGGGAAACAAAAGCAAAAATGAACTATTGGGACTTCATCAAAATAAAAAGCTTCTGCACAGTGAAGGAAACAATCAGCAAAATTAAAAGGGAACCGACGGAATGGGAGAAGATATTTGCAAACTACATATCAGAGAAAGGGTTAGTATGCAAAATGTATAAAGAACTTCTCAAACTCAACCCCCAAAAAACAAATAATCCAGTCAAGAAATGGCCAAAATCATGAGTCCACTTCTCCAAAGAAGACATCCAGATGGCCAACTGACACATGAAAAAATGCTCAACATCACTCATCATCAGGGAAACACAAATCAAAACCACAATGAGATACCACCTTATACCTGTCAGAATGACTAACATTAATAACTCAGGCAACAACAGATGTTGGCAAGGATGTGGAAAAAGAGGATCTCTTTTGCACTGCTGGTGGGAATGCAAACTGGTGCAGCCACTCTGCAAAACAGTATGAAGTTTCCTCAAAAACTTAAAAATAGAGGGGCACCTGGGTGGCTCAGTTGGTTGAGTGTCCGACTTTGGCTCAGGTCATGTTTTCACTCTTTGTGAGTTCATGCCCTGTATCAGGCTCTGTGCTGACAGCTCAGAGCCTGTAGCCTGCTTCGGATTCTGTGTTTCCTTTTCTCTCTACCTCTCTCTCTCTCTCCCCCACCTCAAAAATAAACATTAAAAAAAAACTTAAAAATAGAACTACCCCATGACCCAGCAGAGTCCCTATAAATGGGATAAATCCCTGTATTTATCCAAGAGATACAGGTATGCTGTTTTGAAAGGGGCACGTGCACCCCATTGTTTATAGCAGCACTACCAACAATGGCCAAAGTATGGAAAGAGCCCAAATGTCCATCAATGGATGAATGGAAAAGAAGATGTGGTATATATATACAATGGAGTATTACTTGGCAATCAAAAAGAATGAAAACTTGCCATTTGCAACCACGTGGATGGAACTAGAGGGTATTATGCTAAGCAAAATTAGTCAGAGAGAGACAAATATATGACTTCACTTATAAGAGGACTTTAAGATACAAAACAGATAATGGGGTGCCTGGGTGGCTCAGTTGGTTGGACTACTGACTTTGGCTCAGGTCATAATCTCACGGTCGGTAAGTTCAAGTCCCATGTCAGGCTCTGTGCTGACAGCTCAGGGCCTGTTCAGATTCTGAGTCTCCCTCTCTCTCTGCCCCTCCCCTGCTCATGATCTGTCTGTCTATCTCTTTCAAAAAGGAATAAACATTAAAAAAAAAAAAAAAGATACAAAATATATGAACATAAGGGAAGGGAAGCAAAAATAATATAAAAACAGGGCGGGGGACAAAACATAAGAGACTCTTAATATGGATAACAAACAGAGGGTTGCTGGAGTAGTTGTGGGAGGAGGGATGGGCTAAATGGGTAAGGGGCATTAAGGAATCTACTCCTGAAATCATTGTGCACATGAAATATGTATAGCTTTTTGTATGTCAATCATTGGTCAATAGAGTGGCTTAAAAAAGAAAGAAAGAAACTGAAATCTGCCAACAACCACCTGAGCTTGAAAACAGATCCTTCCCCAGTCTTGACTTAGTTGAGACTGGAGCCCCAGTCAACACCTTTATAGCAGCACTGAGAGATGCTAAAGCCACGCCTGTACTCTTAACCCATTAAAATGTGAGATAATAAGTGTGTTTTGTTTTAAGCTGCCAAGTTTGTAATGATATTGTTACAAAGCATATATAATTAATAAAGAGGATGTAGTCAAATAGAGAAATATCAAACCAGAGATGATGACAAAGCCAAGGTGTCATCTCAGGAGAAGATAAAGGTGAAGTGAAGGAAGAGGTGAGTGGAAATAAGGAGAATTAGAGAAACAGGTTGTGTTATTTGTTCCACAATGACTAAGAACATATGCAATGGGCTTCAGACTTTAAAGATACATGATATAAGCAAGGACCAAGAACTCTTAGCAGTGCACATACAGGGAGATGCGGTCTCAGATTAATAATGAGAAGATAAGCACCATACTAGGGCATCTGTGTTTAGGATAAAATGATCATCCCTGGCCAGCTCTTTTGGAAGGACCATAGTAAACTGACTGAAGATTGTCTTTGGACGTGTTTGTGTTTGTACCATAGCTCTGTGATTTAGTAGCTATGCAGCCATGGGAAATCTTTCCCCAGCTGAGTTTTTCTTTTATGTAAAATGTATTTATTTCAGTGCAGGGTTGTTACAATGATTAAATGAGGTGATAATGCAAAACACTTATTGCTGCACCTGGTATAAAGTAAGGACTCAAATACAGCTCTTCCATTCAAGAAACTTTCATTTCACGAAAGTAATTGATCAAATGGATTCAAAGGCTAGAGAGCAATGTCACATAGGTGGTTGAGGAGAGAAAGCTTAGAAAAAAACAATATGAAAAAAATAGCCACTCATCTGTATAAGTAGAATAGCACAAAAGGAATTGAAAAAATCATTACATCCCAGCAGAGACGAAGAGGAAAATCCTACTTTTTAAAGACATGAGATAAGGCTGGATTAAAAATTCACAGAACGTGGGGAGCCTGGGTGGCTCAGTTGGTTGAGTGTCTGACTTCGGTTTGGGTCATGATCTCATGGTCCGCGAGTTTGAGCCCTGTGTCAGGCTCTGTGCTGCCAGCTCAGCACGTGGAGCCTGCTTCAGATTCTGTGTCTCCCCGCTGCCTCTCTCTGCCCTTCCTCCACTCATGCTCTCTCTCTCTCTCTCTCTCTCTCTCTCTCTCACTCTCTCTCTCTCTCTCTCTCTCAAAAACTACATGCACATAAAAAATTTTTAATTTACAGAATGCAACACTGAACTTCAGAAATACGATCTAAATTTTTCCTGAAGAGACACTAAATCAATATCCATACTTCACAAGATGAAACACATTTTTAAAAGTGTCTTTTCCTAATGTGAGTGATGACTTCATATGAGGACTACCGCCATCTGTAGTGCTTGACTTTGTGTTGGTTCCACCTACAGAGACTCTCACTTTCTCAGGATGAAAATAAAATTATTCTTCCTCAGGTACATATCAGTCATGTTAACCTATCATTTAAACAATAAATAATGTACATTTTGATGATTAAAATAGAATTATCTTTCATAGGAAAATAAGGTCTAGCTCAGTATGTTTTGAATTCATGCTCCCAAGAATAAACCCACAACTCTCCATTCCTTTACCAAAAGAGAAAAAAAAAAAAAAAAACTCATCTGTTTTAAAGGATATGATATCCTGACATTTGGGTTAATTTACACTTAAACTATCCAAACATATTTCAAAAACTCGTGGATATTTGAGCATATATATATTTCAGATATTTTAAATAGAAAAATCACATTTTATGTAAGGTAAGCAAACCAAAACACCAAAAGATTGAATCTTGTGGAATCTATGGTCTTAAGAAATACAAATAGATTTTAAAGTTGAAAAGCTTTCTTTTTTATCCAACATTTATTCTAAATTTATGCATGTAAAAATATCTGTAATGTCTACAAAATGCCCAGGTGTTTATAATTATTAATACATGAAAATGTTTGCAGAACTTCATGCCCTTGGCCAGGACATAAAATTTAGACATATTTCCAACAAAAGAACTGTAGAATTTCTTTGATGAGTAAACCACTCATTCTGAAAATAAAAGGATACGTGCAATTCATGAGCTTTAGAATAAGGCCAAATTTGTGGTCTCAAACCACCCCACACAAATAATTTTTTAACTATATCACATTCTATCAGATTTTGATATATTGTTGCCTTAGATGTAATGATTTTTTGGCCCTAAAATTTAAATGCTAAGTTTTTGGTTTAGTCAGAACATTCTTTTACAGATATATTTGTCCCTGTCCAGACCAATAACCACAAGGCTACTGCAAACCCACACTTTAAACTACATGAGAAAGGGTTCTATAACATAAATTTTCTCCAGGAAAATTATTTATAAGGTAAATAATGTTTTAAATGTTTATTTGAAAATGTTTAAATGATCACATATTTAAGTTTGATTTAATTAGATTCATATTGTACCTATCTTTCATATTTTCAAAGAAATGTTTTTGCCAGATTGTCAAATTGTCAAAATTGTACATAGCCTAGTATCTTTGAGGATTAGTTCTTCATCTTGATTAAAGTAGCCTGTTTTGAATAAATAAATCTTAGTATTTTTACATTACTCTTGAATTAAACACATCTAAAAACAGAGCATGTTTTCATTCAATCACTAGTACATGTTGATTTGCATATGTTGTTTTGGTGGCTTAGTTGCCAAACATTTAGTTAAATGATAAATAGATACTCATTGAGGAATTAAACTTTCCTACAGGGTGGTCTTGATATGAGTCAAGCCAGAAAATTAATGTTCAGTTTCCAAAACACCTAATGCACACTAAAATAATTAATTCTATAGCTGTGTGGGCTTTCAATTCTCTGAATTTATAATGTCTTCCATATTTTATTAATTGTTTAGATAGTTAAGGTATTATACTTTGTCACATCATTTATGTAGGGCTGAGATACAAATGAGTTAATTTACTTGATGTAATCATTAATTACTGAATCATCTCAGTTGCAATCATTCTGTTTATGAGGTAATTTCATGATGTAGACTGTTTTCCATTATTTTATAATTAAGTACCATTTCTGAACACCCTCTGGTCCCATTAGCTCACCCTTCCATTTCCATTGAAGGAAAATGTATTAGCAAATTATACCACTGCAGCTGATTCAGGTATTATAAGCAATTGACATTTACTAAAGAAAAACTCTAGCATATACTATAAAAATAACAGTTTAAGTCACTACCATTGAACAAAACTTTTTAAAAAGTAATTTTGAATTGGGGCACCTGGGTGGCTTAGGCAGTTTAGTGTCTGACTTCAGCTCAGGTCATGATCTTGAGGTTGATGAGTTTGAGCCCTGCATCAGGCTCTGTGCTGACAGCTCAGAGCCTGGAGCCTGCTTGGATTCTGAGTCTCCCTCTCTCTCTCTCTCTCTCTCTCTCTCTCTCTCTCTGTGCCCCTCCCCTGCTCACACTCTGTCTCTCTGTCTCAAAAATAAACGTTAAAAAAATTTAAGTTTGAATTGACAACACTCAATTCTGAGAGACACAACTTCTAGCCATCATGAGAAATCTACACAAAAGACTCCTGTTGCAGGCACCCAGGGATCTCCATTGTAATTTAGTCCCTCTCACTGAGACCTCCAGTTAATGAGCAGAGACCAAATCATTGAGTCAAGGATTTTCAATGGCACATCAGCAAAGTCTTGGAGCCTCAAAGACACATATTAGATGTGGAGCTGGCCACACAAAAGAGGCTAGACAATAATGGCAGGCCACAGTCCTTGCTGCTGTGGCCAAGTGCAGTGAATGTTGCGGATAGACTCCATCTGATTCCGACATGATTCCATCATTCCATCAATGATTTGGACATGATAACACACCAGTTGTACATATTTAGAAAAGGCCAACTATCTGTAAAGAAATTCATGTAAATGTCATCTGCTAATTGGTGTTTCTGCCCTTAGGGAATTTATATATAGCAATAAAATTTTATTCAGTTGAGGACCCACAACTATATGGGCAACCACCTTCAACAAAGCAGGAAAGAATATCCAATGGAAAAAAGACAGTCTCTTCAACAAATCGTGTTGGGAAAACTGGATGGCAACATGCCGAAGAATAAAACTGGACCACTTTCTTACATTCTACATTTATTAGAAAAATAAATTCAAAATGGATAAAAGACCTAAATGTGAGACAGGAAACCATCAAAATCATAGAAGAGACACAGGCAGCAACCTCTTTGACCTCAGCTACAGCAACTTCTTACTAGACACATTGCCAAAGGCAAGGGAAACAAAAGCAAACATGAACTATTGGGACTTTACCAAGATAAGTTTCTGCACAGTGAAGGAAACAAGCAACAAAACTAAAAAGCAGCCTACATAACGGGAGAACATATTTGAAAATGACATATCTGATAAAGGTTTAGTATCCCAAATCTATAAAGAACTTATCAAACTCAACACCTAAGAAACAAATAACCCAGTTAAGAAATGTGCAGAAGACATGATTAGACATTTTTTCCAGGAAGACATACAGATAGCTAATAGACACATGAAAAGATGCTCAACATTGCTCATCATCAGGGAAATACAAATCAAACCATGATGAGATACCACCTCACACCTGTCAGAATGACTAAAATGAACAACACAAGAAATGGCAGGTGTTGACAAGGATGTGGAGAAAGGGAAACCCTCTTGCACTGCTGGTGGGAATGCAAATTCGTGCAGCCACTCTGGAGAACAGTATGGAGGTTCCTCAAAAAACTAAAATTAGAACTACCCTACAATCTCCCAATCACATGATTGGTATTTACTCAAAGGATACAAAAATACAGATTCAAAGGGGTATATGCATTGGGGACCCCAATGTTTCTAGCAGCATTATCGGCCATAGCCAAAGTATGGGGAGAGTACAAATGTCCATCGACTGATGAATACATAAAGAAGATGTGGTATACATATACAATGGAACATTACTCAGCCATCAAAAAGAATGAAATCTTGTCATTTGCAATGATGTGGATGGAGTTAGAATATATTATGCTAAGTGAAATAAGTCAGAGAAAGAAAAATACCATATGATTTCACTAATATGTGGAATTTAAGAAACAAAACAGATGAACATATGGGAAGATGGGGGAGGGAAGAGAGGGAAACAAACCACAAGAGACTCTTAACAATAGAGAACAAACTAAGGGTTAATGGAAGGAGGTGGATGGGAGATGGGCTAGATAGTGATGGGCATTAAGGAGGGCACTTGCTGTGATGAGCACTGGGTGTTGTATGTAAGCGATGAATCACTGAATTCCACTCCTGAAACCAATATTGCACTGTATGTTAGCTAATTAAAATTTAAATTAAAAAAATTAAAATTTTATTCAGTTGAATTGAATAAATAAATATAATGTGTAATGAGTAAGAAATAAAGCCTAATTAATATGTGGTTTTTAAAAGCTGTTTTATGATAAATTATATACAGCAAAATAATTACAATGAATTATGAATAAATTAAATATAAATGGAATATAAAGGGAATAAGAACAGGAGTTGAACATGAGTTTGTATATCTTTACTACAGATTTTATATTTTATTCTGAATTCACTAAAATCCACCGAAGAACTTTATCCAGGGAGTCACATGAAATGATTTGTAGCATACAAACATCCATTTAGTGGCAGTAGGTATAATGGTGTCAAGTTGGGGAAAAGAAATTACAAGTGTGAAGACCTTAAGAAATTGTTGCTATAAATCTGTTAAGAAATGATAGGTTCCTAATAAATAATAGACCTAGGCAATACTCATCAATAGCAGTTAAAACCATTAGATGAAAGGTTATTGGGAATTTTTTAATGGATGGATTATTATGATAACACACTAACCCACTGAAAACTGGTATATTATATGCCCCCTGAAATGATGAAATAGGAGCCATCTACAGAGCATTCTTACAAAAATTGTAATCAAGCTTCCAGATCTAAATATGAGTTCATAGAAAATACAGAAATAGAGAAACACCTTAAAGACACCGTGAGGATATAATCAGGAAAATCCACAGTGTGGGAAATTCTATAGGACAAATCACCTGATTCATTCAGCAAACACATGGAAGGAAAAACAAAAGGAGGAATCTCTAGACTAAATAAGACTGAGTAAAGTAATATCAACCAAATGTAATGTGTGGTTCTTGCTTTAGTTCCAGATTTGAACCAATCTACTGTAAAAACAAGAAATTATGATGCAACCAAGGAAATATAAACACTTACTGGATATATAAGTATATTATAAAAAGTGTTATTATTTTTTAAATAAATAAAACCTGATGATAAAGGTGCTGTGCCTATGTTTAAAAAAATCTCTTACTGGATATATAAATATATTTAAAGAAATGCTATTATTTTGTGATGATAAAGGTGCTATGACTATGTTTAAAAAAATCTCTTCCTTTTAGAAATTAATACTGATGTTTTTACCGATGGATGATATAACACCTGGAACTTTGTTTGTTTGTTTAGAGAAAGAGAGAGTGCAAGCAGGCCAGAGAGAGAGAGAGAGAGAGAGAGAGAGAGAATATCTAAAACAGACTCCATGTTCAGTGCAGAGCCAGAGACAGGACTTGATCCCACAACCCTGGGATCATGACCTGAGCTGAAATCAAGAGTCAGGCACTCAACTGAGCCACCCAGATGCCCCACCTGGAACTTGTTTTAAAATAATCCAGTGAAAGGACAAAATAAGAAAGGACTAGAGATGAAACAAGATTAGCCAAATGTTGATAATTGTTGAAACTGAGTGATAGGTACATTTTACTTTGTTTAAAGTTTCCTATAATAAAAAATTAATAATAATAGAAATAAAAGAGGCAGCTGAGAGGATGGGAAAGAAGAGAGTATGTTTGAGCAATACTTAAGAGACGTTACAAGCAGGACACAACAGCCAATTGTATCTGAAAAGTGGGAAGACAGATGGCTTCTAAACTTCTGGCTTGGTGATTAGAGGTATGGAAGTGTTGTTCATCAGGGCAGGAGGTACAGGTGAGAAGCAGATTTCGAAGTGAAATTGACAAGTCTGGTTTGGGGTGTGCTGAGTTTGAAATACCAGGTCTATATCAAAATGAAAGTATTCAAGTAATACTGATGCATAGGGGCACTTGTACCCCAATGTTTATAGCAGCACTCTCAACAATAGCCAAATTATGGAAAGAGCCTAAATGTCCATCAACTGATGAATGGATAAAGAAATTGTGGTTTATATACACAATGGAGTACTACGTGGCAATGAGAAAGAATGAAATGTATGGCCCTTTGTAGCAACATGGATGGAACTGGAGAGTGTTATGCAAACTGAAATATGCCATACAGAGAAAGACAAATACCATACGGTTTCACTCTTATGTGGATCCTGAGAAACTTAACAGAAACCCATGGGGGAGGGGAAGGAAAAAAAAAAGAGGTTAGAGTGGAAGAGAGCCAAAGCATAAGAGACTCTTAAAAACCGAGAACAAACTGAGGGTTGATGGGGGGTGGGAGGGAGGAGAGGGTGGGTGATGGGTATTGAGGAGGGCACCTTTGGGATGAGCACTGGCTGTTGTATAGAAACCAATTTGACAATAAACTTCATATATTGAAAAAAAATAAAAAATAAAATTCAAAAAAAATAAAAATAAATAAAAAATAAAAAATAAAACAAAATGAAAGTATTCATTACATATATTAAACAGAGAAGAAAGTCAAGAATGTAAGTCTAGGGTATAAAAACATGTAAAGGGATGTAGAAAGGAAGTGAAGACTGAGGAGTAGTATCCAGATCAATAAGAGGAAAATCGGCTGAGACTGGACTTGCTGAAATAAGGAAAAACACAGCTTCAGGAAAGGAATCGGTCAGTAGTGTGAATTAAAGAATTAAGTGTAAATTACAGAAACAAAATAATCCTTAGCTTTAGTAACTAAATAGCAATCAGTGCCAGTTCAAGATTACAAACTGAGCATATGGATTAATTTCCCCTCATCCCTCAGCTCCCATTAGAGTAAGAATATACCAGTTTAAAAGAAAAGAAGTAAACACAGAGCAGGAGAAAGGACATGAGGGAGTTTATCAATGGATGAACTATTTTAACACAGTTCTGGAAGGTAGAAATTGAGAGGAGAGGTGAAGCAGGCTAGGAAAAGACACAGCCGAGAATAGATATGAAGAGGTTGTAGCCAAGGAGGGAGCCATTCTGCCTTTCAGAATTTAGGGGAGATTATTGACTCAAGATGCCAGGTGTGATGGGCAGCAGAGTACAACACAGGGCTGAAAACAGAAGCATGCATTCAAAGTCTGCTGCTCTTTCCCCATCCTTGTATTCAGAATACACAACAGCCAGGTGTTAAGCTCTAAGCAAAAAAAAAAAAAAAGGAGAAGAAGGTTTTGTGTGTGCCTTTTCTAAATAAATTTAACACATGGTTTAGCATAAACAAAATAAGTAACTGTTGCTGTTGGAGCGTTGAGGGAAAAACATTCTGAGAGTCAAGCTTCCCCAGGGTAATAGCAGAGCTGGGACGAAGGCCTGGCATGGGCTGAAAACAAAAGGTGGTAGACAGTGTTAAAAGGACTTCATATAAGAAGGGGAAATGTAGTTAGGATCACTACTTATAACGAAGAGCAAAAATGGAAAAAAAGACTGAAACAAACTCTTGACAACTACTTCAAGAGGATGTAGGTTATATGATGCTATAGGTCTAATGAGGCAGAAAGGCATGAACACTGGCAAAAATAAGAAACTGAAATGAATCTCCCATGTACTTGGTTATTTTCTAAATCCTTAAAGAAATTCATTTGGTTATCAAAAACTTTCCCACCAAAAAAAAAAAAAAAAATGCTGTATGACATCTGCTCCTAGCTGAAATGGAGTAACAGCGACCAGATTCACCATGCCGCCTGAAACAACTAAGCAGTTAATATTATAATGTTATAACCATGAAAACTAAAACACTGGACAAGATATTCAGGCATCGTATATCATCTCAGTAAGCAGAGAATGTTGATCCCTAAGAGAGGGAAAACAAGCAAGGTGAGCCCCGTGACTGTCCCAGCACACTGCCCAGACAGATTTTCCAGGCTGCGGTGCAGGGAAGGGAATCTAAACAGAACCAGGCAGTAACCTTGAGTTGACAGAAGAGATACATGGAGTCTAGAGAGGCCAAGAGGTGGAGTTCAAAAAGCCAAGTGCTGGAGAGGAGACAGCTACACAGAAAGAGAGCTGTGGAGATCCACAGAGATACTCCTAAAGTTTTCAGCTGAGTTTTTAGTAGCATACGACTATGGAGAAATTGCTCAAGGAAAGGGAAAGAACTACTTGAAAGGAACAGATACATAGAACTCAGACAGGTCCAAGAATAGTTCATGTTCCAAACAGCCACAGAGGAAAACCTCATAATGAAAGGACAATGAGGAAGAGCAGGTACAATGGTATCACTTCAGTAGTGGAGAAAATTACTCTTAGATTAAAAGTAATTCTTGTTTCACCTAACAAGGTTTAATAGCAAGCTTAAAAAGATCAAACTCTTACCAAGTCATTTAACTGCACTTCAGACAAATCTCAAGAATATTTATAGGGATATTAAGCCTCTAACAAGGTAAAGATCACAATGTTTGGAATTAAATTAAAAACTACCAGGCATGCAAAGAAGTAGGATAATATTAACCATAATAGAGAGAAAAATCAATAAATAAACACAGTCCCAGAACTGGCACAGATGATAGAACTGTCCAAACAAGGACATCAAAACAGTTATTGTGACTATATTCTATAGGTTCAAGAAAGGTAGAGGAAAGATGGAACAGGTAGAATACAAACTTGAAAGATTTTTTTAAAAGGCCCCAATTAAACGTTTTGAGATGAAAAATGCAATGCTTGAAATAAAATATACCTGGGATGGGATAAACAGCAGTTTAGACATTGAAGAATTAAAGACTATTCAACTTAAATATATCGAAACTATCTAAAATAAAATACAGAGAAAATAAAGACTACAAAATAAAATGAAGAGAGCTTCAATGAGCTATAGAACACAACTGGCCTAATATACATGTAACTAAAATCCCCAATATCTGAGGGGCAGATATTGAAGACATAATAGACAAAAATATTTCCAAATTTAATGAAATCTATAGACCCACAAATCCAACAATCTCAACAAACCCCAAACACAAGAACCATGAAGAAAACCACTCCAAGGTATATTCGATTTAAATGGCTTAAATCCACTGATAAAAGGAAAATGTGACAAGCAACCAGAGAAAAAAGACACATAATATACAAATAAATAAAAAAATAAAAATAAAAATAAGAATGAGAACAAGTTCTTGTTGGAAAAATATAATTAAGACAGCAGAGCAACATCTTTAAAGTACTGGTGGTGGGGGATGAAACTGTCAACCTAAAATTTTATACCCAGGAAAAATATATCTCAAAAAACCAAGGAAAAAGACTCTTCCAGACATCCTAAAATGAAAAAATCATCACAGTCAGACCCTTATTATAAAAACTATTAACACATGTTTTTCAGGCACAAGGAAAATCATATCAGATAAAAATCTGGATCTATACTAAGGAATGAAGAGCAGCAGAAATGGCATGTGCATGGAAATGGAAGTCTTTTATTATTTTTTTCAAATTTCTCTTAAAAAATAGATATCTGTATAAAGAAAAATAATAATATATACTGAAGCTTAGAATATATAGAGAGCATATGTATACAGGCTGAGAAGGGGAAATAAATGTATACTGTTATTTATTTATTTACTTACTTATTTTGAGAGAAAGAGAGAGAGAAATCACGTGCATGAGCACAAGTGAGGGAGGGGCAGAGAGAGAGAGTAATGAGAGGAGAGAGAGGAGAGAGAGAATCCTAAGCAGGCCCCACACTGTCAGCGCAGAGGCCAATGTGGGGCTCAAACTCACTAATCATGAGATCAAGACCTGAGCTTAACTCAAGAGTCAGAGCCTTAACCAACTGAGCCACCCAGGCACCCCTACTGTTAAGTTTCTTAAATTATACATAAAGGGGTATAATATTAACTGAAGATACACTATGATAAGCTAAAGATACTCCAAACACTAGAGTAAACACAAAAGAAAAAAGAAAAAGTTATA
The DNA here is from genome assembly GCF_028749965.1 of Puma concolor. Classification (NCBI taxonomy): domain Eukaryota; kingdom Metazoa; phylum Chordata; class Mammalia; order Carnivora; family Felidae; genus Puma; species Puma concolor. The sequence goes on along the minus strand of NC_141670.1, from coordinate 83,097,918 downwards.
GCTAAGAAGCCAATAACAGAGACAAAGTGGAATAAATAAAAATACTCAATCTAAAAAAGGAGAAAAAAAATAGAAAGCAAATAGAGAATAGACAGAACAAATAAAAAGCAAATAATAAGGAAAAGGATTTTAAACCAAACTGGATCAGTACTTACACCAAATATGAAGGGTCTAAATACCTCAACTACAAGTCATAGGTTGTTGGGACACCTGGGTGGCTCAGATGGTTAAGCATCTGACTCTTGATTTAGACTCAGGTCAAGGCTCATGATTCATCGTTTTTAGCCCTGTATCTGGCTTTGCGCTGACATCACTTGGAGCATCCCCTCCCCCCATTCACACTCACATGTGAGCTTTCTCTCTCTCTCTCAAAATAAATAAATAAACTTAAAAAATTTTCTTTTCAACTCACAGGTTGTCATATTGGCAAAAATAAACAAAACTCAACTATATGCTGCCTACAATAAATGCACTTTAAATATAAAGACAGAAATAAATTAAAAATAATAGGATGGAAAAAATCTGTTAACACTATTCAAAAGAAAAAAAAGAGTGCTTGTATTAATAACAAAATAGATATTAGAGCAAAGATCATTCCCAATGATAAAGAAGGACATTTCATAATGACAAAAGAGATAATTCGATAGGAAGATATAGCCATCCTAAATGTTTATACACTCAAGAAACAGAGCTTGAAAATATATGAAACAAAGACTGACAGAACTGCAAGAAGAAACAGAAAAATCCTCACCATAGTCAAAGATGTCAATATTTCTCTGTCTCTCAATAATTGACAAGACAAGTAGACAGAAATTTAGTAAGGAAACAGAAGACTGAACAACACTATCTGCCAAATCAACCTGATCAACATTTAGGGAACACTCCACCCAAAATATGTACATTCTTTTCAATTTTACACAGAAGGTTTACCAAGATAGACCATTTTTCTATTTATAAAAAAGTCTCAAAAATGTTTTAAAAGAATCTGTTCATACACTTTATACTCTTTGACTACAATGAAATTGATTTAGAATCAACAGAAAGGCCTCAAAAGTATACCCAAGTATTTGGAAAATAATTAAAACACTTTAAATAACCTATAAGTCAAGGAACTCAAAGGGAAAATTAGAAAGTATTTTGAACTGATTGAAACTGAAAATACAGCATTTTAAAATTTGTAGCATGTGGCTAAACCAGTATGAAGGGGAAAATGTATAGTGTTAAGTGCCTACATTAGAAAAAGAGAGAGTTCTCAAATTAATGACCTCAGGTTCCATCTTAGGCAACTAGTAAAATCATAGCAAATGGAATCCAAAGTAAACAAAAGAGAGTAAACAATAAAGATCAAAGGGGAAATCAATTAAATAAAAAACAAAAACAACATAGGGGCGCCTGGATGGCTCCGTTGGGTGAGCATCTGACTTTGGCTCAGGTCATTTCATGGTCTGTGAGTTCGAGCTCTGCATTGGGCTCTGCCCTGATGGTGCGGAGCCTGCCTGGGATTCTCTCTCTGCCCCTCCCCCACTTCCTCTCTCTCTTTCTCCCTCTCTCTCTTTCTTAAAATAAATAAATTAAAAAAAAAAAAAACAATAGAAAAACATCAGTGAAACCAAAATCTTGTTGAGAAAAGCAACAAAACTGATAAATTCTCACTCATATTGATCAAGAAGCAAAACAGAAGACACAATCAATATCAGAAATGAGAGAGGTGACATTACTACAGATTCTATAGAATAAAAGGCTAACAAGGCAATACAGTTGGCCCTTGAACAACCTGGGTTGATATTGTGCAGGTTCACTTATATGTGGATTTTTTTTCAATAAATATAATATAGTACTGTATTTTCTCTTATTTTCTTAGTAACATTTTCTTTTCCTAGCTCAATTTATCATAAGAATACAGCATATAATACATATAACATACAAAATATGTGCTAATTGAATGTTTTTTGTCTTATTATTTTAGAGAGGGATCAAGGAAGTGGGGGAGAGAGGCAGAGGGAGAGAGAATCTCAAGTAGGCTCCATGCTCAGTGCAGAGTCTGACATGGGGTCTCAGTCTCACTACCATAAGATCATGACCTGAGCCAAAATCAAGAGCCAGATGCTCAACCAACTGAGCCACCCAGGCACCCCTGCTAATTGAATATGTTATCGGTAAGGCTTCCAATCAACAATGGGCTATTAGTAGTCAAGTTTGGGGGGAGTCAGACATTACACATGGATATTCAACTGCCAAAGAGGATGGAAGGCAAAAGGATGACAGAAGGGACTTGTTCTTCCTCTTACCTTGCTTTTCCTGCCTGCATCACTCTGGCATCAACCCCTTATCTTGTGTTATGGATTAAATTGTGTCTCTGCCCCACAATGATATTATAGTCCTAACCCCTAGTACCTATGAATGTGAACTTATTTGAAAATCAAGTCTTGGGGCGCCTGGGTGGCGCAGTCGGTTAAGCGTCCGGCTTCAGCCAGGTCACGATCTCGCGGTCCGTGAGTTCGAGCCCCGCGTCGGGCTCTGGGCTGATGGCTCAGAGCCTGGAGCCTGTTTCCGATTCTGTGTCTCCCTCTCTCTCTGCCCCTCCCCCGTTCATGCTCTGTCTCTCTCTCTCCCAAAAATAAAAATAAACGTTGAAAAAAAAAAAAATTAAAAAAAAAAAAAAAAAAAAAAAAAAAAAAAGAAAATCAAGTCTTTGTAGATGATCAAGTTAAGAGGAGGTGGACTTTAACCCAAGGACTGGTGTCTTTATACACAAAGAGGAAATATGGACACATAGACAGATGTGGACATAGGGATATGATATGAAGATATAAAGGGAAGTCAATTTACAAACCAAGGAAAAGAACCCCTGAGCCTACCAGAATTAGGAGAAAGGCACAGAACAGATTCTCTCATATCCCTCAGAAGGAACCAAGCCTGCTGGTGCTTTGATTTCAGACATGCATTCTCTAGAACTGTGAGGGAATAACCTCTCTATTGTTTTAAACTACCTAGTTTGTGGTACTTCGTTATGGCCATCTTAGAAACAAATATACCCTATCAGTGGCAGGTGGTTCCAGTCTCTAGCTTCCTTCCAGCACTGCCATAATCTATTTCATTCCACCACCCTGGGGAGTACCTGCAAGTGCTGGGCTGCAGCCCTGTCTCCGTGAGGCCATCAGGGCTCAGTCAGCTTCTGGGTTCCGTTAACCCCCATTCTTCCTTTGTTCCTCAGTCCGTAAGGATGGGAGCAGCTCCCTGCAGTTACTGTTTTACTTTGGTGTTCCTTTTGTTTTTTCAGTTTCCTGACACCCATTTAACACATGCCTTATACTTAATTCACACTGTGGATATAGGAAATAGCTAGCACAGTTTCTTCACTTCTGGTAAGAACCCTGAGTTCATCATTCATTCAGAGTAAAAGCCAAAGTTGGAAACCTAGCTTATAAAATCCTATGCAATCTGTGCCCTGCCCCTGGCTACTTCTCGGCCTGCTTTTCTCATCATTTCCTTGGTCACAGCCACACTGATGTCTTTACAAATCCTTAGACGTACTAAGCATGCTTGCTTCATGGCCTTTGACTTGCTGTTCCCTATGCTTGTGGATATCTGCATGCATGTGGCTCCCTACTTCAAGTCTCTGCCCATACCTCTGGAGACATCTTTCTTAACAATGTGTACAAAATTATTTCTCTCAACCCCTGCCTTCTCTTTCCCCGTAACCCCCTTCCTCTGTAGCAAGCATCCCCTTCTGGCGAATGTCATATCCATGTTATCTACTGCCTTCCCTAGTAGACTGCAAGATCCATGAGAGAATCATTGTTCGCTGCTGTGTCCCCAGTGCCCAGAGCAGAGTCTGGCACACAGCAAGTGCCAACTTTTGAAAGGACGACTGAGTAACTATAGAAAAATACTCATCAGCAGACCTACTCTTGTGTCAGTGTGCTTGACCTGTAACTAATCTTTAATTTTTAAAAGATGCGTGATTATTCTTTGGCTTTGTTGGCTGCCCTTCCTCTGTGGAACTGTACTTTATAATAGCATCTCTTGAAAGTCTTTAATGATAGTGCACTTTAAGTTGCATGTTCCCTTTTGTTTAACAATTCAGATTTTTTATAATGCAAATATTTTCTCCATTTTCCAACCTTTAAAAGTATTAATTTGAGGCGCACCTGGGTGGCTCTGATGGTTAAGTGTCCAACTCTTGATCTTGGCTCAGGTCATGATCTCACTGTTTGCGAGATCAAGCCCTCCATCGGGCTCTGCGCTGACAGTGCAGAGGCTACTTGGGATTCTCTCTCTTCTTCTCTTGGCCCCTCTACTGCATGCTTTCTCTCTTTCTCAAAATAAGTAAAATAAAAAAAAAAGTATTAAGTTGAATAAGACTGGTCAGCCAGCAGAATTTCTGAAGAAACTGGCCACTATATGAGACAGGTGTATGACATTGTATGAGTAGGATGATTAAAGAGTATGAAATGCATGACACTGTACGATGAGACTCCTCCCTGGGATGGCCCAACAAGAAGGAAATGCAGTTCCTACCCTCATAGAGCTCAAAGTCTCATGGATATTTAACTCCCATGAAGAAAAAAACTCTCAACAGTTATCACCAATGCACAAATGATAACAAAGAAAACATAACACGTAAGTGCTGGTTAGATAAGATGCAACAGGCTGAAGAGTCATTCAAACTACAATAATCTCTCGATGTTGAATAAAAATCCAGGATTTAAAGAAAGAGACAAAGACAAATGAGGATTAGGTACCTGCAAAAGGAAATGACACATACATGAATATAACTTCATTAGTTTCCTAGAGTTTATAAACTACACTATAAATTTAACCTCTCTCCTTTCTTAGTTACCTCTTCATTCTGTGCCTCTGCTTAAATGTCTCCTATTCTATTCTGAATTCACATGTTTCTAAACTTCAAATGTTTTTAAACTTTAAATGGTAGTTTCTAAACTTTAAATAAACTCTTTCCAACTCACCTCACAAGTCTCAACTGAAATGTCATTTTCACAGAGAGACTTTTCAGTGACTCAGTCTGAACTAAGTGTGCCTTGTTATTCTCCATCATAGCATGTCTCTCACACCCCTTACCACAATTTATAATTGTGGGTTAATTTATGACCTTATCATTTATCCTCCTTGCTAGATAATAAACTACTTAGAAACAGGGTCATTACTGCACGTATATTGCACAGCCCAGTGGCTGGTACTCAGTATATACTTGTTGAAATGTAATAGTGCATATGTTTCTGCAAAGGCTAGAAATCCATACGTAAAACTGATTCCAATATCCAAAATAGTTTTATTTTCAACATTTACTAAGTTTAAGTTGTGCTAATTTCTGATACATAGAACCATGTAACCACATAACTATATATATATATATATATATACATATATAAATACATACAAACATAATTCATATCCACAGTAATATTTTGAACTTTATCCATGAAATTAACTTCAATTTTGGTCAAATATTTCATCTTTTACAATAAACCTAATCTGTTCACAAGAATCTTCCATCCATCCTTCGTACAGGGTATGACCTGCATGTAGGTGGCAATCTTAGAGGGAGCTGCTCAAGAAAGGTGTGATAGGGCCACCCTAGTGCAGCTTTACTCCTTGCTCACAAAGACTTATTTGATTAGTCTGGCTGAGTTTGGTCAGATAGGGGGTCCCTTCTTCTTCGAACGACTGCTGTTGATTTAGCTGAAGAGGGAGAGCTCCTTGATGGAAGATCATTTTCATGTGCAAGTGTGCACAGAGCTGCGTCACATCCAAGTGGACTTTCAAGGCTCAATCTTAAGAAATAACCCAATGTCGATTCTTGACTCCTAAAAATTATGCTGTCAAGTTGGCTACAGGTGAACTATGCAACTTCCCTCTGCGGAAGAAAAAAAAAAAGTATCAGAAGTGACTTCATTTGTACAAAACTGCTTAGTGACTATACCAGTGACACTGAGAATAAATAAGCTGAGTTATATCATCAGTGACCCGATTTATTGACTCGTCATGACTAACAATACATGGGATCAATTCTAGCTCCCATGTAACAAGAAAGAAAATGTGTGTCTCATTTCAGTAATCTTTTATAAACTATTTCTTAAAACATAGGGTCACAGATTATAACAGCCACATAATTTTTTTTTACCAAAATTAATTTACCTTTTAAGTGTCCTTAGTCTTGAAGTACAAACCATAAGGAAGGCCTGTTCCAAAACTACTAAGATGAATTCATCACTTGGAGTCGGAGCTCAAGCCACTGAAATATAATTTTAAAAGGTTTTTGTTTTGTTTTGTTTTGGAAATAGAACATAAAACTGGTTATTTGGGAGTAAAGGATTGGATAGTGGAAACCAACCTAGATTGGGTCCCTAAATCCTGTTTTTTTAAGCTACCTAGTTAGATGAGATTGTGAGATGATGATTTAATCTTGATGGAATGTCTGTTTTCTCCTGTTTATTAAATGAGAGTTTAAAGTCTTAAGTCCTTATAGTTCTATGATTTATTTTATATTAAAAGTCCTTGATGTAGGAAGCATGTCAGATAAAGCAGTCTGTGGGATCAGAAGTAGCATTTGGGATCACACATAGAAAGAACTCATGTACATACAACAGGCCCTGGGAGAAATGTTAAGGATACCATCCCAGACCTACACTGAGCTCAGTACCGGACCAAATATCGCAGCAGATTTTTTTCAGGTATTTGAAGTGGTCACCTCTCCGGGGAGAAAAACCTACCTCCACTAGTAAATCCAGGTCCAGAAACTGAAAGGGGCAGAAGCCCTATCTGGCCACTGAGGTCACTTTAACAGCAATTAGCTTAATCCCCTGTCCACTTCCACCATCGTCGACTTTCACGTTAGTTTGGCGAAGCTTATGTACTAGAAGTGAAGCAAATCCAAATATGGGGAACATTCTTCCATTGCCCAAATGGGAAAACTGCTTTATCTCTTCTTCAAAATCCCATCTACCAGAAAGTCTGCCTCCCTCTTACTCCAATGGGCACAAGGCACATTTTGTGTGCAACCCTGCATCGGCTCACCCTCACGCCAAATTGCGGGCATCGCGTAAGCGTCAGGTCACCACTCTTGATAAGGTACAGATCTTTTTCGAAACACTTGTACACAGACTTCGACTAGCTGGGGGAAAGGTTATTATCTAGGTACATCGGGTTCATAGGGCATCCCGCTTCGGGACTCCCGCAAACCTGCTACGAATTCTTCCTCCAGAACTAATGCTTCGGTAGCCTCTGTATTTACACCACCCGGGAAATCTCCCCAGGATTTTTTTTTTTTTTTTTTTTTTTTTTTTTTTCATTTAAAATGAACGCTGATTCTGCGGCCAACTTCCTCTGTCCTCCACCTGAGGGGGGGTGCGCTCCGGCGTTCCGGGAAGGTGCGGGCGGGGTCCACCTGGGTTCCAGGGCACAGGTCGGACCCCGGAAGGGGCGTCCGGGCCCTGCCCGCAGGACTGGGGGCCCCGACACCCCACCGCATGCATGCAGACGCGCTTGTGTCACCTCAGCAGGGCGCGGCACCTTAAGCAAGGATGGATACTTCTTCTCGAACAGTCTTCGGACCGCCTTAACCTACTCGGCGGCTCGCAGGATCTGGGTTGTACCCCGGCCTCTAAATCAGACCCCAAGGAAGATCTTTATCGACTTGAGCTTCGCGTTGCAAGTCACCGGCGAGCAGGGGGAGGCCGTGCGGCCAGGAGAGGGAAAGGGACGAAAAGCTCCCTCCCGCCAACTCCAGCCCACTCGGTTCATTCCGTCCCCACTCCCCGGCCTAGTTTGGGGGGGGGGGGGGCTAGAAGGCGCCCCTTTTTTACTCACTTGCTCTCGGAGCCTCGGCCGGGCCGCCTTTAGCCAGGGGTAGTGCGGAGGGGCTCTGGGGAAGAGAGGGGAACCAGCGGGCCATCTCCGCGCGCCCGCGGGCCGGGGCCAGGGACGCCCCCAGCCGGGCGCCCTGGCGAGGCGGGCGCGCTCCGTCCCGCGCCTTCGAGGCTGGCTCCGAGGGCTCCGCCAGGCCCTCCCCCTCCGTCCGCCGCCGCGGCCTGTGGCCCCTCCCCGCCGCAGCCGCGAGGCCGTCGGGCCCGGGGGACGCGCTCGCGCCGGGGCCGCCCCCTCCCCTCCACCCCCACCTCGGCCCGGGCGGGGGCGCGCGAGGAGCGGTGACGTCAAGGGGCGCGCGGTGGCAGCACCTCCCCGCGCGCTAGTTAAAAAGAAGAAGAAAAGAGGGAGCGAAACATGAGAGGCTGTGTGAGAAGCTGCAGCCGCCGGCAGAGGAGACCTCAGCATCATCTAGAGCCCAGCGCTGGCCCTGCCTGCGTCTGCCCCGCCGCCGCCGCCGCCGCCTTTTCTGTTCCTGCTACTGTCTCACCTAAACAACTCCCGTTACACGGACAAGTGAACCTCTGTGGCCGTCTTCTCCTCCTCTTCTTCCTCCTCCTCTTCCAACTCTTTCTCCTCCTCCCACTTCCCAGCCGCAGCAGGAAGCCCCTAACCCAACTGACCCTGGCACAACTGCAAACGGTGTCATCTGCACAACCCTGTCTCGGTCCTCGGACTCCCCTAAGGCACTGGACCCATCGCCTTGTCTTTCATTTTTCGCAAAGTTGCATCGCTCTACATATTTCCGCCCCCGGCACCACTCTCTGCCTCTCGAGTGTCCCCCGCAGCCTCCTCCTGGAGCTGCGCCCTAGTGCCCCTGGTGGGCAGTGGCGTTCCCCCCCCAGCCTCCCGCGCCGAGCCCCTGCAGCTCGGGGCAGACGATGCTGAAGATGCTCTCCTTTAAGCTGCTGCTCCTGGCCGTGGCTCTGGGCTTCTTTGAAGGAGATGCTAAGTTTGGGGAAAGAATCGAAGGGAGCGGAGCGCGGAGGAGAAGGTGCCTGAATGGGAACCCCCCGAAGCGCCTGAAAAGGAGAGATAGGCGGATGATGTCCCAGCTGGAGCTGCTGAGTGGGGGAGAGATGCTGTGCGGTGGCTTCTACCCTCGGCTGTCCTGCTGTCTGCGGAGTGACAGCCCAGGGTTGGGGCGCCTGGATAACAAGGTAAGCACGCACCCGCCTCACAGATGCGAGAGTGACATGCTGGCTAGGTGGGGGCTCCCTGGGGCTCCAGGACTGCTAGTGGCCGTGAGAAGGGAGAAAACTTGTTTGGAGAGTTCTGTCTGATAACTTTGTCTGAAGTGCTAGCGTGATTCGGTGGTGCGTTCTTCTGGGGTGCGCAGATAGCTCTCCCGCCCCCACGAGTCCGTGGTCGGGATGCTGTGCACAACTGCCTGTGTCAGAAAAGAGAAGCTCCTGTGGTACCCGCATTCTGGGCTGGGTAAATATTTTAAAAGATTCGCGATTAACAGTGTGTTTTGGGTCGAATCGGGCATTGGCTGCGGTGAAACTGTAAATTAAGGTGGCTGTGGTTTCCGGTTTATTTTTCTAGGGTAACAAGATTTGTGCAGTTTTCTCCACGTGCTCGGTGAGGGAGAGGATTGAATCGTAAAGGATGTTGAAGCATGGTTGGTTTATGATCCCCAGCCCCGTCAGAGGGGGTTGTCTTGCATTACAATAGTTAAGCTGCGAAAAGGAACTCCTGGTACTCCAGTTGAGAACCCGAAAAGCTGGCCAGAGATTTTGCTGGGGCGTATTTGTCACCTAAAACCGAGACCGTTCTCCGCCCCAGTTTGTAATGTTTTGAAACATTGTAAATTCAGGCTTTCAAATGGCAGTTAGTTGCCCAGGAAGATCTTCTCTAGAAACTTGTTTTAGGACTAATGGCATTTACACTTCCCTTGTGTTCTTGAGTTTAAACGAATATGAGATAGTGTCGATTGAGTGTGAAGGCAAACTTATTTTTTTGAGTTTCCAACATCTTTCTTGTCATGGGACGCAGCAACGTGGGCTATCTACTGTACTGCAAAAGGAAAGGGGGGATCCCGTCATTAACAATCACTGCACGTGAAATAAACAATCAGGTGTCTTCGCTCCCCCTCCCGCTCCCCATTTTAGGTTTAATTAAGAATTCCTCTGTTACAACACTGCAGTTGTCAAGGTCTGAGAGACTCTTGGAAAACTTGTGCTTCAGTCTTGCTGGCCCAGGCATTAAAAAAAAAAAAAAAAAAAATACCCAGGCTGAATCTAATTTTTATGCTCAGTTCACGGTAGATTTCACTCTATTCTCATGTAAACAGCTCCTACGAATCAACATATGTGTCTGGGTGGTATCTCTCACTTTGTTTTGTAACAAAAAGCCATATTGCATCATTTAATTTGCTCAAGTCATGCAAATAGGAAAAAATCAATAGGACAAAAAGGGGTCGACTTATCCTCCTCCCCACTAAACTGCTGCCCACACACAGAGTCCTGTTGCTTATGGCAAAAGAATAACAACAACACCATTGTGTTTGTTAGTTGGTTCACTAATGGGTGAAACTAGAGAACATCATTCTCTTTCAGTCCCCAGCTCTGTCCAAATGTTCATGCCTTTTGAGGGAGCATTTGTCCAACTCCCTCTATTCCCAGATGAGTGAGAACCGTCTTGCTGCAGGTTTTCAGCTGCAACTCTCTCTTTATTCTTACCATATGCAGCAGTAGTCTGCGATTCAGGGAACAGATATTCCAGCATTTTATTCAAAACAATGTCATTAAGCTCCTGTGTGGTAATTGAATTAAATCAGAAAAGCTACATTCACATCATCTGCAGGGTTTTACCAGGAGCTTCAGAGAAAGGTTTAGAAATATCTGCCATTAAGTCTCCCTGTGTGCAATGTACACTATGACTACACCAGTGATCTCCAGACCCCTGCAATGCTGAACTCTACCAGGAACATGAGGAATGAAAACTTTAACTGAATAGAGTGGGGAGTTGGAGGGGCAGGGGCGGAACTGAGGGGAGTTATAGCCCTTAAGAGGAGTTATATAAAAATTTTTTTTTTTAAGAAATCATTCTTTAGGAAGAAATCTGCCACGTTAGCTATCCACATTCCTTTCCGTTTTACGTGCTTCCAATCTCCAACAAACCCCTACTCATTTGGAAAATGTGTCTGAATTAAATTCGGTACACTAGACTTTGCTAGTTTCATTACAAGTGCTTTATAAACCAACAATACTCAAATTGTTCAAAACAGAGAAGTGATATAGCTATGCATGTGCATTCTTGACCTATGTTAGCTCTCAAGTTTTAATAGTTTTTAAAACATGTTATTTTATAATAAACTTCAGTGTTTCCTTGTTTTCCCCTAAGCCTTCCTGGCTTATAATATATGTTAGGGTCTTATTTCATAACGTGTGTACAGGAGAGATGATGGCTGTTTGAAAGGGCCCGTTTTTGCTTATGGAAAAAAAAAAAAATCTCCAGAAAGATTTCTGCAACTTTTCAAGAAACTACAGGCACATCTTTCTCCTATAGGAAGAAACTTCATAGACAGTAGCAAAATAGGTAGGAATATTTGAGCATGCTCAGCTGTGCAGTTAAGTCCAGACTCCAAACTAACACATTTTCTTTAATGTAATGAACTGGCATTGAGTTCAATTCTTTAATGTAATGAACTGGCATTGAGTTCAATTCTTCATAATGGTATTATGCTTTTATGTTTTAATTTTTTGTACATTTTAATAATTTTGTGTATCGTAACAAGATTGTTAACTGCCATTATAAACAAATACTGCCAAAATTTAGGAAGTTCTATTGTCTTGGCAATATTTTTGCAGTTCCTAAATACAACATGCTAAAAGGACCTCATTCCCATTAGCCAAATTGAATCCGCAGCCAACTGAAATACCCCCATTTCTAAAACTTGTAGCCACAGAGGCATAGAAGCTCTCTCTACCTTGGGTGGTTTCACAGCCAAAGCTGTCAAGGAATGGGTGAAAAGTAATTGTTTTCAAGTGTGCCCTTTTACAATCATTTGTTTGCTCTGGCTCTTTCAGGGACAAAGGCTATTGTTGAACACATCCAACTAAACAAATAACTCATCCTGGGGTCCCTTTAACAGCTGCCTGAGTACAATGATCTATTTACATATTAGCCTAAAATTGAAACTGAACTCTTTAATGACATAATCCAGCACTATAGTGCCGAGACGCATGTGTTCCACCCAACAGCTGAACAGCCTTGTAGGCATATGATTTTTAGAAATAACTTTTTGTGTACCCACTGATCTTAAGGCGACATCTTAATATGCTGTCATGTATTTTCTCCTGTTGTCTGCTCATCAAAACCACGTGGGTGCCTTTTTATCCTCTTTGTTTAGTTACTTGATAAATAAAGAGAAATACAGAAGGTCTCTGTCACCCATTTTACTATTTGTTGATAAGCTATAGTTCTGGGCCACACTTCACTGTGTACTACGGTGTTCATCTTACCTTTCTTCCGTGGATTTTACTTTCTTGTGGCCAAAGATTAAAGGATGACCTTCCAGATGTTATAAATTAGTCAGCAACAGCCACGGTCATTACTAGGCATGCTGTAATAATGTCTCGAAGTTTTACATGACTTTCAAAGTATATTTAGTTTAAACCACTATAATTTGATGGTTTCATATATGGCTTTTAAAAATCGAAACAGGAAATTAGCTTAAATTTCTTCTTCAGATGGATGACATTGTCAGGCATAAAGTTAAGGACCTATATAGACACAAGCACATAGGCAAAAAAGAAGAAAAAAATACCCTACACACACCAGTACTCATCTGTCTAAAACAGTGTTGCAGCTTGGGCTGAGTCAGTTTAATTGACTTCAGTAAGACTATTGGTTCATTGAAACCAAAGCCAGAATGATGGCTCTATCTATCTTCAAATAGGTATTTACACTGCAGACCTCACACAGAGCAAAATGTTACCATCCTGCTGGGCCGGAACAGCGTGAAACTTTACAAAGAATAATATTATACTCGATTTCAGATAATTTATTGAATCCTATTTCTGAAACTTTTGATGAGAGATCTTGTGGCCAGGACACATTCCAAAAATTGTAAAAGACAAAATTCTTTAGGCACTAAAATCAGGCTCTTCCTGGATAGCAGCTGGGAGAGTACATGGGGATCAGTTTGTTTCAGCTATAAAAAATGGAAGTATGCATATTCTCCATAAAACTAAAGGTAATTACATTCCAGTCTTCCAGCCAGCAAAAAAGGTGGCTTCAGCATCCTGCAGTTGTTTTGTTCTTAGGGGACTGCTGTACGATAAACAAACAGAACAAAGTTGAACAGTATTAATATTGAATAGATCTGGTGAGGTCTGCCAGAGTATGGACAATAAAAGACATTTAAAACATTCTTGGAATGCAAATTCTAAGTGTCTGGCATATGTTTCCTTTTAGAAAATTTAACCATTTAAGCAATTGTCATTTAAATAAATTGATAAAAGTCAACGTGTAAATATAACTGTGATTAATAATAACTTCTGAATGTTATAGGTAGTGACAACACAGAGTGTGTGTGTATCTATATCTATATCTATATATAGGTACATGTGTATATATATGGTAACTTCTATAGAGCTTTTAATTACTGCATGCTAAAATTTCAGCATGCTTGTATTCAGCGATTTTTTTTTTTTTAGCTGCTTTGTTCTTTCAGGTCCAAATTTTGTTATCACCTAGAATATCTTTATCCTAAAAAATAGAAGCCATGCCATTTACTCAAATTAGAACCTCAACTCACAAATGAAGTATTTGCTTTGAACAATGATTTAGAGTTTCAAATGTTATTTTCAGTTCCTAGTTCTAAATAGTTAAGTATAAATTTAGTTATATAAACTGAGAAAAGGTATAAAATTCATTCCCATTATTGTGTTTTTTATTATGAAAAATCAATGAATGATTTAGACAGCACTACATTTTACGTCTCAAATATTGTGCTGGTATTGTCTTCTATATTTATTAGAGGAACTCCTGAAGTCAGTTTTTTAAAGTTAGTACTGGACACCAAGACCTATTTTATCTACAAATTACTAACTTCAGTGAATCAGTAACTCCCAAATTGGTCTTATTGAAAAAAAAAAGACATAATACTGTATAAATAAAGATAAAAGTATTCTTTTTTTTTTTTATTAAAACTCACTCAATCCTATACAAAAGCACTTTTATTAAACTCCTGTGTTTATTCACACATATAACATACCTGAGGAGCTGGTTAGAAAGTTTTTCCTGGCTAAGATAAAATGAATAATAAAAATTGGTCTGAAACCAGTTTCAGCTTCAGATATTATTTTTCTACAACATGAAAAGGCAATATTCCCCCCACTTTAGGAAACTTTCCCGATGCAACCTGTAGATTGAAAATGAACTGAAACTAGAAAAATGTAATTAAAGTAGTATCTTTGAGAATATCCTATCACGAATTTCAAGAGTGAAATACATTTTTACCTAAGACAGAAATGATCACATCTTAAAAAATTCTACTTTACGTACAGTTGGATATAGGTATTTAGAATTTTAAAGTCAAATATCACTATGCACTATGCAAATATCGCTATGCACTCTGATGCAGAGTAACATGGTAAAGGGTTAAAGGGTCTCAATATAGGTGTCATTTAATTTTTCATACCCAAAAGATAAACAGGCTTTGATCTGCAAGAGTAAGAAGGACTTTTGTGCATCCTTACCCTCCGCTCCCCCAGCCCAGCCCAAGAGACTGTACTTCTAGCCTTATTAAAAGCATCCCATGTGGGGCGCCTGGGTGGCGCAGTCGGTTAAGCGTCCGACTTCAGCCAGGTCACGATCTCGCGGTCCGTGAGTTCGAGCCCCGCGTCAGGCTCTGGGCTGATGGCTCAGAGCCTGGAGCCTGTTTCCGATTCTGTGTCTCCCTCTCTCTGCCCCTCCCCCGTTCATGCTCTGTCTCTCTCTGTCCCAAAAATAAATAAACGTTGAAAAAAAAAATTGAATGCTTAAAATATTTAAAAAAAAAAAATAAAATAAAAAATAAAAGCATCCCATGTTTCTGATATGATAATTCTTTTCAGACAACTGCACTGGCTAAGTTATACTATTCTACTTATATGATTACAAAAAACATAACTAGACCTAGCTTCACATGAATAAAAGGAAGTTTGTTTCTGATTTATGGCTTTCAGATATTTTCTGTTACCAACAACACAGAATGTGGGAAGTTACTGGAGGAAATCAAGTGTGCACTTTGCTCTCCACATTCTCAGAGCCTGTTCAACTCACCTGAAAGAGAAGCCTTGGAAAGAGACCTTGTACTTCCCCTGCTCTGCAAAGACTATTGCAAAGAATTCTTTTATACTTGCCGAGGCCATATTCCAGGTAAAAAAAAAAAAAAAAATTGATAAATTAAATAAACTACTGCAGCATATCCTCACAAGATATCTGATCTTAAATGTTCGCTTCTGAGAGTGTAAAATTTATTTCACCTTCCAAAATACCTACTTTTGCCTCACAATTAACCTTTACAAATTTGTAACCTTTCATTGCTGGTAAAAGGATTACTATCATTTCAGTCTGCACACAGTATGTTGGTTTTGATGGGATGTTTTACAGTTCTTGTTAAATCAACACTACAGTTGGTAATCTACACACATTGGATTATCAGTACAAGTTTCTTGTTGGTGTCTTCTTCATCCATTAGCATCCATATCAAGACAGCCTCCTCTTCTACATAGCTGATATGCAAGTGCAGATTGTCCATGGACTTTTAAGGTAGTATTCCCTTAATTAAAGTATCACTAGAAATCCAAGAAAAGTAACACCTTACAATGCACCTTTACATGTAATGACTAATTTGCTCTTCAAAAACTCTGTGCTGCAGGTAGGAAAAGTGGAGTCATCCCCATTTGACAGATGACGATAACTGAGCCTGAGGAGAAGTTAAATGCCTTAACCAAAGTTGTGCAGTGAGGAAGTGATAGAATAGATTAAGAAGTTCTTAGGTTGACAGTGTCACGAATATACCTGCTCACTACCATATTTTGGACCCTAATAAACATATAGATTCTTGGACATGGATTAATTTTACCATCAAAAGTTTATAAACTTTGGTTGTTACTGCTTTAGTTGGAAGAATCAACATAGAGATACAAAAGAATTTAACGACACAGATTCTGTTTAGTTAAGCAAAGTCACACACAAACAAATCTACTGAAGCTAACAGTTTATAAAACTAAATGGCATTGAAGGAAAAGACAAGCTTTAAGAACTGTAGGATGCCCTTGGAGAACTTTTTAACTGCTCTGCATATTTTACATTTTTCTCTGACCCAGAAAAGTGTGGATTTTTTTTTTTATAGAGCTCTTGCAATAACCTAAGAAAACATTTTGACTAGGATTGCTTGCTTCCTTTGGTGTACCATAACATGTATCTAAACCCATTCATGTGAAAATATTATTATTGTCTTTATAAACCACAACCATGTTTGTAAGGCTTTTCCTAAACCAGCTGTTTCTTCCTCTTTATCACGTTCCCCAAAAGCAAAGTAGAATAGGTCACGGTTGCATAGAAGGCCTGCCGAGAAGCGATAACAGATTAGGTACCATAAAGGTTTGCTGCAAATTTCAAGTCTTGAAGGTTTGCCTTTACCAATGTAAGTTGAAAAGAACACCGACACTTCCCATTTTCCTCTACCTTTATCTACTGGAGATAAATACAACTATGCTGTATTTAAAGACTCACCCAGAAAGTCTCCATCTATGTGAAGTTATTTTAGCTTCCAAAACAAACAACAAAAAGCAATATCCAGCAGAAGAAAGAGTGTAGCAAACAGCTCAGGAGCCAGAACTGCAAGCACCTCGCTCCCCAGATCAACATATGTGGTGACGAATGACAAATTTATTTTTCTACAAAGTTTGTATATATGTAAAACTGCTGAAGTGCATCAAGATGTCAAGTGCTTTTGGTGGCCACCCAGGCTGCCTTGAAAGATAACCAGATGAAAGCTCTACTCCAGTGGTAGAGAGAGCAGCAAGGGTGCTTCCCAGGGACAGGCTACAGGCTTTAGCAACAAGCAGGGGGGGGCTTCTCCTGCCTCCGTCAAATGCTAATAATCATCCTGAATACTTGTCGCAAAAGTGAGTTGTAATAACACATTCTTTGTGTTAATTTATGTTAATCAACTTGTTAGCCAGACTGATCCTTGGCACACAGTTGACCATTTTCTGAAGTATGATAGATAGAGAAGATGGTAATCTTCCCCTCAGCCCTTGCCCCAACACAGAAGGCTCTTTACAATTCTAGAACAATTATCTTTCAGAAATTGCTCTCAAAGCAAATTTTTAATATTTTCACCTTCTCAAGTTTATTTAATGACATGGTGTAACTTTTCTCTGGAGTTCAAAGTTGCAAAAAACAGCTACTTTGTGATTCTTTCTTATAAGAAGTCGATATATTTGACTATTCTAATGAACAGCCTCATCTTTCTGCAAATCAGAAACTTAAAAATGCAACACTAAGGCAAATGCTCAAAGGGGTTGAGAGAGAGGAAAAATAATTTCTGAGATGTCTTCATTTCCCTCCACTGCCCAGAACGTAAAGAAATAAATACATAAATGATCCACCCCTTTGCTTCACCTTCATGACTTTCAGAAAGCACCACCAGTCACTTGGGAATACAGGTACATCTGAAAGAAACTCTTTAGAAACTTTAATTCAGAAACATTCATGGTGTGCCTATTTTCAAGAAAACGAGAAAAGTTAAAAATTAATATAGTAAGGATATACTAGTGTTTTATTAATCATAATATTCACCAGTTGTGAGTTGACTTAGGGAAGTAAATTCTTAAAACTTCTAAAAATAACAAAATTGCATTTGGAAAAAAAAAAAAAAAACCCCTCACACAGGAGCTTCTTGCTCAGCATCACAGGTCTTTTCTCCTGCTGCACTGTGATGAGCAGAGTAGATGCTTTCCTGTTCACTCAGTGATGGCATAGTGCACTCTGTGGGAAGTGTACAAAAGGACAGACATGGGCCTTGCTTCTTCCTTTACAGTTGTTATCACGAGTATCATGATACACTTTTTATCACTCTCAGACTGTCATCTCTTCAGCTGTAGGTGATTTAGTGTGAAATGTCAGTATACAATTAGTTCGATTGGTTTAATCCTGTTGCTAATGAGGCCAAGGTCAAGGGTTTGATTCCACTGAGTCTCTCTAGTCCATAGCCACTCCTGACCCCAGGGAGATATCTTATACATGTGTCTTCCCCACGAGAGCAAGCCAGACAGAATGGATGGATACATCAAAATCCACTACCTCTATTAGAAAATGCTGGCAAGTGCAGGCCTTACGAACAATGGGTTTTGTTTCGTTTCTTTCTTTATTTGATGAACAGCATATATAAGGAGGAAAAGTAACTTTTCTCTGGCATACATTCTGAGAGAAAAGCTAGAGCTTAGAATACTCCACAGAGAGTATTTGTTTACATGAGCATGTTATGGGGTGCTTTGTGGTATAGTAGGACTGGATTCATCCCGCTCCAGGACATTTGATAAATTATCAGGAGTTTAAAAAAAATACAGCTGCTGGAATAATCTGTGTACTTCCATCATCAGTAGACTTGATGATACTGTGATGATACAGGCTGAACTAAACACCCACCTTCAGTAAAATGCTCTTCAGGGTATTGTTCCAAATAAAAGGGTACTATTTGGTAAATTCTATCTTCCCTGGCAGTAAATGTAAGCCCAGTGTCCTGAAGCCACGTCCCTTTTAGCTCTTCACAGCAAAATATATCTTATTCATCACTGTCCACAAAATCAGATCATTGTAAAGTATTAATGAAAATGTTAGATGTGTGTAATTATGAGAAAATACCCATATCTTTACGTAAAAGTCTTTTGAGTTGACTCCCTCCTTCACACTTGTTCAGTATACTGAGATTCTATAAAAAGCTAGGAATAATTCATTGTTAATCCCAGTTTTGTTTTTGTTCTCCTTTTGATTTGGTAAGAGAACATAGTACCTCTGGAGCCATAGAGTTTATGAATGTGTACTTAATTAATCTTTAGATGTTCTATTTGAAAACGATTTCTCACTTCCGCATGTTTGTCCCCAGCTAATAACTCCTTGTAAAATGGAATCAGCCATCAGCATTGTTTAATTTCTCCTTAAGATGGTATTGGTTTGCAGACTATGATGCTGGAATACAGGTTTTTTTTTTAAAGCAAATTTGAAATTTCTTCTCAGTTACACTTTGAATTTTTTTTTTTTTTTTTTTTTTTTTTTTTTGGTGATCCTGCAGGCAACCATCATGTTGAAACAAATTTTCTCATTTTCACATTCAGTTATAAGTATATACATAGTATGACAGTATTCCTGTGTGCATAATATTGGCATGGAGATCTTGCTGCCTGATGGGAGCTGTGTGTGTGTGTGTTTGTGTGTGTATGTATCTGTGTGTATGTGTGTATGTATGTGTGTGTGTGTGTGTGTGTGTGTAGGTATGTGTGTGTGTGTGTGTATCCAAAAAACGATCTAGCCCAAAACTGCAAAAGGTTTGATTTAACAACTCCATTCTCCTTCTCTTCTTTTCACCTCAGATATGATCATTCAACACTACTGGGCAGTTTTCATGTATATTCTTAGCCAGAAAAGAATGGAGGAGAAAATTATCTTTTGTAAACAGTTACTTGCTGAAGAAGAGTAAATGCTGTGCAGCCTTCATTCCTCTCCCCAATTTCTAATCCCTGAATTTTTTCAAAGAAAGATAACCTCCTTGCAGCTGCCTTGCCCCTCGTGTGGAGCACCCCTCCCGGCTACTATGCCTACTTTCAGTCTCACCCCCCATACCCCCATACACACACACACACGCACACACACACACATATACACACACAACTCCCAAGGACATCTGCTCTCACTTGCCTGGTTTCCAAGGATAAGATGCTTCTTAGTAGCCTAGTCAGATATTGGCCTTGAAGAGTCTGTCTCAGAAATTTAGAGGTGATACATTTTACTCAAAAGTTAGGTGAAAACGTACACCAAGATCCTCAGAATTATAAGATTAGTTTTAGGTTTGAGAGGACCTAGGTCAAGGGCATAGAAAATAAACTTTTAGTCTTTCATGTTTCATTGGTAAGTCTCACTTGGTTAAGAATTGGTCCCCAATTCTTGTTTTTAGAAATCCTTACAAACCTGGACTCATTAACCACTTCTAAATATCAGCTAAGTTTTAAGGTGCCTTTATCACAAAGCTGATAGGTATACAGTAATCTAATTTGTTAGGTAAAAAATCAAAACATTATGCATAAAGATATGACACCAGAAGCAAGAAGTTAGGACATCATATGAGGTCGATTCTGGTAGCCATATCATATTCTGAGAGCAGAAATCATCAGGATATGGAAGTGAATCTTATTAGTATGCCCTCCACCACAAAAAAAGCCAATACTTGATGACTCAAATTGTGAGAGTAATGTCAAAATTCTTTTTTGTCATCAAGTCCTCTTCTTTTTTTAGTCAAGTATAGCTGTTTTTATTTGATAAAAAATTCTTAATATGTAAGAAAAGAGAAAACAGCTTTCTTTCAGACTTCCTTAAGTAAGTCTATTTTGCATTTTTGTTTTGGCTTGTTATCCTTGTTTGTTTGTTTGTTTGTTTTTTCAGTGAGGGGTGGTATACCAGCTTTCTGATTGAGAAGATTGAAGGGATATATTAAGTATAGTTTTGTTTTACAAAATAATCATTATTTTACATAAAGTGAGGTGTAGGAAAAAGGCACCTACATATTTGAAAATGGAGACTCTGTTCTTAGCACAATTACTGTCAGCCAGTCACTTATAGCATCTAATGACCTTGTGATATTCATTAGATTTATTATTTAATCATATGTGAGCGACAGTACAAAAAAAAATTTGTAAAATGACCGAAATCAGCACCTAATAGCCTATCTCTTCTTTCATTCTAATTTGTTCTTCTTAATAAGTTATTTTTGCTCTGGGGGAAAATGCTGAATAGTGATCAGATAAACGTACAACATACATACCATAGAATCTTGCAAACAGTCAATAACAATAACAAGATTAATGCTGGATTTGTATTATGTGTATTTCAGATGAGTCTTTTAAAATAGCCAATGCAATATTACTCCATTTTAATTGAAATTCTTAAATTTTTTTTGAAAAAAATAGAAATCCCAAGCAAAAAAAAAATTAGTTTTCATTCTTTTTATTATTTTCCTAGAATATTCATATACTTTCTAAAAAAATCTCTTACTCTATTTTACCTTTCATATAGGATGTTTTTACTGTGACACTAAATATTTCTAATGAGTCTTTTTGCATTTCTTTAAAGGTTTCCTTCAAACTACTGCTGATGAGTTTTGCTTTTACTATGCAAGAAAAGATGGTGGGTTGTGCTTTCCAGATTTTCCAAGAAAACAAATCAGAGGACCAGCATCTAACTACTTGGACCAGATGGAAGAATATGACAAAGTGGAAGAGATCAGCAGGTTCATAAAGATAAATGCTCTTTAATTTTAAAAAAACAAAAACAAAATACCAACTGACAAATCTTGCGGTTTTATTAGTGAATCAACTGTTTCTGTGCTTGATTCCAGCAGCTATATCCCCCAGATGCTTTTTTCTTTCTTTTGGATAGTTTGCTTCTCTAATATCATGTTCCCTTAAAAGCGTTTAATGCTTAGACTACTAATCTTTTATTATCATGAGTTTGGCTTCTCTATGATTCCTGTGAATTTCATGATTACAGTTTTAAACTTGAACTTTATGCTTATTGTTAGCTTATGGAAATATTCAGCACAATTATCATTAGCAAATCGGAGTTTTATAAATAGATCTTAAAACCTTCTCTCTGAGGGCCTTTCTATAAGGCTTAATTATTGTGAGTAAAGCTCATTTTAATTATAGTCACTCAAAGATAAGATAATGAGCTTCTGCAATTTTAAAAGATGTAGCATTTTTATGTTGATTCTCTCTTGGACTTTCTGGTAGAAGGCTGTTTTATGTGTTCCACTGAAAGCAATTTAAAAGAGTCCTGTTGTGACTTTTGGGGTTAACGGCACCTCCTGATTCTCAAAACCATTGATTCCTAGAGGAAGTACCTTTTGAAAAGGATGTTAAGTGCATCCTTTGCCTCCTTCACCTCAAGAAAAGCTTACTGGTTTTCTTTAACTTGTTTAGGAAGCACAAACACAACTGCTTCTGTATCCAGGAGGTGGTGAATGGGCTGCGCCAGCCTGTCGGTGCCCTGCACAGCGGGGACGGCTCGCACCGGCTCTTCATTCTGGAAAAAGAAGGTTATGTGAAGATACTTACCCCCGAAGGAGAAATTTTCAAGGAGCCTTATTTGGACATTCACAAACTTGTTCAAAGTGGAATAAAGGTTGGCTTTTTAAATTTTATTTATCTTTGCTCTGGCTATGTTAATTTTATTTTAGTGTTATCATTCTCACCGGAGGTATTTGTAATAAAAGAAAGAATATTTAAGGAGAAAATAAGGAGACAACATAAGGGAACAAGAATTATGGCAACTGAATTGGGACAGTGGCATTAAATGTCTAATGTTATTTGGTGACTATTAAGCAGTGCAATGAGATTGATATCTTGACATGCTTTCCCTATGTAATTTACACATTTAAACTAAGTCTTGGTTTTATATAGTATGTGTTTAAATGTTGTTTGACAGGCATAATGCGTAGAATTGTGTATCAGCATTTGCTAGTAGAAACAAAGAGGTCTTTTGGTTATTTGGGCAACAGCAAACCATTCTTTTCCCGCATCTGTTTGTGAGTCTGTGTCATAAAAAAATGCTACTTGTACTGTGCCTTCCTTGTACAATGTTTTTGCAGGTAAGTCAAATGTTTTAATCTATAATTAGCCGTCTTTATATTACATATGCACATATTGCCTTCTTTCTCACTTCTCCGATTGAATTCTCATGTTAAATAATCTAGCGGCATATAAATAAAATTATTGTCAAGTTTGTTTTACAAGAGTGTGACATGCTATAATATTGGCAGTATAAGCTGTAAAGCAAATTGTGGCATTTTAAAACTGAGGCACATTCAACAGCTCATGACTAAGTTAGGTTGAAACAAACTAACAGTATGATTTGGGAAGAACTGGTTATCTTTGTCATGTCTTACCTGGGGAAAGAAATCAAAGGAGGATTTATACTCTTCTACTCGTAGAGAAATAAACTCCTCCTTGCTTTGTTGAGCTCTATTCAAAGGTAAGAACATCAAAACCAGAAGAAACAGTCGGGGAAAAATATAGGTATATTTCTCACACCAATTCATTACCTACCATTTAAAATCATTAGAACGATTCCATTAGAATATAGGGATTGCCACATCATTGACACCACCCCGCTTCAAGAGTGTGTTGTCAGTGTCACTAAGACATCCTGCATACTAGAAGTACCTTATGGTACTTTTGGTCCTTTAAGGAAAAGTACTTCAGCACCAACACACAGATCATATGGAAAACCTGTTTAGCTCAGTAGTTTCAACTTTCTTCCAGTAAAAGTTTTCATTAGACTTCACAGCAGATCATCAAAAGTCTCTTAAAATGAAGCATTTGTGTTTTGCACATAAGACTTCAATAAATACTTTTTGGAATGTGTTCTGATAATTCACTGCCAGTGGTACCTAAAAGAACAAAGAATTAAGATACGGCAGCAAATACATTACTCACTAGCAGTGTATTTTTCTTACTGTGAAAGTTATACTCTCTATGAAAGAAAAAATTGGGACTGCATTTTAAAAATCATCACCTATCATCTCATCAGGTAAAGAATATCACTACTTACATTTTGATATACCTCCAACTTTTATATTAAAATTAGATGAACTTATCCTGACTACAAAGGTAACACAGGTCCATATTAATAAATGTGGAAACACACAAAAATATGTTTCCTTGCAGCTTTTTCCCTAAGCAGCTTTAAAATAAATTTGAAATCAAACCATATATACACCTTTTTAGCCTTCTTTTTTTGACATAACAATATGTCATGAGTATATTACCAAATTTGAAAACTTTTCTCAAAAACCTAGTTTTTATCTGCTCCGGGTATTCCATTTCCTAATTATGAAGTGTTTCCTTTTTATCATTGTAAATAATGTGCTTTATCATTCTTGTATGTATTATTTAACCTGCTCATGAATGACTTCCTTAACATCCATTCACAGAGCGTTACTGAGATGGGGACATAGATCATTACACATCTTGCCAATGGCTGTAGGATATGTTTTCAAGTATTTGAACGAATAACATATAGGGGCACCTGTCGGTTAAGTGTCCAACTTTGGCTCAGATCATGATCTCAGCTCAAGCCCCATATTGGCTCTGAGCTACCAGTGCAGAGCCCACTTCAGATCCTCTGTCTCCCTCTCTCTCTCAAAAATAAATAAACATTTTTTTAAAAGAATAACATACAGCTTTTATGTATTATTTGAATAACAATGTTGGTATTAAAAAGATAATGAATGGTAAAATGTAGGTGTTAGAAATAAGCTCAATTTTGTTGTAAGAAGTAAAGAACTGATATTCTTGTTTCTACTTTAACTACCTAAAGAATGACTGCCTCTTAATTAGGGTTCCTTCGGAATGCCTCCGTTTCAGTTTGTGCCCATTCGTTGGTGTAATGAATGAAAGTTTATCTTCTCTGACTTTGAGACATTTTATCATGCAATAAAATTGTATAAGCCAGGTTATGACAGTGCTATGGTTCTGTGCTATCTATGTTCTGCAGGCCTCTGGAAATTCTGCAGAAGCCCTTGTGTCTTCTTTCTTATGATAGTTCCAGGGCTTTTAGGGCTTAAATATAAACTTCAAAATCCATTATTCTGCATTTGTAGAATATATGACATGACATGTTTTAAAGTGCAATATTTGAATTCCCTTGAAGTTTGGCACTAGTGATGTCAGTAAGATAGGAATCTATCACATGGATTTTTGAGTGTGTACTGGGTAGTGAGTAATGATACCACAGCCTTGTTCCCTCAGGTAGGTGATCTGTCCTTTATCTTAGGCTCCATGAAACTTCCATCTCGAGTCATGAGTTGGAAGTATTAGGAGAGGCTGTCGTTGGTATGATGGGGCAGATGCCAACACATTCATGAATTGGTCACACCACTGATTTTTGTGATATGCCCTCAGAGACTTCTGGAGTAAAAACATTTTCAAACTATTTCACAGTAGTTTTTTTAGGCTTCTTGATGTATGAATAGTTAGTGTGTTCATGACAGTATTCTGTGTCAACAATCATTTTGTATAGATGACACAAATAGAAGTCTCAAAAATTATTATGTATATCACTTCTCTGTTCTTTCCGTTTTAAAATTCTAAGAGAGGACATAAAGCTGTTTTAACTAAGGTATTGATTGCAATACTCCGTTCACAGAAATTAGTAATGTATACTAACCCCAACCTTCGTATGTTTGAAATGAAAACAAGACAAACCACAATGAAGATCCCTCCATGACAGTTATTGATGACCAGTCTGAGTATATTAAATCAAACATAAAGAGGAATTCCTGATTATAAGAGTTTCTAAAAGCTAGGACTTGCTAGAGGGGAATCTGGAATTCCTTTTCTGTTAATGGTCAAGTAAAAATCGACAGGGGTTTCTATCACCTGGTAATGGACTGACCTTTTTGTGGCAAGGAGTTGGACTTGGTTGATATCCTCAAACCTTTACCAGCTCTGATTCTTAAAACTACTTCACAGAAGTGCCATCCACATAGCCAACCATCTAGGGAACTTAGTCAACTCTTCCCTAAACGGTCCTGTCTGAAGCTAAAAATATGTTGTCTTATTTTTAAAAACCCAAATTGTGCTGCCTATATTGCAGGAGATTTCAGTACACACAATTGTCTGTCTCACCAAAGTTAGATGCAAAACTGCAAAACACAAGCTAAAGACTTCTTTTTGCTATAGGAAATAAATTGTGGAGTTGGATTAATGGAATAAATTCTATGCCGTATGAATTTAAACTATCATTTTATTTGAGAAAAGACAATTCTATTCACAACTCAAATCCTAGAAGACTGGGGTTTGTGACGTTGCCAAATAAAGAGTGAGTCAGAAAAATGTTTTAATTTTTTTTTAACGTTTATTTATTTTTGAGAGAGAGAGAGAGAGAGAGAGAGAGAGACAGAGCACAAGTGGGGGAGGGGCAGAGAGAGAGGGAGACACAGAACCCGAAGCAGGTTCCAGGTTTTGAGCTGTCAGTACAGAGCTCGACCCGGGGCTTGAACTCACAGACCACAAGATCATGACCTGAGCTGAAGACAGACACTTAACCAACTAAACCACCCAGGTGCCCCAGAAAAATGTTTTAAAAGTATGTAGTGATTTGATCGAGTTTTGATTATAGTGCACTGTAGAAGCTAACTACTAATACTGACACTGAAGAATGACCCAAGTGTTCAGCTGGTGAGCAGTCTTTAAAATCATCATTTGTGGATGTATATATGTATGCACATGCATTGTTTGTTGTTGTTTTATCCCAAAGGGAGAAATTTAAAAAATTATACTCTCTATCTCCCCAGGTAAAAATTTCTTTAAGATACTGGTAGTGTGAGGGGCACCTGGGTGGCTCAATGGGTTAAACATCTGACTTCGGCTCAGGTCATGATCACCTGGTTCGTGGGTTCCAGCCCCACATTGGGCTCTGTGCTGACAGCTCAGAGTCTGGAGCCTGCTTCAGATTCTGTGCGTCCCTCTCTCTCTGCCCTCCCTTGCTTATGCTCAGTCTCTGTCTCAGTCTCTCTCTCTCTCTCTCTCTCTTAAAAATAAACATTTAAAAGTAAGAGATTCTGGTACTGTGAAATCTTTAAATTGAGCTTCTGTCTGAATTCTGAATCAGATCTTCTGGCAAGTGCCAGAACCAACTTCATCTATCTGAAGTCTTTGGAAATGACAAACCTCTGCTTCTCAAGAATGGATGCACAGTAGGGGCGCCTGGGTGGCTCAGTTGGTTAAGCCTCTGACTTTAGCTCAGGTCATGATGTCACGGTTTGTGAGTTCGAGCCCCATGTTGGGCTCTGTGCTGACAGCTCCGAGCCTGGAGCCTGCTTCAGATTCTGTGTCTCCTTCTCTCTCTGCCCCTCCCCCACTTGTACTCTGTCTCTGTGTCTCTCTGTCTCTCAAAAATACATAAATGTAAAAAAAAAAAATTAAAAAATAAAAGAATGGATGCACAGTATAATTGCCTGAGAGAGCTTTCAAAATTGCTGCTGCCCAAATTAAATCCACCACTGTCTGGGATTGGGACTGAGGCATGGGTATGTTTTTAAAGCTTTCCCAAGTGATTTCAATGTGTAGCCAATTTGAGAGCCACTGATCTAGACTGAACCAAACCCCTGGGTCAGTTACATGTTGAATGAGACACATTTTTCTCTGCCCAGATAATGCCCAAGTGCTATTACTGAAACGACCACTAAGAACAAATGGTTGAATACTGGTTGTCATTTGCCCCAAACTTCTTATCACTTAATTGGCCTATACATATTACTTTTCCACTTTGAGTGAAGAGAGGAGTTAATTTTCGTGCCATGTAAGATTCTTGAAGTTTTGAAAAATAGTATTTAAAATCTCAATAATTCTGTTTGAACAATTGCTTTGCCCATTAAATTTTTCCTGTTTGTGTTCCTTTTGGGCCCTGGTATTCAGCTAATTGGCAAAACATTATCATTCCTGTCCCTCAAATATGCAATTTGCTTTTATATCTATAAACCCTTGTAAAAATGACACCAAAAGCTACTCTAGTGTAATTTTACCAAAGTTCTCCTGACTACCAAGGATCTGAAAGTCAGCCTTAGCTTTGTGTGTGTGTAGTAAGGACAAGCCTGCACCTGTTACCTACAGGGTGGCCCCTCAAGGAAACTAACACACAGCTTTCTCTGCCACTCAGTTCTCATGAGCGGCCAGAAGACGGAGGGGCTCACACCCACAGCAGCCCTTTTGGCTTGCAGAGTGCAGCAGACAAAGCCGAAAGACTTGTCTATCACTGGAACAAGTGTGACTGGACTCCTGTCCCTCTCTATCTACTTGGATCCTCATTTCAAAAGATGCTTTTCGAAGCAATCCTTTTACCAGGGGAGGAGAGGACATAAGGCTGAAAGCTGCTGATTGTCCGGGTGACTGAGCCCATTGAGGTGGGACTCTTGAGAGACAGTGGCCCGGGCGCCGGGGAGCTACAGGAGCATGTGGAGGAGGACGCAGGGTGTGCCGGGGCAAGCCCCAGTGGGGCAGCCTCTGATTTCACATGCTTGTAAATCACACGCATAATTATGAGCATCGAAAGTTTAATGAAATCCAAGTGCTCGTCAACCCATCAGGGCTGATGTCCTGCTTCTTGAAAGTTTGTCCGAGACTTAACCTTTCATGTTTTTCTCTGCCTTTAACTTGCTGTCTTGATGCAGCCTCTGGAATGTCAGTATATTTTTGCTCGAGTGAAATAAGTGAGGGCAGAAGTGAGAAGCAATTTACTTCCCAAAAGTGCAGTGGAACATAGCATGCACACGTATGCATATGGCTGTGATTGGACCATGTGTCACATACTTCCTCAGAAAATCATTAGAAGTCTGCTTTTAAGCATACTTTAGGTTGGAAGAAAGCATGTGTTCCCTTGAAAGAAAGCTGCAAGATATATTTGAGAAATATTACAATAGAAGAATCACCATCCTAAAATGTTTTTGTATATATGACAAAATTTAAAAGTGTTTGATATTTAATATTTAAAGTGTTTGATGAAATTACTGCATTAAAAGAGAATTGCTATAGTGGTGGAAATAACCATTAGGTAACTTCATTCTGAAAGTGGGTAGAGAGTTAACTAAATAGTCCTCCTCCAAACAAAAGCTTTAAAATGCCTTCCCTTTTTTGACGTTTGACATTCTGGTTCCAAACCATTAAGTTAAAATGTAAGCAAAATGTAGATTGCAAGTAAAATTTGGGTCCTCAGTTATTTTTTTTTTTATATCAAGGTAGTAAGTAATTAACGATATGGTATTAAACCCAACTCCCTTTTTTTTTTTATTGAGTGTAGCTGACACTTTACATCAGAATGCCCTGTACTCTGTGAAAAATGTTTTTAATTTTCCTATAAGTTTAATCTCATCTGAAATCTGCAAATGTCCACAGAGAAATTATTTTACGGAAAGCAAAAAATCCCTTGGTAATGTGAAATAATCTCAGTGTAATTTTTTGTTTGGTTAAGTTGGTTTTCATTTCTGGTGTTCTTATTTCTTTATTTTGGCATTTGCATTGTTATTGATAAAACATTTTAATAAATATAAATGAGCGTATATATGGTGCATGCCAGTGTAAGCCAGTTTAATCTATAAATTATTTTCCATCATGTATCATGTTTTTTACTGAAGCAGAAACTGAAGTGGCAGATGTAATGTCCCTCCAGTTGAACAGAGAAAGGTCTGCCTTCTCCTACATTTTAGATCCCATAAGTCACAGCTGAGGTGAGGAAAGTTTTTACATTAATGTCTTTATATTTATCTAAGACTTGAAGGGCGGAGGAAATAGAGCCTATAAATCTCAGAAGTCTGTGGTAATCATTAAAACAAGTGAAAAACTAAGAAATCTGGACCCCAGAGGAGGTCTCTGCCACTCTTAGAAAGCATCTGTGTGAACATGGCTGCCGCCACCTCACGGTATCTGACTAGAAAGGGAAGAAGAGCTATTGTTGCTACCACCTGTCATTGCTTTCTAGTGGCTGCATTATCTAATGAAAAGGAAATAGCAGGCATCCCAAACTATCTGTAAAGAGTAGAAAGTAGCACAGCACTCCCTTTTAGAGACATTCAATAGCGTTCTTTCCCAAAACTACAGTCCTCAAGCAAGCTGCGTTAACAAGTATACCGCAGTCTGCATTCTTATTAATCGTAACCACCATTTCTCCAGCACTTCCTTTGCTAAGCCATGACACAGATTACCTCTGTAATCCTGGCATAACTCTGTGAGGCATGTATTAATATCCCATTTCACAGACGAAGAGTCTGAGGCCCAGAAGTTAGGTAAACTGCCCAAGATAGCACAGCTAGCCAGCACCAGGGCCAGATTTCCAAGGCAGCTATCTGATGCGACGCTCTCAACCCCAGCGCTCTCCTGCTCTGTGCCTTTGGTCAGCTGACTGCGTGGGAGGAAGGACGGAGAAGTGCGTTCCAGAAACAGAGATTGGTGACAGGCACTCAGTAGTGCTCCACTGGGCTGGCAGGACAGTGAGGAGGCAGACAGCCTAGATCCAGCGTCGAGCATACAAACTTGGGTTCCAGGCACTGGGTCCCCGCCATGTGCTGATTGTTTGGCCTTAGGCAGATCTCTCTAGTCTTAGTTTCTTCATCTGTAAGACAGAGATAATAAAAGGTTGCACCTAACACTTTATGTGCACAATTTCACTTTGTTTCCATGGCAGCCCCGTGGAAACAAAGTGGTATTGATGTATGTGTGTGAGTTTTCTTTAATTCAAAAAGATAAACCTAGACTGTATTTTTATTTATGTGTGTAACTAGGAAAGACCATACCTTCATTTTTACAGCATCGCCTCTTGATAGTAGGTGTATATGGCATTGCTACCTACCTCACGATGCAAAATTCCCCAGTTCTGGAGTTCCTCAGGGCACATGCCTAAGGATGGTTAAGCACAAAGCAGCTGACCCAAGAGGACAGCAGCAACCTTTCACCAGAATTTCCCTGCTTTCATAGTAGTTTTTCTCAACCTGGATATTATAGTAATGAAGGTCTTTTTGTGTGTTTATTTTGGAACATGGTTTGTGTCAATCTGCCATAGAGTTAATAAATTGTAGGATTTGCAAAGGAAATATACTGGGACTGAAAACTAAGAAGGCACATATTTTTGCCCACTAGCAACTATTACTCAAAGTACAGATGTAGAATCTCAGGATTTGGAAAGGAAGCAGTTGGGCAAAGTCGCTATGAAGTTAACATGTAATGTCATGATACAGAGAGTGTATTACTCAACAAAGTTTTGCTTTGCTTTGCTTTGTTTTGTTTTATTTTAGAAAAGTAGATCAGGGGTGCCTAGGTGGCTCAGTTGGTTAAGTATCTGACTCTTGATTTCACCTCAGGTCATGATCTCATGGTCCTGGGACCAAGCCCCAGTGAGGCTCCACGCCAAGTGTAGAGCCTGCTTGGGATTCTCTCTGTCCCTCTCTCTCTCTGCCACTTTCCCATTTGGGCTCTCTCTCTCAAAATAAATAAATAAACATTAAAAAAAGAAAGAAAGAAAAAGAAAGAAAGAAAGAAAGAAAGAAAGAAAGAAAGAAAGAAAGAAAGAAAGAAAGAAAAAAGTAGATCAGTAAAACTTACCATGAGGTCAGGGAGAGAGAACTTTAAAGGAGAATTTCAAAGTTAAACAAAAGCAACCACAAACATCAGTGAAATGTACTAGAGAACAGGTACAGGAATATAAAAATGCAATGACCTCAACTATCTCCCTCTTGTTTATGTAGCATTTTGCTTTTAATAGACTTCTTTAATTTTTGTATTTATATGATATATAGATTGATTTATATAATATATGATAATAATTTACAATAAATAGGTTGTTAATTATTATAATACATTTTAGTTTATTTCTTGCTAGTATTCATCAATTGACATTAGGTTATTTTTAAGTCTATAAAGTCTGATTATGTTGAACTATCATAATGTCAAGGTGGCCAGAACTGAGGACATATATAAAGTGTTTTTAAAAACTGGATCACTACCTAGATAAAAATCAGCTTTGGACTTTGCAATCAAAATATGCTTTGAAAAATAAAGTCCTGGGGTGCCTGGGTGGATCAGTCAGTTGAGTCTGACTTTAGCTCAGGTCATGATCTCGCGGGTTTGTGAGTTCAAGCTCCGTGTAGGTCTCTGTGCTGACAGCTCAGCCTGTTTCAGATTCTGTATCTCCCTCTCTCTCTGCCCCTTCCTTGATCAGGCTCCCTCTCTCTGTCTCTCTCTCTCTGTCTCTCTCTCTCTCAAAAACAAATAAACATTTAAAATTTTTTTTAAAAAAAGAAAAAGAAAGTGCTATTTATCAAGGCCATTCTGTAATGTATTATAATGAGAAAAGCTTCAGAAAATCTTTTTCGAAATCATCTAATTTCCTATCCCAGCATGACTTTCTGATACCAGGTGACAACACATTTTGTCACAGTGGCTCTCAGAAATTACCATCGAAAGGGAGGTAAAATTTGAATCCTTTAGCAGGTTAATTTCCATTTCCATCTGGGCATGACATATACAATTTAATTTTAAGTTCATCCATTCACTCATTTTAAAATAATGTGTAGGGGTGCCTGGGTGACTCAGTCAGTTGAGTGTTCAACTCTTAATTTTGACTCAGGTCATGTTCCCAGGGTTGTGGGATTGAGCCCCGTGTTGGGCTCTGCACTGAGTGTGGAGCCTGCTTAAGATTCTCTCTCTCTCCCTCTGCCCCTTTCTCCCATGCACTCTCTCTCTCTCTCTCCAAAAAAATAAAAATAAATAAAATTTTTAAAATTCAAAGATAAAATCAAAAAAATAAATAATGTGTAATTCCACAGGCCTATATTTCAGATCACAGAAATTCTGTAAAAAGTCATCATTAAAGATACAATATGTGCTAATTACTCTATCATACATATATATATATGTAGGAAAAGAGAACATCAATTAATTTGATTAATTACATCATTGCTGGCAATTGAAATTATTTAATCTGATGTGAACTGAGCCCAATAAACTGAAGCTAATATAAAAATGAAACATTATGACAAAAGATATTAACTGTATTTATTGTTACAAAATTCTTGAGGAAAAGTATGCCTTTCAAATATCCAAATATCCAATATTCCAGCTCTCTTTAAGAGCAGCTAAATTCTTTACTTTGTTTTTTAATTCTAATAAGCTGTTTCTAAACCAGCCTCTTATCTTAAAGCACCTTTGATCCAAATGGATCACAAACTTAAATAAAATTACATCTGTCCTCAGGCTATTTCTAGATAGGGAAAACACATCTGTTCTAAGAATCCTTAGCCAACAGTTTGAAACTGTTCAAAAAAATTCCTAAAAAAAAGAAAAGACAGTGTATGTAGTGTCAATGGAAGACTCTTGAAGTTAGAAAAAAATTAGGAAAGCACTATTCTAAAAAGGATGAAGAGATAACCAAATTTAATTCCCATTAAATCTTAGGTTTTCTATGAAAGAATTGATGAGGCTTTCACAGTTCAAACATCTTTGTTGGATAAATGTGAACACACCTGTTCAGAAGAAGGTGAAACAAAACTTGAAATGACTTCCATCCACCTACAGGTCACCAAGCATCTGTCATAAGTTATATTTTAGACTGGATTCAAGCCTGTAACCCGAGGTTGAAAAAGCTACGTAGCTCATTTGCTCTCTTATGCAGTCGGCTGTGGTTTTTCCTCTTTTAATCACCATTCAAACTTCTGTTTAAATCTCCAGGGGTTTGGAAGGTCAGATTGACCCCATGACATTAATAACGTATTTACACCCAGGGTCTCAGTGCGTGTCACCTGGGGCTGATCTTAGTTAGAATTTTGTGACTTGCAGTAATGCGGCTAGCTCCAAAAAGATTTACCCAATAGCTGCCATAGCTCCTTAATTGCAACATAAAGACAATGAATGGCTCCTTGTCCAAGGAAGCTTGTGTATGAGTGTGTGTGTGTGTGTGTGTGTGTGCATGTGCGTGTGTGGGTGTGTGGTGTGTGTGTCTATTTTAAGATTTTAGTTTTGATTAAATGTCAATACATATAAAACTTCTGCAGAAAAACAAAACAAAACTTTTGGACATGACTGATTAGGTAAGCTTCTTCCCTTGTAAATAATCATTAGAGGCACTACTAAGTAAAACCTTTGGTGACAGCATCAATTTCCAACACCTTTGATCCCTAATGTGTTACATTCCTGTCATATCCTGCCTCACTTGGGTATGTGTGAGAACTAATCACTGCGTGGCCTTAATACTCATCCACTGCCAAGACAAGGGTACCAGTTTTGCCAGTGGTTGTGTGACCTAGAGCAGTCTGCTTAGCCTTCTAGGATCTCTGGGTCCTCATCTTTGAAGTCAGACGACTGGGCTAAATGATACCTTAGGTCCTTTCTAGCTCTAAATTCTGTGAAATAGAAAGCAGTGCAAGTCTCCCAACTGTTTCTGAGGGAATTACAGTAAAGAGAAGCAGTCGGTGTGACTCAGGCACCGGGAGCTTCATGCTTGCCCAGGGTCAGGGAGTGTGGGGCTACCTTTGCTTTATTTTGGTTTTTGTTTTCTTTGTCCTGATGCAGCAACCCCATCAATGTCTACCAATGCAGAGCTTACTGGACACCTTACCACGCTGACCAATAAGTGCCCTCACCTTCTGTATGATCATCATCACTCCAATTAAAGCTGCATAACTCAGCATGAAGTGAGACTTCAGGTTTCAGTTAATAATGGCAGGGCAATGTCTTTAGTGTATAGGGATAATGGCTGGTTAAGTTTTCAAACCTTCAAGTCTGAAGGTAAAGATCTATTCTGACCTTGAGGTGGGCTGAGGAAGAGACCACTCTGGAGCTGGGGAAAGAAAGAAGAAAGTAGTTCTAGGAGATGAGGTCACAGAGTTGGGCATCTGTGTGTTGGTGGGGGCAGGAAGTATGTATTCATTATTTAATGCAGGGTCTCACATGTTCTCGGGTCTTTGGCTTTTACTCTGAGAGAAATAGGGAATCATTGGAGCGTTTTGAACAGAAGAGTGACATGATTTGACTTAAACTGTTTAAACAAGATCAATAGCAGCCTTGTTGACAGTAGACGAGGAAGAGCAGGAGAGGAAGCAGGGATATGGAATACTGACTTCTAGCACCAGCTCTCCTGTGAATGTGGCCTGTCATTGAGCACTCAAGCTTCGATTCCTCACCTATAAATGAGCAGATCGATAATGGCTTAGTTCCTTTCAGTTCCAACCTCCAGTGGGTCAGTACTTGGAGGAATATTTAGAAATTTATCCTATTTAATGTAATCACGTTTACACACAGTGTTCACTGAATTTACCTTCTTTCCCATAGTTTTAAAGTGCTAATTTTCAAACTCGGTATATTAACAATGTAGAGCATTCAGTGGGTTCTGGTGAAAGGTTGTAAATTATAGGAAAGTATCAATTGTGATAATATAAAAAAGAGGGCTCACTCTGCCAGCTGTAAATGATAATTCCTGAAAATAATAACCACAACCAAAAACTATGTGTGCACACATGCGCACACACATACCTCCTTGGGAAATGCAAATTTAAGTAGAGAAAAAGAGTCCGATGACTGTTTTTTAAAAAGATAATTACACTTAGGATCGCCTGGGTGGCTCAGTTGGTTGAGCATCTGACTTCAGCTTAGGTCATGATCTCACGGCTCGTGAGTTCAAGACCCTTGTGGGGCTCTGTGATGACAGCTCAGAGCCTGGATCATGCTTTGGGTTCTGTGTCCCCCCACCCAGTCAAAAATAAGTAAACATTCAAAAATGTAAAGGATAATTCCACTTGGATTTAGCATGCAAGAAGCCAAATAAATCTAGGTGTCTTGAAGTCAGAGAGGATTAAAGAGATGACAGAAGACAAAACTATGGACCTTTAATAAGAAGGATATGCAAATGTTGTTGCAGGGAATTTCTAACCATTTAAATGATAAAATAATGGCCTTATAAAATACCCATAATTCACTCTCAAGTAGAATATTCCCAGATATACTCAGTGAATTTCTTCTTTGTGGTCAGCAACTGAACCTCATTTAACTAACCAGTCTTTGGGACTATAAATTCAGCTGGCAAAAAAACGATCTCCTTTTCTACCTGCCTGTGAATCTACAAAAGTTAATTTTGTTGTGGATAGAATAGACTAGATGTGAGAAATTGAAAAGGGAGAGAGAGTAATGCTTGATCATTTTACTTGCACTTGTAAGGATTTCAGTGCTCTGTGTTTCTTTGAGAGAAATCCCATGGTGCCAATTAACCTAACTTATTCCAAAACAATTCGCTGTTTGGAAAGAATAATTTTCATTGTGGGTGTTCCTTGAAATTGTATGCCTCATCCCCTGTTATTACTGAGATGTGTGCTGTGCAATTGAAAGTACCAGCTTCGTTTCCATGCACTGTAGAGATTAGAGCTGTATCCCACACACAGTGTCAGATAATCTGCTTTAATTTTGTCCAATGCACACTTTTAACCTTAAGTAATTTTTTAAATGTGGAAAAGCCATCCCAACTTAATATTAAACCAAATATTTCATGTCAACACTATCAAAAACACGAAAAGCAGGAGATTTGTTTTAATCAGGAAATCAGTTTTCTTGCAAAAATTGTTAAGTAAGTCAACTTTCTTGGCTCGGTTTAAATGACATTTTTATTTTTCTTTGAAATAATGTGAATGTGTTTTTTTGCCTCCAGCATAAGACAAAACTGGACTAGAAAAGATTGAAAATAATTTAGCTAACTTGGTAAATGCATTCTCCACTTTGTTAGACTGTGTTGTCTATTTGGATTTCTGGAGTATTTTTTTAAAACCTAATAAATCAATTAACCAGTATTCATTCTAAGATTTAATTCAGTGAATAGAATATATGTGCTTTTCATCAGGCCACACATCTTTTTTTAAGTCTGAAACCACCACACACAAAGAATTTAATTCTGACAGACATTTGTTCTCGGCATAAATACTTTAGGGCCAATAGTTGTCCCCACTTAATCATGCTTCTTAAAAGTGAATTCCAGAAGACTTGAGGCCCCCAGTGACCCCTGGTAAGGTGAGTTGTCAGTAAATTACTTTTATGATGTGCCCTAGGGAAGCAGGTCTGCTAGAAACTTGGTAGGGAGCTGGCCCCCTCTTGCCTGTAGGGATGACCTTTAACTTTATCTAACCTTTGCATTTCTAATTCTAAATTTCTGGGAGGCATTTAGTCACATTGTTAGATATCATACGAAAAGTGAGACCTTTCTTGTGCCCACAAGATAGGGTTAGCCCCACATTTGTTGTTAAACTTCCAGATGAAGCATGCCAGTAAGCTTTTTATTTCTACAATTTAATTTTTTCCCTTTCTATAATTCGTAACAATTTAATTTTTAATACCAAACAAACATTTAGTGAGTTGAAATATAAATGAGTTCAAAACAGACTTATAGTTAAATTATGACTGCCTTGGGTGACATTTGGAAAACACTGTAGAAAATTTAATCCCATAATTTTGGTAATTTGAATTTATTGTGGCACTTGAAAATTTATGGCGGCTATTAAAGATGAATGATGATATTGCATCAGAATACATTTAATTTTTCACAAAACATTTAGTTATTGAAAACAAGTCTTGTCAACTTTTTTATTGTCTCCATCATGAGAAAGTTTTTATTGTGCTTTTTGGGATGCTAATGTACATTGAAATTATCAAACAGAGGAATTCAGATTAAGTTTTGGATTAAAAAAATATATACCCTCATTTGGCTATATTAGACTGAAAACATTGGGAAATAATGCCTTTTTACAAGATAAAAAATACAAAGTGATCATTAATGAAATGTCCATTAATAATCAGGGCATAACTTGGTTGACCCAGATGTTCGTGTTTTATGTGCATGAATGTCTAAGTTCCCTTCCTTTCCCATTAGTTTTGGATGACATTTAATGGGGCAGTATTTTTAATTCTTCCTTTTAAAAAAGT
Source organism: Puma concolor (assembly GCF_028749965.1). Classification (NCBI taxonomy): domain Eukaryota; kingdom Metazoa; phylum Chordata; class Mammalia; order Carnivora; family Felidae; genus Puma; species Puma concolor. The sequence goes on along the minus strand of NC_141670.1, from coordinate 83,060,311 downwards.
ATTTCACTGCTCAGTTTTATTGTCTATAAGTGTATTACATGGTTTAAAAATATGTAGTATTTACATATTTACACACATACTTCTACGTATACTTGCACACAACAGAACCCTGCATGGCTGGATAAAATATTGCTAAAGATAAGCTTGTCCTCAAAATTACACACCTAATTTTTATTCAGACAGTGTTTAGGTATATAAGTGTAAGTGCACAGAGTAAATGTAGAATATTTCTATGATCTTTTTAGTTTTTATTTCAGCTTATAGCACAAGCAAAGCTAAACTGTCTAAGCTTTGCATTTCAGCCCTTTGAAGAGATCAACAATAACAGTCGTAGAAGTAATTACTATAACGTCAGTGATTTTTTAGTGTGGAAGGAAAGAGATCAGCAAATTCCTTCCTGTAAATCAAAGGTTCTGGCTCAAGAGCATATATAAACAAGATGTAAGTTTTAAATATAGCTTAAATGCCACCCAGGAGAGAAACTTCATGGTAAAAGAATTGTCAACAGACAGGAATCTTTAAATGACGGGGACGATATTAAATTGGTGACACTAACATTAAGAGTACACATGCATGTGCTTCCAAAAAATTTCAGCACAGAATGTCCTCTTCCCCACACCCTGCCCCCAATTGTTTATCTCTGGATCTGGGAAACAGACTAATTAGTAAAGCAGAACGTAGATGTAACTTGTTGATAGCCCTAAGAAGATTTTTCTTGAGAAAATGGCAAAGCCACAATTTTGAACCGAATTTGAAAACTAGAGTGAGAATAAAATAGATGATATGTGTTAAGACACTAATATTCAGACTGTCTTACGTTGTTTGTTTGTTTTAATCCTACCAAAAGCATTTGTTTGTCATCATGTCTGCACCTGCTGAGATATGGCCAGGTGGTTTTTATTTGTCTGTGTGTTTGTTTTTGTTTTGCTTCATCAAAAATGTTATGTTAAGGTATCTTGATGATTTTAGCCAGTACAGCCTGCTCTTACACTGTCATTGTCTGGAGACTTGTTATTCAATTACCATTAAACTTGGACCAAGAAGCAATTTATAATATGTGTTAGGTACTGAACTCATCTTTGGAACCCAACCCAAAACCCAGGACCTGGAATGTGGAGGATAGTTCCCCACAGGAAAATCAGAGTGCTCTGACCACAAGGAATGGATGGTGGGCAAGAAAAGCAATAGGGATATGAGAAACTCAAATCTAATGAGGGAGCAGAAACAATAAATTACCTGGTACATGGGAAACAACTCTTAAAGGGGATGGCCAGAAAAGAGACAAGAGCCTTTCAATGCAGAAGACATAGTCGGGATTGAGATAAAGCTAGAGGCAAGGGACAGGACCCATAAAGGGTCTTATACCCTCAGCCAAAGATTCTGAGTTTCTTTCTATGGTAGACGACAAGAGCAATGATGGCCAGCTTCCAGTGATGTGGTTGGCCTCTCTGTAACCAGTTGGCTTCTTCAGGCTGCTATGACTGCTCTACTTTCCCTTGTTGGTGATTTGGGAGCTTTTCCTTGTCTGGAGGGCAAGGCAGCTTAAGAACTAAATCTAGAAAGAATTGAAAAATGCATGCAAGGGGAGAAGATCCTAGGAAAAACAAACGCAACTCAAACAGGCTTACTCCAAAAACAAAACAAAACAACTTCTGGCTTTGCTTTCTCCTATTTTGGCATGGGTTTCTCTTATGTTAGCTTCATTCTTGGGCGGACTTTCTTCCTGTGGCACAGACTGTAGCAGCCCCAGGCTCACCAGCGTAATTCAGAGGAGTGCAAGCTGCTTTTTTCCTATGAGTTCCAACATAAGTTTTATAACTGATGCCACTCTTGAGTTTCAGAACATGTGCCACTATAACTGGCCCAGCCCAGGTCATGTGCCCTTCTCTGGAGCTAGAGGCAGAGATTAGTGTAGCCCAAAGCACTGAACCCCAACCGTGGAAGGGGTAGAGCCCCAGGGGAAAGTCCAACTGTTCTTACTAGAGGAAGAGGGCATGGCTTCTAGGCAATGTAAACAGCAGACATTCATGCTCTTGGGCCAACTAAGCCTGCTCTGAATCAGAGTCCTGAGCTTTCATCTATGTCATATTTTAGGGACATTCAACGGTTGCAAAGTAACCCAACTAATGCTTTCTGTTGGTGTGATATACCTGATTAGGTAGTGCTTTGTCAATGCTCACTTAATACTAGTTTCTTGCTTGTGTCCACCTTCATCTTTAAGACCTATAGACCAAGATATCTAGATTTGATGGACCAGTAAAATATGCATCAGGAAGCATTGCTGAATTACCAGAAACAACGGGGTCCAAGAGACTGACTTAATAACTTCCAAGCTGCAAAATACGACTCTGCTATGAAAAAAGGGCAGCTGAGGCTCTGTATGAAACACATCTACACAACCCACAGGCCTCTCCTTATATCAAAAGGCTTTTTTAAAACTTTAGTTTCAACTCCATCTATCAATCTTATTTATTGGTGAGTCACTGTAGAGTGTGCATCCAAATCTACAAGGATATCAGATGTATGTAGGGAACTGTCTCCAAAATGGTTAGAGAATATGAAATATTTAATGATAAGGTTTTGTATTTTCATAACATGTAGTTTTGGAATATCTTGCACCCTGTGGCTATAAAATTCACATTCTCTTTCCATTGAAGTTGAGCTCCATTATGTGCAATTTAATTAACCTTGGGAACCAAGTATGGTATGTTTTCATTTGTCTTTAGTCATAATAGTGTGATTAATGTGCTGTAGACTACTTAAAGAGTGATCTTGTACTTTTTTATACTTTGAATATTTACATGAGTCTGTTAGTGTGACTTTGCTAGGTATTTAATATGCATATTAAAATATGTTCTTGCTTATTCACTTAAATGAAAGCAAGAGAAAGTTTGAAAGGCGCAAATCCTGACTCTACACATGATTGTGTATGTTTATCTCTAACAATTAGGAAGATCTTTAAAGTAGTCATTGGTTTTTTCACTGAAAGCCTTTGTCACATTTAAACATGTTTTTCATATTAATGCTAACTGCATGCAATAAGCATTCAAAAAACAGTTAATTTCTTTTAATGGAAAAAACCTAGTTTATATCTTATATGTCTGAGTTTTAAGTGGGAACAGTATTACAGAAGTATATGACAGACTTTCCTTTTTGTTCTTTTTGCCTAAAAACATGCCTAAACTCTCATAAGCCTTCACTTAAATGGTTAACTTGTTTTCCTTAACATATATTATACCATTCTCAGTCATATTGTTCCTTCTAAAAGCAGTGTTAATGTGCTCATGTAGAAAGTTGAAATGACTTGGCCCTTCTGCTTTATTTCACTACCCAGACCCCTTGTCAGACTGTTCATTCTGCCACTGTTATGTCATATGATGGGAAGGCATTTTTCTTTGAAACTGGCCTTTCACTCTAGGAAGGTCCAAGTGGGATCCAGCCAGGGGATTATTAACTAGGAGATGGTAATAAAACTACTTTTGGTTCAATCAAAAACCTGACAGAGCTGTGGAATTCAGCTTAGAGGAATAACCTATTTTCTGAAGAGTTTTTGTGCAGGAGCTTACTGAATGTCTTGTAGATCTGCAAAAGTAATATGGCTCAGCTCCACATGGGGACGATGGCTTTAAGTGTGTCATTCATTCATTGATGGACTCATTCATCAAGCTAATGTTTATTGCATCTCTTTGGATTGAGCCAGAGGAATTGGGAAAAGTCCAGAAATGCTCTCTTTGTATTTTGATAGATTACAATGAATTAATTATAAACATTTAGATAGAGATTGGTAGCATTAGAGAGAAAGATGGATGGGGCGCCTGGGTGGCTCCATCAGTTAGGCATCCAACTCTTGATTTTGGCTTAGGTCATGATCTTGGAGTTCCTGAGATTGAGCCCTGCCTCAGGCTCTGCTCTGACATCGTGGAGCCTGCCTGGGATTATTCTCTCTCTCTTCCTCCTCTCTGCCCTTCCCCTGCTTGCACTCGCTCGCTCTCTCTCCCTCTCTCTCTCTCTCTCAAAATAAATAAATAAGCTTAAAAAAAAAAAAGCAAGATGGAGGGAATGAGGACTTTTGAATTTGTGTGCCAGGGTTACTTTCTCAATAGGTTCAAATATCTTCCCATTTACTTGTTCACTTATTTGGTATGAGGTTGTCTGATTGTTCCCAATATTGACCTGCAAAATACTAAAATGTGTAAAATTTCCATTTATCTGTTACGGGAATGGGAACTTCTTATTAACTGAATATTTTAATTAGCTAATAATTTAAAAGACACATGGTGAAAATTATCAGTTTTCAAAGAATGTACTTGAAGTGTAATGAAAAACATGAAAATAATACCAAGCATCATTTATTCCTCAATGCTGAATTTGAAACATTGTAGTACTCAGGTCATCATTAGAAATATATCAGCTTTGCCACCTCTCACCATCCTTTACATGAAACCCTTGAGACAAGATGAGTTTCAGAAATCTGGGATTTTCAGATTCATCCTAAATCAAGGCGATTCACATATTACGTATTACTTGACAATCCTGCTGGGGTCTGGGATGGCACCTTGTAATAACATACAGAAAAATATCCAAATATTCAAACTGAGTGGAATAAAAAAAAAAGACTATAAAAACTTTACAAGAGTTCAGGTCTAGTTTTGCTGGCAAATAAGTTTGCGCTAAACTTGTAAGAAAGCTTTTGCTTTTCAAAGGTTTTTGGATCACAAAAATGCCTAGAAGAGATCGCGGACCTCCTAGATCATAATACCGAGCTTGAGCATCTCATTTGTCTGGCAGTTGGTTCAACTTTTAGTGACAGAGGTGGGAAAGCAAAATTAAGCAAAAATGGCTTCTGAGCTTCAAAAAAAATAGCTGTCACTAAGCACCATGTGCTTTAGTCATAAAATCATGAAACTTTTAGGAGCTGAACAGATCTTTGGAATCATGTAACCTAGCTCTTTCCTTCTACAGTTGAGGAAACGAGAGCCTAGAGAAACAAAATGATTTGTTTGAGGTTGGTTAGCCACACAGAGTCAGACTGACATTGAATTATATGTAAAATTAATCTTCATTATTTAACAAGTCTGATGTTTTGCTATTAGCGTTCCCAGAATGTTCGTGTTTCTGAGCAACAGTGAAGAGTGGATTAGAAATATGGAGAATCTAGAGGGCAGCTAAGGGCTGACTTACTGAGAAATGGAAACTGATAGCAGGGTAGGAAACAGCAGATTTGCAGGGCAGAAAAAACATGCCATAACATACCCTGACGTCTAGACAGCACGACTGATGGATTTATGTCAGGATGACAATACCTGCTGGTTGTTCAGATGCACTTCATCAAAGGAAATGCAGTGTTTTTCCATGAACACAAAGTGAAGGTCTGCATGGCACTACTTGCTGCCAACCTGTTCACCTTGGGTTAGATTTATTTCTTTCAAAACATCCTCACATATCAAGATAGAAAGACGATTGCATTCACTTTCCATTGATATTTCAATTAAGTGGAATTTATTAAGGAAAGAGAGACGTGAACCAGTATACTACTAATGCTGTTGATGATTAGCATTATTCCCAGGAAAACAATCTCTAGTTGTGAAACAAAATGCAGATGAGATCATTTCTTTACAGGATGACACTAAGACATTAAAATTGTTTTTACAAAAGCAAGAATGTATGAAATATATTTTACAAGATCAACAGAAAAATTTTTATTAGTTTGATCTCTTAAAATGCAAATGACCCTGATAAAACTGATTCTTATCCTTACCAGTCTTTTTAGTGTAGTGAGAACAAATATCATCTCTTTTCTCAAATGCTGATTTTGATGGTAAGAACATTTGAGGATCTTTGGGTTCAAAGAGGAAAACACAAAGAAATGTAAAACCTGAGAGAGTTTAGGCACTGAAAACAAATCTCTAGGTTTATAATCTGGCCCACAATTCTAAAGTAGTAACTTTGGTAGAAGTGTTAACTTCCAGAATTAAGCTTCATTATCGGATCACGGGCTTTTCCATTCTCGTTCAAAATTTTGAAACCTTATTAATTTGTTTAGACTATTCGTATGCAATGTGATGTTCCTCATTTTCTCTTTAAAATAAAGAACTTAGATCAGATTGAACAGATAAAATATTTTTCAATCTCCATCCTCACTTAGGATAAATGTCCAAAGCAAATGCTTTTACTTACTCTTCATTTTTGTAGACAAAACAAAGAATAACTATGGTATATTTATGAGTTTCCGAATATAAGAGGTGACCTATTGTTAAAAAACTAGAGCTAATTACATCATTTTCTTTTGTTTTAATAATGTCAAAGATTTAACAAAGAGTCACTGTTGTTACAGTGAGTGGTTGGTCCTTGGAAGGTAAATTTAAGATTATAGTTAAATAATTGAATTTAAAGCATGTAACAATTATACCAACTATTTCAACACACGTGGATATTATATAGCTTGTAGGCTAGAGTAAAGTATACTTAAGACATACGGTGTGGTAATCACTTAGATTAAGGGTTGGCAGACTACAGACCAAATCTGGCCCACTGCCTATTTTTATAAATAAAGTTTTATTGGCACACAGCCACAACATTTATTCACATATTATCTGTGGCTCCTTTTGTGCTACAACAGTGGAATTGAGTAGTTGTCACAGAGACCCGATATGCCCCACAAAACCTTAAATATTTACTATTTGGACCAGTAAGAAAAAGTTGGCTGACCCCAAATTAGATGGTCAATTAGTTATTCTCAGTACACTCCTCTCTACGAGGTTATGTTGCATTAAATCTTTGAAGACTACTAGACTATCATTTATACAATATCTTAACAAAATTAGGGCTGTCTTTAAAGAGTTAATATATTTGTCTAAATGCACATTTTAGTCCTATCAAAAAAATCCTAATTTTCTTATGATTCGTATTTCCTGGAGTTTTACATTTTTTAGGACACCATTAACAAGAACTGTTTTTGCAAGTTCTATATATGGGACTGGTAAAAAGAAAATCTAGATGCTTTTGATTGCATTCTGCAACTTCCTCCTCTAAATGACTTATGTTGAATTTCCATCTATCATTGGCACACCTGGGACTTGTATACATCTCTCAAATCCCACCTGCATTCTTGACCCCCTAGACATACTGCTGCTTTCTACCATTAACAGTGCAACATTGTCTATGTATATAACTCCATCCTTCTGCTCCATACAAAATAGCAGAAGAACATTCTTTATGAGTTACATCCTTTATTATAAGATTAATCACCTTACACTACCATTATCTTTCCATATAGACCATAAGCTCCTAGAAGACAGGGACCATACTGATGTCATCTTCCTATATTCCAGCCTTCTACATCATTTACTCTACAAAACTGATATTTTTGTCTAAAAAGTGTACTTGTAGAATTATCTTCCTTTGCACATGATTAGCAGATGAAATATGTATTAAAATAAGGGTGACAATTTAATTTGTCATCCGAACTGGTATACTTTTGAGAGTAAAAGTCTCTTGATTTTACTAGAACATAAATGAGAAATGCATCCAAGCAAACTAGGACAAATAGTCACCCTACATTTTATAACTTTAAAGTGATGGGGCGCCTGGGTGGCTCAGTCGGTTAAGTGTCCGACTTTGGCTCAGGTCATGATGTTGCAGCCCATGAGTTCGAGGCCTGTGTTGGGCTTTGCGCTGACAGCTCAGAGCCTGGAGCCTGCTTCAGATTCTGTATCTCCCTCTCTTTCTGCCCTCTCCCACTCACACTCTGTCTCTCTCTATCAAAAATAAATAAACATTCAAAAAATTATAATTTTAAAGTGACAAAATGTACTTAACTATACCACATCTGATCATTAACTATGATCAGACATAAAAATGATCTTGATCATGGCAACAAAATGACTGAAAGCAAACATGTTTTAAAAATTGAGAGAATATCCATTAGCTTTAACTTAGCATATCTTGTGCCTGATGAAGCAGCACAGTGGCCAAACCTCCTTCTTCTGCTCTCCTACTTACCTGCTATCTTCTCCTTTCAGTCTTCAAGAAAAGCAGGAAGAGCAGGTGGTTGTCATTACCAATAAAAGAAAAAGAGAAAAAAATAGGAGTAAGAAGGGAGCTGATCCAGGCTTGTGTCAGAATTAGGAAGCAATATCTTGCACAAGCCATCGTGTTTCCTTTTCGTTTTTTAATCACTGTTTCTTAAAGAAAAAACATAATTGGGCATGCATCAACGTTGCAATAAGCTTCACTTACATGGTAAAACTCGAGCACATGTTAAATTATGCAGTTCGCTATATCCAGCCAGGACTTTCCAGTCCACCCAAAGTTTCCAGTAAAGTTCTGTTTGACCTTTGTATAAAAGACCACCTTTACTAGGTGACTTATTTTTGCTGCCCTCTTGGGTGGTCGAATGAGGCAGATTTCCGTGTTGAACAACATACAACCTTCTTTTTGCCAACTGAACATTACACTGGGATGTGGCTTGGAGGAACAGTTTCTCAATACTATAAACAACGGCTTTCTTGGAACAGCTTGTTGCTGAAGCATAAAGAGAGGTTACTCTTGGTTTAGCCTTGAGTAGCATATGAATTGGTTAAGGAAGTAAGTGTGGCTGACCCACCAAATTACAGTGGCCATAATATAATTAAGTTCAGTATCCTCCCTGGAGGCTGTAAGAAGTATTATTATGACACCAAACTTAAAGAAAAGGAATTTTTTAAGAGCCAGGAAATTAGTGAGAAGCAGTCTTTGGGGAAATGTTGCAAGGCTTAAAAAAAAATCAGTAGAAACAACATAAAAGTTGTTCAAGGAAAAAGGCTGGTTAAAATGCAGAATTCTGTTATCTGTGATCCTGAGTGCATTTAATGTATCTTTTAAAAGAGTAGGAGGTCTTGGGATTAAAGATGCTATTGGAGTTAGGATGGGGAAAAAATAGGGAATTAAAGATGTATTCAAAATAGTGAAAACAAAGTAAAACTAGGAAATGTTCTTAAAAGAAAGCATTTGCTCTCTGCTTATCCAAATTAAGTGGTGCTTAAAAATAAAATTTCTAATAACAACTTAGACTAGTAAGTTATAGACTTCATATAGATTATGAAAAGGCCATTAAAGATGTAAATGACTCTGAGTAGAAAGAAGGGGACAGAGGATTGAGACTGTAGAGCTGTTTATGGGCTTGTCAGAAGGCCACAGCATTCTAGGCAAAGCAGCTTGGGTGGTTATCAGAGCTTCCCAAAGTCTTTAGTCCGGCCTCAACAGTCACAGGGACAAAAAGTTTCTCAGAGTATGTGTGAAAGCATAAACACTGAAAAGAAAGATGCTTAGTCTGGATTTCTTTCCAAATCATTGTTGTTCAAGGTATTATTCTTTGTTTCTTAGGCTCCATGACAGATTGGCTTAAAATAAGCGATCAAGTCGCCAGGGCAAGGGTGATCTATTCTTTGGTAACATACCACAGTTTTGTCGTTCTGTGTAATTGTTATATTTAGACAGTCCCCTCGTCATTCCTTGGTGACAACTGAATAATATAGCAGATAATCCTACTTATGTCTCCTTCGATATCCTAATAATATTGCCTTCATGTGTCCTGCCCAGAGACATTGCAATAAACATTGCTTTCATAAAAAAAGAGTGCTTTGACGTAGAGAAGAAGGACTGCCACTCGGTGTAAAGTGTGACCCTTCAGATGATGCTGGCCAAACAAATCAAGGGGCCGGATATAGTATCTGGCAAAGCCATCTTTATACAGCCAGTCTTCTGCATACCTTTAGTTTAGAGAAGAGGATGCGCCTTTGAAATTCCACTACCTTCCAGCGTTGATACAGAATACACATCCATTTAATCCTTGCAATAGTCCTATAATCGGGCATTGTTATTCTTATTTTATAGATAAAAAAAACTCATGTTCAGAAGAGTTAAGTTAACTTCTGAATGATAAATGTCTAGTAACCGGCAGAACTATGATTCAGATTCATGCGGTCTTACCCCAGTAATTATGCACAGTTCATCTAGTAACCATTCAGAATCCAATCTATGAACATTTGAAAACAATTTTGTTCCAGAATCAGCACTGATATCCAATGGGGCTGTCTTCTGTGACCATTACATAATAAACTAATAGAAAGTTAGCTCATCAAGTTCCTGCTCAAGGCAGCTTCTGTTTCCAAGTGGGGGTCAACCTTGGACTAACTTGTTGAAGCAGAAAAAGTAGCTACATTTGATTTGGCCTTGAGCAATATGAATTGTAAAGGAAGCCATATGTGGCTTGCCAGAAGAGCCCCAGTTTGATACTGGTTGACAGAGTGCCCTTCTGTAGAATTAATTATCGATTCTTTTTGAAGTTGTACGCAGCCAACAGGTGTAAATGCATTATTCATGCAGGTCTTAGGGAAAAGTTTCACCTGTGGTGAGATAAGCCTTTCCTATCCTGGGTGAGTGGGAAGTTTGATTTTTCTGCCAAAATAAATTGAGAGTCTAAATATTAGAACTTATGGGGAAGGGTTAGGCCCTTCTAATGTATTTGAAGAAGCCTGCGTTTCCTTCATTCTTTTGTTTTCCTAAGTCTCTTTTATACTCCAAAAGACACATATCACGGGGTGCATGTTAAGTGTCCAAGAAACGATGTAAAGTGGTATATATTAATTCTGCCAGATGAAACCCTGCGAGAATGGGAAGTGAGGAAATGCATCATCTAAGAAGTTACATGCAAAAATGGAAGGGTTGAGAATTCATTCTCATACACACAAATCTCAATTCTCTCGTGCCTCAAATTCTGTGTAAGATGTAATTACCTGTAAATTGAATGTGGATAAAGGATATGATGTTTTATGGGTTTAAAGTGGGAGCACCAAAAACTCTAACTATAAATGTCATCAGAGCACTCATTCTCCATGAAGTTTGGGGTGGCATAAATGTCATCTAATGCCCATGCCATACCAATAGGCAGATGACTTTTGGGAGCTGATTTTAGATACTGAATCCATTTCAGTGACAGATGAATACCTTCCAAAGAGTTTGGGTCGCAAAAATGAAAAAAATCTTTTCACAGTATGCCGGATTGGGCCATACAATTGTCTCAGCCCATAGTGTTTAAGCTACACCTGCACATATGCAGTTTGAAAAGATAGTTTGACTTCAGAAAGCTTTTCTTAATGTATTTTATTTCACCCAGGAGGTGTTCTCTATAACAAACAGGAAACCTCACTAAATATAACCCAAAGTTTAAGCAATGGAAAGGCACATAGATGATGTCGTACATTATAAATATTTTTTGTACTTGCTAGTTTATTTCTAAGGAAATTATGAGAATGACATCATAATGATGACTGACTTTTATTAGTGTTTGTGCTCTGAAGCTCTAGACAAGTAGTTATAAGAAAAAACAAACTGTCTAGTGTTACTCCCTAATACTTTGCTTTATGTCTTCTAGTGACATTATCCTAGGAAGTGACTCTAGGACTACAATATTATCATTAGTTGCCTTTTACGCATTTATCCTGAAGAACAACAATGTCGTAAAGCACAAACTTTTCCTAAACTGCATAATGGGAAATAATTACCTTTTATTTTTGTCTGAACTACTGCATCACTTTGTCTCCAGCTCGAAAAAAAATTTTAGGCTAATATTTTATTGTATATGTTAGCAATATGCTCCTTTGTTCTACCAATACCGAGGGGAAGTCATACCTTTTCTAGATAAATCCTTTTAAACGACTTATTTGATAAAATAAAGTCTTAAAAGAGTATAGTATAAACATATACACAATACATGAGATAGAGCTATAGGGTTTATAGTTTTCTATTCATATACTCAACAATAGTTGAGGGCCTATGAGGTATCAGTCATTGAGCTGAGTGCTGGGGTACAGTCAAAAAATAGTGAGACTTGACTTACATTGAAGATGTCTTTATGGTGTAGGGGCACTGGTAGGTACAGTCAACACCAAATGATATGACAGTGGTGTGGTATGCTAGCAATATGCAGAAAGCACTAAGTAGGAGAGGCCTGTTCAACTCTGGAGTCTGAGAGTAAATATTTTGCAGAAGAGCTGGATCTGGGTCTTTAAAGATCAGTGGATTCCTCCAGAGCAACTAAATAGGGATGGTCTTCTAAGCAGAGGAAGGATCCAAGTGTAAAGCCATCAGGATATGAAAGCCTAGGGGGCATGGAAGTTGCCTGGCTGAAATGGCAAGAACATGAGATCAAACAGCAGAAGTTAAGGCTGGAGAAAAAGGTTAGAGCTGTCTTGTGATGGGTTGGTCTTGTGTTCCCTATTAAATAATTTGGACTCATTCCTTAGGTGGTGAGAGTCAGAAAGTTTTGTTATTGTTTTAAGGGGGCCGCGTAAAAGGATCAGATAGGTTTTTCACAAACCTGTGTGAAAGAAGTAGGGTAAGGCTGTTCTAACCATCTGACAGTAAATAGAAAAAAAAAAAAAAAACTCTCATAGCCAAAGAAGAAAAATGAGTTGTCCTTTATCCTGTCCATGCTTTTCTTAACTCCATTTTGACTTATATCAGAAAATTAAAGGAAACTTCAAAGGAAATTTACCTTCATCTGTGTTTCAACCAGTGCAGTGGTTAGATGCTGAAGTCACTCCAGCATTGATAAGGGCAGTTCTGTCTCAGGCCATTTCCTTCTTCTAGACTATTCTGGAATGACATGTGATATTATACAAAATAATATTCAATATTCATTGTACATTTGAGATTTCTCTAGACAATCTTACATGTATCTGTGATAGTCTGCTCTTTATCACATGTTGAGAAGATTGCCAGTTTTCCAAGAAAAGAAGTAATTTCCTTTATCATTTTTATAGCAATAAAAGGTAGGCTTCCAGATACCTGGATTTCTAATATTCACATGAACATGACCCTACATTTTGGTTATAAATGTAAGGAAAAAAATCCTTTAAAGGTTTTATATAATGCGTATTAATTTTGATAGGTAATTTTTTTTAATATTTATTTATTTTTGGGAGAGCACAAGAAGGGGAGGGGAAGACAGAAAGGGACAAAGGATCCGAAGTGAGCTCTGTGCTGACAGGATTGACAGCAGCGAGCCCGATGTGGAACTTGAACTCACAAACCTAGAGATCATGACTTGAGCCAAAGTCGGACACTTAACAGACTGAGCCACCCAGGAGCCCCTTGATAGGTAATTTCACATTGCCTGAGTCCCTGATTCCCACAATCCAGGCTTATAGGTGGAACATAAAAGGCAATATATTTTGTGTCCGTAAATATTTTTAAAGGAGAAGAACAAAGCAGTTTGTTGATATTGCTGATATTTATGTCCATAATTTGGGTGATGAGTTGCTATTTCTAGAATTTGACTTTTTTAACCATATGATGAGTTTTTTTAATGTTTATTTATTTTTGAGAGAGAGAGCATGAGCGAGGGAGGGACAGAGAGAGGGGACAGAGAACCCAAAGCAGGCTCTGCGCTGTCAGCGCAAAGCCCAACGCAACGTGGGGCTCCAACCCACAAACTGTGAGATCATGACCTGAGCCGAAGTCTGACACTCAACTGACTGAGCCAGCCAGGTGCCCCTAACCATATGATGATTCTTGAAATATCTATATAGTTTTGTGTTAATGTATTTGTGTTTATGTTTTCTTTTTTAATATTCACACATCACATATAAATACAAACATAAGTATCCTTATTTATATAATTGAATGAGCCTATGTAGATTTAGATTTCATATATAAGAAAGCCTTTATAAATTGGTTCCTTTGTTTGATTTCAAATAATTACAAATATACAGTAAAACAGGCAGCTTTACTGCAAATGTCACACATGAGAAAACTAAGTGCCATTATCAGTGCCCCTTTCAAGGCCCTCACCCCTAAAGTCACTCATCACACACACCATCAAATGAGGGGGAAAAAATCAAACATTTTATCTAACTGTAGTTTTCCACTTGAAACCATGAAAATGGAGAAAATAGTTTTCCCTATCAAAAATGAAAAACTTATTAGTGCTTAGGAGGAATAATTGAATTATCCTTTCTTCTGAAGCTGACCTTATACTTTTTTGGGGGTAGTGTCTTAGCTTGGGGTTATAGCTCTGGCAGAATAATCAATGAATGAATAAATGATTGTTCATCCCTGGTAATAATCTCAAACTTCCAATCCTTCCTTACATTTAAGGATAGCATTCCTGGGCCCTCTGTCATGTACGTGAACTACAAGTCCATCCCTCTGCTCTCTAGCTTGAGGAAGAAAAGAGCTGATTGGTGAGCACCTAATATGTGCCAGCTAGTAACCGAGTTAACAGTTACCGAGTGTTAGTAACTGTGAACCTTTCTTTTGTATATTTTTCATTAAAAAAGCAATCTTGTAAAGTAGAAGTTATAATTCATTTGCAGTACAAAAAAACCCTGAAGCTCAAGGGTATTGTATTACTTTCCCAGAGTCAAACAGCCTGTAAGTCACAAGGCAAGGATTCAAGCCCAGCTCTCATATTGAAGAACCCACATTTGTTCCACTCCATTAACATGTGCCCTCAGATACCAAGCACTCTCACAGCCAGAGAGCAAAGATGGGAGAGAATATATATAGTCTTTTTCTCTTCCCTTGCATCTCTCTTTTCCCAAAGAATCATACTCAGTAAAGCTTCTTTCTGGAAGATGGTATTTTTCTTTCCTTGGAATTTTCTTCCCTCTCAATCTCTGGCCGCCTAAAGTCCCAGCATGAATGTACATCTTTGGAGAGGCCTTCTCTGACCCCCAGGTCTAAATTAAATTCCCTCTGATATGCTTTCCCATAATACCCTCTTCTTTTATGTTATAACCCTTTTCAAAATTCAATTATGTATTTATTTGAGGGCTCACTTGTTTCAAGTCTCTTTCCGCAACTAGAATACAGTAGCCCCAGCCATCGGGTACAATAACAGTGGCTGATTTCTATTGACTGCCACTGGTGTGTCGGGATCCATCCTATACTCTCTCCTTAACTACTTCTGGACAACCTATGAGATAGGAAATGCCCCTGTTTGGAAGGTGATTAAATGGAGACACAGAGAGGCCAAGTAACTTTTCCACATCAAAAAGCTAACAAGTGAAGGAGCCAGGTTCCAAACCCAGGCAATCTAAACCCCTGAGCCCATGCTTGTAAACATAAATGCATAGGAATTTGATGCACAGTGACACGGAAGCACCTGGCTTGCCATATTTACCCCTGATGATTGAGTGGAGTGCTGGGAATCTGAGAGCAAGGGATGTGCAGTAAGCAAAGGTAAATGGTAATGACATTACAGGTGTTGCAGAGAATGGATGTTTTATAAATACTTCATTTGATTTAGAACCAGGACCCTTTGTCTGCATGGTGAATCTGTGCATTAAAATGGGAATCATTTGTGTGCCATCAGTTTTGTTCAAATTGCTACATATGCTGAATTATAAACATTAGAAAACTCTAGTGTGTCTTTCACTCTTTGGCTCTTCCCTCAGGTTAACTAAGAACACAATCTCATGAAATTTGAATATCAGAAGTTCCCCAAATTCTGCCTTTTGGCCCCAAATTATAGCATCCCTAGATATATAAAGTAAGTTTTCCATAATATTAAGAATTATAAGAAACAGAGCTTCCTTTGCATTGAAAACTGTCCTACTGTGACACTTCCATGGAAAAGGTGAACAGCCAGACATTGTCATCCTTATAATTAATCTTCATGTATTTGAGGCAAGGTATGTGTACTCAGAGTTTTTTCTTTCTGCTTTTTTTAAGTTTATGTATTTATTTTGAGAGAGTGAGCATGAGCAAGGGAGGGGCAGAGAGAGAGGGAGAGAGAGAATCCCAAGCAGGCTCTGCATCATCAGGTGCTAAGCCCAATGCGGAGCTTGATCTCATGAACCGTGAGATCATGACCTGAGTCAAAATCAAGAGTTGGATGCTTAATCATGTGAGCCACCCAGGCGCCCCTGTTTCTTTCTGAATTTAAGAAATCCAAGCCCTCCCTTTTATCTTTCTTTATAAATTCCATGGGACACCTGGGTGGCTCAGATAGTTAAGCGTCCCACTTCAGCTCAGGTCATGATCTTGCAGTTTGTGAGTTCGAGCCCCATATCAGGCTCTATGCTGACAGCTCAGTCTGAAGCTTACTTCGGATTCTGTGTCTCCCTCCCTCTCTGCCCCTCCCTGCTCACATTCTGTCTCTATCTCTCTCTCAAAAATAAATAATAAAACATTAAAAAAAATGTTAAAGATGCAAAGAATTTGATTTTGCTATTTTATTAATTGCAAGTTTAATTGACATACAAATCCTGTAAATACAAACCCTAATAGAAATAATTTTTAAAGTACCATAATTTTTATATGACCTTGAAGCTGCCGTAATATATTGCATAACTTTTCAAGAGAAGTCACATAGAGGAAACCTCATATTTTCTTAAATTTATTAGTGCTCCTTGGTGGTCTAAATGGTTTGGGTTTTCTTTTTTAAAGGTTTCTTTTCAAAGCAATAATCTTACTTAATTGTTTAATGTTTGTTCTCATATAAGTCAATTTGAGTTCTTAGAGTAACAATAGGAAATATATAATGGCAAAGAGCAGTGAAACATGGCTACGAAACTCAAGTATACTAGTGTTATATTTCTATATAATGATGTGAAGATAATGCTTTTAGCTGCATGACCACCATATTAGCCACACATCATAAACAACAAATTTGATAAAAGCAAGAGGTCAAATTCATTAAAAACAATTTTGTACTCTTTGCTGTAGTTAAGCATTTATTTTCAGTATTGTCATTTTCTTCATTGAAAGGACACTGAATCTCTTTTTTCCGACAGGAGAAAAAAGACTTTTCAAACCAGAAAGGTATAGATCAGATGAAACTCTCAAGGAAACATACCTTATAGTTCTAGGTTTAATGTTTAAAACAGAATGGTCAGACATTATGCCTCAAATATTTTAGTTTTAAGGATGGTAAGTGAAATCCTACTAGTCTATTTTATTTCATTAGTTTTCTAATTAAAAATTTTGTATTCCTAATAATTCCATAAAAATTTACTTTTATTCTTACAAATATTAGAATTATTAACCTTCATAAGACCCTTATTAATAAACTATGAAAAAATATGTTTCTTTATTATAGACAAAGTCATTCTTTTTTTTTTTTAATTTACATCCAACGTATTTAGCATATAGTGCAACAATGATTTCAGGAGTAATCCCCTTACCCATTTAGCCCATCCCCCCTCCCACAATCCCTCCAGTAACCCTCTGTTTGTTCTCCATACTTAAGATAGACCAAGTCATTCTAAGAAAGATATTTCCAAGCTGCATGATGATAATAGAAGGACATCTTCTTTTTCCTACTCGTTTAAGTAAAATAAATTTGAGGGGTTTGTAGAAATTACTAACTAGCCTTGCCCAATATTTATCAACTTAATAATTTTAAAAAAATAATATACTTTAAGAATGATCCTGTGGGGGCACCTGGGTGGCTCAGTCAGTGAAGCATCCAACTTCAGCTGAAGTCATGATCTCATAGTTCGTGACTTCGAGCCCCGCATCGGGCTCTGTGCTGACAGCTCGGAGCCTGGAGCCTGCTTCAGATTCTGTGTCTCCCTCTCTCTCTGCCCATCCCCTGCTCACACTCTGTCTCTCTCTCTCAAAAGTAAACATTTAAAGAAATTAAAAAAGAAAAACAAAAGAGTGATCTTATGAAGGAAATTCTTGAGAGAGTAAAAGGTGGAAAAATTGAAATTCCTCAAATATAAATATTTCCTTTATTCTGTAACATCACCTAATTTGTGGGGGTATGTATATTTTTGAATGGATGTACATTGTCTCACACATTTTTGAATAATCTTAAATTCTTCCTTAGTTTATAATTAATATCCAAATTTGAATCTAAATTCAGTATCTTTTATTCATATAAAAGTATTATATTACTCAATATTGCTCTGAGGTCATTTTCACGGTTGTTTGTCAATATCAAGAATGCATATTTTTTTATCATAAATCTTAGAAGGGCATTTGTAGATAGAGTTTATTTTTGGTAGAGAGGAAGGATCATTGTGATCTGTATTGGTATCCTGAGAGAACACTCAAATGTTGGGGTTGATTTGTTTACTAAAGAAATTACTTTAGGGGCGCCCGGGTGGCTCAGTCAGTTGAGTGTCTGACTCTTGATTTTGACTCAGGTCATGATCTCAGGGTCATGTGATCGAGCCCCACATTGGGCTCCTGGGCTCCAGGAGAGCCTGCTTGAGATTCTCTCTCCCTTTCCCTTTGTCCCTCCCTGACTGGCACACATGCACAGGCACGCATTCTCTCTCTCTCAAATAAAAAAAAAAAAAAAAAAAAAAAAAGAAAAGAAAATATATTACATCACGGTTAACTTGACACTATATGTATTTTTTTAACTAAAATAATAATAATAATAATGTTCCTATGGTGGCCAAGTATGTATATTTCAACTCTAAGATACATTCACATTACCTCCAGTCTTGCAAATCATTTATAAATAAGCCATTGGGAACAGATACCATCTAAATCTTCTGAAGAGATGTGGAATGATCTTTATCAAAACTATGTGGTGAGCCTGGTGCTAAATAGAAGTATAAATGTGCCTCTCCATGCCTGCAATTTTCTGAAGTCTGAAAGTTCTCTGAATGATATGGAGCAAGACAATACTTCCTGTGCATATTTTAAATGTACTCCTCACCTGGTGAAAATTTAAGACTACACATGCTGTATTTCAAAATTACATTCCCTTCCAAAATCTTACTATTTTACAGGTCAGTTGAATTTGAGGATGGCTCCGACCTCTCTATTGACTGTAATCGCTATCTTATATTCAACTAGCATGTTGGACTGTGCAAAGTGATTTCACATTCTTTGATTATCTGAGCAACCTTACGAGAGGGCAGAAAGATAATTTACTAAGAAGTTTTCACTTGCTCTGTTAAATAACCAAGTAACCCCTTTGAAAGGATTCTTGAGTGTTCTGCCCTGTTTCTTGGTGGTATGTTAGCTTTTGTGTATGTCTCATTTAAAAACAGGTGAGAAATACCACCTCCCTCATGTTTAAATAATGATTTATTTAGTTATTTTAACCCCCCACTTAACTTACAAAAATATTTGGGTGCTTAACATTGAGAAGGACAGGTATATTAAAATTTTTAAGCAGGAGAAAAAAGAAAGGAGCACAACAGTAATGGAGAGAAAGAATAAAAGAGGTTTGAAGGAGAATAGAAATATTCTACAATGGCAGTCATGGGCTTACAAAAGCTAATTGTGTTCATCTCATCACATACCCGTCAGTGACATCAAGTTGCCAGTTTGAAATTGGCCATGGTGAGAGTACTTATACCATGGACATATACACAAATCAGGAATTTCTTTTTACAGATAGTTTATCAGCCCATTGCCCTAAAACCTAAATTAATTTTTGTGTTAAAATAACTGAGATATAACCTTCATTTTATTCCCTCACAAAACTTTGGAAATGTAAGTAGAGCTGTTTAAATAATGCCTCAAGCCATGAACAGAAAATACAATCTATCCATTGTTTGTTCATTTCTTCACTTAGGAAATAGTTGGTGGGGCAATGTAACATAATAGTTCACATTATTTGTTCTCCAATCACAGACAATCTCTGCTTTGCCACTTCTTGTTGTGCATTTTGGACAATTTACTCAAATCCCCTATGCCTCTGTGTCCTTCTCCAGAAAATAAAGACAATGATAGAATAGTATTAAACTCTAGAGTTCTTATAAAGTTTCAACAAGATAATGCTTGCAAATTGCTTAGCATGGTCTCAGGCACATAATAAGAATTCAATACATGTTACCTTCTATAACAAGGCTTCCACTGTAGATGAGATCCTTTGTAAGAAACCAGAAATACCAAGATGAGATCCCTGCCTTCAAGAAGCTTACAGTCTAGTGGAGAATTGTTCTGGTTCCTAATTTACAAATCTGGCATTTTGCTGTGTCTAACAAGGTAGCTGCCCAATATTTTATCTGTTTACAGTTCGATCTAGAAATGTGTACATTTTCAAATCTAAGGTCTAACAAGTATTAAATCTCTAGGCTGTAATAGCAAAGCTTAGTATAGCTCCAAATTTTTTTAAAATTATCATTTGTATTCATTTTTAATTCCCATGAATATTACAGTTTTTGCCAAACTCTTGTTAATTTATTTTCATGCAGCCTAAACACACAGCATAAGAGCTGTGCTTTCTCTAAATGTTTACAACATCTCTATAAATTTTCCTTTTTCTAAAAAGCATTTAGGGCTAGGATTTTGTTTTTGAGAAGAATTTATACTTTTTGTAGTTTTATTATTTTTCTATTATTTCAAATAGATGCTTCACACAATTTAATTTTATTGAAGTACTTCTTTTTCTTTTAGAAAAGTTGTTTTGGAAAACTGAACTTTGGAATACCACAGATACCATTATCCTTTGACACATATTAAGACAAATGGTCCCTAGTGTTCAAGCCATTCCCTGGCATCATGTTGGATTTCTTGAGCAGCGTATATTACCAGTTCTACAGCAGTTCACGACTGCCAGGACAAAATAAAAGGTCCAAGTCCATCCACTATCTAATATGCCATACTGTATCAAATATCATGGTTAAAATAGGTAAAAAGCTTAGGGAAAAATAGAAATATGAAACACCATTCCATCTGACAGATGTAAAGTTTATATAAAATCATGTACATCCATAATAAAATATTATGACCATAATAGTTTTTAAGTATATAATTGAGCATTTTTATACGTTTTTCCCTGTAGGTGTGAGACAGCAAAAGAATATTAGTATTTGGACTAAGAAGCAACCGGGAAGCCGGATTTCTAGAAAAGAACCATTTCTAGTATCTTTCCTCTGTGTAGGTCATAACTTAAACCCAGCATGACTGATTTATTTTGTTTATGTTTAAAAAGAGTGGGGAAGAGAATTGTTGAGGAAAGTTAGTGGTCTAGGGGCGCCTGGGTGGCGCAGTCGGTTAAGCGTCCGACTTCAGCCAGGTCACGATCTCGCGGTCCGTGAGTTCGAGCCCCGCGTCGGGCTCTGGGCTGATTGATGGCTCAGAGCCTGGAGCCTGTTTCCGATTCTGTGTCTCCCTCTCTCTGCCCCTCCCCCTTCATGCTCTGTCTCTCTCTGTCCCAAAAATAAATAAACGTTGAAAAAAAAAAATTAAAAAAAAAAAAAGAAAGTTAGTGGTCTAGTGGTTTCCATCCAGAATAGCTCCCATTTGTACTTTTTTAGTCTGTTTTTGCATTCGCTTCAGAAGACAAAATGTACCATCCTAAGCATAGATGCAACACGGACCAATTGCTACATAACAGAAATCATACACCTCACAAAACACTTCCTAAAAACTCTGAATTGCTGGGTAACCTCCAGCAGCTCTCCAACTTCATTTGAAACAGGACAGACTGTTTTCTTTGTCAGGGGAGTGTGGCAGAGATGCGCTTGGGTTCTGCAAGCATTTGAGAATTGTATATAATTTCTTGGAGAACTAGAACAGTGAGTAAATACGATTAAGCAGAAATGAGGCTTCAAAGAGACAAGACAGTGCCTCAAAGAGCATCCAGTTATCATGAAACCAAGAGAATAATTGGAATGAGTTAAGGACATACCTAAAAGAAAAGCCAAATCTGGGGAAAAAATAGAGGAAATTTTAAAGAAAAGGAGCAAACTAGTGCCATAAGTGATAGTTCCTCAGCACGTTCTGGCTAGTTTCATCCCCAGAGAACAATGAAAGTGAGGAAAGCCAAAAGAGTGAATAATAAAATGACACGATATTTTATAAAAATGTGAATTTCCAAGTAAGATTTGCATGACTGGAAGACTACCAAATTTTTCCTGACTACTCTCTAACTTCAGATTTTCAATAGAGTTGATCATGATCTGCTTCTCCCCAGCAAGGAGGATGGGCTAAAGAACTGCCCAGATTTTTTCTGGAGTGTTTTCTGACACCAAATGAGAAAGTTTTTTCCTCATACTAACCAATCATCCCAACACCAACTGGGTGTCCGACGATTCACTTCAATTCTGATGCTAGCTATCTGGAATTAGCCCAGACAGTACTGATTAAGGGCTTTGTCCCACAAGACTTCCTCCACTTCAGGTACCAGTTGCAAATAGGGTGCCTAGGCTGCCCACATTTCTGCCCAGCTGACTATAAATTCAGAGGTTCCCATTAGCCTCCCCTCAGGCTTAATAACTTACAGAACTAAAAAAATTGCTTTACTTACTATTGCTGGTTTATTATAAAGTCTACAACTCAGGAAAAGCCAGACGGGAGAGATTCATATGGCAACGTATGGGGGAGGGAGATGTGGAGCTTCCTGCCACCCTCCCAGCACCTCAATATGTTGACCAACCCAGAGGCTATCTAAACCCTGTTGTTTAAGGTTTTTATGGAGAATTTATTATAGATGACTGATCAAATCATTAGGTGTGATGATTAGATCCTGTGTGGTGGTGTTTGAACTCAATTTCATCTCTCTCCCTTCCCTGGAGGTTGGAGGTTGGGGTGGGGGTTGGGGGTTGGTACGGTTGGGCTGAAGGTTCCAATCTGCTAATCATGTTTTTGGTTCCTCTGGCTACCAGTCCTCATCCTGAAGCTATCTAAGAGCCTGCCAAGAATCCCTTCATTAGCATAGACTCAGGTAAGGTTGGCAGGGTTTATTGTGAATAACAAAAGACACCCCTGCCTACCCTTCCCATAAGCTAACTCAGGGTCCTCAGGGAATTGATTCCTCTTATAAGACCAAGTTAGACTTTTGAAACTACTGAAAAGCAATGCTTCTCATCTTTTCCAGGAGTTGTGAAGAAATTAACACTTTACAGTATGTTTCAAAACTTATGAACAAAACAAAACAATAGTTCTAGTGAGCTTAAAATCCTCTAGTTAGTAGAAAAGGTTTGTCTACATTTTATTTTTACCTTCTTTGCATCCTGTGATTAATACAGCAGTTTTGCTCTTGACTGAGTTCATATATGCCCGCATGTTACCAGGTGGTCTTCCCCTTCTCTTCCTCCTCCTCAACTGTGAAAGGTGTTCTCACTTCATTTTGAAGGGTGTTGGTTGTTCTTTCATTATTAACAGCTAAGAGAGAGTGCTTGCTGTGATAAACCTTTCCTTAAGTATCTCTGTGAACTTGTACATGAACTTCATTTGTCTTCTCATTCAGGATGCTCCCAGTAGGGCACGGCCAAGATGAGTCAGGTCATAAGTACTTTCGATCCTTTTTTAAAAACTGATTAAAATAGCCATGTAGTAGGCAGAATAATGGCCCTCCCCAAAAGGTGTCCTTGTCCTAATCCCTAGAATATGTTACTTTACACACAAAAGGGAATTAAGGTTGCAACAGAATTGAATTGCTAAATGGCACATAGGGAGATTATCCCAGATTACCTGGGTGGGCTCAGTGTCATCACAAATTCGTAAAAGTGTAAGAGGGAGTAGAGGATGTCTGCATGGTGCCATAGGAGAAAGATACATCCCTTTAACTGGTTTTTGAAGATGGAGAAAGGAGGAGACAAACAAAGGAATGCCAGATGACTTCTAGAAGCTGGAAAGGAAAAGGAAATGGAGTATCCCCTAGAGGTTCCAGAAGGAAGCACAGCCCTACGGACACATTTATTTTAGCCCAGTGAGACCCATGTTGGATTCTAACTTACAGATTTAAGATCATAGATTTGTGTTGTTTCAAGCCACTCAGTTAGTGGTAATTTTTTTACAGCAGCAATGAAAAGTGAATACTTCTGGCATTGTGTTTGAATGAACAATTCTCAAACTAACCTATTTCTCATTTCTGAGCTGCAAAAGGTTCTAGTCTAAAAGAAGCAAAGGAGGGGCCCGTGTTGGTTTCCAAGTTCTCTTGTTCCTTTCCTGGTGTGCACCAACAAAATGTAGACATGTGAATAACAAGTAAAAAGGGAGCTGGGATGATCAGCCTTGTAATAAAAGTATATATTTATAGGGAATTAAAAATAGCATCAGTCTATCCCTATGTTAATTCTCAGAAACTTCTTCATTATTAAGAGAACACGAATTCTACCAGAGGTCCTCATTCATACCTATGTCATGGGCATAAAATAAATTGGAAGATGGTCTTACTATTTGCAGAAACTCTACCTAATATTCTTCAGGTAATTTAGATATCATAAAACCAAGCTTTTTTCTTTTCCTTTCCAAGTTTTAGAGTGGAGAAACCTGAGATGCTAATATACTAATTAGCCTGTGTGTCCAAAGTTACCCAGAATATGTATTTATTCCCTTTAATACTCGTTTTTTTGGGCCATGCACATTTATAATAGTGTAACAGTGTTTAACTGTCTCCTTTGCACCCCAAAATCAGCATCACAAAGAAGTATGGTGGGAGTGAAACAGCTAAAAACTTACCTTGTTATCTGACTTTGTTATCTGCTTTCATGTATACTGTAAGCTTCCAAAGGACAGAGATTGGTTCTTATTGGTCGTCTAGTCTTGTCCCTAGTGCCAAGTACAATGCCTAACACATAGTAGGTATTCAATGAATATTTGTTGAATGAATGTTAAATACAGACTTTTTTTTAACAAAGATTATACATAACAAGGCATATCTTGAACTTAGCACTGCATTATTTGGTTTAATTTACATTTCATTGCTTTCTCAATACCATAAGGCCATTCTGTAGGCTACCAAGCTTGAAGCTAGTCACTTGCCAAAGAGTCACTAAGAAAAACTGTGCAGAAGTGAGAAATGGTGCTTCTAGTTCAGTGTTACCCAGTCTTGTTTCCTAAAATATACAACCCTGAGAAAGGTTAAGGCAAATTTTAAAGATAGAAATCAGAAAAAATTAACTTTAACCACATTGAAAGTATGAAGGGACTGTTTTTCTTAAAAATCAATGAGAGACCATGCCCACCATTTCTCTTAAAAAAGAAAAAAAGGGGTGCCTGGGTGGCTCAGTCAGTTAAGCATCTGACTTTGGCTCAGGTCATGATCTCGTGGTTTGTGAGTTTGAGCCCCACATTGGGCTCCACACTAATAGTGCTTGGGATTCTGTGTCCCTCTCTCCCTCTCTGCCC
Organism: Puma concolor; assembly: GCF_028749965.1. Lineage (NCBI taxonomy): Eukaryota > Metazoa > Chordata > Mammalia > Carnivora > Felidae > Puma > Puma concolor. Next base: position 83,035,276 of record NC_141670.1, on the reverse strand, counting down.
CTTCCCCACTTGCGTGCATACACATTTTCTCTCTCAAAATAAACTTTTTCTAAACAAAAGAAAAGAAAAAGTACTTTCTATTATAATCATTTTATCATTACCTTTCTTTTTCCAGTAGATACTTCCCTTTTCTTCAAAGAAGAGGAATATTAGTCAACTGGTTAGAACTTTGATGTGTTCATCAGGGAAGAGTGTCCCAAAACTATAGGACTAGATCTGATCTTGTATTTACATTAAAGTCGTCAATACTCTCTGTTTGGAGTTTTTGTCTCTTTTCTGTTGACCCTGTGAAATTGCTCTGAAAGCTGAACGATACCTAGAATGGCAGTTGACTACTCATTTAAAGTCTCTAGGAGAATTTTATGATTTACTCTGAAACATGGGTCAATCTCAAGGTTTTCAAGTATACAGGGACGTTATTTTCAAATCATTCACCTACCTGTGCTTGGTGAGGGGCTGTCCCAAAGTCGGTGCAGTTTGAGAAGGCTGAACAAAGGGGAAGGAAGTTCCCAATGGTAGCCTAGGATGCTTGGATGAAAAGTTTTCTGCAGTTAACTTTAACAAAACAAAAAAGGACATTACGCAAACAGAGGGAACACTGAAGTGTTCTTTATAAATTACTCGGAGACCATTTCTAGCATTCTAGCAGTGGTGTATGTTCCTGGAAGTGCGCACATAGTGAAATGTGCACATAAAGCATTCGGTATTAATAATGAAGTACAAAGTATAATGTGAACGTTTTGATAAATCACTGCTTTTCACATGAGTCAGGTTAAGCATTTTGGACCTTGGCGAATGTTTTCAAAAGTATAAGGTTAGAAGTCAATGTGTTTTTGAAAGGAATGGCTTCCTAGACCGCGACTCTTCCATTTGCCATTCTATTCATTGTTTTTCTCCCTTTTTAGCCAGTTTGGCTGAACTAATCACTAGAGGTTCATTCTCCCCAGATGCTCACTAGAAACAACTTGATAATTTGACATTTCCGGAAGGAGTGCATGATTTTTAATTCCATAAAGCGACACATAATTGAGAGGAGAAGATGGGGAGTAGTAAGAAGAGAGTCAGTAACATGCACACAAGGGCTTCCCCCTGAGCCTGGACAGCTGGTCTGCGGGTCTGCCCTGCCTCCAGGCTCCAGCGCTCAGGATCTCAGGATAGGCAGTTTCCTGGTGAAGACTATCATTGAAGCCTCCCATGTCCGGTGGTGTTTCTGGCCTTTTGGCCTCAAATAGACCCTGCCTCAAAATTAAACCTTTCATGCCCAATCAACATATTTCTCCATATATAGATCTTGAAAAATCACCCAGACCTCAAAGATAGGTTTGCATTTGTGAGGAAAATCATGATGTGTTGGTAACATACTTTAAACAGATGATCTAATTCTGATGGCCAATTCAAGGTAAATTTTGGCCTGTCGATACTTTAATCTCCTGACGGTGGTGGTATACACCCCCTCTTCCCAATCTCTGAACATTTAGGAGCCATGTTATGCTACATAGTTTACAAAGCTAATTTTGAGATACACTAGCATATTTATATCATACATTAAATTTTTTTATCAGTATCGTTAAGAGAGTATTTCTCTGAAATAACTTAAGAGTAGTTAGTCATGTGTCTAAGAGCCAACCAGATCACTACCTGGAAGCTGACTTTAAAATACGAAATCATAGGGGCGCCTGGGTGGCTCGGTCAGTTGGGCTTCCGACTTCGACTCAGGTCATGATCTTACAGTCCGTGAGTTTGAGCCCCGCGTCAGGCTCTGCTGACAGCTCGGAGCCTGGAGCCTGTTTCAGATTCTGTGTCTCCCTCTCTCTCTGCCCCTCCCCTGCTCATGCTCTGTCTCTGTCTGTCTCAAAAATAAATAAAAAAATAAAATAAAATAAAAAATAAAAATAAATAAATAAAATACGAAATCATATGTAATATAATTAAACAAATGTAAATCCTACATCCTAAAAACTTCAGAATTACTGACTTTTAAAAAAAATTGCTTTCTTTTCATTTATTTTCTTGTAATTCAAATGTCTCATTACGTTTCTATATTTGGCACCTTAACAAATGCCAGTGATGCCCCCACATTCATTTATGTGACAGGTGAATCTCTAAAGTGAACAATTACCTTCTGTCACTTGTGGATTTGTTTAAATCTCTTTCCCTATCTCTCTATAGTGCATGAATTCTACATTCCTAATTCCTGAAAAGGAGTGAGTACAGTTCTAAGCCATGTTGCTATCCAACTCAAATTGTATCTCAGATGATTTGATTAAAAACTATAAAAGAACTGCTTTCAGCAAAAGCTCCTTATAGTGGAACGCAAATATTTGTGAAGTGGGTATAAAGTACTTACCCTGCACTTCAGCTTTAAAGTGAAATACATTCGGAAGAGGAATTAATCACAAACTAAATCCCACCCCTCAGCTTTCTTATACATCCATCAAAGAGATTTAAATGTGCTTTTCTACAATCAATTCTTAGTCATGCATCCCAGCTTTCAACATCTCATAAGAAGAGATATTTGCTTAATGAAGTTAAGCAACATCAAATCAATACTAAAATCACTCTAAGAAAAAAAATCACTCTAAGATCATCTGAAAAATAGAGGCTCATTTTCATTCATCACAGTCATTAGATCCATCCCCTTCAATGAGATTGTTTTGATTAAAATTAATATTAAGCATATTGTAGCTTACAAATGAAGAGGTTGGCTTTTTTGACATTTCAATTATGCTTTGGTAGTTCTGGAATATTTGCATCCATTTTCTTTTTTTTTTTTTCAACGTTTATTTATTTTTGGGACAGAGAGAGACAGAGCATGAATGGGGGAGGGGCAGAGAGAGAGGGAGACACAGAATCGGAAACAGGCTCCAGGCTCTGAGCCATCAGCCCAGAGCCTGACGCGGGGCTCGAACTCACGGACCGCGAGATCGTGACCTGGCTGAAATCGGACGCTTAACCGACTGCGCCACCCAGGCGCCCCTGCATCAACTTTCTTATTTATACACTCTTAAAAGTGTTTCCACTTTGGATGGCATCTCTCGGAAAGCAGTTTTTCTCTAATCCAAGAGATAAATCAAACAATGGTTATTAAAAGTGAGCTTTTATACCTACAACTTAAAAAAAAATTTAATGTTTATTTATTTTTGAGAGACAGAGAGAGAGAGACAGAGCATGAATGGGGGAGGGGCAGAGAGAGAGGGAAGGACAGAACCCAAGGCAGGCTCCAGTCCCTGAGCTGTCAGTGCAGAGCTGGATGCGGGGCTCGAACCCACAAACCACTAGATCATGACCTGAGCTGAGGTCGGACACTCAGCCCACTGAGCCATCCACTACACCCCGCCCCATGCCCACAACTTTAAATTCTTCAGTCCATGTAGAATCCCACCACACACAGCTCTGTGCTTCCGTAGTAACACATGGTCTTCTGGGGGAGAAGAGCAAAAGAGTGCTTCCATTACCAAGCATAAACTTGTGAAGAAGTTGTAGTGTTCGAGACTTATTTCCCTCCTGTAAGATTTCCAAGGGGTAACTTCTAGCTGTTTGCCTCAGGAGACGAGACAGGTATTGAAGTAGCGGGGGTAAGGTGATGTCCTAGCAGTTGCTTCATTTCAGTTTCTGTGTCGTATTCTTCACCAGTTTAGATAATGCCTCAGACTACAGAGAAAGCCCTCACTGGCTTACTAGAATTTGAACTTTTAAGTCTCTGATCTAGATAATTTCAGATACTATAATTTCATTATAGAAATTCCGGGACCACTTGTGGGATAAAGCAAATGCTAAGACCATATTGAGTTTCATCAAGCTGAATTAGCAGGAAAATAAAGATAAAATGCCTTTCTATTTAAGAACATAATGATGTTTTAATTGTTACAGCATTTGGCATGCCTAATGTATACAATCCTTGACATTCATGTAATAACAAAGAAAGTTGTTTGGGATCTTTTTTTTTTTTTTTTATTTCCTAGTGTCCCCTTTCCTCTCTAGCATTTCTCCCACCCCCGTCCCAGCCCTGGTGTTTAGCTCCCCTCCCGTTTCTCCATCCTTCTGTAAAGAAAAGCTCGATGCTGTGAAAGGGTACGTGTAAAAATACCTCCTTCCTCTGTAGATAGGCCAAGGCTGCTTATTACCTAGTTATGATGAACAGACCACCATCGTTGTGACAAGTGATGTAGATGCCTCCAGGGTAAAACAAAGGTTTACATATTACACAAGCAATTTAACTGTTTTCTAAACATATTGCCAAGACAGTGGGAGTTGGCAGCCCACACTGTGTTTTAGGTTTGGGAGACTTGGATTAGAAGTGACTGCTGATTATGAACCTTTTTTATTTGTCTTCTATGAGCTACAAGCAACCTAGTAACCCAGCAAAGAATCACAACAGTTAAACTTGTCCTCCTAGCTTCCCAAGATTGCATACACAAATCACTGGACAAGAGTGGTGTAGGGGTCTTGTGCATAGAGAGCCACACAAGACAACTGTCTTGTTCTAACCCTTAAAGAGTTCCGCAGGGTGAAATGTTTCATGATCTTTTTTTGTGCAGTGGGCAAGGAAGAAAAGAGTTTGGGCAAAGATTATCCAGAAGAAAAGAAAGAGACTCTTTTGGGGTTCCAGTTGAAACACAATAAAGAACATAATTAACTTCACAATTCTTTGTGTTTTTCATTTGACTGCAGGGAGGAGATGAAAGAGGTCTGCTAAGCCTCGCATTCCATCCCAATTACAAGAAAAATGGAAAGCTGTATGTGTCTTATACCACCAACCAAGAACGGTGGGCTATCGGGCCTCATGACCACATTCTTCGAGTTGTGGAATACACAGTATCCAGGTATCACTCACTACAATGCACTGAGGCATAAATATTTTTCAATCTTATCTTCTCATTATCTCTTCCCAATTATTTTAGAAACAAAGGTGACCGTAATTAAACCACAATCTCCACCTTGCTGAAAACCCCCTATGTGTCCTTAAGGAGAATTGAGAAAAATGATAGCTTTGGCACTTTTCCTCTCTTATCTTTCAGCTTAGGTGCTACTTCTGAAACTTAGAAAATAACGTAATTTTTCAGTAGTTTTTATTAGTTCCATTTCAAGCATGTTTCCTTATTTACATGCCAAGTGTTTACTCCCCTAATTTGTGTACCATTTTTACCTTCTAGTGGATTCACCTAAACACCTTTAACAATCATGGTATTGTTTCCTCCCCCAATGTAGAAAAAATCCCCATCAAGTTGATTTGAGAACAGCCAGAGTATTTCTTGAAGTGGCAGAACTCCACAGAAAGCATCTAGGAGGGCAACTGCTCTTTGGCCCTGAGGGCTTTTTGTACATCATTCTCGGTGATGGGATGATCACACTGGATGATATGGAAGAAATGGATGGGTTAAGGTAAAAAAGAAAACAAAACCAAAAATGTTCCCCTTGATGTTCAAATGTCTTAAGTGTCAGCCGGGGAAAAAGGGTCAGAGCAGTGAGTTAAGAGCTGTCTTTGGGAAAAAAAAAAAAAAAAGAACCGTCTTTGAATTATGTCTCCTTGGTTAAACATTTAACTTTTCTTATGGGTGTTTGCATTTGTAAAATGAAAAATTCAGTAATATGCTGATGATATTTTTGGAAGTCGCTATACGCAGATGCTCTAGAATGCATCAGTGCTGTGTGGTTTGCACAATACACAGGCTGGACGCACAAGGTCCAGTGGCGCTTCTGGGGGCGCAGAAAATCCAGGGATTGGCAAAAACTAAGGAACAGATGCAAAATGTAGCACGCTACTGATGCTGCAGTCCTCGGCCACTACTCAGCTGTGTCAAGGTGCTGCCATTTGTGTGAAACCAAACTGCCCCTGTTTCCTTTCCCCACGATATGGAATTCATAACTTTAATAATTTTGTCTCAAATGGGGGAATGATTCTTTTGACTGTGGAGAGACCTTCCCACATTTAGGTTAGGTAAACTATGTAACAAAAGCAGAAAACACTGACCCTCTTTGTCCAATTTCTCAGTGATTTCACAGGGTCGGTGCTGCGGCTGGACGTGGACACAGATATGTGCAACGTGCCTTATTCCATCCCCAGAAGTAATCCGCACTTCAACAGCACCAACCAGCCCCCGGAAGTGTTTGCGCACGGCCTGCACGATCCAGGCAGGTGAGAACACGACCTGCCCCCCTCCCCCACAACCCCGCACCTGCTATAAACCCGAGCCCGGCCAGGATTCGGGAACTGGAAAAAGAATGAGGGGGGGCCAGGCACCGAGCAGCCACGGGTGTTGTCCAAGGTTGCACCTGTAAAATCACACCAGCTCATTATCTCAGCACTCTTTCTTCTATTAATGTGTGAAGCAGATTGAGACGGCAGATTAGACATATGGAAGAGAACAAATTCATGGAGGAAAAGTGCCTTAAAGTTCTAGAGTGTTGTTTTTAAACACTATTGGACTAGTGTAATGATTAAGAGTTCCGTTTTTCAGATTTAGATGATAAACTTTTTAATTTTTCTCCTTAAACCCCTCTAAATGAAATTTTCCACACGCACTGAATGGGGGTGGTAACAGCTTTTGAGGATGCTGTCATGATTAAATGAAAATCTAGAAAAAAAGCAGAGTGCCCGACACACCTGATAGGTTTTAAATAAATTGTGTTTCTTATTACAGCTTCACTTAAATATGATGATGCAGTATGAGTTTGTAAGGAGTTGAGCTCAATGTTCACATTTTTCCACCTGAAAAAAAAATTACAAGTAGCAAAGGAATTCATACTGACCGTTTACTACAATGAACTATAAAGAAAGGAACACTGAGATGTATGTAGAGTGAGAAATTTGGGGTACACTTAAAAATGCTATGGAGTATAATATAGCAATTCTGTGATGAAAGCTTCATCCAATCTGTGGTCTCTTATTCATACTATGGGATATTTGGCCACATTCATTCATTTACTAGCTAAGTTATTATTGCTATTTAATGTTTATTGAGTGTTCACTATGTGCAAGGTGAGTATTTCTCGAACTTTTTATTTTTATAATCCCTCATGCCCTTCATCTCCCCTCCATCAAAGTCCAAGTCTACAGTTCATTTCCTTTTTGGCATCTCAGCAGATCTTAAAATCTGTGCGACAGGGAGTACTTACGGTGGGTTCAGGATGTGGAGGAAACTGTCACATTCCATTCCTATAGCTCAGAACTCGCAGATACCACCGCAAAGCAGCACTTTGAAGTTGAGCAGCCTGAGTCACCACAATCCCACTGGAGCTTTCGTGCAACCTTCCAGGGGTCCTGGACCCTCAGTGCAAAAACACAGGATGAGGCACTTTACAGACCTTGCATATGGCAGGATGCCTATGCTGTAGAGTCTTACCTCCTCCGGCAGCAGAGAGCTTAAGGGAATCTGCACCTCCCTTCAAGAGTATCTCAAGCGGAGAAAGATTTAGTAAAGCAGAAAAGAAAGTAAAACAATTCTTGGCTAAAAGTAAAGCTGACTTGTGTTAAGTACCTTGGGGCAGAGTGCTGAACTCAGTATCTTACACACATTATCTCATTTGTGACATTCAGCAGTACTCTGAGGTCCTGCTGACATTAGATACCGCTCTTTTTCTTTCTTTTTTTTTTAAAGACTTCAATTTTAAAGACGGCAACATTGGACAGAAGGTACAGAGATTTCCCACATGTCCGCTGCCCCCACACATGCCCAGCCTCCCCATTAGCAACATCCCCACCAGAGTATTCCATGTGTTACAATGGATGAACCTACATGGACACATCATTATCACCCAAAGTCCAAAGTTTACATTAGGGTTCACTGGGGATTGTATGTTCTGTGGACTTGGACAGATGTATAAGGACCAGTACCCATGTGTATCCACCTCTTTTTTTTTTTTCTGAAAAGAAACTAAAGGTTAGAAAGGTCAAGTGGTTCCCAGTGGACATAGTATTCAGACAGAGGTAGGCCTGATGGCATCCGGCATCTCCACCTTTGGGAGACCTGGCCTTTTCTTCCAGATTTGTTCTTTTCTTGATAGAAAGTGGTCAAACCTTCTTTTGTCATAGTTCCTCCATCTTAAAAAGAAAGGCAAGATGGGAAAATGTTCTCCCCATCCATGGATTTAGTTCCACCTTAAGTCACATCACGTCTGTGTCATGTTCCCTGCCAGGCATTGTACTCTGTGAATCGTTGAATTAAAGACAATAAAGGGACTGTTGCCACGGAACAACTAACTCATCTTTGGTAGGTCAGGCTTAGAGTTTCCCTATTATGAATGGGATCATTTGGATGCAACAGTTTTTATTTTGTGGCTGTTATTGTTGTTGAGATGATTGCTGTGTGTGACTCTTAACATGTCTTAAGCCCCAGAACCTACTCCCGGGTTGTTTTGTTTTCTAGTTTATTTAGTAGCCCCAAAGATTTGGTTTGGTTGTTAAGTCATTAATGTATTTTGTTGACCTAAAGGAGTGATTCTCAATGGGATTATTTTGCCCCCAGAGAATATTTGGCAATGCCTAGAAACATTTTTGGTTTTCACAACTCTGGTGGAGGGGTTCATGCCACCGACATGCTGCTAAACATTGTACATGCTCAGTACAGAACCTCCTCCTTCCAGTTTCCCGCTCAAAGAATGGTCTGACTCAAAATGTCAAGAATGTCAAAGTTGAGAAACCTGAAAACAAAGCAACAGTATTTTCCACATTTGTGAGAACTTCAGAAGTAATTATATTATACAGCTTCATTCTTCTCGCAACCCAAACTCCATATGCCCAGTCCCTCATTGACTTAAACATTCAACACACATTGAGCCCCTTTGATATTCTTGGGTTTGAATTAGGTAACAGAAACACAGTGATAAAGAAGTTGGAAGGGATCCCTGCGCTAATGGAGTTGACAGTTGGTGGCTTAAGTCATAGAAATATTCTAACCCCAGATTGGGGGTGACGTGAAGACACAGTCAATGTAACATAAAAGACTTCAGTGGTTGTGGGGACCAGCTTTATTTTATACCTTACATTGTAGTGCATGCTTTGCAGCTTGAGCTTTAGAATATAGCCATTCCATGTAAAAACACAAAACAAACACCAAAACGAAGACTGTTTTGTGTATTGCAGATGTGAGTTGCTGCTGCTGAAGGTTCTCCTACCTTCCCAGCATGTTATATATGCAATAGTCCTTAATAACAGCACCAACAAATGTTTCAAGTCAGTGTGTATGTTCATACTAGCGAGAGATACCAAGGAATATTAGGAAATACTCTCCAGAGATCATTTAGCTTCAGCAGAGTGAACAAACAAATCAGGATGTTTCTGCTGAGGATCCAAAGGAAATAGCCCATAGGGTCCTTGCCAGCCCACCAAGGGGTTCCTCTGTCAGGAATCTCCAGTCTCAGTTTAGAAAATACCCTGGTAGGAATTCATGGATGTCTCCTTTTTGTTATGCAGATGTGCTGTGGATCGACATCCCACTGACATAAACATCAATTTAACAATACTTTGTTCAGACTCCAATGGAAAGAACAGATCATCAGCCAGAATCCTACAGATAATAAAGGGGAAAGACTATGGTAAGTAGAACATAATTTGTTGATTTGGCTTTAATTCGGGCTTTGTTTTACTTTAGCATATTCATTGAAGAGAAAAGGATTTCTACAAAATGAGCTTTTGGGAAGGCATAAACACACTGACCCAACAGTGGTAAGCGAGTAAATTGCACACGTTTTTAAAGGTCCAGTGACTCTTATGAGCCCCAGGAATTCCATTTGGGTAATTATCTTTCCAATGGATTAAACTGTGTTCTGTAGGTGCAAAAAATTTAATGGACCTTCAAAAATTAGCTGTTTATATTTTGCTCCTCTGAGAGTCAAGATGAGTAACTTCTAATATAAGGCTGAACTTGTCATAACATCTTATATACAGTGGGAAAAAACAAGTTAAAGGTAAGAAATTCCTCAATCCCCAATATTCTAGTCTCAACAATTAGAAAAATTGTGTTTCAAATAGTAATGTAATTTCTTTAAGATACCCATTGTAGAAGAAAACAAAGTAATTGACATGTAAAGACATGTTATTTACCCACGTCATGAAAATGGAATGTTTAGACATTACTTTTACTAACATGATTACTAGAATGTTTTAGAGATATATATACAAAATAAAGTTGGATAATAATGAAGTCCAAAAATCTTAATATTTTTCAGTGTTTTATTATTTACTCTTTTTGGAGGAAGCAATATATCAAAATTATTATGATTCAGGGAACACAGTAGATTAAGATTATTAAATTGATTGCTTCTTCTATTTACTCATTCAATACAGATATTTATTTAGCACCAGGAATGAAGCAGCTGTGTTAGTTCATGTGGTATTCAGTTATTTTACTTTATTTTTTTTTTCAGGTATTCGTGTGTGCGCGCACACACATCTTATAAAAGCCAAACCAAAGAATAATGTGGTTTGGGTAAAAAATCTCATGAGTCACTAGTTTGATGGAATTTTGGCTATATTTGTAGATTAAACTAAATTCTCTAATCACATTAATTGGGCCTCAGCTGAAACTGGCTACAATATTGATAGCCTTATATTTATGTTTTCAAAACACATCCACAGAATCCCCTCACAATATATACATATATCAAATCACCACAGTGTATACTTTAAATATTTTATAATTTTATTTGTTATCTTTACTTCAATAAAGCAGAAAACAGAAACGAGAACAAAATAACCACGTGTCAGTACTGACTACATGCCAGCCCCTGTAGTAACATTATAAATTTGATTCATTTCATTCACGGAACAACTCCGTGTGATAGGCACTATTATTGGCCACATTGTACAGATGGGGAAACTGAGACACAAAAAGGTTAATTATCATACAACGTAAGTGGCAGGGCCTGGATTTAAACCCAAGCTGACTGACTCCAGAGTTCGTGACCTGGAAGTTATGCTTCCTTGCTGTGCAGTAGTTAAAACTTAATCTTTCCTACTTTTTATAATATATTCACCCTAATTACATGGGAAGGGACAATTACTTTAAAATTACTGTCTCTCCACCAAAGTTTTTGCCTAAAATACTGCCTGTTGATAGTGACTTATTTGACATTAAGCACATAAGTAGCAATTTTCAGATTAATTTGCAACTGGCTTTAGATCTTTTCCATTGCAATTAGTGTACATGAATTCAAGTATATAATGGCATGCATGGAAAGATTAAGATATGTGACTATACACATGTAATTTTAAAAAGAATGGCTGCAATAGACTTTGTTAACCATACAACTCTATAAACAAAACTCTTAAAATAGTTTAAATGAAGATATTACTTGAGTGATAATGTTTTTAAATATACAAATGCAGTTTTAAGGACCTTTTATTTCCATTAAAATATGAACTCTCCAACATTTTATATAACTTGACAGAAGTCTGGATTAATTTACTACATATATGCAGAAGCATTTCTACAAAAAAAATCAACACAAAAAAATTATAATTTTTTAAGTCTTTGGTTCTTAAGTAAATAACCATGATTTCCACAATATCCAGATTCTAATGTCACTGAAAATTTGGTATGTGTGACAATTATAACAGCAAAGCATTCACAGAGCATTCCCGTTTCAGTACGATGCACATGGAGAGTCTTAATATTTGATATGGTTTAAGCAACGGGAATTATTTCTACTAAATATCTACAACAAGGGTTCTGCTTGTGTACTGTGGAACATACTTCAAATGTAAAATAAATGACCATAATAGTATTACTTGGCCTACATTACTTTTATTTCATAAAAAGTATGTTTCATTTGATCTAATGTTACATTTATTTCTTTCCAGAAAGTGAGCCATCACTTTTAGAATTCAAGCCATTCAGTAATGGTCCTTTGGTGGGTGGATTTGTTTACCGAGGATGCCAGTCTGAAAGACTGTATGGAAGCTATGTGTTTGGAGACCGGAATGGGTAGGTTTCCTGGTACCATAATTTCATGTATCAAATGACATATCCATCAATTAGTGGGCAAACTGCCATAAAATATTCAAATGATTGTCTCCCTTTGGGGGTCAGGTCAGGTACACACATAAAGACTATTATTTTCTTTTAGTTCATTATCTATGGTGGTTTTGTTGAAGAACTTCCTAAGAGATGCTTTTTAAACAAATTTGATTAAATTCATAATATAATTTTTAAGAGCAGAGAGGTCTTCATATGGACTTTGCATATGATGTAAGCTTTTCCCTTCATCCTTAACATAAATTTACCATGATAATGAGTTACTTGAAAACTATTGTTATACACGAGTTGTGCAAGTATTTTCCAAATTATTTGGAAATTGGAAGGCTAAGAATTTTTGTTTTTGCCATACTTTTTAGGACTTTTAACAATAGAACTCAGTTTGTCTTTATTGGTAAGAATACTACAAAGTTACATTTTAGCCTAATTTTTAGAGGTCACATTGTAGATAATTAGAAGGAACTCTGTGATGAAACCCAAATTAAGAACCTTGTTTCCCGAGTCACTGGCATTCAGGCATATGGCAGAGCTGATATGCTTGGTCACTAAAAGGAACTAGAAAAGTGTACTGACCCCATGATCTTCCCCCTGTCCCTCTCTCTGATTAATAGCACAGCATGGAGTCTAGTCCTGGAGAGGAAGTATCATTCTCTGGATGAAGGGGAGGGCTTTTCTCATACTCAGGTACTTTTAGTGCCCCCCTCCAAACAAAATATTATCTTTAAGTACTTTCTCCCTACATGAGAATTTCAGAGTATTTGCACACATTATGGGCTATGTTACTTTTCCTTTTAGAAGCCAGGTTCATGGCACAACAATTATTTATTGTGAACTTTATTCTAAGCCTTTTATTTATTTATTTTTTTTAAGCAAACGCCTATTTTCACTGTAAGTTTACGGTATGTTTTTGTTGTAGGAATTTCTTAACCCTCCAGCAAAGTCCCGTGAGCAAGCAATGGCAAGAAAAACCACTCTGTCTCGGCAACAGTGGTTCCTGTAGAGGTTACTTTTCAGGTCACATCTTGGGATTTGGAGAAGATGAATTAGGTACTGTACAAACCATTTCTATTAAGTTGCTTTCTCACTCCCTTGCCCAAGAGGCTTTGTTTTAACAACAAAAACCATTTGCTGATAATGGTAACCTGCAGCAAAGATGACCCACTGTGGAGGTTAGAGATGGCCCAGTCACGTGTTCTTTCCCAATGAGCTTTCCCTGGGCATCTTTTAGTCTTATCTCCACTCCAGAAATATAAAAGTAACAAAGCAGGAAAATGGAAGGCAAGAACAAAAGAGAATTTTTGAGTCCTAAAGAGAGAAAATCTTAAATATCTACTTAAACTTTAAGTAAAGCTCTGTCATTTGTTTCTATTCTCTATCTGAAAGCCTTTCCATGTCTCTTGGAACAAATTTTTAAAAAATTGTTGCAATCTGAGTCTCACCTTATCCTCTATTTCTGATTTTTTTTAATCCATTGGGACATGCAATTTGTGTAAGATAAGCTGAAGTTTTAGATCTGCTTTCCAACAGAATAAAAATGATCTTCTGAATGACAATCTATGGGATAACACATAATATGTTTGTTCATATTTTATCAAAATGTATGTAACTTACAAGCAAAGAGAAGTTGAAACTGGAATGCGATCAAAGAGAAAAATGCTACTGATTTTAAATTATAGAGATAAACATAGCTTTCATAATTACACTGTTTAAAGGTCAGCACCCAAACCATGGCAAACCATGGCTACTATGCTCCCCCAGGCTGAGAGATGAATTTTAGGTGTTAAGAAAGAAGAGTTGTGTTTCCCATCTGAATCCGAATATTTTCTCTAGAAGTCCAGCTTTGGTTTTATTACATCAAATGGGGAATTCATAAGTAAATAGTTTTATGCCATTCACTTAGTTTAACAAGGGACTTAACATGGATTTCAGAGCCACAGGAATACAATGATTTAAAGAAGAGAAGTCCAATCTGTTCTTTTCTTGTTCCAACATTGAAAACATTTACAATTAATTTTCCCTTGGTATCTCCTAGCCCACTCAGAAAAACCAAAGAGATACCCTTTTCCACTGAAATACTCTGTAATGTAATTTAAATTTCATTGGCAAACCCTGGTTTTAAAATATAAATGAGGATTAAATTGTTTGTGGCAGAGTTACAAATGAATATTTAGATGTTGTGACTGAATCATTCTGAGTTCCCCAGACCTTACTGCAAATGACTCACCATCAATCATCCTGTTAGTGTCACCACCGTTGGTCAAAATATCCAAACATCTATCTGCACTTAATACTATGTTGGGAGTAGACCTAACAAATGAAGCATATACAATCCTTACTGTCAAAAGCTACAGCATCGTGTATACTTTATAATTAAAATTAAACTGGCTTTCACTGAATTATGCCTTAATGTGATACTCTTTGGCTTTAATTAAGAGCCCCATGGTGGTGCCTGGCTGGCTCAGTTGGGGGAGCATCCAACTCTTGATCTCGGAGGCATGAGTTCAAGCTTCACGTTGGGTGTAGAGATTACTTAAGAGGGCACCTGGCTGGCAAAGCCTGAGGAGCATCCAACTCTTGATCTCAGGGTCGTGGGTTCGAACCCCATGTTGGGTGTACACATATGTATATGTGTCTGTGTGTGTATATATATATATAAAGAGAGAGAGAGAGACATATCTATCTATATATAGTGTCAACTGGTAAATGCTTTGGAGAAAAGTCCCATTGTGAAGAGGGTTGGGAGCAGAGCAATTTTAAATAGTGCAGTCAGAAAAGATGATATTTATGTACAGACTTGAAGGGGGAAAGAAAAGCCAACCTAGTGGAGATCTAGTGAAGGACAGGAGGCTGGGACAACTTGGGACAGATGCTGTGACAGGTAGAGCCTGGAACAGAAGCTGAGATAGGAACTGAGTCAGGAGCCTGACGAAGAGCCTGAAACTGGGGGGGGGCCTCCTTAGACAGGAGCATGGCACAGGTGCTGCCTCATGTGTACAAAGCCAGGAGGCCACTGTGGCTAGGAAGGAGTGAACAAGAGGGTGAAGCATAGCATATGAGGTCAGAGCAATAAGGGGAGGCATCATAGGCCACTGCCAGGACTTACTTTTGCTCTGAGAGAGATTAGAAGCCATTGGAAGTACTGAAACAAAGGAACGTGATCCAACTTAAATGATGTAACTTGCTTTAAGGATTTTCTGTGGATGGTATGTTGAAATTAAACATGGAAGAACAAGGGAGAAGCAGGGAGATCAGTTAGGAGGCTCCTGCCCTAATCCAGGACACACTGGTATCTGCTTGTTCTGGAATAGTAGTAGGATGTGGAGACAAGTGACTGAATTCTGGATGCACTGTGAAAGTAGACTTGTGAGACTCTCATAATCTTTTTTTTTTTTAATGTTTATTTTTGAGAGAGAGAGAGAGAGTAGGGGAGGGGCAGAGAGAGAGAGAGAGAGAGAGACAGAATCTGAAGCAGGCTCCAGGCTCTAAGCTGTCAGCACAGAGCCTGATACGGGGTTCGGACCCACCAATTGTGAGATCATGACATGAGCCGAAGTCGGATGCTTAACCGACTGAGCCACCCACGTGCCCCAGAGACTCTCATAATCTTTAGGCAAGTGATTTTCTTGAGGCTGTGAGGAGATATATAGAGAGATACAGATACATGACATATACATGTGCATGCACATACACACATATACATACACATACATATATACATATGTACATAGATACAAAAATAAATATAAAATATCCATTTATTGGGACATCTGGGTGCCTTAGTTGGTTAAGCCAACTTCGACTCAGGTCATGATCTCATGGTCTGTGGATGTGAGCCCCATGTTAGGCTCTGTGCTGACAGCTCAGACCCTAGAGCCTGTTTCAGATTCTGTGTCTCCCTCTCTCTCTGCCCCTCCCCTGTTCACACTCTGTCTCACTCTCTTTTTCTCAAAAATAACTAAACATTAAACAAATTGAATAAATAAATAAAACAAAATATCTATTTATTTATATGAAATAATCTGCTTCGACAATAGGAAGTAAGGCTTTATAATACTGTAAATTAACTTACTGTATTTCACTTTTCACAGGTGAAGTTTACATTCTATCAAGTAGTAAAAGTATGACCCAGACTCACAATGGAAAACTCTACAAAATTGTAGATCCCAAAAGGTGAGATCTTTTTATATTCCTTTAAGTCAAGTAGTTTGTCCAAGTTGTTTTAGTGTCTTCACATTGAGGACGATGAATTGCAATTAGCAATCAACAAAGATGAACACTTCTGCCTTGTCCATATGCCAAGTGCTATCCTGGGAGAACCCTCCACTCCAGTCTATGAGGGCTAGACTTGACCCTGCTGAACTTTATAAGCCCCATTGTGTCCACATATGCATGTCATTCTTGTTGCCATCGGAGAGCAGCATTTGATTTGTGGAATCAGCATCCTCAGTTACACGCCAGAAGAGGACCCAAATGTGAAAGGTATTGGCTTTCATGTTGGAAGCAATAAACCTTCCTCTTGTCTCTAGAAAACTAGAAACATATTGGCAGACATTATAGCTATTCAGTATGATTTTTTTTGTCAGGTAATCAAGATAAGCTATTTGGCAGTTTCAACATCTGAGCCTCATTTCAAAACTATCTGGAAGCTCACAGCTGTCATGCAGGCTAATGTGACTAAACAAATGGAAACGAAAGAAATGTTGTCATTTACCTCAGCAAGAGGAAGATTTGATGTTTAATCTTCAATTTTTTTTAATGTTTATTTATTTTTAAAAGAGAGAGAGACAGAGACAGAGCATGAGCATGAGCAGGAGAGGGGCAGAGAGAGACAGAATCTAAAGCAGGCTCCAGGCTCTGAGCTGTCAGCACAAAGCCCGACGCGGGGGCTCCAACTTGTGAACTGCGAGATCATGACCTGAGCCGAAGTCAGATGCTTACCTGACTGAGCCACCCAGGCACGCCTAATTTTTATTTTTTTAATGTTTATTTATTTATTTTGAGAGAGACAGAGAATATGAGCGGGGGAGGGGGCAGAAAGAGAGGGAGAGAGAAAGTCCCAAGCAGGCTCCAAGTTGTCAGTGCAGAGCCTAACAAGGGGCTCGATCTCAAGAACCATGAGATCATGACCTGAGCTGAAATCAAGAGTTGGACTGAGCTATCCAGGTGCCCCGAATGTTTAATCTTTTAAATAACATATTTATCCCCCTTGCTCTTTTCCACCGACACATCACAACATTGTTATCTTGAATCATAATTAGTCAGTTCTTAATTTCATGGATAAGTCAGAACTATCAGAAGCTGATAAAATTATATACTGTCAAACAGATATTAGCCATGAGTTCAGAAATAACTGTTACAGAACCTAGGTGTCCTCAAATACCACTACCGCTGAATGCACTATTGCCAGACTCTAGCTCCACCAGGGTGTGAATTTCAAAATCTTTCTGTATTAACTTATCTTCCTGAGCCCATTTGCATATTTAAATTCCCAAATTTCACATCTCTTTAAAAAAAAATTTTTTTTTTTCCAACGTTTATTTATTTTTGGGACAGAGAGAGACAGAGCATGAACAGGGGAGGGGCAGAGAGAGAGTGAGACACAGAATCGGAAACAGGCTCCAGGCTCTGAGCCATCAGCCCAGAGCCCGACGCGGGGCTTGAACTCACGGACCGCGAGATCGTGACCTGGCTGAAGTCGGACGCTTAACCGACTGCGCCACCCAGGCGCCCCTAAAAAATTTTTTTTAATGTTTGTTTATATTTGAAGGAGAGAGAGACAGAGAGTGAGCGGGGAGGGGCAGAGAGAGAGGGAGACACAGAATCCGAAGCAGGCTCCAGGCTCCGAGCTGTCAGCACAGAGCCCTACGTGGGGCTTGAACCCTCAAGCTGTAAGATCATGACCTGAGCTGAAGTCAGACACCCAACCACCTGAGCCACCCAGGCGTCCCTCACGTCTCTTTTAGAAGAATAAATTCCAATATCTAAAAAGTTTGCTAAAAGCAAATTTACACTTTAAAATATTATCTGTAAGTTATAGTGTATGTTTTTCCTCCAGAAAACAAAATAGAGAGTTTTGTCCTCTTCCCATACCACAAAACACTATCTTTCTTGAGAAAAGTGTAAGTTAACATTGGTACTACAGAACAAAAAAAAAAGGAGTGATCAGTCCTAAATGGTCTCTTGGCGTATCATTTTCTTCCACGATAAGAGAAGCACCTATTTACACGTTGT
Source organism: Puma concolor (assembly GCF_028749965.1). Taxonomy (NCBI): domain Eukaryota; kingdom Metazoa; phylum Chordata; class Mammalia; order Carnivora; family Felidae; genus Puma; species Puma concolor. Next base: position 83,017,070 of record NC_141670.1, on the reverse strand, counting down.
AGATCCTTTCCTCCTTGGATATGAAACGAATGTCCTCTTTGCGAAAAGCAAAGTGATGAATGAAAAAAATAACAGGCACTTCAGTGGTGGTTGAAGTTGGCAATATTAAGAACAAAAATCGAACTTACGTTAATTCACAAAGTAAGCATTCTAATGATTCATAATGGTGTCTGTCTAGGGATTTCACTCAGATCTAATGCCCTTCGTTTCAAAATAGTCATTGTTATTTCATTAGGTTTGTCAAAGCTGATATGCTTTTACAAGCTTCCTGGTAGTCTTATAATGAATTCTTCCTCCTTCTCACAAAATCTTTCTCTCGTCATCTGGATTGTTTAGTCTGCTGGTGGTGAGCTGAGGTGAATTTTACACCTTCAATCCATTATTCGTGTCTAATTAGCAGGGTTTCCATAAGGGACCTTGGCTTTGTGATCTGAGGGCCTCCTCTAGTAGGGTGGTCTCAGAGTGACATACCTGAAAAGTCCTGACTTCTCATTACAGTGCCTGTTTCTGCTGAGTCCTGTCATGTGTGGGGCCAGGGTTCAGATGTGTGTTTGGTTTTCAGAAGGTGGGGGTAGTAACAGAGTCCCAAACACACTGTCCTTGTACACAGGCAAAGACATAAATTTTAAGATTAAACCAACTATAAGAAAACAAATGTTTTCATAAACATTTGTTGGGAGCCTCATGCTGTTTCAATTTGGATGCCAACGTTTATTATTATAGTATTTCTCCCTGGATGAGTTGAAGTTCTATAGAAGCAGACCCTTTAGTGTACGTGAACGGGATTATTTTAGAAACGTGAGCTAATTACTAGCTTAACATTGTTCAGGATGTCTGCTTGAGAGCCAAACTGTTTCTCCAAAACTTTTGAGAGAGAATTTGAAGAAAAAGCCTCATGAACTAAAGAAAACAATAGATAGACATTTCTTGTTATACCTAAAATCTAACTCAAATTAAAATCTTAGGTTAATTGAATTCTTGTGGAGGAGTTCCCAGACTTGTAACAATAATGTTTTCAGAATCATTACTTTCAAACAGCACTTGACTCATGGTCCTAGAAGAGAATAACACCAAATTATAAAATTTTTATATTCTATATTACATGTCATAGAAATTACATTCTTACTCACTATAAGATTTATGTTTTTTCTGTTTTTCCCTGCACACACACACACACACACACACTCACATATAACAAAGACGAGAGAGTTTAAAAACCATATGCAACATTCTTAAGTCATTTTGGCTAAACTAGATTAGGTTACAGCATTAACCTCAGGCTATAAGGACAATTTGGCCTAATGCTATTTGTTACATAAGCATTTACATAAGCTTAAAATTATTTTACACTGGGCATCCTTCTCAGAAAAGGATGGCAAGATAACCTGTTAGAAAAATCAAAACTCATTATTTATCATTTAAAAACATGCAAATTCAATAACACTACAACCAGGTTTTCCTAAACGTTAACTAGAACTCAGGAGTCATTTAAGGGAAAAGTAGAGAAAATGAATTTTCCTTCATGTTAGAACATTGAGGGGCACCTGGGTGGCTCAGTCAGTTAAGTGTTCGACTTCGGCTCAGGTCATGATCTCTCAGTCCATGAGTTCGAGCCCCACGTCGGTCTCTGTGCTGACAGCTCAGAGCCTAGAGCCTGCTTCAGATTCTGTGTCTCCCTCCATCTCTGCACCGCCCCTGCTGGCACTCTGTCTCTCTCTCAAAAATGAATAAGCATTAAAAAAGTAATAAAGAACATTGAACACACTTCAGGAATATTGTCAAAGTTGAACCACTTGCATCTCGTGACAGAGTGGAGTTAGGATCAAGTCAATACCAATCACCCAGCTTCCTGAGTCAACTCACTGGATCCCCAAAAGTCTCTAATATTGGGTCCTGCCTGCCCCATCTAGGGGAGCTCCTTTGGCCAACAGTTCCAGAAAACAGATTTCAATACACTGAGTACAAGAGGTGGGCAATAATTTTAGTTTCACCAAAATTTAGTGCCATCTAAGACTAATCAAGACTAGGAATGAGTCCATCTTGTCAGGACACAGAGTCAACTGGTCTTGTCTCTGAATTTTCCTTACCGAAGGACCCTGCATGAAGTTATTTAACTCTACTGTGCCCCTTTGCTCATCAAGAGAGTACAGCTGATCATTCTGCCCCTTCCTCATTTCTGTGGAGTGCCTTTGAAGATAGTTAAGTAATACATTTAGAACATAGTTAATTCTGTAGTATTGTTGGTATTCATCCTATGCATTCAAGAATTATTTTCATGTGGAGCCCTTGGCTGGCTCAGTCGGAAGAGCGAGCGACCCTTGATCTCAGGGTCGTGAGTTTGAGCCCCGCGTTGGGTGTAGAGATCACTTAAATAAAACCTTAAGACAAAAACATGTATATAAAAAAAAAAGAATTATTTTAAGGTGATCTCTTCCGTTTTCAGGATCTCTTCCCCAAATTGGGGTAAAGATGTTGGTGGAGCTTTCAAGAGCTCTTAATACTTAGTTTCCAAAGACCAAACATCATGCCCTGGTTGCTTGCTCTGAATTAAATCTTTTCAGAACCAAACAAATGCTCCTGTGGGGTGGAAATTAAAGAATTCTAACAGTTACATACCGTCCAAGATTTATTTTTATAGAACATAATTTTTTTTCATACCGCTGCCAAAGATTCTTTAATTTTTGTGTCAGATGAACTTAAACCAAATGACCCCCCCTTTTTTTTTTATTTTGAAACATTTCCAGGGTTATTTCTCCAGGAATCTGTAAAACAAAATTCTTCCTAATCATATTGATTTAATTACCATGTAGCCAGTCTTGCTCTATTTTAACATAGTGCTTATCTGTTATCCAACCACGTCACACAAGACCATTCCCTCAAGAGGTCTACAAATTAACAATGCAAATCCCAGGCTTCAGAAGTCATCTTATAGAAACGTTGTATCTTCAGACTCCTGCAGTGACCAGTACCAAAAACTGCTCCCCATGCCTCCTCCCCATTTCTCCCCTCCATGGCCCTACTTACTGCCTTTTGTTTATTTTTTTCTTAATATCCTCATCCTACTCCTTATTATCCTGGATGCTGAAGAATACTTAAAAAAAAAAAATCACTTCATAAGAGGAAATCAGTTGTTTATCCTTCGCATATGTCTCAGGGAGCCTGCACGCAGCCCTGCCATCCTAAGGAAAGTCACACATAATAGAGAGGCTTTAGCCCAATAAGCCAGTCTAGTCCCAATTCATCAGTCAAAGTTTTATGCAAGTGGCCCCCCTAGGTTGATAAATCCCCACAGTGCCTGTTGACCCAGCTGCCGAGTCCTCTTGCCGCAGGCGGTGTTTTCATGGCCACCCTGACAGTAATACAAACTGTTTAGCAGCTCCATTGACCTTTCAACTATTAACAGGGACACAGGCTCCACTAGGGACTAGTTTTCAAACATGACAGAATTTCTTAACAGTAAAGGTCATGAACAAGTATATGCCCTATAAAAATCCATTCAGCATGGTGGATTTGAAGTCTAAAAGACAAGGATGCATGTCTTACATGTTTTTTATTACTCTTCTTCTACATATCGGATAACTACAAATGGATATATTCTTATCTGCCAGCTTGTATTTTATTCTTAATGAGCTATACTTTATGTTGCGATGCATAACACAATTTTGACTGACAAATCCTTTCTAAGCTGCTGTATAGCATTTGAAATTTTGAGGATAATATTACAAAAGAATGGGATAAGATCAAACTAAAAACTTCTATGAATGAAGGAGCATGCATGCATAATGTATGGTAATGACCTAAGAATAACTGGAATTTTGGTCATACTTTACTAAGATTTGCATATGGATACGTATGCACACACATTTAAGCCCACTCAGGTAAGCCACACCCTGCTGCCTAGAACCCCCACCTATTTCAAAATAAATAGAAAATATTATTTAATAATTTATGAAAAAAAATCATTGTCGCTTAAAATGCTTCTATAAGGCGTTCTTTCTCTCTCTCTCTCTCTTTCACTCTGTCTCTCTCTCTATCCGTATATATACACACATACATATATATATACATATGTATATCCATATATATGTGTGTGTGTGTGTGTGTGTGTGTGTGTGTATCTTATTTCCTGGAGATGTGACATATGACCACAGCATTCAAGGGAATTTTCTGCTTTATACTAATTGTAGTCTCTCTTAAGCTATCAGTTTTGAAATGTTGAAATATCAATTCCTAGAATTAATTGTACAGATTGCAATGAAGACTTCATTGCCACCGAAAATGAAAAATATGAATAATGAAGAATATATTCTTCAAAATAAGACTCTTCTGTTGAGTAGAAAATTCTTTTTTTTTTTAATTTTTTTGTTTATGTTTATTTATTTTTGAGAGAGAGAGAGAGAGCATGAGCAGGGGAGGGGCAGAAAGGGAGACACAGAATCTGAAGCAGGCTCCAGGCTCTGAACTGTCAGCACAGAGCCCAACACGGGGCTTGAACCCATGAACCATGAGATCATGACCTGAACCAAAGTCGGAAGTTCAACTGACTGAGCCACCCAGGGGCCCCAAGAGTAGAAAATTCTTAAAAGCTTTTCTTTTTAATTCCCATGTTACTCCCCTGCCTAGGGCAATGGTGAAGTCAGATATTATTAGATCTCCTGAATATTTTGTACTTTCATTGTAAGGCAATGTGTCATCAGATATTGCAGTAATTGAGATAAAAGCAGATTTAACCTTGCATAAAACAGTTCCATCAATTTGTAAAAAGATGTTTTCTAGAGGAAGGTGTACTTATTTATTTATTTATTTAAGATTTTATTTTTAAGTAATCTCTACACCCAATATGGGGCTTGAACTTACAGCTTCAAGATCAAGATTCGCATGCTCTGTCAACTGAGCCAGCCAGGTATCCTGAGAAAGATTTACTTTTTAAAGGAAAAACTTCATCTTAGCATCTTTTCCTTTCCCCCTGCCCTTTTCTTTTTTACTAATTCAAAAAAAATCTGTTGCTTACACGACTTGTTTTTGTCAACACTGACAAATGAATCAAAAAATGTAACAACAAAATTTGGCTATTTGTCACCCTCATGGTCTTGAAAGAGAATTTAAATCGACATTCTTGTGTTCTTTTAAAGACAGAAAGAAACTTGTGTTGAATTTTTGCTTCCCATTTAAAACGTTTAGTGACATTTAAAATTTCTGCCTTCCTATGATGTAAAATTAAAACACTGATACCTCTACAGCTTTATAAGTGAGAAAAAGATTTATTTATTTTTGGTGATTTCTGAAAGAAAATACTGTAGGCTTTTAAGTCTTTTGAATCATAATGTAATCAAGGTGTTTTAAATGCCTAGTTTCCCAATTACAGACATTTATTTAGTATCTAAGATTTTTTTTATTAATTATGGTTTTATAAATTAAGTTTTTAAGTTAAAAATTGCTTTTGAACATAAAATTCTGAACAGAGTAGATTTCCTTCTTTATATTAGGGAGCAATGGCATTGACTTTTCACTGTGCTCCAATTTTTCAGTTTTTATTTTTATCTTATCAGAGTAGGTATACTGTTACATTCCAGAATTAAATCAGGAGATTTAATCAATCTACAAGTATCTTTTACCTGTCTCCTGTGTTCAAGATATTGTATTATGTGCTACAGAGGGAGGATATAAATGAGAATTTAGTCCCAACCTCTAAGGAGCTAATTTTTACCTTAAACTGGGATCACAGACATTATCAAAAACATAAATAATATTATCTGAGATAAATAACACTTTGGGACAAAAAAAATTATGCAAGAACATTGTACACTGTAACTTACAGTATTAATAGTCCAGAAAGCTATGGATACTGAGATGGGTAAGATTCACCATGATTTGGCTCCTTGGCCCAGTCTGTTCTGCTACACTGTGATTTTCTTTAACACTAACTCTCAGATAAAAGAGAACAATGACCATATAACATGGAAATTATGTAGCTTTTCAAGCAAGTTGGGCCATTATTAGAAGAAAAAGAACAAACCCTCAGGCAGGCTATTGCAAAGGCAGAGGAGGCTTCTCAGCTCAGAGGTAAAATGAAAAATAAGTGCCTGCATGGGTGTTCCTCCCCAGAGATGCTTCCTACAGCCCCTGCTCCATGCAGGTTGCACTTCCCAGGAGCTCACCACCATTTTGTTTTTGTGTGTCCCTAATCTCAGCTGAGGCCGCCTCCAGCTGTCCCAGCGCTCTCCCAAAGGTTCCAGGTTTTGTTTTTTTAGTGCTGTAGTTACAAAGTTGCACAGATCTTGACGGATCTCCCCCAACCCTATTCTTCACATAAACCCTATTATTTTTAGTATGCAGTTTTGTACCATAGAAGATTTTTCAGGAATGTGTACGTTGAATTAAAGTGGAAATGCCTATTTTTCTGTATTCACCGCTGATAATTGGGGTAGACCTGTTTCTGAATTTAGGACATTGAAAACATAATGCAATAGACATTGTAGGCAGTTTAAGAAAATTGGACTTTTTTTTTTTTTCGGTAAAAGATGACATTATCATCTAGTTTCATTAATTATTTCTCCTAGGTTTTCCCTTTGAGGAAATACATAACTTTTCATTTCCCAATTTTTCCATGGAAATATATATACATTGAGTTAATCTGAGAGGTTGAATGAAGGAGACCCATATACCCTCGTAGATACTTGTGTATTGTGGTGGTGGTATTTGGATGGTGAGATTAATAGGGGCTAAAATATGGGTACTTTGCTCCCTTTTTCCTAAAGAGGACCAGTTGAATGGAAAGAACACTACGCTAGGAGATAGTTCCAGACTACGTGTAACTAGTTGTGTGAAAGCCATTTAATCTCTTTATACATGTACTGTGCCTGTAATTTGGGGAATAACAGGACTTGCCTTGCCTCATGAGGATAAAGTTGAATAGGAAATTACTGAAAAGTGTAAGTGGCTTCATTATTTGGTTTTATTATGGTTGCATCTTTAACCATAGAACAGAATTTAGTGATATTTGTGGAAGTTCTCATAATCTTACTAGCCCAAGGCAGCTAAACCTGTGGCTCCCTTCACCAAATCATCACTGCCTTTGCCCCTTTAGAATTTAGTGCTCACTCAATCCCAAACTGCCCAGGTATTAAAGCCAGTCAGCATGACTTCTGAGTGAGCATATGCTCAGCGTTTAAATTGCAAGACCTCGAAATGAAGACAACGTTAGTCTCAGAGAAAAAGGCCAAGGCCCAGCCCCATTTTTTCAGCACATTTCAGAACAGAGAAATGTAGTAGCAATTCAAAGCAATGTCTAGGGAAAAAAAAATGGCTTTATCCATCCTAAATTGGAATTCTAGAAATATACAGTACAAATTAAAAATTGTAATAGGATATGTAATGTACATAAGTTCAAAGCTATTCTCTTTCTTTTTCATGTTTATTTATTTATTTATTTGGGGGTGGGAGGGGCAGAGAGGCTTGAGAAAGAGAATCCCAAGCAGCCTCCATACTGTTAGTGCAGAGCTCCATCTCACAAACTGCGAGATCATGACCTGAGCCAATACCAAGAGTCAGATGCTTAACCAACTGAGCCACCCAGGTGCCCCCAGAGCTATTCTTGAATTTAAATTATCTTTCCCTTTACTCCAATATCAAGGTTGCTCAAGACATGTATAAAAAGATATTTCTGCAGCCTCCATGTAATATAATGTCAAGGACAGCATTCCTTAATGATACGTCAAATAGTACTTGAAAAATACTGTTAGGAAATGTATTCAGCCATCTACACTTCTGTGAAGTCCCAGTGAGACCATTATTGCATGGCTATGTTTTTACCTGGAATATGATTGTATTATGAATGTATAAGATTCCTTACAGTCAAATTGAATTTGTATAATGTATTGTCTTACTAGTTGCCACAAAATGGCTCTGTGTAGTCCCCAAACATGCTATAGATCCAGTGGAATACAAAATTCTACTCCTTGTGGATAAATTGACACTGAAAAGAGAAATGTGAACACGAGCAAGAAGAATTTAGTGAACATCCAGACTAAAAATTATCCAGACTTCAAAAAAAAAATCAATTTATATATTGACCTTCGAGAAAAGCACTAAAATGTGTATGTGAAAGATGATAACAGTTCTACTAAGTTAGTGCTTATGCCTGTGCCCAAGTTACACAGATGGGAAACAGTAAAATCTATCCCATTATGAGAAGTTTCCATTCCCTTGGCTTTTCTTAGCTAAAAGTGCTGAATATTGGTCTTAGAGATGATGCATGATTATGGATTATCGCTGTGTATCAAAATGCTTACAGTGAGGAAACCCATTAAACCATAGAATCCATGGTGGCATCCAAAGACTGCCTTCCTGTGCAGTGGCAAAGACTCCCTCCAGTCATACAATTTCAAAGCATTCTTTACTTAGAAGCTCCTGGCCACACTAATTCATGGCCACATTAATTGCTACTGGCTAGGAAATGGCCCTAAGTGAGAACAGTGCTTCTCAAACTTGAATATGCATGTGTATCACCTGACACGCTGGCTATAGTGTAGAATCAGTAAGTCTGGGGAGGGGCCTGAGATTCTGTATTTCTAACAAACTCCAAGGTGACGTTGGTTCTTCTGGTCTGGAACCATGCTATGAGTCGTAAGAACTTAGATTTATCAGTTTTTCCTTTCCCATGAGAATAGGAAAAAGCATGGAAGAAAAATAGTTTTGCGAAGGTTACAGTTGCAAAGGAACATTTTTCCATGTGTCCCAGTGTGAATGTGGATAAAAGAATAAGACAGTTCTTACATCACCTTGCCCCCTTAAGCAGACTGTTAACTAAGAGAAGCTATAGAATTATTACTTCTTCTGAAACCTCTAATGAGTCAGGATTTTATAAATAAGTATTACTCATGATTTTATGTACCTTGTTTTACACTAACATGAATTTAAAATCTGGGCTGCTAACAAAAGTTTCGGAATGAGTCCCCTTACTTTTTGTAAAAAACACAATAGACAGATTTCTGACATATTCAATCTGAAGAACAGGCCTGCTCAGATAGGATTTATCGTTGTGCTTCCATACAGATACACAGAGGACTTCTTATTTATTGATTGATTGGTTGATTGATTAAATTAAATATCATAAAACTAAAACCATCTATAATCTCACTACCTAGAGACATTCACTGTTAGCTACTCACAAAAAGTCATCACATGTGATTATGTTACAAATCACTTATGCTTCTCAACTTCTTCCTTTATTTCAGGAAAGTATCTAAATCTTTATGATACTACCAAACAAAGTAGGTTTCTAAGAAAATTCAGAATAGAAAATGTAGTAATCCAAAGCAATATCTTGGGGGTGGGGGTGGGGGAACATTGGCTTTATCCATCCTAAGTTGGAATTCTAGAAATATACAGTACAAATAAAAAATTGTAATAGGATATGTAATGTACATAAGTTCAGAGCCATTCTCTCTCTCTCTCTTTTTTTTTCCATTGTTTTTCCAGAAACAATGCTTTATGCATTAAAGAATTTGGGGAAGTTTTCTGGCACTAGCCCTACTGTTTCATTGTCAAGTGTAAAAAGATTATAAAGTGGGTTTTTCTGATTTAAACTAAGTTTGAAGACTATAGAGATAACTATCAACAAATGGGTTTGATGTATTCTTTATCACAAACCTAAACATCCTTTTGGGTAAGTTTTCTACTTTGAAAGCTACCTTGGACTTCATTCACTAGAGGTAAAGATCCACAAGTTAAAAAAAGTAATTGTTTTTTTTTTTGTTTTTTTGTTTTTTTTAAATTTTTTTTTCAACGTTTTTATTTATTTATGGGACAGACAGAGACAGAGCATGAACGGGGGAGGGGCAGAGAGAGGGAGACACAGAATCGGAAACAGGCTCCAGGCTCCAAGCCATCAGCCCAGAGCCTGACGCGGGGCTCGAACTCACGGACCGCAAGATCGTGACCTGGCTGAAGTCGGACGCTTAACTGACTGCGCCACCCAGGTGCCCCAAAAAGTAATTGTTTAAAAGAAGAACAAAACTATTTAAGCAATTCTTAGTACACCTACATTAAAACACCCAAGTTTCCAGTCCAGTAAGAATAAGAATGAAAAATGAAGCAATCTATCACAGCTATGTACTCTAGAATTTTGTTTAGATGCCATCTAGTTGGGTATATGTAGTATTCATGTAAACATATGATAGTCTATTTCAAGGTGAATAACAAAATTCAAATTTACTTGTTTTATTCCTTTTGTTTTCTCTTCATTCCATGTAAAGGAACCCTATTCTTTTCAATGGAAAAAAGAAATGTTAGTAGAACAAAGAGTGAGTGGAGGGGATGATTGGGATGACCAAAACTCTCTGTCACACTTTACCAGATACATAACCAGAAAAATGAATTTTAATACATTGGCTTAATTCCCAGCTGGAGGAAATAAGCAATCATATTTCTTTATGTCATGCTTACTTTATGGTCTGTTGTTTATTTACTATGATTATAATTAGTGTAAAAATGTTTCTTTTAAAATGAATGTAACCATGCCTTAGAAAAATTTTGTAAGATTTGAGTTAATTTAGGCAATGCAGAGAAATATAGCAAGTGTTTCTTAGTTTTAAGCTTATGATATAAAAGTATAACAGATTTAAATGATACCCCTCCCCTAAATAGCCCATATATTCCTAATGTCTTTACTCAGTAGCACAGAAAATAAACACTCTCTTAAAATTCCATATTCTTATTTGTTCATTCATTCAACAGATTTTTAAGAATCTTCCATGTGCTTTACATTTCTCTAGATCCTGGAGAGACAAAAAGAAGAGAGGGAAACATTTGTCTTCATGGAATTTATATTCCAGAAAAAGCATTTGAGAAAATTTCTACTATATGCATTCAATAAACACTTATTGAATGCCTCTGTAGTGTTTTCCTATATAACTAGTTGAAGTTATATACTTATATACTTATATAAGTTATATACTTATAACTATATAAGTAGTTGAAGGAGATAACATACTTTGGTGGCTTGAATATCATCTTTCTAAAACATCCCTCAATCCTAAACTAATTGCTTCCTTGTCTGTGTTCCTGTGTGGCTTTATATGCACCTATAACATAACAAAGGTCACACTGCATTATACTTGTATACTTGTGTGTATACTTGTATACTTGTTTGAATGTCTCTCTTCCCCTTGGTGTCTCCATGAGGACTGTAACCCAGTTTTATTTATGTCTTATCCCCATGAAGAGCACAGTCTTGTCTGAGGGAGTGACTGGTGTTGAAGAGGGTTGAATATGTCACTTTTGCATTCAGAAAGCTTTCATTTCAATGGGGATGGAAAAGGAGATAGGAGAACCCATTCATTAAGTCAAGTTCTATAAGAGATAGGCTATCCATCATGTAAATTTTCAATTAAAAGATCCCCAACAGAATAACAATTTAAAGAGAGAGAGAGCATTTATTTAACATGCTAAGTGAGGAATGTTAGTTGGCCACTTCATAAAAGAAAAAAAAAGATTATTTTCCTAGATATTTAAATAAAAACTTAAGGGAATCATGTTTATATATGACAGCCTTAGTCTCAGATTAGCTAAAGCAAACAAGCCCACGTATGAAATAATTACATCCACAGAAAGATAAGCATTTACTAAATCTTTGGCAAAAACCAACTTAGAATCCCCCTACCTATCTGAGTTTCCACATATTTGAATGGTGAAAAATAGTCAAAGCATCTAATTGGAGGATCAGCAGGGAAACAGTAAGCGGATGCTCTGCCCTGAAGAATTGTGTTTCATTCCCAGTCCTCCTTTGTCACATCCTCATTCCTCTTCCCAGTATACACAGAATCAGTGCTTAACACTTTGACTGAAATGGGCAACATCTTCTGGCGGCTGTTGTTTAACTGGTCACTTATATTCTTGATGTAAATGGTGTCCTCTTCTCTTTATTTTTTTTAACGTGTATTTATGAGAGAGAGAGAGAGCAAGGAAGGGCAGAGAGAGAGAGGGAGACAGAGGATCCGAAGCAGGCTCTGTGCTGACAACAGAGAGTCCCCCACAAGGCTCAAACTCATGAACCTCGAGATCATGACCTGAGCCATAGTTGGATGCTTAGCTGACTGAGCCACCCAGCCACCCCAGTGTCCTCTTTCTTCCTCTTTAAATTCATCTGCTCAGACATAAACCATATTGTCAAGGAGTGTAGGAGCTACATGCCTGCATATTTTGCATCATATATAATGTGTGATATATTTTTGACACACTCTACTTTTTTAATATTTATTTTTGAGAGACAGACAGAGAGTGAGAGAGAGCGCGTGTGCGCACATGAGTGGGGGACGGGCAGAGAGAGAGAGGGAGACAGAGGATCCAAAGTGGGCTCTGTGCTGGCATGGGCTTGAACTCAAGAATTGTGAGATCATGATCTGAACTGAAGTCAGACACTCAACCAACTGAGCCACCCAGGTGTCCCTGACATACCCTACTTCTGAGTCTTTTTTTCTTGAATGAGTCAGAAAGAGGGTGAATGAGTGAGTAATCAGTAGAAATTAGATAAACAGAATTCGGTTACCAGTAAAATTTGAACAATACCTGTTTATTGAATGCCTGTGACTCAGAAGAACTTCATGGCTGTTGAAAAACAGCTCTTCTAGTGATCGAAAATGCCACCATTGTTTCACAAAGTAAGAGTTTTATTTTAAAGTTTATTTATTTATTTTGAGAGAGAAGGAGGGACAGAGAGAAGAAGAGAGAGAACCCCAAGCAGGCTTCTTGCTTTCAGCACAGAGCCTGACTTGGGGCTCAGTGTCATAAACCCGTGAGATCATGACCTGAGCCGCAATCAAGAGTCTGATGCTTAACTGACTGAGCCACCCACCTGCCCCAAGAATTTTATTGAGAAAGAAATAGATCCGACTTGGGGTATTCAACAACAAAACAGGAAGGTGAAAGTAATGCCCCCACTTCCCTTGGCATAACCATTTCATTTTTTCTCCACCTCATCGCACCTTGCCCTCTCTCCCAGAAAGACTCCCTTCCTTGGGGAACACATGGAAATTATTCACGTTGTCGGACTGATAATAGGCCCAGCTCATGGAATGCCTTGAGGACCTTTCACATAAATTGACATTTCTAGATTTAAATAAGAGGTTAAGGGAGCTTTCTGAATTGTCACATTAGTTGCAAAACTCAGTACTTTCAACATAGAGTGGGACTTTTATTGGAGAGAGAAGCGAAAGATGCCACTATGTATTTTGAATATGGTTTGAGTCATTGTAGACACAGCCGGAGGTCAGGCCCCAAAGTATTTTCACTGCCAGAGGGACAGAACAAGATCACCTGTCTCAAGAAAAAGGAGTCAACAGGGCCTAATTATGTGCTTCTCTTAGAAGGCTTTATCATTTACTTCTTCTGGTGGCTTTGACCTATAATTATCACCTTCTTTGTTATGGTCCTTAAGGAGTCCAACTGCTTTGGCCATCCTAATGGTGGTGATCTGAGTAGTGCTGAGTGTTTGTTTACATTCCTGAACTTTTGGAACGCACTTGCTCCCCACACTGTGACCCAGGCAACAGTGACTGATAGAGGAATCCCACTGTGCACTGTTTCTCCTACATTAGGTGATGAGCACTTGTGACCATGCTTCTAGCCCGACTTGAATGACAGCCTCTTATTTCAGAACCAGTAAGAACCACAGACATCTTCTTTTGAAGGCATCTCTAAGTGATGGCAGTTGTAGAGCAATTAAAACAAAGTCTGTGACTTTTTACTTAGCAGATACGATGTTTCTGTTTGCTGCTAATAGCATTATTTTTCTTCAGAGCAGGACAAAATAAAAGATCTGAAAATGTATCTATATATCTATATATCTATATCTATCTATCTATATATATATGGTTTATTTTTTGCATAAAGGGTTGAAAATTTGAGTCAGTCGTACACACACACACACACACGATATCCCTTCGAGAAAAATCAGTCTGAGAAAGGTATTTCAAGAGAAATGTAAATTAAACAAAAAATGATTCCCAAGCTTTTTTGGGCTGCAAGTGGCCATTTAGATGAATGCCTTCACCCCTGTGATATTGCCAAATATGCCAATAACAAGTGAAACCTATCTCAGATATTATTCCTAAACATTTTTGTAAACCGGAGGGGGGGGGGGGAGTTTTAAACTATGTGTCTTTATTTTAAGAATTTTAATCGCTAGAAATGTTTAGCTACCAAATAGAAAACACCAATACAATATAATTATATTTTTAATCAGTGAATTTTGATCATGACAAAATTTCTTTTTTTTTTTTTTTTAATTTTTTTTTTCAACGTTTATTTATTTTTGGGACAGAGAGAGACAAAGCATGAACGGGGGAGGGTCAGAGAGAGAGGGAGACACAGAATCGGAAACAGGCTCCAGGCTCTGAGCTGTCAGCACAGAGCCCGACGCGGGGCTGGAACTCCCGGACCGCGAGATCGTGACCTGGCTGAAGTCGGACGCTTAACCGACTGCGCCACCCAGGCGCCCCATCATGACAAAATTTCTTGTAATGTTCATTATGATGTTCTCTGGTCCAGAACTGGTTAGGTTGTTTCTTCATTGGCATGTATTTTGTATTCTCAGAAAAGTTGTCCATCTTTCTGACCCACTTAAAAGAAAGAAAAAGAAATGCTTTGCAAGCTACAAATTCGCGGGATTTCATCCTGATACTGGTTTTCAGCCCAAATACACTTTGATCCATTGTCTTTTGACACAGACCTCTGATGCCCGAGGAGTGCAGAGCCACGGTACAGCCTGCACAGACATTGACTTCGGAATGCTCCCGGCTCTGTCGGAACGGCTACTGTACCCCTACGGGCAAGTGTTGCTGCACCCCAGGATGGGAAGGGCACTTCTGCAGAATTGGTCAGTATATCTGTTGTGCCCAGGAAAGGCTGGGCACGGGGCAGTCCTTAGGAACTCAAGAACTTACCATCAGCTATGTCTTCTAGAATTATCTACGGCTCAGAATTTAGCCGTTTATAATGTGAATGCTCAGTCTGTTTCTGAACTTGCAAATGAAATCTTTCCCATTCTCTTAATGTAAACAATTCACATATATAAGTTAATCATAAATGTAAAAGACTCTGAAATAACTGAGTCCTTTCAAATGGTGAAAAATGAAAACAGCACAACTAGATCATCTGTACAGGCTCTCAGTCCCAGGTTTGAGATTTCACACCAGCCAATGACCTAGTGTTTGCAAAGCCCCTCTCCAAGTGCCAGCATTTTCCAGACACCCCATAAATGCCCTCCCTAACTTTACTGCCTGCCTTCTTGCTACAGTGCACTAAAAACAGGGTTTTTCAGTGGGTGTTATTAAATAAAAAGGAGAAAACGCAATTATCTAGGGGCACATTATGAGATTTTTTAATTCTTTTTGCCACTCCCTTGTGAACCATCAACTAGGTATGCAGCTGCTCAGAGACAGCAGAAGAGATTTATTCCACGGTTACCCTATCCTTTAACCAGGGATTTCCTCAATTACATGCAATGATGTTTAAATTCTACTTGGTGTGAAGAAAATTAGATAGATTCAGATACCTAGCGTCTAGGATGTATGTGGTGAAAATCCATTTTCGGGAGAATTTTTTTTTCTTTTTATGTTATCTATATGTGATGATGGATGTTAGCTGAATCTATTGTGGGAAATCATTTTGCAATATATGTAAACCAAGCCATCCTGCTGTATACCTGAAACTTTTACAGTGAGACATGTCAATTACTTCCCAGTAAAACTGGAGGAGATTTCCATAAGGACAAATGCATTTTTAATGCGTTTTCAACAACCAGCATATACATATTACTTACAAATATTTCAAATCTTAAAGCCTCTCTTGCCAATGAAAATGTGTTACAAATTCATACTTAATATTATAGTTAATGTGTAAATGTTATTTTTTCTTTATTTGAAAAACATATTTGTTCCAAAAATTTCAACCGTAACTTCTCTATATATTGTCTAACAAAACGTAGGCCACATTTACAGTCACATACGCAGTGTACAATTTAAGTTTAAATTGATTCAGCACTAATAACACTACCTGGTTGATTAATACCATGGTTATATATCTAGGAGAGAGTTATAATTAAAAGTCTACAGAAATTAGGTAATTACATTAGTTAAAATAGCTGCTTACATTTTATTTACCCATTCTGTCTTCTTTTTCCTTAGTTGACAAAAAATGAGGATCAGTGTTCAAATGCACAGATATTCTAATTCCTGATAATGTATCTTCATTCTGCCCCCTTTAATGCCTGACAATACCTATTCTCTCTGCTTCTTTTATATAGTGTCCATTCTGTTTTATTCCTTACTTTGGATTTTGCCTGACCTCGTAAGTCACCTCAAGTTATCAGATAACAAATATTTATTGAGTGCCTTCTAGCAACAGTATGTTTAAACTGAGGGTAAACAAATTATTTTAAATATAGGTGCATTATACATACCATTATAAATAATGATAATAATAAGTGATGTAAATGAAAATTGACATTCTTTGAGATAACATGAAGTTTTATTTCAGTAAAGTACTTTAGTCTTTCCACTTATCAGTTTAAATAGTTTGAATATATAAGATCAGAACCATTTTATAAAAGTAATCTATTCATGATATTTTTGACCTAAGCAAGAACTTTATTCATATACTAACATAGTTCATCAACCACAAATGTAAAAAAGAAAATCATCTCATTATTCTCTTGTTGTTTCTTTTCCATTTGTCAACCACAGACCCCTGGGTTTTGATTAATGCATTTGAAAAGGTTAAAATAACCCTGTCCCTTGAAAGTATGAAGACACGTGTTCAAGGAATTTGTTTCTGTCTTCGGTGGCTGCACAGCCCACATTTATCCCATCAGTAAAAGACAACTTCTAAAACCAATTTTATCTCTCCATCTCATTTTAGCAGTAAATCTTTACATTTCCCACCTATATTGTGGTGGTAAAAATCCTTTTATGAAGAGATTCTGTGTGGAGAGCCACCCTGAAAAGGATTGGCCCGCTGCACTGCCCCAGAAGGGGCCACAAAGTGTAATCAGAGATGAAGTGATGCTGTGCACCCCCTCGGAGCTAAAGGCAGGAGGAATCTAAGGGAGCTGTTCCATCTGACCAAAACTGAGAACTGACCCTTCCTGTATGTTGCCCTGGAGATGCTGAAGCTGCCGCGTCTCCCTCTCAGGCCAGGCCCTTCCCACATTAAGGCCCTGCCCTGGAGAAATGGGAACATGGAGTTACTTGGAAGGCCCTCTGTTGGAAATGCCCTCATGGAGCAGACATATTTGAAGAACTAAAATCCTCGTTTTAAATAGAGTCAGTTCTGCAAGGGCTTGAAATGGTTTCCCGTGATCTCCGCTTCCCTGGAAATGTCTCCCATTCTCTACTGAGTCCTGGCTCCCACATAACTGTGGGTCTGGACTGGAAACCTTCTTTCCTTCTTGTTATTTACTATCTTTTGGATCACTGTTTGACTGGCTACCTCCTTCTTCCCCTCCTTTCCCTTACTCATCAGATATTTGTTGGCCTCGTTACTCGATGCTGTTTCTGACATGCAGAATGAGAGTGTGATTTTGTTGCTTTTTCTTTTCCTGCCAGCAAAATGTGAGCCAGCGTGTCGTCATGGAGGTGTCTGTGTGCGACCGAACAAGTGCCTCTGTAAAAAAGGCTATCTTGGTCCTCAGTGTGAACAAGTGGACAGAAACATCCGCAGAGTGACCAGGGCAGGTATTCTTGATCAGATCATTGACATGACATCTTATTTGCTGGATCTAACAAGTTACATTGTATAGTTTCTGGGACTGTTTGAATCTTCCTTTCCAATGGGCATTTATTTTTTATCCTGTCATTAAAAAGAAAGACTGTTCTCCTGCTACACACTTCCTGTGATTTCATTTTCTTTTATTAATTTAAAAATAATTTCCAGAAATGTGCAGATCCTGTGTGTGTATGTTGGCACGTTTGTTCACATATGCACATACACACACACACACACACTCACAACCTCTATACGCGTGGTTGCATAACAGATGGGTTTTAAATATATATATTTCCTTGTGTGGGGTAATTTACACAGAAGTTCCATTGTAAATTGATAACGGAATTTTTATGTCACCAAAAGAGATTATCTGACTTCCCAGGAATTTTCTGTCTGTAATAGCTAAAGTCAACTTTAATGGAGTTTTGAAACATTACTGTGCAATCTGATGGATCTAATAAAAAAGGCAATATTTTTATATTAAAGGATTATAATGTGAGAGAATGTTTCAGAACTCCCTGATGAATTTTTAATGGGCGACGATATAAAATTGTAATCTTCATTTGTATCAATGTATCCAATTACAGAATGTTACCCACTTACCTTCTTATTGGCAGAGAAATCCGGTTACTCTAGTTTAATCTCAAGATTGTTTTCAAGCGTTTTATAATTAAATCATAACGGCATATTCTGAAATCAATCTTCCTAAAAGGTCTGCTTTTATTATATATTGTATCTAACAATAGGCACTGGGTTTGTGTTACCTATTTATATTTTTTATTTTATTTTTATAATATAGACATCACCTAGATGAAACATCTTTGCCCTGTCCTGTAAAATACTAAAGTTACATTTTTCACCAACTTAATTGGAAAGAAGGGGAGTGAGAAAGCAAACAGTCTTTAATGTGCTGTGGATCTAATCTAGCAATGTGCCCCTGTGCCAACATGTAATCATTAACGACGGATGAAAAAGCAAGAAAACAGCCAATCCTTATAAAATTCCAGCATTAAACATATGTAAAGTGCTTTTCACCATAGCAAGACTGTCAGAGTATATGTGATTAGAACGTTGCAGATTTCACACTGAATGAAACTCACTGGAGAAGAGCTCACTCGTTTCTAACAAATCTTGGCTATGTAAGCTTAAAATACTAATTCTTGCCAAATATGAGTTTTAATGTATATGTTCCTTTTAAGACCTCAGTGAAAATCCTCTTTGGTTAATGTATGAATAAATTTCTATAAATGTTCTGTTCAGGTTTTTAAAGAAATGCCATGATCTAATTTAAAACTGCAAAAAGTCTGATAGACATTTTTCTTACTGGTTTTTGAGGCCAGCTCTCCACATTTGGATTGTAACAAAATCATAAGGCCTCTTTGCACTACTGAGAAAGCATCTATCGTGACGTGCACACACCCGCTATGGGTTGTCCTTCTGTAAACATCTGTTCTTCCAGAATCTAAATTGTAGACTAGTATAGAATATGAGCACAGGCTGACTGTCCAAACCCACTCCTTACCTTTGGGAATATGAACCTCAATTAAAAAGAATAAAATCGGGTAACTAGTATTTCTCTATTGTTTTAAAGTGAGAGGTTTGCAATTAAAGCACAGTGAGCATTTATGTAGAAAGGTTGGTTAAGTACACTGCTCTTGTCTTCCATATATGATTGCTTAAGTTTCAAGTGACCTCATGCCAAATGGAAATGGGTTGAGAAATCTTGGTTCAGTGCTTAGTGAACAATAGCCTGCATTAAAAAGTGCATGCATAATTTTGCACAATTTAGATTCAATTGACAGTCTATTCAAAGAAGTCTCAGGATTAAATGAGCATGGAGACCAAATTGCCCTCTTACCCCAGAAAAGGGGTGGTCCCTTCTAGTCACACTAACACTTCATTGGCCCAAGAGTGTGACAAATCTTGCAATGAACCTGCAGTAGCCCGCATCTGGAGGTTAATAGCAGTCTTTTGTCTCCTTTGCTTTCTCTTCATAGCCCTTTTACTGAATTCCATCACAGAAAGTTTTACAATTAAAAAAAAAAATGTCCTGACAACCATTTTTGTAAATGGACCTTACCATCTAATCGTCCCTTATTCAACGTGGGTGACATTAACAAAATGTGAACTTCTGGTGAGGGAGCCAGCTGTCTAAATCTGTCAAATTGTGCAGTTTTATTACACATTCTCCTGTTCATAGTTTCACTGAAAACAATAAGGATACTGCTATATATTCAGCAAAATCTGAAAAATCCAGGGTTTCTTCTTACACACTTAATCTTTCCATCTCTTCCAAAAGAATCTTTCCAAACGAAAAGGTGTTATATTGCCATTAGTCCTACTGTTTAAAAATATCTATATTAAATTGACCAGACCCAAACGTTTACACAGTCCTTTCCCAAGCGAAAGAGTTTCAAATGTCTTAGAAAAACATATGTACCCCAGGTGTCACTGCCTTTTCTATTGTGAATCATTAGAATAAAAGGCTAAACTCTTCTAAAAGCGAAGATAGCAAGATCCATGGATATTAAACCCGAGCAAAGAAAGTCAAGTCGTTGGAGCCATTTCTTTTTGTTCTTGGGAGAGACGTAAATAGCGGTGGCTAATTGATGGCGACATATTTTAAACTCAGTGATCATTTCAAAAAAATCTTTTGACCTTTCTTTTTTCCAGTCAGATTTTTAAACTGTGACTGGAGAATTCTCTTGAATGATCCATGATAGGCAGGTAGGAATTGGTTAAAATATGAGCTAGGGAAAAAGTTACTGTTTTGTCCTATGAATGGCAATGTCTACTTGGTTCTGGAAGCACACAATCAGAATGCAAAAAATCATGTCCTTGGTATGAGTGTAGATGTGTGAGATAAAGCTAAAATAAATAAATAGAAAAATGTATATTATTACTCCTTTGTCCATTCTGGACCTTAAGCTTTGGGTGTCCATTTAATGTGAAATGCTGTTATGGAAGTTATAAAGGGTTGGAAAAAAAAAAAACTTTCTACCATGGCTTTGGCCAAACTCTTGTCCTGGTTAATAGAACCCTGCTTTCTGGCCAGTTATTTAAGGTAATGAGAAGAAAACTGAATTGGCACATCATTAAACTGAAAAGAAAAGAAGAGTTAAAAAAAAATAAGGTGTGCGATGATAAAAAGTTCCATCTATACCTTTTCTTCTTGGAGTTTTGTTTCGGTGTGGCTATTGTAAAATATAGGTCTTACTCTTTCACAAAGAATACTCAGAAGTTTTCTCAGATTATTGGACTATCTCATAAAGAAAGAGCAGAGAAACATACACATACAACATAGACGCACGACCTGAATAGAAAACCATTCTCTTTTTCATTTATATACTTCAGAGCAGGTGCCTCTTCTCTATTGATTTCTTTGAAAATAATTACAGCCCAATGTATTAACAACCTTAATATATTTCTTTTCGGTATTATTTTTTAATCTCTGAATCATAAACTGTATAATAAGCCTACCAGGTATGAAATATGAGGTTAGATGCTACATCCAGGGTCTTTCAAAGCACACATTAACTTAAACTTAATTATTAGTCTAACATTCTTAGCTTTGAAACAGAAAAGAGAAAGCAAGACCAAATTTTTAAGAGGAAAAATATGTATACCCTAGGCAGATGTAGTTGGCTGATTGATATGTTAAAGTTTCTGAGCGTCTCTACAGAATGTTACCTATAGTATTTATCTCTACCCCCATCTCTGTCTCTCTCTCTGTCTCTCTGTCTCTCTTCTCTCACCTTCCCTCCCCCCCCCATATATCCTTCTTCCTATAACCTCTTCCTGCTCTTCCATTTCTATCAGTTTTGACTAAACAGACATGTCTTCAGTAGTACACCCATAATGAAGATGTCCTGGGGTAGATAGCTATTGATTTTGCTCATTATGATCTTTGTTTTCCTGAAAAACACCCTCTCCCAATGTCACATGTGCTCAGACTCTATCATGAAGAACAGTAGACAAATATGAATATATTAGATCGACCTATTACAGTTGTCGAAAAAATAACCAAAAGGATAAATGACTACAATCCTGGATGCTCCAGCTTGGCTTGTGTTCCATCATAGATACAGGAAAACACAAAGAATACCCCAGTCAAGAGCTTGAGCTAACAGTAGTAAAAGTTAGTAGCTATTTCCTAGTCAGGCATGACCATCTGTATGGAGTCTGTTTTGAAGATTATTCCAAATCTCTCCTTTCCCCACCTCTGGGTTGAGACTTGAACTTGCGGAGAAATCAGACCAAAGTTCCATGCCCCGAAAATGTACATATATCTGTATCCGTGCTAGGAAGTTAGTGAGCCTATTATTGTGAATACTTTCAGAAAGGCCCTCTTCAGAATATCCTAAAGAAATACGTTTGCTATCTTACGTTCTTTCTCTTCATCACTCTAACACAAATTAGTCATACCTCCAATAATTAACGATGTCAGAGAAGGTGGACACTGAATAATAGAAGCATTTTGATATGAAAAATACTAAAACCATGACCTTAAAATCTGCCAAACACTAATCCTAGCCAACTTCAACACTTCTGTCTCTTAAATATCTTCTCGTAAGGTTTAAAATTGCTTTAAAATAAGTGTTTAGGACAGTGAGCTGCATTCAAGACATCACGAGTGCCATTTTCTTGTCCATCATAGTGGTACCCTCCCTAGCTGCTAGGAAGAGATGTATTCATTTGTCAGCTCAGCACTTTTCTTAAAATCTCCAATTAAATCTGAACCCAGGAGATGCCCATTATTTACCTTGCTTTCTTTTGTATAGGTCATATATAAGCAGATTGAAAAAATAAAGAGTAAATAATGGATTCCTGGTATCCACATAAAGCCTTAGGTCTAAAAATTGTTAATGCTTTTTTTTTATTACACACTGACTTACCACAAAAAAAAAAAAAAAAAGATATCAATTCAACATGAATTCTAACCTATTAGAATTTGCTCATGTATACCACAGTCAGACATCTAGTTTCAGTAAGGATATTTTTTTGCATGTGTCAATTATATATTACTTAAAATCAAAATATATGTATATTTTATATATACATGCAAATTAACAAATGTTTGGTGGGTTATCTCAATTGACTGTAATATGTTAAGTTAAAAAAACACATTTTAACACATAGGATTGAAAGAACAGAACATTAACAGTGCTGTAAAATTCATAATGGATAAATTTGTAATAAACTTTGTCTTCATAGTTAGAAACTAATTCCAGTACATTTCTCTTTGCACTGACGACTAGCCAATAGTTTCCATTCATATGAACAATGTGTGATCAGGTTTGGTGTAGTCTATGCCCAGAATGTATGTTGGGTGTTTCTTTACCCCATTCTTAAAATCTGAGACATGACTTTTCCTAGAATAAGTTAAGATTACATGTATAGTAGAACCTAATACTATTAATACATTCTATTCATAATACTATTATTGAGAAATTAAATTGACAGCCTTACGAGAATCAGGTGCTCTCCGTATCTCATATCCACAGGACATTTTTGGACATGCATTTCACCAAGAACCACATAGTAACAAGATAAATGATATGAAGGTAGTATGGAATTTGGATGGCTTGATTCCCTAGGACATATTAATTTGAAAGAAACCCATCTAATTAAAATGAAAACATTATCAAATCATTATCATCAATAAGCATAAAAGAAATCTGAAAAAACAAAACAAAACCCCTGTGTCTTCCCTGGCTTTATCTTTATGATTAATTTAGTCCAGTTTTAAAGAATAGTTAGCTTTCTTATTCTTCTAACGTGTTTTCGTTCTTCTAGCTGTTCATTTTCCTTTAGGTTGTTGACAAGTAACGAATCCTTGCCTGAATTTCTGTTAGGACGTGGAAAGCTGTGAGAACAAGTGGTAAAGGCAGGTACATGTTTGAGGGAGCAGAGGTAATATAGGTACTAGTTGGGATTTGCATAAATGTTCTTCTGAAGGGTAATAGGCAAAGTCATTGGCTCAGATAATCCCTCTAAATTTGACTTAATCTGATTTATTTAACCAAGTTATTAAAACATTCAGTTCTCTTTGATCAATCCTCTATTATTCAGCTACCTTTCCATTCATTAACTCCACAAATATTTATTGAAGTGTCTGGAATGATTATGTGCTATAGAAAAGGCAAGGATGTTTACAATGGGGGATTGTGAGCCCAGTGGGTATGATGAACATGTTTGAAGCAAAAGACAATAACCAGTCACACCCAAGCAGCTCCAATTCAGCTCAACTTAGAGTCCAGCAATAATAGTACAGATGGCCTAAAGTACATCTGTGTGTATCTGTACGTGTGCACACACCCATGTATATATATATTTATCTATCTGTACAAACACTACATATGTATACACACTATCTATGTAATATATAATATATGTATAATGCATATAAATTCTAACAAGTGTATTTGTGTTATCTTTAAAATAGAACGATTGTATCTTAAAGTGGTAAATGCAGAGAATTGGATTTTATTGTTGATCTGTGGATTTAATGATTTTTAGGTGAAAAGGATGTTTAAGTGTACAATTTCTTTTCTTAATTTAATATATTTATGTAAATGCATGCCTGAAATTTGGTTAGATTGGCTGTGTTTTGTGTCCTTTAACATGATCAAATGTATTAAACTTTATCTTATGACCTGATGTATATGTGCTATTCTAAAATTCTTTTTTATTTTAGTATTCAAAATTTTTCCTAAATATTCAGAATGGTTATATAAATGCTTATTTTAAAATATTCTGTACACAAACTACTTCTTTAAAATATGCTTTCCTGTTGTCACTTTTCATGTTCTAATTTTAAAATTTTATTCCCCAAAATATATGCCAATGTTAAGGGTCAGTTTCATTGCATATATATGTATATATGTGTATATATGTGTATATATATGTATATACGTATATACATATATATGTATATATATGTATATATATAATCAGATGGCTATAAGAGGTTATGTTGATTCAAATTTATTCTATGTTGTAAATAGTTTAAATCTGATCCCTTTAAGTCAGTAAGAATTAATAAGTGAAAAATGTAAAAGAGCAGTTGAGAGTGCTGAGTGCCCAAATTGAAAGGAAGAAGTATATAGAAGGGGAGGGACATGAGAAAAGATTATTGCAGATACCCCAAAACTTGCCATTTGCCTCCAATTAACCCTATCAGGAGTATTTATATATATCATCAGATATGGTATTTTGAACATAAATTTTAAATCTACCAATATTCTTTTTTTTAAATGTTTTATTCATTTTTGAGAGACAGAGACAGAGCACAAGCAGGGGAGGGGCAGAGAGAGGGAGACACAGAATCCAAAGTAGTCTCCAGGCTCTGAGCTGCCAGCACAGAGCCCGACGCGTGGCTCGAACCCGTGAACCGCGAGATCATGACCTGAGCCAAAGTCGGACGCTTAACCGACTGAGCGAGCTACCCAGGAGCCCCATAATCCACCAATATTCTTTAGAAGAGCAAAATGACTTCATCTGGGTCTCCTTTCTTCCTGAATAAATACATCTCTTTGACTCATTGAGAAGAAAAGCTGTTTCTCCATAAGAGATCATTATTTCTAAGAGAAGAAAAAGTGTTATAAGGTGCTTATTCATAGGCAGAATCCCTGGGATCAGATTAGTCTCTAAAAGTTTCAAGTTAGGCAAAATCACTCCGTGAAAAGTACCCTTTAGTTCATTCCACATTGGCCGGGGAGCACCAGAATTCTCTCTTCCTCAGGCACTGCACTTCTAGGTCTTAGCGTGTGTCCCCACAGTTCAGCCCTTAATCACCCTGTGTTTCCTGTGCATGTCTGGTCTTCCAACCAGATCATAAATCTCCTGAGGGCATCTTCTACCTTTGTAATCCCTGACAGAGAGCTCCTGCATACTTGCCTTGAGGAAAATAATAATCATACGTATGTAACAGCCTAGAGACGCTAATCTCTCTGGGTTCCCTTGCTCTCCCTTGATTGGCTTCTCAGCTCTGCCATCACCAGTGTAATCAATTGCCCCACATTCAATTTCCTTTGTTGTAAACACTTGTAATGGTTTCTGTTTTCCTTGTTTAGAACATGATACATGTATTAGAGTGCTTTAGACACAGACGAGAAGAGATAACATAGTGAAATTACGAAGGGACACGATGAGATCTCCTGTAAGAGAACACATTCATAATTCATTGCCTTCAATCCCAACGTAATCACAGGAAGATGAAGTCAGAGAGATCTTACCTGGAAACCTGATACAAACCCTTAAATTATTTAGGCAGCTGCCAATGGAAAAAGCATTCCCACAGTTGTCATTAAGAATTTTCATACCTCATGGGGTGTCTGGATGGTTCAGTCCGTTAAGCATCTGACTCTTGATTCGGCTTGGGTCATGATCTCATGGTTTGTGAGTTTGAGGCCTGCATTGGGCTCTGCGCTGACAGATAGCTCGCTCGCTCGCTCTCTGTCTCCCTCTCTCAAAATAAATAAACATTTAATAAAAAAAGAATTTTCACACCTCACATATGTCCTATTAAAAGTATCAGCTCCAAAAACAAACAAACCAAAACAAAACCTATCAGCTTCTAGTTTTGTCCAGGAGTCTGATAGCTAATTAAAGAGATAGTTTTATGAATTTGCTTCTTTACACTCATTATGTGTATATATATATATATATATATATATATATATATATATACTAATATACTATTTCCAAAGGAAGATAGCAGCTATGCTTAGTATCTCATAGAAAAGGTACAATTTTTCCTATTTGGAGTTCCAAAGAGGTCTCTCTGGAGATTAAAACCTACCATCATTCAAAGATGAGAAGATAAAAGGAAGAAAAACAACTTGGATGAAATCTTTCTTCTGCATTTCCATAATTTGATTTATGTTTGATTTCTCTATGACATTTTCTAATGTTAAAACCAACAGAATTTAAAAGAGGAAACAGGGGGCCAGGAAGAGGGAGGGAGAAGCCTGGGTACCTCCTGACTATGAAACTCATTCTTCTTGGGAATATGCCCACATCAGAAACTACTTGAGCTCACTCTTGTAACTTAAGAAGATGTTGTCAGATCCTTTTGACATATTTATAGCCTTATAATTAAAACTACTTGATGCAAAATCCATGTGCTTTATGTAAAGCAATGTATATTATCATAGACACTCTGTTCTATGATCTCCAGCTACCAAAGCCATGTATTCCAGGTAGATTGTCAGGAACCCTGGACGAGAGCTGTGAAATACGGATCCTGGTCTTGTATCGACACCTAATTAGCCAGGTGACATTGCGTAAATCTCTCGCTGCACCAGGACTCAGTTTCCTTATGTAAGGTTCCTTCCAGCTAATAACTCTAATACAGCTAATGCTGTAACAAGTATTTCTATTAATGTTACTAATCCGAGAATCCATGTGGATGACAGATTTGAAATTGGGAAATCTTAGATAGGAGTCTGTTAACTACTCCATTTCTTTTCTCTTTTTTTAAATGTTTTTATTTATTTTTGAGAGAGAGAGAGAGAGAACGAGCAGGGGAGGGGCAGAGAGAGAGGGAGACACAGAATCCGAAGCAGGATCCAGGCTCTGAGCTGTCAGCACAGAGCCCAACTCAGGGCTCGAACTCACAATCGGTGAGATCATGACCTGAGCCAAAGTGGGACACTTAACCCACTGAGCCCCCGATATTAACTAATTTTTAAATAAATTCATTTTAATCTTAGCTAGCTGGACCACACATTAAAATTCCTTTTCAAAGATTTCTTTTCCACAAACTTTCTACAACTTACTATTCTCTTACCAATAATGCACACCCTTCCTTGCCTTCTTCTCATATATGGTCATTTTCTTCCCTCCTTATCGTTCATATCTATCTCTGTATATATATTAGAATTCTAATATATATATTCTCTCTATATATATATTCTATATATTAGAATCCCTTAATTCTTAGTGAACACTAATAAGTAAGCAATTGTGGACCAACAAATTTATAAATGCGTTTTATAATACCTAGAAGCATACACCCTTTCAAATAGTACAGTCTTTCAGTGTGGCACAAGACATGGTTACTAACAGTCCTAAGTTTATCTTTAGTTTCTCAGCAATAGGAAGACAAAAGTAGACAAACCTATGTTCAGTGGTCAATGTTTTGGTGTTTTATCTTGCTTGGAAAATGATCCAGATATTTAATGAAATTCCAACATTTAATTTAACTTAGCAAAACCCGACAGTTTCAAGTTACCAAAAAAATCTGTGGAAGCTACTTTTTTTTTTAAGTACACATACCATAAAACATAATTATCGTGCCTAAAAACTCTTATCCCATATTTGTCGATATAAATCATTTGTTCCCAACAACTATGTTTACATAACTCACAAAAACTTTGAGACATTGGACAAGCTAGACACTATCTCAAGTGGATTTTCTTGCTAACAAATTTTGAAACAGAGATAACATGAATTTATTTGACTAATAAGCCCAGGGAGAATCAGTTATTTATTGGCATTATATTTAATGCTGATAACAGTGGGGACAACTGGGTGCCTCAGTCTGTTGGCTGTTGGACTCTCGATTTTGGGTCAGGTTATGATCCCAGGGTTGTGGGAATTGAGCCCCACATCGGGCTCTGTGCTAGGTGTGGAGCCTGCTTAAGATTCTCTCTCTCTCCCTCTGCGCCTCTCCTCCACATGTACTCTCTCTCTCTAAAATTAAAAAAAATACATGCTGATAACTCTGAAGACATGCCATTTTTTTTTTAATTTTTTTTTTCAACGTTTATTTATTTTTGGGACAGAGAGAGACAGAGCATGAACGGGGGAGGGTCAGAGAAAGAGGGAGACACAGAATCAGAAACAGGCTCCAGGCTCCGAGCCATCAGCCCAGAGCCTGACGCGGGGCTCGAACTCACGGACCGCGAGATCGTGACCTGGCTGAAGTCGGACGCTTAACCGACTGCGCCACCCAGGCGCCCCAAGACATGCCATTTTTATTAAACTAACAACTTAAAGGAGATTTTATTTATCAAAGATTATCTCCAATCATGTGAACTCGAAAAATATTTGGATTAGTTTACTTAATTTACATGAGCGCTTTTTTTTCTTTAAACCAATTAAATAAAGCTCTTTACAAATTAATTTTGCCAATATAATCCAGACATAGAAAAATATCACATATCTATCACATACATAACATACAAATAAACAGAGATCTTCTAGCTTTTGTTTAAGAAATTTTGGGGGCGCCTGGGTGGCTCAGTCGGTTGAGCGTCTGACTTCGGCTCAGGTCATGATCTCACAGTCCATGAGTTGGAGCCCCGCGTCAGGCTCTGTGCTGACAGCTGGAAGCCTGGAGCCTGCTTCGGATTCTGTGCCTCCCTCTCTCTCTGCCCCTCCCCTGCTCATGCTCTGTCTCTCTCTGTCTCAAAAATAAATAAAACATTAAAAAAATTTTTTTTAATAAAAAAAAAAATTTTTGGCCATGCCTCAGGTATGTTGGATTTAGGCTCACCTTAACGACCTCATTTTAACTTGATCACCTCTGTAAAGAACTTTTCCTCAAATAGGGACACATTCTGAGGTACTGAAGGTTAGGACTCCTACATACACATTTTGTGAGGGTGACACAGTTCAACTCATAACCCCGCGCTCCACAAATGTCATCGGACTTACTGAGGTCTCATTTTCGTTATCTTAAGGCAGAGCTTCTCAATCTTCAGTGGGCCTCCAGTCACCGGGGGACTTTGCTAAAATCCAGATTCTCATTCAGTAGGTCTGGGGTGGGGCCTGAGATTCTATATCTCTAATAAATTCCTAGGTAATGCTAATACAGCTGGTACGTGTCCCATCCCACACTTTGAAGGGCAAGGATCTAAAGCCTGTTTTATAAGTTTATAGGCTGTTTTAACTACAAGGCCAGAATTGTAATACTGTCCTCAGTGGAAACATGGCTCTGCCTCCAAAAGGGAACCGAGGATGTGTCCTAGATCTTAATTCCAGGCCTGTGCTTCATTGAGTAGAATGTACACAGGAGCACAGAGCGAATATTTGTGCGTGGCAGTTGGTCATCCTTATGATGTGAAGCTGGGGCTGCCTGCTGTTGGTACCACAGCTGCTGTTTTCATTTCAGCAATAGCATCATAATCGCACAAACAGCTACGATATTTTCAGGTACGCTGGAATTCATCTACCTGTTCAAAATAAACCTAAACTGGGTTGCTAAGGCAATATGTAACCATAAACAAAATATATGCTAGTTCTAAGCTATGCAAATTGTGCCAAGATAGTAGGTAGTCATAACAGAAAGCTGTGAAAGACTCCTATCAAGAGAAAAATATTTTTAAAGGAAAATATCACTGTGAATAGATATATTTAAATGAAGATACAGATTTGAAAAAGTAGAAAATCACTTTATCTAGAATTATGTCAATTCTAGGTAGAGAACTTTTGGAAGCAACTTTTAATGCTGCTCACAATAGAACAAAACATACCATCTGATTCAAATATTTATGCACTTAAAAATTTTTTTTAACATTTATTTATTTTTGAGAGACAGAGAGAGACAGAGCACAAGAAGAGGAGGGGCAGCGAGAGAGGGAGACACAGAATCCAAAGCAGGTTCCAGGCCCCCAGCTGTTAGCACAGAGCCTGATGCGGAGCACGGGGCTGGAACCCACGAACTGTGAGATTATGACCTGAGCTGAAGTCGGATGCTTACCCGAAAGAGCCAGCCAGGTGCCCCTGTTTATGCACTTTTTAGAGCAGGGGCTGCCCAGTAGAACTTTCTGTGATGATAGAAATGTATTCTGTCTGCAGTGTCCAATACAGTAGCCACTAGCCAGCCACATGTAGTTATGGAACACTTGAAATGTGTGACTGAGGAACTGAATGTTTAATTTTATTTAATTTTAATTAAATTTAAATTTAAGTTACCAGTATGAAAATAGAGTGTCTCCTTCAAAAACCAGACCTAAAGGCAATTCAGAGAGTTCAGTTTATATGTGTTGGTGATGTGTTTGTTTGATAATCCCTTATATATAATCCACACTAAAATATTTCACATTCCCTCTGACTTTGTTATGTTTTGATCCCATAGCTTATTCCAAATAGTATACTGTACTCTTACAGTACTAAAGAGTACTGTATAGCATTTGCTCTGAAATTTTTTACATTGGCTTTTGACCAAAACCAATAAAATTTTTAACTCTAGGTATAGTTTTATAGTACAGTTAAAACCATTATGCATGTGTGGAAACTATGCACTGTAATAATGTGTACGCACATCTCTGAGTATACAGATGAAGAGTAGCACCATATACATAGAATGTTGGTGGACACAAGTGATAGTGGCTGACTCTTATCATATGCCAAACTTCCCAAAGTACAGACAGAGGAACCAGGGGCATGGGAGTGCCTCTATGTGCCTTTATTTTTAGTTCTATAAAATTCTCCTGGAAGAGAAGAATTTTGGAGCCATAACCAACAACATTCAGAGAGAGCACAAATCAAATCCATTAGGCTGTCTCTATGATTCAGTTCCAACAATTTTACCACATGCAACCTGAAGTCAACTGTGAAGCATGAACAATAAGGTACAGTTAAGCATAATGTCAGGGGCCCCCCAAAAAATGAAAAAAAAAGATCTTTTCCTAAATGGAAGTAGACACAAAAGGCATAAGACAGTAGCAGTTCAGCTCAACCATGTGGAAGTAAGTGGGGGGTAAAAGTAATAACATCTAATACTTATGTGGTGCTATGTGCCAGGCACCTATTCTAAGTACCATAAAGAACTATGAAGGGTCTGAGATTTCACTCTACTTAGAAGCTAAAAATTAGCTTGTCATAATTTCATGAATGCTGGCAGAAGACATGAAACTCCTGGTTCAGAGACAAAGGACAGTTTATTACTCAAAACAATAACCATAACCAACATCCAGTTTTCTGAGCCCCAAATTTCATAAAGTAACACAGAAGGGGCCAGGTGCTACTTGCACACACAGTGGGTTCAGTTGCAGAAAAGGAACTTCGAGCTTAGGAACACCAACCCTTTTATGATGAACAGTAGGCAAAACTACCTGATCTTTGCATTAGAGGGAGAAGCTACCTCTGTTTTCCAAGGCTGTTTGCTATGTAAGCATCCTTGAAAAGATAGTTCAGAACAAAGGCATTCAGTGCTTCTGCTTTATAAGATATACAGAAACACAAAAGACCCATGAAGAATTGTCATTCGATGAGCATTTTACAAATATGAACTCACTTAACCTCCTCAACAACCATGTGAGGTAGGTATTCTTTCACCATTTCATACATGAGGAAATGGAGGGATACAGCATTCTTGTAGCTATTAAGAATATTAATATCTCATATTAAGCTATGAGAATTTGAACCCAACAATCTGTCTCTGGGAATGGCATTGTCCAACAAGATTATTACATAAGCCCTGTGTATCATTTAAAATTTTCTAGTAGCCACATTAAAGAAGTAAAATAAGAAATAGGCGAAACTATTTTTAATATCATATTTTATATAAATCCATGTACCCAGAATATTATTTCAACATGTAATCAATGCATAAATTATTAATGAAATATTTTCTATCCTTTTTTATACTAAGTCTTTGAAAACCAGTGTGTATTCCACACTTACAGTGCATTTTAATTCAGGCATGAAATTTTTATCAAAACTACTTGACAGTTGAAAAAGTAGATTCACATACCCCAGTTGTTCCAAGCATACTTAAATGCTTCTAATACCTGGACCAAGTTTTTAAAGGTAAACCAGTCAGGATTAAGCAAATTAAACATTCACTTCTTCAGCCACAGTAGCCACATTTCAAGTGCTCAATAGCCATGCCAGGCTAGTGGCTCCTGTATTGAACAGAATAACTTTAGAGCCTGTAGACATAACCTCTGTGCTCTCTTGCCTCCCAAAGAAAGTGCATTAAAAATGCACAGAATTGTAACTTAATTCTTTGTTTTTCTATTTTAGTTGTTTAACAAAGTCACAGTTGTTTATTTAATTATGCATGCCCTGCAGGTTGTGAGAGGAGCCAAGAGAGGGGACAGTGCAGTGTGGAGGATCAGAGCTCAGGCTCACAGACAGACAGACTCAGTCCAATCCATCGGTTCTCAGCCCTTCCTAGCTGTGTGACCATAAATATATTCCCTGACCTCCTGAAGCTCCAATTTATCTTTAAAGTAGGGCAATAATAGCCCCTCTGAGGACTAAACGAAGCCATTCACATGAAAGGCCTGGCCCAGTGCTTGGCACATGGTTCATGTTAATAAATGTCAGTCATTATTTGGTAACTAGAGAAAATTTAACACGAGACCAAAAGTGTTTAATAGTACCTCATTTTAAGATGCCCATTTGCTTCCTGGAGGGAGGCCTTTCTCCCTCAGCTGTGCAGCCCAATGTCACCCTCTAGTGCCAAAAACCTTGAACAGCAGGCATCACATACCAAACTTGCAGAACACCAAGCTCTGAAAGAATGTGTTCGTTCTTCAACTTCAGATGCTGTATCTGACCTCGATCCCCCAGTCCCAATCCCCAGTCCTGTTAATTAGTATTCTGTCTTTTGGGCCAGTGTTTCTCAAACTTTAATGTACTTTCTTACCAGTTACCTGGGGGATCTTGTGAAAGGCAGTTTATCCACTAAGTATGAAGTGGAACCTGAGAGTCTACATTTCTAAGCAGATTCTGACTCCAGTGTTGCTGCCCCATAGACTCCTCTTTGAGCAGCAACATTTCAGGGAATCCTATTTATCATTTCAGCTCTTTTGAAAGTAGCCTCCAAATTGTTAGAAGAAAAAGACTCAGGATTAAACTAAATGTTGTCTTCTTTCTCCTGTAAACATGCACAAAAGGGAAAGCCTTAACTGAATACTGAAGCTGAAATACACCTGAATTTTGGATGTATTGGATGGCTTCCAAGAGAGCAACAGTGCTCTTCCAGTGGGAGTGCCTCAGCACATGGGGGTGGATGGGCTACTATGGCAATTCTTGTTATACTCCTTTGACTTCAGAATGTAATTCAAGATCATGCACTATTCTAATTGGAAATCTATGAATTAATGATGACTATATAAATTAATCTGTGTTCGGGGTGCCTGGGTACTTCACTTCAGTCAGTGAAGCCTGCAACTCTTGGATTCAGCTCAGGTCATGATCTTATGGTTTGTGCATTTGAACCCCGCATCAGGCTCTATAGAGCTGACAACGCGGAGCCTGCTTGGGATTCTCTATCTTCCTCTCTCTCTCTCTCTGCCCCTCCCTCTCTCTCTCTCTCTCACTCAAAATAAATAAATAAATTTTAAAAATAAATATACAATTAATTAATTAATTAATCTGTGTTTCTAGTTAGAAGCCCAAGGTAATTTGAACTAGATAATGGCATGATGGTGGACTCGCTGGACGAGCACTGGAAATTAAGTCAGAAGCCACTGATCACTGTGGTCTTTCCAATGTCATATTCAAGAGACACTGAATGATTAACATTTGGAAGACATCATGATCTATACTTATTTCAATTTTTTTTAACGTTTATTCATTCTTGAGAGACAGAGACACAGAGCATGAGTGGGGGAGGGGCAGAGAGAGAGAGAGGGAGACATAGAATCCGAAGCAGGCTCCAGGCTCTGAGCTGTCAGCACAGATCCGGACATGGGGCTCGAACCACGAACTGTGAGATCATGACCTGAGCTGAAGTCGGACACCCAACCGACTGGGCCACCCAGTCACCCCGATCTATACCTATTTCATATCTGATAAAAATGGATAGAAAGATAATTGCCACATTTCTGCAAACATTAAACAAGATAACATAGTGAAAGTCCTTTGAAAATAGTGTTCCATGGATATAATTGCAATTCATTTGAAGTCTGACCGACAAAACTGGCCCAGCATCTCTTTAGTATAATAAACAATACTGTTTTTTGTCTTTTTTTTTTTTCTGGTAAGGAGAAAAGGGGGAGGGGGTTTGGAATTTATTTAAATCTGTCTATCCATTTTTCTAAAAACTTACTGAGATTACAATGACTTCATTACTTCAAATTTCTAGGTATTTGCATTGCCTCCCACAATGTGACTGCCAAATTAATGATAATATTTATTCTCATTTTGTTTTCAAACATTTATTTCCAATGATGAGTTTCATACACTACAATGTAGTCATACTTTGTTGGTAAGTTTGCTTGTTATCTAGCTGGACTCACTATGTTACCAACTTTGGTAAAAACACAGCCCACAGGATTTTTCAAAGGCATGCTGAATATCAAATACAGCAATCACACGGCGGGGAGGAGGGGTCCATAGCATTTATCTCACAAAGCATTGTGATATTGTTCCGGACATGAACTCACACGTCGTACCTACTTTCAACCTCCTCCCGACACAGACACATGTGAAGACTGACCTCTATACTTCCTTGTTTCATTATAGGAAATTATCTGATTTGTTTCTGTTGGCTTCTTAGAAGCTTGTTTTAAAGTATATCATTTCCACTCATTTTGAGTTAGGATTTCCTATTAATGTGCTTGTAATTGAGCCCCTCTACAATACGAGATATCAAAAAAAACCACATTCATATCAATGTATTATACTTACTACAATGTAAAGGGAGAAAGGGAAGTTTGGTTACCAAAGTTTTAGAAAAAATATGAAAACAAAATAAAGCCAGCCCTACATTTCTATTATGAGAGAAAATCAAAAAAAGAAGGTAGGAGAATGGAAGAAAGGAAGAAATTTGGAGGTTTCCTTCCTATACACTTTCTCTCACATTTACACGCTAGAACCTGACTTTAGGGCCAGAAAACACAGAACTAATCACAGAGGGCATTAAGAATGCTTACAACAATGCACCTAGTGACAAATAGTTACTGAAGACTAGTCCAGGCCCTGCTGGGAAGACAAAGGTGTAGAGGGCAAGTTTTTTTTCTCAAAATGCTGAGAACGTGGGAGGAAAGACAAGATCTAGACATAAAAGATAACATATGTGTCTAAAGTATTTACCTGGCAAAGCCAATTTTTTGGTTTAAATCCAACCCACTTTGGTTATTTACCTAAGGCCTGTGTTTGGAGCCTGGGTCAAGAGAGGATGGTGAGATCTTGTGTCACAATTAAAATTCCAGATGAGATTTCCACTTAGTCCATTAAATGAACCCAGCATCATTTGTCACTCTGGGCATTGTTAAATTTCCCATCTCCCACTTCCCATATGCAGGCTGACTGGACCCCTGCGTCAGCCATACAACTTGCCACCATCACTGTTTCATAAGCTCTGGCTTCCAGGCTCTTTGATCAGCCTGTCTATTCAACTCCAGTTCAGGAAGGATCGTCTTCTTTTCATTATTGTGTTCATGATCTACCTCACCAGGAGCAGAGATAGCCACAACAAAATACATAC
This sequence comes from Puma concolor, assembly GCF_028749965.1. Classification (NCBI taxonomy): domain Eukaryota; kingdom Metazoa; phylum Chordata; class Mammalia; order Carnivora; family Felidae; genus Puma; species Puma concolor. The sequence continues at coordinate 82,980,913 of NC_141670.1, read as the reverse complement.
CCAGATTCAGAAAAGTTTATTTGCAGGCAGGTAGCCTGGGCCAATAACAGTATGGCATTATCATACCAGTCCAAACATAATATATTTAGTTCATGTTCTAGGAAGTTAAATTTCCTAACAAAAAGATACAACCTGGATATACCATAGTGCCATAGAAGCAAAGCCAGATTATGGAGCTTCTAGAGATTAGAACTTGGTACTGCCGGTCTTACTTCATTATCCAGTTTGCTTCTCTCCTCATTATAAAAGAAAAACAGCAATGCTGATATTTGTAAGGAATTTTCATCTGAAAACCACCATTACTCTTCCTCTAGGAGACAAAGTGCATTTTGTGTATGAAAAAAAGCAGTTTTGAGATTGCCCCCAAAAACTATACTTAGAAAACTTTGACTGGACCTATTCAATCTCAATTCCACTTGTCCCCCAATCTCTTTCCAAGGGATTTAACAAAACACTGGAGGCACATGTAGTGAAAGTTGAGCTAATTAAGGGCAAAAACTTAAAGGGCGCCCAAAAATGTTCAGCAAGTAGTTCCTACCCAGATGTAAACAATCATATGGAAAGCCAATCAGTAGCCAAATGTCTCACTATCTGGCTAGGTAAAATGTGATCAAAAGATCATACAGTGAGGTATCTGTAGCAGAGAATTCCCTTGACATAACCACTGCCCTTCTAGAAAAACTAGATAGGGCAGAAGACTAGAGGGAAGGCAGGCACTTGATAGCAGAGGCTGCACCTCTAGGAAGTGGGTCTGGGTCGTGGGCTTCGGGGACAAAAAGGCCAAGGAACACAGGAGGAGTCTCAGAACGTCCGTGTCTTCTGAATGAGAACTAAACCCCATTGGAGAAATGCCAGCTTAAGAGGAAGAAGGGGTAGGGGAGGCTTCTTACCACTGCTGTGTAGTGATTGCTGCATCCTTTAGAAACTGGGTGGGTCAAAGGGAAAGGTATTTCACAAATGATGTGTTTTGGTTTCTTGAAAAAATTGAGTTAAAGCATCAATTTATCCTGGCATTTAGGCATTCGTTGAACATTCAGCTAAATAACAATTGCACACCCACTTTGGGCTAGGTACAGGAATAACCGAGACAGATTAGGCTCCAGGCCTCAGAGAACATACATTCTAAGGAGGGAGACATAATAGAGAAATTAACAATAAACAGTATAATTACATATTGTAACAAATGGATTTGTGGCAGATTGTACTTTCTTTCCAAGGTTGCATGTAACAAGATCTCCCATCCCACATGCTTTCCTAGAGCCACTCCCCATTAAGATGTGGAGGTTTATTCCTCCATCGTTGAATCTGGGTCAATAAAACATAGAAATGAAGCTGTAAGACTTTCAATGTCACTATGTCATAAAAGGTTATGCAACTTCCACTTTGCTCACAGGAACACTTGGCCTTTTGAAGTCTCAGCCACCATGTAAGCAGTTGGATTACCCTGAGGCCACTATGCTGTGAAGAAGCTAAAACTAGCCTGCCTAGAGAGACTAAGAGACTACACGAAGGAGAGTGAAATCCATCCAGACCCCCCTGCTCCAGCCACGTGCTGTTCCAGCTCCGGTCACTTCCTAACTGCAATTGCTTCTGCTGAGCAGAAGCCACTCAGCCCAGCCTTTCCTCAATTCCTGTCTCAAAGAAATTTAGAGATATATCATAGAATGATTGCTTTTGCTTTAAGCCAGTGAGTTTTGGGGTGATTTGCTGCATAGTAATTGATAAATAGAACAGTTAAAATGGAAATGAACAGGGTGATGGCACAGAGAGTAACTGGGAGTGAGGGCTACTTCAAATAAGGAGGCTACAGAAATCCCATCTCAAGAGAAGGATGTAAAGAGGTCTGGAAAAGGGCATCCCAGACAGAAGCAAAACCCAAGACCTGGAGGGAGGAAAGTACTAGTCATGGTCATGGAGGCCAGCCTGGCTGAAGCATTGGAAGCAGAGGGAAGAATGAGGCTGGATGTGGGTAGGAGACAGTTATGCAAGGTCTTGTAGGTCCTGCAAAGGAGCTGGGGTTTTAAGTGCATTGCAAAGCCTTTGGGTGATTTAAATCCACTAACTAACACCAGTCCAAACCATTACTCCAGATGCCTTAGGCCCAAGGCCCATCCCTCCAAGCCACAACTCTCTTGCTATATGATCATTAATTCAAAGAATGGGCCTCAGTATCCTTTGGAAACTGAAGTTAAGTGACATCAAGAGACAGCACATCCACAATCTCAACCACCAGTGTCTGCTCATATTGCTGTGGCATGTGTCTCTTTTATCTCAGAGACTGGCACTCTATCCTCTATAGAGTTTCCTGGTGACCAAGATGTCTGGTCTCAAACTCTCTCAACCTTGCACTCTAGTTTTACATCTTCGTACTTATTTCCCCCACAAGAAGCTTCATTTTGGTATTTCCCCACAGACCCTACTACTGGGTATAGACTTGTTGAATGGATGACTTTCTAGAACAATGCAAAACCACAAAAGACACACCAAATGTTTGATTTCGTAGCCTAACCTGCACATTTAATACGCCGCAGTCTGCAAACCCTGTTCTTAACCCCGCAAACCCTGTCCTTAGCTTATCTCCATGGGTTCTTCTGGATGAAGTCTTTTGTGGTAAGTGCCTTCAATAAAGCTGAGGTTTGTGGAGTCTGTTTTTTAAACAGCATTTGGAATCTACAGACATTCCCAGACATTTGAGTTCTGTCAGCAAAGAAGGGAGGTGGAGGGGAGTGGGATGAGCTGGGCAGGGTGGACCGGGTGGTCGACTGGTTCTTATCATAACTGTTTAGTTTCACTTACATTTTTTCTCTGGGTTGCTCAGGTCCAGGGCAGTGTTATTTGATGCTGAACACCTGCCTTCACACAGGGAGACTTGCAGCTAGCCCTGCCAAGAGCAGCACTGACATTTCTGCTCTACGGAATTGTACAATGGGGCGAGAAGGTGGACACCCAGGAGCTCCCGTCTGCTTCATGGGATTCTGGCTCCAAAGGAATCACCTCATTCGTGATTATAGAAGGACTAGAGTCTCTGCTTGTGTTTTTAGTGGCTGCAGTAAAAGCAAGCTTATCAGGGCACTTAAGCTATTGGATTTTGTTCATTGGCCATTTTTATAGGTCTCAATTCACTCTCTGATGAGATGTGAGTGAGAGGTGAAAAAGACCTATACTATATTGCACAAGCTGACTCTCAGGGGGTCCTCGGTCATATTCAGTCAGAGCCGTATTCAAATTGAAAGCTACGTGGCTCAGAGAGCTTTCTGTTGTGAGGATCCAGAACAACTGACAATGTACTGGGTGATAACAAATGTATAGGGGCCTTGGGAGTGGTGCTTCTCACACCTTCATGTCTGTACTAATTACCCGGGCACCTTATAAAATGCAGATTTAGATACAATAGGTCTAGAGTGGGACCCGAAGCTTTGTGTTTCTGTGTGATACCAATGATCTTGTCCAGGACCATGCTTGGGGTAGGAAGAGTCTAGACTCCAGATTCTACAGCCCATGCCCCTAGGATAGTGGTTCTCAGAGCATGGTCCCCAGACTGCAGCGTCAGCATCACCCGGGAACTTGTTAAAAATGGAAATTCTCAAGCCTCACCTCAGACCTACTGGATCAGAAATTTCAGTAGTGAGGCTCAGCACTCAGTGTTTTAACGGGCACTTCAGGGATTCTGACGTACCGTGAAGTGTGAGAAACGAGGGACTGTCAGGATTCCCCCACTCAGATGCACCTAAGAATTTTAGCCCTGACTCCAAACTCTGATCTAATAATCAACAACTCTAAAATCAACAAATTTGATGTATCTAACACAAATCTAGAGTTTAGAGTTTAAATTATTTTCAAAATGTTTTATCTTCATCAGGATGCAGCTTCCATATAAAAATCCTCAGCATTTTTCGTATTTAAAAAGATTAATCATTCAAGGGCGCCTGGGTGGCCCAGTCAGTTAAGCGTCCGACTCTTGGTTCAGGTTCAGGTCGTGATCTCATGGCTTTGTGGGTCCAAGCCCTGTGTCAGGCTCTGCGCTGGCAGTGTGGAGCCTGCTTGGGATTCTCTCTCTCTCTCTCTCTCTCTCTCTCTCTCTCCTCTCTGCCCCTTTCCCACTCATGCTGTCTCTGTCTCTCTCAAAATAAATAAACAAACTTACAAAAAAAAAATTAATCATTTAAAGATCTTTGGGTTCAATAATATGATCTTGGGACAAGTCCAAAATCCTGAAAGCCAGGCTCTTGATGCCCAGGTACGGACACCAAGCTAAGGGGCATTGGAGTCTGTGAAGTCTAGGTACATCTTTGAACATTTCCAGGGGCCTTGTGGCTATTCCTGAAGGGAGGTGAGTAGACAGCTCAGTGATGTCTCAGACTGAAAAATGGTGGACGTGAGTCGTTTCTTCTACTCAAATGGAGTAAGCCAAATGGAGGGCCGCTTAAAATGATTGGCAGGATCAGTAGGCTAGCAAGAATTAGACTGCCCTCCTTGTATAGGCTGGAAAAACATCTCTGACCTCAGACCTTGAGGCAAAATTTCCTGGGCTGCCAAGACCCTGTTAACTGTCTATCACCTCTGAAAGTGTGAAAGGGCAGGTTACCTCTCAGGTCACCAGAGAAGGTGAAACCTGGAGCCTGTCCAGGCCACATAGCACCACCCGGGATGCCTGTGAATCAGGCCTCGAGCCTTCATATCTACTCTGGTTTCAACTTTCACAACTGGGACCACTTTGCAATTTCAGTTTTAAGAGTAATCTTGGGGAGAAACGCATAAACCCCTGACTAATGCCTTCTTGACTATAACTGTGGTAGTCCAAGACTGTGCAGCAATTGAATAACGCTGACTAATAACATGTTAGGCTCTTATAGCCTTTTCATTTGAAGACCTCAAAGCACCCTGCCCAAATGACCTCACTAATCCTTGAAACAACTTCTGTGAAATATATGGGAAATATCATTATCTCCATTTCTCAGATGAAAAAGAAAAGAGCATCTGTGAATTGCCCAGGTCTCACTCTGAGCTCATAACTAGGCTCAAGGCTAAGAGCAGGTAGAGAGATTTGGGTCATTGAAGGGGCTCAGGAAGAAGGGGGATAAAAAAAAAAAAAGGTAATCCAGAAAGGAAACAACTGTAGTTGTAACGTAAGCAACATTAATCACGAAACCAACAGAATTACTAAGAAACAGAAAGAGGGTTGGCTTTGGGAATTTTTGTTGTTATTTCACAATACATACTTTTATATCTTCACGCTTTGCTTTAGTCTTTACACGGGTCATTGTAGGTTTTGGGGGAAAAGGGTTGACGGGAGGTTATTGCATTATCTCTCCACATGGCTCAAATTCATCTTGTGAAGTGCTGCCCAAAGGTCAGTGGCTAAGCTTACACTTAAGATTCTGATCCTTAGTTTCCTGATTGTTCCCTTGACTCTAACTTCTTTTTCCCAATACCGCTTTTGTAATCCACATTTCATTTATGCAACAATTGCAAAAATTTCCCCAAGGGGTCATTGAGGATATTATCAAAAGTACCTCAGATTTCCTGAACTGATAAGTTAATTTTTGAAACTTTTTAGAATTGGTGCAATTGTTCCTTTCTTCTTTCTTTCTTTCTCTTTCTTTCTTTCTTTCTTTCTTTCTTTCTTTCTTTCTTTCTTTTTTCTTTCTCTCTCTTTCTCTCTCTCTGTCTCTCTCTCTCTCTTTCCTATTTTAAAATGTCAAAGACTTCCTGACATGCTTTGGCCATGGAAATGGAACATATTTTCTCATTAGGTTAATTAATGGCTCTGCTTGGGTGGCATAATTTGGTGTAAGTTTCCTTTTAGAATTCTGTCATAACTAAAAAGGATCTTATTTTTGTTATGTTTTGTGGTGTCTTTAAATTTTTATGACTTCTACTTTGTTTAGTCTGTGTGTAATCCTTCTTTTGAAACCTAATGTCCTAGAAAATTTACAGTTTTCTCTCAAAACTGGCACTTTTTACATTTTATGGTGATTCCTGTTTCTTTGGTTCTCACTAGAACTTCATTTAAGTCCTTACAGTATAATTCGCAGCTCAGGGAATTTATGATTACATCGTCAAAGTAAACTCCCCAAGTGCAATATATTAAATCTGACAAGATGCTGTTCATTAATCTTTGAAATATAGCCAGGTGTGATGCAGGGAAGTGAGCCTTCCAACGAAGAGCGGGCTGAAGAACTCCAAACTGCCCCCCACTGGGGAGGATTCCTTCCTCCTCACTGCCAAGGCCGCCTGGGTGGGGAGGGAAAGAGCCAAATGCCCTTACTTTGCCAACCATGGTGTTCCCTGTCTCTGCTGGTGTTCCTGTAGCCCCGCAGTTTCTCACCTTTTTACGCATTCACTCATTCATTCAACAAATATTTATTAAGAGCTGACTTTGGGTCAGGCACCAGGTAGACCTGGAAAGACGGCAGTGACCGAAATGGAAACAATCCCTTGCCTCATGGGGCTTACATTTTTAGGGTCTAGCTACCATCTATAAACAAAGGACTCAAGACTCCTTTACTGCCCCACGGAACCCACATGGAACGACCTACACTGTCTGACTGAGCAGCAGTTCTTCTCTGCTGCGATGCGCCTTTGAGGCTAAATGACTCCTGATACCTGTGAGTGAGACTGCAGCCCAGCTTGAAGAGTGCCCTGATAGAGATTTGCAAATGACACTGTCAAGGAGGACCAACCAAAGCCATCTTGGGGGCAATCAGTGCCTGGTCAGAAAAGCAGAGGCTAGCTAAGCATTGTGCAACACTACCTCTAGAGCAACACGGAAGGAAAACCTAGGAAAAAGGCAACACCTCTTAAAGGCAGTTGTGGGTCTCTCCCCAGACCCTTCTGCTTGCCCAAATAAAACATAGCAGGCTAAAAGCAACATGGTATTCTGGATTGGATTCTGAAACAGAAAAAAGACATGAATGGAAAAAACAGGTAAAATCTGTATAAAGTCTGGTGTTTCATTGGTAGCATCATACCAATATCAATTTCTTAGTTTTGTCTAATGTGCCATTGCAATGTAGATATTAACACTGGGGAAACGGGGTGACAGATATTTAGAAACTCTTCATACTGTCTTGGCAGCTTTTCCACAATTCTAAAACTACTCCAAAATAATAAGTTTATTTTTTAAATGTTTGTGACACAGACTACTTAAAATGAATAATAAAAAGCTACTAAAAAGAGAAGCATATAGTTGGCATTGGGAAAGATTATAGCTCCTAACGACAAACAGCCAAGTTTTCTCGAAACTAAGGAGAAATATAATTAAAAACCCCAAACCTAGAAACTGATATTCTACTAAAGGCAATAATCTCACTGGCTTTTTTCCCTCTCTCTCCCATGCTACTTTAAATTTGCTCCCATTGGTTTTAAGATCACCTTTTAAGGTGTGTATAAAAACAAGTATGCAGTGGAATCATAAGTCCCAAGTTAAAGAAGCAAGATTTCTATGATTTTATTTTCTAACTCTGAATTTACCACCTTCCTTCAATGATTCAATGCCACCTTCCTTAATTCTCCCTCTCTCGCACACGTACACATACATGTGCACGTGTGCATGAATGCACACACACACACACACACACACACACACAGATCATCGTCGAATCACAGCTAGCTTGTCCTTTCCTATACGCACATATGCTCTTCATTTTCCTATATTTGCCTGGCCATGTAGAAACTTCTTTTTAAGTAACATAAGTATTTATGTGTGCAGATTGAAGATATTCCTGGCTTAGAATTACATTCAAAAAGCCTTGGCTTATGGCATCCGATAAGTGATCCTTGTTTTTGTTAGACTTGTTACACCGGGGGGTAGTTACACAATATGTGAAATACACACTCCCATTTAAATCTTTTCAAAGAGAATTTTCTGTTTCAAAATAGAAATGGTGGTGATGAAAGCAATATTTTTTTTTAGCTTGCTGCATGCCTGAAAAGATAATGGTTTCGTAAACCAAGTGTAAACCTCAGAACAAACTGCTGGCTGCAATATGGAGCTTCCTCCAAGAACAGAGACAGCCTTTCTACATTCAAAAGATGCCTTCTTTAAGATGAAAGTTTCTCCCCATCGAGGGAACTGGATCACAGAATTCAAATGTTAGTGCCAGGAGCATTCTTAGAGATCATCTCGTATAATTGTATGGCATTAAAGATGAGAAAACAGGCTGAGGGGCTAATCCTGTATTCAAAGCTTCGATGGCTGAGCAGAGCCAAAACCAGATACCTACATGCCAGGCCCAGTGCCTCCTCCTCTATCCTGCACTGGTGTGACGTCCTGGGGCCCAAGCCCTGGGGGGGTTTCACATGACTACTCAAGAAGTCTGCTGTGTGTCCCATCCCTTCATCCTTTAAATGAAATGATATGTGCAAGCGAGTCATCTATAAACTGGGATGTGCCACACACATGTCATGTCTGATGCTGTTGTCACCATGATTATTACCTCCAGTGGGCTATGAGAGAGACATTACATGTACACGTTCCACAAATTCTATACTGGGAACGATGGGCACGTTTTACACGCTGAGAATCATCTTCTGCACTATCCCTTCTGATCCACTGCTTACCCGTGGGGTTCCCTGTTCTCTTTAAGAAACTGCTTTTTAAAATTCCTTTCCTTCTTTTGGACCTTCATTCTCCCTTTTTAAATATATGTAAGCCGACAAGGAGGACTCACTGAAGAACAGAGCCCAGGTTTCTAGAAAGGCTCTGCAAATAGGAAGTAGAACCACATCACACTGTGTATCAGCCAAAAGTAATAAACCCAGCCAGCCTCAGCGCCCTCTTGACTTCGTCAGCAACTAACACTCCTCATTTCTCCCTTTCCTTGCAAAGGAAAAGGAAAAAATGCCAGGCAAAGAATGCCAGGCAAATCAAACCATGGGAAAAATAACACCTTCAAACTCAGGGCAAAATTCTCCTTTCCAATCCTTGTTGCAGATGCCCCATCCGGTATGCTTGGCCGAGTACACTGCTCTTGGAACAAGATACGGAACCCAGGTTAGAGAGAAGATTTTGGCCAGAAACTGGTTGTTAATTTTGAATGCATAGTTGTAAAGCCTGAGAAATCTCGCTATGATTTATTTACTTATGTTCAACAGTCAAAACAAACCCATGTGAGATAGCTCCTTATACGTCTTTAATAAATATTCCCTCTGATTTCCTACAAGTTACATTAATTAAACGCTCCTCAAATCAGTGAGTCTGTGCTTATCATTCATTAAGGATCAATGACAAACTCATGATTCAATATTACAATATTTGCCCCGAACAGAAAATGCTGTGGCAATTGCAGCCTGGAAAAACCATTCTGGATCATTTCTTGTTTTCCACTTTGAACCCATCTGCCTCCTCTCTTTCAAGTCAATAAAGGTTTGTTTGAAGACAAGCAAAAAAAAGTCCACCTTTTTAATGTTGGCTTTCATCTTTCCAGTCAACCAAGAGTAGCAGCTGATGAGAAGAAAAAACCACTTACGGTGAAACACCCTTTCTGAAATATAGGATATTGGATTCAAAATCAAATAATCTGGACTTTAATCCTTGCTCCGCTGTGAACTTACTATGTTGCATCTCTGGTTCTCAAACTCGTCCTGGGTCCTCTGACATTCTGTTTCAATAATAAGGGTAGTTTCTTCCAGTTCTAATATTCTTATCTTATTGTTCCTGGAGTTAGATTTCTATCAAACAGGCAAGAAAGAGTACATCAATTTCTTCAAAAGTGGTGTCACATGGGTAGAGAAAGGGACACACCTGCTTTTATCTCTTGAGATGGGTATTAATAGGGGCAAGCAAAAGTTCTATGACCAGAAAAAAAAAAAATCTTCCTGATTAGGACACCATTCATGTTCTCTTCCTTTCCCATTCATCATACATTGTCTTTAACTGAGCTTCTTGTACCTAGGGTTTCTTCCAGGAGAGTGTGAAACCAGCAGAAAACTCAAAACAACCCAGAAGGTAACGTCTTAGAGGCACTGCTTCATCATTAATCTTTGTTTTAAAACAGGTTCTGCCAAGAATCTTTGAAGGAAGGAGTTAGCATGCACTGAACCAGCGCTCCACATCAGAATGAGTGCTGCTCGTTTATTATTCACTCACCCAATCACAGCATTTAAAGAGAGATATTATACCTCTACCTTACAGAGGAAGAAAACTAAGGCACAAGGAAGTATAATAACTCGTCCGAGGTCATTTACAAGTAATAAATGCTGAAAAAGAAATTTATACCCAATGTGCCTAATTCCAAAGCCTTTCCTCTTCAACATAGGAACTGTCTATACAGTGCTTTGCGTCTTAGAAAAAAATTAGCTTATTAATGGTATTTAAATTAAGCTTCATTTCTCAGGACTAACCGCATACAGAGTCATGCTACTATAACAGTTTATTTAAACTATCAAGCACAAACTATTGGATTTGATGGGCATTGCCATAAATTCAAAATAAAGGAGAAAAGAATATTCTCATTTTACAAGTCTGAAAACCCATGCATGATGTATCAGCCTTGTGGAAGACCCAACCGATGTTTCCAAAGTCACCAAAGGGTGACTGGATTACACAGCAGACTAAGAAGATTTGGCCTCAACTCTGAGAATTTCAAGAGGCAAAAGAAGCAGGAAAGAGAAGCCTGGCTGGCAGGCAGTGGGTCAAAGGCATGCCCTGTAAAGTATAAGGGCCACCAAAGTGAAAAGCAAAGCACCACCCCTCATAGCTTTGTTTTCAGTCATGAGAGGCTTTTTGAAGTTCACTCTCTGGGATGAAAACACACCAAACACCTCTTCATCCCATCCCCCTCCCCCACATACACACACTGTTTATTTACTTCTCTCCCCCCTCCCATATCTGAAAAAAACAGGGGCCGTGAGGGGGGAGTAGCATGAGGAGCTTCCAGGTGTCCTGCTCCAAGGGATTAGAAGAGCTCAGGTTTCAACTCACCACCATCCCACCCATTTATTCGTTCCCACTACACCCATCACTCACCCTGACAGGCACCGCTTATGCCTTTGGTTGTCTTCATGGGAGGTGTTTATAAATAAGGGCACCTGTCTATGAAAGCCAGATATTCACAGGAGCAGCCAAAGAGACAATAGATTACACATTTGGGGAGTTTCTATGCCTGAACTTTCCCAACAGCTGTATCCGCATTATATAGGCTTTTGTGAGGTTTTGCATTGCAGGAGAGAGAAAGAAACAGGTTCCTTGTCTTCATACAGGAAACACATCTGTAAACCTGTCACATTCTACAGCAAGTGAACCAAAGGTAAACATTTAATAGTACTTGGAACTCTACCCCTTCTCTGTTAGGGAAGGTTAAAACATGTTGGTTAAATGAAAAGTTGGGCTGAAACTAGATTCTTCTCCAAACACAAAAGAAGGTTGTAATTTCAAGCATTTTCCTCCTTGGACTTAATCATGAATATTAAGTATTGGTACCCAAGTGCCAGAGTAACAAACTAAAGTGAAGACCACCCATCAACTTAATTCCAAAGGCTTATTTCATGTAACTCAAGCTCCAGTTATCTGAGAGTGAGTGATGCTATTCACAACTGCCCATAACAAAAGCCAAAGGGCTTATGGCAATTTGACCTTTTCATTTTTCACCAGTTTATTTTCAGAAAGCTGGGAAAATATTTTTCCCTTGTATTTGATGACACGATTTCTAGAGTATCTTGACTAATTTCTCAATTAGCCAGGATCACCCCAAATGCCACTCACCTTAAATTATGGGCCAAAGGAGCCATTATTCGGTAATGAAATTTAAGCAAAACATAATTTGATCCCAATAATCCACAAAAACTAATTCACAGAAGCAACTGACTTTCTCTTATACATTTGTAGTATTTTCCACATCTTAAATATCATACCTTTTATTTCTTGTTATGTATTTTCAGGCCCAAACACTCCAACCTCCTCCCTTGACATTTTAGATGGAAATGAAAGATTATCTCCTTTGTCATTTCAGAGTCCATAGCGCACTCCTCTTCCCTCCTGAAAACAAGAAACCACAGATGTTGCAGTCACGGATCTGTGATTAAAATAATTTCTGCAACTGAGACATCATGCCAAAAGCAAAAGCACATTCTTAATGCATTGTTTGTCTGGAAAAATAAACTGCATTACAGGAGGAATGTAAAGCAAGGTAATCATAGAAACCCAGAGGCATAATCCAGTTAAACTTTCTGACCTGCATCAAATGTTGACAATTCTAACTTCTCTGTTCCAAGAGAACTTTCTGGGACACAGTTGCAACATTGCTTAAAAGTCCTGCCACCTAGTGGAAGAAGTAAATAAACTAGACCTTAGGTAACCAGCTAGATGGAAAGACCTTGAGAAAATAGCTTGTCTATCAACAAGACTTCTCTTGAAAAATCATATTGGATTAGTCTTAGACCTGATTTTCATAAAGTATCAAGATTCATCGAAATGGGTTGTTTTGCTCTTCCTTGTTCAGTGCATCACATTCAAGATAGGAAAGACTTGATATCAAGCCCTCAGAACCATGGGTGGAATCTACAAATAGCCAAGGTAATCATTCTGTTAATCTGCTTTGGTTGACAGTTTTCAAAATGGATTCCACAGAATTAAGAAATCAACCAAATCCATTCCAGCTTTGCCTGGTGGAGGGCACTCAACTAGGCACTTAATCCTCCAAAAGCTCAGCAGGAGGACTCTTTATAAAAAGGATTTCTTTAGTTGGCTAAGGGAAAATATCCTGCCCGAACAGGAAGGTAGATCATTAGTGGCTGGACCTCACAGATAGCCACTAAGTTTCTGAGAAAACTTCCTGATGAGTCATGCTGGGAAGGAACTCTTCAAAAGGGCTTTGAGCAAAGTACTATTCTTGAGTAAGATCGACAATACATGCTTGGCCCAAATGATATCAACAGATGTGTTATGACAGCAATCAGTTCCTCAGTGACTTGAAGGAGAGCACTTGCCTCCCTGCCTACCTGGCCAAAGAAACAAGAGAGTCTGTGATGGGCAAGATCAGAAATAGTGTGGGATTATGGTACATTGCAAATTGACATGTTTCTATGGTGCAAGGCCACTAAATACACTTGCTGTGTGCCAAGGCTTATTTTGGATTCTTCTTGTCCATGATTAAATACAACTGCTATTATGCCTATAGAAGCCTGCTAGTTCTCTTTAAAAGTCCAGGGCCATTCTGAAATAACATTTGCTTCTGGTAAGAAAATTATAATTCTAGACTCCATTAGTTGTATCTTCACTTCCATCCTCTATCTCTGGGATAAATGATCTACTCGCAAACACTTGTGGATAAATGATCTACCAGTGAAAACTTGTGAGGTTTAAATTAATATGTATAAAACACTTTGGAAGGAGTTATGAAAGACAATCCTACCACTCAATATTCAAGAATTATGTTCTGTGCCTTTATCTAAACTTTCCATTATTTGTTCTAGTTTTTTAAACAAACACCATTGTTTACAGACTTAGATTTGATTTCACAAAGAATTTATTTCATAATTGAAGACTGAAGTGCTTTTCATAATTTAATTATTAGTATTGCTACATTCAGGAAGGTTTTTCCATCACTCTTACAAAAAAGAATTTTTTTTTCAGTTTTAGAAACAAGAGAACCTATAGAACTGGCTCAAAATAAAAGAACTACAGTATTTCCAAAGAATGCAAAATATTTTTTGTAACAAGGACTAATTATTGTTTTATCATTTTATGTTATCTCTAAAGATTTCATAGCTATCCATATGGTTACATCATCTTCTTTCTGAATTAATTAAACAAGAAACAAATAAATGAACCAGAGACCTGCCCTACAAAAATACTAGAGACTTTGTAGGTGAAATTAAAGGACACTAGACAGCAACTCAGATCTACATAAAGAAAAATGAAAGTCGGTAAAGGTAAATACATGGGTAATAATAAAAGAGAATAAATGAAATTTTGTTTAGAACTTATCTTTTTCCCTCCTATCTCAAAGATAATTGCACCTAACAACAGAGCACCAAAATACATGAAGCAACAACTGACAAACTTGAAGGAGAAATAGACAATTCAACAATAATAGTGGAGACTTCAAATACTCTACTTTTAATAATAGATAGAACAAGAGACCAAAAAATCCACAGTTAAATAGAAGACTTGAAAAGCATTCTAAGCTAACTATACCTAAAGACTCTAGTTAAGAATGGGAGAATGCACATTCTTCTCAAGTGCATGTGAGATATTTTCCAGGTTAGATCATATGCTTTTACTGATACATAAAACAAATACCAATAAATTTAAAACGACTGAAATTGTACCATGGTCATATGTTCTCTGACCACAATAGAATAAAATTGGAAATCAATAACAGAAGGAAATTTGAAACCGGCAGAAATATGTGAAAATTACACAACACCTTCTTAAAAAGCAATTCTTCGGGGCGCCTGGGTGGCTCAGTCGGTTAAGCGTCCGACTTCAGCCAGGTCACGATCTCGCGGTCCGTGAGTTCGAGCCCCGCGTCGGGCTCTGGGCTGATGGCTCGGAGCCTGGAGCCTGTTTCCGATTCTGTGTCTCCCTCTCTCTCTGCCCCTCCCCTGTTCATGCTCCGTCTCTCTCTGTCCCAAAAATAAATAAACGTTGAAAAAAAAAAAATTTTAAAAAAAAAAAAAAAAGCAATTCTTCAAAGAAGAAATACAGGAAAATCAGGAAATGCTTAAAGATGAATAAACCTAAAAAAAAAAAAAAGATGAATAAACCTAAAACACAACATACCATGACTGATGAGATGCAGTTATAGCAGTACTTAGAGGGACATTTATAGCTGTAAAATGCCTATATTAAGAAAGAAGGCCTCAAACTAATAACCTATCCTTTCATCTTAGGAGGGTAAAACTAAACCCAAAGAAAGTTTCCTTTTTTGATGAAATTAACAAAGTGACTTTGAAATTCATATGGAAATGTAAAGAACTCATGATAGCCAAAAAATCTGACAGAAGAACAGAGGTGAAGAACTCACTCTTCCCAATTCAAATTTACTGTAAAGCTATAGTAATCAAGACTGTGTGGTACTAGCCTAAGGACAGACATATAAATCAATGGTATAGAATTGAGGATCCAGAAATAAACCTACACATCTATGGTCGATTTAGACAAGTGCCATGGTGCCAACACCATTTAACAGGAAAAAGAATAGTCTTTTGGACAAATGGTATCCAGAAGTGTTAAAGAATTCTTATAACTAAACAATAAAATTACACAAACAGCCCCATTAAAAATGGACAAAAGAGGGGCATCTGGGTGGCTTAGTTGGCCAAATATCTAACTTCGGCTCAGGTCATGATCTCGCGATTTGTGAGTTAGAGCCCCACATTGGATTCCATGCTGACAGTGCAGAGCCTGCTTGTGATTCTCTCTCTCTTTCTCTGCTCCTCCCCCACTCTTGCTTTCTCTCTCAAAATAAATAAATAAACTTCAAAAAAAGCTGTAAGACCAGATCAAGCAAAAAATAGCCAACAGATTTGAATAGATATCTCACGAAATAAAATATATAAGTGGCCAATAAGCACATAAAAAGATGCTTACCACAATTAGCCATTAGAGAAATGCAATTAAAAACCACAATAAGATACCACTTCATACTCACTTGAATGACTGTAATCAAAGACTGATAGTAACAAGTGTTGATGAGGATGCAAAGTATTATTGTTGGTGTGTGTGTAGTGATGCAGCCTCTGTGAGAAAAAGTTTGGCACTTCCTCAAAAAGTTAACCATAGAGTTTCACTTTTAGATATATATGCAGGAGATCTGGAGTATGTAAACACATAAACATGCACACAAATGTGCACAACATCACTATTAATAATAGCCCCCAAATGGAAATAACCCCAAATGTTCCTGGACTAATGAGAGGATAAATAAAATGTGGGATGTCCATTCAATGGAATATTATTCAGCCATAAAAATGTATGAAGTCTCAGGCTTGCACTGGATGGATGAACCATGAAAACATTATGTTAAGTTAAAGCACCCAGACATAAAAGATTACATATTGTATTATTTCATTTATATAAAATGTCCAGAATAGGCCACTCTATGGAGACAGAGGGGAGTTTGGTGGATGCCAGGAGCTGAGGAAAGGAAGAAATGGCGAATGACTTCTAATAGGGGAAATTTGGGGGGATGATGAAAATGTTCTGAAATATGATTTTTTTTTAATGTTTACTTATTTTTGAGAGAGAGACAGCACTCATGCTCATGCAGGGGAGGGGCAGAGAGAGAGGGAGAGAGAGAATCCCAAGCAGGCTCTGTGCTGTCAGCACAGAGCCCAACACAGGGCTTTATCTCATGAACATCCAGATCACGATCTGAGCCAAAATCAGGAATTAGACACTTTACCGACTGAGCCACCCAGGGGCCCCATAGATGGTGATGAATATTCACCCAACCTTGTGAATATACTATAGGCCATTGAACTGTACACTATAAATGATGAATTCTACAGTATGTGAATTGTATCTCAGTAAAAGAAATTTTAAATTATATATAACATAAAAAATAAAAAGATGAATTATTAGTATCAAATCATTGCTCACACACACAATTTTGTAATGCCTTGTTCTTGCAGTGTTGTTCATAGGTCGGCACGAAAGGTATCACCTGCGAGTTTAGTACCTGAAAAATCTCAGGCTTGCCTCAAATCTGTTGAATCAGAATCTGCATTTTAACATGATTCCCCAGGTGATTCTTATGCACATTAAAATTTGAGAAGCACTACTCTAATCCAAGAGTTTTCATTCTCCTATTTTAGGGTGTATGTGAAAAAAATTAAGTGGTAAGTCCAAAAGACATTCTAATTTCCTTTGGGGAATTACATCTCGCCCACTGTGTGCCATGTTAGTGATATGGTAAATTCAGATGCCCTGGATTGGGCTTCAGAAGTCAAAGGGATCCGGGAACATCCTTTCCATTGCTGCTGATCCCCCTCCTCCTCCCTGACTACTCTTTTCTCAACACGCCCAACCTGACCCCACCCAAGGATGAGTTGGTATAGGATCAACCTTATCAGACTCCCTCTTCTGAAACTTGGAATATCGAGGGGAATGACTCAAAGAGAGAGGAAACAGCCGGGGTTCTGTCTTTCTAGGAGCCCCCTCTAATGGCTTCATGTTGCTTTTTCCAAACTTATCTCCCCATCAGTTTGGTGAACTCCTGAGGAGCTTTCACATAAATATCCCTTTGTTTTGTTTTGTTTATGTTAGTCAGAGCTAGATTTTGTTGCTTGCAAAGAATCGTTTGACACACCACCCTTTAATACTATAACAACTAGCTGGAATACACATATAGTTCTAATGCTTTATTCGCACAGTGTGGATTCATGATCATGGCTATCATATTACTAAGTATTATATTTATTATTAATAGGTATAATTATGATTGTAAATAACTAGCCAAAGATTAAAAGCTAGTAAGTGGCAAATGTCCATCAACTGATAAATGGATATAAAATGTGGTATGTGTATATACAGTAGAATATTACTCAGCCATAAAAAAGAATGAAATCCAGCTATTGGCAATGACATGGATGAAGTGAGAGAGTATAACGAAAAGCAAAATAAGTCAGTCAGGAAAAGACAAATACCATATGATTTCACTCATATGTGACATTTAAGAAACAAAACAGCTGAACATAGAGGGATAAAAAAGAGAGAGAGAGAGAGAGACAAACCAAGAAACAGACTCTTAACTATAGAGAAAAAAACTGACAATTACCAGAGGAGAGGTGTGGGGGGCAGGGGTGGGGCCCGGGGCAGGGCATGGGAAGGGGGAGCACATGGATTAAATAGGTGATGGGGATTGAGGAGTGCGCTTGTTGTGATGAGCACCAGGTGTTGTATGGAAGTGTTGAAGCACTAAATTCTACACCTGAAACTAATATACTGTATGTTAACTAACTGGCATTTAATAAAAACTTGGAAGAAAATAAGTAAATAAGTAAGTAAATAAATAAAAGTAAGGAGGCAGCGGGCAGGAATAAGAGAGAGTGAGAAACTGGGGCTCTTTGCCAATGTTGAAGCTGTGGAAGCCAGGCCCTGACCCCAGAGCCCAGAACCTTACACTGCTGAATGACACCTCAGGACTGATCTGAGCTCCTGCTGGCAGAATATGCTCATATGCCAATGTCCACAGTGGTATTATTCACAATAGCCAAAACGTAGAAAGAATCCAACTGTCCATAGAAAAATAAACAGATGAACAAAATGTGGTATATACATAAAATAGAATATTAGCCAGCCTGAAAAAGGAATGAAATTCTGACACATGGTACAACACAGATGACCCTGGAAAACATTATGCTAAGTGAAATAAGTCATATGCAAAACAAAAAATATCGTATGATTCCACTTCTATGAGGTATATAGAAGAGGCAAATTCATGGAGCCAGAAAGTAGTACACTGGTTTCTAAGGGCCAAGAAAAGGGACAATGTGAGTAAGTATTTAATAGGCACAGAGTTTCTGGTGGGGGTGATGAAAAAGTTCTGGAAATGAAGAGTGGTGATGGTTGCACACCATCACCATCAGTGATGAAGGAACTTAATGACACTTAAAAATGGATAAAATGGTGCTATGGACTGAATATTTCTGTCCTCCCAAAAATTGTATGTTGAAGCCCTAATTGTCAATGTGATAGCATTTGGAGGTGAGATATTTGGGAATTATTTAAGCCATGAGTGTTGAGCCTTCATGAATGGGGTTAGTGGCCCTATAGAAAGAGACACAAGAAAGGTCTTTTGCTCTCTTTTGGCCACATGAGTATAGTGCAAGAAGGTGGCCATCTGGAGAGCAGGAAGAAGCCCTTCACCCAAACCTGGCCATGCTGGCACCCTGGTCTCAAACTTCCCAATTTCCAGAACAGTGGAAATATATTTGTCTTGTTTAAGCCACTCAGTCTATGGTATTCTAGCTCAGCAGCCTGAGTTAACTGAACAAAAGTATATCTTATGTCAAGTATATTTTACCGTAACTTAAAACAAAACTATTAGTATCCTAAAATGTTAAAATCTGAAAAAGAAAAGTGAAAGTATATATATATACATATATATATATGTATATATATATATGATGCATGATGCACAAATAATTTTATTGGTAAGAAGATGAGCCTAAAAGAAAGAAAGAAAGAAAAAGAAAAAAACAGGTCACGAGCTTATGGTTTGAGAGTTCGAGGCCCGTGTCGGGCTCTGTGCTGACAGCGCAGAGCCTGGAGCTTGCTTCAGATTCTGTGTCTCCTCTCTTTCCCCTCCCTCGCTCTCTCTCTCTCTCTCAAAAATAGATAAACATTAAAAAATAAAAAAAGATGAGCCTCTTCTAGTTTGAAGTAACAAAAACCCCAATCAAATAATTTTAGCAAACAAAGGGAATTGATGGACTCATGTATGACGCCCAAGCTTAAGCCCGGATCCTGGGGCATATCCTGTGTACCATCTCTTGATGAGTTTTCGGTATGATTATGTCAACCTCAGACCAGCTCTCCTGACCTGGAGCTAGAGATAGCTACTGGTAGCTTCCACCTTCATCAGCTTTGCAGCTAGAAATCTCAGTGTAAAGAGGGAGCCTCTTTGCTGGCAAAAGTCCTGGAGAGAGCTCTGTGTTCTGGCTTGGGACTTGTGAACCAAATACTATGGTTGTGGGGGTGAAATGACTTGATTGGCAGGCTCAGCAAGCCTAAGCCCCTGGCCTACCGCTAGAGCAGTACCACCTGAATCACAGGCTTCCTCCAAAGAGACACTAGCACACAGAAAGCATATGTACAGTGTCCCTTCAGTGCCCTGTCCATATCCCCGTGGACCTCATTGTTCAATGGAAGCCTGAGTACTCACTGTAGGCAGCTGAGACCCTCTGCCTAGGACTCTGGCTGCCTGAGCAGAATAGGAGAGGGCTACCAGGGAGGTGCAGCTTTCAAGCAATGACAAATGGATTTGATGCATAAATACTACACCTGCCTCATTTTTTTCTTTTGTTTTGTTTTTTTCTTTTCTCCCACTATCTCCTGGGTTTACCTCTAGGACAGTACACATCATTCTCTTGCAATTACCGCCCTTGCTCACCCGTGTCCCCATTTACCTTCCAGTTCCTTAAAGGCAGGGAACTGGAGTAAGTAGCGTATTAAGAGATCTGTCCAAAGTCACAAGGGTAATAAGAGACAAGGGCGGGATTTGAAGTTGAAGTCAGCTTCAACAACTAAGTTTCATGACTGCTACCCCAAATCACCAATTTATCTCCTGGGAGCACTCTACCATCTCTGGGCCCTTACATCCCTTCCGGAAGTCCCAAATGCTCATGTAGGCTCTTTCACTGAGGGTTTCAGGCTCAGCTTTAGTGTTCATTTAGGTGGGCTCATTGGGCCTGGTATGTCTTCTACAAGATGGACTCCCAACTGTGGGCAGGTAACAGCCTGAGGTCCCCTTGCTAGTGCATAGAAGACTGATAACCCTTGATTCATCCCTGGTGCCTTTAGCTGGGACATGTCACCCATGCTTCCATGAGACACTGAAAATAATTAACACACTCTGGGAAGACGACTCTGATGGGAGTCTTTCATGTGAGTGAGCACCTTCTGAACACTTCTTCCCAGCCAGGAAATATGGACAGGTGGCCTGGATATTTTGGTTGATGAGACTATATTTTTTTCTTTTTAAAGATTATGTTGGAGTGAATTGATTCAGTATTAATCTCTTGTAAGGGGAGATAAAAAACAAATTGTAATTGGGTAAAAACATGGTTATCATAGGCACCCCAAAAGAACCTGTTACCACTGAGCTGTGGAGGGCCAGGTTTTCAGAGCACTCCAGCCGTCTACCAGGGTAATAACAGCCATCTTAACGATGGTGATATTGATGGTGAGCAACCATTGTTTATGCTGTAGTGGGCATGGGGCTAGGCTAGTCATGGATGTCATAACTTAATTTTTTTCATCATGAGAAGTGTATTCTTTAATCCCCTATTTCACCTCCCCCATCCACCTCCCCTCTGGTAACCATCAGTTTGTTCTCTGTAGTTAAGAGTCTGTTTCTTAGTTTTTCTATCTCTCTTTTATTCCTTTGTTCTTTTTTGTTGTTGTTGTTGTTTCTCAAATTCCACAACTGGGTGAAATCATATGGTATTTGTCTTTCTCTGACTGACTTATTTCACTTAGCATAATACTCTCTAGCTCCATCCATATTGTTGCACATGGCAATATTTCATTCCTTTTTTAAGGCTGAATAATATTCCATTGTATGTATACACGACCTCTATCCATTCATCTATTGATAGACACTTGGGCTGCTTCCACAGTTTGGCTATTGTAAATAATGCTGCAATAAACACAAGGGTGCATATAATCCTTTGAATTAATATTTTTGTATTTTGGGGAAAATACTCAGTAGTGCGATTACTGGATTGTAGGGTAGTTACTTTTATTAAAAAAATTTTTTTTTAAGTTTTTTTTAATGTTTATTTATTTTTGACAGAGAGAGAGACAGAGCATGAGCTGGGGAGGGACACAGAGAGAGGGGGACACAGAATCCGAAGCAGGCTCCAGGCTCTGAGCTGTCAGCACAGAGCCTGATGCAGGGCTCAAACTCACAGACTGCAAGATCATGACCTGAGCCGAAGTCAGACGTTCAACCGACTGAGCCACACAGGTGCCCCTATTTAAAAAAATTTTTTTTAACATTTATTCATTTTTGAGAGATGGAGACAGAGTGTGAGTGAGGGAGGGGCAGGGAGAGAGGGAGACACAGAATCTGAAGCAGATTCCAGGCTCTGAGCCATCAGCACAGAGTCTGATGTGGCTCCATACCATGAGTATGGAATGTCTTTCCATTTCTTTGCATTGTCTTGAATTTCTTTCATCACGGTAGTTTAGTTTTCAGAGTATAGGTCTTTCATCTCTTTGGTTAAGTTTTTTACTAGATATTTTATTGTTTGCACCTGCCTCACTCTTTAAGAGCAACAGTTCTGAGGCATGTTCTATACTCTCTTCCAGAGGTCTTCAGTGGGATTGAGCCCCAGTTGCCTATGATGGCAGTCTGCTTTTTAACCCAAATTTTCTGTTTTACTTCTCTACTTCTTGAGCATGATTTCCTGCTGTCACTTCCAAATAGTGAATATACTCCAATCCCAGTCTGTGGGGCTGAGTCTATGAAAATTCAAATTAAGACAACGTTTGTATCATGGAGGGTGAATTCACACTATGTCCATTTTATGTTAGGAAAATTTGTAGAGGCTATTTGGTATTATCTCTTCATTTTATTTACAACACTCAGTATTTGTTTAATACTCCACTTAAACATAAAGAAAATATTTGTTTATCCAGAAAAATATATCAAATTCTATGTGGATATATTCATTTTCTAGGGCTGCCATAACAAAGTATCACAAACTGGGTGGCTTAAACAACAGAGGTTTATTATCTCACAGTTCTGGAGGCTAGAAGTCCAAGATTCAGGTCTTGGCAGAGCTGGTTTCTTCTGAGGCCTCTCTCCTTAGGTAGTAGATGGCTGTCTTCTCCATGTATCTTCATATGGTCTTGCTTATGTGTGTGTCTGTATCCGAATCTTGTCTTCCTATAAGAACACCAGTCATATTAGGGCCTACCCTAATGTCCTTATTTTAATTTAATTACTTCTTTAATTACTTGATTACTTCTCTAAATCCAGTCACATTCTGAGATACTGGGGGTTACAACTTTAATATATGAAGTTAGGGGGCATTCAACCCATAACAGGAGGTATCTGTGTACTGTGTCATTTTTGCCTTTACAGGCAAATGCTTTACGAATAGATGACTTCCTTATCGTCTTCCTCTCCACGGATTAGTATAATATGCACTACAAAATAGTATCTTTTCTTTAAACTTTAAGGTTTAGCATTACAAAGTGGACCAAAACAACTAAAGGGAAGAGATATTGAAAGCAAAGCACCAAAATACTACCGCAGGAAAAAATTTGTTAGCTTCCTGAGTAACACGACTGGGTTCTTGACAAATAGTGCCATCACAATCCCAGCAGTGAAAGGCACTCTGTCCTGGTTTTGAGTCTCCATAAGAATCACTAGCCAGAAGCTCTGGCGGTCTTTACCTCATCATCCCTGGAGATTTGATATGACAGATTCACTTTGTATCTTAAGATTGTAGTACACACTCATTCCTCTGTGACTTAAATGATGACATTGAGGTCCAGCAGATAATAGCATGATTTATGGCCAGCAGTGCCAGTGTGGCTATTATTCAGTGTTACATTATACACTTAGAAATACACTAATGCCACATCACAAGCCAGTGTCATCTTGATGATATTGTGACCCAGGACTCAAAAAAGTATTTCATTAAGGAGACAGGTGGAATGTGAGACATAAATGCAGTGATCAAAGAGTCAATGAAATTTGTTTACTGCTGCCTAATATGTGACCTATCAGTTACAAAGACCATCTCCACTCAACCCTGCACCGTTTTGTATTTTGCCACAGCAGTGCCATCTTTCCTTACCCCTGGAATTTCTGACTCTTCTGGGCTTCATTTCTGCACATATTTCGTAGCTCACAATGCATGTTTAAATATAGATAGATATCTCTTGGTCAGAAAGTCAACCCAAATTTGTTTGTTTTCTAATGCGTGTCACCAGGCCACAGGGATTTTTGTTTTGTTTTCTTTATAATAGAACTTTCTCTAGGCTCCTGATGTTTCCAGATCTGTGGCGATCTGGGTCCTGTTTTCTCTTCCCCAGATGCACTTTCAGTTGTTGCCTTTTTTCAATCAATTTCCAGATGTCGTTGCTTATTCATTTTATTTCCAGCACATTTTATCCTTTCCTGAACTTTTGCATAATTCTCTTCTATGACACCTTCCTACTCCTCCTCCATGCCATTCAGATGAATTCCAGAAACCTGCTGCAATTACACCAAATTTAGTTGGTTTTTCCATGCGCCAAATGAGTCTGCCCCAGGTTGGAAAGTGAAAGGAATGACTGGTCTGCAGGAGGAACCCTTTTGAATGAGCTCCCAGCTGATAGACAAATGTTGCTTAGGTCCAAGGTCCAGGCTGACTATTGTGTAAAAGACTCTATAGAGAGGAAGAATGGTCATTGGGGCCCTGAAGTCCAAACCACAGTTTGTTTTAGAACTTTTTAAAAAAATAATCTCTTTGTGCAAATATCAATCCAGTAAGCCAGAAATGTTTTTTAAATTACCTTGAGCAATACAAAAATTGTAAAGAGGTCTTGACTTTCTGCAATACTTCCTGCATTTGGCACTATTTGGAAATAAGATCTTTCAAATAAATTAATTCTTTAGACAGTTGAAACATGTCTGAAAGCCCCAAAGTGTTGCAAATATTAACCACTTTTACATAAATCTTTCTAGAATGCATTATATTTTAGGGCACACTGATCATAATCTAATGTTTTCCTAAGGATTCAGGGTCAAGGCTATGACTATCAGTAGCCATTCCCTGAGGTCTATGAGATGTTAGTCTGCTTTCCTTTACACCAAGATTTCTCAACTTATTGTCATTTGAGTCTAGAAAATCCTTTGACGTGGGAGTATAGCCTGTGAATTTTGGACATTTAGCAGCATCCCTGGCTTGTACCCACTAGGTCACAGTAGCGCCACATCTTCAGTGGTGATAGCCAATAATGTCTAAAAACAACTATGTACACCATCATCACATATTCTCAACATTGTATAGGAAGCCCTATTCAATACAACAGAAAAGAAAAAGACAAAGAAAAAGAAGGGAAAGATAAAAATATTGGAAAACAGAAAAAGCACTATCTTTATTTGCAGAAGACATGTCTATGTAAATAAAAAATTCAAAATGATCTGCAAACTATTAGAATTAATAAGTGAATTTAGAGTGTTACGGGGCGCCTGGGTGGCGCAGTCGGTTAAGCGTCCGACTTCAGCCAGGTCACGATCTCGCGGTCCGTGAGTTCGAGCCCCGCGTCGGGCTCTGGGCTGATGGCTCAGAGCCTGGAGCCTGTTTCCGATTCTGTGTCTCCCTCTCTCTCTGCCCCTCCCCTGTTCATGCTCTGTCTCTCTCTGTCCCAAAAATAAATAGAGTGTCACTAAAAACAAAATCAATATACAAAGTGTAATTGTGTTTCTATGACCTAAGGAAAAAACAACTGGAAATTGAAATTTTACTTATTTACTTACTTATTTATTTTGACGTTTTATTTATGTATGTATTTATTTATTTATTTTTAAAAACCTTTTTTTAATGTTTATTTTTGAGACAGAGAGAGAGACAGAGCAAGAGCAGGGGAGGGACAGAGAGAGGGAGACACAGAATCCGAAGCAGGCTTCAGGCTCTGGGCTGTCAGCACAGACCCTGACATGGGACTCAAACTCACAAACTATGAGATCATGACCTGAACCGAAGTCGGACACTTAACCAATTGAGCCACTCAGGCACCCCTAAATTTTAAAAAATACTGTATACAATCTCATAAAAAATAAAATAACTAGAAATGAACCTAACAAAAGATGTATATGACCACTATACTGAAACTATGAAATATTAAAGAGACAGTAAAGAAGACCTAAATAAATCAAGACGTGGAACATACTAATGGATTGGAGGAATTCAACATTAAGATTTAATTAAGATGAAGAATTTAAGATTAAGATTAAGATTTGGGGTTGCCTGGGTGGCTCAGTTGGTTAAGCATCTGACTTCAGCTCAGGTCATGATCTTGCGGTCCATGAGTTCGAGCCCCGTGTTGGGCTCTGTGCTGACAGCTCAGAACCTGGAGCCTGCTTCTGATTCCGTGTCTCCCTCTCTCTCTGCCCCTCCCCCACTCATCTCTCTCTCTCTCTCTCTCTCTCTCTCTCTCTCAAAAATAAAGATTAAAAAAAACTTTTTTTAAAGATTAAGATTTGATTTTCCTCAAACTTATCTATAGATCCAGTGAAATTGAAAGCTAAATACCAGGGAGGGGAAAAAATTATATGGAAATTTATTTATTTTATTTTTTTTTTTTATTTTTTTTCAACGTTTTTTATTTTTATTTTTGAGACAGAGACAGAGCATGAAAGGGGGAGGGGCAGAGAGAGAGGGAGACACAGAATCGGAAACAGGCTCCAGGCTCCGAGCCATCAGCCCAGAGCCTGATGCGGGGCTCGAACTCACGGACCGCGAGATCGTGACCTGGCTGAAGTCGGACGCCCAACCGACTGCGCCACCCAGGCGCCCCAATATATGGAAATTTAAAGAACTTAGAAAGACAAATGTTGAAATAGAACAAATTTGGAGAAACAATACCACCAGATGGCAAGACGTATTATAAAGCTAGAGTAATTTAGAGAGTGTGATATTGGACCAATGGAATGGAAAAAAGAATCACATTTAAACCAACACATAAATACAATCAAATTTGTAGAATATGGACTAAATATAAATCCAACGCAAAAAATTGCCACTGAAATTCTGTAATGAAAAAAAATGATAATTTTTAGTAAATGATATTGGAACTATTTGATATCCATATGGAGAAAACGAACCTTGAGGCCTACCTCATACCATACAAAAAAAACAATTTGAGTTCATCATAGACATAAATATAAAAAGAAAAAAAAACATATAAAAAATGCTTTTGAAAAAATATACATGACCTCAGGCAGAAAAATACTTCTTAAGCAAGATGCAAAGGCACTAACCATAGAAGAAAATACTATTAAATTGGATTTTATTTAATCCTAAGAATTTATGTTCATCAAAAGACAAGAATAAGAAAGTGAAAAGACAGGTCAGAGAGTAGGAGAATGTATCTATAGCACAAAAATCCAACAAGGACTCACATATGGAATATATCTTTTAAAAACTGTTTTAAACTGAGTAAAAGAAATGACCAGATATGTTGTAAAAGAAGACATACAAATAACCAATTAACATATGGAAACGGACCCCAAGTTACTACTCATCAGGGAAAGTCATTTTAAGCCACAAAGAGATACCATCACATGACAGCAGAATGAAAAAAGCTGAAAAGACTGACAATTTTACCAAGAGTTGACAAGAATGTCTGGCAACTGGATTGCCAGTAGAAGTGTAAATTGGCACAACTCCTTTGGAAAACTGTTTAGCAGTGACTCCTAAAGTTAACTATCTACCCACTCCACCATTCAGCAATTACACTTCTAAGTATATACCCAAAAGAAAAAAATAGTTATCCCTAGTTAGGGTCACCTGGGTGGCGCCATTGGTTAAGCGTCCAACTCTTAATGTCAGATCAGGTCATGATCTCATGTTCTGTGGGTTCAAGCACCACGTCGGGCTCTGTGCTGACAGTGCAGAACCTGTTTGGGATTCTCTCTCTCTCTCTCTCTCTCTCTCTCTCTGTCCCTCCCCCACTTGCATTCTCTCTCTCTCAAAATAAATAAATATTTTAAAAAATAGTTATGCTAAGTTGCAGGCATATCTATTCTATTCAATGTCCTTAATGGACAATGGAGGATGAGGCTTTGACTATCTTTTCTCCCCCATGTCAAACACAAGCACACACACTTTCTATCCTTAATACAGTTTCTATATCATAGAGCTTAAAAATATCATGAGGCCTCAAATGGAAAAACCCAACAGACTGCCAAGCAGGAACAAGTGTTTTAAAACCTATACTTTTGAGTACAGTCTCTAAAATTCCAGGACATCAAAGACAATTAGACAATCCTATAAGCTACCTTAAAAATGGGCCATCTAGAACAGAAGGAGAAGCAAATTTATATCAGGCATTTTAAAAGCAACATAGGTGACTGTTTTTAAAAAGGAGTGATACCTTTCAAGATCTAGAGGGATATAACTTTGAACATAAGTTCTATATTCAGACAAACTATCATCCAACAGTAAAGAAAAAATATGATCAGATATGTAAAGATCCTCTTGTATACCAGCTGTAAAGTACATGTAAATAATTCTCCCTGGAGTTGCTCAGTGCACAGCTTGTGACATGTGTCTGGAAACCCTGATCCACAGATTCTTGAAAGTTCCCTAAATTCAAGAGTAACCATCAGAAGAATGGACATTTTCTCAACCAAAATAGTAAAATTACACAATGACCAAAAAAAACAAAAACAAAAACAAAACAAAACAAAAAAACACCTTAATTGCTCCAAAAGAAAGGAAGAATAAAATAATGTTTAAATGTGTAGAAAATAAAATATCATGGAACTGTTAGGAGAATTATCCTCCCATTGTAAATAATTAGAAAACTAGACAAAGTAAATGAAACAACTCTTTTCAGACATTGGACAATAGGCAGCATTGACCTGTGACCCCCGAGAAGCAAACAAGATGAGCCCTATGATTTTCTTGGCTTTCCGCCAGATAGCAGTTTCTAGGCAGCTCAAGGAGGGAATTATACATAGCCCAGTATCCTCATTGAGTTGAGAAGACAGAAATTGAAATTCAGAGAAGTCAAAATGACATTTATGGAGCAGAGTGCCAGAGATGAGAAAACTGTAAAGAGACAACTATAAAGATCTGCAAAGGAGTCCTCTTTTGTAAGAGTGATGATCTACACAACCACAGAATAAAACTCTGTGAGGTTGGGAATAGGGTGAACCATTCCCGTAATGGGGCTATGAACAGTTCACCAGTCAGAGTGGAGAAACTTCATAATACGCAGAGCATTCTGTGGAGACGGCAAAAAAGTCAGACTCTAGAGTGGGGCTAACCTAGCCCGAGGGTAAAGATTGTCTTAAACCCACAGGAGCAAAGTTTAAAAGAATCAAAAGGTTGAAACTGATCTGCATAATTTGATCTTGCTAGAACAAAATACAATGAAAGAACAAAATCAGGAGTGTGGAATCCAATGAGAAATCAGAAATAATCAGGCATCTAAAGAAGCGTAAGAGGGGCGCCTGGGTGGCTCAGTCGGTTAAGCCTCTGACTTTGGCTCAGGTCATGATCTCACAGTCCGTGAGTTTGTCTGTGCTGACAGCTCAGAGCCTGAGCCTGCTTCCATTTCTGTGTCTCCCTCTCTCTCTGTACCTCCCCCACTCACACTCTGTCTCTCTCTCTCTCTCTCAAAAATAAATAAACATTAAAAAACAATTTAAAGAAGCATAAGAATGTCACATAACCACGATAAAAATCCATTGATAGAAAAGAACAGGAAATGATGAGTATGATAAATTTTCAGACAATGACTTTAAAATACCAATAATTAATATTACATACTCAAAGATTTAAAGGAAAAAAAATGAACATAATGAGAAGAATTAAAGATATAAAAATTACCTAAATGGAGTTTTAAAGGATAAAAAAATACAAAGGATGGGATTAACAGAAGAAAAATCAGTGAACATAAAGTTATAGCAAGAGAAAATATCCAAAGAATGAAGAACACACAAAGAAAAAAAGGATTTTCAAAAAAATGAATAAAACCCTAGTGACCTGTAGGACAGTATCAAACAGACTAATTTGCCAATAATTAGAGTATCAGTAGGAAAAAATATGGGGGCATGGAAAGACAGAAAATATCTGAAGAACTACTGGATGAATATTTTCTAAATTTAGTGAAAATTATAAACATAAAAGTCCAAGAAACTGAACAAACATCAAGTAAAATAAACATAGGGAAAAACCACACCAACTACCTTATAACGGTATTATTGAAAAACAGTCATGACAAATTTTTAAATAAGCCAGAAAAATAGACATATTACATAGAAAGCTATAAAAATTATAAAAGATTTTTGTCAGAAACTATAAAACTAGAAAATAGTGAAATGACATATATAAAGTACTATCAAAATCAAAAACATCAATGTAGAATTCTACAGCCAGCCAAAACATGTTTCAAAAATGGAGGTAAAATACTTTGCAGACAAATCATAGCTTAGAAAATACATCACCAGCACACATGCACTAGAAGAAAAGATGTTTTTCAAACAGAAAAAGATACCTGATAGAAATGTGTAACTGCACGAAGGAGTAATCAGCATCAGAAATGGTAAATATGTAAGTAAATATGAAAGACACTTTCTTTGATTTTGTATTTCTTTAGAAGATCATTGACTTCATGGGGCACCTGGGTAGCTTAGTCGGTTGAGCGTCAAACTTGATTTCGGCTCAGGTCATGATCTCACCGTTTGTGGATCAAGCCCAGTGTCGACCTCCACATTGATAGGATGGAACCTGCTTCAGATTCTTTCTCACCCTCTCTCTCTCTCTGCCCCTCCCTGCTTATGCTCCTCTCTCTGTCTGTCTCAAAATAAATAAATAAACTTTTTTAAGATGATTGACCTCTTTTTTTTTTAACGTTTATTTATCTATTTTTGAGATAGTGAGCAGGAGAGGGGCCGAGAGAGAGGGAGAGAATCCCAAACAGGGTCCGTGCTGTCTGCACAGAGTCCGATATAGGGCTTGAACTCATGAATCACAAGATCATGACCTGAGCCAAAATCAAGAGTCAGACGCTTAACCGAATGAGCCACTCAGGTGCTCTGAAGATCATTGACTTCTTACAGCAAAAATAGAAACAGTGATATAGGGACTATTATCTCCATTTTATAGATGAGAAAACTGAAACAGAGTGGTTAAGTAATTCGCCCAGAGTGGAAGAACTTACATTTGAATCCAGATAATCTTTGCATTAAGCCTCTATGTTATAAAGTATAATGTGCAATGTAGACTACAATATATATTATACAACATAATATTATATAATATGTAATTATTATACAATTATTATTTATACTGTATGTTACATATAGTGTATTGGAATATATTCAAGTATATATAAACATTCCAATATACTACTGGAAATATAGTAATATTATTATATATTATCCAATAGTTCATTGTTAAATACAACAATGATCATAACTGATAAACAGGAAAAGGATATGAGATTGAAAGTGCTGATCTTAGTTTTATCTATAATGTCTTAATTTTTTTAACTTTATTTAATTCCAGTATAGTTATACAGTGTTATATTAGTTTCAGGTATACAATATAGTGACTCAACACTTCCATACAACAAGTAGTGCTCATCACAATAAGTGCACCCTTTAATCCCCATTGCCTATTTCACCCATCCCCCACTCCTCTCCCCTCTGATAACCATCAACTTGTTCTCTGTAGTTAAGAGTCTGTTTCTTGGTTTGTGTCTCTCTCTCTCTCTTTAATTTTGCTTTGCTCATTTCTTTTGTTTCTTAAATTCCACATGAGTGAAATCATATAGTATTTGTATTTCTCTGACTGACTTACTTCACTTAGCACAACACTAACTCCAATCATGTTGCAAATGGCAAGATTTCATTCTTTTTATGGCTGAATAATACTCATTTATTTATTTATTTATTTATTTATTTATTTATTTATATACCACAACTTCATTATCCATTCCTCTATGGGCTGCTTCCATAATTTGGCTATTGTAAATAATGTTGCAATAAACACAGGGGTGTATGTATCCCTTTGAATTAGTGTTTTTGTAGTTTGGGGGTAAATACCAAGTAGTGCAATTACCAGATCGTAGGGTAGTTCTATTTTTAACTTTTTGAGGAAACTCTATACTGTTTTCCATAATGTCTTAATTTTTATAAAAATGAATGTATCCAGGTAATACTTATGTAATCAAAAGATTTTTAAAATGTAGGTAGAGCACACACATAGAAGAAAAGTTTATGTACCAATAATGAGTAGAAAGAACAGAATACAATAGAAAGAAAAGATTAGCATCAATAACAAATTCTTAGCTTGATAGCATTTCCACAAAATGAATGATTTAATATATTTTAAGTACACATAATCATGTGCAAAAAATGAAAATATTTCTGTATGTGTCTTCTGGGGGAGCATGAGATCACCATTCTTACAACTAAACTTAAACCATAGAATAGATAACAGTAGCTAGCATTTTAATACTAGTCCACAGATGATTATGAGTTTGTGAATGCATCCTATCATTTAAACTGTTTATGAGGGGCGCCTGGGTGGCTCAGTCAGTTGAGCTTCCGACTTCGGCTCAGGTCACGATATCACAGTTTGTGAGTTCGAGCCCCGTGTCGGGCTCTGGGCTGATGGCTCAGAGCCTGGAGCCTGCTTCCGATTCTGTGTCTCCCTCTCTCTCTGCTCCTCCCCCGTTCATGCTCTGTCTCTCTCTGTCCCAAAAATAAATAAACGTTAAAAAAAAAATAAAATAAAATAAACTTTATGAAAGATGACAATTCATTCAATATTCAGAAAAACTGTAGAGAGCACCAGGTAATATTGTAAAAAATAGGAATATACTATTTAATAAGAAATACACATAGCTCCTGCCTTCATGGAACTTGTAGTCCAAGTAGAAGAAGAGACTTTAAATTACCATTTAACAGAATTAAATCAACCATGTAACAGAACAGAGTTCAGAAACAAACCCACACTTGTTTATGATGAAATTAATGCATTACAAGTATGGTCTTTTCAATAAACTGGACATGAAAAATATATTTATTCATTTTTATAATTATATATTTCACACCATACACAAAAACTATTTTTATATGGGTAGTAGAACTAAATTTAAAACAATAGGCTTCTAGAAAAATGAAAACAGAAGAATATAGTCATGATTCTAGGGTAGGCAATACTTTTTTTAAATAAGATACAAAAATCCACAAAGAAAAATATTGATAAATTATACTTCATTAAAATCAAGAGCGTCTGTTCTTAGAAGACACCCTCAGAAATCTGAAAGACAAGCCAAGGACTAGGAGATAACATACAAGACATATTAAAAAATATACAAACACAAAACCCCTCACATATCAATAAGAAAAAAAAATGGTAGCCCAAAGACTTGAATAAGAATTTCACAAAACAGTATATACAAATGGCCAACAAAAGGATATTCAACTTCATTAGTCATTAGATGCAAATTATAAAACACAATAAAGATACCACTATGCACACACAAGAATGACTGAATAAAAAATACTGACAGTACCAAATGTTAGCAAGAATGTAAAGTCACTAAAATTTTCATACACTTCTTTTTTTAACGTTTATTTTGAGAAAGAGAGAGAGCAAGCACAAGCACACAGAAGCCAGGTAGGGGCAGAGAGAAGGAGAGAGAGAATCCAAAGCAGGCTGTGAGGTGGGGCTCTATTCCAAACCACGAGACCAGGACCCAAGCCAAAACTTAGAGCTGGGACACCCAACCAACTGAGCCACTCAGGCACCCCAATTCTCATACATTTCTGGTGGGAGTTTAAATAAGTACAATGTCATTGGAAAATTGTTTGGCAATATCTATTAAAGCTAAACATATGTCTACCCTATGACCCTGCAATCCACTCCTACATATATGTAGAATAGAAATGTATAGATCTTCAAAAGCAAAAGACAAAAACAAGAATGGATATAAGGATATAAGAATATTAATTGTAGCAGTAGCATTCATATCTGCTGAAAACTGGAAACACCCAAATGTCAGTAAACCAAAGAATAAATTGTGGTATACTCATTGAAAAGGATGGGAAAGGAAGATTATTGCCATACAAACCATGAATTTCACAAACATAATATTGAGCAAAAGAAGACCTCAAAAATACATACTAATTTATTTATTCTATGTATGTGAAATTAAAGAAAATACAAAAGTGATCTATGATGGCAGAAGTCAAGATAGTGGTTACCTTGAAGGCAGTTGTTCTTGGAAGAAGGCATAAGTGGATTTCTGGTGTGCTGCTAATGTCCTATTTCTTGGTCTGGATGGGTAATAAAATGGGTGTGTTTATTTCATAAAAATTCATCAAGATATACACCTATGATTAGTACACATTTTTGTATAATGTATACTTCAACTAAAAAAATTACTTAAAGAAAAATCAGTAATTGTAACAGAGTTTTAGAAAATAGCAGGATGATATACAAGTACATCATGGAGTACAGAGAAATCAGGGCTGGAGTCTTCTAGGACATAATATTTAAGTTGAACTATAAGAATTAGCTAGGGAAGAGTGTGTGATGTGTGGGAGGTTCAAATGGGGAGACTCCTCCAGAAAAGGAAGAATTTGAGCAAAAGCTTGGAAGCAAAAAAAAGCATAAATTATTCAAGATACTGACAGAAGATTGACAAGAGCAAAGAGAGCTGGGGCAGAAGTGACAAGAAGTGAGGCTGGAGACACACATAGAGTGGGGCCTTAAAGGCCAGATTAAGAGTTTTGAATTCCATCTCATGAGCAACAGAAATGCATAAATGGACTTTTAGCACAGACTGACATGACCTGGTTTATATTATGGGAAGATGGCTATTGTGTGAAGAATTAACTAGGAAAAAAGGAGAAGCTGGAGTGGAGAGACAGTTTAGGAGGTTGCTGTGGTAGTCCAGGTGAGAAATGACAGTGACATTTGTCTGGACAGGATGTACATTGATGATTGGATGTAACATTTGAAGGAAAGCCACAAGTCAGAAAGGTTTCCCAAGGATCTTCCCAAACAATTGGGTGAATAAATATGCCAAGTTACTGAAATAAGAAAACCTGGAGAGTGATTGCATCAAGGCAAGAAGATGTATTCACTTTGGACATGTTGAGCTTGAGATCTCTACAGGACACCTAGGATGCGGTCTCAAATAGGCAGCTGGATATATAGATATGAAATTCAGGAGAGAGGCTTAATAGGGTTAGCAATTCCATTTTTTATTGATAACAGAATGTACAGGAGGGTAATATTGTGCTACATTAACATATACTTTCCCCCCCTCACAATTTTACCCCATAACCCTCCTTCATTCAAGCAACAGAACTTTACCATAAGACATTAATTGCATGAAGAGAACAAAAGTGTCAAATTCTAGACTTCCCAGTTAAGGCTTTGAACATTCCAAGATCCAAACTTTGCATAATAAACAACAGATTTGGAAGAATACACAATCAATTAGTTTTGCTGCCCCAGGAAAGATAAAAGGTTTGAGGGATGGGGTGGAAAATTTAGAGAAATAACAGACCTCGGACTTAGGTTATTTCTCTGATAAGGAACCCTATTCATCATGTTCCACTTCTACCTACTGAGTCTTATGTGGGGAAGAAAAAATAACAGAAATCCCAGATATATTAAGGGGTTAAATATCAGAGGAAACCATACCTTAGATCTCAGGTAGAGACCAGAGAAGTAACATGTCCTTCAGAGTTGCCTCAACGTGACCCAGGGTAACCAAGCAAACCGGCCTCAAATAGCCTGAGTTTCCCATGCCCCAGTAAGGCACAAGAAGATCACAGATGCAGCTGAGAGAGAGAAGATCTGAATTCTAAGGACCTTTTGGTCAACATGAGAAAAACATGACAATGATTTCAATGGATTTATGATCGAAGAATAGATGGGGACATGGATGTATCAAAGAATCTTACTAAGATGCCATTCTCTTGACCCTAATTTACCTAATGGATCAATTAGCTCTTGTTATAAAAATGCTGCATAACAAACTATCCCAAAACTCAGTGGTTTAAAATAATAACCATTTATTTACTTTATATGCTTGCAGGTCAGCTCGGAGTTCACTGACTTAGGCTGCTGTAACTGGGGATAAGTTCTGCTATACATGTCTCTCACACTTTTCCTGGAATTAGTAGGCTAAGCCAGGCTTTTTTTTTTTTTTTTTTTTCTAATGGTGACAGTGAAGGCCGGAGAGAGAGAAACTCAACTCTACATACATGTTTCAAGACTCTGATCACATCATGCTTGCCAATATCCCACTGACTAAAGCAGATCCCAGAGTCAAGGGCTGTGGATAATCTTGTCTACAATTGGAGGGCAATACACAGCTACATGATAAGGAAATGGTAAAGAATTGGGGCCATTAATTCTGTCTCTGCCACATCCAAACTTAGATGCAGCCACTGGAAGAGGGGGGGAAGAAAAACAACGATGGGACTGTAACAAGGTAAAAACTTGTTATAAAAAATAAAACCATTTGCTTCCACATTGCTTTCACATCTAGGATTTTGATTTTTTTTTTTTTTACCGTTTATTCATTTTTGAGAGATGGAGAGAGACAGAGCATGAGGGGGGAGGGGCAGAGAGAGAGGAAGACACAGAATCTGAGGCAGGCTCCAGGCTCTGAGCTGTCAGCACAGAGCCCGACGTGGGGCTCAAACACACAGACCGTGAGATCATGACCTGAGCTGAAGTCAGATGCTTAACCAACTAAGACACCCAGGCACCCCATCACTTCCAGGATTTTGAATTGAGATTCCAGCTGTGACAGATAGGAATATTAAAATTTGAGTAGAAACAAAATGCAAAGGAAGTCCATCATCTCATTCTGACATCAGAGTAACATCACTAAGACTATTTGATCTACATTACAGAAAATAAGTAGGACTTCAAACAACTGAGGTTAAGCAGAAGCACAGAATTATGAAAATTATTTTTTGCAATGGCAAATATTTTTGTGGCTGCACAAGGTGGAATTATTCTCTTCAGACCAGACACCTACCAACAAGAGGAATCCATGGCAGTTGTTATCTTTCTATTTTTTCATTGCTCAGAAAGAAGGATGAGAGGGGCATGGCCTGCATTCTGCAGCCAGGAACTGGGCAAGAGGAAGAATATGTGTGTCGAGGTGGGAGTAGGTATGGGAGGTCTGAGATGGACAGACGGTTCATTCCCAAGTAAAAAGTAGACGGAGACACGTAGGGGAAGCAGAGAGAGAAGCCAATAAAGCTGGAAAAGGACTAGAGAAAATCACAGGAGGACCCATTTAACCCTAATTTCTGTGGTTTTTCTGATGAAGCTGTGGTGTTAATGGTTTCAGAGTTAATCAGAGAGCCATGTGTCTTCAATCTTAGATATAAACCAGATGAAAACAGACATCCCACTTAAGTGGTATTTTAGTGACACAAAGGCTGAAAGAAAAAAAAAAAAAAAAGATTTGCATAGTAATGACTCTATCATTGCTTTAAAGCTGTGCAGTATTTCCAGAGCCCCTAACAACCACCAAATCAGGAATTCAAACCACACCCTGGGAAGGCTGGGCTTCCTTTTGTTAAAAAGAAAAACTGAGGATCTCTGAGGTTAGTTACCCAGGCAGTGCAAATCAAAAGTCCTGACTCCCTCTAACCACTGGAATATTTGCCATGTGGAACTACACCCACCTAGGACATTGCCAAAACCCCAAGAAAGTACCATGACTAAGATCCGTGTCTTTTTCTGGGTACTATTTCCACAGAAAGCTTCTTATGTCTCTTCCCTGACATTTCACAAAATAGAGTTTTCTCTATTTGGAAAAATAGAGGAGAGGAAAAAATATGCCTGGGAAAAGGCCAAGTGTGAAGAAGAATTTGATTTTGGCATCCCATTTAAAAGTTTCTACTTCCTTCCCCAACCTATGTATGGCTTATTGCCGAACTAACACCACTAAGAGAATACAGTGTCTGGTTCTACAAAACACTACACCACGAGCAAAAGCATTGATCAGATGGATAAATAGTAACAATAGCTAATAATTAGTAAATTCCTACTATGTACCAGACCTGCTCCTAGGAAGTTTATGTATAAAACTCATAAGATGTTGACAATGAATTTATGAAGCTGGTACTTTTATCACCCCCACTTGATAGATGGGAAAGCTGAGGCACGAAGAGGTTATGTAACTTTCCCAACACAATAAGTGGCAAAGCCGAGATTCACCCCCAGAAATCTGATTCCAAGGTTCATATGCTTAAGCACTATGTATATGGATTCTTAAAGAAAAAATTAGAAATAACACCACTCTCACATTAAACTTTTCCAGAGAATAGAAAAAGAACACTTTCCAACTTATCTTATGGGACCAAATAAATTTCACTCAGAACTGACAAGAATATAACAAAAAAGGAAAATTACAAGCCAGTCTGTCTTGTGAAGATAGAAGCAAAGCATACTATACCAAATATTAGCAATTGCTTTCAGAGAATTCTTGTAAATAAATAAGAGACATACAATCTGACAGAAAAAATGGAATTTCACGGAAGATATCCAAACGGTAAGTAAACATATTTTTTAATATGACATCATCAGTCATCAGAGAAAGGCAAATTAAAGCCACAGTTTGTCCACCAGAATTACTAAAATGAAAGCGACTGATGATATCAGGAGTCGGTGAGGATGTAAAATAAGAGGAACTCACACACCACTGATGAGAGCATAAATTAGCACCCTTTTGAGAAGAGTGTAGAAGCATCTGCCAAAAGTGAACACACACACACACACATACCCTGTGGCCCGGAAATTCCACTCCTACAGTTATACTCAACAGAAATTCATACGTGCACACCAAAAGACATAAACAAAAATGTTCACAGCATCTTTATGCATTTAGGAAACAACCTAAATATCCATTAACAGTGGAATGGAGAAACAAATTGTGTTATATTTATACCATGAGGTGCTATACAGCAGTGAAAATGAAATATTGCTGTTCACAAGAGCTTGAATGAATCTCACAAATTATAATGTTGAGCACAAGAAGCCAGACACAAAGTGCACATACGTTATGATTCCATTTATATATTGTTTTAAAATAGACAAAACAAATCTACGGTGATGGAAGTCAGAACAGTGCTTACATCCGGGAGGAGGCTATAGTGATTGGTAAAAGAGAAAGGAAGGTGCCAGGAATGCTTCATTTCTTGGCCTGGTCATTGGTTACGTGAAAGTGTTCACTTGATGTTCCAGGTCTAGTTTGAGAAGTAGCACCTTGGTGAGAGATGTGGGCTAATCCAAGTTCATGGTATACATTAAGTGAACATGGTTCAACCAGATGAGAAAGACATTAAGCAGAATTGACTTCAAAGTCACCTAAACATTCATTGCTTAATTTATTGAGTATCTAAAATATTCCCGGAACAATGTTAAGTCCTGAGAGTGAAAGCATGAAAAGACAAACGTCCTATCAGCAGATTGTTCACAACCTAACTGAAAGAGATGTGTCAAAATAATTGATTTCAAACCATAGTGTGCAATCATGGAACTGTGCAAATCGTTTTGAGAGTTTAGGGAAGCCAGGGAATTTCAACCTCCTAAGAGTTTTGCAGGTGAAAGGGCTTAATGGAGGGCGGCAGAGGGAGGGGGTCTGGGAGAAGTATTTGGCTCAGAATTGACAGCATTTGTAAAAGGGAACACAGAGAGATAGTACTGTGAATTCTAGGAATGTTGGGTGGGTATTTAGGAATGGCTAGAGCTTAAAATGCAAGATCCAGAATAGTGGGAGGTGAGGGGTGCCTGGGTGGCTCAGTCGATTAAGCATCTGACTCTTGATTGACTCCTGATTTCAGTTCAGGTCATGATCTCACCATTTGTAAGATCAAGCCCTCCCCCCCCCTCCCCCTGCCAGTCTGGCTTTGCACTGACAGCATGGAAACTGCTTGGGATTCTCTCTCTCCTCTCTCTCTGCCCCTCCTTCCTGCTTGTGTGCACTCTGTCAAAATAAGTAAACATTAAAAGAAAAAAAGAAAAAGAATAGCGAGAGGTGAGGATAGGCAGGTAAATCTTTTATTCCATCTTGGATTTTTATCCTGTAGCACATGGGAGCTAACTGAAGAATTTTTATTTAATCCAATGTAAAGGATAGACGGGGGGAAGGTTAAGATTGAAGACTGGTAGGAGGTTTTTGCAGAAATTCAGATATATGTGTCAGGTTTTGCCACAGTAATACACAATCCAAAATCTTAGTGGCTTACAACAACAAATACTCATTTCCTCCAAAACCTTTGTATCTTACAACAATGAACATTTAACTCTTACTCATGGGTCTGCTGGTCAGTTGTGGGTTGGTTTTAATTCAGGGGGGCTGTGCAGGGCTGAGTGGGGCTTGGCTTGGCTCCAAGACATGGCAGATCATTCATGGTGTGCTCCATGGATCTTCCATTTGGGGACACAGGATGAAGGAGCAATGGCTTCTCTGGGTCATGCTCTTCTACTGATGGGTGACAGGAGTGCAGGGGAGGTGGCAGGAATAATCAATGTCTCCTAAAGTCCCTGCTCAGAGCTAGCACACCATCCCTGATGCCCACACCACACTCATCAAAGCCACATGGCCAAGCTCAATGTCTACAGGATGCTCCATCTCTACCCATAGGGTAAGGAAGAGAACAGTAGATATTTGCTGAACATATTAACTCAATCTACTACATCAGGAGAAAGATGATGAACACCTAACCTAAGGCAGACAGAGTAGGGTTAGACAAGAGGGGGTCAGGAAAGCTGAGATTATAACCAGAGTTCTGGGGTCCCAGCTAGTTGGGATGGGCAGGGATGGACTGCCTTGTCAGGACACTAGGAGACTAAATCAGAAGCTTTAACTCAGGGAAGTGCCTGATTAGAGTTGGATAGTCAATCTAAATCAAAGCATTAGGCCAAGATGGAAATAAAAGGATACACCTCTTAAAAGGAGCTAATGGAAGAGAAGATTGCAATGAGTGGGAGGAGCAGAGTTATTAACAATATTAAACTAATCTCAGTTCTGCGGCAACAAGTTCTGGAAATGCAGTCCCAGAACAGAAAGAGAATGATAGAATTGATGTAGGAGGAAAGGGAGAGGGGAGTATTTAGGATGACTCCCAGTTTTCTAGTCTAAGAAACTGGGTGGATACCGGTGTCATCTGCTGAATTGTGGAACACAAAAGGAGAGTGTTTCAGAGAGAAGATGGTAAGTTCCGTTGAGTTTGGTTTTTAGATTTGAGTCATCTAGATGGACATAACTGGTGGAGAATTGAATATCAAGCTATAGAACTCCCTTGTGTCTTTCATCTGTTTTCACATCTGAAAATGCCCTCTCTCTCCTCTATTACCTAGCCAAAGTCTTAAATGTTCAAGATCGTTTACATTCCTGAGTTGCCTTTCTTCTCTGGGCTGCTTGCATTTAGAATTAGCATGCCTCATTTAACACTGATCATTTGTGTTATACCCACACCTCCATGCACATTAATCTTGTCCCTTAAACTAAACTATAAATTCCATGAGGACAAGACTTTGTATGTCTTTAATATCTCCTATGGAACTTAGCACAGTAATAGGCAAAAACCTAAATTAAAAAACTAAAAAATACATGGATGATTAACTACCTCAGTGAAGAATAATAATCAGTGACTAGTATCCTAAGTAATGACGTAGTATCACTGTAAAGATCATTTTAAAAGGTATTTCTTTTTATTTGGAGAGTACATCTACAAATTTTCTTTAAAATTGCACATTTTTTACTTAGTTTCAACATTTATGATAATTCTTATTTTTTAAGCATTTATCTCCTGGTGTGTATGTACGTGACTGTATCTTTGTTCAAGAAATATTGTTACAGGGGCGCCTGGGTGGCGCAGTCGGTTAAGCGTCCGACTTCAGCCAGGTCACGATCTCGCGGTCTGGGAGTTCGAGCCCCACGTCAGGCTCTGGGCTGATGGCTCAGAGCCTGGAGCCTGTTTCCGATTCTGTGTCTCCCTCTCTCTCTGCCCCTCCCCCATTCATGCTCTGTCTCTCTCTGTCCCAAAAATAAATAAAAAAAAACGTTGAAAAAAAAAATTAAAAAAATAAAAATAAAAATAAAAAAAAAAAGAAATATTGTTACAATTTTAACTTAGATGCATGTTGAGTGGCAGAGAAAAGTCAGCCTGGTATAAAACGTAGGCCATAACAATCAGTAGTATCAAGGGTTCACAATGATTTATTTTTGAGAGAGAGACAATGTGAACAGGGAGGGGCAGAGAGACAGAGGGAGACACAGAATCCGAAGCAGGCTCCAGGCTCCAAGCTGTCAGCACAGAACCCGACCCGAGGCTCCAACTCATGAACCACGAGATCATGACTTAAGCCAAAGTCGGACACTTAGCTGGCTGAGCCACCAAGGTGCCCCAAGACTTCACAGTTTAGATAGTCAACTATTTTGTGGTTTTGTTCCAGGAAGACACCAATCAAAAGAGATAGTACATGTTGCAAATGTAAAAATACCAAGAAACGCTAAGTATTTTCTAAAGGCATGGTTATGATTCTTTTTTTTTTTTTTAATGCTTATTTATTTTTGAGAGAGAGAGAGACAGAGCATGAGCAGGAGAGGGGACAGCAGGCTCCAGACTCTGAGCTGTCAGCACAGAGCCCAACATGGGGCTCAAACTCACAAGAGCCGTGAGATCATGACCTGGGTTGAAGTCAGACACTTAACCACCTAGGCGCCCAGACATGGTTATGATTCTTTACATTAAATCACTGTTCATTGTTATAAGAAGATAAGCAGAGGTACAGTTTGATAAGCTCATGCTAACACCACTTTTTGTTTTGGAGTCAAGAAAAGAAGATAGGTCCTTGACTTCCAGACCAGAGCTCTAAGACCAACTAAGTATAAACTCCTAACTAGCTGCTGGATCCCAATAGGGCAAGAATAAAAGATATAGTTGGGGCAGCTAAAATTAAAAGGAATGTTTTTAAATCTCCTAGTTCTTTTTTTAAAGGTAGGCTTCAAAAAACTTAATTTTGTGAGGTATTCAACAGGGACCTGGAAAACTGCTCTTAGCATTTTAACATAAATTAAAAATCATTTAAGCAGACGTCTCTATTCAGCTCTTGCCAACTGCACATTTATTTTTCTGGTCAAGGAGGCTTTGCTGCTGCAAATGAAGGGAAATGAAGGCATTAGGGCTTGGGCATATCAGTTGAAAAAAAAAAGGAAGTAAATGTAGATGTTGGATTAATTTCTCTCATATTCACAATTCCATTTACACGGACAAGGAATTTGCCCCCCTACGAGGTACTCTTGAAAACATTCTCTGAAAAATTAGGTTGCTGTGTAGAATCTGGAGTTGCTGCAAGTGTTCCTTAAAAGCTCATTAGCCCTCCAGAGAGCTAGGAATATAAAACAGCTCCAGACCTAATGAGAGCTCAGTAAACAGGTTTCCACTGCACCTGTATTGAGAGATGGGTGGACCTCCAAGGAGTCTGGGAGCTTAGTTCCATTTTGGACAAGCAGCCTCAAGAGTGGGGGATGGGAAACGGGGAAATGAAGGATAAAACCTTACTTGCTAATTCTAAACATATGTAGCCTGCACATTGGTGAGTTGAGGTTGGCAAAGGGTAAAACGAAATCTCACTGAACTGCTTTCCTCAGTGACAGTTATATTTGCTGATTTTTCCACTGGCACCCAGCTTTGGAGTCTCCATTTTCCTAATTTGGGAACAACAGAGGGCAGTCATCACTCATGTCTGAATACAACACTTGACATGCATGTTTTCATATAAGGAAGATCATCTTCTGTAAACCTCCAAAACATCAGTCTCACTCAGCAGAGAGAGGAGAAATTTATATACCCACAGTCCGGTGGACTCAAAGTCACCACAGACTGTACCTCTCCCTTTCCTTCTTGGCTTCCTCCGTTTCCCAAAGCACAACCAGCGGCTGAATAGAATATGGCACAAGAGGTTTCTTCTCCACCCATTCTCCCCTATTAATAGAACATGGCAGAGGAAAAACTCTGTGACTGTCAATTCAACTGCTAACTCAATTAAAGATGGTCCATCTGGAGTCAAAATCAATCAGGAGTCTATTCCATCAGAATGAGAAAAGGGAGCTGGAAAGGGATATAACCAGTTACTTGTCATGGAACTTGATAATCACATGCACTAGGAAATTGTACATAGAAACTGCAGAGAAGACAGAATAAATATATCCTATCATAACTAATATAGTCAAAAAACTTCTTTTTCATAGTGATTAAGCTAGGATTGACTAGGAAGTAAAGGAAATGTGTGACTATTTTATTAACTCTTTATTATGGTTCAAGTACTTCCTATAGCAAAACCTTATTCATTTAAAATAAGCTCTAAGGAAATAAGTTCCCTTACTTCTCCTCCACACTTCTCGCATTGAATTTCGTCCGGTAGGTTGTGAAAGAAACTAACCTACTAATTGTAGCCCCACTTAAAATATAAATCTTGGGGCACCTGGGTGGCTCAGTTGGTTAAGCGTCCGACTTTGGCTCAGGTCATGATCTCACGGTTCGTGGGTTCGAGCCCCACATCAGGCTCTGTGCTGACAGCTCAGAGCCTGGAGCCTGTTTCAGATTCTGTGTCTCCCTCTCTCTCTGCCCCTCCCCCGCTCATGCTCTGTCTCCCTCTGTCTCAAAAATAAACATTAAAAAATTTTTTTTAAATAAAATAAAATAAAATATAAATCTTGTCCTCTTTAAAGGCACAGGGCTAAAATATTGTCCAATTTCATCAGTCTGTCCTTGAAGGGCACCATCCATATGCATTTCAACAGTTAGCACAGTATCTACCATAGCGTGGATGTATTTCAATTTGTATCAACAAATGTTTATTGAGAAGACACATTGTCCAAAATACATTATTAGTATCCCATAGGTTATAAAGATGATTAAGAAATGAGCCCTAATTCTCAAGGTCTTTGTACTGCAGAAGATGATTAAAGCATGTGTCGTGAGAGTACCAAACATGAAGGAATTTTTTTTGTTTATTTGAGAGAGAGAAAGAGCACACAAGTGGGGAAGGGGCGGGGGGGGGGGGGAGGGAGAAATCCCAAGTAGCCTCCACAGAGCCCAACTCAGGGCTCGAGTTCACTATGAAATCGTTACCTGAGCAGAAATCAAGAGTCAGATGCTCAACCGACTGAGCCACCCAGGTGCCCCTGGTGAAGGAATTTTAAAGAAAGGAGGAGGCATCTCTTCCTGGAGGTCTGCAGAGAGTCTAACTAGAGGAAATGGTGTTTGAGACAGCAATGACAGATCGACAGGATTTCAACTGGCAGGTTGCAAAGAGGAAACAGCTTGGTATGAGTATAGAAAATGACTGGTCATAGATTCCCCGGCTGTCCTGTTTGGCTGTGGAAGAAGATATACAAAAAAAAAAAAAAGTGAGTGCTAGGGCTGAAAAGGTAGATTCAGTCAGCAGTGTTTTCTCAAGATGCAGGTTATGAACGTACTAAATATTTTTACTGGCACTTGGTATCTACTCACAGACTTTTCTATTC
Organism: Puma concolor; assembly: GCF_028749965.1. Taxonomy (NCBI): domain Eukaryota; kingdom Metazoa; phylum Chordata; class Mammalia; order Carnivora; family Felidae; genus Puma; species Puma concolor. The sequence goes on along the minus strand of NC_141670.1, from coordinate 82,935,984 downwards.
TGTATCCTGCCTCAGCTGGCAGGCTCTGGAGAGCTAAATATTATATTTGTAAGACTCCTTTGCAGCTAAGGTTTTATATTCGATTTAGATTCTAGCAATGAGATGTTCTCTCATTAAATGTGGGAGGTGGAGGAAGACAGAAGCCAGGTTTGTGTGATGGGGCTGGCTGACAATTTGGAGGACATTTCAGAAAAGCTTTCACGAGTCCAGTTTTCTGAGGTCAGTAAGACCTCAGAAGGAGGAGGGAGAGCTCCTCCAAAGTGAATGATAAGTCACTGCACCTTGACTCCCCTGGCAATATGAAAAAGGCAGAATTTGGTAGCCTCTTTCACTTTCAGAGGCAATGTACGTAGGGGCCACATTTGAATGTGCTGCTCCTGTCTGCTTACCAAGAGCATCAGCTATCTATAGCCTCAATAATGCTGCAAAACAAACCACCTCCAAGATTTAGTGGCTAAAAATAAAACTCATTTATTATTTCTTATCAGTCATCTGGGGACGGGGATGATCTCAGCTGGGAAAACTCAGCCCTCCTCCGCATGGTCTCAAATCTTCCAGCAGCCTACCTGCTGGAGCCTACCTGAGGACTCAGAGGAGGAAAAAAACACAGGAGGACCTTTCTAGCCTCTTCCTGAGTCAAGTTACCTTTTATTGACCATGACAAATCTTACAGCCAAGCCAAGCCAGAGTCAGAGTAGGAAGAGACTAAAAAGCTACAAGTCAAAGTATGTGGATATATGCAGGTCATTAATTGGGGGCTATTAAAACAAAAATTTACTAAACTGAATAAATTTTATTTTTTTAAGTTTATTTATTTATTTTGAGAGAGAGAGAGGCAGAGACAGAGAGAATCCCAAGCAGGTTCCACACACACTGTTAGTGCAGAGCCCATCATGGGGCTCGATCTCACGAACCCCATGAGATTAGGACGTGAGCCAAAATCAAGAGTTGGATGCTTAACTGACTGAGTTACCCAGGTGCCCCTAAACTGAGTAAATTTTAAAGCTGCCAGTTTTGAGTAGGGCCCAGAGTAAGAGAAGGCTCTATGTCTCATCCAGGCTGCAGTTCCAGAAGCTCTGGCTTTATGACCCGGTTATCCAATAATATTTAAAATGTCTGCTAAAAATGCAGATGAGTCCTCCAACAAGCCTTGATGGGAAAAACCCTAAAGTTTTTGGAGTACGTTATACCTTCTGCAGTAAGTATTTCAGGGAATAGTCTCTGGCTTGTTACTGGGTCCTAGTAGTGACTAGACTAAATGCCTACTCTTGGAATACTGAGTGACATAAGATCTGAACTGCCAATCAGACCTGGTGTTATCTGATGCCAGAACTATAAAGTGGCAGAACTGGAGTGGCCATTGGGGAAAGCAGATACTGAAATTATGCAAGCAAGTGACTCAGATGCCCATGGCACCCACTCCTCCCATACTGCAACCTTTCCCAAGCTAATAGCCTTTGCTTTATGAGGAGTTCCTTATAACCAATGGACTGCAGAAGGAAAAAACACTTCAGGCTAGTTTATAGCTTTGCTGCTGCCACCAGCTAAAACTGGACTGTTGTACATTAAATCCCCAGTTAGAAGTAGCCCAGCAGGAGGACCAGCAGAAGGAGAAATATATTTGATGGGTAAAACTTTAAGCTGTGACCTAGTTCTCCACTTTGCCTGAATGGAAAGTTACAGAGAGGTGTGTATCTGGAGCAGTCCATAGGCAACAGAATATGGTTTGGCCAGATGGTCATAGATGGAAAAGAGACAAAAATAGAGAACTGTTTTTATGAGAAGGGCTAGAGGAAAGGCCTGTGAATGGCCTCTTCAAAAATGGCAGAGAGGAAGAGAATATTGTTTTCCACTGCATGCTCACCAAAGGGTACTCAACTAGGAGAAGCCCACCATGTCAGAGGACAAAACCTGTTCTGTGAATTACAGTCAGCCTCTTTTCCTGGCTACCCCAGAATCTGCACATTGGGCATACAGACACCCTGGCCCTGATAGCAGAGATGGAAGTGATGTGTGGCTCAGCAGGGTGGACTTTCACCAGGGAAGATGTAGAAAATGCTATATTGGGGCGCCTGGGTGGCGCAGTCGGTTAAGCGTCCGACTTCAGCCAGGTCATGATCTCGCGGTCCGTGAGTTCGAGCCCCGCGTCGGGCTCTGGGCTGATGGCTCAGAGCCTGGAGCCTGTTTCCGATTCTGTGTCTCCCTCTCTCTCTCTGCCCCTCCCCCGTTCATGCTCTGTCTCTCTCTGTCCCAAAAATAAATAAACGTTGAAAAAAAAAATTAAAAAAAAAAAAAAAAAAAAAAAAAAGAAAATGCTATACTATATGCCTTGCTTCAGGGAAGCATCAGAAAACTTTATTTCTTTTTTTTTTTTTAATTTTTTTTAACGTTTATTTATTTTTGAGACAGAGACAGAGCATGAACAGGGGAGGGGCAGAGAGAGAAGGAGACACAGAATCTGAAACAGGCTCCAGGCTCTGAGCTGTCAGCACAGAGCCTGACGCGGGGCTTGAACTCATGGACCATGAGATCATGGCCTGAGCCGAAGTCGGACGCTTAACCGACCAAGCCACCCAGGCGCCCCAGAAAACTTTATTTCTTAATGTTTATTTATTTATTTTGAGACAGAGAGAGAGAGAGAGAGAGAGAGAGAGAGAATCCTAAGCAGGCTCCGCACTATCAGCACAGAGCCCAATGTGGGGCGAGTTCAGGAGTTGGAGGCTTAACCAACTGAGCAACCCAGGTGCCCCCAGAAAACTCAGTCTTTAAATGTGTGTGTGAGATATATATATCTGAGAATATATATATATATATATATATACTCACACACATTTTTTTAAATGTTTTTTTTTAAATGGTTCAGTCAGTAGCACATGTGACTTGATTTCAGGGTTGTGAGTTGGAGTATATATATATATGTATATGTATATGTATATATATATATATATATATGTATATGTATATATATATGTATATATGTATATATATATATATACTCATACACACATACACACACACATGTATATATTCTCAGAGAGATTTGAAAATATTACATCCATAAGATAAAGCAGGTATGATATGAAAAACCATCTAAAATTATTTTAGAAATAATTGGAAATTTGAGATATAACTATTGATTTAAAGAATTCAATATAGAGACTGAATAGGGGAAATGGACATGAATTAATGTCAAATATTTTAGCTGAAAGATTAAGAGGAAAGATTATCCCCAAATACAGTACTATGGCACCGAAATATGTGAGAAGAAAAATGGAGACATGGAGAACAGATGTAGGAGTTCTAACCTATCTCTAATGGGAATTTCAGAAGAAACAGAGATTGGAAGTGATTATTTAAAATTAAAGAAGGAAATTACCCGAAGTATTGAATCCATAGATTTAAAAGTTTCAGAATTAATGAAGAAAAAATACCTAAATAGGTCTTGGTGAAATTGCAGAACTCCAAGCATAAAGTACAAATCCTAAAAGTGTCCAGAGTAAAATAAGTGAATTGTTCACAAATAAATGAATATCAGATTGGTATGTACTTCCTCATTACTAACACTGGATGCTGGAAAACAATGGCATTAAATCAGAAAGAAAAACGAAAAAAATGCATGGTAAATATAATGGAAAGAAACAATAAACCCAAACATACCATTAATCATAATATTAAAAGACAGAAAAATTCAGATTGCAGAGACAGGAGGCAGGGACCAGCTATATGATGATTATGATACACACTGTAAAAGAAAATAATGCAGGGGCACCTGGCTGGTTCAGTTGGTAGCACATGTGACTCAACTTCGGGGTTGTGAGTTTGAGCCCCATGTTGGGTATAGAGATTACTTAAAAATAAAATATTAAAAAAAAAAAAGAAAGAAAAGAAAATGATGCAGAAAGATTTACTGTAAAGAGCTAGGAAGATTTGCTAGGAAAATAATGCTTGAGTATTAATATTAATATCAGAAAAAAAAACAGGAAAAGATAGCATTAAGAGAAATATCTATTTTGATATTGTCATAAATTACATTGATAGATTTGCAGAATCTACCAAATGATACAAACACTGAAAAACCTTGCATTTTGGGTGCAGAGGGTAAGATCCTAAAAATGTATGAACTACATATCAACTCAAGAAGCTAAAGAGAGAGCAAGAGGGAGGGAGGGAAAGAAAGAGAGAGAAGGAGGCAGACCAGGAGAAGGAGGAGGAGAAGGGGAAGGGAAGGGGAGGAAGAGAAGAGGGGGAGGGGAGGGAGAGGGAGAAGAGGAGGAGAATCAAATAAACTAAAAGATAAGTTAATAAGCATAATAGTAGAAAACAAAAATAAGTGTATAACCACATGAAAATCTAGTTTTTTGATAAGAGTTCTTTAAAAAGAGCAATTAAATAAACAGACTGTCAAATGTGACCATGGTAAAAAAAAAAAAAAAAAAAGACTTAAATAATCAATATTAGAATTGAGAAACAAGATGTGGAACATTTTTTTTTTTTAATTATGAGCACATCAAATACACATTTATGCCAAATAAATTTGAAAATTCGTTGAAATAGATTATTTTGTAGGAATAACTAAGTAAGGAAAATTGACTCAGAAAGGAATCAAAATCCTGAAAAGACCAATAACCATAAAAGAAATTTAAGAGGAAATAAAAACCCTAAAAAGGGCACAATGCCCAGACAATCTTCTGGGCACGTTGTATTAAACCTGCAAAGAACAGATAATTCCTGTACTATTTACACTGTTAAAGAACATAGAAAGAGATGGAAAGTTTTCAGTTCATTCTGCAAATACAGCATAACACTGAATCATAACCAGATAAAAATAGAGGGGAAGAAACCACCCACAAACAAAACAAGAAACCCAAAGACAAAGAGAGACAAAAATCCCAAATAATCTATTAGGAAATTTAACTCAACATTTTACAAAGAGAATTACATCATAAACTAGTAGTCTTTTTCACAAAAAGGCCAGGTTGGTTTAACATTAGTCTGTCTTTAAATGTAATTCACTACAATAAGAGCTTAAAAGAGAAAAATGATACGATTATCTCAGTACATGTGAAAAGGCATTTGCCAAAATTAGCAATTATTCCTGCTAACAAAACCTCTTCTTAAGCAAAGCAATTTGATAGAAGATACTACCAGAAACCTGCATGATGTTTGCAATGAATCATAAAGAGCAAGCATTTCCATTAAAGTGAAGAGTTCTGCCACTTTGGTCACTCTTCAGCAGAAACTACTCTAGGAGAGCAAGGCAGCCAATCAGGGAATAGGAAGACCTCTGATCCAGGAAACAGGTGATCTGACACTGCAGAAAGGCAAAGGAAAGCCCCCAAATTATGGTGAAAATCCAGGCAGACAGATGTGAAGCAGATCTAGAGGGTAAAGAAGCAGGAGGTTGAATGGCTACAGGAAGGATAATTCCAATTAAAAAAACAAAGAAAGAAACTGATAGAACATAGTTGGAATATAATGAGAAGAGATGGCGTAGGTTTCAGGACAACTTTTCATATGAATTAGTAATAAGTACCTAGAAAATTAAGCAAAGAAAAAAATGAGTAAACTATTAACTCTGGGGAGGGAGAATTACTTAAGAAAAATAATTGAATTATAGGATACTATATGACTCAGCTGCAAATAATATATACGGTCATAAATGTAATCTCTGAATGTTGATTTAACCAAAATTGTGATCTAACTTCTCTGGGAGAATGGGGTAGTGGGAGGGGTCATTCATACAAGAAAGCTAATTCCTTATCTTCCATAATAGGAAGTCGTAGATAATATCTGAAATTTAAAAATAGGGGCGCCTGGGTGGCTCAGTCAGTTAAGCAACTGACTTCAGTTCAGGTCATGATCTCACCGTTCCTGAGTTTGAGCCCCGCATTGGGCTCTGTGCTGACAGCCCGGAGCCTGGAGCCTGCTTTGGATTCTATGTCTCCCTCGCTCTCTGCCCCTCCCCCGCTCAAGCGCACTTTTTCTCTCTCTTTCTCGAAATAAATAAACATGAAAAAAATTAAATTAAATAAAAAAAACAGGCAGTAGCACAAGCATATTATTTAGAAATATAAATGTGACAACCAGAGGAAACAGCTGTAAGAATTGACGTAATGCCCCTGGGGAGTGGCAGGGCTAGACGGGGATGCAGCTGGGACTGCTGGGTTTTGTTGTAAAACTCATTACTTATTTACATACCTGCATGTATTACTTTGATAAAAATTTAAATTTAATTCCTTTATTATTTTTTAAAATTTGAGTATAGTTGACACATGTGACATTAGTTTCAGGTGTACACATAGTGATTCAACAACTCTAATGCTCACAAGTGCAGCTACCACCTGTCCCCATGCAAGGCTATTACAATACCATTGACTATATTCCCTATTCTGTACTCTTTATCCCTGTGACTTATTCATTCCATAACTGAAGCCTGTATCTCTCACTCCTCTTCACCCATTTTGCCCATCACCTCCCCACTCCCTCTCCTCTGGCAACCATCAGTTTGTTCTCTGTATTTATAGGTCTGATTTTGCCTTTTCTTTTTTTCTTTTTTTTTGATGTTTATTTTTGAAAGAGAGAGAGAGCACAAGTGGCAGAGAGGCAGAGAGAGATGGGGATACAGGATCCAAAGCAGGCTCTGCACTGACAGTGAAGAGCCCAGTGTAGGGCTCGAACTCACAAAACATGAGATCATGACCTGACCCGGAGTCAAGATGCTCAACTGACTGAGCCACCCAGGTGCCCCAGATTTTGCCTTTTGTTTGTTTATTCATTTGGTTTGGTTTTTAGACTCCACGTATGAGTGAAATCATGCGGTATTTGTCTTTGTCTGTCTTATTTCACTTAGCATAATACCCTCTAGGTCTATCCATGTTGTTGCAAATGGCAGGATTTCAACCTTTTATGGCTGTGTAATATTCCAGCATGTGTGTGTGTGTGTGTGTGTGTGTGTGTGTGTGTGTGTGTATCACATATAGATTTTTAGAAAGCAAGAATGACTATACCAGTAAAGACATGGAGAAATACATATACTCTGACACTACAGAGAAAGAATAAATTATTACAAGCTTTCCAGTGGGCATGTTGGCAATAAGTAACAAAATTTCAAATGTTCCTATCACCTAACCTAATAATCCCTCCTCCTCTGGCAAATTATTTTGAGGAAAACAACAGGGCAGATACACAAAGATTCCCCTAAAAGGATCTTCAAAGCTTCATCTTTAAAACATTGGGAGTCTCTCACTACGTACATTACTAAGGGAATGATTAAGTAGATTATGTACTTCCATACAGTGAATACCTCTGGGCTTATAAAATAATTATATAAAGTAGTGTTTTTCAAATCATGCTTCCAGGAGTCTGTATTAGTTTTCCAGGGCTGCCATGGCAAAGTACCAAAAAACCGGGTGGCTTAGAGCCACAGAAATGGATTGTCTCATAGTTTTATAGATTATAAATCTTAGATCAGGGTGTCCACAGGGTTAATTCCTTCTGAGGGCTGTGAGGAAGAATATCTTCCTTGCTTCTCTCCTGGCTCCTTGAGTTTGCTGGCAATCTTTGGTGTCCCTTGGCTTGTAAAAGCATCACCCTGATCTCTGCCTTCATCTTCACCTGATGTTCACCCTGTACGTATGTGCAAATCTGTGATTAAATTTTCCATTTTGCTAAAGACACCAGTCATATTGAGTTGGGGCCTACCCGAATGACCTCATCTTAACTTGACCATCTGTGAAGTCTATTTCCAAATAAGGTCTTTGGGGTTAGGGTTTCAACATCATTTGCAAGTTAAAATACAACCCACAACAGAGTTTTAGGGTTTCTGAGAAAAGCCCCAAAAAGCACTAAAGAGGAACGATTGCTCAGTAGGTTAAGCATCCAACTTTGGCTCAGGTCATGATCTCATTGCTTGTGAGTTCGAGCCCTGCATCAGGTTCTGTGCTGACAGCTCACAGCGTGGAGCCTGCTTCAGATTCTGTTTCTCCCATTCTCTCTGCCCCTCCCCCACGCTCACGCACGCGTGCACATACACACACACATTCTCTCTCTCTCTCAAATATAAATAAACATTAAAAAATTAAAAACAAACAAACTATTTAAAATCTACCAAGTAAGGCCATATTTATTTATTTTTTCAATATATTGTGAATTAAGAAAAGCAGTTTGCAAGCATGTGAACATGTTCCCAGTTCTGCAGAAATACAAAATGTCTATTTATATTCATATCCACAGTACTTATATTTAGATTGATATCAGTTTTCATATAAATACTCACTGTGCTAACAAGGCTAGTTTTACAAGTGTCCTTTATATTTGTCTTCATACTTTTCTGTACCTTCTAGTTTTTTTTTAATGACATATCTTTGTAATAATAAAAGACTATATTTTTTACAGAAAGAAAGAGGTCACTTATGACATTTAGTAAATATATGTTGATGAAGTTATTGATACAGTTTTCTCCATTTGGCTTGGCTTATAAGAATTTCAAACCAATATAATTTGGATGACTATTCAGTTCTCTCCAAAACATCAATCCTTGCTATCCAAACCCCACTGATAGAATGGAGTCTGCAAAACCAAGTGTCTATCAGTGGATGAACAACAGATAAACAAAATATGGTATTTATATAGAATGGAATATTATTCAGTCTTTAAAAGTAAGGGAATTCTGACACATGCTAGCTACAACATGGATAAGGCTTGAGGATATTATGCTAAGTGACACAAGCCAGTCACAAAAGGACAGAACTATCTGATACTACATGAGGTACTTAGAATAATCAAATTCATAGCGACAGAAGGCAGGATGCTGGTTGCCAGGGGCAGAGGAGAAGGCGGAATGGGGAGTTATTGTTTATGGTACAGAGTTTCAGTTTTGCAAGATGAAAAAAGTTCTGGAGGTGGATGGTGGTGATGGTCGCACAACGAATATACTAAATCCCCTTGAACTGTACCTTTAACCATGGTTAAAATGGTAAAATTTATGTACATTTTATCACAATTTAAATCATAAAAAAATGAATCTTCAAACACCTCGAGGTAATGTGTTCCTATCTGACATTCATTTTTAATTTCATAGGCTCATTTATTTTTCATTCATGAATTATAACCCTAATCGTCATTTTCATTATTACTATCACCATCAGATCATCTAGAAAACCAGTTGTATGCTTTATTCTCAAGACGGTTTTTCATTTCATTATAAAAACAGCATAACATTTTTGGTGGAAAACACTAAGAACATTGAGAAAGTCCTTATTTGGAATATTCAGATGGATTTGCCTAAACTCCACAGTCCCTCCCTTGCCCAGGGCAACCTCTCCCCACCCTACCACCCTCCACCTCCCACGCCACAAAGAGCCACAAAAAGATTGAATGAGATAATCAGAAAAACCACCCAAGAAAAGAAAAAGGGAGAATCAGTTACATGTTCAACAAGCCAGGGAACAAGAAAACTCAAATCTGTTCCAGTTCTCTAGTTTCACCTTAAAGGCAAGGAACTGTGGATGCTTATGTGAAGCCCTCCAAAGCCTAAATTCACTGCCTCTCCACGCGGGAGGTTACCAGCATCTGAAGAAAAACAACCACTACCAGAAAAGCTCTTCTTTGTTTTCATTCTTTGCAGTCCTTCAGGAAACTCTTGATAACGTGAAATGTTATTACTGCAAATGTTGGCCCAGGCAAGTTTACTCTAGAGTCTGACTATCACTGACTGTTCGCAAAATAAAATCATTTTTAAAGCCTGCGAGGAGAGCCAAGTGCAAACCACAAATCAGAAAACCACCAAGGCGGGCTGGCCTCGCTGCCAGAGTTTAATGTGATCTAATGGGAGGACAACAAGATGTGAGAATTTGATTTTACGATGCTCCATGTAACATTTGGCAATACAAAGGGGCTGGGCCCAACTTCCCGATCCTTAAGCAAACATTTGAAGTAATGTTTTACTTTCTCATCAGTTTTAATTCTGTCAAAGAGGGTGTAGAGATTCAGCCTGCCCTATTCATTCTAAAAGTGCTGTCTGCTTTGGGTGGTTATACATTTGCTTAATACCAATTCATGTAAGAGGAAGATGGGCAGGTGGGGAAGAGGCCAGGAAAATCGGATGAAGCTATTTCATGGCAGTGGGTCAACTGGATTGCAGCTCTCTGCGTTTGTGATTTATTCCATGGGTGGGAGGGCAGGGATAGGACTAACTGAAGCAACATTTCTTTCATAAGCAAAAGCTAATCTCAGGGAGAGAGAGATCTAGGCTAGATCAGGCTGCTCAGTCTCACACCAAATGGGAATGGAACTCAAGTGTAGCTCTATTTCCCATCACTTGCCAAAGAAAAAGAAAAGAAAAAGAGAAAAGGAAAAAAAGAAATAAAGTGGTAGCAACACCAAAGCTCTTCGCACATGGCAAATTAATGACAGATGACCTTATGGAATAAAGACGACCACTCAGGAAATCCCATATAAGGGCACATGAACAATGGAAAATACATCAAAGTCCCATTTCATGCCACTTTTGTTTTTATGGCCAGGACAACAGAATGAGAGTCAGATCTCTCTTCCTCTTCTTACAAAATAACGCGTTCCTAACAATGCCAAACTCTTTCCTAGGTTGTCATTGTGTAGCAATTACAAAGTTGACCCAATGAAGAAATGTGAAACGCACAGTCAAGTTTCTTTTTGCTTTTTTTCATCAGCATAAAATATTTTAATAAGATATTTTACATTCTTATCTTTTCATATTAAGTGTTTGAAATCTGGTGCATATGTTACACACCTCAATTTTTTTTATTCAAGTATAATTGACATACACTATCTTATTAGTTTCAGGTGTATATCATAGTGATTCAATGTTTTTTAAAATTTTATTTCTTTTTTCATGTATCTTTTATTTAAATTCAAGTTAGTTAAAGCAATAGTTTGCTAACTGAAGTCATATCCCAGAATATAGGAAGAAATATTAAAACTCTATTTCTATTGACTTTTTAGCTAAACGGTAAGAAAGAAAGCAAGCCTCATTAATAATTCATAAGAATGACCCTAGGTATCCTTACTTGGTACAGACAGAGATGGTCATGTAGCACCTGAAGACTGTGAGTCTTCCTGAAAGAAAGCTTAGGTCAACAGTGCTAAGGGTATGACAGGTGCTGTATCAGTTCAGGTAGGACGGGTGGCAGTAATAAATAGACCAAACATGTAATGTCTCAACACAGCACAAGTTTCTTTCTGGCTTAGCAATGAGTTTTGGGGATCAAAGAAATCAGCTGGATAGCCCACGTTTTACAGGCACTTCCGCCTACTTCTGCTTATGGTCAGCATAGCCATCTGCATTTCTTCCAGAGGGAGAAGGATGATGGGACCTGGAGAATCAGTCTTAGGAGGTTTTTTAAAGGCCCAGACCAGAAGAAGCACACATCATTTCAGCTCCCCTTCCACTGACTACAACTTAGTCTCATAACCACACCTAAGCACAAAGGAGGCCAGGAAATGGAACGTGGTTATGGGCCCAAGAAGAGGAAAACGGATGATCATGGGGAACAGCCAGCAGTCGCCACTATAGCCGCACCCATCGGTTCAGTTATCACCATCTGTCCTGGTCTGCATGTTCCCCTTACACAGATTTAACTGGTTTAATAAAATTTAACCTCACAAAATTAATAGGTGGCTTAAAACTATTCCTACCAAGCAGTCACAAATTGAGGATAACAGTAATAATCCAAGCCCAAGACAATAACAACAAAGTGTTGGAACTAAAGCCTCTTATATTTTTACCTCTTTGTGGGCCATAGCGTGAGGTGTAAAAAAAAAAAAGACTGTGATTGCTTTGGCATCATATACACTTAAGAAAAATTATTCAATTACTTCTGGAAAGAAGCAAACTGAAAATTTTCCAAAAATTGTTTATTTAAAATGCACATTTATATCCACTTTTATAATAATGAACTTGTTCTTCCCATATCATTAATAAGAATGTGAACGTATCACAATTGGCAAAATACTTAAGTAATTATAAAATAAACTGGAGACAAGCTTCTATAACTTTATGTTACATTTTAAAGTAATACTATACCCAATATGTTATTTTGAAAAATTTTCTTAATCTTGTTGATAGATGTGTAGAAGCTTCTTTTGAGATTTCTTATTTAATAACAAAATACAAAAGCCACATAGTACTGAGTTCCCCTCATTTTTTTCTTTCCCTTGTATTAAAATGGCAAGATGATATATGTGAAACAATCTGACAACAAACAAAGGTATATCCCTTTGTCAACACTGAAAAAATTGCTAAATTTTTAAGAAATAAGAATTAAAGTATGTTACAGAAAGTTGGGACTTGATTTATAAATGAATGAGTATATAGGTGTTTCTATGTATCTCAGCTACTAGCACTTGCTAGATCCTGTTTCAAAAGCTAACTGTACAATGATTTGCGTGTATGTGTGTGTGCATATCTGCACATACTTGCACAGGCACCACTATATATATATATATATATATATATATATATATATATATATATATATATTAGAGAATGTATCTTCTCAACAGTCATTCAACCAGTATTTATTAAGCATCCACTCTTACCCTCATGGAGTTTTCATTAAAGTATCAATAGTATACTTAGCAAAAACAGTATTTTAAGAGAAAATTGTACTGTGAAAGTGTATCCACTGATGAAACAGTTTGACTGGAATGTTTTAGTAAGTTTCTGGGATAAGTTTACTGAGGTAGCACAAGTGAAATGTATTTGTTCCACCATTCATAGGTAAGCTACTGAAAGAAAATACTATAAAATATCATGGACATGGTTACTTTTATAAAAACTAGACCTTTAAAATATGGAGGAGTCAGCCATCTCACGCCCATTAGGTTGATTACTATCAAAAAACAGACCATAAGTGTTGAAGAGGGTATGGAGAAATTGGAAGCCTTATGCATTGTTTGTGGTGCAGCCACTATGGAAAGCAGTATGGCAGTGCCTCAAAAATTAAAAACAGAAGGGTGCCTGAGTGGCTTGGTTGGTTAACCATGACTCTTGATTTCAGCTCAGGTCATGATCTTGTGGTTTGTGAGACTCAGCCCCACGTAGTGCTCTGTGCTGACAGTGTGAAGCCTGCTTGGGATTCTCTCTCACTCTCTCTCTCTGCCACTCTCTCACTCTCTCTCTCTCTCTCTCTCTCTCTCTCTCTCTCTCCCTCTCTCTCTCTCTCAAAATAAATAAATAAACTTAAAAAAAATTAAAACTAGAACCACCAAATGACCCAGAAATTCCATTTTTGAGTATATACCCAAAATAATTAAAAGCAGTGTCTTGAGTTATTTGTATACGCATATTCACAGCAGCACCATTCACAAAAGCAGAAAGGCAGAAGCAACATAAGTACCTATTGACAGATGAATGAATAAATAAAATATAGTATATGCATACAATGGGATATTATTCAGCCCTAAAAGGAAGGAAATTCTGATATATACTACAACATGGATGAACCTTGAGGACATTATGCTAAGAGAAATAAACCAGTCATAAAAAGACAATACTGTAGGATTTCATTTACATGAGTACCTAGAGCAGTCAAACTGATATAGACAGAGATAGAACAGGGTTGCCAGGGGCTAGGGGAAGGGAGAATGGGGGGCCATTATTTAGTCACTAGAGTTTCAGTTTTACAAGATGAAAAGAATTCTGGAGACAGGTTGCACAACAATGTGAATGTACTTAACAGTATTGAACTGTATACTTAAAAATGGGTAATATGGTAAATTTTGTGTTATGTATTTTATTACAGTTAAAATTGTCTTAAGTATAGAGGAGTCTTTACACAATTTTGTAGTGAGATATGGAAGAATCATGAAAATATTTTCTACCACTGAGAAATTTGCTTTTTTTTTTTTTAATTTTTTTTTTCAACGTTTATTTATTTTTGGGACAGAAAGAGACAGAGCATGAACGGGGAAGGGGCAGAGAGAGAGGGAGACACAGAATCGGAAACAGGCTCCAGGCTCTGAGCCATCAGCCCAGAGCCCCACGCAGGGCTCGAACTCACCGACCGCGAGATCGTGACCTGGCTGAAGTCGGACGCTTAACCGACTGCGCCACCCAGGTGCCCCGAAATTTGCTTTTTTTTTAAAGAACAAAGAATACGTACACACACACACACACACACACACACACACACACACAATCTGTTTCCAAAGTAATGATATTTTTACAACAGCTAAAATAATAACTGTTTTTTAAAGAAACTCAAGCTATATTGGGAACATTTTGAAACATACTTAAAAGTTTCCCATCACTGAATGTGTTGTTGCAGATAATTATACAAATGTAGCCCTATGTAAATTTTTAGAATGAAACGATTACACTTAAAAATCTAATATTTGGGGCACCTGGGTGGCTCAACCAGTTAAGAGTCCAATTCTTGATTTTGGCTCACGTCATGATCTCGTAGTTCCTGAGATCAAGCCCTCCATCGGGCTCTGTGTTTACAGTACAAATCTGCTTAGCATTCTGTCTGTCTCTCTCTCTCTCTCTCTCTCTCTCCCCCTCTCTCTCTCTCTCTGCCCCTTCCCCATTCACATGCTCACACTCTCTCTCAAAATAAAATAACAAACTTTAAAAGAAAGGTTAAAAAAAGATTATTTAAAAAATCTAATATTCAAGCTATTTAATAATATATCAAAGAGTTTAATGATTTAGAATACAATTAGTAAAACAATAACAATATATAGTAACTTCCAATTAGCTTGTAAGAACAATAGGCTGACATTAAGAAAGATGAATTTTTTACTAAGATTTCAACAAGCATTTGCATAACTGAAAAATAGGAGGACAATGCATATCATGATTTGTAAGCCTAGCCAATGAAGAGTTCTTTTCATTTGGATCTACAAATACTTACGAAGCATCTTTTTAAGATAAGACAGTCAAAAATTCAAAACAGAGCCAGCTTTTTGTTTCACTACATCACAAGGCTTTAAACCATGATTTAGAAAAAGTACTGAAGCATATTAAATCACACACCTCTCACTACTGAGAGTGAAAAGGGTTTTGGTATCACAAATAAAACAAAGGAAAATAAGTTTTAAAATATTTTTCATCTCATTTAAGCCTATGTTAGTTTCTATTCTATATGTTTTATCATGTGCATATCAGTAAATAGTATATATATATATATATATATATATAAATTCATGAATAAATTACTTTTGTTCATACATAATTTTTTTTAGTGATAACAGGTATAAAATTTAGTACATGTGCTGCCAAAGTGAGCACTGATATGGATAAGAAATTTAGAGAACACTGTCCTAAAAATTCTAGGAAATCAGTTAGGAAGAAATGTATTGCTCTTCATTTAAAATGCAAATGTTCTATGGGGTGCCTGGGTGGCTCAGTTAGCTGAGTGTCAGACTCTCGATTTTCACTCATGATCCTAGGGCCATGGAATCGAGTCCCTCAATGGGTTCCACGCTGAGTGTGGAGCCTGCTTAAGATTCTCTCTCTCTCTCTCTCTCTCTCTCTCCCCCCCCCTCTGCCCCTCTCCCACCACTTGAGCACTCTCTCTCTCTCTCCCTCAAATAAAAATATAAAATTAAAATAAAGAAAGAAAATAAAGAAAGAAAAAGCAAATGGTCTAAAACTGATACAGAAGACCAAGATTACAGATAAGAAAGCCCTTTCTTTACAGTAAAGGCAAGGAAATACAAGATAAATTCATCCATAAGAATGATTTAGGTATTGTTCTCCTCAGAGTACAGAGATCAATTCATTTACTCATAGGAATACTATGTAGCTCTTTTCTTCTTTGTATTAAATGCTGTCCATGAAAGAATTCAAAGTATGTATCTACAGTCAACAATAACACTTTAATATTGAAATAACACTATACATGTAGATTTTCCCTTATAATATTTAATATACTTCTGCTTTCATAAGTAAGTTTTCTCAAGTCTGTTTTGGAATATACTGGGACTAAGTAAACAATGACATAAATAAACACTACATTATTTTCTTTTTATCTGACTTCTCCCTTCACATAAACCTACCACAGAGGGAAGGTTTCATAAAAGTTATATCATTCTCATTATTTAGAATGCCTTTCCTCACTTCTTTTCATCTTATCTGTTTTCTCTGTACTTTGGGGTCCATTTCTAACAAATTTTATTCAACAACTTTTTGAGAATACTACTGTATTATTATGGTAGATGGATTACAAAAAATGGCCCTGTTTCCTATGCCTATCTGCTCTTTGCAGTGTGGCTTTGCAGTTCACTTCACCAGGGAGGAGAGTCTGTTTTTCCACCTCTTGAACGTGGACTGGCTTTGGGACTGTCTTTGGCCAATAAAATGTAGCAGAGATGATAGTGCAGAGGTTCTAGGCCTAGTCCTTAGCAAGTCTTGCCTACCTGTACTACGTCACTTGGGACCCTGACGACCCCACAGGAGAAGGCCAGGCTAGATGACAGACCACATGGAAGACAGCTGAGGTGCTCCAGATGATGAAGCAGAGCCACCTGAAATACACGTGGCTGACCACATGTGCCTGTGCAGACTGAGCTAAGAGCAGAAGAGACACCCAACTGAAAACACACTAAGTGCCAACTCACACAGCGAGGAGCTAGTGAATAGCTATTGCTTTAAGTAACTAAGTTTTGGGGTCGTTTGTTAGGCAGTTGTATTGTGGTAATAGGTAACAACACAACTACCTATTAGCTATAATGAAAAGATGGGAAATGGTCATTTCTGCCCTTCAAAGACTTATCTTCTTGGACAAGATTTTTTTTAATTTGGAGCCCACTGAGGAACTTAAAAGAGATCTTGACTTTTCTGAAATTACATGTGATATTTGGCATGTATCCTCAAGTGTTTTTCCTGTGGGAGAAGTGAAGCTCATAGTTTTCATCAGTTTCTCCAAGGAGCTGGTCCCTCCCAAGAAGTTAACCCAGTACAATCATGAAAGATATTGACTCATTTATTAAAAAAAAATTATAATATAATGCATCAGAGCCAATAATGGAAGCATGTGCCAGGCAGTATGGCAATAGAGAAGGAAACTTTTAAGTCTCCTGAGGAATTCAGAGGCTTTCTCAAAGAAATTATTCTTTCCCAGTGTGAGAAGGAGCCCCACACACAGAAAGAGCCTTTCAGGCTGTGGAATGGCAGGTACAACAACATAGAAATGTTAAAAATGCTGATTTATTTAAAGAAAAGCAAATAGGTGCAGCTGCAGGGTGAGATACATAGTTAAGGTCAAGGTATGGAAGATAAAACTGGAGAAAACTAAAGTCAAGATGGTAAGGGCTTGTATTCCAAGCTAGGAAATTTGAATTTTATAACTGTAAGGATCTACCCCTAAAGGTTTCGAGCAAAGGAAAAACATAATAAGAGCTGCATCTTAGGGGCGCCTGGGTGGCTCAGTTGGTTAAGTGTCCACCTTCAGCTCATCTTGATCTCGTGGGTCCGTGAGTTTGAGCCCCACATCGGGCTCTGTGCTGGCAGCTCAGAGCATGGACCCTGCTTCAGATTCTGTGTCTCCTTCTCTCTCTGTCCCTCCCCCACTCACACTCTGTCTCTCTCTGTCTCTCAAAAATGAATAAATGCTAAAAAAAATTAAAAGAATAATAATAATGAAAGAACTGCATCTTAGAAGAAGTCTTTGGTGGCAGAGAAGAGAATGGCTTGCTTGGAGAAAAAAATCTAGTGCAAGCTGGCAATCTTACAGGCAGGAAATGATGGGTATCTGAATTTGGGCCATGGTGTAGGATGTAAAGGAGAGGGTAGAAGGTAAAATCACCAGGACCTACTAATTGATTAGGTACAGAGTTGAGAAAACAATACGGGAAGACACTTCTTAACTGCATGAATGGAGATGGCAGTAACATTCACTGAAGAGAGAACACCAAAGGAGTGTGTTGGAGAGAGATTTTAAAAACCCTAATTTGGACATGCTCAGTGAAAGATGTGTGCACCAGGTATACAGCTTACAAAAATGGTGAAAGCTGAAGATTTGGGATTATTAACTATAACTTCTGAGTTACAGAATTTGAGGAGTCTACTTGAGGGAAATTTAGCATAGAGGAGAAAATTAAAGGTTATGTATATGTTCTAATCATGAGAATACTGGGGTCCATCTTAGAAATACATACCTTGGTCAGGGGATGCTTAAAGAATCACAAGCCTTGAGGCAGCCGGGTGACACAGTTGGTTAAGCATCTGACTTTAGCTCACGTCATGATCTAACAGCTCATGAGTTCAAGTCCCGCATCAGGTGAGCCCAAGCCCCACTTTGGGTGAACCCCAATTAGGGAAAGCATGAATCTCACTTCAGGTGAGCTCAAGCCCTGCTTTGGGTGAGCACGAGTTCCACTTCCTTCAGGTGAGCCCCACTTCTCTCTCCCTTCTCTCTCTCTCTCTCTCTCTCTCTCTCTCTCTCTCTGCCCTCACTCATTTGTGCCCTCTCTCTCTCAAAAAAAAAAAAAAAAAAGAATCACAAGCCTTTTCTCAGTACCTGGTGCAAGAGTGGTGTCCTTCCCAGCCAAGCCCCATGAGCCCAAGCTGGGCTTGAGGTCAGTGTTCTCTCACTGGGACTGCAAATGCAGGCGAGGTGAGTCTCTGTTCCATGCCTTCGACATCCTGTACACACTTCTTGCAGACCAGCCTCAACAATGATCAATGCTACTTGAACCAACACCTCCTCAGGGCAGGAAGGACAACGGTGGAGAGACCAAGAAATGTCCTCAAAAGTTACCCAAGTGGGACCAGCAAGCACCAATGGCTATCAAAACATATCTAATTTGAAGTGATAGGCATAAACCCCATGGGAATGGATGAAGTCAACCAGAAGACAGGGAGAAAGGCAGAGTCACAAATGGCAGCCTGCTTTGGACTGAGCCAACAAATGAGCTTTGTTTGCCCTACACAATGTTTTTAAAAAGTGTTATCTGACAATACCTAAAAATTGGGAAATTTCATCCAAAAAAATCCATTTCCGGTGCGCCTGGGTGGCTTAGTCGGTTGGGCCTCCAACTCCGGCTTGGGTCATGATCTCACTGTTCTTGAGTTGGAACCCCATGTCAGGCTCTGTGCTGACAGCTCAGAGACTGGAGCCTGCTTCGGATTCTGTGTCTTCTTCTGTCTCTGCCCCTCTCCCGCTGGCATTCTGTCTCTTTCTCAAAAATAAATAAACCTAAAAAAATCAATTTCCAGCTTCTTTTGAAAAATTAGAAGATATTACAACACTGGTCTCATGCTTTCATTTGGCAATAATTAGAGGGAACTGAAAAGCAATGGCTACCTTTACAATGTCCTTCAATTAGCTACCGCTTTCACTGGTTTCACTAATCTTTTTTACCTGCATGCTCCTTGTAGGCATCTGAATTTGGGGGTCTCTGGGTAGAATCAGAGTAGAGGCATAAGAAATGGAAGAATTTGCCTCCTGCTACAGCTGCTTATAACTCAATATCTCTTCTCCATTATAAGTAGATTCTTTGAGCCAGACCTTATGCTTTATTCTCCTTTTTATTCCCACAGGAGTCTGCCATGGGCAGATAAAGGTATTCCCCCAAACATTTTCTGAAGCTTTTTGTTTGTTGGTTTGGCGGTTTTTTTGTTTTGTTTTGTTTTTTGTTTTCTTTTTGGCTTAAGATAAGTCAGTGTATATAAATTCACTTTTTAAAATCTGAATTTGGGGGCGCCTGGGTGGTTCAGTAGGTTAAGCGTCTGACTTCAGCTCAGGTCACGATCTCGCGGTCCATGAGTTCGAGCCCCGCATGGGGCTCTGGGCTGATGGCTCAGAGCCTGGAGCCTGCTTCCGATTCTGTGTCTCCCTCTCTCTCTGACCCTCCCCCGTTCATGCTCTGTCTCTCTCTGTCTCAAAAATAAATAAACGTTAAAAAAAAATTTTTTTTTAAATAAATAAAATCTGAATTGGGCACACCTGGATAGCTCAGTAGGTTGAGCATCTGACTTTGGCTCAGGTCATGATCTTGTGGTTTGTGGGTTTCAGCCCTGTGTTGGGCTCTGTGCTGACAGCTCGGAGCCTGCAGCCTGCTTCAGATTCTGGGTCTCCCTCTCTCTCTGCCTCTTCTCTGCTCATACTCTGTCTCTCTCTCTCAAAAATAAATAAACATTAAAAAATTAATTAATAAATGAATAAACATAAAAAAATAAAAAATAAATAAAATCTGAATTTGATGTCAATTTACCCAATGGCATGTTCATAGTTCACTCCCCTATTCACCATCATTACGTTAAACACCTGCTCTGATCAGAGTAATAAAACAGTAACAGCCTATTACATGTCTAATTCACTTAAAATCGGAGGGTCTTATGAAGTCTTTATTACTTCCTGCCCGTGTGCAGCAAGATATTGCACATTCAGAGACAAATAATATAGGGAGTTCTGTGTTATGTAAAAAATATAATAAAACATCAAAAGATAGCATTCTTCACTTTGCATAGGGAAGGACTGAGATCATGTTTTGATGACTGGAGCAGTAAAAGAGGGAGAAAGAAGAGAAATTTCCATTCTCAATGAAAAGAAAAAGATACTATGTCATGGTTAGAATCTGTTTTATTAGAATCTCAGAGTTTCACTGGCTTTGACAATAAGTTTTTGTTGCATTTTGGAAACACAAAAGAGTTGTATGATCAGGTCACAGAAATGCCCAAGACACCTATCTACATACCCTTGATCACTGCATTTTAATAATTCTCACCTTTTTCTGTCAACTGAAGCAAGAAACAAGCTCATTTTAGAAATAAGACGCAGCAAGTCTGACATGAAACTCAAGAGATCAATAATAAAACTTACTGTCAAAATTTCCTCCCACCTTCATGTTTTCCCCAAATGAAAGGTAATGAAAATAAATTTTATTTAATCACATTAGCTCATTAATCACATAAAGGCCCAGCTGTTGACCTTCCACCTTTCCCAATAAGGCTGAGAAAGTCAGTAAACTGATAAATAAAATGAAGTCTCTCACAGAATTAAAAAAAAAAAAAACAAAAAACAGTAACCTTCTTTAATGATTAAGAATAATGTACACTTGAGATTCAAATCAACTCAAAAATTTCATTAAAAAATCAGGAATGTTAGCTATACCAGACAAATGGGATTTTTTCTGCAATCTCTTTAAAAGAGAAAGATTTTAATGAGCTTCCCTGTTCACCTTGATTAAATCAGAATTTTAGAGGAAAGTAACCTAGTAGAACTTCAGAAATGTGAAGTTCAAGTTCAACTAATGAAGGGACAAAGACTTTAATTTTCGCTGAATGGTCCTCCCATTTCTGTGTCAGCTTCGCACTCTATTAGATCCCCCGGAACAAAAGGTTCAGACCCTCCCACTGGGAATCTCTAGCTGGAGCCCTGGGCACTATTGTTGATTTTATCCTAAAGGGCTTGGGAACACGTTTTATAAACATGAAAATAGAGAGCAAATAAGTGTGAGAAACATTCAGGGAAAGAAGGTCAATGGAAATAGCTCACATGCTGTCAAAGCCCCCACTGGATTTCTTTGAAAATGATGTAGGTAGATGTATTTCTGGTTGGCGTGTTTAGTCCGATAGAGGTTTGAAAATGATATTCATGTGTCTCTCTCCTTGCATGTGAAAATAATCACAATTTCTCAGGGAAGAATCTCCTGCTGGGCTACCAACTGCTGGGCTCATCCTCTCATACAACCAAATACCTTATTTTCAGCCTGAGACTCAAGGATGCTTTCTTTAGACAAATCAACATTGGCTACATATATGGAAATTCTCCTCCCCAGGGTTACCCAGTGCAAGTGAAACACTGGAATTCCGTGACACCTGCAAACTATTTCTCCCCTTCTGACTGAATTTGGCACAGAGAAGCATGGAGTCAGAACTAGAAAGCCAGGGACCCGCACACCAAATGAATGCTATTTCATGATGTCTTCGATGTTGTTGTTTTCCTTTTAAACAAAACTGAAAAAACACCAAGATGAGTTTTGCACATGCTAAAATATAAAAGAGAGGACATTATTTCTTGCTTTCCAATATATGTGAAACACATTTTTAAATGGGACAAACAACCTGGAAATGTATTATATTCACAAATGGCATCTGAATGAAACAATTCCTTCTGTGACTATGAAAGAAGAGACACTCCATCTATTGAAAGAGGGCTGCCAGAAATGGATATTAAAAGCCCAAAAGCTTTCTGAGTTTAAGTAAAAACCACCACCACCACCAACAACAAAAAAAAAAAAATCAGTCTCCTACAAATCCTGTCCTGAAATCAAGAGATAAAAATCATCCTGCTTTAGTATGCAGATCTTTCCAACTAACCATATGAATAATCCAGCCTAAGAAAAGCCACTATTATCCAGCATAGAATCTCTTATACAATATGAAGCTTTCTCAGGCTCTCAGAGAAGTTCCAAGATTGCATTTTCATGACGAATGATGGTTATGACTAACTAAAATTCTACCACAAAATTTAAAGTTGACAGTAGACTAGAAATCTATTCAGTCGGCAAGCACGCAGTAACTACGAGCCAGCTGGAAAAGACACACCCAATTAAAATCTATATCTGTCCCATCATCTACTCAGGACACATTTATTAAAGGCCTACCACATACTCAGCATCATGCTGGGAGCTGGGGTGTGAGCAAGATAGACACAGTGCTCTTCTCATGTAGAGGACAAATGGTCTCGCTTTAATACCAGGCTTGCCAAACTGTAAGTGGTAGTGACATCTCAAATTGACGAAGGTGCTATTATCATTGGTGTCATAACTCTTGTTCCAGTTCTCTCAAGGCCAAATTATTGATGGGGTTGCAAAGAACAAATATGCTTAAAACAATTTTATGAGTAAAAAAAAAATGTATATAGAGTTTGCTATGGACTGAATGTTTGTGTCCCCCCTCCCTCTCCAATTCACATTGAAACTCTATTTCCCAATGTTGTGGTATTAGGAGGTGGGGCCTTGTGGGGGGGCGGTTAGGGTTAGATGAGGTCATGAAGGCTAAGTCCCTGTGAATGCAATTAGCACCCTTTTAAGAGTCATGAGAGATTCATTCCTCTCCCTGCTTTCCACCATGTGAGCATACAAGGAGAAGTCAGCAGTCTGCAGCCCAAAAGAGGTTCTCATCAGAACGCTTCAATTCTGCCACCCTGTCTATTAAAATTTAGTGTGAACTCTTTGTTTTGTTTTTATTGCTGCTGTTGTTGTTGTGTTCTCTGTCTCCCCTCTTTGTAGATCCAATCATGAGTGGACTGGAATAGGATTAAAGTTACCACAGAACACTCACTCTCATTTAAAGCCTTTGGCACTGAGCTGATCCAGACAGACATCACCGTTGTCCTCACTATCATCATCATCACTGTCATCGTCATCATCAAAAGGCCTGCAATGCCTACCCTACAAATCCTTTGTATTATATCCATACAACGTGTGGGTATTGCCCAAATGGCACTAGAGACTTGGTCAGAGAACATAGTCAATATATATCTGCATATATGGAATAACTAATGGATTAGGTATTTTAGAAACTGCAGCCCGGCTGGCAAATGCAGATGGGCTGGAGTTGTATAAAAGTGTAATAAAAATCTAATAAAACATGTGAGCAAACTCACACATCTGTGGACAGACGGGAGGCATTATGTAATACAGGTCATTGCCACAGCAACCTCTCACCTCCCCCCAGCTACTGCTGCTCGGCCAAGGTTGAGTGTAAAGGACCTCTGTGAGTTTTCCTCTCCTGTCAGCATTCAGAGAAATCATTTTTAATGTCTCTAAAATGCGCGATTAAAATAGAATGTATTTGACCCACACCCAAGAAAATGATGCACAAAATACCTCAAAGCTTTGACCTAGGACCCTAGGTCTCACTGCTTATATTTGTTTGTTTTTTGAAAACATAATATTTCCACGAACACCCTTTGCTACTTGCCAGAAGTTTTACTCTCTGATCAGTGTACTAGATGGTAATGTTTGAGGTGGGCTCTTCGATGTAGCTTTGGGGAATAATTTCAGAAGTAGTCAAATAATCAGCTATACAAACTGCAAAACACAATGAGAGATAGGCTTGAAATTTGTAAGAGGCTATGTTCACCAGACTATGTGAATATGAAATTAATACTCAGAAATCCTCATTTGAAAGAGAATTTAATACATGTGTGAGTGTGTATAAATTTTATTGAATTCCAGAATAACATTAGAATTTTCTCTTTCCATCTATTGACAAATCTTCAACTTGATATTCCAGAATGACTTCTTTCTTCGTTGGATGTGAATTATATCTTCTATGATATTAAATATTTAAGGGGCATTAATCTGGAAGGTGAGGTTAGGGGGAAGTGTACCATCTGAGTGAGGAGCTGTCAGAAAGAACTTAGGGAAGTGTGTCTTAGAGACAGGACATTACAACTTTTGGATCAGCTATATCTGGATTCGGCTCTATCACTTTTTTGGCCATGTGACCTAAGATACATTCTTCCATCTTTATTACTCAACTTCTTCATCTGTAAAATGAAGATAGTAATCGTACCTATCTCCTAAAATAGGCGTCGGTTTTAAATGATTAAGTGTCTATATAAAGCACTTAGAACTGTGCCTAGTACATAGTAAGTACTCAATAAATGTTAGTAATGATTATCATTGTATTTTAGGTGAAGGTGCAAAATACGAACAAAAATTCAACCAAAAAATTATTTTTCAATTATCAGAATCCTGAGTCCAAGCAGCAATGCCAATGAAAATCAATGACCTCAAAGTGTTTAGTAAATGTGCCATGAGTCAGTTCTTAAAAATTTTC
The DNA here is from genome assembly GCF_028749965.1 of Puma concolor. Classification (NCBI taxonomy): domain Eukaryota; kingdom Metazoa; phylum Chordata; class Mammalia; order Carnivora; family Felidae; genus Puma; species Puma concolor. The sequence continues at coordinate 82,911,206 of NC_141670.1, read as the reverse complement.
ATTAGAAGCTGGATCACTTATCACATACTTATTGTTAGCTCTCTTAGCCTCTTTTGGCCCCTCAGTGCCAAAGAACTGCTAAAATGAGAACTACCACTGAGAAAATGGTATGTGTCTAGCCTTCCAGTAAAAAATCCTGAGAACAAGAACTGCAAAGTGGAGCTTAACTACTGAATTCATAGGTGTGAAAAATGATTTTTCCCAGATCAGGTTACACAGCATTTCATAGACAGAATTAGAACTTTGTATTATAATTCATAGAATATTTTCTTAAAGAACTTTCTTATAAATACAAATTTATAGAGGATATTAAAATGAATACTAGTATACCCGTCTCACCAAACTTAAAAACCATAAAGCATTCCCAGTACACTGGAGGCTGGCATGCCCAGCAACTGTTATGCAGAAGGCACTGTTCTTCCTAGAGTGAAATATGAATGATTCCCACGGAGGTGGACACATTGTACTCTAAGTGAAGCGTGTCCCCTGGCATTGAACTGTGCAGCAACGAACCTGGACACAATCCCGTAACTCTAGTAATTACTACTTCCATGTATCATTCCCAAGCCACCAGCCCAAATTTGGTGATTATTCCCATATTAAACTTTATTTATTTTGAGAGAGAGAGTGGAGGAGGGACAGAGAGATAGTCAGGAAGATAGGATTGCAAGCAGCCTCCCTGACCCAGGGCTTGGGCCCACGAACAGTGAGACCATGACCTGAGTTGGATGCTTAACCCATTGAGCCACTTAGGGGCCCCTCCTGTTTTGATACTTTTATTACATATATATCTATTTGTATAGGTTTCCTGTGCTTTGGACTTTACATGAACACTATCGTTCTCATGAATCATTCTGTAACTTGCTTCTTATAAACTCAACATTATAGGGCACCTGGGTGCCTCAATCAGTTAAGTGTCCAACTTTGGCTCAGGTCATGATCTCACGGTTGGTGGGTTCAAGCGCCACATAGGCATCTGTGAGGACAGCACGGAGCCTGCCTGGGATTCTCTCTCTCCTATTCTCTCTGACCCTCCCCCCCACCTCTCAAAATAAATAAACAAAAACTTTAAAAAAATAAAATAAACTCAACATTATACTTGTAGGAGATATTCCTATTGAATCCGGTAGCTTCATTCATTTTAACTTTGAATAGCATTTTATTATATGAATAATCAATTTATTTATCCATTTTTCTTTTCTTAAACTGTTTATTTATTTTCGAGAGAGAGAGAGAGAGAGAGACAGCATGAGCAGGGGAGAGGCAGAGAGAGAGAGAGGGAGTCACAGAATCTGAAGCAGGCTTCAGGCTCTGAGCTGTCAGGACAGAGCCCGATGCGGGGCTAGAACTCACCAACCTCGAGATTATGACCTAAGCCGAAGTCGGTCGCCCAACTGACTGAACAACCCAGAAGCCCGTATCCATTCTCCTTTTGACAAACAGAGTTGTTTGGTTTTTTTCCTCCACCTTTTTTTTTTATTTTGGATGAGAACATTGTAAGTATTCAATAAATGTTAGCTATTATTACATGTCTTGTTTTTCATTCAGTACACCAGTGAGCAATATCTACCCAATGTTCCTTTTTGTGTCTCCTTCTGTAAATCAGTATCTAGCTAGAAGCTACATTTATCAGCCTTCCTTATAGCAAGAGATCCACATATGATTTAGGTTTGGCTAGTCAAAGGCAGTCATGAATGGTTTCCAGCATGGAAGTGAGATAGACACTAAATGCCTGTCATTTATGCTGCTGCTGTTCACTCGCATGGTCATAGAGGTATTGGATTTTTATAGACAGAGATGGCAGGGGTCCTAGTGTATAGTCGTTTTGTGAGGTTTCAGAGACAGGGCACAGTGCATCCATTCTGTCAGTGTGAATCATTACAGACCTGCTGTGGGTCTGGAACTGGCAGCAAGGGATTCCTGATGACACGATAGTTTCCTGTTTGTGGCAGTTTCCTGCTCAAAGTAGTGGGTGGTTTGGTTCTATGGCTGGCAGCTTCCTGATCATAAAAGAGCTGGCCTCAGTAATCTGTTCTGTAGTGAGACTTTGGACGTCATACCCGAAAGCTCAACCAAGAGTCTCTTCATCTTACTAATAATGTCATTCATTACCCTATCATTAGAGATGGATTTACCGTGAAGCTTAAGCTTCAGAGATCCTCACTGCACAGGGGCCCTTGGCTGGTAGGTGTTTTTATAAAAATTGCAAAAGTAAGATACTTTAACTACTCTAAATTAAGGCTATTATCTCTTCCCTCTCAAACTTCCCCTCAGTTACATTTGTTTCTAGAGCTGATGGAATGGCCTTAGGCATTTTTGAGATCCAATTAAGAAGAAATTGAGGTGGGCATATATTTAGATTGGGTTAAAAGACATACCTTTGTAACAGGAGGGGACAGATCCGGAGATCATACTGAGGTCTGGAAGTGTCCTACTGATCTTATTATCACCATAATAAGAGTGAGTAGCAAAGGAGTAAGTTTAAAACCGACAGAGCCAGAAGCTAATTTGTAGCAGACTTCCAAATACTATAGTTTATACAGGAAAGAGATTTGACAGTGGTTTTCCCAGTTGTGACAATAATTCTAAAAACATATGGCATTATCAATAATGAGTTGTAAGGATGAAAGAAATTTTCTTTTTTATTTTTTCTTTTTTTTTTTTTTAATAAGCAAGATCATTTTTTTTTTAATTTTTTTTTTCAACGTTTATTTTATTTTTGGGACAGAGAGAGACAGAGCATGAACGGGGGAGGGGCAGAGAGAGAGGGAGACACAGAATCGGAAACAGGCTCCAGGCTCTGAGCCATCAGCCCAGAGCCTGACGCGGGGCTCCAACTCACGGACCGCGAGATCGTGACCTGGCTGAAGTCGGACGCTTAACCGACTGCGCCACCCAGGCGCCCCGAAATTTTCTTTTTTAAAAAAATTTTAATGTTTATTTATTTTTGAGAGAAAGAGTCAGAGTGTGAGTGGGGGAGGGGCAGAGAGAGAGGGTGACACAGAATCTGAAACAGGCTCTAGGCTTTAAGCTGTCAGCACAGAGCCCAACACAGGGCTCAAACCCACGAACCGTGAGATCATGACCTGAGCTGAAGTCGGACACTTAACTGACTGAGCCACCCAGGCACCCCAATGAAAGAAATTTTCTAAATTATCGATAATAAAACAAAATTACAGTTACAACAAAGGAAGGACTAAGTTATCTTCTTATTCTCTATATAAAAATGACACTACAAAATTATTATTAAATAAAGAGGCAATCAAGGCATGTATAAGGCAAAAAAATGTAGAAAAAATACATTAAGTATTTGATTGATAAAAATATTATACTACTTTACTGGATTTTGTGATCTTTGTGGTAAATGTCAGCTTTTACAATTTTACAATTCATAATTTGTTGCAATTTCTTTTCTCATTATGAATAAATTTTGAATTTCATACCAAATCTTGTATTTGTGATGCTGTATTTTTTTTGTCCTAAAAAAGCTGCCAAGTTTTGTATGAAACTCATGTCCCCCAAACAACTAGATTCTTCTCTCTCAGTAATAAATCAGTTGCTTAAATTAGTTACAGTGGATTCTGTCCTCTGCAATAGAATTCTGAAAGATTAGGTAATTAGTATCAGGTATGGCAGCACACAACAGAATTTCTAAGAAATGGACTGCTGGAGTTGGTTATCTCACCTGCATGGCTTTGAAAGCTATGATAATCCCCTTGGCAATAGATGATAAATTAGGCTTGCCGAGAATGAAATACCTATTAAAGGGAAGGCTTGGCAGGACAGGTGGCTGCTGCACAGCCCCTTAGGTGAGAATGAGGAATAAACAAAATGTGGGGTGGGTTGACTAATTCTAACTGCATTCAAGAGTTAAGGAGGAAGCGGAGGAGGAGAAGGACAAGCTCCATATTTTAAATTCTTAACTCAGTGCACCAAGGATCAGAGAACTCTTACAAGGGCCCTAAAAAAATGGTTCTCCAACTGCGACATGGATAAGCATCCCTGAAAGGCTTGTTGAAGTACAGACTGCTGGATCCCAAACCCTTAGAGTTTCTGATTCAGTTGATTTAAGGCAGAGCCCGAGGATGCCCGTTTTTGACAAGTTTTAAAGTGATGATAATACTTTTGGTCCAGGAACCAGTTTGAGAACAACTGCCTTAAATGAACGCCTTACCTCTTGCACCTGCAGGACAGATGTAACTAAAAATCAGATGAGACGGGTTGCTAAAATACAACTTAGGTTAAATTCAGCCTCATTTGGCCTCTTATATAAAAACACATTAATTAGGAAACAGTGGTACACGGTGAATTGGAATGGAACATTTGAATGGATTTAGATGTCTGAGTATCTGAACATACAAGCCCCACTGAACTTTCCAGTCTAGCAAGTTACCCCCCCCCCCCCGCCTCTGTCAGATAAATCTGCCATGCTTAAAGACCAAATGTGACTGCATCTACCATAATTACCTTGCAAGAAATGCTAATTCTTCTTATGGTCCACCCTTCTAGTCCTTATTCACTCCAGTCAAAGAGTCACATCCTATGTATGTACAAAGTATGACTAAGGAAGAGAAACCTTAGATAACAAAATAGTGTCGAGATTTTGTTAAATTGTATTAATAAAAGTCTAGAGAATTGTGGGAATGAATTCTGAGAATGATCATTCAAGCTAAATTTATCAACAGGGATGTATTTACTAGAGAATCTGGATTCAGTATTCCAGTTCACAGTTGGGAGTAACCTAAAGTGTTTGCTCAATTGTTTAACTGAACCTGAACTCAATGATAGCCTTAACTAAAGTATTGGTAGCCTAACTAAAGTTAGGCACTAAGAATTCCTTGATGCAAGGCAGAGACTTTGGAGAAAGGAAAGTTGGGGAAAATTTAACATGCATGACTAACTTACCCACACATTAGCTGTGAGCCTTGAAAGGATTCAGAGGACCCTCTCTTTACCAAAACATTGAAGATCACTGTAGTGTCATTCTTTTGCAGACGAGAGATCAAGGTAGTAGATGTTTCCCTAGAAATAGAATCGTGAGTTAAATAAGGATAAGGCCATCTCAGAGTAGCAGAAACCATGTGGCAGTAAGTAATGATCTGAGATTAAAGAATAGATCTATTCAATAGAAAGCAGGGCTCCAGTGACAGTCAGAATGGTTTTATCTATTCTATGTATCTCCCACGAAAACAAAAACCAAAACAAAAAAACTTTTTTGGCTGATAAACGGAGGCTTCACCTAAGTGAAAATTATAGAAAATCAATGTTTCTAACCCAGTTCCCAGATCTAAGCACAAGAACCCCATGACTGAAGAAACCAAGAATACCTAAGGAAGAAATCCAAGACGGTGCCCCAAGTCCATCCTATAAATATTGAACCTAGCCTTTCTGTTGACATTTACTGGGATAATTGTACTGGAAATTGTACTGGAAAAAAGGGAACTACTCATATCTTAAGGAATTATTGCATGCTGGCTCTGCGTAAATGCTATTTTCTGGGGCCCTATACTGCCACTGTGGTCAACTATTAAGAAGGGGACTTATTAGCGTCAAGTGATAAATGGAATTTTGATTCAAGTCCATCTCACAATGGACCCAGCATGTTCTTGAAGACATCCTATAGTTATTTTCCTATTCCTGTAGGCAGACTTAAAAAAAAATGACAATACTGGGTGCCTGGCTGGCTCAGTCAGAAGAGCATATGACTCTTGATCTTAGAGTTGTGAGTTCAAGCCCCACTTTGGGTGTAGAGATTACTTAAATAAATAAAACTTAAAAAGAAAAAGAAAAAGAATAAAATGACAACCAGAAGAACTCTCACAATAGCTTCCTGACCTGTGTGATGTATTATATATGTAGGAAAGTCAAGCGAAGCTTCTGGAATTACTGCTCCTTTCCACAATAGGAAACAAAAGATAATACCAAATCTCTAAGAGGAATCACAGAAATTAATGCTACCATCAAAGATTTGAAAGATATAAGAATGGTGATTCTTATCACATCCCCCTTTATCTCTCTTATTTAGGTTGTGCAAAAGACATTCTTAAAAAAATAATAGTGGATTATCCAAAACTGGCTTAGTCTGCTTGAGCTGCTATATCAAAATACTATAGACTGGATGGCTTAACAATAGACATTTATTTCTCACAGTTCTGGAGGTTGGGAATTCCAAGATCAAGGTGACCATGGATTCAGGGTCTGGTGAGAGCCCTCTTCCTGGTTTATCGAGGGCTGCCTTGTTGCTGGATCCTCACATTAGGGGAGAGGCCCCTAGTCTCCTCCTCTTCTTACAAGGGCACTGATCCCATTATGGGGCTCTACCTTCACGACCTCATCTAAACCTAATTAACTCCCCAAAGACCCACTTCTTAATACCATCACATCGGGGGTTAGTGTTTCCACACATAAATATTGGGGGGTTACATTCAGTTCATAAGGCAAGCTTAATTTAGAAATGACTCTGATAAACACCTGATTAGCAGCTATAGATCTAGCAACTCTTTATCCCTATCCCAGTAAACAGAAAACAACAGAAGCCCTTCAATTGCACATGGCAGGGATAGGCATGTACCATTACCATCTTGCCTCAAGGCTAATTAACTCTCCAGGTCTAGTCACAGAATCCTTTATCATCTTACCTCCCACCAGCAGGAGGTCATGCTGGTGATTACATGGATGACATCAGACTGATAAGACCTGATGAACAAGGGATGACAGTTACCCTGAATATCTTCGTAAGACAGATGTATGCTAGAAGATAAGATGTACATAGAAGATAAACCTCATAAAAATTCAAAGTTCTGACAACTTAGTTCATATGTCACTGGATGTCAAGATAGAATTGTAACTGAAATAAAGAAGGAATGAATAATCCCCAGAATTACATGCAAAGATTGATGGGACTTTAGTTTTCTCCCATTAGGGGAAGATGAGTGAGTTTTATTTGTATGAGTGATAGAAAAAATGAGTTAAGCTTTTGTTTTCTGTTGTTTGGAAATCTAGGTCAAGGCAGAAGGGCATTTTTGTGTGTTGAATAACCACAGAGGTGCAATGTAGTATATTGCAGATTGAGATTCACACAGGCAGACACTAGACAGATAAAAACAATTCCCCTTCTCCTCTACAACTAGGTTCGGGAAGTGATTTCTATTCTGCCAATCAGATGAACTCTAGATTTGGGAGGGAGAAGTGAGGCACAGCCCGCATTTCTGCTGTGTCTGTCCTCTCTACTGGCAAGCGTGATCACGGACTATGTGTTGGCCGAGTCCCAGTGGCTAGTCATGAGCTTTGTAGGTGTCAAGAGCCAGAGCAAGTTATCTGTCTTGGTGATGTGGATCATCACAGGCATGGCATTGATCTGAACCCAGTAGTAACAGCAGCAGCTTTCTGATTATGACAGTTACCTCCTGTGACAACTTACTGACCCTGATAGCAGCAATCTGGTTTTGGAACCAGCAGCTTCCTGATCACAGAGGAGCAGCAGCTCCTTTGTTGACCAGGTTGTGATCTTGGGGAGTCATTCCTGAAACCACAACCTAGAGTTTTCAGCCATTTCAATAATTATAAAGCCATTAATCTACTTCTAATAAATGCCATCTTACTTAATTAGCTAGAACAGACTCTGTACCTCGAAGATAAACCCAGACTGATACAGAGCATATATGTGAAAGTTACCCAGGAGTGTAATTTTTGGGTCATGATATACATACATTTTTAGATTTACTAAATATTGCCTAAATAGTCTACAAATTTCTGTGCCAATTTACATTCCCATAAAAAATTCCACCAAAATTTGGGATTGTGACATTTTTAATTTTTGCCATATGGATGGGTACAAAAAAGGGATCTTAGTTCAATTTGCAATTCCCCAATTAAAGATTTTTCATACATTGATTGGTAATTCAGTTTTCTCTTTTAATGAATTGTCTGGTAGGTAATATGGTTTGTTCATTTTTCTGTTAACTTGCTTATCTCTATTGATTTATGAATTCTTCATATAGGACGTGCACTGTATCATTGCAATTGCAACTATCTTCTAGCTAGTGGCATGTCTTTTCATTTTACTAATGTTATTTTTGCCATACAAAAAATTTTCACATTAATGTATTAAATACATCGATTTTTCCTTTCATTGTCCATGCTTTCTCTGCCTTATATGACATAAAGATATTTTCTTATGTCTTCTTTTAGGTTTTGAACTTTTTCATTTTTACGTCTGTAATAAAACTGGAATTTATCTTTTTAGCTATGAGACAGAAGTCTGATTTTATGTTTTACATATGGATAACCAATTATTTCAGAACTGTTAAGTGGTTCATCCTTACCCCACTACTTGTAATGCTACCTCTGTCCTATCCCAAGGTTCTACATATGCACATGTCTTTTTCTGGGTCCTTTAGTTAGTTTCATTGCTTATTTTTCTAAACTTGCAGCAGTACCACATTGACTTAATTTTTATAAGCCTTGACATCTGGTAGGGTAAGTCTCACAGCATTGTTAAAAATTGTTTTAGCTATTCTGGGAAGGCAAGAAGCTATAGTATAGTTATGGACTACAAGAAATGAAGTCAGCCAATACAGAAAGATTAGGGTATATCATGTGGCTCACATTTTTAAACAGATAAAATACTGCATTCTGGACTCTATTAACATGTTTTTCCTGAGCTGAATTTATTATTTTAAGTTTTTGACCTTCAACTGCAATAACCTTCTGTTCACACTGGTTAACAAAGCAATAATTACACATAATTCATCAAGTAGATCAGTGGATCCTAGAACCCATTTTTTAAACTTGTGTTTTAATGACCATAATATTCAGCCACAGATAAGAAACTGTATTACAAAATGATATTTTCAATCAGTTTATCTCTGGGTCTACTAATTTCCTTCAGTACTGAAAAGAAGTGTACATGTATGTATTTGTGTATATCCAGTTCATCTTTCAATTTGCCTTTCCCCCAGGTAACCTATTTTGAGAGTGTTTTTCACATAAGTTTAAGAGTGATCCCCCTTTATACAAAGCACTCCATAAAACTGACTCATTTATTTCTCACAACATGCATATGAAGCAGTGTATAATAAGAAATATATTCTAGGGAAGGAAAATGGTGGTGGAGTAGGAGGACCCTAGGCTTGCCTTGTCCCATGAACACAATTAGATAATTATCAAATCATCCTAAATACCCCAGAAATCAGTCTGAAGACTGGCAGAACAAACCCCCAACTAAAAGTAGAGAAGAAGCCATATCGAAGAAAGTAGGAAGTGTGGAGATGAGGCTTGGGAGATAAATGGATCATAGCCACTGCAGTGGGGAGGGAGCCATGGTCACAGCCAAGGATGAGAGACAGACTGACATACAGGGTAGTGCACAAGTGAAATGAATCCCGACAGCAATTGTCCTGGAAAGCAAAAAGGCCTGAATTTCTTTAGTTCTTGCAAGCAGCAGGTCTTAAAGCCTGGAATTTTGAGGGTCAGCATGCTTGGCTCTGGGAGGACTCAGAGAGCACTGTGGTTACTCTTGGAGAAAATGCAGGGCAAACACCCAGCAGACATACAGCATGGAAACAGCAATCTGAGGAGTGCTGGGGCACACAGTGGGGAGGCTATTTGCTCTTCTTGGAGTGTGTCCTAGAGACACAATGTTCACAGAGAGACTCTTATAGGAACAAAGGAACTGGCCAGTGCCATTTCCATCCCCTACCCATCAGCATAAACACAGAGCCACCTACAGAAATAAGCACAGCATCAACACTTGCTACCTAACTTGGTTACACTGAGTGCCACCCCCAGCCTCTCCTGTGCTCTGGTAGAACTGCTGTTCCCAGTCATGCTTGCTTAGGTCTCAGTATGACAAGTCCCCTCCTTTAGAATACTGGCCCAAACTCCTGCTAACACCATGTCTCCCAACCAAGGGGTTTTGCAAGGCCTCAGTTCTGGTGGAAGTGGCAATGGGTCTCATTTCATGGGCAGAACAGAGCACACATAGTTAAAATGAGCCACATTCAGTATAGAGACCAAACACTGCTCACAACAGTCAAGGGCGCTTCTGCAGACTACTGGCCCGAAGGATAAAGTGGTCAGGATGCAACAGCAGAGTGCACGTGGCACACATTGAAAACATTCCCAGAAGCACAAGACCCTGAGGAACAGGGAACACTACACTTCAGGGCACTACAGAATCTCTCCTTCATAAAGCCATTACCCTCCAGAACAGGAGATGTAGCTGACTTTCCTAACACAGAGAAAAAGGACAGAGACTTAAACAAAATGAGAAGACAGAAAAGTTTGTCCCAAGTGAAAGAATAGGACAAGGCCATGGCCAGAGATCTAAGTCAAGCAGATAAAAGTAAAATGCCTGATGGAGAATTTAAAGCAATGATCATAAGGAGACTCACTGGATTTGAAAAAAGAGTGGAGGACATCAGTGAGACCATTAACACAGAAACAAGAAAAAATATAGCAGAGATAAAGGGCTTAATAAATGAAATGAGAAACATGCTTGATGGAATGAACAGCAGGACGGAAGAAGCAGAGGAACAAATCAATGAGATAGAAGACAGAGTAATGGAAAGTAATCAGGCTGAACAAAAGAGAGAAAAAAAGAATTATTCCAAATAAGACTAGACTTAGGGAACTCAGTGATTCCACCAAACGTAACAACATTCATATTATAGGAGTCCCAGAAGAAGAAGAGAGAAAACAGGGGGCGGAGAATTTACTTGAGGAAATATAGCTGAAAACTTCCTTAATCTGGTGAAGGAAACAGATATCCAAATCCAGAAGGCACAGAGAATCCCCAAGAAAACCAACAAAAGCAGATCCACACCAAGACATATTGTACATATGTCACTAAAATGGCAAAATATAGTGATAAAAAAATATTAAAAGCAGCAAGATGGCACAAAAACAGACACATAGACCAATGGAATAGAATAGAAACCCCAGAACTAGACCCACAAACATATGGCCAACTCATCTTTGACAAAGCAGGAAAGCACATCCAATGGAAAAAAGACAGTCTCTTTAACAAATGGTGCTGGGAGAACTGGACAGCAACATGCAGAAGGTTGAAACTAGACCACTTTCTGACACCATTCACAAAAATAAACTCAAAATGGATAAAGGACCTGAATGTGAGACAGGAAACCATCAAAACCTTAGAGGAGAAAGCAGGAAAAGACCTCTCTGACCTCAGCCGTAGCAATCTCTTACTCGACACATCCCCAAAGGCAAGGGAATTAAACGCAAAAGTGAATTACTGGGACCTTATGAAGATAAAAAGCTTCTGCACAGCAAAGGAAACAACCAACAAAACTAAAAGGCAACCAACGGAATGGGAAAAGATATTTGCAAATGACATATCGGACAAAGGGCTAGTATCCAAAATCTACAAAGAGCTCACCAAACTCCAAACCTGAAAAACAAATAACCCAGTGAAGAAATGGGCAGAAAACATGAATAGACACTTCTCTAAAGAAGACATCCAGATGGCCAACAGGCACATGAAAAGATGTTCAGCGTCACTCCTTATCAGGGAAATACAAATCAAAACCACACTCAGGTATCACCTCACGCCAGTCAGGGTGGCCAAAATGAACAAATCAGGAGACTATAGATGCTGGAGAGGATGTGGAGAAACGGGAACCCTCTTGCACTGTTGGTGGGAATGCAAATTGGTGCAGCCGCTCTGGAAAGCAGTGTGGAGGTTCCTCAAAAAATTAAAAATAGACCTACCCTATGACCCAGCAATAGCACTGCTAGGAATTTATCCAAGGGATACAGGAGTACTGATGCATAGGGGCACTTGTACCCCAATGTTCATAGCAGCACTCTCAACAATAGCCAAATTATGGAAAGAGCCTAAATGTCCATCAACTGATGAATGGATAAAGAAATTGTGGTTTATATACACAATGGAGTACTACGTGGCAATGAGAAAAAATGAAATATGGCCTTTTGTAGCAACGTGGATGGAACTGGAGAGTGTGATGCTAAGTGAAATAAGCCATACAGAGAAAGACAGATACCATATGGTTTCACTCTTATGTGGATCCTGAGAAACTTAACAGGAACCCATGGGGGAGGGGAAGAAAGAAAAAAAAAAAAAAAAAAAAAAAGAGGTTAGAGTGGGAGAGAGCCAAAGCATTAAAACTGTTAAAAACTGAGAACAAACTGAGGGTTGATGCGGAGTGGGAGGGAGGAGAGGGTGGGTGATGGGTATTGAGGAGGGCACCTTTTGGGATGAGCACTGGGTGTTGTATGGAAACCAATTTGACAATAAATTTCATATATTAAAAAATAATAATAATAAAAAAAATAAAAAAATAAATAAAAGCAGCAAGACAAAAGAGGAAATATACAAAGGAAACCCCATAAGGCTATCAGCAGATTTTTCAGTGGAAACTTTCCGAGACAGAGTGAGTGGCAGGATTTACTCAAAATGCTGAATGGGAAAAAACTGCAGCCAAGAATATTCTATCCAGCAAGGCTATTATTCATAATAGGAGAGATAAGAAGATTGCCAGACAAACAAAAACTAAAGGAGCTCATGACCACTGAATCAGCCCTGCAAGAAATATTAAGAGGGACTCTTTGAGTGGAAAGGAAAGGCCAAAAACAACAGGATGAAGGTAGGAAACACAAAAGCAGTAAAAATTATTATTTCTGTAAAAAAATCAGTCAAGGATTTCATAAGATAAAAATATGTAAAATATGATACCATATACCTAAAATGTGGAGGAAGAGAGGAGTAAAGAATGGGTTCAAACTTAAACAACTATCAACTTAATGTAGATTGCTATATGCAGAAATGTTATATACTACTGTAATGGTAACGACAAAACAAAAACCACTAAAAAATATGCAAAGAATAAAAAGAAAGAAGTTGGGGCACCTGGGTGGCTTAATTGGTTCAGTGTCTGACTGTTGATTTCAGCTCAAGTCATGATCTCATGGTCATGAGATCGAGCCCTATATCAGGCTCTGTGCTGAATGTGGAGCCTGCTTGGGATTCTCTCTCTCCCTCTTCCTTTTCCCTGCCCCTGCTCACCACTTTCTCTCTCAAATAAATAAATAAATTTTTAAAAATAAAAAGAAGTCAAAATATATCACTAAAGAAAACCAGCAAATCATGAAAGAAAGACAAGAAATGATTAGAGAAAATCTTCAGAAACAACCACAAAACAAGTACTAACATGGTAATAAATACATATCTATTAATAATTACTTTGAAAGTAAATGGACTACACACTCCGATCAGAAGACACAAGGTGACAGAATGGATAAAAAATAAGACCCATCTATATACTGCCTACAAGAAGACCCATTAAAACATTTTTTTAACGTTTATTTATTTTTGAAAGAGAGAGAGAGAGAGAGAGAACGGGAGGAGGGGCAGAGAGAGAGGGAGACACAGAATCCAAAGCTCCAGGCTCTGAGCTGTCAGCACAGAGCCCAATGCAGGACTTGAACTCACAAAGCGCAAGATCATGACCTGAGCTGAAGTAAGATTCTTAACTGACTGAGCCACCCAGACACCCCAGAGACCCATTTTAGACCTAAAGACACCTGCAGATGGAAAGTAAGAGGATGGAGAAACATTTATTATGCAAATGGATGTCAAAAGAAAGCTAGAGTGGCAATACCTACATTGGACAAAATATACTTTAAATGTAAAATGTAACAAGATACAAAGAAGGACACAATATAATAATAGAGGTGACAATCCAACAGGAAGATATAGTTGTAAACATTAATGCATCCAACATGAAGGCACTCAAATACATAAAACAGTTCATAATAAACATAAAGGAACTAATTAATAATAATACAATGATAGTAGGAGACTATAATGCCTCACTTACACCAATGGACAAATCATCTAAACAGAAAATCAAGAAGGAAACAATGGCATTGAATGACACTCTGGACTAGATGGATTTAACAGATATAGTCAGAACATTCCACCCTAAGACAGCAGAATACACATTCTTTTCAAGTGTATTGGCACATATGGAACATTCTCCAGAATAGATCACATATTAGGCCACAAAATAAGCCTCGACAAATTCAAAAAGATCGAAGTCATTCCATGCATCTTTTTTGACCACAGTGCTATATGAAACTAGAAGTCAACCACAAGAAAAAAATCTAGAAGGACCACAAATACATGGAAGTTAAATAACATTCTACTAAACAATGAATGTGTCAACCAAGAATTAAAAGAGGACATTAAAAAGTACATAGAAACAAATGAAAATGAAAATACAATGATTCAAAACCTTTGGGATGCAGCAAAAGCACTTCTATGAGGTAAGCCTGTAGCAATACAGGCTTACCTCATGAAGCAAGAAAAATCTCATATAAACAACCTAAGCTTACACTTAAAGGAGCTACAAAAAGAACAACAACAACAACAATAACAAAAACCCTAAAACCAGCAGAAAGAAGGAAATAATAAAGATTCGAGCAGAAATAAATGATATAGAAACTAAAAAAATAAATAGAACAGATCAATGAAACCAGGGGCTGGTTCTTTGAAAAAAAATCCATAAAACTGATAAACCTCTAGCCAGATTTAACAAGAAAAAAAATAGAAAGGACCCAAATAACCCAAATCAACAAAGAGGAGAAATAACAACCAACACCACAGAAATACAAATAATTATAAAAGAATATTATGAGGGGTGCCTGGGTGGCTCAGTTGGTTAAGTGTCTGACTTCGGCTCAGGTCATGACCTCATGGTTCAAGGCTTTGAGCCCTACAACAGGCTCTGTGCTGACAGCTCAGAGTCTGGAACCTGCTTCAGATTCTGTGTCTCCCTCCCCTGCTCATGCCTCTGTCTCTCTCTCTCTTTCTCTCAAAGGTAAATAAACATTAAAAACAATTTCTTAAAGAAAAAATATTGTTATAATGTCTATACCACCCAAAGCAACCTACACATTTAATGTAATCCCTTTCAAAATACCAACAGCATTTTTCACAGAACTAGAACAAAGAATCCTAAAAACTGTGTGGAACCACAAAAGATCCTGAATAGCCAAGGTGAACTTGAAAAAGAGAAACAAAACTGGAGGCATTATAATTTTGTACTTCAAGTTACATTATAAAGCTGTAGTCATCAAAATAGTATGGTCCTGGCACAAAAATAGGCACATAGGTCAATAGAACAGAATAGATAATCCAGACACAAACCCAAAATTATATATGGTCAATTGACAAGGCAGGAAAGAATATCCAAATGAAAAGACAGTCTCTTCAACAAATGGTGCTGGGAAAACTGGACAGCAACATACTGCACCACTTTCTTACACCATACACAAAAATAAATTCAAAATAGATTAAAGACCTAAATGTAAGACCAGAAACCATAAAATTGTAAAAGAGAGCACAGACAGTGATTTCTCTGACATGGACCATAGCGACTTTTTTCTATATAGGTCCCCTGAGTAAAAGGAAATAAAAGCAAGAATAAACTATTGGGACTACATCAAAACAAAAGTTTTGCACAGTGAAGGAAACAATCAACAAAACTAAAAGGAAACCCTTACTGAATGGAAGAGGATATTGGCAAATGACATATCTGATAAAGGATTAGTATACAAAATACATAAAGAACTCAGCACCCAAAAAAAAAAAAAAAAAAACAATTAAAAATGGATCAAAGACATGAACAGACATTCTCCAAATACGTACATATGGCCAATAGACATATGAGAAGTTGCTTATCATCATTTATCATCAGGGGTATGAAAATCAAAACTACAATAAGGGGCACCTGGGTGGCTCAGTCTGTTAAGTGCCCGACTTCAGCTCAGGTCATGATCTTGTGGTTCATGAGTTTGAGCCCCACATCAGGCTCTCTGCTGTCAGAACAGAGCCCACTTCTGATCCAGGGTCTCCCTCTCTCTGACCTGTCCCCACGATCTCTCTCTCTCTCTCAAAAATAAATAAACACTAAAAAAAAAAAAAAAAAAAAAAAACTACAATGAGATATCATCTCACATTGGTTAGAATGCCTAAAACCAAACCACAATAAACAACAGGTATTGGTGATGATGTGGAGAAAAAGGAGCCCTCTTGCACTGTTGGTGGGATGCAAACTGGTACAGCCACTCTGGAAATGGTATAGAGATTCCTCAAAAGTTAAAAATTGGGAGCACCTAGGTGGTTCAGTTGGTTGAGCATCCAACTTCAGCTCAGGTCATGATCTCACAGTTTGTGAGTTCAAGCCCCACGTCAGGTTCTCTGTGGTCAGCACAGAGCCCATTTCAGATTCTCTGTCTCCTCTGTCCCTCTCTCTCTCTGCCTCTCTCCTGCTTTCTCTCCCACTCTCTCTCAAAAATAAATTAAAAAAAAAACTTTAAAAAAAAAAAAGTTAAAAATTGAACCACCCTATATAATCCAGCAATTGCACTGCTAGGTATTTACCCAAAGAATACAAAAATACTAATTCAAAGGGATACATGCCCCCTAACAGTATTATTTACAATAGCCAAGATATGGAAGCAGCCAAATTATCCATTAACTAATGAATGCATAAAGAAGATATGATATATATAAGATTGAAGATATGAAGATAACACACACACACACACATACACACACACACACACACAAACACACACACACTGGAATATTATTCAGCCATAAAAAAGAACGAAATCTTGCCATTTGCAATGACATGAGTAGAGGTAGAGAGTATAATGTTACATGAAATAAGACAGATAAAGGCAAATACCATATGATTTCACTCACATGTGGAATTTAATAAACAACAACAACAACAACAAAAAATAAGCAAAGGGGAAAGAGAGAGAAAAACCAAGAAATAGGCTCTTAACAATAGAGAACAAACTTATGATGGTTACCAGAGGGGAGGTGAGTGGGGGGATGGGTGAAATAGGTGAGAGGGATTAAGGACTACATTTGTGATAAGCATGGAGAGGTTAAAATAAAAACTTGGGGTGCCTGGCTGGCTCAGTCAGAAGAGCATGCAACTCTTGATCTCAGGGTCATGAGTTCAAGCCCCACATTGGATGTAGAGATTACTTAAATAAATAATAAAAAAAAACCGTTTAAAATTAAAACTTAAAAAAATATATATAGATACAGTCTTCTTCTCCAGTTCCTGTTACAGAACTGCTAAAATTTTTGTAATTTCCTGAGTACTACAGGTAATAAGAGCATCCTTTGTTATATTTGGTTTTTGTATATAATTCGTTAAAACCCTTGCAATTTCCTAAGAGATTGAAGTGTTTTTTGTTATCCATAAGTAATTTTAATCACATTTGACTTATACTAATGAGTTAGGGTGGAGTCCCAAATAGCCTCATGATAGGGCCGGTCACCAGAAAGACCAAGTGCTTAGAGGGTTGGAAATTTCAGCTCCAGCCACTGACCTTCAGAAAGAGGGTTAGGCTAGGGACTTGAATAATAAAGCTCTATAAAAACTTTTGAAAGATGAGATTTGATGAGCTTCCAGGTTGGTGAATGCCTCCATGTGCTGGGAGAATAACACACCCAAGTCCAGAAGGACAGAAGTTCCTATGTTTCCTAGGGTTTTGTATGTCATCCTAGTAAAATATCAAACCTGAGGAGGGTGTTTTGGGAACCTCTGTTTGTAGCCAAATCTGACAGAAATTGTGGGTAACCTGGGGACTCATCATGTTTTATTGGTATCTGAAGTGGGGCAGTCTTGTGGGACTGAGCCCTCAATGTGTGACATTTGGTCTAACTCCAAGCAGTTAGTGTCATAATCGAGTTAAATTGTAGGATAACCAGTTCATGTCTAACAGAGAAGTGAATTGTACCATTGTGGGAAAAAAAATATTCACACATCTGGTATCAGAAGTGTTCTGCGTGAGACTGTAGAGAAACCATTTTTTCCCAGAAGTAAATCCTATCGTACCATGCCCATTACACAGAACAGGAAAACAAGACACAGAGCAATTAAGTAAAAGTAAACAGGCCAGGCCCTCCCAATTAATAAATATTAGAACTGAGGCTTGAACCTAGGCTTCATCACTCTCCCTTGTAACCTCTACAATTCCACTCCCTCTCATTAAACCAGTAAGAAATTATATTATTAACACAGCTTTATAGCTACAACCAAAGACCAGTACTTCCAAAGGAGAAGGACAAGGGGCTCTGAGAATAGGTAACAAGAGAACACAACCTAATCTGGAGGGAGTGGACAGGTAGTTAGGAAAGGTTGCAATGAAGAAGAAATATGTAAAATGAAATCTGAGATAGGCAGGATTTAGTCTTGTGAAAGGTGTTTTTCCTTTTCTGACAAGGGGATGGGGGAGAATGCAATAGTACAGGGGTGCCTTTGAAGAAGCCAGTACAGCTGGAATTCAGACAGAGGCAAAGTTTGGTGTGACCTCAAACTGGAGCCATGGCCTGGTGGCCCAGGTCAGATAAGTGCCTCGGCAAGAAGTGTGGACTTGATCCTTCACCTCCAAAGGATTTCAAGCCAGAAGTAGCATGAACAATTTATGGTTTTAAAAACAATGTGTTGAATACATTAAAGAAGGCACAATGCTAGAATTTCATTAATAAAAGGAAAAATTTATGGAAATATTTCCACAAATAATTACCTTTATTACAATTTTTCTGAAATGCTATAAATTCATCATCAAAACTTAAATTTAGCATGGAACCAAAATAACAGACACCAAAGAGCACAGACTTTGGAGAATTCATATCATACTTACATTGCAACTGTTCAAACTACTTACTGCGTGATTCAAAGCAAGTTATGTCATTGTTATGTGTCTCAACTTCCTCATCAGTGAAATGGGAATTAGATTTACTTATGGACTTTTATTACCACTGATGGGGTTTTGTAGTGACGGGCATCCAGAGCCGATGGCCAAGAAAGAATTCTTGAGACGTCTTTGGTGCAAAAGGGTGATTTTTATTAAAACAAGGGGACAGGACTCAAGGGCAGGAAGAGCTGCCCTGGGGTTGTAAAGAGTGATTGGTTATATACTGTGGAGCTGGGGGAGATAAAGTCAGAGGAGTTTCTTAAAGGGATTTGCATATGCCAAAGAAAACTCACAGAATACTGGAGGCCTAACTATTGTCAAACTAAGGTTGTTTTTCCCTCTAGCAAAGCATTATCATTAAGATAGTAGGGAGTTCCTAGAGATTAGGCTGTTGATAAGATTGCCTTTTTCTTGTAATTTGACTAAGATATTTGCAAACTGATGGAGACTCTATCAGTTAACCATTTATTTTCTTTCCTTTCCTTTGTTCTTGGGTAGCCAGGAGTACCTGAGGAATGTCACACATATTCCACCTGGGGGGTGGCAGTTGTGCCAGCTTGTGCTTGGCCCTCAGCTTGCCTTATACTTTCTCATCACCACCACTTATCTATCAGCAGGAGCCCTCTAAAACTTAGAAATCTGGTTGAATTCAGCCCAACTCTCCAGCCCATGACGATTAAAAGCCCTTTCTACAACTTCCTGTAACTTCCAGTGGCTCAGTGCATTAATCATCTCCATTTCTATATATCTGCACCCACCAGCTTACCTCAGCATATCAATCTGAAGGGAAGGCTGGCACCTTCAAGATCTCACCAAGTTTCTGGACCCAGATATTGCATAAATTGCACAAATGCACTTGGGATGCAGAGGGAAGGGCTCACAGGGAGGACAACTCAGGGTGCTGCAGTCTCCCATCACCTCACTCATTCCTTCTCCTGTCTCCCTAGCTTCCTAGTTCCCTTTCTTTCTGGTTCAACAACAACCCAAACACTCCTTCTCTCACTAAAAGTGACTCTGCCCATGCCTACATCCTCACTGTCTCACCTTATGAGTCACCACAGTATTTTTCTAGCAAAGATAGCCCTCCTTTTTTTTAAAAGAGGAATTCTGATGAATAACATTGTCTTCAGATCATCACATGCAGATTTCAGAATTATTAACTATATATGGTAATCGTGAGACAGGGAAGCTGAAGGACACCATGAAGGAATGTTTTTCTGCTCCTTTTTCTGCTTCTCTTCTTGCTAGGACCTGCACCCCTACCCTATGCATGGCTTATGGAACAGATAATGTATGTCCTCCTTATAAAGGTCAAGGAGTTAGTGATTTCTTTGGAGTCTTTCAGCACAACAGATAACACCTGAGGAGTGACCAAGCAGGGTCGTCATGAATGTTCTCCAAGTCCACTGACTCACCAAGACCCCTGGCTCCAGGGCATAAGTGACTTATGGATGATACTGAAACACTCATCTTTGTTCCTGGATGCCTGAGAAGACATGTGTACCAGACCACAATCTTCAATAAAAACCCCAGGCCCCAAGTAAAGACAAGACTCATCCTTCTTTCCTTTCTGAGTCTCTCAGATGCTTTGTCTGTATCTGTACTCTTTCTATGTCTTCGATAAACCCTGTTCTCACTTCCTCTTGGATTGCATTTGATTGCTGCCCTACAAAAAGCCAACAGCCCCATTGGCTGGTCCTGTGGGACCCCCTTCTGAGTCCTCAAACCCAGCCAGCCTACATTAGCCACTATTATCAGTGTTATTATTATTTGTTGGTGCACACATACTGTTTCTTAGTATGTAGAAAAAACGTGCCTTTAACCTTTAATTTAGGTATTCCTTAAAGCAGAACCATCCCCCTATCAGAGTCTCTCTGATCCAAACCCGAAGGTGACAGTATTAATTAGCTTTGTTCCCTAAAAAATGAATCTCAATTGATAATAGCTTAGAAAACAAAGCTTTATCTTTTCACCAGCATTTCATGTGGACTTCAGGTCCACTACAATAGGCAGTGCAGGCTGTGGCTCTGCTCCATGAGTCTAGGGCAGAGTCAAACATTCAATGACTCTCAACCTTTCTGCTCAAACATGACATATATGATGCCCACTCACCTCTTATTAGCCAAAGAAGTCCCACTGCTAAGTTCAATGTCAGTGAGACAAAGTAGAGAGACTGAATATACAAGTGAATGACAAGCAGACCTATGCAATAAGACTTTGACCCATAACCTGGGCAGCAAACAGTCCAGGAAGCCAAACCACAACGTCTACAGTAATTGGTCCACATGGTCAGGACTTAGTCAATGACTATCAGAAATTTTTGCCCCTGCTTCCAACTCAGGATCAACCAAAGAAAGTCAAATATGCTCCCAAACCAATCACATAATATTCCCCACTTCCAGTTCGATCTGTCTCCAGCTTCCCCATGCCAACAACATCCGATCAGCATACCTGAAGCCTTCCCCTTCTTTCACTATAAAATCCCTCTCCTACTCCCCTGCCTGCCTTTGAATCTCTGCCAAATGCTAGTGATGGAGGCTGACTGCCTTGCTATACAGCAAAATCTGAATAAATAGCCTCTGTTTATTCTCAATTGGGTGGTCTTTGCTTGTTTCCACAAAATATATCCCTCCCATGGTGGGAGGGTCAGGTGGGGAGGGTTACCACAAATCACATGGCAATATGTGAGTATGAATAATCCTCTTTGAGGGAAGGGGAGAAAAAATAGATGGGGAACAATATGTAATCTGCCAGAGTTTACCCTCTGGATCACGAAGAGTTGCTTTTGTCCTCTCCACATGCAAAATCCCACATAATTATGAAAGCACATCTGAAGTCCAGGATCTCCTGATTGTCTCTACTTCACATCGGGGCATATCTACTCTTTCTTCAGAGATATATGGACTAAAACACAAGTTATATGTGTAAGATATAATAGTAGCTGAGGAATAAGATAATAGTAACAAATACTCTTCAGAAAGGGAAAGAATGAGAGCTACATAGCAGTAACTTACCAATAGCAATTCTAAAATTCTTTGGGCAAATGTTGCAAAACCTTCCTCTGTGGAGAGGAAATGCTCCTAGATTTGGCTCTACTTTTAGTTCCTGAAAGTAATTCTTCAGCCCATTTTTCTCCATGGCTCTTGATTCTACCTTCTAAGAGACCCTACTCTTTCATTATCCTCCTTGACCACATCTTAAGAGGTCACTGAAAATATGTCTTCCTTCATGGTGGAGCCTTGTTAAAGAAAAAATTATTCTGACACTTGTTAAGACCGTAAGGAAGACTTCAGGACTATTGTAATAGGTGCCAAGACTATCACAATAGGGAAAGAAATTGGGATTAACTCCAAATACAACCAACACAAGTGGGGATTTACAGTCAGTGAGAAGAATGAAGGGGTGGATGGAAAATTACTAAGAGGAGGGTGTGAAGGGTAGTTGTTGAACAAACATAACAGGATTCTTGCTGAAGGCAAGCCAGGGTGATCAGATGTCAAGGGTAAGAGATGAAGAATTATTTAATCAGATACTGAGGGTAAGCAGATATCAAGAATAGAAGGAATTCTTGAATGGGAGTGGGAGGGGAGAACTAGTCAGAAAGAAGGCTCTTAAGGGCCAGCATCTTTCTCAGCCTGCTTTCTACCTATAGACATTCAGGGACCCAAAAGTTTGCTTTTGCATCTTGCAGTCAAGTTCTTTTCAAATTCAGGCCCGTGGTAGCTTTTTTGACAATCTCAATCTCTCTCTCTCTCTCTCTCTCTCTCTCTCTCTCACATACACACACACACACACACACACACACACACAAATGCAAACACACACACACACACACACACACACAGCTGTTGGCTTTGTACCTATTGGATTTCAGTTAGATCCATGTGACAATAGCTACTATAATTTTTTAAGAGCCTCTCCCCATAAGAGGTTTGAGCATATTGATCTTTTATTGCATAGACATGCCCTTACCTCTTTTCTCTGAGCCATCTCTTTTCTCCTGTCCAGCTAAAAGGATTTATTTCAAGGGGAGGGAGGCACCTTAAAATATTTACAGATTTTAACAAGGGGAGTGGTAGCCATGCCTCTTGATTTATTCTTCTGCCCAAGATTGAATTTTAATTGGCCTCTGTTGCTCAAAGTATTTCTAAATTCTTT
Source organism: Puma concolor (assembly GCF_028749965.1). NCBI lineage: Eukaryota > Metazoa > Chordata > Mammalia > Carnivora > Felidae > Puma > Puma concolor. The sequence goes on along the minus strand of NC_141670.1, from coordinate 82,888,277 downwards.
TATTGGTAGGTAAGAAAAACAGTGACATATTCCAATCCTGCAACTTCAACACTTCTAACACTTCTAACACTTCTAATTCTCTCCTTCCTCTTATCCCTGAGTCCTCTCATCCTCTCATTGCTTACTTAGTTCATCTCTTCATTTCTTTTTTATAGTTGTCAAATGCACCTAATAACAGCCACAGCACATTAGTGACATTCAATTTCACCACACCTTAACCTAAAGTCACAAGTATATTAAGTGTTTTATCTACCTTCAAATCATTATGGATAGCCATTATACCAAACATTCACCACTCCATGTCAAGATTGCCATTTTCCCCCCATCTTTAAAGTTTCCTTGTCACACACTCACCAGAAATCAATGTCATATCTTTTAGGATTTTGGTTATGCAGCATTTCACTCCTGGCTACCCAGTCAGCTTTGCTGTAATAATGAATGATCCCCCAAATCTCTGTGGCTTATAAAATAAAGGTTTATTTAGTACTTGTGTTACATGTAGGCTGAAGGTGGGTTGTGACTCTACTCCACGTGGCTTCTCATCCTCAGACCCAGGCTAGAGAAGCAGCCCCTATTTACAGCATGCTGCCCTCATGGCACACAAAAGACAATGTTATAGCTGACCACTTAATGGCATTTATTATATACACTCAAATATGACTGGCCAAAGGAAGTCACATGGTGAAACCCACTATCAATGGGTGGGACAAGGAAGAATACTCTTCAATGGGTGAGAACTGCAGGGTAAAAATGTACAATCTTCTTACAAGGAAAGGGAAGCAAACAATTAAAGAAAACATTGAATTGACCATGTTGGTAAAGAATAGAATTATTGGAGGAATATATTTTTCTCTCTTGATCTTGACAAGCAAGAGAATTAATAAATGAGTCAAAAATCCCCACTAAAACTTTGATAAGAAGAAAAAGAAAAAACAGACTGTGCATGTGATTTCCTTTTGCTCTTGACTGATTTGTTTTTGCTCCCTCTCTAGTCACACATAAAGTGTAATATGTCATATGGAATAAAAGAAAAAACAGTCTCCATTAATTTTGCTCATTTTCCATTCCTAAGACTGCTGAGACTAGGGACACTGGGTGGCAGTGGAAGGGTAGGATTATAGATTCCACCTCTTAGGGACATAAGTCTATTCCTCTCTCCTATAGCTTATTAACTTTCACGAGCAGAGTAGGCCAATTCTTGGAATAGCACACAGATCATAACACCACATCTACCCTTTAATAATAAAAGTTCTCAAAGTATTAGAGTAATCTATAACAGAACAGTAGCTAAATGCCCAACTACACTCTATTCTTTTCGTATGGTCCAGTTTTGGGAGCAGAGACTCAATCTTCTTGAACAGGGCAGCTGCTAACTTATATGTGCTTTTGTGCCAAAGACGAAAAAGGTGTCTCCCCTTGGTGGACAAATTAGGAAAACTCCATTAAAAAAAATTTCCCTCCCTCCCATGTGGTGAATTCGTAAAAGATGCCCCCTGAAGGAGAGCACATGGCTTAACTAAAGAAAGTAGCTTTGTGTAATGAAAAAAAAAATGCAATTTTCTCCCAGCAAATGTAGTCATTAGCCAGGGTTTCAACTTGGCAAGTGCAATGTGGCTTTGACTGAAGCCCCCACTCACCTCTTGGACCAGGTGCCTTTGTTCAGCGCACAAAAACACAATTATGAGTGACAGCCTTGCACCTGACATTAAGCATGGGATGCAAAAATCTCATGTAAAACTTGTCCAAATGAATATTTTCCCTCAATAAATTTCATTCTCAGCTTCTGCAGACTAGCGTTGAGTGGTTTAATTAAACTCCACACTGACGTGAGCCAGTCACTAACATCCATTCTCTATTGAGAAAGGAGCCTTAGCTAACTTAGTGGTTTGAGTACAATAAGACCTTTCTCTTCTCTGTAGGTAATATGTCATGTTTAGTGCCCTCTAATGGAGTTATTTATACACTTCCTTAATGCAGAAACAAGCTGGTGAGGTGGGGTTTTTAGGTTTTCTTTTTTCTCTCTCTTTCATTATCGTTTTGCATTTTATTCTCCTTTTTGGTTTAGTCTTCCACATTCAGATCTTTATCTTTTCTTGCCAATCACCAGTAACAGTATACTTGAAAATGTTCACAGGATTTTCTCCAGACACCTGCTGTCAAGTAGCACATGTAGGAGACTTGTCCAGTAAATGGCCTCTCATTAGAGAGATTTGCCATATGCTATTATAAAGAAGTCATTCTTCAAACCCTTTGCTTCACACAGCATCATACTCAGCGGTGCAAATGTACGGGTTATTTAATGTTTCACAACACTCACAAATGGAGTTTTAACAAAAAATGATCAACAGACTAAGACTATTTACTTTAGGGAGAAGCCAGTGTCAAAGCATTGCAGCAGCCTGAACTGTAATGTGAGTTCTAATTTTTCACATTGGTACAGTATCCACTCTGGCAATGTGTGTGTTCAAAGTGCAGAAAGAGTGGCTGGTGACTTGTTTTTCTTAAAATATATCTACCCACAGTAGAAGCAGTCATGAATAATCTAGGACCACTCATCAGAAGCCACACAAAGTACATAAAATAGAAAATAAAAATAAATAAATCAGTGTTTTAAAAACCTGCTCAGTTCTCATTTGCTCAGTGTCATTTGAAAGTTGACTTTTTAAATAACACCTCTTTTGAAAAACTTTGTTCAAATTAAAGAAATTCATCTATTCACCTAGTTGAGGGGAATCAATGTGGTTGATTATTTCAACATAACAGAAATGAGTTTATATGGTTTGAATAAGGTAGTTATAAAGTTTCATTGCATTGTGCTCCTCTTGGGGATTCCAGAAGCAATGATTCAGAGATGACTGTTCTCCAGTTGTCATCTTTCTCAACTTTATTTAGTGTGAAGAGAAAAAGAAGGATGTTTACAGTTATAAGTAATAGAGATCTCAAATCAAACTAGCCAGAATACTGACAAACAAATTATTTTATGTAATAAAAGGTCCAGAAGTAGAGAGGGCTATAGGCTGGCTAAGTCAGTGGCTAACAATGTTATCAGTTCTATCCTTCTCTCCACTGTGGTTGGCTTTATTCTCAGGCTTATTACAAGATGACTTTAGTAGTTCCAGGGCTCATATCCTGATAAAATACAAATGACAGATTTTTTCTTTCTATGGATCTCTCTTAGGAGCAAGAAAATGTATCCTAGAGGCTCTCTTTGAAGCTTTCACATCTCATTTCTAAACCACCACTGGCAAAAGGAATGAGATTACCCTTAAAAAAAACCCAGCCCTACTGTCAGAGCTGGGGAGGCATCAGTTAAGCCTTAGGTTCATGGCTCCATGGTGTTGGGGGACTTGGGGGGCAATACTTTCACAAAAGCAGGTTTCTAGTAGAAAAGAAGAAAAGAGAAAATGGATGCTAAATGAGGAACTGATACAATTCTCTCTGGATAGCTAAATCTGCAAGTGCACCTGACCCTTGAACAGCAAAGGTTTGCATTGCTCAGGTCCAATTATATGTGGATTTTTTTCGATAAATACAATATAGTACTTGGAAAGTATTTTCTCTTCCATATGATTTTCTTACAAACATTTTCTTTATTCCAGTCTTATTGTAAGAACACAGCATATATAATACATATAACATGCAACATATGCGTTAATCTACTGTTTATATTATTAATTAGACTTCCAGTCAACAGTAGGGTATTAGTAGTTTAATTCTGGGGAGAGTCAAAAGTTATACAGGGGTTTTCAACTGTACAGGTGGCCAGGGCCCCTAAACCCAACATTGTTCAAGGGTTGACTATAGTTTAATAAATTGTAGTGTCTCCAAACTACTACTGAAATCCTGACTTTAGAAAGCTCTTCCTTCTCAAGAGATTGTCCAGTTTCATCATGAGGTTTACTATGAAAAGGGAAAAGAAAGGAAAAAGAAAAGAAAAACCCTATACGTTCCTAGAGATGTATTTACTGAGCCCTTTCAACCTCAAAACTAAGAAATTTCACACCATCTTTAGAGTAGATATTTTGGCTCCTTTTAATTGCTGGATATTCACCACAGAGAAAGCTGAATGGATTTATGGCCAATATGAAGACTTGCTGAGAAGCTAAAAAAATTATGGATCTTCTCAAAAGATATGGGAAACATTGCAAGTTTATTGTATTCTATATTTTTTTCTGATGTGACAGCTACCAATCCACATACTTTTGGGATCCCATGTAAGTATTCCACAAGTTTTTTAAATAGTCTTAACCTCTTGCTACTCAAAATATATTCCTTGGACCAGTAGCATCAGAGTCATGTGAGAGCTTGTTTGAAATGCAAAATGTCAGGCCCACCTCAAACCTACAGAATCTGCATTTTAACAAGATTTGCAAGAGATGAATATGTACATTAAAGTTTGAGAAGCACTACCACAAGGTATATGTAGTTACTCCTTTGGCTCCCGGTGCCTGGGGGATCCTATACAAAATAGAAATCCAGCAACTACAGTGTAGTATAACTACATCATTTTAGCTTGCAACTTGAGGAACCAAGAAATTAATATCACAGGCTCTGAAAATGAAATTCTTCTCTCTCTTAAAATAAATAATAAACATGTTAAAAAAATTTTTTAATGTTTATTTATTTTTGAGAGAGAGGAGAGCATGAGCAGGGAGGGGCAGAGAGAGAGGGAGACAGAGGATCTGAAGCAGGCTCTGTGCTGATAGCAAAGAGCCTGATGTGGAACTCAAACTCAAACTGTGAGATCATGACCTGAGCCAAAGTCAGACACTTAACTGACTGAGTCACCCCAGGACTTTTCTCTCTCTCTCTCTCTCTCTCTCTCTCTCTCTCTCTCTCTCTCTCTATATATATATATATATATATATATATATATATATATATTTATTTATTTAAAGTGGGGGGAAGCACCTGATGGCTCAGTTAGTGAAGCATCCAGTTCGTGATTTTCGCTCAGGTTATGATCTCAGGGTTTATGGGATCAAGCCCCCACATCAGGCTCTGCCCTGACAGCATGGAGCCTGCTTGCATTCTCTCTTTCTCTCTCTCTCTTTCTCTCTCTCTCTGCCCCTCCCCTGCTTGTGTGCTCTTTCTTTCTCTTTCTTTCTCTCAAAATAAATAAACATTTTTTAAAAAAAAAAATTCTTGCTCATCCCTTATCTCTGTTCCATTAATCCAAATATCAAGATTTCATTTAAACTCACTGATCTACCTATATCTGAAAGATGGCTGAAAAATGTCTAATCCCCTCTTCCGGTCACATTAAAACAGTCTGGATATTTAGACATGGGTTTGATGATACACAGTGGAAAGATGAAAGATCAGAACTTCTTGAAGTCATTTAGATAAATGCAGGCACTATTTCCACCAAATATGGATTCAGGGCAATATGGAGGCCAACACATGGCAGGTGTTAATTTTTTTTAAGTGATAATAAGGCTAAAGTTACAAACTGAAGTTTGTTCCTATGGTTTGATCATTTAGAGAAGTACAGTATGTTCAGAGGCTTATCTACCCCACATTTAGCACACTCCCCTTCTTGGCATTTCTCTCATTTCCTCGAAAAGCCTTTTCTGGAGAAACTTCAGATCAGAAGCCAAAGAAAATCCAGCTCAATTTGCCCTGCTCCCCATAGACCTCCCTCCCAATGACTGAAGGCTTTCATTCCCTTCTCTCCCACATTAATTCTGGCTGTGAGTTAGTCACCATCAGTGTTTCCCTAGGTTTCATGATGAGAAAGCAGTGAATTTGCTGGGCTAGTCTAGACTGAGTTAGCAGGCTGCTGCTTTATTTTCATGTGCATTTGTTTTACTTTACTGTTTTTGCTGTTGTAGTTGCTTTTGCATGATATTGATGAAAAATATAACCAAAGATGTGTAAATGTATGGTCAAATCTACAAATGTAAGATCTATAAATATATGGTCCCCAACACCTTTGCTCCCCCTTCTTTGACTTTTACCTGTTCTTTGTCAACTTATCCTCCCACACTTTTATAATATTTCACTTTTCTCCTACACTGAGTCTTATCCCCACTGCCTTTTCTCCAAACAGATGACCTTGCCTCCTGCTTCACAGAAAAATTTGAGGCTTTCCAGTCTGAACTTTCCTGTCTTCTGATCCACCAACTCCAATTTCTATATACTTATCTTAACTCCCTTTTCCAGTCTCTTCATATGCCATTTCCAGTTCCAGACTCACCCTTTACCTTTACTCTTTATCCCTTCTGTAGTGGCTTGAATGGCAGTCCCTAAAAAGATATGTCCAGAGCTTAATCCCTGGAAATGTAAACATTTCCTTATTTGGAAAAAAGAGTTTTTGAAGATGTGATTACGGATCTTAAGATGAGGAGATCATCCTGGATTACCCAGGTGGGTCCTAAACTCAATTAACAAGTGTCCTTGTCAAAGACTGGCAAAGAGAGATTTGAAACAGAAGAGGAGAAGACAAAAACACACAGGGGAGAAGCTGAGGTGAAGATGATGGCAAAGACTATGGTGATGCGGTCACAAGTCAAGGAATGCCAAGGACAGCCAGCAGCCATCAGAAGCTAGAAAAGCCATGGTAGGGTCTCCCCAATCCCCTAGGCTCCAGAGAGAGGTGGCCCTGCCAAGACTTTGACTTTAGACTTCAGGCTTCCAGAACTGTGAAAAAATAAATTTCTGATTGTTTAAGCAACCAAGTTTTTGGTACTTTGTTACGGCAACCATAGGACACTAACATACTGTCCCTGCCAGGGATAGATCTTGCTGTATCGATTAGCTCTTCTTTCTCCTACAGTTCATTTCTTCTACTGCCTCTTTTCCCTTAGCCATACATCCTTGCAATGTTCTCCCATCTTAAAAATGTTTAATTAATTAATTAATTAATTAATTATGTTTACTCTGTACCCCTTTCTGTTTCCTTTTCAGATAAACACTTCAAAAATAGGCATTATTCCCTCTTGTTCGTTCCCTCTCATATTTCATACTGCTGCAGTCAAACTGCTCTACCTACCACTCCAATGAAAATGCTCTTGGAAAGGTCACCTGTGTTCTCAAAATTGCTAAAGCCAGTGAACTCTTGTCAACTTTCATCTTATTTGACCTTACTGTTGTATTTGACTCTACTGCCTCCTCTCTTCTTGGAATATATTATCCTTCTCTTGAATTCTAAGGTGTAACTCTCCTAATTCTCTTTCTCCCCTGCCCAATATCTTCATAAACTCCTCTGTTGTTTCTGTTTTCCTGGTCACATAAACATTACTAATACCCAAGGTTCTTTCTACTCCTGGCCTTCATCTCATTTACCTGCTCTCTGGAGAACCTCATCTTCTTCTATGGCTTTAACTACCACACATATGGATGAAAAAGCTAATCAATTTCTTGACACAACCCCCTCCCTGAAGCTCTAAGTACATATAGCCAACTGCTTATTGGCTATATGTTAAGGAATATCCACCTTAACACCCCATGAACACATCAACTTTAATATTCCCCAAATTAAACTCTGAATCCACCATCAGAAACTGGTGAAAATGGGAGTCATTCTTGGAAGGCAATTCTCTATGGCACTTTCAGCCATGCATCTCAGACCATCTTCTCAAGGTGTTGGTATAGCAAACAACCTTGGAAGACAAAGATAAAGTGATGGGGCACCTGGGTGGCTCAGTCAGTCAAGCGTCTGACTTCAGCTGAGGTCATGATCTCACAGTTCGTGGATTTGAGCCCTGCGTCAGGCTCTGTGTTGACAGCTCAGAGCCTGGAGCCTGCTTCAGATTCAGTGTCTCCATATCTCTCTGCCCCTCCCCCACTTGCACTCTGTCTCTCTCTCTCAAAAATAAATAAACATTAAAAAAAAAAAGATAAAGTGTTATGCTCTGGGTCAGGAAAATAAAGACACTTTTCCTGCCCAGGAAAATGAAGATAATTTTTCCCTTGTGGGCAAAGATTGGGGAGCTTTGCTAGCAGCCCCCCTAAAAGATCGGGAGGTTCCTTTGCATAGAGAATTCCTCAGCTTGGACAGATGATGGTATGCTTAGGATTCACTGAGTCTGCTCTACATTGTCCACACAGTTTGGGGAATAAGAAGAGCTGATGCCGTGCCATGAGTGAGCAACTGTCTAAGTCTGTTTGGCTCATTATTTCCTCATCGACTGCATTTACAGAAGCGTGGCCAGCAAGTGTAGAGGTACCAGTAGTCACCGTCACTTAGAGGTTGCTTGGCCATATGACAGCTACATGCTGAGACAGGGAGGGAGAGAGGAAATGCCCAAAATGTTGCATAAAACGTTTGGCACTGGGTTAGTAAAGGCTGGAGCTGGAGACACTTGGGCAACATAAAAGAAGAAGGACCTCAACAGAAGGCTGGCAAAGAGCAGAGGTAGCAGACCCTAGAGATCTTTGGGCACTTCAATTGCTGAGGAAGTCATCATCTCTCTGTCAAAGGCACAGCAGAAATCTGTCTGCAATATGTGAACCACAGAGACCTGACTCATATGCATCACATGTGCTTCCTGCCGCCACAACGCAGGCTGTCATTGGTAAGCGAATGTGCCACTTCTGTTGGGCATAAGGAAACATCCAGGATCAATCAACAAATAAAAAATGATCTTCCTCGTGTATTAAGTTAAGGCACTACTTGCCATCCTCCAAGTCAAAAATCCAGAATCCATTTTAAACTCTTCTCTTCCTTTTGTCTTCTCTCCTACCCTTCAATATCAAATTGATGATGTAGTTCTGTCAATTACATCTCTGTAACATCTCTTATTCATGTCCCTTCGACTTCATCCCACTTTTAGGGCTTTCATTCAAGTTCTCATTATTTTACACCTGGACTCTTGTTACAGTCACCTACCCGTCTCTTTCCCTCAAATCTTGCTTTCTTCAATTCATTATCCATTGTGCTGCTAAAACTCTTTAGGGATTCCTGACTCTCTATTAAGATAAATTCCATGCTGAATTGTGACATATAAAGCCCAACATAATCTGGCTTCTACTTCTGTCTCTAACCTTCTCTCTCTCCCCTCATACTGCATGCCCAAGTACCAGTCCTGTTGAAACTCCTCCAAAAACTCAAGCCCTTTCACACCTCCATGCCTTTTCTCATGCTGCTTCCTCTGTCTAAAATGCCCTTTTGGGGCACCTGGGTGGCTCAGTCATTTAAGTGTCTGACTTTGGCTCAGGTTATGATCTCATGGTCTGTGAATTTGAGCCCCATGTCAGGCTCTGTGCTGATAGCTCAGAGCCTAGAGTCTGCTTCAGATTCTGTGTCTCCCTCTCTCTCTACCCCTCCTCTGCTTGCACTCTGTATCTCTCTCTCTCTCTCTCTCAAAAATAAATAAACATTAAAAACATTTTTTTATAAATAAAATGCCCTTTGTTTTTCTCCTGCTGAACATTTTACTCACCTTCAGGATATTCTTCAAATGTGACCTCCTCTATGAAGTTTTCTTTTTTTTTTATCTTTCAAATTTGTATTTAAATTCTAGTTAGTTAACATATAGTGTAATATTGGTTTCAGGAGTCAAAGTTAGTGATTCATCACTTACATACAACATCCAGTGTTCACCACAAGTGCCTTCTTTAGTACCCATCACCTTTTTATCCCATTCCCTGCCCACCTCCCTCCATCAACCCTCAATTTGTTCTTTATTGTTAGAGAGTCTCAGGGTTTGCTTCCCTCTCTCTCTTTTTTCCCCTCATATGTTCATCTGTTTTGTTTCTTAAACTCCACATATAAATGAAATCTTATGGTATTTGTCTTTCTCTGACTGACTTATGTTGCTAAGCATCATACACTCTAATTCCATCCACATCACTGTAAATAGCAACATGCCATCCCTTTTTATGGCTGAGTAATATTCCAGTGTGTGTGTGTGTGTGTGTGTGTGTGTGTGTGTGTGTGTGTGTATAAAACCATAGATAGATATATAGATATAGATATAGATATAGATATAGATATAGATATAGATATAGATATAGATATAGACAGATATACCACATCTTCTTTATCCATTCATTAGTCAATGGACATTTGTGCTCTTTCCACAGTTCGACTATTGTTAATAATGTTTCTATAAACATCAGGGTGCATTTACCCCTTCAAACCTGTATTTTTGTATCTTTTGGGTAAATATCTAACAGCGCAATTGCTGGGTCATAGGGTAGTTCTATTTTTAACTGTTTGAGGAACTTCCATAGGGTTTTCTAGAGTAGTTGCCCCAGTTTGCATTCCTACCAACAATACAAGAGGGTTCCCCTCTTTCTGCATCCTTGCTAACATCTGATTAGACATGTCTCCAGAGAGAAGGGAAACAAAGGCAAACTACTGGGATTTCATCAAGATCAAAGCTTCTTCACAGTGAGGGAAACAATCAATGAAACTAAAAGGCAGTCTATGGAATGAGAGGAGATATTTGCAAAGGAAATATCTGATAAAGGGTTAGTATCCAAAACCTATAAAGAACTTATCAAACTCAACACCCCAAAAACAAACAACCCAGTGAAGAAATGGGCAGAACACATGAATAAAAATTTCTCTAAAGAAGATATCGGAATGGCTAACCAACACATGAAAAAATGTTCAACATCACTCATCATCAGGGAAATACAAATCAAAACCACGATGAGATACCACCTCACACCTGTCAGAATGAAGTTTCCTTGATACTCTTTCTCTTGTGCAGTGGAGCCCTGTGTTCTGTACACAGTTCAATCACAGTATTGACAGACTTTATTATACTTACGAGCCTCCATGTTTATTCTTCCCACTAAACTATTAGATAATTGAAGAAAGAATCTGCCTTCTTTATCCCTAACACTTTGCACACTGCTGAACACAGAGTAAACACTCAAAAAAAAAAAAATCTTGCTAAATATATTAATGAATGAGAGGATGAAGAATGTGAATCCAGTCTCCTGCCCTCAAGCCCTGCTGCGTGTGCTGGAGTGGAACAGAATGAACATGACACCTCTTCCTATTGTTCCAAGTTTACACAATGGCAAGTAATTAAAATATTTTTAATTAAAATAAGCAAGGACTTATTATGAATCATAGCATAAATACAGAATTAATACTGAAGGTAAAATGTTCAAAGAAAGTTCAAACATGCCAAGGCCTAGACTTCCCCAGGGCAGACAAAGTTAGTGCTCATGTTCTCTACCACTGAGGGTAATTTAATGGAAAAGTTTCAGAAGTCATGTTAGAGTACAGTATTTTTTGTAAGTAATAAAATGGAACTCTCAATACAGACATTACTAGCTAGGATGCAGGGAGTCTTGATAAAAGGTGTGTATCACCTAAGCCAAAAATACAGGATGGTCTGCATCTATACCAAAAGAGATTCCTAGATAATTCTTCCCCCCACCAAAAACCCAAAAAACAAAAAGACAAGATTCACAATGGAATTCTTTTCAATATCAAATTCAATGACATTTAAAAACAGCTCAAGTTATAAACATATGATCCCACCAGCTTTTCATAAATATGAACATTTTTATATCCCAGGATTGCAATCCAGTTTACAGTCAGTGGTGACAATTCAGAGACCTAAATTTGTTCTAGAGACTCAAGCTTTGCCTTCACTCTTACTTCTAAGTTGTACGCAGTTGTCAAAAACAAAATTAGAGAAAAAAGTTGAGCCCACAGTCTCTGTAACTCCTTAGTTGAGATGAAGATAAGGTAAACTTTAAAAATAGTTGACTATAGGGTGCCTGGCTGGTTCAATTGGTCAGGTGTATGACTCTTGACCTTGGGGTCATGAGTTCAAGCCCCACATTTGTCATGAAGCCTACTTTAGAAAAAGAAAATAATTGACTATATTCGTACAGCACAAAAGAAAAAGAAAAAATTATCAAGGGATTACATCAAAATAAAAGGCTTTTGCACAGTAAAAGAAACCATTAACAAAACGAAAAGGCAACCAACTGAATGGGAGAGGATATTTGCAAGTGATGTATGCAACAAGGGGTTAATATCCAAAATATATAAGTAAGGTAAATAACTCAACACCAAAAAAAAAAAAAAAATTCAATTAAGAAATGGGCAAAAGACCTGAATAGACATTTTTCCAAAGAAGACATACAGATGACCAACATGTTCAATGTCACCCAATATCAGGGAAATGCAAATAAAAACCACAATGAGATATCACCTTATACCTGTTAGAATGGCTAAAATAAAAAAGACAAGAAATAACAAGTTTTGGTGAGGATATGGAGAAAAAGGAACTTTCATGTACTGCTGGTGGAAATGTAAATTGGTGCAGCCACTGTGGAAAACAGAACGGAAGCTCCTCAAAAGTTTAAAATAGAAACACCATATGATCCAGCAATTCTATTACTGGATATTTTCCCAAAGAAAACAAAACCACTAATTTAAAAAGATATATGTGCCCCTATATTTATTGCAGCATTATTTATAATAGCCAAGATACGGAGGCAACTTAAGTGTCCATCAATCACAAATGGATAAGGAAGATATGGTGTACACACACACACACACACACACACACACACACACACAGGAATATTTTACATTAAAAAAAATGAGATTGTGCCATTTGAGACTACATGGATGGACCCATAGGGTATTACACTAAGCGAAATAAGTCATACTGAGAAAGAGAACACCAGGACCTGATTAGGTCATGGTTTCACTCATTAGTCAAAACAAAACAAAGCAGAATCAGATCTAGAAATACAGAGAACAAACTAATGATTGACAGAGGGGAGGGGATGGGGGTGGGCAAAGTGGGTGAAGGGCAGTGGGATACACAGGCTTCCAGTTATGGAATGAATAAGTCAGGGGAATAAAAGGCACTGCATAAGGAATATAGTCAATGATGCTGTAATAGCAATGTAACAGTATAGACAGTAGCTATATTTGTAGTGAACACAGCATAATGTATAAACATGTTGATTCACTATGTTGTACACCCGAAAATAAGGTAACATTGTGTGTCAACTATACTCAAATAAGATGAAAGAAAGAAAGAAAGAGGGGGGAGGGAGGGAGGGAGGAAGGAAGGAAGGAAGGAAGGAAGGAAGGAAGGAAGGAAGGAAGGAAGGAAAGAAAGAAAGGAAAAAGAAAAAGTCAGAAAAACTTATCAAAGTTCATCTGCTACAGAAACTTCTTAAAAGTTCTTACTGAAAAGAAAAATAGTTAAAACAAGTTTCTCTATGTTACACCAACTGTAGATTATCTTCCTGTCACCTTAGAATCGATTTAGAGATAAATTTATGTAGTGCACATCTGTGTGTCACTATTCATGCATGACTACAAAATAAGTTTGCTGCTTTATGACACTTCTTGAACCACTAGTAAATAATTAGGTGGCCACAAGAGTTAGAAAACAAAAGCAATCCAAAAATAGAGGGTGGAGGCAGCTGAAATTTTATAAGTTGCTCAAAAGACTATCTTGGGTTGATGCAAGAGGAAAATCTGAGATCATTTTCTTAAAAAATAAAAATAAAAGGAAACAGAGCATGCAATTTCAGAGTTCAACTTGTGCCTAATCTCTTTGTGTGGGATTTTTTCATTCCAACATGTACCTCCCAGGATAAGCACGGCAGCAATCCCTAAATCATGGCCATCTTCTGAGGATAACATCTAATAAACATAGCCTTTCTTAACATGTGGGTCAGGGCAAAACACAGTGCGTATCTCCCATCCTGCAAATCCAAAATGTTTATGCAGATAATATCTAGTGAAAATGAACACTAATGACTACTTTGCTGGGGGGGGGGGGTGGGAAGGATGTAGATGTAACAAAAGAACATGTGACTTAGGGAATATGGAAGCAGTAAAGAGACTCTCATAACTGCTTATGAATTGTATGGACATTATGTGTGGTTTGTTTCATTTTTTACTGGGTGGTAGGCACCACCTCCTTTGCTCACTATCATTACCTCCCTGAGGAAGTTTGGACACCTGGTTCTCACAGCATCAGCATTTGAGCCCACCACATTGACAAGTTCCTGTTATAGCAACATCAGAAATTATCTTTGTGGCAAATATGGCATGTGAAGGCCACCTCAGATTTCTCTTCCTATTCCATTCTACGTTCTTTGGGTGACAAAACCTCCTATAAGCTGACAGTTGCATGCACAGTAGACAATGTTGTCTTTGAAAAAGAGTATTTAAATATCTAAGACATCAATCTTTTGTAGGCTCCCTTACCTTTTTATCTTTTTATATACATTTCAAAGCAATTTCACAGCCATAAAGACGGCAGACATTATTACTATTATGTTCTACCTTGGAGAAAAGACAAAGATCTGATAGAAACCTCCATTCCCAGCAACTAGGTGTTTATAGCAGCCATTCTGTATTCTTCTGGAAATCCTCTCCATGTGGTATGTATTTGAAGCTGTAAGGTGCAAGCGCTGGAGAAAACCCAGGTCTTTTCTCAGTGAAATAACCTGTTATTCTGTCAAAAGAAAGGAGGTGTTTCTCTGAGACCACCATTACACCTGCTATGCTTTACTGAAATTCAAACCTCCCACATCCCCAGACCCCCACCTCTCAACTACTCACATCTGGGAGCTGGCTAGCAAAACCACAGTTGGGTAGGGTATGGGGGGAAGGGTTAAAATATGGTTCCTGGATAAGTAACTCTTGCAAATGTCTATGGTATTATGTATGTAACTAAATTTGGGTCTAACTATATGGTGAAAGTATCCAAACATTTGTGTTTTAATTGACACATGCCAAAAAAAAATTTAAAAAGATATTTGGCAAGGAATTTTGTTTTTGACATTAGTGAAATGCAGCCTAACAGTGTTCTTACTGTAGTCCTGCCCGAAAGTGATCACTTTTCTGTACTTTTCCTATGACAAATTTATTTTCCCTATATGCTTTTGTTGGCTAGCACCTCTGGCATGACTTGACTGACAATGAGCCAGAAGATCTGAGTTTGGGGAAAATGCACAGCTCTCAAGCCTTGGCACATGGTAGATAAGTGCAGAGCAAACACTACACATTCAAGCAAAGCCCTGTGTGTTGGCCTCATCAGCTCACCAAAGGACACCACAGACATCAGACAAAAATGACATAGCCTACAAACCTGGGGACAAAAATCCAGTAAAAAAAAAAAAGCTTTTCAATGCTAAAACAATTAAACAATTGCTAAAGCTTCCATTAGCCACATTAGCTAAGCAATTATTCATATGTTATATAGGTTTTATTTAGTTCATATAATCGTTGTCCTAAACAAGAGTTGAGAAGGTCCCCCTCTGATGATTTATCTTTCCTCTATAAAGTAAGAGGGGAGTCTATTAGCTCAGAGTGAGGATGGAAGTGGCAAGTGTTGAAAGAAATTATCCTAAGCCATGGACTATGAAAGTATTTTAACATCAAATTCTTCAAAGAAGAACATATTTGTAATCTGCAGTAGCAATCTGATTGGGGTTATTAGCATTTGAAATTGATCTTTTAATCTAATACTCTAGCATTTAATCACAAACAGTGCACAAAAGATTCAGGTGATACCAAGGTACGCTAGCATATACCTTGAAAAGAGACCCAAAGCTTTCTAGCTCAATTGACAAAAGTGTGGAAGGGCGCGCACGCGCGCGCACACACACACACACACACACACACAATGACTGTTTGGTTTTTCATTCTTAATCTAACAACAAGCTGTCTTCATCAGAATATGAGCAGTTTCATTCAATAGGTGAATGGGTCTGATATCCAGCATGTGATTAACCCTATCACTAAACCAGTAAGGCAACAATTTGCAAATATTTTCTGGGCCACAGTTGTCTGAGAATTGCTAAACACTAAAAGGTTTTCCCAGAAAAACATACATACACACCAAATTATACACAAAATTTCAGAGGGTTCACAGACCACTGTAAAACCTATTGCATCAATTAGCTTTTAATGACTGCATTAACAAACGAACCCAAATGTAGTAGTGTTAAACAACAATTATTTACCTGAAAATTCCTTGAGTCAACAGTTTGGGCTGGATTCAGCTGAGCATTTCTGTCTTGTCTGGGTGCCCCCCCTACCTCATTAGTGAACCATAGGTCAATTATGGGTGTTGTTCATGCTTCTGGGTGCTGGCTCCTAGAGGCTGGGGCTCTTTGGCTCAGTTCCATGTGGTCTATCTCCTTAAGCAACTTGCCTAGGCTTATCCTCATTGTGGAGACAGGTGTCTGAGAGATACAGCTGAAATGCTTATTTGGCTTAAGGCCAAATCTCATAACGGGTGCTATACCTCATTCTTTGGACTACAGCAAATCACAAGGCCAGCCCAGATTCAGCAGGAAATAGACTATATTGCAAAGGGTATTATTATAGGGAGGGATGGAGAATTGGGGCCATTTTTTCCATCAATTTACCATACCTGTCATGACCCTAGGTTAATAGTTTTATGCAATGAAATGAAATAATAGGGGTTAAAAGAAAAACCAGGAGCTATCTTTTACCATGGCATATAATTGCAGAAATAAATAACTGTTTGACATTCCAGAAAGAGTCCTCATGTCAAGTCCAGAGCCAAAAGAATATCTTTTTCCTAGTGGCAAACAAGAAATCTCCAATGCTTTTCTTTTCTGAAAAGTAATATGTTAGGAAATAAATTTGCTCCACATAGCTTAAAGTTCTCACTTTGCTATTGGAACAGGACATCATGAATTGCACATATATTTAGTGGGGTGAATGTCAGCAATACTGATGGACCAGCTGAGGAAAATGACACTGAATATTCTAAATGTCTGTGTCAGTGTTCATGTCCAATTCTATTAAGTAGCAGGGGGCTCCAAGTCTTAGCTTGGGGAACTTTATAGTAAATAGTACTAACATTACCCACTAAACCAGAATCCTAGAAAACACTATTTCCATAAAGCACTGAAAACTTCAAGATGACAAAAATTCCAAACAGGAAATACTGAACTCATAATGTGTGTGTGGTGATGGATCCAGTAGTTTCTGTGACATCATCAAAAATCAGCTATCAAGGAGCACCTGAGTTGCTTAGTCGGTTAAGTGTCCATCTCTTGATTTCAGTTCAGGTCTTGATTTTGTGGTTCAAGAGTTCAAGCCCTGCATCATGTTTCATGTTAACAGTGCAGATCCTGCTTGGGATTCTCTCCCTCTCTACCTCTCTCTGCCTCTCCCCTACTCATGCTTTCTCTCTCTCTCTCTTTCTCTCAAAACAAATAAACTTAAAAAAATAAGCTATCAATAGGTTTGAGTATGGTTATATTTTTCTTCCCCCTAGAAAGAGAAGTAATAATAATAATAATTGGCTGTAAGAAATTCAGCAAATACTTGACAATAGTTGACTGAATTTAGCAAAATATAAGTCCTTTACTCAGGTGCATTTGGTTTAAATCAAGTCTGATTTTGCCATTACCAAAGGGTATATATGTCTAGGTAGAAGAGGTTTTCTTTGATACATTAATGCTTTAGTTATTCTTACATTTTTCCCCTTAAATTACAAAAGAATAGGTGAAATGATTGAATCCACTGGGATGAATCTTCCATCTCATCCCAATTCTTCTCTATAATTCTGTATTGGTTTCCTGTTGCCATGATAACAAATTACTGCAAATGTGGTAGCTTAAAATGATATAGATTCATTATCTTACAGTTCTGGAGGTCAAATGTCTCATATAGGTCTCACTGGGTTAAAATCAAGGTGCCAATAGGCTGCATTCCTTTCTGAAGGCTCTAAGTGAGACTCCATGTTTTGCCTTTTTGAGCTTCTACAGGCTGCCTGCATTCCTTGGCTCGTGACCTCTTTCCATCTTCAAAGCCAGCAGTGGCTGGTGGGGTCCTCTTTTTATCACAATACTTTGACACTGATTCTTCCTCTACCTCCCACTTTCACTTTTAAGGATCCCTGTGATTATATCAGACTCTCCCAAATCCAGGATAATCTCCCTGTTTTAAGGTCACCTGACTAAGAACCTTAAATCTGTCTTCTATCTTAATTCCTCTTTGTCATGTAACATCACATATTCACAGGTTCTCAAAATTAGGACATGTACATCTTTGGGGGCCCATAACTCTGCCTATCACAAAATCTAGGCCATCCCACTTCTTTTCTCAGGCTACCCTCGATACTGATGCCTAATGATATGAACTAATTCTTCCCAAGAAAGACTTTGCAGCACAAACTTATGATAACAGAGAATTTCTTTACTTTTTTAAAATTTATTTTGTAATGTTCATTTATTTTTTACAGTGAGAGACAGAGCACAAGTGGGGCGGGGGTTGGGGGGCAGATAGAGAAAGGAGACACAGAATCTGAGGCAGGCTCCAGGCTTTGAGCTGCCAGCACAGAGCCTGACATGGGGCTCGAACCCACGAACTGTGAGATTATGACCTGAGCCAAAGTCAGATGCTCAATTGACTGAGCCACCCAGGCACCCCAACAGGAATTTCTTTAGATGGCAAACTATGTCTTCCCAGTGCAAATTCTAGAAATATCTACCATGTCATCATTGAAATGGAAAAGAATACATCACAGTTTTTCAACTATAAGAAGGATCATTTGAAAGAATATTTTATATATTATTTATAAACAACACTCAGAGTCAATTCAATGCACCAAGTTTGCTTATTGATAGGTCCCTTGATTTACTACAAATCTACTCTTTGTTTTTACCCCCTTTTTTTATCTGCAAAGTGTATGATAGTAATTGCTTCTTATTTTGAGGTAGTGATCAATGTCTTGGCTTAATTTTTTCAAATTACTAAATAAAGATGAACAAGAAATAGTCTTTGGTTTTGACTTATAAAAATGGACACAAAAATGATCTATCCCTCTGGAAGCAGACATGAAAATTGTTTGTCTTGTGTAATTCTTCATCCTCTTTAGAGCACAGTGGATATGGTCTAGTCCAGTATATAACTATATATAAGATAGAGTAAGATGAAGACAGGAGTTCTAAAGTAACAAAAAAAAAAAAAAAAAAAAAAAAAAAAAGGAAGAATAAATTAGAAAAGAAAAAAGACCTAGGAAGAAAGGAGACTGGAGCTATTACAAATAAATGAGAGGGAGCACTAATTTCCTTGGAATTTAAACAGTGGTTACATAGTGGCTGCCTTCTTTTTTCACTAGGTATGACTTAATTTGAAATATTGGTATAAAATAGCATAATGTGGTATTGAAAGCATAAGGAAATATGAGAATAAATTAATGCCAACTTGACAGTAAGGTCATTATGTGAGGCAACAGCTTTTTTTTTTTTTTTTTTTTTTTTTGCTAATATTCCATTAGAAAAACTACCTATGTCTCCATTAAGAAATGTTCACTCAAAAAATGATGTGGCAATTTTTAGATATTCCCATTACCAGTATAAATCTGGAAGGAATAAACAAATAGTCACGAGCTGTGGACACATGTATTTATATAAATCATGGGTGGTCTTCTAGTATATTCAATGTCTCCTACTTGATTTTGTCCTGATCACAGAGGAGAACTTTCCATCTAGACTGAACCATTTGAGTTTTCCCACTCATTCTTCTTTCATTCCACTCCTTTCACCTAAAACATCCTTCCCATTTTTCCCCAGAATAATTCCTACTCCACCTTTAATCCTGACTTTAGACATCACTTTGAGAAGCACTCTCTGGCATCACCTTTCCTAGACGTTCCTAGGAATATGGTGTGCTCCTTTTATCACTACATTTGGCACATTCTAGTATAAAATACGTGTTCATTTATCTTCCTTTACTCCCCAAATCAGTCTTCCTGCTACTGCAGGCAATGTCCCTATTGTTTCCATCATTGTACTCTCAATGCCTGACACATAATGAATGAAAAGAAAGAAAGAAAGAAAGAAAGAAAGAAAGAAAGAAAGAAAGAAAGAAAGAAAGAAAGAAAGAAAGAAAGAAAGAAAGAAAGAAAGAAAGAAAGAAAGAAAGAAAGAAAGAAAGAAAGAAAGAAAGAAAGAAAGAAAGAAAGAAAGAAAGAAAGAAAGAAAGGAAGGAAGGTATGGAAGGAATATGGGAGGAAAGATGCGTAATGCTTATTCACAGCCCAACCATAAAGGTTTTCTACACCTGTTAAGAGAAGTGCCACTTCCCACCATCCATGATTTATAAAAGGGGCATTTATTGACAGACCTGGCCATTCTCAGCATACTCCATTTTCACAGAACAGCATAGACTATACAGTGCTCTGCTGTATATATTCAAGCATGATTCCACTCAATCACTACAAGCCACCAATGTGACTGTGTGAAAAAGAAACTTTGAGAGACTTAATATGCTTCTACCAAAGAGAGGTGTAACCTCTCCTGATTTTGTTAAGGCATTTTGATTGTTTACAAAACAAAGACATTTAGAAAAATAGGTTTTGAGTCATGTGTATACTAAACAAGTGAGTGATCCACATGGGAGTTACGTTCAGAAGGCAACCACCAGTGATATATTATCAATTTGGAGAAATCTTCCAAGCTGTGTTTTATAGGTTTAAGCCCTACATTTCTTATCATTACTAATATTCAGAATAAAGGAATTAAAAATATGTAGTGGTTTGTGCTCTGTTAAAAATTAGTTTAAATGACTCTGATAAAATGGGTGAATTTCCTACAACATGAGTAAAAACGAAGACACAAAAATGTGTATATTTTAACACCAGAATAAAGTACATTTGACAGGTGAACCTTAAGTAGAAAAGAAGATAAGGTTGGAAGATAAGGGGCTAGATTTAACCATGAGTAGAATGGGTAACCTAATGTCCTAAGTCAGTCATTCTCAACCAGGGATGATTTTGCCCCACTGGACACATTTGGCAACAGCTGGAGACATATTTCACCATCACAATGAAGGGTGCTACTAGCTCCTAGTGGATGGAAGCCAGGGATATAGTACACATCCTGTACACAACAAAAGTTCACCACAACCAAAAATTATCTGGCCCAATTTTCAATCCTGTTGAAGTTGAAAAACTAATAAATTTTAAAAATTATGTGATATAGGAAGGTATTAAAATAAATGATAATAGGCATTTAAAGTTTCCCCTCAACAATATTCTGTACCAAAACCTTATTAGAATATTGTATCCTATTTAGGGTATTACCCTTTAGAAAATCTAGGTTGTGAATGATTAAAAATAGACTCTGCTAAAATTGTTCTGCTTATGTAAGGAACATTTTGTTATTACTCTGTCTCCCACCTATTTAGAAGATGCGGAAATAATGCATGCCTGTTTGGAAGCTGACTTCTGTGTCTTAGGTTAGCATCAAGAACAGCTAAGACTCCTGGATAGAAAATATGCTGACAAATTTACTGTCTGATAAACAGGATAAAAAAGAAATGTGAATAAAATTTAAGCTGAATGTTTTGGAGAATTCGGTCAGTTCTCAATTGTGTGCTAAAAGAAAATATCTAAGAGTTAAAACACATAGAAAAAATATAAAATACACCAAAAATATAAATACCACAGAACTCTAAATGAATGAGCCAAAAATCTTACATTACCAACATCAAACTATCCCAAAGGCTCAACATGTTTTAATAATATGCATTTTATAGCTAGAAATGTGGTAAAAAAAAAAAAAAAATGAAGAATGAGGGATTCCAAATCAAAATAAACAAATCTTCAAGTCACTTTGGAGTAGACAACGGTTAGAAAAGGGATAAGGTGCTGGAAATGAAGTTAGAAGAGATCATTTTAAAAAGTGGGAAATGACAAGCAAGTTTTTGTGGTGAGAAGAGTTTATTTTCGTGAAGCCACACTGAACAAAATGACACAGTGGAACCATTTTGTGTGGTCCTGTTCATATTTCCATTGGATGGGCACTGTGCTGATTCCACCATATGCTTTGCAGCCAAATATGACAAAATGTGACTTTTAAGCAAAAATATGTATAAAATATTGTTTATTATTTAAATTTCAAAACAAGTATTACATTCAGAATAAGAACCACCTACTAGTTAAGCATTATAAAACACACCCTACATATGTATGGCCATAGCTTTAGTCTAAACATTTTCTAAATGTTCTTTGATGAGTAGTTGAATTTATAATACTACTTAATTCATTAAACTGCTCAGTATGACAAATACACTAAATTTTACTTGGATAATATATCATCCAACAACTAAAAGGACATAGTTTGTATTATTGTAACATAATGTGATTTGGAAGTGGAGAAAAATGTGAGAAGTCTTCAGACAAGTCTTTTTACCTCCTAGCCAGTAGTTTCAACCTCTTGGCCAGCAACTCTTTTTCCCAGAAATACCAACACAAAATTAAGGATCTTTCTTAGAGTTTCCCTCCCAGACAGTAGGAAGAAGCAAGACTCTTTTGTGTTAACTCCTGAAGAATTAGGAATTAACCACACTGAGCATCTTTTTTTAAATCAATGCCTTTCTCACTTCTGAAAATTTCTCTCCCATTTTCCCTTCATTTACAGGAATCACCAGTTCTTTCTGTCCCTCCCATCTCCTCTTCTGCAACTTCTCAGAAAGCAAATAGTACATCTCCTCATTTTAAGTTTCAAATTAAAATCAGATTAATTTTGGGGTGCTTGGGTGGCTTAGATGGGTAAGTATCTGTCTCTTGATTTCAGCTCAGGTCATAATCTCATAGTTCGTGAGTTCAAGCCCTGCATTGGGCTCTGCACGGATAGTGCAGAGCCTGCTTGGGACTCTCTCTCTCTTTCTCTGCCCCCTCCCTCACTTGCACTCTCTCTCTCCTTCAAAAATAAATAAATAAACTTTTAAAAAATCAGATTAATTTTAAATTAAAATCTGTGTTTTTAAACCACCTTTTTTCTCATCTTTTTTTTTTCATTCTTTAAATTTTTTTGCATTCTTGTTATGTTCTCAGCTTTCTTTCAGTTTACTACTCTTTCTTCAATTGTGCCTAACAACTGTTATGTCAGCATGACTATACTTTTCATTTCTAAAAGTTCTTTTCAGTTATTTTTAAAATTTACCTTTTCTTTATTACTAGGCACAACTGAAAGAGAGCTAAGAACATAACAAGAATGCAGAAAATAAAAATTTATATATTGGAGTCTTAACCCCCAGGACCCCAGAATACAGTCTCATTTGGAAACAGGTTCATTGCAGATGTAATTAGTTAAGTTAGGATTAAAGTCAGCTGGAGGAGGATGGGCCCCTAATCCAACATGACTGGGATCTTTATCAGAAGGGGAAGTTTGGACACAGACACGCACATGCAGGAGAACACCATGTGAAAATGAAGGCAGAGATTGGGGGGATATCCCATGCAGCAAGGAACACCAAAGGTTATCAGCAAAACACCAAAAACTAGGTGAGAGGCATGAAACAGATCCTTCCTCACAGGCCTCGGAAGGAATCAACCCCGCTGACACCTTGATCTCACATTTCTAATCTCCAAAACAGTGAGATAATAAATTTTTGTGGTTTAAGCCACTCAGTCTGTTGTGCTTTGCTACAGGAGCCCCAGAAAACTAACACCAGGGGTCAGCTGACACCGGAGATACGGGGCTCCTTGGGGGAATCAGAGGGCCAGTGAGGAGCCTTACCAGCTAGGAGATAGAGTCTTAAGCCTGGGAAATGATGGAAACTCACGGATAAACCTTGTGCCACAGGAAGGTAAAACTGAGCTACCTGAGTAAGGCCAAGAATCTAGGAGGGCTTCTTTGTAAATAAAAAGAGACTAGAGAAATTCTACTTACTGAGCTAGAGAAATAAAAGTGTATCCCCCTAGAGCCTTGGGCAGAAAAAGAGTCTACATATAAGATCTTACCATCTATGAACAGAGGTCATTTTACTTCTTCCTTTCAAATTTGGATGCCTTTCATTTCTTTTTCTTGCTTAGTTGCTCTGCCTGGGACTTCTATTACTATGTTGAATAGCAGTGGTAAAAGCAGGCATGCTGGCTTTGTTCCTGATCTTAGAAGAAAAATGGCTCAGCCTTTCACTACTGAGAATAATGTTCTCTGTGTGTTTTCATATATTGTTTTTATTACATTGAGGTAGTTTCCTTCTGCTTCTAGTTTGCTGAGAGTTTTTATCATGAAACGTTATTGAATTTTGTCAAATGTTTCTTCTGCCTCAATTGAGATGTTCATACATTTTTCTCCCTTCATTCTGTCAATGTGGTATGTTACATTGGCTGATTTTCATGTTAAATCATCCTTAGATCATTGATGATTCATTCCAGGAATAAATCCCACTTGGTATAATGTGTATAATGTATAATCCTTCTAATACACTGTTTGAATTCAGTTTTCTAGTATTTTGCTGACAATTTTTGCATCAGTGTTCATTAGAGACATTTTTTTCATGTTGTGTTGTGTGTGTGTGTGTTTCCTGTAGTTTCTTTATTTGGCTTTTGTTTCTTTTATTTTACCTTTATCAGGGTAGAGTTGACCTTACAGAATGAGTTAGGAAATATTTCTTCCTCTTTAATATTTGGAAAAAGTTTGAGAAGACCTCGTGTTAATTTTTCTTTAAATATTTGGTAGAATTCACCAGAGAAACCACCAAGTCCATAGCTTTTCTTAGGAGATCTTTGATTACTGATTCAATTTCATTACTAGTTGCAGATTTATTCAGATTTTTCTAATTCTTCACTATTCAGTCTTGATAGTTTTGTGTTTCTAAGAATTTGTTCATTCCATCTAAATTATCCAGTTTGTTGGCATACATTCATAGTACGCTCATATCCTTTTAATTCTATAAAATCAGCAGTAATGTCCCTACTTTCATTTTTGATTTTAGTAATTTGAGTCTTCTCATTCTTATTTTCTTAGTCTTTTTAGCTAAAAATTTATCCATTTTGTTGATCATTTTGAGGAACAATTTTTGGTTTCATTGATTTTTCTCTATTGCTTTTCTATTCTCTATTTCACTTATCTCTGCTCTAATTTTTGTTATGTCCTTTCTTCTACTAACTTTCAGTTTAGTCTGCTCTTTTTTCTAGTAAAGGTTGTTGGTTTGAAATCTTCTTTGTTTTTTAGTGTAAGTATTTACAACCATAAATTCTCCCTTAGCACTGCTTTCACTGCATCACATAAGTTTTGGCATATTGTCATTTTCATTTGTCTCTGTCTTGGTCTGCTTGGGATGCCATAACAAAATATCATAGATTGGGTGGCTTAAAAAACAGCAATTTATTTTGGTCACAGTTCTGGAGACTGGGAGTCAAAGATCAAAGTACCAGAAGAGTTGGTGTCTGGTAAGAACTCTTGAGTTGTAGACTGCCACTGTCTCACTGTGTGCTTATGTAAACTCTTTTTGTGCATGTGGGGGAGGGGATGGTGGTGGCAGACAGAGCTCTCTGATGTATCTTCTAACAAAGACACTAATCGTATTGGATCAGGGTCCCACCCTTATTACCTCATTTAACCTTAATTGCTTCCTTAAAGGTCCCATCGCCAAATGCGGCCACACTGGGGGTTAGGGCTTCAACATATGGATTTTGGGGAGACACAAACATTCAGTCCATAACATTCAGCTCCTGGCCCAGTTTATGCCTTCAACATTTTGCTTAGAAATCTCTTCAGCTAAATATCCAATTTCATTGTTTACAAGTTCTATCTTCCACAAAATACTAGAACACAATTCAGCCAACTTCTTTGCCAGTTTGTAACAAGGATCACCTTTCTTCTAGTTTCCAATAACCTATTCTTCACTTCCATCTGAGAGTGATCTTTAAAATCCATATTTCTACCAATATTCTATTCATGATTATTTAAGAAAATGGAGGTTTTCTCTCCAGCTCTCCTCTTTTCCTTAAGAGATCCCACTAGAATCACCATTGACATCCATTTTTCTACCAACAGCATCTTCATGGAAATCTAGGCTTTTTAAAGCACATGTCTCTGGGGCACCTGGGTAGTTCAGTTGGTTAAGTGTCCAACTTCGGCTCAGGTCATGATCTCACAGTTCACCAGTTCAAGCCCCATGACAGGCTCTATGCCAACAGCTCAGAGCCTGGAGCCTGCTTCAGATTCTGCACCTCCCTCTCTCTCTGCCCCCTCCTGCTTGTGCTCTCTCTCTCTCAAAAACAAAACAAAACAATACAAAAGGCACATATCTCCAAAATCCTACAGCCTTCACCCATTACCCATTTCCAAATCTACTTCCACAACTTTAGGTATTTGTTACAATCAGCATGCCTACTTCATGGCACCAAATATATCTGCTCAGGCCATTATGACAAAATACCATACCGTGTGGCTCAAACAACAGAAATTTATTTTCTCAGTTTTGGAGGCTAGAAAGATCAAGGTCCAGCAGGGTTCAGTTTCCTACTTTCAGTTCTCTTCTTGGTTTACAGATGGCTACCTTCTCAGTGTGTCTTCACATGATCATTTCTTGGTGAATGTGGGAGGAGAGAGAGACAGGGGGCAGGGGGAGGAGGCACCTCTCTGTTGTTTTTTCTTATAAGGAGACTAATCCTGGTGGATTAGGGCCACACACTTTTTACCCCATTTAACCTTAATTACTTCCTTAGGGCTCCTCTATCTCCAAATAAACCCATACCGGGGGATAGGTTTTCAACCTGAATTTTAGGAGGACACAAACATTCAGTCTCTAACAGTCTCTAACTATTTTCCAACTCCCTTGTAATTTCTTCTTGACTCACTGGCTGTTTAATTTTCACAAATGTGGAATTTTCCACTTTTCCTTCTGTTATTGATTTCTAACATCATCATGTTGTGGTCAAAGAAGATACTTTATGTGATACCTATATTTTAAAATCTGTTTTAAATTTAAAATTCGTTACCTAACATATGTCTATCCCAGAGACCTTTCCATGTTCACTTGAGAAGAATGTGTATTATGTTCTTATTGAGTATTATATATATATATATATATATATATATACACACACACACACATATATATATACATATATTAGATCTAGTTGATATATTATGTTGTTCAAGTCCTCTATTTCTTTATTTATCTTCTGTGTAGTTGTTCCATCCATTATTGAGAGTTGAGTATTGAAGTCTCCAACTGTTACTGTAGAAATGTCTCTCTCTCCCTTCAATTTTGTCAATTTTTGCTTTATATATTTTGATAGTCTGTTATTGAATGCATAAATATTTACAATGGTTTTATCTTTATTGTATAAAATGTTTTATTAATATATAATGTCTCCCTTTGTCTCTTGTGACCTTTTTAAATTTAAAGTCTATTTTGTCTGATAATAATATAGCTAGCTACCTCTGCTCTCTTTTGGTTACATTTGCACAGAATAACTTTTTCTACCTTTTCACTTTCAACCAATTTGAGTATCTGGATCTAAAGTTAGTCTCTTATAGACAGCATATAGTTGGATCTGGTGTTTTTTTTTTAAAGTTTATGTATTTATTTTGAGAGAGAGAGAGAGAGAGAGAGAGAGAGAGAGAGAGAGAGAGAGAGAATCCCAAGCAGAGAATCCAATGCTCAGCGGGCTCATGGGATGAGGGCTCGATCCCATGACTGTGAGATCATGACCTGAGTTGAAATCAAGAGTCAGATGCATAACTGACTGAGCTACTCAGGTGCCCCTGGATCTGTGTTTTAATCCAGTCTGCCAACATCTGTCTTTTGACTAGAAAGTCTAATAAGTAATTGTTGATAACTAGGTATTTACTTCTGTCACTTAGCTATTTATTTTCTATATGCTTTATAACTTTCTTATCCTTCATTTCCTGCATTTGATCTTTTTTTGTATTTAGTTGATTTGGGGGGAGTGAAATGTTTTAATTATCTTCTAATTTTCTTTTATGTATATCCTATAACAATTTTCCTTGTGGTTACCACGGAGATTACATTTAACATCATAAAGTTATAACACTGTAATTTGAATTTATATCAGATTAATTCCAAAAAGATACAAAAGTTCTGCTTTTTATAGTTCTATCTTCACCCCTTCGGTAAATGTCGCAAAATTATGTCTTTGTACATTATGTGTCCAAGAACTTAAATCAATAATTATTTTTAAAAATGCACTAGTCTCTTAAAATTATGTAGGAAACAAAATGTGTGGTTACAAGTAAAATTCTCAATAACACTAGCTTTTAGACCAATAAATTTTAAAAATGTATTAGTCTTTTAAGTCATGTGGAAAATAAAAAGTGGAGTTATACACTGTTGAAATCTTTATTCTTCATACAGCTTCAAGTTATTATCTAACATCCTTTTATTTCAATCTTCAGGACTCCCTTTAATATTTCTTGCAGGGCAGATCTAGTGATAAAGAACTCCCTCAGATTTTGTTTATTTAGGAATGTATTAATTTCTCCCTCACTTCTGAGAAAAGTTTTGCTGGATATAAGATTGTTGGTTGACAGATTCTTTTAATACTTTGAATATATCAGCCCACTGCCTTCTGACTTCCAATGTTTCTGATGATAAATCTGCAAAAAATCTTACTGAGGATCTCTTGTGTGTAACCATTTGTTTTCCTCTTGCTGCATTCAATATTCTGTTTTACTTTTTTACAGTTTGATTATAACGTGTCTTGGTGTGTATCTCTTTGATCACCCTACTTGGAATTCATTGAGCTTCTTGGATGTTTGTCTTCATGTCTTCCATCAAATTTTTTGACGTTTTCAGCCATTATTTCTTCAAATGATCTCTCCTTCCCTTCCTTTCTCTCTTTTCTTTCTAGGACTCCCACAATGTGTAAGTTGGTCCACTAGATGGTGTCCCACAGGTTCGTTAGGCTCTCTTATTTTTTTTTTCTGTTCTTCACACTCGATAATTTCAATTGTCCTATCTTCAAATTTGCTGAATCTTTCTCCTATGATTCAAATCTGCCTTTGAATGCCTCTAGTGAAATTTCTACTTCACTTATTATACTTTGCAACTACAGAATTTCTTTTTGGCTTCTTTTTAAATTTTCTGTCTTTGGTAATATTCCATTTTGAACATACATTTTTTTTCTGGACTTTTCCCACATCTTCCTTTAATTCTTTGAGCATCATTATGATAGTTATTTTGTCCAGTAGATCTGCCTTTTGGTCTTCCTCAAGAATAGCTTCTGTTTGTATATTTCTTTTCTTTTCTTTTCTTTTCTTTTCTTTTCTTTTCTTTTCTTTTCTCTTCTTCTTCTTCTTCTTCTTCTTCTTCTTCTTCTTCTTTTTTGAAGTGCATAAAAGTCTTTCTTTCCTTTGAATGGGCAATACTGCTTAGTTTCTTGGGTAAAGGTTTTTTTTCTGCTTAGTTTCTTTATATGCTTTGAGATATTTTTGTTGAAAATGGACATTTGAATCTAATAATGTGGTATCTCTCAAAATCAAATTCTTCTCCTTCAAGGGTTTGCTATTTTTTATTTTTGTTTTGATCCTTGTAGGCAATCTCCTTGCTGAGGATCAGCCTGAAATATAAACAAGGTCTTTGTAGGCCTTTTCTGAGCCTGTACCTTTCCCTTGGCATGTGAAATGACTTTCTAATTTCCTTTTATTATGCAGCTGCTTTTGAATGTCCTAGTCTTTAATGTGTGGCTCTCATAAGGGCAGAAAGATAAAAATTATGGGTAATAAATGAAACAAAGTGCCAGCTCATCAAATCCTCTGGCATTCATTTGTGCCAGAGAGGGAAAGGCTTACAGCAATGGAGTGGGGGGTGGGGTGCAACCGTGGGTGGCCACTTCTGTGTCTGCACTTACATGACTAGAAGCAGCAATCAGAACTCAATATCAGATATTCAATATTTAAAGGACAGGGTCCTGGTGTGCCTGGGTGGTTCAATTAGTTGAGTGGCCGACTTCAGCTCAGGTCATGATCTAAAGTGGGTTCGAGCCCCACATCAGGCTTTCCACTGACAGCATGGAGCCTACTTCAGATTCTCTGTCTCCCTCTCTCTCTACCCTTCCTCCGCTTGCACACACACACATACACACACACACACACACACGTACACACACACACACACACACACACACGCATGCACACATTCTCTCTCTCTCTCTCTCTCAATAATACACATTAAAAATAAATAAACAAATGACAGGGTCTTTAATGTTCACCCTGGCTCCTGCAAGTTGCATGTAAGCTGCTCAAAGATTATCTGCATAGCTGCCTGTCTTGACCTGGGAGTGGAAGATAGGGGGGCTACTACTGTGCTAAGAGTTGAAATTGATTGAAATTAACTTCCAAGCCTTCCTTTAGAATCTGCAAGCCTTCAATAGACTCCAGGGTTCCAAAATAGTTACAGAAGAGATTCTGCAGTGTGATTATTGTCTAGGTGAGAAGAAAGATTTCTGATGCTTCCTACTCCATCTACCCAGAATCCTCCTCCCCAGCTAAATATTTTCAATAAATACAGTCTGCAAATATCAACATTGCTATGAATTGAAGTGTTTTCTTTCTTTTAAAGTAAAAAAAGAAAGAAAGAAAAAAAAAAGAAAGTTAACATAACCACCTGTTTCTACTTGGAAGAAATTCTAGAGTGCAAATGCATTTATAGAGAATACTGCCTCATGACATCATAAAAAAACCATGGTCTGACATCACATGATTCCTATAACATACAAATATTATTCTTTTTTTTAAATATTATTCTTAATGATGCCAAGATTTTGTGACTCAAGATGTGGAGTTAAAGGAAAGAGAAATGAGATCCTTAAGTGAAAGAAACTTACATGCATGTGAAATCTGGACTCAGAGAGCTGAATTCATGCTGTATCCTGGAACACAAATGAAATATAATATATTCATTCACTCCTTCCTTCCTTTCTTCATTCCTCTCTTTCTTCCTTCCTTTCTCCCTCCCTCCCTTTCTTCCCTCTCTTTCTTCCCTCTCTCCTTTTCTCCCTCCTTTCCTCCCTCCTTCCCTCTCTCCCTCTCTTCCTTCCTTCCTTCCTTCCTTCCTTCCTTCCTTCCTTCCTTCCCTCCCTCCCTCCCTCCATCATTTTTTTTTTTAATTTTTTTTTTCAACGTTTATTTATTTTTGGGACAGAGAGAGACAGAGCATGAACGGGGGAGGGGCAGAGAGAGAGGGAGACACAGAATCGGAAACAGGCTCCAGGCTCCAAGCCATCAGCCCAGAGCCTGACGCGGGGCTCGAACTCACGGACCGCGAGATCGTGACCTGGCTGAAGTCGGACGCCTAACCGACTGCGCCACCCAGGCGCCCCCCTCCCTCCATCATTAAACAAAATTATTG
Source organism: Puma concolor (assembly GCF_028749965.1). Lineage (NCBI taxonomy): Eukaryota > Metazoa > Chordata > Mammalia > Carnivora > Felidae > Puma > Puma concolor. The sequence goes on along the minus strand of NC_141670.1, from coordinate 82,857,226 downwards.
TATACCATCATATCACAAGCACTGTCTTAGACACTGGATATAAAACAGTGAACAAAAAGACAAAGTCTCTTTCTCATGGAGTTTACATTCAGACAGACTAAAAATAGTAGATACAACAAATAAATTATGCATTATGTTCAAAGGTAGTAAATGCTATGGAGAAAATATAAAGTGGGAAAAGGGAATGAGGAGTGTCAGGGTAGGTAAAAGTGCTGCTATTTCTTCTGTAGTGTTTAGTGTTAGGGAAGCCCTCATTGTAGTAAATAATTTACAATATTTGAATCATAGTCAATTCAGTCAGTAGGTAAACCTTCCTTTAAATCAGTTAATATACAATACCCAAATTAGCCTAACTTTCTCCACCTGGAGAATCTTTTGATCTTTTTCCTTATTAAATTAAAATGTACCAAAATGCTGTGCTCATTGCTTAGTGTGTCAGGCAGTTTGACATAAAAAAAAAAAAAAAAAACAACCCTGAATAAATACCCCTCCACCCCTATCCCAGAGGTGTATGCAATTATTAGAGTGATTCTTTAAAGGACTTGTTAAAATGCCAAAATAGTGCCACAGAAAACATGTGAAATAAAGATTTAAGTTTTCTTTATGAAAAAAAAAAGTGTTTAACAAGGGTTTATGGGGTTTTATAAAAACACCTTAACACCTTACAGACCTAAGGGGGAAAAAGCTCTATTTAAGTATCATGCACCAATAGCAGACCACCCAATGCTGATGACTAGAAGCCTCAAACAGACCCATCCTTGGGAGCCTATGTGGAGACCCTAATTTTATGGTCATTTTAATTGTATTTGGGTTATTACCTCATGCCCCAGCAAACACCTACAGTATTTAATAAAAATGAGCACAGAACACTGTTCTAGTTAAAGTATGTACCCAAATCATAAACTAAGTATGCTTCACCATAAATTAACTGGGTGTTTAGTGTTTCTTCGCCTTTAAGTTATATTTATTTTTCTTATAACATGGTATGCTTCACTATATACCAAATCAACGCTAATTGACTTAGCATTTAGATGCACTCTTCTATCTCTGGCTCATAGATCCACAAACACACCTGCCCTACATATTATAAAGTGATAAGTACAGTTAATCAGATATTCAAGAGAACAACTATATTAGATCACTGGAACTGAAAAGCAAATAAATCTTGAAAAGAAAGGAAAAAGAAAACTCATTTTGTGTTTGTCTAGATTCTAGCTATAGTGCTACTAGTTATATCATAGTTGAGTCAGATATAAGGAGTTTTGGTCTTCCTCTGCAAAACAAAAGGAAATATCTTGAAAATCCACACTCCTTCATTTTGTATTTGTCTATGGTCTTAAAGATGGAATCTTAATTTTTTTGCTTCAGTGCCCTTCAGAAAAAAATTAACAGATGAGGACAAAATATAGCATTTAGAATTGATGTTCTTTACTGCCATGACTGACTAGCTATTCTAGCACCATTCCCTTAATTACCAAATGTGTAGTTCCTTCTATTTCCTTACCTAGTCATTCCATAACCCATGAAATTTAGATCTGCACAACCCTCCCCCTACAACATCACACTAAAAGAGTTCTTGTTTTGTTTTTTAATTTTTTAAAATGTTTTTTTTTTTTACTTATTTATTTTTGAAAGAGAGACAGAGTGCTAGCTGGAGAGGGGTAGAGAGAGTGGGAGACACAGAATTGGAAGCAGGCTCTAGGCTCTGAGCCATCAGCACAGAGCCTAACATGGGGCTCAAACTTGTGAGCCATGAGATCATGACCTGGGCCAAAGTTGGAAGCTCAACTTACTGAGCCACCCAGGTGCACCAAAGGAATTCTTGTTTCAGTCTCCCCAAATCTCCTAACTGCCAACATTGCTGGTCTTTTTTTAGTCTTCATTTGATTTGACTTCTCTGTAACTTCTACCTTATAGAGTACTTCCTCCATAAAACTCTCTCTGACTTGGGCTTCCACACCACCACCATCATGGTTTCCATCCTCCAGTCTTAGAAAACCTTCTCAGTCTCCTACACTGGCTTCTTTTTCTCTGAACATCTTTTAATTATAGATAATCCTATATCCTCCTGTACATTCTTCTCTTTGCACTCTGCAAACATTCCTTGAGTGATTCTATCAATCTATATGGTTACAATACAAATTGAATGTGTGACGTGCCGTCCTCCAAGAAAAACAGATTCCTTCCCCCATGTTCCCAATTCTGAAAAGAGAGATATCACCTGCCAGATGCTGGTGCCAGAAACCTAGATGTCCTTCACCTTTCATGTAGGGTTACCAGATTTAGAAATTAAAAATACAGGGCCTTCAATTGAATCTTAATTTCAAGTAAACAATGAATAATTTTTCAGTGTTAATATTTCCCAAATACTGAAATTTAACTGAGCACGTTATATTTTATGTGGCAATCCTACCTCTACATCTAATCAAACATCAAGCTCTTAATCTCTTCAAGTCCTTTTATTTCCCATTGCCTCCCTCCTAGACCTAACCACCATTGTCTATTGCTTAGATCTCTAAAATAGCCTTCCAATCAGACTCCTTGAATGCTCCATGACCCCCTAAAATCCATTTCCTACACAGCAAACAGAGTGATCTCTTTTTTAAAGTTTATTTATTGTGTGTGTGAGAGAGAGAGAGAGAGTGGGGAGTAGGGGACAGAGGGAGGGAGAGGGAGAGGGAGAGGAAGAGGGAGAGGGAGAGGGAGAGGGAGAGGGAGAGGGAGAGGGAGAGGGAGAGGGAGAGGGAGAGGAGAGAGAGAATCCCAAGTAGGTTCCAAGCTCAGTGCAGAGCCTGACATGGTGCTCAATTTCATGAACTGTGAGATCATGACCTGAACTGAAATCAAGAGTCAGATGCTTAACTGACTGAGCCATCCAGGCACCCCCAGAGTGATTTTTAAAAGCAAACAAACATGAATTACATTATGACATTCATCCTCTTACTTCCCATCAACACATCTCTTACTATTATCACCTTAATGCTGGCTTCTGCCTACTTCTCCATCCTATATTTTCGTGATTCAATTTAGTTTACTATGTTTGACTACAATTATCTTATTTCAATTCTTCAAATTCCTTTTGGGCCTTTCTGCCTTCCCACATACTGTTTCCATTGCCCTGGACTTTATAGACCACTGATAACAGAATTTGTACTTTATTGAAGTGAAATTCACATAAAAGAAATTTAATCATTTTAAAGCAAACAATTCAGTGGAATTTAGTAAATTCACAATATTGTTCAACCTCCACTTCTATATTGTTGCAGAACATTTCCATCACTACAGAGTAAAACCTTTTAGTCGTTAAGCAGTTTCTCCCCATTCCCACCTCTCCTTATCTTCTGGCACCCATAAACTGCTTTTTGTCCCCATGGACTTGCATATTCTAGATACTTCATATAAATGTAACCATATAATATGTAGTTCTTTATGTCTGGCTTCTCTCATTTTAGCATAACATTTGGGGGATTTATTCATGTTGTGGAATGTATCCATTCCTCATCACTTTTTATGGCTGAATAATATTCCATTGTGCATATACACCACTGTTTGTTTACCCTTTCATCTGCTGATGGACCTTTCGGCTGTCTCCATCTTTTGGTTATTGTGAACAGTGCTGTTAAAAACATGCTGGTACATGTATTTCTTTGAATACCTGTTTTCAGTTCTTTTGGAGTAAATATCTAAGCATGAAATTGTGAGTCATATGGTAACTCTGTAGCTTAACTAAACTTTTTGAAGAACCACTAAACTGTTTTCCATAGCAGCTGAACCATTTTACATTCCATCAGCAATGTATGAGGGTTCAAATTTCTCCACATCCTCACCACTTGTTATTATCTGATATTTAGATATAAGCATCCTAGTAGGTATGAGATGTATCTCATGTGGTTTTGATTTACATTTCTCAATGACTAATGGTTTTGAGTATAATACATATACACGGAGAGAGAGAGAACATATAAAGCTTATTGCCTGTTTGTATATCTGCTTTGGAGAAATGTCTGTTCAAGTCGTTTGCCCATATTTTAACTGGGGTGTTTGTCTTATTAATTTGTAAGACTAGGTTATATACTGGATGCTAAACCCTTGTCAGATACATGTTTGCACGTATTTTCTCCCATTGCGTAGCTCTCTTTTCACTTTCTTGATATTGTGCTTTGATGCACAAAAGCTTTTGAATTTAATGAAATCTAATTTATTTTTTCTTTTATTGTTTATGCTTTTGGTGTCATATCTAAGAATTAATTGCCAAATTCATGGTCATGAATATTTGCTCCTACATTTATTTCTAAGAGTTTTATGGTTTTAGCTCCTATATTCATATGGGCATTGATCCATTTGGGGTTGGTTTTTAATGTATGATGTGAGATAAAGGTCCAACTTGATTTCTTTTCCATGTGGATATCCAGATGTCCAGCACTATAACAGAATTTTCTCCTAGCCTCTTCCCCATCTCTTCCAACCTCCTCTTTCCAGTCCCTATATATTTTTCAGGGCTCAGCTTAAATGTTACTACCATCTTTGCATACCTGCTCCCTCCCTCTCAGAGTAGATGTCATTCTATTATTTAGATATTGAATAGGTATTATTCTATTATCCCCACTATATGCCCACATTTCACCATGTGCTCAATTTCTGTCCTCCCTGCTACATTATTCATAATGTTGCCAGAAGGTAACAACTATGTCTATCTGATTCACCACTGTATCCCCATTGCCCAGTACAGTGTCTGCCATATATATTTGTTGAATTAATAAATATTTGTTGCATCACCTATTCTCCACAATTTATCTCCAATCCAGGCCTCTTTCTCAATCACACTTAAAGACCCTGTATTTAATGAATATAAAATCTTTCTCTTGTTTCCACGTCTGTCTAAAATGACCTATGTTCATTCTTTGCCCTTTCCTTTGAAACATGCTCAAACGTCACTCCTGTAAAGACTTACCAGACTTCTATAGCTACTTATTCATTCCTTCATAGCACCTTGTACTTATTTCTATAATAGCATTTAATATATCATATTACAGTCAATTGCTATAGGTCTAGTCCCACACCAGGCCATTAAGTCTTCAATGGGAGGAATGGGATGGAAACAACCATTGAAACAATGGAAACCATGGAAACAATTGGTGACTAATTTCTACTCTATGGGAAAGTTACATTATATCCAAAGAAGGCCACTTCAGCTGACAGGGGCCACCTCAAATGTGGGCCCAGCAATGCATGGTCATGAAACTTTTCATTCTAGCCACAATGTCCCAATTAAAAGTTATCACTTCTTGGCCTTATATGTTGATGGGGTAGCCAGTGAAATGTCTGCAGAGTTGTCAGGTGACTTCTAGAAAGGGTTGAGTCACTTGGGACAGAGACTCCTTTTGCCCTTATTCCTTTCTACTTTTTTCCAGCCTGAAATGTGGACGTGATGGCTGGAACTCTAACAGACATATTGGACCATTATCTGAAGTTGTGACATGACTTTGAAAACAGAAGCCACACGTTAGGATTGGTAGAACACAAACATGGATGGTGTCTAGGTCCTTAATGACTGTGACACTTCCATTCCACCCTGTCTACTTCCAAACTTCTTTTATAAAATAGAAAAATGGAAAAATCGACCTTTATCTTGTTTCAAATACTGTTTGGAAATATTTCAAACATTGTTTATTTTATGCAGCTAAACCAGTTCTAACTATTATTTCATATTTTCTTTTTAAATACAAAGTGAACCAGTAAAAGATATCCACAAAGATAGCTACAAGTCAGGTGCCTGGGTGGATCAGTTGGTTGAGCATCCGACTTCGGCTTGGGTCATGAACTCATGGCTCCTCATTGAGCCCCACCTCGGGCTCTGTGCTGACAGCTCAGAGTCTGGAGTCTGCTTCAGATTCTGTGTCCCTCTCTCACTCTGTGCCTCCCTCGCTCATGCTCTCCCTCTCTCTCTCTCTCTCAAGAATAAATAAAACATTGAAAAAAAATTTTTTTAAAGATAGCTACAAGTCACCTATCTATGACCCCACAGAAAGCACATTAAAAGTTAATGTTATATTGGGGCGCCTGGGTGGCACAGTCGGTTGAGCATCCGTCTTCAGCCAGGTCACGATCTCGCGGTCCAGGAGTTCGAGCCCCGCGTAGGACTCTGGGCTGATGGCTCAGAGCCTGGAGCCTGTTTCCGATTCTGTGTCTCCCTCTCTCTCTGCCCTTCCCCCGTTCATGCTCTGTCTCTCTCTGTCCCAAAAATAAATAACGTTGAAAAAAAAAATTAAAAAAAAAATAATAATAATAAAATAAAAATAAAAGTTAATGTTATAGAAGTAGACATATATGCATATGTATATGCATACATAAATATGTACATATATATATATATATATGCATACACTTCCCAGCTCTGTCCACTGAGAGGCCTAGAAGCAATGACACTACAGTAGGAATGAACACACCAGGAACCCAGATCTTGGTTTCCAAATGTCATTCTCCTCATGGCAATAGAAATAACCAGGGATGTGGAGAGAAATGGCTGATTCCAGGACTAGGGCAGGAGAAATACAAGATGAGCTGGAACTTTCTGGCCGAAAAGTAAGCAACAACAACAACAACAGCAACAACAAAATGATGTAGGCATGTTGAAAGGTCACAGGAGCCAACTTCTGAATGGAATCTAATAGCTAAATATGGACAATTTGAACAAGAAAATAAGTAGTAATATAATAGGTTATAACTCATAGAATAAACATTCACAAGTCCATACTGACTTGTGAATTGAATAAATATTTGAATAAATTCAAAAATAATTGAATAAATAAGTACATGTGGAAAAAGAGACAGCTCTTTATTACAGCAGAATTCCAACTAATAAATGTAGACTGAATGATGGAAATAAGAAAATTATCATTTGGCAATACCTGACTTAGTAATTATTGTAGGCTAGGATAATTGATGAATTAAAAAATTAGTAAGCAAAAGGATGGTAAAAAACAGGATATTACATGGTCTCAACATATCTTCCCACAAAATACTTATTAATCATAAAGGCGAAATAGTAATTGTATATGCAGAAATCTTGCAGACACCTTCTTAACCAAGTGATCAAAATTATCACCTCCAGTGAGACAAACCAATGTCATGTATCTCCTGATAGGCCTGAAAAGGATATTACATCACTTTGGTGGTATTCTTGCACGGAGGCATAATTCAACATGCATGTTTCAACATGAGGAAGTATCAGACAAATCTAAATCAAAAGACATTCCACAAAAATAACTGGCCAGAACTTTTCAAAAGTGTCAAAGTCACGAGCAACAAATGAAACCTGCAGAACTGTCCTAGATTAGAGGAAACTAAAGTGGCATGCCAATTAAATGCAGTGCAGAATCTTGGATTGGATCCTGGGCCATAAAAAGAACTTTAGTGGGATAAATGGCAAAATGTGAATGAAGTCTGTACATTAGTTAATATTGTTTCAATGTTAACTTGCTGGTTTTGATTATTATACCACGGTTAGAACATATTAATATTTGGGGAACCTGAATAAAGAGCATATGGAAACTCTCTATTTTTGTAACTTTTTTTGAAACTCTGAAAGTATTTCAAAATAAAAAGTTAAAAAAAACAAATAGGTGTGACACGGAGATATTAAAAGAAATATATATTTTGGTCTTTGTCCCTGTTTTCTGGTTTACAGCTCCTAAATCCCTTGGAATCTCCAAAATGATGTGTCTTTTCGTATGCTAACAAAATAACTGGTGGCTGGGGCTCTTGAATAGCTTAGGTTGGGGGCTGGTTGCCAGGGAAACCAACCAGGTGATTAGAGGGTTGGAACTTGCAGCCAGATCTCTGGGGAGGGGAGAAGGAGGAGCTGGAGTTAAGCACTAATGGCTAATGATTTAATCAATGGTGCCTACTTAATAAAACCTACACTAAAAACCCTAACTATAGGGTTTCAAGAGCTTCCAGGTTCCTGAGCATGTCTATATCTAGGCGGGCTGGGAGGGTGGCCTGCCCAGAGGACACGGAGGCACTGCACGCCTTGTCTTATGCATCTTTTCCAACTGGCTGCTCTTGAGTTGTATCCTTTTATAATAAATCAGTAATCTAATAAATTAAGCACTTTTCCTGAGTTCTATTGAGCCATTCTGGTAAATTATCAAACCTGGGGAAGGGATCATGGGAACCTCTGATGCATAGCCATTCAGTCAGAAGCACAGGTGACAGCCTAGAGGTGCAATTGGCATCCCAAGTGGGGTGCAGTCTTATGGGCCAGCGCCCTTAACGTGTGGAGTTTACACTAGCTCCAGGTAGTTAATGTCCTAACTGAATTATAGGACATCCAGTTGGTGTCCAGAGAGTTGGAGAATTTCTTGGTGTACAAAACCCACAGGCTGGGTGTCAGAAATGCTGGTGTGAGTAGAAGAAATAGTTTTTCCTCTAACAGGTCGATGGTTATGCTAACGCATTATTCTTTATGTCAACATAAAGAATGTCTAATGCTATTCATGTCTAATAGAGTTGGCTATCTATCTCATAGAATATTTCTAGAAAAATTTCTTTTCAAATAATTTTTAAGTAGATCATTAACAGTGGGGATCTCCGAGTTACCAATGTTATGGTGACAACCACAAGATATATATATTTTTTATATCTATATATAAAATCTATTTTATATTTTATATCTATATATTTATATTTTATATTTTATATATCTATTTTATATTTTTGGATTGGATCCTGAACGGTTAGACCAAATTAGATCTTTTATATCTATATATTTATATTTTATATCTATATATTTTTATTTTATGTCTATATATAAAATATCCTGAAAAATAAAATACCCTGAATTAGGATTCAGTATTTTTTGAGGTGGGCAGTAGTATGATGCAAGTGGAATCTAAGAAAATTCTACATGGCAATGGTAAGAAAGAAAGATTTGAAAGAAGGAGGGGCATGGCCAGGTAACAGACTATGATCTAAATCAGAGTGGATGAAGATTTGAACTCTGGTTAGCAGTCAGGATAGAAGGAAGATATTAAAGAAATCTACATTTTAAAGTTCAGGATTTGAAATCTGAAAAACAAAGTAGGAGCCACAGATGCTAGTTATCATGGAAAACAGTAGCATCTTGATAGAAATAAAGAGATTGGGAGGGACATATGATGAACCCAATTTTGGCCATGTTGAACTTTAAGTAGTGACAGAACATTTGGAGATATGAGGCTGGAACTCAGAAAAGAGATTCAAGCTGGAAGTACATTTGGGTGTCACTAGCAAAATGTTAATTGCTGAAATCATTAGAATGTATGATCTCTTTGATGGAAAAACAGCAACAAAGAAAATCAGAGAAACAGGGGCTGCAGAAGGGAAAAGACTAAAAATAGGTTCTTCTCATACTTCTATGCTCAATTATTAGCAGAAAACGTGACCACTTTAGTTTTAAAATTACAGCCAGCAACTTTTATAATGGTGCCTATCTTGCAACGACCCTCCGTCTCCAGGAATGGCTTATGGCTGCAGGGGTGGGGTCCAATGGCCATGCTGCTTCATGACCTTGCATCTTGGGCACCGATGAAGAGAATATAAACCTGGTTCAAGGGAAGGTATTCTCTCTCTCTCTCTCTCTCTCTCTCTCTCTCTCTGTCTCTCTGGCATTTACAACTCGGAATGGAAAGACTTTGCTACCAGGAGTCACATTTATGCTAAAGCCCCGTAGAAAAAGTCAACCAAATCCTATCTCTAAGGTCTCTGAAGCTTAATCCCCAAGGTCTGTTTTTCAATTCTCCATAACACATCAGTCTCTTCCAACAAATGCCATCCCTCTCCTTTTTGCTTTCAAGCACTTGAAATCAGTTTCCATTGCTATGAGCAAAACAATTAATACCACTGTCTTAGTCCATTTAGGCTGCTATAACAAAATACCAGAGACTGGGTAGCTTATAAACAACAGCAATTTATTTCTCTCACATCTGGAGGCTGGGAAGTCTAGGATAGAGGCCCTGGCAGATTTGGTGTCTGGTGAGAACCCACTTCCTGGTTCATGGACAAAGGGTTCAGCCCTCATGACCTAATAACCTCTCAAAGACCCTCCTCTGAACATCATCACAGTGAAAATTAGGTTTCAACACATGAATTTGCCCCATGGGAGGTGAAGATGGGGACCAAACACCATAACAACGACAAATATTTAATGACCATTCCTTCAGCGCTACTCCAACTTTAGTGTGGATATGAATCACCTAGGCATCTTGTTAAATGTAGATTCTGATTTATTGGGCCTGGGGTGGAGTCTGGGATTCTGTATTTCTAACCAGCTTCCAGATGATGCCATTACTGCTGATCTGAAGACACACTTGAAGTAGCAAGGCACCACATAACACTAGCTCTTTCCTCAAGGAACTCATAGTCTGGCAATGCAGACAAGCCACATGCCTGTGAAATAAATAAATAATTCAAGGTATCACAGAAAGTACACTGGAGTGATTTTAGCCTTGGCTCTGTTTAATCCTACAGTGTTCAGAAGCACCTGGAAGGCTCAGTTGGTTAAGCGTTCAACTTTGGCTCAGGTCATGATCTCACGATTCGTGAATTTTGAGCCCTGCATTGGGATCTCTGCTGTAAGCACAGAGCCCACTTCCAATCCTGTTTCCCTCTCTGCCCCTACCCCACACTCTCTCTCAAAAATTAACATTAAAAAAAACCTACAATGTTCAAACTTGCAAATCACTGAATCAAACTGGACCTCAGTTTCTGTATCTGTAAAGGGAGAGTGACAAGATGACTATCACATCCTTCTCAACTGTTAAATTCAATCTGTGATTAGAATTAAGATTAATTACACAAACAGGGGTAATTAATGCCAGCTTAGACAATTATCCATTATATGTGTATAATAAGAAAAGCTATTTCTTTTTTTTAATGTTTATTTCTGAGAGAGAAAGAGAGAGACAGAGAGCGAGTGGGGGAGGGGCAGAGAGAGAGGGAGATACAGAATCTGAAGCAGGCTCCAAGCTGTCAGCACAGAGCCTGACATGGGGCTCGACCCCACAAACTGCAAGATCATAACCTGAGCCAAAGTCAGGTGCCCCAACTGAACCCCCCAGGTGCCCCAAGATAAGTTATTTCTAATAAAAATATACACTTAATGATCTCAAAAATGTGCACAATATATTGAGTGGAAAATCAGTTTAACAATATCTATAATATTGTCTTATGAATTCATGGTTAATTCTAACTTTTCCTCTTTATCTTTTTCTGGATTTCCTACTATTATAGGTAATATTTTTATAAGAAACCCCAAATCTATAATTTTTTTTAATGTTTATTTATTTTGAGGGAGAGAGAGACAAGAGTGCAAGTAGGGGAGGGACAGAGAGAGAGGGAGACGCAGAATCCAAAGCCAGCTCCAGGCTCTGAGCTGTCAGCACAGAGCCCGATGCAGGCCTCGAACTCACGAACTGTGAGATCATGACCTGAGCTGAAGTCAGATGCTTTACTGACTGAGCCACCCAGGTGGCCCTAGAAACCCCAAATCTATAAAAGATAGTGCCCATCCTTGTCAATCCCTGACTGTCCCAACCCTACCCAACTGCTCCCCACCTGAGCTCTGAGTTGGGGATGGCTCAGTCTATCAATACATTTGAAGCTTCCTTCCCATGAATGAACAGAATCCGGAATTCGTTTGTCCAGTGTTCCTGGAGGGAAATGGAGACCCCCAGGAATTCAGTTACCATTTCATCTGACTGGCCTCCTGCCCAGCTTCTGGTTTTCACCCTAGCTCCCTGTTGGGATAGGAGCCCAGCCCTGAACCCTGGCCAAAAAAGCTGTAGCTCTTGCTCCACTTAATTCTGGCCAATCCAGGAGATAAATCCTGCTAGCGGTACCACAACCACTACCCATCTCAGCTTCCCCAGTTACTAGATTGTCTGCTTTAGCCCAGGAGACCTCCCAGAACTGAAGCTTAGATAACAGCTCAGATAATGGGATATCCAGCAAAACCTGAGAAATTCTCCCCCAGGCCTAACACATTAGCCTGCCAAAAGCCTTTACAAATGACTTCTTTACATTCACAAGTAGACTGACTAGAGATACAGCAACACGTTTTGCAGGCTAATTCACTGTATTGACCAAAAAAAGCCGCTGTAGCTTCAGAGGTAAAATGTATGTGCTATTCAATCATGGTGTGAGCACACACTTTTATGTCTCTACCCTTACATCATTGGAAAAATTGTGATCATATAACATCTTTGGGACTTGGTTTCCTCATCTGTAAACTGACTGGACAACTCTCAAGTCTGTTCAATTAAAATTCTAGATAAATTTCTTTACCAAGCAATTATATTCACTTTTTGGCCCCATCCTGTTTCTCCCATTGCATTCATACTGCTAAGTATAGCCCTGATCTCACGTTATTATTATTTTTGTAATAGGATAGAACAATCTTACTCTTCACAAAAAGGTTTTCAGTAAATGAGCTTTTCAGTGGAGAAGAGATAACATGAAAATGAGCCTGGAGCCACCAGGAGCAGTAGCTCAGCTCAGGGCCTAAGGTCCTCCTTGCCCAGGTGGTGAGGCAAGGGTGTATACTCCCCTCCCTTTATTAGCTTATCCTGCTGTGTCCTGATGCCACTCAGACGTTTCATCGTTTTCTGCTGAAGCAGACCTTCTACAAAATCATCAGATTCTATCTTGCACTCTCTCTCTGCATGGATACCACTGATTCCATGCATACATTCTATCTACTCTTTTTCAAAAGCATGGCATTGACCTGGAATCTTGTGAGGCTGCTCAACACTTCGGATTGACATCCAATGATCTAAGTTAAGACCCAGCTTTTCTGCACGTCAAAGAAGGGCACGGTGTCCCTCTGTCGTGCCCTTGTCTCCTTGCTGGCCACTGCTACTGGATGATCTCTCCCACTATTTTATAGTTAGTTGTATGTGTGAGTTGTTTGTTTGTTGTTGTTGCTTTTTTCCCCCTATGACTTCCTTGAAGACAGAGGTTTTGTCTTGCTTGGTCCTTGCAGCTGAGTGCAAACCAACACAAAATACTCCACTCCACACTTGAACAAAATTTGCGAAATAAGTGTTCTTTATAGTTATTAACAGTTCCTTGCATCCTGAAAACGTCATTTTCAGATAAAATTTGTCATTTTGAACATCAGAGCAACCTTAAGAATTTTGGCTATTTGATAGCAGGAAAAGGGAGGGGCATGGCAATTATTTTATGAATTAATAGAGTCTACCTTCCTCAAAAACAATTTAGGGCAGGTCACAGTGCCCCAGAATAAGCAAAAAGAGGGGGCAACTGGCAAACTTCACCTTACTGGTGCTCAGAAGCCCTGAAGCTATCTCCCCAGAGAGCAGGGCGAAATCAGCTCACAAGAATTCGTATGATAAGAACAGAGGCACCTGAAAAAGCACCAGAACATCAAGGCTTACAATAAAAGTGTCAGCCTCCTGGTGGAGCTTGAGCTGGGCTGCAATAATTTTCTCCCTGATGAACTGACTTCAAAGATTCCTTGGGTCACTTGAAGAACATTTGGTAAAATATGTAAATATTAGTTTCTCTTCTTACCTCTAGTAGAGAAAAAGTGCTTTGAGAGCCTAGCAGAGAAGAGAGCTGTTAAAAAATAATTTTCAGAAAATGGTAAAATCATGGCTCCCATACAGCCATTAAAATGAACATGGGTTATAGAGGTTTTTTTTTTTTTTAATCATATGACATGAGGGAACCAGAGAGATGTTATAAACCAGTTCAAAGGAAAAGTCAAAGCAGCACAAATTCACAAGGATTAAAGGAACGTTGTAAATAGGGCCAAACTACTTTTTTCATGTGGCGGAGGAAGTAAATTAAAATCACTGCTGGATCAGACATAATATACGTATCTATCAGTTGCCTACCACTGTGGCAGAATAGCTCAAAGACATTGCACTGGGCTAGAATCTATCTTATCATCTGGAAGGGATTGCTATGCACAAGGCCAGCTTTCCATTGAAACGAAATTTTTTCTACAGAATTTACTTGACCCAGCTGCCCTAACAGCTTTCTTTAACATAACAGATGTTGCGGCCACGCTTTGGCAAGCAAATGACTGTCATGTCATAATTGAATCCTCTACCGGGATCTGAGATGCCAATATTTCATACTGCCTTTTAAAATGCCACACATGGCAGAAAAAAAAACAACCTTATTTTTTAAAGTTCCTTAGCAGCCTGACATTTTCTATTAGATATTCTCTACCTCTGTGAAGAATCAGGACACAGGGTTTTCCTAATAAACAAGGCCAAATTATTTTCTCAAAAAGTAATACTGACTCTGCTCAAATCCTCGGATGAGTATTCACTTGAGACCCTAGGGTCTTGTGCCATAAATGGTGGAAGACAATTTGGGCCTGAGAAGGTTTGAAGGCTGGTGTTAACTATCACCAGGCTTTGTTCACACTTCCAATAACTGCTTCAGGAACAGCATCTCCCTGATGGGCCCACAGTATTTCTGTTGCTTTAGAACTGCTCCTGGGGTGCCTGGGTGGCTCAGTAGGTTAAGCATCCAACTTTGGCTCAGGTCATGATCTCATGGTCGTGAGTTTGAGCCCTCTGTCAGGCTCTGTGCTGACAGCTCGGAGCCTGGAGCCTGTTTCAGATTCTGTGTCTCCCTCTCTCTCTGCCCCTCCCCCACTCATATTCTCCCTCTCCCTCTCTCTCTCACTCTCTCTCAGAAATAAATAAACATTAAAAATTTTTTTAAAAAGGGGCGCCTGGGTGGCTCAGTCAGTTAAGCATCCGACTTTGGCTCAGGTCATGATCTCACAGTTTGTGAGTTTGAGCCCTGCGTCGGGCTCTGTGCTGACAGCTCGGAGCCTGGAGTCTGCTTCAGATTCTGTGTCTCCCTCTCTGACCCTCCCCCGTTCATACTCTGTCTCTCTGTGTCTCAAAAGTAAATAAACATTGAAAAAAAAATTAAAAAAAATTGTTTTTAAAAATAAAAAAACAACTGCTCTCAGTGGTGTCTGCGCTTTCTCTTTTATGTCAGTTGCCCAACTGGTAGAAACAAAGGTACAGCCCTGCAATGTAGACCTTAGATGCAAAGGGAGGAACAGATGAGGAAGCTGAGCTCTTCTTCCCTTTGTCCCCTTCCCCTGGCAATCAGTAACCTCACCCCTTCGCCATCTTCCTCCTGCACCACCATGGGGTTCTCCCCTTGTTATTCTACCTCAGCCCAGGCACTGAAGAGCCTTTGTTCACTATTCCAACTTGTTTTGCGGGCATATCTCTTCTTTGGGTTTCATCCCCTCAGCTCCCTCCAGGAGCTCCACTCTACTCCCTCCTAGTCTTGGCCCCTCCCTCTCCTCAGCAAGGTTTCTCTTATCTTTTTTTCCAGTCAAGGCAGCTGGCAGCTTTCCTCAGAATCTAAAGACTCATGTAATCTTGAGGGAGGCAAAGGCGGCTGGCAGGAGGGATTAGGATCCCCTTTTCTGAGCAGGGAGGAGGGTGGTTCCTAGAGAGCCAGGCACTCTGTAAACTACCAACGGGCTGCTTTGACCATAAAAGCAGTTCAGCCTGGCCTTTGGTGAATGTCTATTTTTTTTTTTTTTTTCAGTAGAATTGTATCCTCATGGACCCACCAGCGTAAGTTAACAGCAAAATATACATTCCAATAGCTGAATGAGTTGACCTGTTGTATGGGGTTACTTAGTATTGTTCATTTAAATACTGGAGAATGTCTGTCAAATACAATGGTTTTCGCTGTAGCACAGTTGATGTTAAACTGTTCTGACAGTAAGTAGGCAATAGGTTCAGCAGCTCTAAAGGAAAATCGTGGTCTGTATTAATAAAACCATGTCATCAGCATTGAGAAGGGTGCATTCTCTACTATTTACTATGCCTTGCAGCCTCCTCTCTTTTAACAGCTGTATCAAGTTATATATGATGGATCTATAATGCCAAATTAGGACACTACTCTGTTTTATATACATTTAGAATTGGAATTTTGCCCTACCCATAGGAACTCAGAATGTATACCAGGATTATAGAATTTGATAGATAAATAGATTCATTCAAAAGATACTCATTGAGTGCATTATTGTTCTATGAACTGGAGATACAAAATAAATAAGACATGGTCTCTGTGGAGAAGACAGTGCAAATGAGTATTACCGCATTTTCACAAGGTTAGGATATGACTGTCAGTCATTGTATTCTGGTGTCAAGGATTCCTGCAACTTTATTAATTTAAATAGAAATGAAATTCAGTGGTGCTGTTATGTATGATACATGGTCTTATGGGAGCACTAATAAGTGATCTGATCAGAAAATAAAATCACCATAAACCCACATTATTTTAATTCTGATATATTTTTTAAGAAAACAATAAAAGTAACACATGCTTATTGTAAAAAGTCCTACATAATCCCATCACTTCATTATTCTTAACTATGTTTTTATTGGAATAAAGGGAATAATACTGGTCAGTAGTAGATTACTTTTAAAACTTGTTCATTCTTCATGTAAGATAATGAGCTAATTCAGAAAAAAAGGGTTTGCTTAAGTTGGTTGCATCAATCCAACTTGAAGTCTTCCACTGAAATCAATCATAACCACCCCTTTCCCCTAAAAGACAAACAAGTTAAAAAATTATCTGAACTTAATAAGTCAACATGTCACTCCAGGTAAGCCATTTGAAAAGTTGTTTTACAAAATTTGCAGGATATATTTGACTTTTCAGAGTCTTTTTTGGACCAGATGAAATATTAAAGATCAATACGAAATCTGAACAAATTATCAGCAACAAAATTGAATTGGTAATTAATAATTACCAAACAACAAAAGTCCAAAACTGATGGCTTACACAAGTGAATTCTATCAAACATTTAAAGGAAAATTAATATCTATTCTGCTCAAACTATTCAAAAAAATAGAAGAGGAAGGAAAGCTTCCAAAAACATTTTACAACCCCAGCATTACCCTGATACCAAAGCCAGATAAGGAAACCACAAAAAAAGAAAAGTACCGCCCAATATACCTGATGAACACAGATGCAAAAATCCTCAGCAAAATATGAGTAAACTACATTCAAAAATATATTAAAATGATGATTCACCATGATCAAGTGGGATTTATTCTGTGGATGCAAGGGCAGTTCAGTATTTGTAAATCAATCAACATGATATACCACATCAACAAAATTAAGGATAAAAAAAATCACATGATTATCTCAAGAGATGAAGAAAAAGCAGTTGAAAAAATTCAACATGCATTGATGATAAAAACTCTCAACTCACCCATTCATGATAAAAAGTAGGTTTAGAGGGAACATACTTCAACATAATAAAAGCCACGTATGAAAAACCCACAGCTAACACTCAATGAAGAGAAATTGAGAGCTTTTCCTCTAAAATCAGGAAAAAGACAGGGATGTGCACTCTCACCACTGTTATTCAACATAATACTGGAAATCAGAGCCAGAAATCTGATAGCCACAGTAATCAGAGAAGAAAAATAAATTAGAGGCATCCATATTAGTGAAGAAAAAGTTAAACTATCACTATTTGCAGAAGACATGATCTATACATAGAAAACCCTAAAGATTCTACCAAAAACTACAAGAATAAGTAAATTCAGTAAAGTTTTAGGACACAAAATCAATACCCAGAAATCAGTAGTGTTTCTATACACCAATAATGAAGTAGCCGAAAGAGAAATTAAGAAAACAATCTCATTTACAATTGCACCAAAAAGAATAAAATACTTAGGAATAAACCTAACCGAAGAGGTGAAAGACCTGTACACTGAAAACTATAAAACACTGATGAAAGAAACTGAAGACAATACAAACAAATGTAAAGTTATTCCATGCTGGAATTGGATTGGAAGAATTAATATTGTTAAAATGTCCATATTACCCAAAGCAATCTACAGATACAATGCAATCCCTATAAAAATACCAGCAATATTTTTTACAAAACTAGAACAAATAATACTAAAGTTTGTGTGAAACCACAAAAGACCTGAAATAGCCAGAGCAACCTTGAGAAAAAAACAAAGCTGGAGGTATCACAATTCCCGATCTCAAGATATACCACAAAGCTATAGTAATTAAAATAGTATGGCACTAGCACAAAAACAGACACATAGGTCAACAGAACAGAACAGAGAGCCCATAGATAAACCATGATTATATGGTCAATTAATCTATAACAAAGGATGATGAATATACAATGGGGAAAAGACAGTCTCTTCAATAAATGGTGCTAGGAGCAAGACAGCTATGTGTAAAAGAGTGAAACCGGTCCACTTTCTTATAGCACACACAAAAAATAAACTCAAATGGATTAAATACTGAAGTGTATGACCTGAAACCATAAAAAAATACTTAGAAGAGAACATAGGCTGTAATTTCTCTGACAATGGCTGTAGTAACATTTTTCTAGGTACGTCTCCTGAGACAAGAGAAATAAAAGCAAAAATAAACTATTGGGACTATATCAAAGCCAAAAGCTTTTGCACAACCATGAATAAAACAAAAAAGGCAGTCTACTGAAGATATTTGCAAATGATATACCTGATAAGGAGCTAATATCTAAGAATATATAAAGAACTTATACAACGCACCACCAGAAAAACAGCCAACCTGATTAAAAAATGGGCAGAGGACGTGAATAGACATTTTCCCAAAGGAGACATCCAGATGGCCAACAGACACATAAAAAGATGCTCAACATCACTCATCATCAGGGAAATGCAAATAAAAACCACAAGGAGATATCACCTTATACCTGTCAGAATGGCTAAAATCAAAAAGACAAGAAATAACAAGTGTTGATGAAGGTGTGGAGAAAAGGAATCTGCCCACGGGAATCCCTGTTGGTGAGAATGTAAACTGGTGTAGCTACTGTGGAGAATACTATGGAGGTTCCTCAAAAAAATTAAAAATAGAAATATGGTATCATCCAATAATTTCACTATTAGGTATTTACCCAAATAAAAATGAAAACCCTAATTTGAAAGGATATATGTATCCCTATGTTTATTGCAGCATTATTTACAATAGCCAAGATATGGAAGCAATCTAAGAGTCTATCAATAGATGAACGGATAAGGGAGGTGCTGCGTAAAATACTATGCAGCCATAAAAAAGGATGAGATCTTGCCATTTGCAACAACACAAATAGACCTAGAGGGTATTAGCTAAGTGAAATAAGTCAGGCAAAGAAAGACAAATACAATATGATTTCACTCATAACTGGAATTTTTAAAAAATGAATAAACAAAAAGCCAAATCAGACCTATAAACACAGAGAACAAACTGATGGTTGCCAGAGGGGAGGAAGGTGGAAGGATGGGCAAAATGGGTGAAGGGACGTGGGAAATACAGGCTTGCAGTTATGAAATGAATAAATCACAGGAATAAAAGGCACAGTATAAGGAATATACTCAGTGATATTAGAACAGCCTTGAATGGTGACAGAGGGTAACTACACTTGTGGTGAGCATAGTATAATATATAAGCTTGTTGAATCACTATGTTGTACACCTGGAACTAGTGTAATATTATGTGTCAACTACACTTAAGCAAAAAAATTAAGATAAAAAAAGTTTTTAATCTATGCAAAAAACATGTGAAAAGTGAAGATTCTTATTATCTTTTTTTCCAGTATTAAAAGAAGTGAGTGCAGATTTTTTTTTTAAAGGGATTTTTTCCCTGGATTAGCACTCTAAAATTCAACACCAGGTTTTTCTCTAGTTTACCTCAATCTCTGACTTTGGTCAAGTCGTCTCTCTGCACCTAAGTTTTCTCACCCAAATCACACTAACCACTAGAAAGTGATGAAAGCCAAATCACAAGTAGGGATTTAAGAGGATAATTAAGTTTAAATTTTAGGAAAAAAATAAGCTACAGATACTGAATCCCTTTAAGACAGCAAAGGCATCACAAATAACTGTTTCTTCACATCTCTGATCTATAATTTATTCACCCCTAAAATGAAGGGTTTAGTTAAATGATCTCCTGGGTTTCATGTGGTGGTAAAATTCTATTACCATATTGTTTCTATTATCATGAATATTATGTCCAGAAAGGTAAGAAAGAAAATAGCAGACAAGCAACATAAATGGTATATCCATGGTAAACATACCTAAACTCTTCCAGGTTAGCTTCTCCAATAAGCAAGTGAAATCCCAAAGAGGTTTAGCTGGTGGTAAAAGGGTACTCTGAAACCTATACTCTGACCCAGGCACAAAGTCAAGGAATTAATGTAGACAGAACCACAACCAAGTAGACATGGTGGCAGAGGGACTCGTTTAGAGTAGACTGGAAAGGAATTTGCTATTTTCTTCACTCTAGTTTTATTGAAACCAATAGGAAAATTGTATTTAATAATGCAATATCAAAGCAAACACAGCATTAGGCATTTCTCTAGGCCATTCATAATCTTCTTGGGTGGCTGACAGCCCTCTGCTTCCAGTGTATTTTAGGTGTGTACTAATGGCTTAGTACAATGAAGTATCTTAATGGCATATTTATTGAAGCACTTAATCTACTCTTGGGGGGTGAAGAGATCAAGTGCATCTCTGTTGAAGCACAGAAGCTTGTTAGAGACTGTATAATGACTATTACAGGCTAGAGTCCACAGACTCACCCTGTGGTTTTGTTGATAACCTCGACTTGTCAAAGTTCTAATTTGTCACCAGGCATTTTGAATGAGAACCTCAGACATTTCATCAATACCTGTCAATCCACACCCAGCAAAGAAAGCGATACAGTGTCAAGCAAAGGATTTCACTTAATGAGCTGGCCATAAACCTGTCATGGGTTGTTTTTACCTAGCTTCCGTTCTTTCACTGCTTCCCAAGCCAGATCCCACCAAATACTCAGGGTTAAACAGAATCACTCAGAGTTGAGAGAAATCCCCATAGACTTCCCCACCACCCAACTGTGTAACCTACCAGAGAATTGGCTGGCCCATAGGGCTTTGGTTTATTTGTCTGTTAAATAAAGAGATGAAACTAAGTGGTTTTGAGAGCTAACATTCCATAATTCTATCTCACTTTTTCTTTCAGTAACTAGTAGTTTGAAGAACCCTGAGTAAAGTCAAATTTCCAATTTTTGCCTCAAGGAAATTTGATTTTTTTCTTTTTTTTTATAAAATAAAATCTCTATGGTTCAAGAAAAGCTGAAGGCACCTATTTTAGCTTTACTCGTTTAGGGAAGTATTTAAAGAATGAAACCAGGAATGGCTGCTATTTAAAGAAGCAGTCACACACACACAAAAAAAAAAAAAAAAAAAAGATAAAACTTATGATGATTATAATAAAATTGCCTTCAATGAAATAACTTCCCATTTGACTGTATCTTCTTTTTAAACCTACCTATGTAGGTATAAATACTATGCCAGCATCTCTGTGTTATAAACCAGCTCACAAAAGGGACCCTGTAAATGAATTATTTTTATTGTAATTAAGGGGTCTAAAAAAAAAAAGGCTAGTTGTGAAAAGGACCTTGGAATTGAAAATCATGCCTATATACTACCTAAGGAAAAATATATATGAGTAAAACTATATTCAGCTTCACTGTTGGACACATAATTGCTAATCATATAATTACTAACTGTGTAATTCCCAGCATTTTCAGTCCAAGCAAAAGAAAGAAGATTAAAGTGTTTTTTGGGTTTGTTTGTTTTTTTAACATTTATTTATTATTGAGAGACAGAGCATGAGCATGGGAGGGGCAGAGAGAGGAGGAGACACAATCAGAAGCAGGCTCCAGGCTCTGAGCTATTAGTACACAGCCTGACGCAGGGCTGAAACTCACAAACCGTGAGATCATGACCTGAGCCGAAGTCGGACACTTAACCAACTGAGCCACCCAGGCGCCCCAAAGATTAAAGTGTTTTTAACGAAAAACAACACATGTAATCAATAATGTATACGTCAGGGAAAGGAGAGGTACTATGCAAGAAATGGGTTTTACAACAAGGGTCCAATAGGGAGACGGAGTAGGGTTGAAAGAACAGATTCTTGAATCGAGCTGAGTGACTCACCTCTTGGTCTGAACCGCATGGAACAGTTTAGCTAAGTCCTACAGAAGGAATTGAATTCCTTCTCCAGGAAGTGGCCTGCTCTTAGGCTATAGTGGGATTAGACCAGTTATTTCTAAGTTTCTTCAAGTCCCTTTTTTCACTGATTCCTGGAAATTTCATACTTTTTTTAAATGCTTATTTATTTTTAGAGAGAGAGAGAGAGAGAGCAGGGGAGGGGCAGAGAGAGAGGAAGAGAAAGAGCCCTAAGTTGGCTCCATGCTGTCAGCACAAAGCCCAACGTGGGGCTTGAACCTCGAACCGTGAGATCATGACCTGAGCTGAAGTCCAACACTCAACCGACTGAGCCACCCAAGTGCCCCTAAATCTTGGAACTTTCAAAGACTCATCCAAATGAAGCCCATGCCTGGTCTGAGGCACACCTGCCACAGAGAAAGCCTTCTGTCACATGCAGTTCCATCTCACCTCAAGCAGTTTATTCAAGATTCTGGCCTTTCCGGTTTCTGAGCTCAGATTTTCATCCCAACTACTCCATCTCCTAGAAATACCTAATGGACTATTAAAGAATTGGCAAAGAGTAAAAGAAATATGTCATAGCTGGTATTTTTATTTTGGTTAGAAAAATTCACAGGTTATTTTAATTCACTGCTATAGTTCTTAGCCCATTTTAGAGGAGCAGTTGGGGTCTGGAAATTTTTTAGTTAGCTTTTCTCTAGACTACCTGAAAATCATTAAAATTGTATCCCCAATTGGTCCCACAGTTAATTAACTGTTCTTTGCAAAATCTTTCTGTAAAGATTCAGTGTAAAACACATTTTATTTCCCATTTTGCTTGTGATCCTAAGTTATTTAGTGGCTCCGCTTAGGCTAATCTTGACCTAATTCTCATAAAAATAAACACCGTGATGTTAGAGTTCACAACCTTTGGGCATCACAGCTGCACTCTTGGGGCTAACACTGCTCTTGTGGGAATGACACAAGAAATACAGAGCACCCAAGTTCTAGGAAGAACTTGAATTATGTGCAGCCCCACATAATTCCCACCAGATGAGGAAGGTGTTTAAATCTTATAATCCTGTTTTAGGAATCTCCTACTGTATCATGTTGAAATGTTCTTTGAAGCTGGCATTTATTACACGGTTACCATCCAGCGGCAATAAGTTAAATGTTTGTTTAGTGATAAGGCCTCCACCTACTCCATTCACCCTTGATCCTGCACTTCTGAGACCCAGAACATACACAGGAAGAGAAAGCAAAGTTAGTTAACAGAAGTAGACTGAGAATTGATTAACTATTAGTTGTCCCTCTGATTAACAGTGATAGTCCTAATGATTCCATGAAGTTTCAAAAAGTTTCAAAAAATTTAATATTAATAATATGAAAACCCAAGAACCCACATTAAAATAGAATGCTTTCATTGGCATTTGGTTACGAATGAGTTGAAATAAGGAAAAAAACACTAGATCAGGAGTCAGAAGACCTGCTTCTGGTTGCTTATGGTTTCCGTTTCATCTGTTTTACGGGGCGACACCTGCCTTACCTGCCTGACAAGGTTGCTTTAAGCATCTAAAGCAGTGGGCATGAATGTTCCTTGTAAACAAGAATGTGCTTTAAAAAATATTTTAATAATTCACTTTCCTCTTATGTGTACAGAAAATGAAATACATTTTTAAAAGAACTTTTTATGGGATGCCTGTATAGTTCAGTCGGTTAAGTTTCCGACTTTGGCACAGGTCATGATTTCGAGGTTTGTGAGCTTGAGCCCCAAGTCGGGCTCTTCGCTGACAGCTCAGAGTCTGGAGGCTGCTTCAGATTCTGTGTCTCCCTCTCTCTCTCTGCCCCTCCTGCTCCCCCATCTTTCTCTCAAAAATAAATAAACATGAAAAAATAATTTTTTAATATATAAAAGAACATTTTATTACAAAGTTTCAAAAGGACTGCAAAAGATTCCCAATCAACTTTTCTACTGGATAGCAAGGTAGCAGCTGCCCAAGGAACCAGAGAGCAGAGAGCTGAAAATCCAGCATCAGGGAGAACACTGAAAATACTTGAACATTTCTAAGAAAGTTTGAAGAAAAAGAGATTCAATGTTTTCCACAAGACCTAATTTCAATTTAATTACTGATTTTTAACTACAAAGCAGCAAAATATTCACACAAGCAAAGCTATTTATTGGCCACCCCAGGGCACTTGTCCTTAGATTGGCCCCTTCTCACATCTTTACAATGTTTTTGGACACCTGTGAAATTCTGAAGGTAAAAGAAAATGTCTGCTCACACCCCTACTCATGCCTGTAGGTTCTCTAACCCAACATTATTATTAATTTGTTAGTAGCTATTAATTTATTAATAATTATGTTACCTTCATAGCAGGATTTAGATTAGACATTTAGATGACAAATGGTAAACTGGATAGATGAAGTATTATTTTAATTGAGATTATACTAATACATGTATGATTTATTGTGAATCCAATGGAGGGCCCTAAAGGTCTAAATGCCTCAGGTCCAGAATTACTTAAACAAGGCCAAAATAATTAAACTCAAGCCTCAGTATGAAGTAGAAACAATAGTTCAAGACGAAGTTTGGAGATATGTGAGTTTCTCTAAGAAAGAGTAGGGGAAAGAAATTCCTTGTTCTTTATAAGGCTCTGTTTAAAGTAAATCACATTGATTTATTTTCAAACAAAGTTGTAAAGTCACGAAATAGTCATGCAAGCCCCTTATTCTCTAAGAAGTTACAGAGAGAAATAAATATGTGAATACTTTTGTCTGTATTCAATTAATTGTTCCTGTTTTCTATCTCTCTGTCTCTCCATCCCTCCTCTCCATTCTTCCTTCTTTTTCTTTTTTTAAAAAAGCAACAGGCTTAGTCTATAAAAAAGTAGGAAGGAATATAGCCTGGTCACCTTTCCATATTTCTTTATCCTTGTGTCCCCATCCTGTAACACGCCCTCTCCTAACAGTAGTGATGTGTGAGGGAAGGTTTTATTTGATAAGGTCAAAGGTGAGAATCCCAGGCAACATTGTCTTTTTAATAGTCTTTGGTATGACAGAAAACATAAAACCAGAGGCCACATACCTATCTTATCCACACATACCATCAACATCAATAGGTACCTCACTACAACCTCAGGCAGTTTATTCTAACAAGCATTCTGCCCTCCAACCACCCCTGTATCCTGGTGACCCAGCTTGCTTTTGACTGCTCACCCATTCCTTGTATTTTCCTCTTGTCTATGGTTTGTAAACAGAAATCAGCTAAATCTTACATTTCATAACAGCTACATGAATATTTCTGATGCTTAAGTAATATTAAATGATTATTGCAACGCAGTATCAATACAAGATGGCATTAATTTTTTTTTCTAATGTTTATTCATTTTTGGAGAGAAAGAACATTAACAGGGGAGGGGCAAAGAGAGAGGGAGACACAGAATCTGAAGCAGGCTCTAGGCTCTGAGCTATCAGCACAAAGCCTGACGTGCGGCTTGTACTCACGAACCATGAGATCATGACCTGAGCTGAAGTTGGACGCTTAACCAATTGAGCCACCCAGGCACCCCAATACACGATGGCATTTTGTAGACAGAGACAGAGAGAGGAAAATTACTTCAGAGTTACTTAACAGTAAATATTCAATTTAGTCATTTAGTAGCTGTGTAATTTTGTCAAATTAATGTTTGTTTCCTTCATTCTACAAGGAGCGTATAATAATTATAAGATTATTATAGGCATTAACTATGATAATACATAAAGAATGCTTCATAATGACTAGCACAAAGAAAGCACTCAGTCAATGTTAACTATTTTTAATGAGGACAAGAGGCAGTCTATGCAGGGACTAGAACACCAGGCCTAGGTACACACCTGTAAGAACCTGGGTGCCTCCACATCCCAGCCCTGCCTACCTTTCATATTTCAGTGTTAAAAGGTGTGAGTGAACAAGAGTACTGAACAGCAACACTTGCAATGAGCAAAAACACTTTTAAAAGGGACTTTTTTAGCCAAGATGATTTGGATTTAACCTGTTGCTATTCTGAATAATGCTAGAATTACTCCCTAAGTTGTAAATAGCATGATCACTGGATAGGCCGGAGTTTGTGGTCAGTCATATAATATTTTTAACAGGCATGGGGAAATAAAATCTAATAAGGAAATAACTAAATGTTAGTGTAGTTGAAATAGCGTTACTTTACTTCTTTAACGTGGAAAATTATCTTTTCACTTGACAAATGCACAGGACAGTGGCCAATGCCTTGTGTATCTTCTAGTTACATGAAATTAAAGCTATGGCATAATTTCATTATGGTGATAATTCCCTTTACAGTCATTTTTACTATGAAACATTTCATATATTTGTAAAATGTAGAGAAGATAGCCCTTGCGTATACACTACTCAGCTTAAGAAATAAAATCTTATAAATGTATCTGAAGCCTCCCCTAATGATCTCATTTCTAATTCCTCTTTCCCCTAGGCCCCAAGGTAGCCCACTGAATTTGGTGTTATTTACTCACATGGGATACATTTTCAAGATTATTTTCTCAGACTAATATAAAAGGGCTCGTCTTCTATCAATATTTAGAGTTAATTACTCTCTTTGTGCCTCTGAGTAGAATTTACAATGTGGCAAGGTCTAGTAACATCAGAATTATTTTTTAAATTAAATCAAAAGAGGGAAAATATCCCATTGTCAGCCCCATCCAACTGTGAAATGCAATGCCCTTAAAAAAAAAAATAAGGTCAAGCATATTTGGAGATGAAAGGGCGGGCCTACGCCGGCAGACTCCATCTTATTCTGTGTCCTTCACCTAGACCACGAGTAACCTCTCGCTCACCCGTTCAAACTTCCTGATCAAAACACGCCCAGCGACCTGCATAACAGGACTCTGACCCTTCCCCAGCCAATCGGCCGAGGCCACGACCCTTACCCAGCCAATCGGCTGAGGCCACAGCCATTACCTCACCAACTGCCCCTAGACCCCAATAAAACCTTTGTGCTTTTGAAACTCGCTCTCTCTCCCTGGTATCTCACCGCTGTGTCGGTGCAGGTAGGGGATTGAGCTTCAGCTAGCTCGAATAAAGGCTCTGTTGCTTTTGCATCGGACTCGGGCTCCCTAGTGGTCTTTGGGGATCACAAATTCTGAGCATAACAGAGATATGTGGAGAAAAAACTCTACAGTGAAAGGAACAATCCAAATGACAGCCCTGCCTTAGTTTAAAATTTTTTTTTTTTTTTCAACGTTTATTTATTTTTGGGACAGAGAGAGACAGAGCATGAACGGGGGAGGGGCAGAGAGAGAGGGAGACACAGAATCGGAAACAGGCTCCAGGCTCTGAGCCATCAGCCCAGAGCCCGACGCGGGGCTCGAACTCACAGACCACGAGGTCGTGACCTGGCTGAAGTCGGTCGCTTAACCGACTGCGCCACCCAGGTGCCCCAGCCCTGCCTTAGTTTAAAGCTAGGTTCTCTTTTCTGCTTATTATGGATCTTTGATAAGAAATACAATTGCTGAGAAGTCTGTTTTGCTTGCTGTTTGCTACGAGCATTGTGAGGCCTTTCCTGAATGTAACCCACTGTGTAGTAGAATGGGTTGTAAACCTTCCTAAATGTAGTCTGATATGTAATGGAATGAGTGATTGTACATGAACTAACCGGCATTTCTCGCTTCTGTAAACCTGCTTGCTTAGCACATTCCTTACCTACCCCCTTCCCCCTTCCCCCTTTTTTCCTCCCGCCACAAGTAACGGACAAAGCCTTCCCGCCAAAGGACAGACAAAGGACGCCCAATCAGAGAACAACAAATGTCCTTACTTTAAAACCAACTAATCAGGCCCCTCATAATTTGAAACCTCCCCTGTGCTATTTGTCTCTGTCTATAAAAACGCTGTACCAACCCTGATTGAGGCCTCTTAGCGTCACCGGCAACGAGTGCGCAGAGGTCCAGGTTCGAACCTGCAATAAACGACCCTTGCCGCTTGGCTTTGACTTACGACTCTGGTGGACTTTTGTGGGAGGTTTCGGAACTTCAGGCATTACAACAGATGTGGAAAGAATTCAAGAATTGAGTTTCAGAAATATGGCAGATTATACATTAAAAATTCCTCCTGCTAGATTAGTTAGGGATGCTGAGAAGGATTACACCAGCTTTAAAAAATGCACAGCTAAACCGATATAAAAGACAAATATCCAGGTGTCAGGAATAATGAAGCAACTGAAACAGGGACTGGCAAATGAGTAGGCTACCTTGCCTTTGCCTTGATGATGGGTGGTGAGTAACAGTCACAAGCTAGGAATTTGGCTTTTAAGGGAATGCAAAGGACAGGAGATGGGAACTTGGCTATTGTAAGGAGGAGAATTGAAGTTAAAATCCCTGCATAAAACTAGAAGGGCTTAAAGTCTCAGAGGAAAAAAAAAAAAAAAAAATCTCCCAACCAGTAAAAGAACACCATAGACAATAGGGAAACTGGTTTATCTGTGCTTGGGCTCTAAGTGAGTTATTTTATATAAATCCCTTGAGAATGTATAAAATCTGGGCCTGCCCAACACAGAGAACTGAATTTATATCACATGTGGTCTACAAAGCCACAAGTCAAAAAATTACAAAGAACTAAGTCCTAAGCCAGAGATCTCCAATGAGTATACACAGAAGTAAACCCAAAACTATGCTAGAAGAACACTCTACCTTAAGCTGAACAAGAATTTTATAGATAAATTCATAATCCAAGATTTAAGACAAAAAAGAAAACAAAAAACAGTGGATTAAAACACCCAAGAAATGAACACAATAGAAATGTCTGATAGAGGGGCTCCTGGGTGGCTCTGTCAGGTGTCGAACTCTTGGTTTTGGCTCAGATCATGATCTCACAGTTCATGAGTTTGAGCCCCACATTGGAATCTGTGCTGACAGTGTGGAGTCTGCTTGGGATTCTCTCTCTCTCTCTCTCTCTCTCTCTGCCCCTCCCCCACTCATGCTCTCTTTCTCTCAAAATAAATTAAAAAAAAATCTGATCGAGACTACTAAATAATCATGACTAAAAGAATTATCATATATTTTAACTAATTAATCTAAAACTCCCTAAAATTCTAATTACTAATACAAAGCTGCATTTCTTAACATACACAAATGAAAAATGGATGAGTAGTCACTCAAGGAAAGATTAATAATTGTATTGGGGAGAAGATCAGGGCAAAACAAGAAATAGGAAATATTGAATTATTCGCCACTGAATTACTTTGGCACCATGTAAGAATATAAAATTGTAAATGCACTTAATAGGTAGTTACTGTAAGGCAATATGGCTTCCCCTTGGAAATGTGTAAATTGAGGCTTTTTCATCAAAAGTACCTGCAAAAGCATCGACATGAAGCAAACACCTACCTATATAGGATCTAGAGGATCTTCGTCTATACATCAAAGCAAACACAGTAGTTTGAAAGTTGGAAGAGGTAGTGGTGAAAAAAATGTTGTACTCATCTTTAAATTTTCTCTTTGGGGCACCTGGGTGGCTCAGTCAGTTAAGCATCCAACTTTGGCTCAGGTCATGATCTCACAGTTCGTGAGTTCAAGCTCTGCATCGGGCTGTGTGCTGACAGCTTGGGGCCTGGAGTCTGTTTTGGATTCTGTGTCTCCCCCGCTCTCTCTCTGCCCCTCCCTGGCTCTCACTGTCTCTCTCTCAAAAATAAATAAACATTAAAAAAATTTAAATTTTCTCTTATATTTAACTACTTGTAATGCTTTATAAATTAATAATCAACATATTCATCATTGTCTCCTTATCTGATTTATTATTGAGGCCCCATCTAATAGACACCTATATAAACATCCTAGAATGTTATCTGTATCTGTTTGTTGATTCCCTTTTACCTAAACCTCCTCCCAGACACATGAATTCATAGACAATGAATTTTGTCTATTTTATATTTCTAGTGATTTCCACTGCCATATTCCTATCTGGCCCCTCATCACATCTCACCTGGGTTTTTCATTTAGTCATCAAATATTTCATTGCAAGCTTACTATGTTTCAGGTACTGTTGTTCCAGATGTTGTTCCTGTTGTTTCAGGTAATGTTGTAGTAAAACTAAGATGTAGAAAACTAAGACGTTTTCAGAACCTATCTTCATTGCCTCCAGTGCTTCCTACTCCAGTTGAATCTTAATGCTTTAACCTTCTTAAAACACATATCACTCACCTACCTGCTCAAAACCTTCAAGGGTTTCCTGAAAGAAGATACAGGCCAAATGTTTTACTTTGACATTAAAAGGCCTCCAAAATCTGGCCCCAAACCACCTTTACTTAAAGTTTTCTCTCACTGCTCCCCAGACATTTACTTGCATTGGTTTGAGAAGCAATATCTTGTTATTGTTTTTTAAGTTATAATTATTTAAGTAATCTCTACACCCAACATAGGGCTCAAACTCAGAACCCTGAGATCAGGAGTCACATGCTTTTCCAACTGAACCAGCCAGGATCCCCAAGAAGCAGTATCTTTCAAATAAGCCATATAGATTTCTTCCTCCCGGAAATCCAAACTGAGTAAAAAACAAAACCCATTTTTATTCTATTTACAAAAAACAGATAAGGGATATAAATATATGAAATGTTGAAAGTAAAAGAAGGGAAAAAGATATAACATTCAACACTAATCAAAGGAAAACTGGTATAGCTTTATTAAATCAGAAGAGTAGATTCTATGGCAAAAAAATACTGCTAGAGACAAAGAAGTACACTTCATCATAAATGATTTGATTCATCAGAAAGATATAACAATTCTAAATGTGTATGTACTTAATAACATAGTTTCAATATATATAAAGAGAAAAATGACAGAATTATAATGAAAAGTAGATATCCACAATCATGTGGAAGATTTTCATAAATCTTTCTTTTTATTATTATTGCTATTATTTTAAATGTTTTATTTATTTTTGAGAGAGAGAGACAGAGAGACAGAGTGTGAGTGGGGGAAGAGCACTCGAGAGAGAGGGAGACACAGAATCCAAGGCAGGCTCCAGGCTCTGAGCTATTAGCACTGAGCCTGACACAGGGCTTGAACCCACAAACTGTGAGATCATGACCTGAGCTGAAGTAGGACGTTTAACTGACTGAGCCACCCAGGCACCCCCATACAACTTTCTTATTAACTGATAGAATGAACAGACAAAAAATTCAGTTGAATATAAAATATTATATAATTATATAAAATAATTAATAAACCTGATCTAATTAACATATATGGAGCACTGCAACCAAAAACTATAGAACACATACAATTTTTTTATGAAACACTAATAAAAATTACGCATATGCTGGGCTATTAAAGCAAGTTGCAACAAATTTCAAAATATGTTCTTTGACCAAAGAGCAATTATGCTAGAAATTAGTGATAAAAGATACACTGAAAATTCCCATTTATCTGGAAAGAAAATTATGAAATGTACTTCTAAATAACCCATGGCTCAAAGAGAAACTTTCTAATAGATATTAGAACATATTCTAACTGAATGACAGTAGATAATTATGTATTAAAACATGTAAGATCAACCAGAGCTGTACTTGGAGAGTAATTCACAGCTTGAAGTACATATTTTAGACAAGAAGAATGCTGAAAATCATTAATCTAAGTATTCATCTCAAAAACTTAGAAAAATAAGGGAAATTAAGCCCAAAGAAAACAGAAGAAAATAATAACAGAAAGTAATGAGATAGAATATGTGCACTAGAAAGGATAAATAAAGCCAAAAGTTGTTCATAGAAAATACTAACAGAATTGATAAATTTTTGCTGAGACTAATGATAAAGAAAAAACATATCACAAATAACCAATATCAGGAATGATGAGGGACCTAACAATACAAATCCTAGACATTATAAAGATAACCAAATGATATGAATAACTTCATGCCAATAAATTTGAAAATGTAGATAAAATGGATAAACTCCCAGAAGAATATAAATTACGAAAACTTACACAAGAGGAAGTACAAAGATCTGAATAGTTTTCCATCTATTTAGAATTAGAAGCCAAACCATAATTATGTCTTCACAATGAATGTTATAATTCATTTAAGGAATTATTCTAAGCTCACACAAACTCTTTCAGAAAACAAACAAACAAAAACTTTCTCATTTATTTTATGAAGCCAAAACATGACAAGGACAGCACAAAAAGGAATATTACAGGCTAATCTCACTTATGATGCAAAATCCCCTGATGCACATGAATGAAAAATTTCTAAACTAATTTTTACCAAATCAAGTTCAGTGATTCATAACAAAAGATAATGCCTATAGCCAAGTTGAATTTATTCCAGAAAGCAGGTTATTCAACATGTAAAATTCAACCAGTGTAATTCAACATAATAATAAAAAAGAATAAAATCATAGGGTTATTTCAACAGATACAAGAAAAGCATTTTATACACTCAGTATTCATTCATAATTTTAAAACAAACAAAAGATTTTGGTAAACTAGAAATAGAAGGGACTAGCATTAATTTTGTTAAGGGTTTCTTGAAAAAACCTAAGCATTCTCAAAAAAAAAATAAATAAATCCAAGAAAACATCATACAAAGTGATGAAATCTTAAAGCTTTCCCACTGGGATCAGAAACAAGGTAAGAGTGACTGCTCTCAATGTTCAATTTAATATCTCAGACTTCTATTTAATACATTACTGGAGGACATAACTAGTTTAATAAGGAAGAAAAATAAATTAAAAATATAAGGAAAGGAAAAAATAGGCATGACTTAAAGATGTAAAAAAATTAAAAGAATCTACAGAAAAGTTATTTTAATTAAGAGAGAAGTTAGGTGTGCCTGGGTGGCTCAGTCAGTTAAGCATCCGACTCGTGATATCTGCTCAGGTCATGATCTCGCAGTTGTGGGCTTGAGCCCAGCATAGGGTTCCATGCTGACAGAGAGGAGCCTGCTTGGGATTCTTTCTCTCCCTCCTCTTTGCCCCTCCCCCACTCCCCTGCTCATGCTCTCTCTCTCCCTCTCTCTCTCTCTCTCTCTCTCTCTCTCTCTCTGTGTCTCCCAAAATAAAATAAACATTAAAAAAAGTGAAGTTAGAAAGTTGCTAGTTATAAAGTAAATTTACAAAAATCAATCTTATTTCAATTTACCAAAACAAACTTCTTTTTAAGTATCATTTATAATGGCCTCAAAAATATCAAATTCCTAGGAATAAATCTATAAAAAAATATGTCTCTCAAGAAAACTATAAAACACTTTTGTAAGACATTAAACATACAGAATCTCATAAAGTCTCAAACATACAGAATCTTCTATAAATTAGAAGACTCAATATTATAAAAATGTTCTCAAATTAATCTATAGATTCAAAGCAATCCCAATAAAAATTCTATACAGATTGTGTGTGTGTGTAACCTGATAAGGTGAATATAAAATTAATATAGTAATGAAAAAGGCCAAGAATAGTTGAAACAGTTAAAAAAGAACAAGCTGGAAGAACTTGATCTATTTGATGTCAAACGTATTACAAATCAGCAGTAATAAAGACTGTGTTGTCTTGATATAAGAATAGACAAATTGAATAGAAGAGGCAGCTCAAAAACACACCACACACATATGGATACTCAATTTAACAAAAAGGTGCCACTGCAGAATGATGGGAAAAGATAGTCTTCAACAAAAAATTCCCTATCTATGTAGGGAAAGAAAAAATTTAATTCCTATCATATGAGGTAGATTACAGATCTAAATCTGCACAACAAAGCAACTAAAGCTTTTAGAAGATAATATAAGATTATGAATCTTCATGATGTTCAAATCAGAAAACATTTCTTAGCACAAAAAACCAGTAAACATCATGGAAAAGATAATAAATTGGTTTACATTCAAAATAACGGCAATTTCTATACCCTGCTATTGAAATGTGAATGGAAACATCTACTTTGGAAATGGATTTGGAATTATCTACAAAAAGTGAGCATATATATTCCCTTTGAGCCAGCTATGTGACTCCTACATACATATCTAAAAACAAAAAATGCACATGCAAAAGGAGTCAAAAGACAAGCACCAGAATTTCATACCAGCATTACTGTAATAGCCTGAAACTGAAAACTTCAATACCCAACAGTAGAATGGATAAATAAAGGCATATTTCTACAATAAAATACTACACATATAGCAGCAAAAATGAACAAACAATACCTACAAGCAGTAACATGGATATGTATTACAAATATCATGCTGAGTAAAAGAACACCAACACAAAAGACAATATATTTTACCTTTGTATATACATATGTACATAATGTACATTACATTAAACATAGGTGAAACTCAGCTGCACCATTTAACTCAGGGTAGAGGCTAATCTTGGAGAGGAGGAGAAAAAAGTGGTTGAGAGCAAACACAAAGAGAAGTTTCAGGGTACAAAGGTGTCCTAACGTTTGGCATGTACATGGGTGTCCACTTTAACCTAATTCATTGAGCTGGTGTTTGGTGCACCTCACTATATGTACATTATGCTTCACACACACACACACACACACACACAGGAAAAAAACTAAAAAAAAAAAAAAAAAAAAACAAGAAAAAAGGCTGACACAATATGCCAAAGATTATTGTAGATATGACGATCCTGGTGCTCATCTAATTCCTATAAAACCAAGTTGCTTTCTTCTAGCACACAAATAATAAAAATTTTCACATACAGAACATTTCCATTAAAATAGTATTTCCTGTTATTGTATTCAATAGCTACAGAGTATATGCAAAATGGTTACTATTATTGAAAACGAGAAACAGCTTACACCATATTGTTTCTTCATATCACTGGTGTAACTCATGCTTCATTTGACATATCTTTAAAAAGAATCATAGTATGAATAATACTGTTTCAAAGACTTGTTTGGTTTTAAAACAAGGCTTTCTTATTTTGAATCCAAAAGTAATTAGACATAAGACAAGCACAAATTGGACCCAAAGGAATCAAGTTGTGTTCCTACTAATGATGATTGTCTTTAAACACACAACATGCCACAGTCCAAGAACTCAAATATTTTTGTAATAGCCGCTTGAGAGCCTTATTTGGAGCTGTGTATGATTTCTGATGGTCTTGCTTACAAGCGTATTTTTCTAAGAATTCCATTTATCTAAATCTCTGGAATGGAAGGAGGGAGCCTGGAACAATGGATCCAAATTGGGCAGACATTTCTAGGATTCCACAAGCATCTAAGGAACATCCTTTGGAAAAATGCAGATTTTCACCCAACTTTTTACCCCAGGCAAACTTCTGATAACCTCCTCCATGGTCCGATGATTATAATTTGATAATTATATATGAAAAATATTAAATATTTTAATTTACATGAAATTGTTTCAAAAAGTAGAGTGTCTATTCCACAGTCTCCTTTACAATGTAAAATGGTAGTAGGTGTTAGGCTACCTATAATGCCTCTATTTTCCTCCAAAGTTTTAATATAGCATTAAATATAAGAATTAGGTAAGGGTATGGATATAAAACTATAGTTATAACAGGGTAAGATTAAACTTTTACTGCACCCTATCCTATCTATTTTCCATCCGATAGCTTAAAGATGTTACAGATTACTCAGGTTAGCACCCCACGGTACCACATGTAAATATAACCTCCTCACTCCACAAATGTGTAGTTTTCCATGCCTAAAGTGCCCTCCCATTTCACCTCTACTTAAATTTGCATATTGCTTTAGAACTAGCATGTAAATTTAGGAACACTTCTTTCTACCCCCAATGATTCCTAACTGGAAGGAAGCTCAATGTCTTTACTCTGAGCCTCTCTCCACCCTGTCACACCATCCCTGAGGAGGTAAACATCTGATTTGTAAATATATATTGAGAATACATGGCTCTGTTCCATCCTCTGTCTTCGAGGCAGCTTCCTGCCTCTTCAATGTGCAACCAGCAATGACATGAATCTTAGGGATTCATTATTAGAAATCCAAATTAGCTACAACTTGAAAATATATCCATCTGCCTTTCAGGAAAAAAGGTAATTATTTTGGCTTTCATCTTCACTAATGTGTTTCTCTACTTGTACAGAACCTAGGAAGGGGGCCTCTTCAGATAACCCTGCATACACGAGTATCTATGTCTTCCATAAGACCCCTTACTAACTACACTAGGCACTGGTGATATTTGCCCTTGTTAAAATAACATTTATTATGTTTCACTCAGTACTACTTTACACTGAGTAGGTATGAATGTCTCTGTGTGTCCCCAGTCATCGTCAGCTAGACTGTAAATTCTTTCTGAATAAGCAACATGTTTTCTTATTTGTATTCTACACTGTATTCAATAGTACATCTTGATTGCTTGAAAAAAGATGTAATATTTTTCTCCTGGTAACTATAACTAATACAATTAATCACAGCATTGTAAGTATCTTTTGTTTTTATTTGATAGGAATGAGCAATCAAGTATCCGTAATAATTAAAAAATGACACTGTGGATTATTTCGGTCTAAGTAAATCTTTATGAAATGCATGCTTTCCAGCCTTAGTATACATAAGCCAAACTACTCACCTTTCTTCATTGGCACCATGTTACTAACTTGACCAATTAGGTTATTAGAGATAGTCTAGAACAGGAACTTCTATTCAGTTGATCAAAATAGAGAAAGCTTACCCAAAGTGGCCTGAGAGAACAACACTGAAAAGAGACAAGTTTGGAGCTAGCAAAATAGTGCTTATCATAATATTCTAAAGAGGCAAGCCAGGACAGCAACAAGAATTAGCTATGGGCTACTAAGGGATTCAGACCTAGATCAGGAGTAACAACCACTTTTTGTTGAATACTGCTATTTGCCACACATTGTGCTAAGTGCTTACATTTATTATCTCTTAATCCTCTGATGCGTACTGCTATTATTTACAGTTTGCCGATGAGGGTGTCAAGGCTTCGAAAGATTATGTGTGACAGGTATCATTTACTGTCTACCTCATATCTATTCTCCCTTCTTCCTTGTGTAGAGAATGCTATTTGTATTTTTGTGTTTTTCAGGGAGATGATGTGTTTTGCCCCAGAAATAGTAGTTTGCCTAAGGCAACAATGACAATCCCACTCCCTGCCTTCTCAGACAAGCTTGCTTCTCTTTCAGGTAGAGACAGCCATGTGACCCAGTTCTGACCAACAAAACATAGGAAGCCCACTGGAGATTTCTGGGGATAAAGGAGGACTGATACAGCCAGTGCTATTCTTCTCCCTCTTCTCTCAAGTGTGATAGCTAGAACTATAGCAACTATCTTTTGGCCATGAGGATGACCTAAAAATTCTCAGAAAGCTGCTGTTATTAAGCTGCTGGACCAGTAAAGCAGACATAGATCTCCAGACTTTTTAATATACAAGAAATACAAAAACTTATTTAAGTCACTGTGGCAGGGATTTCTGTTATTCAATGTAATCCTGACACAGTGATTTTGTGAAAATGATGTATAAGAGGTAAAAATATGTTGATGCAAGATCTTACGAAAACAATGTATATTTATAACTTCATGCCTACTATATGTTGACAACTGTAATAATGCAAATCACTGCATTCCTTGCCTGATTCTTTGAGAGTTAGCCATATACACAATATAACATTCATATGTTAATATAGTACTGGCAGAATACATAAATGGTAAGAGGATTTAGAATAAAAGAATGATCAAAATACACAGAATTAAAATCAGATTAAGTAAAGGCATTCAAGGGAGTGATTTTTGAGCCAGTTTGCTTAGGAAAGTGGTATCTCTTGGAAGAGCAGTGACAGCATTCAAGGCCATTAGATGTGACATATAAAATAGTAAAAATGAGAATAAGGGAGTTGTATGCATAAAACAGATAAGCATATTTGCTGGGCTAGAGCAAAAAGTCTAAGAATAATGGAAAGAAGGTTGTAAAAGAGGCAGGGAAGATGTATGACCTTGAAGGGATGCCAGAGGACTTTGGGTTTATTTATATAGGTAAATTTATATAGGTAATGTGGAATTAGTATAGATTTTACAGAAAGCCATATGATGGAAAATTGTTTGGATAATTTTATCTTAGCATAAACTAAAGACCAATGGCCCAGCTGGGAGCTTCCTGCAATTGGCCTAGAATGATGTAAATGGAGTGAAACTAAAAAGTGATAATGTGGAGAAAGAATCTGCAGGACTTGGCGTTACTGAGTATGGGAAGATGAAGGAGAGGAATTAAAATTACACCCGAATGGCAGTTTAACATTGAAAATTTGAAGAAAAAAATGATGAATTTTATTCTAAACAGCCCTAGTGACTTAGAAAAAAATAAAATTTCTGAAGACCAGGTTACTTGCATCTCCTAATAATTACTGAATGCTACCTAAAAAAATAAGCACTGTTTTAAAATAGTGAAATTCCTTCTTTGTCTTCAGTAAACACCTGAGTGTGTTATAATTTAAGAGCTAGATAGGTAGCTTGTTACCATTCTTTTACTGAGGCTACCCTCTGTTTCATTTTGTTGCCATATCCATTTAACATGTGATTCTTACAAATTTTAACAGTTGAAAAACAAACAGCTGGCTGAACTCTCTGCTTCAGTGTTTTGGATACTTTGCTTCTTGGTAAGTGATCAGTATTTTGATACTGCTGTAGTAATAACAGGAAATGATCTGTTAAAATCTGGATCTCCAGCTATAGATGAATGCCAGGGTAAAGAGGAGAAGTAGTCTGAGAATAGTCTATAAAAACAGTTTGGGAAATTATTTCTAGGACCACAGGGAGAGAATCATAATTTACTCTTAACTTCGGAAAAGCAAATGCAAAGTAGAAGAATATCTTATGATGATCACTGAACTGTATCAGTGGAAAGCTTATAGCCACAAACACAGTAATTAAAACAATTGAGATGGTAAATGCTAGAGCTTCAACAATACACAAGGTGAAAAACCACTCCCTGATAAATTCACACAGAAAAACGTTTTGTAAGTAAAACACTTCTAAATTGGTCTAATTACAATCTTGTCTACGTGCACAAAGTAGTAAACTGGTTCTATTCACCAGAAAGGACAAGAGAAGACGAGCAGGGAACGGAATTAGCCACAGAATAAAGAGAGGGTATTTTCACCTAAGGAGTCACAGAAGTGAGGAAAGCACAACAATGTGGGCAAAAGAAGATAATCTTGGTTTAAAAGATGCACAACTGGGGTGACTCAGTTGGTTAAGCATCCGACTTCGGCTCAGGTCATGATCTCACGGTTTGTGGGTTCAAGCCCCACATTGGGCTCTGTGCTGACAGCCCAGACCCTGGAGCCTGCTTTGGATTCTGTGTCTTCCTCTCTGCGCCTCCCCTGCTCAGGCGCTGAGTCTCTCTCTCAAAAAAATAAACATTAAAAAAATTTTTAAAAGATGCACAACATAAGTGTGTCCACATATAATTACAACTAAAGTATTTTCTCTAATGCTTTAATGTAACATATTTTATAAGTTTTATCAGTTTTAAAAGGTAATTGACGAAACAAACCAGTAACCAACAATTTAACTAAAAATACGATAAGCCAACATTTTATGGAGAATTTTAGAGCAATAACAATTTTCTAAAACACTAGAAATTTTATATTCATAAAAATTTATACTGTGCTGTTTAATCTAGTGTATTAAGTAATGTACTAAATTAGTAGTCATAATGGCTAAAAGAACAGAAGGCATGGTAACTAAAATTACTTTCCAAGATTGTCAGTATTTTAATTGCTGGAAACTTTCAAACAAGAGGAAATGTACAAAACATCACTTGATTCTGAATACACAAATCATCTGTTTCAAATTAATCATTACTCATAAAAACAATGACAGTCTGGATACAAGAACAGACTTGAGAAGTAAATAACTAGATGATATTACAGTCTTTCTTTTAAAATCCCACTTCTCTAACAAATGTCTTCTTTCCTTCACCTCTTTCTGAATGGAAAGTCAACTTTCCTCTCCTTTACACTACTCTCCACCAATTAGAGATCTTATCACTTTAATTTCTGATTTTGCTAATTAGAGGCCTATTATTTCCCCCCTAATAGACTATAAACAACTGGAAAGCAAGGTCTGTATCAGATTTATCTTGGTTTCCTTATCACATCTAAGTCAACAACCAATATCTATTAGTCTTTTTTGAGTTGTATATTTATTAGTGTTCAATGAACTGCTGTATTTTAAAATTCCATAGTTTGATACAGAGAAAAGTTTCTTATGACAGTATTTCTCCAGTTAATAAACTGATTTTGAAGTTACATTACATTTGGATTACATGTGAATTCTTTAAGATGTTTGTTTGTTTGTTTATTTTAGAGAGAAAGAGAGAGACAGAAACAGAGAGAGGAGGAAACAGAGAATCCCAAGCAGGCTCCACACTATCAGTGCACAGCCCAGTGCAGGACTTGAACTCACAAACCATTGACATCATGATCTGAGCTGAGGTCAACAGTCAAATGCTTAACCGACTGAACCACCCAGGCACGACCACAGATCACATGTGAAATTTAAAAATTTAAATCTTAGGGGCACCTGGCTGGTTCAGTCAACAGAGCATGCATTTCTGATCTCAGGGTCATTGAATTCAAGCCCCATGTTGGGGGTAGAGTGTGTTTATTAAAAATTTAAATCTTATTAACTGCACAGTTTGTCCAACACTCAAAAACATACACTGATTATGAATGAATCAGTGAATTCATTTGCTGTCACTGTTTTATTAACTGTTAAAATAGTTCTTCAATCTTAGTTTTTTATTCTCAAATCCTATACAGTAAGACATGGAACTACTTCAAACCTAGCATCTTTGAATGATTACTATGTGAAACAGGTAGAGTAAGCTATTTTAAAATCAGCTTTATTGAGGTATAATTGACATGCAATAAACTGCACATATTTGAAGTATATAATTTGATAAATGTTGGTATATGTATATACCTGTGAAATCAGTCACAGACTAATGAACATCTGTATCATTTCCCCCAAACAGTTCATCCCTCCTTACTTCTCCCCTCTCCCCATCCCACACAACCAGGGATCTGTTTTCTATTGATTTGTTTGTTATTTTCTAGAATTAAAAAAAAAAAAAAAGGCATCAAACAGTATGTACTCTCTTTTGTATGGCTTCTTTCTCTTTGCATAATTATGACCAAAATTTATCCATGTTGTTGCATGTATTGTTCATTTGTATTACTGAGCAGTGTTCTATTATATGGATATACCACTATTTGTTCATATATTCTGCTACTGACCAACATTTGGGTTGTTTCCAGTTTTCAGGTATGAAAATTAAGCTATGAATATTCCTTGTATAGATATATGCTTTCTTTTCTGTTGGGTAAATATCAGGGAGGAAGTAACTGGGTCACACAATAGGTGTATGTTTAAGTTGTTAAAAAAATCACTACACTGTTTTCCAAAGTGGTTAGACATCAGTTTCATCTTCACCATCAGTGTGAGGTTTGGTTCCTCCACATCTTTGTCAACCCTTGCAATCATCTTTTTAATTGTAGCCATTCTAGCAGCTGTGAAATGATATCTCATCGTGCCTTTACTTTGCATTTCACTGATGTTGAGTGAAGCTGAGCATCTTTTCACATGCTCATTGGCCAGTCCTATGTCCTCCTTGGTAAAGTGACTATTCAAATTTTTTGCTTACTTTATTGGATTGTTTGTGTTCTTACTGTTGAGTTGTAAAAATTCTTTATATATTCTAAATACAAATCCTTTGTCAAGTATATAATATGCATTTTTAAAAAAGAAATGCAACTACTTTAGATAATTATTCTTTGTCAATATAATACATGGTCTGTCTGTATTTTAAATAACCCATATAAAAAGGGAAGTATTATTTCCATTATCCTCAGCTACCAAGTTTCCCCATGCCTAAGAAAGGTGGTCACCCAGCTGGCATATAAAAAAGAGAATAAAAGTAGAAATAGAAAACATACGGATTTTCTCAACATTCTTCTCAATCCCTCCTGATTTTAGGAGCCTTATAGCAAACTATTAGTAGTAAGAGATAACAGAGGGGATCATGTAAATGATAATTAGTCTTCTTCCTTTTTCTTTTAAGCAAAATTTTAATAAGCATTTAGCAAGTAATAACATTATTATTAATAAGCCCTCCTGTATTTTTTATTAAATGTCTCTATCTCTTATACTAAGACCCTGTTGTTTACATGAATGTTTTCCTTATCAGACTAAAGCACAAGATTCAATACAGTACCTAGTAAATATTGTTATTATTTCTTTGATTCCCTCCTTTTCTTTTAATTCCTATCCATGTGTTTTCCTCTCTTCTTCCATTTCTAGCATCCCCCAACTATATTCAGATTAATTTGCTGATCCCAAATGAGTCGTGGTTATAGACTTTTTGGTGACCCTATAGATCACCGACCATGCTTCTTACTTCAAAGAAACAAAATGAAAATGACAATAAAACTCTTTGTGGAACTCACTGAAAGAACATCAGATATTCTCCCGAGTGAAAAAGTGACACCTTTTTTTTTTTATAGTAGCCATGCAAATTAGTACTCCTTGCCAGAATAAAGCATACACATAATTATTTTTTAAACTTTACTATTTAATGGATTAAAGACCTAAACATGAGACCTGAAACCATAAAACTCTTAAAAGAAAACACAGGCAGTAATCTGTGGGACATAGGCCTTAGCAACATATTTATGGATTTGTTTCCTCAGGCAAGGGAAACAAAAGCAAAAATAAAATATTGGGAGTACAACAAAATAAAAAGCTTTTGCATAGAGAAAGAAACCATCAATAAAACAAAAAGGCAATCTACTGAATAGAAGGTATTTGCAAATGATACATCCAATAAGGGGTTAATATCCAGAATATATAAAGAACTTCCACAATTCAACAGGAAAAAAAATCTGATTAAAAAATAGGCAAAAGAGATACATGAAAAGATGGTCACTAATCATCTGGGAAATGTTAGTCAAAATCACAATGACTTATCACTTCACACTATTATCAGAATGGCTATTATCAAAAAGACAAGAAATAACAAGTGTTGGTGAGGATGTGGACAAAAGAGAACCTTATAGATTGTTGGTGGGAATGTAAATTGATGCAACCACTGTAGAAAACAATATGGAGGATCCTCAAAAAATTCAAAATAAAAATATCATATGATTCAGCAACTCCACTGTTGGGTATTTACCCAAAGAAAACAAAAACACTAAATCAGAAAGATATATGCACCTCTATGTTTATTGCTGCATTATTTACAATAGCCAAGATATGGGAGCAACCCAAGTGTCCATCAGTAGATGAAAAGGTAAAGAAGATGTACTATATAAATACATACACAATGGAATATTACTCAGCCACAAAAAAGAATGAGATCTTGCCATTTACAACATGGAGGGACTTAGAGGCTCTAATGCTAAGTGAAGGAAGTCAAATAGAGAAAGGCAAATACCATCTGATTTCACTTATATGCGTAGTCTAAAAAATAAAACAAACTCTTAGATATAGAGAATTGGTGGTTGCTATGGGGGAGGGGATAAGGAGGATGGGTAAAATAGGTGAAGGGGATTAAGAGGCACAGACTTTCAGTTCTAAAATAAATAAGTCATGGAGATGAAAGGTACAGCATAGAAAATATAATCAATAATACTGCAACAACTTTGTATAGTGACAGATGGTAACTATACTTATTGTGGTGAGCATTGCATAATGTATAGAATTGTCAAATCACTGTTATACACCCTGAAACAAATAGAACACTATATGTTAAGTATACTTCAAGTAAAAAAAAAAAGATCTAAAACTTTACTATTCAAGACTTCAGTCTACCAAGCAATGCAAGAACCACCCAGGAACCTTTCCTAAACATAAGAGCCAATCTGGGTAAGTTCTGTGGCTAAATAACCATCCTCCTAAAAAGTAGTAGATATAGGGGGAAAAAAAGAAAAACCATACAGAATCAAATCTATTCATTTTAAACCATGGAAAGAAAACATATTTAAGCTCCTTTAAAATATTTTCATATACAAAGAACAATTTTATACATTTTAAAAATTTTTATGAGACATATTATCATCCCTCAGAGAATGCTTCTGTGTCAGACACAAATTTAAAAAAAAAAAAAC
The DNA here is from genome assembly GCF_028749965.1 of Puma concolor. NCBI lineage: Eukaryota > Metazoa > Chordata > Mammalia > Carnivora > Felidae > Puma > Puma concolor. The sequence goes on along the minus strand of NC_141670.1, from coordinate 82,813,101 downwards.
ATCTACTATAAGCAGCACTAGCATTAGAATAAATAGCAGATGATACTGGCAATCGCTGACACAATATCGGGATACAGAGAACCCTGGGATTAAAAGTATTTCATGGAAGTAATTATGATACATTTAACTATATTCCCCAAATCAGAATGGTTCTCATCAGATATCTAATGCTAAGCCTATTTTGACACTATTTTTTAAAAGGCCCAGTATTAAAAGAATAAGCTTCCTCTAGAGAGAGGGGGAAAAAAAGAATAATTTTGGCCTATTAATTGATAGAACATAGTACTGTTCCCAAACATGCAATAAATCATTACTTTAACACATGACCACTATATGAAATAATAACTTGGTTATTAAAAATGGCGTATCTCTTAAAATACTCAGTTCAATTGTTTTTCTTTTGATATAATGAAAAATTTAATGAGGGGCTTCAAATACTTTTTTAATAATGTAAAATATGTGAGCTTTATTATATGTTAAAGAAAATAAAAATACTATGACCCAAAATTTATTTGTTAAAGTTACAATAAAATACTCTTCAATGCATACAAAATTGCAAAATAACTGATGTTTTTTTCAATAAAGATTCCAGATATAATATTTACTGACAAGATAAAACAAAGGTACGTTTAATGACTTTTGTTCTGTGTTAAGGTCACCTTATTGAACGATACATCATGAAATCAATAGTTGTACATCTAGGAAATTTGCCAATGGAGCTCTCTTCCACTGGTGTGTATATTTTAATTTGTCTCATGTGGGTGTCTCTTCCATTTTGGTGATTGGCTAGAACAGCAATCTGTATCATGAATGTGCGAGTGGGCTTCTTATGATTATCAGTTAAGGGAACGTGAATCCAGCCACTTGGTTCCACCAATTCAAGTTGCTGCCAAGAAAACAAAAGTGGGATTATGTTTTCACCCGATGAACATAATTTATTACAATGAACACATTCTAAAGTTGACTTATAATTAACATTTTGCTCACTGAGAGAATGACAGTATGATAACAACCATTACTAGTTATTTGGCACTTTTACACCATGGTCCATTTTTACACTTGCTAATAAGCACTCTACATGTACCATCTTAGTAGACAAAATAAAAACAGATATATGCAGTCTTAGGGTTTATAGAAATCTGTATAACATACAAGTTTAGAATTAGACATGTACAAACGTATACAGCCAATGGAAGACCATGTTGATATAAGTAGGAAAAGAATCTAACATTATGCTTCAAGTATATTTTATTTCAAGGACCATACCTAATATACACAAACACATTCAGATTCTACATAAATTACAAGAATAACAAAAGAAAATCAATCCTTAAAAAGCCATCAGACAAAGCTTTTTTTCCTTGAAAAATAGTAAGTGATTTATGTAGCCTGGATGATATTCTAAACCTAAAATCTAGATTTTTAATATAAAATGCTAGATAAAAATTTTTAATTCTTAATAAGAAATGCCAGGCAAGTTTGTTTTTAATTCTTAATTTTATTTTAATCAAGAGTCCGAACTATCCTTCCTTAACAAGGGAAAGAAAATCCTAAGTCAAAAGATAAACCTAAATTTCTAAAATTTTTGCTAAAGTTATGAAATAGTTTTTAAAACATACTGATTTCTAAATTATCTTAATTATTGAACACATATAAACTATATATATCACAGACAATACAGGCTTATCTTATCAACGCAGCCAAATAGAGGTGTCAGAGAATCTAAATGTGGATTCCATGAGTGACTCTAGCAAAACAATTAAGTGAAAACACCACTGTATCTTCTTTCCTTCCCTTTTTCCCTTCTTCCCTTCTTTCTTTCATGCGTTCTCATTTTTCTCTTCTTCCCCTCCCTTCCTCCCTCCAGCCCTTTCCTTCCTTCCCTCTTTCCCTCCTTCCTTCTTTCATTCATTTTTTTTTATGGAGGAGAAGGGTGGGTAGAAAAAAGTAAAGATGGGACAAGAGAAAGAGAACAGGAATCTTTAAAAAGTCGCTATTTTTAAGACTGAATAATTTCCTCTTTTTAACCATAGAACATAAGAATGAATAAATCTCTACTCCTTGTGGTATTTTCAGTGTTTTGTTTTGTTTTTTATAAACTTCCATTAGCACTAACTTAAAATGAAAGAATCAGACCAGATATATCTGGTTTCCATCACTAACCTTTTATTCATTCAGGTAACAAAATAGTTACTGAGTAGTTAAAATGTTCAAGGTATTTTTCTAAGTAAAGTTAAGTATAACATGAATAAGGCCTTGTTCCTAACCTTAAAAAAAAGCTCAAAGCCAGAGGCGCCTGGGTGGCTAAGTTGGCTGAATGTCCAATTCTTGAGTTCAGCTCAGATAATGAACTCAAGGTCATAGGACTGAGCTCCATGTCAGGCTCCCTGCTCAGTGTGGAGCCTGCTTGGGATATTCTCTCTCTCTCTCTCCCTCTCTCTCTCTCTCTCTCTCTCTCCCCCCCCCCCCCCGCCCTTCTCCCCTGCTTGTGCTCTGTCTCTCCCTCTCTCAAAAAAATAAATTAAAAAAAAAAAAAGCTCTGAGGCAGACAAACAACCTCTCTGACTTCAATCAGTTTCTTCAAGTATATATATTTTTAATGTTTATTTATTTTTGAAGCAGGCTCCAGGCTCCACGCTGTTAGCACAGAGCCTGACACAGGGCTCAAACCCACAAATGCGAGATTATGACCTGAGCCAAAGCTAGACGCTCAACTGACTGAGTCACCCAGGCGCCCCAGTTTCTTCAAGTATAAAATAAAAGGATTGGACAAGTTATCATCTCCAGTGTCCCTTCCAGGTCTGATATTTAATAATTCTAAATAAAAGAAGAAAGATATGGAGGCAGAACAATGGGCTCCCAAAGATATCCATGTCCTTCTTCAAAACCTGGGGTTATTTTAACTTACATGGAAAACAGGGCTTTGTAGATGTGATTAAGTTAAAGATTCTGAGATGACAAAATTATCCTGGATTTCCTGGGTGGGCCTAATGTAATCACAAGATTCCTTGTAAGAGGAAGACAGTACAGCCAGAGAAGGAGATGTGATGGTAGAAGCAAAGGTTAGAGTGATGGGACCATAAGCCAAGGAAAGTAGGTAGCCTCTAGAAGCTGGAAAAGGCAAGGAATGGTTCTCCCTAGAAATCCCTAGGAAAGTAGGCCTCTTGCTGACACCCTGATTTTAATCTGTAAGACCCATTTTGGACTTATGTCCTCTAGAACTGTAAAATAACTAATTTGTGTTGCTTTAAACTACTACATATGTGATGATTTGTTATAGTAGGTAAAGGAAACTATTATAACAGATATTTGTGGGAGTACAGGGAAGGGAGAAAGCACATCTGGTAGGAAGAATCCATTCTCAAGGTAAATGTACTATAATGAACCTCAACAATGAACAAAATGTAAAACTAAGATTCTACGTTTATTTATTTTTGGGACAGAGAGAGACAGAGCATGAACGGGCGAGGGGCAGAGAGAGAGGGAGACACAGAATCGGAAACAGGCTCCAGGCTCTGAGCCATCAGCCCAGAGCCCGACGCGGGGCTCGAACTCACGGATCGTGAGATCGTGACCTGGTTGAAGTCGGATGCTTAACCGACTGCACCACCCAAGCGCCCCTAAAACTAAGATTCTAAATTCAACTCCTTACTAGTAGAATGTTTTTGACAAATTTAACCATTATTTCTGATAGACTCAATGTTATTTTCTTAGCATATCTTTTTTTTTTTTTAATTTTTTTTTCAACGTTTATTTATTTTTGGGACAGAGAGAGACAGAGCATGAACAGGGGAGGGGCAGAGAGAGAGGGAGACACAGAATTGGAAACAGGCTCCATGCTCTGAGCCATCAGCCCAGAGCCCGACGCGGGGCTCGAACTCCCGGACCGCGAGATCGTGACCTGGCTGAAGTCGGACGCTCAACCGACTGCGCCACCCAGGCGCCCCATTTTCTTAGCATATCTTAAATGCTTCGGTGTGCTGAAAGTTATATTAAGATTTTATAGCATAAATGCTTTTTGGCATGATATGCACAGCATTATAAATGTAATAAATTATTCAATAAATACTATTAACATTGCTTCAGAACATATCATAAGGCTTACTGATCTCTATTACTAAAACTACATTACAAAGTACATACAGATGTTAACATCTTTCAAATGGTTTCATAATTAACTATATTGCCCAGAAGTCATAAATTTCAATTCATGTGTCTACTGCAGTTCTACTGTGGGCAGTTTAGAATTCTCAGAGTCATCTCTAGAAAGTTCTTATTCTGATATTGTCATACCTTAGATTACTTCATAGATGCAAAAAACTCAAGTACATTAACTAATTGGCATTTAAATAAAAACTTTTTAAAAACCCGTAACAATATACAGTATATATAATTCTTATGTTTTTATAAATGTTTGGTTAACAGATGAATATACTTTAAGCAAAAATTATAATATTTTTATATTTTAATCAGAAAATCAATGAAAGGTAAAAATTTGCCAATTTAGCTTTCTTTTTTCTCCATTTCTGGTTTACCTCAATAAATGAAAATTTCATCACCATTACTATACAAATTTTTCTATATTTCTCCTTGTTCTTTCTTCCTACCATCTCCCTTTTTGGCTCTTTTCTCTATATATTCACTCAACATTTTTTTATTGGCCTATTACACACCAAAAATACCATTATTAGCTGTACATGTAGGGTAGGGGCTGGCAAATTTTTGCTGTAAAGGACCCAAAAGTAAACACTTTAAGTGTGGCCATATCATGACTGGTCAGTCTATCTTTGCAGAGTGAAAACAGTTACAGGTATTATGAAAGTGAATGAGTGTGCCTATGTTCCAACACAACTTTATTTACAAAAACAAGCCACTGGCCAGAGTTGGCCCTGGATTACAGTTTGCTGACCCCTGACATAGGGAGTAGTTACTGATGGAATTTACCCTCAGAAAGGTAATATAACTTCATAAAATAGAAAATAACTTGTATGCCCCCTGACTCAGCCTGGAGTCAGGGGGCATACAAGTTATTTTAAGAGAGAATTCACTAAGTAGGAATCAAGTTGTTAACTAGAGAAGTGAAGAGGCCAAGAGAACTAAGGTATCATGGAGGGAACAAGTACAAGAAGTGAAATTCTAAGGTTGGGGGAAGAAAAGAAAAGAGACTGAGATTATCAAAACGGGGAAGTTCAGAAAAGGAGTCCTGTGGATTTGAAACTCCGATCCCTGAGGAGGGAGCTGTTTGGCTGGTGTTTGTGCCCCTGGAGGAAGAGCCCTATGGGGCTGGCGTAGGGAACTCTTGAGGAGTGGGAGCTGACTGCCTTGTGGTGCTGACATTTCTGACATGGGGTTCATTGGGCTGGTGCTGTGAGTGTCAGAAAAACTGCAAACTGGAATCAGGTATAGCTATGGGGAGGAAATGCTGCTGTGAAGAAACACTACTAGGATGATGGAAAACAAACAGGACACAAAAGGGAGCAAGTCTCTTTTTCCTCTGCCTGCCATGCAGTCTCCCTCTAGTGCACCCTCTCACCAGAGCTTAACAGATATGCCAGGGCTCCATGCTCATCGAATGTTACTGAGCAAATATTACATGGCAAGCAATGTTCTAGGGACTGAAAAAACAAAACAAAACAGTGGCAAATAAGACAGATCACACCTGAAAAAAAAACTACTCAGAGAAATACAAAGAGATAGGATTTAAACATAAGACTTCAAGAAGTCATAATAAAAATGCTAGTAGTGAGGAAGAAACAGACAAAAAAGTCAAAAAGAATAAATCAAATGCTCATAAAATAAAATGTAAATGTCAATAATAATTCCTCAAAAAGAATGCTCATGATAATAACAGCAGCAACTTCTTACCTAGCACATATTATGTGCCAGGTAATACCCTAAGTACATTAAGTATATTAATTTATTTAATGCTAGCAATGTGGCAGATATTATTATTATTCTGATTTCACAAATAAAACAACTGAGTCACAGAAAGTGTTAACTAGTTTTGATGAGGTCACATAGCTGGTAAGTGGCAAAGCAGTGAATAAAACAGGCAGTGTGATTCCAAAAATTGTGCTTTTAAATACATAATGTGTTTTACATGATGTTAAGATAATAATCTGGTAGTAATTTTTTTATCTGAAATCCTATATTATATAAATAAAACATGAATTAAATGAAATGAAATATGGCAGGAGAAAATTCGCCACTAATCTCCTTATCATAATACAATTTCCTTTACATCCTACACATAAACAGATACATACATGACCTAAAGGGAATTATAAAAGGTAACAATAATAGAATTAAAAATCGAATTTCTGGGGTGCCTGGGTGGCTCAGTCAGTTAAGCGTCTGACTCTTGATTTCAGCTCAGGCCATGGTCTCACAGTTTGTGGGATCGAGCCCCGTGTTGGGCTCTGTGCTGAGAGAGCAGAGCCTGCTTAGAATTCTGTCTCCCTCTCCATTCCCCTACCCTGCTCGTAATCTCTCTCTCTTGCTCAAAAATAAATAAACATTTTTTAAAAAAGTAATCTTAAGGAAAAAAATCAACACAAATTTAAAAAATGGACATACACCTGTACAGACTAAACACACACACACACACACACACACACACACACACACACACACACACAAATGCAATGGGCCAACAAACACAGGAAATTGTTCAATCTCACTAATAAATACATACATATATGTATATATACATATAAATACATATATGTGCATATATACATATAAATACATATATGTGCATATATACATATAAAACATATATGTATATACATATAAATACATATATATGTATATGCATATATATAAAGCATCTATCACATTGGCAGAGATTCAAATAATTAAGAACACGAATTATTGATGAGAATAAGGGAAATGTACTCTCATGGACTGATATGGAAATTATATAGGTATAACCTTTCTGAAGAGTAATGTGGCAATACCTATCAAAATTTTAAATGTAACTATTCTTTAACAGAACAACTTCACTTCTGAACTATAGAGAAATACTAAAGAAAAGGGCACAAGGATTATACATATATATAGTAATATTCATAACTGAAAATAAGTTAAATGACTACCAATAGAAGAGTGGCGGTGGTATCCAGCCCCCAAGAAGACCCTGGTGAGTCACACTCTTAAATAACCTCCTCCTACAATGGCTTAGGGTTGGTTTTGTGTAACCAACAGAGTATGTTACAAGTGACAATGTGTGACTTGGCAGATAAATCATAAAAGGCATTGTAGCTTCTTCCTGGATCTTTTGTATCACTCCTTCTGGGAGAAATCAGCTACCATGACATGACAACACTCAAGAACCCCACGAAGAGGTCCATGTGGAGAGAAACCTAGGCCCCCAGCCACCAATTAGCACCACCCTGCTAGCCATGAGTGAAACACCTTAGAAGTGGATTCTCCAGTCTCAGTCAGCCTACCTGACATAGGACTGTAACTGCATGAGAGACTCCAAGACAGAAATGGCCAACCAAGCTTTTTCCAAACTCCTGAACAGAAATCATGAGAGATAATAAATGATTACTCTTGTTTTGGGTAATTTGTTACACAGCAGTAGGAAAGCACAGAGTGGTTAAATAAATAATGGTCCATCCATATCCTGGAATATCCTATAGCAAGTAAAAATGATGTATCTCTTTACATATTCGCAGTAATTTGAAGCCATCTCTGGTTAATTTTAAAAAGCAAAATACTGGGGCGCCTGGGTGGCGCAGTCGGTTAAGCGTCCGACTTCAGCCAGGTCACGATCTCGCGGTCCGGGAGTTCGAGCCCCGCGTCACAGTCTGGGCTGATGGCTCAGAGCCTGGAGCCTGTTTCCAATTCTGTGTCTCCCTCTCTCTCTGCCCCTCCCCCGTTCATGCTTTGTCTCTCTCTGTCCCAAAAATAAATAAACATTGAAAAAAAAATTTAAAAAAAAAAAAAAGCAAAATACTAAACAATGGATTATATGATTATATATACACATATATACATACATATATACATATTTATTTTATTTTATTTTTTTAATTTACATCCAAATTAGCATATAGTGCAACAATAATTTCAGGAGTAGATTCCCTAATGCCCCCTACCCACTTACCCAATCCCCCATCCCACAACCCCTCCAGCAACCCTCAGTTTGTTCTCCAGATTTAAGAGTCTCTTATGTTTTGTCCCCCTCCCTGTTTTTATATTATTTTTGCTTCCCTTCCCTTATGTTCATCTGTTCTGTGTCTTCAAGTCCTCATGAGTGAAGTCATATTTCCCTGATAATGAGTGATGTTGAGCATTTTTTCATGTGTCAGTTGGCCATCTGGATGTCTTCTTTGGGGAAGTGTCTATTCATGTCTTTTGCCCATTTCTTCACTGGATTATTTGTTTTTTGGGTGTTGAGTTTGATAAGTTCTTTATAGATTTTGGATACTAATCCTTTATCTGATATGTCGTTTGCAAATATTCTCCCATTCTGTCGGTTGCCTTTTAGTTTTGCTGATGGTTTCCTTCGTTGTGCAGGAGCTTTTTATTTTGATGAGGTCCCAGTAGTTCATTTTTGCTTTTGTTTCACTTGCCTCCGGAGACGTGTTCAGTAAGAAGTTGCTGCGGCCAAGATCAAAGAGGTTTTTGCCTGCTTTCTCTTCAAGGATTTTGATGGCTTCCTGTCTTACATGGAGGTCTTTCATCCATTTTGAGTTTATTTTTGTGTATGGTGTAAGAAAGTGGTCCTGACTCATTTTTCTGCATGTCACTGTCCAGTTTTCCCAACACCACTTGCTGAAGAGACTGTCTTTATTCTATTGGATATTCTGTCCTGCTTTGTCAAAGATTAGTTGGCTATATGTTTGTGGTCCATTTCGGGTTCTCTATTCTATTCTATCGATCTGAGTGTCTGTTCTTGTGCCAGTACCATCCTGTCTTGATGATTACAGCTTTGTAATAAAGTTGAAGTCCAGGATTGTGATGCCTCCTGCTTTGGTTTTCTTTTTTGAGATTGCTTTGGCTATTCAGGGTCTTTTCTGGTTCCATACAAATTTTAGGATTATTTGTTCTAGCTCTGTGAAGAATGCTGGTGTTATTTTGATAGGGGTTGCATCGAATATGTAGATTGCTTTGAGTAGTATCGACATTTTAACAGTATTTGTTCTTCCTAACCAGGAGCATGGAATCTTTTTCCATTTTTTGGTGTCTTCTTCAATTTCTTTCATAAACTTTCTATAGTTCTCAGTGTATAGATTTTTCACCTCTTTGGTTAGATTTATTCCTAGGTATTTTATGGGTTTTGGTGCAATTGTAAATGGGATAAATTCCTTGATTTTTCTTTCTGTTGCTTCATTGATGTTTGAAATCAAGAATGAAAGAGGAGAGATCACAACCAACACAACAGAAATAAAAACAATAATAGGAGAATATTATAAGCAATTATATGCCAATAAAATGGGCAATCTGGAAGAAATGGACAAATTCCTAGAAACATATACACTACCAAAACTGAAACAGGAATAGAAAATTTGAACAGACCAATAACCAGTAAGGAAATCAAATTAGTAATCAAAAATCTCCCACAAAAACAAAAGTCCGGGGCCAGATGGCTTTCCAGGGGAATTCTACCAAACATTTAAGGAAGAGTTAACACCTATTCTCTTAAAAGCTGTTCCAAAAAATATAAACGGAAGGAAAACTTCCAAACTGTTTCTATGAAGCCAGCATTACCGTGATTCCAAAACCAGACAGAGACCCCACTAAAAAGGAGAACTATAGACCAATTTCCCTGATGAACATGGATGCAAAAATCCTCAACAAGATATTAGCCAACCAGATCCAACAATATATTAAAAAAATTATTCACCACGACCAAGTAGGATTTATACCTGGGATGCAGGCTGGTTCAATATCTGCAAAACAATCCATGTGTTTCATCACATCAATAAAAGAAAGGACAAGGGAGGAGCCAAGATGGCGGAACAGCATGGAAGCTTTTTGTGTGTCCTGCGTCCATGAAATACAGCCAGACCAACCATCCTACACACCTAGAAAACTGATTGGAAGATTAACACAACAATCTGCACAACCTGAACCACAGAATTCAGCAGGTACACGACACAAAGAGCTGAACTTGGGGAGCAAGAAGCCGTGAAAGGTAAGGAACCCCTTTTGCAGGCGGAGAGAGGATGGAGACTGGGGAGGGAGGAGCATATGGGAAAAGCACCCCTCCCCAAAAGTAGCTGGAGAGAAAGTGGAAAATTGGAAACAGCCGCAGGGACTAAACTAAAAAGGGTGAATGGAGAAAGGAGAGGGTTTAAATTCCATTGAGACTGTAAACAAGGGGAGCGCAAAGTCTGCAACTATGCAGCTCAATACCTGGCGATGCTCTGGTGGGAAGGGCAAATCCCCAGGAGCAGAGTGGGGTTCAGGAGGTTCTCGGGCCACACGGAGAAAAGTGGTTCCACTGCTGGAAGGACATTTGGTAGAGACTGTTAAAGCCACCTGGTCCTAGCAGACACCTGATGGCAGCCACATTTGCTGGTGCTGGGGCAAGGTCGTTGAGGGTGAAGCCTGTTGCCAGATGTGTGTTGAGATTTTCCATAATCCCTGAAACGCTGATGCTACACTGTCTCGCAACCTTTTTTGGGGGGCGGGCTGGCACCTGGCCGCAGTCTCAGGGCACCGGCCACAGCAGGGTCCAGTGGACTTTCCAGGGTGCTGCTGACATTAGGCCATTGCTCATTCAGCCATTGCTCAGCAAGACCCTCCCACAGAGGGGCGGATCGGATCAAAGCCGCAGTCTTTTGGAGTAAGGGGCCAGGGAAACAGCCGCATCTGAGACAAAACTTGGGAGAGAGGTACTGCCTGGGGCCTGGTCACTGAGAGTGGAAAAGTAGGGAGTGGATGAGAGCTGAAGACAGAGGACCTGTGCGTAACTGATGATCTGGGAGAACAGACTGGGTAGCTGGGTAGTGACATTTTCACCACTCCCGCACATGTGCACACGCACCTACGAGCACTGCAACAATCTACCCCAGTAAGCTAGCAGTGCCATCTAGTGGAGAGCGGAGCTATTACACTGAGCCCCGCCCAACTGGGCCAACTTCTCTCTTCAAGGACACAAACCTCACCACTGGCTTAATTTATGGACTATAAAGAGGTACATGGACTGACCTCTAGGGGAAAACGAAGCAATTTCAGTCCTACTTCAATCTGTTAGCAGGTTCATGTATTCAATTCTTTTTTTTTTCTCTTTTTCCTTTTTCTGTTTTACAATTCTTTTTCTTCAATACAGAAAGAGAAAAAACTCATTTTATTTTCAATGTTTATTAAAAATATGTCTTTAATTTTTATTTTATATTTTTTACTTTTGTGTAAATTTTTTCAAATTCTACTTTACTTCCATCATTTTATTTTAGTCTACTTCAGTGTACTCACCTTTTCAAATTTTCAATTTCCTTTTTTTCTTTCTTTCTTTTTTCTCTTTTTCTTGAATGTAGAAAGAGAAAAACTTCATTTTTACTTTCAATTTCTCTTAAAAATATTTTTATTTAATTTTTATTACTATATTTTTGCTTTCATGTAAGTTTTTTCAAATTCTATCTTACTCCCATCATTTTATTTCAGTCTACTACAATGTATTCATTTTTTCAAATTTTCAAATGATTTTTTTCTTTTTTTATCTGTTTTCTCTTTTTTGTTTCTTTACTTTTTTCTTAAATACAGAAAATGAAAAAATTCATATTTCTTTTTAATTTTTTTAAAAATATTTTTCTTTTTTTCTACTATATTCTCTACTTTTGTGTATATTTTACCCAATTCTATTTTACCCACATCATCTCATTTTAGTCTACTTTAGTGTATTCATTTTTTGAAATTCTCAAACGATTTCCTTTTTTTTTTTTTTCATTTCTCTAATCTGTCAACCCACTTTCAACACCCAACCAAAACACACCTAGGATCTAGCATCATCTATTCAATTTGTTTGTGTGTGTAAGTTTTAATCTTAATATTTTTTTAATTTTAATTTTTTTAATTTCAATTTTTCTACCTCATTAATTCATTTTCTCCCTTTAAAATGACAAAACGAAGGAATTCACCTCAAAAGAGACAGGAGGAACAAACAACAGTCAGGGATGTAATCAACACAGATACAAGCAAGATGTCTGAACAAGAATTTAGAATCATGATAATAAGAATACTAGCTGGAGTCGAAAATAGATTAGAATCCCTTTCTGCAGAGATAAAAGAAGTAAAAAATAGCCAGAATGAAATTAAAAATGCTGTAACTGAGCTGCAATCACGGATGGATGCAGTGGCGGCAAGGATGGACGAGGCAGAACAGAGAATCAGCGATATAGAGGACTAACTTATAGAGAATAACGAAGCAGAAAAAAAGAGGGAGGTTAAGGCAAAAGAGCACGATTTAAGAATTAGAGAAATCAGTGACTCATTAAAAAGGAACAACTTCAGAATCATAGGGGGTCCCAGAGGAGGAAAAGAGAGAAATAGGGGTAGAAAGGTTATGTGAGCAAATCAGAGCAGAAAAGGTTCCTAACCTGGGGAAAGACACAGACATCAAAATCCAGGAAGCACAGAGGACTCCCATTAGATTCAACAAAAACCAACCATAAACAAGGCATATCATAGTCAAATTCACAAAATAGGGAAGAAAACAATCATGAAAGCAGCAAGGGAAAAAAAAAGTCCCTAACCTACAAGGGAAGACAGATCAGGTTTGCAGCAGACCTATCCACAGAAACTTGGCAGGCCAGAAAGGAGTGGCAGGATATATTCAATGTGCTGAATCAGAAAAATATGCAGCTAAGAATTCTTTATCCAGCAAGACTGTAATTCAAAATAGAAGGAGAGATAAAAAGTTTCCCAGACAAACAAAAATTAAAGGAGTTTGTGACCACTAAACCAGCCCCGCAAGAAATTTTAAGGGAGACTCTTTGAGGGAAGAAAAGATGGAAAAAACATATATATACACACACACACCAAAAGCAACAAAAGATTAGAAAGGACCAGGGAACACCACCAGAAACTCCAACTCTACAAGCATCATAATGGCAATAAATTCCTATCTTTCAGTATTCACACTAAACGTCAATGGACTCAATGCTCCAATCAAAAGACATAGGGTAACAGAATGGATAAGAAAACAAGATCCATCTATAGGTTGTTTACAAGAGACCCATTTTAGACCTAAAGACACCTACAGATTGAAAATAAGGGGATGGAGAACCATCTATCATGCTAATGGTCAACAAAAGAAAGCCGGAGTAGCCATACTTATATCAGACAATCTAGACTTTAAAATAAAGACTGTATTAAGAGATGCAGAAGGACATTATACCATAATCATGGGGTCTATAGACCAAGAAGACTAACAATTGTAAACATTTATGCATCAAATGTGAGAGCACCCAAATATATAAATCAATTAATCACAAACATAAAGAAACTCATCGACAGTAATACCATAATAGTAGGAGACTTCAACACCCCACTCACAGCAATGGACAGATCATCTAATCAAAAACTCAACAAGGAAACAATGGCTTTGAATGACACATTGGACCAGATGGACTTAACAGATATATTCAGAACATTTCATCCTAAAGCAGCAGAATATACATTCTTCTCCAGTGCACATGGAACGTTCTCCAGAATAGACCATATACTGGGACACAAATCAACCCTAAGTAAGTACAAAAAGATTGAGATCATACCGTGCATATTTTCAGACCACAATGCTATGAAACTCGAAATCAACCACAAGAAAAAATTTGGAAAGGTAACAAATACTTGCAGACTGACGAACATCCTACTAAGGAATGAATGCGCTAACCAAGCAGTTAAAGAGGAAATTAAAAAGTATATGGAAGTCAATGAAAATGATAGCACCACAACCCAAAACCTCTGGGATGCAGCAAAGGTGGTCATAAGAGTATATAGCATATATACATAAGAGTATATAGCAATCCAGGCCTTCCTAAAGAAGGAAGAAAGACCTCAGATATAAAACCTAACCTTACACCTTAAGGAGCTGGAAAAAGAACAGCAAACAAAACCCAAAACCAGCAGAAGACAGGAAATAATAAAGATTAGAGCAGAAACTAATGCTATCGAAACCAAAAAAACAGTAGAACAGATCAATGAAACCAGAAGGTGGTTCTTTGGAAGAATTAACCAAAATTGATAAACCACTAGCCAGTTTGATCAAGAAGAAAAAGGAAAGGACCCAAATAGTAAAATCAAGAATGAAAGAGGAGAGATCACAACCAACACAACAGAAATAAAAACAATAATAGGAGAATATCATGAGCAATTATATGCCAATAAAATGGGCAATCTGGAAGAAATGGACAAATTCCTAGAAACATATACACTACCAAAACTGAAACAGGAAGAAATAGAAAATTTGAACAGATCAATAACCAGTAAGGAAATCAAATTAGTAATCAAAAATCTCCCACAAAAACAAGAGTCCGGGGCCAGATGGCTTTCCAGGGGAATTCTACCAAACATTTAAGGAAGAGTTAACACCTATTCTCTTAAAAGCAGTTCCAAAAAATAGAAATGGAAGGAAAACTTCCAAACTCTTTCTATGAAGCCAGCATTACCGTGATTCCAAAACCAGACAGAGACCCCACTAAAAAGTAGAATTATAGACCAATTTCCCTGATGAACATGGATGCAAAAATCCTCAACAAGATATTAGCCAACCGGATCCAACTATACATTAAAAAAATTATTCACCATGACCAAGTAGGATTTATACCTGGGTGCAGGGCTGGTTCAATATCCACAAAACAATTAACGTGATTCATCACATCAATAAAAGAAAGGACAAGAACCATATGATCCTCTCAATAGATGCAGAGAAAGTATTTGACAAAATACAGCAATGCTTCTTGATAAAAACCCTCAAGAAAGTAGGGATAGAAGGATTATACCTTGAGATCATAAAAGCCATAGATGAACGACCCAACGCTAATATTATCCTTAATGGGGAAAAACTGAGAGCTTTCCCCCTAAGGACAGGAACAAGACAGGGATGTCCACTCTCGCCACTGTTATTCAACATAGTATTGGAAGTCTTAGCCTCTGCAACCAGACAACACAAAGAAATAAAAGGCCAGGAGGAGGTCAAACTTTCACTCTTTTCAGATGACATGATACTGTATATGGAAACCCCAAAAGATTCCACCAAAAAACTGCTAGAACTGATTCATGAGTTCAGCAAAGTTGCAGGATATAAAATCAATGCACAGAAATCGGCTGCATTCCTATACACCAACAATGAAGCAACAGAAAGAGAAATCAAGGCTACAATAGACAAAGCATGGAAAGAGCCCAAATGTCCACCAATGGATGAATGGATAAAGAAGGTGGATATATATATGATGGAGTATTACTCAGCAATAAAAAAAGAATGAAATCTTGCCATTTGCACCTAGTGGATAGAACTGGAGGGTATTATGCTAAGTGAAATTAGTCAGTCAGAGAAGACAAATATATGACTTCACTCATATGAGGACTTTAAGAGACAAAACAGATGAACATAAGGGAAGGGAAACAAAAAGAATATAAAAACAGGGAGGGGGACAAAACAGAAGAGCCTCATAAATATGGAGAACAAACTGAGGGTTGCTGGAGGGGTTGTGGGAGGGGGAATGGGCTAAATGGGTAAGGGGCATTAAGGAATCTACTCCTGAAATCATTGCTTCACGACATGCTAATTTGGATGTAAATTTTAAAAAATAAAAAATAAAGTTAAAAAAAAGATGACATGACAATCTATGTGGAAACCCCAAAAGATTCCACCAAAAAACTGCTAGAACTGATTCATGAGTTCAGCAAAGTTGCAGGATATAAAATCAATGCACAGAAATCGGTTGCATTCTTATATATATATTTTTTTAAAGATTATTTTTGTATGGATAGAGAAAAGTCTAAGGATATTCACCAAAATATAGACAATATCTGTAATGGTGAGAATATGGATCATTTTCATTTTATTCTAACTTTATGTATTATGCATGTTTTTCTCAATAAACATGTGTTTATCTTATTTAAAAAGCTATTTTTCATTTGATAGTAAGAGGAAAAATTTCTGAAAGTTTCAATACCTGATCTTAATATCTCATTGACAGTACTCTTTTCCTCCACTAATAGACTCATCCTTCTTGCTGATTTCAACATCCATAGAGACAATCCATTTAACAATTTGGATTCTTCTTTACTGAATTTGTTCACTTGCAATAATTTTGATATCTACCTTAGTTGTGCCTCCCACAGTCATATTCTGTACTTGATCATGAGTAGTAGCTGCAATATAGCTGAATGTTGACTTAAAATATCCCCATCTCTACAGGCTCCTAAGATACTGGCTTTCTCTAATGACCCCATGGCAATAGTATTAACCCTAGTGAAAGAGCTAGACTATTGATGCTATCTATTTTTTTACTATTCATTAATCATTCAATCTTAGTTCCTACTTTATCTCAATGACATCCCATAGTTCATTATGATAATCAATCTCTTTACACACTTAAAATTCAATGCCCTTCTCTCGTTTTTTTTTTTTTAAGGAAAATAACAATAATCCTGGTTAAACCCAACTCTCTGCTTATTCTATGCCAATTTGAAGAAAAACAAACAAACCATGCTAACTGGTTCTCACTTTATTTTTAATTTATTAATATTTGTTTATTTTTGAGAGAGACAGAGGGCGAGTGAGGGAGCACAGAATCTGAAGCAGGCTCCAGGCTCTGAGCTGTCAGCACAGTTCCCACTGTGTGGCTTGAGCCACCCAGGTGCCCCAGTTCTCACTTTAAATTCAAGATGACAAGTATATATTCAAGTGTATATTTAGCACCATGCATAATTCCTACTATATCCCTTTAGAAAATTTGCTTTCACTGTCTCTGGGATAGCTGTTTCTAGGCTTCTCCTCAAATCCTAACACCTACTCTAATCTTCTCTCTCTGAGCTAATATCTTATTTCACTAAGAAGACAGAGGCAATCAGAAAAGAAAACAAAAACCTTTCTTCCCATCAGCTGTTATACAGTAAAAAAACTGCTCCTGCACTTTTCTGGGGCTAGTTCTTCTACCTGTCAACAGATCCCATTTCTTCTTTCCCAACCAAAGACTCTGCTCCCATCATAAACATTGTCTCTCCAAATCATTTTCTCTTCTCCACTGGATCACTGTCACCAGCATTCGAACATGCCACAGTATTTGTCATTTTAAAAATTAAAAATAAAACAGACCTTTCTTAATCCTATCTTCCTCCACTTGCTGCCCTAATTCCCTTTTACTGCAAAATCCCTTTAAAGTTCTGTTTTTGTTTTTGTTTTACCTGCTAGTTACCTTTATCGCATTCCAATCTGAATGACTGGAATCACTGGAATCATTTCAGTGGTTTCACTGAAACCAATCTTTGACCAATCTGGTCAAAGTCGCCAGGGACCCTCTCAGAAGAGTTCTTTGATACAGTTTATTATTGTATTTTGGATTTTATCTAATGACTTTACTTAATGATTCCAACCATAAGATCTATTTGTATTTAAAGTTTTAAGGTTAATTTTAAAGCTTTATAATAGTATTGTAGTTTAAAAATAGTTTTGTGCACAAAATATGGAACATGGTTTATAAAGATACTAAGAGAATGTTAATATATTACAGAGAAAATAAGTGGTAACTTGGTAAAGATACATGAATTTAAAGATGAATAAAGTCAAGATTTATTAATGTTAAGCTAAATAAAAGACTTGAAATTATGTGCTTAAAAATACATCTACCTGAGTGAACTTGTACTTAGATCCTTTCTAAGACAAGCCTGTGATGAGACCACATCTGGAACATCTTGACTGCAGCCTTCTAAGATCCTGGGTGGAGGATGCAGCTAAGACTCTTGACTCACAGAAACTGTGAGATAATAAACATGTGTTGTTTTAAACCACTACATTTGTGGTAATATGTTACACAGAAGTAGAAAAGTAATACATAAGGGCATCAGATGAATAATGAATACTGAAAAGTGTATATGAGACTAGTGAAAATTCCATGTTTAAAAAGGTCAAGGGTTTTACAAATATTTGTAACTAACCCAAAAAGATATAACAAAATGAGACAATTCCCAGTGTTAATTTGGAACAAACATTTCTTCAATATTTCATTATTTGACCATAATCTTGTTTGGCCAATTTAATCAGCTTCTTATAAAATATGTGTTTTAGAGGCAACCTACATAGTAGCTATTCCACCTAGTGGCAGGAGAAGCAATGTAATGGACCACAACATCAGCACCACTGCCAGACCAAAGCCTATTAAGTCACTTCTGAATAGGAGCTACCACATTTCCTTAATATTCCTTCTTGAATATCAGCTGCTGTGCTGCAAAGACTACAATGGTAAAAACTACAGGTAAATAGAATCCATTAGAGTTTCTCTATGAAATTATCTTCCAGCTTGGCTCTGGGATTCTGCTTCCTACACTAGCCTCTTAGTCATTACCTCTACTCTGGCTATGATTTAAGAGCAGGTGGACCCCTCCAAGGATACACTGATTAACTCCACCATAAACAAAACTCGCATAAAAAAAAAAAAAACAGAAGTGATTCATCAATAAAAACCATGTAAAATATTAAGTACAAAGTTGCTTATATTTGCTGTTGCTAATCACATATCCCTGGAAAAATTAATGAATAAGGAATAACTACTTAATAGTTGTTTCAATAAAATTGTCCTCTACTCTCCACTCTATCTTTTCCTCCTTCATTAACCATAGCTGTGACTTGATAAAATTCTATAGAACTCAATGAGAACTGTCAACACAAAGCAACAGATTCTGGAATTTTAACTATCCTTTCACTTAAGAAGGAATAGAACCAGTTTACAGCAATGATGACCTACTTGTAGAGAAAAAAAAAAAAGTCTAATATGATCCAAAAGAAACTTCAGAAGTTCCAAATGTGCTAAAAGTTAAGAATACCACAAAAGCAGCTTAACAAATTAGAGGGAATCCGACTCAAATAGCTCAGTATGGAAAGCAAGCTCTTTTGCCCTAGTGAGGAAGGCAACTACGTAAGAAGGTGACTTTGAGGTCAAAACCAGTCAACTTGCCGCAGATGGTCAAGACATTCATTTTGGATAGTAAGTCAGAAAAAGTTTCTATACAGAAAAATTTATTCCAAAAATTGTTCCTAGAAAGTTACGATTACATAGCTTAAATGGTCTTAAAGTGTCCTAGTTTTTTTTTTTTAAAAGAGGTCTAACAAAAACAAAAGAACTAGTAGAGTGTCCTACTAATCTACACAAACAATTTTGAATAAATTTGAAATTAATGTCAATTAAAAACAATAATTTCATCAAAAACCTAAAGTGGGAAAGAAATGTTAAGAAGAAACTGCGGAAAAACTTTTGACAACAACAAAACTTGGAAAGCCAAGTTAACCAGACTTAACTATCATTTAAAAAGAAATCTCGTAAATATAAATACATGCACATACACGAAAATCATGCTTTAGTTTTAGTTTATGTTTTAGTTGTAAAGGAAGGCTAAAAGTCTTAGCTAATGAATAATCAGGAAATGATAGGAATAGATAAACATATGTAGTATAGTGGAAACAACATCAGATCAGATGTCAAAATAAGACAAAGATCTGAATTTCACTTCTAATCTTGAGTTTAAGCAAATTACTTATCTGTGCTAAATGTTTACTTCCCCAAGTGTTGAATCATGTGAAATTGTCATTTTAAAAAATGTTTATTTTTGAAAGAGAGAGAGAGAGAGAGAGGAGGGGCAGAGAAAGAGGGGGAGAGAGAGAATGCCAAGCAGGCACTGTGCTGCTCAATCTCATGAATCGTGAGATCATGACCTGAGCCAAAATCAAGAGTCGGATGCTTAACCAACTGAGCCACCCAGGCACCCCGGAATTGTTATTTTTGTAGATCAAAAATAAAAGGAGGATAATTTTACTTCTGTATACTTTTTAAGCTTTCCTCATAGGAATGTTGTAATATAACAATAGAAGTGTCATCATTGCTCAATCCATGGGACACTTTAGTTTGAAACTTCTTATCCTTTCTACATAACCAGAGGCAAAATCTTAATTGAAATGTTCTCATGGCCTCTGTGATTTCACCTTCTTCAGATATTCTTCCTACCTTTCTCTTCTTTTCTTTGTCTTTCTGGAAACTCCTTGGCTGTTCCTCAAGTGTTGTATTCCTCAGAGTGCTGTCCTAAAACTAGTCTCACAACACAGAGTTTAATTTACACAATTGTCTTACATAATCTTGTCCAGACCCATGACTTCAGATACCTCAAGTGGCCGTATGCTAATGACTTAACATTTTTTATCTCCTTTGTAAGAGACAACTTCTGAAGGGAATAGCAAGGGACCTAGGAAGGCAAGGCAAGATAGAAAGATTCCACCACAAAAGCCACATAAGAAAGGTCTAGACTTTAAACGTGTCTCCTTTAAACAGAAGAGAATGGAGTAGTTTGTGGCTGACCAATGTTCCTGCTCAAAATAACTGCAGGTAAAATACAACCATCATTATAGAGTTATCAGAGAGCTGCTAAGCAAGAAGAACTAGAGGGGGCCAGGATGTTGGGGAAGAGAGAATCTCAGAGAGGTTACTGGTCTTTACCTACTTCAATCATGGGCAGGGGGTGGGGTATTTACTGATTCTGGGATGAGACAAGATGCTGAGAATTGTGGTCTTGCCCAGGCAGAGAGTTGCTTCTTGAAGCCAGAGAAACATGCGGGGTTATTACTAGAAGTGTTTCAGAAAAGACAAAATTAGAGACTTCAAGAGCTTCAAGCACACATCTTTCCCCTCAAAATATTTGCCACACTGTGAAACTGCCTGAAATGGGAGGCTGAAGGGATAAGCAAGTGGTCTCTGAGAGCAGAACTGAGTTTCTGGTAATCTCTCAGGGCCAAGGAAACAAGTACTAGAGTCTAGAACATGCCAAGGGGAAGGAACCCAGTGAATACATCAGGCCCCTCAAAGAAAGCCCTGAACAGCTGTGATGTAGGAATATTAAAGAATAGAGGTAGGGGCGCCTGGGTGGCGCAGTCGGTTAAGCGTCCGACTTCAGCCAGGTCACGATCTCGCGGTCCGTGAGTTCGAGCCCCGCGTCAGGCTCTGGGCTGATGGCTCGGAGCCTGCAGCCTGTTTCCGATTCTGTGTCTCCCTCTCTCTCTGCCCCTCCCCCGTTCATGCTCTGTCTCTCTCTGTCCCAAAAATAAATTAAAAACGTTGGAAAAAAAAAAAATTTAAAAAAGAATAGAGGTAGACAGAACGTTACCAAAACAACACAGCCCCAACTCAACTTGGAGACTGACAGGAGTGAAGCTACCCAGTCTACTGCTCTAGCCCAGGAAAAAGCAAACTCTCCCTGAAGAGAGAAAATAGAGAGCAGCACTATCCAGCAGAAAAATAGTGCAGCCACAAATGTGACCCATGTACACAATTTAAAATTTCCTAATAATTACATTTTCAAAAGTCAAAAGAAACAGGTCAAATTAATTTTATATTTAGTATATACAAAGTAACACTTCACCATGTGATCAATATAAAAAGTTGTTAATGGAATACTTTACATTATTTTTTGTTGTACCAAAAAATTCAGCATTTTACAATTACGGCATACCTCAATTAGGATTAGTCACATTTGAAATGCTTAAAATTAAAAGTCACATGCAGCTAGTGGGACTGTATGAATAGCATAAATCTAGACCTGCAAAAACATTTTCTCCTAATGTCCAGCAATCAATGAAAAATTGCTATTAATATGCCTAAGGAATTAAGAGGCCAACATGAAGAAAAAAGACAGAAAATAGAAAATGAAAAGATAAATAATTTCATGTGAGTATTGGAATATATTTTTAAATGTAAATTATAGAGCTGAAAATAAAATATTTGCAATCAAGAATTCATAAGACTGATCAGTAAGTTATCTATAGGAAAAGATAAAATGGACATAAAAGCTAAAAAAGAAGAAATAGAAAATATGATTAGAACTGTGCCTGTTAAGGAAACTGCCTCATAATTTAAAATCTATCACAACACTCCAGTTCCATATGATTTTGCCAGTCAATTCTTCCAAAAATTCAAAAAGAAAAGTGTATCAATTTTGCACAAAGCCTTAGAGAATAAAAAGAGGAAGAACGCTTTTAACTGTTTCTATGAAGGCACCACAAGATTAGTTCCAAAACTTGGTAAGGACATTAAGAAAGAAAATTACAGACTAATCTTTCTCATGACAACAAATAAAAAATTTTAGAACAAAATATTAGTAAATCAAATCAAACGATAAAGATAAAGGATAATATATCACAGGCAAATGGGGTTTATTCCAGGTATACGAGGTTAGAATATCATTTGAAAATTAATGTAATTGACTTCACCAATAGAAGAAGGGAGAAAAATAATACAATCATCTTGGTGATGCAAAAACAGCATTTCAAAAATTCAATACCCATTTATAATTTAAAAACCCTTAGCAAATAGGAACAGAATGCAATTTCCTTAATATGAAAAACAGCATCTTTCAAACAAATAACCTACAGCATTCATATACAATGGTGAAATCTTGAAAACTTTCTCAGTGAGATTATAAACAAAACCAGATTACCACCACTTCTATTTAACATTGTACTGAAGGTTTTAAGCAGTGAAATATTGCAAGGAAAATGGAAAGAAATGGAGGAGAGAGAAGTAGAAGGAAGGAGACAGGATAAAAAGGATGCCAAACGAAGAAAAAAATAACATTATTTGTAAATTATATGACTGCAGATCTAGAAGATACAAAAGAATCTATTAACTATTAGAATTAATAAGAAAATTTAACAAGGTCACTGGATACAAGGTCAACATAAAGGTATAACTAAAAGAGCAGGTAATTAGTGGAAAGATATAGTAGACTAATGGAACAGCTAAGAGACTTCAGAAGCAGACCCACACATTTACAGCCATTTGATTAATGTCAGAGATGACACTCTGGTGCAGTAGAGGAAACATGGTCTCTTCAAATAATGATGCTGGATATTCTGATCTTCCATTTGGGAGAAAAAACATAATTTTGACTCCCACAATTCCCAACATAAACAAAAATGAGCTCCAGTTGGATTTAGATCTAAATGTCAAAGGTAAAATGTCAGAAGCTTTTTTTACAAGAAAATAAAACATGTTTGTAACCTTGGAGTAGATAAAATTTTTAGGACACAAAAAGTACTCATCGATAAATATTGATCAGCTATCTTAAAACTAAGAACTTCTGTTCATTAAAAGACACAATTAGGGGCGCCTGGGTGGCGCAGTCGGTTAAGCGTCCGACTTCAGCCAGGTCACGATCTCGCGGTCCGTGAGTTCGAGCCCCGCGTCGGGCTCTGGGCTGATGGCTCAGAGCCTGGAGCCTGTTTCCGATTCTGTGTCTCCCTCTCTCTCTGCCCCTCGCCCGTTCATGCTCTGTCTCTCTCTGTCCCAAAAATAAATAAACGTTGAAAAAAAAAATTAAAAAAAAAAAAAAAAGACACAATTAAGAAAGTGGAAAAAACAAGCCACAGACTGGAAAATATGCCTATCTCCAGCAAAGGACACCTATCTTGAGAATACAATATACACATATATAATATAGATATAGATATAGATATAGAGAGAGAGATAGAGATAGAGATAGAGATATACACACAATATACAAAGAGTATATATCCAACACATGTTCAACAATGTATACTCAAATGTTCACAAGAGTATTAGTTATAATAGCCAGAGTATCCAAATACATATTGACAGATTAAAAAATTGGAATAAATCACAAAATGGAATATTCTACAGTCAACGAGAATGAACAATCTACAACTACCCAATTACATAGATAACTCTCACAAACATGTTGAGTAAAAGGAGCCAGATGCAAAAAAGTACAGGCACAGGGCACCTGGCTGGCTCAGTCTGAAGAGCAGGCCACTCTTGATCTCAGGGTTGTGGGTTCAAGCCCCATGTTGGGAGTAGAGCTTACTTCAAAAAAAAAAAAAAAAGTATAGGCACAATATGATTCCATCTTTATAAAGTAAAACATCACAAAATAAAAACAAAAAGATTTTAAAAATGCAGGTGAGAGTAATCCATATTGGTACAAGTCAGAATAATGATTAGCTTTGAGGAAGCATAAGGAAACATAAAGGGGGTTTCTGGATTTTTATTTGGTTGCTGGTTATATAGGTCTGTTTAGTTTGGGAAAATTCAGTGAGCTTTTCACTTATGATATATGGACTTTATTGTTTCAATATAAAAATTTTAAATTAAAAAAAAAAGACCCAGACCTTTCTGCTCTGTCATGCTGTGTGTCTATGTTGTCTGCAGCAGCTGCAAGCATCACGCTCTCACACAACAATATCCAAAAAGGCTTTCTCCTCTGTTAATTATGAAGAAAAATATTTTCCAGAAGCTATCAGATTTCCCATTGGCCAGGTCTGCGTCACATGTCTATGCATTAAGTGAAAGGGAAGTTGGAAATGGAGACTCGGGCATTTTCTATTTTTATTGTGGAAAGTGGTCTCTGTTGGCAGGGAAGAAAGATGGAGGAAGAATGCTACATACGGTAATCAATACTATCTGCTACCCAGGATTATTATTAGTGGCCTCTTAACTAATCTTGCCATAGCTACTTGTCTTCTTCCAATCTAAGCTTGGATTAGCAGCAGAGTCACTAGATAAAAATGTAAAGTTGAAAAACCTTTCATTAGCTTCTCATTTTAATAGGAATAAATCCACAATCCTGCATGATCTGGTCTCTGCTTACCTCTTCAGCCTTATCCTGCATGGTCTCTCACCTATATTTTAGTCATATAACCTGCAATAATGCAAAAACAAATTTACATTGTACAGGAAACTGGTTCTGAGCATACTCCAAAGATCAAGAGATGACAGAAGTATTAATTGTATGTCACTGAAAATGGGTCAACTCTCATGGATATATATGGTCATGAATATCTTAGGGTTATATATGGGAGCAAAGATTTTTTAAAATTTTAATGATTTGCTTGGAAAACGAGAAAACAAAAGAGATAGAAAATCAGTGGCTCAATGCAGGAGGTATAAGAGCTAACAAGTGTGAATTCAGAAAGGACAGAGCAAACAGAGAGCAAAAATATGAAAGAATATAAGAGCACCTCCCAGAACTAAAGGACAGGTGCCTCCTTACTGATGGAATCCACTGAACCCCCAGCACAATAAAGAAAACACACACACCAAACACACACACACACACACACACACACACACACACACACACACACACACACAATCATGGCATAGCAGCATGAAATTTCTGAACATGAAGGGTAAGGAGATTATAAAAGCTTCTATAGAGAAGAACCGATCACATGCAAAGCATCAGGAATCAAAAGTGATGTTGTATTTCTCAACCTTTACACTGAAAACTATGAGGCAATGGAGAATGTGCTTAAAATTCTGATGAAAAATTATTTCCAAACTAGAATTCCATACCCATCCAAATCATCCCTCAAGGGTGAGATTAAAATAAACTTTTCAGTCATGCAAGGTTTCAACAATTTTACCTCCCATGTGGAGAATGCATTCCACCGAAAAAAGAAGTAAATCAAAAAGATGAAGACCTGGGATGCAGGAAACAAGGGATCTACCAAAAGAGAAGATGAAGGAAATTCCCAGGAT
Source organism: Puma concolor (assembly GCF_028749965.1). Taxonomy (NCBI): domain Eukaryota; kingdom Metazoa; phylum Chordata; class Mammalia; order Carnivora; family Felidae; genus Puma; species Puma concolor. The sequence continues at coordinate 82,787,386 of NC_141670.1, read as the reverse complement.
GATGTTGAAGGGATGTCTTAAGCAGATAGCTGTCAGACCGGGTCGTCTGAGAAACAGATACCAAGACATGCATAGAACTTAGAAATTAGAAATGCCAGAAATTTATTAGGGGAAACATCTGTGAGAGAACATGGGGAGGGAGCCGGGGAGGCTGGAAGAACTGTCAGATAGTGATGCAGGTCTGACCCCAGGGGAAGGAGACAGGGAGGGAAGGTTGGAAAGTTGGGTGGACATGTGTTAGACTGCAGTGCAGTTCTAGGGAACGTTCAGCAAGGCCATCAGGGTTCAGCCAAGGTTGCCTGTCAGAGGACTCCAGAGTCCCCAGGAATGAGCTGCTTTTGTACCCCTGCTGTTTCGGTCACTGGCTGGGGGCAGACTGCAGGAGCACATGGGCTCTGCGCAAACGTGGAGATGGATTTCAGACAGCAGCAGCTGGGGCCATCAATCAGTTACTCCCCACAGTCAGAGATCTGAGAAGAATATTCTCATGGCCACCTGTGATGACTCTACAATGTGCCACGGTGGCTAGCCTAAACTACATTTCCCAGGATTCCCTTCCTCACATGTTTCTGGTTATGTGAGACACAAGGAATATTTTCATGCACAAGATTTGGAGGGCAGAAGTGAAGCAGCAGCCATTTGGTTTTTTACAAAAACTCGAGTTGAGGTAGGTGCTCTTGTAGATCACACGTGCTGTCACTATCTGCTAGTCCCCCTTACTGTCATCAGCATGCAGCCAGGCATGTAACTGCTCCACCTTCCTCCTGCAGTACTCGGACTCCTGGGACAGGTGTGTTTACTCCATAATGAACGGCATCCGCTTCTTCTGCAGGACACTCACATCACAATGTTGGAGGCAGTGAGAACTGAGGTGGATTCTAATTCATCTAGTTTGTGCTGATGGGTTCCAGCTTCTCTTTGCTCTTCACCACTCTACATTCATGTTCACTTTTGATTTCCTATGCTATGAATTTCAAGCTCCAGCATCAGACATGAAAGCAACAGCCTTAGAATTTACCCATCTTCCACTGTGTAAGGTAAACTCCCTGTATAAACACCCTATTACATACCTCCACCCACCCTCTCCACACATGTATACACATACGTATATGTGTGTGTGTGTATATACACACACACACATATATATATATATATATATATATATATGCTGCATGCACATGTACACACACACATACACACACTCTAGTGCTCTGCTTCTCTGACTGAATTTACACTGACACACTGGCTGAGCTGGAGATCCAGGAGGGATGTCTTCAAGAAAAACGTGGAACCGAGAGAGGACACATGACTATTTCAAAAGGTATTTTAACCATAAAATACCTAGGAATAGATCTAACCAAAGAGGTGGAAAATCTATACACTGAAAACTATAGGAAGCTTATGAAAGAAATTGAAGAAGACACCAAAAAAATGGAAAAAGATTCCATGTTCCTGGATAGGAAGAACAAATATTGTGAACATGTCGATACTACCCAAAGCAATTTACATATTCAATGCAATCCATATCAAGGTAACACCAGCATTCTCCACGGAGCTAGAATAAACAATCCTAAAATTCATATGGAACCAGAAAAGACCCCGAATAGCCAAAGCAATCTTGAAAAAGAAAACCAAAGCAGGAGGCATCACAATCCCAGACTTCAAGCTATACTACAAAGCTGTAATCATCAAGACAGTATGGTACTGGCACAAGAACAGACACTCAGATCAATGGAATAGAATAGAGAACCCAAAATGGACCCACAAACGTATGGCCAACTAATCTTTGACAAAGCAGGAAAGAATATCCAATGGAATAAAGACAGTCTCTTCAGCAAGTGGTGCTGGGAAAACTGGACAGCAACATGCCGAAGAATGAACCTGGACCACTTTCTTACACCATACACAAAAATAAACTCAAAATGGATGAAAGACCTCCATGTAAGACAGGAAGCCATCAAAATCCTTGAGGAGAAAGCAGGCAAAAACCTCTTTGATCCTGGCCACAGCAACTTCTTACTCAACACGTCTCCGGAGGCAAGTGAAACAAAAGCAAAAATGAACTACTGGGACCTCATCAAAATAAAAAGCTTCTGCACAACGAAGGAAACCATCAGCAAAACTAAAAGGCAACCGACAGAATGGGAGAATATTTGCAAACGACATTATCAGATAAAGGGTTAGTATCCAAAATCTATAAAGAACTTATCAAACTCAACACCCAAAAAACAAATAATCCAGTGAAGAAATGGACAAAAGACATGAATAGACACTTCTCCAAAGAAGACATCCAGATGGCCAAGTGACACATGAAAAAATGCTCCACATCACACATCATGAGGGAAATGCAAATCAAAACCACAATGAGATACCACCTTACACCTGTCAGAATGGCTAACATTAACAACTCAGGCAACAACAGATGTTGGCGAGGATGTAGAGAAAGAGATCTCTTTTGCATTGCTGGTGGGAATGCAAGCTGGTGCAGCCACTCTGGAAAACAGTATGGAGGTTCCTCACAAAACTAAAAATAGAACTACCCTACGACCCAGCAATTGCACTACTAGGCATTTATCCACGGAATACAAGTGTGCTGTTTCGAAGGGACACATGCACCCCCATGTTTGTAGCAGCACTATCAACAATAGTCAAAGTATTAAAGAGCCCAAATGTCCATCAATGGATGAACGGGTAAAGAAGATGTGGTATATATATACAATGGAGTATTACTCGGCAATCCAAAAGAATGAAATCTTGCCATTTGCAACTATGTGGATGGAACTGGAGGGTATTATGGTAAGTGAAATTAGTCAGTCAGAGAAAGACAAATATCTATGACTTCACTCATATGAGGACTTTAAGAGACAAAACAGATGAACATAAGGGAAGGGAAACAAAAAGAATATAAAAACAGGGAGGGGGACAAAGCATAAGAGACTCATAAATATGGAGAACAAACAGAGGGTTACTGGAGGGAGTGTGGGAGAGGGGATGGGCTAAATGGGTAAGGGGCCCTAAGGAATCTACTCCTGAAATGATTGTTGCACTACATGCTAACTAATTTGGATGTAAATTTTAAAAAATAAAAAATAAAATAAAATAAAAAAAGGTATTTTATAGGTCGGCAAGAAAACTCAGGGATATACTGATACTGATAACATTTTAAACATTAAGAAAAAAAGGAGGCAACTATTAATTCCAGAAAAATGAAATTATACATATAAAGGAAATTTAAGCATAGGACATGACATGAATCGGGTATGAACAATACTTATGTGGTCATAATAATGAAAATGTGCATAATCAGCAAATACCATGAAAAGTCACACCAGGAAGATGAAGAGAAGGGAAGTCTATGAGAGAAGAAATGGGATTATAGGGCTAAATCCAATATTTCATAGTTAAGACACCATTAGATCATGTCTTTAAATACAGATAGGTACCCATACATTCAGAGTTGTATGTATGTAGTATAGAGATCTATGTACACATATTATTTAAAAATATGAAAGCAAATACATGAAAAAAGGCTAAAATAACTAAGAGGATTGCTCCTAAGGAGTGGGATAGGAGTGTGGGATAGGGAGACAGGTGCTACTACTATAAATGCTGTCACAATCCTTTCAGACTTTTAACCTATGTACATGTTTCACTATAGTAAAAATACACTTAAACTTCAAAATTAAACTCAAAAAGGGAAGCGTAAAAAATTCAATGTTAAGGTAACTGAAAATTAAAGACTAAGACTCATAAAGCTGGCAAAAACAAAAAAAAATAGAGGCAAAATTTGACAATATCAAGTCTAACCCACTTAGAGTTCCAAATCATGCACTAACCGGGGCGACTGGGAGGCTCAGTAGGCTGAGCACCCGACTTCAGCTCAGATCATCTTGTGGTTTGTGGATTTGAGTCCTGAGTCAGGTTCTCTGCTGTCAGCACAGAGTCGGCTTCACATGCTTGGTCTCCCTCTCTCTCTGCCCCTTCCCACCCCTCTCTCTAAAATAAATAAACATTAAAAAAACAAACAAAAAAAAACACGAAAAACAAAAACAGGGGTGCCTGGGTGGCTGCGTTGGTTTAGCATCAACTTCAGCTCAGGTCATGATCTCACGGCTCATGAGTTAAAGTTCCACATCGGGCTCTGTGCTGACAGAGCCTCAAGCCTGCTTTGGATTCTGTGACTCCCTCTCTCTCTGTCCCTCCCCTGCTCATGCTCTGTCTCTTTCTCTTCCTCTCTCAAAAATAAACAAACAAAAAAACCCATGCAGCACTAACCTACTACTAAGGATGCATATAGGTGGTAAAACTATAAAGAAAGCTAAGAAATTACTATAAAAAAGTTAGCAATACTGGTTACCTCTAAAGAGCAGAGATAGGATTGTGATAGTGAAGGAAAGAGGTATACTCCCAACTTCTGGGATGCTCATAAGGTTCTATTTCTTACACTAGATAGGTTATATACACATATAAACTGTATGAGTGTTTTGTAAACTTTGGGGAGGAGGGAGCATTAAGCACACGAATGAAACTCCAGCACACAGTTGTAGAACTTCTCATACTACATAGAAAGGTTAGCTTTTTCCTAGTCCTTGTTATTCCAAATGAATTTTAATATGCTGTTAAATGAGCTCTAAAATAAATGAATGTTTATTCATTTACAAGGTAAATTTATCTACAAGGATAACATTGATCTTTTATCTCAGAACAAAAATGGAAGTAATTTGTATGTACAGCAGATCTGAGAAAACGTTATGCAAATATATACAATTTTGGACTTTTCACATACATGAGTAATTTTTAAGTAAATTAAAAAGTACATTAATTCTATCCCCTAAATCTTACAACAAGGAAAGGCTAGAGATAGCTTTAAGCACACGTCAGTAATGCATCTAAGCAAACAGGCTGTTTAATGGCCTACCATTTTATTGTAAAGCATTGAAAAACAACGGGAAAAACAGGAATTTAAGATCTGAAAAAATCACTATAAAATGCTTTTTATAATAATCATTTAACCGCCAAGTAAAAAAGTTGCTTGTTTAAAAAAATTCCAGTTGAAGAAGGATACATGGAGACCCAATTCTTTTTTATTTTTTATTTATTTATTTATTTTTTTAATTTTTTTTTTTTCAACGTTTATTTATTTTTGGGACAGAGAGAGACAGAGCATGAACAGGGGAGGGGCAGAGAGAGAGGGAGACACAGAATCGGAAACAGGCTCCAGGCTCTGAGCCATCAGCCCAGAGCCCGACGCGGGGCTCGAACTCACGGACCGCGAGATCGTGACCTGGTTGAAGTCGGACGCTTAACCGACTGCGCCACCCAGGCGCCCCCCAATTCTTTTTTAAAAAGAACTTTCAGGGGCATCTGGGTGGCTCAGTCAGTTGAGTGTCCGACTCCTGATTTCGGCTTAGGTCATGATCCCAGAGCAGCAATATCAAGCCCTTCGTCAGGCTCTGTGCTGCCACTCTCCCCCACTCTTGCTTGCTCACTCTTTCTCTCTCTCAAAATAAAAAAAATTTAATTCTAAAAAAATTTTTTTAATTAAAAAAACATTCAATTTGGTAATGAATCTTTAAAAAGTCTTTTCACAATCAAGCTGCCTTCAAAAGGACTATTAAAAAGCTAACTAGGGCAAGGCCTATAAGAAGCAGGTGACAAACTCAAGTTACATTTAATTAAGAGACATCTAAAATTTTCACTGTAAGGGCATCACAATTATATGATAGCAATGAATAAAAAACAGAATTCTAACTTCTATATAATCATAAATATACTTTCAGGAGATGTGGGGCTCTGAAGCAACTAGAAAGGTAACAGGAAGTATTTAGAAGTCGATGAAAGAGACATTCATTAATTAGGGCTGATTCCAAGTTTTCTGGCCTTATGACTTTTCTTTTTCCATGAGATAATAATAGTTCATAACAACTAACATGTTTGGAACACTTACTCTTTGCCAGGCATTGTTTTAGGAGTTTTACAAGTACTGATTTATTCTAGTAATACATGCAACAGTCCTACAACGTACACTATTTTCTTTTTTTTTTTTAATTTTTTTAACCTTTATTAATTTTTGAGACAGAGAGAGACAGAGCATGAACAGGGGAGGGGCAGAGAGAGAGGGAGACACAGAATCGGAAGCAGGCTCCAGGCTCTGAGCCGTCAGCCCAGAGCCCGACGCAGGGCTCGAACTCACGGACCATGAGATTGTGACCTGAGCCGAAGTCGGAGGCTCAACCGACTGAGCCACCCAGGCGCCCCAACGTACACTATTTTCATCTTCATTTTATACACAAGAAATCTGAGGCACAGAGAAGGCAAACTTCCCAAGGTTCATAGTGAAGTGGCAGTGCAGGAACTCAAACCCCAGCAGATGACTCCCAAGCCCATTGCTCTTGGATCTTTATCAATCCAAAGACATAAATGTATAGCCAATAGTTATGTGTAGTTAAACCCAATTTCAAAAGATTATATGGAAAAGCATAGTGGTGGATGCTTTTACAGCCTATAAAAACATTACCAGTTTTCAAGGCTTTGCTCCATTTATTCATTCTACCATTTATTGAGCTGCTACCATGTGCCAGGCACTTAACATACATTTATTTTAATCCTTCCGACACCACATCCCTAATTTACAGCTGAGGGACCTAGAGTTCACAGACAGGTTATATAGTTTGCTGAGGGTCACCTCACTGGTGAAGGAGGAAGCCAGGATTTGAAAGCAATTTCCCTGCCAAAACTGTGAACATCAAAGTAATAAAATAGTCTTAAAATATGTCTGTCTGGAATAAAAATAAAACAAGAATATATTCTGAGATGAGTACAAGTGAATTAATACTGGCAATTCAGAAAGCTACAATACTGTATATTCTTTAAAGAGATGTGGAACTATACTGGGGAGAAAATAGGAAAATACCTCAACTGTGTGAAAAGTCCCACAATATTCACTGTTTTCTATTAGTGATAGTACCTACAAGTAAAGCACGACAATGGGAATAAATGAAATTCTGGTTACAGGTCTAGGCAAAGGTCAAAACCCATGATACATCCCCGGTTACATTAAAAATTAAAATGTAAACATCTCTAGTATTCTCAATAACAGGTTTCAAAACAGCTGAAGTAGCTCACCCACACATATAAATTTTGTCTGCCAGGTCTGTGATTTCCATTGATTCCATAATTCACATATATAATAGATTTTGTTTATGGAAGTATTTTAAAAACTCAAAAACTCACCTTATAATTTATTTTCAGAAGTGTTTATCCAAATCTGGAATATCTGTCTAGAATAGTTCAGGTGGAGTTATACAAAATGAATATTTTGGAGCAAGAAGTAATGAATTTTATTTTATATAGATTTTAAAAGCTCTGAAGTAACTATATAACTTATTGCTTAAATACTATGAAATTTGACTTCATCTTGATGTGAATTACTACAATTTTAAGAAAAATGTTAACTTGTTTCCTAAAACTGCAATCAGTGACAACTGAGTAGAAAAAGCAAAGCCATTTTTGTTCTATTCACATGCACCAACAAACAGCCCAGTGGGGAAATGGCAGTGTGCCAGGTTGCCTTGTGAGCAATTAGGCTTCGTGGCAATCAGGAGACTCAGGAGTCTTAGGCCCTTAGAAAACTAGTATGTTAAGGACGTGGTGCTTTCACTTCGCTTTCCGAGAAACGTATGCGAGATATATCTTGTGTAGAGGACAATTTCTTCCATCTTCAGGACTGAAAGGTTAAGACAACTAATAAGAAGCAAATTGAGGAAAACATTTGAGAGATTAGTCAGAATCATTGTCTACTGGACCTTATGACTAAATGTAATAACTGGTCCCAGGTAGACAGTAAATTCATCCTAATAATCAGAAGTAATAATAACTAAAAGATTCTTGGGACTGTTATGAAATGCAGTTATAAGTGCATTTTATTAAAAAAAATTTTTTTTTCAACGTTTATTTATTTTTGGGACAGAGAGAGACAGAGCATGAACGGGGGAGGGGCAGAGAGAGAGGGAGACACAGAATCGGAAACAGGCTCCAGGCTCTGAGCCATCAGCCCAGAGCCCGACGCGGGGCTCGAACTCACGGACCGCGAGATCGTGACCTGGCTGAAGTCGGACGCTTAACCGACTGCGCCACCCAGGCGCCCCTATAAGTGCATTTTAATTGGTCAAGAAATTCAGAATGGAATTCACAGGCAAACAAACTGAAATTATATATGAAAAAGAGTTGAAATGGGTAAAAACCCAATACAGCAGAGATGTGTGTATTTACTCTTATTAACCTGTACATGGAAAGTTTCAAAGAAAAAAAAAACGAACGATTCAGATATACCTTACAGGAGATTGTGGGCATCAACTTCCATTTAATGAAACTTAAAAAAAAAATTTTTTTTTAAGGTTTATTTATTTTTGAGGGAGAGAGAGACAGAGAGCAAGTGGGGGAAGGGCAAAGAGAGAGAGGGAGACACAGAATCCGAAACAGGCTCCAGACTCTGAGACGTCAGCACAGAGCCCAATGTAGGGCTCAAACCCACGAACCGTGAGATCATGACCTGAGCCGAAGTTGAAACTTAACCGACTGAGCCACCCAGGTGCCCCACCATCTAACTAAATCAAAGCCAAAGTTCCCCATTATCTGGTAAATGCTTTTTCTTTTTGATGTTTTATGAGTCTGAATGAAAGGCAGAGACTGCGAATACACTGGACCCCATTTTGTAAGTTTGCGGTCTGTGCCTAATACGACACCCAGAAGCATAATAAGAATAAAAATGAATGAAGTGAATGCGATTAGAAATGAAAACAATCAATGTAAGGATCCATAAGTATACTTTCTAATATATTTCTTGGTTACAATAATTATGTAGGGTCATTTGAAAACTTTTACTAATATTGTCAAAAAGCCACCATATTTGAGTATCTGAATTTCAAGTAGGATACAGGACAAATTTACGATACTTTTACAGTCATCAAGCCAAGACACACTTCACTTTATAAATAAAATAGATTTTAAAGGGCAAAAGTCAACATTCAAATTAATCCTTCTTTATATCAAAGGCTCATTATTCCTCACCTTTAATATTTTATAATTTCATTTAAAGTTTTTCATTATTTTGTAGTACATAAACATACAAGGCTTTTCTCTACTTCTTGATGTGCCTGTGACGATCATGTAATACACATCTATAACAACTTATTCTATAAACAGAAATCCTTACAAATTTAAAATGTAAAGACCAACTAATGTTTCACTACACTCAGAAAACACAGAGTCTTTATTCCAAGAGGAACTTTTACTAAAAAAATGATGTGTGAACAGCAGACACTGATGTTCACACAAGCATACTACAGACAACCCAGCAGGCGGTTTTCTGTTTTTTTTGGATTATGCTCTGGAGGTGCTGGCACAATGGAATTTCAATACCATAATTGCTTATTTCTCTGTGTATCTTTAAAATAACAGGTAAAGAAAAAAAATCAACTACAAAAATAACAAAACAAAAAATGTTTTTAATTCTTCTTTTCAAAGGATGTAATTTATAACCATTACACAAATAGAGAAGAAGCACAAAAGGGGGGAAAAAAGAAATAAAGTAATGTTCCAAAGGTTCAGTTTACAAGGACCTCACACTAAGTTTTTTTTTTCTCTTCTCTGCAACTCTTACTAGAAACAGTATTATTTGCTAAAAATGCACTAGCTGCCAAGAGCCATGGTCCATCTAAAGCAAAATGCTTAAGATGGAAACAGAGTGTTAATACAGAAAAAAGAGCAAGATTCAGTATACAAATTTCTGTAAAACCTATTTAAAAAAAGAATAAGATGAAGTTTTGATTTTGGTATCTTTTTGACTAAAAAATCACTGTGGTCATAGATAAAATACTAAAACATATAGCACTTTATTACAACAAAAAGATGTAATCAAATTTCAAACTTTCTAATTAAACCTTTTTTCTGTAAGTTATTGGGAATTCAACACTAGTCTTGGTTCACATGATAGAACAATGGGAAAATTTTCCGAATGGTTGAACACTAACCCTGACAAGTGTGGAGAGCCAACTACAATACATTATATGGTAGCATAACCTGCCACCCACGTTGCTGAGAGAACAGCTTTCAAACACATGCACTGAGCTGTAAAACCACAAAATCCCTTATTACACATTGTTTCATACTCTAGGTGAAATATACCATCAATTCTTTCCATTATAAATCTTTTTTTATTACTATTTTTTGAAGCCCATTTAACAATCTGACTGTCTTTTTCTTACAATGTAAAAGATGCCTTTGTAAAAAGTAAAATGCAACAGGAATGTCATCACCCTACTACAATATTTCAATGAAGGCTGATATCTGCTGCTCAGTTTCTCATAGCTTATTCTGGGGATCCATTTACCTAAAATGCATTTTAAGCTAATGTTCTTTTTGTATTTCCTTTAAAGACCGAGCCTATTGATACTGGTTCACTAAGTTTCTTAGAGCATTTGAAAATATTTACTTTAAGGAAAACTGATCTATTGCTTTGGGGGTTCTTTAATAAAATACATGATTTTCGTCATTACTAAAAAAGAGAGGGAGAGAGAGAATTAAAAACAAATAGTCAAAATTTGTCATGGAGTGAATGTTTTCTCTCTCTGTCTCTTCCCAACATTCCTCCTTCCCCCACCCTGGTGCAAATCCAAACCTATTTCAAAAAACAAACAAACAAACAAATCCATTTTAGAGTCAAAGATATAATGGTGCCCTGACAATATGTGTCTTACGTTGGTATAACATGTAAATGAAGCAAGACTGCAGGATGACAAACATGTTTCATCCTCATTACAGCACTGCTTTGTCAAAGATGTGTTCTTACCTTCCAGAAAAGAGCTCACTGCAATAACGGCTATCAAATCTGTACAAAAGGGCTTGATTTACAGACTGGGAAGGGTGAAAAACAAAACAAAACTTAGACGCTACTTTTACAGAGATTCAAAGACACTACTACTTTGTAGAGATTCAAGATAGCTAAATCTTCTAAAACTATGTGTGTCTAACAACTGGCCTGTTTAATTTCTTTCCAAAATTCTCCCTCCTATCCTTTACATTTCATTCCCCGCAATTCCTGCCCACCATGACCCACCTCCAGCCACAGTCTGCTAACTGAATCACAGCATTCCAGGACAGGACATAACAGTTTCTTCTGGGGTTTTCATTTGCAATGTTGTTGGCAAAGAGAACCCTATTTGTAACTGTTCTATTATACTAGCAAGGTCAATTAGTCCTGTGAACTCCTGGTCTTTCTGCCTGATAGCTTGGTGGATTATTCAAGTGGGACTGTTCATAACCCATAACTGAATGCAGCCAATTAACCTCAGAAACATAACAATACTAGTATCTAATGGGATTTTAAGCTTATCTTAACAACATACCACAGTAACGTCATTTTTCCCACATTGGTGGAATATTATTTGATGGAAACTCTACATTCTCCCCAAATTGAATTAATTTGTAAGTTACAATATACAAATTATATAGAGTAATTAAAAAAAGTTTAAATAGCTTTATTGCTATATAATTCACATACCATACAATTCACCCATTTAAGTTTATTTATTTATTTTGAGAGAGAGACAGATAGGCAGCGCACACCCATGAGCTAGGGAGGGGCAGAGAGGATGCAGAGAGAGAATCCCAAGCAGGCCCCATGCTGTCAGCATGGAGCCCAACAGGGAGCTCGAACTGATGAACTATGAGATCATGACCTGAGCCAAAATCAAGAGGTGGACTCATGCTCAACCAACTGAGCCACCCAGGCATCCCACAATTCACCCATTTAAAGTGTACAATCCAATGTGCATCTATCACCACAATTCTTTTGTTTGTTTGTTTCAAGTTTTTATTTAAATTCTAGTTAGTTTACATATAGTATAATATTGGTTTCAGGAGCAGAATTCAGTGATTCATCACTTACATGCAACACCCAATACTCATCTTAACAAGTGCCCTCCTTAATACCCACCACCCATCTAGCCCATTCCCCCCCCCCCTTTCCCTCCACCAACCCTCAGTTTGTTCTCTATAGTTAACAGTCTCTTATGGTTTGGGGCGCCTGGGTGGCTCTGTCGGCTGAGGGTTCAGCTTTGGCTCGGGTCATGATCTCATGAACCATGAGCTTGAGCTCCATGTCAGGCTCTGTGCTGACAGCTCAGAGTCTGGAGCTTGTTTCAGATTCTGTGTCTCCCTCTCTCTATGCCCCTCCCCTGCTCGTGCTTTGTTTCTCTCTCTCAAAAATAAATAATATTAAAAAGAATTTAAAAAAAAAAATGAGTCTCTTGTGGTTTGCCAAATTACATAATTTCTGTTACAAGAAAGTTCACCATAAAGATGTTGAAGCTTTTAAAAAATAATCAAAATAAAAAATAATAATCCTCCATTATGCCTATATTTGCTTATATGGTTCATACAACTAAATTTATATAACTAAATAAAGAATAGGAGAATCCTTTATTTTTCTAAATGTTTATTTATTTTGAGAGGGAAAGAGAGAGGATGAGCAGGGGAGGGGAAGAGAAGGGGGAGAGAGAATACCACTTCACACTTAGATCTGCTGACAGCACAGAGCCTACTGAAGGCCTCAAACACACCAGCTATGAGATCATGACCTGAACCAAAATCAAGAATCGTTCACTTAACTGACTGAGCCACCCAGGCACCCCAAGAATCTTTTATTGTGCAATATCCACTGCTCCTATCAAGATTTCTCCCAAGATGCAAAAACACTACTACTCTCTCAGAAGCTATGTGGAAATTAATTTGCATTATTCTTCAAATATTCAAAAAGTCTTTAGTTGTCAAATATTATTTAATTTTTAAAACAACAAAAGAGAGTTTGCATCATTTGAGTGCTTACTATGTGGCATGAAATATGAATCCATACTTTGCAAACTATCTTAATCATCTCAGGAATCCAATGAAAAAGGCATTTCCCTCCCTATTCTATGTATGAGGAACCTGAGGCTTCAGAGGTGCTAAATATGTTCCCAAGTTTCACACCGCTAATAAGTTGCAAAAATAAGAGATGTACAACCAGATCAGTCTAGTTTGCCAAATTGTAGTCTTTCAACATCACTTGGCCTAAAAATTATGAGATAACACTGACTCATCTCCCAGGATCACCTGTATTGCCAATCTTCAAAACCACCATATAAAAGAATGATATCTAATTATAACTGAGTAACAACCAGAAAGAAATGAATGAATGAATGAATGGATGAATGAATGAATGAATGAATGAATAAGGGTGTTTTGATATCCATATAATCATATCAACACTAAAGTTTTACTAAAGGCAAGACAGTATTTTTTTTCATATCACTTCCAATCCAAATGCACTCTCACATATATGAATGGACATGCAATCTTCCACACACAGACCAGTATAACTACCTGCCCACATACATGCAACACACAAAGTCATCCAAACTGTCACACCTAATACTCCGATTTCTAAGACAAAAGTATTTTCTGTTATGCCAGGTCATGAAAAGCTGCCTTAATATTGCAGGTATCAAGATATCAGATTTCAAAGAAGGATTTTTAAAATAAGCTGAATAAATTTTTCATACAGTAATGTTTTTTAAAACTATTTGGTCTAGTAAGGCTACTTAACATATATTCTAGCAAAAATCGTACTGTGATTACCTCTGTTTTTGCTTTACCAATTTCAAACAGAAATAACTTGTTCAATCATTAGGCCAAACTGTCCTAAAAGCAAATGCCTATTAACAGGAGCACAGCCTGTGTGCATTCCCAAAACTCAATCACTATTCCCAACTTCCCTGCTATGGGAGTTTTCAGATTGGCCAGAGTTGACTCTCAGGGCTTCACTCACTGCTTAGTGGAAATATTTGTAAAAATATTTGTGCAATTAGGATAAACAGAGCTTTTATGAAAATACTGGCTTAGCTAAAAGTAATGACAGTTAAGATGTGCATAAATGGCATTTTTAAATGTCCATTTATTCCCCCCTACTCTATAAGTTTATTATGATAAATGTTGCATCAGTTTGAAAGAATATATTCTGCAAAGAAAGTAGAAGGGCTAAGAAGTAGAATTCAGAGTCCTCGATATTAAGTCAGCTTTGCTTACTTTTTAAATAAATCAAATAAAAATAAATTGTGTTCTATAAACACAAAAAAATTTCAATAACAGAATGCAAAATCAAAGGATGTATCCAAGTTAGTAAACTTTGCCTTAATTAGTAAAGAAAGATCTAATATATTGACGCAGTGGATGAACATGTGATCCAACAGATCTTATACTATTAACTAGATCATATCAGGAAAATTAAAATTGCTAAACCATTTATTCCCTTTTAAAAGGCACATAATACCAATGCCACTGATGCTATAGTTTCAAAGAACTGAATCTGTAATGGAAATCTCATTAAAATAAAAAACAAAAACTAGAAAACCTGCATGGGACATATGCTCTATCCAATTCTGGACAACTGATTTTGAAGTGCAAAATATCAACCTTAATTAAAAAAAAAAAAAAACCAGCTCACACAGTAAAGAACTGAATCCAAGACGACTTACCTACTCTCTGTTATTAGAGCATGCCTTAAAAAAGAGAAGACATTTATCTAGCATTTTCCAACCTTGTGCAATCATGTATGAGTAAGGATAAAGTGGCCATTATAAAACTGAAGTGAAAAAGATATTTGGAGGGGCCCCTGGGTAGCTCCGTCGGTTAAGTGTCCGACTCTTGATTTTGGCTCAGGTCATAATCTCGCGGTTTTTGAGTTTGAGCACCACATTGGGGTCTGTGCTGACAGGGTGGAGCCTGCTTGGGATTCTCTCTCTCCCTGTCTCTCCACCCCTCCCCCACTCATATTTTCTCTCTCTCTCTCTCTCTCTCAAAATAAAAAAACTGAAAAAAAGATATATAGAAGGATATAAATTTACATTGACTGAAAAAACAATGTATTTGGTATGTTGCAGATGTTTTTACACCGCTTAATCTCATTTAATCTTAACAACCACCCAAATAAAATAGGTATTGTGATTCTTATTTTTTAAAGTAAACAGAGAAAGAACAGAGAAAGTGCCCTATATCACAAAATAGAGAAGTAATAGTACCAAGATTGCAACTCTGATCTGACTACAAAACCTATGATTAAAGCAGCATGTGGCAAAGACAATCTAGAAACATATTCCTTCCTCTGGCATAGGCCTCATCCTTCTGTCCCATTTTGAGTACAATATTTAAAACCCAGATTGCAGATTATGAAACAGCCTGGGTTTTTGCACCCCCCCCCCCCAAAGCCAAGGTTAGAGAACTCTGCGTTCAATGGCGAGTACAATATGACTCTGGGGGAATAGCAGCAAGTTTCAAATAACTACAAATTCAGGTTAAATGGAGTTCAGTGAGTCATGATAATTCCATGCCACTGATAATCCTGATCTTAGTCAAGGGAATTTTCAAATTTGAATTCCATACTTGCCTTAGACAATTCTCTTTCAACACAAGGCAACTCTTCATACAAGGTAAGTATTTTAAAGCGGGGAACACCTCTCAGTGCCTTTCACTAATTTTCTACAGAGAAATAGTAAAATTTTTAAATAGATAAAGCTAACGCTCAACAACCAGATTTTACAAACTAGCTGAGAATAATTTTGAGGGTTTTTTTTTTTTAATCCTTTTATTATCTTAAATGTGAAGCAGCTACCTAAAATGCTAAGGTAGATGAGTGAAGACAGATTTCTTTTCATTCCTCAGTTTGTTCTGATTCCTTGAAGTACCTTCCTTATCATACTTAACTTGAGCTTATCACCTTTGGGCCATGATAAGAGGTAAGTTATGAGTCTCCTGGATTCTCCCTAGTAAGTTACATTTCCTTTTTTCATGATCTCTAAGAGCACATGCTTATACCAGAAAATGGGGCTGCTAGGGTAGAATCAGTTTAAAAACTAATCTGCCTTGGACCCTTTCCTTCAGGAAAGCTAAAACAAATCCCTCCCCCCCCCCCCACACACATACTATCTTTAAAGTAAATACAAGGGCCCCTGCATAAACAACAACAAATTGCACAAATGTTAACTAAACACCTATGTGCCAAGTACTTAGGCTTGAGGGGTATCAAGACAGATACTATCCTTGTGCTAGTGGAAGCTATCAAAGATTTATGGCAGCTCATAAGAAATATGCCATACTAAAATCAACAACACAAGAAACAACAGGTGTTGGCAAGGATGTGGAGAAAGAGGAGCCCTCTTGCACTGTTGGTGGGAAAGCAAACTGATGCAGCCACTCCGCAAAAGAGTATGGAGTTTTCCTCAATAAAAAGTTAAAAATATGTGATGAGCACCAGATGTTGTATGGAAGTGTTGAATCACTGAATTGTACACCTGAAACTAATATCTGTATGTTAACTAACTGGAATTTAAATTAACACTTTAAAAAAATTGGGGCGCTTGGGTTGCTCAGTCGGTTGAGCGTCCGACTTCGGCTCAAGGCATGATGTCATGCTTTGCGAGTTCGAGCCCCGCGTCGGGCTCTGTGCTGACAGCTCAGAGCCTGGAGCCTGCTTCGGATTCTGTGTCTGCCCCTCCCCTGCTCATGCTCTGTCTCTCTCTGTCTCAAAAAAAAAAAATTTTTTTTTTTTTAAATTGAAAGAAGATGTTACTTGTCAGAAGGAAAAAAAGTTAAAAATAGAACTACCTTACAATCCAGCTATACTATTAGTATCCAAGAAATACTATTAGGTAATTCCCTAAAGAATATAAAAATACTAATCAAAGGGATATATACACTCTGATATTTACAGCAGCATTATCTATAGCCAAATTATGGAAATAGCCCAAATGTCCACTGACTGATGAATGGATAAAGAAGATATGGTGTGTATGTGTGTGTGTGTGCATATACATTATATGTATATGTATGTGTACACACACACACACACACACACACACACACACACACACACACAGGAATATTACTCAGCCATAAAAAAGAATGAAATCTTGCCATCTGTAACTACCATGGATGGACATAGAGGGTATTATGCTAAGTGAAATAAAGGCAGGCAGAGAAAGACAAACACAGTATGATTTTACTCGTATGTGGAACTTAACAAAACAAATGAGCAAAGGGGGGGGAGAGACAGAGAGAGAGAGAGAGAGAGAGAGAGAGAGAGAGAGAGAGAGGCAAAGAAACAGACTCTTAACTACAGAGAACAAACTGATGGTTACCAGAGGGAGGTGGGTGAGGGATGGGTTAAATAGGTGATAAGGAACAAGGAGTGCACTTGTTGTGATGAGCACCAGGTGATGTATGGAAGTGTTGAATCACTTCACTGTACAGCTTAAACATTACACTGTATGTTAACCAGAATTTAAATAAAAACTAAAAAAAATATATTCCATAAAATTGCTAAATAAATGGCAGAAGGGTAAGTTTAATGCATAAAAATATATATACAATTATTAAGTAGGTTACAAATTTGGCTCCATGGTTCCTGGCAGCCAAAGCAAAGTGGGTATCATTACTGGTTGTGACATGGTATAGAGGCTCTTCTACTTATAAACAGATCAGTTTCCAAAGAGCTATCATAAGTCCATTTAATGACATATGCAAATTTTTAACTACAAAAGCAACTGCTAATATCATCTACTGGTGACTAACAGAGTTGCCATACTTTGTCCCCCAATCACTGCTCCCTCACAACTGGTAGGTTTTTCATATCTACCAAAGTCCCTATGCTGAAGGGTCTGGAGCAGAAGAACCTGTGTGTATGTGTATAGCAACAACCCAAATGCCTTCCTGAATTCAGATCTGAAGGAAATTTTTACTCTGGATCTGTATTAAAAGACCACTTTGAGATATAGTGGACTACATCCTTGACAATGTTCCTAACAGAATTACAATAATAACATTTCTTATTTCCTAGATGTCTCAATGTAGGCCTATGGATTACCATTAAAGAGAACTTCTATAAAAGCAATTTTATAAAATAATGTAGCCAAAATATAATATTTATAATAGCTAAAGAAATGCATGTCTTTCAAGCGGCTCCTAATTAGAAAGAAAGAAAGAAAGAAAGAAAGAAAGAAAGAAAGAAAGAAAGAAAGAAGAGAAAAGGAAAGAAAAGAGGAAATTCAACTCTTGCAGGAACAGTCTAAAGATCTAAGAATGAGCTTTTAAGACCATTGGCATCACACTCATTGCTTACACAAGTTTTGTGTGTAACACCACTTTACTGTAATTCATAAAATAGGGAAATAAAGCTTTCAGATTAAGTTTTGAGGTTTTAGTAATTATATCTAAAATAAGTATAGTAGTTAGTGGACAATGAAAACAGATACAATTCTTTTGAAAGGGGCTATTTATTTTTCTCATGAATCTCAAAGAAACTGCAATTAGAGGAATAAGTCAAAGGCCACAGTTATTATTGTATAGGGCATGTGTAAAAAGAGACACACTATGTAAACAACATATATTGATTGGCTAGATTCACTACAATTAAGTGAGATGAGAGAAAAAGCAAAAATAGGACCTTGAAGGATAATATACTCTGCCTGAAAAACTTGATTTACTCTAAACACACTACTACTAAATAATCAGAGTACCTTTTCCTCAACTTCAGAGGAGTTTACTGAATCTAAATACTTAGGTTACCTCATACAAAACTGAAATTCAGTTAAGTTAAAGAATATAAGATTATTTTAACAGGGATTCTTTTTTTTTAAAATTAGAGTAAAATAATACTTTTTAGTCTAAACATTTTACAGGATTAGAATCTGTATTTTCAAAGTTGCTTTCTAAATACAGATAAAATGGATACATAAGATATGAAAATTGTTATCGGTTAGAAGCTTCTGTTATAATTATTTTATTGATTTCTGTTATAAAATTGGAAATGTATTCCTACGTAAAAAATATTAAGGTACTCATTATTATGAAATCTCATTTGTTTTGCAGCAAGTACACAGTCTTAGAGAAGCAGGGGAAACAAAAGTTGCCAGCATTTTATAATTGTCTCATATGAGCTCAACATGCCAGTCAAATCCTATGAAAATTTGTTACCCTGAGTGGTGGGGAAAAAGATAGATAGTATATTATATATTTTCTTTTTTAGAACGAGACAACTTTTAGTGCAGTTTTGATTCACAGCAAAACTGAGAGGAATGTACGAGATTTCTCATACATCTCCTGCCCCTACCACCACATGCAGAGCCTCCCTCATTACCAACATTAGGGTTCACTCTTGGTGTTGTACATCTACGGGTTTGGACAAATGTGTAATGAAATGTATCTATCATTATAGTATCTTACAGAGTATTTTCACTGTCCTAAAAATCCTCTGTGCTCTGCCTATCCATCTCTCCCACCACTCCCAACTCCTAGCAACCTCTAAGCCTCTCACTATCTCCATAGTTTTGCCTTTTTGAGAATGTCACAGTTGAAATTGTACAAATAATTCCACATTGTTGGAATTTTACAAATAGCCTTTTCAGATTGGCTTCTTTCAGTTAGTAATATGCACGTCAGGCTCCTCCACGTCTTTTCATGGCTTGATGGATCATTTCTTTTTAGCACTGAGTAACATTCTGGATGTGCCACAGTTTATTAATCTATTCACCTAGCGAAGGATGCCCTGGTTGCCTCCAAGTTTTCACAATAATTAATAAAGCTCCATAGACATCCATGTGCAGAATTCTATATGGATATAAGTTTTCAGCTCCTTTAAGTAAATACCAAGGAGCACTACTACCTAGTCATATGGTTGGTTGAGAGCATGTTTACTTACGTAAGAAACCACCAAACTGTCTTCCAAAGTGACTGTGCCATTTTGTATCTTCACCAGCAATGAATGAGAACCCACGTTGCTCCATATCCTTGCCAGCACTGGACACTGTAAGTGTTCCAGATTTTGGCTATTCTAATAGGTGTGCAGTGGTATGTTGTTTTACTTAATTTGCATTTTCCTGAAGACATGATGGGAAGCATATTTTCATATGCGAAAATATGCTTATTTGCCATCTGCACATCTTCTTTGGTGAGGTGTCTGTTAAAGTCTTTGGCCTACAGTTTGCTTTCTTATTGTTGAGTTTTAAAAGTATCTTGTATATTTTGGATAACAGTCCTTTATCAGATGTCTTTTGCAAATATTTTCTCCCAGCCTGTAGCTTGTCTTTTCATTCTGCTGATACCAGGTATTTTCAACCCGAAAATATCTGTTGCCATGTGAAATTTTTTTGGTGGCAAAGAATGGGAATCTATGGAATATATAAGACCCAGAGTAAGAACTTTTATTCTTCATTATCAAATAAAAGTAACAGAAAATTTACACAGCTACTTAGTAAAAACATATTAACTTGGAATGAGATAAAAGACCTCAGGCTCAGGGCATCTGGGTGGCTCAGCTGGTAAAGTGTCCGATTTCGGCCCAGGTCACAATCCCATGCTTTGTGGGTTCGAGCCCCACATTGGGCTCTGTGCTGACAGCTCAGAGTCTGGAGCCTGTTTTGGATTCTGTGTCTCCCTCTCTCTCTCTGCCCCTCCCCTGCTTGTACTCTGTCTCTCTGTCTCCCAAAAATAAATGAACATTAAAAAAAAAGACCTGAGGCTCAATAAAAATTGAGCTTACATATTATCTGGACAATTTCCCTACTACTGCCTCAAAGTTATGGTACCACTTAGTCTGACTCTAGATCTTGTTCTCATCAGAGTTCCTGGAGGGTCTCCTCTGCCTAGTGCCTCTGTCCTACTTAGTCAAGCACCAAAGATCAAGGCTAGCTGTGGACTATTCAACTAGAAAATTATCCTTCTAAGCTAATTTACAAACGAGACAATTTGTTCTGAAAACGGTGCTGAGATTACTGAACCACTGTTTCTGTTTTCTACCACCAAAAATTGCAAACACAGGAGGGAAGACTATCCACCCCACTCTTCAAGCCTACAGACCCTTGAATGATGATTTTTCTTAACTGCCTTATGAAGATAAAATGGCCAGAGAAGAAAGAATCAATTGGCTTAGATTCCAATAGTTTCCACTCCAATATTCTCTCTCACTCTTTTATTCAGAGGCTTGGAGATGGTTTTTTTTTTCTTTTTTCCTTAGAAATCTTATCCTCCAAATTACATTGTTTAAAGCTTTTTATAAAATCATTAAGCAAAAGCAACCAGCAAAAAGAAAAGCAAGTATTTGTAACTGCTTATGCCAAAAGCATTAGCATTACAGAATCAACCAATTTTCAATAGAATATATCAAGAAAGTAAATACATTTCAAAATTCTATAGTCAATCTATCCCGTCACTCATTTACTTGGCTCCACACTTCAATTTTTCTGAAAAAAATTTAAAGAAATATTTTGGTAACTTAAAATCTAATGTGATGTTAAGCAAAAGATGGAAGGAATATGTATTGCATGTTGATTCCCAGCTATACCACTGCCTTGCCGTATAACATCAGGCAGTTCACTCTGCATCTCGCAGTGGGATTGCACTTTATTAGAAGTTGTTAACTCGTGGTCCTTTCACCACATCCAGACTGTGGACATACCTTGTTTGCCCAGCATATTTTAAAAATTGGGAAATTTCCACATTTTAAAAGTTGGGAAATTTCACATTCATATCCAGATTTCTCTTAAAAAATGTTAGGACTGACAACACCAGGCCTACACTCCCATGGGGCAACACAGGCTGAAACTGAATAGAAACTGCCCCCCTGGCATAAAGGCATGGAACCTTGCTGTTACATTACCTGCCTGTGTAGCATCTAAGCTTTTGATGAAATACACTACCTCTGAAGTTTCTTTCAGCTCTAACATGTAGAATGAGCCACATAGCAAAAGGTCCTTTTAACTTAAGTCTCAACTTTACTTGAATATAGGGATAATAACATCTGATCACCACTTGTGCTTTGGAGACAAAATGAAACAGTGAGTAGTGACTGCTTAGCCCAGTGACATAAATGTTGAGAGTGCTTTCATAAATAGTAAAGGTTACAAACCCAAGTAACAGTGAACGAGAGGACTCAAAAACAGTACTATGATGGTCAATCCAATCTACATCAAAACTGACATGCTGATTCTTCTCTTCCTAACACAACACTGATCCATTAAAAATCTGCTACTTGCCTCTAATTTTTAGAGATTAAGTCTTCATTCACTATGTATAAAATAAGAGGCTGAGAAAAAAAATGAAGGTCCTGAATGGGCTGACCTCAAGATATACTTTAAAATTATGACAAAACTTTTCAGCATGCAGTTTTCAGCAAAATCTGCTGTAGATCTTTCTATTCTAATCACGACCATTCTTAGTTGCCAAGAATAAAGAAAGATGCATTCAAAAGTTTCTACAGGGAAAGGGGGCTTACTAAAAAGTTAGCCAGGAATCCAGGAAAAAGTAAACAACTAGGGACCAGAGAGGTCAGTAAATGAAGAACACTGGGAGCACCAGCCATTCATTCAGCTCTATTTTTCTCTCCCCTAGTCAGTCTGATTCTGTGCCTGCATCCGTTCTATTTGTTCTACACCATCCTACCTCCTCCCATTATCTTAGAGTCTATAGCCTTCTAACTTTGAAACTTGAAACGCACATGGCCCTTCACCTTACCACCCTCTCCATATCGCTATCTCACTGTATCAAGTCTGGCTAACTTGCCTGTTTCTTGTGAGTCATATTTCTGAGAAAGGCAAAAAAAATAAAAATAAAAATAAAACTACCAGGGGTGCCTGGGTGGCTCAGTGGGTTAAGCGTCTGACTTCAGCTCAGGTCACCATCTCGTGGTTCGTGTGTTTGAGCCCCAGGTCGGGCTCTGTGCTGACAGCTCAGAGCCTGGAGCCTGTTTTGGATTCTAGGTCTCCCTCTCTCTCTCAAAAATAAATAAACATTTAAAACTAACTTTTTTAAATAAAAAATAAATAAAACTACCATACAATCCTACAATCCCACTTCTGGGTATACACCCAAAAGAACTGAAAGCAGGGTCTCAAAGAGATATTTATGTTTGCACATTCATATTCATAATAGCATTATTCACACCTCTTGTGGAAGGTCCATCAACAGATGAATCGATAAACATAATGTGGAATGTTATTTAGCCTTAAAAAGGGAAGATATCCAGTCACATGCTACAACACAGATGAACCTTGAGGACACTGTGCTCAGTGAAACAAGGCAGTCACAAAAGGATAAATACTATGAGCCCACTTATATGAGGTATTAAAAGAGTAACCAAATTCATCGGAAAAGAAAGTAGAATGGTGGTTATCAGGGGTTGAGGTGAGGGAAAATGAGGAGGAGTTGTTTCATGGATATAGATTTTCAGTGTTGCAAGATGAAGTGATTCCGAATATGTGTTGTGCAACAATGTGAATCTGCTTAACACTACTGAACTGTACACTTAAAAGTGTTAAGATGGTAAATTTTAAGTTACATGTTTTTTATCACAATTATAAAAAATATTTTTTTGAATTTTTGAGAGAAAGAATCAGATCTGCCCAGATAATCTTCTTTTAAGAAAACTACACAAGCAGGGATCAGTGGCAAGCCTAGGGACTGACTGCTGGTATACTCATTTGACAACTTTTTATTAAACGCCTACTGTTTCCGACACTGTGCTAAGTTCTCAGCCAGGTGCCCACCCCTTCCCTGTTCAGCTGGCCGTACTCAGTACGCTTTCCTTATTTAAATAAAAAGGGTTGATAATCGGTATCTCCAAAACCATGGGCATTTTCACTTTTGTAAGTAAAGTGCATATTTTTATTGCATTGTACCCTGCTATATAGTTAAATAAAGGGTTTTTAATTTTGTTTTTTGTTTTCTTTGTCCCTGGCTGTTCCTACTGTCACTCTGCCTAAAAGAAACAGTGCAGTTCTTCCGTAAGTGCTGCAAAAGAGCACTTGAAAAAGGCGACTCTAGGGCACAATGCTCTTAAAAGAAACCTCATCAACTTCAAAGTTAAGTACGCATCAGCACTACAAAACCTTCCAATTCAAAGCATTACGAAACAAAACAAGAATCCCCTTCAGAATCTTCTTACTTGGTCCAAATATGAGAGTAGGAAAAGTTGGAATTCCTGGTATTAAATAATTTCATTGGTCTCAGATCTATAAATGTAGAAACTATTACTCCAAACAGTGATTAAACTAAACTACTTGCAGAAGCTGCTTACTACAGAATTGCATTAAATAAATTGCCTATGAAAACATGCAACACAGGCTTAGGCAGGAAGGGTTTCATTCCCTATCTAAGTGGGTACTCCTGCCCATTCTCAGCTTCTGTGACATTGTCTCTCAATTTTCTTCTCATCACTGGCAGTTCCTTTCAGCTTTTTCTCACTGAATAATCTTTTTTCTCCCCAGTCCTTGAGTGTTGGCATTTCCACAGTTCCAGCCCTGGCACTCTTCTTTTCCACTGCACACACTCCCTGAATGAATCGGAACTCGCACCGAAGCTTCTTACTTGCATGTTGGTAATTTTCAAGTCTACACCTCTAACCTAGACTTCTTTCTTCAGGTTTGGATCCATGTATCTGGCTACCCCTTGAAAAGCCCTCTGTCAGAAAAAAATACCAGAAGTCAGTGACAAAAACTAATCTCATTAGCTTAACCTTTCTCACCATCCTCGATGTTCCTTAACTCTGCATTCCATTGCTGATTAATGATAAAAATCCACCAGTTGCCAAACATGAGAAGAATTCTAGTTGCCCTCTTCTACCTATTTGAAGCCCCTACCCATACATACTCCCTGTACACCCTAGGTAACAATCAGTCACAAGCCTTTTTGAATCTACTTCAAATGCACCCCTTTCTTTTGAACCCAATTGTCATGGCCTTGGTTAAATCCTCCTAATTTTCAACTGGATACCACCTAGCCGGTCTTCACGTTGCTCCAGCCCCAGCCATCCCACGATTAAACTTTATCAATATCTCCTCATTTAAAGTCCAAACTCCCTAGAAGTCTATGAAAGTAAGCATAACCTGATTTTTGCCTACGTATTCTCACTGTAACAACTACACATCACTCCCCGCATGAACATTCACTCCTTATGTGCAGAGGCCATATTACCATTACCATCACAATAAATGTGTTGAATGACAAGTACTTCTCCAGTCTTTCTTGCCATTGCTTCATAACTACCCAGCTTCCAGAAGTACTAAATTTCTTGCAGTTCTGCCATTATGCCATGCCTTCCTGCTTCTGTACTTTTAGGTACACTGTACCCCTTTCAAAATGCCTCACTTTATTCTCACCTGAGTGGGCTTTATGTTGATCCTTAAGATTCAGTTGAACTATCACCACTTTTAGAAAAACTTTTTTCTTAACTTTTTAAAGTTTATTTATTCTGAGAGAGAGAGAGAGAGAGAGAGGGTGAAAGGGAGAGAGAAAGAGAGCGCACGAACAGAGGAGGGACAGAGAGAGGAGAAAGAGAAGCCCAAGCAGGCTCTGCACTGATGAGGGCTCAATCTCATGAACCTGTGAGATCATGACCAGAACTAAGATCCAGAGCCGGGACGCCTGACTGACAGAGCTACCCAGGCACCCTAGAAAAACTTTTTTTTTACATTTTTTTTTTTTCAACTTTTTATTTATTTTTGGGACAGAGAGAGACAGAGCATGAACGGGGGAGGGGCAGAGACAGAGGGAGACACAGAATCGGAAACAGGCTCCAGGTTCTGAGCCGTCAGCCCAGAGCCCGACGCGGGGCTCGAACTCACGGACCGCGAGATCGTGACCTGGCTGAAGTCGGACGCTTAACCGACTGCGCCACCCAGGCGCCCCTAGAAAAACTTTTTAAACGGTTGCTCCTAATATTCCATTGTATTTCCACAGCACCATATGTCTTTACTAGACTATATTGTAATTGTAGATTTACTTGCCTGTCTTTTCCACCAAACTATGAGGTGCATACGGACAGGAACAGTGACTATCTTTACTGTATTCCCAGTACCTAATACAGTTCCTGGCACTTAGCAGGCCCTAAATAAATACCTAATAAATACAGTATGAATTTGTCTTGTAATAGGAATCCCAGATTACATCTCTACATTGACACAGTCTAGGTTTGTGATCAAACAAAAAACAAGAGATACAAGAATATTTCTCTCTTAAAATATATATATATAATATTCCACTATGTAACATTTTAGATTCAAAAGGAAATACATCCTAAATGCATAGTCATCTCAACTCCATTTTGGAAATAAGTAATGTATATAATCGTGAATAACGCTCTTTAAATTGTGTGTTACTTTTAGAGAAGGAAAAAAAAAGGATAACATTTCTGGCCTAAAAATTATGTGTATCACAACAAAATATTCCATACTCATTTCAGAGATGTCCCAGTGTCAGTTATAAAAACTAATTTTTAAAAATATTTTCTTTTAAATTAGCTAAATTTCAGTAAAAATATTTTTCCAAAGGCTCAATTAAACACTGTCCTATCAAACAAATTTATGTTTATAAGTACTGCCTAAATCATTCCATTTTATATCAAGTTGTTTAAAACAGGCCCCTCATCAGAAAGTAAATATAAGTAGATTTTAAGATCGATGGATAGAGCCAGAGACTCTGTCTGCATCTTCTTACTCCACCACACACATTAACAAAACTCAAATTATAATCATAAATGTTATGTTAACAGAAGAGTTGACTTTTTAACCACTTTTGTCAAAGTACCAAATATGGACTCCCATAGCCATGCTACTGATTCAAGACCCACGGAAGAGAGCCAAAAGGCTCATCCACAAGGAAGAAAAGAAAAATATCATTACAGCTCTCTTAACATCGAAGACTTGTTTCAAGCTTCTTCTTTAAAAAAAAAATCATTTGGTAACAGCTTTATTATCTGAAGACAAAAACAGGGCTTAAAATTCACTTAAGTGCTCAATCTTGTACTCCATTAATATTCTATCCTTTTGCGGTCACAAATTTTAGAAGCAAAACGCTAACAATGAATCAAAGGACAACTTTCACATATGCTGAAAATATCTGCTTCAGTTAACAAGTTGTTTTTTTACAAAACTGTATAGAAATAATTTTGAAAACAGTTTCAAACATAGAGGAGGCAAACCACAAGAGACTCTTAAATACAGAGAGCAAACTGAGGATCAGTGGGGGGCCGGAGAGGAGGGGAAAATGGGTGATGGGCATTGAGGAGGGCACTTGTTGGGATGAGCACTGGGTGTTGTATGTAACTGATGAGTCATGGGAATCTACTCCCGAAACCAAGAGCACACTGTATATACTGTATGTTAGCTAACTTGATAATAAATTACATTTAAATAAATAAATACCACAGAGTAACTCATTTAAAAAAATAATTTTGAAAGTTGTCATTCTATGTCTAATAAATCAGTTTAGTATCATATTTAAGTACAGAAATTTTTTTTCAATTTTTTTAATGTTTATTTATTTTTGAGAGAGAGAGAGAGACAGAGCCCAAGCAGGGGAGGAGCAGAGAGAGAGGGAGACACAGAATCAGAAGCAGGCTCCAGGCTCTGAGCTGTCAGCACGGTGCCCGACACAGGGCTCAAACTCATGAACCGTGAGATCATGACATGAGCCAAAGTCAGATACTTAACCGACTGAGCCACCCAAGCACCCCTAAGAAAAAAATTTCCATAATAGTTTTTAGAAAGAGAAATAACTTGTTAGCAAATTGAAAAAGACTTTAATTTTTCTTGAATTTTAGCTGGAGATGCTTTCTACAAAGTTAAAATGGTCACATGTAAGACATAGTGCTCTTTGGTTTCTCGCTCTAAATGACAAAAAATTTCCAGCTATTTATTTTTCCTTCTGAGAGCAAAGGAAAAAAAACAGCATTAAACCAAAACATAACGCTAAAATGCAAATGATTTAAAAATTTTAAAAGCAACTGTATCTTTATTTGAAAACTTCTCTTGAATAACTTCCTTAATAACATGATGAACATGACTTCCTATATAAAAGTTAACACAACTGAGATGAAGTGTTTTGAGAAGATAATGCCATAAAGACTCTGAAATGCTAAGTCCTCACTCCTTTACAGAAGTAGTCTTGTGTGGAAGCAATAAATCACAAACATCTCATAAATGTTCTTATGTCTTTGGTTCCCAATTTCTGAAGGATGGACAATTTTAAAAACACAAAAGTAGAATGAGCAGCACAAATGAATTCAACTTTGGCGTCAAAAATGTTCTATTTGGCCAAACTTAGTTTTAGTATCTTGTAACCATTAAGCAGAAAATTTAAACCTTATTTCCATTTTAAGTCCCTCCTCAGGTATAGAGATTGAAATATGCATTCAAGATTAGTAAAGGAAAGGCCTGATCTCTTTGTAGAGGTTTTTCAACAGAGGTTACAAAGATCAGGATAGAACAGCATGCTTTGTAACTAAAATGAAGGAAAACATATGATAGCAAAAGAATAATTTTTTGATAAATAGAGTAGCCATTAGCTTTTCTTACCCTGAACTACATTTTTGTAAAAGTTACTACTTCAAATCAATAATAAAATGACAGAAAATAGGTTTTTAGAGTGTTTCAAGTAAACAAATCCATAATTTCTAGTAAAAAAGGAAAACCTATTAAACACTCCAATACACACTACACCCTCCCGTGGGCAAGCCTCCATGGAAAAATATAAAAAGATTTAGTTGGGTTTTCCACTCAGTTAAATCAGTCCTATAACTAATGAAACGATGGCTCTAAAAACCTCATAAAAGTTAACACCATTTTAATCACTTGTCTTAGCATCTGAGTTGGAAGAGTTTTTTAGAAATAACAATTTAGATCCTATAGAGTAGGAAATAAAATCATAATCTGCTTATCTTCCCTTAAAAAACAAAGTGATAATAGATTATTTCTTTAACTTAGAAAAACAGGTAAATAAAGTAAATCACATGTAAAGATATATAATTAAAAGATAAAGTATACTTTATATCATGAGCTGCAAAGGCGGTACTAATATTTTAAAGCAAAATACAAAAATTATGGTTCCTTAGTGAGAACTGTGGCAGAAAAGCAGTATGTTCATTAAGTTTTTCAGGAAAACAACTTACATTATCACCTGGTAATATTTAGTATTACTGGCCTCATGAGGCTGTGTGGTCACTACACAGAAATATAAACACACTTGGAATAAAATTAAGAGACTACCTAAAAGAGCCCTTATTCTATATGGCTAATGTTTCAGTACTTAAATGATAGAATAGAAGCAAAACTAGATTAAAAGTATCTGCAATGGTCCAAATATCATTTGAGTTTCTCTAATTTACAACAGAATACAATATATATATTTAATACATAAAGCTAGAAATCATGTATGAGGATGTACATTTCCCAAAATGCATGAAAGAATTTTTGAATAAATATACTCAAAGAAAAATAAGTTACAACTAAGACTACTTAAGGGCTTAACAACTAGACAGAAACCATCAATTAAAGGACAACAGTGACATCTAGTGGACATTTCAAATATAGGCCACACACATTTTGGATGAAAACATTTTGTGTGTCACATATTTCAACCTGCCTGAGGACTTACGGGACAAATCTTTAATTTTAAAACAGAACAAGCCAGCTATGATACAAAAAGGCTTATAAATATGAGTGACCCAATCATGTGATAAATACAAAATGTTTAAGTATAAGAAGTACATATCTCGCATCTTTAAAGTACTTTGAACACTGATTAAACATATCATATATGACTAAAAGAAGGGCTAGCAAAAGGTCCAATGTAATTACGATAATAAAAAGAATTTAAAATATTCTGAACGAAAAAGCACTGGGGTGAATGAAGAAACTAACAAAGTTTATACTTTGTTTATACTGGTTTATACTTTTGGTTTAGGGGCTCTTGGGTGACTCAGTTGGTTAAGTGTCTAACTTCGGCTCAGGTCATGATCTCACAGTTTATGAGATTGAGCCCCGTGTCAGGCTCTGTGTTGACAGCTTGGAGTCTGGATGGAGCCTGCTTTGGGTTCTGTGTCTCCCTCTCTCTCTGCCCCTCCCCTGCTTGCATTCTGTCTCTTTCTCTCTCAAAAATAAATAAAAACATTTAAAAAAAAAAGTAAATGAACATTAATAAGACCAGGTGGCCATCTCAAAAAGCAACAAACTTAACTCAAAGAAGGATGAAAAAACAAAACAAAACAAAAAACCAAAATACCTGTGGATGAAAATGTTCTTACTTATTCTTATTTGTCAATACATAAACAAATTTCACAAGAGAACAACACCACATTCATTGAGTAAATAATGAAAATATATGTGATTTTTATTAAGTATTTTATTACTAACTCAGGGAAGAAATATAAATGTAGAGGCAGATCTTATAAACACTAAGTCAAATAAGAGTCCAGGCCACAAATTAGCCAGAAGTCTTTCAAACATCACAGGTGCTTCCAGATCTCTCAGAACTACCTAATTTAAAAGATTTTAGTGATTATTTGAGCTCAAAGATTTCCTGACAAGGAAAAAATGCAAAGGGCCAGAACTTTATAAATACAAAGTTCAAACTCATTCAAAGTACATGAAATGTAAACGTGTTGGGACTAGTAACATTCAAGTCACAAAAGCATTATCTTAATAGCTTCAAAAAGTTATATAGTACATAAATAAATTGGGTTATATTCAAACAATGGACTATAACTCCAGAATATAAAAGAATGAAGTACTGATACATGCAAATACAAGGATGAAATGTCAAAAAATTAGGCTGAATGAAAGAAGCCTTACAAAAAGTTATACCTTTTGTGATTTCATTTATAGGACATGCTATATAACAGGCAAAACTGATCTATAAAATGAATGAATGAACGAATGAAATTAGAGCAACACTTACCTCTGAGAGTAGGATAGAGATGGAGATTGACTGGGAAGGAATATGAGGGAATTTTATGGGGTAAAGAAAATATTCTATATCTTAATAGAAGTTGGGGTTATACGTATGTTTGCATTTGTCAAAACTCACCAAATAATACATAATTAAGATTGTGCAAAACATATATACATTGTACCTTAAAAGAAGAACCTGAAGCAAATATTCATAACTCTAGTTATCATATATCATGCTGAAGTATTTGGGGTGACATGTACAAATATCTGCAACTTATTTTGAATTGCATATAAAAATTAGATGAATTGATGGGACAGATTATAATAATGCAAATACAGCAGAACATTAACAATTATAGATAGAATTTAAGAGATGAGTATACTGGGATTCACTATATAATTCTTTAAATTTTCCTGTATGTCTAAAAATTTCCATAATAAAACACTGGGAAAAAATTAAAATGACAATCAGAATTAAAAAAAATTTAAATATAAAAAATTTAAAATGTTTTCTTATATATTAATAATTTTCCATTTATATATTAACATTTTAATCTGTCTAATCTAAAGTCAAATGTAACCATTCTCTAA
This sequence comes from Puma concolor, assembly GCF_028749965.1. NCBI lineage: Eukaryota > Metazoa > Chordata > Mammalia > Carnivora > Felidae > Puma > Puma concolor. Next base: position 82,755,986 of record NC_141670.1, on the reverse strand, counting down.
AGAGCAAGAGTTACAGGAAAACATATTTTTAAAAATGTGAAAGACATACCCGAATTTCTTGAAGATTGTGAAAATTATTTCCTACTCTGACCGAGATCTTGCTTGGAGTATAGCTTTCATCAGATTTGTAGTCTGCATAAATACATAATGTCTTCACTGTTGTTTTTCTTCTAAAAGCAATAAAATAAAAACATGTTCTTTATCACATGGGAAGATTATATCCAAAACATCTTCTGATCGCAGTTCACTCAAATGAGTACTTCAATCAACAATTTCCATTTCATTTCAACAATGATGAAAATGAAGAACAAGTAAAAATACAGATACACATTCATACAGGCATCTCTTATCTAGAACATGGTCAAGAACCAGATGTGAGTAAATTAAAAACAGTTGAGCTAAAATAGGTACCTTAACATGCAAACAGCATTAAGAATTTCAGTCCTCTTCATTTGTTTTACACAAAAAAGTTACTCTAAAAAACTTGGTTTTTTTTTTTTTTACTAGTTAATTACTTAATTTCCTATATCAATATTTGAAAATAACTAGCTAAGTAAGAAATTAAGTCCAACAAAACCAAAATCATTTATAACTTTATAATATATAAACATATATTACAGCACATATTGTACAATAATAGTGTAGTTTTAAAGGAAAATATATTATGTAATGCAAGAAATAAAATTCTGTTTTTAAAATATATATATACCTTAGGAAGAGAAGCAAAGACTATATAACACAAAATTAATCTCAGAAAAAAAAGCAAGTAGCCAAAAAACATGAAAATGTTTTAATCTCTAATAATCAAAGAAATATAAATTAAAATACATAGACATTAGTTTTCTTATCATATTAAAAAATATTAAAATGACTGATAATATCCAAATTTGGTTAGAAAAAGTTACTGTCATAATGAGCTGGTAAGGCACACAGCCTTTGACCCATGAATTCAACTTCTGAGAATACATTAAAAAACAAAAATAACACAAATACTTAAAAATGGATGCAGAAAAAATGTTTACCATCCTGGGGTTAAATTACTAAAAAATTATAAACTCAAATATCCACCTCAATAGGTAATTAGTTATATCTATTCAATGAAATCCTATATAACTATTTCAAATAATCACACACATATACAGGTTAGGTAAAAAGGCAGATTACAAAACAGTATATACAGAAGGATTGCATTTTGGGGAAAACAAAAAAAATTTTAAAGGCATATACACCTACATATATGTATAGGTATACATTACATATATATATATATATATATATATATATATATATATATATATATATATAAAGATGTAGATAGAATCATACAAAAACACTAAAAGGGACTGCTTTGGTGGAACAGATCTATGAGAGAGCTTTATTTTTTTTTTATGATTTATATATTTTTGGAATAATTTTTTTTTACATTAAGCATGTGCTATTTGGGTCATTAGGGGAAAAAAAAACACTAGACAATTTTAAACATCAACCAAAAAAACCCATTAAGAAGTCTATTTAAACATGCTTTAAAAGTTAAGTTCTGGTATAAACTGGCACTAACTTATTAACAATGAGCTCCTTGAACAGAAGTAGTCTGTGTCAAAAGTCAACCAATAAAAACAGCAGGGGATCTGTAGCTCTTAGTGTGGGGACCAAACTTCTATAGCCCAAGCTATTCATCAAAAACAAATGGGGAAAGTTAAGGACTTTTCTTCAAATAATAAAGACAGATCAAGATGTAAAACACTAAGTACCCAGGAATCGCTGACAGGATAAATACCATTACCAGGTTTTCAGAAGAGGCCAGAGGTATCAAACTGACATCTTTCTCTTTCTGTTGGGCCAGGAAGGAGACATGAGAGGAAGCAAGGGAAGAGGGGAAATTTTGAAGGGCATACAAAAGATCTTTTCCTGATGAGCCAGAAGCAGGCAGTAAAAGGTCTGTCTTATTATGGAGAGATCAAAGATCATGAAGATTACTCTTGAAGACTTTTGCTTTTCTTTTTTAACAAAAGCACATCTAAAGAGCCAAGCTTTCCGCTGTTCAGAATAATTTTATCTCCAAGTTATGAAATTTAAGATAACTTAGTCACTGGAACATAAAAGATAATCAGGATGAGGTTAGAAAAGCAAAGAATAACAACAACACAAATGATTATAAAGACAACAGCAACAAGTACAAAATAGCAAATGAACTTTGGCCCAGAAGCAAAGCTTTTTATGTATTATTTAATTCACTTCTCAACCTTGGATACAGAAGCCATTTCCACCTTCATTTTACTGATTTAAAAAAAAAGCAACCAGTAACACTCAGGTTAATATTAACTGACTGAAGGTAAAAAAGCTAGTATGCAGGCAGGCACAGTTGAAGTTGAAAGATGTGTCTATCTGCTTCACATGACCTTAACACATATCACCTTGCTGTTAATTAATTATACTTAACTTACTCAACAATCATTGGTACCAATTTGCAGGAATATGTACGTGTCTGTAGTTCTTTAAATTTTATCTGCCATAAATTGGGATCCATGTATTCCCAGAAATCATATTTAATATGATAATCTGATTACATAATTATATAATTTCATTACATTTGCAAAAGAAACTGTGACCTCACGAAAAGTTTAAAAACTATTACTCTAAAATGTACCCATAAAGCCTTTTAAAATTATTTATCAATTTTATCTCGTGGTGAATGTAAAAACTAACACTGCACAGAAAACCATCTATGTGTCAAATAGCAATGCATGTGGGAAGATTAAATGTGTAGATTATGAGACATCATGGCAGCTACTTAAATTGCTCAAATCATCATTATAATAATAATCACCATACTCTGTAAGCCAAGCATTGTGCTAAACATTTAGGGTAAAGTACTATAGGAAGGAAAGAGGGAGGGGGTAACATGTCCCCATTTCTGATGACATAAGTAACATTCCCAGCCTCTCTATTCCTCACCCATGACTCCCTTTCTGCTGAGAAAGAGCTGCTGGCAGGAGGTACACATTGACTTTGTTCCTTCATGCCACAAATTTAATAGAGGCAGGCTCTACCTGGTCTAGCACCTTCATAACTGGATGGGCAAGTCTGTTTAATTCTAGGGTTCAATATTAGCAAATACACTTAACTGTAGATGTAAGCCCCTTTCTCAAACATCAGCGTTGTCAGTTTTACAAGGGTGATACTTTGGTCTCCACCTGCTGACTCCTGAATAATTTTTCAATTCATTGGGAACCCATGAAATTGCAAGAGAAGACATTAGAGACAGACACTCCAGGTTGACAACCTAACAGCCCCTGTTCCCTTCTTTCCTTATGGCATTCTACTAAAAGACTATATTCCCTAGCTTCCCTTAAAGCTAGATATGACGACATGACTAAGTTATGGCCAATTAGATTTACACCAAATGACTGTATTTTATAAAGAAAGGTTTTTTAAATTTTTAAAAAATTTCTTAATGTTTATTTTTTGAGCATGAGCAGGGGAGGGGAAAGGAGAGAGGGAGACACAGAATCCGAAGCAGGCTCCAGGCTCTGAGCTGTCAGCACAGAACCCAATGCAAGGCTTGAACCCATGAACTGTGAGATTATGACCTAAGTTGAAGTTGGACACTTAACCAACTGAGCCACCCAGGCGCCCCTATAAATCAAGTTTTTAATGTTTATTTTTTTTATTTGCAAGAGAGAGAGAGAGGGCAGAGAGAGAGGGAGACACAGAAACCGAAGCAGGCTCCAGGCTCCAAGCTGTCAGCACAGAGTCCAACACAGGGCTCAAACCCACGAGCCATGAGATCATGACCTGAGCTGAAGTCGGACACTTAACCGACAGAGCCACCCAGATGCCCCAAGAAAGGTTTTTTTAAAGGAAGAAATCCCACTTTACCTTCTCCACCTACTCCTTCCTGCTACCTGGGATATGGACATAATGGGTAGAATTCCAATAGGCATCTTGAATCATGAGGTAACCTTGAGGACAAAACTCATGAACTAAGAATGGAAAGAGAAGGAATCTGGGTCTACAAAACACTGTAGGGCTACCATACCATTCCTGAATTGCCACGCTCCACTTATATGAAGAGGGAGAGAAAATAAATTCCCACCTTGTTTATTTATTTATTGGGGGGTAGGGGCACAATCTCACAATTAGTGAGATCATGACCTGACCAACGCTCACCCAACTGAGCCACCCAGTCGCCCCTCCACTCTGTTTAAAGCACTGTTATTAGAAGCTCTGTTACCAGTTCTCATGCCTATTTAACACATTATCACGTCCACACTACAGATGAGGAAACTGAGCTCAGATTCGGGTTAAGCAAACAGTCTCAGTCACACATCTAGCTATGCAGAGCCAGAATCTGAATCCAGTTCATGCCTGGTGGACTTAGCGATATGCTCCAGTGGGGAAGGAGGGCGGAGACCCAGGAGCCAGCAGATTGGTCTGAGGATCCTCTGGGTTGCAAGGGGCAAAACAATTCCCCTGCTTGCAGTGCACTTGGGAGAGGTGGCCCAGCCTCTCTGGGGGCAGAAGACATGGCAGCGCCATTGAACTGCCCTGTTCACTAACATAGGAATGGGGACACTAGCTAAGGGCAGCAAACTTTGGCACCGGCCTTGTGCTGCACTTTCCCAAAAATTCCTAACCACTGTGAGGTCACGTGACTATTTTCTGGGACAAACCAGCCCTGGGCTACAGTGCAGTGAGATCCTCCCCCCACCCCAGGGGGTCAGTGAGTCTGTGCCTTGCAGATGTCTAAAAGATGAAATAGCTACATGGACAGCTCAGAGGTAGGCAGCGTAAAGGTGGAGATATGGCAGAAGCTGGGGACAGAGGAGGAATGATTGTTTGCTCTTCTGTGAGTGCTTCCTGAAGAGTGAAAGGCGCAAACTCCCCCATCCGGGATGAAATAGGGGGAGATTGCCATTTTCACCCCACTCATCAGCTCAGTGAGCTAAACAGTGCCACCATGTGGAGGCTGGAGCCACATACACCAAGCCCTGACTGCCCTGCAGGTACATTTCTACTAGGGCAAGTACACCTGAGAATCAGCTCAACAGGCCACACCCCCAGAAGACCAGCATAAACCCCTTGCTCACACCAAGTCTACTGATCACAGAGTGATGCAAAGCTTCAACTCTAAGGGAAACAGGATTTAACTTCCTTTCGGGGTTTTGGGTTTTGTTTTTTTTTTTTTTGATACAGAAACAGCAATTTTTAAAATTTTACTATTACTATAATTGTTATTGTTATTATTATTATTTTGGATCAAGCTTCACTTAACAAACAGACAAAAACATGCCCAGGATCTAGCTCCCCCTTTTTTTTTTCCCTTTCATCTCCAAAATGACAAGACAGAGGAATTCACCTCAAAGGAAAGAACAGGAAGAAGTGATGACCAGGGATTTAATAAAAACAGAGAAGATGTCTAAACTAGAATTTAAAACAACAACTGTAAGAATACTAGCTGGGCTTGAAAAAAGCAGGGAAGACACTAGAGGATCCCTTACTGCAGAAGTAAAGGAACTAAAATCTAGTCAGACCTAAGTTAAAAATACTATAACTTAGATGCAAGCCTGAATGGATGCCATAACAAAGATGGATGGATGAAGTAGAGAAACAAATCAGTGATACAGAAGATAAAATTATGGAAAATAATGAAGATGAAAAGAAGAGGGAAAGAAAAGTTTCAATCACAAAGGTAGACTTAGGGAACTCAGAGACTTAAGACATAGTAACATTTACATCACACGAGTCCCAGAAGATGAAGAGAGACAAAAAAGGGACAAAGGTTTGAGAAAATTATAGCTGAAAATGTCCCTAATCTGAGTAAAGACACAGACATCGAAATCCAAGAAGCACAGAGAACTCCCATTAAATTCAACCAAAACTGGGTGATGACCTAGACATATCATAGTCAAATTCACAAAATACACAGACAAGGAAAGAATCCTGAAAGCAGCAAAGGAAAAAAAGTCCTTAACCTACAAGGGAAAACAGATCAGATTCACAGCAGATATGTTCACAGAAACTTGGTAATTGAGAGGGAATGGCAGGATACATTCAACATGCTGAATGGGAAAAATATGCACCCAAGAATACTTTATCCAGCAGGGCTGTCATTCAGAATAGAAGGAGAGATAAAGAGTTTTCTAGACAAACAAAAACTAAAGAAGTTCATGACCACTAAACCAGCCCAGCAGGATATATTAAAGGGGACTCTCTGAGTGGGGAACAAAAGACCAAAGAAACAAAGATTAGAAAGGAACAGAGAACATCACCAGAAACACCAACTTTATAGGTAACATAATGGCAATAAATTCCTATCTTTCAAAAATCATTGAATGTAAATGCACTAAATACTCTAATCAAAACATACTGTGTATCAAAATGGATTAAAAAAAAAACAAAAAACAAGACCCATCTACATGCTGCCTACAAGAGACTCAATTTAAACCTAAAGACACCTCTAGATTGAAAGTGAAGGGATGGAGAACCATCTATCATGTTCATGGACATCAAGAGAAAGCTGGAGTAGCCATATTTATATCAGACAAACTAGATTTTAAACCAAAGACCGTAACAAGGGATGAAGAAGAGCATTATATCATAATTAAGGGGTCTATGTATTTAAAAGATCTAAAAATTATAAATACTGATGCCCCCAACTTGAGAGCACCCAAATATACAAGTCAATTAATAACAAACATGAAGAAACTCATTGGTAATAATACAATAATAGTAGGGGACTTTAACATCCTATTTACAACAATGGACAGATTATCCAGAAGAAAATCAACAAGGAAACTATGGCTTTGAATGACACACTGGACGAATGGACTTAACAGATATATTTGGAACAGTTATCCTAAAACAAGAGAATACACATTCTTTTGAAGTGCACATGGGACACTCTCTAGAAGAGATCACATACTGAGTCAAAGATCAGCCCTCAACAAATACAAAAAGACTGAGATTATACCATGCATATTTTCAGACCACGACGCTATGAAACTTGCAGTCAACCACAAGAAAAAATTTGGAAAGATCACAAATACATGGAGGCTAAATAATATTCTACTAAATAATGAATGGGCTAACCAGGAAATTAGAGAAGAAATAAAAAATAGATGGAAGCAAATGAAAACACAACAGTCCAAACCCTTTGGGATGCAGCAAAGGCAGTCCTAAGAGAAAAGTATATTGCAATACAGGTCTACCTCAAGAAGCAAGAAAAGTCTCAAATATACAACTTAACCTTAAACCTAAAAGACCTAGAAAAGGAACAGCAAATAAAGCCTAAAGTCAGTAGGAGAAGGGAAATAATAAAGATTAGAGCAGAAAAAACAATATAGAAGCAAACAAAAAAACAGATCAACAAAATTAATAGCTGGCTCTTAGAAAGAATTAATAAAATTAATAAACCCCTAGCCAGACTTCTCAAAAGTAAGAGAAAGGACCCAAATAAATAAAATCACAAATGAAATAGAGATAACAACCAATATCACAGAAATACAATTATAAGAGAATATTATAAAAAATTATATGCCAACGAACTGGGCAATCTGGAAGAAATGGAAATAGACTATCAGAATAGAATGATTACAAGTAATGAAATTGAATTGGTAATCAAAAAACTACTAAAAAATAAAGTCTAGGACCAGATGGATTTACAAGTGAATTCTACCTGGTATTTATAGAAGAGTTAATACCAATTCTTCTCAAAGTGTTCCAAAAAAGTGACATGGAAGGAAAACTTCCAAACTCATTCCACGACGCCAGCATTACCTTGATACCAGACAAGACAAAGACACCACTAAAAGGGAGAATTACAGGCCAATATCCCTGATGAACCTGGATACAAAAATTCTCAACAAGATACTAGCAAGTCAAATTCAACAATACATTAAAAGAATTATTCACCACGATCAAGTGGGATTTGTAGGACAGTAGAAAGAAATTCCACTTGATCATGGTTCACTATCAGCTCAATGTTTGCACATCAATCAACATGATACACCACATTAATACAAGAAAGGGTAAGAACCATATACTCCTCTCAGGAGATGCAGAAAACCCATTTGAAAAACTAGCATCCATTCTTGATAAAAACCCTCAACAAAGTAGGGATAGATGGAACATACCTCAACATCATAAAAGCCATATATGAAAGACCCACAGCTAATACCATCCTCAAAGGGGAAAAACTTGAGAGCTTTTCCTATATAGTCAGGAACAAAACAAGGATGTCCACTCTCACCATTACTATTTAACATAGTGCTGGAAGTCTTAGCCTCAGCAATCAGACAACAAAATGAAATAAAAGGCATCTAAATTGGTAAGGAAGAAGTCACACTTACACTGTTTGCAGATAACATGATATTCTCTGCAGAAAACCTGAAAGACCCCACCAAAAAATTGCTAGAACTAATATATGTATTCAGCATAGCCACAGGTTATAAAATCAACATACAGAAATCCACTGCATTTGTATACACCAATAACGAAGCAGCAGAAAAAGAAATCAAGGAATCAATCCCATTTATAATTGCACCAAAAACCATAAGATACCTAGGAATAAACCTAACCAAAGAGTTAGAGATCTGTATTCTGAAAACTATAGAATGCTTACGAAAGAAATTAAGGAGGATGCAAAGAAATGGAAAAACATTCCATGCACATGGATTACAAGAACAAACATTGTTAAAATGTCTATATTACCCAAAGCAACTTACACATTCAATGCAATCCCTATAAAAATACCACCAGCATTCTTCACAGAGCTAGAACAAACAATTCTAAAATCTGTATGGAACCAGGAAAGACCCCATATAGTCCTGAAAGACCCCAAAGCAATCCTGAAAAAGAAAACCAAAGCTGGAAGCATCATGATTCCTAACTTCAAGCTGTATTACAAATCTGTAGTCATTAAGGCAGTATGGTACTGGCACAAAAACAGACACATAGATCAATGGAACAGAATAGAAAACCCAGAAATGGACCCACAACCATAAGGTCAACTAATCTTCAACAGAGCAGGAAAGAATATACAATGGAAAAAAGATGGTGTCTTCAACAAATGGTGCTGGGAAAACTCAACATCAACATGCCTAAGAATGAAACTGGACCACTTTCTTACACCATACACAAAAATAAATTCAAAATGGATGAAAGACCTAAATGTGATGCGGGAATCCATCAAAATTCTAGAGGACAACACAAGCAGCAGTCTTTCCGACCTCAGCTGGAGCAATTTTTTATGGACACGTCGCCAGAGGCAACAGAGACAAAAGCAAACATGAACTATTCTCGGACTTCATCAAGATAAAAAAAACTTCTGCATAGCAAAGGAAACAATCAACAAAACTAAAAGGTAACCTACAGAATGGGAAAAGATATTTGCAAATGACCTGTCTGACAAAGGGTTAGTATCTAAAATCTATAAAGAACTTATCAAACAAAGATAATCCAGTTAAGAAATGGATAGAAGACATGAATAGACACTTTCCAAAGAAGACATCCAGATAACTAACAGACACATGAAAAGATGCTCAACATCACTCATCATCAGGGAAATACAAATCAAAACCACACTGAGATATACTTCACACCAGTCAGAGTATCTAAAACTAACAACTCAGGAAAAAACAGATGTTGGCAAGGATGTGGAAAATGGGACCCCTCTTGCACTATTGGTAGGAATGCAAACTGGGGCAGCCACTCTGGAAAACTATATGAAGGTTTCTCAAAAAGTAAAAAATAGAACCATCCTATGATACAGTAATTGAACTACTAGGTATTTACTTAAAGGATACAAAAATACAGATTGAAACAGGTACATACACCTCAATGTATATAGCAGCATTATCAACAATAGCTAAACTATAGAAAGAGCTCAAATGTCCATCAACTGATGAATGGGTAAGGAAGATGTGCTACATATAGACATTGGAATATTACTCAGCCAGCAAAAAGAATGAAATCTTTACATTTGCAATGGCGTGGATAGAGCATGATACATGCTAGGTGAAATAAGTCAGTCAGGGAAAGGCAAATACCATATGATTTCACTCACTGTGGAATTCAAAAAAGCAAAACAGCTGAACATAAAGTGGGGGGGAAACAAGGAGAGAGAGAGGGAAAGTCACCATAATGGACTCTTAATGATAGAGAACAAACTGAGGGTTGATGGAGAGAGATGGGCGGGGTGTGGGCTAGATGGGTGATGGGTAATAAGGAGGACAGTTGTTAAGATGAGCACTGGGAGTGGGACATAAGTGATGAATCATCGAATTCTATTCCTGAAACCAATATTGTACTGTATGTTAACTAACTATAATTTAAGTAAAAATTTAAAAAATAATCAGCTAACATAACAGAAGATTTGAGAGGGCCCCGAGCCCTCCATAGGGATGATCACCAGATGTCCATGGACAGCTCAGAAAGAAAACCCACATGAACAGGTATGTATTAATTTTCATGGAAGATGCTTTTTAGCTTCCATCATATTCTCAAAGGAGTCAGAACTTCCCCCCAGTTATACACCACTCTTCTGAAGAAGTGTCCTGAGATGATAGAATTAAAAGAGAAAATATAAATACCTACATGTATATAGCAAACCATTCAAAACTTTGTGGCTTAGGGGCACCTGAGTGGCTCTGTCAGTTAAGCATCGGACTTCGGTTTAGGTTATGACCTCTCAGCTCGTGGGTTCAAGACCTGTGTCAGGCTCTATGCTGACAGCTCAGAGCCTGGAGCCTGCTTTGGATTCTGTGTTTCTGTCTCTCTCTGCCCCTCTCCCACTCATGCTCTGTCTCTGTCTCTGTCTTTCAAAAATAAATAAACATTAAAAAAACCTTTCTGGCTTAAAAAATAATCATTATTTTATGAATCTGGAATTTAGGCAAGGCTCAGAAGGGAAATTCTACACAGCATCAGGTGTGACAACTTGACTTGAGATCTAAAGGATCTGCTTCCAAGATGATTCACTAATATGGAAAGAAAGCTGGTACTGGTTGTTAGATAAGAGCTTAGCTAAGGCTTTGACCTTTGATTCATTTTTTCATGGGCTTCTCCACTTGATGTGGGTTTTCTCACAGCAAGGCAAATGGTTATCACATAAAAGAGAGAAAACAAGGCAGAAGTTATACACATTTTATGACTTAGCATTAGAAATGACAGTGTCATAATATCTTTACCATCAAGCAAGAGATCCACAAGGGCCTGACCCATTTCAATTGAGGAGACACAGATGCCATGTCTTGATTAGGCAGCAGCAAAGTTGTAGAAGAGCATGTGTATTAGAAAGTAATATTGTGAGCATACTGGAAAATATAGCCTGCCTTAAAGATGTTCAAAGAATTAAAAGAAAACATGAGCATAATGTGGAAAGATGAAAAATACTTTTTTAAATGGAATTTGTGGACATGAAAAACAATCTGACACAAGAAATTCACTGGATGGGATTAACAGCATTTTAAACACTGCAGAAGATCATGAACATAATGATATAACTCTAGAAACTCTCCAAAATAAACCATAGAAAACAAAGAGCTCTCATCCCTCATTAAAATAAAGAGAATAATAGAGGCGCCTGGGTGGCTTAGTCTGTTGAGCAACTGATTTCGGCTCAGGTCATGATCCCGTGGTTCATGCGTTGGTGCCCCACATCAGGTTCTATGCTGACAGCTCAGACCTCTTTCTCTGACCCTCCCCCACTTGCACTCTGTCGCCTTCTGTCTCAAAAATAAATAAACATTACAAAGGAAATAAACAAAATAAATAAATAGAATAATAGTATAAAGCAGACTAACATGTATGAGTCCCAGGGGGAAAAAATGGGGTAAATAGAAAGCATTTGAAAAAATTATAGCCAAAATTTTTCCAAATTTGATAAAAACTACCCACAGATTCAAGAAGGTCAATGAACTATAAAAGGATAAACATAAAGAAATCCATATAATGATAAGTCATAATCACACTGCTTAAAAAAAATAGTGATTAAAAAAATCTTAAAAGCTGTGGTGGGGACATGGGGAGACACATTAAACACAGAAAAACAAAGATAAGACAACAAACTTCATATCAGAAATAATGATGAACAGCATCTTTAAAGTGTTAAAGGAAAGAAACAACCTAGAATTCAATACGCAGTGAAAGATTATTTTTTAAATGAAGACAAAACATTTTCAAACAAAAGCTGTGAGAATTGATCACCAATAAATTTGCATTATGAGTAATGTTAAAGAAAGTTCTTTAGAAGGAAAGAAAATACCAGACAGAAATGTGAATCTATGAAAAAGAATAAAGAGCACTGTAAATGATAAATATGTGAGCAAACACAAAACATTTTTCACATTTAAAAAGTTTTCTAAAGATACTTTAAAGCAATATGTTTTGGGCTTTGTAACAAATGTAGAAATAAAGTAAATGACAATAGCAGCATAAAGGAAAATGTGAAAATAGGAGTAAAGAGTAGTAAGATTCTTGTATTTTATGTGAAATGTTACATTATTTGAAGGTAGACTGTGATAAGTTGAAGATGCGTATTGTAAATCTCAGAACTACTACTAACATTCTAAAACTTAACATTAGATAAAGAAAGACATACACTTCATAAGCTAATAGTAAAGATCAATAAAATTGATAAATCTCTAGCTAGTCTGACCAGGGAAACCAAAAAGAGAAATAATAAAAAATATCAACACCAGGTATAAAAGAAAAGATAGGGGCACGTGGGTGGCTCAGTTGGTTAAGCTTCTTCCAATTCTTGATTTCGACTCAGGTCATGATCTTGAAGTTGTGAGTTTGAGCCCTGCACCAGGCTCTGTGCTGACAGCATGGAAGTCTGCTTGGGGTTCTCTCTCTCCCTCTTTCTCTGCCTCTCCTGCACTCTATCTCTACCTTAAAATAAGCTTTTTTAAAAAAAAAGAGAGAAAGGAAGGAAGAAAAGAAATAAGGAAGGAAATAAGTGTTGGCATGGATTTAGAGAAACTGGATGGCTTGTATAGTGCTGGTGGTGTGAGGCAGGTGGGTTGTAAAATGGTGCAGCTGCTGTGGAAATCAGTATGGCGGTACCCAAAAAACCAAACACAGAATTACCATTGATCAGGCAATTCCACTTCTGAGTATACACACAAAAATAACTTGTACATTCATGTTCACAGCAGCATTATTAACAATAGCCATAAGGTGAAAATAATCCAAATGTCCATCGGTAAATGAAGGGATTAACAAAATGTGGTATATTCATACAAGAGAATATTATTCAGACTTAAAAGGGAATGAAATTCTGACACATGCTACATGGATGGACCTTGAACACATATGCTAAGTTAAGCTAGATACCAAAGGACAAATATTGTATGATTGCATTTACATGAGATGCCTAAAACAGTTAAATACATAGATCAAATACAGATTAATACAGAAAAAGAAAAACAGTTAAATACAGAGAAAGATAAGTAAAACAGTGTTGATCATGAACTGGGGAAAGGAGGGGGTGGAGAGTTACTGTTCAATGAGTGCAGAATTTGGGTTTGGGATGATAAAAAGTTCTAGAGATAGATAGTGGTGACAGTACCACAATGTGAATGCAATTTATGCCACTAAACTATACACTTAAAAATGGTATATCTTATGTATATTTTATAATTTAAAAATCAATGAAATCACCATCTCAACAGACTAAAGAAGAAAAACCATATGATCACATAAATAGATGCAGAAATGGCATTTGAGAAATTCCAACACCTATTCACTAAAAAAAGCCTCAGCACACTAGAAACTTCATCAGCCTGAATAGAACTTCATCAACCTGATAACCTGGCAGGTTATATTAGTTTCTGTCTAGTAAGAAAGAACAGTCCTCTGCAGGAAGCTAGAGGTATCACCAGAGGCCTAGGATTTGAGGAAGGAGTAAATGATAAATGCACCTTCATCAAAAGAATTGCAGGTGAATTATCCATAGCATTAAGTGATTGTGGAACTAGATTCAACCCACAAAAGCATCCATAAGATAGAGTTAGCTTTAAAACATACAGTCAAGTAAGGAGAGCACCAACGTTAGATCATCAAGATAGAACTGGCAATTGTAAGTTTCCCTCCTCCACTCCCATACTAGCAGGCTTGGGGAGTTCAGAAATTAATTAAGAATTCAGAAGAAGACAAATAAAAGCTAGGTAGGGAAAGAAAAGCAAACCACACCTTCTTCCAATTACAACAGATTGAAGCTTAAGGAGAGGAAGAAACCTTAAAAGAAACTTTAAAGCAAGTCTGAGGCTTTCACTATTAGTCAGGATGGCTAGCTTATCACTATAGCTAGGATGAAATGTTTTAATTTCTAAATTTTGCTATTTGAAGACATTTTTAATTTCTCTGTTTTTCTATTTGAAATGAAGAAAGAAATGTTTATACTACCCCAAAATGTCATACTAACAGCCAGGAGAATTCTCATCCAGGGCAAGGAAAGAATGTGCCCCTAATTTAAAAGGACAATGAAGTATAAAAGTAAATGCTACCTTGTGATTATGCACTTCAAGTCCATCTTGACACATCTAAATACATACCAATTATTACTAAAATCTACATGCTCAACTAGCCAAGGGACTGCTACAAGAATTAAAAGTTGTTTATTTTCTGTGAAGGAAAGAATATCTAAGGAGTCAAAAATTCTGGGGCGCCTGGGTGGCGCAGTCGGTTAAGCGTCCGACTTCAGCCAGGTCACGATCTCGCGGTCCGGGAGTTCGAGCCCCGCGTCGGGCTTTGGGCTGATGGCTCAGAGCCTGGAGCCTGTTTCCGATTCTGTGTCTCCCTCTCTCTCTGCCCCTCCCCCGTTCATGCTCTGTCTCTCTCTGTCCCAAAAATAAATAAACGTTGAAAAAAAAAATTCTGTTTCAACTTAACAGAATACAGTTGACCCTTGAAGAACATGAGTTTGAACTGCATGGTCCACTCATACTCAGATTTTTTTCAACAAACACAGTATAGGACTGCAAATGTATTTTCCTTATGACTTTCTTAATAACATTTTTTCTAGCTTTACTGTAAGGATATAGTGTATAATACACATAACATACATGATATGTGTTAATCAACTATGTTATTGATAAGGATTCCAGTCAACAATAAGCTATTACTAGTTAAGTTTTTGGGGATTCAAAAGTTACACGCAAATTTTCAACTGCGCAGGAGAGTCCCTAACCCCTGTGCTGTTCAAGGGTCAACTGTATAAATTCCCAATTGAACCTCTTTAAAGCTTATTTGTAATTTAATTTTTTCAACACAGGAAGTGTTAAATTAGTGCATAATATACTCACAAACACAATATGAAAATCAAATGGAAGAAAGTTGAGCATGGGACTTACATAATGGAGGTATGAAAGTTGGCTCCTAGGAACAAAAAAAAGTTACCCCATCCTAAATTATATCACGTTTAAGTCATAATCCTTGACAGTAAATTTCTAACATTTCCTTTAATTTTTTTTCATTCATAACTCAAAGTGTAGTTGACTGGTAAAGTCCAATAAATATCCAGTTGAGGTTGACAATTTCTAATGTAGTTGCAATTGTCTTTAGCTTAGTACCTATTTTTTAAAATTAATTTATTTATTTTGAGAGAGATAGAGCACAAGTGGGGAGAGGCAGGCAGAGAATCCCAAACATGCTCCTTGCTGTCAGTGCAGAGCCCAATGCGGAGCTCAATCTCATAAACCATGAGATTGTGACCTGAGCTGAAACCAAGAGTCACACACCTAACTAACTAAGCCATCCAGGCACCCCCTACTACCTATTATTTTTTTAACGGCATCAGCACTTTGATTTTTCCATTTGCTCTGCTTTTTGAAAATAAGGGAGAGGGACACTGGGCTCACCGCGTCCTGTGGATCACTTAGATTCCACCCACACCTGCCTAAATAACGCAGAAAATCGCCAGAAGACTAGCAGAACGGATTCTCTGGAGGGAAGCATAGACGAGAGGCCCATGGAAGAGGGTAGGAAGGGTGGAGAGGCCATGCGCGCTCCACGGACTGGCGGGAGGGAGCCGGGCGGAGGGGCAGCCCGCTGGCCAAGCAGAGGCCCCGAGTCTGGCTTGCAAAAGCAAAGGGGCTGGACGGAGTGTGTTCTGACAGCAAGCGGGACTTAACATCTGGAAGGTTATAAGTTAACAGCTCTGCTCGGAGAACAGGAGGGCTGGAGGACAACGGGAGGGAGAGTTGTTGAGCCCCGGACAACACAGCACAGCGTGGCGGGGAACAAAGGCGCTCGCCAGCACCATCTCCCTCGCCAGCGCCATCTCCCTCGCCCATTCCCCGGCCAAAATCCCAAAGGGAACCAGTTCCTGCCAGGGAACTTGCCTGCACCGCGCAAACACACAAGGCTGTGCTTCTGTGGATCCATCCCTCCAGCGGCAGGTCTGACTCCCTCCCGGTGCCGCAGGGCCCCTCCCAAAGCGGATCTCTGAAGGAAAAGGGAGCTGAGCCTGACCCTCCCGCCGCTGTGCACCCTGCCAATCCACCCCAGCTAATACACCAGATCCCCAGCACCACAAACCTGGCAGTGTGCAAGTAGCCCAGATGGGCCATGCCACCCCACAGTGAATCCTGCCCCTAAGAGAGGGGAAGAGAAAATACACACCAGTCTGACTGTGGCCCCAGCGGTGGGCTGGGGGCAGACATCAGGTATGACTGCGGCCCCACCCACCAACACAAGTTATTCAAGACAGCACAGGGGAAGTGCCGTGCAGTTCCTCACCACTCCAGAGACTATCCAAAATGACGAAACGGAAGAATTCCCCTCAAAAGAATCTCCAGGAAATAACAACAGCTAACTAACTGATCAAAAATGATTTAAACAATATAACAGAAAGTGAATTTAGAATAATAGTCATAAAGTTAATCGCTGGGCTTGAAAACAGTATAGAGGACAGCAGAGAATCTATTGCTACAGATCAAGAAACTAAGGAATAGTCAGGAGGAGCTAAAAATTCCATAAACGATCTCCAAATAAAATGGAAACGACCACGGCTCGGATTGAAGAGGCAGAGGAGAGAATAGGTGAACTAGAAGATAAAATTATGGAAAAAGAGGAAGCTGAGAAAAAGAGAGATTAAAAAAAATCCAGGAGTATGAGGGGAAAATTAGAGAACTAAGTGATACACTAAAGAGAAATAATCTACGCATAATTGGTATTCCAGAGGAGGAAGAGAGAGGGAAAGGTGCTGAAGGTGTACTTGAAGAAATAATGGCTGAGAACTTCCCTGATCTGGGGAAGGAAGAAGGAATTGAAATCCAAGAGGCACAGAGAACTCCCTTCAGACGTAACTTGAATCAATCTTCTGCACGACATATCATAGTGAAACTGGCAAAATACAAGGATAAAGAGAAAATTCTGAAAGCAGCAAGAGATAAACGTGCCCTAACATATAAAGGGAGACCTATAAGACTCGTGACCAATCTCTCTACTGAAACTTGGCAGGCCAGAAAGGAATGGCAGGAGACCTTCAATGTGATGAACAGAAAAAAAATATGCAGCCAAGAATCCTTTATCCAGCAAGTCTGTCGTTTAGAATAGAAAGAGAGATAAAGGTCTTCCCACACAAACAAAAACTGAAGGAATTCGTCACCACTAAACCAGCCCTACAAGAGATCCTAAGGGGGATCCTGTGAGACAAAGTACCAGAGACATCGCTACAAGCATGAAACATACAGACATCACAATGACGCTAAACCCATATCTTTCTATAGTAACACTGAATGTAAATGGATTAAATGCGCCAACCAAAAGACATAGGGTATCAGAATGGATAAAAAAACAAGACCCATACATTTGCTGTCTACAAGAGACTCATTTTACACCTGAGGACACTTTCAGATTGAAAGTGAGGGGATGGAGAACTATTTATCATGCTACTGGAAGTCAAAAGAAAGCTGGAGTAGCCATACTTATATCAGACAAACCAGACTTTAAATTAAAGGGTGTAACAAGAGATGAAGAAAGGGATTATATAATAATTACAGGGTCTATCCATCAAGAAGACCTAACAATTATAAATGTCTATGCACCGAATACGGGAGCCCCCAAATATATAAAACAATTACTCATAAACATAAGGAACCTTATTGATAAGAATGTGGTAATTGCAGGGGACTTTAACACTCCACTTACAGAAATGGATAGATCATCTAGACACACGGTCAATAAAGAAACAAGGGCCCTGAATGATACATTAGATCAGATAGACTTGACAGATATATTTAGAACTCTGCATCCCAAAGCAACAGAATATACTTTCTTCTCGAGTGCACATGGAACATTCTCCAAGATAGATCACATACTGGGTCACAAAACAGCCCTTCATAAGTATACAAGAATTGAGATCATACCATGCATACTTTCGGACCACAATGCTATGAAGCTTGAAATCAACCACAGGAAAAAGTCTGGAAAACCTCCAAAAGCATGGAGGTTAAAGAACACCCTACTAAAGAATGAGTGGGTCAACCAGGCAATTAGAGAAGAAATTAAAAAATATATGGAAACAAACGAAAATGAAAATACAACAATCCAAACGCTTTGGGATGCAGCGAAAGCAGTCCTGAAAGGAAAATACATTGCAATCCAGGCCTATCTCAAGAAACAAGAAAAATCCCAAATACAAAATCTAACAGCACACCTAAAGGAAATAGAAGTAGAACAGCAAAGACAGCCTGAACCCAGCAGAAGAAGAGAAATAATAAAGATCAGAGCAGAAACAAACAATATAGAATCTAAAACAACTGTAGAGCAGATCAATGAAACCAAGAGTTGGTTTTTTGAAAAAATAAACAAAATTGATAAACCTCTAGCCAGGCTTCTCAAAAAGAAAAGGGAGATGACCCAAATAGATAAAATCATGAATGATAATGGAATTATTACAACCAATCCCTCAGAAATACAAGCAATTGTCAGGGAATACTATGAAAAATTATATGCCAACAAACTGGACAACCTGGAAGAAATAGACAAATTCCTAAACACCCACACACTTCCAAAACTCAAACAGGAGGAAACAGAAAGCTTGAACAGGCCCATAACCAGCAAAAAAATTGAATCGGTTATCAAAAATCTCCCAACAAATAAGAGTCCAGGACCAGATGGCTTCCCTGGGGAATTCTACCAGACATTTAAAGCAGAGATAATACCTATCCTTCTAAAGCTATTCCAAAAAATAGAAAGGGAAGGAAAACTTCCAGACTCATTCTGTGAAGCCAGTATTAATTTGATTCCTAAACCAGACAGAGACCCAGTAAAAAAAGAGAACTACAGGCCAATATCCCTGATGAATATGGATGCAAAAATTCTCAATAAGATACTAGCAAATCAAATTCAACAGCTTATAAAAAGAATTATAAATTATAAATTGATATAAATATATCAAATCAATCAATATGATACATCACATTAATAAAAAGAAAAGAACCATGTGATCCTGTCAATTGATGCAGAAAAAGCATCTGACAAAATTCAGCATCCTTTCTTAATAAAAACCCTCGAGAAAGTCAGGATAGAAGGAACATACTTAAACATCATAAAAGCCACTTATGAAAAGCCCACAGCTAATATCATCCTCAATGGGGAAAAACTGAGAGCTTTCCCCCGAGATCAGGAACACGACAGGGATGTCCACTCTCACTGCTGTTGTTTAACATAGTGTTGGAAGTGCTAGCATCAGCAATCAGACAACAAAAGGAAATCAAAGGCATCAAAATTGGCAAAGATGAAGTCAAGCTTTCACTTTTTGCAGATGACATGATATTATACATGGAAAATCCGATAGACTCCACTAAAAGTCTGCTAGAACTGATACCTGAATTCAGCAACGTTGCAGGATACAAAATCAATGTACAGAAATCAGTTGCATTCTTATACACTGATAATGAAGCAACAGTAAGACAAATAAAGAAACTGATCCCATTCACAATTGCACCAAGAAGCATAAAATACCTAGGAATAAATCTAA
The DNA here is from genome assembly GCF_028749965.1 of Puma concolor. Classification (NCBI taxonomy): domain Eukaryota; kingdom Metazoa; phylum Chordata; class Mammalia; order Carnivora; family Felidae; genus Puma; species Puma concolor. The sequence goes on along the minus strand of NC_141670.1, from coordinate 82,735,996 downwards.
CCAAAGATGTACAAGATCTGTATGCTGAAAACTATCGAAAGCTTATGAAGGAAATTGAAGAAGATATAAAGAAATGGAAAAACATTCTGTGCTCACGGATTGGAAGAATAAATATTGTTAAAATGTCAATACTACCCAAAGCTATCTACACATTCAATGCAATCCCAATCAAAATTGCACCAGCATTCTTCTCGAAGCTAGAACAAGCAATCCTAAAATTCATATGGAACCACAAAAGGCCCGAAATAGCCAAAGTAATTTTGAAGAAGAAGACCAAAGCAGGAGGCATCACAATCCCAGACTTTAGCCTCTACTACAAAGCTGTCATCATCAAGACAGCATGGTATTGGCACAAAAACAGACACATAGACCAATGGAATAGAATAGAAACCCCAGAACTAGACCCACAAACGTATGGCCAACTCATCTTTGACAAAGCAGGAAAGAACATCCAATGGAAAAAATACAGTCTCTTTAACAAATGGTGCTGGGAGAACTGGACAGCAACATGCAGAAGGTTGAAACTAGACCACTTTCTCACACCATTCACAAAAATAAACTCAAAATGGATAAAGGACCTGAATGTGAGCCAGGAAACCATCAAAACCCTAGAGGAGAAAGCAGGAAAGGACCTCTCTGACCTCAGCCGCAGCAATTTCTTACTTGACACATCCCCAAAGGCAAGGGAATTAAACGCAAAAATGAACTACTGGGACCTTATGAAGATAAAAAGCTTCTGCACAGCAAAGGAAACAATCAACAAAACTAAAAGGCAACCAACGGAATGGGAAAAGATATTTGCAAATGACATATCGGACAAAGGGCTAGTACCCAAAATCTATAAAGAGCTCACCAAACTCCACACCCAAAAAACAAATAATCCAGTGAAGAAATGGGCAGAAAACATGAATAGACACTTTTCTAAAGAAGACATCCGGATGGTCAACAGGCACATGAAAAGATGCTCAACATCGCTCCTCATCAGGGAAATACAAATCAAAACCACACTCAGATATCACCTCACGCCAGTCAGAGTGGCCAAAATGAACAAATCAGGAGACTATAGATGCTGGAGAGGATGTGGAGAAACGGAACCCTTTTGCACTGTTGGTGGCAATGCAAACTGGTGCAGCCACTCGGGAAAACAGTGTGGAGGTTCCTCAAAAAATTAAAAATAGACCTACCCTACGACCCAGCAGTAGCACTGTTAGGAATTTATCCAAAGGATACAGGAGTGCTGACTCATAGAGGCACTGTACCCCAATGTTTATAGCAGCACTCTCAACAATAGCCAAATTGTGGAAAGAGCCTAAATGTCCATCAACTGACGAATGGATAAAGAAATTGTGGTTTATATACACAATGGAGTACTACGTGGCAATGAGAAAGAATGAAATATGGCTCTTTGTAGCAAAGTGGATGGAACTGGAGAGTGTTATGCTAAGTGAAATAAGCCATACAGAGAAAGACAGATACCACATGTTTTCACTCTTATGTGGATCCTGACAAACTTACCAAAATTTCTCATGGGGGAGGGGAAGGGGAAAAAAAAGGAAAAAAAAAAAAAAAAAAAGAGAGGGAGGGAGTCAAAACATAAGAGACTCTTAAAAACTGAAAAAAACTGAGGGTTGATGGGGGGTGGGAGGGAGGGGGGGGGATGATGGGCATTGAGGAGGGCATCTTTTGGGATGAGCACTGGGTGTTGTATGGAAACCAATTTGACAATAAATTTCATATATTAAAAAAAAAGAAAATAAGGGAGAAATGCAATAAACTATGCACTAATTGCACAACTGCCTTTTTACAAAGATGTCTGAGTGCTGAAACCACAGTGCTGCCACAAGATAGGTCCTAGTGTTCATCTGTTAACTAGTACTTTTTAAAAACCTAAAACTAATCAACAGAGATGACTGAGCAGAAAGTATAGACATTATAAAACGCAAATTGAGGGACATTCATTAACATAACTGGTCTAGGGGCACCTGTGTGGCTCAGTCAGTTAAGCCTCCAACTTCCACCCAGGTCACGATCTCATAGTTCATGAGTTTGAGTCCTGGATCAGTCTCTGCAGTAAGGAGCTTGCCTGGAATTCTCTCTTTCCCTGTCTCTCTGCCTCTCCCCCACATTCTGTCTCTCAAAATAAATAAATAAACTTTTTAAGAAATGTATTAAAAATAAACAAAACTAAATAACTGGCCTATTATCTTTAAAAGTGCCAAGATCATGAAAGTTAAGAGTGAAGAAATGTTCCAGATTAAAAGAGACTAAAGAGACGTGACATCCAAATTGAACCTGTGATTCAACTCTACTGGCACAATTGGTAGAACAGGAATGGGGCTGTAGAATTAAATGTACCAATGTTAATTTCCTAAGGATGTATTATGGTTATGTAGGAGAATGCCTTTGTTTATAGGAATGACATACAAAAACATTCTGAAGAGCTGAAATATATATTGGTAACTTACTCTGAAATGATTTAGAGGAAAAAAACTTGTACGATACTTGCAACTTTTCTCTAAGTAGGAGATTGTTTCAAAATTCTTAATCAACTTCCCTTTTTGTAAAACACTTGTTTAAAAATGTGTTCCTCGAGGCACTTGGGTTGCTCAGTCGGTTAAGAGTCCAATTCTTAACTTTAGCTCAGGTCATGACCTCACAGTTCATGACTTCAAGTCCGGCATCAGGCACCACACTGGCAGTGCAGAGCCTGCTTGGGATTCTCTCTCTCCCTCTCTCTCTGCCCTTCCCTTGCTTGCATTTTCTCTCTCTCTCTCAAAATAAAAAATAATAAATAAAAAAATAATTTTAAAAATTTTTAATAAAATAAAAAAAGAAGAAGAAAAAGTGTTCCTCAAAACCTTGGGTTTCCCTAGTGACATCAAGGGCTGAGTTAAGCAGGGAGGGCCTTAAGTTCCCGAGTGTTTTAATAAGCTTGAGAAACAGCTGAATACTAATTACAAAATGTTTTTTAAGTCTAGACTGCTAGATCACATCCACCCTCTGTAACTGCATAGGGTGTGGCTTGAACAAATTACTTAATTTTTCTAAGTTTTAGTTTCTTCATCTGTAAAATAAGAAAAATGATACTGCCCACAGCTTACAAAGATATTTGGAGGACCACTTAAAAATGATATATATCAACTACTTAACGCCTGATAAATTTCACAGATTCTTTAAAATTATTTGTTCAATATGCTAGCCTTCCATATAAAATTATATTTGTAAAAAAAAAAAAAGCCTGCTATTCTAATATAATACAATTAAATTAGGACACTCATTATATCAGGTTTAAGTGATAAACTTTGTTGTCATGGAAAAAATTTGCTCTAGGCTATACAGTACAATGGTTAAAAGCACAAGTTCTCAGGTCAGAGCACTTGCCTTCAGTTGCAATTCTGCCACTCATTTGCTGTGTGATCTTGGCAAGTTAATTTATCTAAGGATAAAAATAGCTGTAGAGCAATAACACTACTAAGAATTTATCCAAAGGATCCAGGAGTGCTGATTCATAGGGTCACATGCACCCCAATGTTTATAGCAGCACTATCAACAATAGCCAAATTATGGAAAGAGCCCAAATATCCATTAACTGATGAATGGATAAAGAAGATGTGGTACATATATATAATAGAATACTACTCGGCAATGAAAATGAATGAAATCTTGCCATTTGCAACAATATGGATGGAACTGAAGAGTATCATGCTAAGTGAAATAAGTCAGAGAAAGACAGATATCACATGTTTTCACTCATATGTGTAATTTGAGAAACTTAACAGAAGACCAGGGGGGAAGGGAAGGGAAAAAAAAAAATAGTTACAAACAAAGAGGGAGGCAAACTATAAGAGACTCTTAAATACAGAGAACAAATTGAGGGTTGATGGCGGGGGGAGGGGTAATGGGTGATGGGCACTGAGGAGGGCACTTGTTAGGATGAGCACTGGGTGTTGTATGTAAGTGATGAATCATGGGAACCTACTCCTGAAGCCAAGAGCACACTGTATATAGTGCATGTTAGCTAACTTGACAATAAATTATATTTAAAAAAAGAAAAAAATTGCTGTAGAGGTTAAATGAAATGAATGCATAAGGCTTTTTAGCAAAGTATCTGATATTTTTAGTCTTTAAAAAAATATTAGGTGCTGTTTTTATTTCTGGCATGTACATATTTAATACACAAGGGCAATAGTTGGCATACTACACCCCAGTGCGTGAACTCTGCCCGCCTCCTACTTTTGTAAGATCAAGTTTATTAGAAAAGCTAAACTCAGCCAGTATGTATTGCCTGTGGCTGTTTTCATGCTATAATGGCCTGAGTAGTTGCAACACAGACCTGATAGCCCACAAGGCCTAAAATACTTATTATCTGGATTTTTCATAAGAAATTTGCTGATCTATACCCTCGGTGAGAAAAACACACTAAAAATACAATACCATAAAATGTTAAAACAGATGATATAAGTGGAGAAAGATAACCAAGTTACTGGTTTCCATGTGTCTGAATAAATTCAAAGCAACTGAAAAACATATGGTTATTTTCCTTTCCCCAAAAAAGTAAGCATTTCAAAACTGAAAATGTCCTTCGAGGTTCTAAATTAAAACATTTTTTTTTCCAAATGGAAATACAAATCTGAGAATTAAATGAATAGTCTATACCTAAACAACTTACTATTATCACTCCAGGTGTATTCACTGTGATGCATTAAGGCATTGCATTAGGTCATAAGCAAAGCATATTTTTCCGAAATAAATCACACATGAAAAGTATATTTACGAAATCTCCATGTAAAAGGACCTGTGTAAAGTACCATAAAGAATTCACAAAAGACAAGACAGGGTAACTTAAAACACAATCTAAATAAGCAGAAAAATAATCTCAAGGCATATAAAAACCAGTTAAGTGCATTTCACCATAATTTCTATATTTCTTTAAATTTTTTGTAAATAAAATAGATTACTTTGTCCACTTAACCTACACAAATAGAAAAATCCAAAAATGTATTACCTGAATTGGATGTTTACTAAATGAGGCTGGGAGCCATCTGATTGCCAGTAAGTTTCAAGATTGTCATCTCGTAACTGATCCACTCCAAATCCTAAAACACAAGTGACAGTAAGTTCTCATGAAAAAGAAAGAGCTATATATTCGAAATATAAAATTACCATACACATTTGTCCAGAAAGTTTGATAAAGAGGATGGTCAATACTCTAAACTTTAAATTAGAATTCTTCCATCTTCTTAAGAAGATCTCAACTCTTAGAATATCATTTGCACACACAAAATGTTACATTAGGGCGTTCTTGGTTTTTGGCTTTAATTTTTAAAGAATATCTCCTAAATAAATTCTAAACACAGCATGTCTTCAAATCCAGCTTATACTTTCTACAAGGTGGTAATAAGACTGATCCTCATGTCCTACAAAATCAGGTTTTAAGTCCAAGATGCCATACATCTTTCTTGTGACAAGAAAAAGGACACCTTAGAAATATTTTCAAAAATCACATACATTTTGAAGCCAAGTGTTTCTGATCAACATTCTGATTAGTCAAAAATTAAATTTGCGGGGCGCCTGGGTGGCGCAGTCGGTTAAGCGTCCGACTTCAGCCAGGTCACGATCTCGCGGTCCGTGAGTTCGAGCCCCGCGTCGGGCTCTGGGCTGATGGCTCGGAGCCTGGAGCCTGTTTCCGATTCTGTGTCTCCCTCTCTCTCTGCCCCTCCCCCGTTCATGCTCTGTCTCTCTCTGTCCCAAAAATAAATAAACGTTGAAAAAAAAAAAAAATTAAATTTGCCCAGAATTGCATATCTAGCTATTCTAGATAACTGAAGTAAAAATAACCTGTATTGCTTTTTGATTAAAATCATAATAATGCAGACTAATTGTAGAAATAATTTAATGGTAAGGTGTGGATGTTTCAAAGATATTTAAGAAAATTGATCTAATTTACATTTTAATTTTTTGAGTAGTATATTCATTATAGATCAAATTCAAAAGGTACAAAAAAGAACATGGTGGAAAGTCTCTATCTCCCCCACCCCCACCATCCAGTTTCCCTCCTCAAATATAATCAATGTTATCAATTTTTTACATACTCTTTCACACATACTATACACATATATAAGCAAATGCATAATTCTTTTTTCCCCTCCACACAAATAATGGCATATGATAAATAGCTCTACACTTTGCTTTTCTTTTTCACTTAAATTATCTGAAAGATTCTTCCATATCAATAATAATAATTAATAATAATAATAATAACAACAGCAGCAGCAAATACCAATATCACATTCACTATATGCCAGGTACATTCTAAGCATTTTATATGATTATATCATGTAATGTTTATTTAACTCATATAGTAACTCAGTTAACCTAAGCAGCTCCCACATTTTTTAAAGGTTATACAATATCTCACTGTCTGGAAATGTAATAATTATTTAACCAAACCCCTATAGGATACTTAGACTGTTTCCAATGTTTTCCTATTACAAATAACACTGCAGTAAACATCTACCTATCTAAAATCTTCAAATGCATATCAGTATTTCTGGAGGATAGACTTCTAGGAATAGAACCCTGGGTCATTTGAATTTTTAATTTGATAAATATTGCCAATTTCTCCTCCAAAATGCATCCTCACCAATAATGTACGAGAACATATATTCCTTTATGTAACCAGTAAAACTTGTGATATTCTGAAATCTTTATACTAGATTTTGAAGACTTAGTATAAAAACATTAAATATCTCTATTTAATAATTTATTATATATTGATTACATATTGAAATAATTTTGGATATATGGAGATGAAATAAATTATGACAATTGTATCTTTTTAAATTTTAATAGTGGTACTGGATAGTTTTAAATTACATACGTGGTTTGCTAGATTTCTCTTGGATAGCACTTCTCTGTACTCATGCTAAAATGAAATCATTCTTTTAAGTATTTGCTAACCTGATAAGTAAAAACTTATTATTTCAAACTTTCATTGATCATTTATATTTCTTCTTATAGAAAACACCTATTCATAACCTCCTATATTTTCATTGCACTTTGGTCCCTTTATTGATTTATAACTCTTTTACTATTATGGATATTAACCCTATGTCTGTTCCATGTGATCCAAATATGCTCTCCGCAGTCTGAGATTTAGATCTTAAATCTTCATATGCTGCATTTACAGTATATACTATTGAATAAGAAAGGTTCTTCCAGGGGCGCCTGGGTGGCTTGGTCGGTTAAGCATCCGACTTCGGCTCAGGTCATGATCTCACAGTCCGTGAGTTCGAGCCCCGCGTCGGGCTCTGTGTTGACAGCTCAGAGCCTGGAGCCTGTTTCAGATTCTGTGACTCCCTCTCTCTCTGCCCCTCCCCTGTTCATGCTCTGTCTCTCTCTGTCTCAAAAATAAATAAACGTTAAAAAAAAAATTTTTTTTAAATCAAAAAAAAAGGTTCTTCCAGAGAAAATAATTTTTGCATTAAATTCTGAAGTACTAGTAAGAGTTAACTAGGTAAACAGGTAGAAGGGCAAGGTTAAAAACCATTCAATAAAGAGAAAAACACATAATGGCACAGAAAAGGAAAAGTGGAATCTATAGGAAACAAAGGTAGCTTTTGGTAGCTAAGGCTACACATTGGGTTGCATCAGGAAATGAACCAGAGACATATGAAAGAAGTCAGATCATACAGACTCTTATGTACTAAGATATGAAGTATAAATTATCTTGAAAAATATGCCAACCTACATAAGAATTTTTAATAGGTAAGTTATATGATCAGGAAATAATCAGATCAGAATCTTCAGATAGATTCTTCATTGCCAGGGAGGGAGAAACCCATCCTAAGTAATCAAAACTCCAAGTGACGATGGTCTGAATTCAGACAGTGACCAAGATAAATGTTAAAAAATAGCTTCCTATTGCACCAAAGAAAATCTTAAAATATAAAAACTGGGTTCTCCATTACTCACTCTGTAACTCTTAGATCTGTGCTGTGCAATATGGTGGCGACTAGCTGCATGAGACTATTGAAGAAATATGGCTAGTTCAACTTGAGATTTGCTATAAGTGCAAAATATATATTGGTTGAAGACTAGTATGAAATGCAAACCATCTCACTAATAATAAGTCTAGTTATCTTGAACTAAAAACATATTATTACATTGGGGTGCCTGGGTGGCTCAGTCAGTTAAGCATCCAACTTCGGCTCAGGTCACAATCTTGCAGTTTGTGGGTTCGAGCCCTGCACTGGACTCTGTGCTGATGGCTCGAAGCCTGCAGCCTGCTTCAGGTTCTGTATCTCCCTCTCTCTCTGCCCCTCCCCCACTCGTGCTCTGTCTCTCTCTCTCTCTCTCAAAAATGAATAAACATTAAAAATTTAAAAAAAAAACAAAAACCATATTATTACAATTAGTTGCACCCATTTCTTTATCCTTTTTAATGTAGGTACTAGAAAATTTAAGTTACACATGCAACTTGCATTATATGTCTTTTGGACCATACTGCCTTAGACCATGCTTCTTTCTTTACATGTTATTTCTAAGCCTAATTCAGAATATTCAGTTCTGCAAATTATAAGATAAAAAGTTGTTTTGGTACTAACATAAAGAGTTCTTAAGTTCTAAATCCCTTTTTCTTCTTGTCAGTTTATGAGTTCCCTAAAAGAGGATAACTCAATTACAGGACTCTTCCTTAGGAGCTCCACCATTAAATGTTCTATTGATTAAAAGACCTTCTGTCACATATTTTATTTTAGCTATTTGGATAGTTTTTCTTTCTCTTTCATTTCACAATTTTACAAGTGTGTGCTCAAAGAATTTCACAAAATGGTGTTTTTTCTTAACAAGTAAAATAAACATTAAACAAAAAAACTGAATAACTTATCCAGAATAAGAGGATGTCCTGTAACTCAAGACTAGTCATTTTAAGTGCCTTTCTAATTGATATTGCTTATGAAACTCTAACAGTATAACTAAGTAGGTACACTCTCATCAAGAATTAATCAGTCTAAATCTTTACCTCTGGAATACTAAGTATGATTATCAGCTCTAGTTCTTCAAAATATGTCTCACAAACAGAACCTCTTACAAGCATCTGTTTATGTGCCAGTGCCATAGCTCATAGAGTAAGCTTCTTTTCCAAAGCTTCCCATTCAGCGTTGTATCTGGATTCTTTTTAGTCCAAACAAAAGAACCAAAAGACAGACCTGTGATAACTGCTTTGATAGGTATCATGATAATGCACTCAAACAATATTATCCAGAAAAAAACTTTCATATGATGTAGTGATTCATAAGTCGGTGGTTCACAGTATGGTCCCTGGACCAGCAGCATCACTGCTATCTGGGAACTTATTAGGAAATCTAAACCTACTGCATCAGAAACTTTCAGCATTAACCTGTTTAAGAGTCGGTATTTTAATAAATCCTGTAAGTGATTACTAGGCATGCTAAAATTTTAGAACTTTTATGGCAAGTTTACTCAACTTGGGCACTACTGATAGTGTGCACTGGATAATTCTTTCAGGAGCAGGGGCTATCCTGTGCATTATAAAATATTTAGCAGCATCTCTGGCCTCTACTATTTGTCAGTCACAATTTTCCCCCCAAACCAGCAGTTGTATCAATCAAAAACATCTGCAGATATTACCATATGTATCCCTAGGGGGTAAAATCATCCCCAGGTGAGAACCACTGCTCTAAGGAAAAGAAAACTAGCATTCACCTGTGGTTACTGTTATTGTTTAGTAAATATCTACTCTTCTCTACCCATCCTCTAGGAGAACAAAATGATTCTGCACTCCAGTCACAGTGGAGCTTAACCATGACTTGTTTTGGTCAACACAATGTAAATGAATGTGACACAAGCAGAGGTTTTAAATGTGCTGGCAAGGTCTAACTTGGCACCCTTCTAAATGTTGGCACCCCACTAAGACATTGTGCCTGAACACATGGAGCAGGCCTAGACCCAAGTCACAGCCTACAGCCAAGTCATAGCCAAGCAAAAAATAAATTTTGTTATAATATGCCACTGAGAGATTAGGCTTGTTTGTCACAGACCATTAGTGCAGCAAGAGCTGACTAACACAACATCAATAGATGAGATACATTTGAGTAGCCCAGTTTAGATTGCCTCTAGGAGTAAAACAGCCATTTTCACCTCAAGCATATCTTTTAACACAAATCCTTCCACATTTGCCAGGGTGCTATTATAACTGGGGCATATGTGTTGACTCTGAAGACACAAAGATAGATAACACGTGGTCTCTGCGGAATTCATTTATCTAATACACTATCTATGCTGTGACTATTTACATCTATATCTTTTAACACAAATCCTTCCACGTTTGCCAGGGTGCTATTATAACTGGGGCATATGTGTTGACTCTGAAGACACAAAGATAGATAACACGTGGTCTCTGTGGAATTCATTTATCTAATGCACTATCTATGCTGTGACTATTTACATCTAAACTAATTAAAAATAAATAAAATTTAAAATGATTTTTCAATAACACTAGTCTCATTTAAAGTATTCAACAGAGGGGCGCCTGGGTGGCGCAGTCGGTTAAGCGTCCGACTTCAGCCAGGTCACGATCTCACGGTCTGTGAGTTCGAGCCCCGCGTCAGGCTCTGGGCTGATGGCTCGGAGCCTGGAGCCTGTTTCCAATTCTGTGTCTCCCTCTCTCTCTGCCCCTCCCCCGTTCATGCTCTGTCTCTGTCTGTCCCATAAATAAATAAAAACGTTGAAAAAAAAATTAAAAAAAAAAATAAAGTATTCAACAGAGAGGTGCCTCAGTGGCTCAGTCAGTTGAGTGTCAGACTCTTGATGTGGCTTAGGCCGTGATCCCAAGGTTGTGGGATCAAGCCCCACATCAGTCTCCTTGTTGAGCATGGAGCCTGCATGAGATAACTATCTCTCTCTCTCTCTCTCTCTCTCTTTTTCTCTCTCTGCCCCTCCCCCCTGCTTATGCTCCCACTCGCTCTCTCCCTCTCTCTCAAATAGAATAATAAATAAAAAATAAAGTACTCGATAGCTACACATAACTAGCAGCTACCTCCCTGTACAGTCCAATATGTTCCACTGGCCAGCACTGAGGAACTGAAGCAGATAAATTACAATATAAAGAGTTGAGTGCTATAATAAAGAGATGAAGAAAAAAAAAAAACACAAAAAGGGGTGGCTAAACAACATGCTACTAAACCACCAATAGGTCAACAAAGAAATCAAAGAGGAAATTTAAAAATACCAGGAGACAAAGGAAGATGGAAGTGCAACAGTTCAAATATTTGGGACGCAGCAAAACCAATTCTAAAAGGGAAGTTTACGGAGATAAAGGCCTGCCTCCAGAAACAAGAAAAGTCTCAAATAAACAATCTAACCTTACACTTAAAGGAGCTAAAAAAGAACAACAAATAAAGCCCAAAGTTAGTAGAAGGAGAGAAATAATAAAAAGCAGAGCAGAAATAAATGAAATAGACTAAAAACACAATAGAAAAGATCAATAAAACCAAGAGCTAGTTCTCTAAAAAGATAAGCAAAACTGACAACCCTTCAGACTCATCAAAAAGGAAAAAGAGAGAAAGACAGGGAAAGGGCTCAAATAAATAAAACCAGAAATGAAAGATGTAACAATGGACATCACAGAAATATAAAGGATTGTAAGAAACTACTATGAAAAATTATATGCCAACAAATTGGACAACCTAGAAGAAATGGATAAAATTTCTAAAAACATATTCTTCTAAGACTAAATCAGGAAGAAATAGAAAATCTGAACAGACTAGTTACTCGTAATGAAATTCAAATGGTAATCAAAAAACTCCCAACAAATGAAAGTCCAGGACCAGATGGCTTCACAGACAAGTACCACCTTTTAAAGAAGAGTTAATACCTATTCTTCTCAAACTATTCCAAAATATAGAAAAGGAAAGAAAACTTCCAAATCCATTCTACAAAGCCAGCATTACCCCAAAATCAGACAAAGATGCTGCCAAAAAAGAAAAAAAATTATAGGCCAATATCCCTGATGAATATAGATGCAAAAATTCTCAACAAAATACTAGCAAATGAAATTCAACAATATATTAAAAGAATCATTGACCACAATCAACTGAGATTTATTCTAGGGATGCAAGGATTATTTAATATCCACAAATCAATCAACATGATATACCACATTTTAAAAATGAAGGAATAGGGGATCCTCAGTGGCTTAGTCAGTTGAGTGTCTGACTTCAGTTCAGGTCATGAGTTCCTAGTCCGTGAGTTTGAGCCCTGTGTCAGGCTCTGTGCTGCCAGCTCGGAGCCTGGAGTCTGCTTTGGATTCTGTGAGTCCCTCTCTCTGCCCCTCTCCTTCACTCATATTCGGTCTCTGTCTCTCAAAAATAAATAAACGTTAAAAAAACTAAAAAAAAAAAAAAAAAAAAAAGGATAAAAAAACATATGATCATCTCAATAGTACAACATCCATTCATGATAAAAACTCCCGAGGCAGGAAGATGGCGGCGTAGGAGGGCGCTGGGCTCACCGCGCGTCCTGCTGATCACTTAGATTCCACCTATACCTGCCTAAATAACCCAGAAAACCACCAGAGGATTAGCAGAACGGAGTCGCCGGAGCCAAGCACAGACGAGAGGCCCACGGAAGAGGGTAGGAAGGGCGGCGAGGCGGTGCGCGCTCCACGGACTGGCGGGAGGGAGCCGGGGCGGAGGGGCGGCTCGCCGGCCAAGCAGAGCCCCCGAGTCTGGCTTGCAAAAAGCGGAGGGGCCTGACGGACTGTGTTCCGACAGCAAGCGCGACTTAGCGTCTGGGAGGTCATAAGTTAACAGCTCTGCTCAGAAAGCGGGAAGGCTGGAGGACAAAGGGAAGGAGAGCTGCTGAGCCCCCGGACGACAGAGCTCAGTTTGGTGGGGAACAAAGGCGCTCGCCAGCGCCATCTCCCCCGCCCATCCCCCAGCCAAAATCCCAAAGAGAACCAGTTCCTGCCAGGGAACTTGCTCGCTCCGCGCAAACACCCAACTCTGCGCTTCTGCGGAGCCAAACCTCTGGCAGCGGATCTGACTCCCTCCTGCTGCCACAGGGCCCCTCCTGAAGAGGATCACCTAAGGAGAAGCAAGCTAAGCCTGCCCCTCCTGCCCCTGTGCACCTTGCCTACCCACCCCAGCTAAGACGCCAGATCCCCAGCATCACAAGCCTGGCAGTGTGCAAGTAGCCCAGACAGACCACCCCACCCCACAGTGAATCCCGCCCCTAGGAGAGGGGAAGAGAAGGCACGCACCAGTCTGACTGTGGCCCCAGCGGTGGGCTGGGAGCAGACATCAGGTCTGACTGTGGCTCCGCCCACCAACTCCAGTTATACACCACAGCACAGGGGAAGTGCCCTGCAGGTCCTCACCACGCCAGGGACTATCCAAAATGACCAAGCGGAAGAATTCCCCTCAGAAGAATCTCCAGGAAATAACAACAGCTAATGAGCTGATCAAAAAGGATTTAAATAATATAACAGAAAGTGAATTTAGAATAATAGTCATAAAATTAATCGCTGGGCTTGAAAACAGTATAGCTGACAGCAGAGAATCTCTTGCTACAGAGATCAAGGGACTAAGGAACAGTCACGAGGAGCTGAAAAACGCTTTAAACGAAATGCATAACAAAATGGAAACCACCACGGCTCGGATTGAAGAGGCAGAGGAGAGAATAGGTGAACTAGAAGATAAAGTTATGGAAAAAGAGGAAGCTGAGAAAAAGAGGGATAAAAAAATCCAGGAGTATGAGGGGAAAATTAGAGAACTAAGTGATACACTAAAAAGAAATAATATACGCATCATTGGTATCCCAGAGGAGGAAGAGAGAGGGAAAGGTGCTGAAGGGGTACTTGAAGAAATAATAGCTGAGAACTTCCCTGAACTGGGGAAGGAAAAAGGCATTGAAATCCAAGAGGCACAGAGAACTCCCTTCAGACGTAACTTGAATCGATCTTCTGCATGACATATCATAGTGAAACTGGCAAAATACAAGGATAAAGAGAAAATTCTGAAAGCAGCAAGGGGTAAACGTGCCCTCACATATAAAGGGAGACCTATAAGACTCGTGACTGATCTCTTTTGAAACTTGGCAGGCCAGAAAGAATTGGCACGAGATTTTCAGTGTGCTAGACAGAAAAAATATGCAGCCGAGAATCCTTTATCCAGCAAGTCTGTCATTCAGAATAGAAGGAGAGATAAAGGTCTTCCCAAACAAACAAAAACTGAAGGAATTTGTCACCACTAAACCAGCCCTACAAGAGATCCTAAGGGGGACCCTGTGAGACAAAGTACCAGAGACATCACTACAAGCATAAAACATACAGACATCACAATGACTCTAAACCCATATCTTTCTATAATAACACTGAATGTAAATGGATTAAATGCGCCAACCAAAAGACATAGGGTATCAGAATGGATAAAAAAACAAGACCCATCTATTTGCTGTCTACAAGAGACTCATTTTAGAACTGAGGACACCTTTAGATTGAGAGTGAGGGGATGGAGAACTATTTATCATGCTACTGGAAGCCAAAAGAAAGCTGGAGTAGCCATACTTATATCAGACAAACTAGACTTTAAATTAAAGGCTGTAACAAGAGATGAAGAAGGACATTATATAATAGTGACAGGGTCTATCCATCAGGAAGAGCTAACAATTATAAATGTCTATGCGCCGAATACCGGAGCGCCCAAATATATAAAACAATTACTCATAAACACAAGCAACCTTATTGATAAGAATGTGGTAATTGCAGGGGACTTTAACACCCCACTTACAGAAAAGGATAGATCATCTAGACACACGATCAATAAAGAAACAAGGGCCCTGAATGAGACATTGGATCAGATGGACTTGACAGATATATTTAGAACTCTGCATCCCAAAGCAACAGAATATACTTTCTTCTCGAGTGCACATGGAACATTCTCCAAGATAGATCATATACTGGGTCACAAAACAGCCCTTCATAAGTTTACAAGAATTGAAATCATACCATGCATACTTTCAGACCACAACGCTATGAAGCTTGAAATCAACCACAGAAAAAAGTCTGGAAAACCTCCAAAAGCATGGAGGTTAAAGAACACCCTACTAACGAATGAGTGGGTCAACCAGGCAATTAGAGAAGAAATTAAAAAATATATGGAAACAAACGAAAATGAAAATACAACAATCCAAACGCTTTGGGACGCAGCAAAGGCAGTCCTGAGAGGAAAATACATTGCAATCCAGGCCTATCTCAAGAAACAAGAAAAATCCCAAATACAAAATCTAACAGCACACCTAAAGGAAATAGAAGCAGAACAGCAAAGGCAGCCTAAACCCAGCAGAAGAAGAGAAATAATAAAGATCAGAGCAGAAATAAACAATATAGAAGCTAAAAAAACTGTAGAGCAGATCAGTGAAACCAAGAGTTGGTTTTTTGAAAAAATAAACAAAATTGACAAACCTCTAGCCAGGCTTCTCAAAAAGAAAAGGGAGATGACCCAAATAGATAAAATCATGAATGAAAATGGAATTATTACAACCAATCCCTCAGAGATACAAACAATTATCAGGGAATACTATGAAAAATTATATGCCAACAAATTGGACAACCTGGAAGAAATGGACAAATTCCTGAACACCCACACTCTTCCAAAACTCAATCAGGAGGAAATAGAAAGCTTGAACAGACCCATAACCAGCGAAGAAATTGAATCGGTTATCAAAAATCTCCCAACAAATAAGAGTCCAGGACCAGATGGCTTCCCAGGGGAGTTCTACCACACGTTTAAAGCAGAGATAATACCTATCCTTCTCAAGCTATTCCAAGAAATAGAAAGGGAAGGAAAACTTCCAGACTCATTCTATGAAGCCAGTATTACTTTGATTCCTAAACCAGACAGAGACCCAGTAAAAAAAGAGAACTACAGGCCAATATCCCTGATGAATATGGATGCAAAAATTCTCAATAAGATACTAGCAAATCGAATTCAACGGCATATAAAAAGAATTATTCACCATGATCAAGTGGGATTCATTCCTGGGATGCAGGGCTGGTTCAACATTCGCAAATCAATCAACGTGATACATCACATTAACAAAAAAAAAGAGAAGAACCATATGATCCTGTCAATCGATGCAGAAAAGGCCTTTGACAAAATCCAGCACCCTTTCTTAATAAAAACTCTTGAGAAAGTCGGGATAGAAGGAACATACTTAAAGATCATAAAAGCCATTTATGAAAAGCCCACAGCTAACATCATCCTCAACGGGGAAAAACTGAGAGCTTTTTCCCTGAGATCAGGAACACGACAGGGATGCCCACTCTCACCGCTGTTGTTTAACATAGTGCTGGAAGTTCTAGCATCAGCAATCAGACAACAAAAGGAAATCAAAGGCGTCAAAATTGGCAAAGATGAAGTCAAGCTTTCGCTCTTTGCAGATGACATGATATTATACATGGAAAATCCGATAGACTCCACCAGTTCTGCTAGAACTGATACATGAATTCAGCAACGTTGCAGGATACAAAATCAATGTACAGAAATCAGTTGCATTCTTATACACTAACAATGAAGCAACAGTAAGACAAATAAAGAAACTGATCCCATTCACAATTGCACCAAGAAGCATAAAATACCTAGGAATAAATCTAACCAAAGATGTAAAGGATCTGTATGCTGAAAACTATAGAAAGCTTATGAAGGTAATTGAAGAAGATTTAAAGAAATGGAAAGACATTCCCTGCTCATGGATTGGAAGAATAAATATTATCAAAATGTCAATACTACCCAAAGCTATCTACACATTCAATGCAATCCCAATCAAAATTGCACCAGCATTCTTCTCGAAACTAGAACAAGCAATCCTAAAATTCATATGGAACCACAAAAGGCCCCGAATAGCCAAAGTAATTTTGAAGAAGAAGACCAAAGCAGGAGGCATCACAATCCCAGACTTTAGCCTCTACTACAAAGCTGTCATCATCAAGACAGCATGGTATTGGCACAAAAACAGACACATAGACCAATGGAATAGAATAGAAACCCCAGAACTAGACCCACAAACGTATGGCCAACTCATCTTTGACAAAGCAGGAAAGAACATCCAATGGAAAAAAGACAGTCTCTTTAACAAATGGTGCTGGGAGAACTGGACAGCAACATGCAGAAGGTTGAAACTAGACCACTTTCTGACACCATTCACAAAAATAAACTCAAAATGGATAAAGGACCTGAATGTGAGACAGGAAACCATCAAAACCTTAGAGGAGAAAGCAGGAAAAGACCTCTCTGACCTCAGCCGTAGCAATCTCTTACTCGACACATCCCCAAAGGCAAGGGAATTAAAAGCAAAAGTGAATTACTGGGACCTTATGAAGATAAAAAGCTTCTGCACAGCAAAGGAAACAACCAACAAAACTAAAAGGCAACCAACGGAATGGGAAAAGATATTTGCCAATGACATATCGGACAAAGGGCTAGTATCCAAAATCTATAAAGAGCTCACCAAACTCCACACCCGAAAAGCAAATAACCCAGTGAAGAAATGGGCAGAAAACATGAATAGACACTTCTCTAAAGAAGACATCCGGATGGCCAACAGGCACATGAAAAGATGTTCAGCGTCACTCCTTATCAGGGAAATACAAATCAAAACCACACTCAGATATCACCTCACGCCAGTCAGAGTGGCCAAAATGAACAAATCAGGAGACTATAGATGCTGGAGAGGATGTGGAGAAACGGGAACCCTCTTGCACTGTTGGTGGGAATGCAAATTGGTGCAGCCGCTCTGGAAAGCAGTGTGGAGGTTCCTCAGAAAATTAAAAATAGACCTACCCTATGACCCAGCAATAGCACTGCTAGGAATTTATCCAAGGGACACAGGAGTACTGATGCATAGGGGCACTTGTACCCCAATGTTCATAGCAGCACTCTCAACAATAGCCAAATTATGGAAAGAGCCTAAATGTCCATCAACTGATGAATGGATAAAGAAATTGTGGTTTATATACACAATGGAGTACTACGTGGCAATGAGAAAAAATGAAATATGGCCTTTTGTAGCAACATGGATGGAACTGGAGAGTGTGATGCTAAGTGAAATAAGCCATACAGAGAAAGACAGATACCATATGGTTTCACTCTTATGTGGATCCTGAGAAACTTAAGAGAAACCCATGGGGGAGGGGAACAAAAAAAAAAAAAAAAAGAGGTTAGAGTGGGAGAGAGCCAAAGCATAAGAGACTGTTGAGAACTGAGAACAAACTAAGGGTTGATGGGGGGTGGGAGGGAGGAGAGGGTGGGTGATGGGTACTGAGGAGGGCACCTTTTGGGATGAGCACTGGGTGTTGTATGGAAACCAATTTGACAATAAATTTCATATATAAATAAAAAAAAAAAAAAAAAAAAAAAAAAAAACTCCCAACAGAGTGGGTTTAAAGGGAACACACTTCAACACAATAAAAGCTATATATGAAAAATCCATGGCTTACATCATACTCAATGGTGAAAAACAACTTTTCCTCTAAGATGAGGAACAAGACAAAGATATCCACACTCACTTTTATTCAACAAAATACTGGAAGTCCTAGCCACAGCAACCAAATAAGAAAAAAGAAATAAAAGGCACCCAAATTGGTGAGGAAGAAGTAAAACTGCCACTATTTGCAAATGAAATGACAAGATGCTGTATATAGAACACCTTAAAGATGGCCAAAAACTATTAGAACTAATAATGGAGTCAATAAAGTTGCAATACACAAAATTAGTAAACAGAAATTTGTTGCATTAATGTACACTAATCAAAAAGTAGCAGAAAGAGAAATTAAGAAAACCATCTAATTTACAGTTACATCAAAAAGAATAAAATATCTAGAAGTAAATTTAACCAAAGAGGGAAAGACCTGTACTCTGAAAACTATAAGACACTGATGAAAGAAACTGAAAACGATACAAATGGAAAGATATACCATGTTCACAGACAGAAAAAAATTGATATTGTTAAAATAGCCATACCTCCCAAAGCAGTCTACACATTCAGTGCAATTCCTATCAAAATACTAATAGTATTTTTCATTGAACTAGAACAAATAATCCTAAAATCACAAAAAGGCCCTGAATAGCCAAAGCAATCTTGAGAAAAAACAAAGTTGGATGTATCTCAATCCCAGATTTCAAGCTATACTACAAAGCTATAATAATCAAAACAGTATGGTACTGGCACAGAAATAGACACATAGATCAGTGGAACAGGACAGAGAGCCTAGAAATAAACCCACATTCATATGGTCAACTAAACTATGACAAAGGAGGCAAGAATATACAGCAGGGAAAAGACAATCTCTTCAATACAGGGTATTCGGAAAACTGGACAGCTACATGAATAAGAATAAATCTGGACCACTTTCTTACACCATACTCAAAAATAAACTCAAAATGGATTAAAGACTTAAATATAAGACCTAGAACCATGAATCTCCTGAAAGAAAACATAGGCAGTGATCTCTCAGACATCAAGCCTCAGCAACACTTTTCTAGATATACCTGTTCAGGCAAGGGAAATAAAACAAAAAATAAAATATTAGGACTACATCAAAACAAAAAGCTTTTTGCACAGCAAAGGAAACCATCAACAAAACATAAGGCAATCTACTGAATGGGAGAAATTATTTGTAAATGATATAGCCAATAAGAAGTTAATATCCAAAATATATAGAGAACTCACACAACTCAACACCCCCAAAACAATCTGACTAAAAAGTGGGCAGAGGGCCTGAATAGACATTTTTCCAAAGAACATTACAAAAGTTCCTCAATAAATTAAAAATAGAAATGCCATATGATCCAGCTATTCCACTACTAGGTATTTACCCAAAGAAAATTAAAACACTAATTTGAAATGATGTATGTACCCCTGTGTTTATTGCACCATTACTTACAACAAAATATGGAAAGAACCTAAGTGTCCATCAATAGATGAATGAACAAGTTGTGCTATATAAGTACAATGAGTTACTTAGCCATAAAAAAAAGAATTAGATTTTGCCATTCACGACCACACAGATAGACCTGGAGGGTATTATGCTAAGTGAAATGAGACAGAGAAAGACAAATACCATATGACTTCACCTATGAATCTAAAAACAAAATAAGTGAACAAACAAACAAACAAACAGAAACAGACTCATAAAAACAGAACAAACTGGTGGTTGCCAGAAGGAGGGAAGGGGCTGCTGAGGGGTGGGCAAAATAGGTGAAGGGGATTAAGATATACAAATATCTAGTCATAAAATAAACCATGGGGATTAAAGTAAAGCATAGGGAATATAGTCAATAATATTGTAATAATGTTGTATGGTGACAGATGGTAACTACACTTATTGTGGCGAGCATCGTGTAATGTACAGAACTATCTAATCACTATGGTGTATACCTAAAATTGATATAACATTGTGTGTCAACTATACTTCGATTTAAGAAAAAAAAAAGAGATGAATTAACTAATTTCTTTATATACTGTCTTCTCTTGGCTTCTATCCATTATCTCCCACTCTCCTAGTTTTCCAACTAGTTCAGCGACCACTTCTCCTTTATTGCCCTTTGCACATTCTTATTCCTGCTATTCTGCCAGGCCTCAACATCTTGAAGAGCCCTGAGGCTTTACTCTTTTATTCTAAATACAATCTGTCCTTAGGTGAGTCAATCCAGTCCATAGGCTTAGAATATCATCAGTATATTGATAACCCTCAAAATTTGTATCTCCAATCTAAACCTTTCCCCAAGAGCCCCAAGCTTCTGTAGTCAATTGCCTAATAAACACCTCACTAGAATGCTGATCTAAAAACTAATGTATTTGACTCATAACTTTGTTTTGACCAAAAAAAAAGTATTTATTTCCCCACACACACTATCAACTTAGGAAATACTGAATTATTCTGCCAGACACTTAAGAGTCACTCTTGAATCTTTCCTTTCCCTTAGTAAGTCATAATTTTTCCCACCTCTAAAAATACATCCCAAGCCATCATTTCTCTCCATTTTCAACCATCAGCCTAGTCAAAAACATCATCATCTGACATAAATTACTATACTAGCCTTTCTTTCCCTGGTCTTCACCATTACTCTACCACCAACCATTATTCTCAGTGGCCATGGTGATTTTATTTTTTTAAACTCTGTATCAGATCATCTCACTTTCCTGCTTTACATCTCCAGTGGTATCTCTTTGTATTTCAAATCTAAATTGTACTTCAAATCCAAATTCTACCAGAAATTCATAATCTGACCATGTCTAATTATGTCTCCAACCTCATGTCCTCCTTACCCACTATCCACTAGTCACACTAGACTTCTTTCTGAACCTCAAACATGCCAAACCATTTAGCTTAGAGCCTCTGAATTACCTGTTTCCTGTGTCAGAGAGATTCTTGTCTGAAATCTTTGCACAATGGATTCTTCCTAACATTTATATCTCAGCACAAATTTCATTTTCCATGAAAGGCCTTTCTTGATCTATTTCTTATCCTGCTGTTTTATTCTCACCAATGCACATAATGCTATTCAATGAGAAATTCACTCAATGATCACAATTGTCAGTTATAGCATGAACTTAAAAAGATTTAAATTTAGTAACTTTTTTAAAGAAAAACAGAACTTACACCATTGAATTATGCCTCTAAAATTAATTAATAAAAGCAATGCCTTGGTAAAAGATATAAATCAAGTGGAAAATATATCCTGGAAGATGTTCACAAAATACAGCCTCACTAAATCCTTGTTTTTGTTGGCTTGTAAAGTATCAAATATAGAGTCAAATATAGAGAATGTACCTATTTTTCCCCTTAATTTTGTTTCCCAACCTGGTATGAATTTAGTGCTTACGGAATTAAATGATTAAGCTACTCTAATAAGACTCTCTTGTAATGCTAGCAGCCACACAAATCTGACCTTTAGTTTTTCCAGTCTCTTGGGCAGAGACTGACAATTGTGCTGAATTGTGGAATTGTTTTGTGATGTGTCTTCAATTGAGCTGAATCTACTAAATACATTCTAATTTTAATCTGAGTGAAATATTGAGCCAGTATTTCCAGAGACAGAAAAATAACTTTTCAAAGCTCTATACTACTACCACACTATAGCAGGCAAGTAAATTTGTACCTCCAACAAACTGTTATTAACATTTTGAAAGTTTATTAAAATTCTTCCATATGTCACCTCTCACCTGAATTCTTACACATCTTTTAAACGACTTCTTTGCCGCTAACCTTGCTTCACTTCAATACATCCTCTACACTTCTCAAATATGAACAAATACTGGTTTACTCTGCTACTTAAAGTTTTTCAATGGCTGTATACAGTAAAGTGTCAACTGTTTAACAATGATCAGGCCTCTACCTAACTAGCTTTGCCTATGCCACTTCCCTCTGTTCTAGTTTTACCTAAAATTTTTGAATGAGCTATGTTTTGTCTCAGCTGTACACCTTTGTGCATACGGTTTCTCTTGCCTTTATGTCCTTATTCGGTGAAACCCTATTCTTGCTCCATCATGTAAGATAAGCATCTCCATGAAGCCTTCCCTGATCTGTTAGGCAGAATCAATTAGTTCCCTTCTCAGCCACTACTACACTGAGCCCATGCTTAGTAGAAAGCAATACGATACCACAGAAACTGACTGCCTTGAATCGCAGGATTCCCACTAATCACATGATCGCTATCAAATTACTTAATCTTTCTGTACTATCGTTTCCTCATTTGGAAAATGATAAAAATAACAGCAGATACTGCATATACACATAAAGTATTTAAAACATTTAGTAAATGCTAAATAAAAGTTATAAATTATTGGGGCGCCTGGGTGGCGCAGTCGGTTAAGCGTCCGACTTCAGCCAGGTCACGATCTCGCGGTCCGTGAGTTCGAGCCCCGCGTCAGGCTCCGGGCTGATGGCTCAGAGCCCGGAGCCTGTTTCCGATTCTGTGTCTCCCTCTCTCTCTGCCCCTCCCCCGTTCATGCTCTGTCTCTCTCTGTCCCAAAAATAAATAAACGTTGAAAAAAAAAAATTAAAAAAAAAATAAATAAATAAAAAAAATTTAAAAAAAAAGTTATAAATTATTATACTGTAAAATAATGCCTAGTTTAAAGCTATAATTCCTCCATTAGATTGTAAACTCCTTGATAGCCAGGGTTCTATGCTTTTTATCTTTTACTCTCTAACAGTGTTATAGATTTCAGCAATTGTCTGCTGCCTAAAAATGAAAAATACCTGACCATAGCATAGCAAAAGCTAAACAATTAACCTTCTCATTAATTGCTATCTCATTAATAAATAGTCATTCTTTTTTTTTTAATGTTTATTTATTTTAGAGACAGACAGAGCACAAGTGGGGGAGGGGCAGAGAGAGTCAGAGACAGAATCTGAAGCTGGCTGCAGGCTCTGAGCTGTCAGCACAGAGCTTGACGCGAGGTGTGAACCCACGAACCATGAGATCATGACCTGAGCTGAAGTCAGACACTCAACCGACTGAGCCACCCAGGCACCCCAGTCAGTCATTCTTTATGTATAATCATACAATGGTATTTCACTGATGGGCCCAAAGGTGATGGAAGTAAAATGTATGACACAAAACTGATGAACTGCATCACTTTTGTACCTAACACATTTTGTAGCAATCCCACCACTCTCCTGGCAGTGTTAGCTATTGTTCTCTTCTGTACCTACAAGATGTCAGAGCAGTGGGGCATCTTCAGGGAGCCAGGTACGTGTTGCCCTCTGCAAAATTCATAGCATAAAAGGATGTGAATGGACATTGATTTATACCCCATTATTGACACAGTAAGCCACCAGTTTGAATTATGCTACTAGGTCAAGCAATGGGAAGTGTTCGATTTGAGCAAATTCACAGAACTATTTGATACTATGAAGAATATTAGAAACTTCTGAAGCAGTTCAGGATGTAGGAAGCTGGAAAAAGGCATCACTCCCATTCAAACAAGAAGAAGCTAGATAAATTACAAACTCATAATTTTCCTCAAAAACATGAGAGCTTGAAACAACACAGCAACCCAAAAGCCTAAAACCCAAGAAGGGGCAACTCTCAGCCTCAGGAGAGAAAGGATATATAGCTTTTCCCAACTGTGGTAGAGCATAGGAGGAAGGAACAACGACCAAACACATGAGACATAAGGCAGAACTTTAACAAATTGCTAAAGGCCAAGTGTGGGCTAGCATAAAAGTACAGCAATCTTGGTAGTCCCAAATATAAAGTGAACTCACACTGACCCTCAGACTCTTTTTCCAAGGGCCTTCACCACATATATAAGAGAGCAAGAGACTAGAAAGGCTACTTCAATTGTTGCCTGAAGAAGGGAAGTGACCACCACTGCAGGAAAAGCAAAAAGCCCCACCCTCCCTGCCAAACCCTTCTCTCCAACAGAACAGAGGACTTAAGCTGCTAAGGAATGAGCATCAAACCTACTGACTCCAGGACAGATAAGACCCATCCTTGCAGGGAGAAGATTAAAAGAAAAAATCCTCCATGCCTGGGGTAGAGGCAAGAAACAGTCCTTCCTCTGGGGGTAGGGCAGAAAACTCTCCCACAAAAGACTAGCCACAGATACAAGGCAGAGTTTGGCTATCACATGTAGGAAGGACCAAAATGCTGAGAAAGCCCTACCTTGGAGGCCAGGCACACAAGAGATGTCTAAGATTGAAGCTGGACCAGGAAACCAGAGAAGCCCTACCTCTAATTCCCTACACTGAGTAAAAGGTATAGCATTCTACGGCTGAAGGCAGGGAAAGAGCATGGAGAGACACCCTCTGAAGCACAGAGGTACAGAGATAGCTGAAAACTGAAAGTGGAGGAGGAACATTAAAAAACTCCTCTTGTGGGGGGAGGAGGGTGGGCACAGCTAGTAGAGCTTGCAACTCTTGATCCCAGAATTGTGAGTCCAAGCCCCATGTTGGGTAAAATATATTTTAAAAAATGGGGTGCCTGGCTAGCCCAGTCAGTAGAATGCGTGACTCTTAATCTCAGGGTCCTGAGTTCGAGCCCCACAGTGAGCGTGGAACCTACTCAGAAAAGAAAACAAATAAAAAAATAACTCCTCTGGTTGGAGAACACAGGCAATAACCTCTTTGATATCAGCCATAGCAACTTCTTCCTACATATGTCTTCTGAGGCAAGGGAAACAAAAACATAAATTATTGTGACTTCATCAAAATAAAAAGCTACTGCACAGTGAAGGAAACCATCAACAAAACTAAAAGGCAACTGATGGAATGAAGGAATATATTTGCAATTGATATATCGGGTAAAGGGTTAATATCCAAAATATATAAAGAACTTGTAGGGGGGGCCAGGGTGGCTCATTTGGTTAAGCATCTGACTCTTGGTTTCAGCTCAGGTCATGATCCCACGGTTCATGGGTTCAAGCCCCACGCTGGGCTCTGTGCTGGCAGTGCAGAGCCTGCTTGTGATTCTCTCTCTCTCTCTCTCTCTCTCTGCCCTTCCCCTGCTCACCTGCTCTCTCTCTCTCCCTCAAAATAAATAAATAAAAACTTAAAAAAAAAAAAAAAAGAACTTGTAAATCTCAACACTCCAAAAATGAATAATCCAATTAAAAACAAGCAGAAGACATACAGATGGCCAACAGACACATGAAAAGATGCTCAGCATCACTGATCATCAGGGAAATATAAATCAAAACTATAATGAGATATCACCTCACACCTGTCAAAATGGCTAAAATCAACAACAGAAGAAATGACAGATGTTGGTGAGGATGTAAAGAAAGGGGAACCCTTTGGCACTGTTGGTGGAAATGCAAACTGGTGCAGCTATTCTGGAAAACAGTATGAAGGCTCCTCAAAAAGTTAAAAGTGGAACTACCCTTTGATCTAGCAATTGCATTACTAGGTATTTAGCCCCAAAATACAAAAATACCAATTTAGAGTAATACATGCACACTGATGTTTATAGCAGCATTATATATAATAGCCAAATTATGAAAACAGCCCAAGTGCCCATCAACTGACAAATGAAAAAAGATGTGGCATATATATATATACACACACACACACACACACACACACACACACACACACACTAGAATATTACTCAGTCATAAAAAAAGAATGAAATCTTGCCATTTGCAATGACATGGATGGAGCTAAAGAGAATTATGCTAAGCAAAATAAATCAGTCAGAAAAAGACAAATACTATATGATTTCACTCATGTGGAATTTAAGAAACAATACAAATGGGCCAAGGGGGAAAAAAGAGAGAGGCAAACCAAGAAACAGACTCTTAACTATAAAGAACAAACTGATGGTTACCAGAGGGGAGGTGTGTGGGGAAATGGGTTAAATAGGTGATAGGGATTAAGGATTGCACTTGTTGTGATGAGCACTAGGTGATATATGGAAGTATGGAATCACTATATTGTACACCTAAAACTAATATTATACTGTATGTTAACCAATGGGAATTTAAATTAAAAAAAGACAAAAAAACCTCTTCTGGCAACCCCACCACCATTAAGCACTGGGCATATTTAGAGGAATTTGAACCCTGTGAGGTACTGAAGGTAACCACACAAAACAAAACAAACAAAAAACCAGGGCAATTCCTAACTAACTCAACCCCCACAATAAAGGACTGACAGTAGAAAAGAAGTATCCATTTCAAAGTGTAACCACCATTTCTCTCAGTATCCACTAACATGATATTTAGCATTCAATAAAAGATTAGGACACTCAAACATGCAAGAAAAACAAATATTACCAAAAGGCAAAACAATCAATAGAAATACACTCAGAGATGACCCAGATGTTGGAACTACTGGACAGAGACTTCAAATAACTATGATTAACATATTCAGGAATCTAGGGGAAAAAATAGATGAAATGTTTGAACAAACAGGAAATTTCAACAGAGATTAAAAACTTCTCAGGAGTCAAATGGAGGGTCAGCTGGCTGGCTCAGTCAGTGGAGCATGTGACTCTTGATCTCAGAGTTGTGAGTTCAAGTCCCACGTTGGCTGGAGATAACTTAAAAATAAAATATTTCCAAAAAAAATTTTTAAAGGGTCATATGGAAAAGCTATAAATAAAAAATCACCATATCAGAGATGAAACTCAACAAAGCCAAAGAAAGAAGTAGTGGACTTGAAGCTAGATCAATAAAAAAATATCCAGAGGAAAACAAAATGAGAAGAAAAAAAAAAAAAGGTGGAAAAAAAAAAAGCACCTAAAAGCTATGGGACAATTACAAACGGTCTAGAAAAATCAAATAATCTAGCATATGTATAACTGGATTCACAGAAGGACAACAGAGAAGAAACGGAGCAAAAGAAATACTTAAAAAAATAGTGACCATGAATTTTTGTAAAATAATGCAAGACATCAAACCAGAAGATGGAAGAATCTCAGTGAATCTCAAACAGAATTAAACACACACACACACACACACTCTGACACATCATAATCATTCTACTGAAAAGCAAAGATCTTAAAGGCAACTAGGAAAAAAGCTACATTAACTATAGCAGATTTCTCTTCAGAAACTATGCAAGCCAGAAAATAATGGAATGACATCTTTAAAGTAGTAAAATAAAAAATCTACCAACCTAGAATTCCATGCAGGGAAAATATACCACAGTACTAAATTCAAAATGAAAAAATTTTTAACCAAACATTGCTGGCAGACCTACAATACATAAATATGTTAAAGAAAGTTCTTCAGGTAAGAGGAATATGATACCAGATAGAAGACTTGAATCCATTAAAAGAAATTAAGTTCCAAAAACTGAAAAAATTAATAAAAAGTGGTTATTTCTTAATTGCTTCAAACGATAATTTACCTTTTAAAACAAAAATAGCACCAATATATTCAGCAGTTTAAAATATGCAAAAGTCAAATGTATGACAAAAATGGCATAAAAGATTAGGGGTAAAAATTGGAAGTATCCTTTTGAAGGATTCATATACCATACCTATGGTGGTATACTACTATGAAGAGATGATTAGAGATATATATTGAAATCCTTAGGGCAGGGCGCCTGGGTGGCTCAGTGGGTTAACCTCTGACTTCAGCTCAGGTCATGATCTCGCGGTCCGTGAGTCCGAGACCCACGTCAGGTTCGCTGACAGCTCAGAGCCTGGAGCCTGCTTCGGATTCTGTGTCTCCCTCTCTCTCTGCCCCTCCCTTGCTCACGCTCTGTCTCTCTGTCTCTGTTTCTGTCTCTGTCTCTCTCTTTCTCTCTTAAAAATAAAGATTAAAAAAAAAATTTAAAAAAAAGGAATCCTCAGGGAAACCACTCAAAAATATCAAAAAGGATGTATAACCAATAATGTTAATAGTGGAGATAACACAGAATCATAAAAAAAAAAATACTGAATTTACCCAAAAACAGGGAAAAAAAGAGAAAAAACATCAATAGGAAAAAAATAAAAAGGAAAATTCCAAGATAGTAGTTTTAAATCTAATGACATCAAAAATAATGAATAATTATAAATAAATAATAACCAATAAATGACTCTCAATTAAAAGATGAAGAATAACAGATTAAATTAAAAACCAAGGGGCGCTTGGGTGGCTCAGTCAGTTAAGCATCTAACTCTTGATTTCATCTCATGGTTCAAACTCCTCATCAGGCTCTACACTGACAGTGCACAGGTTTAAATAAATTAAAAACCAAGACCCAGTACTGTCTATGAGAAATCCACTTCAAATATAAAGATATATATAGTTTAAAAGGAAAAGGAAAAACATCCAGCTTCCAGTCTGACACGTAAAGAGCTTGGAAAATGTCACTTTCATCCTCACAATAACAATGAAAAGAAGCCAAACCTACTTAAAAATCAATAATACATCTTAGGTTTTAAAGAGAATTCAGGTCACAGGGTAAAACCACCACCCAGGAAGCTGAAAAACAAAACAAAACACAGAATCACAGCTTACCGGAAGTAGCAAATGTTGCTGGAGTCAGCAACTGGTAGGAAAACTTTAAGAGTAATTGACCAATTGCTGGCAACTAAGTGTAGACTAAGTTGAGAGATAAAAACTCCTAGAAGCCCAACCTTAGGAAGAGCTGCACCTTTTCAAGAATTTTACCTCTAGGTAAATTTTACCTCTAGGAGCCCCACCAAAGTAAAGATCAAAGAAAATTCTCCAGTGCTTCCTGCAGAGATAGCGGAAAAGTAATCACTGTGAAATACACCCAGAGCATCCTGCTGTCCTTAACAAAGATCTGTCTTCTAGGAAAACTGTTTTCAAATCTAACCAACGTGAGTTTTACTAGAGCCTAGCTGACATGGGGGAAGAAAAATACCCAACTCCAGACTCCTCTAGCCTTCCTGTCTCCCATATAAGTAGGGTGTAGGGAAAGTTGAGAAGCACTTGTAAAGGTCACAGCCATGGAAATAGACCTACTAAAATTCTATGATCTAGTCACAGGATTATAGAACGCTTCTGTTCCCCCTACAACTGACCATCATATCAGCAGGGCTCCTATATAATATCAGAAGGTTACAATTCAAAGAACTGTAAGCTTAGACTCCATTTAATGAGCCTCTAGGGAAATCCAAAAATAACAAGGAAAACAAAAACAAGGACACCTAAAGAATTTTAAATTCTGAATCTTAGCCTTTACCCATCAGGCAGAAAATCAATAAGGATTGAATCAATAGTTGAACTGAATAGCACCATCAATCAACTTGATCAAATTGACACTTATTAATTAGTTTATCAGGTGTCAACAGAATATGCAAGCTTCTCAAGAATACACAATTTTTGTCATGCTCATATATAAATAACATTCACAAAGATGGACCACATTCTGGCCTATAAATTATACATAAAAATTTAAACGAATAGAAATCATACAAAACAGGCTCTCAAACCACAACAGAGTTAAACTAGAAATCACTAACAGATAACTGGAAAATCCCCAAATATTTGGAGATTGAGCAACATATGAATCAAGGAAGAAGTATCAAAAGAAACTGAAATATCTGAAACTGAATTAAAATGAAAATAAAAGTTACCAAAAAATTATAGAATGCAGTAAGAGCACTGCTTACAGAGAAATTTATAGCATGTAGTATGTATGCTACAAAAGAAAAGAGATTTAGAATCAGTAATCTAAGCTTTTACCTTAAAAACCAAGAAAAAGAAAAGCAAATTAAACCCAAATAAGCAGAAGAAATAATATAAATTAGAGCAGAAACCAATGAAACTGAAAACGGGTAAATTAATAGAGAAAAAGTCACTTAAACCACAAGCTGGTTCTTTGAAAGGTCAATAAAATCAATAAACCTCCAGCCAGGCTAACCAAGAAAAAAAGAGAGAGGACACAAATTACTGGTATCATTGACAAAAGAGGGGTCATGCCTACTAATCACATGGATAATGAAAAGGAAACTAAAACAGTATTATAAACAATTCTACGCTCACAAATTTAATATCTTAAATAAAATGGACCATTTCCTTGAATGACAAAATCTAACAAAAGTCACACATGGAGAAACAGATCATCTGAGTAGGTCTGTATCTACTATAGAAATTGAATAAAAAATTAATAACCTTCCAAAAGAAATCACCAGGGCTAGGTGGTTTCACTGGTGACTTCTAGCAAACATGTAAAGAAGAAATAATACCAACTCTCTACAATTTCTTCCAGAAAACAGAAGCATAGAAAATATTTCCTAACTCATTGTATGAGGGCAGCATTACCCTAATACAAAAACCAGAAAAAGGGATTCAAAGAAAGTTAAAGAACAGTATCTCTCACAAACACAGATGCAAAAATCCTCAAGAAAATATTAGCAAAAGGAAACCATGTATAAAAAGAATTATAAACCACAACTAAGTGGGATTTATTCCATGCATGCAAAGCTGGTTCAACATTCCAAAATCAATTAATGTAATCCATCATATCAACAAGCTAAGGGAAAAAAAAACATATGATCATATCAACAAATATAGAGAAAGAATCTGACAAAATCCAACACCCATTCAACATGAAATCTACCAACAAACTAAGAATCCAAAGGAACTTCCTCAACTTTATGTATCTATGAAAAAACCAACAGCTAACACCATACTTAATAGTGAGAAACTAAAAAGTTTCCTCACTGAGATCAAGAATAAGACAAGGATGGGGCGCCTGGGTGGCGCAGTCGGTTAAGCGTCCGACTTCAGCCAGGTCACGATCTCGCGGTCCCTGAGTTCAAGCCCCGCGTCGGGCTCTGGGCTGATGGCTCAGAGCCTGGAGCCTGTTTCCGATTCTGTGTCTCCCTCTCTCTCTGCCCCTCCCCCGTTCATGCTCTGTCTCTCTCTGTCCCAAAAATAAATAAAAAAACGTTGAAAAAAAAATTAAAAAAAAAAAAAAAAAGAATAAGACAAGGATGTCCCTTCTCACCATTCCCATGCAACGTTATATTGGAAGCCTTGGCTAACACAGTAAGACAGGAAAAGGAAATAAAAGGTACAGATTGGGAAGGAAGAAATAAAAACAAATTCTACTCCTACAAATTCTACAGAATTTTGCTCCTAAGAATTTACCCCCCCCAAATGAAAACATATGTCCACACAAAAACGTGTAATGAATGCTTATAGCAGCTTATCCATAATCACCAAATATGAGAAGTAATTTTAGTTAACTATTGCTGCATAACAATTACCCCAAAACTTACCAGCTTAAGACACCAAACATGCGTTACTTCACAATTTCTATGAGACAGAAATTTGGGAGGAACTTGATTGAGCACTTTGGTTCAGGAATGTTCAGAAATTTGCAGTCAAGTTATCTAAACCAATTAATTATCTGAAATCTTGACTGGGGCTGGAGGATCCATTCTAAGATGGCTTGATCATCTGGCTGTTGACAAGAAGCCTCAGTTCTTCATTGGCTACTGTCAGGAGGCCAGAGCTCCTTGCCACACAAACCTCTTCACCAGGTCCCTTGTTTCCTCACAAAATGGCAGCTGACTTCTAGTGAGTGATCAAAATGAGAACAAGGCATAGTCACAATGTCTTTTTTCAATCTAATCTCAGAAGTCACATACTATCACCTCTGCCATATTCTACCAGTTCCAGAAACCAATCCTGACACACTGCAGGAGAAGTCAACATTAAGGCATGAATACCAGGAGACAAGGATCACTGGGACCATTTTGGAAGCTGGCTACCACAAACCTAGATTTCCACTAACTGGTGAATAGGTAAACAAATTATGGTATAACCATACAGTGGCACAGTAATCAACAATAAAAAGGAACAAACTACTGATATATGTAACAGCATGGAAAAAAGCACAAATGCTAAGTGAAAGACCCAGACCTAGAAAGCTACATACAGTGTGATTACATTTACACACATTCTTGGAAACGTATAACCAGAGGGATACAAAACAGATCAAAGGTTGTCAGGAGCTAGGAAGGGGGCAGTAGAGTGACTACAAAAGGGCATGAGGGAATTTCTTTAGATAATGGAAATACTCTATATTTGATTGTGATGGTGCTTGGAGTTTGTTAAAATTCACACAACTATAACACCTAAAAAAGGTGAGTTTTATTGTAAATCAATTATACCTCAAAAATTACTTATAAAAAGAGAGAGAAAGGAATCCTAAGAGGAAACAAGAGGCTTGGTTGGGAATATTGCTATAGCAGTCTTAATGTGTAAATAACAAGTTTCCAAAGGAAACTTTGGAAAATGTTATTAAACCAATAAAATTATAATTAACGTTACTCAAGCTAAAAAACTTTCTCTGAGCTTAAGTCTACAGATTGAAAATGCCCATCAAATTACAAGTTAGACAGATGAGAGAAAAGATACACATGTATCCTGGCATATCCTGGCAAAAGTCTTGAACTTTAAGAATAGAAAAGTTTAGGGGCACCTGGGAGGTTCAGTTGGTTGAGGATCTGACTTTGGCTCAGGTGATGATCTCATGGTTTGTGGGTTTGGGCCATGCATCAGGCTCTGTGCTGACAGATTGGAGCCTGGAGCCTGCTTCAGATTCCATGTCTCCCTCTCTCTCTGCCCCTCCCCCACCTTCACTCATGCGCTTGCTCTCTCTCAAAAATAAATGCTAAAAAAAAAAAAAAAAATTGAAATGCTTCCAGAAAGAAAGAACAAGTTACTTAGAAAAAAAGAGAGACAAGCATAAGCTTTCTTATTTGCAACAAAAAGGAAATAATGATATAGTACCTCAAATTTTTGAGAAGAGGACCACGACCCCAAAATTCTATCCCAATCAAGAGTAAAATAAAAAAATCAAAAAATAAAACTTTTTTAAAAGAAAAAGGGGTGCCTGGATGGCTCACTCAGTTGAACATCTGACTCTTGATTTCAGCTCAGGTCATGAGCTCAACAGTTTGTGAGTTTGAGCTCTGCATCAGGCCCTGTGCTGACAGGGCAGAGCCTGCTTTGGATTTTCTCTCTCTGCCCACCCCACTCATGTGTTCTCTCTCAAAAATAAATAAATAAACTTAAAACAATAAAACATAAACTCTTTAAAAAAAAGAGTAAAATAAAGTTACCTAGGAACATGCAATGACTGAAAAAATGTATCACCCACCTATCCCATCTAGAGAGATAACCAAAAAAAATGCTCACCAAATAATTAAATCATTGCAGAGATAGAGGAGGATAAAGAAGAGACCTTATGAAACCTGCAGTTAACTTAAAGTGGAATTAGTAAAACAAATGGGAAGAAATATATAACAAATGAAAACTTAACTTAGTTTAAAATTAAAAGAAACCATCTAAACAAAAAAGAGTATTAAAGTCAGTCCTGTGTACAAGGAAACTGTAAATAGTTATCACAAACAACTTTTTTGGTTTTTCTTTTGTTTTGTTTACCTGGTTTGCACGATGAGAGTGACCAAACAGCTTGTGACCCAATTTCCCGTACTGTTCCAGTCCTTTCCAACTGCTTAGGGTCAGCACCAGGAGGTGTCTTGTTTGGTGTGGTCATTTTAAAAATATTCTACAAAGAAAACAAGAATATCCACATTATACCAGGACCTGAGCTTCTTTCTACAAAAGGTAAAAATTAAAATTTAGTAGCAAAATGGATCACTACCCTTGATATTAACCATCTATTTCTCAAATGAAGTTAACATAACTCAACCACTATAATTAAAAAATCTTGGGGCGCCTGGGTGGCGCAGTCGGTTAAGTGTCCGACTTCAGCCAGGTCACGATCTCGCGGTCCGGGAGTTCGAGCCCCGCGTCAGGCTCTGGGCTGATGGCTCAGAGCCTGGAGCCTGCTTCTGATTCTGTGTCTCCCTCTCTCTCTGCCCCTCCCCCGTTCATGCTCTGTCTCTCTCTGTCCCAAAAATAAATAAACGTTGAAAAAAAAAATTAAAAAAAAAAAATCTTAGGAATTCAATTTTTGTTTTTAAAATATATTATGATTTACAAGATGTGCAAACAGTACAGTATAATAGTCAAAAGAGCATGGGATCATAGTTTCAACTTCAGCCTCTCCTTTAACTAGCTTAGACTTCGGGCAGGTCTGGGCTTTATTTCTTACCTCTAAAAGGGGTTGACTTGATCTATAATTCCATAATGCTATACAATTCTATACCTCTCTGAATAAAAATTCTTTTTTTAAAAACGATTTTATTTTTAAGTAATCTCTACACCCAACGTTGGACTCAAACTCACAACCCCAAGATCAAGAGTGCATGCTTCGCCGACTGAGCCAGCCAGGTACCCCTCTGAGTAAAAATTCTTAATTCAAATGAATTTTTTTCTTTAGAGAAGTTAAACTGAAATGTTCGTATTCCAGGGATGCCTGGATGGCTCAGTCGGTTGGGCATCCGACTTTGGCTCAGGTCATGAACTCGCAGTCCGTGAGTTGGAGCCCTACGTCAGGCTCTATGGTGACAGCTCAGAGTCTGGAGCCTGCTTTGCATTCTGTGTCTCCCTTTCTCTCTGCCCCTCCCCTGTTCACGATCTGTCTGTCTGTTTCTCTCTCTGTCTCTCTCTCTCTCTCTCTCTCTCTGTCAAAAACAAACTTTAAAAAAAATCTAGAAATATTCTTATTCCAGGAATATGTAAATATTCGTTTCCATTTTTTATTTAGCGAATGTAAATTTGTTTTTGATAACTTTTTATTAAAATATAATAAACAGTGTTATATTAGTTCCAGGTGTACAACATATGATTCAACAATTCTATACATTTCTCTGTGCTCATCACTGTAGGTTTACTCTTAATCCCCTTTATGTGTCTCACCCATCCTCCCATCCACCTCCCCTCTAGAAACCTGTTCTCTGAATTTAAGTCTGTTTATTTTTTTCTGCTTGTTTTGTTTCTTAAATTCCACACGAGTGAAATCATATGATATTTGTCTTTCTCTTATTTCTTTCTTATTTCAGACTTATTTAATTTAGCCTTATACCCCCTAGGTCCATCCATGTGGTTGCAAATGGCAAGACCACATTCTTTTTTTATGGCTAGTATTTCATAATGTGTGTGTATCTACCTATTTATCTATCTCTCTCTATGTGTGTGTGTATACCACATCTTCCTTATCCATTCATCCACTGATGGACATTTGTGTTGCTTCCACATCTTGGCTATGGTAAATAATACTGCAGTGAACACTGGGGTGCATATATCCTTTCAAACTAGTGTTTTTATTTTCTTTGGGTAAATTACCTAGTAGTGGAATTACTGGAGTAATTCTATTTATAATTTTTTGAAGAACTTCCATACTGTTTCCCACAGTGTTTGCACCAATTCACATTCCCTCCAACAATGCACAAGGGTTCCTTTTTCTCCAGCATCATTGCTAACATTTCTTATTTCTTATCTTTTTGATTCTACCCATTCTGACAGATATAAGGTGATATCTCACAACAGATACATGAAAAGATACTCAACATCACTAATCATCAGAGAAATGCAAACAAAACCACAATGAGATATTGGTCTCCATTTTAAATAGTCCATTAAGTGAAACAGAGAAATATCACTTCTCCCCACTAGTTGTCAAAAGTTTAACTTATGTGTGCTCTTGCCATAGAAGATAACGTCAGAAAAAAGGTTTCAAGGCGTAGAAGTGAATAACTGACCCATTCTAAACCCAAAAATTTACTGGAACTTTCTCATCTTTTGTTAATCTTGGTAAGTCTATGCAAACATGAAAAAAAAAAAATCTCTGGGGCCCCTGGGTGGCTCAGTTGGTTAAGCGTCTGACTTTTGGCTTCAGCTCAGGTCATGATCTCACAGTTCATGGGTTCCAGCACTGCACGGAGCCTGCTTGGGATTCTGTCTCCCTCTCTCTGTGCCCCTCCCCTACTTGCTCTCTCTCTCTCCCTCTCTCTTTCTCTCAAAAATAAATAAATAACAAACATTTAAAAAATATTTTTTAAAAATATCTGATAGTGAACATGTAAAACAGCTTATGTAGTGCAAAGTTACAGATACTGAACATTGTTATATATGCTATTATAAACCTGGCCCAGGGAGCCTGGGTGGCCTCAGTCAGTTAAGCAACTGACTCTATTTCAGAGTCAGGCTCTGCACTGACAACAGGGAGCCTGCTTGGGATTCTCTCTCGCTCTCTCTCTCTCTCTCATAAATAAATAAACTTAAAAAAAAAAAAAAAAACTTGGCCCAATATTTCAGTATACCATCTCGTTGACACCTTTTAGATTTCAGTTGTTTCCTAATCTCAACAGAGCTCTTGATACTCATTAAATAATAGTAGAGCCACTAGACTGTAAAATCCAGAAAGGCCTGAGACTTAAATGCTCAGTTAGCAATTTACATAACGAATAAATGGATGAACGAATAGGTGCAGTCCTAAGCTAAAGTATTTGCCTTCTGCAATTTAAGTAAGGTCTAGGATGAGACAAGTAAAACTGTGCGTGTCACTACAAGCTGAATGTCCAGTCATTGTCAAATATGCAAAAATGTCAAATTGTCAAAAAAAAAAAAAAAAAGCCCAACTCTACATAGGAGCAGAATTCAACTGCCTGCTTTGATACTGTACGCCACCAAGTGGAAAAAACGCGGAGCTCGGAAAAACCTGGCTTCCTGGCCACTCCGTTCAGAAGAAACTGAAGCCAAGGAGAGAAGGCCACGGCCAGCAGTACCTGGACCACACTCTGTCGATTCTGCTAGATACCTCTGCTAGAAATACTAGAATGGGCAATGGCTCTCCAGCGGCCTTGAGATCGCGAGCGGAAAAGGGGATTGAGAATAGGGATGCGAACGCATCTGCTTACGAGAGAACCATTCTCCAGGACAGGGCGGAGGAGAGAAGCTCACGCCCTTAGAGCTTGCAGACCCGGCTTGCCGCAACCCACCTTTTTAAGATTCCCTGCAGCTCGGTGCCACTCCCACTCAGGACAGCCCGGCTTTCCCACAGAAGTTAATTTGGAGTCGCAGGACAATGACGTCAGTTCTCGCCAGGGCTCCGCCTGTCGCTCTCTGTCGCGCGTGCGCACTGCGTCCCTAAGGCATGCGCGAGGCGGTGGTTGAGCACCGCCATTTTGGCCGGTGGCCGTAAGAACACGCTGTGTGAGAGAGAAGTGAAAGGAAGAACGGACTTGGCTTCTGCGCTCTCCTCCGCAAGGGAGTCGTTTTCTCCAGGTACCTGAATGGCCCGGGGTGTTTGGCCGTTAGCTGTGGTCTCCCACGATTTAAAGACAGTAGGGACGTTGTCCGAGAGCCTTTGGTGAGGCCTCTGGTGTCAGCAGTGAAGGAGGCAGCGGCGCGTGGCAGCCGGCTCGGGAGGGACAGCTGGAACCGCCGAAGCGCGGACGCTGCGGAGGGCTTAGAGGTGCGTCGCGCATCCCCTCCAGCTGACCTGGCTGTTGGCCACTGTTGCCAGCCACCCCCCCGCCAGGGGCTACGAGAATGGATTTACATGCTCTCTCAGAGATGTAATCTCCACCGTCTCCACTCCCCCTTTACTACTACTCTTGCCCTATTACAGAGAAGAAGGCAACTTCAGAACTCAAAGCATCGTCGTTTCCCCCCCACCCCCCATCCTTACCCTGACACAGTGAAATGGACTTATTGGCACATGTGCGTATTTGATTATAGGAAGTCGTGGCCTTTTCTTCCTCGGCTTTTCTGGTGATTATGGAATGAGTCATGGCATTTTGCCGTCTTTATAGAAATGATGGCCAGCTGTAGCTCTACTTTTCTCATAGAGCAACGTGTATTCGATTATCCCAAGTAACCTCCCAGTTGAATGCCTTTAGCTTTTTGGTGCGCTTTTATAGCACTTGGTACTTTCTTCTTGGTGACTTACTTGTTTTCCCCTTATGTCTTAAATTGCATGAGATCAGGGGCGCATTGGTTCGTACCTTGTAGACGCGAAGTCCAAAGCCTATTCTGACATCCCGTAAGCTACATAAATGTATTTTCTCTTATTTTGTGTATGGTAGTCCGTAACAGTGAGAAATAACTGTCAAAACAGTGGGGAGGGATGTGGGAGGGTTTTTGGGGGGGGGGGGTTGTTTTACCCTCTCTTGCACAGAGACTGCTAGTTAGGCATTTACGATAGTGGCATTTGCGTTGCATTTCTCAGTACGTTTGTCTCCTATACTGAGAATATTCATCCTATATCAGCTACCTAACAACAGTGCTTTGTCAATATTAGCCAAGGGCTCTTATCTGTATTTGTATCAAAAAGGGTATTTTTTTTTCCCGTTAAAAACCATGTTAGCCCCATAAAAATTTTTTTTCAGGAGAACATTTAATATGGTTTCTGGGGGGAAAAAGTGGTATTATTTTGTTGTCCCTTCTAAATGTCTTCAGTGTAGGATTCTGAAATCAGAGTTGTGCACCACTCCCAACTTACATGTTTTATAAGACTAATAACCTGCAGTAACCATAAGTTGGGATATTTTATGTGATACCAAGCATCATTTGTTAAGAGCAATCTCTTAAGTGCTTTCACATGGTGTTATAATAATTTTGGTCTTAGACTACAAATGCTTTTCATAATGCCTCACTTCCTTTTTTCTTGCCAGCTGGAAGAATAACACTGAGGGTCATTGTTTGAGTACCTATTTTGAAAAGTTTGTATTCAGATCTGAAATATCTTCACATTTCTCTTTGTTTCCAGAAGTCTGTTACTAAACTCTACCTTCCCCCACCCAAGCCTTACAGCCTGTATCATTCTCATTGAAAAAGAAAGTAGGGATCCCCCCCCCCGCCAATTCTTGAAAATAATATACGAATTTAATCAGTAGTGTTTACACAAGTAACAGTTATACAAAGATTCTGTATTCCTTATTCTTAAATGCATTATAACTTACCACTTTCTTACATAAATCTGCTTATTAGTCATCTCTGATAATGTTTTTATTTTTCTATAAAAGTCATCTCACATTCACTTAGTTTTTAAAAAGGTTTTTTGAAATATCAGATGAAACACTTAAGTAGTTTGACAGAAATAAAGTTGAACGTAAACAATTTTGTGATGAAAGATTTATCCTCTAAAATGAACTTCATGACATTCATTCATCGGATAATTTGTATGGTGTCCAGCTTTATTTTAATAACTAACGAATCTTCAGTTTTCAGGGAGTTGTCACTTACAATGAAAGCTTTTTTTGTAGCAATTCAAAAGTTATTTGATTTCTTTCTCTTCTAGTCTTTATGAAAACTAGACCAGCTTTTAAAGGGGTAATGGGTCTAGAAGTTACCATTACCATTCTGTTTATTACATAAATACTTAGTCTCCTTTTGGTTGATTTTTTTTTTTCTCACTACATACTTTAGTGGATAGCTGTTGCTATGAAATATTGGTAATTTGCAATATTTCTGAAGTCACTATAACCTATAGGAAAACTATTTACTATTTTTAAATTAATTTTCTCATTTATTCAACAGAAATACTTGAGCTTTTATAATATGCTGGACACTGGTTTAGCCACTGGGCTGAACAGACAAGAAATCTCTGCCCTCATGATGGAGTACTTTTTACTTGGGGAGGAAAAAGTACTGTCTGTGTGTAGAGAGAAAGAATATATAAATACATGTATACACACGATAAATACATACATAAACCATATATACACATACATATGAAATATATACTGTGCAGTATACTAGAAAGAGCTAAAGAGAAAAATAAAGCAAATCAGGAAAGAAAAAACCAAAACAGTGGGTGTATTTTTTGGTAGTATAAGCTAGAGAAGGCTCACTGAGAAATAAACATTAAAGACTTGAAGTAGTGAGCCTTGTAACTCACTAGGGGGAATAGCATTACACGCAGAGAGAATAGAAAAGGTCAAGGCCCTGAAGCAAGAACTGTCTGACATGTGCTCTAAGAACCACAAGAAGCCAAGGTGGTTGGATCAAAATGAACAAGAGCTGGAGTAGTTGGAGTTGAGATGAGAAAGTAGTATAAGCTAATCAGTACCTCATTTGTTATTTTAAGGACTTTGGCTTTTACTCAGAATGAGTAGAGAAGCCTTTGCAGGACCTTAAGCAGAAGAGTGACATGATATGGCTTACACTTCAAAAGGATCACCCTGGGGCACCTGGGTGGCTCAGGCAGTTTGGTTCTTGAACCCGGCATCGGGCTCTGTGCTGACAGCTCAGAACCTGGAGCCTGCTTTGGATTTTGTGTCTCCCTCTCTCTTCCTCTCCCCCACTCACATTCTGTCTCTCAAAAAATGAGTAAACATTAAAAAAATAAAAGGATCACCCTTACTTCTGTCATGAGAAGGAACTGTCAAGGGTTGAAGTAGAAGTAGGTAAAAGTAAAGCAGAGAGACCTGATAGGGAGCTATTAGAGTAATGCAGGTAAGAAATAATGATGGCCTAAACCAGAGTGAAGAGAAGTGGCCAGATTCATGAAGGTAAATTGTACAGAATTTGCTGCTGTGGCATGTAAAAGATAACTTCAAGGATTTGGGCTTAAGTAAATGGAAGACTGGAGTTGTCATTTAACAGAATGGGCAAGACTGCTAGAGAAGCACATTTTGGTTGGGACTTCTGGTGTGCAGTTTGGGAGATGGTATATTAGACCTTCAGGAAGAGATGTTGGGTAGTCAGGTAGATAAACAAGTTTACGGTTAGGAGAGGTGTCATGACTAGAGCTAGAAATTTGGGACTTAGCAGCATATAAATAGGATTTAAAGCCATGAGATTAGAATAAAACACCTTAGAGAATGAATATAAATTTAAAAAATGTGACAGTATTAGAGCACTCTTCAACTTTTAGAAGCCTAGAAGATAAGGAAAAGTGACCAGGAAAATAGGAGGGAAACTGGATCAGTACTATGTCCCAGAACCAAGTTAAGAAAGGGTTTCTGCATAGCAGGAAAAAGTCATATTTTGTGTTAGATGCAATAGGTTGTTCGAGTAAATTAGGAACTGTTAACTATTTGTTTTACCCATGTATAGAACAGTGGTGGACCTGACAAGCTATTCTGGTGGAATGATGAGCACTAAAGTCTGAAATGAATTCCAGAGAAAATACACAGACATTTGGAACACTGACTATAGCTATACAGCTCTTCCAAATAGTCTTGCTATAAAAGGAAGGAGGGGGCGCCTGGATGGCTAAGTTGGTTAAGCATCCTACCTACTCTTGATTTTGGCTCAAGTCATGATCTCACAGTTCATGGGATCCAGCCCTTCATTGAACTCTGCTCTGACAACGCGGAACTTGCTTGGGATACTCTCTCAAAATAAATAAGTAAACATTAAAAATAAGTGGAACGAGAAATAAAGCAATGGAGGAATATGGGGGAAGATAATAGATTATTTGAATGCTGATGAAAATGAGCCAGTGGAATAATTGATGATATGAAGTACAGGAGAGAATTGTTAGAAAATTCCCCTTAGTAGGGGCGCCTGGGTGGCGCAGTCGGTTAAGCGTCCGACTTCAGCCAGGTCACGATCTCGCGGTCCGTGAGTTCGAGCCCCGCGTCGGGCTCTGGGCTGATGGCTCAGAGCCTGGAGCCTGTTTCCGATTCTGTGTCTCCCTCTCTCTCTGCCCCTCCCCCGTTCATGCTCTGTCTCTCTCTGTCCCAAAAATAAATAAACGTTGAAAAAAAAAAATTAAAAAAAAAAAAAAGAAAATTCCCCTTAGTAGATGTCTTTTAGTGTGCAAGTGTACTTCACTGTAGAAATTTATATGGGATTGCTGGTTGGC
Organism: Puma concolor; assembly: GCF_028749965.1. Classification (NCBI taxonomy): domain Eukaryota; kingdom Metazoa; phylum Chordata; class Mammalia; order Carnivora; family Felidae; genus Puma; species Puma concolor. The sequence goes on along the minus strand of NC_141670.1, from coordinate 82,693,824 downwards.
TGGTTCACTTGAGATGACACTAACCAGCAAGGCTTTGCTTTTGTCTACCCATTTTCGGCTTTACATGTGCAGGTGAAGAGTTGTATGTAACTAGGATTATAGTTTAGGATATAAATGATTAACGGTGGAATTTTAGCTGGGTACAGAGGGACATGAAGTTAGAAAAACTGAGGGACAGTGGTAATATGGTAGAATTAAGAGATAATGATAGTAGGTCTGGGGAATGGGGAGTTCAAAGGGTTGTTGGATTGTTGGGTACGAGAGGGGTAAACTGAAAAGACAGGAGTAGTAATTGAAGAATGGGGTATTTGAAAAGAAGGTTATAGAAGGATTGCAGTCATTGGTAATAATAAGGTCAAAGCGGGGCGCCTGGGTGGCTCAGTTGGTTGAGCATCTGACTTCGGCTCAGGTCATGATCTCACAGTCCGTAAGTTCGAGCTCCACATCAGGCTCTGTGCTGACAGCTCAGGGCCTGGAGCCTGCTTTGGATTCTGTGTCTCCCCCTCTCTCTGCCCCTCCCCTGCTCATGCTCTGTCTCTCTCTGCCTCAAAAATAAATAAAAACATTTTTAAAAAATTAAAAATAAGGTCAAAGTTTTCACCAAAGGAATGAGGATGAAAGACAAGATCACTGGAGGAGAGAGGTTACTGAAGTAAGAGAACAGGCTGTTAATAGGAAGATCATCTATGAACATACTGAAATCAAGAGTTCTGACAGGATTTGTAAAAGAGTAAAATTTAGCCTAGGGCTGAAATGAGGATGGGAGTGATATGATGGTTAGTAAATGGAAGCAGTTGGATGACCTGAGAGGCAAAAGCTGACTATAATGAGGAGGGAGAGATAAGATAGTCTGGGAGGAGCATGGAGCATAATCTCTTATCCCACTCCAAACCTAAAGGTATTGCGGAGTGAGAAAGAGGTGTACAAGGGAAAGCAGTCAGTCAAAACAAAATCAGAATTAACACAATCCTTGATAGAAAAGGCCAACAGAATGTCTTTTTTGATGGGTATTCTTTTGGCTTCAGGTTCTGCCATTACATACTGGAATAACCTGGAGTTTTAAGATAGTTTTCAGAATTATTTAATCACCATTCTGAGAAAATTGATGTCTGTCACTAAGCCCAACATGGTAGAAGATTTTTAAGTTCACTTTGAGCTTAGCTGCATAATTGATGGTACTGTTAAATATCAAGACTTACAGAAGCTTTAAAAGTGAGCACAATCTACATGTATGGTTCCTTGGTCTTTTCATTTTAATGCTATTAGCATAAGTGTCATCTTGGCCATATTACAAATTCTTAAAGAAATGGCAATTTTTAACTTTTCCCCTTAGTCAACATCAGGGTCACAGCCTTAATAATTTCCTATTTCTGTTATTAACATCCTTAATAGATAAGACATGAAGTAATACTTAATTTGAGAGAGGGAGTAAACATCTTTATTATATGTATTACTTTTTCACATCAACTCTTTCTATTCTGTTTTATTGGACTGTACTCATACACTGGTATCAGTATTAATTACTGAGACATTATATCATTTTTTTCCATCTGTTAAATCTAGGTTCCCCCATTCCATTTGCTCTTTTTCCTTTTCCTAAACCATTCTTTTTGCATAAGAGCTTTTGGTTTGGCTTGTCTGGTTTAATGTTTTTTCCTTGAAATTGGATTAAATGTATAATTTGGGCGAAGGTTGAAATGTCTGATATTGACTATTCTGTATTGTAAAAACTGAGATAGTGCGTAATTTGATGAAGTCTTTTTATGTTTTTAAGTTGTGATTTGAAAGTTTTCTCACATGTATATATTTTGTAAGATGATTCCTAGATCTTTCCTTTTTTGTGACCAGTGTGCTTTTTCTTTCTTTATATAAATCTTCTGATTAGTAATATATATGTAAAATTTTGTTTTCTCAACGTGACTAAGTCATTTCATTGATTTCACTAGGTTTTTTTTTAGTAGTTCTAGATAATCATATCTGAATGTAGTGATAATTTATGTTCTCTCCAACTTTTATGCCTATGATTCATTTCTCTTAACTAATTGCGTTGACTGTGCCATAATTTTGTTAACTTTTCTTTTAATAGAAAAGCTGGATATTCTTACTTAGAATTATGGCAGATAAATTAACAAGAATTGCTATTGTCAACCATGACAAATGTAAACCTAAGAAATGTCGGCAGGAGTGCAAAAAGAGTTGTCCTGTGGTTCGAATGGGTAAGCAGTTCTTTGGATCATTTAAAGATAAGAAAAAGTTTTAAAAAAATTGACTTCATAGTTCTCTAGGCATATACTTAGTTTCTTTAAACTGTAAAAATAAGACCAGATTTTGTTCTAAATTTTTTATTGCTTTGTGACTAAACGGTCCTATTTTTGCTAATGGTAGAATAATGTATTACCAGTATTTTTTAAAGTTCATTGGCTATAAAAGCAGAGTTTGTTACTAAGATTCTTACTGTTCTACAAAAATTCTATAATTATTTAAGTCTTGGAGAGAAGACTACCAGTATATTTTGGTTTTGATAGTATTCTCATTTTAAAAAGCAGGAATAAATAGCTTAATAAGAATGACTAATTCATGAGGTTTTACTATATATTTCCAAAATTAATTAATTTTCAAAATTAATTTAAAACAATTCAGAATTATTGGTAGTCTTTGAGGGCTATGTTATAATTGTTACTTTAACTGTACTAGTGAGGTGTACTCTTGAATCTTAAACTTTAGATGTCATCTATTATAGTCTGCCGTGCTATTTAGAAATTCTGTTATTAATATCTGTAATGCCAAGTTTAATTTCTTGTGTATATTGGATGACTACATACCTTTTTGGAGCTTTACTGGTTTAGCTAACGTATTACATTCCTTTTCCTGGTGTACTTTGCCATTTCCAAGGTATATTTTGTGAATTAAATATTCAGGTCATTCAGCTTAAAAATAAAACTGTTTTAGGGGCACCTGACTGATTCAGTCAAAAAAGCATGTGACTCTTGCTCTCAGGGTCCTGAGTTCAAGCCCCATGTTAAGGGTAGAGATTACTTAAATGAATAAATAAACTTTTTAAAAAATAACAAAACTGTTTTAGGAAGCATATTTTCTTCCCCAGTAGTAAATTAATATATATTAATAATTATAATTAATTCCCACATAGCACTGTTTTTTTTAGGATATTATCTCAAATGTATTTCTTCCTGTGTTCTTTGTTTTTGAAAATCAGCTTCTGTATGGAGATTTGGAACCAGAATTACCTAAATAACAATGTTCAGAAAATTAGAATGGCAGGGAAAATGACTTCATTCTATCTTTTCTTTTGCCAGGAAAATTATGCATAGAGGTTACACCCCAGAGCAAAATAGCATGGATTTCTGAAACCCTTTGTATTGGTTGTGGTATTTGTATTAAGGTAAGTGATATTTTATTTATCGGATCACATTTGCAAGCTGAAAAAGAAGTCAGAAAATTCTGAATATGTTATAACTGGTTTTTCTAATTTTTTATTTTTTTAGAGAGAGAGAAAGCACAAGCAGAGAGGGAAGGAAGGAAAGGAAGGAAGGAAGGAAGGAAGGAAGGAAGGAAGGAAGGAAGGAAGGAAGGAAGGAAGGAAGGAAAGAGAGAGAGAGAGAGAGAGAGAGAGAGAGAGACTGAGACTCTCAAGCAGGCTTCACGCCCAGCACGGAGCTCAACATGGGGCTCAATCCTATGACCCTGGATCATAACCTGAGCCGAAATCAAGAGTCGGACACTCAACCGACTGAGCCACCCAGGCATCCCCATTATAACTATTTTTAAAGAGGCAAAATATAAAGCAGCGAATAAAGAATATAAATTTAGGAGAATGGTATTCTAGCAAAAATCTAATATTGTTGCTTTTTTAATTAATTAAGCCACCCTATGTAAAAGTTATCCTTGCCACACTCAACTTTGGAAAGCCGTTTCCAACCAAAATTAATTTCTTTTTTCATCCTTTTTTTATTTCACCCTTTTATGAGAAGGACATTCTAGAGCATGTCTTTACAAGTACTTTTGGAAACGTAAATACAAAAAGTATGAGTCATGTTACCTGCAGTCTTTTCAAGTCTGTATTTAATTTTAAATCACATCTTTTAAACAGAAATGCACTCAGCCAAAATTTTTTTAATTTAACGCAATAATTTTTCAAAATACCTCAATTAGCCTGGGTGGCTTGGTCGGTTAAGCGTCCGACTTCAGCTCAGGTCATGATCTCACCGTCTGTGAGTTCGAGCCCCGCGTCGGGCTCTGTGCTGACAGCTCAGAGCCTGGAGCCTGTTTCCGATTCTGTGTCTCCCTCTCTCTCTGCTCCTCCCCTGTTCATGCTCTGTCTCTCTCTGTCTCAAAAATAAATAAACGTTAAAAAAAAATTAAAAAAAAAAAAATACCTCAATTAGTTTTTGTTGCATTGAATGGTTTAGTTAAGGCTTTCAAGTTTAAAATGATAGATTTCCAAACTTAGTTCATAAATAATATTTAAGAACCAGTGCATTATGTTTCTAATTTAGACATTTGTAGATAATTATTTTAAAAAAGGGCTTTTACCAGAGTATGGATACTACCCTGTTACTGATTCTCATAAGGTTTATGTGTATTTTATATTGGTTTCTGAATCTTTAATTAAGTGTCCAAAAGAATTTCATTGGTATGAAAGTGTTTTCCCTCGTTTTGAAAATACAAGCAGGAAACATTCCTTCCAGAAAACATTTACTAATCTCTTATGTACCTGTCAGTGTTGGAGGTGCTGGAGATCTGATTTTGAACAATATATTCTACCCTATTTTCTTCTTCACTGATATAAAAAAATGAGATCTCAAATTTTGGGGTATACACTTCAGTGGCTGAAAGGATACTGATATGAGGAATCTGTGGTGGGGATAATAGATACCCTCTGAACACTAAGGTACTTATAGTGCACCGCATACATGAAATAGTATTCTAAACAGATGTTTATATTACTTACAGCCTATAACCATTTTATGTACATTTGTGGAATAACAGAAAATTCTGTAAATGGAGGTAACTCTATTGGCAGAAAACTATATTGTATACAGAATTAGTAGTTTGGGGGTGCCTGGGTGGCTCAGTCGGTTAAGCGTTCAACTCTTGGTTTCGACTCAGATCATGATCTCATGGTTCTCGAGTTCAGGCCCCACATTGGGCTCTGCGCTGGCAGTATGGAGCCTGCTTGGGATTCTCTCTCTCTCCCTCTCTCTCTGCCTTTCCCCCACTCGCTCTCAAAATAAATAAACTTAAAAAAAAAAAAAGATTCTCTTTCCTTCTGTCAATGTCCCTCTCTCTTGCTTATACACTCTCTGTCTCTAAATTAAAATAAATATATATATGTATATTTTTTAAAAGAAATAATGGTTTTGGTTAGAAGGTGGTAATTACTTTGTTAGAATATAAGAATTTTTGTTTTTTAATTTTCTGTGTTCTTAAAACTTACTGAGAATTCACTGAAATCGTTACATACAAAGATTTTTAAATTGATCCCCTCAACTCTTTGAACAGTTCTGCTAAACAGATATCTAATCTGAGGTTATATTCTTTGAATGTATCTTTATAGCTGTCTGAGCAATGTCTGTAGTCATATTGATGCTCTTAAATGATCTTCCAGTTCTTGCCATTCTTATTCCTTGGATTTTTATTTGATTGATAATGAACTTTTCTTCGAGTTTTTCTATAAGTAAACTTTTTTTTAATGTGAATTTACTCAGTTGCAATATAAAGCATCTGTTTCATATGGGACGGTTAAAAACCACAATGGAAAGACATTAATCCTTGCTCTGTGCAGATATTATGCTAGCTGTTGGTGGGATGTAAATAGACCGAAGTAAGTACCATCTGGAAAGGACTTAACCTTAAATCTGACTAAACGTTAACCATAAAGACCTTAAAGGACTTTACAAAGTACAAAAAAAAGCATACAAAGACAGGAAGAAGGAGGTAGTGAGAAAGCATCTGTCAACTGAATATGGAATGATATACTCAATAAACATGTTTTATCTTGCCTCTTAGCCATATCTAATGTTAAAACACACACACAAATAGCCCTCAATTTTTGTAAGGTTTTTCATTAAGTATTAAAATCTAGAAATATGCCAGTCACTAACGGAGATACAAAATTAGTTAAAATGATTCTTGCCTTCAAGGAATTTAACTTTTATTTTTTAAGTAGATAAGAAAATGAAGCAGTATTTTACATCTTGTGGAAGTCCCACACTTGGGGTTTTTTGTTTGTTTTTTGGTAATCTCTACACCCAGTGTGGGGCTTGAACTGAACCCTGAGAACAAGAGCCACGTGCTCTTCTGACTGAATTAGTCAGGTACCCCGTAATTCCCCCATTTTGAAGATTGTTTATAAAAAATTCTTTATCCGTTTTAGTCATATGTACATTTCTAGAAATTAACATAAAATTCTTTACTTTAAATAACAGAAATGTCCCTTTGGCGCCTTATCAATTGTCAATTTACCAAGCAATTTGGAAAAAGAAACAACACATCGATATTGTGCCAATGCCTTCAAACTTCACAGGTATATTTTCAAGTCAACATTTTTCTACTTTGATCAAGAGTAAAATACATTTGAAATTTTCAGAGAAAGATGAAAATGGGAAGAAGTATTAACCATCCACTAAAGAGAAATGCAAAATTATAATGTATAGAATCATACTGTATATGTCAGTGTTTCATTCTGGCTAACATTAGAATTACTTGGGTTTTTTCTTTAAAAACTAATGCCTAGGTTTCAGCCCAGTTGAATTACATTATATCTCTAGATATTGAATCTAGACCTCAATAAGCTGAAAAAGCTCCCAAGTGATTCTGATATACAAGTGAGGTTGAGAATTACTATTAATAATACTCATATCCCCAAAATAACTTTTAAGGAACTTGTTTTCTATTTTCATTATTTACTAATCTCCTCTACAGAGACTATTACTCTCAACTTAAACATATATTGTTAAATCACAGGAGTGCTTTGAGGTTTTTAATCTGCTAAACACTGTTATTCTGAATCTGAGAGTCTAGATTTAACTAATAAAAAGGTATTTCTCAACCTGCCAGCTTTAAAGAGCCTACTGCAGCAGGGAGAATGAAGTGGAGTATTTCTGGTTGATGTGGCACTATTCTCCTTGTAAGTAAATGGCAGGACAAAAAAAAAAAAAAAAGACAGTGTGAGGTTGCACCTGCTATTTAATTTTGTATCAGAGCATTTGGTTATACATTAAAACTGAGCTTTATATGTAAAGGAGAATTACTTTAGAATGGACATGAATGAAAATTGAAAATAAAATTTAGAGTAATATTGGTCATGGATGCATTTCTAACAATTAACAGTTTAAGTTACTTTTGGCTGTTTTTTTTTTTTTTCTAATAGCCAATAATATCTGGCATATATCTCTTAGCTTATTAATGGTTGTGTGTGGAGTGCAAGTGCATTAAAATACATGATTATGGTATTATGTAGCTTTTTCTACCTAAATCCTAGTTTTATTTATTTATCCATTTTTGTATACTTAATGACAGGTTGCCTATCCCTCGTCCAGGTGAAGTTTTAGGATTAGTTGGAACTAATGGAATTGGAAAGTCAACTGCTCTAAAAATTTTAGCAGGAAAGCAAAAGCCAAACCTTGGAAAGTATGATGTATGTATACTACTTCATGAAAATGAATACTTAGGTCAGTTTTGTGAGACTTTGAAGGAAAGGATGTAATTTTTTTAATGTTCTTATTTTCAGTATCATTCATTAATGCTGAGAAATAATATATAGATGAAACTCCTTTTTAATTAAGATCTGTTAATGCTACTGATAAATATGAACTTCCTTAAACTGTTAATGATGTTTTAAAAGCCAGAAGGCTTCTATTTGGATGTACAGTTGACCCTTGAACAATGCGAGGGTTAGGGGTCATGACCCCCCCTCCACACACAGTCGAAAATCTGTGTATGACTTTTGACTCCCCAAAACTTAACTGTTAATACCCTTTGGTTGACCAGAAGCCTTACACCAGTAACATAAACAGTTACCTATCTTGTACATGTATTATATACTATAGTCTTAAGGTAAAGCAAGCTAGAGAAAAGAAGATGTTATCAATATTAAGTAAGTCATAAGGAAGAGAAAATAGATTTATGGTACTTTATTATAGTTATCAAAAAAAATTCACCCATGTTGTTCAGGAGTCAACTGTGTAATAGTCCTCTTTTTTGCATTATTATGTATTATTAAATTCAGATAATTATATTTCTAGGATCCACCTGATTGGCAAGAAATTTTGACTTACTTCCGTGGATCCGAATTGCAGAATTACTTTACCAAGATTCTAGAAGATGACCTAAAAGCCATTATCAAACCTCAGTATGTAGACCAGATTCCCAAGGCTGCAAAGGTCAGTTGCTCTTTAGGAGGAATTTATGTATTTTAGATATCTGTGGAGGTATAAAATATGTATCAAACTAAACTTATTTTGCTTTGTAACTTTTTAATATTGAAGGAAAATAGTAGTAACTATTTCTGATATATTATGATAGGGGACAGTGGGATCTATTTTGGACCGAAAGGATGAAACAAAGACACAAGCAATTGTATGTCAACAGCTTGGTAAGAGTTTGTTTTGTGTTCATGCTTTAATAGGCCCTGAACTTAACTCATAAAGATAGATACTTATCATATAGATTACTGAAATACAGGGGAAAATCTCTAGGAATTGTTGTATTCACTTTTTACATTAACAGTTTTCAACTGAAATATCATTCATACCCAGAATGATGTGCGATATATACATTTTGCCTAGAAGAGGTAAAAGAAAACTTAACAACATTGAACACAATGCCTCTATATTCTTTGTAGATTTAACCCATCTAAAAGAACGAAATGTTGAAGATCTTTCGGGAGGAGAGTTGCAGAGATTTGCTTGTGCTGTCGTTTGCATACAGAAGGCTGATATGTAGGTTGCTTTGCAAATTTTGTACGTCTTAATCTTTATTTTAGAGTTTTTATTTGTAATACTATTAAGGCATTGCTTTTGAGAGAAGTTAACAGAAATAGTATCTAAAGTTCTGCTTTTGAGCTAAGATGTTGAAACATTTATGCATCCATTGCCATTCCCTGTTATTCCCAAAGGGGGAGAGTAACTCATTTATTTAGATAAGTACTTCACAATTTATGGGTTACAGTGCTGTTTAATATGATCAGTTGCATATTACATAAATTCTGTACATAAAAGGATTTTTTTTAAACTTAAGCTCTCCAACCAGGCCAGCAAGGTTTTTAAATACCTCAAGTAAAACAGGTCTTTTAGATTACCCTAAATCAGGGTGGCATGTCATGTGAGAGAGAAAAGGGAAGAAGGAGTTTCCTTCCTACCTTCTAGTGCCTCTCTTTTCCCAGATATATTGCTCCCACCTTTTTCTACATTCCTACTCTGACATCCAGCGCAGGCTAGCCCTTTTCCACAAAGTGTTCTATAATTCTGTGCGGTGCCCTCCTTTTCAAAAACTCATTTGCTTTAACGCAATGGACTTTAATCAAGAGCAAAGCTGTCTGAATTACTTCAGACTTTATCAGAATATTTTTTCATGAGGCAATAACACTTTGTACATTAGCTTAATCAGAGAGTCTCTCCCCAGGCTTGATAATGCAGCCCTGCTTTTGCAATTTTTTTTCTTTCTACTTCTGAACAGAATACAAAAGTTCTTACTCTTACGCAGTGGACTCCTCATTGGTGTAAGAGAGTATGGTTGTTGTTAAATCAGAAACTATATTACAGAGCTTTAAAATATCATGTAAGATAGAATTATATCCTATTTGTCTTACAAATCATTGTGTTTGCTTTTCTTTCTCATAGTTTCATGTTTGATGAACCTTCTAGTTACCTAGATGTCAAGCAGCGTTTAAAGGCTGCTATCACTATACGATCTCTCATAAATCCAGATAGGTGAGTATAGATTGGTATGTCTGTCTTATTTTGTTTGGGGAGTTATACAGATTTCTAAAGATTAAACACTGGGGCCATCAATGTCATATGTATGTATGTTTTCTATCAGTTATTTAGAGCCACCACTGGTATTTACCTTCCTCTATCTAGAACAGATGTTCTTTATGCAAGACTTATTTACTACCTGCTATTTAATGCCTGTCTCCACAGAGCGTAGGAATACTTTGGAATGATTTGAAAGTTCTGGCATCTGTGTATGGATTTCTGGGAGGCAGATTCTTAGCTTTTACCAGATTCTCAAATGAATATGTCACTCAAACACACACAAAATTTACAACATTATAAGGATCACCACAGTAACTCTGGTTATTTAGGGTCTTACTGAACTCTATAGTTCTTAATAACCTGTTAAGTAATCACAGCACCCTGTAGTTATGGGATACTTTTGTAATTTTCAGTTTTTAAATCCATTCTCTCATTTGAGCCTCATAGCAATCTTGTGTGTTAGACTCTTTGGTAGTATTCCCATTTTGTAGATGAGGAAGATTAAGGTCAGATAAGGTAGTTATTTGTTCTATGTTACAAATTTACTACATGGCAAAACTATGGGATTTTTTTCTGTGTAGTATTTTTTGTGCCTCTCATTAATGACTAATTTAATCTCCAGCTATTACAGAATGCAAGAGAAATCCCTAGGGATCAAAAACCAAAGAAAGAACTATAAATTACAAAGAAGAGACTAGAATATGGCTGGAATATGGAATCGAAATTTAGATAATCGGGATAATCTTCTTCACAGTAAGAAAGTAACATAAAAAGAGGGTCTCAGAATCTTTAGTCCTGTCCTATGGTACCTAGCAGAAGCAAATATAAAATCACTTTGCAGGGATATGCCCTCAACCCTGGTCTGGTCACAGGATTCCTACAAGTAAAGACTCATGAGCTAAAATCCAGGGCTATAAATGATTAAGAGGAAAGCATCTGCAAAGGAGGCAGTAGACACAACAGACAACAGGATTAGACCTTCAAGGAGGTCAGGTGACATTCTCAAACTATAAAATAGTTGTATCTAAAATACACCCCACAGGTGCCCCCGAGTGGCTCAGTCGGTTAAGTGTCTGAATCTTGATCTCCGCTCAAGTCATAATCTCACAGTTTGTGAGTTTGAGCCCCGTGTCAGGCTTTGCACTGACAGCACGGAGCCTGCTTAGAATTCTCTCTCTTTCTGTCTCTGCCTCTAACCCTCCTCCTGCACGTGCACGCTGTCTCTCACACTCTCAAATAAACTTTAAAAAAAATAATAAAATACAAACATAAAAAAGGATACAAAACCCTAAGAATATGGTACCAGAAAAAGGCAATAGGTAAATGTTCAAAAAACCCAGATTTAGAAATTGAAAGTATAGCTGTGACATAAAAAACTCAATGGACAGAGGCACCTGGCTGGCTCAGTCGGTGGAGCATGCAACTGTATCTCAGGGTTGTAAGTTCCAGCCCCATGTTGGGTGTAGAGATTACTTAAAAAGAAAATCTTTAAAAAATTTTTTTAATGTTTATTTTTGAGACAGAGACAGATTCCAGGGCAGGCTCCAGGCTCTGAGCTGTCAGCAGAGCCCAATGCGGGGCTCAAACCCACAAATGGTGAGATTGTAAACTGAGCCAAAGTCAGACGCTCAACTCACTGAGCCACCCAGGTGCCCCAAAAATAAAATCTTTAAAAAAAAAAAAAACTCACTGGGGCGCCTGGGTGGCTCAGTCATTTGAGCATTGGACTTCAACTGAGGTCACGATCTTGTGGTTTGTGAGTTTGAGCCTTGCATCAGGCTCACTGCTGTCAGTGCAGAGCCCACTTTGGATCCTCTCTGACCCCTCTCTGCCTGCTTCTCCTGCTCTCTGTCTCTCCCCCCACTCATGTGCTTTCTCTCAAAAATGAGTAAACGTTTAAAAAAATACAAAAAAAAAACCTCACTGCATAGATTAGGTTAGGGGTAACAGAAAAGAGTGTTAGAAACCCAAAAAGTTGATCTGTGCAAATTACCAGAATACAACAGAGAATGAGATTGAACTCAGATTGAGTTCAGAAAGGAGGGTTAGAGAATGGAATGAAAAGGACTGTTTACATATATCTGAATAGGAGTTTGAAAAATGAAGCCATGAAAAAGATCGTGGCTGAGAATTTTTCAGAATTGAAAAATTTGACTCTCTAGATTCAAGAAGCAAATGATCCACATACATACTTTGAAGTGAAACTTAGAATCAGTGATAAAGAGATAATCTAAATTGAGCCAAATAGTAGCTATAATTTTCACATCATACATAGGCCTGGGTATTATGATAGGCTCTTTGAGGAATATAAGAATATAAGATACAGTCCCGATATTCAAGGATTTATCAATCTGGTAAAGAAAAGAACATACAAGTAGTCAAGTCAGTAGTTTTCAACCTTAGCCCTTTTATGAAATATTTTTATATTTATTTATTATGAAAGTCATAGCTCATACCTACTTTCACACATAATTTTTTAAAATATCAAATAATGTCCTAACCATAATAAAAAGGAGAACTAAAAAGATAGGTAATTTACAACCAGATGACATGTATCTTAATATACAAATGTTCAGGCAAATCATTACAGTCTTCTATTTTGAGAGGGCAGTAACTGTAATTATAATGTGGATAACATGTCAAACAAATTAGATTGACAAAGTAAATAAAATTATTTAGACATTTTCACATTCTTTGGATTCTGAAATTCTGTGATGTGTCAAGGCAGTGTTCAGTCTGTAATGCTATAAAAAGATTGGGTATCCTTTCCTTAAAAAAAAAAAAAAAAAAAACAAAAAAAAAAACCAAGAAATAGAGGATGGATTGGAGAAAGGACACTAAATGCATGAGATTTTTTTAGAATTTGTCCTGTAAGAACATCTTCAGTTAAATTAAAAACCATGTGTAAAAACAAACAAACAAAAACACCCAACTGTAATCCAAACTTAATTGTAGGAGTTCACAGCATAAATTTCTCATTATGCTACAGATTTGTTTCTTTCCAAACCGTTAGGAAATAGAGTGGCTGGCTCACTTAATTCTTTCTTACATTTTGGACTTCTTCATAAGCTCCACTTAATAGTAGGGATAGCAGAATGTATGACATGGTTTTTTTCCTTCTTCTCAAAGCAAATTAAAAGCCACTAGGTGGGCGCCTGGGTGGCTCAGTCGGTTAAGCATCTGACTCTTGGTTTCAGCTCAGATCTCTCAGGTTTCGGTTTCGTGGGTTCAAGCCCCACAACGGGCTCTGTGCTCTCTCTCTAAATAAAGTTAAAAAAAAATTTTTTTTAAAGCCACTAGGTAATACTGTGCTGCCTTACATGGTGTCTAGAAGGCTTTAATGGTAAGAAATAGACAGTTAGTCCAGATAATGGAACATTGCCAAAAAAACACCAAGGCAGGATGAGTACTGGCTCACTTGGGTGATTTGCCATTTTTATTGATGCTTCTTACTACCAATGTGGTAGTAAACATTTGCTCTTAATATTTTCTTTTCATAATTAAACATGCCCCCATTTTCTTTTTCATTCCTCTTACTATCTGATACCTAGATTGCTATGGGAGTTTCCTAAAAAAAAGCCAGTGGTTCTTTCTTCTTGACAGATTAATCTTTCCGAAGTGTTTTTTCTTACCGTTCTCTTATTCTAGAACTGTGCTATACCTTCTAGTCATGTTACTGTTTTAATTGAAATTAAAAATTCATTCCTTCAGTCAGTCTACCCACATTCCACATGCTGCACACAGAGAATATTTTCATAACCATAGAAAGTTTTACTGGACAATGTTATTTAAGAACCTAACCATTTTGCCCCATTGCCAATTAGCATAAGTCCAAAATCTTCATTACCCAACAACTTTATTAAACATCTCTTTGGTACATAGCACAAGACTAAAAATCATAGAGGTGCTAAAATGTATTATATAGTCTGACTTCACACAATTTAGGGACAAGTTGCCGAGGTCCTCAATAATAAATAAAAATAAATAAAAATAATAAAAAATAAAAATCCAAATATCAGTTCAGAGTTACAAGGGGTCAAGAGTTGGGGAAAGAAAGCTCATTTACGTAATATCAAGGGGACCCTACAGAAGGTAGGATTTGTGATGGACCTTAAAGGATTGAGTAAGATTTCAGCAGGTGAGGATTTAGACAGGAGAACATTCAGGAGAAGGAATAACTCTTAGACACACAGAAGTGGAAAAGTGGATTATTCAGGAAACAATGAAAGATCCATTTTTCAGTGTGCCTTATATGTACATGGGAAAAAATAATAGCTGAAGTTTTGGAGAGTTTTGAAACAAAGTCTTAGGACATTAATTTGTTTTATTTGCAACTGAGAGCCATATCTGGGAACCTGAAAAGAGTGAGGTTTGTTAAAAGTTTATAGAAATGTTGAAAGAAATGTGAGAGCCTAAACTAGAATTTAGAAAAAAGAAAAGGATGAAATAAATGCACAAGACATCGTTGAGAAAGAGTTGACAGACTTGACAATTTAAACAGTATATTAGGAATAAGGTTAGTCCTATTTTATGAGAATGATGATTGCGTTAATATAAATATGGAGAATTTTTATTTGTACAGGAAACATAAGTTGGAATTTGAAGTGTCTGTAGGACATTGCTTTTTTTAACATTTTTAACTAACTTGAATAGGAATAAAGTGCTGCATAAAAGTGTCATGACCATTATTTGCCTGATAGTTTGTATGCCAGCAATACTTTTTTCTTACCACTTCACAAGTCATGTCAGATACTGTCCCACTTACAGAGTGCTCCAGTACACACTAACCTATTTCCTTGGCCTTCACTGGATTTTATATCTAGAGAACATGCGTAGCTGTGTAGTTTTTTTTTTTGTTTTTTCGGGGTTTTTTGGTAATGTTTCATGTCTATTCCTTGTCTTCCCCAGCTAACTTGGAAGTTCTCAGGTTAAGCATTCTGTCATATTCTCTGTATTCCCCTACCACAGCTAACAGATGGGACAGGACAACTGTAAGGGCTTATTAACATGCAAGATGAATAGCATAATAAACAGTTTAAGCTACATCAGATTTAAATCTATTGTAATTGTGTCTTTGTAAAGTTTATTTAAAAATGTGGGGTTTTTTTGGCAAAACACACTTATTTCATGTCTCCATAGACTGTTTCATACTAACTTTTTTTTTAGTTTAGGAAAACAATTTGAAATAGGAAGACTGATAGAGTCTTATTTAATGTCTTATGGCTTTGGTTTAGTATGGTCTTTACATTTAATTTTTTTAACATCTGTTTTCCTGGAATTTATACTGTTCTGTGTAAGAGTTTAAATTGTAATTAAATATAATTTTATTTTATATGTTATGTTACATTTAAAAATAAAAATCTGTATTGACTTGCAGATATATCATTGTGGTGGAGCATGATCTAAGTGTATTAGACTATCTCTCTGACTTCATCTGCTGTTTATATGGCGTACCAAGTGCTTACGGTGTTGTCACTATGCCTTTTAGTGTAAGAGAAGGTAACTTGAAAAACTATTTCCACAATGCTGTATTATTTCACTCTAATGCTTAGAAAATGTATTGTTGATATTCAGCAGTTACATGTTGCTCTAATATTTATCCAAAACTCCAGTCTTAATGGAAGTTAATCACTCAACAATGTATATCTAAGGTTATGTACATTGTTTGTTATTCAAAACTTTCTTTTTGGAGAATTTTCTATTGCAATGGGTAGAAATGCTGTATCAGTTTCACTGTTTGCTATCTTAAAAGTTGTTTATTATATTTTGGCTTCTACAACTTCTAGTATTTATCATCTTCAGCTTTATCTTTGAAAGGCCAGAACCAGTAGTGAAACTCTTAATTAGTGCTCATCTTGTTCCCATTTTTCAAATTTTTCTATAATCTGTGTCTTAAGTTTGTAGAACTTAAGACTGTCTAGAAGTCTAATAAGATAGTAAGTGTATTAAATTAAAACAAGATAGTGTCATATAGTTTAATGAGTAACTAGAAGCCTAATAAAATAGCTTAATAAGCCTATTTTCATTTATTCCTTCTACTGTCAGGAAAGAGGGACTCTCTGGCGTCTCTTTTCCGTGTCTCTTCTCCACCTAAGCAAGTTAGGCAAAACTAAAAACTAACCTACTACTAAGTGGCTCCTGAAACAAATATCAGTGCATTCTCCACCTAGTATGCCTTTTTCTTTTTAATTTCTTTGCCATTTCCTACCACTGATTTCTTTCTCCTCTTTTCTTTATATTTCATCTTTTCAGCTGTGCCTTCAACTGACAAAAAGACTACCTAGTTCATAGTTTGAAAAAATTCCTATTTTATAAGAATAATTATTCATGTAGTCTTGTATGTAGATGCCTAGGTTAGGCAGGCTCCTTTTTAAAACAATCTCTTCAAGAATAATTTTTGAGATACGTAAGTACTTATCTGCTTGTACCTTTGAGATAAACATGCATATGTTCAGGAAAAAATTTGTGAGATTGCTTAATTTTCTTTCCAATAGTCTTAAGAGATGATATCAGAAAGTTATTAATTTTTTATTCTCCTCAATTAGCAAGTATTTATTATCAATTCTATACCTTGTAATAGGTCCAGAATTGCATTGATAATGAGGTAGGTTCCTGGCATTCACTCTTAACAATTGTAGTTATAAATGCCTTGTCTAAAAGCTATGCCTTTTTTTTTTTTTTTTTTTTTAAGTTGTTTGTTTTGTTTTCAGAGAGAGCGAGCCAGGGAGGGGCAGAGAGAGAGGGAGAGACAGAATCCCAAGCAGGCTCCGCACTGTCAGTACAGAGCCAGATGCCGGGCTCGATCTCACAAACCATGAGATCATGACCTGAGCCAAAACCAAGAGTCGGATGCTTAACTGACTGAGCCACCCAGGTGCCCCTAAAAGCTATTCCATTTAAGAAATGGTTCCTGTTGAAGCTTTTAATGTGCCTCGTTTGTTAAAACAATTCTAGTAAACTTTCCTTCTTTCTGCTTTCTTTTAATATACTGAAATTAATGTCATACATAACGTAAAAGCTCTCTTTGAGCTCTAAAGACAGTTATAGCTTAGACTCAGTTTTAGATTGACAAGTTTTACAGTAGAAATGGAAAGGCTGGTTTTTTAATGTCTCTGCACACAATTTTCTGAGTCTTCATTTCCTTACCTGATAAATTAGGCATTTGGAATCAGTGGCTACTAAGGTTTCCGTCAAGTCTATGTTCCCTTCTAACTTTTGGTTTTAATTTTTTTAACCTCACATTTATAATTTTTAAAGAGTTTTATGATCAAAAAATACTAATTTTGGCAGGATGAATTTATTCTTTCAGCAAATATTGAACACCTGTGTTCTAGGCGGAGGCTGCAGTCCCCCAGATAGGGCTCTGAGTTCCAGATGAGATGAATAACATCCTCAAGCTTTCTTTCGAGACCTTCCAGACTTGAGCTACTATCTTTCTTTTATCTTAAATATAGGAATCACTGAAAATAGATCTTTGCATTTTTCCCATGTAATCCACTTTTTCATTTCTGTGTCTGCCATTGCACATCTTCACAGTTTTAATATGGAGGGATTCTCGTGCACAATATGTTAGTTTTCTTTCAGTCACTAAAAAATGTTTAGATAATGGTGTATATTTTTGTACAGTGAAGCCAAAAAAATGTTAAATGAAGTTCATTATTATAAATGTGTTGCAAACCTGTAAAATTAATCTGAAAACATGCAGTATTTTAGAACTTCAGCTTATGGTATCTAGATCTCATGTGAAAATGCATATTCATAACTTGTTTATTTAAAAAATTATTCTCCAGACTGTATTATTTTATGTCAGTCTATGAAAATACTCCCATTTTTTACTTGTCATTTTTTGAGAAAAATCACAAGTTTTGATTTAAAAAAAAACAGAAACGGCACCATATTCTTTTGCACAAAACCTGATGGGGAAGAAAATCTTATATAAAAATCACATCATTAGTGAAAAGATATTCTTTGTACATATATGCTTAAGTTTTTTAAACTTGTATCAAATACATAAGACACCCTGTTGTCACTGCATGTTACCACAAATTCACAGATATTTGAAATCTGTGCTTAGATTGCTCCCAGGAGAGCCTAGGATTTTGGGTTTTATATGATAATTTCTTGCTGTGGAAAAGATTACTCTTTAAATGACCTTCACTAATCTTTTGTCAATGACTTTCCAACAGGCATAAACATTTTTTTGGATGGCTACGTTCCAACAGAAAACTTGAGATTCAGAGATGCATCACTTGTTTTTAAAGTGGCTGAGACAGCAAATGAAGAAGAAGTTAAAAAGATGTGTATGTATAAATATCCTGGAATGAAGAAGAAAATGGGAGAGTTTGAGCTAGCAATTGTAGCTGGAGAGTTTACAGATTCTGAAATCATGGTGATGCTGGGGGAGAATGGTAAGTTTTCCTTATTTTGTGATATTTGGAAGTCTGTTCTGTTTATCCAGTTACTTTGTTTCAGCTACTCCATGAAAAATTTTGACTCAGTTGTAAGTGGGAGCTAGACTGAATCCATACATTTCTCAGTGTAGTTCACATTTTATAACATTGTATGATTTAATGTCATTGCCACCCAGTCAAGTTTATATTTCATATATTTTGTTCCATAACTTTTAGTGAAAATAAGATACTTTTCCAAGCTAGTTTTTCTGTGTATAAATTATTAGGGGATTTATTCATCTTAGAAACAGATGAGGAAGGAAAGGATAAAATAATAAGGTAATTCAGAAGGAATCTAGTTTAAGATTTTTTCTTGAATTCCTCCATTTGAGCTTTTATTATTTTAAATTCAGGCTAGTCTACCTTTGTAAATAGTTGTTATTACCTGAATTTTCAATTTTAGATTACTGTCATAAATAGGGCTATGAGTTGAATTCGAGTACCAAATGTCTGGTATTGCTTTCAAGATTGAAAAAAAAAGATTTGAATTGTATACTTATAGCTTATAAGTCTATAAAAGAGAAGTTTTCTACGACGATTTTGCCATGTATTTCAGTCTTTACGTAATGGAAGAATTTTGAACCGGGTTGCGTTTTAGGCAAATGGACTTTCACATGATGGTAGCAATCATAACAATATTACATTCCTTAACAATAAATTGTATTGGTATTTAAGCTAAAAAAGTCTTTTAAAAAGTAGCCCAAAACTTGTAATGGTTACTAATAAGATTTATTAGTCTATATTCCTCTAATTAGTTTCGAATGATACTTCAGAAGCATATCATGAAAGTTTCAAGTATTTTTGTTTAGGCTTCAGAATTGAGTAGTGTCAGTGTATACCTTTAAAACTAATTTCTCAATTAAAATCCAGTAGTGTACATAATGTTTTACTTTAAGTAAACATGAAGCATCTTACAAGTCTGTTTGTTATGTATATTGTGTTGGCAGGTACTGGTAAAACCACATTTATCAGAATGCTTGCTGGAAGACTTAAGCCTGATGAAGGAGGTACTGTTGCATCGTTGTGTTTTTACTCTTTCCCACATAGGAAACTTTGAAGATATGGGTAATTTTCAGTGTCTTCTTTATTTGCATTATTTTGCAGGAGAAGTACCAGTTCTCAATGTCAGTTATAAGCCACAGAAAATCAGTCCCAAATCAACTGTGAGTTATTATTCTGTTATTTGGTTACTAAAGGAAAGTTTATGCACACACACACACCTATAGCTTTAATCTTTCACTGTATCAAAATTCTTCTCCAAATTTCTGTGTTTTACCAAAAATGGCTAAAGAAAGAATTAAGACATAAGTGGTTGATTCATTTCCACATAACACTAGCAAGAAAATAAAAGGCCACCTACAAGATGGGCGAATACATTTGCAAATCATTTATCTAATAATACTCATATCCAGACTCATATCCAGAATATACATAAAGAACTGTTACAACTCAGTTTAAAAACAGACAAAGGATTTGAATAGACTTTTTTTTTTTTTTTTTTTTAAAGTAGGCTCCACACCCAGCATGAAGCCAGTGCAGTCAATCCTAAAATCAATCCCTGATCTGAGATCAATCCCTGAGCTGAGATCAAGAGTCAAATGCTTGGTGGGGCACCTGGGTGGCTCAGTTGGATGAGTGTCCGACTTCGGCTCAGGTCATGATCTCATGCTTCGTGGGTTCGAGCCCTGCATCAGGTTCTGTGCCGCCAGCTTAGAGCCTGGAGCCAGTTTCGGATCCTGTGTCTCCCTCTCTCTCTGCCCCTCCCTCACTCGCCCTCTGTCTCAAAAGTAAATAAACATTTAAAAAAACAAAGAGTTAAACGCTTGGGGCGCCCAGATGGCTCAGTTGGTTGAGCATCCAACTCTTGATTTCAGCTCAAGTCATTATCCCAGGGTCGTGGGATCGAGCCCTGTGTCAGCTCTGCACTGAGTATGGAACATGCTTAAGATTCTCTCTGTCTCTCTCTCCTCCTGTCCCTCTCTCTCAAAAAAAAAAAAAAAAAAAAAGTCAACCGACTGAGCCACCCAGGCACCCCTGAATAGACATTTTTTCAAAGAAAATATTCAAATGGCCAAATAAGCACCTGAAAAGATGCTCAGTACCATTAGTCATTAGGGAAATGCAAATCAAAACTACAGTGAGATATTGCACACCCACTAGGATGACTTAAAAAGACAGTAACAAGTTTTGGTGAAGATGTGGAGAAATTGGAACCCCATACATTGCTGATGGGAATGTAAAGTGGTAGAGCCACTTTAAAAAAAAAAACACCTGGCAGTTCTTAGGATTTTTTTGTTTGTTTGTTTTTAGTTCTTACGATTAAACATAGTTACATACGAACCAACATTTCCACTCCTAAATACATACCCAGGAGAAATGAAGACCTATCTCAACACAAAAATTTGCACACAAATGTATTCATAATAGCCAAAAAGTGGAAAACAACCACAATGTCCATCAATTGTAAATGGATAAACACAATGTGCTATATCCATGAAATTGAATGTTATTTGATCATAAAAAAAAAAATACTGATAAATTTTAAAATATGAACCTTGAAAACAAAGTTAACCTTTGGTTCTGCAAGTATTGTAGTGAACTTCTTAACTATGGTATTTGCACTCAGGACCTCAGCCTTCACTTTGTTAGGCCTATTTGAGATTGCTTAGATTTACACTAAAAGTTTTATCATTGGGGGCACCTGGGTAGCTTAGTCCAACTCTTGATTTTGGCTCAGGTCATGTCTCACGGTTCGTGAGTTTGAGCCCCACGTTGGGCTCCACACTGACAATACAGAGCCTGCTTGGGATTCTCTCTCCCTTTCTCTCTGCCCCTCCCCTGCTCACACTCATACTCTCAAAAATAAATACTTAAAAAAATTTTTATCGTTGGTACTTTGTATAAGCTTAGCTTTTAAGTTCTCAGACTCGGCCCTCTCCTAAAATAACAAGCACATGACATCTTTAGAAATCATCCCTATTATGCATTTTGTCCTATCTTGCTGATTGCCTAAGGGTACTTGATACCCACACTGACCTTGAGCATTTTTCCTATTCTCAAATGATTTCTTAAACTTTTTCTTTTTTTTTACTATTTATTTATTTAGAGATCAAGAGCAAGCAGGGGAGGGGCAAAGAGGGAGACAGAGAATCCCAAGCAGGCTCCGTGCTTTTAGCACGGAGCCTGACCACAGGGCTGAAACCCTCGAACCGTGAGATCATAACCTGAGCCGAAAACCAAGAGTCAGACGTTTACCTGACTGGGACACCCAGGCGCCCTACCAAATGATTTCTTTCTTGAAACAGTCATTGTTTACTACTCTAAGATTTTAAGATTGTTTTTACTTGTTGGACATGATGGGTTTCTAATAATTTTAGGACATGCCATAGACGATGGAGAAGCAGAATACTATCATATCTGTGGGTGGTAAATTGATATACTTTTGCTCTGGAGCTTAACTTGGTGAAGATACATAGAGGAGTTCTGTACTGAAAATTCCAATACTTTTTTCACTAAAAACAGGGAAGCGTTCGACAGTTACTACATGAAAAAATAAGAGATGCATACACTCATCCACAGTTTGTGACTGATGTGATGAAGCCTCTGCAAATTGAAAACATCATCGATCAAGAAGTATGTATTTTGGTTCTTGTTATGTTATTATTTTAAGCTTTGGGTGTCTCTGCGTAGTTTGCTAAACTTTTTTTCTCCAAATAGGTGCAGACGTTATCTGGTGGTGAACTGCAGCGAGTAGCTTTAGCTCTTTGTTTGGGCAAACCGGCTGATGTCTATTTAATTGATGAACCATCTGCATATTTGGATTCTGAGCAAAGATTGATGGCAGCTCGAGTTGTCAAACGGTAATGTCCTGCCACTAAGAGTATTACTTTTAGTTAATGTGCACTGGCATACAACGGTGCTTAATACACATTTGAATATTTGATCATGTAAAACTGGAAACATGTTCAAAATCATGTATTTTAGTTTCATACTCCATGCTAAGAAGACAGCCTTTGTTGTGGAACACGACTTCATTATGGCCACCTATCTAGCAGATCGAGTCATCGTCTTTGATGGTATTCCATCTAAGAACACAGTCGCAAACAGGTACAACTGTTTTCTGAAATATTCAAGCCTAATTATAAGTTCTGTTAGAAAAGTATTATTCAGAATTTTCCAAGAAGCTTATAAACATTAATCATACCATTTTAATTTTTAAAGAAGTAGCCAGAAATTCTAAGAATGATTCTGTGACTCCCAGGATTATTCATATTGAATACTGGATGGAAGTGTTCAGACTATATAGTTCAGTTTATTCCTGACCCTAGGGAATAAGCATGCAGAGCTCTGGGCTGCTCAGCTTTTCTTGAAAGTTAACTTTTGTCTGCTTCATTATTTGGATTTTCAAAACATACTAGGATTTTGATTTTGCAGGTAATTCCCTGAAAACCATAGATGTTTTTGCATACAGCAGTTAAGGAAACAAGGTTATATGATTTGCCCAACTTACACTGCTAGTGGTAATGCTCATAGTGGACCCCAAATATCTGGTATTGATCTATAGCAGGGTCAAAATGATTTTACCTTTTCTCCTTATTTTCTCTAATTTTTCCTTATTGGCCTGATTTAGAGCTCTTGTAATTTAGAGAAGTCTCACATTGAAATCAGTTTATGAGGAATGTCTTAGTGCTAAAACCCTCTGTTAAGTTGAACCGTATGAAATTACTGACATTCAGCCATTTTTTACCTATAAAAAGAGCAATTTCGTGTGATTCCATTATGTTCTCTGATTTTAGGGAGGAAAGGAGTTGCTATTTGAATAAAAGTACTTTACTGAGCTTCTTCCCAGAATTTCTTTTCATTTTAATTTGTTCATCAATTGGGAATTCCATATTTCTTTGACAGGGCAATTTCATAGGCTCTGTAAAGCTTATTTAAATAACCATCATCTGTATTTACAAAAAATGCTTATTAAAGTGTTTCACAAGTATGATGTAATTTAGTGTGATTTAAGAACTAATTTGGGTAAAAAAAGATGAATGATGCATAGAAATGGAAAAAGGAGGTACGAGTAAAATCCCTTGTGCTGTACATACTCCCTCCAGTGCCAGATTTCTGATGTGAACTTTACCTTTTCTGTTAAATTCTCTTATCTCCTATAAATGTCAGATTTGAAATTCTGTAATCTCCTAATTAATGATCTTTTGTTTTTCTATAGTAGTAACTTCTATCTTAAATGTTTCTTTTTCCAGATTAGAAACACAGGTCAAACTGGGTCTGTTTTGCACAAAATATTATAGCCAAACTAAGTACTCCAAGGAAAGACACTTCTGAACATAGAATTAATTTATAATATGCTATAATTATATACTATTATCCAGATATGATTAAGGAATTAAAACAGTGATGCTTAATATTAATACTCTTCAATCCCAAAAAGTAGTTAACTTTGGTGGGATGAATTTTAATCACAGAATTTAATCACATGAATTTTTCCTCTAGTCCTCAAACTCTTTTGGCTGGCATGAATAAATTTTTGTCTCAGCTTGAAATTACATTCAGAAGAGATCCAAACAACTATAGGCCAAGAATAAACAAACTCAATTCAATTAAGGTATGTAGAAAAGCTATCTTAAATCGTGGTTAATTTCTCATTATAAATCATTGAAAGGCATGTTTCAAATTGGAAGACTTTCGTGAAAAATTTTGTCATTTCATTAATTCTGATTCATATTTTTCTCATTTAATAGTCTGGTAGGCAGTAATTCTGATATAGTTGCTATTGCTACATGGACTCATACCTGTTATCTCGAGTTGTACCCACTGTTGTACTGCCTGTGTTGAGTTTACTTGCCTTTTTAATATCTTCAGAAAGATTACACTAATTCACTGTTGATACAGAGTTTTTACAAATGACCGGTTTCTCTTATTTTTCAAGAGCACGAGAGCAACACCTGATTAAAATATTTTAAGAATCCAAGCAAACGTCTTCAATGAGCATAAAATTCTACACAATGGAAAAACATTTTGTCAGTTTAATTGGCAGCGTTTTTCATTGGTGTACATAAAATAATTGATTATGCTCCTTATAGTTGATGTAGACTATGAAACGTGGTTTTTTTTTTTTTTTTTTTTTTAGAAGATAATAATTACTTGGTCACTTGGGGAAAAAAGCAAATGACTTCTAAAAAAGCGTTTCTGTGTTTTTAAATACCTCCTGCAGTGCCTGCTTAAAATGCTGCTTATGCTTCATGGCCCTCTAGCCCTTGTTTTTAATACTACCATTTACTAGATTTTATTATTTTCATATTTGTACTCTAGCTTTTCCACTAAAGTGTATGACCTCTTGGAAAGCAGAGACAAAGCCAACATATACATTCTGTATTCCTAAAGAGCTAACAGTGTCTTAATGCCTTTAGGCTTCACTGTGTATTTTGTTTGGTATGCTTTATCTTACTCTCTAGCCAAGATAAGGAAATTACAATTACAGTTTTAAGCCAGTATGTAAACTGAACTGGGAAAAAAATAGTTCTGTATGAGTTCTGTGTAATAGGCAGTTCTCAAACTAGACAATGTTACCTTTTGGACTGGGAGTTTAAAGTCAGAATGATAAAGGTGGAATTCAAGAGTTCAGCTGGAAATAGTATTTTAAAAAGCAGAATTTTACATGCATACGTAAGGCATGTTCTATGAAGAGGCTTTGCTTGAGGATGGACCAAGGGAAGTGTTCTGGTTGTAGGGATGACTAGCAGAAGTAGTAATCCTGCCTTTGATTTAGTGGACCCACAAATGTCTAGAAGCAGACAGTGCGTGCAGAGGAGGTTGTATAGACACTTGTAAACACTGCTAAACAAGACTGGGTGAAAGACTACCCCCCCTACGTATAGGAGAATGGTGTTGATTTTTGTTGCTTGTTTCATTTTTTAGGATGTAGAGCAAAAGAAGAGTGGAAACTACTTTTTCTTGGATGACTAGACTGAATCTGAGAATGTTGAGAAGCCATTTCTTAAAAGAAACATTTATTGGGAATTTTGTCATATAAAACTTGAATCAGGTTTTTAATGCCCCACATACTCTGGAGCTTGAAGTATAATTTACTTAATGTAACATCAAAAGCCAGTTGTGTTGTAAATTAGTACGAACACAGAAAATGCCACTTTTCTGTTCTTGATAAGGCCCTTTTTGTATATAACATTCTAAAATGAAGACATTTCAAGCTATACAAATTACCTCCCAAGTTTTCATGATGTATGGGAAGATTTCAGTAGGTGTTATCATATTCGTGTACCAAATGCTGACCAGTGTTGCTCCCTTTTAAAAATCTTGAAAAAGCTTTCCGTACTTCTAGTTTGCCAAATATGCCAGTATAATGAAACTGCCCTTGTTTTAAAAGCCGAAGACTCCACTAATGAAATTTGATAAATAAACATCAGGATTATATTTGTTACTTGTTTTCAGTCTTTGCAAGTGTGTTTAGACTTTCAAAGCAAAATTACTACAAAACCCCACTGTTGGAAAATGGCCATGTTCCCAACTTAGCATTGTTTACAGCGTTGTTTTCGGTGTGTTTTAGTATCAAAAATCATTTCCACACACCACCCCCATCTGCCAGAAAAAAATCCTAACTTTCCTCTGAATTACTCAGTTTCAGCATTCCGTAAGATTCTATAATTCTCCCAAGTAATGTCATTCTTTAGACATTTGTGTAATCATTGATCAAAATTTAGGAAAAGCATTTTAAAGAATATTTGCTTCCTTCAAAATATTTAGAGTTGATGCCTAAGCGTCTGTGTAATTTTAAACTTCCACAGGTTTCTGATGGGCAGCCAAGGACAACATTACAGGCGACATTAATGCAAACGAGTCCCCAGATAGCATTGTAAAATATCTCTTGGTACCAAATATACTCATCTCCACGTTTGGATCTAGAGGACATTAATTACATCTGTTTGACTTTGGAGTTTTGGATAGTATGTAGCAAGAGCTCTAAAAACTTACTGCATCTCAAGTTCCTGAGTTTGAACAGTGGGATGTGGTGTGAAACCACTCTCAATTACACTTCTAGTGCACTGAACTGGAACTTATACTACAAGTGAGGAAAAGAGTTTACTGAAATGAATTAATGGGGCAGGTAAAATAGGAAAATTAGAAAATTACTGAACAAACTTTTAGAGCTCCTTAAAACCATAGAAGCGTTAATTAACATGCAGACAATGAATAGAGAATGTGATTTAACTGGTCCCCTTTAGGCCTTTTAAAAATTTATGAGTAATCCATAAATACATGTTTGTTGTGAAAAATTCAAACCTACTGAAATACATGTTAATAAAATGTCCTCTCCTCACATTACCCTCCCAGAGGTTACCAGTGTTTGCATTTAATAATATATATCCTTTTATGCTTTTTCTGTGCACTTAGCTAAGTGTGAATATGTAAAGGGTTTGTTTTGTACATAAATGGGATTATACTAAAATAAGTAGTGGCTATTTTTAAGGATAGGTTAAATTTGTGAATGATTATTTCAAGTATATTGAATAAAATAAGACAAAAGCTGTTTTTACTTACTGATTCCATATTCTGTCCTAAAGAAAACACTTGTGGTAAAATAAGCACAGTTCTACGTATTGCTGACGACAGAATATGTATTAACTGTAATATTGTTTGTGTAAATGAAATTTTTAAAATATGGATTTAGACGTTAAACTTTTATATAGCAATAGAAAAGATCTTACAGGGGCGCCTGGGTGGCGCAGTCGGTTAAGCGTCCGACTTCAGCCAGGTCACGATCTCGCGGTCCATGAGTTCGAGCCCCGCGTCAGGCTCTGGGCTGATGGCTCAGAGCCTGGAGCCTGTTTCCGATTCTGTGTCTCCCTCTCTCTCTGCCCCTCCCCCGTTCATGCTGTGTCTCTCTCTGTCCCAAAAAATAAATAAATGTTGAAAAAAAAAAAATTTAAATAAATAAAAAAAAAAAGATCTTACAGTTGCTAACACAAGTTTTTCTATAAAAACCAACTCAAATACACTACCAATGCAGATGTTAGCTATTAAATTTGGACATTGGAAAATCTCTCTAAATGGTGCAACAGTTCATAAATACACCATTTATTGAAAATATATAAAATATTAAAATACCAAAAGGATACTCAAGGCAGTAAGCCTTTGGGAATGCGAACTTGGCTAAATAACAGGCAAAGGAAAGGGGATATATACACATATGGCCATTACCTTTTGAACTTCATATACTGTATCAACTGTTTAGAGATCATTTAAGTTTTTAAACCTTCAATAAAGAATCTGTATTATGTTCAACCAGTGTACAGCAGTATTAACAAAAGCAGTGTATTTATGCAATTTAGGTTTACCTGATATTAGACCATAGCATCTTGAAACCCAGTCCCGAATCTCTTGCTTATAATTGCATAGTTTGACATCTGGCATGTAGTTTGCCTTCTACATCGTGGCCAGAGATAAACAACTCAGTTTATAATTTCATCCATATCCATTAACATTTAGATACATTTATGTCAAGCTCACAACCCAGTGTTTGGCGAATGCACACTCTGGTTCAGAAGAGAAACCATTCTGGGTTGGAGAGTCAGGGCTAAGTGAAGGAGGTAGCTCCCAGAAAAAGTAACCTCTACAATGACAAATGATAATCTAATGCGAAGCAGAATGTCAGGTGAGACAGAAATCAGCATGGGCATGAAGAAATGAGAGGAAAGGATGAATACAGGCAGGTTTAGTGGATTCTCATCGCCTTCATTACAGGTTTTTACGTGCTCGTTAGGGATTGAGGAGATAAAGCAAATACCAGTTAAGGCAGCAGCTAGAATTACCAAGACAGCAGTTCTTCAACAGCTTTTAGTTTTTATTCTGTCGTCTTTCAGTATTTTGGAACCACTTAGATCCTGTCCACTTAACTGTTTCTGCTACCTCTTACTCTTGATGGGATTATTTCCTTGCCTTTTGGTTAATGAATTGATGTTGTGGTATTTTATCTGTGAAAATCCCAAGGTTTAGTGCGCTAAACACTCCCCTTTTCCTTCCCAACCTTGTACTCACCAGCACCTCCTTCCTTGCAGTTTCATAGGGTAGTATGTACCCAGCACCGGACAGTGGGTCATAAATGAGCAAAGACAATCATGACAAGTCCTTCTTCATTTTCCTAGTCTTAGAGCTAGGCATGGCCATGTTGACCCAGTTCTAGCCAGTAAGTTCAAAGTAGAAGTCTCTTGGAGTGTTTCTGGAAGCCCTCTTGACTTCTTGAGAAAAGGAGATACTTATCTGGTAATACTTCTTGTGGATTTGTTACCATAAAGTGGCATAGGGAAATGCCAAGAAAGCCACAAGGATGCTAGTCTTCACATTAAAACTGTACAACTGCCACCTACCACTTCCCTCGAGATTTCTCATGAAAGGGAAATAAAACTTTATTTAAGCAGTTAAGTCCAAACAACCTTCCTGTTAAAGTAACTTTGCCTCCTTGGCTGAGGTCTGTCTCATGGAAGGCTCTGCATTCATTTCTGGCTAGGCGACCCACATATATTACCAGCTAGAAACTACTTTTCATCTTAGCTTGCCAACACATTCTCAGTGTTTGGGGCTTTTAGGTTTATCTTACTTTAGGATTGCCTTTTTTGCTGGGGTGCTCCTGGCTTTAATGCAAATGTTAGTTCCAGTTCCCAACCCTGCACGTGCCCCAGTCTCTCCTGTATCTACACAGTTCACAGCTAATGAAACTGTCAGCCACGTCCATCCATCCCTTTTCATGGAATGCAGGCTTAGTGTCACTTTATGTCCATACCTTGGGTTTCTGGCCTCCACTTTTGGCCCCTACTTTGTGAATATACCCTATATAATTCTATATACCCTATAAAAGTATACATAATTCAAATACTTTTAACTAACTTCTGGTCTAGGAAGTAATACACAGGAAACATTCAACAAGCTACATAGTCATAGTAGCAGGTACATACACAGGTAGGTACATACATATAGCAGTTAGTCTGGTTTTCTACTCCATCTGAAGGTGGTTAGCCTAAAGCCAAGGTTTTCATTTAAAAGAAAAAAATTAGTACCCAGAATTTTTATTGTGAACAGTTAAGTAAAATATTCAAAGAGATAGGAGGCCATGAGAATCACACTGTTCATCTTCTGTATTTGCATCTTTTGATCTCGATTTTTTTTCTGAATGTGAAAACTGAAATCTAGTTACAGAAATATTATGTACATAAAAAGGATGGACTTTGAAGCTCCAACTTCTCTAATGAACAATCTAAAAAGCCTCTTAACATGTTTACAACCAGTATCTGTAGCTTTACACGTGAAGAGCTTATAAATTTAAGGCTTAGGAAAGGAAGCTGTTTACTTCTTTTGTAGTTTACTTTCTCATACTATTCCCCAAACATGGACCCAACAGCCAAATTAAGCAAAAATACAACAAAATACTCAAAAGTGAAAAGTCCTTTTAATTATAGACAACTTAATAAAAGAAACTGTATAGAACACTTCTGGTCACCTGCTGCCACCTTTTTATCCATCCACTTCAAGTGACCAAATTCAGAAAGTGCCCCACCCAACACCGAGTAACACCCTTCTTGCTTTCCTCATGCTCCAGCATGCCACTCAAGTCTATGGCACTCACTCAGCTAACAGATAAATGCTTCCCTTTGTTTCTCCTTCTCTCCCTCCATTCCAAGGTTCTGTGATACTTCACTCACCTGCCTGGGCAATCTCAAGGTCAGGCCTACATGCCTAACCAATTTATCCTTCCCAGCTTGCTGCCCCTGTTCCCAGCTCACCTTTCCACGAAACACCTGTTACTGAAAGCTTTTGTTTCAGGCTCTCCTTCCTGGGAAAGCCATTCTTTAGACAAAGTCCATATAGTGAGTAGGTTAAACAAATACTAAGAAATTTGGGGTTTCAGAGAGTTTATGTACACCCGCTGGGTCTTAATTTTTTTTTCATGTTTTTATTTACTTTTGAGAGAGAGGGAGAGATAGAATCCCAAGCAGGCTCCACACTGTCAGCGCAGAGCCTGATGCAAGGCTTGAACCCATGAACCGGTGAGACCATGACCTGAGCTGAAATCAAGTTGGATGCAAAACCAACTGAGCCATCCAGGTGCCCTGTTTTCAAATAAAACTTTCAAATAGTTTTATCTTTCTTCATTAGACAAATATTACAGGCATACCTCAGTAATACTGTGGGTCCAAGTGAGTGAAAGAGGTTTTTTTTTTTTTTTGGTTTACACCACAGTCTATTAAAGTATGCAATAGCATGTCTAAAAACCATGTACGTAACTTTAAAACATTTTACTGCTAAAAGTTGCTAACCATCATCTGAGCTTACACCAAATCATAATCACTGATCACAGACCACTATGACAAATAAAATGAAAAAGTTTGAAATATTGAGAATTATCAAAACGTGACAGAGTGATCAAGTGTTAGAAAAACAGCACCAACAGACTTGCTCAATGCAAGGTTGCCACAAACCTCTTACCTATAAAAAACACAGTATCTGCGAAGCACAATAAAATGAAGTGCAGTAAAACAAGGTATGCCTGTATTGAATACTAACTTTAAAATAACCCATTTAATCTGTAAAGTATCTTAGTCTACACATCTCATTTCATTTAATGAACGCTGGAAAAAATGACAGCACTAGTTCTAAAACCACTCAGAGCTAGGTACAAATGCAAATTCTACCACTTATTGGCTGCATGACTTTAGTCAAATTAAATTAGTTGGCCTATTTTTTAAAATTTCAGTTTTATTATATATATTAAGTAGGGAAAACAACAGTACCTACCCCACAGATTATAAATCCCACGTGGTTTTTGGTTTCACATACTAGAATTATCTTCTGACTGGATAAAAAGCATGGAAACCATCTCTTATTTTTAGATATTTACTAAAATTCCTCTTAAGATTTATACGCTATATTACTTGGTTTACCCTGGAACCAAAGAATCACAAGCACAATCAAGAGACAAAATTTAATATATGCACACAGTTTTATATATAATGCAGCATCACACCATGTAGGGCATTTACTCTTATTTTATACATTCAGATATGTTTGAAACACTTCTTAAGGCTACAAAACAGAACATAGAAAAATAAACAGGAATATATCCAACACTTACAAAAAGTGATATGATAAAGAATATAAAGTACTATTTTCCTTTCAACACTTCAAAAGATATGTATATATACTTTTTTTTTTACAAGTAACATCACAAATGATCACATCTTCACATGCTTTTAAGTATTATTTGTACTCAGTGTAAGGCTATTATCATTTTTCATACATAAATTTTCTTCTAGCTCTGTAACAATGCAATTTTTAATCCATTCAAGTAAACTCAACCCCAAAGTTGCTGTTTCCCAGCATTAAGACATGCACCCACCCCTCTTCTAAGATTTTCTAAAACTTGTATTTCAGGGGGGAAAAAAAATTCCCATTTAGTGGGAAATCCCAATTAGCGGGAGAGTAAATGGCTGACACTAGGAGCAAAACCTTAGTTCTTTGAAAATGACATAGTGGAACTGAGCCATTACTAAGATTTTAAACAAAAACATAATAGTATTTAGACATTAAATAGGAAGCAAAATACAGTAAACAGAAATCGTGTAGCCAAATATGCATTCTCTTCAGCTACACTAAAATGGACCTTGCTTAGTACCCATAAGTGAAAGACTAAGGTTACCTCATCTAAAACCAAAGGTAAAATAAATGAGGCATAAATAAATATTGCTAGTTTCTAGGATGGCTGAATGTTTTCTAAACCAGAAATGGTCAGAAAGGAACTTTATTGCACCAAGTCAATCATTAGCAAGTTTGCAGTTCACAGGCATTTTAATTCAACCTTGAGTCACAAAGGAAACACACTGCAAGAATATACATAGTTTGCATCAAATAAGCTGTTGTCAGCATCGTGGTTTGGGAAGACCTACTCCTGCCAGGTCAAGGCAGGTTCTGAGCTTAGGTCAGCCATGAAAATGAACATATGGGTTACCAGGAAACAAGACAAGGACTGCACAGATGCTGGCATCCTGCTGCCACCGACTGCGTGGAACAAGAGCCGAAGATGTATCTGAGAGGAAACGAGGAAACGACTGGAAGAGAAATATACACGACGCTAAAAGGAAAGGGACAGGAATCAAGTTCAGCAAAAGCAACTAACTAAAATGAACAGGTGAGCTTTGGTCATTCTAAACATATGTTCTTCAAAATGTGTATAATCGTAATATGGTGAAGTTCCATAATTTCTAACTCAAAATACAAATGATTCTCACTTCTAAGCTTTTGTTTTTCTCTTATACAGGAACGTTGTATCTCATAGCAACATACCTTATGACTCAGTTAAAATGAAGGAGGACAAAAGCTTGCTTGGCCCTAATTTGAGCGCAGTATAAGGCAAAATCCCCTGCACTAATACATTTAAAACAAAACTAAAGGGAAAATAAAAACTGACCTTCATGCAAAGACTAGTAATTTTAAAACTATCAAAAGTCAGAATCCTTTTAGTCCAGAGGTCACTGAGTAAAGTACAATCTGCTACTAAAGTTCTCGTTCAGCACTGTTTCCGTCATGTCCTGGAGTTAAGATATGGGAAACAGGAAGCAAATCAGTGTTTCCTGCAAGAACTATATATTCTGTTAACTGAGGTAAGACACAGGGACAGTAAAAACATGAATGATATTCTTTCCTATCCAATTTTGAGACGTGTCCAGAAGAAATCGATCAAATCTCAGTCAGAAGATCAAAGACACTGGGAAGAGCAATTTCTTTTGGACTCCTGAGATCAAACGTCTTTGAACATTAAAATCTAGTCATTATAATCTAAATGTGTTTTCATAACAATTATCAGGTAAGCTAATATGACATATAAAAAATGAGCTGAAAGTGGAGGACCCTATATAATCTGATTCCATAACTGTTTCTGTTAACTAAGATAAAAATGGCTTCAGCAGTACTTTCCCCAATTGTTCTAGCTTAGAAGATGACAACAGAAATTCCTTTCAACAAGTTCTCTCAAATTTTTTTTCTTTTCCACAAGACCATCCATCTTTACAAATTTCTACCTAGCACCATCATAATAAAATGTTATCTTCCAAAGTGCTCTCTAAAATCCTATGTCACAAAACATCTAAATACTAATCACTACTCAAATCAGCAGTTACACAGACATTAGGTAATTAAAACAACACAGAGGTAAATAACCATTATTACAGTACAGTGGAGATTCAACTGAGCCTAGCTGGCATCCAAACATTCCTGTGGGTAATCGAAGAACCCAGAGAACTCATCTGCTTCAGTTTGTCAAATTCAAGTGAATTGTATTTGCTTTTAAAAGTAATTTGCCGTTTAAAAAAAAAAATCCATTTTTGGCTAGGTATATTACACATGGCATGCAAAGGGAAATTACTACATCATTTGCATAGCACTCAAACTTCCTGACCAAAAGAAAACATAAACACAGATGCATGAATACTGTGTTGATTCAGAGTTAAATCTCCAACTGAGAAGAGAGTGCAACATGCAAAGGGAATTTCCATAAATACTGCAAAGACCAAAAAGAAGCAGGATCAGAAGAGAGATGGTACAGAAGGGGTAATAAGCTATACAATGCAAAGCAACCATTTTCTAGCAGCATCCTCTAGAAAAGAACTAGAAATCACAATCATCCTTTTTTTGTACAATAGTCCCAGGCATGTGACAAGTAGAACATGCAATGTAAAGTGATACACATAACCAATGGTGCAAAGAGAAAAACAAAACACAGTAACTCCATAGAAACCTGTCAAGCTAAAAATTTTTTAACATTTCTTCTCACAAAATATTTAAATCTGTCAGTGCATTAGTGTTAAAGTGGCATTAAAAAACTTCTGCAGTTTTAACAGATGCAGATTATTTTCAAAATGCATAGCATCTACATTTCTTTCAAGTAGGCACCATGATATTTACACCAGTGCTAGGAATTCTTGGTGGAAACAGCCATTTCATTAGATTTCCTATTATTTCTTAAACATCTGTCTTGTATGCGATCTCAAGTTCAACAAATACTCACCAAAATTCAAAAATATACCCTATGAATATTAAAAGAACTATATACAACATTTCTAAGACACAGGTTAATAGGCTGCCTTATGTGTAATATTAAAGAGAAGACATTATTCAAGTTTGACAGATACTGAGATGAAAGGCCTTTGGGTTGGAAGCATTTCAAAAGACAACAGTGTTTTAGGCTAAGAATCATTTGAGCCCAGTTTATGACTAAGGCATTGCATAATAAAATATACATTTCTATTTGGTGCAATGTTATGTTTTGGAATCTATAGTGTGTCAAATGGTATATTTTTCTTGTCACTTTAGTAAACACTATAAAGCACACATTTCCAACATCTGAAATTAAACTTATGTAAGGAAAAAAACCAAACACTAAATCTAAGTTTTATATTAAGCTGTTTATAAAAAATACTTTAACAAACTTATTTTCTACTTTTTATGGGGGCAGCTACCTGATAAACAGATTTTGAACAAAGAAAAATGGCAATGCCAGGAATTCACCTGCCCCTTGAACGCATATCCAAAATCTCTTGTCCAGGATGGGAGTGAGGGTGAAGGGGGAGGGGAGGAGATAGTTCCAATGTGGGTTTTCATTTAATGATTTTGTTAAAGCCTTCAGAAACATTCCACCTAAGAAGAGGTTTCTGCTCTAAAATACCACAGCAGCGACCGTCAAGTGTTTTGTCCCCGATGGCCATCTCCCATCCCAGACCTCCTCCTATCCCCCCGATAAGGCCGTCCTCGGACATTTCGATGGTACTGATAACCTTCATCTCGGCTTCTGCTTGGCTGCCCCTTCCAGGACTCCTCACCTCGCGCATGTTGATAACCTCCTCTACCAGAAGAGCCCCAATCACTTTTGTACTTCCTGCCTCCATAAGTCTGATTATAAAACTGCTTGGATCTACCACTTCTCAGAATATTAGATACTTCGTTTTCATCTTCTGAACTCTCTTCTTTTGGTCTTTGCACTCTGCTAGCCACAGAGTTGGCCCCACTGACCACATCAGCAGCAATCTTAGGATCTTTCACTTTTTCTGACTTCTCCTTCAGACTTGGAATGGTCCTCTTAGGCTCAAGCTCAACAGGCACAGTTTCTCTCTCTCGGTTTAGAATCTGAGTGGGAAGATGAGCCTTTTCCTCTGCTACAGGAGGGATGGTAGCCGATGCCAGATCTGCCTTAGGTGTCTGGGATGACTGCTCCGCTCGGCCCTCACGCTTACTCATACTAGCTTCAGGGAGAGAATGTGTGCCTTCGCCTCTAGCCTCCCGAAACTCATCCACTGCTGAAACTGAACCACATTCTTTAGACAGATCCAGATTTTCCAGGGGGAGATCCAATTCTTTCTCATCAGAGGGCAGAACAATATTCTGCCGCATTACTGGATTTTCTATAAATCCCTGAAAAGGGTATCCATACCAAACATGAGGAAAGAAAGGAGGTGCAATAGGAACTGGGCCTAAGAATGGACTAGGTCCAAAGGACGGTTGTGGGAACATATTCTTGCCACTTAGTGACTCTTCATATTCAGCATGAAGAAGCTGCCCAGAGTTTTCAGATTCAAGATCAGGCTGGTAAGACAACTGTCCGTGACCTTCAGACACCTGAGATGGAGGGATGACCAGAGGTGAAGAAAATGTTGGTGGTCCAATCTCTGCCTGTGGCATCTGACCATTAACACTGGCCTCAGTCTGCATAGGAAAGTGTGCATCGGTACAAGTACAATCACTTTCATTCTGAGCAGAAGGAGCTTCCTGGAACCAAGGATTTGGAGGATACACAGGGACAGAGACCTTTGGGTACATCCTGCAGGCTGCCAGGTAGGCCTGGTGCAGAGGGTACAGGTAAGAATGTGGGGCCCACATAGGACAACTATACGCCTAAAAGAGACAAAAACAGTAACATAAACAAAAAGGGGAAAAGAAGTTTAGAGTGAGTGCATCAAATGTCTCGTGCCTACCAAGACCATATAATCACTGTGATACGGAACATGAAAAGGAATTACAAAATTCAATCACTGCTCTAAGATTCCATTCTTTATTCCTATCTAGAAATGAACCCAAACTCCTGGTACTGAGGTGACAGGAGACAATGTAATGAACTCACCCACAGATTATCATAATCATTAATTCCATCCTTTGGATATAACTACATCCCAGATCTGTAACTAGATCCCAGAAACAACCACCATTAAGCACTTGAGCTGCCATCTTTGAATAGCTCAATCGCTGGTTGTTTAGCTTGACCTGCATTTGTATTCTGGCTCCACCACTAACTCACTGTGTGACCCCATGCCAACTAGTTAATGGGTCTGGACCTTTCTGTTCTACCAGAAAAATATTGGTATAGAAGTAGATGATCCCCAGTGTTAAGACTCCACAGGTCTAGGAGCCAGACCCAAGGGCATTCCAACCGCAAGGATTAAGTCAGAGAAGGTAATACTGAAAATAATCCGAATCCTTCCCCTGCAAAGGGCCAGCTAACCACCAAACATGAAGAAAAATGTACCAGCTAATTGGCAAATTAACCAATTAGCTAAAGCCAACATTAACTAGGTAAATATAAAACAAGGCAGTGAATACAGTAGACGATAAAATTAATTAAGTCTCCTTGTATGAACTCACCGGTAGATTACAGTACAGCAATTCATTTCATATTTTAATAGTCTAAAACCCACAGAAATTAATCCAAGACAGGAGCTAACACATCAGGACACAGAGTTCTCCAGCCTCTCTTTCTGAGGCAAGTTATTTCTAGGTTGACTACTTCCCAAAGGATACCTCTGCTATGCTCGTGAACACACCACCTCCCATAGGAGAAGTTTTACAAGGTTTTTCCTTCTTCCTTTCAACAAATGAGGTAGATGGAAGAGTATTATCCACATAACACAAATGAAAAAAGCTAAGATACACTAAATGACTTGCCCAGAGACAGGCAGCTAAAAAGTGATGAAGCAGAATTTCAAACCCAGATCTTCCACTGAATTCCCCAATGAGGGCATTTTCACTAGGCTGCCCCAGGGATGAGGACTATTTCCTGAATATATTCACAGGGTTAAACCATTTCCAGTTAAAAACAAAAACAAAAACAAAACAAGCAAGTTCTAGAGCCTCAACCACTACCAAAAACACACAATACAGTGCTGAAAATCCTAGTTCTTAAAATAATGTGATCTAGTAAACCTTAGGTTGTTATTTACTAACAGGGTAGGAGTTAAGATTATTTAAATACTGATAATTTAAAACAGCATTAACTTAAAACCAACTTTTAAATGATAAAATGTAAATACCTTTACACCAAGATTAAAGAAGAATCGAAGAATGTTCTTATCTAAAAATAAATAACAATAATTACTAAAATCATACATTCAAAAAGGGTTTTTTTTCCCCATTATCCTCAAACAATATAGCTCTGAAGACAATTTTGCCTACTCAAATTGTTTCCTCTAACCTGTAATATGAAATATAGGTAAAAACTGTAATAACCCAAATCAAGTTCTGTTACTGTAAGGTAATTCCAGGTTCAATATGCTTTGTCTGTGCTAACATCTAAGTCCTAAAAGGGCTTAAATTGAGATTTTTATCTGATTAAAATTAATTTTGTGTGAAGGAAATTCAGGTGTTCAGTGTATTTGTTTCTCAACTTCTCCGTGGGGTTTTAAAAATTACGAAATAAAAATGTTGGGGGATAAGAATAAAATCAACATAAACCTAACTCATTGTTAACATCAGAAAGTATTCATTCGACATTAACCAGTTATCCACAGACTCAAACATCAAACCACTAATAAAACAAAATTGTCCACAAAATCCAGGTAAAGAGCATAAAGTCACTGCATTACTCTTTCAATTTTTCTACAGATAGAAAATTCTGCAAACTAAAATTCCTTTTAAAAAAGGCAAACTTAAAAGAAATTCTTAAAAAATACATAGTTATATTCATTCCTCTCATTTTTTTCATGGAAAAATAGGAGTGGTCTCAAAACCCAGTGCAGTGATGAGAAAACTCAGTAATGTTACCTAGTTGGTGACATTATTAAAATTTGACTCAAAATGGTTTTAGGTTGTTTTTGAAAAATGACATACGGGAGGGATAGTTACCAAACATACAAAAACCATATTCCAATCAAACACAAGCTGAAACAAAGTGA
The DNA here is from genome assembly GCF_028749965.1 of Puma concolor. Classification (NCBI taxonomy): domain Eukaryota; kingdom Metazoa; phylum Chordata; class Mammalia; order Carnivora; family Felidae; genus Puma; species Puma concolor. The sequence goes on along the minus strand of NC_141670.1, from coordinate 82,655,151 downwards.
ATGCCTCATAGCCAAATCCTTCTCTCCCTACAGTCAGCCCTTCGGGTTCCTCCTAAGTAACATAACCTCTGACACCTATTCACATTTCCTGCTGAACCCATATCAGTATTTGATAAATAAAATCATTCTGAACTAGGAAAAGGATCTCACCTTTAGGCAGGTCCTCCCCGGTGTGACACAGTGAATAAGGTGGTGCAATGGCTCGATCTCCCTTTTCATTATAAGGAAACCCAGGGTAGAGTGGGTCCTGGTAAAGGCTCAACGTCTGAGGCAAAGGCATCAAGGGCTGGTTAACTGCCTGTATTGACACAGGAACTGGAGAGGGTGTTAAATGAGCTTGGGACACAGCAGAATCAGGTCCAGTAGTCAGAGTCTGTGTCACTGACAAAACAGGAATTTGAGCAGGGACACCTACAAAAGAGAAAAAGGAAGCACAAGCTATAAAAAGGTGAAAATATTTCTCCCTAAAATACAAGTCTACATTAAGCTAAAAGGTAAAGAATGTTGTACAACTAACATAACTGATAAAAAGAGGCGTTTAAGCAATCTTTTATTGATTATTAATTATTAACCTTTTACTTTTTATTAAGCACCTTTTATACCAACTAAGGACCCTCCGAGACACACAGGAGGAAATGAGGCCAGGAAACAAGCCTTGAGTCAATGTCCTCTAATAGTAGCTCTTACAAACATGAGCAAGACACACAGCCTGGCAAAAGGTTCAATGGCTGGGGCAGGGGGAGTATCAAGTGCTGGTCAATGGGAAATGCAAACTGTGACTGTCAGTGCTGAGCAATCGAAGCAACTAGTGGGGACAACCAGCTCAAACATTTTGCTCCTGAGATCCTGAGGGTACATGTCGAATACCAAATTAAACTGGTCTTCCCATGCTAGAAGCAGGGCAAAAGAGAGGATCACAAAAAGCTCTGTGAGGCTCCAAACGCCTAACCCTGCTCTGAGGTCAAGCTATCAAGAATTTGAACTCTGGGGTGCCTGGTTGGCTCAGTCAGCAGAGTGTGCAACTCTTGATCTTGGGGTCACTGAGTTCGAGCCCCATGTTGGAAAAAGATTACTTGAGAAAATATTTTTAATAATAATTTTAAAAGTTTAAAAATAAAGAACTTAAAGTCTCTGACTTGGAAAGCTTTCATTGGCTGGTTCAAGGAACTTTTTAATTCTTATCTAACCTGTTGGTCCGAAAGTTGTAGGTTCACTTGGCCAGGCTGGCACAGTGGCTGGTAAAGAAGGCACCGCAGGAGTTAGATGTACCTCTGGAGAAACTAGAAGGGGAGCTGGATTTGACAAAGACACATGTTCTGCTGGCTTCTTCAAGAGAGGGGGTGGAAAAAGACAAAAGTTCATTTTGCTTAACACTAATTTTAACACCAAATGTACCCTGAGCTGCCTTTTACATAACTACAGCTTCTATATAGATTTTTCTGATCTCAGAAATGAAAAACACAGTAGATAAAATTTCCACACAAATTTAATCCTAACCAAGGATTGCCTACCAAAAGTCACAGAAGACACTGGCAGAGACATAAACAAACTCTAAAGCATCTTAAATAATGCTTTTCAGGAAAGAAAGAAAAATCACTGAAATCATTTTGAAATTCACGAGTTATTTAGAACTGCTCTTCACACACAGATATACCATAAACTGTATGCTTTCTAACGAACATGAAGAATGTTAACTGAGAGGCAAGGAAGGACTAAGAACTTTATTCCTATATTAGACTGAGACCCTCCCTTCTATAAAGTGTTAAAGATTCAGACAACTCTTTAGGAAGTTTTAAAATACTGCAGTAATTTGTAATTTCCCTTCAAAAATCTAATTTTCAAGCCAACCCACCATAAAAATAACACAAGACACCAAATATTAAGTTTATTCAAAATCAATTCACAAGTAAGACTTCTATGTCCAAAATATGGTGACTATAAAAATAACATTCCAGGTGGCACCTGGGAGGCTCACTTAAACACCCTACTCCTGATTTCAGCTCAGGTCATGATCTCACAGTTAGTGGGTTCAAGTCCTGTGCCGCACTCTGTGCGGACAGCTCAGAGCCTGGGGCCTACTTCAGATTCTGTGTCTCCCTCTCTCTCTCTGACCCCTGCCCCTATGCTCTATCTCTAAAAAAATGTTAAAAAATAATTTTTTTAATAAACAACATTCTACAGAGGAATGTCTGGCTGGCTCAATCAGTAGAGTATGTAGCTCTTCAGGTTGTGAGTTCAAGTCCCACACTGTGTGCAGAGATTACTTCAAAATAAAATCTTTAAAGGGGCACATAGGTGGCTCAGTCCCGTTAAGTGCCTGACTGATTTCAGCCCAGGTCATGATCTCACTGTCATGAGATCTGAACCCCACCTCAGACTCTGCACGGACAGCAACCAGCCTGCTTGGGATTCTCGGTTTCTCTCTCAAAAAAAAAAAAAAAAAAAAAAAAAGTCCACAGAAACAGAACATTCTAGACTAAGCAACAAAAGAATTACAGATGAATCATAACTGTACCCAAATTATGACGCCAGAGTAAATCCTCCCAATTTGTTTATTATTTATTTAAGAGAGAGAGAGAAAGAGAGAGGGAGAGAGGGAGAATGGGGGAGAGGGGCAAGAGAAAGAGAGAATGCTAAGCAGGCTCCAAACTAACAGAGGGGCCCTGATGCTGGGCTTGATCCCACTAACCATGAGATCATGACCTGAGCTAAATAAATTCAAGAGTCATATCCTCAAACAACTAAGCCATCCAGGCACCCCTGGGTTTCTTTCTTCTTTGTATGATCATTTAAAAACAGGGGCACCTGGGTGGCTCAGTCGGTTGAGTGTCCAACTCTTGATTTTGGCTCAGATCAGGATCCCAGGGTTGTGGGATCGAGCCCCATCGTCATGGGATTGAGTCCCACATTGGACTCTGCGCTGACAGCATACAGCCTGCTTGGGGTTCTCTCTCTCCCTCTCTCTGCCCCTCCCCCACTTGCTCTTTCTCTCTCAAATAAACATTAAAAAAAGAAGAAAAACCCCACAGAATGAAGCATTCAATGTCAAATTCAACAATGTACTTACTTGCTCTGCAGGTGGGCATTCTAATTTCTTTGACTTTGATGGTGATGAAACTCTTGTACATTTCTCATCACTAACATTCTTTAGAAGCAAAACAAAAGCGAAACTTTATGTCAAAAACCCAAATTCTATGATAATCATGGTTGTCTCTACAGTTCACCCTACCTGCACCTGACTGAACCCTCTCATGACTAAGTATTTTTTCAATTATACCTGGTCTTAAACAGGTAGATAACTTGGCCTGCACATCTTGATCCTATCAAACTATTAGACAGTTTTTACTGGGAACGTGATTTCAAAAATCTCTAAAAATCTCAATCTATACACAGTAATGGAAAGTAAAGCTACTCTCCACCAATTCAGATAGGTGATCATCATGTAGCCTTGAAGAAATGGTTATAATTTGTGAGTGAATTCTCCTCAAGCACTATCATCTTTTCCCAATTTTTTTCCTCTGCTTTTCTACTTCTGTAACACGTAGTTATGAAATGATGAAATCACCTCCAGCTTCTCCTTTTACTTCTTCCTGCTATACTACCCACGATGTTTAAGAAGGAAAAGAGAGGGGCGCCTGGGTGGCGCAGTTGGTTAAGCGTCCGACTTCAGCCAGGTCACGATCTCGCGGTCCGTGAGTTCGAGCCCCGCGTCAGGCTCTGGGCTGATGGCTCAGAGCCTGGAGCCTGTTTCTGATTCTGTGTCTCCCTCTCTCTCTGCCCCTCCCCCATTCATGCTCTGTCTCTCTCTGTCCCAAAAATAAATAAATGTTGAAAAAAAAAAAAAACTAAGAAGGAAAAGAGAGAAAGAAAAGATGCAATTAGTATTTAAAACATTTACCTCCAATGTGCTTGGCTCAGGTTTTTTATCCAAGTGCGAATGTCCATGGACAGAGTCTATAACAGACCAAGATAAAAAAGAAAACAGTATCAACCAGACAGGTCTGGTCTCAGGACAGAATAAAATATGAAGACAGAGCCTAAAGGACTATCTGAACTGTGTTTAGTCAGTGAAAAATGCAGTTTTCAGAATAACATTTAACATGCTTTAGCTTGAGTCAATGTGTCTCTGCAATAGTGGGATACATGACATTATACTGTTTAATGATTTAAAAAGGGTTCTTTCCCAATGTATGACTTTAAGCCAGGCACAGAGCTCTAGCATCTGCTTTCAAATGATGAAATAACATACCTTTATCTTTCCGTTCTTCGGTATCCATTCTCCGCCTGCTTCCTTTTCTATCACTTACATGTGACGATTTTCTCTGGACACATGGGTTGCTACTCTGAGAAGCTGACTGACTGACTGATGAGCTCTTAAAATGAACAAAAACCCAACATTTTGTTTTAAAGATTTACTCACAAATATATGAACAAAAGTCTTGTAATTAATCTTAACTTCATACAGCTGATCAGAAATCTCAATATTCATAGCCCTATGTCTTTGTACTTCCAAAACTACAAAAAAATAGGACACGGGTTCATGTTTAATTAATACAGCAACAGCCGTATTAATAAACCAAAAATATCAGGCAATCAGACCATCGGCCTAAATTAGGAGTGAAACCCCCCTTCAGGAAGTCACCCTTACCAAACCTTCACCTTGCAACCTACACTTACATTCTTTGCACCAAGAACAGCACTCCTCATACCAACCTTCAAAAGCAGCTATTGTAGGGCCACAGTCCTTTGTGAGGGAAAGGAAAAATACCCAAGTGCAAATTAGCAGATACAGTACACTAGGATTCTTACCACTGAAAATGATGACCATCAGCAAACTACTTAAGCTCTGCATGCAAGCCAACCTTCTAACTGGTGAAACAAAGGGACTGGAGTAAGTCAGGTTTCCAAGCTAACCTATCACTGAAGTCCTTTCCTCCTCTAGCTCTTTGTGAATAAATGTTGCACACAGCTGAGAATAGGATCTCAGCCCTCTGTGGCAGGAGTTTTCTAGAAGACAAACCTGAGTCACTATCAAATCCAAGACAGGTCAACAGGTCTTAAAATGGTGAGTATGACAACCCATTTTAATAACCAAAAAATTTCAATTTATTCCATCGCATTTACAGTTGTATTTTTATCATTCACTAACAACAGCAACAAAAAAAAAAAAAAAGAAAGAAAAGAAAAAACTAGGAGTACAAGCTTAAATGATTTGTACTTTTTTTATTATCTAAATGTTATGTTATGGGAAAATAACATCTATCACATTGGAGACAAATATACTTAGATATAGACCACGCCTAATGCACACACAGATTTGGGCACATCTTCCAATAACTAAGCTCCAACCCCTGTGCCAGACTGAACTGCTATTCCAGATTAGTGGTTTTCAACTGAGCATCTGATACTTCTAAAGGATTCCACAGAGGTCAGAGGACAGAGAATGGAGTGTATGATGCTTTAATATTTTATACTGGTATACCTGGTAGCCTCCTGTAACGTTCTATTTCATTTGTTTAATCCATCGTTAAGAAAAAAGTGCCCAACCACCATTCTGAATCACACAGCGCTTGGTACTACTTACCAATATTTAAAAGACCACAGGCACAGGGCTACCACTACTTCCAAACTGAATTGGTTACCTTTCTCTCTATGCTGCCAATGAACCCTCCTCACAGAGCATTTTACTTCACTCTCTAGGAGAACTATTTTTCCTTCTGACTCCCCCAAAAGAATGAAGAAACCCAAGGGTAAGAGAACATTTCTTTCATCAGAGGGGTATTCATCATAGCCCAGCATCTGACACACAGAGCAAGGGCAAAGCCACAGGGTTACATATAGCAGCACCTCCCAACAGCCAATACTCTGACAACTCTTCTTGGATATATTAGGTCCTGGTGTATTTAGTAAAGGACACTGAAGAGTTTCCTGATTTTATAGATGTATCTTTTTTACTGAATGTGAACATCTATTGCATAACTAACAGAATAAATATATTCTGTTTTGGTTCAGGAGAAAATACTAAACTAGAAGTGAGCTAACCAATTTACTTGCATCAACTCTGCCAACAACTAGTAATATCTTCAGACCTCATCTTCTTCATGAATAATGTAAAAAGGAAGGGCAACTAAATGATCTTTAAGGTACCTTGCAGTTTAAAAATAACTAGTCTACCATTAGAAACTATGGTTTCATATAAAAACTGTATTAAGGACAGACTTCTAAACAACTTTTAAAATCTCTTTTTATACATACGGAAAGGGCTGGGAAAGCCTGTTCATCTCTGTTCTGAATCTCGTAGAGTAAACGAGATTCTTCTATAGCTTGCTTCTCTCTGCGCTCTTCTGGGGAGAGGCCAAAATAGTTAGATTCTCGACTCGTGTGATCAAAATCCTCAGCTCTCTCACGATCAGGTTTTCTGTCAAATAAAACATTGTCATGAAAAAAAAAAAAAAAAGACAAAATGTTTGAGTACCTAAAATAACCTTTTTTGCAATACAGTATTTGACTAACTTAGCTACACTACGATATTACAGAACTTTTGATGGCCTAATAAATGTTCAGTAAATGGAAATTCCTGTAGCTCATGCTACATGTCAAGAAGACTAACAACAGGGGAAAAAAAAAGAAAAATATAACTCACTTCTAAATGATACAGAAATAATTGAGATTTTTTTTTTCTCTTTTCATCAGGGCAGAAATTTAAACACTTATATATACTCTTTATGCCATATTCCAATACTTTCATAGAATTTACTTTTAAAAGAAAGAGAAAGTTATTAGTTTAAAACTCAAGAGCACTCTCATTTTCTGTACTAAGGGAAACATTCAAAGCAGACACCAGGACCATCTCCCGCTTTTTGGATGATACTGAAGAGAAATAGAAAGCTGAAAAGAATAAAAATTAAAATACACCCAACTAGATACTAACTGCAAATAAGACTACCATCACCTCATTTGGAAGTCTCGTCCAAGAAGGATGACAAAAAATACACAAGTAGTTTAATAGCCTATAACGTAACTCTAATGTGTTTATATGGCTTATAACTATTATAAGCAGTATGAATACTATTTCTACCATGTCAAATAGTTCCACAATAGTGGAAAATGAAAATCCAAAACCTACAGGAAAAACACACTGTCACAATACAAAAACATATAACTTCCTTTAAAGAGTGAGGACACAATGATACCATCTCATTTTTTTTATGTCCAAAATTACGAATAGCCTTTTCATGTCTTCAGATAGTCCCACTTAAAATCACACCCTAATTCCAATAGGGCAGATGTCAATCCCAATTGGGAGGCAGAGGAGCAAATGTGGACCTTCATAATCTTAGTTAAACCAGTCTTTCTCATATCCCAGAGAGGATTCAGCACATGCTGCAACATCTCTGGAAAGCTAACACTACCCTTATTACACTGTGTCCCATCACCCAAAACTGTCCATCTCACCCTCACCCACCACACAGCAAAAATCAAATCCTTCCTATTTGCATTTTGCTAAAGAAGAGATACCCAGCAATGACATTATTCCTTTTCAGCACTTGCACAATGAAAGCATCCATGTCAATCCTAGGTTTCTATTATATTTTATTATCTCCAAAGGAAGAGACCAATATCAGTAAGAAATGAAAAAGTGAGGTCTCACATCCAACATTACAATTATAACTTCTTTTATTCTATAAAAGAATTCAAAACGAATGTGTTAAATATAAGAAAGTCAAGATAAATCAATGGGCTTAAATCAATTGGACTATTAGTTATAAAATTCCATACTTTAGATTTTTTAATTATACAGAATTATTATTATTATTATTATTATTATTATTGAGTATTCAATCATCAGCAGTCTCTACATTTGTGTTAGTATACTAGTAAAATTCACCCTCACAACCACAGTGGAGAAGGTATACTAACTGCAAATACAACAGGCTCCTGTCATCAGTCAAATGTTAAAAATTCTTTGAAGCTTTATATCTATAAATCACCCACTGCCTTCTCCTATGAAGTGTTATAATCTACAGCTAACACATTTAAAAAAAAAAAAAAAAAAAGATCCTAATAAGACAAAGACATTTCACAATTGGTTATTCTACCAATTCCTAAGAGATTGGATACAACACGAGAAACACACCGGACATAAATTCAATCTGTAGTAAATAAAATCATACAGTTAGTTATTTAGTAGTGTATGTGTATTTTCTTTAATATTTAAAACACTGAAGAGTATCTGTGTTCAAGGGGAAAAAAATCCTTCTCAACTCTACTAAAAAAGTGAGAATTTTATTAAAGGAAAATCTCAATTCTGCCTATGACATTCCTATATTTACTTCATATTTTTAGGTTTCCAAAGTTAATATTCAAAATAAGTTAGTCCTCTGAAACACTTTGCCTGCTTTGAATAAGAAGCTATTGGATGTTAATGGAGTCTAATGTCCAAACAACAAACTTCAGCCACAACTACTTGATTAATGGCTCCAATTCTGTCTGTGGGGAGCAATAACCCACGAGGAGTCCTGAATGTCCTGACACATTATTGCTGGGTTTGCCAAGAATTCAAGGCCCTGACTACTCCTTGCCGAGGGCAATTCTCAGGACTGTGTGTGTATGACTAACCTTTAGGGATGAAGTAACATCTTCAAGGATTTTTTTTAAATGAGTTTTTTATTCTTTGTTAACGCTTATTTATTTTGAGAGAGAGCACACGCATGCAGGCACGGCCGGGGCAGAAAGAGAGAGAATCCCAAGCAGGCTTCGCACTGACAGCTGGATGCAGGGCTCGATCTCATGACCATGAGGATCATGACCTGAGCACACCTGAGCCAAAATCAAAAGTCAGACACCTAACCGACTGAGCCACCCAGGCACCCCTCTTCTGAATGATTTTTAATCATTTGTTCTCATTAGAACTTTTGGAAAGTTGACTATGAATATATACCTACTTTTTACAAATACATAAAGTATCCCTGCAGGGATACACAAGAATCTGCTAACACAGGATGGCCTCTGCAGAACGAAACTAGATCACTGGGAAAATAGGAATAGGAAGAATTATCAAATAAATAAACTTTTGAATGTTTTGGACTTTGAACAATATAATTTCCTACCCCTAATAGTTTGTTAAACTAAAAAGAAAAATGTTAGAGACTTGAAGTAGTGGTGTTTTTTTATGATTAAACTGTGCTTTTGTAATTCAAATCCTAAACCTTGGTACCTGTGCATATGACTTTACTTAAAAATAGAGTCATTGAAGAAGTAATCAAGTTAAGATGAGGTCATACTAGGGTAGGGTGGGCCCTAAATGCAAAATGACTGGTATCCTTATTAGAAGAGAGACAGACACAGAGGGAGAACTGCATGTGATGATAAAGGCAGAGGAGTGATGCATCCATAAACCAGGGAACACCAAGGACTGTAGGCAACACCACAGAGAGGAACATGAAAGAGATCCCATTCCCCCCCCCCCCCCCCCCCAAGCTTCAGAAAGAACATACACCTACTGACAACTTGATTTCAGACTTCTAGCCTCCAAGACTGAAAATAAACTTCTGCTGTTAGGACACCTGGGTGGCTCAGTCAGTTGGGCATCTGACTATGGCTCAGCTGATGATCTCACAGTTTGTGAGTTCAAGCCCCACATGGGGCTCTGTGTGCACAGCAAGGAGCCTGCTTGGGATTCTGTCTCCCTCTCTGCCTCTTGCCCAGTCCCTCCCTCTCTCTCTCAAAAATAAACATTTAAAAAAAAAATTATGATCCTTAAAGCCACCCAGTTTGTGGTACCTTGCTATAATAGCCCCAGAAAACTAAGAGTGTATTTGTAATGTCAGCCTAGGAACCTACAACTGTCTAGAAGATGTTACATAAGCTGTCTTTAATGACAAAAAGTTCAGTATATTCCCAAGAAAGGGGAATGCCCAAAAGCTAAAAATAAAGGAACTTCAAACCAGAGCTAGATACATAAGCTGATGCTCTAACTGTTCAGGCAACTAGGGATAGGAGGTTTGGAATGGGTAAGGCATTGGTCACAGCAACCTAGGAGGGCTCCAGCATCCACAAGACACACGACCACGTTTGCATGAAAAGGACAGCCTCAACTTAAGACACATCCTCTCAAAGTTCCTCCAACGGGCTATAAACTACTCCACAAAAAGGCAGATTAGGGAAAAAATAAAATCCACTGCACAGGAAAATTATGATCCTGAAGTTCATCTGTCTCCGGACATTCAGTCAGATTGCTAATATTCATGATTACATTTACTTACAAAACTTGTAGCCCCATTCAATATGAGACACATTACCAGACAACCCAACCTTATCAGAACTAAACCAACCATTTTGGTTAAGTTCCTATATAAAGAGTATATAAAGGGAACATCCCCACCCAAGGAATAGGAATACAATTTGAAATTCAACATTTAACATATTACAAGCTACCAGAAAACAACTAAGTGCAAGAGTAAGATTTGGCTACAATAAGGTCTCCCAAGTCATTTGAAAAAAGTTATTCAAAACTAAAGATGCCTTACCTTCAAATTACTTAGACTTATCTGAAGAGAATTAGGTAATTCTAATAAATTAGAATAAAAATCTAAAAGAACTAAAATCTTCACATGGTATTTTACCAACAATACTTTTAATATACTATAGACAAGTAAATGAACAAAAAGTTGCAAATGTTTAAACTCACGTAATTTAGCACATAAAAGAAATGCCTCTCAATTTATATTTCTCTTGCATTCAGGAGGTTACCTTATGATCTGTGAGGGTGTCCTATTAAGATTTTTGTGCTCATTGGAGGGTTTCTGAGACTGTGACCCTGCAGAATGACTAGAGAATGCATGTGGTCTTATTCCTGAAGGATGCTGGAGTCGAGGAGGTAGTGCTGATGGAGCTTTTATTGGCTTGCTTTGATTCTTTGGCCCTCTGTAATCCATGTCTGTGACAAGAAGCCAAAATACCTCATCATTTTCCTATAATAATAATTAAAAAAAAGCCCAAGTACCATCACCCCTCCTCCAAAGAAAGATTAATTGGACATAATCCTAACCAGAGTGGAAATTCTGTCCAGAAGTAGGTTTTCTCATCTTCTTCCCTGACACGGTGTTCCAGCTTTCTGAAGGAGGTGGTTTGAGATTCTTCGGGGAGTGTCTTCAAAAGAAAGAAAAAGACTTATTATTTTCTTTTAATGTTTATTTACTTTGAGAGCAAGAGAGAGAGAGAGAGAGTTGCACGCATATAGAGGAAGGGAAAGAGAGAATCCCAAGCAGGCTCTGCGCTTCAGCACAAACCCAACACAGGGCTTAATCTCATGAATCATGAGATCATGACCTGAGCCAAAATCAAGGAGTCGAATGCTTAACCAACTGAGCCAACCGGGAGCTCCAGAAAGACTTATAATAACATAATATTCCTAGAAAGAAGATCAATTTTTAAGTATTCTGCATAAATATTTTCAATTTATGGAAGATTTTAGTTTTATAGTTTCTTAGATTAAAAATTAACGTACAAAGCATTTAGCAATCCTAAATTCTAGTCAACTAAGATGACATAAATCAAAAGCCTATTTTCCAACCTAAAAAACTAAAGACTAAAAAGCTTTAATCACAATCTAAGCAAAAGATCAGATTAAAAAGGAATGATTGTTTATTCTGTTAGATGTGATGATAGTGCTATAGTTAAGGTAGGGAGGAAGGAGTCCTTACTATGTGAGAGAAACACATAAGCATGTTAAGTGTCTATAAGAAATGGTGTGGTGACGGGGATTTGCTTTAAAATATTCCATCCCATTCTCACTTTTAAAAAGGGGGCGGTTAGGGAGAACAGATTAGAAAAGATTACCAAATGCTGTCAGTTGCCGAAACAGGGTGATGCTTACACTGGGGTTCACTGTACTGTCTTTACATTTGTGGATTTGAAATTTTCCATAGTAAAGTTTAGGTGTGATTTATTACCCTTTTTTCTAATAAAGACAGCAGCAACTGAAACGAAAGGTGCTGTGAGACTGTGGCAGCAAGTCAGCCACAGTATTTCACTACTCCATATGACATTTACTGAAAACTAACTACATGCAATGCAGTGTTAAATGAAAATTAGAAATGAACATTGGCCCCTGTCCTCCAATGCTCCCCACTTTACAGTTACAATTTATAGCCAATTTCCCAAACTGCCTTTGTGACAAATGGCACATCTGAAACTGTAAGCAAAACAAGTTTTTAAAATGTTAACACACAAAACACAAAATTTAAACTCAAACTGCTGTTTCATAAGATCTAAACAAATCCATTTCCTACTAAGAGGCAGTATTTTTGACTGTATTTATAAACACACAGGGCCATTTAGAATTCCTCATGACTTAAGCTAAATGGAAGAGACCGTAAATGTCTTAGCTGAAGAGTAGTACATACTTCTTTCCAAGTTCTTCGACCAAAACTGGGCCATTCTCAGAGTGAACCCCTTGAAAGTCTGCATTAGAAAATTTTCCATTGTGATCCAACCTAACCTGTTGAACAATTCCAGAAAGAAGAAATCAGTCACCCGCTTCCTTTGCGTTAGTGATCACCTTTTAAGTTTTTATCATTTTCAATTAGAGAGATGACGACTATACACTGTTAAAAACAAAACCAAGTTCAAAAGGGTACACCACAAATAATATTTCTCTGACCTCCCAGGCCTCTGTAGCTCTAGCTAAAATAAAGACTTTTCTTTGTGTACACTTCCAAAATTTTATGAACTGTTTTTGCAAGTAATTCAGGGAGAAGCAAGAGCACAATCAAGGCAGCATGTCCTGGTTCTGAACAAAGGACTATAGCACTGCACACACCAGGATTCTAGGCCCATCTTTTTTGTACTTACCAGCAATATGACCTTTGGCAAGATACTTATGCTTCAGTGTCCTCCCATGCAAAATGGAGCTAATAATAGTACCTACATCACTCATGGAGATGGAATGAGGCACATAGGATATACAGAATGGACACTAACTGCAACTTTGCACACAGCAACCACTCTATGAATGAGAGCAACTATTATTTTAATTACTACTGTCTTACTTTTCCAATATTGACAATGTATAACTGAGACCTTTTTGCCCTCTAAAAATAGATCCATCCCATGTTATCTAATATACAACTGTATTACCCAATAGCAATCTGTGACCAGAGAAAGCCTTTCAGTTTCCTCCTATAGTCAAACGACACTCAATGAACAGGGCTGATCACTGCACTAAAGCCCAATGTACAGCAGCTTCAACTTAACCTTTTTTTTTTTTTTAACTATATCAAAATCCTAAAGCTGAGGTTTCATTATTCATTAAGCACAAAAGGACCCTTTGCCTTCCTCTCTTCAAGAGTCTAACAATAAAACATATCTTTCTGAAGTTAATTTGTACCAAAAACTTAAACTACATCTTATATGCTTGAGTATAAATGCACCTTTGAGTCATAGCAAAACAGTTTCCAAACAGATTTCAATTAAATTTTACCTGAAATAGTCTAGTAGATATAGAAACAAAATACTCTTAAAAAAAAGCAAGTATCTGCTTAGCATCTACTTTACAAACAGCATGTATTTTACTAAAACCAACTGCAACCTCAAAGGAAATATGCATGATTTAAAACAATGAGTAACAGTTTTAGTGATGCAGCATAAGATAAGCATTCTTCTCTGTTAAGGAGGAGTGAGAAGGGAAGGAGGAGCCCTAAACCCTAGATTTACTCTTTTGGTTTTTTCCAAATCACTGTAACAAAAAATTCCACAATTCTGTTCTGTGATTATACCACATTTCTGACAACTCCGTAAGGAAGAACCTAAATGAATCATATCTTCTTCTTCCACTTTCAAATACCTCAGAATCAGAACACTTTTACAACTTCTTAAGATAGATGGTCTTTGATGCTGGTAATCCTGGTCAACTGGCTTTTTACAAACTACTTTACCACACAGGAAATGAGTGTTACCTCTACAAGGAAAAATGTTTGTCAATGGCTATTTTAAAGTAGTTTGTAAAAGGCAACACTTTTCAATGAAAACCATATTTTTACGAACATTATCTTCAAATAGTATTTGGTAATTTCTTTTTTTTTTTTTTAAATTTTTTTTCAACGTTTATTTATTTTTGGGACAGAGAGAGACAGAGCATGAACGGGGTTGGGGCAGAGAGAGAGGGAGACACAGAATCAGAAACAGGCTCCAGGCTCTGAGCCATCAGCCCAGAGCCTGACGCGGGGCTCGAACTCCCGGACCGCGAGATCGTGACCTGGCTGAAGTCGGACGCTTAACCGACTGCGCCACCCAGGCGCCCCAATATTTGGTTATTTCTATCACCAAATAGTATATAGGTTATTTCTGTCTTGGAATTAGCATTTTTTCATAAACAAAAACAGTAAAGGAACCTTGGAAATTACCCAGAGTTTCTCCAGCCTTGGCATTACTGACACTAGACTGGACAAGCGTTTGTTGGGGGCTTGGGGGGATGCCCTGTGCACTGTAGGATGTTTGGCAGTATCCCTGGCCTCTACCCAGTAGATGTCAATAGCACCTCCCCAGTTGTGGGACTACAAAAATTGTCTTCGAACATTATCAAATACACAGTGAGGATTGCAAAATCACTCTAAGTTAAGAACTGATATAATCCAAATTTCCCCTTTTCCAATCCGCTACTTAAATCCAGAGCAATAGTTTATTCAAAGTAAATGGCATGTTTTCACTCATATGTGGATCTTGAGAAACTTAACAGAAGACCATGGGGGAAAAGAAGGGGGGGGGAGTTACAGAGGGAGGGAAGCAAACCATAAGAGACTCTTAAATACACAGAACTGAGGGTTAATGGGGGGGGTGGGGGAGAGGGGAAAGTGGGTGATGGGCACTGTGGAGGGCACTTGCTGGGATGAGCACTGGGTATTGTATGGAAGTCAATTTGACAATAAATTATATTAAAAAAAAAAGTCAATGCCAAAACTTCCTTACTATTCACTCTTTTCTCAGTCTAACATAAAACCATTATGTATCTATCAAAATCTTCCCAGATGACTTCCATAAAACTGACCTGTAATGTCAAGTTCAAATCAATTTTGGTAATTTGCCAACTATAATGAAACTATCTAAAAATCTAAAGTGCTATTGCTGCTTCTTTCAAACAAGTAATATCAAAGACTGACATTGTTCTTAAAGATCATGTGATGGGACACCATCGACATACACACAATTTTTACAACGTATTCTAATGGATCAAAAAGCTAAATATTTACAACTATTAAAATGTGTATGTGATAAAATATCTTCTAAAATCTCCAATTAACAACACATCAAACTTGAGCTGTTTTCTTAGATCCTATTAGAATAAGATTTCAAGTAAAATCTTTTCTTCCTGTACATAATCACTTACTTGGCATTTATCTCCAACTTCATACTGTAAGCCAGCAGCAATGGAATAATCACGTTTTTGTTGAGCTGTAAACAATATCAGAATATCAAGTTGACTTATTTTCAAATGCCACAAAGCAAATTTATGAAAAATACACAGATTTTTTTTAACTCACCTTGCTTAGACTTCAGCCAAATTTCATATTCCACATTTCTATAGACTGCTGGATTAAGTGACTTAAGAACCTTTCTTGACAAAGGAAGGCTAGGAGAGTTCCCATTGTCTTTCGGGTGCTAAACAAAGTGAGGAAGTCCAATCAACACAGAAATGCTTTTATTTTTTTTTTATTTTTTTTATTTTTTTTTATTTTTATTTTTTCAACGTTTATTTATTTTTGGGACAGAGAGAGACAGAGCATGAACGGGGGAGGGGCAGAGAGAGAGGGAGACACAGAATCGGAAACAGGCTCCAGGCTCTGAGCCATCAGCCCAGAGCCTGACGTGGGGCTCGAACTCACGGACCGCGAGATCGTGACCTGGCTGAAGTCGGATGCTTAACCGACTGCGCCACCCAGGCGCCCCAACACAGAAATGCTTTTAAAACACTTTTGAGATACGTACAAGAGTAAAATCAAATAAAGAAGAAAACTTACAAAATTAGGAAGCCTTATTACACTTTGTCAACTTCAATTTAAATTTAACAAGATTTTTAATTAAAAAATAAAAAATAAACTAGGAAGCCACCAAAATTTTTCTCACAGTCAGATGATCCTGACTCCACTGAAAATGTTAAAAAAAATTAAGACTAAATTCATGTACTTATATGGAAGAACTAGTTAAAACCATTAAGAAAAATACCTGATCACTTGACAAAGGTTTAACTCCATTCACATCATTAGCGGTGGTAGTTTTACTCCTACAAAGAAAGAAATATAACCTTAATTAAAAGTACAAAAGTATGTTTATGCAATTAACATATCCTAACCTCATATAAACATCTCCAAAGTCACAGTTATGTTCCAAAAAGTTAAAGCTATATTCCAGTGAGCTCCTAAAAAGTCTCAGTATAAAGGTGTATTTATACACATACATACATATGTGTGTATGTATATAAGTCAAAAAGTTTTTTATCAGTAATTCTTTTTTTTAAATATTTATTTTTGAGAGAGAGACAGAGACAGCACACAAGCGAGCAGGGGACAGGCAGGGAGACAAAATCTGAAACAGGATGTAAGCTCTGAGCTGTCAGCACAGAACCCTACGTGCCCATGCGAACTGTGAGATTATGACCTGAGGCCAAAGTCAGATGCTTAACCAACTGAGTCACCCCGGTGCTCCTCAATAAGTCTTATTGTATGGCTCAATCAAAAAAACAAAAACAAACAAAAAACTGTTAAATTTAGGTGCATAGAAAAGTTCAGTTTATAAAAACATTCAATGTAAAAATGTCCTTTTAATATACAGATGAGGCTCCATTAAACAAAATACTCCACAGCAATCTAATGAGAGCAGACACAAACTAAATTTAGTAATCAGTGTGTTAAATGCTGATAAGTGCTATCTATGGGGTGGGGTGGGGGCCAGGTAGCAGAAGTGATAGTTTTGACACAGGCTCAAATAATAAAAATTAAATAAAAATAATAAAAAATGACTTGCTGAGATGCCTTTTTGAATAAAGAATTAAAGGTGATGAGACAGCAAATCATATGGCTATTTAGTATTCCAAGCAGTATTCCAAGCTGTTTCAGGAGAACAGCAAGTGGAAAGACCCTAACGTGGCCAAGAGACTGGCAAAGCTGGAATACAGTGATGGCAGGTCAAATGGGAGATGAGACGAGAAACTACTTACAGTCTTCTGTCCTACATTTCCTCCTTAGTAAATCAATCTCTAGTCTTCAGAACAATCTCCAAATGTATGCCCTCAGCAATATTTAACAGACCCCAATCATCTTCAGTCTAGACTAAAAAAAAAAATCACCGACAATTTCCACTACTTCAGGACTAACCAATATGAATGTGAAAAGAATCCAGGCACAAGAGTATAGTGACATCCTTGGTCTTTCCTCCTTATTACCAAGCTATGCCAATCCAATCTATGCCACAATTATGTGGCATTCTTCTTTAATTGAAGCCTTGTCCTCCTTAAGTCAGACATAATACAAATAAAAAAGTATTAGCAATGCAACAAAAAGTTAATTTAAAAAAGGCTTCCATGTTCCAAGGGCTACACTAGCACAGTATAAAAACATTGTGCATTACAATAATCACACCTTTTCTTGTAAACTCCAACATACTACCCTTAACTCCATACTTCATAATTCATCTGCCATATCAGACCCAACTGTTGCTAAAACTATTAGCAGCAACCAAAGGGCATGTGCCGAAGTCCCTAAGTCCCTCCACACCAACCACAAACAATAAGTTATAACAAGCTAGTCATTCTCTCCCTCAACTTCCCCTATGTTCAATGGCACATCCTAATCAGACAGCTGTCACGTTAAATGACAGAGCAGAACTTCCATTTGTTCAAGTTAATTAGCCTATTCTAAAATTAAATTTACCATAGCAGACACAGATTCTAACATCATTTCCCTCTTACAAAGAAATGGTAGTCAATCAAGTTTTCCGACAAGAGTCAGAAAAACATAATTCAACAAATGCCTGGAATTTCAGATAAAAGGGGATATATTTTAAGGGGTGCCTGGGTGGCTCAGTCGGTTAAGCATCGACTCTTTAATTTCGGCTCAGGTCATGATCTCAGGATTTGTGAGATCAAGCCCCATATCAGGCTCTGCACTGACAGCATGGAGCCTGCTCGAGATTTTCTCTCTCCCTCTCTCTCTGCCCCTCCCCTGCTCATGCACATACTCACTCTCTCTCAAAATAAATAAACGTAAAAGAAAAAAAAAAAGATATATAGAAGTATTTAATGAAGAATTAGATATCCTAAGTCATAATTTCATTTATTTCTCTAGTTTTACAGTATATAACACCAAATAGGATTTTTTTTAACATTTATTTATTCTTGAGAGACAGAGAGTGAGCATGAGCAAGGGAGGGGCAGAGAGAGCCAAAGCAGGTTCTAGGCTGTGAGCACAAAGCCCAATATGGGGCCCAAACTCATGAACCATCAGATCATGACCTGAGCCAAAATCAAGAGTCAGCCACTTAACCGACTGAGCCACCCAGGCACTCCCCCGGCACCGCCTTCTTTTTCTCTTTTTCAAGTAGGATACCTTCATACTCTCGCATACTAGGAATAATATATTTTTAGCTCTACTAGGAATTGAATACAATAGGTTCTTATAAAATACACAGTAAATGTCTTAATATTATCGATAAAAACTAATGAATGTTGAACACAGTATCTAGCAATTACGCTATACACTTTACACATTATTTCATTTAATTCTTACAAA
This sequence comes from Puma concolor, assembly GCF_028749965.1. Lineage (NCBI taxonomy): Eukaryota > Metazoa > Chordata > Mammalia > Carnivora > Felidae > Puma > Puma concolor. The sequence continues at coordinate 82,636,369 of NC_141670.1, read as the reverse complement.
TTCCCTCCTTCAAGGAAATACTAATATATCCTAATTTTATAGCTATAGAATTAGGACCTGCTAGTGAATTTAAGTAACTTGCCCGAGGTCTAGTTAGTTGGCAGGAAGCCAGGACTGAAACCAGGTTTGGCTGTCCACAGCCCCAAGCTTTTAATCACTACCCTAATATATCCCATCATCCTGCATGGAAAAAAAAAAACCACCTCAGAGACTCCAAGTTAAAAGATGCTTGTTCACCCCTCTTTCTCTCTCCTCCCCCTCTCATGCTCTCTCTCTCTTAAAAATAAACATTAAAAAAAAATTTCTTTTAATAAAAAAAAAGGGGGGGCACTGGGTGGCTCAGTGGGTTAAGCATTCAACTCCGGCTCAGGTCATGATCTCGTGGTCCTTGAGTTCAAGCCCCGCTTGACAGCTCAGAGCCTGGAGCGTGTTTCAAATTCTGTGTCTCCCTCTTTCTCTCTCCTCCCTGGCTCATGCTCTCTCTTCTCAAAAATAAATAAATGTTAAAAAAAAAAAAAGATGCTTGTTCACAACCTAAACAGAGGTATTATTCAGAGCTGTTCACATACTTATACCCCAACTTGGGACCTTTATTATCCAAAAAAGAAAAAGAAAGGCGTTAGAATCTAAGTTAAAAAAACAAGAAAAGAAAGTCAAGGAGGGGAGCTTGGGTGGCTCAGTCAGTTAAGGTCCTGGATGACCTCACAGTTTGTGAATTCGAGCCCCATGTCAGGCTCCACACTGACAGCACAGAGCTTACTTGGGATTCTCTCTCTCCCTCTCTTTGCTCCTCCCCTGCTCTCTCTCTCAAAATAAATAAATAAATATTTTTTTTTAAATATGCTAAAGAAAGTCAAGGAAATAAAAAATGGCTCTTTTGCATCACTGGATACGTAAACAATTACCTGGTTAACCTTAAAATTTTACATTACACACACTATAAATCTATTCTACACATATACATCTAGATTATGTAGAAATAAAGCCTAGCAGCCAAAACATCAACTTCAAAAACAATCCCGTAATAGAAATTAGATAAAATCAGTGGCAGGAAAAAAGAAACTGGGACTGCAGGTTGCTGTATTTCAGGAATACCATTCATAATATCTCTATATGTGAGGCAAATCCATGCAGAAACATTCGTTGAACTGTTTCTTTGTATGGCACTATAAAGACATTTTAGGACTTAAATTCATTCTTACTTGCAACTGTCATCCTCTGAATCTGATACTTCACTGTTGTTTTCATCAGCTACTTCAGAGGTGTCTAGCCCCATCAAAATTTTACTAACATCAGTTTTAAACACCTTTTCATACAGCAATTCATAAAGGAGAGCTGCAATTAATAAGAGAAATATTATGCAACACTAATTTTATGTTTTAACATAAAATTGACAATGTCCATTGCCCAGGCCTCTAAAATCCTAACTATGCACCTGTCACACTTTATGATTAATAACACAATTTAATCAGGAAGTTATCTAGAGAGCAACTAGAATTTCTGTCTGTGCTATTAATTCAAAATCATTACATAAGATACTGCCATTTTTAAAACAACACAAAAGGGTATCATAAGTGTAAAACAAATATGACAATAAAAGCTAAACATGCATACTGAGCAACTGCTACATTCCATGCACTGTGTGAAGCCTCTATGTATGGTCATATTTAATAGCCCAGCAGTCTAGTGTTATTATTCTAACTGTACAGGTGAGGAAACTTGAGAATATGAGATGTCACACAACGTGCCCAACCTTAAGAGACTCAGATACTGGATAGAAAACATTTCACAAGGGACTCAAAAAATAAATGTATTCTCAGCAGTCACTGAAGGAAAGAACTATATTCAGACAACTTTTTTGCTTTTAAAAAAACCCTCCAGGAACCACTGAAATATTTATTACCAAATACTTAAAAACAAATTACACATGGCATTTAGGACTCTCATTTGGTTATATCGCAGTGATCTTTATGAAATTAAAAATTCATCAACAGGTGCCCACCCTTTAAATGAGTCGCCAAAAAGACCACCTTCTCACAGATCACCTTTCTTCTGCCCCTGATTATCATTCAAACCACAGGCACTGACAAGTACAGGTAAGGTAGGCTCCAGGAGCTATCCTTCCTAAAGCTGAAATGTTTAAATTTTAACCAGCTGGAAGAGAAGCACACAGCCCAAGATACAAATAGACTTTCAAATCTCAAAACAGATCAATCAATTTTAAAAACTGCACTACACATATCTTTACTGGTCACGACTAGCTTAAGAACAGAGGAAAGAGCTGCTACAGGCCCAGCATTGCTGCTCTGTGTGAGTGAGGTGCACTTCATCAGACAGATGGATAAAGGAAATAAAGGTAAAAAGAAGAAAAAAACTACTAAAGCGGTGACTCTCCACTGGGGAAGGAGAGGGGATTTTATCCTCCTAGGAAATATCTGGCAAAATCTGGACAGATTTCTTTGCTTGTCGCAATGGGAAAGAGAACTCTCTACACAGCATATGCCAAGGACACTACTAAACATCTCATAATGCACACAACAGCTCCGACAGAGTTATCTGACCCAAAATGTCAATAGTGCCAAGGTTAAGAAACCCTGCTTGCTCTAGAGCCAAAACAATCAAATGCTTGATTTGTTCACTTAGATTTTCAAGGTCTACACTAACAACTTTAAAAATGCATACAAATCCTTATTACTGAAATGAAAGACTGCAAGAAAGAAAGAACTTCATATTTACAGGTTGAACTCAAGCTACTAGCTCCGTTTTTTCCTAGTCAAACAAGTTTTTAATAAAATATTAACATTTTTGCTAACCTGAGATTCTTCGTGTATCTTTTTATACAACAAAACAGAGTATATTTTCTTTGACTTGTCTGCATTGACTAGATAGCCTACAAATATAACTTCCCATACAAGCACAAGGGTGATACTTACATTGACACATTGCAGAGTTCTCTTTATACTTTATGGGATAGACAATATCATAATGATTTCCATTTGAAAAACACAGTAATACCTGAAAGGGAAAAATTAAAGACACCTTTTAGCCCTTCACATATGACACTTACATAGCAACTTATACCTCCAATTTCTCTTACTAGTAAATAATTTCCAAATAGAAGATGATTATTTTAGAAGCAACCTAAACCTCCAAGTTGGTCAATTATGGTACATCCAATGCTGAAATGTTACACAGCCATTAAATTAAAAAGTTCTTAATGATGGGGAAATGCTTATAGGATACAAAAACTGGACACAATACATGAAAACAACATGATTTCAACTATTTAAAAAGACCATTAAAAGACTTTAAGAAATATTAAATACTCCAAAACCGTATTAAAATGCTTACCTCTAAGAGGCACAATCAAAAGTTCAATTTTTCTGATGTTTAACATTTTTCTTTTAATGTTTGTTTATTTTTGAGAGAGCAGGCAAGCAAGAGTAGGGGAGGGGCAGACAGAGAGGAAGACAGAGGATCTGAAGCAGACTCTGCACTGACAGCAGCAAGCCTGATGCAGGGCTCAAACTCACAAGCCAGGAGATCATGACCTGAGCCAAAGTCAGACACTTAACTGACAACCACCCAGGCACCCTGATGCTTTACAGTTTTAAATGCTTTCTAGTCAACTACTTACACAAGGAGAAATACACACTGATTTTGATTAGATTATGTCATGATCCAAAACTTGGATTGGAAAGGCCAAATCCAGAGCCAAGAAACTCCAAAGTCCTTTTTAAAAAGGCAGCATTTCGCTCAATTCTCCTCCCCCTTACCACCATTAGCATGATGACAAAACACTTCAACTTGGCTTGGATGATTCCAAAACAGGTAATTAAAACAAAGTTCTTTTAATAATGAATCGATTGAGGTTTTTTTCTTTCTAGGCTCACATAAATTTTCAGTTGTTTCCAGTCTGTGACTAGATATTAACACGTAGGCCAGTAAATTATCTTTATAATCAAAAATAAATCACTATTATCCAAGTATTTCTGGATGCAATGGCAGAACCTACTTTCACAAGTTATTTTACTACTTAATGTTTATACTGATGCAAAACAGTCTAGTTAATCATATACACTAGTATTGCAATGTTTTTTCCTCTAGTGAAATGTTAGGACACAGTTCTCCACTGTGATTTCTGGGGTAAATCAAATACAAAATATGATTCAGTAATGACTAACAGGAACTTTTAAAAATTATCATAAACTTCATAAAAAACATTTCAAGAAGGCACTTTAAATTTTAGCTTACAAGGTCAAGGTGGCAAGTGATTCTTTTACTTAAATCCTTTAGAAACACTTAGAAAAATTCTTACCTTTTCAGGAAAATTATTTTCAGTTACTTGTGAAGGAGAAACATTTGGTTCCCGATAAATTATAAAATCTTTCCTGAAAATAAAATTTAGCAATTACTTCTGAGGGAATGTATTTCATGATCTGAGATTTAAGTATTCATTTATTCATTCATTCACTCATTCATTCAAGAGCCTAATATGTGCTAAGGCACATATGTGCTCCAGGCATTGGAGATGGAGCAATAAATAAAAGATAGTAATAGAATAAGTTGTAAGGTACCTATATAAAAGTATCTTTTTAAAAAATAAAACTTCAAATATAATTTGCATATATGTTATCTTTAAATATAATTCTAAAAGGAGTCTTCAAAATTACAAAAACTGTGAAGACAAAATTTTATACAGAAATTTCAAAAAGAAAAAAAATAAAGCGTTCACCTGCTCCTCTACTAGACAGAAGTAGTAAAATACTAACATGATTTTTTGCCTCAGTACTAGTGGCCATTTGATGCTACTGGCCCTGAGAAAGTAGGAAATCATTCCTCTATGAAGTTGATAAGTGGTATCGTTTACAGGCCTGGAAAAATGTATTTCTTTCCAAAAATATTTTGAGAATTAAAATTTCTAAACACTGACATATTTAATGTCAAAATCTTATTGAGACAATTTAAAAAACTTTAGAAAAGATGTTTCACAACCAAGCTTTGCTATTTTAACTATTTTAGTAGAACGGAATATACTAATTTCCCACTGACTTTATTTTTGTTTACTTATGTTACTATAAGGTTTACCTGTACATAAGAGAAAGGGCACTTATTTCCACTTGTCCAACCCATTCCTACATTGAAGAAAAAAAGTTGGCACTTAGGTATCTCATACTTTTTACAATACATATGCCTCTATGTAATACCTTAATATGTACCTTTATACGATGTATCTAATAAGCTGGAAAAGCTCATTAATATTAGTCTTATGAATACTATGAACGCATTTATATAAAACAAACTTTACGTATGTAACTAAAAAGTTACTTCAGAAAACAGCCCAAGTCTCTGTTGTAAAAATCCTTAGTAACACAGGGTAAAAGGATAGTTCGTATTGGTGTAATAAGACCGTAAAATGGCATCTCTACATGGAGCACCTGCTGACAAGAACTATGTCCTCTAACCTAGCACCCAAGACAGAGCTTGGAACGTGTATGGGCCCAGAAAATGAGATGCTGAGTAAAAGCAGAACTCAAGAATCAGAAAGGATAAAAAGGAGGTTTTCAGGGTGACTGAAAATACAAAGAGAACAGTGTCCTAGCAATCTTTCTGAAATGATTTAAAATTCTACAGCCCTAAATGAGTCATTTTTTTTTAAGTCTTTAAGCCTTTTAGAAGGAAATGGACAGTATATATCAAAATTTTAAATATCCATATACTCTTTGACCCAGCAATTCAAATTCTGTAAACCTATCCTAAACAGGTATTTCATATGTTCACAAAAGTATAAAGAAGGATGTTCACTGTAGCTATTTGTAATAGTTTAAAAAAAAAATTTTTTTTTAAAGAAAGCCCAATATTCCACTAGTAGGAAAGGAGAAATCGAATAATTTATGGTTCATCCACACAATGTATGGAACACCATGCAGTCAGGTATACACATATGAACTGACTTTATACTATGAAGTATAAAAACTAAGTCACGGTTAAAAATACAAACAAACAAACAAACACCTATTGTGTAAAAGAAAGAAACTGCTATGTTTAGTATATGTATGTGTATGTGTATGAGAACTGGAAGGGTACATCCTAAACTGACAATGGAGACAGGGAATTCAAGATCAAGGAAAATGAAGGAGACTTTCACTCTTCATTCTGTATTAAATCTTTTACCATGAGAATGTGTTTCTATACCACTTATGAAATTAGTAAAGACTTAAAACCAGGACTCACTAAAGATAATAAGCTGAGCTACAATAAGTGAATGCAGCCACGTTTTCCTTTAAAGAAATCTGACATAGGGGCGCCTGGGTGGCGCAGTCGGTTAAGCGTCCGACTTCAGCCAGGTCACGATCTCGCGGTCCGTGAGTTCGAGCCCCGCGTCGGGCTCTGGGCTGATGGCTCGGAGCCTGGAGCCTGTTTCCGATTCTGTGTCTCCCTCTCTGTCTGCCCCTCCCCCGTTCATGCTCTGTCTCTCTCTGTCCCAAAAATAAATAAACGTTGAAAAAAAAAAAAGAAATCTGACATAAGATTTTAAACACTGTTTTCATCTCAAAGATAATCTTCCCCCCAGAGATTCTTCATTTTAATAGTTCTTAAAAGTTGGCTCTGGTTTTCAAAACGAAACGGGTGCCATATATTAAAATAGACTTCTTAAAATAGGCCTCTCACTAACAATCAGAGCTTCTCATAAGCGGCTACAAGTGACACTCTCTGGTGTAGAGGAGATCCTTCACTCAGACCAGTTTGCTTAAATCACAAACACAAGCTACATCTACTTCATGCAAAAGATGTTACCATCACTTCTAAAAATGGAACATTATTCTAGTGTCAACAAAATACTACCTCTCAAATAATGTACCATTTCATAAGTACTTAATCTTCAGAATAAATTCTGTTGTAGTCTGGTTAAGTAAACAATGGCTATCATAACATTCTGTCTTCTCTAACCAGGGTCAACTTTAAATTATAAAATGTATCTATGTTCTACCGTTGTATTCTACCTTAAGGCTATAATTTTATTTACTCAGCACTTCTTATGATGTTTAATATACCTCCTTATTGTGGGTGACAGTAAAGCATTTCTGCAAAATCTGTTTTAACCATAATGAACCGTATTCAAAAACATAAAAACATTAAAAAAAAACTTTTGTTCCTAAGGATGCCATTAAGAAAATGAAAAGATAAAGTCAGAAATTGGAAGAAAATATTTGAAAGATACATTTCCAATTACAGAACTCTATCCAGGTTAAAGAACTCTTACAATTTGATAAAACCAGCAACGTTAACAAAAGATGGTCAAAATCTACGAACAGACATTTCACCGAGATAAATGGATGGCAAATAAGCACATGAAAAGATGTTCGACATCAGAGAAATACACAACCACTAGAACAGCTACAATTTCAAAGGCTGACAAGAGTGAATGTTCAAAGATGTAGAGCAGTTGGAATTTTCGTATACTGCCAATGAGGAAGCAAAATGGCAGAGCCACTTTGAAAAAGGTTTTGCAGTTTCTCACTAAGTTAAACATACATTTACCGTATGACCCAGCATTTCCACTCCTGTGTGTTAATCCAAGAGAAAAGAAAATATATGTCCACACGAAGACTTCTATTATAAGCAAATGTTCTCAGCAGCTTTAATCATGAAACAGCCTAAAACTGGAAAGAACCCAAATATCCCATCAACTGACAAATACATGGATGTGCAAATTGCAGTACTCCGTATAACAAATGACCACTCATCAATAAAAAGGAACAAACTACTGATAGATCCAACAACATGGATGAACAGATGAACGTCAAGGTGTCTTCCATAATGTAACAGGAGCCAGATACAGAAACTACAGATACTACAAACTGTACCATTCCATTTATATAGTCTAGAAAAAGCAAAACTTACAAAACAGGTCAGTGGTTGACAAGAGCCAGAAGGTGGGGGAAAAGGGATTAAGTGCAAAAGGACATAAGGAACTTTGCGAAGTGATAGAAATGTCCCATATGTGTCTGTAGTGGTGGCTACACAACACCTGTGAAATCTCATCAAATTATACACTACTTAAAATTGGTGAATTTCACTGTATGTCAATTTTACCTCCATAAAACTGACAAAAACATATTCTTGCAAAAAGTTTGAGGCATTTTTCAAAATGTTTCACTTGTTTATTAAGCAAAAGCATAAAGATGCCTTCTCTGAGAACTGGACGAAACATAACAGTTTATCAACTGTATTTCTCTTCATTTCATACATCCTAAGTATCAGGGAAAAAGAAAAACAAAGACATAAATATCTTTTTCTAATAAAGAAGCACAAACATCTGTTCAGAAGGTACCTGTAAAACATCTGGGGAAGAAACCTGAGCAGACTGGGGAGAGCAAAGTGTCATAAAAATAAAAAAGCTGGCCAGCCAGCACCTTGGGAAAGAGGCACTTGTCCCACGAGCTCAAAAGCACAGCGACTTCCCTCCTTCCTCTCACACAGACTCCTAAATCAGTCTCAGTTCAGTTCACACTACCTCATTTCCTCCCTTTATCCCCTCTCTCCATTCTCATCTGGTCCATTCTTTCTCAGAACCTCTTAGCTTGATAGCCTAAATTGCTACACAAAAATTACCCTAACATTACATTGTGGGATTTTTCTTGAGTAAAAAGTTAATAAATGGGCGGGGGGGGGGGGGGGGGGGGAAGGCATGACACTTGGATGGCTCAGTCAGTAGAGCATGCAACTCCCAATCTCCAGGTCATCAGTTCAAGTCTCACGTTGGGTGTAGAACTTACTTTAAAAAGAAAAAAAAAAAAGGAACAGGGTGCCTGGGTGGCTCAGTCAGTTAAGCGTCTGACTCTTGATTTTGAAGCAGGTCTTGATCTCACAGTTCGTGAGATGGAGCCCCACGTCAAGCTCCATGCTAACAGCATGGAGCCTGCTTGGGATTCTCTCTTCTCTGTCCCTCATGCTCTCTCTTGAACTTGCTCTCTTTCTCGCTTTCTCAAAGTAAACGTTTAAAAAAAAGGAGGGAAAAAGTTAATAAATGGTCCTGTCATGTCCTTTATTTTCTGTAAATTGGAGTAAAAATGACCAGTAACAGGACTATAAAGATAACATTCTGGTGTTTATCTTTCCTAAGATGTTATATATAATGCAATATGGATTTAACATTCATTCAACATACACAAACTAATCATCAGTTTGGCACCTCAAATTAAAAGTAATGATGAAAAAAATTCCAAAAGCAATAAAATATACAAATCTTTTCGAAGATGGGGCGCCAGGGTGGCTCAGTTGGTTGGGCGGCCAACTACAGCTCAGGTCATGATCTCGCGGTCTGTGAGTTTGAGTCCCGCATCGGACTCTGTGCTGACAGCTCAGAGCCTGGAGCCTGCTTCTGATTCTGTGCCTCTCTCTCACTGCCCCTTCCCTGTTTGGTCTCTGTCTCTCTCTCTCTCTCTCTCTCTCTCTCAAAAATAATAAACATTAAAAAATAAATAAATAAATCCTTTCGAAGCTTTTTTTTGAAGCAGCAGCTTTAAAATAAAAGAAAAAAATGAAAACTTCAGGAAAATGGTTATTTGTGACTATAGAACTCAATACTGAAATCACTGAATTAAAAATGAAGTTAGATCTAGAGAAAAGGCCTTCAGAAGGTAATTGTCTCCAAAACTGGAACAATGCTATACTTACTTCTTTTTTGACACTTCATGTACTGTGTACATTTTTCCATGTATTCAACATTTTTTTTAAAAAACATGCAATTTGTCTTCCCACCTCTGTGGTCTCATCTACCCCCAACCATCTCTGCACAGTATTCTATCCATCCATTCAGACAGCCAACAAAGATGCACTATTCTTGGTTCTGAACAGTGAACAAAACATACTCACTTCCTGCCTCAAAAAACTTAAAAGGTTTCCCAACACCAGATTCTCAGGCCCCCAGGCGTAGACTTTGATTCAGGTCTGGAATAGTGGCCAGGCAATCTGTATTTTTACAACCACCTCGGGTAATTCCAAATGCAGATGGTCTATGGTTGACACTCTTGAAATGCTAGCCTAAAGCAGAAGCTTCTAACTACTGAGCCTAGCACTGAATGCTCTTCTGTGATCAGCCCCACAGATGGCCCTCTGACTTCTCACTACCTCCTACCTTCACATGCTCCATACAAACTAAACTGCTTTCTGAAAGCTGCCTTGCTCACAATTTTCCCTACCCAGAAATGCCCTTAACCTTAGGCATTTTGCATCCAGCAATTTATTCAGACTTCAAATGCCAACCCACTACCTCTTGTTTTGTCTACTTCAGTAAAAATAAAAACTTGAATGCCTATAGCATCATTTCTGTACTTTTTAATGTTTTATTTATTTTTGAGAGAGAGAGAGCATGTGCACCTGGAAGCGGAAGAAGGGCAGAGAAAGAGGGGGAAAGAGGATCTGAAGCAGACTCTGCACTGACAGCAGAGAAACTCATGAACCACCAGATCATGACTTGAGCCAAAGTCAGATGCTCAACCTACTGAGCCACCCAGATGCCCCACATCTATACATATGATACATGTGCTTTCTCACTTGCGTTAGGTATTTTTCCCTATTACAGGGAAACTTCTGAGAACAGCACCCAAACCTGTTACTTCTGCATTCCCAGAGTGCCCGGCAATTCTTGGCACTCAACAAGGACTCAAACTAGTGTCAGAGAACCAAATGGAGATACCAATTGTTAATCAAACACCCTGTTCCTATATTATCCCTTTTCCTCCCTACCTAAATCCTCTTCTTAGCTTCTTCCTTTGCTAATATTATTTTAAACTCAATAGAGATTACCTCTGAGGATGATGGAATATTCTACAGGGCATTCTATGTGGCATTTCATGGTATTTGGATTTTTACAGGGAGAACAGTTTTGTAAGCAGAAAAAAAAATTCTTTTTAACTTCAACATGACTGAGAAGGCATGACAGCAGGATTTGGGGAAGTCCCATCCTTTTACTCTCAATAGTCTCTTCCTTCTTCTTAAGCTGATCATGGGAAATGGAACTACATAAAAGAATCTGTCTTCTCAGTGGCCTAAAGAAGCAATCAAATCTTGCACCCTGTCGATCTGCCCAATACCCGTACCAACACAGCATCCTGAAAATCATCACCAGTGTTATTATAGGTCTTTTATACTACATTCAGATGTCATTATGACAAAGGTAAAGATAGCATGACTCTGTCCTTAGTGAGGCAACATCCAGTATACAGCTCCAACTGGCTTCCACATAAATGCTGCATAAAATGTGCAACTAAGAAGTGTTTATTAAAGAAAAGTACTCACTATAACTGCTCCATACACCATAAGATTACATTTTAATGAATTCTGAATACATTATTTGAATACATAAAAAACATAACATATATTACAGAATCACTGCATACCTGTGGATTTTCCAAACGTTTTAAATACTCTTCAAATGACCCTTCTATAAACTGCAAAAATAAATAAATAAATAAGTCTATTAGAAATACATCGAAACAAAAACCTTTTCATTGTGAATTCCTGAGTTCTGACATGAACCTTGGATACGTTAGTAATGATAACAGTAATACAGGTATATACATTCAGCCTAATTATTAAAATACGTAAAAATCATTAAGTAAAGACCGTAAAGATACAAAAGAATTCAGAAAAGTAAACATTATCAGAAAAGATCTCCTGGACAGGATACAGCCAGGCACAGACACAATGTGGTGTGAAGAGGCACTGTGTTGGGAAGACAGGAGTCAACTAGCCAGGAGGAACAGGAAAACCTGGTGGGGACAACAGACTGAGAGAGGAACTCAACTGGACACCTGTTTATAGAGGGACTTGAGGCCAGGAAGGACTTGCAGACTGAGGGAGAAGGCAATTCAAGGTCACTGCTGGTGACATTATGAACAGAGAAACATACAAAGCAAGCACTTAGGGATTATTCTGGTAATGGCCAATGCAGAGAGGAGAATTAAAGAAGGACAATATACTAGCTAAGAAATATTAGTTTACTAATATAGATATGCATACAACTCTTAGGTCAGTCATACTAAAAACAGAGATGAGAACTAATAATACTACATATTTTGTTGAACCAACTAGGTTTTTCATTTGCTTCATGCTTTAACATAAAAAGTTTATTTAAGCTGTTATGTTTTTTGTTAGCCATCACACTAATTTAATTGAGAAATCTCCCAAAGACATTCATCTGAAATACCAAACTCAATTTTATTTAAATTATAGTCTCAGTTAATTTAACAAAGTGATACACTTAGAAACATACACTCTCCAGTCTATAAAAATCTTCTAAACACCCATTTCCTTTTTTGAGACTGATATTAATTCTTTTATTGATCATATGCTGTCAAATGCCCCAAAAGTATCTTAAGTTTTAACACATACTTATAATAAAATAGCCACATATTTTAAATATCCCACCAACCAGAGGCTACTCTTCTGTATTAGGTAATTATTTATACTTTAGGGGAAAAAATTAAACCCACAAAACCATTTAAAGTTAGAAGAGACCTAAGTGGTGTTCTGACACAAGCCTGCATCCAATCTGAGATTCTCCTTTCTAATCAGAAAGTATACATCTAGACTCTGACTAAACATTTTCAGTAAACAAGGCACACATCCCCCACCCTCCTTCCCATGACAGCCTTTTCCAATTTTGGCCAATAGAAATTGTTTGAAGGTACTTATTATAAAAGGAAATTAAAACTTTCCCCATTGGAACTTCCAACTTCTGATCATACCTCTTAAGACTGTAAAGGCTAAATAAATATATGCAAAGCATTTAAACAATGCCTGGCACATAGAAAGTGCTCAACCAATGCAGCAATTTCCACTACTTGTGGTCAACAGTGTTTTATACTCTGAAGCCAATAATAATGATTAACTTGTAATTTCTTTAAAATACTTGGGGCGCCTGGGTGGTGCAGTCGGTTAAGCGTCCGACTTCAGCCAGGTCACGATCTCGCGGTCCGTGAGTTCAAGCCCCGCATCGGGCTCTGGGCTGATGGCTCAGAGCCTGGAGCCTGTTTCCGATTCTGTGTCTCCCTCTCTCTCTGCCCCTCCCCTGTTCACGCTCTGTCTCTCTCTGTCCCAAAAATAAATAAACGTTGAAAAAAAAAAAAATTTTTTTAAAAATACTTAAAGACCATTCCACTCTCCTCACCTCTCCCCGTTTTCTATCACACCCTAATACTTTTATCTAGCTTCCACACATCACCAGTTTCTTTTTGTAAGACAAGTTCTCAAATCTGATCAAGTGGGTAACTCTCCTTTCCAGAATATATTACTGTCTTTCTTATAACACGGTACCCAGAATACACTCAGAATGTCACCAGTAGTAACATTTTTCCTGAATACAGGAACACTAATGCAAAAGCACATCCAAATTAAGACACTGAAAGAAACACACACACACACACACACACACACACACACACAAATTAAGAGCTATTTACCTATTAAGTTTTAGAATTGAGTTATTTACAAGGTGTCAATGTTTTTTTGGCAGTCAAAGGGGAAAAATATTAAAAAGTCATCAGATGACATCATTCCAGGTCATAAAACCCAGAACTAGTAAATCCTACTAAGGCTTTCAATATAAAATGAAAACAGGCCACTGTGGCATCTTATTTCACAGCCTACTATATACTACCGAGAAAATTACAGTAAGTTATTATACAACATTATAGCAATTATTAATCATTATTTACATAATTAGTGTTGTGATGTGTGATTCATAATGATGAATCCCAAAAAGTAAAAATCTGTAACTGCCTCTGATAAAATCAAAGACTCAGTATTAGCTAAGTTCAGCATATTTTTTTTGCTCCAAGTCTGAAATTTTTTAAATTCACAGAGGATTACCAATCACAAAAAACTATTAGTTAACCATGACAAACAATTCCCTGACCATGACAAAGCTCCCTCTTAACATGCAAGGATTCTGTCCAAGTCATGCTTCCATCTTCCACAGCTCAGTGTCTTTATCATAGAAGCTTTCTAAATGTCTAAATAAATGAAAACCACAAAACAACCTAAAAATATCACAATATAATTGGATTTAAATCCAATAAAGCAGTTTTTTAAGGGGTTTATCTTCATAACCTGCATTAAGAGCCAGCCTGTGAAATTCCCACCAGATCACTACAGGCTAAGATGTAAATGCAAATCAAGACACCATTTCATGTTTAAAATTACAAATTACCGCTTCAAATTTCTCTCTGTTCTCTCGAAGATAGTGAATACAGGCCATTCTGACTTCCACATGGCGAGACTGAGAATGCAATACCTGAAAAGAAAAAGCAACACGTTACTAAGCATTTTGTTAAACGAGGATTTAAGTTACAACCTAGCACTTTCTTTCACACCCAAAATAACCTCAAAACCGATAAAAATCAGTCCCTATCCATTTGCCGTTCTGTAATTTCTACATCTTTATTCATTCCCACCTCTTCCTCTAGCCACAGATGACATGACATATAAGATCGATACTACTCCTTAAGTCATTCTATAAAGCACTTATTACCATTTCTCCTTTAGGTCACTTTTGTGAGGAAATCTTTGTAAACTTAGATAATTTCCTCTCTTCACCAGCCCTCTTCTACCTCTGCCCTTCACAAAGCATGGCTAACAGAATCCCTGCAAAGTAGTGGTTACCTTCATCCTATGCTTGTTGGAAAAGAGAACAGGCAACTTCAACAAGAATCCTCTTTAAGGCTTTAAGTCTGTAAGAATTAGATTTCTTTTTTCCCAATAATTTTGAATTACTTGCCTTATGTAGAAATTTAGTTCCACTGTGGTTTCAGAAAAACTAAGGTACTCATTCTTAAATCCTTAGTTGTCAGGCTTACACAACTCTTGAAAAAACATCCAAGTGGGCAGCACACGGGATGCAAACATGCTGCTATGTGCTGTCACCCCAACAGCCTTGAAACTTGCTCTTTGTCTCAAAATATTTCGTTTTTTTCCTAATTTTTTTTAATGTTTATTCATTCTTTGAGACACAGAGACAGAGCATGAGTGGGGGAGGGGCAGAGAAAGAGGGAGTAACAGAATCTGAAGCAGGCTCCAGGCTCTGAACGGACAGCACAGAGCCTGACGCGGGGCTCAAACTCACGGACTGTGAGATCATGACCTGAGCTGAAGTGGGACAGGACTGAGCCATCCAGGTGCCCCTCATTATTTTTTTTTAAACTAGGCTCCACGTACAACATGGGGCTCCAACTCAAGACCCCAAGACCAAGAGTCACATGCTCTACAACCAAGCCAAGCAGGAGCCCCAGCCCAAACCAAAATCTTAAAGCACCAACTGAAATAAGCCACACTACAAAGATGACCCAAACTCTCTCACATAGTAGTCTCTGTATTCTTATGCTAAACAATTAGTTCAACAAAAAGATAACTTACTGGCATTTTGTTTCTTACTAAAATGCTAAAGCTCTGGTGTGAAAAAACTAGTATTATTAAGTACTTAGAACTCTTGGCTAGCCTCAAATACTTTAACTATCATGCTTAAAAGATTACAACTATTTTCTATTAATGGGTGTCTCAAATGAAAGTGTTCCTGGTACCTTAAAGGGTCAAGGCAGAAAACAAACAAAAACCCTGAAACATTGAAAATAACCACATATCAAAAATTAATTAACCACATGTCAAACTACTAATAAGGCTTTTAGAATTTATATTAATGTAAAGTAGCTTTAAGAGTTAACAGATCAAGCCCCGCATCCACTCTGGGGGCTCTGCAATGACAACACAGAGCCTGCTTGGGATTCTCTCTTTCAAAATTAAACCAAAAAAAAAAAAAAAAAAAAAGGCATTACAGGTCCACTCAGCAAACAACAGATGTCGGAAAGGATGCAGACTTTTACACTGTTGGTGGGAATGCAAACTGGTGCAGCCACTCTGGAGAACAGTCTGGAGGTTCCTCAAAAAATTAAAAGTAGAGCTACCCTGCAACCCAGGTATTCACACTGCATTACTAGGTATTATCCAAAAAATACAAAAATGTTGATTCAAAGAGGCACATGCACCCCAATGTTTATAGCAGCACTATCAACAATAGCCAACTTATGGGAAGAGCCCAAATGTCCACTGACTGATGAATGGGTAAAGAAGATGTGGTGTGTATATATATATGTGTGTATATACATATGTACACACACATGCACACACAAATGGAATATTACTCAATGATCAAAAAGAATGAAATCTTGCTATTTGCAGCAACGTGGACGGAGCTAGAGTTATTATGGTAAGCAAAATAAGTCAGTCAGTGGAATTTAACATAACAGATGAATATAGGGGAAGAGAAGAAAAAAAGTAAGATAAAAACAGAGAGGGAAGCAAACCACAAAAGACTCTCACAGAGAACAAACAGAGTTGCTAGAGGGGTGTTGGGTTGGGGGATGGACTAAATGGGTGATGGGCATTAATAAGGGCATTTGTTGAGATGAGCACTAAATGTAAGTGATGAAGCACTAAATTCTACTCCTGAAACCATTATTTACACTATATGTTAACTTGGATTTAAATAAAAGTTGGGGCGCCTGGGTGGCTCAGTCAGTTGCGTGTCCGACTTCAGCTCAGGTCATGATCTCACAGTCCATGAGTTCGAGCCCCGCATCGGGCTCTGTGCTGACAGCTCAGAGCCTGGAACCTGCTTTGGATTCTGTGTCTCCTTCTCTCTCTCTGCCCCTCCCGTGCTCATACTCTGTCTCTCTCTGTCTCAAAAATAAATAAAAACATTTAAATAAATAGGGGCGCCTGGGTGGCGCAGTCGGTTAAGCGTCTGACTTCAGCCAGGTCACGATCTCGCGGTCCGTGAGTTCGAGCCCCGCGTCAGGCTCTGGGCTGATGGCTCAGAGTCTGGAGCCTGTTTCCGATTCTGTGTCTCCCTCTCTCTCTGCCCCTCCCCCGTTCACGCTCTGTCTCTCTCTGTCCCAAAAATAAACGTTGAAAAAAAAATTAAAAAAAAAAAAAATTAAATAAATAAATAAGTTACAAGTCCAAATAAGTAATTTCCTCTCATTCAGAGTGAGCAGATAATTCAGCAAAACGGAGGCTCTAGCTGCACACTTTACAAGTCTCTTTGATAACAGCCAAGGTTCATTTGTACTCACAGAACCAGAGGCACAACTCTCTGGACAGCTAGTTATGTCTTTACATTAAGATACACTGAAGATGCACTAGCTGAGGTTACCGATGAGTTTGTTTTCAGCATACTAGCTGGTTTTCAGCTTAACAGAGTACACCTAACATTGCTATCTTGGGAACTATTAAAAAGCCTCCTTATATATTCAAAACTTCCAGCTCTGGAAGAAATGTTTACGTATAAAAGTAACCACCACACAATTTTTTTTTTTCCAATTCAACAAATGATATTTAGCAAACACTTCTTCCACAGAAGCTATTTTAGACACTATTAAGAATCAAGGTATTATTACTTTGAGTAAACCAGTGTCCTCTGATAGGGCTTCCTACCATTAGCCAAGCAAAGATAGTTTTAAAGGCATTTACCTAGCAACAGGTGGCAGACATTAACTGAATAAAACTTATTTTCCAACAAAGACAATGGCAAGCAAATCTGTCTTTTCCCCTTTCAACAAAGATTTTATTAGCACATGAAATCTGAACCTGTCACTCACAAACAAAATTCTCAGCAACTTCCTTAAGGTGTAGGGTGCTGGAGCTTTTACAAAGTCAAGCACTGCAAGAGAAACAAGGTTAAATGACAACTATTTAAAAAGTGTAACTGCAAATGAGGATGTATGAACAGACCCGAATCAAACCTGCAGCCTGGAGCAGAGCTTGTGCAGCTGATACGCAAGTCTGGGGATGAGAACTGAATGTGTGTTGCTGTAAGCCAGTATGATTTTGGCATTATTATTTAAGCAAAAGTTGGTAAAAGAATATCCCACCATAAAGACAATGACAAAAGAAAACAAAATAGAAAAAAAAAAAGTGTAACTGCAAGCTCAAGGACACTCAGGAAGAATGCAAATATTAAGACAAATATCTCTGCTAATTATTATACACACACACACACACACAACCTAGAAAATAGGAGACTTTCCAATCTTCACTTGGGACAAGACAGTGATAAACACTGGGAAAGGCCGAGACATACTGCTTTAGCAAATCCTCTAACAGCACCCTATTTTTAGCTCCATGGCCACAGAGCTGATTCAGGTCAGGCCTCCTGCAGGCCCAAGTCCAGAAGTGTAAAAAGGGAAGGACCTATCTAAATCAGGTAATTTGGAAGGAAAGACTACTCCTAATTGAAGTCTCTCCCCCACCCTATCCCCCAAAGACTGCCAATTAGATTACTTACTCTGGCTCCTTCTTAGAAATGATAAATTTTTATATTATTGGGAAAACTGTTGGCCAAAAAGTAAATCTTTTGTACATACTTTTAAAGAGCACACCCTTTAAGCCTGACTTTGGTGTTACTTCCCTTCCCACCCCAACACACATGCACTTTGCCTTTAGACATGAAAGCTACACCCTTAATCCTCGTGTAGTGAAGAAATGAGCTTCCCCCAAAATTCATGGTATTAAGCTTTCTAAGCTCAGTATACTAAAAATCATAATCACATAATCAAAGGGGGATATTTCCTTATATCTAATTTAAATCCTATTACAAGATACAATAAAATGTGTTCTATGAAAGGAGTAATGAGTTCTTGACACTAGCTTTTGCCCCTTTCTACCTAAACATAGAGATCTCACTTCAGTAAGAGAGGTTTCTGTATAATCATGTTTGCCAATTATGGCATACAATATAGAAATTACACACAGTTTTCTACTTCAATATAAACTAGGATCTGGATAATCCAATGCCAAATAAGCACCATACTTCCCTTATTTCAATTCATTTCTACCTCCTTCCTTACCAATCTCTTGCTAGAGCTAACACTATGTATAAATAAGGGCTGATGAATTCACTTCCACCCCTTTCCCCTGCTTCCGGAGGTGCTGAGGAGTCCACGGGAGGGTGAGGAAGAAGAAGGAAGGCAGATGGAGATCCAGAAAATTCACAAATGGGACAGACTGTTTACCAACAGTAAAGACTGGGGTGGGAGTGTGTGAACATATCCCACAACACTGAAACATCCTAAATTTCTAAAAATGAGAGAAATCTAATGAACTGAAAAAGAGCTGGATTTAGGGAGCTGTACAAAGAATGTCTGAATGACAACACCAGCAACATAATACAAAGCTTATGTAGTTAAATCAATGTTAGAAAAAAAAAATTTTTATGATACAGATGCG
Source organism: Puma concolor (assembly GCF_028749965.1). NCBI lineage: Eukaryota > Metazoa > Chordata > Mammalia > Carnivora > Felidae > Puma > Puma concolor. The sequence goes on along the minus strand of NC_141670.1, from coordinate 82,617,082 downwards.
AAAACAAGGGCCGCTGGAATATAGCTGGCCCTCAGAAGTTGAAAAAAATGAGAATAGTCTACAGATGTTAAGTAAAACATTTATTCATAAGTAGAAATTTTGGGAAACTATTTAGCATTCAAAAAAGGTGAGAAAAACAGAAACATAAAAACTCCACAGGAAGGGAAGAGAGGAAGGAAAAGCTCTTAAGCTGAAGGAAAGTAAACTGTGAAAGGTATGAAATACACACCAGGGCAGTAATGTGAAACTTTTGTCCAACTATTTCGACAGCTATTTTTCAATATAGGATGGGTTTTGGTGACTGCATACCAACTACACACTGTTATGTAACATGGAAAAAAACTCGTATAAAAGAAAAAAATTTTCCTGTTAGAAAATGATTTTGACCATTAGCAGGGGAAATTCGGTCAAGAGCCTAGAGAACATCCAACACCAAAACAGCCTTTTAAGAAGAAAATTATTTTCAGTAAACCTTGCAGAGTCTAACAGAGGGTGGAATCTACTCCAAGACAACTGTTTTAAAACAGTTATATTTTTAAAAGGCTGACTTTCCCAAACTACATTTTTCCGCTCTGAAGTCAAGCGGACATCGACGAACTAGACTCCCCCACATTCCAAAGTCCAGTAGAGAAAAAACAATGCTCAGCGAGTTATGCCGGGTGCACCACCTCCTCTAGTAAACACCGGTTTACTGGTGTGAACGCTGTGCTTATAAAGCCGAGAGAAGGTGAATGCGGAACAGAATGGAAAAATATCATTTCGCCAAGTCCCCGGCAATCAATCTACCGAACAAGGCGCTCAACAGGCCTCACAGGTTGTCCTCATTATCTCTACACCAAGAGGGACAACACCCAGTTAATTTATGTGTTTTTAAGTTTCGATTTACAGCCTCCAGACCCAGGAAAGTGTCCCATTCCGGCGTTACAATGAACCGCTGTGACGACAGCCGGGCCACGCGCTGCTCCGGACGTGGGCGGCCCGCAAAGCTGCCCGCCGCCTCTTTCCCACCCAGCCTTCCCCGTCCCCCACCTCATTACCTGCTCCGCCACGGCTCGGAACAGGCACGACCCGTCCTTGGCGACCAGTTTCCGATACAAGCCCAGTTTCCGCAGATAGGCGTCCATCGGCGTCGCGTCCTCGCGGGGCCCCGCGCCGCCCTGGTCCACGCCGTCGGAAGCGCCGACGGCCGCCTCCATGTTGCCGGTCCTACTGCAGGCCAGGCGCGGCGCGGGCTAGCCCCACATGGCCGCGCTGCCGGCTCCTCGACGCCCCGGCCTAGGAGGGGCGGCGGCTCGGGCTCGGGCTCCGCGGGCGGCGGCAGGCAGCGGCGGCCCGAGGCAGCGGGCGGCGCTCCCCGCGCGCATAGGGGAGCCCTGCCTAATGCATGGCTGTGCGCACGCGGCCGCCTCCCGAGGGACCACGCGCCCGGCGGCAACGGGGGCAAATTAAAGAAACCCCGAACGTGAGAAGTCGCTGCCCGGCTCAGGAAAACAGCCGGGGGTCGCCGCCCCCACAAGTTTCCTCGTCCCGACCGGGGTGAGGCGAGGAAACCCCCGGCACCCCGCGTGCGCGGGGCCGGCTCAGGGGAAGCGAGGCCTGCGTCCCCCGCGCGCTCCCCACCCTAGGAGCCGAGGAAGCCAAAAGAGAAAGACGCGGCCTTTCCTTTCCCCACCTCGCAGGAGGGCGCCGGAGGGGCGGAGAGCGGGTGGGGGCGCCCGGCGGAGGGCAGCACCCTCGCAGCCCAGAATTTGTTTTCACTTTCGGCCCCACAGCGGAGAGGACGCCGGGAGGTGTAGTTTTGGCAGCGGCAGGAAGTCGGCTTGCGGAGGGTGGGGACGCGCGGACCGTCCTACCGGGGGAGGTGCCTGGGAGGCACGCGGACTACAAGTCCCTACAGCGCGGGCGCCGCCGCTGCCGGGAGCCGGCTTCGCGCTTCCCGGGCACCGCGTCCGCGAGCAGGCCGAGGGTGTCCGCGAGCCGATGCGGGGCGACCTGCGCGCGCAGCCCCGCCCGCCCAGCTGCCTACTGCGCCGCGGGCCCGCGAGAAGTGCGCGCGCCCTGCTAGCGTGGAGTTGCCAGGGACACCGCGGCGGCTAGGTCGGCCCTTTGTGTATTCCCAAACAGAGGGCGCACCTGTCTGCTCCCCTCCCCCCCCCCCCCCCCCCCCCCGGCCTCTTCTGGCGTTTCCATGGAGGTGGCTTTAACGGCTTAAGCAGAAAAGAGAGCTAATTGGCGAGGTCTCCTGGAACTGGCACTGTGCGGGACGACACAGGCTGTCCATAAATCAACCGTAGACTGCCGATTCCTTTTAGAAATTAGGACTACAGCTCCTGCCCTATGGCAAGATGATGTCTTTGCCACAGAGTGTGTTCACCCTGCCTTTGTAACTGCACACCGCAGCACAAAGTGATGTCACTGGTCAGAAAAAGTATTTTTTCTTCAAAAATCCATCTTGTAATTGCTTGATAACATGCTGGATTTGCCGGGTTCCAGCAGTGTTTGAGGCTTCCAACTCAACTTTTTACTCTTAGAAGCTGAATGATACGTTATGCTTTAGAACCCAGAATTTATCCAATATGTTTTTGTGACACCAGAATTTCACGGTGCTGATATACTACCGCATTTGGTGTTCTAATTATCAAAATACACAGTTAATCATAAACTCTACTCCAGTCTTGAGGCCTTATGGGGACAAGGGAGAGAAGAGAAAAGTGTAGGGTTACTCTAGATTTAGACATGTAGTCAAACTCGGATACGGGCAGGGCAGGCCAGATGGTGAGAGTCCAACGCAAATTACTGAAAATTCTGTTTCAGAAATTTGTTTTCAGTACTTTCGGTGTAAGCATTAATGACGCCTGTATTCGGTTTCCTCGGAGCTTCTAGAATTTTGAATTCTTAATGTTTAAAGATTTTTATCTCTAGTTGTGTAATAACAAGTTATTGTGACCTAAATGAATTTTCTTGTCCCAATATTAAATTTTACACATTTTGTAGAGAAATACTTTGGAATGCGGTGTTTTAGAAAAATGCAGGTTCAAGTCAAACCTATTGAAGTCAAACCTATCTTTAAAAATATTTACATAGCATATATTTCTCATTTCACTCAAAAATAATTACCAAGTTTACTACTACTTACAACATGGCGCGAGTTTTTTTTTTTAACATGTCTTGCTTTTTAAACCCATAGAGGAATTCAAAGTAAAGTAATATCTAAACTGTAAAGCTTAAGTATTGAATTCTTAAAATGAATAGATTCTATAGTATTAATTTTATAAGCAACAGACTTTCTGATGTGCCAAAAGAAAACGATACCTTTTCTAATATTTATTTTAGTATTCCTTCAATAAGAATTTCTGAATCTAATCTCATGTTCAATATGTATTTATGAGGAATCTACTGTGTATGTCATGTTAAGATTACATTGCTGAATATCATGAGGCCATATTAGAAACTTATATTTCCAGGGACCTCACATTTAAAAATTTATCAACCCTTGTTTTGTAGTTGAAATGGTCATGATTACATTGCTTTAATTTTTTTTAAAAGTCAATCAAATACAAAGCTTTACTCATTTTTCTTTTTTACCGGTTTTTTTTTTTTTTGGCTCCACACTCAATATGGGGCTTGAACTCACTACCCTGACTTTAAGAAAAGCACACCCTGCCAACTGTGAGCCAGCGAGGTACCCCAAAGTTTTGCTCATTTTTATTTTTTTTTAATTTTTTTTAATGTTTGTTTATTTTTGAGAGAGACAGAGACAGAATGCGAGTGGGTTAGGGGCAGAGACAGAGGGAGACACAGAAGCAGAAGCAGGCTCCAGGCTCTGAGCGGTCAGCACAAAGCCCCACGTGGGGCTCGAACTCACAAGCCTTGAGATCATGACCTGAGCCGAAGTCGGACGCTCAACCAACTGACCCACCCAGGCGCCCCTAGTTTTGCTCATTTTTATATGCACAATAATTGCATTTGGGGTGGTGTGTTTCAAGCATATTTTTTTTAATTTTTTTTAACATTTATTTATTTTTGAGAGACAGGGAGAGACAGAGTGTGAGTGGGGGAGGGGCAGAGAGAGAGGGAGACACAGAATCTGAAGCAGACTCCAGGCTCTGAGCTGTCAGCACAGAGCCGGATGTGGGCTCGAACTCACAACCGTGAGATCATGACCTGAGCCGAAGTTGGACACTCAACCGACTGAGCCACCCAGGCACCCCAAGCATATTTTTATTTTAAAGCCTAGACATATTTTAATCTTATTTAAATGTGCTTACATATATATTTTTTAATAAAGTAATATCACCATCTTCTAAAGCCCCCAAATTCCTTTGAAATATTTTGAAAAGTAGGGGAAACCAGATAGATCATTTATTCTACATCTTTATTTTCCATTACAAAAATTTAATTCACTGACAGTGGTGTAATCCAAATAAGAATGTACGTGGGGCGCCTGGGTGGCGCAGTCGGTTAAGCGTCCGACATCAGCCAGGTCACGATCTCGCGGTCCGTGAGTTCGAGCCCCGCGTCAGGCTCTGGGCTGATGGCTCAGAGCCTGGAGCCTGTTTCCGATTCTGTGTCTCCCTCTCTCTCTGCCCCTCCCCCGTTCATGCTCTGTCTCTCTCTGTCCCAAAAATAAATAAACGTTGAAAAAAAAATTTAAAAAAAAAAAAAAAAAGAATGTACGTGACCATTTAAATAAGCATTCTAGTATAGAACCTGACACTAACGTGCACTTTCATTAATTTTAAACAAATTTATCAAGTACTAAGAAAACAGAAGCCTTTATCAGAACTCATCAAAATTCTATGTTGTCTTCTAAAACTGTGGTTTGTTATCAGAAGTATTAGAAGAATAACACATTTCCAGTCTTTTCTACATTTTATGTCGGGGCAAAATTACTTATTGTTCTCAGTCCTGCTGAATGAGTGCAGAACAGCCTCACTCTCAACTGGCTGCTTCTCTTTCCAAAATTAGAAGTGAAACACCTGTTGTATCTGACCCGGGGCCTGTTTAAGGAAATCCTTTAGGTATTTTGAGACCTAATCCAAGACAGACCCTCTGTATGCCAAATCCCCAAATATAGCTCACTGTTCAGACAAGGCTAAAAGATCCTATGACTTTAAACTGGATCCAAAATTACAGAAACTCACTTTCAAAGGACCTTCTTAACAGTAACTTCTGAAACTTTTCAAGAAACCACATCTGATTGAAGATGTTTGCTCTGAGGAAGCCATTTGTGAACAGCTAAAGTGAAGACCTCTTCTCTTTTCATCTTTAGTTTTTAAGTGATCTCTATGCCTAACAGTGGCTTGAACTCACAACCCTTAGAACAAGAGTGGCATGCTCTGACAACTGAGCCAGCCAGGCACCCCCTAAAGTGAAGAATTCTTTAAACAGACATTTTAATCAAATAAAACCTCAAAGACTGAATGTTCCTGAGAGCTTAATGAAACTAATCAAATCATTTTATGCACATGTGCCAACTTTTTTTTTGTGCACAGTAAATGCCTCAAGTTCGTTTGTTTGCACTGACAAACTGGAACAAATAATTGTACAAACTTTTGGATGGAAGTTTTTTATTTTAGAAAACAATAGATTCAGGGTGCCTGGGTGGCTCAGTAAGTTGAGCATCTGACTCTTGATTTCGGCTCAGGTCAAGATCCCAGGGTCATAGGATAGAGCCCCACATTGGGCTCTGTGCTGAACATAGAGCCTGCTTAAGAGTCTCTCTGTCTCCCTCCTCTCTCTCCCTTTCTCCCTCCTCACACTTCCTCTTTCTAAAAAAAAAAAAAAAAACAAAAAACAAAAACTAAAAAACAGTAGATTCTCTGGAGGTTTTTTTCCCCCCGATAAAAGGTAGGTACTGTGGTAGCCAGTCTCTAAGATGGGCCCCAGTGATCCCTGCCTTTTGATATTCACACTCTTGTATAATCTCCCCACCCTGTATCAAAGTTGGTCTACATGATCAATAGAATAGAGCAAAAATGATGGTATGTCACTTCTAAGAGGTCATAAGATGTGTTTTGTTGCTCTCTTGCACTCCTCTTGTAGGTGACTCTGGTGGAAGCTGTTTGCCATGGGTCCTGAGCAGGCTTAGCAGAGAAGGTCTCTTGGTAAGGAATTAGAGACTTCTGCCAAGAGACACTGAGTTAGTTTTGAAGTGAATTCTCCAATCTAGTCAAGCTTTCAGATAACTGCAGCCTTGGCTGAAATCTTAACTGCAACCTCATGAGAAATCCTGAGCCAAAACCATCCAGCTAAGCTCTGAGATTCTTCATTCTGAGATTCTAAGATTCCTAACTTCAGAAACTATGTGAGATGGCGTGCCTGGGTGGCCCAGTCAGTTAAACATCTGACTCTTGATTTCGGCTTGGGTCATGATCTCACAGTTGTGAAATTGAGCCCCTCATCAGGCTCTGCATCAACAGCATGGAACCTGCTTGGGATCCTCTCCCTCTCTCCCTCTGCTCCTCTTCCCCACTCGTGCTCTCTCTCTCTCTCTTTCAAATTAAAAAAATAAAAATTAAAAAAAAACTGTGAGATAATGTTTATTGTAGTAAGCTCCTAAATTTTGGAATAATTTGTTACCCAGAAATCAATAAGTAATACAAATCTAATACAATAAGAAATACAAATCTAATATTCCATTGTTTTTCTTTACTAGGTAGACATAGAATGTATTTCAATAATTCATGAAAATAATCACAATAATTTAATATCCTTCATGGTTTTACTAGTTCTCTAGTAAACTAGCCAGTAAGGGGAATTTTTTTTTAATTTATAAAATTAATGGAGTAAGAATCTTTTGGGCAAAAGTAATTGAATTCTACAAAAACTTACCTTATGAAGAAAGACCTCTTTCAGACCCTATGTGCTAATGACTACTCTGTTCCACTTCCAATTTTATTTCTCCTGAATATTAGCTGAATGCATGACTACTCAGCTTTTCTCAACCTACCACATTTCTCAACCTACCTTGGAACTAAATGTGACCATGTGACTGTTTTAGGCTAATGGAATGTGAGCAGAATTGATGCATTTAACTTCCAGGTCATCTCATTAAAGATGAAACCTTCTGCCCTCTACTGCCTTTCCTATGTCCCAGGAGCTGTTTTGAAAACATGGGCAAAACTAAGCCAGCATTGGGGCACCTTGGTGGCTCAGTCAGTTAAGTGTCCAACTTTGGATCAGGTCATGATCTCACAGTTCATGGGTTTGAGCCCCACATCGGGCTCCATGCAGACAGCTCAGAGCCTGGAGCCTGCTTTGGATTCTGTGTCTCCCTCTCACTCTGCTCCTCCCCTGCTCAGGGTCAGTCTCTCTCTGTGTCTCAAAAATAAATAAACGTAAAAAAAAAAAAAAAAGAAACTAAACATTGATCCCTAAGAGATGACAGAGCAAGGAGGTGAGGGAACCAGAGTCTCTAATTGCTCCATGGTCTTTAAGACCATTTTGTGAGATAAAAATAAACTTATTTAACCATTTTTTGTTGTTCTTGTTACAACTACTTAATTTATGTATTCTAGCATATTTTTATTCCAATATGAAATAGCTAGTAACATCTGAGACCAAATAAAACATATTTATGAATTACTTCCTGGGTGTCTGGGTGGCTCAGTTGGTTAAGCGTCTGACTTGGGCTCTGGTCATGATTTCATAGTTTGTGGGTTTGAGCCCCACATTGGGCTCTCTGCTGTCAGTGCAGAGGCTGCTTCAGACCCTGTCTCTCTCTCTCTCTGCCCCTCCCCCACTAGTTTTTTCTCTCTCTCTCTCTGTCTCTCAAAAATAAGATAATAAACATTAAAAAGAAAGTTACTTCCTGAGTTGAACAGAACATATTTTTTTTCTAAGAAGTTCAGAAATTTGTTTTTTCTGAAAATTTTGGAAACCTAAATGTTAAAAGAACTTCCCCAATGGTTTTCCAAGATTATTTCAACAAATGACTTTCTTCATCACCAATCCCCATTCTCTTTCAGCTGCTACCTTTGACACTGTGACAACCTCCTATTTATTTATTTATTTATTTATTTATTTATTTATTTATTTATTTTGAGAGAGAGAGAGAGAGAGTAAGGGAGGGACAGAGAGAGAATCCCAAGCAGACTCTGCACTGTCAGCACAGAGCCTGATGTGGGGCTTAAACATACAAACCATGAGATCATGACCTGAGCAGAGATTAAGAGTCAGACACCTAACTGGCTGAGACCCCCAGGTGCCATGACAACCTCCTCTTTTAACATTTATTAATTTTTAAGAGATAGAGACAGAGTGTGAGCAGGGGAGGGTCAGAAAGAGAGAGAGACAGAATCTGAGGCAGGCTCCAGGCTCTGAGCTCTCATCACAGAGCCCAATGTGGGGCTCAAACCCATAAACCATGAGATCATGGCCTGAGATGAAGTCACATATTTGACTGAGCAACCCAGGCACCCCAACAACCTCCTCTTATGAAACTTTTCTTACCTTTATGAATATAACTATCTTAATATTTAGGCTACTTCTCCTTTGCTGATTTCTTTTCTTTGTCCTCCTCTCCCCTATTTTCTAAATATGGAGGTTTCCCCCATGCTCCAGCTTCAACTTTATTTAATCCTATTCTCTTTTCCAAACTTTAACCTCCTATCTCCAATCCATACTAAGCATTTCAACCTAAAATACAACATTTCTAAAATTTTTTTTTTCAATGTTTATTTATTTTTGGGACAGAGAGAGACAGAGCATGAACGGGGGAGGGGCAGAGAGAGAGGGAGACACAGAATCGGAAACAGGCTCCAGGCTCCGAGCCATCAGCCCAGAGTCTGACGCGGGGCTCAAACTCACGGACCGCAAGATCGTGACCTGGCTGAAGTCGGACGCTTAACCGACTGCGCCACCCAGGTGCCCCCAACATTTCTAAAAGTAAATTCATCTTCCTCCTAAAACCAGTTGCCTCAAGTGCTCTAATACCAAGCATTTGAGTTTATATGATAGGTACTCAAAAAAACATGATAAACATTTATCAAATGACTTAATGATAAATCACTGTGGTAGATGTCTTATTTTTGCTTGATCATCATTCATTCTCTGGAGTAGATGAGAAAAAATAAAGAAGTATAGTCAAAATAGATTGAAACCAATTTTTAGACAATGAGATAATTTATTTTTTAAGTGTTTATTTTGAGAGAGCCTTAGAATGTGAGAAGGGGGACGGGCAGAGAGAAAGGGAGAGAGAGAATCCCAAGCAGGCTCCACACTGCCAGCACAGAGCACGACTGGGGGCTCAATCCCATGAACCCTAAGATCATGACCTAAGCTGAAATCAAGAGCTGATCTCTCAACTGACTGAGCTACCCAGGAACCCTGAGAATGAAATAGTTTAATGCTCAGGCAAAGTAAGAAAAGGTTTATCTGATGGAGATACTTTCCCAATTTATATTTTATAAAATTATCACTCAGAAAAGGAACCTTATTTATTATGTAATAATAGAATGAAATGAGAAAAGAGGGTGCCTGGGTGGCTCAGTTGGTTGCTCAACCAACTCTTGATTTGGGCTCAGGTCATCAGGTTCTACACTAAGCATGAAGCCCACTTAAGATTCTCTCTCTCTCTCTCTCTCTCTCTCTCTCAAATTAAAAAAAAAAAGAGTGAAATGAGAAAAAAAAGATTTTATGTTATGGTTTGTGTGTTTCATTTACAAACTCTTCACAGAGATATTGCAAGAAGTTTGTTTAGAGATCCCAAGAGTTAGGGTAGCTGAGTCCTTTCTGTCCCAAACCCCAGGCTCCAGTATGAGGGAAGATCTCACACTGGCCATTTTAGCTAATTGCAACACTGCTTCACTGCCTGACTGCTTGGTAAGACCATAGCAAGTGTATGTCGTTAGACCTTTGCCCAGCCCCAATATAAATGAATACCTAATGGAGAGGAGAGGGAACACCCACCTGTACTTCAGGAAACAAACTGAATTCCAAACCACAGCACTTGAACTGTAGTCCTGAAATCTTATTATCAGTATAATTGGAGAAGTCCAATTATGGTTTAGTTTCTTATCACAGCTGTTACTTCCTTGCAAGGTGAACACATGGCCATGACCAAGCTGGAAAGACCTCACAGTAGACTGAGGCTCTTATACAAGCAGGTAGTCAGAATCTGTCATCTCTATATATAAACACCCACATATTTCCAGTCTTTTTTACCCCTCCTTACACTACCACCTCTCAATTCCCACCTTCACCAAAGCAAACTCACAAAATCACATTGCAGGGAATTTAATTTTTTTTAAATTTTTATTTAATGTTTATTTTTGAGAGACAGACAGAGAGTGAGCAGGGGAGGGGCAGAGAAAGAGGGAGGTACAGAACTCGAAGTGGGCTCCAGGCTCTGCACTGCCAGCACAGAGCCCAACGTGGAGCTCAAACTTATGAACTGCAAGATCATGACCTGGCCAAAGTTGGATGCTTAACCAACTAAGCCACACAGGCGGCCCTACTTTATTTTTTGTAATATTTATTTATTTTGAGAGAGACAGAGAGAGAGAAAGAGAGAGAGAGTACAAGCGGAGAAGGGCAGAGAGAGAGGGTGAGAGAAGCCCAAGCAGGCTCTGCACTGTCAGCACAGAGCCTGATGCGGGGCTCAAACTCACAAACCGTGAGATCATGACCTGAGCCAAAATCAAGAGTCAGTAGCTTAACTGACTGAGCCACCCAAGCACTCCGCAGGGAATTTATTTTAGAACCCCAGTGGGATTATAAATCCTTTGTAGGTTTATAGAATTTAAGATTATATTGTATTTCCCAACTAAAAATGTTTTTACATATTTAGATTAATAATTCAACAAATATTCATTAAATGTCTTCATGTGTTCCCGATAAATCTCTCAATTAGGAAAATATTTAGAATGAAAATGTATAATTATGCAAACTGTAGTTAAGGCCTAAATATTTGGTCAAAATTACGTGTTAGGTTATACATCATATCCTTCTTTATAAACAAAAAATTGAAGATAATCTAAATGTTCAACAAGAGAAAATTGCTTACATTTTAATATGCCCATACAATTAGAATAGTATTGGGTGTTTTAATGATGTGTGTGTGTGTCCATGTGTCTTTATAATCATGATCACCCAGAGAACTTCTCAAAACCAGAGATCACTGAAATTAAAGGGAGAGGATGGGTATAAATGAAACAAAGATTGGGCCATGAGATGATTATTGTTGCAGTTAGGTGATAAGTACATGGGTGTTAATTATGCTATTCTGTTTTACACGTGTCTGGAATTTTCTCTAATAAAAAAAGTTAAAAACAAGGCTTTTGAACTTCACTCCAGGTTTCTTGATCCAGAGTAACAGGGGACGGGATGCAGGAATCTGTTTTATCGGTCTCCCTAGGTGATTTCGAAGATCGGCCAACAGATCTGGGAACATTTGAACATTGCTATAGTGGCAGTGGAACAGATGTACACCACCCAAGAAAAGGAAATCATGGATTTTTAAATTAACATGAGAGTAGGAATTAAACTCCCAAGCTCATAATTCGTGTTATAGATCATCATGAACAATTCTTAAAGATTCCATTTTTTTAAATTTTTTAATCTTTTTTAAAATAATTTTTTAATGTTTATTTTTGAGAGAGAGAGACACACACACACACACACACACACACACACACACGGCATGGTGGGGGGTTGGTGAGGGGACGGGGTGGGAGGAGAGAGACAGAGAAGGAGACAGAATCTGAAGCACGCTCCAGGGTCGGAGCAGTCAGCACAAAGCCCTACTCGGGGCTCAAACCCAGGAACGGTGAGATCATGACCTGAGCCAAAGTTGAACACTTAACTGACTAAGCCACCCAGGTGCCCCTTAAAGACTCCATTCTGAATATCGTACTCATTGTTTTATATATAATACCATCAGACAAAGACATCTAATGATGAAATTATGTTTCTTAAGATGGTTGCAAAATGCAATATCAATATTTTAAAATTAAAGTAAGTATAAAAAATAAATAAAAAAAATAATAAAGTTAAATAAAATTAAAGTAAATATATACAATATATTATTAATTGAAAAATACAAAATTAATGAAAAATACAAAAATGTACCATAGTAGCCAAAACCAAAATAGATGTGGACCATGCTGCTCTTAAGAGTGGTATAAAAGTTAAGCAAAAATAAATTTTAATTGCGTTATTGGGGGGTGCAATTGACACACAATACACTGTACATATTTAAAGCTTGCAATTTGGTAACTCTTGGCGTACTGCATTTATATAGCCATGAAACCATCACCACAGTCAAGACAGCAAACATATCCCTTACTTCTCTAAGTCCCCTATTGTCCTTTGTAACACTTTCCCCCCATCCCTCCTCAGCCCTCAACTCTCCATGTAACTACTGATCTGCTCTCTGTCACTGCATTAGTTGGCTAGTCCTACTATAATAAAATACCATGGACTGGTGGCTAGAATAGTAGTTTATTTTATCACGGTTCTGGAGGCTAGAAGTCTGAGATCAAAGTATCCTTAGAGTTCATTTCTTTTGAGGCCTTTTCCTGTGGTTTTGTAGACAGTTGTCTTCTCACTGTGACTTCTCAAGGTGAACTTTCCCTTCTACCCATCAGAGTAGAAATTTCCTTCTAGGACACCAGTTAGATGAAATTAGGGCCCATTCTGGTGACTTCATTTTAACTTAATTACCTCTGTAAAGACCCTATCTCCAAATACAGGTATATCCTGAGGTTGTAAGGGTTAGAACTTCAGCAAATGCATTTGGGGGGTATTTAATCAGCTTATAAGAGTCACTGTATATTAGTTTGCATTTTCTAGAGGTTTATACTAGTGGAACTCTTTCAATATGAACTCTTTTTTGCCTGATTTCATTCACCCAGCATAATTACTTTGAGATTGATCCATTCATGTATAAGTAGTTCATTTCTTTTTATTCCTGAGTAATAAATATTTCATTGTCTGGACCCACTACACATTGCTTATCCATTTACCTGTTAGACATTGGGTTATTTCTAGTTTGGGCAATTAAAAAGAAAGCTACTATGAACTCTTCATTTCCCCAAGGCAAATTACTCAGGAGTATAGCTGGGTCATATGTTAAGTGTGTGTATAAACTTTCTAAAATATTGCCTGACATATTGTGATTTGTAATAAGAAATATACATTTGGTCTTTGTCTCTCTCAGTACTTAGCACAGAGCTAAAACCCTCGGAATTTCCTGAAAAGAGTGATAAATGTGCCTTCGTTAATGAGATGGCTTTTGGAAACCCTTTTTATTTTATTTATTTAATTTTAATGTTTATTTATTTTTGAGAGAGTGCAAGCGGAGTGGGGCAGAGAGAGAGAGGGAGACACAGAATCCAAAGCAGGCTCCAAGCTTTCAGCTGTCAGCACAGAGCCTGATGCGGGGCTTGAACTCATGAACTGTGAGATCATGACCTGATTGGAAGTCAGATGCTTAACTGACTGAGCCACCCAAGTGCCCCGTGAAAGGCCCTTTTTAAAGGAACCAACCACAATGGAGGGTTGGAACTTTTAGTCCCACCCAAACCTCTGGGGAAGTGAGACAGGCTGAAGATTGAGTTCAATCACCAACGGCTAATGATTTAATCAATCACAGGTAATGATTCACACTCTCCATAGGAGAGTGTTTGGGGGGCTTCTGAGTTGGTGAACACATGTAGATTTGGGAAGAGAGAGTGGAGTGCTTGGAGCATGGATGCTTCATGCCTCTTTTCCAACACCTTGCCTTACGCATCTCTTCCATCTGGCTGTTCCTCAGTCAACCTTTTGTAATAAACTGGCAATCTAGTAATTAAAATGTTTCCTGAATTTTGTGAGCAGCTCTAGAAAATTACTCAAACCCAGGGAGAAGAGTCCTTAGAACCTCCAATCTGTAGCAGTTGGTCAGAAGTACCAGTGACACCTGGTCTTGTGATTGTGTCAGAAGTGGGGTGGGTAGGTGGGAGACAGTCTCGTAGGACTGAGCCCTTAACCTTTGGGATTGATGCTATCTTCATGTAGGTAGTGTAGGAATTCAGTTGACTATAGGACACCCAGCTGGTGTCAGAAAATTACTTGGTGATGTGAAAAAAAAACCCCACACATCAGAACTGGTGCCAGAATCAGACCGCCAAACTGTTTTCCAAGAGGGTTGTTTCATTTTACATTCCTACCAGCATGTAAGAATTCCTTTTTCTCCACATTCTCACCAAGACTTGGTATGGTCAGACATTTCAATGTTACCCATTCTAATAGGTAAGTGGTAGCATCTCACTGTGATTTTTTTTTAAGTTTATTTATTTTTTAGTAACCTCTATACCCAGTATGGGGCTAGAACTTATGATCCCCAAATCAAGAGTCACATGCTCTTTCGACTGAGCCAGCCAGGTGCCCTTCATTACTTATGATCCCCAAATCAAGAGTCACATGATCTTTCAACTGAGCCAGCCAGGTGCCCTTCATTGTGATTTTAATATGAATTTCCCTAATGACTAATGATGTTGAGCATCGTTAAGTATGTTTTTGTGTTATCTGTGTATCTTCTTTAGTTGAATGTTTGTTCAAATATCGGGGGTCCTTTAAGGTTTGTTAGATGGGAGCAGAGGAGCATTTAGCTTCATATCCCTACTACAAAGCAAGACCTTTCTGAGTTTTGTACCCAATGTCCCAAGAATTATAAGATTTCCAGTCTGACTGGTGGGATACAGAACTATTCCAGGCCCTGTGTATACACTGGGTATTGTTCTCTCTAATCATCTCAGATAGTTTCCTTGATCTTGGGTGGTTTCCTCCTATCCATGCATTGTTAAGATGAGACTCTACAAATCGACCACAGTTATTTCTCTGGGTAGCCCTCTCCTCTTTTGTAACCTGTCCAGTGAATTGTAGCAGCCTTGGTCTTTCCAGACCCTGCCCCATCTTCTCAACTCAGAGAATCCCTGGGCTTTGCCTGAGGTCCCTCTCCTTATACCATGGCCTGAAACCTCTCTCAAGACGTTAACCTAGGAGAATCATAGAATTCACATCATCTGTTTCCCATCTCTCAGTGATTACTGTCTTTTGTTGTCCAATCTCCAGTGTCTTAAAAAACCATTGTTTCGTATGTTTTGTCTAGATTTTTGGTCATTTTAGGAGGAAAAGTAAATAAAGTTCCTGTTATTCCATCTTGTCTCTAAGCTGAAGTCTGAAGTAATAATTTGAAAACAAATTTGGAACAACACAATAAGTATTTTTATTTTCAGAGATTTTTTGGTGTGGGTCACAAAATAAGTCCAGATTTCCCTGATTTTGACTCCAGTAGTTCTGCACTATCTTGGCTCCTACTGAAGACTCTCTGATCCCAATCAACTCTGCATCTTTATCTGTCATGTCTTCTTGAGGCATCCAGTCTATCCTTTAGAAATGCCCTGTACTTTCTTTCCACCATGTGTCAATGGACAATCACAAATTGATATATACAAAGATCATTCTTCATAAACATTCTAAGTTTGAGAAACTGTTTGCCTCATTACTTTCGTATATTGATCCATGTTTGTTAATCAGTTCATGTGAATATACTATTATTTGAAGATTTGTTCAGGATATCTTTGAAGTGACCTAATTCACATGATATACAAATATAGTGGTAGTATAAGAGAAGCAAGAATTTAAACAACAGTGGACAATAGAGTTGCAAATGGAAAGAAAAGATTTTTTTAAAAATGGAGGAAGTATATATATCGGGATACATACCAAAGACACATTTTCACTTTGGAAAAATAAAATGGAATCCTCCAGAAAACTTTAAGATTTAATAAAGAAGTTCAGCAAGGTTGCAGGATACAAGATCAATGCAAAAATCAATTTAAAAAGTTTTAATGTTTATCTATTTTTGAGAGAGAGAGACACACACACACAGAGTATGAGTGGAGGAGGAGCAGAGAGAGAGGGAGACACAGAATCCAAAGCAGCCTCCAGGCTCTAACCTGTCAGCAGAGTCCAATGCAGGGCTTCAACTCACAAATCGTGAGATCATGACCTGAGCCAAAGTCAGATGCTTAACCGACTGAGCCACCCAGGCACCCCAAATCTAAAAATCAATTTTATTCTACACTCTACCAATAAACAATGTAAAACTGACGTTAAGAAAACAATTCTAGGGGCGCCTGGGTGGCTCAGTTGGTTGAGCATCCGACTTCAGCTCAGGTCATGATCTCGCGGTTCCTGAGTTCGGGCCCCACATCGGGCTCTGTGCTGACGGCTTGGAGCCAGGAGCCTGCTTCCAATTCGGTGTCCCTCTCCCTCTGTCTCTCTCTGTCCCTCTCCCCCTCATGCTCTGTCTCTTTCTCTCAAAAATAAAATAAACGTTAAAAAATTTTTAAAAAACACGAATTCTATTTACATCAAAAAGAATAAAATCCTGATAAGAAATTAACAAAAGAAGTTCAAGACTTATGCAAAACTACAAACATTGTTAAAAGGAATTAAAGGAGGTACAGATGTCCTTTTCAAAATTTACACATGAATATTCAAAGCAACAGTATTTGTAATAACCAAAAAGTGAAAGAAATCCAAATGTCCATCATCAACTGATGGATGAATAAGTAAAATGTGTCATATCTATAAAATGGAATACTACTTGGCAATAAAAAGCAGGCAGGTAACAATACATGCCAAAACACATTGTGTTAAATGAAAGAAGTCAGTCACAAAGGCTATATATTGTATGATTTATAGGAAGCCTCCAGAATAGGTAAATCTATAGGGACAGAAAGTAGATAAGTATTTGCCTCAGACTATAAGTGAGAGGTTAGGAAAAAGTGAGAAGTAAGTACTAATGCATGCAGGGTTTCTTTTGAGGATGATGAATATGTTCTCAAATTAACTGTGGCAAAGCTGTCACAACTCTAAATGCACCAAAAATGATGAAATTGTACAATTTAAGTTGGTAAACTATGTAATCTTATTGTGAGTTATATCTCAGTAGGTTGTTAAAATTTTTTTAATGTTTACTTATTCATTTATTTTGACAGAGAGAGAGTGTGTGTGTGTGCATGCACAAGCAGAGGAGGGGCAGGGAGAGGACCCCAAGCAGGCTCCATGCTGTCAGCACAGAACCCAACATGCAACCCATGAGATCGTGTCCTGAGCCGAAATCGAGAATTGGACACTTAACTGACCAAGGCACCCCTTAACAATTTTTTAAAAAAAGAAATGAGGGGCGCCTGGGTGGCGCAGTCAGTTGAGCGTCCGACTTCAGCCAGGTCACGATCTCGCGGTCCGTGAGTTCGAGCCCCGCGTCGGGCTCTGGGCTGATGGCTCAGAGCCTGGAGCCTGTTTCTGATTCTGTGTCTCCCTCTCTCTCTGCCCCTCCCCCGTTCATGCTCTGTCTCTCTCTGTCCCAAAAATAAATAAACGTTGAAAAAAAAAATTAAAAAAAAAAAAAAAAGAAATGAAAGAATAGGGCACCTGCCTGGCTGGTTCGGTAGAGCATGCAAGTCTTGATCTCAGGGCCGTGAGTTCAAGCCCTACATTGTGCATAAAGCCTACATAAAAGAAATTGTAGGGGCGCCTGGGTGGCTCAGCCGGTGAAGCACCCAACTTCAGCTCAGGTCATGATCTCACTGTTCGTGGGTTCAAGCCCCGCTTCATGCTCTGTGCTAACAGCTCAGAGCCTGGACCCTGCTTTGGATTCTGTGTCTCCCTCTCTCTCTGCTCCTCCCCCACTCACGCTCTGTCTCTCTCTCTCAAAAATAAATAAACATTAAAAAACAATTTTTTAAAGAAATTGTAAAAAGAAATTAAAGAAAACATAAATGCAATGAAAGATATAATGTGATCATGGATCAGAAAACTTAACATTGTTAAGATGGTAATACTCTACAAATCGATCTACAGATTCAACACAATCCTATTTGTTTCTCAAAAAAGATATATAAATGACCAATAAGCACATGAAAAGATGCTCATTGTTCATTATGGATATGTAAATCAAAACCACAAAGGGATGCTGTTTCACATCCACTAGGATAGTTAGTTACAATCAAAAAGACAGACAGTAAAAAGTTTTGGTGAGGATGTGGAGAAATTAGAAACTTCATGCACTACTGAAGAGACTGGAAAATAGAAATTACCACACAATCTAGCAATTCTACTTGAGGTATATATTCAATAAAATTAAAAAGCTCTGTCCACACAAAAACTTATACACTAATGTTCATAATGACATAATTCCTAACAGCCCAAAACTAGAAACAACCCAAATGTCCATTAAATGGTGGATGAGTAAATAAAATATGGCATTACCCTTTTGTGCGATATCCTGTACTAATAAAAACGAAAGTACTGATGTATATCACTAAATGAATGAACCTTAAAAACAGGATGCTAAGTGAAGGAAACCTGTCATAGAAGTCCACATGTGTAATTCCATTCATCTGAAATGTCCAGAATAGGCAAATCCATAGAGACAGAAAGTAGATTTATGGTTGCTACTGACTGCAGGATGGAAAGAATGGGGAGTGAGTGTTGGTAGGTATGATTTTGGAGGGGAGATAAAAATGTTCTAAAATTAGATAAGGCCAGTGTCGCACATACCTATGACTCTGATATAGTGCACTTTAAAAGGGTGAATTCTATGGCATGTGAATTACACTTCAATAGAGCTTTTATAAAAAAAATAAATCAAACGGAGTATAAGTATGTAAAATAAACTTTACAAGCCAAAAATGAATGTATTTTATTATTGTTTGCCTTCAGGTCTTCTACAAGGTTCAATTTTATAAAATGAGTATCATTTTCTTGTGCCCAATCCACTCTTTTGAGTCAATTCGATTAGTGTTTTGTTTTCATTTTCCTCAATTAGCAAAACAATTAAAATATTTCGACTATTTAGTTTGGTAGTATAAGCTTGTCTGGTATTAGTCTTCTAGGATAAATATCTGTAGTTTTACTAATAAGAGATTCAGTCCTCTAATGATCCGTTTTTTATAAAAACCTGATCCACTAAGATGTAAAACTGGAAAATAGAGCAAACACACACACACACACACACATACACACACACACACACACACACACACACACAAACCACAACACCAGTAGCAAGGTATGAGAATTCTACCTTTATATCTTTATACATTAGTATGTTTTCTTTCCACACTTCCCCTCCTTACAATAAACACATTCTAGGGAAGAAGCAACTTCCTCTGCCGCTCCCGAGAAGAAAATGAACAAGATATTTCCCTTAACTGTGTGAAGACTGATCACTAACCTATAAGGATACTGATCTAAGCATGGGTTTTTTTTTTTTTTTTAATTTTTTTTTTCAACGTTTATTTATTTTGGGGACAGAGAGAGACAGAGCATGAACGGGGGAGGGGCAGAGAGAGAGGGAGACACAGAATCGGAAACAGGCTCCAGGCTCCGAGCCATCAGCCCAGAGCCTGACGCGGGGCTCGAACTCATGGACCACGAGATCGTGACCTGGCTGAAGTCGGACGCCTAACCGACTGCGCCACCCAGGCGCCCCATAAGCATGGGTTTTAACCAGGCATCGAGATCTGTTGTGAAAGAAATTAAAGAATAGGACATTGATACGTGTGACTATATTTAAAAAGAATTCCTTTTAGCATGTGGGGAGAGGTGAGATAGGACAATGTCATAGAAGAAGAAGCCTAGTGCCCAAGAAGGGCTAGACCAATGGACTGAGGGTTACTGTGAGGCCTTTACTGGCCAGCCAGCCCCCAGCCTTAACAAAGATAAACTCCAGACTCTTACACACACTGACGCTCAGAGGTTTCACTCAATGGCTTAAGTCTTCTCATGGTCTGAGGAGGCACTCAGATGCTTAGCCGAGTAATGAGGGTGCAGAACTAAGAAAAAGTCATAATCTCTCCTTCCCCATGACATGTAGTAATGTCCATTTTTCCTCTTACACAAATATGAAAAGACAAAACAAAAAGGAAGGAAAAAAATCTGTTTTAATTTTTTTTCTTTTTTTGAGAGGGTGGGGGCAGAGGATCTGAAGCAGGCTCTATGGTGACAGCACCAAGCCCTATGTGGGGCTTGACCTCACGAACCACGAGACTGTGACCTGAGCCAAAGTCGGATGCTCAACCAACTGAGCCATCCAGGTGCAGTGGAAGAAAAAAATTCTTAAATGTCACCCCTTAGCTAGCTCACTGGACTGATTATTTCCCTGTCATCTCTCAATCCCATATTGACCCTTTCATAGCTTTTCTAGTGACGCTACCACTGGGACTTTGCTGTTTACATTTCCCAGACTCCTTTGCCAGCTAGTGTTAAATTCTGCCAATTCTAGAGCAAGATTAGAAGTGGGAGGAGGAAGGAGGAGATTTCTTTCCTGATTTTTTTGCTGTTTCTGACTGTGTTGGCCTAGCTTCTCTCAGCAGCCCCAGCTTCATCGCCTCATCAGAGGTAACCGGGCAGCAAGCATTTCTCAGGGGCTTGAACCCTGCTCCAAAGAGTCCCTTCCTCCAAGGAGCTGAACGGTAATCCTGAGATTTTCCCTTTCATTTCCCCAGACCCAGGTGTAGCTGTTGCTTCTGCTGTTAGCTCTGGGTTACCTTCTTGCTCCAATCTTTTTTTTTTTTTTTTTTTTCAGTTCTACAACCAGTCTTTACTGTAAAATCTCCCTGTTAAAATATCTAGTGTTTTTCTTTTTCTTTTGTCTTTTTTTTAAATTTTCCTCACTGGACTCTGATATAATTCTGGCTATTAAGTGTAGGGATATCCACCCTTTCCTTTATAAAGGGAAGACTGAACAAAAAAGGAAGAAAAATTGGGAAGTTTTGCTCCTTGGTTCAACCTTTATCATCTTCCCAATTAAAATTTTTAATTCATCTCAATTTGAATGTGACATACTTGTTTTTCAACCTGCCTACATACCACCTATAAAGCCGCCTATACCAGTGGATGAATTTCCATCTAAAATAAACATTTGAGGACACCCAGGTGGCTCACTCAGCCAAGCATCTGACTTGATTTCGGCTCAAGTCATGACCTCACAGTTTGTAAGATCAAGCCCCAAGTCAGGCTTTGTGCTGACAGAGTGAAGCCTGCTTGGGATTCTCTCTCTCTCCCTCTCTCTCTGTCTCTCCTCTGCTTAGGCATGCTCTCTCTTTCTCTCTGTCTCTCTCAAAATAAATAAACATTAAAAAAATAAAGATTTGAATTCCTTTTTCTTAGGGTATGTAGCACATTTTTATAAAAACACAAATCAACTTTAGAGGTAATTTCTACTACATCTGAACAGCTAATGGTCACCTAGTAATATAATCCCATGCCACTCCCCAGATCAAAGTAAGAGACTACCAAATTTCCATCTTCAGTTATCTATTCTGTGCCATACAAACTCTTATAGTGGCAATATTTTCAACCCTTCCTTTTAAATTTTTAAGTAGTCTCCTTTCACCTGTAGAATTTGCAGAGCCTCCTGGACACTACATGACCCAGTCCTCCTCTGGTTAAGTTGTATTTAAGTACAGCAGAATAAGGCTGGTGGAAGCTATTCTTCAAGACGAATGTTTAAGAACATCTCACAAATACTTTGTACCAGTTACTAATTTATTGCCTCTCAGGTCCAAACCTACCTTTCATTGCCTGTTCTAGAATAAATGACTTTCTCCTTCCTCTTTAGGTGTTGTCAGTAGAGGGCTTTATGAACATGCTTGAGGAGAAAGGCTTCTCTTCCTGGTTGCTCTACCCTCCTCAGGCTCCAGCAGTGGTCAGCAGCCCTCAGAACCAACAGCATATGGCACCTTCCCATTAGCAGCTTTTCATGGCACCTCTTGGGTGACTTTGCAGCTAAGTGCTGGTGGCAAGGTATTTCTCCATGAATAGCTTCTTACAGCACTCCAGGAAGTAGATTTTCAGCAAGTTTCACCAGTGTGGCACCTTAGCAAACTTTGTGGTCCAGTGGGATGAAGCCATGCTATATCCAGAGAAGTTTTGATGTCATTACTGATGAGCCCCCCCCTCCTTGATGCTCCTGTGGGTGGCGGCTGCTCCCCAAACCTGCTACTCACGTATCCTTTAGCATTCTCTCTACCTCTTACTAGTTAATCTCTCATTACTCTAATCCCCTGTTATAGTTAATAATTCTTTTTTTAAAGTTTATTTTTAAGAGAGAGAGAGAGAGCACAGGCAGGGAAGGGCAGAGAGAGAGTGGGAGAGAATCCCAAGCAGGTTCCACCAGCATGGAGCCTGACATGCGGCTTGAACCCATGAGATACCATGAGATCATGACCTGAGCTGAAACCAAGAATCATACGCCTAACTGAATCACCCAGGCACCTCTAGTTAATAATTCTTTATAATGAACTTTCCCTATTCAAATTACTATGTTGTTTATCTCTCCTGATTAGACCCTGATGATACATACTCATTTGCTATATTTTGCTTCATGCCATCTGTTACCAATACAAAACTGAGCAAATATCAAGCATCTTCTATGACCAATAATGAATCACAGCATAAACGTATATTAGACGGGCAAGTCAAGTTCTTAAAAGGTTGATTCATGTTGGTATAGGTTTTTAGCCTTTGTCCTATCCTATTCCTCCTTCAATTAGACAATTAGAGACTTACCTCACTTTTAAAACTTCAGTTTTAGTGTTGCACATCAATTGTTTTGTCTGTCCTGTACTGTGTCCTCTAATTTTGGAAAAGGCAGCTATTCTTTTGTAGGGGGTCTGCTTCTCTCCCACTCACTTCCACTCTTCTAAATGTACAATTTTATTAGAAGTTGCCTGTAACACACACTGTTACAGGATTGGACACAGGACTCAAGTCTAGCCAGTTGAACATTTTCCTTAGGATGTTTTTTATTTGGAAGTTAAAGGAACAAGTCATTTCCTGTCTGGTCAGCCTGAGGAGATGTGAACTTGGACCTGGTGGTAACTATAGTTCCAGCTTTGTAGAAAACATTAGTCTAAGAAAATGAAGTCAATATGGTGGGGGTGGGGGGCGGTATGGGTGGAGAGAAGCAACAATAGGAGGAAAGAGGAAAAAAATTGTTGGAGTTAGAGCATTCTAACCAGTTAGATGGTAATCTTCACATCTATTACAGTTACAGGGCCAGGAACATGATTTGCTGATCAACTGACAGATGGAAATCATATGAGGCTACAAATGTGGTTATCTGTTTCCCTTTTGATGTCTTGTTTATCTATTCCAGTAAATGGTGCCTAAGAAATACTCAAATAGCATATTGTAATAACAATAGCCTTTACTTACTAAGGCTCTGGTATATTTAGAGAACTATGATTTATATACATTATTTAATTATTACACTATGAAATATTATTTCAATTTTAAATATAAGAATACCGAAGTTAAATTAATGTGACAGAATTTGAATCAAAGTTTAACTGACTCCAAGGATCATCTACCAAGCTATGCTGCTTCACCTGTAATGTTTATACATTATGTTTTAAAAGGAGAACCTCTGGGAGCTCCTGGCTTGCCCAGTCAGTGGAGCATGTGACTCTTGACATCAAGATTGTAGTTTAGAGCCCATTGTTGGTTGGAGAGATTGCTTAAAAAATAAAATCTTAAAAAAAAAAATAATGATAGCTCCTAACAATAGTTTTAGTATAAAAAAATAAAAGGAAGACCTCCAGAGGTATATTGTATATACTTTTCTCTTTAGCTATAGGAGATGGTTTAGGAAGAATAATTAGGTGGAGTCCAAGGGTACCAAATAATCATTACTAAAAATTGGGCACATAAATACATTTTTTTTCTTCAGAAGTTCTGAATCTACTCAATTTGGAGACAGATCTTTTTATCTGCCTGGTTAATGATATACATACAGTGGGATGCAGCCAGTGGTGGGAATGGCTCTATCAGTCTGACTTGCTTTGATGTTGCTCTATTTTGCAGTGAATAGAAGCCCTGGACACAGTCTTAAAATACAACCAATGACCATTTAAAGCTATTTTTATTTTTCTGAGAAAAATTTAAAACAGATACACACAAGTAGGCTTGGTAGTTGGTTTTGTCTTAATATCCCCTGACCAGAGCACCCAAATATATAAAACAATTAATCACAAACATAAGCAATCTTATTGGTAAGAATGTGGTAATTGCAGGGGACTTTAATACTCCACTTATAGCAATGGACAGATCATCTAGACAGAAAATCAATAAAGAAACAATGGCCCTGGATGATACACTGGACCAGATGGATTTGACACATACATTTAGAACTTTTAGTCCTAAAGCTGCAGAATGCACATTTTTCTCAAGTGCACATAGAACATTCTCCAAGATAGATCACATACTGGGTCACAAAACAGCCCTCAATAAATATAAAAGAATTGAGATCATACCCTGCACACTTTCAGATCACAATGCTATGAAACTTGAAATCAACCACCAGAAAAACTTTGGAAAACCTCCAAATGCATGGAGATTAAAGAACATCCTACTAGAGAACAAATGGGTCAACCAGGCAATTAAAGAAGAAATTTAAAAATATATGGAAACAAGTGAAAATGAAAACAGAACAATCCAAACCATTTCGAGTGCAGCAAAGGCAGTCTTAAGAGGAAAATACATTGCAATCCAGGCCTATCTCAAGAAACAAGAAAAATCCCAAATACAAAATCTAACAGCACACCTAAAGGAACTAGAAGCAGAACAACAAAGAAATCCAAAGCCAGCAGAAGAAGGGAAATAATAAAGATCAGAGCAGAAATAACCAATATAGAATTCAAAAAAACAGTAGAAAAGATCATTGAAACTAAGAGTTGTTTTTTTGAAAAAACAAACAAAATTGATAACCCCCTAGCCAGACTTCTCAAAAAGAAAAGAGAGAGGACCCAAATAGATAAAATCACAAATGAAAATGGATTTATCACAAACAATCCCTCATAAACGCAAGCAATTATCAGAGAATACTATGAAAAATTATATGTCAACAAACTGGACAGCCTGGAAGAAATGGACAAATTCCTCGACACCCACACACTACCAAAATTCAAACAGGAAGAAATAGAAAATTTGAACAGACCCACAACTAGTGAAGAAATTGAATCAGTTACCAAAAATCTCCCAACAAATGAGAGTCCTGGGCCAGACGGCTTCCCAGGGGAATTCTACCAGACATTTAAAGCAGAGTTAATACCTATCTTTCTCAAGCTGTTCCAAAAAATAGAAACTGAAGGAAAACTTCCAAACTCATTCTATGAAGCCAGAATTACCTTGTTTCCCAAACAGACAGGGACCCTACAAAAAAAGGAGAATTACAGTCCAATATCCCTGATGAACACAGATGCAAAAATTCTCAACAAGATACTAGCAAATTGAACTCAACTGCATATAAAAAGAATTATGATCAAGTGGGATTCATTCCTGGGCTGCAGGGTTGGTTCAATATTCGCAAATCAATCAATGTGATGCATCACATTAATAAAAGAAAGGATATGAACCATATGATCCTGTCAATAGATGCAGAAAAAGCATTTGACAAAATACAGCATCCTTTCTTTCTTTTTTTTTTTTTTAACGTTTATTTATTTTTGAGACAGAGAGAGACAGAGCATGAACGGGGGAGGGGCAGAGAGAGAGGGAGACACAGAACCGGAAGCAGGCTCCAGGCTCCGAGCCATCAGCCCAGAGCCCGACGCGGGGCTCGAACCCACAGACCGTGAGATTGTGACCCGAGCTGAAGTTGGTCCCTCAACCGACTGAGCCACCCAGGCGCCCCCAGCATCCTTTCTTAATAAAAACCATCAAGAAAGTTGGGATAGAAGGAATAGACTCAAACATCATAAAAGCCATATATGAAAAGCCTATATCATACTCAATGGGGAAAAACTGAGAGCTTGCCCCTTGAGATCAGGAACAAGACAGGGATGTCCACTCTCACTGCTGTTGTTTAACATAGTGTTGGAAGTCCTAGCATCAGCAATCTGACAACAAAATGAAATAAAAGGCATCAAAATTGGCAAAGAAGAAGTCAAACTTTCACTTTTCTCAGACGACATGATATTCTACAGAGAAAACCCAAAAGGCTCCACCAAAAGACTGCTAGAACTGATACATGAATTCAGCACAGTCACAGGGTACAAAATGAATGTACAGAAATCAGTTGCATTTCTATACACCAATAATGAGGCAACAGAAAGAGAACTCAAGAAATCGATCCCATTTACAGTTGCACCAAGAACCATAAAATACCTAGGCAAAAACCTAACCAAAGATGTAAAAGATCTGTATGCTGAAAACTATAGAAAACTTATGGAGGAAATTGAAGAACACACAAAAAAATGGAAAAACATTCCATGCTCAAGGATTGGAAGAATATTGTTAAAATGTCAACACTACTCAAAACAATCTACACTTTCAGTGCAATCCCAATCAAAATTGCACCGGCATTCTTCTCAGAGCTAGAACAAACAATCCTAAAATTTGTATGGAACCACAAAAGACCCCAAATAGCCAAAGTAATATTGAAGAAAACCAGAGCGGGAGGCATCACTATCCCAGACTTTAGCCTCTACTACAAAGCTGTAATCATAAAGGCAAAACAGATACATAGACCAATGGAACAGAATAGAGAACCCAGAATTGGACCCACAAATGTATGGTCAACTAATCTTTGACAAAGCAGAAAAGAATATCCAATGGAATAAAGACAGTCTTTTCAGCAAATGGTGCTGGGAGAACTGTACAGCAACATGCATAAGATTGAAACTAGACCACTTTCTCACACCATTCACAAAAATAAACTCAAAATGGATTAAAGACTAAATGTGAGACACAAAACCATCAAAACCCTAGAGGAGAAAGCAAGCAACAACCCCTTTGACTTCAGCAATAGCAATTTCTTGCTCGACACATCTCCAAAAGCAAGGGAATTAAAAACAAAAATGAACTATTGGGACTTCATGAAGATAAAAAGCTTCTGCACTGCAAAGGAAGCAATCAATAAAACCAAAAGGCAACTGACGAAATGGGAAAAGATATTTGCAAATGACATATTGGATAAAGGGTTAGTATCCAAAATCTATAAAGAACTTACCAAACCCAATACCTGAAAAACAAATAATCCAGTGAAGAAATGGGCAGAAGACACGAATAGATACTTTTCCAAAGAAGACATCCAGATGGCCAACAGACACATGAAAAGATGCTCAATGTCACTCATCTTCAGGAAAACACAAATCAAAACCACACTGAGATATCACCTCACACCGGTCAGAGTGGCTAAAATGAGCAACTCAGGAAACTACAGATGCTGGCGAGGATGTGAAGAAACGGGAACCCTCTTGCACTGTTGGAATGCAAATTGGTGCAGCTGCTCTGAAAAACAGCGTGGAGCTTCCTCAAAAAATTAAAAATAGAACTACCCTACAACCCAGCAATAGCACTGCTAGGAATTTATCCAAGGGATACAAGAGTGCTGATTCATAGGGGCACATGTACCCCAATGTTTATAGCAGTACTTTCAACAATAGCCAAATTATGGAAAGAGCCTAAATGCCCATCAACTGATGAACGGATAAAAAGAACACTACTTCGCAATGAGAAAAAATGAAATCATGCCATTTGCAGCAACGTGGATGGAACTGGAAGGTATTACGCTGAGTGAAACAAGCCAGTCATAGAAGGACAGATATCATATGTTTTCACTCATATGTGCATTTTGAGAAACTTAACAGAAGATCATGGGGGAAGGGAAAGGGAAAAAATAGTTACAAACAGAAGGAGGGAGGCAAACCATAGAGACTCTTAAATACAGAGAACAAACTGAGTGTGGATGGGGGGGGTGGGGGAGAGGGGAAAATGGGTGATGGGCATTGAGGAGGGCACTTGTTGGGTGTTGTATGTAAGTGATGAACCACGGGAATCTACCCCCAAAACCAAGAGCACACTTTACACACTGTATATTAGCCAATCTGACAATAAATTATATTAAAAAATAAATAAATAAAAATAATATCCCCTGACCAAATTGTCTTCTTTTTGTTCACATTTTGTTTGGAAAAATTAAAAGGAAATTATTTCAATTTTTATATCAAATGAGGCTTATACATTAAGAAGAGACATAGAGAAGCATTTTCTCAATGCTCACCCCATCTTGGAATGTGGGATTATTAGATTTTAGGTCACAAGTCAAAATTTTAATTTTAAAGGGTTTTTTTTGTTGTTGTTGCTGTTGTTAGTTGACCCAGTTAATTCCCTTTATTCCTAAGATACTTTGAGCAATTATCCATAAAAATATACTGGCTGGAGTTTTTATTGTTGTTTCTTTTTTAATGTTTATTTATTTTTGAGAAAGAGAGAGAGACAGAGTGTGGGCAGGGGAGGAGCAGAGAGGGAGAGGGAGACACAGAAGCCAAAGCAGGTTCCAGGCTCTGAACTGTCAGCACGGAGCCTGACACGGGACTCAAACTCATGGACCGTGAGATCATGACCTGAGCCAAAGTCGGAAACTCAACCAACTAAGCCACCCAGGTGCCACTATTGCTGGTTTTTTAAAAAGGACTGTTATTGATGTAATTAAAGTAATTGCAATTCATTTGCTGTAGTTCACATTTCAGCTCTACATCTGTTCTCAGAAAGAAGCTTGAAAAGATGTGTGGGGCTGTATTGACTACTTGCACTCAGATAATGTTTTAGTAGCTGTATTTATGATGTCGAAACAGATAAAAGAAAAGCAAAAATTTGTTATATCAGTCAAGTTTTTGTTCTCAAGTATTGTAAACAACTGATCTGCATTATTATCACACAATATAGTAAGTTTTGCTTTTATTTTTCTCTCTGTTCTAACAGAAATACAAGTTTTCCAGAATTCAAAGGTTAATTTTGTACCAATAAAGAAACAGCAAGGATAAATAAAAATCTTCACTCTGAAGAGCTTCATAAAGTTGGACCAATTAAGTTAGGTTTCACTTAATGTTGAATTTGAATTTAGAATCAACACTATGAAGGAGATTCTAGTAAAAGCTTAAACCCTCTAGAAGATTTTTTACATTTATTTATTTTTGAAAAACAGAGTGAGACAAAATGTGAGTGGGAGAGGGGCCGAGAGAGAAGGAGACACAGAATTTGAAGCAGGCTCCAGGCTCTGAGCAAGCGGTCAGCACAGAGCCTGATGCGGGGCCCGATCCCACAAACTGTGAGATCATGACCTGAGCTGAAGTCGGACGCTCAACCGACTGAGTCACCCAGGCACCCCTAGAAGATTTTTATTTTAAATCCCTTCTCGTGTTTTGGCCCACATGCAGAAGACTGTTAATCTGCAGAGGGGCACATATTCACAAATGGACTGTTCAGTGTTGCAAACAAATACATTCAAGGCCAATCAAATCCTTTTGGCAAATGAACATATTTTCACATATGGACCCCAAGTGATAGAACGCACGTAAATACCTCTCCAATGTTTTTTTGTTTTGTTTTGTTTTTAAGTAATCTCTACACCCAACATGAGGCTCCAATGTGAAAATTCACAACCCTGAGATCAAGAGTCGCAGGCTCCACCAACTGAGCCAGCTAGGTGCCCCCCTTTTCTATGTTTTTGAAAGGTAGAGAGGCTTTTTTCCTGAGATGAGTAACACTGAGGATTGTGTATATGTTTACTTCTGCCCTGTTTTCCAATAGCTCAGTTGAAATCTTTTTTCTGATTACTACAGAAATGAAAAAGAAAATTAGATAAGTAGACACATTTCTGTCCTTGGAAAATACTGCTTATTATAATCTTAACTCTTAATAGCCAAAAGGAAATTCAAATGCATTTAAGTCATCAAGGGCCATGCAAGAAAATAGCAAAATTCTTTGCTTAGAGGGGCTGAAAGTTAAGTACAAACCCATAACTGTCCCATTCCCACCTTACCCTCTCTCCATGTTTTGCTAGTAAAGAAAACAAATTAGAGACTCTTTCTTAAAAGCCAGAGGGAAAAACTAAAGACAGTTTCAGAGAGCAGATACACCCCCAAATACACAGTAAGAAAATGTCTAAATCAAACAGTCCCGGGAACATGATGTAGTGTGTATACCACTGTTTGCCTATGTAAATTTTTCTTATCGCTTTCCTATTTAAAACATGGAGTGGGCAGAATGTTTTAATCCAGAGTTTTTGCTGTTGTAACCTAGGAACAATAATTTGAGGCTTCTAAGTAGGTAAGTGTCACCATGGAGACAAAAAGAAATCTCTCTGAGATATCCTTCTGCCTGGAGCTTATCACTAAAAAAAGGATGTGAAGCTCAAAGTATATTCAGATCAACACAGGGACTGAAGCTTTGGTCTGTACTAGCCCTAAAAATGAATTTTTAAATGTCCAGATACATTATTAGTTGGCATATAACCTCCATAGGCTAAAACCTCTAGGGGGAACGATTTGCACATAATCATCAAAATTACAATTACACATACTCTTTGACCCAGCATATCTTCTGGGAAGCATTTATCCTACAGATATACAGAATTTACTCTGCAGATATATATAGCATATACATATATACTAACTAATGAATACATGAGGTTATGTGTTGTAACATTATTTGCAATAGCAAATGTCTGGAAACAACCTAAATTTCTATTCATAGGACACTGATTAAAGTGTGGAATACTCAGCAGCCATATTGATATGTCATGATGTATAAAATATACACTGTGAAGCAAAACAGAACAAGTGTAGTAATAAGCAAAGTATGTAGTATGCTACTATTTGTGTAAAAAAGTGGGATTATATTCATATTTATTTGTTCGTATGTGCATAATGTATCTTTGGACGGATTCACCAGAAAGCACTAACACTAGTTACCTCGTGAGAAATGGACCTGGGTACTGGATGGTGGAGGGGGGGGGCGGGGAGTGTTTTCACTGTGTAGTTTTTAGTACATTTTGAATTTTGAACCATGTAAATGTACTATTTAAAAACCAAATATATAGTTTAATATTACAGTTATATATATATATATGTATGTGTGTGTGTATATATATATATATATGTATGTATATATATATACACACACAGAACTATTCACTGACCCACAAAAGTTTCATTGGTTGTACTCACATTTAGTAATGTCTTATCATCTCTGTCTTTTACCTTGTATAAAAAGATTTTCTAACATGGAAAAAGAGTGTTCTGGAAAACGTATTGAAATGGTAATAGCTAATTAAACATAGGCTATGTGCCAGGCAGTATACTCAACTCTTCACGTGTGTTTTCTCAGTTAATTTTTTTTCCTTGTCCACCACCTCTCCCAAATTTCTCACTTAATATTCACAACTCCACGAGACAGCTACTATTCTTACCTTCATGTTACAGAGGAGGACATTGATGTAACACAGCCAGGCTCCACACCAAGTCTTACTGACTCAAAGGTTTGAGTTTAATCACTCTGCCACACTGTTCGTCTTTTCTTCTTTCAGTATACTAGAATTTTTCAAAGATCTTTGGCTATACATCAGCTCACTAAAATAGATAAGTTAAAAAAAAAGTATAGGCATTATTTGGCAACAGGTTAACTCATCTGATCAGTAAAAAAACGTTCCAGAATAGAGGCCAGATATGTTGGCTACACTCTTACATGCAAATGCAGCGTACTCTTGAAGCCATCTGGTCAGAATCCTAACTCATTAAATATCATTTGTGATTGAATAGGAACCTTGACAAGAGTAGAATTAACTGTCAAAAACAAAACAAACAGAAACAAGCAAACAAAACAAACTCTTCCTTGGTGGCTTAATATCAAGAGCCAGATGTGAAAACATCAGTTACCTTTGGGCTTGTGCAAATTTAAAATTTCTTGGTTGACTTGGACTTCAGTCTTTTGTAGCTCAAGTTTCACTTAGCATTGGCAGTATCCAACTTTGGTTTGCAAAGGATAAAGGTATTTGAAAGGATCATAAGCCTTTAAATGTTTTATGCCAAACAATGATGATTACTTAAATATAAACACATCAGTAACTTCTGGATTATTTGCAACTTCACATGCAATTTTAAGGAGAAAAAATAAAATGCCTGGAAGAATAGATTTAGGCCTTGGTCAAATATAAAATTTAGGAAATAGACTTCTTTGGGTAGGTTTGTGGGATTTCATCCATCAAAAGATTACCCACA
The DNA here is from genome assembly GCF_028749965.1 of Puma concolor. Taxonomy (NCBI): domain Eukaryota; kingdom Metazoa; phylum Chordata; class Mammalia; order Carnivora; family Felidae; genus Puma; species Puma concolor. The sequence continues at coordinate 82,585,022 of NC_141670.1, read as the reverse complement.
TCTAGTGTGTACATCAAGAGACTAAAGTTTAAAAGATCATTACTTTGTCCCATTACAAGAAAAATACTCAGCAATATTTATATAAATAATAACACTGTCTTATACTAAAAGTGCTTTATAGTTTACAAAAAGACAAAGCTTTTTTATATTTTATAAAATTAATAACTGAATTTAAAAGATGATTGCAATTGTATTTCAAGCATTTAGATGATTTTAATATTTTTTAATTTTAATTTTAAACAAATTTTAAATGTTTTCATTTTTTAAGTAATCTCCACACCCAACATGGGGCTCAAACTCACAACCCCGAGTTCAAGAGTTGCATGCTCTACTGACTGAGCCAGCCATGAGCCTCAATATCTTTCAATTTTTACAACTCCTTACTTCCCCAAGAGTTTGAGGTAGTTTATAATGAAATATACATCTTGTTTCCATCAAAGTCCAGTCAAGAAAACAGAAACTACTCAAGGTCTCTCACAAGAGGAGATTTAATTCAGAGAACTAAATGGTTCACAAACAAGTGACAGAAACCGAGAAGGTAAGCATAGGGCATTGAGGCAACATAGGGACTAGCAACAGAGGATGCTCCCACTACCCCAGGAGCAGGAAGACAACCAGAAGAGGCAAATTTACTATAAAGTCCAGGACACAGGCTAGCATCGGGCACCTGTTCACATGGAGCAGGGACAGGATGGCCTGCCTGGCAGAAACTGACACCAAGAATGTGACACAACCACTTCCACAGGTTCTGCCTGAGCTGAGTTATGAATAATACCTTCTCTCCTCCTTTATGCCAATCTTCTGCCAGTGCCTTTCATTGGCTGAATCTACCTGGAAGCCAGGGGAAGAGTAACTGGGAGATTGAATTCCCTCTGTTACAGATTAGAGCACAGGAAGGGCAGGCAGACGGTGGATTTGAGGTCTGGCCTGCTTGCAACCATTCCTACCCTTAGAGCAACTTTGTGATTCTGCCTAACATGAGGCAACTATCCATCCTGCAAACAAAGATACTGACATCTTCCTCCCAGCAAGGGAGCAGGGGAGGGGGGATGCAAACCCTATCAGCCACTGTGTCCATCTCAAGGTTTTCCAGATGATAAGCAATCGTCCCTGGATGTGGCTCCTCACCCTGGTCTTGGTCATCTATGAACTCAATTGTAAAGTTAAGCACTACTGGTGCTCTTTCAACATAGTAGGAATGATAAAGGGAAAAATCTGAAACAAAAAGAACCATTCGGTAGATACACACGCGCACACACACACACACACACACATACACACACGCACGCACATGTGTGCGTGTGTATTTTTTTTTTAAAAGAGCCTATCTCAGGATCTATTTACACTCTTTAGAATTATTGTGTTCCTCAAGGAGTTTTGCTTATGTGTATTATATCTATTGATATTTACCATGTTAAAATTTAAACTTGAGAAATCAAAAAAAAAAAGAGCATAGCTGCCATGTTACTTATTTCTGTAACTATTGCAAGGGTGAGGGTGATAATTATTACTTCCTTTACCTCCCATTCTAGAATCCTTTTGTCTTCATCTAGCACCATGATTTGTTGTGATTTTTTTTACCTGACTAGGTGACTACAAACTTTATTCTGAAACACCTGAGTCCATAATAATCCAGCTTAAAATTTTTTTTTTCTTGTTTTAGTAATCACCATACCCTGCATGGGGCTCAAACTCATGACCCCAAGATCATGAGTGTCAAGCTTTTCTGACTTTAGCCAGGTGCCCCAGTCCAGCTCTTGTTGGGTTATTTTTTTATTAGCACAGAGCTGTCTTCTCCTGGATCAGACTTTGTAATTCTCCTCCTGGGGCAAGCTGGCATCTGACTCCAGTTATGGGCCTAGAAGCAATGATAGATAATACATAGGAGAGATTGGTAATCAAGTCATGCAAGATGGCTCTTCCTCCCTCCAGCAGACCTGGGATACCCTGTCACTAGAAAAGGCTTGAGAACAAGGTCCTGGGTCCTACTTAGCCTTGAATCTGAATTGCAGAACTGCAGCCAGATGCTGGACTTGCTTCGCATCTTAGACTGGACAATGTGTGCCTCTCAGGCCCAGGCTGTTCTCCCAAATGGCCTCCTCTGCCTACTTTGAGTACACCTTATCTGCACTCTGGGGTTCACACTGGGTCATTTCTAATCACCTCTAGTGACACCTACAGTCAATGGACCAGCCTCACTGCCCCAGTGGTTGAAACAGAGCATTGACAGAGAAGGTATGAACTATAGAGGTCAAATTTGTGGCTAAGAATCAGTGGGGGTGGCACTGAGAGGTGAAGGTTAACTTGTATAGGATTGACCCCCCCTTTCAGGATGCTCTTCCAGAAAAAGAGTTGGCTTTCTGCAAAGTTCCATGGAAACTGATTACAGCTCAGTGCATAAAGCCACTGGCCAATACAATTGTTGGACCAATGCTCCTTCACCTTGACTGTAGCAGGGAAAGGAATCCTGCTCCCCCAAAGGTGAATGTTACCATCCTGTCATGCAACAGCTTAGCACATCAAATAGCTTCAAGAACTTCACTCCCTATTTCATATCAGGAGATGAGGGGGCAGTTCTGAACTCGTAGGATAGAGCTAGAATCAAGTTCCTGCCCTGTCACATTGCTATTGTGTCCCAGCTGTGACCACACCTAGTGGTGTGCTTGGAGGAGCTCATGTTACTCTCATACATGCAGCTTAAAAGCCTCATAGCTCAAGGGCTGGGGGTCCTCTGTACGGACTGATTCATGCAGATGTCTTTGCACTGCTCCCAGAATGCATGGGCAATGGGACTTCTGTTTCCATGAGTCTTCTAATATAAATGCAGCTACATGTATGCGCTGCATGGTCATTTTGCCTTGTTTGCTCAATACCCAACTTGAGGCCTCTGTTCTGACTTACATATCATTTGGTTATAGTTATTTCTCAAGTATTTTTTTTTTTCAGATTGAATACAGGGGTGATATATTCCTTGAATTTCTAATTATAACTTTCCTTCCTAGTTGGCCAAGTCATTTTCTGGTTTTTTTTTTTTTTTAATGTATGCAAAGTATCATAGAGTTTCAGTTCTTGTTACAATAATGTGTAGGTGTTATCCTACTAATCTCTAGCTTCTAACATTACAGATTTGAAGTCAGACGGCAGTCTGTCTTTCTCTGTAAGTGAATTTTGTTTTCTGACTGAAAGCTTTTATGATTTCTCAATCTCCTTGGAGTCTCAAGTTTACCAGAATATGCCTAGGAATGTATCTTTTCTTATTAAAACCATCTGGAATTCAGTGAGCCTTTTTAGCCTGCATATCTTTCTGCTATGTTTAATTATTCCTTTTTAAATTATTTCTTTTTATTCCTCTATGGCATGACTGTTATTCATATGTTGGGTTTTCTGGACCTATCCTTCAAATCTCTTATCATTTCCCTAATGATTTCCATCTCTCTGTATTTTTATTCTAAGATCACTTGATTTTCAGGCCAGAAATTTCAGCCTCAACTTTAAACATGTTTTCTTTATTCTTGTTGTTGTTGTTGTTGTTTTAAACTTATTTATTTACTTTGAGAACAGAGAGAGAGCACACGAGCAGGGAAGGGGCAGAGAGAGAGGGAGAGAGAGAACCTCAAGCAGGCTCTGCACTAGGGGCACAGAGCCTGATGTGGGGCTCCATCTCACAAACCATGAGGTCATGACTTGAGCTGAGATTAAGAGTCAGTCGCTTAACCAGCTGAGCCACCCAGGTGCTCCTAAACATCTTTTCTTTGAATTAGTATACTAAATACCTAGTCCATTTATGCTGTTCACAGAACTTTTTTGAAGTTTCCATTATATTTTTAATTCTCTTCCTGCGGCTGCCTCTTAATGAGGAAATGTTCTGAGTATTCTTTTTATTCATCCTCCCACTGGCTGCTAGACCCAGAATACTAACCTTCCTCTCAGGGGTTTGTCTATCTTTGAGAACCACGCTTTCCACAGGAACTATGGATTTCAGATGCTAACATTGATATTTTCTAGCACAGGTCCTCAGGCTCTCATCTGGCTCAGAAGAGAGAGAGAGACCAGCAGCAGCTCCCTCCCAACCATTATTGGTCCCATTTCTTCACAGCTTCCTATATCCATGCCCTTGTAACTCTGAAGCACCTTCCCATTATGAATGGGACTTTCTGCCTCAGGACTTTAAATGTTTGTTTGTTTGTTTGTTTGTTTGTTTTTGAGAGAGAGAACTCACGCGCATGAGTGAGTGGGCATGAGCAGGGGAGGGGCAGATAAAGAGGGAGACAGAGAATCCAAAGCAGGCTCCATGCTGTCAGTGCAGAGCTCAATGTGGGGCTTGAACTCCCGAACCGTGAGATCATGGCCTAAACTGAAACAAAGAGTCTGACACTTAACCAGCTGAGCCACCCAGGCACCCCTCTGCCTCAGGACTTTATACTGGCCTTGGCCATGTGACTTGATTTGACCATTGGGATGTTTTCAAACAGAGGCTTGAAAAAGTATGTGCACAATTGTAGTCACTGTCTGGTTTCTTTGCCTTTATCCATGGGAACATTGTGGGGCTAACCTGTGGAAGGGTAGGACATATGGAGCAGAGGTGTGTCCTCCATTTGCTCCTCCAGTGACTTCGTATCTCATTTTGGGTGTCCAGAAAGTCTGAAACATAAACCAAATGCTATCAAGGACACCACCAATCTGTAAACAATAAAATAATAGAAACAGTTATTTATGTTTCCAGGTTTCACTGGCATTTTTGTAGAATAAAAGCCAAACTCCTTACAATGATCTACAGAAGGCCGTATATGAGCTCCTCTCCCTCCACCTCTCAGATCTCCTCTTTGCCTTCCTGTTCATTCTGTTCCAGATACACTGGCTTCCTAACTGTTCTTCCTCAAACACATTCTCTTGCCATGGGGCCTTTGCATGTACCTGGAATGTCCTTCAGCTTTACCCAGATATCCATTTGAATGGCTTGCTCCCTCAGTTCCTTCATATCTCCTCAAAGGTCATCTTCCCTCATGACCCAGCTTACTCCTCTCCAACACTGTCTGTTCTCCTTTTCTGTTGTGTTTTTCTCTACAGCACTTATCACAATCTAACATACTCCATAGTTTACTTTCTTATTTTGTTTTTTCCTTCCTCATTAGATTGTAAGTTCTGGTGTAGCAGAGATTTTTGTCTGTTTTGTTCACTGCTGTATCTCTAATACCCAGATAGTACTTAGTAAATACTTACTGAATTGAATAAAGCAATCAATATTTTAAAACATTACCTTTGACATAGAGCCAAGTGCTTATTTTATTTATTATAATAGTATAAGCATTCTGTTAATCTAAGTTATATCATGGCTTTTAAGTTCAAGTGAAATCTAATGGGGGCTCAAGAGAGATCGTGGTTTGTTTGTTTGTTTGTTTATTAAGCTCTATTCCCAATGTGGGGCTTGAACTCACGACCCTCAGACTAAAGAATCATATGCTCCACTGACTGAGCCAGCCAGGCACCACAGAGAGAGTGGTTTTAAGTACAATTTATTTAATCTGTTAAATGCCTATTATAATTTCACTCAAAGTAGCTTCTCATAGTGGTAGATCTGATGTGAATTTTTAATAAATTTGAATATTCAAATAGTTTTTTTCTTTGAAATAAAAGGGCTAATTATATCTCAACAAAAGCCTTAAAAATTCTTAAACACAATGTATTTCAAATAGGGGATGAATTCAACTCCTTCATCAAGTCACAAATTGTTTACACACGCATACATTTTTTCCTAGTTAAGGGTGAGATATGCTTATTTATGATAGGATGTTTGTAAAATACCCAAACAAAAATAAATGAAACAAGAATCCCTCTTTTTCCATTTAATTCTGCATTTTATTAAGTGTTCTTCATAAATATGATTAAATTGCAACACATCCATCTATATGGATTGTCTATAATTTATCTATTCCCTTGTTCTAGGATTGTAAGTTGTTTCCTATTTTTCTCTATTATAAATCAGGCTTTGATGATCATCCTTGTATATCATTCTTTGAATGTATCTCTGGCATATATATTTTGGATGGAGTCTTGGACATAGAACTAATATAATAAATTAAAGGATATGAACATTTTAGAATTTCTTGCTACCTGTTGTCACATTATTTTCCAGAAACAGTGCATCAATTTTTTACTTCTATCAACAGTGTATTAATGCCTCTCATACCAGCATTGAATTTTTTTATTGTGGTAAAATATACATGCCATAAAATTTACCATTTTATCCATTTTAAAGTGTACAATTCTGTGGCATTAAATATATTTATGCACATTATTGTGCAGCCATCACCACCATCTATTTCCAGAACTTTTCCATCTTCCCAAACTAAAACTCTACTCATATTGCTAACTCCCTCTTTCCCTTCTCTGAAACTGCTGGCAACCCCCATTCTACTCTTATGAATTTAATGACTCCAGGTACCTCATACAAATGGGATAATACAAGATTTGTCCTTTTGTAACTGGTTCATTTCACTTAGCGTAATGTCTTCAAAGTTCATCTGTGTTGTGGCATGTGTCAAAATTTTCTTCTTTTTCAGACAGAATAATGTTCTGTTGCAAGTATCCACCATATTTGGTTTACCCATTCATCTGTCATTGGACACTTGGGTAGCTTCCACATTTTGGTTGACCATTATTGAATGAAAAATAAAATTTTTCCAATGTATCTTTTAATTTTTTAATGTTTTATTTATTTTTAAAAGAGAGAGAGAGAGAGAGAGAGAGAGAGAGAGTATGAGCAGGGGAGGGGCAGAGAGCGAGGGAGACACAGAATCCAAAACAGGCTCCAGGCTCTGAGCCAGCAGCACAGAGCCCAATTCGGGGCTTGAATTCATCAATGGTGAGATCATTACTTGAGCCCAAATAGGACACTCAACCAATTGAGCCACTCAGGCATCGTGCCAATGTATCTGTAACTATATTTATTCAATTTATTATAATGCTGAACACACATAAACACAGACAGACACATTTTTTTGTTCCTGATTAGTTATTTGTATTTTTATTTTGCTTACACTGGATTTTTGGGCAAAAGCTTCATTGACTTCAGTAGGTACTATATGGAATCAATACAGGAATATATTAAGCTAAGAGAATCTCATTTATGTTTGTATCCAAAGTGAAAAGTTTTAATAGTTTTTGTTTTTTGGTTTCTTTTGCAATTTGCCTCAGCTTCCTTTAGATGGCATTAGATCCTTGGGCATGTGTTGTGGAGATTCTTGGATATTGCATGTGTCTGTGTATGTTTTGACAGCTTGATGGATTTAAAGTCTTATCCAAATGTTATTTGGGGCCTAGAATGCAGAATAAATCAATATAGAAGCTGGACATCTTGAGACCTCTTTCAGTATGCAGGCTATATTCTGATTAAGTTCCATCTTCCTACTTTTTCCTACAGCAAATATTCACCAGGTCTTTGCCTGGGATTAGATCGTTTTAGAACAAAAATCTTAAAAATGTTTTGAAGTTCACTGTGAGGTCCTAAGCAAAATAGAGACTATCTTCTCTTCCACACATGGTAAAAGTTTGGATTGAAAGGAGGTTCTTTCATGAGTATAAGGAATCCATTGCACTCATTTTTCTGTATCAACACTTCAGACATTAGAATTTAAGGTTCTGCTTGGCATAATGGAAGCTTAAACCAAATACCTAGCAATGAAGGATGTGGGAAATTGCCATCTTCACGATTCTGATATTTGGATTTTGGTGTGAAGCAATGATGTCTGTATTCTTATTTTTTTGTTACGGCACTCAGAGTTCACATTGTAGAAAGCTACTTTTTTTTTTTTAAATTCTCAAGCTGCTTTGACCCCTTTAAAAGATGCTTTACTCTCAGGAAAAGGAAACCTGACTCAGTCCATTTCACTTTGTTGTCGTGGGTTTGACTAGTGCTTGGGAGGTCAAGGGATCTGCCCAGGGTCTCAGTGTTGGTGACTTGGCGGCTAGCCTTCCCTACTGTGCACTGGAATCAGCTGGCTCCAAGATTTTGTTCTGTCTAGTCACTAGACCACATTGTCTTCCAAATGAAATCAAAGTGCTGCTGAAAGCCGGAAGGAAGCTCTTCAACTCACTTGATTATTTGCACAAAGACTTCTTTTAAGGCAAGGATGGGAACAATAAGGATAGCCTTTTCCATAAGGGAGTGATTTGGAGCATCTCTACCTTTCTTTTGGTGGGGGGGATCATCTCTACATTTTGAAACATTTGCTTTTTCTTCAGTAAATTATTGCTGGAGATACTGTACCTGTTTGTATAGATATTACATATATATTATATATGTAATAACACTTTGAACCCTTTTACTTTTTTTTAATGTTTATTCATTTTTGAGAGACAGAGACAGAATGCAAGTGGGGGAGGGGCAGAAAGAGAGGGAGACATAGAATCCTTAGCAGGCTCCAGGCTCCCAGCTGTCAGCACAGAGCCTGATGCAGGGCTCAGACTCATGAACCATGAGATCATGACCTGAGCTGAAGTCAGATGCTTAACTGACTGAGCCACCCAGGTGCCCCAACACTTTGAACCCTTTTAAAGAAAAAAAAAAAAAAAAACACTTCACATCCTATATAGGGTGAAGAGCTAACAGATCTTAAAAACTTGTTATGTGCCAGTGACTTACATTTGTTATCTCAAATAATATTTACAATAATCCACAATAATTTCATAATAAACACAATTTTCTCCATTTTATTGGTACAGAACAAGATGTTCAGAGAAATAAAAAAAAAACTTGCTCAAGTTTATACTAGTAAATGACAGAACCAAGATCATGGTCCATTCCCATTGAATATAGGTAGAAATTGGAACAATTTATTGGAGTTTGAGACATATTTGATCACCTATCCCAAAATGACATCTTTTGAATCTTTGTAATATTCCATACCTTTTCTTTCCTTAGTAGTCTCAGATTATAATCCATGTATTTTAGATGTATTTCACATTTTTTTTCTTTTTACAACATTTGATAATTTTTCCACTAACTTTGTAATTAGTCTTTGGAGGAGTTCAAGGGATCAAGGAAAAAGATGACCAACTGAGGCAGTAACACACAGGGTTTATTGGGGCGGGGGGGGTCACTAGAACAGGATTGCGTTAGAGTAGAAGACTCTCCCAACAGGAGACCATTCAGAGGCTTCCCACAGGGGTCCACCACCCTGAGGGAGAGAGAGGGAAAGGAACTCTCATGAGAGAGAGGGATCAGAAAGACCCTTGCACGGAGTTTCTGGGTGAGAGACTATAGCAGGATTCTTGCACAGAGAGACAGGACACCAAGGCTTTCTTTCCAGGAAGTGGCTTTATTCATTGTTCTGACAAGAACTCAGTGGGTTCATACCTGAAAAACAGAGCCTGGAGCATAGCAGGGTGTAGCCTTTTATGCAATTTGCACTTCTTTGTCTCCCATATATGGTGACATATAGTCTGGACACAGTCCAAGTTACAGAGTCAGAGCTATGCATACCTGTATAGGAGCTGATTGGGCCACATTGTCTTCCTTTGTTCTGAGGAGGCTTCACTCCTTAGGGTGGGGCTCTACCACATTCCCCTCTTTGATGCTCGGACCCCCTATTTTGAGTCAGAGAGCATCATCTTGGTTTAGGGGTTTATATTTCCATAACATTATCACATGCATGGCCATTTTCCTTTTGACCATTATCTTAATGAGGCTAGAGACTGAGTATATAACAAGGGGAACGAGGCAAGGTAGGATTAAGCAAGCTCCCAAAATCAAGAGGATAATACCCATTAGGGTTTTGAATCCCCCAAGGGTTGAAAACCATCCTCCAAATAATTCCCAGGGGTTCCAAACTTTCCAAGTCTGGAGTGGGACATGAGCGACCTTTCTCCTTCGATCTGTGATCTCCTCTATGACTTTTCCTTCATCACCTATCTGTAGGCAGCTGTTGCTTAGGTTAAACTTTCCACAAACTCCTCCCCCAGAAGCAAGAAAGTAATTTAAGGTCAAGTGATTTTGACAGATGGGCACTGTGCATTTTGGTTTGCTGCTTGGCTAGTAAGTTCAGAGCTCTGGCAGTTTCATTGGTTATAATTTCTACAACTGCTTGCAGTCTGAATATGCTGTTTAGCATGTAAATGGAAGTGTTGTAGTCCCAGGACCCATCCTCTGCCCAGGTGGCAGGGCCATAATACTGGAATATACATTTGGGAGGCCATTCAGCATTCTTCCAATTGTCAATTTGTAGGGCATGTGATTTCCTTTGAGTCTCCCTGTCCTCACACAATTGGACCCCCAAATGTTCCCCTCTGGCAAGTGGGAGCAGGAAGAAAGATGGGCGAATAGTTCCCAGCACACATGACCCTGACCAGCCTGAGGGAAGTACCGTATAGGCTGTCCTTCCACATATCCAGTTCACCTGGGGCCCGCAATTCAGTGGCTGCGTCGACACTGTCCCAGTTCTCTCAGAGATGAGAGAAGTTAGACAAGGGGTGGGGATCTGGCTCAAGGTGATGTGGGGACCCCCACCACTGGGTTTCCCAGGTGGTCAAGTTATAAAATATTTGCCCTAGGCATGTTAATCTTCCAACAGAGATGGTGAACTTACTTCCCAACGGGCAAGGCAGTCTTTTCCAATAAATGAGGTTTTGAGGAGCCAAACCCCAGTAGTAGAGCTGGGGTTCCATTACAAGGTTTGTGGGGATCTAATTCTCTGGCCTCCCATAGCCATTGATCCCCCATGTTGGTTCCCCTGCATACATAGCAAGAAGAGATCTTTAGAGTCTGGCTATAGTCTCTGCTAGGGCTAGAAACAGATTTTTCATTGTGACAGAGACAGGAGGCAGACCTTTCTCCATTTCTTCATAAAAGGAATGAAAGGCCTGGTGGGTTGTGGCCTTGCGTGTGATGGTAACTCTCTTAAAATACAACACGGTTCCTGGGTCTGTGCCCCCCCATAGATAAGTATACCAATCTGGCAGTCCATTTTCCATTTTGAGTCTCCTGGGTCAAGGATGGTGAAATTAACTGGGTTACAGGTTCCCGATTGGCAGTTTGACTCACCCACACCCTTTTGGAGGAGTGCCATTTTGTCTTTAGTCTGCCAGGTGGCCCATGTGACACAGCTCCAAAAAGGACAGAAGAATTCAGTTGTCTGGGGCCAGAAACTACACATACCAGACCCCTCACACATGTATTTACCATTGAGTTGCTACTCTTGTTCCCATGTCTGACCTCCAGATGGCAAACCATATAGCAATGTGTCACCGAGGGCTGTACTTACATCAAAGAATATAGATACCGGCTGGTTTGGATTAGTAATTTGAGTTTTGTTAGTTGGCCTACACCAGCTGTCTTGGGTGACCCTGGACCTCTAGCCATTCCTCTGTTGGGGAGTACTGTGGGTCAAAGCAATGTATCGACTCTCCTGTTGGCAGATGGAATCGGTGGTCTTATTGTGTCTGCAGGTCTCCAGGATCTTTCCCTGGCATGAGAAGTGGGTATGGTATAGAAAAGTCCAAGCGACTTTCTGGCCTGACCTGGTTGTGCAAATACATGGGTCACATGATGAGGAATCTAGGTCTACAGAAGGGGTCCAGATTAGAAGCAACCAATACCAATGAAGCATCCTGTCCACAAAAGGAAGGTAAGTGCTAACAGAAACCTCTCACCACACTCCCAGCCAGCCGGGGTGGCCTCTGCCAATCTTATGGTGAAAAGTAGAGCAAGAATCACAATAACAATGAGAAGCGGTGACAGTGCATCACGTAACGAAATAGATATAGAAAAAGGACAGTCTGTTCCACCAGACCATGGATTCTGCAAGATTTGGCTGTGCACAGATTAGTCCGTTTCCAGAGTACCTAAAGCAGGGCTGCAGTCTCCCAGAACCTTTGGAGTTGCAGATTGCTTCTTCCATTTGGTCAGCTTGCACAGCGTTGATGGATCAGGAATGCATTCCGAGCTTCGAGATGCTGGCTTCATTCTGCTGTGGTGAATCCAGGGACCCACTCTGGCTATGTTTATTGCAGTAGGGGTGGACAAAATGACAGTGAACAGGCCCCTCCAGAGCGGTTTTGGGGGTTGGACATTATACTCCTTCACCCATACAGCGTCTCCTGGTTTAAAGGGGTGAGAATCTGTGGTCAGACTCACAGTTAATCGCTCCCTAACCCAGTGGTGTTAAGGTGGTTAGAGTAGAGCCAAGGGCTCTCATCTATTGCCTTAGGGTTAGATTGTCTATCTTATTTAGATCCTGCCTTATGCCCTTGATAATGGGGCATAATGTCCTGGGGATGATGTCCCTGACAACACATGACTGCCACTCTTTTAGGGGCCCACGCAGCATCTAAGAGTTCAAGGATTTCCTTACCAAACTTTGTGTCTTTTCCTCCTGAGCTTATTAGTGCCCCCTACGGCTGGGTAATTCTCAGCAGGGTCCCAAGCAGAAAGAAAGAGGCCGTGTGGTCCAGGGCCGACCAGCATCACGGCCTCATGGCATCCCTGAAGATGATGTTGTGGGGCTAGCCACTGTGGAGGACTCTGAAGAGGAAATCCCTCACCAGGAACACATGACAACCTTCCCTAAAAAACTTCCACTTGCTAAGCATTGCCTTGAGATCTTGTTGCAGCCTTGGGTCATGCAACTTCAGTGTTCTCTACTCTCAAGAATTCTGTGGAGGAGGGGCGCCTGGGTGGCTCAGGTCAGTTAAGCATCCGACTCTTGATATTGGTTCAGACCAGGATCTCACGAACCATGAGATTGAGCCCTGAGTCAGGCTTTACACTGACAGTGTGGACCCTGCTTGGGATTCTCTCTCTCCCTCTCTCTCTGTCCGTCTCCAATTTGTGCACACACACACACACACTCTCTCTCTCTCTCTCTCTCTCTCTCTCTCTCAAAATAAATAAATAAACATAATAATAAACATAATAATAATAATAATAATAATAATTCCAAGAAGGAAATGTCTTCTCAGATGAATCTCTAGGCTCTTGGTAGATTCTGGTTGCCATACCAACTTGTCTATCTCCAGGGTGATGTGCCTAGTTTCTCTCTTTGACTCTGTAGGCACCTGCACAAACAGTCTCAATTTTAAGGCCCCATCTGACACTCCAAGATTACCAGAAACGTCTTAGTTGCCATTCTATTATTACCTACTTACTAGATTGTTGGCTGGGATAGAAGAATCTACTTAGGAAGAACAAGAAGAAGGGGACTAGCATTTGTTGAATACGTGCTAAATGGTAGTATGTTATATGATTATCACATTTGCTCTTCATGAAAACCCTAACAAGTAGGTAGCATTTTATCCCTTCTAATTATTGAGCAAACTAAAACCAGGAGGCTATACCTACCATCAAAGCAATGATTCTAATTCAGATCTGTTTGACTTTGAAATGTGGGTGTCAAAATTATTAGCACTTAAAAGTATATATTAATAAGCATTTATTTTTCCAAATAATTTTAAGATAGAAATAGAATTAAACCAATTAGAGACTGAGAAACATCTGAGAAAGGCAACAAAATTTATAGAATAATTCATTTTCCCACTTATAATATTGATTTTTTTGCAATCTTAAGTCAGTCATTATTTTTAAGAAAACTTATAGATGACACAGGCAAAATATGAAAAAAAGGATGATTTGGTAAAACACTTGTTGCACTACGTAGTTTCCTATTGGTGAGCATTTTGTTTAGTACAGTAATCTCAACTGTGCCTTTCACTTCCTTTATATAAAAAAAATCTATATATTATGTTCACTGAAAACCATAAATTACAAAGCTGTATGTTTTGCCTCCATTTTCAAGATGCTTCATTCAGATACAATTGACATGTTTTATGTCAATTTTAATGTGTATTTTAACATGCACACTTTGATAAGTTTTGACATATCTCTATAAATATGAACTCATTACCACAATCAAGATAGTAAGAATACATGTCACCATCAAAAGTTTCCTTATGCACCTTGATGATCTTTCTTTTGCCTCTCCCTTTCACCCAAACAATCACAGATCTGCTTTCTGTCACTGTAGATTAGTTTACATTTTCTAGAGTTTTAATAAAATGGAAACATTTAGTGTACACTCTTTTTGTTTGGCTTCTCTCAGCATTATATTCATCCACGTTGTTGCTTTTATCAATAATTCATTCCTTTCTGTTATTGAGCAGTATTTCATTGTGTGGATATAGTACAATGTGTTATTATCCATTCACCTGTTGATGGATGTTTGGATTGCCTCCCATTTTTGGATATTTTAAAAAAGCCTATGAATGTCTGTGTACAGGTTTGTATGGACATACGCTTTCATTTCTTTTGGGTAAATACTCAAGAGTGGAATTACTGGATCCTAGGGCAGGTGCATGTTAACTCTTCAAGAAACTGTCAGACTGTTTTCCAAGGTAACTATGCCATTTTATATTCTACCAGTAGTGTATGAGTATTCCAGTCTTTGAGTCCTGGCCCATACTTGATATGGTCTTTTTTTTCTTAAATTTGTTGAGTTTATTTCTTTATTTTGAAAGAGAGAGAGAGAGCACAAGCAGAGAAGGGGCAGAGAGAAGGAGAGACAGAATCCCAAGCTGGCTGGCACCATTAACATAGAGCCCGATGTGGGGCTCGAACTCACAAACTGTGAGATCAAGAGTCAGATGCTTAACCGACTGAGCCACCCAGGCACCCAAGTTTTTTAATTTTAGTAATTCCAGTAGGAGTATGGTGGTATCTCATTGTGGTTTTGTTTGTTTTTTTTTAATTGAAGTATAGTTGACATACAATTTTATATTAGTTTCAGGTTTAGAACATAGCGATTTGATGTTTATATGCATCCTGTGACTTATTTATTTTATTACTGGACCTTTATACCTCTTAATCCCCTTCACCTTTTTTTGCCCATCCCCCAGCCCCTTCCCCCTGGTAACCACCAGTTGTTCTCTATATTTACAAATCTATTTCTGTTTTCATTTGTTTGTTTGTTTTGTTTTTTATATTCCACATTTAAGTGAAATCATATGGCATCTCTCTCTGTCTAATTTGTTTCACTTAGCATTATACCCTATAGGTTCATCCATGTTGTTGCAATTATTGTGCTTTTTTTTTTTAAGTTTATGTATCCATTTTGAGAGAAAGAGCATGGGGCAGGGTGCAGAGAGGAGAGGGAAGAGAAAGAGGATCCCAAGCAGGCTCTGCACTGTCAGTTCAGAGGCTGATGCAAGGCTCGAACTCACAAACCCTGAGATCATGACCTGAGCCAAAATCAAGAGTAGGACACTTAGCCAACTGAGCCACCCAGGTGGCCCACAATCACTGTGGTTTTAATTTCCATTTTTCTAATGGCTAATGCTGTTGAGCCTCTTTTCATGTGCTTATTTACTATCCATATCTGTTCAAATCTTTTGCTCATTAAAAAAATGTGGTCCTTTTTTTAAAAAAAAAAAGTAGGGGCACTTGGGTGGCTCAGTTGGTTGAGCTTCAGCTCAGGTCATGATCTCACAGCGTGTGAGTTCGAGTCCTGAATCAGGCTCTGTACTGACAGCTGAGAGCCTGGAACCTGCTTCAGATTCTGTGTTCCCCTCTCTCTCTGCCCCCCCCCCCCACTCTCTCTCCCTCTCTCTCTCAAAAATAAATAAAAAATATTAAAAATTTTTAATTAAAAATTTTTTTAAAAGTAAAAAGGAATAACATAAAATTGATTAATATATCAAAAAAAAAGATCTGGAGGGTCATTCTCTAAACCAATTTAGTGGACATCCGTGGATATTAGAATTAAAGGGAAATTTAAATTTATAAGTTATGCATTTCTGAAATGTTTGAATTTTTGTTTTTGCAATGAGCATTCATTACTCCTCTTATCAGAAAAAAATATTTATCTTTCTTTTTCTTACAAAACATTCAATCAATCTTTACAGATTTGATGATTTGGTGAAGAGGGTGAGAATCATTTTGGAATACTGGAAACTGAATTATATGTAGCAACTGCTACCTCCTCTCAGAGCACATTCTAAGGATGCTTCCTAAGAACAGAACATCTGGAGACATCTGGTGGAAGGAGGGCAGTGTTAGAGAGTGTTTTGCTAGGTCTTTGTTTTGCTGTGCACACATGTGGCAGGGAGGAGAGGGGGAAGGCTGAGCCAAGCATCTGCAAAGACAGGCAAGTTTGGGAGACAGATAAGAGGATGTGAAAGCTGCCTGTGGGGAAAAACTTTGGGAAAGATATGTCAAAGCAAGGGAATTTAGGGGAAATTCTTCTGTGGAAGAGGGATATAAACCTCTTCTCATCTGCCCAGGAAAACATCTTTAAGATCAACATTATTCATTGATATTTTTTGGATCTCACTGTGTGTTTTCTGGAGATCTCCAAGTTGGAATAGAGAGAGAGAGAGCAGGGGTGGGCCAAGGAGTCTTTAGGGTATTCGGGTTGCAGAAGCTATTATACTGGAAAGAAGAAGTGGTGAAAAAAGAGAGAAATATAGAGCAAATACAAAATTTAGTCTTAAATCACTTCAGTTTTTGTAATTTTAAAACTATTTTTAAAGGCTTTTTTTTTTTTTAAGAGGAGTGTTAGGTTGACAACAAAATTGAGAGGAGGTATGGAGATTTTCCACATATCTCCGATCTTCACACATGCATGATCTTATGAACATCACTCATCAGAATTACATATATGTATATATATATATATATATATATATATATATATATATATATATCAGAGAGAGAGAATAGATGATAGATAGATATAGATATATACAGATATATCTAGAGAGAGTATATATATAGATTATATCTATATCTATCTATCTATCTATCGAGAGAGAGGCTACACTGACTTGTCATTCTCATCCCAAATCATCCAAATTATGGAGTTGTACATTCTATGGGTTTGAACAAATTGTATAATGAAATATATCTATCGTTAAACTATCATACAGAGTATTTTCACTATCCTAAAAATCCTCTCTGTTCTGCCTATTCATCTCTCCCTTCACCTACCCCTTGGCAACCCCTGAAAAATTTTATTGTCTCCATAGCTTTGCCTTTTCCAGAATCTCATTAATTTAGAATCATGCGGTACGTAGCCTTTTCATACTGGCTTCTTTCACTTGGTGATATGCATTTAAGGTCCTCCAGGTTTTCTCATGACTTGATAGCTCATTTCTTTTTAGCACTGAATATTCCATTGTCTGGATATCAATAACTTATTTATTCATTCATCTACCAAAGGACTTAGTTGCTTCCAAGTTTTGGCAATTATGAATAAAGCTGCTACAAACATCCATGTGCAGGTTTTTGTGTGGATATAAAATCTCAGTTCCTTTGGGTAAATACCAAGGAGTGTGATCACTGTATCCTACGGTAAGACTTTAGTTTTGTAAGAGACAGCCAAACTGTCTTCCAAAATGGCTCTACCATTTTGCATTCCACCTGCAATGTATGAACGTTTCTCTTGCTCCACATCCATGTCAGCATTTGGTATTGTCAGTGTTCTGAATTTTGGCTATTCTAGTAGGTGTGGAGAGGTAACTTGTTTTGATTTTCATTTCTCTGGTGACATGTGACATGGAGCATCTTGTCATATGCTTATTTTCCATCTGTTAATCTTCTTTGGGGAAGTGTTTGTAAAGGTCTTTGGCTCATTTTTTAATTGGGTTGTTTGTTTTCTTACTGTTAAGTTTTAAGAATTTTTGCATTTATTGGGTTAAATTTCCTTTATCAGGTGTCTTGAAAATACTTTTTCTCACTCTGTGGTTTGTCTTCTTAATCTCTTTGCATTGTCTTTTGCAGAGCAAAAGTTTAATTTTAATGAAGTTTGGCTTATTAATGATTTTTCTCATAGATTGGATCTTCAGTGGTGTGTCTCACTGTTTTTTAAACCTCATTAAAACAAAACCCTCTTGACTAGTAAAGTGAAAGAAGAGAGGCAGCCTGTATCCATCAGGGTCCTAATAGAAAACACAGTCAAAGGGTCATGGAAAAGATTGTAATGAAGACTATTTACTGAGATGTGGTCAGGGTTAAGGGAAACAAAAGATGTGACCTAGCAGGAAATCATTTCTAGCTCGAAGTCTAACAGGGCAATATGGGAAGTGTCAGCTACTGAAGGCTGAATGAGAGGGGCTACTGGATAAGAGTGAGGCCTTAAGTAGAGAAACCAACTGGAAGTCAGAGAGCAGGGGAGCCATAGTCCACACAGGTCAGTTTCCAGATGTTCAAAGAGGAGCTGGGGAGGATAGTGACTCTGAAGGATCATTTGGAGAATATCCCCATGTAAAATCTTACTCTTCCCGTACATACACCCTTTCAACTACCCTTTGGTCAGCTAGAAAGTCATAAGATGGTTTCAACCAGAGACTGGTGATTTCCAACTCCTTTTGGGTCACAGACTCCAAAAAGGGCATATAAGCCCCCACATAAATTAACGTTAAATGCTTTTCCTCCCTAGAGACAGAGAACTGTTATCAAACAAGTAATTCGATCTCTCTCACTTAAATTTTGCAAAAAAATATAGCCCATGCCTAAAATGTTTAAAAATAAATACAGATTGTATATTTAAAATAAAAAAATACACAATAGGTGAATTTCTGCTTAAAAGGAAATGTCAGAGTACATGGCTTTTTTTTTTGAACTTCAGTAAGAACTTTAACTTTTGGAATGGTAATTGGCATAGTGACACTTCTCATATTTGATACTCTATGATGTGAACTCTACCTCTCATGGCAGTAAGTTATGAAATCCCTGTACAAGAGTAAGTATTGCAAATAGAATCAAAATCCCCATTGTTTGCTTTTCCAGGTGAGGGTTGGCTTAAATCAGAAAAAATATCAGAATTCTCAAACACATTCATTGTGGGATAGATTCCATTTATAGCATTTCTTTGTTTTGTAGTCACTGAGGTCATCTTTGTCAAGATCTGCCTCACTGACACTGTCTAGGTGGTATTTTGAGCAAAAGCAACATGCAGGGTTCTGTGGTGTTTCCCAGTTTGAAAGGTTTCTTCCTGCAGAGAAATTGCTACCCTGTGTTCTAGCTGGTGGAAAAACTACCCCCAGATCTATAGTTTTCACAACTGTCTACTTCCATTCTTCACTTCCAGAAAGGTAACGTCATCCAAAGAGTAGGTAATTCTCAAGCAACTCCTCTAATAATGAATGAGTTAGGAGTGTGGGTTCTAAATGTAGACTTCCCAAGGCTTGGGTCCACCCCTTACTAATCATGAGAACTTAAACAGGTGAATTGCCTCTAAGTGCCATGATTTCCTCATCAGTGGATGATAATAGTACCTACCTGACAATATTATTGTGACAATTAGCTTCATTCAGATAAAGACTTATAATAGGTAGTCACATTTTATTATGCAATTGGCCACATGTATCTGGAAGGCTGTGGAAAAATTCTTTCCCGCCACTTACTCTCTTCTGTTTTTTCATTCATATATTTCTGAATATTTACTGAAACCAGTATATGTTCAGCACTGTGCTGCGTGCCAGAGATACAATGATCAACTAAAGTGGAATTAGTCCCTGATCTCACTGAGCCCACAGTCTAGTGGGGAAGACAGATATTAATCAAATAATCACAACTATAAATATAAAATTGCTATGGAGGAAAAGTACATGTTTCTATGGATGCCAATAATAGAAGGATATGATGCTAAAGAAGTGTTTAATCTGTGACCTTAAGGCCAAGTAGGGGTCATCTACATTGAATTCAATTAAGTGCGACTAGACTTACCTTTTAGATAGCTAGGGGATTTCTGTACAGCAGAGGAGAATTTTATTCTGCATTCTTAGCAAAACTGAACAAACAGAACTTCAAGTCTCTAATGTTGAATAGGTTGATGACTTTTGTGGTAGTAAACAAAATTTTATTCAGGATTTGTCTTTGACGCTAATGCAAGGTAATCTTGAATGGAATGAGTTTTAGTGATGTGTAGAGTTTCTTTCTTCACCAGAGCTGATGCCAAGCATTGCTGGTTCTCCAACCATGCCCCGTACCAACGTGAGTTGAAATAAATTTCAAAACCACAGGCAGCCTTTGAGCATTTCAAAAAGGGCTCCCAAAATAGGAATCCTCATTTGATGCTGTCCTTATGCCAATACACGAAAACCAGGACTTGTCTCTGCTAAGAGATGTCAGTACTCTCACTTTGAAGAGAAATGGGAATCCCTTTATGATCTGCTTCAAAATACTCCAAAGCACAAGTTTTTAAAATTTTCTCCAAAGCACAAGTCAACTTAGACATTTCCAAGACATAAATGTTTCACCAAGGTCTTTTATCTGGTAATTCAGTGAGCAATTTTGTAGGATGACTCAGAACACTTTGTGAGATCAAGTTCAATTTTGGTAAAGTTTTAACGTTTTCCTATTGAGTTTTTTAGGTAAAAGAAGCAGGTGTTATGATGTATTTTTAGGGTATAAGGGACCACTTTGGCTTCCTACTTCCATAGATAAAAATCTTGCCACACAAGATGCTTTCTGACTTTTCATTCCATTATGCTCAGTAGTACAAGTAAAACTCAATGATTTTTTGTTTTGGTATTTTCCAGCCGAAGCTGGTATCAAAGTATAGATAGAGGTTCATACTTATAATAATGTGTCACATTTCCAACTCATATCAAAGGAAGGCCTGGTAGATATTATAATTGAACAATGGTGACAATTATAAATAGTCAGACTGTAGTAGGGGCACCTGGGTGGCTCAGTCAGTTAAGTGTCTGACTCTTGATTTCGGCTCAGGGCATGATCTCATGGTTTGTGAGTTAAAGCCCCACACTGGGCTCTGCACTGACAGCATGGAGCCTTCTTGGGATTCTCTCTCTCTCTCTCTCTCTCTCTCTCTCTCTCTCTCTCTGCTTCTGCCCCTGCTTATGCTCTCTTTCTCTCTCTCTCTCAAAATAAATAAAGCAAAACAAAACATAATAAAATAAATTAATCATTCAAATGTACATTACTCAGGATGTTGTTCACTTGTTTAGTATGAAACAGTGCTTTAATAAAAATATAAGTTGTACAAAAATTTTTCTCCCCCAACTAAAATTATAAATATTTGAAAATAATTGGAAAAAAGGAAAATGTATTTTTTCCTCAGGGTTGTGGATCCTCTGAAAGCCATCCACAGCAGCTCTGGGTCATGAACTTCAAACTACCAATCCTACCTATCAAATCTCTGATATATATAGTACTAAACTCCCTCCCCTTTTCAATTTCACCTGTACTTTACCTATTAAGTATAACTGTCTGAAGTGAGAGAGAAAATAATTGAAATCACTTGGCATGGGGGTTTATAAACTATGGCACAAGGATCGTGGATGGCGCATTGAGAAAACCTCATCACTGTTCCCAGCCCTCCTGTTGTCCTTCCTCTTGTCATCTCCTCTCCTCTCCTCAGACTTTTTTCCCCCTCGATTTTATTTTTTTTTAACTCCAATGTTTCTCTGAAATTATGAGTTTCTCCGGGAACCCTCTTGCACTGTTGGTGGGAATACAAATTGGTGCAGCCGCTCTGGAAAGCAGTGTGGAGGTTCCTCAGAAAATTAAAAATAGACCTACCCTATGACCCAGCAATAGCACTGCTAGGAATTTATCCAAGGGACACAGGAGTACTGATGCATAGGGGCACTTGTACCCCAATGTTCATAGCAGCACTCTCAACAATAGCCAAATTATGGAAAGAGCCTAAATGTCCATCAACTGATGAATGGATAAAGAAATTGTGGTTTATATACACAATGGAGTACTACGTGGCAATGAGAAAAAATGAAATATGGCCTTTTGTAGCAACGTGGATGGAACTGGAGAGTGTGATGCTAAGTGAAATAAGCCATACAGAGAAAGACAGATACCATATGGTTTCACTCTTATGTGGATCCTGAGAAACTTAACAGGAACCCATGGGGGAGGGGAAGGAAAAAAAAAAAAAAGAGGTTAGAGTGGAAGAGAGCCAAAGCATAAGAGACTGTTGAGAACTGAGAGCAAACTGAGGGTTGATGGGGGGTGGGAGGGAGGAGAGGGTGGGTGATGGGTATTGAGGAGGGCACCTTTTGGGATGAGCACTGGGTGTTGTATGGAAACCAATTTGACAATAAATTTCATATATAAAAAAAAATAAATAAAAAAAATAAAAAGGCTTTTAATACGTAAAAAAAAAAAAAAAAAAAAAGAAATTATGAGTTTCTCAAGAGATTTTGTGTATCAAGACTAACCATTTGAAAATATCTGAGAACGATACTTTCTCCTAGCAAGGTGTCTTGACCTGTGTAGGATCTATGAGCTCTTAGGGGGTTTGCAGATGCCCTTTCAGGGGGTCTGGAACCAAAACCTCCACACTAATTTACCCATCAGGAGTTTCGTGTACTTTGATTCTTTTCGTGCTATGACTTTTTTCTGGTCTTAGCTTTAAGTTTTCTCGCAGATTAATTACTTCAGACAGTCATTCATGATCACTCATCTCTTACTTTTTTTCTTTCCTTATTCTAAATCCTCCTCCACTTAATTTTTATGAATTGGCAACCTCCTGTTTACACCAAGTCTCGCTCTGCGTGGAGAGCCCTTCACTCCATTTAGCCAGCAGGGGTCACCCTAGTTCCTCTCCTGAGAGCCTTACAGTTCAAACACACCCTGTCAAGTTGAAGAATCTACCTTCTAGTCTTGATAAGAAGTTTCTATATAGCATTTTCATATAATAGTTTCATTATAAATACTGAAGACTCAACATTCACATTTTAGTCATCACCATTCTTACCTAAGGCTGGGTCGCACTCTAAGAACCTTTTGAAGACAGTAATTTTATTTTATTTTATTTTTTTTTAATTTTTTTTTCAACGTTTATTTATTTTTTGGGACAGAGAGAGACAGAGCATGAATGGGGGAGGGGCAGAGAGAGAGGGAGACACAGCATCGGAAACAGGCTCCAGGCTCCGAGCCATCAGCCCAGAGCCTGACGCGGGGCTCGAACTCACGGACCGCGAGATCGTGACCTGGCTGAAGTCGGACGCTTAACCGACTGCGCCACCCAGGCGCCCCTACGGTAATTTTATTTTAAAATTGTATGTATTTATTTATTTTTGCTCTAATTCCTACAGAAAGGACAAACTCAGAATCATGCCTTATACATTTTACATCAAAGTGCATGTCCTTAAAGACATGCTTTGGCATATTATAAAGTAAAATTACTGTACTTCTCTCTCTCTCTCTCTCTCTCTCTCTCTCTCTGCCTTGAACTCATGCTTTCTTCTAATACATTGGAGATGTATGTATGTATGTATGTATGTATGTATTTTCAGCACTTAGCATCCAAATGATATAAGCTAAATAAAATTGAATTAGGATATATTTTAATTTTTTTAATCAAGCATTCTCTTTAAAATTCTTTTCTGTCATTATTTATGCCCTTTTTAATGCATTGAGTTTATTATCATTAATTTTTTTTACCATACTAAATAAAAAAGAATCAAGAAGAATGACCCACATGGTGTCTAGCTATGAAAACATAATTAAGTGTTAATTAAGGTGATTATTAGAGTTAAGCTCAGAAAGCAACTTGATTTAAACAAAAACACACCGGGGCGCCTGGGTGGCGCAGTCGGTTGAGCGTCCGACTTCAGCCAGGTCACGATCTCGCGGTCCGGGAGTTCGAGCCCCGCGTCAGGCTCTGGGCTGATGGCTCGGAGCCTGGAGCCTGTTTCCGATGCTGTGTCTCCCTCTCTCTCTGCCCCTCCCCCATTCATGCTCTGTCTCTCTCTGTCCCAAAAATAAATAAACGTTGAAAAAAAAAATTTTAAATAAAAAAAAAATAAATAAACAAAAACACACCAACAATGATTCTACCTTCTGGTTCCTGCATTGTTAAATTGGATCATTCCCACAAGCATCAAAGACACAGTTATTTTTCTCAGCTTAAAACAAATGAACAAAACTTCTTTTGAGTCTACTTCTCCAGTGGTTGCCTCAATGCTCTGCTCTTCTCTAAAACAAACGTACTTTACAAAGAGAGGTACAGTGTCTTCCTCTCCTCTCATTCTTTTTACACCCATTCAAATCAGGCTTTTTCCCATCAATCCTCCAAACTTGCCCTTGTCCCAGTCACTCATGAGCTCCAAGTTGCCAAATCCAATGGTCAGTTATTCTCAGTTCTACCTTCCTTGACCTATGAACAACATTTGACAATTACTGCTTCTTACTTCAAACATTTTCTTTGCTTGTCTGCAGGACACCACACAGGCCTGATTGTCCCATTACCTTGTTGATCCTCATGTTCATCTCCTCTGGATCTTCTTCCTCTTCCTATGGATGTCAGAGTTCCATGGGCTCTGGTGTGGTTCTCTTCTGTTCTGTATCTCCACTCATTTCCTAGATGATCTCTTCCAGTTCCATGGCTTTAAATGCCATCTGTTATCTAACAAATTGTGTCCCACTGCTGATAACAGAGATCCCATTACAATAGCTTAAACACAAGGGAGTTCATTCTCCCATACAGTAGGAGTCAGGGGTCAGTCTATAGCTGGTATGGCAGATCCACAAAGTCCTCAGAGACTCCAGCTACTTGTGATTTTCTGTTCCATCATTCTAGCATGTGGTTTCATTCTCCTGTCCATATGATTTGAGATGGCTTGTTTAGCTCTCGGCATTATATACACATTCCAGAAAGAAGGAAAAGAGAAAGGGGCCCCTCTCATCAGATCAGTTCTTCTACAGGAGACTTTTTGGAATGCCCCCCCCCACCCTTCTCATGTTTATCTCGTTAGTTCAATGGCTAGACTTAGTCATGTGTTTACATGTCCCTGAAAGGGAGGCTAATAGTTGTGGCTTTTATTCCAAGGCAGCCATATGCTTAGTTAAAATTGAAGTTCTGTACTGAGGAGGTAGAGGAGAAAGAATTTTTGATAAGCACCTAATCATCTCTGCCATAACATCAATATATTGAAAGATCCCATATTCGTACCTCCAGCCCCGCACTCTTCTCTGAACCTCAAGACTACTTATTATCTTTGCTTGGATGGTTACGTGGCAACTCAAACTTAAAATGAGCACAGCATTCTCTTTATAATGCAGTCTCAGATGTGAAGCCTGATTGGAATGAGCAGAGGGAAGAAGGAGGAATGAGAAAGTGAAGGCAGTGAATATAGAGAACTCTTTCAGAGAGTTTTGGGATAAAGCAGAGCAGAAAAAAAAATGGAACTGGAGGAGAATATGGAGTCTGAGGAGAAATGGAGGAGAAAATGGAGTCTAAGGAGAATATGGAGTCTAAGGAAATGGAGGAGAATATGGAGTCTAAGGAGAGTTGTTTTGTTTTTAATGAAATAGGTGATATTTCAGCCTACCTGTATGAGATGGGAATGGCCCAGGGGACAAGAAGAAATGAATGATTCTAGAAAAAGGGGGAATAGTTGTAGGAGCAAAGTTCTCAAGAAGACAAGATGACTAAAATGCAGGGCACAAATAAGGAGCTTGACTTATGGGAAAAATGAAAGAGAAGACAGAGCACGGAGGCACAATATTTAGGTTAAGACAGCTCACTGAGTTATCACTGATAACCCACTCTGCTCCAAACACATGACAATCATAGATCAAACTTAATGGGAGAAACGATGAAGATAAATCCAGGTTCAAAAACAAGACAAATATCTCCTAGATGGAAATAGGACAAAAAAGCCAAAGGAGTAGGTTAAAGCCACAAAGTTTATGGAAATCGAGGAAGGGTAGAGTATTGGCCAGGATCTCAGCTCCTGAGGGATAGAGGGCACTAAAATTCCTCCATGAGAAACTGGACCCAAATTTACAGTTTGAAAACTCCTTCCTTCTCAAAACTGAGGCTGCAAAAAATTAAAACTCCAGAAGACATGGCTTTTAGAAAGCTGTGGACCTAGGGAGATGGGGGTACCTAGTTACAATCTAACAATAAACAATTGGGCCAAGCTGCCTGATCGTTCTGTGACTGGATCTGTGGAATTCACGATATCACCTTAGGGCAGGAATTCCAAGCTGTTACTAGAAGACTTGGCTTTTGATTGAAGGTCTGTTGACAGAATGGGATGAGCTCATGGCTGAAAGCTTAGGGAGAGATAGGAAGAAAAATGTTAAAAGCTTCTAAATGCTTCAATATGAGCTTGCAAACCCAAATTCCAGAACACGTGGATAGGTTTAATGCTTAGAAAGAAAGCCAACAGAATCAACAATTTGAATGTGAATTGACTTTGGATGAATCAGTTTTATTTCTGAAGAAGTTTGATGAGATTTTAATATAAATATGATTGAGATGGTCAAAGAGATAAATGCATAACTTCTACTAACGAGAAGAAGAAATTATGGAAGAAATATAAGCAAAAATGAAACACAAAAAAGGTGATCAAAAATTTGTAAATGAAAAATACAGTCATGGAGTACAAATGTATTAGAAGATTTGAATTCTAATGTAGTTAATGGGACAATTAGTGATTTGCAAGATCATAAAAAGCAATAGCCCTGAACACAGCATAGAGAATGAGCAGAGAGGACATACAGGTATGGACACCGGCACATTAGGGTCTTTGGTGGTAGGAGATCAGGCAGGGCTCTTATATTGCTTCTATCTGCTCAAAAAAATTAGAGGAGAGATCATCAGCTGAGATGGAGGAGGAGACATCAAATGTTTGAGGAGAAAAGATAAGGTGTGATGATCTTTCTTGAGATCGGGAAAGTAAAGTAATGAAATATGGAAGGATTGACAGGAAGTGCAAATAGCCCACTTTAGTCTAATGAGGATTTAGAGTCCCTAAAAAAGTCATTATTGCTGGTGGGACAGATCCCAGGCAAGAAGCAACAAGGAAATTGAGTAGAAAGATGAATAAATACCAGGAACATGTTCAACTCATGGTGATTATTTACTTTGATAGTTGAATGAAAAGGTAGACTCTGTAAATAAAAAGCCAGATTTTCAATGAAAGCATAGAGAAACAGATGATCATAGGAAATAGATGATCAATGAAGAAAGAGAGCAAAAAGAGAGAAAAAGGGGGAAAGTAGTAGAGATATATCACAGCTGCATATATGAGACACAGGGACAGTGAGTAGAAAAAAAAAGTACTAAAAAGTGGAAAGGATAATTTAGAAGACAGATCAACTCAGTTCTTGGAGGGGAGGATCCAAAAGCCATTCCTAGTCAATTGGCCCTCAAACTTTTTTTTCTTAGCATATTTTAGAAAATTTTCATCAAAATAGGGGTACCTAACTGGCTCAGTTGGTTGAGCATCTACTCTTGATTTCAGCTCAGGTCATGATCCCAGGGTCATGGGATCTAGCCCCATGTTGGGCTCTGAATTGGGCATGGAGCCTGCTTAAGATTCTCTCTCCTTTTGCCCCTTTTCCACACTCACATAATAAATAAATAAATGGGAAAATTTTCAACAAAATAAATTAAAAGTTTATAATCTAGTCTTTTATGAGTCAAGTGTCTATCTGGAAAAGTCTGCTCTTTTTTTTTTTAATGTTTATTTATTTATTTTGAGAGAGAGAGTACGCATGAGCAGGGGAGGAGCAAAGAGAGAGGGAGAGAGAGAATCCCAAGTAGGCTTTTAGCTATCAGTGCAGAACCTGACACAGGGCTTGATCTCATGAACCACAAGATCATGATTTGAGCCAACATCAAGAGTCAGACACTTAACTGACTGAGCCACCCAGGCACCCCATAATGACAGTTATTATAGGTATGAGAACATTTCTTTCCCTTTCCTCATTTAGAAAATAATAATAATCATAGGAATCTCTTTATGATCCAACTACTTGAAACATTGGGGTTTATTTTGTTCATTCAGTTAACACGTATTTGTTGCCTGTGTATGTAGAAACATCACTGGTTTGGGGCACCTGAGTGCCTCAGTGGTTAAGGGGCTGACTTTAGCTTAGGTCATGATCACATGGGTTCATGAGTTCGAGCCCATCAGACACTCTGCTGCCAGTACAGAGCCTGCTTCAGATTCTCTGTCTCCCTGACTCGTATTCTCTCTCATTCAAAAATAAACATTTTCAGAAGAAGAAGAAGAAGGAGAAGGAGGAGGAGGAGGAGGAGGAGGAGGAGGAGGAGGAGGAGGAGAAGGAGAAGGAGAAGAAGAAGAAGAAGAAGAAGAAGAAGAAGAAGAAGAAGAAGAAGAAGAAGAAGAAGAAGAAGAAGAAGAAGAAGAAGAAGAAGAAGAAGAAGAAGAAGAACAGCAGCATCACTGGTTTAACTCCAAGGAAATGGCATGGCATATTGATGCTATCAGCTGCATCAGTTCAAAATTCTACTATGCAAGACTATTGAGAACTGGAATTGAGTGAGTTACTTAAACTCTTTGACTCCCTGCTTCCTCACTATTATCCACTAATGACCATTCCAAGGAGCATGTTTTATTGTCCTGGAGAGTAATACTAAGGCTAAATATTTCAGAGTGAGTATCATACATTTTATTATGTATCCTATGTGTGTAGCATCACCTTGCTAGATGCTCTATGAGTAGTCAGTAAATAGTATCTATTGCTATTACTAATGATAGTAGGACTTTGGGTTTGATTGTACTTCACAATTTGCAGAATGCTGGCACAAGCATTACCTAGATTGATCCTCACTGCACCTGGAGAAGTAGACATAGGACAAATAATATCTTCACAGTTTAACAGACGAAAAAGCAGAGACACAGAGAAAGCTAAATAGCTGAACCAAAATCACATGGCTTGCAAATCAAAGAACCCAAACTAGAATACAGGCATTCGTTACTCACGGTTGTTAATAAGCATCGTAGAGATTGAGAGCAGTCATTGGTGGACTGATTGGTTAGCTTAATAGCTGTGCTAATCATTTTTTGTTTTGATATAGAAATCATTTTATTTTACTTGTTGATGATTAATATATTTAAGGATATCCACAAACTACAAAGCAACTTTATTAGTTCATATGCTATATGAAGCATAACTCTTCTTATACAGTGGGAGTCATTTCAGTTTTTAATAGAACTCATATTTCTTTTATTCAAGAGTTTAAAATTCATATTTCCAGCAGTACCTTTCCAGTTACACATGGCCTGCTAACGAAATGTTAACTGTTGCTCTTGCTCCGTATCTTTTAAGTCATTATCTTTCCCTCTACATTTCTCTCTTCTGTTTCACACTGAAGATCTGTGGAATCTGTGACATTTGTTATTTTTGCCATAAGGTGCCATGTGAAAATAAATTATTTAAAAAATTTTTTTAAAATATTTATTTATTTTTGAGACAGAGAGAGACAGAGCATGAACGGGGAAAGGTCAGAGAGAGAGGGAGACACAGAATCAGAAGCAGGCTCCAGGCTCCGAGCTGTCAGCACAGAGCCCGACGCAGGGCTCAAACTCACGGACCGCGAGGTCGTGACCTGAGCCGAAGTTGGATGCTTAACCAACAGAGCCACACAGGCGCCCTGAAAATAAATTATTAATATGTTTTTGCTCCAATATTTTTATTATTTATTAAAGGTGGGAAGTTACTAGTACTTTCTATGAAGCTATATTAAGCACTTGCCTAGAGTTTGGCATAGCCAGGATTTGACCTTTGTCAATCTTTCTCCCTACTCTTTTGTTTAAGAAGGAAGGTCCTTTCCTGCTTGGGAAGACAGACAAGTCTTTGATGTACTGGTGGAGAAATGTGCCAAGACTTTGACCTGAGGGACTCTAGAAGAGAGGGTGAATGTTTCTACATAAATAAGGATGTGGGTGACTCTCCTGGAATAGGTAGGACTTGAGAGGACATTGTGATGTGTTATGTGAGGGGTAAACTCTCTTAACTGCTCCTACAGAGCACCTAGAGAAGGTTGACTTGTTTCTTCAAGCCTCTTGGAGCTGAATTTGTAAATTTTTCGGATGTGTCACTGTGGGTCCTAAGGTGAGAGCAAAGTTATATTTAGATTATATGATCATACACACAAACTTCATTTAATTAAGCTATATTCAATGAAATATACATTTGTATGTGGCTCTGTCCTAGATTCTTAGAAAAAAATTGTATTCAATGATAATGCAAAAAAGTTGAGAACCTGCATACTAAGGGATTCCTTTTGAAGACCTGCCTAAATAGAATATGAACTACTTTTTAAAAGTTTATTTATTTACTTTGAAAGAGAGAGAGAGAGAGCATGAGCAGGGGAGAGGCAAAGAGAGAGGGAGAGAGAGAGAATCCCAAGTGGGCTCTGCACTGTCAGACAGAGCCTGATGTGGGCTGAAACTCATGAACTGTGAGATCATGACCTGAGCCAAAATCGAGAGTCGGACACTTAACTGGCTGAGCCACCCAGGAGCCCCAGAGTATGAACTTTTTTTTTTTTTTAGATTTATCTCCACAAATACTGAAACCTTGTTAGTAGTCCTTAAAACTAGATAGAAAGGTCCTCCTGTGATGCATGAGCTTCTCTGAAAAACTAACCAGTATTAATGTTGGTATATGATATAGACTGTGTATAGGCTTTGATTTATAAATGTATTCAGAAAAGCTCTTAACTTTTCTGGAAAGGAGATAGCACTATTGTTCCAGCAGTTTTCTTTTTTGTCTATGTGGTTGGCTTCACTGCCCTCTTTGCTAGGAAAACTTGGCCCGTAGTTCTCCTGAGTTAGCAAAATTGGTGAAATTTAGTATAAAACTGTCATTTTTTCCCAGTTAACCAATTTTATTGTCAAGTGGGTGATTCCCTGCTGATTGGCTCCACCACAGATTTATGATTTCCAGCCTCAGCTGGTTCTTCAGTCCTGTTGGGCAATCACCCCTGTGGCAGAGACCATGGTTGAGCTCTCCAAAACAATTCCCAACCCCCTTCTCCCTTCATCTATGACTCAAAAATTCCCTACTCCTGAGCCTCCTTTGCAGCTAAGAGGTGGCCGCATAGTATAGTTCTGGCAACAAAGTAAAGGGTTTCCATTTGCCAATAGAAAGGCCATAGCTCTTTAGGAGAACACTCTTTACCCTTTAAACCATTGTTTGTCCTTTCCCTTTTTCCTGTCTTCAACTTGAATGAATAGCAGCCATCTTTTGACCATTATGTAGTAATCAGAAGAAAGGAATAGGAGTTCCAAAGGGCATCATTGAGCACCCACTATAGCAGCATTTGATGGCCTACTCATTGTTGCTTCCCTGACTGAAATAAATAAAACCCTGTCCATTTAATCCATTTTAGGCTTCTGTTGTTTGATTACACTTTGGACTGAAACACTCCTTAGCCCCATTTGGCTCCTCCCTTTCCTGACAGTGGCAGGTTGGCAATCCTACTTGGGTGGGTACTTCCTGGTGGCCTCTCCAGCCATCCCACAAAGCTCTAATTTCTGTTCTGGAATCTACATGGTTTATGGAAAGCCATTTCATTTCTTTATCTAGGGGTGAAGCACTTGACCTAGGCTAAGCCAATTGGTACATTCCATATTTTAACTATAACGTTTGGTCCATAATTGAGTATACGACCCAAGACTCTCCAATCTCAGTGAGTCTCAGGACTTTTACTGGGAATTCTGAAACACGAAACTTCTCTTTCTCCAGTCAATGTGGTGTGCAGATGCAGCACCGGGAAATGTTGCAGTCATTTTGCCATCACGTGGTAAAGCAGCCTGAGTACACAGCTAGCACACTGAGAAGGACATATTTTGTACCTTCACAGAATACAAGTCTCCTGACTTGACTGCATCTGAAGCCTGTCCAGGAACTCCTCTTTATTGTTTAATCATTTCACATAAGGTGAAGTCTTACTAACACACAGTTCCAGTGTGGACTCAACCCTTGCTAGAAATCCTTATGTGCAGGATACCTTTCATTTGCTCTTCCAAATCCACTCTATGCCTTTGCTCCCTGTTCTGTGCCTCAGGAGGCTGAACGGTTTTGACCACATCAATAGGTATCCTTGCCTCTGCCTTTCAGTTGAATTTGGCCAACAGGAAGCACCAGCAAGTGCTCAGAGAAGGAGGGAAGACAGTAAGATGTAAGTATTTATTTCCATGGGTGGAAGCAAACTAGAGAAGTGCACTATGTCTGGTGGTTTCCCCGCGTGTTGAGCACTCTTTTGCAAGTGGTCCCTCTATTAAAATCTCCTCAAATAATCCAGCTTAACCAACTCTTCTGTTTCCTGCTGAGGCCCTAGCTGGTACACCTTATTTCCTATTTCAAGGAAACAGAAGTCACACCTCTCCATATCTCCAGCCTCACTCTGAGTACCCACGAGTACTGCAAACATCAGTTGGAACTTCAGCTCTGTGATTCTGAGATTGCCAGGGGGTGTGGAATAAATCTGTACATGTTTTCCTTTTCATAAGAATGGGAATAATGATGTGTTTCATGCATATCTTGCCAGGAATGTTTTAAGAATTAAATCATATAATGGATGTGAAAGTACTTAGAAAAACCACGTACTAGACATACACAAAGCATTGTTATCATTATTTTTACTAGTATAGAGCTAAATGTCAACCTAAGTTTTGATGATAGTGCAATGAAAGGTGTTTGAATATTCTCTTTTTGAGTTTACATATTACTATCTAAACACATGTGTTTTGGTGACACCTGCAAACACCCCTAATTACTTGCCATGTACTCTAATCAATCACCATTGTGGTACAAATCATACTTACCATTCACATCCTTTCCTCCACGTGTAGTTGTGTGGTGAAAAGAGCATGAGCTTTGAAGCCTTTCTGACTTAGCTTCCAGTTTTGCTCTATTTCCTACTGGCTCCTGGACACCGGGGAAATCACTAGCATCTCTGAGCCTTAGTTTTTTTTTGCCAATGAAATGGTGATAATTGCAAAGACCGAATGGAATAACGTATATAAATGTACGGCACTGATACCCTTCTTTTCTTCTTACCTAGTCCTGGGAAGAGATGTTATGCAATGGGGCAGCACTTACTTCCTGGACCTGGAGCAAGCAGATCATGGCTTATCTTAAGTGTAAGGGACAGAAAGTTAGAACGCCTGAAAGATGGACTCTGAGATGATTGTGGAAAAAGGACTGGGAAATGACAGCATTCTCAGGTCAGGGAGGGGACACTCTCTTTGATTGAAGCTTACTGGAAACCACACACTGTGGGTGGGACTAACCGGCCACAGAAACCCTTCCCAGAAGTAATCCATGTGATTTGAGGACATTTTACTGATGAGATTAAGATGCTAAGATGCTATCATGAAGCAGCCAACCTAAAGTATAATTAATGTCTAACCAGCTATAAACTTAGAAATTGTAATATTCTATGGATGTCAATAGAAGTGATGATACTGGAATGAGGAAAATAGTATTTATGGAGCACTGACAGTGGGCCTGGCATTATACATACATGTCACATTGAAGCCTCCTATTAACCCCACATGATGGATTTTAAAATCTTTATTCAACTAATGGGGAAATTGACATTCCAAAAGCCCATTGCATGTACATAGCTCTGAAGTACAATGAAAGATGTTTGAATATTCTCTTTTTGAGTTTACATATTACTGTCTAAACACATGTGTTTTGGTGACAACTGCAAACACCCCTAATTACTTGCCATCCATAGCTCTGGATCAACCTCTCAAACTCACAGGAAGCTGAGGTATATAATATGTATAGGGGGTATGAATCGAAGACCACAAAATTCGGTGCCCAAGAAATATGTCAACTTTATTATTACATAGCTCAGCTAAATTCACATTCTGAGCATCAGGGTGGCAGAAACTTAATTCTGCTAGTTTGGATTCCTATCCCCTCCCTTACATGGTGTTATTTCTTCATTCTGACTTTACACAGTTTATTTCAGTTTATATGATTACATGGATTATGTGGTTCAAAGCATTGATGGTGGTAGCATAGGATAGGGGGAAATATGGTCTTCCTTGAGGAAACCAGGGGAAAATCTATTCCTCCCTAATTGGTCCATGTAGTTTGTCATGGAGACATCTTTTGTTCCCATCTGTGTAATCCTTCAAATCTAGCTCATCCCTCCCAACTATTTCTTTACCTTCCTTGGACACATGAGACTCATTCTGTTGCTGCCCCATCATGATAGCTTAAAGTTAGACATTGAGGATATCTGCCCGCACAGATCACAGAGATATTTCTTCTCTCATATTATGCTACCTCCCCAAGATTCTACCCAGTGAGTTGGGCACAGTGTCTTCTGCTATTTAATTCCATAATCCCATGTGGAAGATTGGGCTCTGATGCACATCCTGGTGCTCAGCCTGAAGAGGAAGGCACCGGCTCCCTTTCTCAGGGTCACACTGCTGCCATCTTCTTATTACCTTTCCTTTAATTCTTTTCTTTCTCCAGATGTGGAAAAATCCTTTTCTGGTTGATAGCAAAGGTAGATAGGGGAAGACTTGTCCATATGGTTCTCAAACCTTGCTGTGATTGCCTCCTCTTTGGTTTTACTTCTAAGCAGCTAGATTTTGAAACACAAAGCTAAAGGAGTTTCTATTTTTTCTCTGTTTTCTGTTATCACATATCTTTCCTGAGCTAAATGAATACCTAATGATTTAGCTGTCTTGATAGAGAGAAGGAAATGCTTGGAAACAAAAACTCAGCACTATTATCTTGTCTGTATACAAATGACTTTCTTTTTATTTATTTATTTAAATATGGTGCACCTGCAAGGTGAGCTAGGATCACCCCTCATTCCACCCTCCTTGTGCTGATTAGGACATATTGTCTCTGTGGTCGAGATACATACGAAGCCAAGTGATCATCAGAAACTTGCTTCAGAGCAAGTAGAGACAAGTGGAGAATGTTGTCTAGCCATGATAGTCTGAAAAGCCTCCTACTATTCCGGAAAGACCTAACAGAGACAGAGACTTACACTGAGCTTGGAAGCTTGCTCCTGAATGGGGATAAATTCTTCATTTTCAGCTCTCATTTTCCTTGGTACCATGATGCCCATCTCTTTTTCAGTTTTCCCATTGTTCTTCCTTGGCTTTCCTATGGGCCATTATGTTCTCTCTAGGTGGGGTACAGAGGAACTATTTAAGCCTCAACTTTATGAAAGTTGTGTATTTATTTCAGGATTGCTCCTGAAAGACTGCATCCATGGTAGGTTGGCTGAACTTGACTGTGCCCCAAACACCTGAGCCTTGCATTTCTGGGCAACCTTGTGCATTCTTGTTTTGTTTTGAAATGAAAATACATGCACATGATTAAAACACACATACACATACCACAAATGTAATGTATTTGGTCCATTGCTCTGCCCCTGCATCTTTCACTTCACAATTTATCTATCCATTATGATTTGAGTGCCTCATTCACAGTCCCTGTGTTTGGACCACTCCATCATTAATACATGTTGCTCCTCCTTCCCTTTGACCTCTATTCATCATTATGTCCATCATCAGAGGAAGTTACCTTCTTCGCTATTTGAAGTCAGCATTGTCTGAGGACAAAACCACTATAAAATTATTTGATACATGCCATTAACAAAAAGTCCCAGCAAACTTAGAAGTACCACAAGGTGTGGCTGTTTGTAAAGTATTTTCTTATAATGAGCAAAGAATAAAGGCATTCAAATCTTTTGAAGAGATGGAGACCTATATTTGTTCCATGTTTTTATTTCTGTACCTATAATCTATGATCATGAGTAGCACACTAAAATACTATAGTCTATGACTACAAATTAGACTGTCCCAAATCCTGGAAATGGATGCTTAAGTAGCTTATTGTTTATTTAAAAAATTTTTTTAATTTATTTATTTTTTATTTTTTTTATTTTAAAGAGAGAGAATGAGAAGTGGGGAGAGGGAGAGGGAAAGAGAAAGTGAGAATCCCACGCAGGCTCCATGCTCAGTGCAGAGCCCAATACAGGGCTCGATCCCATGACCCTGGGATCACGGCCTGAGCCAAAATCAAGAGTCAGATGCTCAACCAACTGAGCTACACAGGCACCCCAGGAGCTTATCCTTTGTATGAACATTATTTCTATTCTAATATAATAGTATGATTTTTTTGGTAATCTTGTATGTCAGGGTAACAGCCCATGTTAACATTTCTTAAGAAGAAATGTCTTAGGACTATATTTTATGGCATTGAAAGATAGAGATCTACTAGTATGAAAAGAGCCTTTTAATTCCTAATTTGTCATGCTAGAGATGCCATGGAATAAGAGTGATCATGGGAGAGGGTTATCTGGAATGTTTGCCACACCTCCTTGCCAGCCAAGAGAACCCACTGCTTGGTATCTCTCTCCAGGAGTTGGTGAAAAAGTCAGGCTTCAAGGATTTGTTGCTGCTTCTGAAAACCTGTGCAAACTCTGCTCAAGAAGGCCTTATTCTTGATGGCTTTATGTTTAGGATTTGACTTTATTATTACTTCTTCTTTCATGTCCTTATTAACCCCTTATTTCACTCCATCCTTGGTCTTCAGAGTCACACAGACCTGGATTTGGATACCAGTTCTTCCACCTATAACTGTATAACTATATGAACTCAGACATGTTACTCAAGCTTTCTCAGACTCGGTTTTAATATCTTCAACGATGAGAATAATGATATTGATCTCACAGGCATTTTGAGCATTAAATGAGATAATGTGCATAAAATTATTAATATAGCAGATTATAAATAAAGTAGATATTCAATATTTGGTAAGTTATTTATTCAACAAATATTTATTCGGAGACAATTATGTGTTAGAAATATAGTTCAGGAGGAAATTGAAGTATAAACAAGAATAGTCAATGAATGGAAGTCAATGGATGGAACGGCACAGGGAACAGGGGGAAGAGTACTCTTGCAGATTGAACAGTGTGTGTGGAGTTACAGAGTTAAGAGTGAGTGTGTTGTGCTCCAGGAATGGAAAGAGAACTGGGGTGACTGGACTAAGAAATGTAAGAGAGAGAATGGCTGGGATGAAGCTGGAGGTCATGCAAGGACTCACTGGCCAGGCTTAGATGTTTACATTTATATTAAAAGCAATGGATCACCTTTATTATGCCTATTATTCAAATTGAGAAAGTGACCACCTGAAGGTGAATATTTTCCTAGTGCCAAACACAGCTAGTGAGTGGCAGAGCAACTAATGGGTTTTAAGTAAAAAGTAATATGATTAGATTTTGCTTTAGAAGAATTCTTAAGTGGCACCTGGGTGGCTCAATCAGTTAAGGGTCTCTTGATTTCAGCTCAGGTCATGATCTCACAGTTCATAAAATCAGGGCCCACGTAGGGCTCTGCACTGACAACGTGGAGCCTGCTTGGGATTCTTTCTCTCCCTCTCTCTGCCCCTTCCACACACACTCTCTCTCAAAATAAATAAACATTAAAAAAAGAGAAATATTTTTAAGGCAGCAGAATGGAGGATATGTGTGTGGGAAGGAGTTGGAGGTGGATAGGAAGGTGAGAGGCAAGGAGGTTGTTGAGTAATTTAGGTGAGAATGAGATGAGACACTTAAGAATTTGGGGAGAAGAGTCAGAAGTGTTTCTTCCCCCCTGTGGAGTTTGGCAATCCTGGATCCTTCACTGGTGACATCAACACTCCATGCTTTAGGGACATAGCATGTGGACTGATAGATGTGAAGCAAAGACAGGGGTGAAAATGACAATGTGAGAATAGGGAAAGACAAATCCATGGATGCCTGATGGTCGGTCAGGCAGGAGACAGAAAAGAAAGGAATGACAAAGCTAAACCCCAAACATATAAACAGTCTTCCTCACTGAACGGGGGTTGAGGGGGGGTAAGCTATTTTTAGTGTGTCTGTGTACTTGTTTAACATAAAGTCATAGAAAAGAAAATCCAACTGTCCAAGTCCATAACAGTGGCTAAGGAGAGGCTGTTAATCTGGTTGCCCCGAATCAATGACTTGGGAGGCTGTTATTATTATGTGTATTTAATCTTGGCCAGTTGCCATTACTTCATTGCTCTCAATTTTCTTATTTCCACAATAAGGCCACCACAGCTAAGCCTACTGAGTGCCTGTGTGTTCTAGATATTTTACATATGTTTTCTTATTATTCTCACAGCAACCTTGTAAGGAAGATATTATTTCCATTTTACAGATTAGGAAACCGTAAAATATTCAGAGAGATAAAATGGTTTTAATACTTATAGTTAGCAGAAGTTCTATTATTACACTGGGGTTGGAGAAAACACTTTTAAGGGAAAATACAGCCCACAGCTTTTAGAAAACAATTATAGGTTAGTCTCTATAAAAATTTTAAATTCTTGAATTGAAAGTTAGTTAAAAGGCAAGTGACAGGCTGAGAGAATATATCTTCCGCATATATATCAAGCAACATATCAGTAGACAGAATATACACAAGTGACCCAAGAGGAAAAAAAATGGACAAAAGATATAAACAGGCAATTTGCATAAATGGGGCTATCAAAGGTCAAAAAACTTGAAAAGATTACTCAATGTCTGTAGTAGTCTAGAGGCAAATCGTAATTTTAATATTAAAAAAAAGTTGAAATATTTTTAAATTTAGCTAATCACATTTTTAACTTTGAAAACTGTAATTGATCTTTCTCACAGCAGCCTATTCTGTTTTCATGGGTGCAATAGTCTCTTCATTTCTCTTCGGATAATAATTATATGCTTTTAAAATTATCTTTCATTTCCTGTATTAACTCCATTTTCTCAGAGGTTGATCCAACTAAACAAAATAACAAAATGAAACAATTTGGTTTTATTCCAATGTTTGGCAGTTGTTTTTTTTTTTATTGTCTCTTTACATTTGTAAAAAGATCTATATGGGCGGCTGCATGTTTGAAGATGTTTGATCTCCGGCAGTGGACACAGATTCCTATTCTAGCAGGTAACTATAGTGGTTGGGAGGAACGGGAGGACCAGGCAGGCTGGCGGTGGTCAAATGGACTCTTCTCTTTATGGATGGCTGCATATTGTCTTCTGTGTGAGGGCATGCTAGTTATAAGTTGTGGGGGCTATTGCCTATCTTATCAAGTCCCAGTGCTTACAGTTGGGGTGTTACTCACCAGAGTTCTAACTTTATTTGGCTTTTTAAAAACGTATACATGGCTTTACCCTAGGGCTGAGGCTATGTCAGTGGTTCTGAGAGTTGCAGCTGAAGCAGATATTCCCCGGACCTTCAACTATACGCCAGCCTCTCAGACTCCGTTACCTACTAGCCCCTGCTACTTTTGATCAGGTCTTACTCTCATTCTCTAAAGGGAAAATTTGTCTAGCAGTCTCTTTTATTACCTACATGAAGTTTCTGGTTCTTTGCCTCCAAAAGTTCTCTCCTAACCTGGATTAAATCTGGAAATTCCATACTCTTCTGGTCTATTGGTGCCCTTCCTGTTATTGACTTTTAAATTATTCTTATTATTTTTTGATTGTTGTATTTCTTTCATCACATCAACGGGATTTGGGAGAAGAGAGGCCCAAGTGTGAGTTTAGTCAGCCATCTTAAACCAAAAGTTTAAGTAATTATTTGGTTTTATTTGCCATATAAGCTTTGAAGGAGAAATACTATATGCTGTGGAGGTTTACACTAGTGAAACCTGACCTAGCCTGGGTCAGGGTAGAGGGGGGACAGTTAGGGAAATGTCTTCCCCAGAGATACATTGAAAAGGTACACTGGGGCAGTTAAGCGTCCGACTTTTGATTTCCACTGCAGTCATGATCTCACAGTTGGTGACATCAAGCCGCGCATCAGGCACTGGGGCTCTGAGCTGACAGAGTGGAGCCTGCCTGGGATCCTTTCGAGCACTTTCTCTCCTTGATCCTTCTGCTCATGCGCAAGTGTGAGCTCACGCTCTCTCTCTCTCTCTCTCTCTCTCTCTCTCTCACTCTCTCCAAATAAAAAAATGAACATTAAAAAAAAGAAAAGAAAAGGTAGACTTAAGTTTGAAGTTTGGATTTACTCAGAAGCAGAGAAATATGCTAGATGGCCTTTATAGATTTCCTTCATAGTTACGATTCACTGGTTTGCCAAGTTTGTATATACAGCTGAGGATTTTTAAAAAATGAAGTAAAGATGAAAGAAAATAAAAATTCCTTTCCAAAACAGGGAGACTCAAAAGTATGAAATTGCAATGGGCTGAGCTCACCATTTCAGCCAGCACCTCTGTCATCACATCATCAGACTTGATGTCTTTAGGCCTAAATGAGCTTCTCAAAGAGTTAGCACTTTGGTGACGAGTTAGCACTTCCTGGAGACTGGAAGGCTTCTGGAAGGGTCTCCTTCTCATGGAGAAGGAGAGTTCACTTTCTGTCTCAACAGTGATTATCTACCTTATTTAACTCTCTAATTTCATGGGGGGTTAAAAAGCCATTACAGAAACTGTTAATAAAATAAAAAAAGGGGCGCCTGGGTGGCGCAGTCAGTTGGGCGTCCGACTTCAGCCAGGTCACGATCTCGCGGTCCGTGAGTTCGAGCCCCGCGTCAGGCTCTGGGCTGATGGCTCAGAGCCTGGAGCCTGTTTCCGATTCTGTGTCTCCCTCTCTCTCTGCCCCTCCCCCGTTCATGCTCTGTCTCTCTCTGTCCCAAAAATAAATAAAACGTTGAAAAAAAAATTTTTTTTTAAATAAAAAAAAACTATATTGATCTTTCCTATGGAATTTAGAGTAACTTATATCACCTTTAAGTTATAATTGGTAGTTATTTTACTGCCATAATCCTACCCTGATCTTTAGCGTTAGGATCATATAATCTTGTTAATAGGATACACTAATGACTGGGTTAGAGTGGGACCAAAGAAAGGGTGCTTCTTGTCACATCTGTTAAGCTTCAGTTTTGGAAACTTGTACTAAGAAGACTTTCTCTAACATACAGGCAATTGAGTGAATGATCTGAGTCTCCAAGTTAAGATTGCCATAATAGTCGCTAAACAATACCTCACTTACTTCATTAAGAATCCCCAAGGATGAGCATGAAATTCCAGAAAACCTACCTGAAAAGCATCACAAGCATGGATTTTCTTATCCTATGACTCAGATTCTACTTCCTAGGTTCACAGCTATGTTTACACAAATATTAAAATTATTGTGATTTATTAAAGGATTAATCCATGAATTGACTGTTGTTTAGACATTATCAACACTTCAGTTGAAAAGTTTGTTATTCATGGCCACAATCAGAGGAATGTATTAACTTCTGTTTCCCTTACTCTCTATGCTCTATTCCCAAGGAAAATTATATCTCCAGGAAGCGGTATACCTGGATTATATAATCTTAACTCCCCACAGGAATAGCTTTTTTGAAACATAATAATTTACCCTCTTAAATTTTTATAGAAATTTGCTACATGGAGAACATTTTAGGGGTCATTTACAAATCCCTGAAGTTAGGATACAATCCGGTTTGTACCCTAATGTCTCTTATGGAAAGATTTATTTTGGTATTTAGTGAAAGAAAATTTCTCTCTCTAATGTACTTTTTTTTTTTTTTTTTTTTTTTTAGCATATGAAAGTTTGTTACTATCATGTTTGCATCATCAAATCATCAAAACTTATGGTTTTGGTCTTTTCTTCTTGCCTTTGCAGAAGGTCAACAGAGAGACATTGGCTATTTTGACAACAATAAAGTTGTCACCAGAAATGTCACCAACAGCATGATCTTTGCAACCAATCCAACAGCCAGAACTTCATTGTTTTCTGCAATATAGGTATGAAAGCTGTGAGTTTCTTGACATTTTTGATCAGCGGGCGCCTGACACATTTCCTGATGACAGAATTTAACTGTTCAGCTTCACCCCCAACTTTTTCAAGCAAAATTCTCTTTGAATGTAAAGTGCTTCCAAAGGAGTTGGCCTTTAGGGCTGTGCTCAAATGGGCTTCCTTGTACTGTTTATCATTCCTGTTTGTGGCTGTGGAGCTTCCTGGCAGTACAAAGACCTCGACCACTTGCCCATCATGCTGGTGCTACAGGCCCAAGTGAAAGATCTAATATATTGTTTAACAAAATTGTGGTGAAATACACATAACCCAAAATTTGCCATCTTAACCATTTTAAAGTGTAAATTTCAGTAGCGTTAGGTACATTCACATTTATATGCAACTAATTTCCAGAAACTCATCCTGTGAAACGGGCATTTTATACTGATTGTGATGGTTAATTTTAAGTGACAACGTCACCAGGTCACAGGGCCCAACTATTTTGTCAAATGTTATTCTGGATATTTCTTTGAGGGTGCTTTTTGGGTGATATTTTTATTTAAATTGGTAGGCTTTGGGTAAAGCAGCTTCCTCTCCATAACATGGATAGGCCTTATAATCAGTTGAAGGCCTGAATAAAATAAAAGATTGACCACCCCCAGGCAAGAGGGAATTCTACCAGCAGACAGCCCTCAGGCTGAAACTGTGACATTGGCTCCTCCCTAGGCCTCCAGGCTGATGGTCTACCCTGCAGATTTCCCACTTGCCAGCCTCCATAATTGCATGAGCCACTTTCTTCAAATAAATCTCTATGTATATAAATAAACATCATTTTGGTTCTGTTTCTCTGGAGAACCCCGATACATACACCCATTAAATAAATGCTACCTCTTTCCTTTTCCCCTCAGCCCCTGGGGACCACCATTCTACTTCTTGTTCCTTTGCATTTGACTACTTTAGATATATAAGTGAAATCATACAGTATTCGCCTTTTTGTGACTGGCTTGTTTCACTCAAGATTCATCCACGCAAAAGGTTCATCAGCTGTCTTCCAGATGTGTCAGAATTTCCTTCTTTTTAAGACTGAATAATGTTCCATTGGATGTATAGACCACATTTTGTTTTTCCATTCAACTGTCAATGAACACTTCGGTTGCTTTCATCTTTTGGCTATTGTGAATAATGCTGCTACGAACATGGATGTACACATATCTCTTCAAGACCCTGCTTCATCCAAGACCCTGGATATATATACTCAGAAGTGGGATCTCTGGATCATATGGTAATTCTATTTTTAATTTTTTGAGAAACCATCATACTATTTACATAGCTGCATCATTTTTACATTCCTACCGACAAGGTACAAAGGTTCCAATTTCTCCACATCCTTGCCAACTACTTGTTATATCCAGCAAT
The DNA here is from genome assembly GCF_028749965.1 of Puma concolor. Classification (NCBI taxonomy): domain Eukaryota; kingdom Metazoa; phylum Chordata; class Mammalia; order Carnivora; family Felidae; genus Puma; species Puma concolor. The sequence continues at coordinate 82,542,102 of NC_141670.1, read as the reverse complement.
AATAATCCTGCAGGAACCCCAAATAATCTTCTGTAGGGGTCATTTTTGTTATGGGGTAGTATTTTATATCTGTGTACATTGGGAGGGGGTTGCTAATATAGACCTGATCCTAAAAAATACAATAGTAAGACTTGCTACATACATAATTTAGGCTGAATCTACATGACAGCAAAACAATTATTTAGAAGTGAAAAATTCTGTCAAGAGGTTACTTTGCCTTGTAGCACTGAATGATGAAGTGGCTGATTTTATTGTTTAGAATTTGTATACAAGAAGGTTTATTCAAGGTTTTTCCCCATAAAATGTACAGAGATCACTATAAATGTCACCAAGTCATTTTGCGCGGTAAGCATTTTTAAATTCAGAGGAAGTTTATAATGCAAAGCAGAAGGCGCAAACTGGCAAGCCGTGGCCCAAATCGGGCCTGCAGACTTATTTGATTTGGCCTGCACATTTGTTGGCCCACACAGTTTTTTTTAAAAAATTTGAATCGGTTGACAACTTTTTTAATGGAGAGGTTACGTGCAAAAATCTTGATTTCTAGATTTTTGGGGAAAACTAGCTGACCCGGCAAGACAGGGCCTACATTCCCACATGGCAACAGTTGGCTGGAGCTGAGTAGCAGCTGCCCTTTTAGCCTGAGCTTGTGCTATCCAGTTCCCCACGGTCCCCACCCACCCTGAGACCCGAGAGCCTGCGGACACCCAGGCAGCAGACTTCTCAGTTTCGCCAGGAACCACTTACAACTTACTGTAACGTTCAGTAAGATGCAAGGCCCATGGTGGGCTCTCAGTAGGTTTTGGATTGTTTACTACCTCTGACTCCTCATGTGTTAAAATCATTCAGGATCTTTTGCTTTCTTTCTTGGTAGAAAAGAAGATGGCAAGACTATGGCCTTAAATAAATGAAATACAAAAGGAAAAGAATTTAGACAGTGCAGATGGGGAGCAGTTTAAAAGAAAATAATAGTCCAAATGTAATTTTTTACTGAGCAGTTTAGCCTTGAACTCTTTTTCCCATGTGAGGAAAACTGAAGAAAACAGCACCCAAGAAATGTTTCAAGCTAAGCCCTCTGTTTAATGCAAGAAAGAAACAAGGGGCAAAAGGTTAGTCAGCCGTCTTACAGTGGCAGAATTCTTGAGTTAACATAAATAGAAATAGATACAGAAAATGAGGGCCATATGGTTGGCTAGATCAGAGCCACTGTGTGTGTGTGTGTGTGTGTGTGTGTGTGTGCGCGCGCGTGCGCGACAGTGCGTGTGTGTGTGTGTGTGTGTGTGTGTGTGTGTGTGTGTGTGTATTTGCCAGGCCACCCACTGAGAAAAATATTCAACTTACTGTGTTTCAGCATATTAACTCCTTCTTTTTAATTACTGAGGCACTTGAAGTTCTTTTGCACTTTCAGGTGATAGCAAATGGAAAATGTGTTAAAGGAAAATACAAAGGTTTTTCCTCTTTCTCTTGGTGATTGTGTTGGTTAAAAGAAACATGAAAATCTTTTAAAAGACGTGCCTTCGTCTCCAACCAAAAACATGGTCGCAGGAAAATGGTTATTTAAACCTCCGCTGGTAGCATTATCCCATTGGCCAAAGCAAGTTCTATGGCCAAGTCCAGAGTTACCCTGAAAAGGAACTGTCTAAGGGCATGGATTTGGTAGGTGTACTTTAGAGAGCAGGAACTGTTCTGGAATGGGGAAATAGAATCTGAGTCAGTGCCTATTCTGGAAAAATACACTAGTTGATCTTTATTAAAATTAAGTTTTAATATTTTTATCCTTTCTATTAAAAAATATGCTCATTTCAAAAATGTGAGAAATATAGAAATCTGAGAAGAAAAAGTAAAATCACCCAAAGCCAACAGTCTAATAAAAACCATTCTTTTTTTTTTTTTTTTTTTTAAATAAAAACCATTCTTAAGGGGTGCCTTGGTGGCCCAGTAGGTTGAACGTACAACTATTGATTTCAATTCAGGTCATGATCTCACAGTGGCGGGATCAAATCCTCGGTCAGTCTCCATGCTGAGTGTAGTGCCTACTTGGGATTGTCTCTCTCTCTCTCTGCCCCTATCCTCTGCACTTTCTCTCTCTCCCTCTCTAAAAACAAACAAACAAACAAACAAACAAACAAAAAACAATTCTTAAAATTTGATGCATATGATTCCAGAAATCTCTCTGCATATATACCTCTCCACTTAGAAGTGGTTTTGATCTACTTAGCAGTGTCTCTAGACATGGTAGAGGATAGCAGCCTTGGACTGAACCTGAATCATCCTCCATTTTCCTAGGATAGTTGTTGATATTTTTAATTCTTTGAGTTGTGTCTATTTGCAAGCATGTCTTGACTCAGCAGAGTTGAAGAACCTAAAGGAGGCTGGAAGACGCAACTTATCTCCAGTGAAAATCAGCAAAAAAGGGGAAAGAAGGGAGGAGGGAACAACAAAAGCCCTCTGGGATAGAGGGAAGAGAGCAAACTGTGATACCTCTGTGGGGACTTTGTGGTGTGGATAGTGCTGACTTGTTTATTAGGCACAGTGCTGCAGGCTCCCAATACTTTTAGGGGCCCAAGAAAGCATTTTAATTCTTTTGACATCAGAAGAGAAAGAAATGAACTTTTATGTTTTAATTCACAACATTAATATATTTATTATTATACCAACATAGTCATAAAATATAATTTTTTTAAGTTATGTAAATTTTTTAAATGTTTACTTATTTTTGAGAGAGAGAGAGAGACAGAGAGTGAGCAGGGAGGAGGCAGAGAGAGAGGGAGACACAGAATCCTAAGCAAGCTCAGGCTCTGAGCTGTCAGCACAGAGTCAGACGCGGGGCTCGAATTCATGAACCACAAGATCATGACCTGAGCCGAAGTCGGGTGCTTAACCGACTGAGCCACCCAGGCGCCCCAAGTTTTGTAAATTAAAAAAAATTTAACATTTATTTATTTTTGAGAGGGAGAGAGCATGCAAATGGGGCATGGGCAGAGAGAAAGGGACAGAGGATCCAAAGTGGGCTCTGTGCTGATAGCAGTGAGCTCGATGTGAGGCTTGACTTCCTAACTGCAAGATCATGACCTAAGCTAAAGTCAGAAGCTCAACCAACTGAGACACCGAGATGCCCCAAGTTATGTAAATTTTTTTATTAAGTTTTAAATTTTAATTCCAGTATAGTTAATATACAGTGTTATATTAGTTTCAGGTGTGCAATATAGTCAATTCTATACATCACGCAGTGCTCATCATGGTAAGTGTACTCGTTTTGCTTTTTTTAAAAGTTTTATTTATTTAAGTAATCTTGACACCCCACGTGGGGCTCAAACTCATGACCCTGAGATCAAGAGTCACATGTGTTTCTGACTGAGCCAGCCAGGCACCCCCATAAGTGTACCATTAATCCCCATCCCCTATTTTACCCATCCTCCCAACCCCCTCCCCTCTGGTAACCATTGGTTTGTTCTCCATAGTTAAGAGTCTGTTTCTTTGTTTGTTTCTCTCTCTCTTCTTTTCCCGTTGCTCATTTGTTTTGTTTCTCAAATTCCACATATGAGTGAAATCATATGGTATTTGTCTTTCTCTAACTGACTTATTTTGCTTAGCATTATGCTCTCTAGCTCCATCTATGTTGTTGCAAATGGCAAGATTTCATTGTTTTTTAAGCCTGAATAATATTCCATTGTGTATATACACCTCTTCTTCTTTATCTATTCATCTATCCATGGACATTTGGATTTCTTCCATAGTTTGGCTTGTAAATAATGCTGCAATATACATAGGGGTGCGTGTATCCCTTGGAGTTGGTGTTTTTATATTTGGGGGTAGATACTCAGTAGTGTGATTACAAGATCACATGATAGCTCTATTTTTAACTTTTTGAGGAACCTCCATGCTGTTTTGCACAGTGACTGTACTAGTTTGCATTCCACAAAAAGTGCACAAGGGTTCCTTTTTCTCCATATGCTCACCAACACTTTTTGTTTCATGCTTTTTATTTTAGCCATTCTTACAGGTATGAGGTGATATCTCATTGTAGTTTTGATTTGCATTTCCCTGATGATGAGTGATTTTGAGCATCTTTTCATGTATCTGTTGGTCATCTGGATGTCTTCTTTGGAGAAATATCTGTTCATGTCTTTTGCTATTTTTAATTGGATTATTTGGTTTTTAGGTATTGAGTTATATGAGTTCTTTATATATTTTGGATACTAACCCTTTATTACAAATGTCATTTGCAAATATCTTCTTCCATTCAGTAGGTTGCCTTTCAGTTTTGTTAATTGTTTCTCTCACTGTGCAGAAGTTTTTAATTTTTTAATTTATTTTTGCTTTTGTTTCCCTTGCCTTGGGAGACATAGCTAGAAAGATGTTGCTACAGCCAATGCCAGAGAATAAAATATAATCTTTAATATCTTTTCATGGAAGAAGGGACTCATGAAGGCAAGAGGGCCTGTCCCAACGTATTCAAATTTATTAAACATGTATGTGCCATGACTTTCAGGATTTTTGTCACCTGTGATATTATTCCAATTTGACAAATGATGAATCTGAAAGGTGGAAGGAAGAGAAGAGAGAAAAAGTGGCAAAGTTGGGAACTACCCCAGAAGTCCTGAGTTTCAGTTCACTGTTGTTTGTACAAAGTGTGCCATGGGAGATGACAGATACCGGGTAGAGACCAATATGGGAAAACACGATAGGAATAAAAGATATGAAGGCTTTATAATGGGCCAAGAATTTGCCTAGGCACCAAACTTTCTCCCTGAGATGACATGTGAAGTGAAGATGTGGGCAGTCCAAGAGAGTTTGAGGAGCATGAGGAAAATAGGCTGGGCGCCCAGCTGAAGAGCTTCATCAGGTGGGTCATTTTCGGATGTTTCATTTTCTTTTGTGGTCGTGTTCTGTAAAGATGAATAAGACACTAAGAAAACAAGGTCAGTTTAGGCCCTTGGCAGAAAGTTAAAGCCATTTAAAGAAATTTAGTAAAATTGCTTGCTGCTGAGTTGTTACTATATTTAAAAGAAGGCTGTGATAAAATTCAGTAATGAGTTAAGGTTATTAATGATAAATGTGTGTTTTCTAAAAAAATAGTTTTTCAGATAAAGATTGCTTTTGTTTTTTATAAAACGTGTGTGTGTGTGTGTGTGTGTGTGTGTGTGAGAGAGAGAGAGAGAGAGAGAGAGAGATTGCCCCTATTTGCTGTATTATCTATCAATTAATTCTACTCTGAACTTGAACTTGGGGTTTGATAGGTAGCACCAAATGAGTCATTCAAACAAAAAAGAGAGCTGATCTCATGAACATTATTTTAAAAGTTTACTCTGTTATTCAGAAGTCCTCGAGTTTCCAGAAACAGCAGTCCTTGCCTCCCAAATGGCCAAAAGAGGAAAAGGAGGTGTCTCCTGCAAAGGTGTGAAGACGGGACAGTGCCTCTGGGCATCAGGCGCTGACAATCACAGTCAAAAAGTCAGGACGCTTGGGTCTGAGACAAACACCATCCCAAAGTCTCACTCTCCAAATGCAAATTATCACATAATATATTTAAAATTAATTTGGACTAGAATCGACCTGTGATTCACTTTAAGTAGATCTAAAAAAGCAAGAACATGACTTAGCTTACTACTAACATGGCAGCATGTTTTCCTTGTTAGCTGCAGGGGAGAATAATGTACAGGAAAAGGTGACGTAATGATTGTCTCACTTTCATTATTCTCTCCCAAATGAATAACCTTCCACACCAAGGATGAGCTCACTCACTATTAGTGGAATAACATCTGGTGAGCAAGGGCCCCCAGCCGAACATGCTGTTGGTTTGGGACTATATTTAACCAGCAGAAACCCAACCATGTTTGCATACATCACATATGCAGCCCAGTTACATTGTGGAAAAAAAAAATATTAAGGGTAAGGAAATAATCCTAAAAGTATTTTAACATTCAAGATTTTTCCTTATGAAGCAAGGCATTAACCTGTTCCCAAAGAGGTCCTAAGCTATTATTAGAGTGGAATATCTTGGACATGTGGCAGACGCCTTGTCCTCTTTGGCTGAGGCTCGGATGCTTGCCATAGCTATCTAAGTTTAAATTTCAAATCACGGACAGGAATCTCTCTCCTTCAATTTCCCTTCCCATTCTTAATTTCCAGGCAGGCCTGCCACCCTGACGATGGTGAATTTTGCAGTGTAATTTATCTAATAGATTTACAGTAAATGATGAATCACTCTAGTATTTAAATCTAATGAGTAATGCTGTAAGTCAATTTGGTTTTTAAAATGCAACATTGCTAATGTCATCAGTTAAATGCGCTAATACAGAGTAATGTAGTAGCTCAGGACACACGCACAGGCAGTCCTGATGGTCACGAAGCTAGACTACTCTGGCATCTGCTGTGTGCCAAAATGTTTAGGGGTATTGCTCACCTAAAATCATGACATTTGGTGGAAAATTTCACTCTCTCAGAACTTGGGAAACTACCTCAAGTTTAGGCATCTCTCATGGCTCCCCCCATAAAATGTAGTAATGCTTTACTGTGAACATGCTAACAAGCTATTATAATTTTTATTTGAAAGACTGATCATAAAAACAATGCCTATTAACTGAAGCAAATATGGGAAATCCAGAGAGATACAAAGAACGTACAATTCATTGTGATTCCAACCACCCAGACTTTTTGTCAATGCTAGTCCTTTATTTGAGTGTATGTAAGCATTTTCTCTTCTTACTAACTCTTCTTCTACAATTTCATTCTAAATAGCCAAATAATATCACATCATACAGCTGTACCATAATTTATCAAATATTCCCTCTTGGATACCTAGTATACTTCTAATCTCTTGTTATTATGAATAAGACTCTGTTAAAGATCTGTGTAGCAGAATCTTTGCCCACGTAGGTGATCATTTCTTTGGGATACATTTACAGAAATAAAATTGCTGAGTCAAGGTGAGCGTATGTTTTTAAGGGTTTTGGTATTGGTTGAGGATGCCTTCATGAGGGAATGGGAGATTTATTTCCTTCTCTGTACAAGTTATCCCCAAGATCAGAGATGCTGCCCCAGTCCCTCTGCCTCAATCTACCTCTGGTCACTCATCTATATAAAATAAGAGGCAGGAAAATGATGATGCTTATCCTGCTAAATAATTTTCATATGTTACCTCATTTAATCTGTACAATAATCCTGTGATATAAGACAGTGACTCAGTGAACTCCAGATAGTTTTTAAAGAGAGGAGCCAGAATTTGAACCAGATTTGCTACCTCAAAAGTCTATTCATAAAACCACCAAGTTACACAGTTTCTGGCAAGGCTATCACTCATTCATTAATTTATTTATTCACTAATTCAATATACTGTGTGGGAGTCACTGTTCTAGGCACAGGAGATACAGTGGTGACCTGAACAAAGTCCTTGATCTCAGGGACTTTCTACTGGGGAGATAGACAAGAAGTTACAATACAATATCAGTAGCAGTAAGTTCTATGAAGAAAGATAAAACAAGGAAGAGGGATAAAGGATGACAAGAATCCCATTTTAGGTAAGGCGGTCAGAGAGAGTCTTTATGAGTGGATGAAGTGGGTGAAGCTGCCATGGGGATGGATATATGGAGGACAAACACTCCAGGTAGAGAAGCAGCAGTACAAGGCTCTAAGACCAGAACATGCCTCGTGTGTTTGGGGAACTGCATAAAGATATTTGGGGCTGGAGCTCAGTGGGATATAAGAGGGAAGGTTTAGATTAAGTCTATGAGCCAGGCTGAGGGTGGGAGGAGTTAGAGATCACAGAGTTGAGGCCTGCAACGTCGAAGGTGTTGACATGACATCAGCAGTTCTAAGGAGGAAAGGTGAATAACATATTACCCGATTCTCCTATTTTTTAATTGGCTTTAGGTAGCTGGGACTTTAGGTCATGGCATTAAAACCCTGGCCCTCCAGACCGGGATGTAGTCCACGCAAGGGTATTTTTGGACTCAAAGGAAAGAATACAAACTCATGGATCATTTGATCATATTCATTAACTACCATCTTCAAGAGGAGAGAGATACCTGCTCCCTGTCCCATTCCTCATATCAAAACAGAAAACAAACAACTTCTTTGACTGGAATGATCTTGCAGAATTGGGGAAATAGCCATTTTAAAGTTCAAAACGATGTGGTTATTAATCACTTGATCTGAAGACCAGCTGTTTCCTGATGTCATTTAAATTCTCCAATCCCACATGTTCTGCTATGGGAAGGAATCCAACTTCCTTTCCATTCTTGCACATGTGTCCTTTTAAATTTAATTTGGGGTTGTTAATTTATTATGGATTACTAAAACCCTGAATATTCTAACAGGCCAACTTCCAGGAGCCTAGTGACAATGTCATCGCTTGGTGGGACATACCTGCAGCAAATGAACTGGATAACACAATGCTCTTTAGAATGGGAGATGTGAAGTAAGCTGAGAGCTTTTATTGTTCCCATGTAAGAACCCCTGAAATGTAGTGCAAGAAATGCTAGAATGCTTTAGAATCTTCCAGTGTCAGGATTTAATTCATTCTATGCATATTAGGAGGAAAAGTCTTGACAGCTGGGGCCAGAATCTGTTTTAGGGAAATACACCATAAGCTACTTGGGTGGAAGGTGGATCCCGAGGGCACGGGTAGCCGGACACAAAGGAAAAAGGTCATCACTGCAGTGCTCTACCGTAAACACCTGGAGGTAGGGAAGACTGAGCAAGCAGGATGTGCAGGAAAGCACCTGCTGGGAAAATACGTGAGAGACCTTAAAATCTTTTAAGGTGTGGGGTATAGTGGTCAGTTTAATCATCTTTTTGTTAGTGTAAGAACACCATCACTGTCCCAAATCTTTGGTAAACTCTGCTCTGTGTGAGTGCAGTGCATATACGAGCAAGTGTCCTGTGGGGATAGAGGGGCCGCATTCCATGTCTGGGTTAACGTGGAGCAGAGAGGGACTGCATGTGCCGTGTGGCAAGATAATCTGTCAGTTAAACTAATCAGCAGGAGCACGAGTCAGAGCTAGAAATAACAATGAGAATGAAAGTCCCCTGGGAATTCCCAAGGACTCTGAGGGTGGGCACTGGACTTTCACTGGAGAAATATGGAATGGGAATTTGAACCATCTTGAGAGGCAGAGGGACTCATCTGACATCTGGGTTACGTGTTAATAACTCACACTGCTCTTGATGTTTACGCCTGTAGTTGTTAAGGTATACAATGCAGACACTGAGGTTTCTCGCCCCTTAGTAACAACCAGGGCTGGGGCTGAATATCTAGAAATTACCCAGCTCTCTCTGAAATAGATATTGGTAAAGACTTCACTAGAGTCTACCTTTCTCAGTATTCCTTGATTTCTATGCCCCCAAGGTAGTTCTTCATAGGACTGGGTCACAGGCTTTGTGAATTGACACACAAATCTTACAGAAATAATATGCTATTGGGATATTCCATGGAAAGCACTCACAGCAAAGCATCAGGAATTATCAGGCTGGGTTCCTTGACTCTCCCCAGTTCTTCACAGGAGATGGTCTGGGTTAGTGGCAGTGGCATTCTGCATGACCGTGCCCAGTTCTCTCAGATCACGGGAAGCCCCAGTTACAGGCTTACAAAACTTCTCATCAAACATGCTACTCTAAAACTCTACCATATTTTTTGCAAAGTTAGAAAAGTAGAAAAAACATTCAGCAAGATTTATCACCTGGATAAAACTGATTTGAAGTACAATTCTCGGTATGCCACATCACCCTTTTGTTTCACTGACCTTATGTTACCCACTAATTATTAGACATCACATACATAGATATATTGCAGTTATGTTCTGAAGACAAGCTTGTAGCATATGCAATCGGTTCAATACTTAGAAGGGGCCGGCTTTATTTAACAACTGGTTAATTAGGACATTTAAGATCTGTGATATTATATTAGCATGTTACAAAATCCTCTTCTGAAGAGTCACATTTGACTCTACATAGATTAATGCCATGAGTCAGAGAAGGACTTTCTGATTGCACATGTAGGATTTCCTTATGTTTAGCCAGAAGGGTAGCTTTTCCTGTTTTCATTCCCACCCTTAGGAAAGGTATTTGGTGTGGACAGGGCATAATCTTAGGAATACTTTGTGTGGAAGAAGAGAAAATTCCATCCAGTTTAAGTAAAATTTGAGCTAAATTAAAACAATACAGGAAAAACTCTGAGAATTGAAGAGTAGTTCATAGGAACTACAGTGATTTTGAAGACCTCAGTGTCTGGAACCAGGCACTCAAGCACTGAATAACACTCTTTTGAATCTCATTTCTGATTTCCTATTCATACTGGTTTTGTTCTATTTTAGTGTGGAGGGAGGACTTTTTCTTATGGTGGAAAACAGAGTTTCAGTCAGTGCTGTGCTTTCATCATCCTTAGAGTAAAAGGGGCTTCTCTCATCCAATTTTAGGTTAAAATGCTAAGACATGACTCTGATTGGCCAGCCTTGAATCATGTTTCCAATCTCTGGGTGAATTTCTATGGTTGAGAATATGAAGTATAATGATTGGCTCAGGCTGGTCACATGTCCATTCCTGAGATTAAATGGGTGGATTCTGTTACTCTAAGGAAGAGTATGGGGTCCTTGTGTGCCAGGCAGCTGTACCAGTTTGTGTCTATGCCCATCTTTCCCTAACTAAATGTGGGCCATCAGGGTAGATGGTTCTGTTTCTTGGCATGGAAGGCTTTCTTTCTTTTTTTTTTTTTTTTTTAATTTTTTTTTTTTCAACGTTTATTTATTTTTGGGACAGAGAGAGACAGAGCATGAATGGAGGAGGGGCAGAGAGAGAGGGAGACACAGAATCGGAAACAGGCTCCAGGCTCCGAGCCATCAGCCCAGAGCCTGACGCGGGGCTCGAACTCACAGACTGCGAGATCGTGACCTGGCTGAAGTCGGACGCTTAACCGACTGCGCCACCCAGGCGCCCCGGAAGGCTTTATTTCTGAAGCATAGGTAGGCCTGTCAGAATTGCCTGGAAGTAGGAAAGAGAAACCAAAACTTCTTGGCACAATTGTATAAAGTGCTATTTCCATTGTGGGTGGGAGAATATAGGCAGATAACTCCACATTTAGAAAACGTTTATCTTCTTTAATATAAATTTAGAATCTACTATCTTTGAAAGTATTGTTTCTAATTTTTTTTTTTTCAACGTTTATTTATTTTTGTGACAGAGAGAGACAGAGCATGAACGGGGGAGGGGCAGAGAGAGGGAGACACAGAATCAGAAACAGGCTCCAGGCTCTGAGCCATCAGCCCAGAGCCCGACGGGGGGCTCGAACTCACAGAGCGCGAGATCGTGACCTGGCTGAAGTCGGACGCTCAACCGACTGCGCCACCCAGGCGCCCCTGAAAGTATTGTTTCTACTAGAAAAGGAGGGTGGGACATGTTTAGTTTAATTGATATCCACTAGGAAAACTGCAAGAATAACAAAGATGCATCGGTTCACATTGGATTGGCATGGAGACTTCAAAAACCGGATTGGACTTGTGGGCAGAGCTCACCTTGGCTGTCCTGAGTCTCCCCGCCGAAACAATGCACTGCTATAGTTATTGTGTCCTTGAGTTATCCAGGTGGGGGCTCAGGGGCAAGAGTGGGATTTATACAGTAGTAGTGCTAAAGATTTGCATTTGGAAGGTTGAAGAGCTTGGCCATTCTTAGAAGGGGCAAGAGGAGGCTGGACTTCAAGCAAGGGAGGAAAGTTAGGAATTAGGATGTTTCCCCAAAAGGATGCCTGTAAAGGACTTCTGATTTTTCCCCTTGGGCTGTAAGAATTGCCATATTTGTCATCCAATTTTAAGTTTTATCTTCCTATATTATAAATGCCCTTAGTCTTCACCAATCCTTTAATTAAATATACTAGACATGCACGTGTTCTGTATTGGTGGTGTTGTGGGAAATTAAAGAGAAAAGCAACAAACGGAAGTGTGATTTTATATCCTTCCATGGACACCATCATTATGTCATGAGAAAAGGAATTCCAGATCATCCAGGTGGGGACCGGGATGGAGAATCAGAGCAGAGTTGAGGGCAATGGAGAGGAGCAAGTGACTCACAGAAGCAGCTGCAAAGAGGGTGACTCAGGAACAAATGTGAGGCAAACATCCTTTTTTCTCAAACATCCCAGAGGAAGGTGGGTCTCAGGGGCTGAGAAATGGACTTCATTTTCTGCTGTTAGATACTTCCCTCCTCTTCTCTCACTTCAATGTTTATTAAGTTACTTTCTTCTTCCAAGATGACCCAAATGCACTTTGCTTATACAAGTATTATAGAGCTCATTTTATTCTACTGTGAATTTTTATTGGTTAGTTGTATGTCTGTTTGCAAGAAGCTAGATTACAAAGACCCTGAGTATGACTTGCTCACAGGGGATGGAGAGTATCTGAGACAGTGGTTTGCATACGTGAGGTGCTTACTAAATGATTTTAACTTGATTTGAAATGGGTTTACTTAGTTGTTATCCTTTTCTACAAGAGCTAAGTTCTAGTCTAATCCTGTCTGCATCCTTAAATTGCCATATTATCTAGAATATTTTAATAACACCTATTATTTTGAAATGACAACAAATTGAACTAATTTCTTGCTAAGCTTGTCAAGAAAACAAAATACAAATCTCTCAGGCATCAGAAAATTAAAGGTTCACATTGTTCTTCTATAAAGGAAAAGAATCACAATTGGGCACTTGCTCTTCAGGAAAATTCTTGTTGCTTTTAGGGTGAGTTCAGCTTCCACTTAGGAAGTTAGGCTGTTTTGGGAAGAGAGTAATTGTTGGGTGCAGGGGAGTCAGGTTTTCTAGTGGTCCCACCAGAAGAATCAAAAGAATTGAGGAACTGATACTTTAAAAATTGTCTGCTTCACGATCAATCTGCAACTCCAGCTTTCACTTTATGAGTCTTATTTTGGTTTTTTTTCCTAGCTTTCCTGAGATATAACTGACAAAGAACATTGTGTAAATTTAAGGTGTACAATGTGACAATTTGATGCACGTATGAAATATTTGCCAAAATATTTGCCAAAATAAGGTTAGTTAAGATATCCACCACTTCAGATAGTTAACAGTTTGTGTGTGTTGAAAATTTTTAAGATCTACTTTCTCAGCAACTTTTAAATATATAATACAGTATCACTAGTAGCAGAAACCATGCTTTACATTACATCCCCAGACTTATTCGTCTTTTTTCCCTCTCTAGCTTTAATTTTTTAAAAAAGTTTATTTCTTTATTTTGAGAGAGAGAAAGAGAGAGAGAGAGAGAGAGAGAGAGAGAGCATGAGCAGAGGGGCAGAGAAGGAGAGAGAGAGACAATCCCAAGCAGGCTCCGTGCTCTCAGCACGGAGCCCAATGTGGGGCTTGAACTCACGAACTGTGAGATCATGACCTGACCTGAAATCAAGAGTCGGTCGATTAACCAACTGAGCCACCCAGGCACCCCATCATTGTTGTTGTTTTAGGTAAGATCTACACCCAGTGTGAGGCTTGCTGGAACTCACGATCCTGAGATCAAGTCACATGCGCTACTAACTGACGGAGCAGGTGCCTCACTTATTTATCTTATAACTGGAAGTTTGCACCCTTTGTGCTACCTTTACTCATTCTCTCCTCTCCAAGATGATGAATCTACTCAGTTTCTGAGTCAGTTTTTTAGATTTCACACATAAGTGAGTTCATGTAGTATTAGTCTTTCTGTATCTGATTGCACTTAGCAAAATGCCTTCAAGTTTCATCCACATTGTCACAAATGGCAGGATTTTCTTCTTTATTTATGGTTGAATAATATTCTGTTGTGTGTGTATATATTTAAGAACATTTTCTTTTTATCCATTCATCCATCAGTGGACACTTAGATTGTTTCCATGTCTTGGATGTTGTAAATAATGCTTCAATGAACCAGGGATCCAGATATTTCTTTGAGATAGAGATTTCATTTCCTTTGGATTTATATCTGGAAGTGAAATTGCTGTTCTATTTTTAGTTCTCTTTTTAATATTTTGAGGAAACTTCATACTGTTTTCCTTGGAGGCCACACCAGTACATTCCCACCAATACTGGGTTGTCTTTTACTGCATCCTCACCAGCACTTGTTATGTCTTATCCTTTTCAGAATAGCCATTCTAACAGGTGTGAGATGTTGTCTCAGCATGATTTGCATTTCCCCACTTATTATTGATGTTGAACATTTTTTCATGTACCCATTGGCCATTTAACTATCTTCTTTGGAAAAATTTCCATTCAGGTGCTTTGCTCATTTTAAACCAGTTTATTTGTTTTTTGTTTTTGTTGTGGGTTTTTTGTTTTTTTTTGTTTTTTTTTTTTTTTGCTATTGATTTGTATAGTTTCTTGTATATTTTGGATATTGTTCCCTTATCAGATCTGGGGTTTGAAAATATTTTCCTTCATTCTTTGAAGGTTGCTTTTTCATTTTGTTGATTGTTTCTTCTTAGTTTGATACAGTTCCTCTTATTTTTGCTTTTGTTGCTTTTGGTGTCATATCCAAAAAATCATTGCCAAATCCAACGTCAAGGGTTTTTTTTTTTTTCCTTATGTTTTCTTCCAGAAGTTTTATGGTTTCAGGTCTTACATGTAAGCCTTTAATCCATTTTGAGTTAATATTTGTGAATGGTGTAAGATAGGGGTTGAGTGCCACTCTTTTGCATGTACTATCCAGTTTTTCCAACACAATTTATTGAAGAGATTATCTTTTCCCCATTGAGTATTCTTGGCTCCCTTGACAAATACTAGTTGGCCATATATGCATAGGTTTATTTCTGGGTTCCCGGTTCTATTCCATTTAACTATGTGTCTGTTTCTATGCCAGTACCATATTGTTTTGATTTCTATACCTTTGAAATATAGCTTGAAATCAGGAAGTGTGATGCTTCCAGCTTTGTTCTTTTTCTGAGGACTTCTTTTGCCATTTAGGGTCTTTTTTGGTTCCATTCAAATTTTAGGATTTTTTTTTTCTATTTCTGTAAAACATGACATTGGAATCTTGATAGAGATTGCATTGAATCTATATGCAATCTATATAGCTTTGGGAAGCATGGAGATTTTAATAATATTCGTTCTTCCAACCTGTATGAGATGTTTTTCTATTTATTTGTATTTTCTTCTGTTTCATTCAGCAGTGAATTATACTTTTCAGCGTACAGACATTTCACCTTCTTGGTTAAATTTATTCCTAAGTATTTTATTTTATTTTTATTTTTTTCACATCTATTCATTTTTGAGAGACAAAGAGAGACAGAGTGCAAGCAGGGGTGGGTGGGGCAGATAGAGAGGGAGACACAGAATCTGAAGCAGGCTCTGGGCTCTGAGCTGTCAGCACAGAGCCAGGGGGCTCAAACTCATGAACGATGAGATCATGACCTGAGCCAAAGTTAGAGGCTTAACCAACAAAGCCACTCAGGTGCCCCAGTATTTGATTGTTTTTGATACTATTTAATAGGGATTGTTTTCTTTATTTCTTTTTCAGATAGTTTGTTGTTAGTACATAGAAATGCAACTGATTTTTGTATGTTGATTTTGTACCCTGTAACTTTACTGACTTTATTACTTCTAGCAGTTTTTTGATGGAGTATTTAGTATTTTCTATGTATAAGATCATATCATCTGCAAAGATAATTTTACTTCTTCTTTTCTGATTCAGATGCCTTTTATTTCTTTTACTTGATTGATTTGTCTGGCTAGAACTTCCAGTACTATGTTGACTATGTGAGAGTGGGCACCGTTGTCATATTCCTGATCTTAGAGGAAAAGTTTTCAAGAGATTTTATCATGAATGAATGTTGAATTTTTGTCAGGTTCTTTTTCTGCATCTCCTGAAATGATCATATGATTTTACATTTCATTCTATTAATTTGGTGTATCACATTTATTGATGTGCATATGTTGAACAATCTTTGCATCCCAGGGTGAGTCCAACTTGATCATGGTGTGTAATGCTTTTAATGTGCTGTTGAATTTAGTTTGCTAGTATTTTGTTGAGAATTTTTGCATCTACATTCATCAAAAATATTGGCCTGCAGTTTTCTTTTTAAATTTCTTTTAATGTTTATTTATTTTTGAGAGACAGAGAGAGACAGAGCATGAGCTGGGGAGGGGCAGAGAGAGAGAGGGAGAGAGAATATCAAGAATACCAAATTCTACTTGGGGCTGGAACTCACAAACTGTGAGATCATGACGAGAGCTGAAATCAAGAGTCGCTTAATCAACTGAGCCACCCAGGTGCCCCACATATTTTTCTTTCATCATTCATCCCCATCAATATCTATTTTCTAAAGTAAATTTGATTTTCATATTCAAAAAATTCAAATCATTATTATACTAGAAATTTGATTAGGGACCAGAACTCACTTTATTAAATATAAATATGAACTTTGAATACGGATTCTTAGCATCAATATAAGAGAAATAACAATTTTTGTCATTTCCTAACTTTAAAGCTCTATATAAGAACACCTCCTCACGCCCATGCACACCAGTTAACTAAACCATAAGTTTTAGTGTCATTCTTGGGTGCCTGCTAAATCTGATAACTCATCAAGCGCTTTCTTTTCATTCCTCTCCCTCTTTTCCTCCCTCGCTTAGAATGCTTCAGCAGATTCCTACTGGTTTCTCCATGCCCAGTCCTGCTCTGTTCTAATCCGTCTGTGTACTGTTGCCAGAAAGATGCTTTCTACAAACCTGATCCTGTAACTGTCTGACTCACCACTGGTCTGGTGGCTTCCCAATGCCTTCAGAGTGTGTGGACCACATATCATTTGTTTTTACTGATGTTTTCCACCTCATACTCCACCATATCAAACTCTGTGCAGGTTTCCAACTATGGCATGTGCTCCTTTACTTCTGAGACTTTGCATAGGCTTTGCCCTCTCACCTGGCTAACTCCCAGTGTACCTGCAGGTCTAACTTTTGACACCAGTTTAATCAGGAACTTCACTCTGACTGCCCGAAGAGGAGCTAATTGCCCTGCTTACTGACAGATGTGTTTCCCTAACATCTGTTCTTCAACGGACCTTGGCATTTATTTCTGTGTCTTGTGACTATCAGTTGATTTCTCTATCTCTTTAAACTGTAAGCTCCTTGAAGGTTGGGATTGTGTCTTATTTGTTTAATCCTCAGTGTCTGGCACAAGATAGGCGCTCAAAAAATATATTTTTTTGGATGGAAGGATGGAAAGTCCTGACTTGTCAACTTTGCCCTCATATTTCTTCAGAAGAAGTGATAGGAATTTCTGTTTACTCTGATGTCAGCCTTTTTGAGCCTGCTGAGAAGTCAGATGAACAACTCAGGGCACTCTGACTAACAGAGATGATGGAATTAATTGCTTGTCCCCACTGATGGAGCCCATAAACAAGCTGAGTAGATCATGGTCATGTTACTGGTATGGATGCCATGAAAATGGTCTAAGGACTCAGAAACTCTCTCAAAATTAAGACAAATTTCAATCTTGGCTGCTTGAAGTGTTTTCTGGCACATATATTTCCGAGCACCACACCTGGCAGGGAGACAGTATCACAAAATTGAACCTGATTGTGTTGGACAAATAAACTGTGCTTCTGGTAATTTAAGCACAAAAACTGCATTTATATTCTCATTCACTGAGGTACGTAGTGGTGACTAATAAAGAAATATCTGAGACAGGTGTGAATCCAGGACAGGGTTAGGGCATTAAATCTGGCTGCTGAGTATGTGTCCATTGACTTTTTCAGTAGCTGGCGAACTCTATTTTGAAAACAGATTTGATCTTTAAATGATGACTAGAAAAATCTTTTTTTAATGTTTATTTATTTTTGAGAGACAGAGACAGAGGGAGGGAGGGGCAGAGAGAGAGGGAGACACAGAATACGAAGCAGGCTCCAGGCCCTGAGCGGTCAGCACTGAGCCTGATGTGGGGGCCCAAACCCACAAACTGTGAGATCAAGACCTGAGCCAAAGTCGGACGCTTTAACCAACTGAGCCACCCAGGTGCTCATGACCTGAAAAATCCTAGTGAAGTACAGGTTCCCTCCAGTTGCCCTACTCCAAAATAAGAGAGTAATTGTCCCTATCTTTAAGAAATTACAAACTATCCTCTGAAGAGGCAGGCTCCATAGGCTGGATAATTGTTTAATTGCCAGTTTTGACTTTGAAGTTACTGTGTCAGGAATTAAGTTCCCTTCTGAATACAAAAAAAATCTGAATAAATAGAGGTTTAAACAAATTGGGGGCTTTATTTTTCTTGTGTAATAAGTTCAGAAGTAGAAAATCCAGAGCTGGTAAAGTAGCTCCAGAATGCCATTGGGACTGTTGTCGGTTAAATTGTGTCTCCCCCAAAAGATGCTGAAGTCCTACCTCCCCAGTACCTGTGAATGTGACCGTATTTAAAAATAGGGTCTTTGCAGTTGTAGTCAAGTTAAGAAGAGGTCATTAGGATTTGAAATGACTGGTTGTCCTAATGAGAAGAGGGAAATTTAGGTAGAGACACACAGAAAGATGGCCATGTGAAGACAGAGGCAGGGATTGGAGTTAGGTTGCTACAAGCCAAGGAACACCTGGGGCGCACAGAAGCTAGAAAACCCAAGGGAGCATGGCCCCCTGACAGCTTGATTGCAGATGTTTAGCCTCCAGAACAGTGAGAGAATAAATGTCTGTTGACCTAAGGTTGTTGTTCAGTTTTGGTTCTCTGTTATTGCAACCCTAGGAAACAAATACACTTTTCTGCTCAGCTGTGTTTGTTGCCTTGGATTCACATGATGGTTGTTCCACCTCTAGTATCATGTGCAAGTTCCAGGCAGGAAGAAGAGAGAAGCCAAGGAGTGAAAGATACCTGCCAGTGGAGTCTACCATCTTTGAAAGAGCTTTACTGGAAGCCTCATGCAGCAACTTCTGCTTCCATTGGCAAGAGTACCCGAAGTGGCAGTATATTAGCCGAACACAGCACGGGCATACATTATATCAGAGTTTTCTTAGCAAGGAGGAAGGGAAAATGGATATTGAGTGGACATTCATTATGTTTAAAACAATACACCCCTTATTAAGTGAGAGGTTCGTAAATAATTTCAGGATAGGGTAAAAGCAAGAGCTCCTGAATTAAAAGATTCTCAAGTTCTTCTCTCTAAAAAATTTAAAATTGTGGAATCTAAAAGCAGAAGGCACATTAAAAGGCTGTCGAATCAAGCTCTCTCACTTTGGATATGAAGAATAAGTCAGAGATATGTAAGCAGCAGAGCCAGAGCTCACAAAGGTAGTTAGTAGCAGAACCCTTGATTCTCACATGTAAACTCTTCAATAACTGCTTCAATAACTAACACAACCATGCAGTTCATCTTTAGAAGGTAAGATCCTAATCATATCTTTATCAAGCTTAATGCTAATACTCTATTAAACACATGAAACACACTGATCCAAATAGCTAAGTGTGACATCTACTCACTTTGTTTTTTTGTGTCTTATTTCAAAAGCTGAAGTAGAAAATGAAAGTTTCAGCCATAAATCACAGGGGCAGCAACTTAGATGATGACCAATATTTGGGTAAAAAACCCAAAACAAACAAAAAACCCTGATAGTTTTCATGTGACTCAGTCTATTCAACTTTGTTTATTCCATAATCAGATTCCTAAGCCAATAAATTAAAAATGTAAAAGTTCAGCTGATTTTAGACCCCCCAAAAGGATGAGGAAAGAAATTTACTCACACCTTTCTGAAAAAGCTATTTGTGAAAGACTTGAAGTTTGGAGGCTACCATAGAGTGCTCTTTTGGATTAATATACGTCCTTGAAATTGGTCTCTGAGCACTAGAAGTTCAAAAGACTTTATGATTAATGTACAAAAAGTGCACTGCAAAGTTAATGGAGCTATGTAGAATGGCATGAAATTTTATGTAAAATAAAATATATTCATCATTCAGATAAGATATGATATGCTCATTTCATTAATAAAAGTTACTCCCACAATACAGGCAGTGGTCATATAATGAAATCCAGCCTCCTCACCGAGAGTACAAGGATATTAAGCTATCAGCTAGTTTGGGAAAATAGGCCACCATCCTAAATTAGAGATTAATAGTAGTCTACAGTTCCCTGCAATGTAAGCACTGTTTTTGAATTGAGCCGATGAAACTTGCAGGGAAGAATTTGCTTTGAATGATATATGCTCTAATGCTCAGGGGTCCTATTCTCTGAGTCATTGTAATTTTGGCTTATACTCTGCTGCATTAAGCATTGCCTCAGAATGAGGAGTCAGGAGACAGCCTGAAGCTAGCAGATCAGAATAGGGAGTCACAAGGAGAAAATCAGCAGCAGCTTGTCCTGGGACAGATCTTCTATACAACCTGCTGCTCCTTCTACACACCTGCCAGGGCAGCTTAACATTTTTTATTGTATTTATTAATAGACAGTATCTTTCAATGGTTTAATTCTTGAAAGATACAACAGAGGGGGCAGGGAAGAATCTCCCTTATTCCTGCTCCCAGCCACCCCTTTCTTTTTTTTTTTTTTTTTTTTATTTTTTTTTTTTTCAACGTTTATTTATTTTTGGGACAGAGAGAGACATAGCATGAACGGGGGAGGGGCAGAGAGAGAGGGAGACACAGAATCGGAAACAGGCTCCAGGCTCTGGGCCATCAGCCCAGAGCCCGACGCGGGGCTCGAACTCACGGACCGCGAGATCATGACCTGGCTGAAGTCGGACGCTTAACCGACTGCGCCACCCAGGCGCCCCTCCCAGCCACCCCTTTCTTAAGGCAACTAATGTTATCCATTTTTAATGTATTGACATAACATTATATTGATGTATTCACATATTTAATTTTGTATTCATTTACTCTTTATTATGTAAAATTTCTAGCATACATACAAGTAGAGAGAATAGTAACATGAATAATAATCATCCATTTATGGTCATCTTTCATTTCTCTACTGGATTAAGATGAAGCAAATTCTAGACATCATGTTTTATCTATAAATATTTTAGTGTGTTTACCAAAAATAAGAGCTCATTAAGTAAAAGACAAGTACAATATCAATATCATATTCCCCCAATTAACAATAATTCCTTGATATTATCAAGTAACCAATCATCAAATAAATCAGTTTTTACATTTCCCTGATCATCTCATAATTTTTTTCTTTTTTACACTTGGATCCAAAGTCTGCACATTGTATTTGATTGATAAATCTCTTAAGTATCCTTTATTTTTTATTTATTTTTTAAAATGAAAAAATGTTTACTTATATATTTTGAGAGAGAGAGAGAGATAGAACACAAGCAGGGAAGGAGCGGGGGGTGGGGGGGGAGAGACTCCCAAGCAGGCTCTAAACTGTCAGTGCAGAGCCTAATGTGGGGCTCAATCCCACGAACCGTGAGATCAAGACCTGAGCTGAAATCAAGAGTTGGAAGCTTAACTGACTGAGCCACCCAAGTTCCCCTTAAGTATCTTTTAATTTATCTGTTCACCTTTCCTATTTTTTTCCCTTGCAATATATTTATTGATCAATCTACCTTTTTCATCCTGTGGCATTTCTCATATTCTGGATTTAGCTGATTGCATCTTTCCAGGGAATTTTGTAAATTTCAACTTTAGAGAAGTTTATTACTTGGGTTTTTTCATTTCTAGATTTAACTATTCAATATGTTCCATTTGCCTAGATGAAAATAATTAATTGGTAATAATGAAAAGTGAAGAGAATTTGACATTTGATATAAGTCAAAACTGGAGTTACCATTTCTTCTTTCTTTCCTTGCTTCTCTCCTTCATTTTACACCCTATATCAGTCCATCTCAAACCCTACTGGACTTCCTTGCAAAATATATCCAGAGTCCAAATACTTCTCCTCACGTCCACTTCTACCATGCTGGCCCCAGTCACCAGGTTCTCTCACCAAGACTATTACCATGGCTTCCCAGTATTTCTCCCTGCTTTTCTCTTTGTCCCCTTTACCTTTAGAACCAGAGTGATTCTGGGGCACTTGGATGGCTCAGTCAGTTGAACGGCTAACTCTTGGTTTCAGCTCAGATC
Organism: Puma concolor; assembly: GCF_028749965.1. Classification (NCBI taxonomy): domain Eukaryota; kingdom Metazoa; phylum Chordata; class Mammalia; order Carnivora; family Felidae; genus Puma; species Puma concolor. Next base: position 82,520,107 of record NC_141670.1, on the reverse strand, counting down.
ATGATCTCACAGTTCATGGGTTCCAGCCCTGTGTTGGGCCCCATGCTGACAGCGCGGAGCCTGCTTGGGATTCTCTGTCTCTGTCTCTCTCTGCCCCTCCCCCTCTCGTGCACGCGTGCCCGCTCTCTCTCTCTCTCTCTCTCTCTCTTCCTCTCTCTCACTATAAATAAACATTAAAAAAAATAGAAGCAGAGTGATCCTAATAAAACCCAAATCAGATCACATCACTCCTCTACTCAGAACTTTATAGGGCACCTGCATGTCTCAGTTGGTTAAGCATCGACTTTGGCTCAGGTCATGATCTCGCGGTCCGCTGTCCGTGAGTTCTAGCCCCAAGTCAGGCTCTGTGCTGGCAGCTGGGAGCCTGGAGCCTGCTTTGGATTCTGTGTCTCCCTCTGTCTGCCCCTCCCCTGCTTTTGCTCTGTCTCTCTCTCTCAAAATTAAATAAACGTTAAAAAAATTTCAAAAGAAAAAAAAAGAACATTCCAATGACTTCCTTGGACAAAAGCTGAAATCCTTACAACGGCCTACAAGTCTCTTCATGATCTTCCCCTTACATCCCTTGACTTTATCCACCAACCACACTCATCCTCTCTCCTTCTCCAGCCATAACAGCCTCTTTGTTTTCCTTAAACACATCAGCCAAACTCCTATCCCACTCACTCTTTCCTTTGTCTGCAACACTCCTTCACCAGTTATCCCCATGACTTGCCCCTGCATGGCCATCAGCTCCTTGTTTAATTGTCCCCTTCTGGCTGAGGCCTCCCTAATCACCCTGTTTAAAAGTTTAGCCCCTGCCCCAAATCTTGCATTCTCCATCTTTCTTACTCTGTCTTGTTTGTCTTCATAGCACTTGACAACTTCCAAAGTACTATGTGATTTACTCATTTATTTTTCCTGTCTCCCTCCATTAGAATGGAATCTTCATGAGTGCAGAAATTTTTGTCCATTTGGTTCACTGCTGTCTCCTCAGTGCTCAGAACAATGTCCAATAAGCATTTGTTACATCAATAAATTTCAGATACTCAAGGAAACGTTCCTATTTTCCTTTGCATAAAACATTTATTCTAAATTATTCCTGTCTAGAGCATGCACAGTCCTTGAGAGCTGGCTAACTCTTGTGATCACTTTGTCCTTGTTTATTCTCATTCCTTAGAAAGAAATCAAGTTGATGTATTAATTGGACACAGTGGGTAGTTGCTCTGGAAATTTGATCATGAAAGAGCTATGGATTGAATTATATCCCCCCAAACTTCATATGTTGAAATCCTAACCTACCTACAGTATCTCAGAATGTGACCTTATTTGAAAGAAGGATCTTGGCAGAGTTAATTATTGAGACAAGGTCATACTGGAGTAGGGTGGCCCCTAATCCTATATGACTACTGTCCTAATAAAAACTTCGGGGCTCCTGGGTGGCTCTGTTGGCTGGGGGGTCAGACTCTCTTGTTTTAAAAGGTTTTATTTATTTATTTTGAGAAGGAGAGAGAGTATGTGCAGAAGGGGAAGAGAGAGAGGGAGGGAGGGAGAGACAGAGAGACAAATAGACAGACAATCTCAAACAGGCTCCATGCGTCGGTACAGAGCCCAACATGGGGCTTGAACTCATGAACCATGAGATCATGACCTAAGTAGAAATCAAAAGTCAGATTCTTAAAGCAACTGAGCCACCCAGGTGCCCCAGGCATCTGACTCTTGATTTTGGCTCAGGTTATGGTCTCTCAGGTTCATGAGATCAAGCCCTGTGTCAGGCTCCATGCTGACAGCATGGAGCTTACTTGGGAATCTCTCTTTGCCTCTCTCTCTGCCCCTACCCTGCTCACATGTGTGCGTTCTCTCTCTCTCTCTCTCTCTCTCTCTCTCTCTCTCTCAAAATAAGTAAACTTTAGGAAAAAAAAGGGGAGGGGGACACAGATAAACATACAGGGAGAATGCCATGCCAAGATGAAGGCAGAGATCTACAAGGGAAAGAATGCCAAAGATTGTCAGCAAACCACCAGAAGCTAGGAGAAGCATGGAATGGATTCTCCCTCAGGAGAAACCAATGCTGACGTCACTTTGATCTCAGACTTCTAGCCTCCACAGCTGTGGGACAATAACTTTCTGTTTAAACCACCTAGTTTAAGGTACATCATTACAGTAGCCCTGGGAAATTAATATGGGACTTATGGAACCATGGGATCTTTGTTTTTATTTGCAAGTAGTTCACATAATTGGTGCAGAGCAAGCACGCAACAAATATATGTTGAGTGAACAATGCGAGTATGATGCCATGAGTCTGCTCTAAGGAGGGCAAGGAAGATGGGAAATAGAAAATTAGTACTAAAGAAAAACAAAAAAGAGAGAGAATCATTACTAGATTGTAATTCCCACCAGGGCAGTGACCATATCACTAGCATAGAACTTCCTTCTCGTACACATTTTGCTGGCTCAAAATGAATGTCAGGCAGAGCAGGTAGCTCTGTGCCAAACAAGTGATGCTAGGTGGAAGAGGTTAGGTGGGCTGGTCCTTCCTGATGCATTCGTGAAGCTTAACCAACTGTCTTCCTTTCACAGTCAGGAGTCTCAGTGCCAACAGACTGCCATGGTTCTGCATTGTTCTCAATTTCACTTTATTCAGGTATATAGTATGTGGTCTTCAAGATATATTTTTGGGACTATTGGTCGTTACAGATTTTTTAAATCTTTAATCAGGTGATCCATCATCTCTTCAAACTCAGATGTGTAATTCTGATGTTAAATTACTATGTTGCATTTCTAAAAACTTCACTTTCTTAAAGGCTGATAGGAATACAAACCCATTCTTTATTCAGAAAGTTTGTTTGAAGCCACAGTAGGTATTCTTAATAGATTGCCTTTCTTGGTCAGTAATTTTACATCAGAGGAGAAAATAATGCTATTGTTATGGATTAAAATATCATGTTTTAAATGTCATTGCTATTAAATATCAAGGACGTGGAAAACAAAAGTAGTAGAGGCAAAGATGTAGGATAAAAGTAATGAGATCCAACACAATATTTTTGAATTGTGCTCGTTCATGGTAGTTCAGAATGGATGTAATTGTCTGCACAACTCAGGTAAGTTTTTTTTCCCACCAGAAAGATTTTTGAAGATAAATCATGATTTTTTTATCCCCTTAATTTTCAAAAGTCTCTATTATCTACGTGGGGTTGACGAAAAGGGGCCACAAATTCCTTGATAATATATCCCTTGAGGGGTGTGATGTGATTGCCCTCCCCTTGACCCTGGCTAACCAGTGATGCTATGTCAATAGTGGGACTAGACATTATGAGCCTGGTCCTTTGGTACCTTCAGTTCTCATGTAAGAAGTTTGATAGCTCTGAGGCTACCATACTATGGGAGGACCCAACATGGCCACAGGAAGAATCTGGGGGAAGGAGAGACAGTTCCCCCTTCCTATTTCTCCAGCCCCCAGTCATTTGAGTCATCCCAACTGAGGCCCCAGACACCAGAGAACAGAGATGAGCTGTCCTTACCGTGTCCTGTCCAAACTCCTGACCCTCAGAAGAGTAAGACATAAAAGTATTGTTGTTTAAAGCCACTAATGTTTGGAGTAGTTTGTTACACAGCAGTTGATAACTACAGCATCAACTTTCACGTATAGATAGTTTCAGGTTATGTTTTATAACTTCCCACATATTCCAAAATTAGAATTCCTTCCCTAGTTATGTTATGCCTCCCAGCCCAGTATATACTGATTCATTTCTTGTCACTCAGTAATCAACTGTTCAAACTATTGTGTCACTTATTTGAAGCAAAAGATGCCAATGCCCTATTTTGTACACTTTTTCCTTTTGACATGACATGAACAATTAGGCTCACTAAATTATTTAAAAGAAAGAGATTGTATCTCTGTTCGTGGATCTTTTCTTTAATTGATATCAGGAAAAAGTGGACTTCCTATTAGTACCAAAAGTGTTAAAAACATTGCTGGTGGCTTCCAAGGAGTAAAATATAATATGTGTTTTGATAACTATGATTAGTGATGGACTTGCTACCCTCCTTTGTGTAGCTATCAGAAACTATACAACATGCCTCACAATTGTTTGGCACATTTGAATTTTCAACAAATACTATTTATCACCACCCCTCTCTTTTTTCTTTTTTGCCAAGTGTCATATTTATACTTTTGGAAACCTAATGCCAGTTAAAAACCATAGTCTGGGGTGTTAGGTGGCTTAGTCGGTTATGCCTCTGACTACAGCTCAGGTCATAATCTCGCAGTTCGTGAGTTTGAGCCCCACATCAGGCTCTGTGTTGACAGCTCAGAGCCTGGAGCCTGCTTCGAATTCTGTGTCTCCCTCTTTCTCTGCTCCTCCCCCACTCACACTCTGTCTCTCAAAAAGAAATAAAATGTTAGAACAAAGAAACAAACAAAAAACCCATAGTCTTTTGCTCACATATATTTTAACCATTGGCAACGTGACCTTAGAAAAGCAACTGTTTTGGGGTCTAGCAGATATTTTATTTTTAAACAGTTAAAGAAGGGCACCTGGGTGGCTCAGTCAGTTGAGTGTCCGACTTCGGCTCAGGTCATGATCTCACAGGTTGTGAGTTCAAGCCCCGCGTCGGGCTCTGTGCTGACAGCTCAGAACCTGAAGCCTGCTTCAGATTCTGTGTCACCCCCTTCTCTGCCCCCACCCCACTCATGTTCTCTCTCTCTCTCTCTCTCAATAATAAATTTTTAAAAAGTTTAAAAAATTTAAAAAAGTACTCATTAAACAGTTAAAGAGAAATTAGAAGTACAGTATTTTATTGGTAAGGCATTTCCAAGGTTCCTTTAGCAATTTGCATTTAAAGGGCTTCTATGAGAAGCTTCCACTGAAGGCAATTCATTTTCCTTTTAAAAGAGATGTATTTAGCACATGAAATTGAATTTACTTTTAAAATTCACTCTCTATCCCCAGAATTATGTCAGCCATATGGTAACAGTTGTTTAATGTGCCAACAAACTGGGGTGTTTGTTTGTATTTAGTATAAACAAATTACAAACATCCACAGGAACATGTGAAAAATATTCTCTTTAGATGAAGTCAATTATGCTTTGTATGCTTAAGGGTCCCTTTTATTAGATGAGTCTCTTGTGCTTTGACAAAACAAAGGGGTGAGGAAATTCTGCACAAGGAAAATGTTGATTTCAACTTGAAGGTAAATTAAGTGGAATACCAATTCCAAATTGGTAGAATACCAAATTACCCCATGTCTCCTAAGATGGTATAATGAAGCACTTACTTATACATGCACTTCATATCTCAGGAACAAAGGAGTTTATAGCTCTGATCTTCAACTGCATCTATTTTCAATCACAAAACCACTGCCAGCTTCAGCACAACTTAGAATAATGGGTGCCCAAGAGGAAGTTCAAGATCGGCATGCTGGCTGAGCTATGAGGCAGACATAGGTCTTCATAGCCTCCATGGGGCTTTGCATAGTGCTCTACTCAAATGGTGCTAAGCCATCAAAATTCGTACTCAAAAATGACTCTGGGGCTTTTAGTAGGAATAGAAAGGGCTAAGTGGGAATTTACAGTAGTTCTTTAAGCTTCGTCAAATTTTATAAGATAAACTAAGTCAAGACCCCTGAGACACAGTGTGGTGGAAAATGTGTCAGGCTTTTAGTACAGAGGTCCGCTTTTCACTCACTTCGTCCCTGATATGTTCAAAGAAAATTTATTGAGGTATTTCTTCTCAATCCGGAGATAAAACAATTGGCCTGAGTTCTTTCCTTTTAAATACCTCTTTGACCTGGAGGGAGACATTCTTGTCTACCTAGAGGTGCTATCAGAACTGCTCTCATTCTATGAAGTACATTTGGGTAGTACTATTTATATTAGTTCTCTGGAGCAAAGCATTATATATAGCTGGGAAGCCATCTACAAAGTGACACAGGAAATTTGATTTATGGTGGGGGCAGCTGATCTAAATCACTTTTGTTTCTCAGCTTAAAGGCCCCCTCATAAAATCTATAAGCTTTTGACAAGTTCTTCAAATAGTCTTTTAGCCACCACATGAGTTAGTTCCTGCCTCTGTGCCTTGACTGATTGCTAGATGGCTATGTGGGTGGCTTCTGAGTTGCAATTGAGGGCTTTTATGTGGTTTTTTTCTTTTTTCTTTTTCTTTTCTTTTTCTTTTTTTTTTTTAAGTTGATGGGCTGATTCAATTGCCTTGTCCTTACGGGTAGCATCTCAAATATGACCGGCTTTGATGAACACATTTTTAGCCATTTGAGAGAAATACTTAGTGAAAATTCCTTGTGATATAAATACAAATGCGTCTTCTTTTCCCAGCATGGAAACTTTTCTGCATCAGAAAACTGAAAAGGATTTGGAAGAATTAGATTGTGTCTCATTGCAATGAATAAGAAGCCAACAAAAGCATCAACGTCCTTGCTGTGTTCAAATCCCTAGAAGTTTTATGAATTAGAAGATGAAAGTAAAAAAAGAAAAGAAATTTTTCTCGCATCTGTCATGTCACTTGACCATAAGTAAGCATATAGTTTATTAAAGAATGTAGTAGGCAATTTAGCCCTAGTTGCCAAATATTTATTGAGCACCTATTATCTTCCAGGCACTCCGTGAGGTTACAAAAATGAGGTTAAAAAAAGAAAAGAAATTTTTCTCGCATCTGTCATGTCACTTGACCATAAGTAAGCATATAGTTTATTAAAGAATGTAGTAGGCAATTTAGCCCTAGTTGCCAAATATTTATTGAGCACCTATTATCTTCCAGGCACTCCGTGAGGTTACAAAAATGAACAAAGCGTGCATTGCAGGTTGGGTTCTCTGGAGAGCGGAAACTGAGACGGAGTTATAAATACAAAATTTTTCACAAGAAAGTGACCCCTGTGAATTAGAAGTGGAAGAAGCAGGGTGAGCAGAGGAAATGATCAGAACAAGATGACCCGACAATGTCTTGGGCCAGCCCAGCAGGAAGTTCTCCAGAGCAGATCGCCCTTTGGAGGAGACCTGTATTGTGTGCGAGGGGCTGGGCCCTTACACAGCTTACAAGGCTGCCTTGCTCAATTATCAGCTGGGGGCCAACTCAGGAAGAGCCTGACTTGTTCTACCACTGCCTTGCTCAATCACTGAATAGGATCTACTTCTAGGAGAGCATGAATGTGGCTTGAATGCTGACGTGAATCCTGAAGAAGCCAACAGCTGGAATCTGTCTGGTAACCACCCTCCTTTTCCTGGTTCCTTTCTTGGTTTTCCCCCTTTCCTGAAGGGGGAGCTGAGTAATACTTCTCCTTATCTTCTGTGGTCCACCACTTGTGCCACACAGATCTACTTCTCCATGACATTCAGAACTCCTCATGGGGTCCGGTGGACCTCACTTCCTGAGGGGACACTTATAGATAGGGAGGTTAGTGTGACAGAATAGAGCCCCCCCCCCCAAAGGTGGTCTCAGGGCTAAAACTCGTTCTCATCCCCTTTCGTTTTCCACTCTTCTGTCTAAACCCCTTTTACCCTTAGCTACCACCTGTGTTGGTCTTAGTCGTTTTTCTGAAAAGTCTAACTTCCTATTCTCCCATGCAGAATTTCTGCATGTTTCCATTCGTGTGGGCCCAAAGTGCTCAAACTGGGTCATGTGAGTGCCACGTATGTTCCTCCTTGTCTCTCTGGTGTACCGGGAAGACTTCTTCCTTGTGCTGTTCAGGGTCAATTACTTCTGACAGGCTAGTGACTCCTCTTCTTGCTTGCTGGTCCCTACAAACAAAGATCCCAAAGTGCTCATGGAGCAACTATAGCTTTTATTTTACTGAGATTATATGCTCCCTTGTGAGAGCATACCTTTGGGAGCAAGTGCTTCTCATCTTGCAGAGCCCAGAGTTGTGAAGGCAGGAATCTACAGAATATCCCAGTAGACCACTGGGAGTAATAGTTAGATGGGGCCAATTCTACTTCTATCCTTTGGTTCCAGTCCATGTATTCTTCCTGATAGGAACACAAGGCCATAGAAAGTTCTCTAATTCAATGAGTGTATTGCTTCCTGGAGGATAGTGCTATATCCTCACAAGGCATTACTTCTGGTTGGTGCTTTAGCTGCCCTGTCAGCAACCATTCATTACTCTCACAGGCCAGCAGCTTCTGGGTGATGTGGGTGAAGTAATATATGACATGACCACTCAATTCCATGGTCATGGACCCACTTTTTGCTCCTCTCCTGTGGTAAAATGGGTTCCCTTATTGAATGTTATGGGGAATTCCATATCTATAGATTAGGCATTCTGTAAATTCCCAGATAGTAGTGCTTTACTGTGGGCAGGAAAAGCAAACCCACACCAGGAATAAATCTCTATTCTTATGAGAAGTAGCTGCTGTAACTTCCAAGAGGGAAGAATCCTAATGAAGTTAGTTTGCTACCAGTTGGTCTCTTTGAGGAACATTGCTGTATCAAGGGCTTAGCGTTGGTCTCTGGTGTTGGCAGGTTAGACATTGAAAGTAGCTAGACTGGCCTTGGTTAGTGGGAGGCTATGCCTTTGGGCCCTTACAAAATCTCTGTTTTAACTGCTATGACCACTTGGTATGTGTATTTTGCCAACACTGCAGCAGACACTGGAAAAAAAAAAAAAACTAGCTAGTATAAACTGACCAACTTATTTTGCCCTCTTGGTTATTTTACATACTTCACAAGAAGTTCTATGTACTTACCCATATGTACTTATGTACTATGTACTTATCTACCCCAGAATTCCTTACCTTGGAGAATGAATTTTGAGATTTTAATCTTTTTCCTTCCCGGTCCCTAACTAGCCAGACAAACCATTTTCCACTTTCATGAATCTGTATGTATTCCACCTCAGGTTATTTCTACTTTCATACAAAGTGAAATATGTATGCACCACCCAAATATGTGCACCACCCAATACTCTACCCACTAAGAGTATTACTCAATAATACCTGCCTTTGCAATGATCTCTCAAGGCCATATAGCTGCCATATAGGTTTCCATATACAGAACCAATCCTTCTGTAAATGAAGCGTGGTCATTTTCTTCCTCTTTCATTTGATCATATAGGACTTACTCTTTTCCCTGATACAAGCAGAGTAAGCTGTCATGGATGACAGGTGGATCTAGGCTCCCTGCCCCTGCAGCTTGCTGTGTCCTCTGCACTTGCTGATGATCAAGCTTGGACGTACAGTTCTAGTTTATGATGGATCACTACTGGGCCCTCGTATCCTTACCATTTGGTAGGTTCAATAGGCTCCTGCTCATGTTTTATAGTTAGGGATGCATAATGACTTTGGTGTTCAATGCTCAAACATTCTAGCTCTCTACCACAGCTCAGTAGCACTCTAAGAGCTATTTTTCAGAAAGTGTGTATGTAACTTTCCATTATAGATGGAATGATATTGCTTCAGGACCCTAGAGTCTGCACTGAGATTCTCCCATTTGGGCTTGTCATAAACTTACAGTAAATGTTATGCTTTTCTTCCTCTTTTTTCTGCAGTTAGAGATATTAGATACAGCAGTTTAGTTTTGCAGAATACCACAGAATGTCCTTGAGCATTGGACCCCCTAAACACTTTACTGAAGTGATAGCCCTCTCAATCTTTATAGGGTCTATTTCCATCCTCTGGAGCATAGTCTATCTTACCATGTCCTCCAGTGTACTAGTCACCTCTTAGCCATTATGCTCTACTGGCATGATAATCACTGATGTAATGAATAGATATGATGCTCTACAAGAGGTAGAAATGGTTTGGATTACTTTGGATTATATTATGACTGAGGATGGGAGTGTTCACATAGTCTTGGGGCAAAACTACATATTGCTGTCCCATCTATATGCATGCAGTGTGTTTCTGATCTTCTTTCCTGAATGAAATAAATAAAAATAAATCTGCCAGACATATGACTGCATAACCCATTCCTGAAGCCATCTTAATCTACTTGAAAAGAAAGACACAATAGCTGGTACAGCAGCTAGAGTTGGGGCTGTTACTTAGTGAAGCTTGTAGTTGTCTATAGTGACTTTTCCAGGATCCATCCAGTTTCTGCAGGGGTCACATTGGCAAATTAAGTTGAGATAGGTTAAGAACCACCATCGCTTGTTCAATATCACTCATCATCAAGGAAATGCAAATCAAACCATGATGAGATATCACCTCATGCCTGTCAAAATGGCTAAAATTAACAACACAAGAAATGACAGGTGTTGGTGAGGATGCAGAGAAAGGGGAACCCTCTTGCACTCTTGGTAGGAATGCAAACTGGTGCAGCCACTCTGGAGAACAGTATGGAGTTTCCTCAAGAAACTAAAAATAGAACTACCCTACAATTCAGCAACTGCACACTATTAGGTATTTACCCAAAGGATACAAAAATACATGCAGCCCAATGTTTATAGCAGTTTTACCAACAATAGCCACACTACAGAGAGAGCCCAAATGTCCACCAACTGATGAATGGAAAAAGACCATGTGACACACACACACACACACACACACACACACACACACACTATGGAATATTACTCTATGGAATATTACTCAGCCATCAAAATGAATGAAATCTTGCCATTTGCAACAGCATGGATGGAGCTAGAATATATTATGTGAAATGAAATAAGCCAGTCAGAGAAAGAGAAATACCATATGATTTCACTCATATGTGGAATTTAAGAAACAAAACAGATGAACATATGGGAAGGAGGGGGAAGAGAAGACAGGGAAACAAACCACAGGAAACTTTTAATGATACAAAACAAACTCTGGGTTGATGGAGGGAAGTGGGTGGGGGATGGGCTAGATGGGTGATGGGTACTAAGGAGGGCACTTGTTGTGATGAGTACTGGGTGTTACACGTAATTGATAAATCACTGAATTCTACTCCTGAAACCAATATTGCACTATATGTCAAGTAACAAAAATTAAATTAAAAAAAGGAAAAAATGAAAGCAAGCAAGCAAGCAAATCACCATCCTTGAATCCTTTAGGTCTTTAACGGTAACATTAATCCCTAGCACCCCCACCCCCCAATGCAATATTGGCATTGATATATTCTTTTTGCTAGAGGGAGGTAGATGTGACATTTCAGAGGCTTTCATTTGGCCTTTTCCACTATAATCGTTTTACTCACAGGCCAGGAATCCAATGGTGCCCAGGGTTTTAACTGCCAGGTGTGTCAATCCCAATAATACATTCAGGGATAGGAAAAATAAATTGGACTTGGGCCAGGACTCCATTTATTAACTACTCCCATTTGTCCCTACTCTAACCGGTGGGCCGTGGGGATGCTTCATTTCTCTGGGAATGTCAGTTAGTGCTCTGTGTCCCACAGACCTCACAAAGTATGGATATTTCTATTTATGCAGTGTAAAGTCCCTCAAATTCGTGGTGGCTGCAGGCTGCTTTGGGGAAGGACTGAGGGAATCTGTACAGGATATGCCTGCCAGGGTGTTACAGGGTCTTTTTTCCTAGGGGCCTTGGAACTTCTTCAGTCAGTGGATCTGAAAATTGGCTCAGACAAGGAACTGAGCAAAGAATCATGGAGTTTTATCTGGATAGCTATCTCGAACTTCCTGCTTCTCCATTCTTGTTTTCTTCTTACTACAGGTGTTAAGCAGTACCCTGATTGGCTGCCTGTCTATTTTACCCCTTGGGACACCATGTTCAGTTAACCATCTCAACAACTATCTGTGGGTCAAAGGCTCTTGGTTGCCCCTCTTACCTGGCTTTTAGTGATGAAGCACCCCAACATGGCTTCTATTGCTATTAAAGAATCCAGCTCTGTGACCACCTTCTGTATCACCAGCCCTGGCCTGCAGAAGCAGATCACCTCTGAACACCTAGTAGTGTTGGTTTTTCTCTTACTGGCACATTCCTGACTGTCTTGTTGAATGGTGTGTTCTCTGGGCCTTTCATGGAACAGAAAGTTCTGGTGGTTCTTTTGGCCTCACATAATATGTCCATTCCAGTACATCCCTTTCTCTCAGCCTTTTTATTCCTTTCTATGTTATTTCTCATAGGAGCTCAGGCATTTCAACTTTGCCCAGGGCAGGCAACTAGAGGCCACCCTAGCAGAGTTTTGCTCATCACTAGGGTCTTTTTAAGGGTATCAAATCCCACATCCTGCTGCTAATCTTCATGTTAATAAGGAACTGCATTCAAGGAACCATACCTGAGAAACATGCAACAGGGACTGACTTGGATAGGATTTTGAGCATGATTCATAATGGGATGAGAATTTGGGGAGCTCTAGGGAGAGTATGAGTGTATTTTGTATATGGGAGAAATGTAAATAATTGTAAATAACAATATTGAGGTCAGAGAGCAGACTTGGTAGTTTTGAAACATGCCTGAAAACTTTTTGATGGTCTTTCCATCAAATGGGGGGCTCTGTGTCCCCTACTTCTCACCCTGGTGGACCTTGGTGACTGCCTTGATTTATAGAGTATGGTGGAAACGAAGCTATGATATCCAAGGCTTGGTCATAAGATGCCTACCCACTTCCCCCTTGGCCTCCCAGGATCTCAGGCACCATATTGCCAGGAAGCCCAAATTAGCCCATGAGGAGAGATCAAGCAGAATGGTCACATGTAGGTGTTCTGACCAAAAGACGAGTTGACGTTTCAGACAGCAGCTGGTATCAATTACTAGGCATGTGCGTGAGGCATCTTCAGATAATTCCAGCCTCCAGCTGTCAAGTCATCCGTAGCCACTGAGTCTTTTCAGCTGAGGCTCCAGTCATCCTGAAGCAGAGACAAACCACTGCACTGTTCCCTGTCAGAATTCTTGATCTACACAATCCATGGGCAGAATAAAGTGGTTGTCTTACACCACTAAGTTTTGAGGGGCTACTTTTTCAGAAATAGTAAACAGAGCAAAGATCAAACTGATAAGTGTCAAATATGTTCCTCTCTCTCAGCAACAATGAGTTAGAAAATATAACGTAAAACTGTAGAAACTAGCAAGGAGCTTGACAAAGAATGCACAAGACCTTTTCAGAAAAAAGGTTGAACTCTGTTAAAGGACATTAAAATTAGATCTAAGTTAATTATTTTATTCATTTATTTTTTTAGGTTTATAATAATCTTTTTTCCAAGCTTTTATTTATTTATTTATTTATTATTTTTTTTTTTAAATTTTTTTTCCACGTTTTTATTTATTTTTGGGACAGAGAGAGACAGAGCATGAACGGGGGAGGGGCAGAGAGAGAGGGAGACACAGAATCAGAAACAGGCTCCAGGCTCTGAGTCATCAGCCCAGAGCCTGACGCGGGGCTCGAACTCACGGACCGCGAGATCGTGACCTGGCTGAAGTCGGACGCTTAACCGACTGCGCCACCCAGGCGCCCCCCAAGCTTTTATTTAAATTCCAGTTAGTTATCATACAGTGTAATATTAGTTTCAGGAGTAGAATTCAATGATTCCTCACTTACATACATCACCCAGTGCTCATCACAAGTGCCCTCCTTAGTACCCATCACCCATCTAGCCCATCTCCCACCTACCTCCCTCCATAAACCCTCAGTTTATTCTCTACAGTTAAGAGTCTGTTTTCTGCTTTGTATTTCTCTTTTTCATATGCCATCTGTTTTGTTTCTAAAATTTCACATATGAGTGAAATCGTACGGTATTTGTATTTCTCTGACTGACTTATTTTGCTTAGCATTACACTCTCTAGCTCCATCTATGTCACCCAAATCTTGCAAATAGCAAGATTTCATTCTTTTTGATGGGTCAGTAATATTCCATCTGACTATGGAAAATTAGGATTTCTATTTAATGACATATATATGACAAAGTTAATGGACAGATAATAGACTGGGAGAAAATATTTGTGAAGTATAAAAATGACAAAGGTTTGATATTTAGAGTCTACAGCAAATTTCTGTAAATCAGCGGTAAAAGGATAGGGAACATAAAAAAATTAGCAAGAAAGTGAAGCCTGAATGAAAAACAAAAATTATGAAATAAAAAATTTTCAAATATGAAATATGACTTTAGGTCCAAATGTCAAAAAGTATGTCCAAATGTCAAATATTGATGAGGATATGAGGCGCTAGGCCTCTCATTCGCTGATGAGGAAGCTTAAGTGTGATAGCCATACCAGCAGGTTGTTCTCAGTATTTTGAAAAATTATGTATGCATATTTCCTATAGACCAGTGATCCTACTCCTGGGTATAATTCCCCTCTCTCCCTAAAATAATCACGCAGGAATGCAGAAGATTAATCCATCAGAATCCAGACAAGAAAATAAACATCATACTAGTATTTCAAGTGGGGGTATTTAATACAGGGAGCTGATTAAATCGGGGTTGGAAAAATAAAAACAGGTCAAAGGAAACACCGGGATGACCCAGAGATTAGTACCCACAGGTACTAGAGCTTCCACCTCTAGAAATGGGGGAACAAAAGGAAAGAGGTGGTGTGATCACAGCATAGGGGCTTGGAGGAGGGGCCCTGTGGGGTGGGTGTTTCCTCTGAGAGGAAGGTGCCACAAGGCTGATGCATGGGCCACTGAAAGGTACACAGCTGGTGCTCAGCACGTTCGTCTTCTGTTCCCGGGAGGTGCGGTACTGCTGCTGTAAAAGAAGCCCTGGGCTGGAGCCCTGGACGCCTGCTGCTGATGGCAGACAGCCAGGGAAAGCTGTAAGCAAGCGGAGAATCCCTTTCCCCTCCCACACTTTGTGATCTCCTGCCAATACCTTGTATTGAAAGAACATACCTAGAAGTGAGCTGGCAAGGGAATTCTGGGAAAATGCACTTTGCAGAATCCAACCTTCAGAAGGGTGGGCTGGAGTGTGAGAGGCAATAGGTAAAAGATTTACATCTCAGACTCCTTGTGGTAGCAGGAGACTGCAGCCAAACTAGGTGTCCATTGCTAGGGGGACAATAAATAAAATGTTGTGCATGTGTAGTATGGAATATGCAGCCAGGAGAAGCAGACAAGTACATGTAAGTTAAACAACATAGATAAATTCCAGAAACACAGTGTTGAGAGAAAAAAAATTAGGAAAAGGCATGGGATTTAAAGTATTCCACTACTGAATGTAAATTGGTGAAGCTGCTGTGGAAAATTGTGTGGAAATTCCTCAAAAAATTAAAAATAGAAATATCATAGGATGTAGTAATTCCACTACTGGATATTTACCAAGAAAATGAAAACAGTAATTCAAAAAGATGTATGCACTCCTATGTTTATTATAGCATTATTTGCAATAACCAAGATATGAAAGCAACCTAAATGACCATAGATAGATAAATGGATAAGGAAGATGTGAGATATATATATATATATATATATATATATATATATATATATATACACACACACACATATATATGTACACGTATATGTATGTATACGTATATATATGTATACATACGTGTATACACATATATGTGTATATATATACTTGTGTGTATGTGTATATATATATATATGTATATATATATATCAATATATCTTTTTTTTTTTTTTAAAGAAATCTCTACACCCAATGTGAGGCTCAAATGCACCACCCTGAGATCAAGAGTCACATACTCTACCAACTGAACCAGCCAGGTGCCCCACAGATATATATATAAAATGGAACATTATTCAGCCATAAAGAAGAGATCTTGCCATTTGTGACAATATGGACAGACCTAGAGAGGAATAAGTGAAATAAGCCAGACAGAGGAAGACAAATACCATATGATTTCACTTATATGTAGTATCTAAAAACCAAAACAGATGAATAAACAAACAAAGAAAAAAGAGAATCAGACCTATAAATCAGAGAATGAACCGATGTTTTCCAGCAGGGAAGACGGTAGGGGGATGGGCAAAGTGGTTTAAGGACAGTGGGAGATACAGGTTTTCAGTTATGGAATAAATAAGTCATGGGAATAAAAGTCACAGCATAGAAAATACAGTCAATTGTATTGTAATAGCCTTGTATGGTGACAGATGATAACAACACTTGTGGTGAGAACAGGGTAATATATAAACTTGCTGAATCAATATGCTGTGCACCTGAAACTAATGTAACAATGTGTGTGAATTATAGTCAAATAAAAAAAAAAAGAAGAAAGAACAATGGAAACTAAAATCAAAGAATGGGCAGAAGAAAATATTTGCAAAAAATATATATACTCCCCTATGTATGTACATTTAAAATAGCAAAACAATACTACATATTTAAGAGGTTGGACACATATTTTAAGATACAGATACAGATATATTAGGATGGGTACCAAGGCTGCTGCACATAGTGCAATTCCTGGAATTATGCAACCCAAGTAGCCCTGGTGGTAGCCTATGCTAAAGAGAGAAGCAGACGTGGGAATTAAAAAGAAGGGCAAGAAGTAAAATAAGAGAGAGAGGTCATTAATAGATGAGAAAAATCATGTGCTATGGACCAAGAAGCATAACTCAAATCTTTACATTTGATGGCTTTAAAGTAAGTTTTTGTTACTCACATTTATTGCAGATTTTTCCTAATTTTGTCCTTGTCTTTCATTGTTTTATGAAACATCTGACATTCTGAGTTTTTGTCTATCATGTTAGTAATTGATCTTTTTCTTTCTTATTTCTGCTATTGGTGGAATGACGTTGTCCCTCCTCCCACTGAGAGTTGCTGTCTAGTTCTCTTTCCCCTCTGCTTGAATCTGGGCTGGTCTTGTGACTTATTTTGACATGTAGCATATAGAATATAGGGAATGATATTATATAACTTTCAAAGTTGGGCCTGAAGAGATCTGCAATTCTCACCTTCATTGGTTCCTTGGAACCCAGCTGCATGTTGTGGGAAGACCAAACCACATGGAGAAGGCCCAAAGAAGAGAACTGAGCACAGCAGTTGACAGCTTCAGCTGACCTCCCAGCAGACAGCCATCACTGACTGCAAGCCACATAAAAGAGATATCTTGGATGTCCTGGTACTGTTGAGGCTCCACATATCTGCACCCTAGTCAATACTGCTTGGAACGTTACAACTACCCAGCTGATCCCCATTGACTCAGAGACTTTTCGAAGATAATAAATGGTTGTGATTATTTTAAGCCACTACATTTTGAGGTGTTTTTTTAAAAAAAAAATTTTTAATGTTTATTTAATCTTGAGAGAGAGAGAGAGAGCATGAGCAAGGGAGGGGCAGAGAGAGAGGGAGACACAGAATCTGAAACAGGCTCCAGGCTCTGAGCTGTCAGCATAGAGCCCGACGTGGGGCTCGAACTCACAAACCGTGAGATCATGACCCAAGCCGAAATTGGACACTTAACCTACTGAGCCACTCAGGCGCCCCAAGGTGGTTTGTCAATAGCAATAGATAACTGAACCACCTCTGTTGCTTAAATACTGAGAAAATCCAGATACCATATTTTCTTCTAATTTTTTTTTTTAATTTTTTTTTCAACGTTTATTTATTTTTGGGACAGGGAGAGACAGAGCATGAACGGGGGAGGGGCAGAGAGAGAGGGAGACACAGAATCGGAAACAGGCTCCAGGCTCCGAGCCATCAGCCCAGAGCCTGACGCGGGGCTCGAACTCACGGACCGCGAGATCGCGACCTGGCCGAAGTCGGACGCTTAACTGACTGCGCCACCCAGGCGCCCCTCTTCTAATTTTTTTTAAGTGACATCTAGGGTTTTAGCTGAAATATTTTCTCAATCAGCCCACTGACAACTCTATTTGATAGATAATTTACCTATTCATTCTCTTTTTTAATTTGAGAGAGAGAGAGAGAGAGAGAGAGAGAGAGAGAGAGCATGAGCTGGGGAGAGGAGCAGAGGGAGAGAGGGACAGAATCAAGCAGGCTCCCAATGCGGGGCTCAATTCCACAACCCTGGGATCATGACCTGAGCCAAAATCAAGAATCAGATAATCGACTGAGCCACCCAAGTGCCCTTATTCACTCATTTTTTGGTTATCCTTTTTCCCCCAAGGTATTGAAAAAGGTTCAGGTTTTTTTTTTTTTTTCTATTGTGAGTTAATATATGCCCATTCTAGGAAATGGGGGAGGAGGGTTGAGCAAGGGTCTGCCATTGATTCCATCTTTTCAAGGACAATCACTATGACTATTCTGATGTATTTCTTACAAACTTGCTTTGTTTTTATGTAAATGCTATTCTTCAATGTATCTCGTTTATAACTCAGGGATACTGCATACACGTAGAAATTATTCACTGCACAAAAGTACTCTGCTGAGAAAGGGAGTGGGCATGGGAAGCAGGGCTGTACTAGCCCCAGAGAAAGGGTGCTTCTTGCCAACACAGCTGTCATGAGCTTACCAAGCCCTGTACCCTTGGGGCCGTTTTCACCCCAAGGTGGAGTCCTTTTCAGCCACTACTCTGTGATGCCCCACTCTAAATTGGCTTATCTTTTTTTTTTTTTTTAATTTTTTTTTCAACGTTTATTTATTTTTGGGACAGAGAGAGACAGAGCATGAACAGGGGAGGGGCAGAGAGAGAGGGAGACACAGAATCGGAAACAGGCTCCAGGCTCCGAGCCATCAGCCCAGAGCCCGACGCGGGGCTCGAACTCACGGACCGTGAGATCGTGACCTGGCTGAAGTCGGACGCTTAACCGACTGCGCCACCCAGGCGCCCCTAAATTGGCTTGTCTTTAAAACACAAGCATTGCCCCACATTACTAAAAGTTGAGAAACATTTTGAAAGAGGAAATTGCTAGACCTGGAAAAAACTCTGAATATAAGAAACAGGACAGTCAAAAATAGCTCTGCCTTTTTAAGACTGGTGTTACAAGTATTACTGACAAGGAGGGGTTGGACAGCATCCCCCAAAATTTATGTTCAGCCAGAATGTGACCTTTTATGGAAATAGGATCTCCAGTTGAGGTTACACTAGATATTTAGTGGGCCCTAAGTCCGATGACAGGTGTCCTAATAAGAAGAGGGGAAGATACACAGAGACACACAGAGAGAATGCCATGTATAGATAGAGGCAGAGGTTGGAGTGATGCGTCTACAAGCCAATGAACATCAAAGATTGTCAGCGACCATCAGAAGATAGCACAGGAAGATGGAATAGTTTCTCTCTCAGAACCTCCCAAAAGAACCTACTCTGCCAACACTTTGATTTCAGACTTCTGGCTTCTAGAACTGTGAGACAGAAATTACGATTGTTTTAAAGCCACTAAGTCTGCAGTAGTTTGTGATGGCAGCCCTCAGACACTGGTACAGGTACCTATTACCTGTACTTTATCAAGAGCTTACTCTGCTAGGTAAGGTTGAACCCTATGAAATTGTCAATATTTGATGATTCAACCTGATAGTTTCTATAAATAACTTCTTTAATTTTGTGTCTCTCTCACACACAAAAACTCTTTCCTTAGAAATGTTTGCAACAATCTTTTCTTTTTGTTTTATTTTTTAAAGTCTATGTACTTTGAGAGAGTGAGGGAACAAGGCGGGGAGGAGCAGAGAGAAGCAGAAACAGAATCCTAAGCAGGCTCAGCACCATCAGCACAGAGCCCGTTGCGGAGCTTGAACTCACAAACTGTGAGATCAAGACCTGAGCCATAATCAAGAGTGTGAAGCTTAACTGTTTGAGCCACCAAGGGCGCCCATGCAACAACCTTTTCAAGAAAGCATTACTGTCCTTATTTTATCAGTGAGGAAATTGAGATTCAGGGGAGGCTAGGTAACTTGCTTCTGGTCTCACAGTCAATAAGTCACAGAACTGAAAAACAGACTGAAAATTGTCAGACTCCAAAATTCACGTAATCTTATTCAGTTCTTCCTGAACTTTAATGTGTAGAAAAATTATCTAAGGATCTTGTTAAAATGTAGATCATGGTTCTGGACATGTGGGGTAGGACCTCAGAAACCTGCGTTTCTGGCACCCTGATTGTGCCAACATTGCTCACGCTCAAACCATGCTTTCAGTATTGAGTGTAAGCACCCTGACCTCACTGACATGGTGAACGGATCATATGACTCTGTTTGGGGTAATGATTGTGAGTGCTAGTCGTGTCCATATGGAGTCATAGGGCAGAGGGTTGAAAATGCGGGGATGGACTATTTTGGAGAAATGTGTGTTGGAGACATTGCTTTGGGAGTCGTCAGCAAAGGGTAAATGGCAGAAAACATGTTAATGGATGAGCTTACTGAGAGAAAATTCATTCTGTTTAAAAATTTTTTCATGCCTTATTATTTTTTAATGGAACTGATTTAAAACAAAAAAAGAAAGACCTTGGTATTCTTTGCAAAATGATTAAAAAATGTTCTATTCATAACATACATTCCCCAAATGGCACTTTAAAATGTCTTAACTGGATAGGTTTAAATGCTATAAACTAATGTTGCCTCATGTTGAATTCAATAAACTGACCCACATACCTAGTTAATGAAATTCTTACAACTGGAAGTCTAAGTGGATGCTTTAATAATACTTCTTTCACAGTAGAGTTTTGGTTTAATGGAGCAAATGAAGAAACTCAGAAAAGGTTAAGGCTATTCACATTTTCTGTGCCCAAGAATGAACCTGAGATTAAAGTTTTCCAGGTATCTGGGGTGCCCATAAGGTGCAGTACTCACACCACATACAATGGAGCAAGAAAGTGGAGGGGGAAAATGTCTTTAAATTAACTTTTTTTTTTCTGGAGGACTTACATAGAATTCAGGGATTAGTTTGTCTTTGTGAATCAGTAATGAAATTCACATTAGACTCAGACCTACTGCTATAAAGGATTTCTTTACTTCATTTGCAATATTTTAAGAGCTAATTTGCAACATCTGCCTAAGTAAACAGAACTTACTTGAAAAGCAGAGAAGCAAAACCATGTGCCTGAAAAATTGCACACAAGTACTTGATAGATCAACTAAATCGAACCCAGATGGTTATGCGGCCCTGCAGAGTCTCAGTAGTTTTCTTGCACAATATTTGACAAAAGCTGTACTATTAAAGTTAAATACTTAGTAGATGGGCCAAGGAATCCCTATCATTGATTATATGATTAAAAAAATAATAGACTGTTTCATCACATTGACTAAGAACTTGTAGAGGCATTTCACGGGTCTGAGTTTTCTCAGAAGAAACTAGCCATACTACCCTGACTTCTGCCTGACTTAGGATATTGTTGCTTTAGAAAGGCCTAACTTATTCATTTGTGAGTAGCTTTTGTTAGTGATCTCATGCAAGTATCAAACATTTGAGACCTTTTCTGATCCTGAAATCCATTATCCACCTATTATGACTTGATAGAATTGTGTTTAATCTTTGAGTAATATGCATTTATTGCCACAGGTTTTTGTAGTATATATATGTATACTTTGTTCAAAAAATAAGGAGGGAAAATAAACCTGAGAAACCAAGATAAAGATGATTTCTTCATGTCATATTCTAGGGGAAATCCTTCAAAATGATTTATTTTTTCAAAGGGATCTTGATAATGGCTTAGATTGGGCACATAATAGGGTTCATTAATCCCCCCCCATCTTGATGTGCTATATTGTAACTATTCACTACAATAAAAACAATTTATGGTAGATAATTGTGATCTATTCAGCAAACGGTTCTGAATGCTTAAGCCTGGTGATTCTTCTACACATGCAAGGTAAAGCAAGATGCCTAGACTGAAATAAAGATATTCAGACTAGTAGCTGGGAAATCATAAAACTGATATTCTTCCTCTAAAGAAGAGGTGATATATTATTATTTATGTATTGCTCTCTGTCTCTCTTTTTTAAAACTAAAGTATGGGGGCATCTGGGTGGCTCAGTCAGTTGAATGTCTGGCTTCTCGGGTCATGATCTCACAGCTAGTCAGTTCGAGCCCCACGTTGGGCTCTGTGCTGACAGCTCAGAGCCTGGAGCCTGCTTCGGATTCTGTGTCTCCCTCTCTCTCTGTCCCTAACCCACTCGCATTCTGTCTTTGTCTCTCTCAAAAATAAATAAACATTAAAAATAAATAAATAAATAAATAAATAAATAAATAAATAAATAAACTAAAGTATGTATCCCTTCTGTAATTTAAAAATTCCAATGAAGGAAAAGAGATCGAGTAAGTTTATAGTGACTCTTAGCAGCTGCATTTTGAAGAAATTAGATGATGGTTTATCTAGAAGTTAGAATGATTTATTGATTATCCCAAACTCAGAATACCTTCCACAATAAAGGTTTTTTTCTGTTGTTTTTTTTTTCATGTTTTTTCCATTATAAGGATAGTCTCTTGACAAAACCTTCTGATAATTGTTAGAAAACCTATTAAACTCTTAAAATCGAGTAAGCATACAGCCACACTAAGACATTTTCTTGACTTTCTTTTTATAACTCCATGTAAAAATCAAATTAGTTTCTACTTTAGCTAAATATTTCACCTTTTGCGGTTGGAAGACATGAAGTATTGTTGTAGTTATTTTCATTTGGGGATTAAAAGATAGATCGACCATCTCTGAATACACTTATTATACACAGTAAGGTCTTGTGTAGTCTTTCAGGTTGACATGCTAACAAAGAAGGACAAGAAAATTGGTATTGATACCTTGGGATTGGTATTCAGTATGGGTGAGAGTGAGATAGTCTTCATTCCCACTCTATCTCACCCATTTACTCCTCCATGTAGCTACGTTGAGTTGACCTGTGCATTGTGTATACCATATTGAATGGAAATCATATGTTCATGTGTCTGTTTCCCTCACCAGAATAGAGGCTCAGGATAAGAACCATTAATAATGGATACAGAGATGTATGGCTCAGATGTCCCTTTAAGAAAGGACTCACTGCAGTTAGCTACTTTAGGGTCCAGATCAGCATTTAAGTCAAGGTCACCTTTTCTCAGGGCAGCTTCCAGCCAACAACTGAGCAAAGTAGGGTGGCTGGGCTCATCCTTTTCTCTGGCAGCCCCTAGCTTATAAGCACATAATAAGGCAGTAAAATGTCCTGGAGATTTGCAAGATTCCGTTTGCAGGTGATTCTTGCTCCAAAGCTCCCATTGGGCTGCCAGGGATTTGTCACATCTGCATTGTGGTCTGACGCGTATCCTGCCTAATCCTGTTTCCATTCCTTTTCTTTCACGAGTGTTCCTTCCTATAAACTTTTGCACTCTCCAATCAAGCACACATCTGTTTCCTGGAGATTTCAACCTGTAACCAGTGGTGCCAGAAGTGGCCTGAGAAAGCAGGCAGCAAGGTGGGGTGGAGGTGCCAGTTCACTCACCCTCTGGCTGTTAATAAGGAACTAATTCCTGGTAGCAGTTGGTGTACAGACAACCCGGGAACAAGGTGGCAGGCCAACTGATAAAGCTTGTACAGGTAGCGAGCTGCAATGTGACAGTGGAAGGAAATGCATTAATCGGCGAGATGATTCAGGCATTTGACATTGTGTTGGTGGGGATGAGGCATACAGTGAGAGTGGAATTGGGTTGTTGTTTCTAAATTGCATTGAAACTCTACAGACTGATAATGAAAAGCTGAGGGCAATTAACAAATTGAAAAATTAATGTAAGAGCCAGGCATCTCTTTGGTGGCTTTCAAAGCTCTCATCTCATGTAAAGGACTCACTGACAAAGCTGAAGATCAAACCCAGAATTTGATAATTCAGACTGGCTAAACTTCAAAGACGGTTGAAAGCTCAACCAAAGTGGTCATGACTCTGGTTGGAAAAATGTGAGTCCCTGACATAAAATGAGGACATCTGGGAAGATGCCTCCATAGATTTTGACTCCTCAGGCTATTCCGAACCTTATGGATGTGAGAAGTGGCTTCCCCTCCTTATTACGAGCTGGCACACAAGAGTGTTGAGCGTGTGTTGGAGTGGCCTGCTGAAGGGGCAGCTGAAATGCCAGCTCATAGACAATACTCTGGTCCTACTTCTCCTCTCTCATCCTTACCCTATCATTATCGTTACATCACTTTCTCTAGCTAAAATAATAACTTTTTGTTTTACATGTTATGACTGTCAATATTATTTTCTACAAAGCCAACTAATGTAGTATGATTATATATTTTCTTTCATAATCTATTGTTTTTTCTGGAATTACTACCTAGCTCTTTTTTTTTTTTTTACACACACAGACACATATACTCTCTCACATACAGACCACCATGACAAATATACACTATAATGCTTACCCTAGTGTTTTTCCACAGATCTACAACCATTTACTCAAGTAACAGTATATTGGGGTAAAGGGAAGAGCCAGACATTGTGAGATCTTATTGGACACAGGGTCCAAGCTGACATTGGTATTCAGAAACACAAAGCATCAACATGGCCCCCTGAGAAGGCACATTTGGGAGGTCAGGTAATAAATGGGGTTCTGGCCAAAGTCTAGCTTACAGTGAGGGTCCATTGACATACCAGGTGGTCATTTCTCTGGTCCCCAATTATATAATAGGGATTAGCATGCTTGGCAGTTGGAGTTACCCCCACGTTGGGTCCTTAGCCTCATTCTCCTTTGAGATGGTGGCAGTACAAAGAGCTAGGGGTCTGTCTGTATGGGAATCCCACTTCTCCATTTTCAAACATTCAACCCATACCCCTATTTTTCATTATTCTTTTTCCTTGTACTCTGTGATTCCGAGCACCTCCAAGTCCTTCGAGCCTCTCAGAGCTTTGGCTTGTTTTTTAATTAGGTGCCCTGTTTGTAGGCACCTTTGACTATAGCTAAGTCAGTCACCAGGCTTTGATTTAATTTATTTCTTCCAAAAATGTGTTTAGCTCTCTCTCTCATTTGTAATCTGTTTTGTTTGTATTAGTTTCTCATTTTATATCACTTTATTTCTAATTTTTTAATGTTTTTTTTTAGTGTTTATTTATTTTTGAAAAGGAGTGTACACTCACAAGCAGGGGAGGGACAGAGGGAGAGGGAGAAAGAGAATCTCTCAGTGCAGAGCCTGATGTAGGGCTTGAACTAACAAACTGTGAGATCATGACCTGAGCCAAAATCAAGAGTCAGACATTTAACTGACTGAGCCACCCAGGCACCCCAGAACTTCTATAACTTTAAAACCCACTTATCATTTTAGCAGAGTCATGGGAGAGAACATAAACTCCCAGTTTACCATATTTAACTAAACATCCAGGCTTTTTCTTTTATAGAGCAATTACCTCTCTCAGCTTCATCGATTTATATTCTTATGCATCATTCTATTGTATTGTTTGTGAAATACACATCATTTAAAAGGCTAAGATATTTGTAATTAAATAATCTTTAAATTAAGAAGTAATATATTGCATGTGTTCTATATGCATTTTAATTTTAATTTAGTTTTTTTCATTTGCAAAACATGAAGTTGGAGGGTTAGGATTTAGCTGGTATATGAAGACCTTCACATTTGACTCAGAACTTGAAAGATGAGTAATAAACAACAACAAACATTTATTGCAAGCCTACTATGTGCCAGACACTGTGTTGAGTGCTTTATATCCACTGTAAATATTAGCTCCATTTTACAGATGTGGATATTGAAGCACAGGGAGATTATCTGATTTACCCAAGACTACTCAGCTAATAAATGATGGGGGTGAATTTGAAGGCAAATGGTTTGTCTCCAAAGCCAGTGACCTTAGTCATCATACTATGCTGCATTCTAGGGAGGAACTTTGATGACAGACTCTCACATGTGTCATTGCATAGTAATTATTTGTATACTAGTCTTTCTCTTCCACTAGACTTGTGAGCTCCTTTTGTTTTTTAATTCGAGCAGTGAGATACCCACCATAGAATAAGTGTTCAGAAAGTGCATGAAAAATGAATATTGGCTACTGATTTCAAACTTTAAGAAGAAGAGCTATTTGAGGCAAAATATAGTTTTGTGGGGATGGGAAATAAAGGGTCTTCATAATTTTATTTTAGTATTTATGCGAAAGGAAGCGGGAGAATTTTACTCTGAGCTTGTGGAGAAATTTATTTTTAACTTATGGTATTCTTAACTGGTACCTTTAAAAAAAATCATCAAAGTCTGGCCATGTATCAAGAGTGTCTTGCTATAACTAGCCATGAACTATGACCAAAAAGGACAGCTCTATATTTAAAAATCGGTAGTGGTTGATGGGATGGGTAAGAAGGAGGAAATGGAGGGAAGTAAAGTTTACAGTTCTGCAAATTACAGCTTGTGGCAGGACATGATGCTTCACCAATGGCAGCCAGAGGGCAAGTCAGCCAAAGGACGGTGACTTACACTGGTATAACTAAGGTTGTATTTTTGGTGTAATAAAAAGGCTTCCATTTGGCTTGTATTTCCTTATTAACAATTATGCCAAGTAATTTATTCCAAAGGGCAGCTGCCAGGAGAGCCCCCATCATGGGACTACAGTGACCCAACTCTAAGGTTGGGGAAAAAAAAACAAAAACAAAAAATACAACTTAAGATCAAAAGCTTCTGAGGAGAAACTGAGTTAAACATCGATATACAAGAGATTCTACCTTTATCTTTGCCATTCAGAATGATTTCTTTGTCAAAAACAAAGTTTACAGGAGACGTCAAGAAATTCTCTCTGATGTTTTGACTATCAGGTCCATGACAAACTATGAGATTGCCCTCTCTACAAACTTTTAAGAGTTAGTTATCTCATAGGGAATATGGAAATACATAGATTTTTACAAGGTATATGTTCTTGTAAAAGAAAAGTGGTCTGCATTCAGTTATTGGCTAAAAGAAGCTTAGTGGACTAATTAGTACCTTTCATTCAGGACCATGGCCTAGTGGACTAATGTAGGTATATTATATATACCTTTCATTGGGACCATGGCTATTGATTGGTCAGTCTCTTGAACTCTGGTAGCCTCTGGTAAGTGGCAATCTGACTTATAGTTAGGCCTCTGTTTTCCTTGAAAGTTGGTTCTATGTATTGCAATTGATCTAAGTCATTTTGGTCATACACAATTCCTAGTTTTTTTCTGGAAGATAACAGTAGCCATTGAAGAAGCTGAGGTAGATGAGGGTTAGTTACTCCTCTGCCTTGCTACTAGGTCATAATGAAAGCAAGTTTCAACAAATTCTGCCACATATATAGACATTTATTAGACAAACACTGATTAATAAGCAGGTCCAAAACTGTTTATGCTGTTCCCTAAGTTTAATGAAGTCTCAGCTTTCTGTCATCCTAGGTCCTTTGAAAACTACTTTGCCTGCTTAGAGGTTGACATAGCACCCCAGAGTCAGGAATCTTTTACTCTGGTGGTATTCATCAGGCCACCAGAAGTACTCATAAGCAACATCTAGACACAAGACTACTCAAACTTTGAACTCTAACTCGAAGGGTAAAGGCTGTCTTTGCTTCTTATACCCCATCTAGGCAACAGTGGAGAAAATCTCTAAAATATTTACAACTAATCCATGTATCACAAAAACTTTTTAAAAAATAATTTTATTATTTTTTTTTGAGAGAGAGACAGAAAACACACAAGTGGGGAGAGGGGCACAGGCAGAGGGAGAGAGAGAATCTTAAGCAGGTTCCATGCAGAGCCCAAAGTGGGGCTCAATGTCATGACCATGAGATCATGACCCGAGCCAAAATCAAGAGTTAACTGACTGAGCCACCCAGGAGCCCCTATTATTTTTTTTTTAAGTAATCTCTACATCCAACATAAGGCTTGAACTCAGGACCCCAAGACCAAGAATCACTTGCTCCACTGACTGAACCAGACAAGGACCCCATAAATTCTTTTAATTTCACCAATCTTTTTCCATATCTAACATTTAACATTTATCATACAAATCAACACTGTTAAACACCAGAGATTTGTTTCTGACATTCAGTGTGCTGATTAGTAGGATGTAGGTTATTGATCTCAAGATACAGAAAACAGAATGCACAATAATTGCCCCCTTTGGAATGTGGGCTGAACATCCTTGAGCTGGTACATTAAGATTCTGTAGCTTAACCTAAGAATATTTTAAAGTATATTAAAGACCAATTTCATACTGTTGTTCACTAACCATAGCAGGTGGCCTAGAGCAACTGTAAAAAGTTTGCTAGATTGAATAGGATAGTTTGAAGAGTTTATAAAAATGGGGATATGGTTATATCAACTGGTTTACTTATTCATAGGCAGTTTGGGTGTTAAGATTTGATGACTGCAACTCATTTTGCAATTTATTTTGATTTTCCAGTTTTCTTGGAACACTCTGGAAAAAAACCTTTGGTTGGCTTTAAGCCCTTATGTGCACTTACTAATGTTTTGTCATGATTCCATCAGGGAGGCCATAAGAGGCCATTCATTAGTAGACTTCATGAACAATTACTTTGAAGTGATAGTTTAAATTGTATATAAGTGATAATGGTTCATACATTTATAGGTAATGTGCTTAATTGTTCATAAAAGAGTGACATTTTTCACAGGGTTGGGGGGAGGTTGGGCAGTATCTATACACCCCTGAAAAATAGGTCCAACCATCCCTACTTTACTGTTTTCCTCTGAGTTACTTTGGGAATCCAGAGCTGGGAGCCATAAAGCTACTGATGATGCACCAACCCTGGGGACTACTACACATGCCATTTTCTGAACAGTGGCACGTGCACGAGCCATCCTGAATCTCCCACCACAACCTTAAGCTGATCCATAGAAATTACACACAGAACTCTCTCAGCAATGATAAAGAAGGGAAGGGGTTCTTATTTCTGGTTCTCAAGGCCCAGCCTGTAGTTGAGAGCAATAGAAGCAAATAAAGTAATTTAGAAATTCTTTTTTAAAAGTATAATTTATTGTCAAATTGGCTTCCATGCAACACCCAGTGCTCATCCCAACAAGTGCCCTCCTCAGTGCCCATCATCCACTTTCCCCTCTCCCCAACCCTCCATCAACCCTCAGTTTGTTCTCTGTATTTAAGACTTTCTTATGGTTTGCCTCCCTCCCTCTCTGTTTGTACCTTCCCCCCTCCTTGCCTTCCTCCCATAGTCTTCTGTTAAGTTTCTCAAGATCCACACATGAGTGAAAACATGGTATCTGTCTTTCTCTGACTGACTTATTTCACTCAGCATAATACCCTCCAGTTCCATCCATGTTGCTGCAAATGGCAGGATTTCATTTCTTCTCATTGCCAAGTAGTATTCCACTGTATATATAAACCACATCTTTATCCATTCATCAGTTGATGGACATTTAGGCTCTTTCCATAATTTGGCTGTTGTTGAAAGTGTTGCTATAAACATTGGGGTACGTGTGCCCCTATGCATTAGCACTCCTGTATCCCTTGGGTAAATTCCTAGCAGTGCTATTGCTGGGTCAGAGGGTAGATCTATTTTTAATTTTTTGAGGAACCTCCACACGGTTTTCCAGAACGGCTGCACCAGTTTGCATTCCCACCAACAGTGCAAGAGGGTTCCCATTTCTCCATATCCTCGCCAGCATCTATAGTCTCCCAATTTGTTCATTTTAGCCACTCTGACAAGCGTGAGGTGGCCTCTAAGTGTGGCTTTGATTTGTATTTCCTTGATGATGAGTGACATTGGGCATCATTTCATGTGTCTGTCGTCCATCTGGAAGTCTTCTTTGGAAAAGTGTCTATTCATGTCTTCTGACCATTTCTTCACTGGATTAGAAATTCCTTGTAAAGCTATCTTCATTTAAAATCACTTTCAAGAAATTCACAAAGCCATTAGCTATTTGCTGCCATCTCTTATTTCTGAACTCACTTTTGGTTGAAAACCTCACTCTTAGGATGAACAGCAATATCTTTTTAATTATACAGGCTCTTTGTGATAATAATCAATTCTGTTTGCCACCTCCTCGCTCTGGAACACATATTTTTCTTCCCACGTCCCTGTCCCTGGAGAAGAATGTGTGACTGAACCCATACTGATAGGTATCAGGTGTTCCCAACTGACGAATGTTTGGTTTACCGGTTTGGAAAGTACCCTTGTTTTTTGCCCCCTCACTGAAGAAAGAACATGCATTCCTGCACTTAGACTTTGATTTCTTGCAGTCTGTGGCTTACAGCAATAACATATGTGCTTGCTCAATGTCTTTATTTTGCCAAAAAACACCCACAATCTCAATGATATTTTCAACCCCTTGTATTGTGTCCTGATGTCTATTTATATTGACATCCAGACATTTTATTTTCACCGCTGGCATAGATATGACATTTTTTTGCCTAATTATTACTGTGATAGTGTAATGCAATCTCTCTCTAGACAAAACCCCTTACTGCCAGCTACAGCTTAAAACTTTAGTTTATGAAAGGCTTTTCTGATAATTGTCTTTGACTTCTAAGAAACCATCCATTTAATGACCTGGAACTTTTGAAGAGCAGGGGCCACCCATTCCTCTTTAAAGCTAAATGTTCTAACCAGCCATCAAAAGGTGTGAGTTATTATTCATGAGACCCACACACTTGATGTGTATTCTTGGGCCTGCTATTTATCGTTGTTTATTGTGGGATCATATATATTACTGTAGACCATGGAATAAAAGAAGCCCTATAATAATTTTAAAAAATATTTGTTTGCCTCTGCTTTTAGGTGGGAGCTTAGGAAATGGGTGAGGAAGACAAGCACACGGGGCTACAGTAGGGTAAAACCCAGTGATAACACACCCAGGACAATGCATCATTTGCATGTGATCCAATCTCAGTTTCCAAATGCAAGTTGGCTAATGCTCTTAAGTTGTATGAAGTACGCTGAGACTCTGGAGGGGAACATAAAATTTGATGGGGGAAACAGGCATCAATCCCAATTGAGAAGCAGAGGGCCAAAGAGTAGGGAGAGTAAGTCTGCAGTATTCTATTGGTTCAGTCTCTCAAGTTGGGTTGATAGAAGAGCTTTCAACACAGAAGGAAAATCCTGGAGTCACTTTCACAGTTCTGGAAATTCCAGCCAACATGAGACCCAGAACCATTCTCATTGGTATTTAGGCTTGTTGGAGGGTGGGGGAGGGAACTCACACTAAGGGGCTCCAAAATGCTGCAGGGATCTGGATGAATTTGGATCACACTAAGAATTCCCTAAGATAACTCCTGACTGGCAAGCTAGGTAATTGTATTAACCTCAAGGTAATGCAACTCTGTATGTTATACTATACTATATAGTAAGCCTTTTTTTGGATCTACCATAGTAATATATATATACACTAATAATATATAGTAATATATTATAGTAATATATATATATATATATATATATATATATATATATATATATATATATATAGTAAGCCTTTTTTTGGAGTCTACAATAGCCCCTTACTTTTTATTAAAATATGATTGAGGTTTCCTTAGCATGTGGAACTTAGATAAGTGTATCATGACATTAGCTCTTAAGCTGACATATATCTTTATTCCTAAAATATATGCTATCAAATATAGTTAAGATCCATTTTCAGGCAACTTTTGAAAGCAAAAGAAAACTACATTTCAGGTTTTGGCAGTGAGATATATATACATCAACATTGTGTGTGTGTGTGTGTGTGTGTGTGTGTGTGTGTGTGTGAAGTATGTATTCATCATATGTTTAAATATTCTGGCATTTTTACTGATTGAAAGCAAAGGCGTAGGTACATTTTGCTTTGCACTTAACTTACGGAATTGGGAAGCTAATATACAGAATGAAAGTGAGAAGTACACCAATAGAGTATCAGGGCCTCTGCTGGTGGGCACCCAACAAAACTGATGCCCCACTTGAGATTAAATCTGAGCATTTTAATTTTATTTTTTCTCCCATTTTCAAAGACAGAATTTGGCAGCTATTTTAGTGTATAATGAATGTGGGGCAGAAAATGCAGTGAGGCAGATCACTATTGTTTGGAGAAAAATCCCTTAAGTGGTCTCCTCACTTACGTAAGTGTGGTGTGAATAGACTCTATTGTCCTGGTGGGCAGTGTCACTTTGAAAAGATTTTCCTTGTTCTGAGAAGGGCCACTTAAGTGGCCTTACTGAGTCACTTAAGTGTAGGGTGTGCTGGATGTTATTCTGGGAGAAGAGCATAACCAGAACTCTGATGTTTTAAGTGCCTTTGAAAAGTTGTAAGGCCATCCCTGCAGAAAAAGGTGGGAACTTCCTTTTTGGCCAGGACTTCTGGGACCATGTTGTCTTCTGAGAACTGATTCTGTATGAACTGAAAAAGTTTGATCAGTGAGAGATATTTGGGATCAGAAATCTCAGGGCATGAGGGTCCTGTGATGGACAAGCTGCTGGGGAATGGTCTTTCCCTATAAGGAACTGCTGCAAAGGTCTTGATTTTCAACCAGTAGCAGTGGCCAGAGTAAAAGACAATGCCTCTTCCTGTGAATTCAGCACTGCCCTGGAGATAGCTTCTAGGGTGTGGACATCTCTTTATCTTCTTGGTGTTACCCTAGAGAATTCAATACAAGTGTTCTGAGATGAATCAGAACCCCAGATCTCTCAGCCTTTAGAACACTGCTTTCTGGAGCCAGAATTTGTGAAGCCTTAGCTCTAAGAAGCAATAGAGAAGTAAGAGTGTTAAGCACGAGAGTCCAGGTGAGTTTGGTTGAAAACCTCTCCACTCTAACACTGATCCATAGGATACTCCACGGCCCTTCGTTACCACAAGAATCAAAGACTTCCCCCAGTTCTAACTTTTGGCTATGACTCTCCAAGATGAGCGTCCGTACAGCAGTCAAAGCTCCTGTGCCACAGACCTTGGTATCACTTCAATTTGACCTTCTTTCTCAAGTCACTCCT
Source organism: Puma concolor (assembly GCF_028749965.1). NCBI lineage: Eukaryota > Metazoa > Chordata > Mammalia > Carnivora > Felidae > Puma > Puma concolor. The sequence continues at coordinate 82,487,552 of NC_141670.1, read as the reverse complement.
ATGCACTGTGGGCCTTTTGAGTGCCTAATGAAGAGGTCTACTAGCAGATGAAAGATGGATCTCTGGATTAGCAATTACTGTCATGAGGAAGCTCAGGGATTGTACTCAGAGAATAGACTAGGACAACGGGGCTGAGGATCACCCCAATTCTATATAAGGAGTAGAAGTAACATGCATTCTATTAAATAGAAAGAGCAAGAGACTAAAACATGCTGAGGTACATGCACATACCACACACACTACTTCTGGTTATATAAATCTAAGGAAAGTTAGCATTAAATACCCAAATTAAATTAAGATTGGAATAAAGAAAAGGCCAAAGAATGATATTTTTTAGGAAGCAAATCCAGAACAGAGTGAAGCTTCGAGAAGTTCAAACTCATACAAAAGATCTACGTCAACAGCAGAAAAAGACAGTTTTTCACTAGCCGAGACTTCAGGGTTTCCCTGAGTCATACTTGGCTTTCTCATTAGAAGAGGTCAGTTTAAGTTTAGGTAATGGAAAGTCTATGACCTTATTTTAACATTAGAGAATCAACCTCTTGTCAGAAAATGGTGATTCCTTTACCCATGACTCATATATTACCTAGAAGCCTCTGGTTTCCTGGAATTCTTTAAAAATTCCAATTCTTTCAGCAATAACTATTAAACACCACAATTTTGGATAACCCATTTATCCTGCAGAGGTCTGAATTAATCCTCTAAGTATTAAAATGAAGCTATTTGCCTTTTAGTTTCCTCTGCCCTAAATGGCAGTGACCCAGGTTATTTCCGAATTGCATAAAAATGTAATAATTATAATAATTTTATTTTATATATTCTTCTTTTATAAAGCTTTATATATTATTATTATTGTTATCACAGCTGCCATTCATTCAATAACTATTTATTGAATACTTACCAGGTACTATTCTAGAAAACATTGTTGATTGTCACTGAACAAGTTACTTTATTAAATATGTCTGATCCTCACAATAGTATGCAAAAGTTGGAATTATGCTTCTTATTGTTACAGAAGGGAAAATACTGAATATCAACGAGCTTAGGTAACTTGCCCAAAGTCAGACAGCTAATAAAAAGCAAGGCACTTTCTGATTATCTGATTTCAGAGCACTTTCTGTTAGAGCAGAACAAATCTTGAAAACTTTCTTTTCTCTTGTTTCTGTTAATCTATCAGAAATGTTCATTGTTACTCTATATTGGTTCCCACTGCTGGAAGCAGCTGTTCTGCTGGTCAATATCTAATTTCCTTCTATTTATTTCATAGGTAGGGAAACTCCTCCCTTACTCTAGGAAAGTTTCAGGGAAAGCAATTCAACATTCAGTGTGAGAACACAGAATAGAGAACTGGGGAGGGTTAAATAAGGGAGTTTGGGAAACTAAGAAGTTTTGGAATCAGATGCTCCTAGCAAATATTCACTAATATCTTTGAAATAAATTCAAATAGAATTTATTACTAGAATATCAGCTTGTTCTATTGCCAAATGCCATTCATTCCAGAACATATTTTGAAGCCAAATATGAATAGTTTTAGACACACCATTTAAGGTTTCTCACAGATCTACTCCATTTAGCACAATAATCAAGACTTGACCATAAGTAGATAAATGTGCACAGCACCTTGTCACTCGCTGGTGTGCTAGAAATTTAGGCAAATGGTGTTTTTGGTTTGTGTTGTTTCCTTTGTTTTTTTTTTTTTTTTTTTTTAAGTTTTATTTATTTTTGAGAGAGAGAGAGAGAGCCAGAGCACAAATGGGGAGGGGCAGAGAGAGAGACACACAGAATATGAAGCAGGCTCCAGGCTCTGAGCCACGAGCATGGATCCCAATGCTGGGCTCAAACCCATAAATCATGACCTGAGCTGAAGTTGGGCGTTCAACAGACTGAGCCACCCAGGTGCTCATGGTTTGTGTTATTTTCAAGTATTGGAAATCTGGAACTCAACAAATATATTTACAAATGGCTTGAATTCTTTGTTGAGGCAGTAAAAATATTTGATTGGCCATGGGGTCATAATTGTAGGAGTGTGTCATGATATAAAGGGTAGCAGAATGTGCCCTCCAAAATATGTCACTTTAGTATAAGGGTTATTTTGAGCTAAAAGCAGTTAAGAAACATACATACATATACATATATATATATATGTATGTATATATATGTATATACATATGTACATGTAAATATATATGTACATATGTACATGTACATATATATATGTATGTGTATATATATATATATATATATATATATATATATATATATACGTATATATATAAAAGATCTCTGCCTTCCCTCTATTTACCCAAAAGTAAGACATAAATTTATAAATGTATCCCCTTTGCCCTCTCTATTAGGAAGAACAGAAGTTAATCACACAGAAACAATTCTAGATCTTTATCAGCCCAGAGATAGCACCAGAGGAAGCTACATAAATTTTCCTAACCAGCCCTTTTATTAGTTAACCCATTTAGTTCACCTTACAGTTTGCCATTCTAGAAACAAAGTTGTTTTCCTTTGTCTTGTCAGTCCTCTAAAAACTTATTGTTCTTTTGTTAAGATGCTATATAAGCCTAAGTTCTAACCACCAATACTCATCACCAAATATCCCTATGTGTATGTATGACGCACAGGTTAATAAACTTCTGTTTTTCTCTTGTTGATCTGCCTTTTGTCCATCTACTTTACAGGGCCCCAGGCAGAGAACCTATGAGGAATAGGAAAATACTTTTTTCCTCCCCAATAGCCATGAATGTCATGTAGCATGTGTGCAAAAGTAGAAAACGGCTTTTGACTCCCTTCTTTGGCTGTGTTTTAGTTACAAGATTTGATTCTGGCTCTTGATGGGAAATGGGTGCTCTGAAGTAAACTCGGCTCAAGAAAGTCACTGTTGGGTCCAGAAGGACATTCTTCCCAGAAGACATGGTTATCAGCCCTCTTCCAGATTCAAGGTCATAAAACCTGTGCAGGACACTCACATAGTAACTTCAAATATTCACTATAATATTCATGTTCAGGCCAAGCAAAAATATAATAGAGGCTTTCTTGCCCGTTGTTATTTGTAAAATAATCAGACCTTTGGCATGTAAGACCCACTTTTTCTGGATTACATCTTCCATTCAAGTTATATTTGGGTAGTATTTTTTATCTATCTGACACAGAAATTATACTCTCACTATTATCCTAATTTGCAAAGATATAGATTGAAGAGGACTAAACCAAAGAGGAGTGAAGGTATTCAGTGCAATTTGGCTGAGAACTATATAAATTTGTGGGGGCTGAGCTCATCCAAACCTACCAAACTGTGTTTTATTTATGTTAGTATTTATAGCATTTATTACAGGATTTAGAATATAGTAGTCATTCACCAATGTTGTTAAATATTAAAATATTGATAGCAACAGTGGTATGGATGCCTTCCTTCTCCCAGAGGCTCTCGCTTGCTAACATCTGCACATCTGGCTGATGCAGGCAAACATGGACCTCACCTGTGGGATTATCCTGAGGGTTTCCCTGGTTGTCGTGGGCATATCTGGACTTGCTCAGGAAAACCTACATTCTCCTCTTTAGATTCTGCTCAAGTTTTCTCTCCTTCTCCCTCTCTACTCTTTTCTTTTGTTGGTTGAAATTTTGAGAACTTGTTTAGATACTTGTGCCTGGGGCTAAGTAAGACTATTTTCTGTATGAAAGAGTTAATATCACCCTTGAGTTTTGCGTGGGTGCTATGTGAAAGGGAGGGCTATTCAGGTTTTGAACCCATATCCCTAGAGGTCATCTCACCTCCTTGTCTGATAAGTTATTTTTCTGTAGAGAGTCAAATGTAGAGTCTTTACCATTTTCTTTGAGGATTCAATCAGGGGAAGCAGGGTGACTAAGATTTCCACTTTTTGTCTTTCTGCCAAAGATAAGTCAATAGATACTTCTTGATGCATAATTGACTCACTGATCACCACAGAGCCAAGTAAGAGGGTCTGCCATTTATTTCCTAGGGCCATTTACTTTTGGTGCTCAATACAAAGATTCTGCTTTGGGGCTTGCAAAGATATTTCTTCAGGTATTTGCTGTCTATTCAATGAGGCCTTCCTGGAACACATTATTTAATGTCACCACCTTCTCTCCCAAGGTTCTTGATCACCCTATAGTCACAGTGACTAGAATAGTTGTTCAACACTATTTATGGTGGGAGAAAGGAAGGAAGGAAGGGAAGTAGGTAGAGAGGAAGAGAGAAAGGAGGGAGGGAACAAAGAAGGAATCTGGGTAGGGGAGCTCAGGGCAGGGAGCTGATAGCCCTAGAGAGGCACTAATGGAAGAGAGGATTGTTGTTTTGGCGTCCTCCAATGATTGAGTCTATGTTAAAAAGAGTCATTGATAGACATATGCTTAAGAACCCAGAAGTTTTTAGGACAAATCAGAATTTAGAAACAGTCACAGAAATTGCTATTATACATACATGCTCAAACACACACTTAAATCTTTGTATGACATATATTTTTGTGTCCTTTCATATATGTCATTTCATGGAAAGGTAAGGAATGTATTATATATTTATGTAAAGAACTGTATTTGCTAGAACGTGATTTGATGAGGTCATGACTGCAGCTTCAATTGTCAGATAGGTCAATTATGTTAATCTTGTCTAATGGCCCGGGGGGTACCCCTAAGTCCAGCCATTGCCTCAAAATGCTTTTAATTAATTGTTTAGCACGAAGGTGATGGGGCAAATGTAAGAGTGTGGGAATGTAGATGGATCTATGCAAATCCATTACAACTCCTGGAACAACAGCTCAAAATTCCTGACCCACTTTCTGAGGTCAAGAAATCAGTAGAATTTCACTCCCAAAGGCTAGTGTGTCATGCCCAACTTTTTTTCCCCACATTTAGAAATACAAGTTGCTTTTCAACATAACTTGCTGAATGCAGAACACAATTCAGAATAAATGACAAAAATCTTTAACATCTTTCAGATAAAGGATAAAACTTCTGACTATCAGATCCTTTTCTTCCAATGTTGAGAGGCAGATACACAAGTTCATGAAAATAATACCCACTAGGAACTGTCTTGCATACTGTTGCTTAAAAGCTAATGACCTTAGGATACTCAGGGCTTATTTTTTCTTATTGATATTAGTTACTTAGTTTATAAACTTTTTGATAATTTGATAATTTAAATAATTTTGTAAGGTATAGAACTAGCCTCGTAAGATGCCAAAAATGAATCAAATGCAGACATTGCTTCCAAAGACCTTATGGACCAACAGGAGAGACAAAATGATAATGCCTTGTCAACATCCTATTTTGCCACATTATTTATTATGGGATCAAAAGCAGTAAAGACAGTCGTAAGTGATTCTGTCTTTGCTTTTTCACTTGACCTGCACAAATAAGCTGCTAGTTCTTTCAGGAAACAACAAGTGGAAGCATGCCCATGCAAACTATCTTAAGTTTCCCCAATCCAATTCAAACACTCCTGTGTGACACCCTCAAAAGGCTAAAATCTGCCACAATTGCACTCCAGCTGAAGCTGTGAAGCTCACGAAAACAGCAAAATGAGGCACTGCAAGAAGGAATTCCAACACTTCATCTCAATCTGAGTTTTCTCAACTCAAGATAAACTTTCCATACCTGCCGTGAAGAAGAGAAGTGGACAGCTATGCTGGAACAAGCTGGATCTCCTGCAGAGTTTTTATCAGATTATCAGCGGGGAGAGCTGGTGGGAGAAGAGGTGAAAAAAAAAAAAAAGGTGGAGTTGATTTTATTTTTGAGCACTCTCAGAAGTTATTCTCTTAGAAAGGGACATAGCTAAACAGAGAGACACAGACTCTCGATTGGGGTTCTCCAGATGACTTCTGCAAGCATCATGGAGATCTCTATCCCCTTGGTTTGGACAAATGCTTCTTCCAGAAGTGTGGAGTTGGGTGCTACAGCTGCTTCCAAGCACTTATTGGAGGTTGAGCACTGGTGAGTGTGGCAAGGATTCCAGGAGTCAGGATAGCGTGCACTCTGGTAGCTCTGGCACCAACACATACACACACGCGTGCGCACACACACACACACAGACACACACACACACACACACACACACACGTGGAGATAGTCTTCAAGGCCAGTAAAACTCATCAGGAGATCCAGACCCCTCTGAACCTCATAGTCCTGGAGGACTGCCTATCAGGAAGGAGGGGAGGTGGGGAGATACAGCAGACACTCCTTGTGGAGCAGGCAGCCATCTCCTTATATCTTTGTATTTGGTTTTCATCTTCAGCCCCCTTGACCTTTTCTTGGCATGTGTTCTTCCAGGTCCAAGTGACCAGCTTACGAAGACAATTATTTCTCTCAGGCCTTCTGGAAAGAAAGCTCTCTTCCCATTTTAACCCCTAAACTTTCTTTGTTCTTGATGTTTTTGCTGTGGCTTAATGCGGTAGGAAGTTCTTGGCATTGTTGTAGTGTCTTCTGTTTAATTTAAATATTATTTTGCTTTTCATATGACCTGAAAGTCCTATAACAAATTGATATCAGTGGGGTGCCTGGGTAGCTCAGTCAGTGAAGTGTCCGACTTCGGCTCAGGTCATGACCTCATAGTTTGCAAGTTTGAGCCCTGAGTCAGGCTTTGTGCTGACAGCTCAGAGCCTGGAGCCTGCTTTGGATTCTGTGTCTGCTCTCTATGCCCCTCCCTGATCATGCTCTCTCTCTCTTTCTCTCTCTCTCAAAAATAAATAAACATTAAAAAATTTTGTTTTAAGTGTCTTAGAAGAAACAAATAAAGTGAACATGAATGTGATTCGGAAAAATAATTTCCAATATACTTCTTGCCAGGTGAGTTAGCTTGGCAGATTATAGTGTTTAGATTTTTCTGAAGATAATAATCTTTCCTTTTGTCTGCACATGTATGTGCATATGTATACCCTCCCAACCTTTTCCTCTTCAACCCAAGACATGAATATCTAAATTTTTTCAAATTCTTGAAACTAGTTCAGTTCAACAGAATTTATTGTCAAGAATGGTAGATACAAAGAAGACAAGATATATCATTACCATCACTCATCCTTTGAAATTCATTCCTGGTCCTCCTATGTTTGCTAAATACCACCTAGTGCTTCACACTTCCACATGCCTGCTTCTATGATTCCCCTTTGCTAAGAATACCTTTCCTGCCCATGCACCTGCTGAACCTCTCTCTATACCCTGTTCTGAAGGGCTCTGCAGGCAGGAAACAGCCTTCCTCCATAAAGCCTATACGATAGGCTGGCAAGTATGGCACATGGTGCTTTGCCATTGCCATCTTGTGCACTGAGAAAAGCCCACCATAAAAACTACACAATATTAAGACACAGCAACATTTCATCGCCTTCAGAGCTTTGTTCTTGCTTGGCCAGACCTGTTTCCCTTGCTCAAAGGGAAACAGGGAGAAGTACCTTTACAATTCCCTACTGAGTAGTATTCAATAAAAATATGTATTTAGTGCCTCACGGTCATCATCAATAATTAACTAAGCTACTTTTGGGTGTTGGTATTTTATCTTATGCCTGTCTTGGCTGAATCACTGATTAGGAGTGGAGAGACAAGTACGTTTGGCTGTAAAGTTGGGTAAGTAGATATGACCCCCACTAAGACACGACATTCCTGAGAAAAACTTTATGCATATTACATTCTACAGATATGTGAAATCCAGATACGAATTTTTTCATTGTAGTACAAACACATAATATAAAATTTATTATTTTAACTATTTCTAAGTGCACAGCTCAGTAAGTATACTCACATTGTTGTGCAACCAGTATCCAAAACCTTTTCGTCTTATGAAACTGAAACTTCATACCTACTAAACAACAACTCCCCATTTCCCCTCCCCCAGCCCCTGGCAACCACCATTGTACTTTCTATTTCTATGAATTTGACTACTTTAGATATTTCATATACTAGAATCACACAGTATTTGTGTTTTTCTTACTAGCTTACTTCACTTAGCATAATGTCCTCAAAGTTCATCCATGTGGTAGCATGTGTCAGAATTTCCTTCCTTTTTAAGGCTGAATAATGTTCCATGGTATATATAGACCACATTTTGTTAATCCATTCCTCTGTTAATGAACACTTGGGTTGTTTCACTTACTACCTATTGTGAATAGTGCTGCTTATAAACATAGGTGTGCAAATATCTCTTTCAGATCCTGTTTTCAATTGTTTAGGCTATACACACACACACACACACACACACACACACACACACACACACTCAGTAGTGAACTTGCTGGATCATAGGGTGGTTCTATTTTTAATTTTTTGAGGAACCACCATACTATTTTCCACAGTGACCTGCATCATTTTATATTCCTAGCGTGCATTAGAGTTCCAGTTTGTCCACCCCCTTGCAGTACTTAATGTTTTCTGGTTTTTTGATAGCAGCTATCTTAATGGGTGAAGGGGATATATCATTGTGATTTTGATTTGCATTTCCCTAATGACTAATGATGTTAAGCATCTTTTCAAATACTTGCTGGCCATTCATATGTCATCGTTGGAGAAATGCACGTTTATTTCTTTTTATTTTTTTTAATGTTTATTTTTGAGAGAGAGAGAGAGAGAGAGAGAGAGAGAGAGAGAGAGAGAGAGAGACTGTGCATGTGTGGAGAGGGGCAGAGGGAAAGGGTGACAGAGGATCCAAAGTGGGCTCTGTGCTAACAGCAGCAAGCCCACTGTATGGCTCGAACTCATGAACTGCAAGAGCAGGATGCTTAACCTTAATTGACTGAGCCACCCAGGTACCCATCTTTGCCCATTTTTAAATTTGGTTACTTGTTTATTGCTATTGTTGAGTTATAGTTCTTTATATATTCTGGATACCAACCCCTTATTAGATGTATGATTTGGAAATATTTTCTCCCATGACATCATTTGCTTTTTCACTCTGTTGATTAGGTCAAATATTAAATTTGAATACACTCGCAATAAGGGAATAGCAAGGTGTAGGATTTTAAATTTCCTGAATATTACAGAAGACAGATTCATTCCTTATACAAATAAGTCTGTTTCTGAATTTCCTAAAAACTATGCAACATTGAGATTAGGAGACTAGATGTCAGGGTTTGGAAATTGTCAACATATGTAAAGCACAGTGCGTGTTTCCCCATAAAGAGCATGGTTTTGCCCGATAAAAGAGAAGTGGTATGTAAACGATGTAAGATAAACAAGCAGATGCAGATCCTCAGGCAGGTGGGCATCTAAAATAATGAAGGGAATGCAGAACCACCACATAAGTACTGTTGTAGAAGAATTGGGATTCTAGTCTGGAAATCTAAGGCAGGAAGAGGGGGCCCTAATCAACTCAAACAAAATCATGAACGAGGCACCTGGCTGGCTCAGTTGGCTGAGCATCCAACTCTTGATCTCAGCTCAGGTCATAATCTCACAGTTTGTGGGAGCTAGCCCTACGTGGGGCTCTGTGCTGACAGCACTAGAGCCTGCTTGAGATTCTCTCTCTCCTCTCTCTCTGCCCCTTCCCCTGCTCATGTATGCATGCACGTGCTCTCTCACTCTCTCAAAATAAATAAGCTTTAGGGGCGCCTGGGTGGCGCAGTCGGTTAAGCGTCCGACTTCAGCCAGGTCACGATCTTGCGGTCCGGGAGTTCAAGCCCCGTGTCAGGCTCTGGGCTGATGGCTCAGAGCCTGGAGCCTGTTTCCGATTCTGTGTCTCCCTCTCTCTCTGCTCCTCCCCCGCTCATGCTCTGTCTCTCTCTGTCCCAAAAATAAATAAACGTTGAAAAAAAAATTAAAAAAATAAATAAATAAGCTTTAAATAAAAACAAAATCATGAAGAATACAGGCAAGAGAATAGCAGCACTATAACCTGGCTGAAGATAAAATCTGATCAAGTAATTCATGCTTACAGATCACAGTAAGGTAATCAGAAGTATTTAGAGTACAGTCCCATTAAGATGGATAGTGGAACAATAGGCTTGGGATGATTGTTTTGTGGCTTTCATGAAATGAATGGCAACAAAAAATCATAGAGAAAAGAAACAACAAAAATTATTTTGTATTTTAAAACCTTAGCCCATAAAATGAAACTTTAGTAGAAAATTCAAAACCTAAAAGCATAGGAAACTGGACTCCTTCTTGACCCTTGATTGCCAGGCCCAGCACATTGCCCATTGGCAAGGAATTCTGCCCAGAATACTCCATGCTTCCAGCTGGAGAGTTAGTCTGGAGCCTCAGGTGACCCACACTATACAACAGGAAGATGGAAAGCTCAGAATATTCTAACCCTGTTTGCCACTCCCTAAGTCAACAGCAGGTACCAGAGCAAACAGAGACATCAGATATTGATTTTGGAAACTTATCCCAGAAAAGTGACTTGGGCCAAAGGGACCTTAACAACAAGGAAGGCAGTAACCTGTCAGAGGACTGCTGATTGTCCGTCCAGCCAGCAGCTCGAATCAGGGATACCTGAGAAAAGAGACTTCCAAACTGGCAAAACCAAGACCAGAGAGCCTGGTGCACCATGAACTTAATTATTAATGAGCAGAGCCTAAGGCACAAGCAGAACCTGACTTAGATGCTTATTAATCTTTATACTAATAAAAAAATCCAGCTTAAGCAAATAGAATGGAGTACCTACCACAGGCTGTGCTGTGTGGGAGAATCAAGGAAGTATGGCCCATCTAACTTTCCACTGTGAAACATTCCTAGAAACACATATAAAAATAGATCATTATAGCAGAATGTACTTTCCTATAGAGATGAGATTGTCATTTGGAGTTGACTACATGATCCAGAAATAGATTATAAGGCAAAACTCTGTATATAAATTTCTATTCTTTTAAAAATAATAAAAGTGGAGTGCCTGGGTGGCTCAGTCAGTTAAGTGTCTGACTTCGGCTCAGGTCACGATCTCACTTCTCGTGGGTTCAAGCCTCGCATCAGGTTCGGTGCTGACAGCTCGCAGCTTGGAGCCTGGAGCCTGCTTCAGATTCTGTCTCTGTCTCTCTGCCCCTCCCCTGCTGAACCTCTGTCTCTCTCTCATTCTCTCTCACATATAAATAAAAACATTAAAAACTTATTTAAAAAAGTAATAAAAGTGTGCTACAAGTTCCTATATAGTGCACTTTACACACTGATTAAATAGAAGGCCAATGAACTATAAACTATAAAGTACATTAAAAATACAAATCTGTCATTTAAAAGCTTTATTTTTACTGAGGGTTGATGGGGGGTGGGAGGGAGGAGAGGGTGGGTGATGGGTATTGAAGAGGGCATCTTTTGGGATGAGCACTGGGTGTTGTATGGAAACCAATTTGACAATAAATTTCAAAAAAAAAATAAAAAATAAATAAAAGATTTATTTTTTAAATGTGCTGCTATAATATAACACCTACTGCATTTATTGAGCCCTCACTAAGTGTTACCACATGCTAAGAGCTTTACCTGAATTATGTTATTTAATCCTCTCAATAAATGTATGAGGAAACCGAGGCTTAAAATGATAACATCATTCATCCAAGAACAATTATTGAACAAGTGACTGTACCAGGATGTGAACCTGAGATGCCTAATTCTAGAGCTGGTGTTCTCAATGCCATGCCATGCAACCTAGAACAGTAAAATTCAAGCATTTCACACATGGCATTTGAGAGCAAGACAAGGCATCACATAGCATTTAGCCTGATTCCTTCAGTTACAGATAACGAGCATAAGATCAAGAGAAGTAAAATTACTTTTTTTTCGTGACAGAGCCAAGGCCAGAATTCTGTTGATTTCTAGATCCAAATTCTTTCCACTTTATCCAGTGACTCAAGGCAGTCTTTCCTCCCTTTAGTCGAGCATTCTGAGGACATGGTATGATTTCCATGTACAAAATGAATACTCCACTTGCCTGAAGAACTACCAGCCATGATTGGTTACCTATAAGTTACGTGTTACCTCAAACTTAGTGGTTTAAAACAACAAACACAATTAAAAAAAAAACTTTTAAATGTTTATTTTTGAGAGAGAAAGAGACAGATCATGAGTGGGGGAAGGGCAGAGAGAGAGAGACAGAATCTGAAAAGGCTTCAGGCTTTAAGCTGTTAGCACAGAGCCCAACAGGGGACTTGGACTCAGAAACTGCGAGATCGTGACCTGAGCCAAAGTCGGACACTCAACTGACTGAGCGCCCCAAGAAACACAATTTTTGTGGATGCAAGTTCAAGAGTTGGACCTGGGTTGACCTGGCTCAGGGTGTCCCATTTACTTGAAGTCAGGTTATTGGTGGGGGCTGCAGGCATCTCAAGGCTTGAGTGGGCCTGAAGGATTCATCTCCAAGATGGTGTACCCTCTGACTGTTGACAGGAGACCTCAGTTTCTTGCTCTGTGGGCCTCTCCATTGGCTGCTTGGGTGACATAGTGCTCAAGAGGAGGAGAGTTTGTTCAACATCTTGAAACAGGAGGAGTATCAATGAATTTGTGGACAAATTTTAAAGCCCTACCTAGCAGACTCTTCCTCTTCCTCCTCCTCCTCCTCCTCCTCCTTTTTCTCCACCACTACCTTCTATTTTTTTTTTTTTCTAACAGAGTCTTTGTTTTGTCTGGTGTCCCTCTCTCTTCCCATGAGACTCAGATAAATCCTGAGTAGCTTGAATCAACTGTAGCAATCACATTCCTCTCAGCAATGACTGGTTTTTAAAGGGACATATGACCCAATTTTAGCAAATACACATTAGGAAAGGTCTTTTAGAGGCTTTATGAGAAAGATTTCCTCACTCTTAGAAAAAGGCATGCAGGAGATGTTATCTTCCATCATGGGAGCTTTTCATGCCTTGATGGGACACCTGGGATTGCTGTCACAATCTTGCAGCCATTAAGAAAGCTAGTCTGAGGGGCGCCTGGGTGGCTTGGTCGGTTAAGCGTCTGACTTCGGCTCAGGTCATGATCTCACAGTCCATGAGTTCGAGCCCCGTGTCGGGCTCTGTGCTGACAGCTCAGAGCCTGGAGCCGGTTTCAGATTCTGTGCCTCCCTCTCTCTCTGCTCCTCCCCTGTTCATGCTCTGTCTCTCTCTGTCTCAAAAATAAATAAACGTTAAAAAAAAATTAGAAAAAAAAAAGAAAGCTAGTCTGAGGACAAAGGTAATATGCTCAGAGGATGGTGGATAGAAAAAGCGAGGAGAACCTAGGTCTCGATAATGTTGTCAGGTCCTTGCATTGCCAACCCTGGAGAATATTCCCAACCTCGTTACTTCTTGTTACATGTGCTAAGATGGTTATTTATTGTCTAAGCCATTTTGAATTGTGTTTTCTGTATTTTCAGTCAAAGGCTATGCTACCTGATATCCTGTAGCAGACTTAATTCCTCCCCCAGAATGTAGAGTTAGTGCTTTCCTTGGCATAATCCCAGGCCAGGGCCACAAAGCATTTAGTAATCCAGAATCTACAATGAGTAACACACACTCACAAGGACTTTCCTTAAAACAAGGGGCACAAGGGGCAAAAGAAGCTTCTCTCCCTTTAGTCAGGACAACACCTCCCCCTGACACTTTTCAATTATTTTCCAATCATCTTTGGTAACTTAGAGTTTGGGTCAAGGGAAGGGTAAAAGCTTGACCTACTTGTATTCCTCTGTTCACTCTACATCTATCACCGAAACTCTCCTTTCCTCTCCTTTCCCCTCTAACTAGTTAATCTTACTTCCTTTTCAAGGTTTTCAAGTCACATCTTGTTCAAGAAATCTGAGAGCCCTGCAGTTCAACTCACTTTGATCTGTAATTCCTCTGGAGTCATAGTAACACATTTGCTAACCACCTGGAGAAAACTCCTGGGTTATGTATTCCATATTACTTTTTCTCTTATTTATTTCGTGCCTTCTCTAGGACATTCTAAACTTCCCCAAGGTCAGAGATTCTATTTCATTCTTTAGAGATTCACATGGTGCCTACCTGCATATGGTGGGTGTTTATAACTAAGTCTCAATATGTTGATGTAAGAGATAAGTAAAAATATGGGGATAGAAAGAAGAGAGAAAGAAGAAAACCTAGGAATGGAATCTTGATTTTGGCCTTAGAATTTACAAAGTAGTGGTCTGGGTGCGGTGTGATTTGGATGGCTTAGGACTGCAAACACAATCGTGTTCTTTTCTTCATCATTCCTGCACCTGAGAATCAGACAGGAAGGATGGGGAAGCTGAACTGGTTCGTGGATGTAGATCTGTGGGCTATCGGACTGAGCCCATGCTCTACAGTTTTCTGTAGTTCTTTGTACTCTTGACTATGGCCTGCTTCACACAAATGTGCTTTCTGCCTGGCCCCTGTAAGTACCCATGTTTCCAACTACTGCTTCTCAGGGTACACAACAACAGCAAAAGCAGTGGGCTCCACTATAATTTTTGTCAAGGAACTTTAAAGCAGGTTCCAAATGGACCTGATGAATTCTCATAATAGAACACAGGTAATTTCCAGGGGCAGTAAGGCCTCCGCTGGCACTTCCTCCAGCCCTAGAGTCATGCCGTTTACCCCATGGGCCCTGCCAGACGCCACACTGCTGTCTAGAGTAATGTCAATTTACCTTCAGGGCTGTAGCCAGAGCTGTAAACTCCACATTTGCGGTCAATGTATTTTCAGAAGGCCTAGGAAGGGACACATCTCAACAGAAGTATGTTTAGTGTGCCAGGGGATGCCTTTCTAAAAGTTTTCCTTTGTGACCTAGATTTTCAACTTAAACCATCAGATATACAGAACACAGGAAGATGCTTACAATTCAATCGCATGTCTTGGGATTATTTCCTTATATGCAAAGAAAAGGTAGATGGAAATTAATTAATTAAAACATAGGATCACAGTTCTTTCTGGACAACTGTTGATAGTGACGCATCTAAAAACCAAAAATCTCAAAGAGTCAGAATTTTTTCTTTGTTCCTTCATTTTTCTAATCTTTACCCTCCTTTTTGTCTGTTTTTACTTTGTACTTTTCTTCAACTGCAAGATACTTCCTCTGCCCCCTTGTTTCATCAGTGACAATACTTTCCACTAGTGACCTCGGTAATGAGGAGATGTCTGAACGAGTAACACGCCCCTTGGTTTAGCTTTCCACTTCAGGCAGGCACCTGAACTCTCTTTAGAAACACATATACATCTCCTTAAAAGCACATACATTTTCTGATGTTTCTTCAGAACATTGCATCAAGACCATTGCTTTCTTTATCTTTCCTCATGAACCCTCAAATTCTCCCAAATAGCTTCCATGGTGAGTCTTAGGGCCTTACTGTCTCCCACGGCCAGCCCTGTTTATTTACGGTAGTAGTTCTGGCTCGGGATGTGCTTCAGCTCACAGCTAAGAACACACTGAATATTTTTGCCCTGCAACTTTGGTTTTATTCACGTACAAACAGAAACACTGACTCACTGGTAAATGGGCCCTGCTGCAGGGTTGAGAGGACGTTCCCTGCAGCCACCTCTCTGATCCCCAGAGGAATGGGGTCCCATTGTGGCTAATGTCTCCCACTGCCTGATCATAATCTTGACTGGCCCTCCTCCCAGGCTAAAAGAAATTACCTTTCTTTTGAAAAGTGTGGATGGAAACCCATTGATAACTGAACTCTGCATCTGAATTCAAAACCAGCCATTATTTTCAAAAGTAACGGTTGTTGCTTCCTAGCTTTTAGCAGGGACACAGGTTTTAGTGTGCATTGGAATCATGTGAGGGTGCTCAGTACGACGCAGATTCCTGTGCTCTGACTCAGACATTTGACACAGACTGGGAAAGTGAGTCTCAGGAATTTGTATTCTCAATAAGCACCCCCAGGTAATCACCATGAAGGGAATCTAATAGACTAGCCTGTGAAACATGACCTTACAAAATTTATTTTTTCTGGTTCTAATAACAGGAAAGACGTACTTATTTTAATTACTGTTCATTTCATTCATCCAATAAACTATGTCAGCATTGTGCTCTGTGTTGAATGCCATTTTCACATACATACAAAATACTCTTTTCTTTTTTCTTTTTCCTTTTTTTTTTTTTTTGAGAGAGAGGGAGAGAGAGAGAGAGAGAGAGAGAGGGAAACGGGCAGAGGATAGAGGGAGAATACCAAGCAGGCTCTGCACTGTCAGTGCAGGGCTTGATCTCGTGATCCATGAGATCATGACCTGAGCCAAAATCAAGACTTGTGTGCTTAACTGACTGAGCCACCCAGGTGCCCCTAAAATGCTTATTCTTGAGACTCTTAAAAACTGAGAACAAACTGAGGGTTGATGGGGGGTGGGAGGCAGGGGAGGGTGGGTGATGGGTATTGAGGAGGGCACCTTTTGGGATGAGCACTGGGTGTTGTATGGAAACCAATTTGACAATAAATTTCATATATTGAAATTAATTAATTAATTAAAAGTTCCAATTTAAATAAATAAATAAATAAAAATAAAAATAAAATGCTTATTCTTTAATTTCCATTCAGTCCATCTCCATTACAGGCATTAGAACTTCAGTAAAAGGATATCTGTGGGCATATATACATACTTATATTTATGTATTAATGCATTAATGTAGAAATGTATCATCTTGGAAAATATTAGAAGCCAGTTGTCTCTGTATAATGTTTGCACACACCAACAAGGGAAGGAAGTTAACATGCATAAAGCAATCAGAGCAGTGCCAGGTAACTAGCAAATGCTAGTGAGTTATGTATTATCAGCATTATCATCATCGTCATTAGCATTACAATGATTTGCTTATACCTTAATATACTTTTTTTGTTTGTTTTTTAAGTAGGCTTCGTGCCCAGCGTGGAGACCAACGTAGGGCTTGAACTCACAACCTACTTATGAGTATGATGGAACCAGTTCCTTTCTTTTGTGGGAACATGAGGAGAACCAGGCTTATTTGCTCACTTTGACCACCGCCCTGCACCTACCTAGTCAGGGATCGGGGTCAGTTATAACTTTGTGGATCTGCTGAGCTCTGGCTCCAACATCGGCTATGTGTACCGATTACACACACGGTGCATTCAATTTATTGAGTGCATTCAATTTATCCTTTTGAATGTATGCCTACATATACATCTAGAAACACATATAATATACACATGTGTATAGAACACTGCCTGAACTAAAAGACAAAACTCTCCTTTTCCCTGGCAGACCTGGGACCACTGTGCAATTCATGTCTCATTTTCAGCCCTTGACCTATTGACTTCTCTGTGGTGTTGCCTGGTGGACCCTCAGACCTCAGGACATCACTCCTGCTCCCCTCTCTCCTCCTTCCCACCCTTGTAGATTGGAGCAGAGTAGAGCAATGGGGGCGGGGGGAGGGAACACTTTTACATTAACAAATGGAAAATACCTGGGACCACTCCTACTTGTGCCTGACAGGAATGGAAGGACAGAAGAAGTGCAGTAGAAGAGTAAACAACAGGACTCCTGGGCGTCAGAGACAAACTGCTCCAACTCCTCAACTCAACCGAGTGCCAGCTTGTTTACTGAGGAGTTATTCCACTGGAAGAATTAAGGCAGAAGGCCAGCCAGGACAATAACCAAGGCTTTCAGGTCTTCAAATTAGACATAGTTTTGTACTGAATTTTGTTTCCTGAAAGAAGAGTTGCCTTACCAAATTAGAATGTTTAAATTTTTTGGTTGGTTGTTCATTTAAGGGCAAATATTTTTACCATTATCTTGAAAGCAGCATTTAATTCTACTAGAGAATAGGACCAGAAACCATTCTCTCATTCATGGTGTATCATTCACTGTCTTTTTTTTTTAAGTTTTTATTTAAATTCCAGTTAGTTCACATACAGTGTAATATTAGATTCAGGTCTACAATATAGTGATTCAACACTTCCATACATCACCTGGTGCTCATCACAAGTGCATTCCTTAATCCCTATCATCTATTTCACCAATCCCCCCACTCACCTCCCCTCCAGTAACCATCAGTTTGTTCTCTGTAGTTAAGAGTGTGTTTCTTGGTTTGCCCCTCTCTCTTTTTTTCCCCTTTGCTTTTGTTTGTTTGTTTGTTTCTTAAATTCCACATATGAGTGAAATCATATGGTATTTGTCTTTCTCTGGCTGCCTTATTTTGTTTAGCATAGTACTCTAGCTCCATCTCTGTCATTGCAAATGGTAAGATTTCATTATTTTTGATGGCCGAGTAATATTGCATTGTGTGTATATATATATATATATATATATATATATATACACCACATCTTTATCCATTCATCAGCCAACCTGGGCTATTTTCATAACTTGGCTATTACAGATAATGCTGCTGTAAACATCAGAGTACATGTATACCTTTGAATTAGTATTTTTGTATTCTTTGAGTAAATATCTAGTAGTGTGATTGCTGGGTCATAGGGTAGTTCTATTTTTAACTTTTTGAGGAACCTGCATACTGTTCTCCAGAGTGGTTGCACCAATTTTCACTGCCACCAACACTGTAAGAGAGTTCCCTTTTCTCTGCATTCTCGCCAACACCTATTGTTTCTTCTGTTGTTGATTTTGGCCATTCTGACAGGTGTGAGGTGGTTTTGGTTTGTATTTCCCTGATGATGAGTGATGTTGAGCATCTTTTCATGTGTTTGTTGGCCATCTATATGTCTTCTCTGGAAAAAGTCTATTCATGTCTTCTGCCCATTTTTAATTGGATTATTCATTTTTGGGGAGTTGAATTTTGCTGATTGTTTCCTTCACTGTGCAGAAGCTTTTTATTTTGAGGTAGTCTCAATCGTTTATTTTTGCTTCTGTTTCCGTTGCCTCAAGAGATATATCTAGTGAGAAGTTGTTACAGCCAAGGTCAAAGAAGTTACTGCCTGTATTCTCTTCAAGGATTTTTATGGTTTCAGATCTCATATTTAGGACTTACATCCATTTTAAATTTATTTTTGTGTATGGTATAAGAAAGTGATCCAGTTTCATTCTTTTGCATTCTGCTGTCCGGTTTTCCCAACACAATTTGTTGAAGAGACTGTCTTTTTCCCATTGGATATTCTTTCCTGCTTTGTCAAAGATTAATTGACCATATAATTGTGGATTCATTTTTGGATTTTCTATTCTGTGCCGTTGATCTATGTGTCTATTTTTGTGCTGGTACCCTATTGTTTTGGTTACTACAGCTTTGTAATATAACTTGAAGTTTGGAATTGTGATGCTTCCAGTTTTGTTTTTCTTTTTCAAGATTTCTTTGGCTATATGGGATCTTTTGTGGTTCCATGTAAATTTTAGGATTGTTTGTTCTAGTTCTGTAAAAAAAATGCTGTTGGCCTGGAGTCTGTTTCCGATTCTGTGTCTCCCTCTCTCTGACCCTCCCCCATTCATGCTCTGTCTCCCTCTGTCTCAAAAATAAATAAAGGTTAAAAAAAAAATTAAAAAAAAAAAAAAGGGGCGCCTGGGTGGCGCAGTCGGTTAAGCGTCCGACTTCAGCCAGGTCACGATCTCGCGGTCCGTGAGTTCGAGCCCCGCGTCGGGCTCTGGGCTGATGGCTCAGAGCCTGGAGCCTGTTTCCGATTCTGTGTCTCCCTCTCTCTGACCCTCCCCCATTCATGCTCTGTCTCCCTCTGTCTCAAAAATAAATAAAGGCTAAAAAAAAAAAAATTAAAAAAAAAATGCTGTTGGTATTTTGATAGGGATTTCATTAAATGTGTAGATTGCTTTGAAAATATTTGTTCTTCCATAGAGTGTATTATGCCAAGCGAAATAAGGCAGTCAGAGAAAGACAAATACCATATGATTTCACTCATATGTGGAACTTAAGAAACACAACAGATGAACATAAAGGAAAGGAAGGAAAAATAAGACAAAAACAGAGAGGGAGACAAATCATAAGAGACTCTTAAATACAGAGAACAAACTGAGGGTTTCTGAAGGGGTGTTGGTGGGGGGATGGGCTATATAGGTGATGGGTATTAAGGAGGGCACTTGTTGGGATGAGCACTGGGTGTTGTATGTAAGTGATGAATCACTGGGTTCTACTCCTAAAACCAATACTACACTGTATGTTAACTAACTTGAGTTTAAATAAACATATTAAAAAATATATTTGCCCTTCCAATCCATGAGCACAGAATGTCTTTCCACTTCTGTGTGTCATCTTCAATTTCTTTAATTAGCAGCTTCATTTGTTGTTCTTCTAGCTCCTTTAGGTGTAAGGTTAAGTTGTTTATTTGAGATTGTTCTTGTGTATTGAGATAGGCCTTAATTGCTATATATTTTCCTTTTAGGATTGCTTTTGCTGCATTCCAAAGATTTTGGACCATTGTATTTTCATTTCTTCTTTTATTTCCTGGTTGACCCATTCATTGTTTAGTATGAAGTTCTTTCACCTCCTCCTCATCTTTGTGTTCTTTCCATATTTTTTCTTGTGGTTGACTTCTAGTTTCATAGTGTTGTGGTGAGAAAAGGTCCATGTTATGGTTTCAATCTTCTTGTATTTGCTGAGGCCTGTTTTGTGGCCTAATATGTAATCTCTTCTGGAGAATAGTGCATGTGCACTTGAAATGAATGTTTATTCTTCTGATTTAGGATGGAAGATTCTGAATACATGTTAAGTCCATGGTCCAATGTGTCATTCAAAGCCATTGTTTCCTTGTTGATTTTCTGTTTAGATGATCTGTCCATTAATGTATACACTCATTATCTTTTGTGAAGGGTAAGAGTCAGTATTTTATTTATTTATCTATTTATTTTAAAGTTTGTTTGTTTGTTTATAGCAATCTCCACACCCAATGTGGGGCTTGAATTCACAACTCTGAGATCAAGAGGTGCATGTTCCTCCAACTAAGCCAGCCAGGTACCCCAAGGATCAGTATTTTAAAGAGAAGAGGTTTCACAAATAGATAAAGGAGATGAGAAGATGTGGTCTGTATATACAATGGAATGTTACACAGCTGCAAAAATGAATGAAATCTTGCCATTTGTGACAACATGGAAGGGACCTTAGAGGCTGTTATACTAAAAAAAAAATGTCAGACAGAGAAAGACAAATACCATATGATTTTGCTTCTATGTGGGAACTAAAAAATGAAACAAAGGAACAAACAAAACAGCAGAAATAGACCCATAAATACAGAAAACAAACTGATGGTTGCTGGAGGGGGGGTGGGGCGTGGGCAAAATGGATGAAGGGGTGTGGGATGTACAGGCTTCCAGTTATGGAATGAATAATTCATGGGAATGAAAGACACAGTGTAAAAAATATAGTCAACGATATTGTAATAATGTGGTATAGTGACAGATGGTACCTGCACTTGTGGTGAGCATGGCATAATGTATAGAGTCATCAATCACTATGTTGTACACTTGAAGTAATGGAATACTATGTACCAATTACACTTCAACAACAAATAATTTAAAAAATAAAAACAAAAAAAGAGCAGAGATTTCATAACATTGAAGGCTTCTGTAAAGTAGTGTTAAAACTGCCGAGCCAAATATTGCATAATAAAACAATAAACAGTAAAACAATCTTCCTCTATAAAACGATCTTCCTCTAACATTTCACATTCATGGGGATGGTGTGCATGTGGATGGAACTGAAGAGGGAAGGGCAGGGCAGTGGTGAGAGAGAGTTGAAGGGCCAGGAGATCTGAGGCTGAAAATACACAATGCAAGAAGCCAGAGGTCAAAGCCAATGCTGGCAGAACTGCAGAATTCCGGGTTGAAAGGCAGACCTCAGAATGCTTGGAGTTTCTGTTCAGACATGCTTCTTCCCTCCTTTCTGTCCCTTCCCTCCATCCTAGCCAGCAATTAGATCCTTCAAACCATTTATAATTAGGAAAGCTCAAGAAATTTCTCTAGTTTCTGGTTTGAATCAGGTTAGAAATAATAGAAAATAAAGAAAAGAAGAATTCCAGAATGTAGAGCTCTCAAACTGTTGAATAAAATCAAGACATGCAGGATGAGGACGCTTAGCTCTCACACAGAGATTTTCATCTTCAAAGGACACAGTAAACATGAACTAATTAAGTTTCACTGCAGTGCTGTAAAGAAGATATGTAAATATTATTATCTTCATCTTATGGCTGGAGGAACTGAGAATGAGGGAAAGTCACCAGCCCTCTGAGGCCAGAAAGGAGATTGGAGAGATGGCCTCCATGGGCTTTGTTGGGTGTAGTTGGTCTGGCCTTGTCTCCAGCTTTTTCCTCTGTCAGCTGGACGTTACAAGTTAGCTTGACACCCTTAGGAACTCACAGTTTAACAGCACTGGCAGACTCTCAAGTGTATCTGCTCCTCATAGGGGAGGCAGAAGCATTTATGCAGCACGTGAGCAAAGAGGCTTGGGAATGAGACACATCGGTTAGAATCCCTGCTCTCCCCTCTGCTCTGTGACCTTGGCTGACTCAGTTTCCTCATCAGTTACATGATGAACCATTGCAACTTCCTTCCCTTCCATATTCCAGCTGCTCCCCAAAGATTTCCAGGACCCCACCTCCTCCATTCCCTTTCTTTGCTCACCTGGAGCCCATTAACTGAAAGAGAGATGACAACGATTAGAGACTGGTTCCCACACTGGGCCTGTGCACTAGAAGTAGTTAGGGAGCTTGTGAAACACACCAGTGAGTGGGCCCCATCTCTGGAGATTCTGATCCAGTAGAGCCCTATAGCACCCTTAGATACTAAGCACCCTGAACTCCAGGGCTAAGGAATGACTAAGGTTTTCTGCCCTGTGCTGTCCTCACTTCTCACCCCTACCCCTAATCACTCCTTCAGACAGTCCTCATGCCATCCTAGCTTGGTACTATTTGGGGTCTGATTTTCTCCTGAAATGTAAATGGCCACATCAAAGTGAGTCTCGTCATCTCTGAAGCCTGAGGTATTTCTGCCGTGGCATTCAGTGCTGCCCTGGGAACCCACCACCACCCATAACATCTCTATGGCACATGAATTCTGTTTCAAACATCTGATTTATAAATGATCCTTCGGAAGATAAATCCATTCACCATGGCAGAAACCCTCAAAAGTGCAAAAGCAGATTTATTGCAACTTTGAGGTTGTCATTTGGGATTTTTGACTCCTTATTTTATTAAAATTGATTGGTTTGGCTAGTCTCTGGCCAGTTGTGTTTCTTTACTGATAGCAAGTGATGCAACAATCTCAGCTGAATTCAATAACCCTATAGTGAAGCACATCCTTATTTGCTAGCTACTTAGAAAAATGAACAGGACGTAATCTTCCCCAAAGGAATTCTCCATCAATTCCATTCACAATGACCAGTGAAAGGCTTCCCTCCCCTTTCAATCTCTCCCTCTCTTAGTCACAAAGAACCTCTTGTCTTCCCACTGCTTTTTTACTGTCATCCTTGCTGCTTTTGTAGTACATTCCATCTGAATCCCTCTAAACCAGAGGCCAGTCTTTCCAAATCAGTGTGCCTCATTTCTAATCCCTATTCTCTTGGATAACACTGACTGGAGAGTGGAGGGAAGCAGAGTGATGTTAACAATCTTGAGGGGAAAGAGGATGGAGTAGAGAACAGGGGAATTGCTTTTGCAAGGGGAAGGCTCCTATGTCCCGTGTAAAGGACTTGTATGCCCTTGAAAATCAACCCTGACTTCTTTATTTGTTCATATTATTGTTTGTTTGTTTCATTTAGCAAATTTTTTGAGCAAGTGTTAAATGTTGGGCACTATGACAGGCACTGGGGAAACAAGAATGAATGAGACAGTGCCTGTCCTTGGGGTGCTCCCAGCCTAGAGGAAGACAGAGAAACCACAAACCAAAACGTGACCTTATAAGCACACTGAAAAAGTGTTTATGCATTGGAACACAGAGAAGGGAACAGGTAAGGGAAAGGAGGTAGAGAAGCGATAGTGGGTAAGATGTCACCCTGAGCAGGGACTTGAAAGCTAGCTTCATTACAGATGGAAAAGTATATAAAGCAGAGGGAAAACATGAGCAATGACCCTGAAGTGTGACAATGCATGGATCTCTGACACCTGTCCTAAACCATTAGCTCATCCAAGAGAGGGAAGAAGCAGAGTCATGAGAATATACTCATGTTTAAATTTCTTTCCCCAAACGTTCATGTTTTCAAAATGATTTTCATTATCACATTGAAATTTCAGAAAAGTAATTGTAGTAATTCCATTTAAGGTCCTGCTTTAGAAACAATTATTAAGTGGTTAGGTAATTAAATCATCAATAATTTGTTACAACTCTCCACCTTTCGTGAAGTATTTGTTATTTTGTTGGCTATTCCTTAAGCTTTCCTTCGAGGCTAGTAATATCATTGGTATCTTGTAGATGAGGAAACAGGCATGAAAAGTTTTAGAGACTTTTCTAAGTTTACAAAACAAGTATTGTATAAGAATCAAGCTAGAATTAGCTGACAATATATTCCGTTTAAGTTTACAGAAATCCGTCTGAGTAAGCAGTAAATTAAGAAATAGAAAGTCAGATTTTTGTTTTATGACTACCATAATCTTACTGAAGACAATCCCTTAACTTTCTTAAACCTTATTTTTGTCCTTTGTAAAATGAGGTTAATAATACCTGCCCTTAATCCTCTTTTCACAGAACTTGAAAAGATAAACAAAATAGCATCAATGTGATACTTTGCATGCAGAAACAAAGCACAAAATAAATGTAAGATACTTTGTTATCCCTAGCAATGTGATGATACATCTGGTCAGAGCCTCAAAAGAATACCATGGCTGCCTTAAGAGAAAATAGAGGAAGATGTGGCTTCAAATGTAAATAACAAGATGTGGGAAATAATTTTAATTTAATTTTAGTTTAAAAGAACAGCTGACTTTGTCTATTAAAAAAAGGAGAAATAAAAAAATTAAGCACAGAATCATCATATGATCCAGCAATTCCACATCTGGGTATGTAACCAAACGAAGTGAAAGAAAGGGCTCAAACCATATTTGTACAGTAACATTCATAGCATCACTAGCCACACAACAGCCAAAACATGGAAACAACCCAAGTGTCCAGCGACAGAGCATTGGGTGAATAAAATGGACATACACACTACAGAATATTAGTTGGCATTAAAAATGGAAATTCTGGGGGTGCCTGGGTGGCTCAATCGGTTAAGGGTCTGACTTCGGCTCAGGTCATGATCTTGCGGTTTGTGACTTAAAGCCCCGCCCGCATTGGGCTCTGTGCTGACAGCTCAGAGCCTGGAGCCTGCTTCTGATACTGTGTCTCCCTATCTCTCTGCTCCTCCCCTGTTCACACTCTGTCTCTGTCTCTCTCTGTCTCTCTTTCAAAAATAAATAAACATTAAAAGAAATTAAAAAAAAAAACAAAACAGAGAAATTCTGACACCTGCTACAACATGGATGAATCTTGAAAACATTATGTTAAGTGAAACAAGCCAGTCATGAGAGGACAAATATTGTGTGATTCCACTAATGTAACATACCTAGAGTAGTCCAATTTATAGGCACAGAAGACAGGTCGGTGCTTGCCAAGGGTTCAGGGAGGGAGAGATGAGAAGTCAGCGTTTAATAGGTTACAAAGTTTCAATCAGGGGTGATGAAAAAGTCCTGGAGATATTTGCAGAACAATGTGGATATGCTATATGTCATATCACTGCACATTGAAAAATTATTAAAGGATACATCTTATGTTTTGCATATTTTACCACAATAAAACCCACAACTATCCACCCCCCTCCAAAAAACAGAAAGAAAAAAAAAAAAGGAGGAAGAAAAGCTTGCAGTGAATTTGGAGCCCAGGGATCTACATTGGGTTCAGTACAATTTCTGTGAGCTTTACCAACACGGGCCAACTTCTCTTCAATTTCATTCCTATTACATAAAGATAATAACACCTTCTCTACACATAGCAAGGCTTAAATGTAAACATTTTATAAACTCCAAATTATACAAAATGTAACACACTGCATACTTCCTCACCATACGTTTTGGAAGTGAGCAATTTTGGAGGCAAAGAAACCAAGGCCCAAAGAAGGCTGGGAGGGCAGAGGCAGAGCCCACACTCAGGGTGCCTCTGTTGCTTCCAGCACGGCCTGTTGCCTGACCTTGTTTGCTACTCAGGTTCTCAAGAAAGCAAAACAAAGTCAAGCCATCCCCAAGCAAGGTAATGGCGCTCACTCCCTCACTGGTCCTTATTACACACGTTCTTCTGTTTGGTGTGCCAGGAACTTAATGACAGAAAACCGAGAAGAACAAACATTTAGTGGGGACACTTGGAAATGACTGGATCTTCTTTTATTTCATAAATTACATCTTTCATCCATCCTAGTGCACCTACCTTGGTTCACTTAATTTCTC
Organism: Puma concolor; assembly: GCF_028749965.1. Lineage (NCBI taxonomy): Eukaryota > Metazoa > Chordata > Mammalia > Carnivora > Felidae > Puma > Puma concolor. The sequence continues at coordinate 82,461,364 of NC_141670.1, read as the reverse complement.
ATCCTGAAGAATGTTCTCACTGTCTTGGCTCCTAAGGGAAAAAGGTTTCCTCTGGGAAAAGATGTGAAGCCGTCTCAGTGCCGAGGCTGGGAGGAGAGCGGGGGGGGTACGTGTGACCTATCTCCTCTCGCTCTGTGGCTAGGACGGTCTCCTGTCATCCAGCCAAGGGGCTGAGAGACTTCTGTGCAGCTCCACACCTGCGCGGACCTTCTTATCCCCCAGGCAACCAAGCCAAGTCATGTTTAATGTTCCGACTCCAGGAGCAGCTTTTAATTTCGAAGGAGCGGGTGTGGGGCAGGGAGACGCTTGGCGGAGCTGAAAGACACCATTGTGTGCGTGTGATGTTCTGCTCGTGAACAACTGTAACGGGAGCTGCTAAAAATCTTACAGATCGAGAGTCACTTTTTCAAAAAAAGTGTTTTCAAACCGAGCCTGAGTCCATTATGTAAGATCTCCGACTGGACCCACAGTAAGGATTTAACTCGTTTTTCCTAGGGTCGAGTTTGCATGGGTGAGGGCCCCCGTCCGTCTGCTCAGAGACCTTGGTGATAGAAGGCCCAGCCGGGAGAGCCAGCCAAACCCACTGGAAGCTGGGCCTGCCACAAATGGAGCCAGGGGCTGGATTATTCCTGTTGGAATTTTCTTTTTCTGAAAGACTGGAATGTAGTAGGGATAAGAAGTCCTGGAGGAGATACATCACCCAGAACCTATGTCACTGCTAAACATGAATCATTGTTTTCGTCATCTTGGTGGCAAAATTGTCACTGGAGATAGGGGCAGTGGGAATACACTAGACACTTACCAGCCGATACTGCCAACCAAAAACCAGTTCAACAACGATAGCTTGCTCTTTTATTGAAATAGCAGCAGCCCTGGATGTTTATTTTTGCTTGTAGTCTGTGTGGGGTGGGCATGTGGAGCTCAGGAGTAAACGTGGCATTAAACTTTGATCCCTGTGGGCCTAATAAATGCATTGTGCAGTATTAAGGGCAGCCTGCACAGTGTTATACCGGGATTTAACCAAAGAATTCAAGACCTTAAAAAGTGCAGTTTCTCCTTCTTTTAACATCTGTGATTCAGACACCTCACCTAAAGGAATCTGAGTAAGTAATATTTCAAAAGACTGTTTACATAGTTGGATAGACAGCAATGTGGTAAGTCAAAGTTTGAAAATGTATTCTATCAATGTAGTCAACTAAAATACTACCATCCTGAAACCTATTAATCCTTACCTAGTCTGGTTTCAACTTCCATTTTACCTCATCAATGTTGTAAATTCACTTTGAATCAGATTTAATTTTCTACTAAAATTTTATTAAAATCAAAATTTTATTAAATTGTTAAAAATTAATTGTTAAAATTTTTATTAAAATTGTTCGATGTGGCTCACGTTGAATTCACCAGCAGAGACCACACATTTTTGTACTACATGAAAATAAAAACTACAAGTTTTCAAAATTAGTGGGATGCAACGAAGGCAACGATTAGAGGGACATTTATGGTGTTGAATGAATATGTTTAGAAGAGCAATCTAAAACTGATAATCTAAGCTTCCTACTTAGGCAACTAGTGAAAGAAGAACAATTTAAGCTTAAAGCAAGCAGAAGAAAAATAATGGAAATTAAAGAGGGAATCAACGAAATAAAAAAACAAACAAACATGGGGTGCCTGGGTGGCGCAGTCGGTTAAGCGTCCGACTTCAGCCAGGTCACGATCTCGCGGTCTGTGAGTTCGAGCCCCGCGTCAGGCTCTGGGCTGATGGCTCGGAGCCTGGAGCCTGTTTCCGATTCTGTGTCTCCCTCTCTCTCTGCCCCTCCCCCATTCATGCTCTGTCTCTCTCTGTCCCCAAAATAAATAAACGTTGGAAAACAAACAAACAAACAAACAGGAAATTAATAGAGAAACCAAAAGCTATTTCTTTGAAAAGATAAATAAAACACAAAATTCCAGCAAGGCTAACTGAAAACAAAACAGAAAAGACAGGTTAATAATAGCAGAATGAGGGGCGCCTGGGTGGCGCAGTCGGTTAAGCGACTGACTTCAGCCAGGTCACGATCTCGCGGTCCCTGAGTTTGAGCCCCGCGTCAGGCTCTGGGCTGATGGCTCAGAGCCTGGAGCCTGTTTCCGATTCTGTGTCTCCCTCTCTCTCTGCCCCTCCCCCGTTCATGCTCTGTCTCTCTCTGTCCCAAAAATAAATAAAAGTTAAAAAAAAATTTTTTTAATTAAAATAATAATAATAGAATGAAAGAAGAGTCATCACTACTGATCCTATGGATATTAAGATGATAATTAAGGAATATTATCAACAACTCTATGTTTATAAATTTGATCACTTAGATGAAATGTACTAATTCCTTGAAAGAGATCAACTACCAAAATCAACACAAGGAGAAATAGATAATCTGAATGGCTTATTAGTCAATGTTGTCCAGAGAAAAAGAACCAATAGGGTGAGTATATGTATATAATTTATGCATGTATATAATATGTGCATATCTATCATTTCTATATCTGCATGTAAAGAAATTTATTATAAGGCATTGACTTACATGATTATGAAGACAAACAAGTCCAAAATCTATAGAATGGGCCACCAGGCTGGGGACCAAGGAGAGTTAATGCTGTAGTTCCTGTCCTAAGGCCTTCTGCTGTAGAAGCAGGAAAAGCCAGTGTTGCAGATAAGGCCTAAGGGCATTCTACTGGAGAATTCTTCTCCTCTGGGGGAGGTTGGTCTTTTTGTTGTATTTAAACCCTTCAACTGATTGGATAAAGCCCACTCACATTATGCAAGGCAGTCTGCTTTACTCAAAGCACGTAAATTTATTATTTTTAATTACAATTTTAGTTATTATTTATTATTTTAATAATTTACTGTCAAGTTGGCTAACATACAAGCACACAGATTTAAATGTTAATTTCATTTACAAACGCCAGAATAATGTTTGACTAAAATATCTGAGCACCCCATTGCCCAGTTAAAGTGACACACAAAATTAGCCATCAGAGTCTATAATTGCTGCAGAAATTGAAATAACTAAAAATCTTGAAAAATAAGAAAGCATCAGTCCCAGATAGTTTCACTAGTGAACTCTTCTAAACATTTAGGAAAGAAATAATACCAATTCTCTACAATCATTCCAAAAAACGTAAATGAAGGGAACATTTCCTAAGTCATTCTATGAAGCCACCCTCATCCTAATACCAAAGGAGTAAACACGTTACAAGAAGGGAAATCAGAGACCAATATCTCTCATGAACATAGATGCAAAAAATCTCAGCAAAATGTTAGCAAATCATATCCAACAATAAGAACTGACCAAAAAACCTCTGAAGCTATAAAGAATTACAACAGGTTTATCCAGTAAGTTTGCAGGATACCAAATTAATATACAAAAGTCAATTGCTTTCCTATATGCCAGCAACAAAATTCAAAACAAATTGGAATTTAAAATTAAAAAATACAGGGGCTAATGGGTGGCTCAGTCGGTTAAGCGTCTGACTTCAGCTCAGGTCACGATCTCGTGGTATGTGAGTTCGAGCCCCGCATCGGGCTCTGTGCTTTACAGCTCAGAGCCTGGAGCCTGCTTCCAATTCTGTGTCTCCCTCTTTCCTGCCCCTCTCCAACTCATACTCTGTCTCTGTCTCTGTCTCTGCCTCTCTAAAAAATAAACATTAAAAAAATTAAAAATAAATAAAGTTTAAAAAGACACTACCATTTATATTAGCACACCAAAAATGAAACATGCAGATATAAATCTAACAACAAAATATGGCTAGAATCTATATGAAGAAAACTACAAAGCTTTTGTGAGAAAAATTAAAGATCTAAACAAATGGAGAGATATTCCATACTTGCCAAGAGGAAGACTCAATATTGTTGAGATGTCTGTTCTTCCCAACTTCATCCATACATTTAATGCAATCCAATCAAAATATAAGCAAATTATTTTGTGTCTATTGACAGATTGATTATCCAACTTTAAGACTTACTAAAGCTAAGGTAGTCAGGGAAGTATGGCAAAAGCAAAAGAATGAGAACATCCATCGATGGAACGTGACACAGAACCTAGAAATATATGCACACAGATGTAGTCAACTGCCAAAGCAAAGGAGGAAAGGCAATTCCGTGGAGAAAGGATAGTCTTTTCAACAAATGGTGATGAAATAACTGGACATTCCCATTCAAAAATAAATAATCTTGCCATTTGCAATGAAGTGGTTGGAGCTAGAATATATTTTGCTAAGCTAAATAAGGCAGCCAGAGAAAGACAAATACCACATGCTTTCACTCTGGAACTTAAGAAACAAAACATGTGGACATATGGGAAAGAGGAAAAAAGAGAGAGGGAAATAAGCCACAAGAGACTCTTAATGATAGAAAGCAAACTGAGGGGTGATGGAGGGAGGTGGGTGGGGGATGGGCTAGATGGGTGATGGTATTGAGGGCCCTTATTGTGATGAGCACTGGGTGTTGTAGGTAAGTGATGAATCACTGAATTCTGCTTCTGAAACCAATTATGCACTGTATGTTAACTAACTAGAATTTAAATAAAAACTTGGAAAATAAAGAAATAAATAATCTAAATAGAGAAGTTATACCTTCCACAAAAATCAATTTAAAATGGAGCATACACATAAAGGTAAATCACAAAACATACAAAGCTTCTAAAGGATAAAACAGAAGAAAATCTTGGTGAACTTGGGTTTAGCAATGTGCTTTTAAATTTAAAATTTTTTTTAAATGTTTATTTATTTTTGAGACAGAGAGAGACAGAGCATGAACGGGGGAGGGGCAGAGAGAGAGGGAGACACAGAATCGGAAGCAGGCTCCAGGCTCCGAGCCATTAGCCCAGAGCCCGACGCGGGGCTCAAACTCACGGACCGCAAGATCGTGACTTGAGCTGAAGTCGGATGCTTAACCGACTGAGCCACCCAGGTGCCCTAGCAATGTGCTTTTAGATATAACACTGAAAGCCCAAAACATGAAAGAGAAAATTAACAAGCTGGACTTCATTAAAATTAGAATCTTCTGCTCTATGATGAATGCTGTTACAAGAATGAAGACACAGGCCACAGACTGGGAGAAAATATTTGCAAAAGGCATATCTGATAAAGGACAGATACCCAAAATATACAAAGAAGTCTAAAAACCCAACAATAAGGAAGTAAAAATATGAACAGACACCTCACCAAAAAGGATATACAAAAAACAAACAAACCTATGAAAAGATACTCAACATCATGTCATTAGGGAGCTGGAAATTCAAACAACAATGGCATACCATTACACACCTATTAGAATGACTAAAATCCCCCAAACTGGCCATACAGAAACTCTCACTCGTTGCCAGCGGCAGTACAAAATATTGCAGCCACTTTGGAAGGCAATTTGGCAATTTCTTATGAAACTAAACACAGTTTTGCCGTTCGACCCAGCAACTGCACCCTAGGTATTTACCCAAGTGAGTTGAAAACTTATGTCCACCCAAAAACCTGCACATAGATAGATCTTTATAAGCAGCTTTACTCATAAATACCCAAAGTAAAGACACGGAGGAATCTCAAATCCATAGCGTTTAGTGAAAGAAGCCAAACTAAAAAGGTTGCCTGCTGTATGACTCCAGCTATATGACGTTCTGAAAAAGGCAAAACTTTAGAGACAGTAAAAAGATCATGGCTGCCAGAGGTTTGAGGGGAGGAGGGGAGGGATGAATAAGTGAAATAGGGTGGTAAAACAATTCTGTATGATACTGTAATGGATATATGACAGGATGCATCTGTCAAAACCTATAGAACTGTCCAAATAAAGCTTAACTTTATGTTAAACCCAACGGTAGGCTTACTTCAAAAATCACTTAGGAGGTTGGGGTGGCCAGCAAAGAATGCAGACTGAGACTCAAGCAGTATCACAAATGTATGAAACAGCCTCACTGCAGAGGGGTTGAGGAAAAGGTGCTGACCCAGGTAACTTAGAAATGAACGGAGTCTATTAAGGAAAGTCAAAAGACACTGCACAGAAACACTGTACTCTGGCTGATAAAGTAGCTTTCTGTGGGGTATAGGTTAACAATGTTGATACTGCTATCCATATACACTGAAATTGAACAATTAAATAACTTGATGGCAAATGGTGGTAACCAGGTTTCTCACGGTTGAGTGGGAGTTTACAGATATGCAAGAGAGATTATAATGATCCATATGGTGAATTAAAGTTAGAGACATCAATAAGAACATAAGTTTAGGGGTGCCTGGGTGGCTCAGTCGGTTGAGCATCTGACTTTGGCTCAGGTCTTGATCTCGCGGTTTGTGAGTTCAAGCCCCATATCAGGCTCTCTGCTATTAGCGCGGAGCCCCCTTTGGACCCTCTGTCCCCCTCTCTCTTTGCCCCCTCTTACTCATTCTCTCTCTCTCTCTCTCAAAATACATAAGTAAACTTAAAAAAAAAAGAACTTGTTTAACTTAATATAGATTCAGATGGTTGCACATAGAAATATTTATAGACAGGTTTATATACATGGATTAACACACACAGATATATTCCTTTGCTCTGTCAGCTGAGAAGACCTAAAAGAAACAACACCCCAGTAACAGTGAACACACATAGCACCCAGATCTTGGTTTCTAATACCATTCTCCAATAAAAGGAGCCAGGACTAATTGGTGAAATGGCTAACTCTAGGCCTGTGGCAAGAGATAGATGAGCCTGGAGGGTCTTGTCGTTAGAGAAAGAAAGGAAGTGCTCAAAAACAAACAAATACCAATGATGGACGTATGTCAGAGTGACACGATCACCAACTGAAAGGGCTCCCAACAGCTAAAGCTAGAACAAGTTAAGCAACCAGATAAATAAAGTAGTAATTGGATTATAACTCAAAGCATAAAATTGATACCCGTAAGTCCGTGGTGATAGAAAAATGATTGAATAAATTAATAATTGGGGGAGAAGAGACAAATCTCCTCTGCAAAAGAATTCCAAATAAATTTGGTAAATACTCCACCCTAAGAGAGGGACAGCATGACTCCCCACTTCTTTGAATTGTTTTTTTTTAATGTTTAATTATTGAGAGACAGAGACAGAGCATGAGCATGGGAAGGGCAGAGAGAGAGGGAGACAGAGAATCTGAAGCAGGCTCCAAGCTCCGAGCTGCCAGCACAGAGCTGGACGCAGGGCTGGAACTCACAAACTGTGAGATCATGACCTGAGCCAAAGTCGGATGCTTAACTGACTGAGCTACCCAGGCACCCTGACTCCCCACTTCTGTAGCGTGGGATGCACATACTGACTCCTTTCCGAGAGTGTAGCACGGAGTGGAGAATAAAAAAGGGAACTTTAAAGTGGAGAAACCTAACAAACATTAAGTAAGCTAGGTGATCAAGCTTGATGTTAACAGTTATAAACCATGTAGATAGTATGATGTGATAAAAAGGCATTTTACTTTTGTGATCTTCCTCTCCAAAACCTATAACCTGTCTAATTCTGAGAAAAACATTAGATAAATTCCAGTAGAAAGGCATCCTGCAATATTCCTGACCAGTACGCTTCAAAGCTGTCAAGGCCATAAGAAACAAGGAAAGGCTGAGAAAGTCATAGCAAAAGGAACCTTAGGAGACATGACAACTAAATGTAATGTGGAATCCTGGATGGGATCCTAGAACAGGAAAAGGACAGTAGGCCAAAGACTAAGGAAATCTGAGTAAACTACAGACTTCAGTTAATAACAATGTATTGATATTGCTTCATTAATGGCAATAAACATTCCAAGCGAACGTCAGATGATAATAATAAAGGAAACTGGGTGCAGGTGGTGGGGTAATATGGGAACTCTGTCCTATCTCCTCAATTTTCCTATACATCTAAAACTGTTCTGAAAAAGAAAATCTATTAATTAAAAGAAAGTTGAAAATTAAACTGCTGTTTTTTAGTGTCAGTTCCTATCTCTTTCTTTCTCTCTCTTTCTCTTTTTTTTTTTTTTTTTTTGAGAGAAAGAGGGAGAGAGAGAGAGAGACGGTGCAAGTGCGCAAGGGGCAGAGAGAGAGAATCCCAGGAGGGGCAGAGGGAGAGGAAGAGAGAGAGAGAGAGAGAGAGAGAGAGAGAGAGAGAGAGAGAGAGAGAGAGAGAGAGAGAGAGAGAGAGAAGCAGGGCTCACCTGAAGTGGGGCTCGGGTTTTACCCAAAGTGGTGCTCCATGCTCAACCTCTGTGGGGCTCCAACTCACGGACTGTGAGATCAGGACCTGAGCCAAAGTCAGATCCTTAATGACTGAGCCACCCAGGTGCCCTCCCTTTCTTTAATAGCAGAATTTACTCACTATCACTAAAGGCAGGAGAATTACCCCTTAATGCCCTACATGCTGGCCTTCATTAAATATGAGAGATCAGCTGATGCCATCTCTAATAATAGTAAGGGGAAGTCAGAACCTATGGCCACAAATGAAAAATTCTACATTTGGGCTTAGGAGAAGGGAATATGGGATTTCTAATATCCCAGGACTCTAAGATTTATAACAACTATAACTAAGAAAGTTAAAACCCCATTACACAAACTTCAAATGTGACATTCCCAAGATGCTCAGTCTTCATTATTGTGCAGAAATGAAGACAATGAAAAATACTTTCAGTTCAGTTTGCAAGTGTACAAAGAATACTACACTTGAATAAGCTCCATCAAATACACTAAATTTTGCCTTGTTTGACCAGTATCTATTTTCCAGACTTTTTAGTTTGATGTGATTTTGCATAACTTGGAATCCTCTGGGATTTCTAGGAATACATTGTTCCTTTGTGCAAAGGTGGCAACGAAGTCCATGAGATTTGTAAATTTGTTTCAGGCTGTTGCCTCTGGTCTTTGTAAGATGGAACACTAAAAGAGAAAAAAACAAAACCAAACAAAAAACCTGGAATCCTTACACTCTTTGCAAAACTTCTGCATTTGTTAGTGAAGGGACGCTAGCAGTCACTTTCATGCCTACATTTTACAGATGTACAAACAAAGTCTTACAAAGTACACCATTTAGCTCCATCTCAGAGCTAAGTAGGAGTATAATCATAATCCTTGATGCAGGGTCACTATTTCGGACCCCCAATCCAAGGGTTCTTTTCCATTACCATACTGTCTCCTCCACCTGTGTTTAGGATAGGTATTTAATTAACTTATGCTGCTTTCCCTGTGCTGACACTCACAAGCCAGAATCTACATGGCACCACTGATAGTGGAAAAATGTCCTCATGGTTTCAACTCATGCAGTGCAAGCTGCCTTTGAGATAATTCCATTTCCAAAGGGAACAATTAAACAAGGTAGTCATTATCAGGAGTAATGACACCCTACTTCTTAGAGAAATGTTATTATTAAGCAGAAGATGGAAATTTACCCATGATTCAATTTCTCAACATGCCACCAATGTTAGAAAGACTGTAACTACAGCAGAGATGCAATAAAATAGAGAAATAAGTTTCCACTTCTTTCAAAGAGAAAAGCTTTACGGCTGTAAAATCTGTGGAAGAATGTTTTTTCAGCAAAACTCAAAAAGACTCTGCATTCAAGATTCTGTATGGCCTATAGCATGAAGTCCAAAATCCTAATGTGGTGTGTTGGATAATCCTTGTTTGGCCTCCAGAACCACTTTGCATCCTTTTTCACTCTGCTCTGTACCTTGGCAGTCTGATTTCCACAATCCACCTCGCTTAGGTTTCCTTATTTTCCAGCTTCCAGTTGGGTTTGGCCAATGGGAGGCATAAATAAGAGATGGGAGGGTAAGAGAAGAGAAATGGTATTTGTTTCCCAATGATCGTGTCCCTGTGTTTGAATTCATAGTTCTTGTTAGACAGCTCCTCTGCATGCTGGATTCCCATACATCAATGAATGGTTTAGCTTCCCAGCAGACACTTGGCAAACTCTGGAAATATTTTTGACTATTGTCACAATGAAAGAGGGAAGTTGCTACTGGTATCTAGCGAGTCGAGAGTCCAGGGTTGCTGCAAAACATCCTACAATGCACAGCTTAGCCTCTCGCAGCACAAAATTATCCAGTTTAAAATGTCAATAGTGCCATTGTTGAGACATTCTGCAACACTTGGTTCTTCGCTTTGTCCTTTTAGTCTTTGATGCAGCATGGTTGCCATTATAGCTAGACCCAGGATGTTTTACCATCCCTTTTTGGTTTCCTTAGCATGTCCACCCTTTTGTAAATATACCCCTCATTAAACTCTTCAATTATTCCCCTTGGGTGCACTATGTCTGGCAGGGCCTCTGAATAATTATACATAACAAACAGAACCCAACAGAAGACCTGCCTCTGGCCTGTCTTTCCTAAATCCCCCAGCATCTTATGCTTCAGCCATGCCAAACCACTTATAATTGTCAGGACACGCCAGGATTTTTTTTTTTTTCCACAAGGTTTTATGCCTTTGTTCACACTGAATTCTCTATTCGGAATGCCTTTTCCCAGCTTCCATCCCAACTTGATCGACTCAGCCCAAGCCTATCCACAAAGCCCCAGGACAATCCCCAGCCTGTGTTATTGTAGGTCAAACTGACCTTTATATTCTTGGGCTTCCATCATACCCTAGGTGAATATGTATTCATAATACTGTTGACTCTCTATTGCATGTGCTTAATTGCATGTGTGTTTATATTTCTATATCACTACTATATTCCTAGCACTTAGCACCACATCTGGAACATGACAGACACTCAGTAAATTGTGGCTGTATAAAATCATTCAATCTATTAATTCAACACATAGTTTTTTTAAGTGCTTGCTCTGTGCCAAACTCTTCTCAGAAATGAGAATACAGCAATGAGCAAAACAGACAAAACTCCCTGCCCTCAGGGCTTACATTCTAAAGGAAGAGACATGATAAACTGTTTTCTTTTTTAAGTTTATTTTTATTTCTTTAGGTAATTTCTACACTCAACATGGAGCTTGAACTCACAACCCCAAGATCAAGAGTCACATACTCTTCTAACTGAGCCAGCCAGGTGCCCCCAGACACAGTAAACTAGATAAACAAGTAAAATGCATAGTAGAAGGATATGGGTTATAGGAAGAGTTTGGTTGTGGTAGGGTGAAACTTTAGGTAGGGGAGCCTGGTAAGGGCTTGCAGAGAAAGTGACATTCACAGGGAACATACCAATATACTGAGTATGGGCCAGAAGAGGTAAAGCAATATCTTTGAGGATTTTTCCATGTTATAAGGATAGAGATTGAGGAAGAGGGTGGACTGGCTCAAGGTCACAGAGCTAATAAGTACTACAGCTAAGGGGTGTGGATCCGACTTCGCGCGAAAGCCCTTACCATAGCACCACAACTGCCTCCATCCGACAAGAGCCCAAGAACAGTCACAGTGAGCCTCTCATTTTGCCAATTCCTCAAGTGGGCTTTCTCACTACCATTGAATGAAGTTTTTCAAACGCCAATTATGAGTCCAAAAAATGTCAGAGGAGAGTAGAAAAATCTATCTTCTCTGAACAGGAAAGGACAGGTAGATATATTCTCCTGAATTGAAAGAGAAGAAACAACTAGATTATTACCACTTACCTTTATGCGTGTTCTATATTTATGATAGTAAGGCCTGGAAAAGGGTTAAATTCTTCTTCCTTTTACATTCAGGAAAACCTACCTAACTAGGGTTTTTCTCTAGTAAACAAAAAGATCAGAAACCAAAGTGTGTGAAGTGCTCTGATTTCACCGAAGAAAAGTACTAAATTATCACACCAGAGCACTAGCATTTTGTTTTCTCTCTCCAAGAAGTTGGACTGATCTTGTTCTGTCTCCCAAGTTTCAGATCCATCAGCCTCGACTACAGGGTGGACAATAATAGGTATATTTGCTTGCCATTTTCCTTAAATGTAGTCCAAGCATCTAAAGAAAGCTTGGAGTTTCTAATGTCTTTTTCAGTTTGCTTGATTGTGGATGAGTTGGAATTGTAGCTCTAGGTTCCAGTCCAGAACCTGAAAGAAAATTAGGCCAAATAAAATGAATTTAGGCAGTAGTGGAGAAAATATATTAACAAAGACCAGGACTCTTGAGATGCTGTTTTTCACTGGCTTTAACCATGAGGATCAAACTGTGTCAATGAGCATAACTGCTTTGTACCTTTAACATGTGGGCTTGGTTGGTGGGAATTGTATAGGCCAGGGATTTATTCATAGGAATTTGGATTATTTTAGTATATCAACAAACTTTATGTTATTTTGAAGCAATAAACATATTAATACTTCACACTTCTTTTTTTTTTTTTTTTCAACGTTTATTTATTTTTGGGACAGAGAGAGACAGAGCATGAACGGGGAAGGGGCAGAGAGAGAGGGAGACACAGAATCAGAAACAGGCTCCAGGCTCCGAGCTATCAGCCCAGAGCCTGACGCAGGGCTCGAACTCATGGACCGCGAGATCGTGACCTGGCTGAAGTCGGACGCTTAACCGACTGCGCCACCCAGGCGCCCCAATACTTCACACTTCTATTCAATGTTTCATCAGAGACCTTTCCGATACTTTAAAAATAAGTTTTCCAGGGGTACCTGGGTGGCTCAGTTGGTTAAGCATCTGACTCTTGGCTTCAGCTCAGGTCATGGTCTCATGGTTTGTAGGTTTGAGCCCCGCATCAGGCTTTGAGCTGACAGTGCAGAGCCTGCTTGGGAATATCTCTCTCCCTCTTTCTCTGCCCCTCCCCTGATTGCTCTCTCTCAAAATAAACTTTAAAAATTAAAAAAAAAAAAAAAAACTAAGTTTTCTGGACCATGAGTATTCTAAGATGCAATTTTCACTGCTGGCTTCATATGTATATAACGACAGGGAAGCAAAAAAGATGGGCCAGGGTCAAAAAGAGAAATGTGTGTCGGCACTGAAATTGAATTCCTGGACCCACATCCGGGTGTCACGTTACCAAACAGGAGGAGATAAAGATGGATATTCTATCCAGGCTGAGCTAGAAGGTGCCATTCCAACGATTTGGGCAGAAATTGAGTTTGCAAAAATGAAAGTAACATTAGAGGCAAGAAACAAGATAGAGGAAACTCAATTTTCATCATGCAGAGATGAGAACACTTGGAGGGCATTTGAATGTGCTCTTTTCATATATCCAAGGAAACAAAAATTTCATAAGGTGGCTGAAACTCCTTAAAGGTACATCTCTACTTGAAGAAGTCAGTATGTGAAGAAAGGATAAGCCAAATGCTTATTTAGAAACCAAAGATCTATCTTTCTTTGTCAGACAGACAGACTGGGTTTAGATTCTAATTTGCCACTGGCTAGCTGAGTGACCATGGGCGTCTTTCTTAACCTCTCTAAAATTCAGTTGTTAAGAGGACCAAATGATGTAATACACGGAAAGCACTTGTCATTCTCCTTGGCACGTAGTCTACATTCAATAAACAGTAGCTGCTGCTGCTTCTACTGCGATTCCCCTTCATTTCACCACGTCCCCACTTACATTTTCATCCTTTGCATTTTATTCAACTACATTATTATCTAGACTGGGAATAAGGAGTCAGTAAGCTGACACACCCAATTAATCCTCAGATCAGAGGGTTCAATTGCCTCAAAACCTGGCGCCCACGTTTTTCATGTGTTTCTTGTGAAAGAATGGTTTCACTGGAAATGACCTCACCTACCTTTCTAAAATGATGGAGCTCATCTGAACATCTGGTGTGAAACCATAACTACCCCTTAACATGGATTTATTTTTTAAATCTCTACAATTATCTTTTTATCCTTTTATCTCAGTGAGAAGCTATTCTTCCTCTTCCTCTGAAGTTACCTTCCCCTAAGGTTCCAGTATCCTTGGGAAAATCACTCCCACATTTTCCTTATTCTCTCTATTTACCTTTAACAAAATCACAAGATGTCTTAAAAATCTTTGTAAAAAGTGATACGTACAAATATCCAAGTAGAAAAAAAGAAAGTAAAAAGTACTGAAAATTCTAACCACCTAGATTCACTATCATTAACATATGTGACCATTATTTCGGACATCTTTCTATTTTTACACATAAAAGAACAATAAATAGATATAATTGCTAGAAGAATCAAACTATATTTTAAAAATTTTTTTGATGTTTATTTATTTGAGAGAGAGAAAGTATGTGTGTGTGTGTTGAGCAGGGAAGGGGCAGAGAGAGAGGGAGACACAGAAATCTGAAGCAGGTTCCAGGCTCTGAGCTGTCAGCACAAAGCCTGACCCAGGGCTTGAACTCATGGACTGAGAGATCATGACCTGAGCTGAAGCCAGATGCTTAACTGACTGAGCCACCTAGGCACCCCCAAAATCAAACTACTTTAAAATATAAAATATTAAGTTTATTTTTATTTGAGAGTCACAGACAATATAATATTTTGCCATTACTCAAAGTGGCTTCAGGCTAACCTTCTAAGAGTCATTCAACAAACTGGCCTTTACATTAAATTAACTTTTGGTAATTGGATCAGTGAATTAGCTTTTAGTGAATTGGCCTGTTTCTTTTTGAGTAGGAAGTCAGTAGTACTGCCTAAAGAATCAGAGGATTAAATATTTATATAATACTTTATATATGTATATTATATAACATTATAGTAATTATAGTAAGACTAATTACTATAGTAATTATAGTAAAATTATAGTAAGACTAAGACAAAGACATAAACCTTCCAAGTAATCAGAAGTATTGCACACACATATAGACACAGGAAAGGAAAAAAAAAAATATATATATATATATATACATATATATATATATTTATAAAACTTTAAAGCACTAAACCAGCGAAAAAGTGGCAAAAGTAAACCCAAATGTATCTGTGATAAAATAAGTACAAATGGGCTAACATCACCCCTTTAAAAAGATCTGATTGAAAACAGGAAAAATGACTATAAATGTTTAAAAAGAAAGTTAAACTTCTGTATCCCTTCCCTATCCCAAATAGCCATGAGGTCTCTAATGAGCCTCAGCAAAAGGCTGGAGATTACTTGCCCAAGAACTTGAACCAGGCAGACTGACTCTGGACTTGGAGATACCTGGAACACCATAAGGGTGAGTGTGACACAAGTCCTACTGAGAGGTAGGAACCACCAACTTCCTTGTTCAGGTCCTGGAATTCAAGCAATCATGCTTAACCCTGGCCCAATCCCACTTGCAACTGGAGAATTTCTTTCAGATGAAAGTCACTGGTTACAAGAGACAACCAAGTCTCTCTGATTACTCCTCAATGAAGCTCACCAATATCCAAGCTCCATCACTGCATATTGAGTCCCAATCCACTTTCCACCTCCTCTCTATTAAATATGAACTGACAACAAAAGATTGTCACACATTCGAAGAAAGTTTCTAACACAAAAGGCAGAGAGGAAAAAAACAAACTGAAATAATTGTAAAAATAAAAAAGGAAAGAAGAAAACTTTAAGAAAATTAATAATTCAAAGGCTCCTGGGTGGCTCAGTTGATTAAGCATCTGACTTCAGATTATGCAAAGTCATGGTCTTATGGTTTGAGTTTGAGCCCCACATTGGACTCTACTGTCAGCATGGAGCTGACTTTGGATCCTCTGTCCCCCTCTTTCTGTATCCCCCCACCCCCCACTTGCCTTCTCCCTCTCTCTCTCTCAAAAACAAAAATAAAAATAAATAAACATTAAAAAAATTAAAAAAGAAAATTGATAATTCAGAGACATAAGAGAATACATTACATGAATGAAACAAGAACATATATATTTATACATGGAACATTCAGAGAACAAAAAATAACTCCTTTCATATTACTCATCAGATACCAGAAACTAACATTTCCTAAAGGATAAATAAAATAATAAGAAACATTTCCCAGATAGAATGGGGGTAAAAGAAATAAAACATGGGGAAGAAAATTAATACATTATTAGGGGTTCATGAACAAATATATAGATTTCTAGAAAATAACAAAAGAAAAAATGGAAGGGAGGAAATTATGAAATAACTAATAATTTTTTAAATTTTTATTTATTTTTGAGAAAGAGAGAGCATGAGCAGGGGAGGGGCACGGGGGGGTGGGGTGGCAGGCAGAGGATCCGAAGTGGGCTCCATGCTGACAGCAGCAAGCCTGATGTGGGGCTCGAACTCACAAACCATGAGATCATGACCGGAGCAGAAATGGGATGCTCAACCAACTGAGCCACCCACGTGTCCCGCTAATAAAAAATGTCTATCGAAGAACAGGATTTTCCAGATTGAAAGGGCACAATGAGTGCAGCAGACTAATGGAAAAATGACTTCCCCTGAGATAGATCATTGCAAATTTCCAAAACATCAGGGATAAAGATAAGTTTCTAAAAGTGTGCAGAGAGAACACACAAATGTTTGAGGATCAAATTGGCAAAAGACTTAACACCATTAGCAGTAGAGGACAACAAAGCGATTTTTAAAAATTTTTGATGTAATTATATCCCATTTAGAATTCCATTTCCAGCCAAAGGATAAACTGTAGGGTTTGAACAAAGATAACTTGAGAATGCAAGGGCTCAAGGATTTTCTTTCCATGCACACTTGCCCAGAAGGCTAATATGAGATGTGACCTGACACAATGCGGACATAACCAAGAATAAAGATGTGCAGGTAAAAAGGACTCCAGACAGGAAAGGAATTCCCAGGATAATGATGAAAGTAAGGTCTAGGCTGAAAGCTGGCCAGGGCCCAGAATGCCACACAGTCCAGACAGGAGCAGGACACAGGAACACAGAAGACACATTTTCAAGAGGAAAGTGAAGTGTATAGAATGCTTGATATGCTTGATCATATTTAACAGAAGTTTTCGGTTCTGGTAAGGGTTTTGCATGAAAAGCCATACAAAAAGGAGGCAATTTTTAACTCCAGTAAACAAAACAGAATAAAACAAATAAAAGTCATCAAAGAAAGGAAATTCAACCATTGTATAACTACATATCACGTCTGTGAATAGTAGCTACAATCTTATAATATGATCACTGAATATTGATTGAACTTCAAAGTAAGAGGAAAGAGGAAAGGAAGGGAAATGTATAGTTCTATGTATATGCATGCACATAGATGATATGGGTTGGGGGCCAGTTGTAAAAGACCTAAACCTTCTGCTATAGGAAATCCATATGTGATATCTATATTGAAAAATTATAAAATAGCACCACTTATTAGTACAGAGATACATACTAGAAGAAATATCTAAGAAAGTTGGAAATTGCTGCCTCAGGGTGATGGAAATTGGGACTGGGGATGAATGGGGCAGGCAAAACTGAACATTTGAAAAAGAGTGAACAGTTTGAGTATACAGTCAAAATATGCACATGAGATGACTTCAAACCTCAATAGGCATTACTAGAAGGAAGCGGAGCAGTGCTTACCAAAATGTTTAAGAAAGAAACCCAAAAATTTTATTCCCAGTTAAACTTCAAGTGTAAAGGCAACAGAAAAAATTTTGAATGTATAAAAACTCAAAGAATAAAGATCCTGTGACCTCTTTGAAGAAGTCGAACTTCAGCCAATCAAATGATAAGTGAAAACACTACAGTCAAATAATTGACAGAGAGCATTCAATCCATTTAATTGGTAAAACTAAAGCAAATTGTGAGCATAATGGTCCAGAAGAGACTATAAATATTATAAATCATGAAAAAGTATAAATGAAATAACTGAAAATGTTGAGGAAAGGGGGAGATAAGATGAAAGACAAATATACAGATTCCCCAAACTTTTATGACCAGGGGTAAAAATGTAAAGATAAATCAGGTAATGCAGGTATAATTTTACTTCAGGTTGTAACAATGAACAGTAAGAAAAATAACAACCAAAATAGGTGGTTGAGGGGTAATGCGGAGATTCTTTCCTTTGACCAAACCTGAATCAGGCTCCTCCGAGTTCTCTTTCTGACTGGTCCCCGACCTTGAATTCTGTCCATGGCCCATTTAGTCTAGTTTCAGCAAGAATCCTGATGGTTCAGTTTTGAGAGAATCCTCCACTCTTGACATCTGATCAAATTCCTCATCCTCCAAACTTGTATCTTCATGATCCTGGCCTGCCTTCAGCAAGAATCCTGTTGAGTTGGTCTAGCAAGAATCTTCCTAGCCTTGATGTTTTGTCTTAGGACTTGTCCATCCAGTGACTTACCTCCCTGTTCCTTGGCTATGAGTTCTCACTTTTCCTTATTGTGTTTGGAGTTGACCCTGATCTGTCTCCCCTACAACAAAACCTATTGTAGCAGTTCCCCTGAATAAAATTGGCCTTATTGTCTTTAACAAGTGCCAAAAATAATTTTTTCGTTAACAGTAGAATGTAAGGAAGAAGAGAGAGAAATATACTATAGCTACAGACCAATGTCCTAAAAGTCATTCAACAAACTGGCCTTACAGCAAATAAACTCTTGGTAATTGATCAACGAATCAGCTTTGGGAAAACTTCCTTTTAATGAATTGGCTTGTGTCTGCTTGAACAGGAAGCCAGTGAATACTGCCTAAAGAAACAGAGGAGCGAATATTTTATATAATACTTTATATGTGTATATTATGTAAAATTATAGCATAAAAAGAAAACCACTAAAACAAAGACATACACCTTCCAAGTAATCAAAAGTGTTACACACACATCCACACTCAAGGAAATAATATTAAAAAACTTTAAAGCAATAAAACAGCACCAAAAATGGTAGATGTAAGCCCAAATATATCCATCATAGCAGTAAGTACAAATGGGCTAAAATCACTCATTAAAAAAATCTGATTGGATTTTTTTTTTTGAACCTCAACCACTCTCAGGATACAAGGCTCCATACAAGAGAGTTTATTGACAGTTGTGGTGCCCAGCTGCCTAGATTTGAATCTATGTTATTCGGGGTAACTTACTTTCTCAGTGCCTCAGTTTCCTCCTTAAAAAATATGTGGGATATTAAGTAAAGTTAACTCACAGAATTATTGGGAAGATTTAGGAAGTTAATATATGTAAAGCTCTTAGAATGGTTCCTGTGACATAGTAAAAGCTCAATAAATATTGTCTCGTTGCTATGACATGAGTCATATAAAATCAAATGACTCAAAAAGGTTGAAAATAAGAGGATGGCCAAAGTCATATCCATCAAATGTCAACACAAAGAAAGCAGGGGTTTAATCTTAGTATAAGGAAAGACTGGATTAAAGGCAGGGTATTTAAGTAAGACAAATAAGGGCAAATTATAATGATAAGCGCAACATTAACATTCATAAAGTAAAAATACAGGAAATATAAAGATAAATTGGCAGGAATCAACACAGCTAAGAACACCAAGTCAAGATGGTTTCATTGGGGAATTCTACAAACTTAAAAAAAAAAAAAAAAAAAAGAATAGGTGATTCCAAAGCCATTTGAGCTGTTCCAGAACAAGAAGAAAAAGAAAACCAAAATAAGTTCTTGATGAATCAAAGACCTCAGTGTTATAGAAAAAAAAAAAAACTTGGGAAAATTTAAAGATATAGCCTCACATTAAAAAAAAAAAAAAAAAAAATGTTTTTTTCAAAAAAAGTCCACCAGGGGCGCCTGGGTGGCTCAGTCAGTTAAGCATCTAACTTCGGCTCAGGTCATGATCTCAAGGTTTGTGAGTTTGAGCCCCGCTTCAGGTTCTGTGCTGACAGCTCAGAGCTTGGAGTCTGCTTCAGATTCTGTGTCTCCCTCTCTCTCTGCCCCTCCCAAGTTTGCACTCTGTGTCTCTCTCTCTCAAAAATAAATAAACATTAAAAAAAAATTGTTTTTT
This sequence comes from Puma concolor, assembly GCF_028749965.1. Taxonomy (NCBI): domain Eukaryota; kingdom Metazoa; phylum Chordata; class Mammalia; order Carnivora; family Felidae; genus Puma; species Puma concolor. The sequence continues at coordinate 82,441,668 of NC_141670.1, read as the reverse complement.
AAAGATACAACCTCAAAGTGAGGAAATAGGACAAATTCCAGAAGCCCTAAAACAAGATTAATAAATTCAACTTCAAAAATATATTTTTAAACTTCTACATAGCAAGAAGTCAATAAAACATGTCAAAAGAGAAATAATTTGTTAGAAGAAATATTTCCAATACTCATTATAGGTAAAGAAACCATTTCTTTAACATATAAAACACTCCTACCAGTCAGAAGGAAAATGAATTTCCCCTTCTGAAGATACATATTTTAAAAACAGACAATAGTACAAAGAATATGAATGATCAATCACAGGAAAGGAAATAGAAATAGCTTTAACATACAAAATGGTGCCTGATAATAGTTGCCTTTGACCCAGAACTTCTATGTAAATATGACATATTTATAAGAATATATTTATTCTGTTGCTGTTTTTAAAATTTTAAAAATTGGAAATAACATAAATGCAGGGCCTATGGTAGACAGAATAATGCCTCCCACCCCCACAATGATGCCCATGTCCTAATGCCCAGAATTTTTGAATATAGCAAGAGGGAATTAAGTTTGCAGATGGAATTAAGGTTGTAAACTGGCTGACCTGGAGATGAAGAGAGTAGCTTGGATTATCCAGGTGGGCCCAAGGTAATCACAAGTGTCCTCAGAAGGGGAAGAGAGCTGCAGGAGAGTCTGTGTTAGACTGATGTAGTGTAAGAAGGACTCTGGACCACTGCTATGAAGATGGCTGTGGGCCCAGGGATGCAGGCAGCACTTAGAAGGTAAAAAAGGTAAGAAAACTGATTTCTTCTCTTGAGCCTCCAGAAAAGAACAAAGTCCTTATGACACCTCAATTTGAGCCCAGTGAGACCCATTTCAGATTTCTGATTCCCAGAATTCTGCTATAATAAATCTGCGTTAGTTTAAGCCCCTAAATTTGTGGCAACTTGCGACAGCAGCAATAGGAAACTAATACCAGGGTGAATTAAAGAACTTATGGTAATCCATACACTGGCATACCATGCAGCCTTCACAGAAGAGTGGGAAACTCTATCACGGAATGATCATGGAACACTCTCTGGAATATATATTAGTTGAAAAAAAAAAAACAAACAAAAAAGAAATGGAACAGTATATATGGTACCACCACCTGTTGTAAGGAAGGGTTTTTTTTATAATTTTTTTTTTTTAACATTTCTGTTTATTTTTGAGAGGCAGAGAGAGACAGAGCACAAGTTGGGATGGGGCAGAGAGAGAGAGGGAGACACAGAATCCGAAGCAGGTTCCAGGCCTGAGCTGTCAGCACAGAGCCCGATGCAGGGCTCAAACCCACCAACTGTGAGATCATGACCTGAGCCACAGTCGGATGCTTAACCAACTGAGCCACCCAGGCACCCCAAGAAGTGTTAAAATAAAGACATGCAAGAAACTAGAAACCAGTTACTTCCAGGCAGAGAAAGTAGGAGGCTGGGACAGAGGAGGCAGGCAGGAAAACACTTCGACTACATATCCTTTGGTAACTTTTAAATAAATAACAGATATTTTATTTAAAAATAAAGAAATGTGATTTTACCAAGGAAGCTGTCTTGATTCCTCAAAAGGGATCAGACTTTTGTATAATATACTCTGAAACTCTCAAAACTTTCTGTACTTCTTCAGAACTAGATACAAATGGTCCTCAACTCCTGATGGTTCAACTTAAGATCTTTTGACTTTACGATGGCTGTGGAAGTGATATGCATTTAGTAGAAACTGTACTTCACATTTTTAATTTTGATCTTTCCCTGGGCTAGTGCTATGCTGTATAATACACTCTCCTGATGCTGGGCCGTGTGATCACAGGCATACCCAACCGATACACTGACATCACTTCTGCACCCACACAACCATTCTGGTTTTCACTTTCAGTATTGTATTCAATGAGTTACAGGAGGGACTTAATACTGTATTATAAAATAGACTTTGTGTTCGGTGGTTTTGTTCAACTGTAACCGGTCTGTTAGGAACACGTTTAAGGTAGAATAGGTGAAGCTATGATGTTTGATAAGTTAGGTGTATTCAATGTATTTTGACTTAGTATATTTTCAATTTACAATGGTTATATCAAGATGTAACCCCATTGTAAGTTGAGAAAGATCTGTAGCATTATAAACTTAACCTCATACTTTGTAACAATATCACATTAAAACAATTAATTGTTGGCCTCAGAGTATTTATTCAATATCTGTCTTACCCATTAGACTATAAGTTTCGTGAGGGTAGGGACCAGCTTGTGTTTTAATAGTACCTACTACAGTGTCTAGCACTTACTAAGTATTTGTTGAATAAATAGATGAATTAGGTAATGAATGCAGCCAAGTAAAAAGAGTAAGAAAGATTCATACTCCAATCAATTATGATTTTCTTTTTTTTTTTTTTTTAATTTTTTTTTCAATGTTTATTTATTTCTGGGACAGAGAGAGACAGAGCATGAACGGGCGAGGGGCAGAGAGAGAGGGAGACACAGAATCGGAAACAGGCTCCAGGCTCTGAGCCATCAGCCCAGAGCCTGACGCGGGGCTCGAACTCACGGACTGTGAGATCGTGACCTGGTTGAAGTCGGACGCTTAACCGACTGCGCCACCCAGGCGCCCCTCAATTATGATTTTCAAAACCAGATAATGAATCCTCAAATGCAACATTAAGAAATAAGAGCATACAATGAAGAATATTATTGAAAGATCTATAAATGTCTAGCTATAAATAACTATCCTTCTCATATGGAACTGTATTAAATCACAGTTAAATCTGGTTCTCAAGCTTTCTTTATCTACAGAAAAAAGTTTCAACTATTTTTCAACTCCTGGTGTTAAGATCCCTGGACTGTGTTCACAGATTGAAGCCATTTAACACAGGGGTTGCCTTTTTACAGCTGTTTGCAGTTTCAGCTGTCAATTGAGAGGCCTCTAATTCATAGGCTTTCTCTGTTTGCTCTCTCTACCTCACTGTGTCTGTTTCTTGCTGCTGCTGTTGCTGCTGCTGCTTCTCACTCCAACTCTCAGCTTCTTTCTTTTCTTTTTTCTTCATCAGAACATAGAGGCTGAAAGGCAGGGAGAAAGGGATCACTTTTCTATAGGCCTGGTAACCCCATGACTGCCTACAGTCAGGAATAGTGTACCACAGGACAATTCTTCAGAGAGAATGCTGTTCATTTGCCAACATCATTGTTTTCCTTCTGGGCATTCGGCTAGGCTATATTTTCCAGGCTCCTTTGTTGTTAGGTGGAACCATATATCTGGGTTTTGGCCAATGGAACATGGGTCAATCATGGGTCTAGTGGCTGGATACAGAAACCTCGTGAACTCTCAAACCTTGGAGGATGCTTCCACTAAATTGGAAGCAGCCTGGGTTTCTGAGTTGCCATTTGAAAGAAAATTACTCGGGAGATCCATCCAACCATGGACAACCGTGTTGGACTGTTTCAGGTGAAAAATAACTTATTTTAAGCCATAAAAATGTTGGTAGCGTTCTTACAATTCAGAAACTGGTACCTTGAAATGGGGTGCTGCATAGCATAAACCTAAAATATGGGGGTGATGTAGTGATTGTTGAGAAAACTAATGGTAGTAGCTAGAATGATGGAAACTATGCTATAAAGTGGCAAGACACTTCGAAATGTTGTCACTTGCAGTAACTTGAGGGAAGACCATGTGCTTACTGAACCGAGCTCTAGGCGAAGTGGTTGGAAATAATTTGAGCACAGTGTGTGTTGGTCACTATTAGCTGTCTTTGGTAATGTTTAATAGAAAAGAGGGCGCCTGGGTGGCTCAGTCGGTTGGGCGTCTGACTCTGGCTCAGGTCATGATCTCACGGTCCATGAGTTCAAGCCCCGCGTCGGGCTCTGGGCTGACGGCTCCGAGCCTGGAGCCTGTTTCAGATTCTGTGTCTCCCTCTCTCTGACCCTCCCCCGTTCATGCTCTGTCTCTCTCTGTCTCAAAAATAAATAAACGTGAAAAAAAAAAAAAGACATAAGTTCAGGAAAAAATTGGCTGGTTTGTGAACTGAAATGAAAAGGAATAAAGAGTCAAGAAATACAGGACGTTGAAATGTTAGGGTAGCCAATACCTTTTAGATTCCCAAACAGTAAGAGATAAGGCTTTGAGTATGAAAAATAATGATACTCTTCAGTATTCAGTATTATCAAAAGACTCAGCTCCGGGGCAAAGATCAGATTAGGAATGTGGCCTTCCCAGATATTCTTTTAAATGGACATAGGGTAGCAGGCATTACTGGGGGAGAATGGCTTGTGGTGAGGAAACAAAGAAATAAAGTAATTTTGAGAATTATATGTATGCAAGAATTTTGAGTGTCTTTAGTGGTACAAGGACCTGGCTAAAGTTTATTAAGTTTGTAAAGGAATTTTATTGTCAAAGGTATCATGACCATTTAAAAAATTCTTTGAAATGTTAAACAACTTTTGAGATTAAAAGTCAATCCAACACAAAGCAATCTATAAAACTGTAAAAGCCCTAAGGAGAGCATCCCTCAGATGTGGCCAAAGAAGATGATGGACAAGATGTTACCTCCAAGAGGATAGGTATAGAGGCTGGGGAGAACTCTGGATCATGGAGCTCCCAACAGAGAGCTGAGTCAGGGCCTAACTGAACAGAGTAGAGAGATTTCAAAAGGTCTATACAGTGGGATTTTACAATCTAGCACCTGCTGTGTGTCTTCTTATCCTTTCTAAATAAGAGTTTTTATTGTGGATGTACATCCCTGTCCCATAATTTTTCACTGAGGGCAGAAAGAAAGGGACACATAATCTGCCTTTTTACAACCATAAGGAACTCTCTCTTAGGCCAGATGGAGAGGACTTACATCACCAGGAGATCCTGGACCTGGATCTGGATGCAAGGACTGGTTGGAATTTTAAATTGTTCCTTTGGGAGAAGGTTGGGTGTGTTCTCTGTGTGGGAAAAAGTTAACAGAACCTTGGTGAGTGGAAGGGCAGCCTGAGGCAAAGAGAGTGTTACAGGCTCACCAAAACTAGTTCTCTCTTCTTCTTAGACACAGAACTAGATGACGTTTCCCAGCCTCCCTCACCCCAAAGTTTGGTGAGGCCAGGTAACTGAGTTATGACCAGTGAGATGTAGGCACAAATTGCCACTTCTAGGCTTGGTTCATAATAATTTTCCATACAGTCATTCATACTCTCCTTTTGTCAGCCAGAAGCAGAGTCCCAAGGAAAGTTTCTGAAGTCCTAGGGCACAGGTCCATAAAGAGGATATGAGTTTATGGTCCATGGCTGCTTTCATGCTATATGCGTGCCCTCCAGAGCCTAGAATACTAACTAGCTGATCCTCTACAAAGAAAGGTTATGAATCGCTGCTCTAGAGAATGACAGAACCATTGGATAGAAGGAGCCTGTCTTCTCAGTCACAACCACCACTCGGAGAGCCTACAGGCCAGGAATACTCACGTTGAACTATTGCCTAAGCTAGTGATAAGTTTTTGTTGTAATCTGCCACTGTGATATGGAAGTAATAACGTTTCACTCACTCTACATACAGTTATGAAGGCATATGTTTACCTTGCATTGTATACCTAAAAGCTTCTCATTCACTCCAGTACTTTGGAACATGGCTTCTGCCATGATTCAATTATACATCCTGGCATTCACCCATTCATCCATCTCCAAGTACTTATTGAGTGTTTATTATGTGTCAGGCACTTTGCTGAGGATACTAGGATGAGTAAAAACACACTTGAACTCTGCCCTCAGAGAGCTGAGGGTATAATAGAGAAGGCAATGGGAAGAAGAGGGGTAGCTGCTACCCCTCTAGATTTGACATAAGCTTTTGCAGTTCATCACAGACCATAATGAGCCTGCTTTGCTCATTTACCTGCCTGGCTCCTGTACCACTCATGGTTTTCAGTCACCACACCAGAGTAGGTGAAAGCATAGTTTGGCTGGAGTATGGAGAGTGAAGGAGAGCATGTGGTGAGCATGTTGAAGACACATAGTTGTCCCTAGTTAAGGGACAAATTCAGAAATAGTAACAATAAGTAATTCACTCAATATTTCATAAGCCCAGCAGTAAGTTCAGTTCTGAGCAGAGTTGTGTCCACAGATCTTACATCGGTGTTTGCTTTTCACTCAACTGTTTTATTCCTTGATTTGTATTCAAGAAAGAACCAATGGAGAGGAAGTGTGACAGTCCTGCTTCAAATCTTGGCTTTGTTTAATAGCTGTATTGTTTTGAAAAAGCTACTTTTCTATCCATTGATTAAAGATATATTATTTTTTAATTTCCCCAAGCCTTTGCCCATCACACTTGAACCATTTGTTTCTTGCTCTCCCATCCATATTGACTACCCAGATCTTGGATTTAACTTACCTTCCAAGACCCATGGGTGGTCTTAGTAATTAAACTTCCCTAAGTTTTATCTTGTAAGTCTTCACAGATATCCTGGATTTTGCCTACTAACCTAAATCTGTGGCATTTAAGCCAAAGTCTGAATGTTTGGTTTTGACATTTTTCTTCTTAGACCTTCAGATCTCCTATGTGTGTGTGTGTATATATATATATATATATATATATATATATATATATATATATATACCTTTTTTTTTTCACTCTTCTCCTCCCCTCTACTACTAGCCACCATTATCTTTCCTTTGACCTCCCAGGAACCTCTCTCTCCTGCCTTCAATATTTTTGTACATCTCAGTATTGTTATGACTTCCCTCACCTCCTACAATAAAGTCCACACTTCCTTACATGGCATTAGGGCTCTGAAGGTGCTAGCATTTCAATTGTATACATGGTGCATATTAGATATTCTAGTATATTAAATTTTTTTCTTGGAAATTTTAAATACATGAAAAAGGCTGATTTTTAAAGTTTTTTTTTTTTTTGAGAGAGAGAGAGAGAGAGAGAGAGAGAGAGAGAGAGAGAACCAGTAGGGGAGGGGTAAAGGGAGAGGAAGAATCTTAAGTAGGCTTCCCACTCAACACAGATAGCCCAACGCCAAGAGCCCAATGTAGAGCTCAATCCTACCATCTTGAGATCATGACCTGAACTGAAATCAAGAGTCAGATACTTAACCAACTGAGCCACCCAGGTGCTCCTGAGAAAGATTGATTTTTAAAGTGTATTTCCTGAGGAGACTGTGAAGCTTCTTAGCCTCCATAATCACATGAGCCAATTCTTCACAATATATACACATTATCTCACATATATTATTAAATTTATGATATTATATATACCTATATTACATATAGGATATATATATATACACACACACACATATAGGTATATATCTTATATAATATATCTTATATTATCTTATATCCTATTGTTCTATTGGTTCTGTTTCTCTGGAGGAAAAAATCTAACTAATAGAATTGCCACTGATGCTGTTGATATTACTGGTTTAAACAGATAAATTGTCTAGTATATATATTTTTTCAAGTTATCTGCTTGTCTTGTTTAGATGAATTCCTAGGTCCTAGGATTTCTTGGTTAAGGGGCATGAATGTTTTCAAGTCTTTGCTACATATCACCTAATTGAACTCCAAGACAGTTACAAAAAATGAAACAGCCTTCGTTAAGTAGAGATACATAGCAGTGACATCTAAACTTCTGGCCAATGTGTCTCAAACTGAGTGTCTTACTCAATCGTTCAGTTTTCTCCAAAACGTGATTTCCTAAGATTGGCATCTTGCCTGGCCAGGTGGAAAGCTCAGAGACTGATTGGAGGGAAAGTCCTCCTCTTGCCATCCTTCCTGCTTACAAAGTGCCCAGTGTCTCATGAATATCTCCAGGACTTTTGCAATACTCCCAGCTCCATTTTGATTAGTCAGCTATTTCCTTGAAATGGTTATGAAGTCAAAGCAGGGCTATGAGGCTGCCAGCACGGTGACATTAAGAAGTGGAATCACCAACGCTTAGACCGTAGAGCTGAGGGAGAATCCAAGAAACCATTTGGCCCAATTCTCTTGCTTCCAGCAGATAAGCTCTTCCATTAGCAGAAAAGTTTTAGAAGATCTAGACTGCTTTTGGCAAGGAATGGTGTCTCTCTAGTCATTGTGTTAAGATAAAGCAGAAATCACTATACAAGGAAAACAAATTACAGCTAAAACTAAAGTATTATGCCTGTGAAGGAATAGCCCAGAGAGTAGTGACTATATGGTACTGTCCCAATTCATTACCTGTGTTTAATTTGCCTCCAGAGCCACATAAATTGGGATAGCAATTGCCATCAATTCACTTAGCATAGAGTCTCCGATCACCAAGGTGTTAAAAACAATTTTTAAAAAGCTTGTTTTCTGTACAAAGGATGCCACCATCAAATACCATCTTTACACATATCTTACCATCTTAAAGCAACCACTTTTATTTTTTTATTATTATTATTTTTTTATTTTTTTAATGTTTGTATTTATTTTTGAGGAGAGAGAAAGAGCATGAGCGGGGGAGGGACAGAGAGAGAGGGAGACACAGAATCCGAAGCAGGCTCCAGGCTCTAAGCTGTCAGCACAGAGCCCGATGCGGGGCTTGAACCTGAGCCGAAGCCGGATGCTCAACTGACTGAGCCAACCAGGTGCCCCATTAAAGCAACTACTTTTAGCATGTTGGTGCATATTTGTCTTGTGGGGTACAATCCAGAAGAATGCCTATACACTAGTTTAAGTTAGTTTTTTCCCTTCCTATTGCTTCATAGAAGTTTTTATGTGATTAATAATAGAGAAAACTATTCTTTTTTAATGACTACAGAATATCATAATTTACCCAACCATGCCATAACTTATCCAACCTTTCTCAATTTCTAATTTTAAATCACGTGGTGGTAAAAATGTTCATACATGGAGCATTCTCTCTATTTTTAAAAGGTGGTTTTCTAAAAATGAACTATCTTGTTGTTCAGCACACATGAATGGTTAGACAGTTTACAGTGAGGATGTCTTTTTCACTCTAAAGGGGCAATTTTTCCAAATGAATTCATTTTAGGATATCAATGGGTAGAAGTGGGCTGGCACTGTAAAATTATAAAAATAGAGGCATGGATAAATTTTCTGAGTGATATTTGTGATATTTCTTATTTATAAATAGGTCTTAATTTTTGTAGATTTTTCTGAATTGTTGTAGTTTTGGGAGCTAATGTAGTCTTTTTCCATGACTGTCACTTGGTGGGAGGTACATTTGGGCAGGCACTACCACTATGCCTTCTTAATCTTTTTTCAGGTTCTGTAACATATATGACAGTACTTGGTACTTAGTGAGTGATTACTAAGGCTCTGTGAAATGGGTGAATGAAAGAATGTGAATGGGCTTTAAACCTGAACAGACAAAGGTTCAGATCTCATTTCTGCCACTTATTAGCTGTGGTAGTTCTTAAACAGATATATTGCTGTGGAACACAATAAAAGCTGTGTTCTGGATGAATTCCAGAAGTCGGTGCCAAGTCCTTTTGTAGTTTTCTTATGTGAAACCTTACATTAAATTCTTAAGTAGAAAGAACAATGCCAAAACATATCTCAACATGAAATCTAAAGACTATGCTGTGACATAATAAGAGATATTTTATGGTAGGAAACCACTGCTTGCTAGGATGATTTTTGAGAATCAGCTTTTATTTCCTTTAATTGTTGCCAACTCTTAAAATTACTGAACCCTTAATCCCAAATCACTTAATGACCTCATCTACTGAGCGAGGCAGAAAGAATTGTGGAATGGACACCATAGTTGGTTTATGATAAGATGAATTACTTTGACTGGGCAAATAACTGCTGACTGGTGGCACTTCTTTCTTTCTAATATTTCTATAGTGTCAGCACTTTCAGGTGCACTAACAGATGTAGAAAACAGAGGCAACATCTTTGATCCAACTCCGTTTCCAATAAAGTGAGTTTTTAGCAGAGTGTGTTGTGGGTTGCAGGCATAGAAAAGAGCAAATGACAAGTTATTTCTGAATTCTAAGGTTAATATTAATGGGCTGGTGAAGTAGAGCTCTGAAGATTAGTTCACCTGCTATAAAGACGATTTTCAAAGGGAAGAAATTTTATAGGTTCTTTTTGACCTTCAACCAGGGAAACTACAATTTTTTTAAAAGTTTTATTTATTTAAGTAATCTCTACACCCCACGTGGGGCTAGAACTCAAGACCCTGAGATCAAGCATCACACGCTCTTACGACTGAGCCAGTCAGGCACCCCTTCAGTTTTGTTTTTTAAAAAAAGTTAATCTTAGTAACAAATAGGAGAGGGTAAAGCAGAGAGACCACTTCAGGGGCCAAACACTGAAGTCCAGCCTAACAATCCGTTGATGGCTGCTCAGCCCATCACCCCCCACGCTGTTCTGCAGAGGAAGGTGGATTTAGAACCTTGGGCAGTGCACAGGAGTGGCACTTAAATCAGGGCCACATGACATCTCTGGGAGGCCTGTTGGAAATAAAAGGAGTCTATTTGCCCTTCAACCTAGGAATCCTGTTGTTGTCTGAGAGCAGGGAGCTCACTGCATCTCACATCCCTGCCCTCCTTCTCTAAGGCAGGAACAATGCAAGTAACATTCTTCTCACTCGTGAGCGAGCATCACCTCCACCCCTACTCCTTCTACCTTTTTTTTGTTAAGACAGCAGGAGAGAAGTTTGTGAGATGGGGTATGAGTCCGGGAACTCCAGAGGAACAGAACCATTAGGAAATGGACGTAATGGTACATATAGTATGTAATATAAAGAAAATGTATATACATATATGATAATATATATTGTATCATCTATCTATACAGAGTTATTATATATAATATATTGCATAATATATATAATATTCCTTATTCCAAGGAATTGGTTTATATGATGTGGAGGAACTGGCAAATCTGAAGTTTATTAGGGCAGGCCAGCAGGCAGGCAAAAACCGTCAGGAGCTATTGCTGCAGAATTTCTAATTTCTCAAGGAAACTTCAGTTTTGCTCTTAAGGTCTTTCAACTGATTGGACAAAGCCTACCCAGATTATCAAAGATAATCTCCTTTAAAGTCAACTGACTCAACTACATCCACCAAATGTCCTCATAGAAACACTTAGATTAGTGATTAAGTAGCCTCGCCAACTTGACACATAAAACCGACCATAATGGAAGGTCTCAGGGAAAAGAAAAAACATACACAAAAACATATACATGCATCTTTAGTTGTGCTATAAGAGACACACTAAGTAGGTTAACACTCTTGCTCGCTTAAGTTTTTTTTTAAATCCTATTCTCTTATTTCAAGGAGATAAAGCTAAGAAGGTTAATTCATACCAAAATGTAATTGACTGATGCCTCCTTCTAGAGATTCACCAGAGAAAGTTGAAAATTGAAAGAGTTAAGTGTATTTAATCAAAGGAATATTTGATTATTGAAGAATTTCTAGTGTGTGACTGACTGAAGAGTTTCATCTGTGTTACCGACTTGGATCTTTCTACATTATGAGATTCTGGGATGTACTCCTTAGTGAACTTCTTCTCAGACTTCAGTGTGCCAAAAGTATAACCTTGAAAGATGTTAAATTATCAGCTACAGGCACCATTCCTAGATATTCTGGATCAACAAATTTGGGTGTGTGCAGAAATCTGTATTTTTAACAAAAACCCACCTTTGGGGACTCATCCTTTGAGAAACACTGTTCTACGGCAAGATGCAGATATTCTCTTGAGACGCAACCAAACGAAAGCTATCCCAGGTCCCAGATCTGCTGAGACTCTCCCTAAGGAACCATGATGAGATCAAAAAAACAACTCAGTTGCTCTTCCCTCCAGGTGTGTCAGGGACTGTGGGAAATGTGACAAGGGTAGGCTTGAAGTTGAGAGATAGTAGGTAAAAGCCAGATAGGTATTCTAATATTTCTTCCAACAGCAGCATTTGCTTGGTTTAGGAGTAGGCGATAGCTTAAATAATGGAGGCCACTTGCTTCATTCATTTTTAGGCAATGTTTGTGGCAAAACAAACAGAAGAATGACCATGGCTTATTGATGGTTTACCCACAAGTGCTGTCTGTACACAAGCCTGCTAAATGCTGCCAGGGATTATTAGGCCTTTCTACTAGGAGAGAGGGATGACCTGTGTCCCATTTCCATATCCTGTCCCTATGTGATCATTCATTCCAACCATTCCTGCAGGTTGCAGGATGGCACTTGTTCATGCAAAGAACTGACTTAGTACACACTTGACTTCTATATCTGAGGGACACAGAAAGCTTTTTGATAGTATGAACTGTGTCTTATTTACTCTTCTGACCCTAGTACCCAATACAGTGCCAGGCATAGGATATGAGCTCCAAAAATACCAATGTCTTCATATTTAGGCAAGAAAGGTAATAAAGGATAATCTGCTTTCTGCCACTGTAACATCTGGGAAGACCACTGATGCAATAGCACACATTGATGGGAAGCAGTCATTACATCACACATCATGGTATAAATAAATCAGGAGAAAGAAGTTGGCTAGCCATCTTTTTGTTCTTCCCAGAACTTCAAGAATTTGGAATTAATTATTCCTGATTAATTCCACTATGTTGAACAGCTGGATTTATTCACACTTTAAAATGTGAGGAGATTTGCCTTGGAAAAATATATACATGTGCATTACTTTCAATTATCTTCATGAAGAATGTGGCCACAGACTTGTAAATCGCCATTTGCTTAGAATGATGCCAGTGCTTCATATTTAAGTCACAAATGTGAAGTTTTCAGACAGGGGGCTCTAGAAATAAAGACATGTATTTTGGCAACATTTCCCCAAGTTGGCATTTGAGGGAAGAGAATCAACTACACAGTTGTAAGGAATGCTTTTATATTTAGTGAAAGAATTGCCTGAGCAAGTTATACAATTTCCATTTTTAGCTATGAAGGAAAAAAATCTGATAGAATATTTCTGGGTTCTTTGATGAAAAGGTGATAGGACACATTTAGAGTGTTCCCTCAGTAACAAAAGGGCTCCCAGGACACAGCTGCTCAAGATAGCATATGTTCAGGGAACAATGAAAATATTACTATTTTTAATAATAAAACATTTTGTCCTTTCTCAGATGCCAAGAAATAGTCACATGTTTTGGGCCAATTCCAAGTCCTTTTGGTCAGCCCTGTCTCACCCCTTATGGATGTTCTTTTAACAGAGAAAAAAAACCCCAAAACCCACCATGTGCACTGATACAACACCCTCCCCTCCAGGAAGAAGAGAGAAGAGGGAGTGAACATACCAACAGTTCCTTGGTTAGGTGTGGAGGCAGCTGCTGAGCCTCAAATACATAAATAAAGGCAAATTCAAAGATCAAGAACACAGATAGTACTGAATGTATCACATTTCCTCCAACTGCATTTGATATCTCCTATCTTCTTCAACATCATTTTATTGCTTTTTCTTAGAATGAGTGTAAAATTGTCTTGACCTTCCCATGGCTATTCCAGAGCAGGTCCCACTTTCTGTCTCTCAGACCAATGGGGGAAATCATTTTATTCTTTTTCTCATCTTCAACCATAAACCTTGAGTCCATATACAGGATTTCCAGAATTGAAAGTGTTGTGCTTCAAATACCAAAACAACATTAGACAAAGTTTACTTTCAGTGATATATAATCATTATATACACATATATTTTCTACATATTGACAATGGTATGGTATTGGGAAAATGTATTAATAAATTCCCAGCAATAATAAAGTAGATTTTGAAACGGTGAGCAGAAGGATGAATTTTCACAAATAGTATGATGTCTTCTAGACACATTGACAGGAGAAAGTATTGTATAAAAATGGGAGCTTTTGTAGGGGTGCCTGGGTGGCTCAGTCAGTTGAACATCTGACTTGGGCTCAGGTCATGATCTTGTGGCTCGTGAGTTTGAGCCCCACGTCAGGCTCTGTGTTGACAGCTCAGAGCCTGGAGTCTGCTTTGGATTCTGTGTCCCTCTCTCTCTCTGCCCCTCCCTCGCTCATTTTCTGTCTGTCTCTCTGTCAAGAATAAATAAAACATTTTTTAAAAATGGGAGCTTTTGCAATAGACAGATCCAAGCCAATCTGTCAAGGATATTACAGGAGTGAAATTCCATGCTTAGCCATGTTATTGAGGGCCTCAGGATGCCTAAAGGATATAGGATCAGACCATACAGAGAGGGAATTGGTGGCCACATACCTGATGTGATGATCTGAAGGATATTGCAAAACTGTCTCATCACGACCTGTCAAAATACCTGAAATTTCACCTTCAGAGTCATGCTATGGCATCCAGAAAGACCATGTTAATATGTATTTTACCTGAGAGAAGTGTTGCATTATAATATTAATCCTGCACTTGGCAAGGATAAGATAAGCAAGTCTATATTACATGCTAGAGAAATGGCTCAGTGGGAGAGATTTTGAAGATGAAAAAGAAGCTAATGATGGTCATGAGTATGGGACCTGCTTGAGTTGCAGGAGGGGTAGGAGACTGGCAAGCCAAGAGACAAGTGTGAGAACCCTAAACCAGGGCAGGTAGAATTTAGAGAAGGATAAGGGCAAAGTTTCACCGTCCCGGTCACTCTCTGGATCATTTGACGGTAACTTCTACTAAGTGAGGGTGGAAGAATTTAGATTTTGGAAACTGGGAAGATATCTGTTTGCTTGGGTGAGGTGGAAATGAAATCTTTAGGGGGCAGGGATAGTGCTCTTTATAAGAAAGTCAACTCTGGGTTAGGCATTTCAATTCTCTCTGCTTATAAGTTCAAGAGCAGTCTTTCCCAAATTCAGTGTGAGCAACTGTGCCACCAGATGGATACTTTTATTTTAATAATTATGTATGTTTAGTATCAATTAGAAGGGTATAAGTAGCTTATCAAACCTATGATTTCATAGGTTTAGGTTTCATAGGTTTCACAATTTAGGAAGAGGCTAAAGTAAAAAGAAATGGAGTTAATTTAATGGAAAACAATACATAGATATAAAAAAATCATGGGGCTCCTGGGTGGCTTGGTCAGTTAAGCATCAGACTCTTGATTTCAGCTCAGGTCATGATCTCACGAATTGTGAGATAGAGCCCCAAGTTGGGCTCTGGCATGACAGCGGGGAGCCTGCTTGGGATTTTCTCTCTCCTCTCTCTCTCTGCTCCTCCCTCCTCTCAAAATAAATAATTTTTAAAAATTTTCTACTGTTTATTTTAAAGAGACAGAGACAGACAGACAGAGTGTGAGCAGGGGAGGGGCTGAGAGAGAGGGAGACATAAAATCCAAAGCAGGCTCCAGGCTCCGAGCTGTCAGCACAGAGCCTGATGTGGGGCTTGAACTCGCAAACCGTGAGATCATGACCTGAGCTGAAGCGGGTTGCTTAGTTGGATGCTTAACCATCTGAGCCACCCAGCCTCCCCTAAATAAATAAATTTCAAGAAAAAAAATCATGAAAGCATATGAATGAATAAAATGTGGAAAACATTTTTTAGAAATATTTGGTGGGAATGCAAGCTGGTGCAGACACTCTGGAAAACAGTATGGGGGTTCCTCAAAAAACTAAAAATAGAACTACCCTACGACCCAGCAATTGCACTACTAGGCATTTATCCATGGGATACAGGTGTGCTGTTTCGAAGGGACACATGCACCCCCATGTTTATAGCAGCACTGTCAACAATAGCCGAAGTATGGAAAGAGCCCAAATGTCCATCGATGGATGAATGGATGAAGAAGATGTGGTGTATATATATATATATATAATGGAGTATTACTCGGCAATCAAAAAGAATGAAATCTTGCCATTTGCAACTATGTGGATAGAACTGGAGGGTATTATGCTAAGTGAAATTAGTCAGTCAGAGAAAGACAAAAATCATGTGACTTCACTCATATGAGGATTTTAAGAGGCAAAACAGATGAATGTAAGGGAAAGGAAAGAAAAATAATATAAAAACAGGGAGGGGGACAAAACAGAAGAGACTCATAAATATGGAGAACAAACTGAGGGTTATTCGAGGGGTTGTGGGGGGGGGTGGGCTAAGTGGGTAAGGGGCATTAAGGAATCTACTCCTGAAATCATTGTTTCACTATATGCTAACTAATTTGGATGTAAATATTAAAAAATAAAAAATAAAATTAAAAAAATAAATTGCAAATACTTTCTAAATCAGAAAACAAGAGAAATATTTGGAAATAAATGTACCTCTGGTCTACCCACGAGTTCTCGTATATTTATGAGCTAATAATTGGGGCCATCTATTGTAAATGCAGATGACTGGAAGGAAAAATGAGGCTGGATCTTCAAATGATAGCATTCTGATTTTCACAACATTTTTTTGGAAAGTGATCAGTAGGCAGGACTTCAGAGGCAATACTGCAGGGTGGTAAGCAGGGGTTGGGGGGTTGTTCTTTGGAGTGAGGGTCTGATTTTGGACTTTACCAAATACTAGGTATGTGACCTTGGTTAAGACACTGCATTTCTCTGAGTGTCAGTTTACAGTCACCTGCAAAATGGAAATAATTTCTCCTTTTAAGGATTATTATAAGGATTAAAAGAGATTATGACAGTAAAGTGTACCTGAAAACCAGTAAGATCTTAAAAATCTCAAAAATGGTTGTTTTTTATATTCTTCTAATCATTTCCTTGCTTGGGCTTTTTTTCCAAATTTTTAAAAAATGTCTTTAACTGACCTTTATCACATCTCCATAGACGTGGCACTTGCTACTACGTACATCGGCTTCATTTGTTACATTAGTGTAAAAGATCAGGGAAAAGTGGGGGTTACTTCCAAAGGAATTCTTGATTGCCTCCCTGGGTAATTCAACCATGACTGTTCTGTTTTTATGCATTTTTAACTGTTCTGGTTCTATTTGTAGAGGATCCCACATAATCCATCCCCTACTGCCAAAATTCCGGGAAGGCTTCATGATGATCCTTTACCCATTTGATACTTTCATAACAGCGAATCAACCTTGTAACTATGTGACACATTCTTTGATTTGTGGGTCATGCACCTCTTTTGGAAAGACATTTGAAATGGAGTCTTCTGTTTTTTTATCTAGATATAGTGTGCAGATTGCTGGGGCCACCTAATACCAGGAAAGGGTCAAAAGGAGACATTCCTGAAACAGGTCTTTCTAGTGCCAAATTGACCAACCTTAGCTTTCTAGAGCTGAATCATAAGTCTTATTTGTCTCACATATTAGGCTAACCTACTAGTAGCCTAAACTACCAGGTAACTAAAGCAAGGATATTCTAGGCTATTTTGAAACAGACTTTTAAAATCCCTTCAGTGTTTTTATAATATACTTTCAATAACAAAGACCTATATCCTCATCATCAGGTTGCTTATCACCATTGTCCTCACATTTGATCAGCAGAATACTGTCTTTGTTAAGAGCGTAGACTTTGGTGTGATTCCCTGCTCTATTCCTCATTATGTGACACGAGCTAGTTCCTCTATTTCTCAGTTTCCCCAATTGTAAAATGGGAAACACAACGTAAAATTCTTAGAACAATGTCTGTGTGTGGCCATTGCACCCCACCCCACTCTGGGAATGATATGGATTCCCATGCAAAAATCTGATAGAAGTGTCAAGACTGATGATGCTACACATGTGCCAAGAGGATGTGAAAAGATTTATTGTAAGAAGGCTTTTTGGGGAAAGCATGGCAGGCTTCCCAACTGGCCCAAAAAGGTCTTGAGAAAGCAAGTAAAGGAGACTGGCTTGGGGTTTTTATTGTGGGAAGGAGGTGGGGTGGGCTGAGGGCCGGTCCTTTTGTGGTTTAAATCTCCCACTGAAGCCAAAAAAGCTTTCTTATCATCTTGCCCAGATGTGGGGCACAGGGAGGGGTGAGACTCAAAAGGTGTCAGCAGTAAAACATCAAAAAATGCAGTCAGATTCTTTAATACAGTCTGGAGCAGAACAAAGGGTCCATAAGTGATGTCCACGACTGTATTTACCTTCCACCAGTCCCCAAAGCTCTCTAAAGCATGAAACTCTAGGAGTTTTGACCTAATAATGAGACAAATCATGTAGATTTATCACATAGAATTACCATACTGACTTGCTCTGTACTAAAACATTCTTTCCCTTAAACCTCACCTACACCACAGATATTTGGGTCCTTGGGTGCCATTTATTACCGAATAGATCATCACCCTAAATGTGTTCATGTTGCCACCGAAAGATCAAATAAGTGTGCCTACTTGAGCACTTCATTAGCAATAGCATAGACAAGAATAGTCTGTCTTCCTATCTTCCTATATTTACAGGAGTGTGTGTGTATATATGTTTGATAGCGTATCTGTGCACACGTAATAATAGTAAATACATAATTACTGATTGTACCACACTAGTATCAGTGCATTATAATAATATCATACATTATTATCAGTGTCTTTGAAATGGTTAAAAATGTATTCAACATCAGGAATATAGGAATATGAGGTGATCAGTGTGATAATACTAGCTTTTTAATAATTTTACATCAAGGTAGCTGTGGTAAGTCCAAAGGCAAAGAGAACTTTAATGTTATGTTTTGTGTGTCAATTTTATTCCAGCATGATTTACATTAAACAAAATGTAATACTTTGAAGCATACAATCTGATAAATTCTGGCAAATGTACAGTCATGTAACCACTCTAGCAGTCATGATATTTCCATCACCCCAAAAGGTTCTCTTGTGATGCTTTGCAGTCAGTCTCCTACCTAGCACTGACCAAGAACTGATCTGGTTTCTATCATTATAGTTTTACCTTTTCTAGAATTTCACATAAATGGAATCATACAGTATATGGTCATTTGTATCTGGTTCCTTGTAATAGTTTTCTATTGCTGCTGTAACAAAGTACCACAAACAGTGGCTTAAAGCAACACACGTTTATTATCTCATAGTTCTGTGGGTCTGAAGTCTAGGAACAGTGCAGCTCAACTGGGTGTTCTGCTTAGATTTTTTTTTTTTAATTTTTTTTCAACGTTTATTTATTTTTGGGACAGAGAGAGACAGAGCATGAACGGGGGAGGGGCAGAGAGAGAGGGAGACACAGAATCGGAAACAGGCTCCAGGCTCTGAGCCATCAGCCCAGAGCCCGACGCGGGGCTCGAACTCACGGACCGCGAGATCGTGACCTGGCTGAAGTCGGACGCCCAACCGACTGCGCCACCCAGGCGCCCCAGATTTTTAAGGTCAAACCATAAGGCAGCACTAGGCTCCCAACTGGAGGCTCTGGAGAACAATCCATTTCCAAGCTTATTTGGGTTGTTGGCAGAATTCCACTGTTTGCAGCTCTAGCACTGAGCTCCTGTAGCCTTGTTGGTTATCAGTGGGGGACCATTCTTAGCTCCTGGAGGTCTTTCTCCAGTCATTCACTGCATGTGCTACCTTATATCTCAGGACCAGCAGCAACACATCAAATCCTTCTCACATTTGGAATCTTATGGACTCCCTCTTCTGCTGTATCCCTCTGACTCAAACTGGAGAAAGTTCTATGCTTTTAAGAAAATTGTGACTGTTATTTTTTTCAAGTAACTCTTCCGTTTCCACCCTGATCTATCGTGTGTGTGTGTGTGTGTGTGTGTGTGTGTGTGTGTGTGTGTGTGTGTTACAACTACAATTACAAATACGGTAGGCTGTTTGACCTTGTTCTGGGGTTTACTGATGCCTTGTTCACTTTTTTCTAGTCTTTTTTCTCTGTGCGTTTTATTTGAAGAGTCTTTATTACTAGGACTTCAAGTTCACTATTTTTATTCTTCTGTAGTATGTAATCTGTAGTTAATTTCATCCACTGTGGTTTTTTCACCAGGTAATGTACATTTTATCTCTAAAAGTTTCATTTGGGTTTTTAAAATATCTTCCATTTCTCTCCTCATGATACTTATGCTTTCCTCTGCCTTCTTGAATATATGTAGCATTTTAATAGATGGTTTAATGTCCTTTTCCACAAATTCTATCACTGGTGTCATTACTGTCTGTAATTATATTTATCCCAGCTTTATATTTATTTAAAGTGGGGAAGTAAAGCTGATCCTTGTTTTCTATTGTGTTTAGAAGTTAAAGTCTTCAATGTTGATGGGACAAATGTTGAAGACGGTTATTTGCTTTACGTCCTCAGGCTATGGGTAAAAATCAGTCAACTAGGAAAATGTTAAAACTGATCATTGAGTTAATTCCAACTTGGTAAAAGCCGATGCTCGATATAACTGGACAAAAGTTATGATTATATAATTAGAAAACAGAAATTGACGATGTCTTGAGTGTTCTAAATTTTTGTCTTAAACACAGTAAAACATTTTTATGTCACCATTTTCCCCTCATTTTATTTTATTTTATTTTATTTTTTAAATATGAAATTTATTGTCAAATTGGTTTCCATACAACACCCAGTGCTCATCCCAACAGGTGCCTTCCTCAATGCCCATCACCCACCCTCCCTCCCTCCCACCCCCCATCAACCCTCATTTGTTCTCAGTTTTTAAGAGTCTCTTATGTTTTGGCTCCCTCCTCTCTAACCTCTTTGTTTTTTCCTTCCCCTCCCCCTGTGGTCTTCTGGTAAGTTTCTCAGGATCCACATAAGAGTGAAAACATATAGTATCTGTTTTTCTCTGTATGACTTATTTCACTTAGCAGAACACGCTCCAGTTCCATCCATGTTGCTACAAAAGGCCATATTTCATTCTTTCTCACTGCCACGTAGTATTCCATTGTGTATATAAACCACAATTTCTTTATCCATTCATCAGTTGATGGACATTTAGGCTCTTTCCATAATTTGGCTATTGTTGAGAGTGCTGCTATAAACATTAGGGTACAAGTGCCCCTATGCATATGTACTCCTGTATCCCTTGGGTAAATTCCTAGCAGTGCTACTGCTGGGTCATAGGGTAGGTCTATTTTTAATTTTTTGAGGAACCTCCACAGTTTTTCAGAGCGGCTGCACCAGTTTGCATTCCCACCAACAGTGCAAGAGGGTTTCCATTTCTCCACATCCTCTCCAGCATCTATAGTCTCCTGATTTGTTCATTTTGGCCACTCTGACTGGTGTGAGGTGATATCTGAGTGTGGTTTTGATTTGTATTTCCCTGATAAGGAGCGACATTGAGCATCTTTTCATGTGCCTGTTGGCCATCCGGATGTCTTCTTTAGAGAAGTGTCTATTCATGTTTTCTGCCCACTTCTTCACTGGATTATTGTTTTTCAGGTGTGGAGTTTGGTGAGCCCTTTATAGATTTTGGATACTAGCCCTTTGTCCGATATGTCATTTGCAAATATCTTTTCCCATTCCATTGGTTGCCTTTTAGTTTTGTTGATTGTTTCCTTTGAAGTGCCGAAGGTTTTTATCTTCATGAGGTCCCAACAGTTCATTTTTGCTTTTAATTCCCTTGTCTTTGGGGATGTGTCATTAAGAAATTGCTGTGGCTGAGGTCAGAGAAGTTTTTTCCTGCTTTCTCCTCTAGGGTTTTGATGGTTTCCTGTCTCACATTCAGGTCCTTTATCCATTTTGACTTTATTTTTTGTGAATGGTGTAAGAAAGTGGTCTAGTTTCATCCTTCTGCATGTTGCTGTCCAGTTCTCCCAGCACCATTTGTTAAAGAGACTGTCTTTTTTCCATTGGATATTCCACCAAAAGTCTGCTAGAACTGATACATGAATTCAGCAAAGTCGCAGGATACAAAATCAATGTACAGAAATCAGTTGCATTCTTATACACTAATAATGAAGTAACAGAAAGACACATAAAGAAACTGATCCCATTCACAATTGCACCAAGAAGCATAAAATACCTGGGAATAAACCTAACCAAAGATGTAAAAGATCTGTATGCTGAAAACTATAGAAAGCTTATGAAAGAAATTGAAGAAGATATAAAGAAATGGAAAAACATTCTGTGCTCATGGACTGGAAGAATAAATATTGGTAAAATGTCAATACTACCCAAAGCTATCTACACATTCAATGCAATCCCAATCAAAATTGCACCAGCATTCTTCTCGAAGCTAGAACAAGCAATCCTAAAATTCATATGGAACCACAAAAGGCCCCGAATAGCCAAAGTAATTTTGAAGAAGAAGACCAAAGCAGGAGGCATCACAATCCCAGACTTTAGCCTCTACTACAAAGCTGTAATCATCAAGAGAGCATGGTATTGGCATGAAAACAGACACATAGACCAATGGAATAGAATAGAAACCCCAGAATTAGACCCACAAAAGTATGGTCCCCTCTCATTTTATACACCACCACAGTTACTAAATTTCCACAAGGTTGATAGCATTTCCTACATTTGTACTTCTGCATGTCTCAGAAATATCCTTGCACTATTGGAAGAAGTTTTAATACTTTAAAATTCTCACAAACTATGAGATCATGACCTGAGCCAAAGTCAGATGCTCAACCAGCTGAGCCACCCACGTGCCCCATTGGAAGAAGTTTTAATGTTAGCTGTTAGGTGTTCAGATCTTCATTTGCAAATGCCTAGCATAGTTTCCCTACTGAAATCCCACAGATAGAGTTTCCTGACTCTGGTTAGTATCTAGCAAATGCTTAACACCTCTGGGCATATCCTGAAATCAGTAATTGAAAAGAGAGCTATAAATATCTTCCCCTTTTGCACAAAGTTCTATTATTTGATTATTTGAAGTGAAAGCACTTGCTTATTGTTTGCTGTATGATAACTTCGGTAGGGAAAGGAGTGTGTCTTGTATGTAACTATAAATACAAAGACCATGTTGGGCACATAATAGAAGATACTACATGAATATTTGTAGAAATAAGTGAAATGACTGTGATTATATTCAAAGATGACAGGAAGTACCCTGGCTAATTTGCCAATATCTCTGAGAGTTGACACACCTGTTAATTCTTACATTTTCAGGTAAATATCAAGGAATTGAAAGGCAATAAAATTGACAAAGTACAAACTGAGGTGTTGAAGATTATAGCCAAAATGTGTGAGTCAGGAGCCCATCTGCAGTAGCCTATGAAGTCTAGCTACACAATCTAAAAAGGCTGGGTTGTTGGCAGCAGATTGAATTCTCAGAGGTCAATTCCTACTTTAAAGATAAACTTGATTATGGTAGCATGTATAGCACTAATTAATTTATCCCACCTTCATTAATGTTATATTTCATAATTAAGAGTCTTTCTTATACACTTTGTGAATCTGTATTTCACAATCTGATTTTAAAGAAGAGGTAGTAAACATTTTGGCAAAGTCTTAAAATGTTTGGTGAACTTGGCTTACCAGCCGCTGGTTTTTGCTGTGTACTTTGTGTCCTTTTAACCAAGCCCAGTTTTGAAAGAAAATAACAGATGTTCGTTTAATTATTTTTCCCTGTGCGTGTGTGTGTGTGTGTGTGTGCGCGCACGCGTGTGGCTGCCTTCCAAAGACGTGAAACATAAGCACTGCTTATTGATGGTCATCTTGTTTGATTCCGATTTGGTTCCAGTCTAATCAACTGGCAATAATAAAATGGTTCCTATATGGGTATTTGGAAAATAGTTTACAACAAAGAATTCCATTACAATGTTCATCAGGAACTAGCCCATAATTTGAGTGGTGTGCTTTGGGAATAAGCAATGAAGCTATATAGTTATGTGAATTAAATAATTAACATTAACGTGCTGGATGACCTGGGAGGTTGGCCTGTTGGTCTTTTACTTTCGAGAGCTTGGTTCCACGATGTGCTCTACTTCATAGGTATAAATAAACAGAATGATTTCTGCATTTGATTTATCCCAAATTGTCCATAATGTGTATGATTTTCTTTTTTGTTTTTTGTTTTAGAGAGAGGGGCAGAGGGAGAGGGAGAGAGAGAATCTTAAACAAAAGTTTAAGACATGGGGCTCAGCCTCATGACCCTGAGATTGTGACCTGAGCTGAAGTCAAGGGTTGGATGCTTAACTGACTAAGCGACCCAGAAGCCCCTGTATGACTCAGTGTATACAGGAAACGTTGTATTTGATAAAGTTGTGTATTTTACTTAAGGTTTAGCTTTTTTATCGCAGCAGGATAAATATCTTTATAAATGCTAAGGTTATCTATGCAAATCATTCAATCACATCCTTTTTTTTTTTTTAATTTTTTTTCAACGTTTTTTATTTATTTTTGGGACAGAGAGAGATAGAGCATGAACGGGGGAGGGGCAGAGAGAGAGGGAGACACAGAATGGGAAACAGGCTCCAGGCTCCGAGCCATCAGCCCAGAGCCTGACGCGGGGCTCGAACTCACGGACCGCGAGATCGTGACCTGGCTGAAGTCGGACGCTTAACCGACTACGCCACCCAGGCGCCCCTCAATCACATCCTTTTTGATGACATTCACTTGATTAATGACAAGGTAACATTTATATATAAGGTAACATTTATATATTTGTATATATAAGGTATATATATTATTAAAGATATATTTAATATATTTTATAATATATTTTTTATAATACATATATTATATAGCTTCAAAACAACCCTTCCTAGGTAAGAACTATTATCTCCATTTTAGATAATGAAACTGGGTGCCAGAGAGACTAAGATTATATATATATATAATATATATATTTAATATATACTACATACATATATTTATATATAAGGTAAAATTTATATATACGTATATACACACATATATATATTCCTTATTTCAAATACTAGGTAAGGAATAAGTCCTTTCCATCAAAATATTTAATTACTTTCTTTTTTTTTTAAATATAATTTATTGTCAAATTGGCCACATACAGTGTTTAAAGTGTGCTCTTGGATTTTGGGGTAGATTCCTGTGGTTCATTGCTTACCTACAACATCCAGTGCTCATCCTCAATGCCTATCACTCATTTTCCCTTCTCCCTCACCACCCCCCATCCACCCTCAGTTTGTTCTCTGTATTTAAGACACTCTTATGGTTTGCCTCCCTCCCTCTCTGCTTGTAACTATTTTTCCCCCTTCCCTTCCTCCCATGGTCTTCTGTTAAGTTTCTCAAGATCCACATATGAGTGAAAACATATGATATCTGTCTTTCTCTGACAGATTTATTTCACTCAGAATAATACCTCCAGTTCCATCCACGTTGCTGCAAATGGCATGATTTCAATAATTACGTTCTTACAGCTTCAGTGAAAATTGCATTTAAAAACAAAGTTTAAACTAGCAGTCTATCAACAAACACTGAGGTGCTGCCATCAATAAGTTAAGTAATGTATCACTTAATTTTCTTAAATGAGACAAAGACTGATCAGAGGGAATGATTCTTTGTTCATAGGCACACAGCAGCTCCAGCCAGAACTAAAACCAGGCATCTTGACATGAGCCTCTTTCTTGTCTAATAGCAATAAATCTGAATTGTTCTTAATTTTTTTAAT
Organism: Puma concolor; assembly: GCF_028749965.1. NCBI lineage: Eukaryota > Metazoa > Chordata > Mammalia > Carnivora > Felidae > Puma > Puma concolor. Next base: position 82,416,403 of record NC_141670.1, on the reverse strand, counting down.
GTTTATTAATTTACTTTGAGGGGGGGAGGGGCAAAGAGAGAGGGAGAGAGGGAATCTTAAGCAGGCTCCACACTTAGCACAGAGCCAGATGTGGGACTTGATCCCACAAACTATGAGATCATGACCTGAGCTGAAACTAAGAATCAGTCACTTAACTGACTGAGCCACCCAGGTGCCCCTGTGAATTGTTCTTATTTGTAATTATAATTGTTCTTATTTATAAACCCAGATTCTACACTATAATCATTTGGAATAACAATGTAACATACAGTTATTTCTCCTTTTCCAATGTTAGAGAGTTGCATTAGTGAAAAATTTGTAACATCCAAACATTGATAGTACTTACTTAACAGATTTTTAAATTAGTGTTCAAAGACAACTAACCAGCTAATAACTCAAGGATGCACTACACTATAATATTTACATAGGCAAAGCTGGCTGAGAAGAAGTTTAAATGATTCTCCCTTGAGTCATTCCCTCAAACAGAGGCAGGATCAAAACTAAGGGAGCTATCACTGCCATATGAGTTTGATTTTAGTAGAGTTAAGTGTTTGCCACTGTAACGACGTGGATGGAACTAGAATGTATTATTCTAAGTGAAATAAGTCAGTCAGAGAAAGACAAATACCATATGATTTCACTCATATGTGGAATTTAAGAAACAAAACAGATGAACATATGGGATGAGATTAAAAAAGAGAGAGAGACAGGGAAACAAACCATAAGAGACTCTTAATGATGATAGAGAAGAAACTGAGGGTTGATGGTGGGAGGTGGGTGGGAGATGGGCTAGATGGGTGATGGAAAGGAAGGAGGGTGCTTGTATGTAAGTGATGAATCACTGAATGCTACCCCTGAAACCAGTATTTCACTGTATGTTAAGTAACCAGAATTGAAATAAAAATTTGAAAAGAAATAAAAATAAATAAATAAAGTGGACACCATCAAAGGCTACATACTTATTTTAATTAATACTGCCATTATTTGATAAATTTTTGGCACTCTTCCTTCGAAACTGTCTTTCAAAACTACAAAAAAGGGGGGGGGGGCGGAATGGGTACTACTATCTTGCTTTCACCACAAATATATATAAATTATATATATATGTCATTCACATGCATGTATTTAATATATTTGGCTATTTTCCTTAATTATATCCATCTTAAAATTTTTCTACCATTGAGCACATTAGAAAGAATGAACTATAGATTCTGAATAAATTTCTATTTAAAAAGTTTGGGCCAGACAGAATAAGTAATCATCTTTTATAAGGAGTGCTCCCCACCACACACGCTCCACTTTGGATATTTATGTTAAAAAAAAAAATTAACATTTATTCTTTTTTTGATAGAGAGAGTCAGAGCGTGAGTTGGGAAGGGGCAGAGAGAGAGGGAAACACAGAATCCGAAGCAGGCTTCAGGTTCTGAACTGACAAGCACAGAGCCTGACACGGGGCTCGAACTCACGGACCGTGAGATCATGACCTGAGCCGAAGTCGGACACCCAACTGACTGAGCCACCCAGGTGCCCCTAGATATTTATGTTTAAAAGTCATATCTTGAATACCAATCCATCAGCACATCTTTATTAACTATGCTACAAAAATAACATGGCATAGTGAAAAGAATTTGGCCTTTTGAGATAGGTTAATCTACTTTACCACCTATTCTGTTATCTTGATAAATTATTTAACTTTTGAGTTTCAGTTTCTTAAATTACAAAATGGGGGAGGGCAGCGATGATGCCCATTTTGTAAAGTTGTCATGAAGATTAATTACCCAAAAGCATCTAGAGCTCAAAATGTATTATAGAAGAATTGATTTAAGAAGGCATCTCATTTTAGCTTCAAAACAACCCTTCCTAGGTAAGTACTATTATCTCCATTTTATAGATAATGAAACTGGGTGCCAGAGAGATTAAGTAATTTGTTCATGCGTCCCAGCCATCAATCAAACAAACCTATTGTGTTTAATCACTACCCCCCCACCGCAACTGATGTATGCTAGGTTTGTGGGCATCACTGAAGTGAAAGACACACTGGTGTTGCTTATGATGCTGAGAAATCTTTAAAACACCATTCCTGAAAATATAGAAACTGGGTTTATGGCACACGAACAGACTGGCAATCTCCTAATTATTCAAAGCTATATTATCCACTTGTCCCTTGATTTTTCTCTTTCCAATTAGGCTATTTTTTTTCTTTTGTTTTTGATGCTCTTTAGCATCTCTACATGCTGTAGCGGAGGTGAGATTTAGTTTTGCTTTTTGTACAAAAAGCGTGGTGTAAGAGGAGGAAGATTGCTCAGGATGAAATGTACTTAGCTTGCTAAGCAAAAAGATTAAGTCATTGTTATCATGTTGGACTAGGTACCTAGATACGACTTCGTATTAAAGCAGTTCCTCTGGAAGGGCCTTATCACTGGGCAGGTTAATAAAACTGACGGCGAGCAGGTTTCTCCTGCCACGTCAGTACATAACTGTAGCCTCTTAAATAGCATACAGGATAGATTTCATTTTTATTGCCTTGTATTTTTTTCTTTTTTAAGACAGCTTTATTGAAGTATAGTTGATGTACAAGAAACTGCATCTGTTTAGAGTGCAATGTTTTATAAGTTTTAACACATACGTACACCTGTGGAGCCTTTGCACAGTTAAGATTAATGAACATACATCCATCAAAATCAACAGGGTATTTTTGTTTTGTTTTTTTCTTTTATTAGCTTTTTAATTTTAATTCCAGTATAGTTAACATACAGTGTTATATTAGTTTCAGGTGTACAATATACTGATTCAATAATTCTACCCATTACTCAGTGCTCATAATAAGTGTACTTTTTTTAAAAGTTTATTTATTTACTTTGAGAGAGAGAAAGAGAGCACAAATGGGGAATGGGCAAAGAGAAGCAGAGAGAGAAAATCCCAAGCAAGCTTCCCACCATCAGTGCAGAGCCTATGAGGGGCCCGAACCCATGAACCACAAGATCATCACCTGAGCCGAAGTCGGAGCTTAATCAACTGAGCCACCAGCCCTCCCAGTAAGTATAGTCTTTATCCCTGTCACCATCAACAGTTTCTTCTTACTCCTTTTCCTCCCTCCTGCTCTCCCTACACTCCTCCTTTCCGCAAGCAAACGCTCATTTTCTTTCTGTCATTTTAGATCAGTTTGCCTCTTTTGAACTTTTATACATATGGAGTATGTGTATTGTATATATCCCTTTTGGGGAGACCATGGGGGTGTATTCATGTTGCATGTATCAACAGCGTATTCCTTTTTATTGCAGAGTGGTGTTCCATTGCTCAACTCTACCATAATTTATTTATCCATTTCCCTTTTAACAGACATGGTGGTCTTTTCAGTTTGGGGCTATTACAGATAAAGCTGCTATGAACATCTCTGTACCAGTGGCCATTTCAGAATGTCTACTCATTTTAGAGTGGACATATTTCATTTCTCTTAGATAAATATCTAGGAGCAGAAGAGGTGGATCATATCATAGGTAGATGTTTTGTTTTTATACTGCTTTCCGAAGTAGTTGGACAATTTGACACTCCCACGGAAGTGTATGAGAGTTCTACTTATTCCGTATTCCCACCAACACTTGATATGGTCAAGCTTCTTAGTTCTGGCCACTCTAATAGCTCTAAGACTAATAATGAGGAGCATCTTTTCACGTACTTACTGTCATTTGGATATCTCTATTGGCTAAGTGTATCTGCTTCAAATCTGTTCAAATCTTTTGCCTAATTTTTAATTTGGTTGTCTGTTTTCTTATTGAGTCTTGACAGTTCTTTATATATTCTGGGTACAAGTTATTCATTAGATGTGCTAGACTGGATAATGACCCCACAAAGATGTCCATGTCCTGCCTTGTATGGCAAAAGCCACTTTGCAGATATGATTAAGGTTAAGGACATTGAAATGGGGAGATTACCTGGGTTATCTGGGGGATTCTACATGTAATCACAGGAATTCTTATCAGAGGGAGGCAAGAGAGTCAGGTCAGGAGAAGGCAGGGGTGTGGCAACAACAGCAGAGATTGGTGTGATGTGGTCAGGAGAAAGACACCAACAGCCTCTAAAAGCCGGAAGGGGCATGGAACAAATTTTCCCTTGCACTGTCTGGAAGGAATCAACCCTGTTGTGACCTTTATATAACCCCCAAAAACTGATTTTGGATTTCTGACCTCCAGAAATGTTAAAGAATCATTTGTGTTGTTTTAAACCACTAAGATTGTGATACTTTGTTATAGCAAAGTAGAAGCTAATATATCAAATATCTGCTTTGCAAATATTTTTCCCAGTCTTTTCATTCTTAATGGTATCTTTCAAAACTGAAGGAGTGTTTAATTTTTTCCCAGTTTTACCGAAAAATAATCAACAAACATCATAAGTTGAAGGTGTACCACACGATGGTTTGATTCACATATATTATGAAATGATTACCGTGATCAGTGTAGTTAATATCCATCATTTCATAGATACGATAAGAATAAAAGAAAAGAAGAAAAGGGAAAACGTTTCTCCCTGTGTTGACAATTTTTGGGATCTACTCTCTTAACAACTTTCTCACATACATAATACAGCAGTGTTAGGTCTAGTCATGCTGTTGTATGTTAAATCCCTAGTACTTATTTATCTTGTAACTGGAAGTTTATGCCTTTTGACTACCTTCCTCCAATTCCCTTTCCCTCCATCCCCTCCCCCCACCTCTGGTAATCACAAATCTGGTCTCTTTTTCTATGCAGTTGGTGTTTTTTTCTTGTTATTGCTGTTGCTTTAGATTCCACATACAAGTGAAATCGTATGCTATTTGTGTCTCTGACTTATTTCACTTAGCATAATGCCTCCAAGGTCTATCTATGTTGTCATCAGTGGTAGGATTTCCTTGCTTTTGTTTTGTTGTTGTTGTTGTTGTTGTTGTTTGTTTGTTTGTTTGTTTTTTACAGCTGAATAATATTTCATTGCGTATTTATGCCACATCTTCTTTATCCATTCATCCGTTGATGGACACTTAGATTGCTTCCATGTCTTGGCTATTGTAAATAATGCTACAGTGAACATGGGGGTGTGGATATCTCTTTGAGATAATGACTTCATTTCCTTTGAATATATATCCAGAAGTGGAATTACTGGATCATATGATTGTTATATTTTTAATTTTTTGAGGGACCTCCATACTGTTTTCCACAGTGTCTGTGCCAATTCACAGTCCCACCAGCAGTGCACAAGAGTTCCCTTTCCTCTACGTCCACAACAGCATTTCTTGTGTCTTGTTTTTTTTCCTGATGGCCATTCTAACAGGCATGAGGTGATACCTTAATATGGTTTTGATTTGCATTCCCCTAATGACTAGTGATGTTGAGGATCTGTTCATGTACCTGTTGGCCATTCATACATCTTTTTTGGAAAAATAATCTTCTCAGGTCCTTTGTCTATTTTTAATCAGATTATTTGGGTTTTTTGTTGTTTGTTTTTGTTGTTATTGTTGTTGTTGTTTTGATGAGTTCTTTATATGTTTTGGATATTAAACCCTTATCAGGCACATGGTTTACAAATATTTTTCTCACATTCTGTGGCTGTCTTTTCACTTGTTGATGGTTTCTTTTGCTGTGCAGGACCTTTTCAGTTTGATATAGTCCTACTTCTTTATTTTTAATTTTGTTACTGTGCTTTAGGGATGATTTCCAAATATTCATTACAAAGAACGAAGCATCTTCCTATGTTTTCTTTTAGAAGTTTGATGGATTTATGCTATGTATTTAAGTCTTTAATTCATTTTGAGTTAATTTTTGTGAGTGGTGTAATGTAGGGGTCTAGTTTCATTCTTTTACATATCCATTCTTCCCAGAACCATTTTACTGAAGAGACTGTCTTTTCTCCAATGAGTATTCTTGGCTCCCTTGTCAAATCTTAGTTGACCATATATGCTTAAGTTTATTTCTGGGCTCTCAAATCTGTCCCATTGGTCTATTCATCAGTTTTTATGCCAGTACCATACTTTTAAAATTACTATAGCTTTCTACTGTTGCTTGAAATCAGGAAGTATGATGCCTCCTCCTTTGTTCTTTGTCAGGATTTCTTTGGTTATTCAGGGTCTTTATGTATCTATATAAATTTTAGGAGTGTTTTTTTCTACTTCTGTAAAAAATGCCATTAGAATCTTGATAGGGGTTGTACTGAATCTATCGATTACTTATTTTTTTAATAAAGCCTATTTTATCAATTTTTAAAATAGCGTTTTAGGTATTATGTCTAACAAATCTTTATCTAACTAAGGTCACAGAATTTTTTCTGTTTCTCTAAAGTTTTATCGTTTTATGTTTGTCTATTATACTCAAGATTTTTTTTAATTTGAGTGTAGTTCACACACATTACATTAGTTTCAGGTGTACAGAATTGTGATTCGACAACTTTATACATTATGCTGTGCTCACAAGTGTAGCTGCCTTTTGCCACCATACGAGGCTATTACATGATCACTGACTATATCCCTTATGCTGTACCTTTTATTCCTGTGACTTATTCAGTCCATAACTGGAAGCCTGTATCGCCCACTGTGCCCATACTCCTAACATCCCCCTGCCCTGGCAACCATCAGTTTGTTCTAGTATTTATAGATCTGATTCAGCATTTTGTTTGTTTATTCATTTGGGTTTTTTGTTCGAGTCCACATGTGAGTGAAATCATATGGCATTTATCTTTCTCAGTCTGACTTATTTCACTTAGCATAATAGCCTCTAGGTCCATGAATGTTGTTGCAAATGGCACAATCTCATTTTTATGGCTGCATGATTTATATACACACACACACTACATCTTCATTATCCATTCATATATATATATATATATATATATATATATGTATATATATATATGTATGATAAGACATATGTGTATGTGTATATATATACATACCACATCTTCTTATCCATTCATCTACGAATAGACACAGGTTGCTTCCATATCTTAGCTATTGTAAATGCTGCAATAAACATAGGAATATAGGTTTTGTTTTTGTTTTTTTTCAATTTGTGTTTTCATTTTCTTGGGGCAAATACCCAGTAGTATAATTATTGGATCATATTATGTTTCTATTTTTAATTTTTTGAGGAATTTCCATACTGTTTTCCACAGTGGCTGAGCCAATTTGTATTCCCACCAAGAGTGTATGAGGATTCCTTTTTTTCCCACATCTTTGCCAACACATGTTATTTCCTGTCAAGTCAATTATACTTTTGAGCTTATATTTGTATATGGTATGAGCTATGGATAAAAGCACATTTTCCGGCATGTGGATATCCAATTATTTCAGTGCCTTTTGTTGAAGACGATCTTTTTCCACTGTACTGCCCCTGTATCTTGTCAAAAAATTAGTTGTCCACATATATGTGGGTCACTATGTGGAATCTATATTCAGTTGCACTAATCTATATACCTATCTTGATAGCAATGCCACTTTGTCCTATTTAAGACTTTAACAAGTCATTAAGTCAGATATTGTTAGTCTTCCAACTTTGTTCTTTCTTTCAAATTGGTTTTGGCTTTTCTAAAACCTTTACATTTTCATATGAATTTTAGAATCAGCCTATCAATTTGCATAAAAAAGCCTTCTGTGATTTTGATTGGGATTGTGATGTATCTATAGATAAATTTGGGGAAAACTGACATTTTAGTAATATTAACATTTTTGATTCCTAAACATGGTATGTCTTTCCATTTTTTTAGGTTATATTTACTCTTTTCCAGCAAGGTTTTGTAATTTTTAGTGTACAGGACTTGCATGTCTCTTGTCAAATTAAACCCTAAGTATTTCATATTTTTGATGCTATTATAAATACTATTTTTTAAATATTTCAAATGTCAGTCGTTCATTGCTATAGATAAAATTGATTTACAATAGTGATCTTCTTTCAACCTTGGCAAACTCACTCATTAGTTCTACATAAACAATAATGTCTTCTCCAAGTGAGAGCAGATTGCTTCTTCTCTTATAATTTGGATGCCTTTTTATGGCCTTACTGCATGAACTAGAACCTCCAAAACAATGTTGACTAAAAATGATAAGAGCAGGTATCCTTGACTTGTTCCTGGTCCTAAGGCAAAAGTATTCAGTCTTTCACCATTAAGAATGATCTCAGCTGAAAAAAAAATTTGTTTAAAGAATGAGGGGCCCCTGGGTGTCTTAGTTGGTTAAGAGTCCCACTTCAGCTCAGGTCATGATTTCCGAGTTTGTAAGTTCTTCTTCTTTTTTTTAAAGTTTATTTATTTTTGAGAGAGAGAGCGAGAGAGAGCAAGTAGGGGATGGGCAGAGAGAGAGGCACAGAGAGAATTCTAAGCAGGTTCTGCCCTGTGTGTAAACAGCTGAACCTAGGGCTCGACCTCATGAACTGCAAGATCATGACCTGAGCTCAAATCAAGAGTCTAATGCTTAACCAGATGAGCCACCCAGGTGTCCCTGGAGTTCATGAGTTCTAGCCCCAAATTGGGCTTGCTGCTGTCAGTGTGGAGCCCACTTCAGATCCTCTGTCCCTCCTCTCTCTCTCTCTCTGCCCCTCCCTTGCTTTCACTCTTTTTCTCAAAAATGAAATAAAACATTAAAAAAAATAATATTAGCTGTAGGTTTTTCATAAATGCTCTTACCAGATTAAGAAAATTCATTTCCATTCCCAGTTTGACTAAGAGTTTTTATCAGAAAAAGAGATCAAATTTGACAAATATTTTTATGTGTTTATTGAGATGATCATATGTTGTTTTTTTTAATTTTTCTTTAGTTTTTTAACGTGGTAAATTAATTTGATTGATTTATCTAATATTAAACCAGCTTGCATTATTGAGACAAACCTCATTTTATCACGATGCATTATCTTTTTATATATTGTTGGATTCAATTTAACAAAATTTTGTTTAGGGGTGCCTGGGTGGCTCAGTCGGTTGAGCATTCAACTTCAGCTCAGGTCATGATCTTGCAGTTTGTGAGTTCAAGCTCCATGTCAGATTCTGTGCTGACAGCTCAGAGCCTGGATCCCACTTCGGATTCTGTGTCTCCTTCTGTCTCTGTTCCTCCCCCCACTCACACCCTGTCTTGCTGTCTCTCTCTCTCAAAAATAAATAAAGAATAAAAAAAAGAAGATAAAATTTTGTTTATAATTCTTGCATTTAGGTTCAGGAGGATTATACGTCTATAATTTTCTTGTAAGTTTTTTGTTTGGTTTTGGTGTCAGGATAGACTGGCTTCATAGCATGAGTTGCAAAGTGTTCTCTCTCCTTCAATTTCCTAGAAGAGTTTGTATAGAATGAGTATTACTCACCATTGAGGCTTGGAGGGTTTTTTTTTTAAGTTTATTTATTTATTTTTGAGAGAGAGAGCACTTGTAGGGGAGGGGCAGAAAGAGAAGGAGAGAGAGAATACCAAGCAGGCTCCTCACTGTCAGCACAGAGCCTGATGCAGGGCTCAATCCCATGAACCATGAGATCATGACCTGAGATGAAATCGAGAGCCAGACCAACTGAACCACCAACTGAACCACCTAAGCACCCTGAGACTTGGAGTTTACTTTGGCAAGAGAAGGAGTTAAATATATATTCAATTTATCTATGTCTTCTTAAATGAGCTTTGGTAGTTTATATCTTTTAAGGAATTTGTCCACTCTTTGGGGTTGTCCATTCATCGGTATAATTTTGCTCATAATGTTCTCTTATTATCCTTTTAATATCTATAGAACCTGAAGTTCTATTACTCTATTCCTGATACTGGTTATTTGTGCTTTCTCTCCACATGATGTGCTTTGGTGTTCTTCACATTTCTTGTGCTTGCAATTTTTGTTTTGTTTTGTTTTATTTTGTTTTTTAGTTACAGCTGTGCATTTATGGTTTTCAGTAAATTTGGAAAGATTTCAGTCATTATTTCTTCAAATACATTTTCTGCCTCCTCCCTTCTCTGGAACTCTGATTATACCTGTATTAGATCATTTGAAGTTGTCCCTTAGGCACTGGTGCTGTTTATTTTCTTGTTATTTTTGTTCCGTTTCATTTTAGATAGTTTCTACTGCTATATCTTCAAGTTCACTATTCTTTTCTTCTGTAATGTCCAGTTCATCATTAATCCTGTTCAGTGTATTTTTCATTTCATTGTAGTTTTTATCTCTACAAGTTTAATTTTTGTAAATCTTGTCTCTAGTCTAATTTTTATTTTTCTTATTAAAAAAAATTTTTAATGTTTATTTATTTTTGAGAGAGTGTGAGCCAGGGAGGGACAGGATAGAAGGAGACACAGAAGCTGAAGCAGGCTCCAGGCTCTGAGCTGTCAGCACAGAGCCTGATGTGGGGCTCAAATTCACAGACTGTGAGATCATGACCTGAGCCAAAGTCAGATGCTTAACCAACTGAGCCACCCAGGCACCCATATACTCCAATTTGTAAACATATGGAATGCAGTTATAGTAGCTATTTTAATGTCTTTGTTAACCCTAACATTTATTTCAGTTCTAAATTGGTGTTATTTGGTTAACTGTTCTCATTGTGGGTCACATTTTCCACTTCTTTGCATGTCTGGTAATTTTGGTTGAATGCCAGGCAATGTGAGTTTAACCTTGTTGGGTGCTGGATATTTTAAATTTTTCTACAAGTATACTTAATATTTGTCCTGCTATACATACACTTATATTAGTAAGAGATAGTTTGTTTTGCAGGAGAAAGAGTCTTGCTTTAAAGATTTGCCAGGCATACCAGAGCAGTGTTCAGTCCAGTGTTAACTATTCCTTACCTCTCAGGTAAGTCCCTTCTGACCCATGAATTATGAAATTTTCTAGTCTGGCTGGTGGAAATAGGCACTCTTCCAGTCACATGGCAATGTTGCATCTAGTCTTTTCAGGTGGTTCTTTTCCCAACCCTTGATGATTTCCTCATAGATATTCACGCAAGTCTCTGGAGTTTTCTTTCTGTAGTGTTCTCTCTTCTCTGGTTCTCTATGAATTCTAACCATCTTGATCTATCTGAACTTTCAACTTCCATCTCCTCAACTTGGAGAGTCTGTAGAGCTCCACATGGGTTTTCCCTTCCTGAACTGCAATCTAGAATTTATCTCATATTTACCTCAAATCAGTAAACTGGGGCAATTGCAGGGCTTACTTTTTTATTTCCCCTGTTTTGAAAATCATTGTTTCATATATTTTGCATATATTTTGTTGTTGTTTCTAAAGGGAAGTTAAACTTGGTCCCTGTTTCCCCATTTTGGCCAAGAATAGAAATCCAGTTTCATTGTGTTTTAAAGGTACAGTGTTGTAGCAGGATTGCAGGATGCCTCACCAAAGTGTATATATTGGCTTTATTATTCCAAAGCAGCAAAGAGATACCCAAAATGGATACGTAAACCCCTGAGGTTATGCCTTATTCACTCTTGCATACTTAAACATCAATCACATAGCCCACAGTAGCTGCTTAATAAAAGTTAAATTGAATCACAAAGTAAAATGCAAAAAGTTTTGGAGGGATAGTATATTTTGCGGTTGCCTGACTGACTTCTGGATCCTCTCTCTTTGTGCATGCTTGATTTTTAGTCTTCTTTATATAGCCAGGCTTTCTCCATGTATCAGGGATGACATTTCCAAACAGCTATATTTTCACAGCTTTTTGGCTGTGTGGCTCTAGAGAAAGATCTCCTTCTCTAGCTCCAAATGGAAAAAGTCTAGGAAAGGACTCTAACCAGCCCAGATTGGATTATATGCCCACCCTGGTGCCCAGGGAGAGCAGGATACTGTGTTACTTTTTTTTTTCAACGTTTTTTTTTTTATTTATTTTTGGGACAGAGAGAGACAGAGCATGAACGGGGGAGGGGCAGAGAGAGAGGGAGACACAGAATCGGAAACAGGCTCCAGGCTCCGAGCCATCAGCCCAGACCCTGACGCGGGGCTCGAACTCACGGACCGCGAGATCGTGACCTGGCTGAAGTCGGACGCTTAACCGACTGCGCCACCCAGGCGCCCCGATACTGTGTTACTTTTTAACAAAACATTTTTTCCCATTAAAATATCTATCATTTATAAAAATTGTGGAAATCTTATACAGTAGATAAAAGAATACAAATGTTGTGCCGTCCAAGAGAGACAATATTAACCTTTTATAAATAATTTTTCTTAGAAAATGGGGGAGAGGTTGCAGGAACAGCATATCATTTAGCATGTTATTTTAGTTTCTATTTGTGAATTCTTGGTTTCATTCTTTCTGTGAAAGGTTAGATGGAATTGGAAACCAATTAGACCCTATAATTTGCCCGTAAATGTGCTAAGTCTATGTTTTAGTCAAGCACTAGGAAATAAAAGAGAAGAATGATTCTACTTTTTTGCCTGTTTTGAGAAATACTGCCCCTTTAAGAAATTCAGAAACTATTTTGTTCCCATTGCTAGGCTTGACTCACCCGAGTTAAGAAACACCTGTATACCTTCAGGGTAGTCTCTTTTGAACACTTGTATAAATTGAAATTTGCCTGTAGGGTTCCATAGTTCTGTGTCAAAAGTTACATTAAAGGGTAACGTGTTAGCTAGTCAGCTCTGGTAATTCTCAAATGGCATAGGCCTTACAATACAGATTTTAAAAACAAACTCCCTATTTCATTTGTATGAACCATTCACCAAAGTTTATTGAATATGTACTATACACATTCTGCTTTGTGGGGGGAATGACATAAAGGAAGTAGACACATGATTCCCTTCCTTAGAAAGCCAACTACCCATCTTGTTGGGAGGCAGGTAAATGAATTTATCAGCTTTATTGTGAGTATACTCTTGGAGGCAGATGCCAGGATTTTAAAGCCACAAATCCCTGTCTGAGAAACATTCAGTTCAACAGACTTGTATTTTATTGCCCATCACCGTGTCATTCACTGCACCTGTCACTGAGGGTTAAAATATGAATGGTACAATGTCCCTCCCCACAGAGCTGCTGCCAGAACATAAAGTGCCTTTTAACAGAGGAGATGGAAATTTCATCCAAATCCCTCTGGGTGGGGCTTTACAAAAATGTGTCCCCTTTTGACTGACCAATTAGAAAAAGGTGTTGCTTTGGTTAGACTAATTAGAAAAATGTGCTCTTTCTCTCACAGCCATGGGCTAAACAAATGGGAGGCTGAAATTTGGATTCCATCCCGTCCCATGGTACAATCTATGTGAGGAAACTGCAACTTTATGCTCTTTCTTTGCCCCTTACATTTGCTAATAATAAGCTGTCCTACTTCTTTGAGCTAGGTAAATACAGGATACTCCTATAGATGTGAAACTGTTTCCTCAAGTTGTTGCTCTGACTTCTTATTAACCTCTTGGATTTCCTTCAGATTCCCCAGGCCGGGTGCTATGCTTAGTATTTCAAGAGATAGAGGTATCTCTGTTTTTTCCTCATATTGTTAGATATGATGGCAGAAGATCTGAAGGGCTTGTCATAAGAGGCCCTGGGCAGCTGGAGTAGTTTTTGCCAATACATGCATTTTAGTGCTATGACTTATGGGCAAAGACAAGAGGGTTAGAGTACCTTTGAGCAAATACACAATCCTCCAGTGACCCCTCTGGCAATACATCAGAGGTTCTGCAATATAGCTCCAGGCAACAAATTGAGGCCAGCCAGAATTGATGGGGGAGTCTCTGCTGTGCTCAGCTTTTAAAAATACCTGCACCACAGTGCATGACAACTGGCTTCTGCTAAAGTGCATTCAATGACTCCAAACTGGGCCTGATTGATATTCAAGGTAAGTTGTCCTCAGCAGTGCTTTGGGGAGACCACTGTTGTTTGCAACAGGGTTATCTCAAGAATATAACCAGGGTGTTCCCATAATTGACTCCAAATAAATGGAAGCTTAATGCTAAGAACCTTCAGCCTTTTTACAAGCCTATTTATAAATGATCTGGGATTGGTTGGGACTACCAATTTTACTAACGTCTGCATCTTGAAAATAAGTATTGTTTTGTAGTGTTATTATCCTTGGTTAAAAAATAATTGGATTTCTAGCCTTCTTTCAGGGTTGGTATCCAACAGCTATTTGGAAAGCATGAGATTTTCCCCTATTTCTTCTGTACTTGTTTACTCAAACTTCACTGAGCAAATAATAATCTCACCGAGTAGCATAATTTAGGCTCCTAGGAAGAGAATTAGCTTGGTTGGTGTGGTGGTATTTGTAGCAGTGGGGAGAGGAGGGTAACCTGAGACCTATTGCTGGGTTGAGAATGCATGCCAAGGAATATTATGCAGTGGTGAGAAACAGTGGTGTAAATGTACACATAGCAACATGGATGGACTCACATAATATTTCATGGGAAAAGTAAGAAGCAGAGGTATATATAACACAACATCATTTACATAAATTTAAAAATATGTGCATATAAGACAATAATGTAAAACACAATGTAAAATAATGTAAAAAATAATGTAAAAACACATAAAAACAAAAAGGTAAAACACTATAAACATTAAAATTGATGTGTATAAGGTCAGGAGAGGAAGGGGAATGGGGTACGTACATGAGAGAGGATAAATAGCATGGGTGGGACCTTGCATAGACCAGGGATTAGCTGGATCTTCTGTTCCCAAGGGTCGGCCACAACAACGTAATGGGATTCCTACTTTTCTCCTCTAGAGAATTTCAGAAAATATATTGGGGTTCTGGGGATCTGTATTTAAAAAGCTTTCTCATTAAGTCTTCTGATCAGAAAGTCTAAGAAATATTGCTTCAAAGTCTAGAGCAATTATTGGAGTACATGATGAAAGCCTCTTATGAAAGGTGAAAATGCTATGGGGGATGGGGACATAAAAAAAGAAAGATCTGGTTGCTGCCCTCAGTGAGCTAAGACCAACACACCCAGGAAAAAAATATATACAGATTGAGCAAGTAGAAAGAAGCTTATACTAAATGTCAAGAGCAGTTTGGAGAAGCGAGGTAGATACTAGTGTGTCCTAGAACATTTGGGGAAAGCCTCACTCAGGGGCCGGGAGGTCTAATGTTCTTTATAGGATGGATTGTATAAAGAGCTAGAACTGGAAAATGTTGACATTCCAGGAAAGAGAATGCTGAGCCAAGTTTCAGAAGTGGGAACTGGCACAGTGTGGCTAGTACAGAATGAAGCATTCAATGTGAAGGGTGCATTTTGGATTGACATGAGAAATTCAGTTGAACAGAAAGGCAGAGGAAGATTTTGAAGGATTTTGCAACCCAGGGGGGGCGTTTTAGACTGAGCTCAGATAAACAATACATAGAAGTCATGTAGAAGAAATAAATTCAAGGAAGGAGTTTGAGAAATCATGGCCAAGATAGGAAGAAAGCCGAGAAGAAGAGATTCTAAGAAGGCAGGCACGTCAACTTTTTTGGAATAGCAGAACTGTTAATGAGGAGGAGGACTAAAAGGTCTGCATCAGGGCCAAGAGGTCTCTAGGGACCTTACTAAGAGCATCTGTGGTAAAGACAATCCAGGGTGGAGTGGATGGAGTTTCTGCTTGACAGAATTCTGGGGACATCTCTCAGTGCAGAACCACTGTCCTACATGAGACACTTTCTCTGAAGCATAACTGGTCTCAAAGTTCATCCTCAAAGAAGAAGTGAACTAGGCAGAGCTTCAAGGAACTGGGGCTGGAGAGAGGCTGGCTTGCGCAGAGGGCACATGATGACAGCAGCGTGGCTGTAGAGATCCTGAGCCTAGTGGCCACCAAGGAGATAGGTGGGGGAAGAAAATATCTTCAATTTAGGTCCTGTGGCAGAGACTACTGGCTATGCTGTTAAAATCCATCCTACCCTTTCCTCATGGGCATACAACTAAACTACATCCATCAGCCTCTTTCAGCTAGTTGTGGTTAGGTGGCAAAGCTCTTGTCAATATGAACGGGAGCTCGGTGGGCAACTTTTGCCCCATTGACTTAAGAGAAACCCCGGGCCCACAATATCCACTTTAATGCCCTTTATACTACCCAAAATGGCAATGACTAGATTGACTTTGGAAGCCAAAGATATTAAAGACAACAGAGCCAGTGTAAGCCTGGGCCTCTGAACAATTGGGTGGAACAAAGATGCCCACTAGTTCTAATGGCTCACCTTGAGATTGGTACATAAAAGAGAAATAAACTTCTTTGTTCTTTAAGACACATTGTTGAATCTCTTGTTACAGCTGCTTAGCCTATTATCCTAATAGAAGATTGCTACCCAGAACATGGTAAGTATTGTACCACCAAAACAAAAAACTAAAATCATGCTCATTGGCTTGGCAGGGAGTTTGTAAGTGGTCAGAACATAGATATTTCAGTCTGGAAAGCTGGTGACCCCATTCATATCATGGCAAAACATTTAGTAGAATTTTGCCTGCAATAATTTAGAAGACAGTGTGCCCACAGAGCTGTAAAGCTCTCGATGAAGGGGTGGTAAAGATCCAGAATAGAAATTTCTATTACCTGCTTATCAGAGGTAGATATATCATGAAGTTATTGAAACTTATGTTTCAGGGCCCCCCTCACTGGCACAGACCCACAAGGAGACTTGGGAACAATGTGTTCATATAGGCACATGTTTTGTACATGTTTCAGAATTAATATATTTCATCCATAATCAGTTAAGACCATTCTCTCTTTATACTCTAACTTTCCCTACATCACATGTCCCCTGTCTTTTTTTTCTTTTTTTAATTTTTTTTTTCAACGTTTATTTATTTTTGGGACAGAGAGAGACAGAGCATGAATGGGCGAGGGGCAGAGAGAGAGGGAGACACAGAATTGGAAACAGGCTCCAGGCTCTGAGCCATCAGCCCAGAGCCTGACGCGGGGCTCGAACTCACGGACCGCGAGATCGTGACCTGGCTGAAGTCGGATGCTCAACCGACTGCGCCACCCAGGTGCCCCACATGTCCCCTGTCTTTAAGTGATGATGGAGTAGCTGCATTTTAGGATCTGGTAAGGGGAAGTTGAATTGATGATGCCTTCATTTTGGGTGGAGTGAGACATATTTATATGGTTTGCTGTTACTTTCATGTATTGGCAGGTTGTTATTAGCCATCCCAGTGTAATAATGGCTTCCAGAAATTTTATTACTGTTTGGTGGGTCATTTCATTGAGAATCATGACAGGAAGACTCGGCATTACTTTATGAATGAATTACTCCTAAGACACTCAGCATCATTTGTATTAGATAATGGTGAAGAAACAATCTATTAAATGTATAAAACCAGAAGCTAGTCTGTGGGAAATTCTTTCAATCATGTAACATATAAAATTATAAATATAATATAGCTATGCTTGGCATGGAAAACTTAGTACTTTTAAAATATGTGCATTGTTCTGCATATATATTTTATGTAATTTAAAAGTTTAAAATTTGGAGGGCGCCTGGGTGGCTCAGTCAATTGAGTGTCTGACTTCGGTTCAGGTCATGATCTCACGGTTCGTGGGTTTGAGCCCTGTGTTGGGCTCTGTGCTGACAGCTCGGAGCCTGTAGCCTGCTTCCGATTCTGTCTTCCTCTCTCTCTCTCTGTCCCTCCCCTGCTCACACTCTGTCAGTCTCTCTCTTGAAAAATAAATAAAAACATTAAAATTTTTTTTTTAAAAAACAAGTTTAAAATTTTTAAGCAGGAAATTTGATTCTTATCAACGCCTAGTCAAAAACTAAAGTTCCGGTGTGCCTGGGTGGCTCCATCAGTTAAGCATCCGACTTCGGCTCAAGTCATGATCTCAAGGTTTGTGAATTAGAGCCCCGCTGTGCTGACAGCTCAGAGCCTGGAGCCTGCTTTGGATTCTGTGTCTCCCTCTCTCTCCCCCTCCCCCACTTGTGCTCTGTCTCTCTTTTCAAAGATAAAATAAACATTAAATTTTTTTTTAAAAAACTGAATCTTCTTTCTGTTAGGGATATACTTACCAATATAATCTATGCAACTTAAAAAGTATCTTACAATTGTTTTCTTTTTCATTTGGGATCTACATATCTTTAAACTACACTATTCAGATCATCTGCTAACAGCCCCAATTGCTGTTCCACTGAATCGATCACTGCTTTCGCCAGCCAATGAGTGAACATGGCAGAGGTACTCAGGTCTACTGAGGCAGGCCCATTTTGGGAAAGGCAGGACTCCTTCAGTAGGTCAGTAAGGCCTGAGGGCTCCCCAACAGCCTGGAAAAACTTCACTGGAAATACACTGCAGTCTAGGACCCCTTCCCTTCTCTTCTGTCCCTTCAATTCCTTTCCTTTCCTTTCCTTTCCCCTTCCCTTGCCTCCCTTCTTTCCTTCCCTTCCCTTCCTCTCCTTCCTACGCTCTTTCCTTCCATAGATCTCAGACCTGCAACATGGTCTGAAGGCTCTCCCTGCCTTCTGTTGCTCCATCTACCAATAAGTCTTATGTATATCTCATCTCATCTTAGCATCTCCTTCTCAGTGAACCTGAACTAAGGGAACTGATCCTGAGAATGTTCCAAAGAACAGGCAGTAAGATGGATATTTGAGACTGGTTTACCTACTGCCCAGAAGGCAAAGAGGACATCATCTTGGATGATAGGTGGGGCACCCTGGCCAAAGGTGGCAGTTCAATTGTTAAAGGTTTTAGTGGTGACAACATAAGAAAATGTCCCAGAGGAGGGAAACAAACTTGCAATGGTTCAGACAGACATGGGATCCAATAGAATGTAGCATACAACCAAGAGGCCCTCTTCACAGTGAAGGAGGTGTGAGAGTGGGCCTGTAGCCAAGCGATCCGCCAATATCTGCATATCATCATCCAGAAGCAGCCAGCCTCATGGAATACTGGAATAATGTTTTAAAGGTACAATTTCAATGCCAGTTTTGAAATAATACACTGCAAGGATTAGGTACCATGCTTTAGGATATAACACATACATTTAATCAGAAAGCTATGTTATGTCCCCACTAGAAAGAAAACATGGTCCTAGAAACCTTGGGGTGGAAGTATTATGGTCCCACTTGCCATTAATGACCCACTTCGGATTTTGTTTTTCTCATCCCTATAACTCTGGGTTCTGCAAGGTTAGAGGTCCCCAAAGGGCCCACTCTTGGTGTCCCACTCTTACCAGTGACACAACAAGTGTCCTATTGAACAACAAACTAGTTTGGCTACCCCCAGTGCACTCTGGATTACTTATGCCTAGGGACTGGCAGGTGATAAGTCAACACCGTGACAGGGGTAATTGACCCTGGTCAGGAGGATGAAGAAGGCTACTCATGCACAACAGGAATGGGAAAGAACCCATGTGGAATCCAGGTACTGTGCCTCCTGGTGTTACCTTCCCCTTCCCTAAGGGTGACTGTGATCAGATACATGCAGCAACCCTAGTTGGGGAAGGGTATGATTGCCAAGAGCTCAGACTCCTCAAGAATGAAGGTTTAGATGACACCATCACGTAAGTCACAAAGGTCTGCTGAGGTGACAGTGGGGAGTGATGGCAATTAGGAATGGATAGTGGAGGAGGGCAAGGATGAGTCCAGTTGTAGATCTGGGTCCCACTGCATCAGTGGAGGCTGTAGTTCATCCCACTGACCATCACTTCTGAGTGTGCCCAGAAAGAGTTCCATGGAAACCATGAAGGCGTTCCTTTCTGAACCTGCATGGAGAAGTAGATCTGTGTGGCACAGGCTGGCTGTGCAGCCCTGAGAATTTTGCTGCAGGGAGCATAACTGCCTGCTGGCCCAGCTCCTGCCCCTCTGGACTCAGCACTGGGTTTGTGCTGAGGCTATACTCGCAGGAGGTCATTCACAGCCAGTGACTAAGCACAGTGGGCCCCAAAGCAGCCAGTTCTGGTGAGGTGAGGGACTCTTCCAGCTGGTGACTTGGCATAAGGACTCCCCATCAGCCTAGCTGACAATCCTCAGAACTGTGCTGGAGTCTGAGAATCTTTCTATATTCCTTCCTTCCCTCTCTTCTTCCAAACCTACATCACAGGCTAAGGCTCTCCCCACCTTCTCCTGCCCTCCCTAAATAATTCCCTATCACATCTACCTGGCATCTGTTCCTCAGTGGGCCTAAACTATACACAATGAAATAAAACTGATCAGAATTCCTATATTTGTAAGCAATACTACAAACAGACTGTGAAGCTGTGTATTTTATGCACACCGCTGTAATCTTCCTGACACATCAGGTCCTGTTACAGATGAAAACTGCCACTACCGTAGTCATATGGCCCGATGATGCAAGTATTCCAATGAGAAAACACCCTCCCATATTCATAATAGGTCAATGTATGTACACTAAAGGTAATTTGATTATGAAATTTTAAGTGTATTTTTAAATGCTCTTATGTTTGCCTTCATTTCTGATTTTTACACTTTTCAGAATTACTGATCATACCAAACTGAGAATTTTATTTTGATGAAAATGGTGATGAGAGTCTTTCATTATGGTGATATAGTGAGCAATCATTTCATTCACTATTTTTTTTTAATGTCTATTTACTTTTGAGACAGAAAGACAGAGCACAAATGGGGGAGGGGCAGAAAGAGAGGGAGACACAGAACCCAAAGCAGGCTCCAGGCTCCAAGCTGTCAGCACAGAGCCCAACGTGGGGCTCCAATTCAAACTGCTAGACCATGATCTGAACCAAAGTCGAATGCTTAACCGACTGAGCCACCGAGGTGTCCCTCATTCACTATCGATTAATGAGAGTTGCTTTTTTTTCCCCAAAATCAAGATTCTCATAGTATTTATAGATAATCAAATAGAACATACAGTGAATCAAAGAGGTGCTTCTCAAGCAGGTATTTGAAAAATTTTAGAAGTGGCAAAACTTTTTTTTTTTAAATTTACTTTAAAAATGTAAATATCTCCCAATAGTTAACAGATAAAGAAAATACCACACTGGTTTAGTTAATGTGGTTGTTGTATTTTCTTTTCCAAGGAATACTGATTAGAAATATTTACACACCTACTTTTAAGTCCATGTTTGGCACTCTTATTTGTATGGCTTTAAAAGTTATAGCACAAGATCTTTACATTAAGGATCAGGGGAAAAAAGTAATTCAAAACAAAGCCTGATATATTATATACATGTTTTTCTCTGTACTTTATTTTAAGTACATTAATTTTTAAATGATGTTTCTCTTTTTTCCCTTCAGTTGCCATTAAATTAAATTTATCAACCTAACTTAAGTTACCAAGAAAAAGAGTTGCTAGTTGCCATTATAAGCAAAAACATAAAGTACTATAGCATCGCCTACATTGCTCCTTACAACAAAACTTCGAAAGAACCAGAGACGCTTTATAGAAGTTTAGTTGGTTTTGAAAAGGCGCATGGGTGTGCTTTGTTTGCTCTTCTTTTACATTCTAGAAATTTTACCACCACTGCTGTTTCTGTTGGAGAGATGACATCTGTGACTATCAGTGTAGACAAGAAGTGTGTTCAAACTAAAGAAAGCTGGAAGCTGAAATTTTAACCGCACAGTAACAATGTACTTTTCTTCATACAGCCTTGTGTTTCCTACATATCCAATTTTCTAACATGCATTAGAATACATTAACTTGTATTCTAATGATTTTAGGTTTGATTTTACAACACAGAAAAAAATCTGAGAAGGGACCTGGGAAAGAGAGAGGGGAGAACCCTTATCACAATGAAAATAAATACATTCATACCCAACTAACTATATAACAAGAATATAATCCTTTTGGGATGAGCACTGGGTGTTGTATGGAAACTAATTTGACAATAAATTTAATATAATAAAAAAATAAAAAGCATATAATCCATTTAAGCTTCCAGAAATAATACTTCTCAAAGCTCCCCATTCACTCATGGGAAAGATCCCTCCTGTGTGGCGTTAAGTGGAGGGGTGCAGGGATCAGTTTGTTTCAACAGAAACAGTTCAGCATAACAGGAAAGACTTTAACTTTGCTCCACTTGTCTACTAGCTTTAAGGACAATCACACTGCCCAAGAAGTGGTAAAACTGTTTTGAGATCCTGGCTTACTCTAAGGCTGAAAATTACATATTTTGTTTTGTTTGCAAATTTTTTTCAGTGAAATGGATGTACTTATATCAGATCGATTTTCTGACTGAATGTTATATTGAGATCCTCTTCAAAGGTCATCTGGGTCCCCCAGAGCAAAAGAAAGCAAGTTTACCTGAATTACACATAAATCAAATAAAGGTGCGCTGGACAGATAGTAAACCAGGAAGAATATCCAGTTTTATTTGAAAGTAAAAAGAGTAGTCTGCTTATTTAATTTTTTTTTAAAGATTTTTCTTTTTTTATTATCTATCTACCTATCTATTTATTTATAAAGATAGTTTAAGGTTATTTATTTATTTTGAGAGAGAAAGGGACAGAGCACATGATCAGGGCAGGGGCAGAGAGAAGAGAGAGAGAATCCCAAGCAGGCTCTGCACTGTCAGCGCAGAGCTTGATGTGGGGCCTGAACTCAAAAACCACGAGATCATGACATCATAACTTGAGCTGAAACCAAGGCCTAACTGACTGAGACACCCAGGTGCCCTAGGATTTTTCTTTTTTTAATGTGTATTTATTTTTGAGAGGGGGGAGGGACAGAGAGAGAGAGGGAGACACAGGATCTGAGGCAGGCTCCACACTGACAGCACAGATCCCGATGCAGGCTCAGACCCATGATCCTGTGAGATCATGACCTGAGCCGAAGTCAGACACTTAACTGACTGAGCCACCAAGCATCCCATGGTTATTTAAGTGAAAGGAGTCTGCCTTTCAGAGATCACAGTGTAATGTGGTACAGTTCAGGCAGTGGAAATTTCATGGACTGTATCAAACCAATTGCTAAATCTGATCTTTTTTTTTTTATTCCATAAGTACATGGAAATATGTCAAAATAAAAGACTCAATGTGACTTATTTATCCAGGATAGTTTATGAAAAATTGATAAAAACAATATGGAAAATATGTATATAATAAACCAGACAATAGATACTATTCTGTTCTTGTTGATGCTACACACCAGATATAACAAATACTAACCAGATGATAATTATTGTGTGACACAGGGAATTCTAAGAGCTATTTTTAATTTCTTTTTGCTGGGTGCCTGGGTGGCTCAGTTGGTTAAACGTCCGACTTCAGCTCAGGTCATGATCTCACAGTTTGTGGGTTCAAACCCTGTGTTGAGCCCTGTGTCAGGCTCTGTGCTGATAGCTCAGAGCCTGGAGCCTGCTAAGGATTCTATGTCTTCCTCTCTCTGCCCCTCCCCCCCCACTCAGGTTCTGTCTCTCTCTCTGTCTCTCTGTCTCTCTCAAAAATAAATCAACATTAAAAATTTTTTTTGTTTCTTTTTGCCAACCAAAAATCATCTTTCATCCTTCTGTTATTTTATTCAGCAAAGTGAAGTTCTGGATGGTTATAATCTGCCATTGAATAACAGTCATGATAAATCTTAGAATAACACTCCTGTGTGATCTTGAGGACAAAGGAGTGCAAGCATATCTTAAAACATTAATGAGTTTGCATATGTGCTATGTAAAGATCACTCCTTTCATCTTATCTAAGTTTTGCAAAGTTATGTGTCTTTCCAGTTTGCCCATTGACGGACTGTTTTAAATATATAGGCTGTCGTGGGCTGAATTGTGGGCCCCCAAAATTTATGTGTTAAAACCCTAACCCCCAGTACCTCAGAATGGGACTCTACTGGAGGTTGGGCCTTTAAGGAGGTGACAAAGTTAAAATGAGGCTGTTAGTTAGGATGGTTATAGTTAGTTAGTTAGTTATAAGAAAAGATTAGCACATAAAAAGAGATATAAAGATATGCACAGGTAAGAGATCATGTGAGGACACAGAGAGAAGGCAGCCATTTGCAAGCCAAGGAGAGAGGTCTGAGAAGAAACAACCTGCCAGCACCTTAATGTTGGACTCCAGAATGTGAGAAAATAAATTTCTATTGTTTAAGTTACCTGGTCTGTGGTATTTTGTGATGGTAGCCCTAGAAAACTAACACACTGGCTAACTTGGGTTTTTCTTTAAAAAAACTAAATGTAGGGGCGCCTGGGTGGCGCAGTCGGTTAAGCGTCCGACTTCAGCCAGGTCACGATCTCGCGGTCCGTGAGTTTGAGCCCCGCGTCAGGCTCTGGGCTGATGGCTCAGAGCCTGGAGCCTGTTTCCGATTCCGTGTCTCCCTCTCTCTCTGCCCCTCCCCCATCCGTGCTCTGTCTCTCTCTGTCCCAAAAATAAATAAACGTTGAAAAAAAAAATTAAAAAAAAAAAACTAAATGTATTCAGATGGTCCACCCTGAATAAATCTATTCAAGTCTTCCATTTTAAGGATAAGTTATGTTTTCAAAGATTCGAAAGAGGAACCTAAATATAAATCCATTTTAATTTCTGAAAAATGTTTATTCAAAAAATTAATATAGCAAATTATGCCATTTAAAATGCATTTTGCACAGATGTTTGGAATATTAACAATAGCCACTCTGAACATATATAAAGGTTATTTTCTTTTGTCATCTTTAACTTTACATATTCAACAACAGAAGGAAAACTCTATTAAAATTACTACAATGTGAACGTGATAATGCTGATTGATGAAATCAATAGGAATTATTTTGGTGTAAAGCAAATTGTAACAACAACAGCAAAAAACCTTTCCAGGTCTTACCAAAACCCATAAATCATTAAGAAAAATAGATCCATTTCAAACAGAAATAATGAATAGTTTCTTCAATTGTTCAGTAATGCAATTAATGGAAAGAAGGATACATTCAAATACATAGGAAAAATAGGAATTCCTAGTTGAATTGGCAAAATTTTGATATCATCCAAGATGACATAAATTCATAATGTTCTGATAAACAAGTACATCAGTCTTCCATGACAAACTATTCATTGAGTGTTGTCAGTTCAAAGACTATTTAAAATAACTCCTACAGGAGGAGAGCAGTTAAGATGGTGGAGGAGTAGGGCAATCCTAAACTTGCCTCCTCTCTCACTCACAGCTAGATAAATATCAAATCATTCTGAACATCCAAGAAATAGATCTGAAGACTGAGAGAACAAAGCTGCAGTTCTAGAAGTAGAAAAACGACCACCTTGTGGAAGGTAAGAGCTGCAGAGAGTTGATTTGGGAGAGAAAAGAGCCATGGTCACTGCAGAAGGAAGGGAGCCTTGAGCACAGAGAGGAGTAAGAGAGAAACAGTAAAAAACAAACAAACAAACAAACAAAAAAAACAACGAGTGAAAACACACACAAGGAATTGCACAAGAAAACTTCTACCCCAAACCATTGACTGGGAAAAAGAGAGGGGTTAAATACCACAAGTTTTTTATAAGTAGCAGAGAGCAAAGTCTGAAGTTTTAGAGGGCCATGCCATTGCCAAGATTGCACCTGGCAGGATTAGCAGTGCTCCTGTGGGGAAGGAGAGCAGAGACCCAGAAGTGAGCAGCATGGTGTGAGGATCCCCTGGGTCACACAGGGAGAAGCAGTTCCTCTGCTTGGAATGCATTTGGGAGAGGTGGCATGGCCTCTCTGTAAACAAAAGACCATTCAGTAACCATTGAGCTGGCCCATTCACCTGCATAGGAATAAAGATGCCAGCAGAATACAGCATAGCCTTGGTCCCAGCTTTCTGCTGCATTTTACAATAAACTCCAAGCCACTGAGCAGTCACACAACCATTTTCTGGAACAAACTGGCACCCTGCCACAGCACAGCAAGACCCTTCCCAGAGGATCAGTGTGGGTCTACACTACAGGGTTCTCTGAAGTTTGGAGTTTTGAAACCCAGCCATGCCTAAGATAAAACATGGGAGTACTGTGCCGCAGGGCAAGAGGACAGCCTGCGGACAGACAAGGAACATTCAGGGTTCTGACAGAAGCCAGGGACAAAGGAGGGGTGATTGTTTTCTCTTCTGTGAGGGCTTCCTGAAGAGCAGTGGGCCCAAACTCCCTGAGCTGGAGACTAGAGAGGGAGGCAGTGCCATTTCCACCCCTGCTTCATCAACATTGACCCACTTTGGTGAGAAAAACAGTGCCACCAAGTAGAAGCCATGGCTTCTTACACCAAGCCCTGTGCCTCTGTGCCCTTCAGGTGTATTTCCACTAGGGCAAGTCAGCCTGAGAATCAGAGCAGCAGGCCCAATACCCAGAAGACCAGTACAAACCCCTTGCACATACCAAGTATATTAGTCTACTGATCATAGAGTCTTGCAAACCTTCAGTTCTAGCAGAAACAAGATTTAGCTTCCTTTGGGTTTGTTTTAGATACAGAAAAAGCAATTTTTTTAATTTAACTTTTCAATTTTAATTTTAATATTTTTAAATTTTTAATTATTTTATTTTTTTGGATCAAACTTCTCCTAACAAGCAGGCCAAAACACACCTAGTATCTAGCTTCCTTTTCTTTTTTTCTTTTTATCTCCAAAAGGACAAGATGGAGAAAGTCATCCCCCCCAAAAAGAACAGGAAGAAGTCATGGCCAGAGATTTAATTAATACAGTTATAAGTAAGATTTCTGAACTAGAATTTAAAACAATGATTATAAGGATACTAGCTAGGATTTAAAAAAGCATAGAAGACACTAGAGAATTTCCTACTGCGGAGATAAAAGAACTAAAAACTAGTTGGGCTGAAATTTAAAATGCTACAACTGAGATGTAAACCTGAATTATGGGGGCGCCTGGGTGGCGCAGTCGGTTAAGCGTCCGACTTCAGCCAGGTCACGATCTCGCGGTCCGTGAGTTCGAGCCCTGCGTCGGGCTCTGGGCTGATGGCTCAGAGCCTGGAGCCTGTTTCCGATTCTGTGCCTCCCTCTCTCTCTGCCCCTCCCCCGTTCATGCTCTGTCTCTCTGTCCCAAAAATAAATAAACATGCAAAAAAAACAGAAAATTTAAACCTGAATTATGCAATAACAATGAGGATGGATGAATCAGAGCAACGAATCAGTGACATAAACGATAAAATTATGGAAAATAATGAAGCTGAAAAGTAGAGGGAAAAATGTATTGGATCACAAATGTACACTTAGGGAACTCACCAACTCCTTAAAACATAGTAACATTCGTATTATAGGAGTTTCAGAAGACGAAGAGAGAGAAAAAGGGAAAGAAGGTTTATTTGAGCAAAGTATAGCTGAAAACTTCCCTAATCTGGGAGAGGAAACAGACATGGAAATCCGAGAAGAGAAGCACAGGAACTCCCATTAAATTCAATGAAAGCCAGCCATCATCAAGACATATCACAGACAAATTCACAAAATGCACAGACAAGGAAAGAATCCAGAAAGCAGCAAGGGAAACAAGTCCTTAACCTACGAGGGAACACAGATCAGGTTCACAGCAGATCTGTTCACAGAAACTTGGCAGGTCAGAAGGGAGAAGCATGTTATATTCAATGTGCTGAATGGGGAAAATCTGTAGTTAAGAATATTTTATTCAGCAAGACTGTCATTCAGAATAGAAGGAGAGATAAAGAATTACCCAGACAAGCAAAAACTAAAGGAGTTTGTGACTGCTAAACTAGGCCTGCAAGAAATATTAAAGGGGACTCTTTGAGTGGGGATAAAAAGACCAAAAGCAACAAAGACTAGAAAGGAACAGAGAACATCACCAGATACACCAGCTCAACAGGTAACACAATGGCACTAAGTTCATACCTATCAATAATCACTGTAATGTAAATGGACTAAATGTTCCAATCAAAAGATGTAGGGTATCAGAATGGATTTAAAAAACAAAAACAAAAACCAAGACCCATCTATATGCTGCCTATAAGAGACTCATTTTAGACCTAAAGACACCTGCAAATTGAAAGTCAAGGAATGGAGAACCATATATCATACTCATGGATGTCAAAAGAAAGCTGGTGTAGCCATACTTATATCAGACAAACTAGATTTTAAACCAAAGACTGTAAAAAGAGATGAAGAAGTGTATTACATTATAATTAAGGGGTCTATCCATCAAAAAGATCTAACAATTGTAAATATTGATGCCCCCAACTTGGAACACCTAAATATACAAATCAATTAATAACAAACATAAAGAAACTTATTGATAATAATACAGTAATAGTAGTGGGGACTTTAACACCCCATTTACAATAATGGGCAGATCATCAAAAAGCAGAAAATCAACAAGAAAACATTAGCTTTGAATGACACCCTGGACCAGATGGACATAACAGATATATTCAGAACATTTCATCCTTAAGCAGCACAATACACATTCTTTTCAAGTGCACACAGAACATTTTCCAGAATAGATCTCATACTGAGTCACAAATCAGCCTTCAATAGGTACAAAAAGATTGCTATCATACCATGCATATTTTCAGACCAAACACTAAGAAACTTGAAGTCAACCACAAGAAAACATTTGGAAAGACCAGAAATACATGGAGGTTAAAGAATATCCTACTAAAGAATGAATGGGTTAACCAGGATTAGAGAAGAAACAAAAAAGTACATGGAAGCAAATGAAAATGAAAACATGACCATCCAAAACCTTTGGGATGCAGCAAAGGCAGTCCTAAGAGAAAAGTATATTGCAATACAAGCCTAGTTCAAGAAGCAAGAAAAATCTCAAACACACAACCTGACCTTACACCTAAAGGAGCTAGAAAAGGAACAGCAAATAAAGCCTAAAGCAAGCAGAAGAAGGGAATTAATAAAGATTAGAGCAGAAATAAATGATACAGAAACAAACAAAAAACAGTAGAACAATGAAATTAAGAGCTGGTTCTTTGACAGAATTAATAAAATTGACAACCCCTTAGTCAGACTTACCAAAAAGAAAATAGAAAGGACCCAAATAAATGAAATCACAAATGAAAGAGGAGAAATCACAACACCACAGAAATACAAACAATTATAAAAGAATATTATGAGAAATGATATGCCAACAAACTGGGCTATCTGGAAGAAATGGACAAATTCCTAGAAATCTACAAACTACCAAAACTGAAACAGGAAGAAATGAAAATTTGAACAGACCTCTAACCAGCAAAGAAATTGAATCAGTAATCAAAAAGCTCCCAACAAACAAAAGTCAAGGGCCAGATGCCTTCCCAGGGGAATTCTACCAGATATTTAAAGAAGAATTACCTATTATTCTCAAATTTATCCAAAAAATAGAAATGAAAGGAAAACTTCCACACTCACTCTGCAAGACCAGAATAACCTTGATTCCAAAACCAGACAAAGACCCCACTAAAAAGGAGAAATACAGGACAATATTCCTGATGAAGAGGGATGCAAAAATTCTCAGCAAGATACTAGCAAATTGAACCCAACAGTACATTGAAAGAATTATTTACCACAATCAAGTGGGATTTATTTCTGGGCAGCAGGGGTGGTTCATTATTCACAAATCAATCAATTTAATACACCACATTAATAAAAGAAAGGATAGGTACCATGTGATCCTCTCAATAGATGCAGAAAAAATGCATTTGACAAAATACAGAATCTATTCTTGATAAAAACTCTCAACAAAATAGGGATAGATGGAACATACCTCAACATCATAAAGGCCATATATGAGAGACCCACAGCTAATATCATTCTCAATGGGGAAAAACAGAGAGCTTTTCCTCTATTCTCAGGAATAAGATAGGGATATCCACTCTCACCATTACTATTTAAAATACTACTGGAGATCTTAGTCTCAGCAATCAGACAACAAAAATAGATAAAAGGCATCCAAATTGGCAAGGAAGAAGTCAAACTCTCACTATTTGCAGACAACATGATACTCTATGTAGAAAAGCTGAAAGTCTCCACCAAAAAACCTGTTAGAACCAATACATACACCAATTCAGCAAACTTGCAGGATATAAAATCAACATACAGAAAGCTATTGCATTTCTATATACTAATAACAAAGCAGCAGAAAAAGAAATCAAGAAATTGATCCCATTTACATTGCACCAAAAAACATAAGAAACCTAGGAATAAACCTAAGAGGTAAAAGACCTGTACTCTGAAAACTATAAAACACTTATGAAAGAAATTGAAGACACAAAGACATGGAAAAACATTCCATGCTCATGGATTGAAACAACTTGTTAAAATGTTTAGACTACCCAAAGGCATATACACATTTAATGTAATCCCTATCAAAATACCACCAGCATTTTTCACAGAGCTAGAAAAAACAATCCTAAAATTTGTATGGAACCACCAAAGACCCCAAAGAGCCAAAGCAATCCTGAAAAAGAAAAGCAAAGCTGGAGACATCACAATTCCAGACTTCAAGCTATATTACAAAGCTGTAGTGCTCAAGCCTGTATAATACTGGCACAAAAACAGACATATAGATCAATGTAACAGAAGACCCAGAAAGACCCAGAAGACCACAACCATATGGTCGACTAATCTTTGAAAAAGCAAAAAAGAATATCCAATGGAAAAAAGTCTCTTCAACAAATGATGTTGGGCAAACAAATGATGTTTCATTCCAAAACAATGAAACTGGACCAGTTTCTCACATCAAACACAAAAATAAATTCAAAATGGATGAAAGTCCTCAACGTGAGGTAGAAGAGAACACAAGCAGCAACCTCTTTGATCTCGGACATAGCAACTTCTTACTAGACACATTACAGGAAGCAAGGGAAACAAAAGCAAAAATGAACTATTGGAACTTCATCAACATAAAAATCTTCCGCACAGCAAAGGAAACAATCAACAAAACTAAAAGGCAGCCAACAGAGTGAGAGAAGATAATTTGCAGATGACACATCTGACAAAAGGTTAGTGTTCAAAATCTATAAAAAACTTATCAAATTCAAGCCTAAAAAAACAAATAATCTAGTTAAAAATGGGCAGAAGACATGAATAGACATTTTTCCAAAGAAAACATCCAGATGGCTGACAGACACAGGAAAGGATGCTCAACATCACTCATCATCAGAGAAATACAAACCAAAACAATGATGAGATACCACCTCACACCTGTCAGAATAGTTAAAATTAACAACACAAGAAACAACAGGTGTTGGTGAGGATGTGAGAAAGGAGAACACTCTTGAACTGTTGGGAGGAATGCAAACGAGTGCAGCCACTCTGGAAAACAGTATGGAGATTCTTCAAAAAGTTAAAAATAGAACTGCCCCATAATCCAGCAATTGCATTGTACCCAAAGGATACAAAAATACAGATTTGAAGGATAACATGCACCCTGATATTTATAGGCATTATCAACAATAGCCAAACTATGGAAAGAGCCCTAATGTCTATTGACTGATGAATGGATAAAGAAGATATGGTATATAGACACAATGGAATATTACTCCGCCATGAAAAGAAATGAAATCTCGCCATTTGCAATATCATGAATGGATCTAGAGTATATTATGCCAAGCAAAATAAATCAGTAAGAGAAAGACAAATACCATATGTTTTCACTCATATGTGGAATTTAAGAAACAAAACAGATGAATATATGGGAAGGAGGGAAAAAAGACAGGGGAACACACCATAATAGATTTTTTTTCTTATTTTTTTTAATGTAGGCCTCATGCCCAGTGCAGAGCCCAGCACAGAGCTTGAACACATGACCCTAAGATCAAGACCTGAGCTGAGATCAAGAGTCAGACACTTAACTGACTGAGCCACCCAGGTGCCACTATAAAAGACTCTTAACGATAGAGAACAAAATGAAGGTTGAGGGAGGGAGTTGGGTGGGGGATGGGTTAGATGGGTGATGGGTCATAAGGAGGATACCTGTTATGATGAGCACTGGGTGTTTTGTATGTAAGTGATTAATCACTGGATGCTAGTCCTGAAACCAATATTGCACTGTATGTTAACTAACTAGAAATTAAATAAAAAATTTAAAAATAAAAAATAAATAAAATAAAATTAGTCCTACACTAGAAAACTTGAAATGTCCTGAAACCTTATAGCCCATACATAAAAGAAACTGGATTGAGGTTTTCCCAAATTAGACAACAACCCTAGAAATTTGAGAAAGCATCAAAAATGAAAAATAAATAAAATCCACATACATACATAGAAATTAAAAATAGACTACTAAGTCATGGTTCAAAAAAATCACTTTTAAAAACACTTAGAAATGAGTGAAATGTGAACATTTCAAAACTTGTGGAATGAGGTGTAAATGGCACTCTGAGGGAGTGTTATATAAAAGAACAGAGATTGACAATTAATGTGATAAATGTCCCACTAGTAAGTTAAGGGGTAAGAAATAGTGTAATCCTGCAGGAAAGAAATAATAAAGATAAGAGCAGAACTTGGGGTACCTGGGTGGCTCAGTTGGTTGAGCCTCCAACTTCAACTCAGGTCATGATCTGGCAGTTCATGGGTTCGAGACCCGCATCGGGCTCTGTGCTGACAGCTCAGAGCCTGGAGCCTGCTTCCAGTTCTGTGTCTCCCTCTCTCTCTCTGCACCTCCCCCACTTGCCTCTCTCTCTCTCTCTCTCTCTCTCTCTCTCTCTCTCTTTCTCTCTCTCTCAAAAATAAATAAACATTTGGGGCACCTGGGTGGCTCAGTTGGCTAAGCGTCTGACTTCAGCTCAGGTCATGATCTCACAGTTCATGGGTTCAAGCCCCTCATAGGGCTCTGGGCTGACAGCTTGGAGTCTGGACCCTGCTTTGGATTCTGTGTCTCCCTCTCCTCCCTTCCTCTACTCACACACTCTCTCTCTCAGAAATAAACATTAAAAATTAAAAAAAAAAAAAAAAGAATAGCAGCCAGCTATTTTAAAAAATAAAAATAAATAAACATTTAAAAAATTTAAAAAAAGATAAGAGCAGAACTTCAATTAGAAAAACGATTGCAAAAGAAAAAAGCACTAAAATCAAAGTTGGTTCCTTGAAAATACTTAATGAAAAGTCAATCTCTTTCTTGTAAGATTGATCAAGGAAGAGAGAGGAAGCACAAGTAATCAATTCCTAGAATAGAAATGGGAAGCGTAAACTCTATTGTATCCATGGTTATAATACCAAGGGTACTATGGACAAGCTTATGTCAATATAAACTTGAAAATAAAGGTAGAATGCATAAATTCTTAGAAAAATATATCCCCAAACTGACTCAAAAAATATTTATTTATTGTGTGTATGTAATAGGCAAACCTTGCCAAACTTCATGAAATTAATAATTCTAGTCTCATACAAACTTACACAGAGATGTAAAAAGAGGAAAAAATCAGGAATGCATATTCTGAGGAATTTTAACTTTGATTCTAAAACTAGAAAAGAGTGGCACTGGTGAATCTGAATTAGGAACATAATGAAAAAATTTTAAATAAAGTATTACTAAACTGAATCTAGCATGCAGAAAAACAAAACACAATTAAGTTGCATTTATTCTAAGAATGCAAGAGTGGTTTGGTATTTAAAAAAATCTATGTATGTCAGTTACCACATAAATATATTAAAGGAAAAGAACCATAGGATAATTGCAACAGACCTAGAATTAAAATCATATAAATGTATCAATCATTTTTGACAAAAAAAAAGTGTCTATCAAATTTTTAAAATCCCTATCAAAAATAGAAACAGAAGAGAATTTTCTCATCCTGATAAAGGCTAACTACCAAAAACTTATATAAACCATCATTTTAGATGGGAAACATTGAAAATATTCCCTTTCAGGGGCGCCTTGGTGGCTCAGTCATTAAGCGTTTGGCTTTGACTCAGGCCATGATCGTGCAGTTCATGAGTTCGAGTCCCATGTCAGGCTCTGTGTTGATACCTCAGAGCCTGGAACCTGCTTCCGTTTCTGTGTCTCCCTCTCTCTCTGCCCTTACCCTGCTCATGCTCTTTCTCTCTCTCAAAAATAAATAAACATTAAAAAAAATGTTTTTTTAAAGAAAACATTCCCTTTCAAATCAGGAACAATACAAAAAGGCCCACTGTCGTTGAACATTGTGTGAGATATTCTAAGCCAGCTCAATAGGTCTAGAGAAAGAGATGAGAGATACAAGGAATGGAAAGGAAGGGGGAAAACCGCCATTTTCCACAGATGATATACAAGCATAAAAAACTCAAATGACACTATAGACAAATTATTGCAACTTGTCAAGGTGTTTGGCCAGAAATAAATATACAAAATTAGTTGCTTTTATATGTGACAGCTGCAAAGAGCAAATAGACTCTAAAACTTTCACTTGCAATGGCAATAACAACAAATATGTACTTAAGAACAAATCTCACCAAAAAAATATGCAAGACCCTTATGGATAAATTACAAAATGCTATTGAAAAACACTAAAGTACTAAATAAATAAGAAAGATCCCATATTCATGAATAGGAAAACTTGATTCTCTAAATATGTGAAGAGTCTTCAAGCTGATAAACTGTTTAAACGCAGCACAATTAGAATCCCTACAACACTTTTGGTGGAACTTGCTGAAACGTTTCCAAAATGCCTATGTGCTGGGAATCACCAATACTCCTAATGAAGAGAAACAAGGTGGATGTATTTGCTCATCAGCTATTAAAATAATTTAAAACTCTAATAATTAAGATAGTATTGTCTTGGTGCAAGAAGAGACAAGCTGATGAGTAGAATAGGATAGAGAGCCCAGAAAGTAGACATGTGTTGTATGGCAGAGACCATACAGCAGTTCTGTGGGGAAAAGATAAGACCCTTGGTAAACATGTTAGCATAACTGCTTATCTTCTACGGGATTTGTCGTCTCAGCCTGCCATAAAAAATACTCCAAACCAGGTGGCTTAAGCAACAGAGATTTATCTTCCCGACAGTTTTGGAAGTTCAAAATCAAGGTGTTGGTAGAGTGGGTTTCTGATGAGACCACCCTCTTTGGCTTTCAGAGGATGCCATCTCCCTGGATTTTCACATAGCCTTTTCTCCGTGTGTGCATGCTTTCCTGGTGTTCCTTCCTCCACTTATGAGGACATTAATCCTATCGGATTAGGGCCTCACCTTATAACTTCATTTAACCTTAATTATCCACTTTAAGATCTATCTCCAAATACGGTCATATTGGGGGGTTAGGGCTTTAACATACTAATCTGAAGAGGACACAATTCCAGATGATCAAGGACTTAAACACAAAGGACAAGAGTTTAAAACTTACTGAAAGTGAACATAAGATATTGAGCAACAGTTTTCAGACACTGGCCATCAGGCAGCACAGGACAGCAGTCCCTGAGGGAATGGAAATAAATACCAGAAAGATTGCTGCAAAGAGAAGAAAGACCTACATAAAAAGAGTTCTAGAAATTTGCAGAGGTTTCCCCCTTGAATCTTCAGATGATTATTGATTTGTTCATGTATGTGCTGAGAGCCTGGAAAAGAATCACCAAAAAAGAGCAGTTGGAAAAATCCCCAGAGATCACACAAGTCTAATGTAGCTGGAGTGGAAAAACCTCATACTACACAGAGCAACAGAGTTCTCTGAAAGGTATTTCTTCAGGAATGGGGCCAAATTAGCCCTAGACTAAAGGCTGCTCTTGTCCTACATAAACAAGCTTAAAAGCAAGCTTTGAAAAGACCAAACTGATTCCAAGTAGCTTAACTGCATCCCAGAACAAAGTTCAAGAATACTTAAAGGAATAAAGACATCCAGAATGCACAATATGAAATTCACAATGCCTGGCATCCAATCGAAATTTCCAGGCATTCAAAGAAGAAACACAATATGTCAAAGAAGGAGGAAAATATGATCTATGATGAGGTGGAAAATCAATAAACAAAAACAGACTTAATGAAATGAATTATAGAACTAGTGAATAAGGATGTTAAAATAGCTATCATAAATATACTTCATATGTTCTAGAAGGTAGAGGAAAACATGAGCATGTTAAGAAGAGACATGAAAGAGATTTTTAAAAGACCAAATAAAACTGCTAGAGATTAAAAATATAGTATCTGAGATAAAAGATACACTAGATGGGTTCAAGAGAGTAGACACTATTTTAAGAAAAAACTGGTAAAATTGAAGACATTTAAAGACATAGCAATAGAAACTATCCAAAATGAAACAAAGAGAGAAAAGGAAGGAAAAAAAGAGGGAGAGAAAAGGCCAGATCATCATGGGGGTATAACAACGTGTAACTGGAGTCCCTACAGGATAGGAGAGGAGAGAAAAGGGAACACAAAAAGGAATTGAAGAAATAATGGCTGAAATTGTTCCAGATTTTATGAAATATATTAGAAATTTATCCCGATTTTAATTAAAACTAATTAAATTCCATTGTGGATAGATAGATAGATAGATAGATAGATAGATAGATAGATAGATAGATAGATAGATAGATAGATACCACATCTTCTTTCTCCATTCATCAGTTGATGGACATTTGGGTTCTTTCCATAATTTGGCTATTGTTGATAGTGCTGCTATAAACATTGGGGTGCACATGCCCCTTCAAATCAGCATTTTTGTATCCTTTAGGTAAATACTTTGTAGTGCAGTTGCTGGGTCATAGGATAGTTCTGTTTTTAATTTTTTGAGGGACCTCCATATTGTTTTCCAGAGTGGCATTCCACCAACAGTGCAAAAGCATTTCCCTTTCTCCACATCCTCTCCAACATCTGTTGTTTCTTGTGTTGTTAATTTTAGCCATTCTGACAGGTGTGAGGTGGTATTTCATCATGGTTTTGATTTGTATTTCCCTGATGATGAGTGACGTTGAGCATCTTTTCATATATATACATATAATGTAATACTACTTGGCAATGAAAAAGAATGAAATCTTGCCATTTGCAACAATGTGGATGGGACTAGAGTGTATTATGCTATGTGAAATAACTCAGCCAGAGAAAGAAAGATATCATATGATTTTACTCATATGTAGAATTTGAGAAACACAACAGTTGAACATAGGGGAAGGAAAGGAAAAATATGATAAAAGCGCAGAGGGAGGCAAGGCTTTTAGAAGACTTTTATAAGTCTTTTATAAGACTCTTAAATACAGAGAACAAACTGAAGGTTGCTGGAGGGAAAGTGGGTGGGGGGATGAGCTAAATGGGTGATGGGCATTAAGGAGGGCACTTGCTGTGATGAGCACTGGATGTCATATGCAAGAGATGAGTCACTGGGTTCCACTCCTGATGCCATGACAAAACTGTATGTTAACTAACTTGAATTTAAAATAAATGAATACATACAAACATACATACGTACATAACAAATAGAAAAATAAGAAAACATGGTAAAAAACTATCAGCAATTCAAGACACTCACTAGGTATCCATCGATGGATGAATGGATAACGAAAATATAGTGTACATGCACACACACTGGAATACTGTTTGGCCATAAAAAAAAAGCAAGTCATGCCATTTGTGACAACACGGATGGACCTTAAAAGCACTATGCTAAGAGAGATAAGTCAGACAGAGAGAGATGAACACCATATGATACACTCACATGTGGAACCTAAAACAAACAAACAAAACCCAAACTCCTATGAGTTTGTTACATAGAACAGATTGGTGGTCGCCAGGGCTTGAGGGGAGGGTGGCACACAAAATGGGTGAAGATGGTCAAGAAGTACAAACTTCCAGTTACAAAATAAGTAAGTCCTGGGGATGGAACATACAGCATGGTGACTATAGTTAGTAATACTGTATTGTGTATCTGAAAGTTGCTAAGAGAGTAAATCTTAAAAGTTCTTATCACAAGAGGGGTGTCTGGGTGACTCAGTCTATTGAGCATCTGACTCTTGATTTCACTCAGATCATGATCTCATGGTTGTGAGATTGAGCCCACATCAGTCTCCGTGCTGAACATGGAGACTGCTTTAGATTCTCTCTCTCTCTCTCTCTCTCTCTGTCTCTTTCTGTCTCTCCCCACTCTTTCTCTCTCAAAAAAAATTTTTTTTAAAGTTCTCAGCACAAGAAAGAAAAACTGTAACTATATGTGATGGTGGATGTCACCACAGACTTACTGTGGTGACCATTTCGCAATATACATAAATATTGAATCATTATGTTATACATCTGAAACTAATATAATGTTACATGTCAATTATATCTCAATTAAAAACAAAAGAAATTCAACAAAGTTTCCAAGGGGTTCTTTCTTGAAACCCTTCCAGTCATTAGAAACCTCACACACAGAGATTGATTTTTTTATGCTGTCATAAAAAGACATCAGTTTGTAGTTGAGAGAGAAAGAGAGAGAAGTATACAAAATATTGGAAGTTTCCTAGTTTCTCAGAGTAGACATTGGTGACTTAATTCCAAATGACTGATGATTTTAGAACTGGAACCACAGTCCACCTTTATCCATTTCCTGTGTTTATAAATGCTTGAACTGAGAACGAAGAAGGTAACTAAGTTAAATGACTTGCCCAAGGTGACATAAACTGTTACAGAATTGTCACTAGCATTTAAGTTCCTTCGTTCACAGTGTAGAGTGCTTTCCAGTAAATCAGATGAAAAATACCATGTTTTTTTCTTCTCTAAATCCCTGTACCCTCCCAAACTATTTAATAATCTTTCTTATTTAATAAGAAACAAATTGTTTAATCACAATACTTACTTCAGAGAATATCCCTGGAAATGTGGCTGTGCTTAGGGGATAAATAATAGTCTGGTTTAATGGGAATATGAGGTTTGGTTGAAGAACAGTGATAGAGACGCAACAGCAGTGGTTCTCAATGCACAATCTGGAGACCTGCAACACTTTCAAAGGGTCTGAGAAGTCAAAGCTATTTCCCCATCCATACTGAGATGTTATTTGCCTTTTCACTCTCCTAGGTATATAATGGAATTGTCCAGAGGCTCCATGACCTGTAATATCACAATAGATTGACTGCAAAAGCAAAAAGAATACAGTTGTCTGCTATTAAGTCCAAAATTCGAGAGATTTACTAAAATGTGAAACAATGCTGCTCCTTTTTTGTTTTAGAAAATAGTTATTTTTCATAAAATGTGGTCTCTATGTTAATCTGTCATAAGTTTATTATTGTCATTTAAAATATATAAATATTTTAAAAATTTCTTCACTCTTAATTTCTAATACAGTGAATAGTGATATAGCCCATATAAATGAAAGTTCTTTGGTGTCCTTGAGCATTTTTATGAATGAAAAGGAATTCTAAAACAAAAATGTTTGAGAATCACTGTTACGGAGGACTTTCTTTCTTTCTTTCTTTCTTTCTTTCTTTCTTTCTTTCTTTCTTTCTTTCTTCCTTCCTTCCTTCCTTCCTTTCATGTTAATTTACTTAGAAAGAGAGAGAGGGAGAGAGAGAATCCCAAACAGTCTTTGCATTGTCAGCGCAGAATCCGATGCAGGGCTCAATCTCACAAACCACAAGATCATGACCTGAGCCGAAATCAAGAGCCTGATGTTCAACTGACTGAGCCACCCAGGCACCCCTGTTAAGGAGGATTTCTGAAACTATGTTGAAGAATTTGTCTTCCACTCACATGTAGTGACTTGTCACTGAGGAGTTTTGAGCAAGGAGGTGCAAGATTGGAGTCAGGCTTTTGGAAAGACTCAACCTGGCAACTGGTGGCAAGATAGACAACCATGGGGGGAAGTGAAGATAAAACAATCAAAGGCTGTGCTAGTGCAGTTGAGAAGCAGTGAGATGGTAGGACTAGAAAGGAGAAGCAAGTTAAAAGATACAGCAGTAGAGGGGCACCTGAGTGGCTCAGTCAACTAAGCAACTGACTCCTGGTTTCGGCTCAGGTCATGATCTCATGGTTTGTGAGTTCAAGCCCAGCATGGCTCTGTGCTCGCCACACACAGCCTACTTGGGATTCTCTTTCTTTCTCTCTTTCTCTCTGCCCTTCCCCCACTCATGCACTCTCTCTCAAAATAAATAAATAAAACTAAAAAAAAAAAAAAAATAGATACAGCAGTAGAATTTGTGGGAGAAGCAACTGAGGGGACCCAAGGTGCAGGGGAGAAGAAAATGATCAATAAGTTCCATAGTTGACTTGAGAGTGGTCATGCCATTAAAGGGGAATAGGGAAGAGAGGCAGGGGGAGTATTTTAGGGTGGTTTGACTTTACGCTCTGACAGGTTAACCCTGAGGTAAAATTGTAGAAGGTTGCTGGAACTGATAAGAAAAAGTAATTTGAAACCTTCAGGAACAGTGTCAGTGGGCTACTGGGGACCCCCGATTTTAGAAGGAAAGACTAAGTGGTGACAAAGAGGAGGCACCAAGTGTAGACTACTCATGCAAATTCATCACTGGGACAGAAAGCACTTTATAGTGAGGTGGTTGGGGACATGTGCTCTGGAGCCCGAATGTTTGGGTGTGAGTCCTGGCTCCATCTCTTTCACATTGTATTGTCTTAGGCAAATTACTTAACCTTGAATGGGGCTGACTATAGTATTTGCCACGTAAAGTTTCATGAGGATTAATTATGATGCTGCACATAAAGTGTTTAGCAGGGAGCCAGGTATATGGCTGGCACTCAATAAATATTAGGTGTTATTATTGCTCATCAAGTTACATTTCTATCTATTATATTATGAAATATGAATATGAATAGTAACCTTGGGCCTCTGAGAATTCAATTAATATTTACAGTGTACTCCCAATTATGTATGCTAATGGTAATATAACATGAATATACAAATTCATTACTAATAAATGTTTATTGAAAACACAATGCCTGCACATGTGCCAGGGATAAGGAGATGAATGAGTTGTTATCTTTTCCTTAAATGCTAACTGGCAAGCAACACAGAAAAAAATACATAGCAATACAGGTCAGCCATACACCATATTCTAAATATGTGATCCAGACCAAAGTGGTTCTGGAGTTTGAAGGTTAGGAACAAGTAGGAATGGATAAACTCTCAGAGGGTGAAGGTATTTGGAGAAAGAACAGACATCCCAGATAAATGCACTGTTAGAGTCAGAAAGAGCAACAGGATTAGCCAGTGTCTAGAAAATGAGAGTGGCTAGGGCAGAAAAAGAAGAATGGGTAACAGTTTCAAAGACAGAAGTCTAGTAACACCTGGACCGGGGGAAGGTCAGGGTCACAGCGTGGTGAGCCAGGACTCTATTCCCTCAAAAACAAAAGCAAAACACAAAAAGTTACAGGTTTAGAAACTTTCTGGAGGTGTTAAAATATTAAACTTTCAAGAGCAGTTTCTTCCAAAAAGTAGGACTTAAGGAGATTTTATTTTTGTATTTATTCTGCTGTAGAATTGAAAAGTTTTCGATTTTTAGAATCATGAGCCTGTATTTCTTTTATAATTAAAAATAGTCATGATTTTTAACAATTTGTGTCAAGGTCAAAATTGTAAACAATCTGTCCCTGTGGAATAGGAGAAAAAAAACAAACAGGTGTCTCTCACTCATTACTCTACATATTTATACTTCAGAATTTCTTAATGTGCATAACCTTTTTTTAATTAAAAAAATTTAAGAGTTTCTAAATATTTTCACAAAGAAGAAAAACAAATGTTTGGTGTTGTATTCTATGGTGTTCAAAGTTTAGCACTGGGAATGAGGATACATGCCCTTGGAAAGGAAAGACGTAGGACATAATGTAAAGTAACTTCTAGGACCTAAGTCCCAGCCTATGTTTTGGAGATAAAGAATAGTCTAGTTTAATGGCAATATGAGACTTGGTTGAGGAGCAGTGAGAGAGAAGGGCTTAGTGGTGGTTCTCAATACACAATCAGGGGGCCAGGGGATCCTTTCAGTAGCCATAGTCCTAGAAACAGACATTTTTAATGCAAAGTTAGTATTATAATGAGGTCCCTTTCTGCCATATGGCCAAGAACAGTCCCTTGCAGGATATTGCTTCATCATAGCGAATGATTTAAAAGACCCTCCAAGTTATGAAAATACAAGGCAAATAGGCAATCCTTGTTTGTGAAAGTTTGTTTGTGAAGTGCGTGTGCTAAACACCTATGTTTTTATTGTTTAACAACATCTGTCTTTCCTTTTTATGTGCAACAGGGAGATCCCTTGTTGGGAGATGTTGATGTGGTCCCAAGGCAGGGAACGATGCCACAGCAGACTGAACAAGGCTTCCTGGGGAAGACCTTTCCAGTATGACAGGAGGCTGAGGCAGGGTCCCCCAGCCATGGCCCACCTGGCACTGTGCTAAGCATTAGGGGGAAATGGCTGAGCGTGTGAGTATGATCTAAAAGAGATGTGGCCTTGGAGCTCGGGGGCGGGGGGTGGGGGGACACTACTGGGTGATGGGAAGAAAAGAGCTGAATCAATAGGCATATTGTAGCAACCACAAACAAATTTCCTGACATCAGAATGTGCAGGACCCACCTGTGACCCAAGCCACTCACACTTCCTGGTTTTCTCCTTCTTCCTGGCTTTTTGCCGCAGGACCCATCTCTTTTGAATTGAGTTAGTTCCTAGTGTTCCTGCCCAAGTAAGGTGGTTGGAGGAGGCCTTGGGAAATAAGTGGACTTCCCGTCATGAAGGGCAGGTGGGTGCTCAAGCAATAAATTGAATAAATAAAAGTGAGGCAGTTGTGTTTGTACTCTAAGCCAATAAAAACGATCATTCCAGATACACTACTTGACATGAATTTCTGCAAAATGAGTCATTTCCCTTACGGTCTTTCTTAAATTTCTTCAGTGTATTCCCACAACACCTGCGGTTAAACTCAATGTTTCTGGGAATATAAGAAGCAAGGCAGGCAGTCTATCTATGAGAAAAATGGACCTGCAGGGTAACAGTGAGAGCTTAGAGAACAGGAAATCGGCATGTACTAGTCTGGTTCTTTGTGCCTCTTCTTATATATTTGCATGTCGCCTGTTGGAAGGCACCTCACAGGACATTTGCAGGATCCACTACGACAACTGTTCCATGGAACCAAAAGTTCTGTATTGCTGATTGACCTGCAGGGGGGCCTGGTAGATGCTCAGGAAATATTCAGTGGACAAGCAAATGTATCTAGTAAGCTAACAGACATGAAAACATCCAAACATTGCAACGTAGGGCTGAAGATTAATGAGGGTTAATTTTTGTCCATTGAAAACATTCCTAGGAAGGGAGACATTTCCTGGGAGATGATTGGAGAGAGAGGAAGAAACACATTAATACAAATACATTGGTGAGAAACCCTGTGTGATGGAGGGCTTCAGCCCAGGTTCCTTTAAGCCAAATTGAGCCAGAGACCATTTCCTTACTGAACAGTATCCCTACCTAGAGGAAATTGCTTCAGGGAAGGGGAAGTAAATCTTGATTTTCTGGGCCTGATGCCAGATATTCTAGCACACTAAACATGACAGACAAAGGAAACAACACCTATTCCAAGTTGTGTAT
Source organism: Puma concolor (assembly GCF_028749965.1). Taxonomy (NCBI): domain Eukaryota; kingdom Metazoa; phylum Chordata; class Mammalia; order Carnivora; family Felidae; genus Puma; species Puma concolor. The sequence goes on along the minus strand of NC_141670.1, from coordinate 82,373,287 downwards.
TTCCCTCCCTCTGTGGGTTAGGCAGCGTTGAGTAATGTGTGTCCGGGAAGTAATAGAGGATGTGGGGAATGAAGTTTCTTTCTCTGTAATTTTAGGAGCCACACCGTCAGGGAGGCTTGAGGTCTTAAGGCAGACTGCAACGCCCAAACTAAGTGAGAAGAAATGAGAAGAGGAGAAGACATACCTTATCCAAGGATTCTTATGGCTAAGCACGTACTAATAATAGCTGATTTCTTCAAGAGTAACTGAAAGAGTCAGGATAGCCTCTACTTCCTGGGAAAGAAGATTTTATCTTTGATAAAAAAAAAAATTGTTACACTGTTGGAAAACTCTATGGCTGCAGTTCTTCTGGGACTTTGTACAATATATTTTTCTCTATGCTACTATTGAGAATGATCTAGTAAATCAACTGTATCTTGCTGTTTTTAGTGTAGGAAGAGTTTTTGAAAGGTAGAATCTTGCAAAGGCACAGGATCTCTCTGGCCTGAAAAGTTTATACCTCATTCAGACAAAATGGAAAGGCTTTCTACAAAATTGGGAATGTCAAAGTGTAGGAGTCTGAAAGCCTCGAAGGACAACAGGCTTCAGAAATCTTAGCAGGAAAACACACATTCAGGGCTCATGCAGGCCTGGATTCTCACTACTGGCAAAGTAGAGGTAAAATTTAGTAGGCAACAGCATTTTATAATTCATAATGCATTTCCTTGTTAGGGAAAGGACGATTTAAATGTTTGAAAGCAATTTTTCCAAAAGAATACACCGGTGGTGAGATTGTTTTGCACAATTAGCATTACTGACATTTAAAAAAACGTATTTATAATAAAGTCAACTGAATTATAACATGTATTTGTCATACTTTCCAGTTTTGATTTGGTGTACTGCTCTATTAATAAACGTTTCACCGAAAACACTATACTGATCACTCAGCAGCAGAGACTTAGACAGAGCCCATTCATTGAGTCTTCTGTCTGAATTGAAATTAACACCAAGGAAATGAATTCATTTACAAATGTGTATTGAGCACCTATTATGTGGCAGATCCTATGCTAGGTGTTTTGAACACATTGCTGAATAACTCCCAGGCATTTGCCCTAAGCAGCTCATAATCTACCTAGGAGATGCCCACACAAAGAGAATTCATAAAAATAGGTAACACAGGGGCACCTGGGTGGCTCAGTCGGTGGAGTGTCCCACTTGGCTCAGGTCATGATCTCACATTTCATGTGTTCAAGCTCTGGATCAGGTTCCTTGCCGACAGTGCAGAGCCTGCTTGGGATTCTCTCTCTGTCCCTCTCTCTTTCCGCCGTGCTCTCTCTCTCTCTCTCAAATAAACTTTTTTAAAAAGTTTTTTTTTTTAAATAAGTAACAGAGCTCTTACCAAGTGTCAGCCACCACTATACACAGTTCTCATAATCTTACAATATAGGACCTATTAATCCATTTTACAGATGAAGAAGTGAAGACCATGAGTTTCTTGCCCAAATTCACACTGCTTATCTGGCTCCAGAGCCCTGGAAATATTCTTCTGCTTATATGTGGTATGTACAATGATGGTCATACATGCACTAATATAAAAACAGAGAAGTAGGGGGCCACCTGGGTGGCTCAGTCAGTTAAGCAACCAACCCTTGATCTCAGCTTAGGTCATGATCTCATAATTCATGAGATCAAGCCCTGCATCAGGCTCTGCTCTGAGCACAGAGCCTGCTTGGGATTCTTTCTCCCTCTCTCTCTGTCACCCCCCTACTTATGCACTCTCTTTCTCTCTCTCAAAAACAAACAAAAAACAACAACAAAAAAACACAGAAGTAGGGCTTCTGGCTGAGGCAGAGATAATAGTGAGGGAAGTCTTGTTAGAAGAAGTCAGGCCAGAATTTAGCCTGAAAAGATGAGGGTGTGTTGAGTTGATGGTTGCAATGAGGCAGGCTGAAGCCAGATCATGGAGAGTCATGTGTACCTTTCCATGGGGCTGGGAAATTTTCCTTATTCAGGAAAATTCTACCAAGGGGTTTTAAGTGGGAAACAGCATGGCCAGACTTGCATTTTAGACAAATCTCTCTGATGGTGTTTTAGGGCAGTGAATTTCAAACACTAGCACGCATGTCAGCATCACCCTAAGGGCTTTTAAAACAGATGTCTGGGCCCTCCTCCCTGACTTTCTCACTCAGTGGGCTTGGTGTGAGGCCTGAGGATTTGCATTCCTAACAAGTTCCAGGTGATGGTCTGTGGCTTCAGGGACCACGTTTTGAGAACCCCTGTTGTGAAGGATGCTTCTGAAGGGGGCTAGACTGGAGACTACCCAGTAGGCTATATCGCTAGTCTAGGAAAGAGAAAAGGAACAACTAAAGTCAAATCCAAAACTAAAATATAAACTCTGTGAGAGCAGGGCTTTTGTCTGTTTTATTTAATTTTGTATTTCCAACACCTAGAAAGCGCCTTGCATGTGGTAGTGCTCAATAAACACTTACTGAATAAACAAAGGAATAATAGGGGTGCATAGCTTGGTTAGTCAGAAGAGCATGCAACTCTTAATCTTGGGCTTGTGAGTTTGAGCCCCAACTTGGGTGTGGAGATTACTTAAAAATAAAATCTTAAAAAAATAAAAAGAAAAGAAAACTCTTAAAAAAATGAATAATAGGTTTAATAAATACTCAGGAGAGAAAATCAATACTACCTGATGATATGGGAGGTAAGATAGAAAACACGTCAAGACTGGCGTCCGCATTTCTGGTTTACATGACCATGAGTGATGTCATTGACAGTGGCAGAAACTAGAGAGTAAAGGGCAGGTTTGGGGTGAGGATGATGATCAGCTTGAGATATGTTGCATTTAAAGGATGTGCAAGATTTTCAGGAGAACATAATCATTAAATGGTTGGATATGAGAATCGGAAGATTAGAGAGCAAGAGATCTGGGCCAGAGATACCAGTTTGGAACCCTCTGGTAAACAGATAGGTGGTACTCAGAGCTAGGAGATTTCTGAATGAAATCACTCAAGGGGGGTGGGGGGGTAGGTGGGGTCCAAAGAGCAATGAGCTAAAAATGAAACACAATATTTTATGGGACAGGCAAAGAAGAAGGAACACATGAAAGGAGGAAAAAGAAAATGGTCAGAGAGGTAGAAGAGAACTGGGGAGTGCAGTGCCATGGGAGCCAAGGGTTTTTATTTAATTATTTTATGTTTTATTATATAAAATTTGAAACACAAAGAGTAGAAAGAATAGTATGATATTTTCCCATGGAGCCATCAATAATGGTCAACTCATGGCCAATCTTATTTTACTTATTTTTTTTTCAATCTTATTTTATTTGTATCTCTACCACGCCTTTCTACCAACTAAATTGCATTATTTTTGAAACAAAGTAGGTGTCATATTGGTTCATTAGCAAATATTTCAGTAGACATCTCTGAAAGATAAGAGCTCTTCTGAAAATGTCACAGCAATATCATTATATCAACAAAAAAATTAACAATTCCATAATATCATTAAATATTTAGTTAATATCCAAATTTTTCTAATTGTCTCTTGGTTTTACAGTTTGGTTTGATTTGGTTTGATTTGGTTTGGTTGAAGCAGGCGCCAGATAAGATCTGCACAATGCAATTAGTTAATATGTCTCTTAGATCTCTTCTGACAGTTCCTCCCCACCCCCCACTTCCTATCTTTCTTTCTTTTTTTCTTGGCTATTTATTTATTAAAGAAACTGGGTTCTGTAGAATTTCCCACATTCTGGACTTTTCTGAATGCCTCCATTGTGTCATTTAATATATTCTTTATCTACTGTATTTCCCATATTTTGGTAATTTAGATCTAGAGGCAAGGCTTGACCAATTTATGTTCCATTTTTTGGCAAGAATACCCTCACAGGAGGTATTGTGCACTTCTGGTTATCTTTCTTTTGGTGATAGGGCAGTCATTGATGATTATTACCTAGATCTATTATTTGACTAGAAATTATAGTAGTAGTATGATTCTATCATTCTTTTTCATGTATCACTTTTTCATTTGTTAATGCAAATACATTATAAAGAGAAATCCCCATATCACTTATTTGGTTACCTGGAAGTATAGTCATATAAGAAATAATGCATCATCCTTTCTTTTTATTTACCAGTGTTCAATATAAGTTGGTTCCCTAGCAACCAATGTGATCAAATGGATGTTTTCAAAGCATTATCATAAAGTCATTTATTTAAATATTTTTGTGTATTTCAATCTATGCAACTATTTTATTGATACACAAATTGTCCCATCTTTGGCTACAGGAGCTTCTTCTTTTTGTTTTTAAGTTTATTTATTTTAAGAGAGTGAGTGGGGGAGGAGCAGAGATAGAGGGAGAGAGGATCCCAAGCAGGCTCCACACTGTCAGTACAGAGTCCATTGTGAGGCTCGAACTCAGGAACCATGAGATCATGACCTGAGCTGAATGAAGTCAAACGCTTAACTCTTGAGCCATCTAGGCGCCCCTACAGGGGCTTCTTTGAGTCCATTTCTGAGTTTTCTGAAATAACTCCAGTAACCATTGCTAGCTTCCTTTGCTTTCTAGTATGATAGGATGATTCACAGTCTATCTTATGTTTTTCTTAGTCCAGATCCACAATCAGTTATTTCTCAAAAAAGTTCTGGTTTCCTTAATGGGGCATGGTATTCAGAGACCACAGTTTGGGAGCTGAAGGTGCTCGTTGCTATTACATTGGTAATTATTTGTAGAACTTTTTCCTCAAAAGAGCCTTTTTTAGGCTCAAAATACATCATGAGTTCATACTATTATTTCCAATTCAAAAATAAGATTAAAGCATTTTTATCTATATTTGTATTGCTTTTCTCCTATTGTGAAAGTTTTGGTTTGCAACAATGTTTAAATAATTATTTTTATCATATATTTTTATTACAACTTCAGAAAAAAATGCCAAATGTTATTACTAACAATGTGACTTGTGAAAATAGTTTGATTTTTTTAAATTTCTTTTTGTCCTTAGATTATATACCACTAGGTATTTACAGTCAGATTGCTGTATTTTTTGTCATTTGAAATATTTCCCTTTTTTATATTACAGGCTTGATTTCCAGTTCAGTTCATCTGTTCATTTTGATTTTTGTTTTTTGTTTCTTTTTAAAAATTACCTTTGCTTTATAATTAGGTAAAACATTTTAAGGGTTCTAAAGTCAAATCCACAAACATGATATATTCAGAGAAATCTAGTTTCCATCTCTGTTTACTTTATTCTCTTTCTCCCCTGTATATAACTTGTTAAAAAAAGGTTTGGTTTATCCTTCCATTTTTGTTTGATATGAGCAAATATATAGAGAGATATATTCATATCCCTCCATTTTCTTTTTTTTTTTTAAGTTTATTTATTGTATGTGTGTGAGAGAGAGAGAGAGAGAGGGGGAGAGAGAGAGCAAGCAGGGAAGGGGTAGAGAGAGGAGAGAGAATCCCAAGCAGGCTCTGTGCTGTTAGTGCAGAGCCCAACACGGGGCTCAATCTCATGAACCATGAGATCATGACCTGAGCCAAAATCTAGAGTAGGGCACTTAACAGACTAGCCACCCAGGTGCCCCTATCCCTCTGTTTTCTTAAAATAGATGATAACATACCTACATAGGTGAAAACTATACACACTTTCTCCACCTTACTTTTTTTCACTTAACAATATATCTTGGTGATACATTCATACAGAATATAGAAAACAATCCTAACTCCTTATTACTGTTCCAAAGTACTCCATCATATTAATTCAACTAGTTCTCCAGGAATGGATGCTAGCATCATTTCCAGGCTTTCACAAAGCCGAAGTTTTTGAGAACGAACAAATGATAAGTAGTGCCCAATGAATCTGAACCATCCAACAGAAGACAGACAAGCATTCAATGGATTTGGCAATATGAAGATCAATGAAATCTTAACGAGGACTGTGTAGTATATGCACAACTAACCCAGCAATGTGCAGTGGCCCTAGCTGAGCAAGAATAGTTTCAATGCCATGGTGCAAACTGAAATCGGATCTTAGCGGGTCACAGAGTGAATGTGATATAAGAAATAAGAGACAGCAGGAAATATAAACTGCCTTCTCAGGAAGTTTGAATGAGAAGGGACATAGAATAGATATAACTAGAGAAATATTTGGGAACAGGATTGGTTTTATTTTAGTGGCTCTCTTTTGTATGTTTATGAATGTTTGTGTAGTTGTATTTTTAGGACAGCAGGTATTAGAGCAAGTTTATTACTTGGGGGAAGGGGCCATGAAGAAGAAAAGTTAAAACAAGAGGGAAAAAAGATATTGCTGGTGGAGAAATTCTAGAATTCTTTATTTGTGAAGAGAAGACTCTTGAGGTTGTTGAGAGTGTGGTTGGAAATATATATATATATATATATCTCCCTGGCCCAATCCTTGTCCTCTTGAAGCTCATAGTACAAGAAGTGTTTATCCTTTTCACAGTGTTCTCTCTTCTGGTCCATCACTGTCACTAACTCCTAGTCCAAACTACTGTTTGTTTTCTCTTATGACCACTGTCGCAGCATCCTACATGGCCTACCTGATTTCCCTTTTGATTCTTCTGTTGTTCCTACTTTTCTATAGAGAAGCCAGGAAAATGTAACCCAAATCCTGTCTCTTCCCCGCTTAAAACTATTCAATGACTTCCTGTTGCACTTTGGATAAAATCTTAAATCCTTATGAGGGGCTACAAAGGCTCTGTAACTTCTTCCCAGCTTCCTTCACATTGTCCACATCTCAGTTTAAAATTTTCCTCTCAGGTAGGCCTTCTCTGTCCACCCTATCTAAAATAGAACCCTGCCCACTCCCTGAAGGTCACTATCACATTACCTTGTTTCATGTCCTCACAGCTTAAATGATCATATCATAACTTACCTAGTCTTCCCTTGTTCATTGTCTGTCTCTCCAATTAAAATATGTGCCAACCAAAAGTAAAAGCTACTTGTTCACTATTATGACCTTGGGCCTAAAACTATACCCGGCGCATAGTAGGCACTCAATAAACATTTCATGACTGAACTAATATTGTTCTTTGTAATCTTCCCATCTTTTACCTATTATTTTCTTGCCTTTGGTTTTACACAAGGCATTTCAGGTTAGCAGTTACAGTTTTGGGGGCCAATACAACTCCAGAAACTTTGAAATGGATAACATTTGGGTTTGGACTCCATAAAAACAAACTGCAAACTTCAGGCAACTTTATTTAGGCAAAGTGGAGTATTCTTGGGTTAAGCAGGAAAACAAAAGGAAACAATAAGCAACAACAACAAAAAAACCCTGATCACCTGGTCTCAGGTGGAAAAGGGCAACGCTATGCTTTCTTTTGAAAAATGAGCTAACTGGGCATATGCAGAGTGGAAGAATCCTCTAGGAAACCAGAAGAGGATTCTCTGTGAGGGAATGACCCTTTTGATCCACAGTTGTACAAATAAATTGCAGTCTGTGGCTGTTCTACTATGCTAATGCATGAGACTTTCTAATTTGGAGGTAAAATATTAGCAAGTCGGTTTGGCCACAGCTCTATGGCTACATGTTACCATATACTTTCTAATTAGCAAAGATCATATTTTGAGTTCCATCTGTCTGACTTCTGGGTTTCGTTCTGGTTTGCCTCCATACTCAGGACAGGAAGCAGGTGTTATTTACTGACTATCTTCCAAAAATTCCTGAACAGACAGAGCTCAAATGTGGTTGGCTCAGTTGGATACCCAAGCCTTCTAGAGTAATCACTACTGATCATTGTTTTTATTTTCAAATTAGATTCCTCATCACAACCGCTACGGTTGGATAACATTCACTAAGGTAAATCCTACACAGCAAGTTTTTTAAAAGAGAAAATATTTTAAACAAAAAAAATTTACTATCTTCAGTTATGTAATGGACTTTAGAGGTAACAAAACAACACTAAAAATTCCTGTCCTAGAAGGAAGTATCCAAAGAGATAAAAACTTAAAGTTTAATGCAAAATTTCAAAGGCTTTTTTTTGTCCATTTATCATAATAAGAGAAAAAGAAAAAGCTAAGATACATTTTGCAACTCCAAATCATATGTGACTTTGTTTCTGGTATTCATTTCTAAATAACCTAAATTCTATTTTGCAGGTAAGAGCCCTTGGGTGGGGTCATGTTCACAAGCCCCTGAGGTTTTCTTCTCATTTTTTGGCTCAGCTCCTGAAATCATTTTTCTTCTTGCCTCCCTCCAAACCAAAGGGAATGCATTCTTTGTCCCTATCAGTGCTATGTTTTTAAGTGCCTGTTTGTGTTTAAAAAAAAAAAAAGGGGGGGGGCTCCTGGGTGGCTCAGTTGGTTAAGTGTCCAACTTAGGCTCAGGTCATGATCTCACAGTTTGTGAGTTCGAGCCCCGTATCAGGCCCTGTGCTGACAGCTCAGAGCCTGGAGTCTGCTTCGGATTCTGTGTCTCTCCATCTCTCGGCCCCTCCCCTGCTCATGCTCTGTGTCTCTGTCTCTCAATAATAAATAAATGTTAAAAAAAAATAAAAAAAATTAAAAAGCAAAAAAGACCTACCTAGGGAGTTGACTCCTTAAGAGTGAAAAACTATGGATTCTTTCTCATAACCATCCGGAGGAAAGTTTGGAAGAAGAAATTATTTTAAAGGATTATTTGTGCCTCAGTAAGGTCATATACCTTAGTTTGGAAAAGCTGCTCTGTCTTAGGCATGACCTGATTTAACAATTGCCTCAACTACAAACACAGAGGCTATTTCTACACGTATTTCTGCACTTCTTACCAGAACAGATGATTTTTTACACAAAGCTCATTAAGTTCCTGAATAGACATTTATAAGATTTTCATGACATGCCTCACTTACTACCAAAGAACAACGTGTACGTTCTCTGAGGAAATATCAAAACACAATATAAATGCATATGCCTAACATTTTTATGGAATAAAGAGAAGGGGAGTATTAATATACCAAGATCTTCAAAAGATTGCCTGCCTAAGTGTTCATGGGTCTCAACCGTTCTAGTTGGAAATAAGTGACAAATACAATAAGGCAAAATAAAAAACTTCCTGGAACTCCTAGTCACCTATCCAATATTCAGTGGTATGCTGGTAAATGTTTGACAACTGGCTCTTTTTTTTTTTTTTTAAAGGGCCTTAATCTGTGGTGTTTGCCAATTTTTGTGGTGTAAAGACTCCCACTGTGACCAATTTCAGGCTACCAAGGTGTTTAACAACCAAATTGTAAAAATCTTGAAAATTTACCTATCGGCTCTCACAAGCCAGGCAGAGCCATTCGGAGCACATCACTGCATTCACCCTCTCCTTCTCCATCACCAGCAGAAATACCACCTGTTGTGGCAATTTTCTAGGATTAAGAACAAAAAAATTGACACTTGCCAGCCATCTTTGCAAAGAGAGGAGGCCAGATGACAATATTTACTAAGGAGAAGTAGACACATGTCATGGTAGTAGTAATGGCCTATCACAGATGGTGGTGGTAGTGTGTGTTCCTTAAAGGACTTCAGACTCAGTTTACCCCTTTTGTCCTTGTCCTTCTCTTTTTCCAGCCTGGAATGCAAACATGATGACTAGAGCTCCAACAGTCATTTTATAATCACCAATGAGGGAGAGGACAAGGAAATCACAGAGATCTTGGCCCTGACATCTTTGACTTGCCTCACCACCCCTGGAATTCCTATTTTTGATCTTCTCTTAACAAGAGATAAAGTAAGCTCCTTTATTGCTTAAGCCACTGTCATTTAGCTTTTGTGTTAAAGGCAACCATTTTAGTCTTTCAATTAAATTTGTCAATGGATGCCGGCTTAGTGAAGAGAAATTGCCACCAGAAGAAAAACTATTTAAGAATTTTTTTTCTTTTGGGGGTGCTAGGGTGGCTCAGTTGGTTAAGCATCTGACTTCAGCTCAGGTCATGACCTCACAGTTCATGGGTTCAAGCCCCACATTGGACTATCTGCTGTCAGTGCAGAGCCTTCTTCGGATCCTCTGTCCTTCTGTCTGTCTGTCTCTCTCTCTCTCTCTCTCTGCTCCTTCCCTGTTCTCTCAAAAATAAATAAACAGTAAAAAAAAAAAAAAAAAAAGAATTTTTTTCTTTTTGGAAATCAGATAGTCGTTACAACTTAAAAGCTGACCAGTCCACTAAATATTTTGTTGGTATGAGTCTACCTAAAACACTTGACTTTGGAGCCAGAAGTTGTGCCCAAAACACACCAGGCACTGTGAACACCGTGAAAAGAAAATTGACTACTTTTACTGAACATAGACAATATACCAGATACCAAGTTAAGCACATTCAAGGCATCAGCATACTTGCTGTGTGACCTTAGGCAAGTCACTTAACATCTTGCACTTCATTTTCTTCATCTATAAAATGGAGATAATATAATAGCTATATCGCTGGAATTTTTGAAGGATAAAGGAGTTAAAAACATATATGTAAGGTGCTGAAAACAATGCCTGGAAAATTGTAAACACTAAATAAGTATTAGCTATCACTTTTAATCTTATTCTTATCCCCCCACTAACCCTATTCAGTAGGCACCAATATTACCAGCAGATGAGAAGAATGGTATCTATCTCATGGGGAGGTTCTCAAGCTGGAAAATGATGCCTCTCAGGCATCTCGTGTGGGAGAATGAAGGAGACCAGGCAGGAAACATGGGTCAGGGTCATACTTCAAGGAACCTTGGGTACCAGGCCTCAGAGTTAGAAGTCTATTGGGAGGCACTGCTGACCCATTGAACTTTTTGGTTGGGGGGAATGACATGGACAAACAACTCCTTTTGGGAGATTATTCACCAATTAGAATGATATGAGTTTCACTCAATGCATGGAGGAGAGTTGGAGACCACCGCAGAGGTCTAGGCATGAGATCCAAGTACCTGGGGGCATGGAAAAGGAAGGACGTGAGCGAGTTTGAAGAAACATGTGAACCTCTTAGGAAAGGAATGAACCCATGGAAACTTCTCCCCATATGATTTAACTGGCAAGGAGTAGATGTGACAATTCAGCAGTTTAGTGTGAGGCACAAGCTTGGGGCTGAACATTTGTTAGGTGAATTTAGAAACAATAGCTTGAACAATAGGTCGTAAACTCATAACATTAGGATCAGTCTTGGTTAATAATGGTTGAGTTAATAGACGTCAGATAAGCAGAAAATGCTGTGGATATATTACATTTTAGGAATTCAGTAGCACTGATACTCACTGTGAGGTTTGGGGGAATAACAACATTGAAGTTCTTTGTGGCAGGCAAATGGAGGAAGAAATAGCGTTTCAAGGCTTGTGTCTAGATGCTATAAATACTGCACTACCCCGCCTGGAAGTGGGGCCCCAGAGAACAATTCTGCTAAGCAAAGCTTACAGAACATCCCACAAACTTCAGAAACTGTGGGAATTCATATAAAATTCTACTGTCACGATAATAATTATTATAAAATGTTGACATAGAACTCATAGTGTATAGACTGTTATGAAACTCCTAGAAAGGGGCTAACAGCGTTTTGCAAATTCCTGGAATTTATAATTAGAAATTAGAAATTTAAATAAGTAAAATAAATATTTATTTAAATAAATAAATTAGAAATTCAGACTTGAGAGTGAAGGCAATCATGAGAAAGAACCATTACTGCAAAAATATGCTGTCCTTTAAGAAAAACACCAATTGGAATTTTCACAGCAGTTCAATTAGATATTTATTCCTTCAGCAAATATTTGAGTGTCTACTGTGATAGGTCTGTGCAAACTTTGGGCATGCAGTGGGGAAACAAGTAGACATAGTTCTCACCCTCATAGTACTTAGAAGGCAAGTAGGGTCTTCCCACGGATATTCAACAGCATGCCTAAACACATTCCTAATTATAAGCAGCCAAAAACTCTCTGGAGGAAAAGGTGCGATGAGAGAATAGAGGGATTTCAACATCAAAAATTCATAATTTGCGGGCATCTGGGTGGCTCAGTCAGTTAAGCATCTGACTTCTGTTGAGGTCACGATCTCACAGTTCGTGGCTTCGAGCCCTGCATCGGGCTCTGTGCTGACAGCTCAGAGCCTGAAGCCTGCTTGGGATTCTGTGTCTCTTTCTTTCCCTGCCTCTCCATTGCTTTGTGCTCTCTCTCTCTCTCTCTCTCTTTCAAAAATCAATAAACATTAAAAAAATTTTTTTTAATTCATAATTTGCACTTTTTCCCCCAACTATACCTATCACTGGAACATTCCTTTCTAATGTGTAATATACCACACCAGGGATCTTTGGCGGGCTCATTCCAGGGAAATTGATTCATTCAAATTCACTTAAGGTCTGTGACACAAAACCCACATTACATTTTTTATATTGAGTAGAGTCATATCTTTTAAAATAAATTTTGGGGTTCATATTTTGTATATTTAGTATTTGCAGCCAATTTTCAGGGCTCTCCCTTATTGTAAATTAGTAGTTGTTTTTTATTTTAAACAAGCTAGTTCAATAGCATAATTAATTTGCCTTCAGTTCCTTGATCCCTCCTTTTCTCTGAGGAGCTTATCCTCCTCAGCCACCCACTGTCTCTGGTCACACCGCTAGACCTCGGCATTACCCAAACTGCTCCAGATCCATCATTTCAAGCATCCCATTCTCAGACTGTTCTCCAGCATTTGGGAGTGGTTCCCAACTTCAGGAAATCTTAGATTCCACTGGGACCTCCAATCCATTGATCCTGTTACTTTTCCATTGTCCTTTACTCCTGTATGTCCTCACCTCCCTCCTTCCCACACCCTCTTCTCTCTAACCCTTTTTCCCTCCATCACACCCACCTGCAAAATCCTAGCTTTGCCCCTTAGGCTGACGAAGCTGGGAAAAAATCCACAGCCACGCTGACTGGTCCTGCTTTAAATTCATGACCACTAACCTCAAATGGGCACTTAATAGCACTGCCTGGCAATCCTACCACATTTCCGTAGTTCATTTGCTCTCAAACTCTCCCAGAAGATAACTCATATCTGCTGCTCTCTCCAAACTCCATAGTCTCTCCCACCCTCTCCATTGTCAGGAAGTAGGGTCTGTGGCTATTTCACTAGGATAAGAGAAGCACTAGAAGAGAACTTCCCTATGTTCCCACCTCCACAGCCACCAGCCCAGGTACATCTGGGCCCACACACTGTCTTTCCTCCTATGTCTAGCTTCTCCTTTGGTCAGCACACTGGCCTCCTGGCTCTTCTGTGACTGGGTGACGTAGACTCAGGTTCAGGTGCCCTTCACTTGCTCTTCACTCTGCTTGGGAGTCTAGAGACCCTCCTCCTAGGTCAGTGGCATGCCCTGTCTTTTACTACAAGACCTCTTGTTAGGGAGTTTGCCCTAGCCCTAGAAATAGCAACTTTCCCTGTTCCTAATCCCTTCCTACCCTGTTTCTTCCATCCCGTGTACCATCCCCCACCCTCCACCCCCTACCCCGCTAGCGTATTTGTGTGTTTATTCATTATTTGTCTTCTTTGATGAGAGCACGGATTTTAATCTGCATAGTTTGCCATTATATGCCCTGTAATTAGAACAGTGCTCCATTCATTTGTTCATTCATTCATTCAACAGGTGTTTAATAAGCTTCTATTAGGGGACAGGTACTGCTCTAGGCTCTGAGACAATAGCAATGAACAGAACAGGAAAAAAAAAATCCTGCTTTTTTGGCTAAGCAAGTAGTTAGGTAGTGATAAGTGAAACATCCACGGCCAAGCAGGGAAAGAGCATTATAGGATGTGTGTGTTTGGGAGAGGTGGGCAAAATTTTAGAGTGACCAGGGTGGGTCTCATTGAGAGGGAAACACTTGGGTGAAGACTTGAGGGGGGTGAGGGAGCAGCCCATGGTGGAAAGGGCTTTCCAAGGAGGAAACAGCTAGTGCAGAGGCCCTGAGGTGGATTGCACCCAGGTTGTTCCAGGACGTGTGAGGAGGTTAAGTTGACTTGAGGAAGTAAGCAACCGAGAGAATAGGAGACCAGATGGGAGCGGTAAAGGGGAGCCAAGAGGGCAGATTAGGTAGGGGTTTGTGCACATTGTGAGAACCCTTATTTTGAGTGAAATGGGGAGCCACGGGAAGTTTTTTTTTTTTTTGATACAATGATATTAATACACAAGCCATATTCAAGCTTTGACAATTGTCCCAATAATGTCCTTTAAAAAAAAGTATCTAATTTTTTATTACCATTTAAAGAAAGAACTTGCATAAAGGGCAAAATCAAATTGCATGGCATGTATAGAATTAATAATTATGATTTGCAGCTACCAGGTACGACTGCACGAGGAAAGGTCATCTATAGCTTAAAATTTAATAATTCTATAATTTTTATAATATAACAACTAAGTTTTATCATGTCATTTTGTAGCTTCTTCCCTAATCCTGGATCCAGTCAAGGAGCATACACTGCCCTTAGTTGTCATGGCTTTTTAAATAGCTGTATTGAATAAAATTCCTATAATTTACCTACTTGAAGTGTACAATTCAATAACTTTTAGTATATCCACAGAGTTGTATAATTATCATTACAAACTAATTTTAGAGCATTTTTCACACACACATGCTCCCAAAAGAAACTCCAGAACTTTTAGCTGTCACTCCTCCACAATCTATTTCCCCAAACACAGGCAACTACCGTTCTACTTTCTGTCTCTATAGATATTCCTATTCTGGATATTTCATATAAATGGAAGCTTACAATGTATGCTCTTTTGTGTCTGATTTCTTTCACATAGCGTATTTTCAAGTTTCATCCATGTAGAATGTGTCAGTGTTTCATTCTTTTTAATGACTGAATAATGTTCCATTGTATGTATAGCACATCCTATTTATCAAGGAAGGGTTTTGAGCAGAGGAGTGACCTGATCTGAGTGGCATTTGACAAGGCTCATTCCAGCTGTTGTTCCAAGGAGTGGAGAATGATGAACTGTGTCAAATGCTGCTTTTAGGGAAAATGAGATGAGGCCCAAGAACTGACCAGAAAGTGCTCAAATAGGTTAACAAAGAAATTAGCTGGAACATTCTGATCTATAATTTATAAACGGTATTTTATGTGTTTCATGAGATTTATTGCATATCCTTTGAATAATTACACATGGGATGCAGAAACAAATTAATAAGTAAGAATTTTAAATAAAATGTGGACATGTAATCACACATGAGCAATTGGAGAGTACCATTATTTCGGTCTCCGATATTTTCCTTATATTGGTGGTAGCGATTCTTTTGGTTCATGTGCAGTTTATTCCTCAGAGTAATTACTCCTCTCTAAACATAACTCAACGTTATGGTGATTATCCAAGATTTCATGCCAGCTTCCAGAGAGCTAGCCAAGGGAAAAATTAATCGTTACAAAAAGATATGTTCAACGTCTTTGCAGATCAGGTAGATGAGAGCCAGTTTGTTTTTATTTTAGGGGACTGGAGTCATCTAAAAGATTGTAGAAATAGGATCAAAAGTTGAGTTCCATTGTGGCAGCTGTCAAACAATTAGGTTAGCTACTGGAATCATTAGATCCCGAACTGGCACAAAACACTACTGATTCCGGGTTTGGTGTAAGCACATGCAACAGAACTAGGCTATCCAATTCTGGGTACAAGCAACTTCTGGGGCTTGCAAAACAGGAAAGTTAGTGAAGGGCAATGGAAACTAGACAGGAAAAGGAGAGCCTTGAAAGATAATTGTCAAAAATGCACTCCACGTTTACAGTACCGTTCGGAGGGCGCGGTGGACGGGTGATGAACATTTCAGGAAATAAATGCTGAACACCAAACTTCATTTGAGGATAATGCACCAAGTCCGCTCCACCCGGACTAAAGGAAGCAGGAGGAGGAAAGTTGTTTTTTCTCCTCGGAATAAATGGGGCGTGGGGTCGGAGGCGGGGGGAGGTGGCTGGCCCCGCGCTCGCGCTAACCGGCGGGGAATTTGGAGAGGATCCCTGGTCGCGCGGCGGCGGCGGCGGCGGCGGCGGCGCGCGGGTGCGCGTGTGAGCAGGCGAGCGAGCGTGCGGGCGGGCGGGCGAGTGCGCCGGGTATTGGCAGCCGAGGAGTGGAGGCTGGGCGGCTCCGACTCCCTGACGCCAGCGCGACCAGATCAATCCAGGCTCCGGGAGCGAGCGGGCGGGCGGGAGGAGGAAGGAGAGGCCGAGCGGCTCAGCCCGGGCCGAGGCGCAGGGAGGGACCCTGCGAGGGCAGCGCCCCGCCGGCCGGACCGGGGCCGCGGGACCCCGCTCGCCCGGCCACTCGTGCGGACGGGCGCGCCGCCAACCCGGTAAAACGAAACAGACCTGAGCCCAACTTTCTCCTTTGCCGCGTCCCCGCCCTCCTTCGGCTCCCTGGGCTTTCCAGCGCCGCCGTCGCCTCTTGTGGGGCGGGCGCGGGCCCGCCGGGCTGCCGCGGTCGTGCGGGGCCGGTGACGCGGGCCGCGGCGGGGAGGGGGCTCTTCCCCGCGTGGGGCTGACCGGGGACCCCCCCCCCCCATGATGGCGCCTCCCGGCCGTTCCGAGGAGCGAACCTGCCACCTCCTCCTGTCCTGGCGCCCAGGCGGCCAGGCAGGCAGGGCTCGGCCGGGGTTCTCCTCGCGTCTTTGTTGGGTCTGCGGTGGGGAAGCCGCGCTCCTCGGCCCCGAGCGTCGCCCCCGGCCCCGGCCGCGGCGGGACCTCCCATTCCACCCTCTCCCTCCGCCCGCTCCCCGTTTCTCTTTCCCTTTCCGCAGCCGGGCCGAGGCCCGTCCGCGCGGCCCGCGGGCCCATTGTGTCCCGCGCCGGCCCGAGCGACCCTTGCGGGAGTTGGGCAGCCGCAGGCGCTGCCCTCTACGCGGTCGGCGCCTCGCGGAGCGGGTCTGGCGCGAGGAGGACACCCGGTGCCCTGCTCCCCTCCGCATCCCGGACGGGCTCCTTTCTCAGCCCCGACGAGCCTCTTGGGGGTCGAGGTCAAGGAAAGTTCGCACCGAAATTCCCTCTAATTTATTCAAAGGCTTGGCGGCGGCGCGTAATTTTTTTTTTCCCCTCTTCCGCCTACACCCCGTGCGTCTCCCAAGTGTCGTCTCATTCCTTTCCCTTTACCGGATTCGATTGCCTCACTGCATGTGTATTTGTGAGTTCGCTGTTGAACAACTGTTCATTTACTCCGCTCTCTGTCTTTGTTAGTGTTTCTCGGGGTTGCTGCTGTAGTAAGTTGGGGGGTAGTGGGTGTGAGAGAGACAGACGTGGGCTTGTTTTTTCAGTTGCTTAATATACACGTAGGCTTAAAGAGAGAACGTTTCCTTGATGTACTTTAGGAAGGGAGGAGGAACAAATGCCTGCCGGATCTTACAACTCCAGTAGCTGCGGCTTTTGTTTATTTTGAGGTGCATACGACTTTTAAATAGACTGTGCAAGATAGCCAGTAAGACGCTTCCCTTCTGAAAATTGAGGCGCGTCTCAGAACCATCTCCTTGAGAAACCATCGTTTCCGTGAGTGCTGTGGCAACCGGCCTTTGCCTTTCTCCTCCTGTTCTCTTCTTGGCATGGTATCTGAAGTTTCAGAGTATGTGGAATGGTAGAGAAGTTGCACGATTGCAGTGTGCCATCCTGTTGCTGGAACTCTTAGCACCTAGATCACAGAATGCCTTTATTTCAGAACGTTTGCCCTAATTGCGTGTGTGGATAACATGCCTGCATTCAGTAACACAATGAGAAAACTGTTCTCTGCCCATGTTGATTTTTGATCTTGTTTATAATTACCACTTTACGTTTTATTGGAGGTAGGTGAGTTGTATTGGAACCACTATTTCAAAAAAGTCGAGGCAGGACCAATGTTTACGGCCTCAGCATTTTCAAGGAGTATAAATATTTTGCATCATTGCTGTTCTGATGTAGGTGCCAGGCCTGAGTATGCTGAACTGATTAAAGTGTTTGTCCTCCTCTCTCCCTCCCTCTTTCCCATTTGCAGTTATTTGATATTTCTCTGCAGGTGGCGTACATTTGTGTGATATTGCAATTCTTAGGAAACTGTAACCAGGGTCGTGAGAGATGATTTTCTAGAGGTGGGTGATGCCAGAGCCTCTCTGGAGGATCCAGGCAGGATCGGGTTTCTTCTGAGGGTAGGGATTTGTCCTTGATTTAGTTTTGACCCCTACAACCATAGGTATGTAACCAAATACATTTTTCCTTTTTGCAGTATCCGTTGGTTTTATACCCTTGAAGAGCTGATGACCTTTGTGTTTTAGAGAAATGACCGTTTTTAAGCAATTAAAAATGTTAACCTCTTACATCTCTTGGAATTTAAGTAATTTTTTTCCTACTAAGTTCATTAAAGCATTAAGTAAGTCCCATTTTCCCCATATACATTTATTAGTTAAAAAAACTAAATTTCAGTTTGTGATTTTGATTTATAGTAATTCTGGGCTAAAGATAAAATTTAATGACTCGGTTAGATAGGAAAAAGAAGAAACTAGAGTGTAATTAGATGAGTATGTTTAAGCTGTAGTCGCCTACATAATCAAGGCCAAGTTGTGTGTGTATAAAAGATCTCATTTGTGTAGTCTTACAAGGCTAATGGAGGCATCATTGAGGCTTTATAAATAATGTAAGTTGTGTATAATGTAGAGTCTCCAGAGACAGCAGAGAAAGCATCATTACCAGCCTTTTCAACCTGCTTGAGATCTTAAATTGATTTACAGCACTGAACTGGTGCAAAATGATACATCAGGATGACATGGGGTCAGCCTGTAAAAGTCTATGATGTCAGCCTATTAGTTCAGTCATCATAATTAAACCATATTACAGGGGCAGCTAAGCAGGAGTCTGGCGTTATACTTCAGATATGGGTGGTTCATGGATTTTGTTTATAGTGGAAAAGCTGAGCAGCCCAGGAACGCTAGAGTTTCTGAAAGAGGGAAAGGCTTACCGAACTCTGAATTTCCGAAGAAATTGAAGATAAATGCAGGGATGTTCAGTCTGCCTTGCCTAAGTAGCTTTCCATTTGGTAGTGGAGGAACAAATGCATTGGGGTTGCTGATAAGGACCTTTGCAGCTCTGATCTGTGTACTGAATCATGCTTCATGTGAGCTTGAATTTAACTTGGCCTTAGGGACCTTCTAAAATATCAGAGGACCACATACTTCTTATCTCTGATCCTTTCATTAGCACTAAGTTGCACCGTATTGATGTATCAGCTGGCATGTTTTTTCTTTAACTAGTCAGGGTTATCAGGTCTCCACTGAAAACAAAGATACTTGAATTGAACATATGAACAATTCAGGAAGAGAAGACCTTTGTTTTTTTACTTAAATTTCTGGCAGTCGTATTCAGTTTATGGGTCGTCTGAGGATGACCATATGGCGGTGGCTACCATATTGGATAGTGTATGTAGAACATTTCCATTATCGCAGAAGGTTCTGCTGGATAGTGCTGCTGTAGCACCTTTGCTTCTCCTTTTCCTTCTTTCAGCTACTTTTCTGCTTTTTACTTCTACTAGTCAGTTTGTGGGGTCAAAAAAGAAAGAGATGTATCATTAATTTTTCTACTTTCTAGTTGGCTCTTGATAAGATAAACGCAGTTTGGAAGTAACAAGTACTAGATAAAATGAGGTTGACTTTTCTATGGATCATGTTTGTCATAGACCCTAATTTGATTTAGAGCTTTGGATAAGATAAATAGTGGTAGCTAATATTTTCTGAGTTTTTACTGTATGCTTAGTTTTAATACTCCTACCTCATTTAAACCCCAAAACTTACCTAAGTGTTGTTGTTACCACATTTTATAGGCAAAGAAACTTGAGTTCAGAGTGATTCAGTGTCTTGCCTCAGGCTACATAACTAGTGAGTGATTATGATTTATAATCTTAGCTGGGATATGAACAGGCAGTTTGACTCTGGAGCCTCACTTTTAACTATATATGCATTAAATATATAAAATACAAATATTCTGTAATATATTTATTATATAATAATATATTGTATATATTTAGTTTGACTATATATTTTATATATTTTAGTTTGTATTTATATGTATACTTTTTTTCGCTTAGAATATTTGAATAATCCTTGTTCTGCTCTGATTTGCTATTCCAGTATAGACATGACTTTACTTTTAGACAAATTTGCCCTCTATTTTGCTTTTCTGGGCTGTCTTCTTTTAAGTACTTAAGAAGAAATATAATGTTTATATTATACATATCTAAGCAGAACATAATTGGAAGAATAAATATGACCAAAAAAGCAATGCATTTCAAAGCTGAATTGTTGTCCTCTCTGTTTTTCAGATAATTCCTGTCACTTTCCCCTTGTGTTTTTCTTGTAATATCACAAGCTGATGGTAGTGAAAAGTTCTAGTAGTTTAATGACATCAAAATTAGCCTTCTCTTAGCTGTTAAACACTACACTTTGAAATGAAAATAGTTCATTGCAAATTCTGGAATTTTTTTCCACATTTGTCTACTTTTGTGTAGTCTTGCAGTGATTTTTTTTTTTTTAATAGTGAGGCTGTTTAAGAATCTGATGATACCATGGATCCAATGTCTGCTCATTCCCATCCTCTAATCCAAAGATGTTTATATGCCCTGGTGAGCTTGTATACACACAAGTACCCAGATTGCATGATATTTCAGGTGAAGGACATGATGGGACAGCCTTGCCAAGTGCATTCATAAACATTAAGATTTGTAATTTCCTCTGCAGAGAATAGAGATATTTAGTGTTAAAAGCTGCTTTGAAGATTTTCTCATCCAGTTGGTTCGTATCAGGCTGAGCAATCTGAGGCCCAGAGAAGACAGCTGACTTGCCTAGAGCCACTCTTCTAAGTGACTAGAAGAGGCAAAGCCAGAACCCAGGTCACTCTTTTTGCTGTTGAGTTTTCATTTGTTTATCCTTTGCTGCCATGCTCACTGTTTCCTAAGGCTGTGGTCTGAATAAATCCACTGTAATTTGGGGAGGGAAGGAAAGGATAATTTTTGGCATGGTATTGACTTTTTGTACCTAACATCATTTGAGCTGAGTAGGAATCAAGTCTGACAACCTCAGAGAGATGTTTTTTTTTACAGATTAAAATCGATTTTTCTTTTTTTCATTTTAGAAATGGAAAAGAAAAGCCCTGTGTCTCAATCAATGGGACCTTACTAGAAAATGAGAGATCCAAGATTGTACAAAGTTCAAGTTAACTCAGACAGTTCTGTATGAATTTTCTGTCTTGACTCTCAAAAACAAATCACATTTTTAACCAAAAGCCAAAGTTTGGGGTATTTAAGGAAGGTGCTAAGGGGTATTAGGGAGAGAATTGGAAAGATCTGAAAAGAAAAAGGATAGTTTACATACAAAGAAGTAGAGAAACTTGATATTAAGTCATAAAGTGAGGCTGATGAAGTGTTCTCTATAATGGTATGTCGTTTCAGTGTTTTCTGTGTGTGGTTTTACTGTTTTCTCTCCCTTTCTTTCTCTCTGTCTTCCTCTCTTTCTCCGTCTCTCTCTTTCACCCTTACTTTCTTCCTTTTACCAACAGATTACCGATTTATTATAAAGGATTCAACTCAGGACCAGCCAGATGGAGGAAGTACACAGGGCAGGGTACAGAGGAAGGGGCGCAGAGCTCCCGTGTCCTCTCCCGGCATGCCACTCTCCTAGCACTTTGTGTTCAGCAACTGGAAGCTCTGGTTTTACTTTGTGTGCCAAGATTAGCAGGGTATGCTTTGATAACAAATAGGGGCATCACCTTTTCTCTCTGAAGTGAAATCTCTTGGCTCTTTATATTCCTTTTCTGCTGTTACCTAGTAGTGCACATATTCAGTCCAGTTTGGTGATCTGTCATCTGATTTGCAGCAAAAATACTGAAGTATTTTTAACACATACTCTGGAGTAACTTTCTTATTAAAAAAAAAAAGCAAAACTAAGCATAAATGTAATTACTTAAAATCTAAATTAAAATGATTTTGCTGTGCATTATTAAGATGGTGTCAGTTTTAGGGGCTCCTGGGTGGCTAAGTCAGTTAAGCGTCTGACTCTTAATTTTGGCTCAGGTAATGATCTCACGGGTTCGCGGGTCTGAGCCCTGCATCGAACTCTACACACTGATAGTGCGGACCCTGCTTGGGATTCTGTGTCTCTCCCTCTCTCTCTGCCTCTTCCCTGCTTGCTCACTGTCTCTCTCTCAAAATAAATAATAACTTTAAAAATTTTTAGAGACGTCAATTTTAGAGATGTACAAGTGCTATTAGGTAAAAACAGTAACACAGCTATTGCTGGCTGATTTGCAAAATGACCAGGCTCTGTAGAACATTCATTTATGTAAGAGAAAAAAAGTCAAAACTTTCACAAATAGTTCAACTACAGCGATTATATCAGAGTTTTTAGGAAGGTACTGGGAACTACAGTATCTGAGGAGTTTTACACTTTGCAGTTTTTGTTATAAGCTCAAATCAGAACTTTAGGGGAGACTCCCTCTTAAAGTAACTCTTTATGGTCTGAGTGAATCCTTAACCTGGGAATTTCCTCCAAATCTCTGCTCAGTTTCCAGTATTCAGATAAGGAAACTTGTTCCCTTGTTAAGAACCCAGAACTATAGTGTGGATCCATTTCTGAACTAATTTTCTTAAGACAATAATCCTGAATATAAAGAAGGAACACATACATATATAACAGTTAATTATGCATCTGTATTGTTTTTGAGCTCAGAATTCAAATATTCATGATTTCACGTTTGAAAGATAGAGGGGTCTTAGCTATTGATTCAAAAACATTTATATACATAATTTTTATAATTTTTAAGTGCTCTATTTGTAGTTTCTCCTTAATTTTAGGGTGGCTGTACTATAGATATTTTTTTCCTATAATCTCAGATAGTTAGGGTATAGTTACTCAAACTGTTCATTCATTTTCTTTTCCTTGTCTATCTTTAGTGGTTTCTTTGCGGTGTGCTTATGCAAAGTGGAAGTATTTCAGACCTTTAAGGTTTTTTTTTTCTTTCAGAGTCAAACACCACAAGTAAAAAAAAGGGGAACTAATTATCTTTCAAGTATTATAATTAGGCATTAAATTAAGTCATTTAGTTAGCTAAATGCAAGATCTTTTGTTTAAATTGAAAGAAAACATGTCTTTTTAATAGAGAGGGGGTATTACATATACCATTATTTGATAATTTTGATGCAGTATTATAGTCCGTATGTACTTCCTTTATTCCATTGAATATTTATTAGTTCTGAGTGGCTCAATAATTAAAAGACACACAAAAATGAAAAATTAAATGCAGCAACACTGCAAGAATTGTTGCAGGGTAATACAGGAGGAGGTTGAGCAGACAACTTGCATGAGGACCACTGTGGTATGGAAGGACATGCGAATTTGCATAGGGAGAGGAGAGAAGTGTTCTAGGCAGAGAGGTGAGCATGTATGCTGAGGATCTGTATAGCACTGTCCAACAGAACTTTCTGGAGTGATGGAGATGTTTTGTATCTACACTGTCCAGTATAAAAGTCAGCAGCCATAAGTGGCTACTGAGCACTTAAAATGTGGCCAGTGCAACTGAGGGGAGTTGCATTTTTTAATTTTAATTGTTATGTTTAGACATAGCTGTGTTTATCCTGTGGCTGTCGTGTTGGACAGCACAGACCCACAGGCTGGTGAGCAGCTCTCCCTCACCACTGTGGGTATTCCTGATAGGGCTCAGTGTGGTCAGGTGGGAGACACGTTCAGAAAGGTTAAGTTGGAGTGAGAATTTGAGACCTTACGGTGCCAGAATAAGGAAGCATCGGGAATCACTGAAGGTGAACATGCAGTGATGCCAGCAGATTAATAGGAAAGTATTTGAGTTATCTGTGTGATATATGAGATGGGTTTTGTGAGCAAAAAAACCAACTGGTGGTTATTTGACTATAGCGTAATGGGAGAGAGGGGTCAGAGAGTGTTCTTAAGTTTCCAACTCGAGTGGCTGGAAAATTAATAAAACCTTTTCTTAAGAATAGGTACGAACTGGGGCACCTGGGTGGCTCAGTCGGGTAAGTGTCCGACTCTTGATATGTGCTCTGGTCGTGATCTCATGGTTCATGGGTTTGAGCCCCTCGTGGGGCTCTGTGCTGGTAGTGTGGAGCTTGCTTGGGATTCATTCATTCTCTCTCTCTCTCTCTCTCTCTCTCTCTCTGCCCCTCTTCCTCTTGTGCTTACGTGTACACAAGCTTTCTTTCTCTCTCAAAATAAATAAATAAACTTAAAAATTAGGGAAGAACTGGTTGTGGAAGGAATAAAGATTGTATGAATGATAAATTAGACTTGACATGTTGAGGTAAGGTGGGGTAGCTAAGGAGAGTGATGAATCCAGAGTCATCTCCTAGAAATGATGGTTGGACTTCTAACGGTGGATAGGTATTCTGAGAGAACCATGAAAGAGAGCCAGTAAGTTGAGTCTTCCACTGAAGTGCACAATTGGAAATTAATAGAAGGGAGAGGCATATTTAAAGTGAATGAGGGGTGCCTGGGTGGTTCAGTCAGGTAAGCATCTGACTCGATCTCAGCTCAGGCCTTAATCTCAGGGTCGTGAGTTCAAGCCCCGTGTTGGGCTCCATGCTGGTCATAGAGCCTACTTAAAAAAATAAAAGATAAAAATAAAGTGGATAGAGGAAGAAACTGGAAGAAACATGTGAGCTCAGAGGAGCAGTGAAACAAAGCCTAGGGAAGAGAGATTCCAGAAGTAGGTTCAGAGTGGGAAAATGTTGTATGGTTTATGGTGAAGGATAAGCCTGGGTAATCAAGTGAATGTAGTTGTGAAGAGACACAGCAGATTGAGAAATGAGAAATAGATTCTCAGATGCCCTCAAGTGACTTATATTTCAAAATCGATGAGATTGTTTTGATTCCAAAGGTTGAAGGAAAGAAGTTAATGGACTGAGAGCAATTAAAGATAATGGAGTTAGTGGTCTGAAGTGCAGGTGACAAAATATAACCATGGTAAGGAGGGAGAGTTGTCTGAGACAGAAGCACAATGGAATCCAAGTTGGAAAAAAGGAGATGGCAGAGCGTGTGCTGATTTTCCCAGTAGTATGGGAGGCAGGTCCCTTCACTGGGTTGGTGAGGTGGGCAGACCAGCAGATGGTATTGGAAGTTTAAAAATAATGGAAAAGTTTTGAAAGAACTATCATAGGTAGTGTGCCAGGAAATCTATGGAGAATTCAAAATCTAACCAGCAGGGACAAAGCCTGATGCGAAGGGTGATGTGGCTGTAGACTAGGTAATTGTTACTTTCTGGGATAACTTGATGGCCTGATAGCAAGATTAGAGAGAAATGTCGGTAAAGATGATTCTGGCCAGTGGTTGGCAAATCAGTTAAGAGATGAGGCTCTAGAGGCAGATTGCCTGGGTTTAAAGTCTAAGCCCCGACACTTACTTGCTTTTTGTAACTTTGGGGGAGGCTACCATTCACTTTGGTGAAAAATTGAGATGATAGTATCAGCCTCAAGATTGATAGTAAGATGAAATGGGTTACACTTCCATATTTCATCTAATCTAAGATGCTGCTAATTATTTCATTGCATTATTTCATGTACTACTTGAGGACAATGTCAGTTAGACATACCATTGATTGTAGAGTTCCTGGTTTCAGAGGTGTTAAAATGGGGGCAGTGGGGGGGGGGTGCATTTTACACTGAGCATAAGATCCAGTGCACAGTAAGCATTCAGAAAACATTAGCTGTTTATAAAAATCAATGTGATTTTTAGAGTCTAGAATGTTAATGAGAGCAGTATTGAGTCCAATCTAGATAAGAGGTCATGGGTTACGAGGAGTCTAATGGACTTAAATGAATTGAGAAGAGTTAAGCAGTGGGAATCCTGGTGATGACGTTGTGAAATATCAAGTTTGGGAATTTGTAGATGGAGCATTTCCCTGACAATTGTAGATAAAGGCTTTTGAGAAAACTATAGTAATTGAGTTAAGAGAAGAATGCCCTTTAATGATTTAAAGAAGTTACTTAAATTGCCCAGAGCTTTTAAAGATAAGTATTTCGAATTTATCTGTGGCTTTTTTTTTATAGCATTCATTAGTGTTAAAAAAAAATTTTTTTTTTTTTCCGGTGGAGTAATACATGCTCAGTGTAGAAAGATTCTGGCATGGATTCTTGTCATAATGACAGAAGGAGAGAGGGAGGTGGTTGTGCCATTTCATCAAGAGATAGGAGGGAGTAATTAATAGCTAGCTCTAGAGCCTCCCCCCTTTTAATTTTTTAATGTTTATTTTATTTTTGAGAGAGAGAGAGAGACAGAGTGTGAGCAGGGGAGGGGCAGAGAATGAGGGAAAACAGAATGTGAAGCAGACTCCAGGCTCTGAGCTGTCAGAACAGAGCCCAATGCAGGGCTTGAACCCACAAACCACGAGATCATGACCTGAGCTGAAGTACGCTTGAGACCTTTTAAATGTAAAAGGCAAAAGCCATGAAGGAAGATTTGATAGATGTGACAGCATTTATATGGCCAAATACACACTTACAAATGACTAAACATGGACTCACACAAACAACCTTTTAGGTAATATATTTGCAGCAAGTTACCATTCTATGTAAGAAACTTCTAAAATCAATAGGAAGACACCCCCAGTAAGAAACAAAATTGGCAAAGGACCAAAACAAATAATAAAATGCTAACTATTAAGAAACAAAAAATGTTCTCCTGTGTCCTGGTCAGATTCCTCACTGAAATAGGAATGATGTCTTTTATATCATTGTGTTATTCTTTGTGTGCCAGGAGGTATCCGTCTGGGAAAACTGGGTTTTTCTTATTGAAGCCAATATTTCCCAGCTGCCGATGCAAAGCTGCAGTTATTTGGAAGTACCCAATATATGTAAGCTGGAGTTACAAGAGACCGGCCTTCTCTGTCCTGTTTCCTTGATAATACCCTGCTCCTCTCCATGACATGATTTGGGGTCAGAGTCTCCTAGGAATGTGAGGTGTTCCAGCCCTATAGGGGTTATCCATTATATGCAGTTTCTCAGTCAACTGATGGGACTGATGAACCTTAAAGACACCATTGCTTCACAGAGTACGTGAAAATGGGCCTCTTTCTCTCCTACCTGGGTTGCAGGATTAGTTTTGTTTGTACTGGCATTTTCTTATTCTTGGGAGACACACCGGTGGTCTTGGAATATGGTTTTGATTGTTGAGATGGATTAGTTTATAAGGTATTAAAGTGAGAAAAGTTCTCCCATGTAGTAGGAGTTCTTATAAGATGAAAAACATTTAGAGTTAGGCATCAACATTTAATTTCTCAGATTTTCTCCTAAGGATAATAGTGATCAGAGGTGTTAAGAAAAAAAAAGGCTTTCATACACTGCCTGTAAAGGAAACATCTGTTGCTTGTTGGTTAGATCCTTACCTAACTGAAATACAGTCTTACTCAGCATTGAGTTCTTCCCTAGGGGCTAGACAGAATAGAATTAATTTGTTAGCATCTTCTGCCTCACCATCTTCTTTCTTTTAAATGACATGAAAAGATTTCAAAGTTACGGGGGAAGAAGGACTTTTTTTTTTTAATTTTTTTTTTTGACCTTTATTTATTTTTGAGAGAGAGAGAGACAGAGTGTGAACAGGGGAGGGGCAGAGAGAGAGGGAGACACAGAATCTGAAGCAGGCTCCAGGCCCTGAGCTGTCAGCACAGAACCCGATGTGGGGCTCAGTCTCACAGACAATGAGATCATGACCTGAGCCGAAGTCAGATGCTTAACGGACTGAGCCACCCAGGTGCCCCAAAACAGACTGAAATCTCACCTAAAGGCTTACCACTTGGCCCTATCCTATCCCCTCCTTGTTCTGAGTGAGCATGTATGAGAACCCTGAGCTGATATGCCTTGGTCAGACTTAGACTTTAAAAGCTGAGCTAGGGAGAAGGGAGGATGAACTGCAAAATGGGTCTTAATTTTAGCAGAGACTGTAGCTTTTCCGTGAAAGGGAATAACAATGCAGTGCATGTTGCATTAGCACTTAGCCCCTGTTGAAACCCAGGATGGCAGGTTGTATATGGCTTGCCGTCCCCTCTATTACAGCTTCCTGTTTTGCTTTTTGCCCATTGCTGGCTTTGCAGTCTGGCATGATTAATAACCACCTCTTTATTTTCCTGTGTTTTTTTTGTGTGCTTAGGGTTTTTATGAAATTTGTTCAAGCTTCAGGGAATGTTTGATTGGTTTTAAATGTTTTCCTCTTAACTGTGAACAAAATTAACCTGATTAACATTCAGATGATTGGCACACAAACTATTTATAGCATTTATTTGTATTCAGACACTGAGGAGTTTTGTCAAATTGTGCAGGCTGAGATGTTGATCTCTATTTGGGGAAAGGCTCCTTTAAGAAGGTGCATCCTCACTGTGGGCTTCTGCCTGTTGTGGCATCCATATTAATCAATTCAGCAAGCAGTTCATACCCTCCTGCTGCCTGTCCACTGTGTTTGGGGAGGGAATGTGGACTGTATAAGTCAGTTTCTGACTTGAAGGAGCAGTCTTATTAGTAAGAGACTACAAAAATAAGAAAGTTAAATAACAAGTCATCATTGTTAGTGTTGTGTATTTTTAATTTGAAAGTATTTCTCTTACAATTGGGATAACCTTTCAAAATCAAGAGATTGAGAAAGAAAGCTGAAGACGCAGTTGATAGAGCTCTTGCATCCTGCCCTTCAGTAGTTTTTGTGTCTGTATTTATACTTCATAGGGTATGCCCTACACAGTTGATAAAATTGGAGTCGGTGGTCATAAATGTTAGGCTTGCACTAAAAATCTTGTAACTTTGAGGAAAAGTACAAGCCAGCTTGTCTAGTCTAGCTTTTGTTTTAATAGCTTTTATTACAGTTCTCTATTAACTCTTTAGACTGAGTTACTTGGAGGTACACAGGCAGTGTCTTTATGATCTTTGTGTTAGCACAATTGTTCTCACCTTGTCTGCACATCAGAATCACTTCAGCAACCACCACAGAAATGCATGGACCTGCCTCTAGGGGATTCTATTCAAGGGTTATGGCGGGGAGTTTTTATAAAAGTGTTACAGGTAAGTTTAATGTACACCAGCATTAAGAACTATTGGCCTGACACACAGTAGGTACTTGATGAATTTTTTCATTTTGATGTAAGTTCATTGTGGGTATGAACTAAGTCTTTTATACCCAGCAGCACTTGACCCTGGGTGATACCTGTTGTAATCGCTCAAGACATACCAGTTAATTCTGAGGAATGGTTGTTTTGTTCCTGCTTTTCTTGTTTGAGGAGAAAAAGAGGAAGAAAGAATGTGTATGTTTAACTTCTTTCTCTTTTCCCTTCTTGAAAAGATCAGCAATTCCTTGTGTCCTAGTGTCTAGAAGTAGAGTCATATAAAAAACTGTTGAAGCCCGAGGCACTTAGATAACAAGGAGGAAAGGAGAGAAAAGCATAGCTGAGTACAGCAGTGGTTCCTCTGCCAGGAGCTGGAGAAATTTTGGGTTGTCACAACTGGGGGAGGCAGGGCATGAGTGATTCAACAGCATCAAGTGGGTAGAGGGCAGGGATGCTGCTTAATGTCCCATAATGCTAAGAAACCCTGCAGTAGAGCATGAAAAGGCAGGGATTAGGAGGCACGTAAGAATTGAAGTGTTAGTGCCACCAGCCGATGTTTCTGCCATACCAGAGACACGGTTTGCTTTATCTTCCCGTCTGCTGCTCCTTCCTTCCCCCACACCCGCCAGAGCGTAGGGTAGTATTTTTTGCCAATATCTATAGATAGCATTGTGATTGTCAGCTGTGTGCTAGCCATTAAGATGAATATTTTAATATTTTACCTATACTTAAATTTTCTCCATCTCTACATTTGCTTGAATGGAAAAGTATTACCTTTAAAAAAATGAGCCAGTAGTTTTGATTTGTTTTGTTTTCCATGAAGGACTCTTAAGAATAACCAATGGAAATGTAAAGAAAATGCATTTCGTAAAAGGAGTTTAATTTTAATGTTCCACAGACTTACCATAAGAAAAGAATATTAAAGGGGCACCTGGGTGGCTCAGTTGGTTGAGTGTCCAACTTTGGCTCAGGTCATGATCTCACAGCTCGTGAATTCAAGCCCTACATCGGGCTGTGTGCTGATAGCTCAGAGCCTGGAGCCTGCTTCGGATTTTGTGTTTCCCTCTCTCTCTGCCCCTAACCCACTCGCATTCTGTCTCTGTCTCTCTCAAAAATAAACAAACATTTAAAAAAATAATAAAAAAAAAAAGAATATTAAGAGTTGAACACATATATGGTCTGTTGGTGTGAGGCCCTCGTGCAGGTTCCTTATGTCTTGTTGAGTTACAGCTTATGATTTCTTATGCCTATTTTGGACTCTTTAGATTAAAATGAACTTCATTTTGTCATTGCTGCCCTGATAAAACTCTTGGTTTTTCCTGTGTTCTAGGAAAATGTATCAAGTATCAAGAAGGAAAGAACAATGAAAACAAATAAGTTGGGAAGGGAAGGAATTAGAGAGACTAAAATAAAACCATAAGCAAATCCTTGATTACCAGGCTTCTGCTTTATGCATGAGACACAGGAGGAGGTTATTTAAGAGGAGCAGGTTGCCTTGGCAAGCTCCTGAACATTTCTGTACCTGTTTCATCATCTCTAAAATAGTCCTTATAGGATTCCTGTAAGGATTACGGGAGTTAATAGGTATAAAGTGTCCAAACAGTGCTTGGTGCTTCATTGTGGGGTGGTAGTGGTGGTGGTGATAAGAGGATAATTTTTGATTCTTTTTGAATACTTGAGCCGTGCTGAAAATTGATGGAGACTATGGATGCACTCTTGTATAATGTCACCCCTCGAACCATGTGCATGACCGCTCCCTCCCTTTGCAGTTGGTAGTGATGGTAATGAGAGTTTGTTGAATCTTCAAATTGGTGTGTTTCAGATGTTCTGTTAAGGCTGTTTCTTGCCTACAGTCAGAACTTCAAGAGGAGGGTGGGGAGATTTATATGATAAAATATGTTTTGCCTTGGTAAATTTTATAATATAGATATATATTTCATATATAATTTATAATATATAATATAGAATAAAACCATTCTGGTTAACTGTGTCATCCACTTAGAGATTTTCCACAGCAATATTTGAGTCTTGCACAAGCCTTTCTTTAGAATTTACTGTGTTCTAAAGGGTACTTGGGTGGCTCAGTTGGCTAAGCGTCCGACTGGCTCAGGTCATGATCTCACGGCTTGTGGGTTCAGGCCCCACGTCGGGGTCTGTGCTGACGGTTGAGAGCCTGGAACCTGCTTCAGATTCTGTGTCTCCCTCTCTCTACCCCTCCCCCACTCATGCTCTATTTCTCTCTCAAAAATAAATAAATGTAAAAAAAATTATTTTTAGAATTTACTGTATTCTCAGGGTATATATAATAGCTTTATTATTAGTGTAAACAACATGTGGAAAGGAGTTAAAACCTTTCTTGATAAAGCATAATACATTCCAAAAACTGGTTAATTTTTTTTTTAATTCATTGAGGTGTAATTGATATACAGTATATTATTTTCAGGTGTATAACATAGTGATTGGACATTTATTTACATTGTGAAATGGTCACCACAATAAGTCTAGATATCATCTGTCACCTTACAATGTTAGTACAATATTATTGACTGTATCTCTCATGCTGTATATTACATCCTCATGGTTTATTTATTTTTTAAGTGGAAGTTTGTACTTCTTACTCTCTTCCACATATTTTGCCCCTCTCTCCCAACTTTTCTCACCTTTGGCAACTACCAGTCTGTTCTCTGTGTTGTGAGTCTGGGTTTTTTGTGGTTTTGTTTTGTTTGTTTGTTGTTTAGATTATGCATATAAGTCACATCTTGTAGTATTTGTCTTTCTCCATCTGGCTTATTTCACTTAGGATAATACTGTCAAGGTCCATCCATGTTGTCACACATGGCAAGATTTCATTCTTTTCTTATGGCTGAATAGTATCTGTGTGTGTGTGTGTGTATGTGTGTGTGTGTGTGTGTGTGTGTGTGTGTGTGTGTGTGTGTGTGTGTATCACATCCTTCTTATCCATTCATCCATAGTTGGACACAGGTTGCTTCCTTATCTTGGGTATTGTAAATTACAATGTAAATAATGAACATAGGGATGCATATATCTTTTTGAATTAGCATTTTCATTTTCTTCAGGTAGATACTCAGTAGTAGAATTGCTGGATCATATGGAATTTTTTTTTAGGTGCCTCCATACTGTTTTCCACAGTGGCTGCACCAATTAACATTCTCACCAACAATGCACAAGGGTTTCTCTTTCTCCATATCCTTACCAACACTTGTTATTTCTTGTCTTTTTGACAATTTTTTGATAAAAACCATTCTAACTGGTGTTAGGTGACATCTCATTGTGGTTTGACTTGCATTTCCCTGATGCTTAGTGATGTTGAGCATCTTTTTATGTGCCTGTTGACTATCTGTACGTCTTCTTTGGAAAAATGCCTACAATGGTTAATATTTATTTATTTATTTATTTATTTATTTATTTATTTATTTAGAGAGCACACGTGTGCTGGGGAGAGGGCAGAGAGAGAGGGAGAGAGAGAATCCCAAAGCAGGCTCCGTTTTGTCAGCATAGAGCCCAATGCGAGTTTCAATCCCATGAAAGGTGAGATCGTGATGTGATCCGAAATCAGGAGTTGGATGTGTAACCGACTGAGCCACCCAGGCGCCCCTACAATGGTTACTTTTTATTAAGGCTGCTTTGGATTATCCATTTATTGTTCATACTGATGTGACTGGTTGACAGTCAGTTGAACTCAATTTGTATTTTTATTGCATGGTAAGTAACAAAGCCCAGGATGCATGTAACATGTAGTTGTGGCAAGAAAACAGCATAGATTGTTGGTTGTTCACCCTGTGTTCTCCTTAGATAAACAGCCTGAACATATTGTGTGGCTCTGACCACCGTCATCATTCTCCCATCTCTCACTGACACACTTCATAACTCTAAGCTTGGTCGTGGTGGGAACTGTATCATGCCCATGTTCTTTCTACTGTACTTTTATGTTGGTGGTAAGGGATTAAGGAATTTGTTCAGTTAAGTTGTGAATTAATGAAGACTAACATTCTCTTAGTAGTTGGATGTATAAAGGAGCAGATTTTGGGTTCTGAAACCTTCTGAGAACTCTACTAGGTGTTTGCATTCTGACTGGTAAGTAAGTCACTGTGGAAAAGTTAATAGATAGGACTGGACTGAACAAGTCCGGACTTAAAGTACATCACCTAATTTTGTAGGTTATGCTTGCCTTTATCCAAAGCATTTTTTCCATGACCTAGTGAGAGATATTGCATTTGTT
The DNA here is from genome assembly GCF_028749965.1 of Puma concolor. Lineage (NCBI taxonomy): Eukaryota > Metazoa > Chordata > Mammalia > Carnivora > Felidae > Puma > Puma concolor. The sequence continues at coordinate 82,340,059 of NC_141670.1, read as the reverse complement.
TCTTTTAGCTGTTAACTGGAGGGAGCTGTTACTGTTCTGGAAGGGGGCTGCTCTTGTTTTATTCAGTTTCTTCTCTGAGGTAGCCAGGCAAACATGTAAGTCCAGTCCTGTTTTTGGCAGATGGATAACAGGCTGCTGTCATTGATTGTCATGTGGAAGAGAGTCAGTGTTTCAGGGATTGTGTAAACTTTGATTTTTAGAAATCATTTCATTCTCCCAAGTAACAGATTTATATGCTGGAAAAGTGACAGGACCAAATTGCTTTTGAAGATACTTGAGTAATACAGAACTTTTTTTGGTAAGAAATTTATGCGTTGAAAGGTTTGAAGGATATTTGAATTGCTAATGGAAAGAGGATTCAAGGACTAGAATGAGAAGGTAAATAATTTTTTTTATAATACGTGTTTTGTAAAATTGAACTTTTTGATCATGTGGCTGAATTGCTTAATAAAAAAATCATATTCCCACCAGAGGTAAGTCATCTATTCCAACACTGTACACAGGAATAGATTTCTCTTGAAATCCCACATCAGTGATATTTCCACTCCTTGCAGAAACACTTTTTTTTTTTTTTTTAACATTCATTCATTTTTGAGAGACAGAGAGAGACAGAGCATAAGCGGGGAAGGGGCAGAGAGAGGGAGACACAGAATCTGAAACAGGCTCCAGGCTCTGAGCTGTCAGCACAGAGCCCGACGCGGGGCTTGAACTCACAAACTGCGAGATCCTGACCTGAGCCGAAGTCGGATGCTCAACCGACTGAGCCACCCAGGCACCCCTGTGCAGAAACACTTTCAGTTATTTTTTTCTTTATAAAAAGATAAATCTTGCCACCTCTTGTTCATGATACTGTCTTATAGAGCCATGTGGAATAAATGTTACCCTCTTCAGTTTTTACTTATCTTTATTATTGGGGTTTTAAAATTGAAAACAGTAGTTGGTTATAAGTAAAAATGTTCTGAACTCCTCTCCTTCCAGCTCACTCCTAGAGGGAACCACTTGTTCTGTTTTGTTTCTTCCTTCCAGGCCTTTAAAAATGCACATATGTTGTACCTGTACAGTTTTTGTTTTTATTTGTGTTTTTAAAATGGAACCATACTGTGTATATTGTTCTGCAACTTTTTTCAAACTGAACGGTTACAGTATGGCTTTATTCCCCTGTTAGACATGAAAGTCTGTCTTTTTTTTTTTTCTTTTTTAACAGTTACATCATTGTCGGATGTACCATAATTTATTTAATCATTCCATTATTGTTAGACATCTGGGTTATTTAGAACATGAATGTCTTTGTGTATGTTCATCTGAGGATGTTGCTTCCTTTGTAACGGTCTCAAGGCGTGGCTGTTTTCTCTCATAACCCTCATATCGCAGTGCCTGGAAGTGGGTGCCCTGTTCATTGCCGTCAGACCATTCTTCCACCATCCTCCATAGAGACACCCAGCTTTGACTATCATGTCAGATTATACCTCTCCCTTCCCTTCCTTGTTAGCGATTTACTCCCAGTCCCCATCATTCCCCCTAATTCCGAAAAGAGTTCAGCTTCTAGTCGTTATTCCCTCCCTACTGCTTCTGTGATCATTCCTGGACTACTTCTCCAGTAACCTTGGACTCCACCTCAGAGACTCAGTCTCATAGTTCTATAATGTGGGATTTTGCATGTCTAAAAATTAAACTGATTTCTCCAACCTTAAGGTTATTTCCTTTACTTTAGCAATAAAACGTGTTTGTTCATGGCCATACCTTTAGAATATATCCAGGATCTGACTCTTCCGCTACACTGATCCAAACCTTTGTCCCTCTCAAAACCACAACAATTGCTATGGTGTCCCAATCTGTCTCCTAAGTTCTTACTGCTGCCACTACCACTATGTCGCTGCTCCTGCTTCCTACTTCCATTCTTTCAGTGGGCCAGCCCATGGTGATCCTTTCAAACTCTGGTCACATCCGTCCCTCCCCCCTCCCCTCCCCCGACCTCAGGCTTCCTGGCTCAGTTCAGAGTGAAGGCTATGAAGTCCCTATGGATTGGCTCCCTTACCTGTCCCATCTTCTCTCTCACTGCTGTCCCTTACCTGGTGGCCTTTGCACTTGCTCTTTCCTGTACTTGCAGTGTGCTTCCCCACTTACCCACAGGGCTCAGCCTCCCACCTTTTTAGGCTTCTGTTCAAATATCATGGGGTGCCTTGGCGGCTCAGTCAGTTGAACATCCAGCTCTTAGATTCAGCTCAGGTTGTGATCTCCTGGTTCCTCAGTTCGAGCCCTGTGTCGGGCTCTGCACTGATGGCACAGAGCCTGCTTGGGATTCTCTATCTGTCTCTCCCTGCCCCTCCCACATGCTCTAAATAAATAAATAAATAAATAAATAAACAAACAAACAAACAAACAAACTTAAAAAAATAAATATTACCTTCTCAGGGAGGCCTTACCTGACCACTGAAATGCAGGTCTCATAAAGGCATGAGTTTTTAAAAAATCTATTTTTTGTCTCGTTCAGTGCTGTGTTCTGAGTGCAGTTATATAGCCTTCTCTCTCTTTCTTTATCCCCCTTTCTCTCTCTCTCTTTACACAGTTAGAACTTCATAGAACTGACACAGCTAGGACAGAAACTCTTTTTTTGTATATACAAGGTGTTAAATTAGGTTCCTTGTTTGTGAAACTTGTGTTAATAAAATATATTACATTTTTCAGCATGTTGTGATTTTCAGAGCAGTTTTATGTATTCATACTTAACCCAGCGGGATAGGTGGTAGAATCAAAGTTTTGTGGAAAAGCAAATGGAAGCTCAGAGAGGTGTTTTGTTCAGAGGGCACCTCCTGAGTGGGTGCTACCATTCAAGCCTAGCTCTTTTCTTTCCAAGTGAAGGGCTCTTGTTTTCTCATTTAGAAGCAGCTTAAGACGACAGAAAAATTGTAGAGGCTTTATTTGAAAGTGTGGGATATGTGCCCTGATTTCTTATTTTGGATTTGGTCTGCCTTTTGTTTCTATTTTAAAAGTACACAGAATAAATAGTTAACTTTAAAATTCCTGACAATGACAGATCAACAAGTTTTATTTCTCTCACCTGTGGAGGAAGTGGCCTCCACCCAGTTTTACTGAATTAGGGGGGAAGTGATTTTTTCAAGTGATAAAAAGAAATAAAATTCCATGCTCTTCCCAGAGGAGGAGTTCAACAATTGAGAGAATGGCGTGAGACCATATGTTGGTTTGTAAAAGGATATAACTTGTAAAGATGTTTCCTTTGATGCCTGTGATGAATATGGATATGTTTCCCTTTTAGAGGGTCCTGATTAAATTATTCAATTAAGAGCTGAGCAGAAGGTTCTAAATATAGGGAAGAGGGTTCAGGCTGTCCTGCCTTGTGTGTGTCAGCTCACCCCTACAGATGTGTGTTTGTTGTCATAAACCGCACCTGTGAGATCAGTGGGGAAGGAGAAATATGTTCCAAAAAAATGAAATACAGCAGGATTTTTTTTTTTTTAATAAAAGGGCAGTGTTTTTCCTCCTCTGGCCTATTCCATTTTCATCTGAATTTGACTTGTGAATTACTTTTTTTTTTTTAAACCCGATTAATGGACTTTAACACACCTATTCTGTTTTAGTTATCTGCTTAAAATGTAGATCTACCACTTATTAGAATATGAGAAAGTTACTTGACCTCTGATTCTTGGGTTTCTTAGTAAAATTGAGATACTGATACATACCTTGAAGAATTGCTGCAGGAATCAATAAGAATGTTTGTAAACACAACCAATACAATGCTTGCATAAGGTAATAATGCAGTTAGAATAATTTTGTTCATTTGTTGGTGGTGAATCATTCATAACTGACCACTTGTGGGAATTTACCACGATTGGCATTTTTTGCAATCCGTGAAACTGCTCTTCTCTGTTAACGGTGACTCAGAATATTTTTTTTTCTAAGAGACAACTGTGTAGAGTTTTTCTTCTTGTCAATGAAATGAAAGTTTAAAATGCCTCCAGTCTTCAGTCTCCTGTGTTCAAGGAGTGAGCACTTGCAGGCCAGATGACTCTGGTTTTTGAGTTGAGGTGAATACAGATGAAATTTATCAGTGTGAGGTCATTAAGACCTGGATGTCTTGAAAAGTTACTATGAACCGAAGGACAGTTTTCCATTACAAGCACAAATTGGAGAACAGGGATTCAGTGGGATTAAAGAAAGCGGTACAACTTCTGGAGGAAGTGGCAAGGAGATGTACAAATAAGACAGATTTGTTTGTGGAAGTTGAGGCTGGTAAGAAAACTCCTAAGTGCCTTCAGTCTACTTAACAAGTAATCATCTAATGAAACAAAACAGAGCTGACACTTGCTATTCTCTAGGGAGTGTCTGTGACTAAGAATAATTGACCGCTTGTCTTATAAGCAGCCTAGGTTTGTCAGGATGGAAGGACTTGTGCATGCAGAGCAGAACCAGAAAGCGTTCTTGTCTTAAAGAATTTTCCAACACAGTGGAGATGTATCGGACAGTGTATTTGGCACACCTAAATATGTAAACCAGAGTGCTGTCCTCTTTAGAGTCTCATGTAATTGTGACATCTATAAATTCCTTGCTTCACTTTCATCCAAGGGATGCTACTTTTGAAATTATCTGGCCGCGGTGTCACAGCTTGCAATGAACTTACGAGTGGTTAAGTGGTAAGCTGCTCTTCAGTCTGTGTGTTACTCCTGTCCTTTTAGATTCCAGAGTTTCCCACTCGGTTAACACTGGTGACAGACCACATGGCAGCTCTTGCTTGCATGTCTCCTAAGTCGCACCTGAGAGACTGGGCTGTTAGCATCTGTGTTTTAAGGTAGTCGTAATTGCATTACTACTAAAAATAGGTTTTTGAGAGCTCATCCTCCCTCCCACTGTCACACACCGGTTGCCCGGATTTGGAAAATTAATCTCTGAAAAAAGATTTTTAATGAAAAAATGGCAGCCGTAACTATTCAGAGTCATTAATTAACATGCTTAGAAAGTTGCGAAGTGTTTGGAAGTAACCAAAACAAGGCTTAATAATAAGAGGCTCACTAAGGTGAAATTTGACTTCTGGATGTTTGTAATGGCAGGACTTTGATGCTTTGATCTAAGACCAGCAGAATTCTTCTGTGGTCTCCAGTGGATCTTCATGTCACTTTCTTGTGTAGGAATTTGTTTAAATACGTTTTCTGAGGATTCAGTTGAAGTAGAGTTCCTGGCAGCAGAGTAGGTAGTTTAAAAAGTGTTTTCAAACCTGCAAAAGTTGGAGAGAGATTTTGTTCATCCTCACTTTCTTTTTGTTCTAGGATTATTTTGGTTAGTGTGAGTTTTATTTAGCTACATTTGACCCATTTGAAACTGAACATCGAGGGCTAACTGCTATTTTAAAACAGGAAAAATAAATCCAGGGGCACCTCACCTGTTTTTTTCTACAGGTCTAATATCTCAAAACGAAGTTAGTTCCTAATGAAGTAGCTGGGGAAAAGAAATCTTTGTTTGGAACCAGATCACAGAGCTTTATAACTTTGAGGTATTTGTCTGAGACCAAAATAGATGGAGAAAACCCATCTCTGTTTTTATATTCATTGTAATGACATTATACTTGTATAGCAAATTTTAACTTGTTTTTTTCCTGGTCTGCCTTAACAGTGGATAAGGATGTATCATTTTCCTTAATGAGCAGTATAATAGTCTTTGTGCTTTTGTTAGGCACTGTTTAGAGTTGATGTTGCTTATGGTTGTATTTTACTTGTTCCAGAGCACTGTCTCTACCTGCGTTCATAACTTTTTCACAGGTACTGTTCATAGGATTGTTTTTCCACCTGGAAATGTGAGTGTATGTCCTTCTTCTCCTTCAGTGCTAAGCCAGTATGCAGATTGTCTGCTGTTCTACTTTCTTGGGTAACAGGTAGTTTAGTTTTACCAAAAGTTAGAAGTTCTCTATTCCTCAGGACTTTTGACTCTGTAGCCTAATTTTACTTAGGTCTGATGAATATGGTTGTGATCCCCTTCTATTCACCGCACCACCCCCCCCCCCCGCCCTTGTGCCATTTTGTGAATTTTCTGTCTTACTCTTCCATCAACAAAGCTCATTGCAATTCTTGGCTTAATGATGAATTGCTCTTTATGGTTTAAAATATTTACTGGCATTGAATCTCTGGAGTATTTTTCTTTGCAGCCTTCATGTTTTTTAAGTATTTTTAACCGTAATCTGTTGTGTCTACTCTTCTGTGATTCTGTGGTTTCTTTGAGTGTCAGGAATTTTTAGGGTATCTGTTTTATCCTTCTTGAGAGTCATGATCTGTTTTGCCAATACTGCCTTTGGTAGGAGTATGCAGTTGACTTGGGTACCCAAATGAAATCAGGTAGACTAGAAAAAAATGGAGTAGTGAAAGTTACATTACAGATCCTCTGGCATGTTCACTTTTTAGCCCTTTATGATGTCTTAATTTAGTCAAGCACCTCAGAGGAGGCAAGAATTCTTACTAGGCCTTAAATCCTATTTAAAGTTGGATGCAAGGATAGATGACACGTACCTTTCCATAGTACTTGTACAACACATCTCTGAGGTATTTTACATCTCCATGGCATTCTAATGAGGTATATAGTGAAACATCTTAGGTATAAAAACTAGTGCACTACAAAAATCATACAGTTGGCTTATGATTTCTCTGAAGCCCCATTGTGGCTCTTCTTTGGGAGCTCAAGTCTTAACTTTTTCTGCGTATTCACAAGATCATCTGCTTAAGAAGAAAGCTTAGTGGTGTAAGTCAGGAAATAATGCACACAGTTTGTTACTTGGAAATATTGGTTTCCTAAAAAAATGGTTCAAGCATTTTTATAGAAAGGTAATTTTTGTAAAGTTGTCTTTTTTTCCTAAATAACTTACCCAACTGTTAAACAGTTTCAAAGTGAAGTTAATCAATACCCTGTGCTTTTAGTTCCTTAATTCCTTTGATCTTTATGCCATGCTGTTTTACCATTAGAGTTAAGACAAAGTAATGAACCAGAGAATGAGAAGTGAAAAAAAAAAGTTGCTTGCTTCATTGACAATAGACCATTTATCTTTCTTTAGTTCCTTTTTTTTTTTTTTAAGGTACTAGGATAGGAGTCTTTGTTTTTTTTCCCCAGTCACTTTTTGCAGCCTATATTTTATATTTATTTTATTGTATAATTTAATTATCCCCTCAATATTTAATGGGGCCATTTATTTTGTCTACTTCATTGAATTCCATGCAAGTGCAAGAATTATAAACCACACTAGTCTGAAGCTACAGAGGGATTTAATTTGGTCATGATCTGTCTCCTCCCTCCTCCATCCTTTTATAAAGGTACTTGTTTTGTACCACTTGGCAGCTACTCTCCCTCTTCCCTTTTTTAATTGTATTTTCAGATACAAATTAGAATAATTATTTTAAGACTTTGTGTGGGAATCTGGGATCTGAAAGGTATTGTATGGTAGATAATGTATTTTGTTTATATTCACACAGTTGGATAATTACATGCTTCTTTACTAGATGAGGCCAAGATAAAGAAAATGTCCATTGTGCAATTGGCTAATTAGGTTTCCTTTAAATAGAAAGCAAGTTACACAGCAGTTAAAGGTGTTTTAATTTTTTTTGCTTTTTTCCTTTTAACATTAAGGAATAGTACATGGGTTGCAAAATTAAATAGCCAAGTCAAAAGGAGTATGAGAAGAGTATTTTTCTCTTTTGACTTCTGGCAGTGCTAATAGAAATCCTTCTCATGGGCAACACTCCATAGGGAAAAAATCTGAATTTAGAACCCTGTTTCAAACAGGGTTTAAAAAAACGTATTTTTATTATTTCCAAAATCAGATCATAGTCTAAGTCCAGCCTGGCTTTAAAAGCAGTTTGTATGTGGCTTGACCTCATAAAATTGATTTTTTTTTTGTAATTTGCAAATATTTGCATATGGAGGCTTTTTTTTTAATTCAGAAGTTAAAGTTTTTCATTAAATGTTTGAAAAGTTTAGAAAAGTAGGAGAGACATATTACTAACCTTCCAAATCCAGCCACTGTTAATATTTTGATGTATTTACATAGTTGTTCATGCTACATAACCCATTTTATTTTGTGCTTAAGGTTTTTTCCAAGTTATTACATAGCTTTTATGAACATAATTTTTAAGGGCTATGTAATATTCTGTTGAGTGGATTGTACCATAGCTTACTTACCTGTTTTCTAGTTATTAGCTTTTCTCTTTTTCCTCTAAAAAAGATAATGCTTTGATGAAAATCTTTGTGCAAAAACATTTTACCTTTCTAGTTCAGAATATTTCCTTAGAGTAAGTTTCGAAAAGTGAAGTTGCTGGAACAAAAGATAGTATTTTTAAGACTTTTAGAGGTTCTTTACTAAGTGAGTGAATGATTTTTTTTTTTTTTTTTTTTTTTTGGTCAGTGTGAAATGTTTGTATTTGGAGAAGAGGGAAGGAAATCTCTGTTTGCTGACTCATGTTTTTATTTTGCACTTTAAACTGATAAGGCCACTTAGCTTTTGACATAAACTAAAGCAGGAAGTACAAAAACGGGCAGAAAAAAAATGAGCTGTCTTGCCAAGGCCACAGTATCATGGACTCATTGGTAGGTGACTTGTTTGACTTGTATATTAAAAAAATACTTAACTCAAGTAGACAGATATTAGTCATCGGCTGGCATTTTGTTTCATCTACGCACATTTATATGTAAAGGTTTGTGATCTTGCCACTTTTAATTTTTGTGAAGTGGCATTGGGACAGTCCCTCCAGTTGGCTCCTGCAGTGTTTAGAGGTAGCGGTTTGTTTTTTGTTCTCTGTATGGAGAAGTCTTCCTGTATTAAGGCTATCACCTTGGCTGTCTCTGTGAAACACAGATTAGATCTGTAGGTCTAATCCCAGCATTGCTGTGATAGAAAACCTTCCACTTGTCTACGGGATAAGATGTATCACAGGCCCTTCATAGTCTTGCCCCTGCCCTTCTTATCAGCCCTGTGTCATCACCAGCCACCTTGAGCCCTGCATTTCTATTTTGTGTCTGTTAGAACTAGCAGTTTCTTTGTTTTATTTTTTTAATATAATTTATTGTCAAATTGGCTTCCATGCAACACCTAGTGCTCATCCCAACAAGTGCCCACCTCAGTGCCCATCACCCACTTTCCCCTCTCCTGCAACCCCCATCAACACTCAGTTTGTTCTCTGTATTTAAGAGTCTCTTATGGGTTGCCTCCCTCTCTCTCTATTTGTAACTTTTTTTTTTTCTCCCCTCAAACCAGCAGTTTAGACAAGTGGCTAAAATATTGAGGCTCTAAAGAGCACAGATTCAGACCCTGGCTCTGGCATACAGCTGTGTCTGTAAACTTTGGGCAACTTATTTCACTTTTCTGTATTTCACTTCCCTTACCTGTAAAAAGAGGGAAACGATAGTGTTCACTCAGAGGGTTTGTTGTAAAGGTTACACTAGTTAGTAGATCCAAACTGTCGGAACAGTGTCTGTCAGGTAGCGATAGCTCAAAATGTTAGCTCTGTTGTTTCATAAAATTCTACTCATCCTTTAAGACCTCTTTGGGAAAACTTCCTGAAATCCTTGGAATTAATTGTTTTCTTCTCTTATATATTATTGTTTACACTCATTTTAGAGCTTTTCTCGGACAGTGTTCTAGTTAGTTCCTGGTGGGCAAATGCACAGTACATGGGCCTCCGCTTCTACTCCTGTGCTCATGTTCTACCTTGGTATATAGTCACAGTGTGATCCTTCTGGATGACTCCCAGGAGATGGCCTAACACTTCTCAACCCAATCCTTTAGCGTTAGCATGGACACCAACTTGCCGCAGAGAGCGTTGTTGACTTCCTGGCTCTTTTCTCAACTTGTGAGCCCCTTTAGGATGCAGACATTTTTGCCCCTGTCCCTGTATATCTATAGCACAGTGCCAAACACTTAGCAGGTACTCAGTATAGCTTTGTTGAATGAGTGTCAGTTTGAATAGTTAAAACAAAGGTCTTAAATGGTGGTTCTTAATCTCACCCCTCAACATACTTGCCTTGTATAACCCATCACTGACAGTGTTTGAAATAGCCCTGGGGCGCCTGGGTGGCTCAGTCGATTAAGCATCCGACTTCAGCTCAGGTCACGATCTCGCAGTCCGTGAGTTCGAGCCCTGCGTCGGGCTCTGGGCTGATGGCTTGGAGCCTGGAGCCTGCTTCCGATTCTGTGTCTCCCTCTCTCTCTGCCCCTCCCCCGTTCATGCTCTGTCTCTCTCTGTCCCAAAAATAAATAAACGTTAAAAAAAAAAAATTTGAAATAGCCCCTGGTGATTTTGATATAAACTCACCCCGTTCTATTTGAAAATCATTGGCTAAAATATAAAAAAGCGGTTATTGGAGTAGAAGGAAAGGCAATATAAAATAAGAAGAAATACATTCCCTTCGTAATTTGTTATGAGAAGACTAGAAAGAAGTTGTCCTTGTTCTTTTGCAAAGCTAATCTAAAAGTAAATGATTATTTCAGTAGGTACACTCTGACCAAGTGTGACTTTTGATAGCAGCATGGCTTTGTTTTCTCTTTCCTTTTCTGTTAAATGAAATTAATACCAACTTCAATAGAACTGGCAAATTTGGGTAAAACTCTTTACTTTGAAAAAGGAAATAACTGATTCTCTACAGCCCATTGAGTAATATTTTTATTTAGTAATATTTACTCATAGTTTATTGAGTAAAGTTGGAGTTCCACGCTTGGCCTTCTGATTTGTTCAGGGAGCTAAATTATTTATTAAACATTTATTGAGAATCTGCTGGGTGCCAGGTACAGTGCTGGGCTCTGAAGATAGGAAGATACTAAGATTGAATTCCTCAGTCACTTTGCTGTAGTGAGGAACGCATGTAGACTCCCACAAAGTAGCTCTAGATGTGCAGATTGCTGTGACAGCAATTAGTAATCCGTATCCTTTTAACTTCCGAGGATCAGTAATGATTTCCCCTTTTATTCCTATTGTTACTAATTTGTGCCTTCACTTTTACTGACCAGTTTTGCTAGAGGTTTGTCCAATTTTATTAGTATTTCTGGAGAAGCAACTTTGATTTTGTAAGTTTTCTGTTATGCTTTTTTTTTTCCAATTTCTTATCATTTCTACTTTCTTTGAGTTTAATTTACTGTTCCTTTCCTTTTTCTTGTGGTAGATACATAGACCATTAGTTTTCATCTTTTTTTTTCTAATATATGCATTTCAGACTATAAATTTTCCTTTAAGCATGGCTTGAGCCACATCCTGCAAGTTTTGATATGTCATATTTTTATAATCATTAAGTTAAATATGTTTTTCAGTTTTCACTGTAGTTTCTTCTTTGACCCATGAGTTATTTAAGTGTAATTATTTTAGAGAACGATATTTTTGTTACTGATTTCTTATACTGTGCTCAAAGGCATATTGTTTGGTTTTGATATGTGTAGAGATTTGCTTTATAGCTCTTTATATGGTCAATTTGGGTAAGTATTCTATGTATATTTGAAAGTATATTCTACAGTCATTGGGTACAGTGATCTATGTACATGAATTGGATCAAGTTTTTTTACAAATGTTCTTAATCTTCAATGTCTGTTGATTCTTGTTGACTTGTTATATCAGTTATCATTTTAATCTTCCACTAAGATTATGGGTTTGTCTGTTTGTCATTTTAATTCTGTCAGCTTATGCTTAATGTATTTTGACACTTTTTACATGAAAATTTGAGGTTATGCTATATTCATGGTAGATCAACTCTTTTTTATTTCTTTTTTAATGTTTATTCATTTTTGGGAGACAGATAGTACAGGTGGGGGTGGGACAGAGAGAGAGGGAGACACAGAATCAGAAGCAGGCTCCAGGCTCTGAGCTGTCAGCACAGAGCCTGACGTGGGGCTTGAACTCACAAACTGTGATATCATGACCTGAGCTGAAGTTGGAGGCTTAACCACCTGAGCCACCCAGGTACCCCTAGATCAACTCTTTTAATGTTATGAAATATCCCTTTTTTAAATATCTGGTGATGCTTCTTATTTTTGAAGTCTGTTCTTTCTTATTGGATAGTTACAGCAGCTTTTTTGGTTAAAATATGCATAGTATATCTTTTTCCATCCTTTTTCTTTCAACCTTTCTCTGTCCTTTATATTTAATGTGTGCCTCTTGTAAGTACATAGTAGAGTTAGGTATGATCCCCATCCATCCCTACCCATCTTTTACTTGCATATTTAGTCTGTTGATATTTAAATAATTAATGATACTTTTGGAATTAGATCTAAACCTATTGTTTTCTGTTTGTCCCACATATTTGCTCTGTTTTTTTCTCTTAAATTCTTTGCACTAATATTTTTTTTAAAATCCGTATTTTTTAACTTCTCTGGATGAATCATATTTTTAAAAAGAATTCTATATTGTATAAGTTCTCTATTACCTTTTTATAGTTTTTTAAATTATCCTATCATTAGTTTTTTAAATTATTATTATGACAAGACTTATCAATAATAATTCAGTGCTTTATCACAGCCTGGGTAATACAGGGACCATAGAACACTAACTTCATTTACTCCTTTCTATTTTGTTTTGTTTTTTCCATGCATTTTAATTCTATTTTTTAAATACCACAAGAGATTCCTATTATTGTTTTGTAAAGTTAGTACTCATTTAGACTTACCTTTATTTATCCTTCTGGAGCTCTTCATTCTTTCCTCCATTCCTTGCTTCTTTCTGGGATCTTTTTCCTTCTGTTTCACAAATTCCTGTCAGAAGTCAGTTCTCTCAGATTTTGTATGTTGTAAAACACATTTATTTTACAATCACTATTGCATGATTTTTCCACTAAGTATAGAATTCTAAGTTACTAGTTGTTTGTTTACATTTGCACGCTAATGATTGCCTTCTTGTTTCCATTGTTTCTGTTGGAATGTCAGCTGTCAGCCTTATTGTACTTACTGTAGAATAATAAGGTGTCTTTTTAAAGTTTTTTTGTTACAGGTTTTCAGCAATTTTACTGTGATATGATCCATCAAAACTTGTGGATTTCTTTATATTTATCCTTGTTGGGATTTGTAGGGCTTCATGGATCTGTGTCTAGATGTCTGTTGTCAGTTTTGGAAAATCCTTGGCCAGTATCTACAAATATTGCCTCTGCAACAGTTTTCTCTCCTCTATTCCCACCAATTAAGATGATTAAAAAAAAAAAAAAAAAAGATGAATTCAGGCCATGTTTCAGTATAAAAACTGGTCCATTTCATTTTTTGCCCTTACACTAGAGCATGCCCCTTTGGGGTCTCCCCCTATGAGGCCACTGAAATCTCTGCTTCATTCTTGAGCCCCCTTCAGCTTCAGGCTACCAGGCCTCTTGCTACTTACAGTGCAGGCATTGGTAAGGGCCCTGAGAAGAGGAGCAGAAGAGAATGTTCTGCTCACTTCATTGCTTTTCTGTTCTAAGCATCTTGGCCCTCTAGTCCTGAGGACCTTGGTTGCTCTTTGATGTATTTAAAATTAAAGTGGGGCGTTTTTGTTTGTTTATATTTTATTAGCTTTTAGAGTGATTCTTGGGGGGAGGTTGGTGTGATACATGCTCTACTATATCTTAGCTGGAATTTGTGCAAAGTTTCCCTCTTTAAGCTTTCTCACCTTTTCTGTTTTTGTCTGGTGAGGAGTAACTGGAAGGCTTGATTGAGACAGCTGGACTAAAGAATTTGGTACAGTATGTGTTCATGTGCTCCATTCCTTTCCTATCAATAAAAACCAAATTTCCTACTTTACTTGCCCTATGGCCCATAGGCACAGGCTTGTTTACTGAATAAATACCCTAAAATCTTATAATGTTTACATAGTAGAAATAGAACTACTTTTTCTTTTAGCATAAAGATACTTGAAGAATAAACCAAAAACAGATGTTAAGACCACTGTATGTTTTTCTGTCACTTTCAGTTTTTGTTGCTTGAGGTCTGTTTTGAAATACATGTTTAGAGCTTCTCAATGAATCTGAATGTAAAGCATTACAATATTGTTGATAACTTGGACTTTTTTGCACGAAGGTGTCTACTGCTTCTATCTCAGAACAGTAACTTACTACTTTTTAAACTGTGTCTCTGTAAAATGGCAACGACCGTATTACCTCACTGTGAAGACTGTTTAAAAAAACTAAGTGTTAGTCTGCTTGGGCCGCTGCAACAGAATACCTCAGACTGGGTGGCTTAAACAGTAGAAATTTATTCTCACAGTTCTGGAGGCTGGGAATACCAAGATCAAGGGTCCAGTCAGTTTGATTTCTGGTGAGAGCTCTGCCACAGGCTTGTAGACGGCTGTCTTCTCTCTGAGTCTTCACATAGCCTCTCCTCAGTGTGTGTGCAAAGTGGGGGAGCCCTTCCTCTTGTAGAGCCACCAGTCTTACCAGATCATAGCCCCTGTCTTATGACCTCATTTAACCTTAGTTACTTCCTTAGAGGCTCCATCTCCAAATACAGTTGCAGTGGGGGTTATGGCTTCAACATGAATTTTAGGGAGGACATGATTCAGTCCATAACATATTGTAATACATAAAAGTACTTAAAATAGTACCTGGCCTATAGTAATTGTGCAGTGAATTGTGGTTTTGTAGTAGCAAGTATTTTAAACATTTTTTTCCCCTTTTTTCTTTTCTAGGTGCTGACTTTGGATTACTTTTTAAAGCACTAGGCATGGTAATTTCTACTTTTTGGGACCTCAAAACCAAGAAGCTACAGAGAATCCTATGTCAATAAAGTGAAATCTCTTCTGTTGTGCTTTTTCATTTGGAGACTCCTGTATTTCCCCATACACAAGGAGTGTAGAACTAGTGTGGTCATTATGAACGTGACAAGTTTATTTTCCTTCACAAGTCCAGCTGTGAAGAGACTTCTTGGGTGGAAACAGGGTGATGAAGAAGAAAAATGGGCAGAGAAAGCTGTTGATGCTTTGGTGAAAAAACTGAAGAAAAAGAAAGGTGCCATGGAGGAACTGGAAAAGGCCTTGAGCTGCCCAGGGCAGCCAAGTAACTGTGTCACCATCCCCCGCTCTCTGGACGGCAGGCTGCAAGTTTCCCACCGGAAGGGACTGCCTCATGTCATTTACTGCCGAGTGTGGCGTTGGCCTGATCTTCAGAGCCACCATGAACTAAAACCACTGGAATGCTGTGAGTTTCCTTTTGGTTCCAAGCAGAAGGAAGTGTGCATCAATCCCTACCACTATAAGCGAGTAGAAAGTCCTGGTAAGTGAGTCCTTTTATATTGATGTATTTAGCAGATTCGTGTTGTTTAAAATACGAAGATAATCCCTTTCCATGTTTTTAGTTGTGATTTTTATTACTTTTTTTACAAAAGTTTATGTATTTATTTTGAGAGGGAGAGAGCGCATGTGGGAGGGGCAGAGAGAGAATCCCAAGCAGGCTCCGCGCTGCCAGCGCAGAGCCCGATACAGGGCTCGAATGAACCGTGAGATCATGACCCGAGCTGAAACCAAGAGTGGGATGCTTAACTGACTGAGCCCCCCAGGCGCCCCTAGTTGTGATTTTTAAATATTAGGGGAAAATGTGCCAGCCCTTGAAGATTTTGTACTTTCTAACGACTTAGTCCTCTCTAGTTAATTTTGTGTCTTAGGAGCGAGGCAAAATTGTCATAGCAGTACTGACAACTCTAATTATGAATGAATGAATGGTTTTCTTTCTAAATTTATTTTTTATGTTTCTCATTGGTCCTCTGAATTTCTCTAGATAAACTTAGCTGTGATTTTATTACAGAGGAATAAAATTCAGAAAGAGAAGAAACATGGGGTTGCCGTCTGTGTACTTGAGGGAAATACATCTTTAGTGCAATTGCTAATGACTTGTACCACTTTATTTTTAAAGATAGCATCTTTTGGGGGACCTGGGTGGCTCAGTCGGTTGGGCGTCCGACTTCATCTCAGGTCATGATCTTGCAGTTCGTGGGTTTGAGCCCCACATCGGGCTCTGTGCTGACAGCTCAGAGCCTGGAGCCTGCTTCGGATTCTGTGTCTCCCTCTCTCTCTGACCCTCCCCTGTTCATGCTCTGTCTCTCTCTGTCTCAAAAATAAATAAACGTTAAAAAAAAAAAATTAAAAAAAAGATAGCATCTTTTATCATCTCTGGTGGAATTTTGCTCCCTGTGGAGGATATGAGGGAATTCTATCTGCTGTGGAATCATTAGATGCTATTACTTTAGAGGATATTCCTAGTTTTTACGTGTATGACCTTTTTTGAGGGTATAATATGCGTTAAAATTTGTATGGTTTTGCCCTCAAATTAGAATCCCATTCTAGACAGTTTGCATCAATTGGAAAGTAATTAGGCAGTCTTAAGCACTTAAATATCTCATTGTCAGATTGGAACCCGTTTTGTTGATGGATTAGTTATTAATGATTTGTGGTTACCAAGGGTTCCTGAATGAAGCTGTGCATTAGAATCACATGGCTCCCCTCCCAGACATTCTGATTCTGGCACAGCCTTGTAATCCATGTTTTTAACAAATATTTCAGATGGTGTCGAGTAGCTATTGGACTGGTGTTGGAAACTACTATGCTAGATCATGTAGTAACATTCTCAAATAAAAGGCATTCTGTTTTTGTGGGTTTTTAAAAAAAAGTTTTTGGTTTTTCATGGAATATTTAAGACCTACAAAAAGAGTTTAAAGACTAGGGAATAGTATAATAATAAACACCTCTGTATCCACTTAGCCTAAGAAATAAAAGATTACAAATAAAACCCAAACTCTAGGTTTGGCCTCTCTGATTCAGTTTTTTTCCCTTCAGTAACTATTCTGAATTTTTTGCTTAAAATTTGATGTCATCATTCCCATGTGTATTTTTATACTGTTATTATGTATGTCTGAATCCATGACAACACATAATATTATTTTATATGTTTAGAAGAGTTACCGATATTGGAACATCCTTCCACAACTTGTTATGTTCATTCAACATTATATTTTTGTGGTTTCTGTGTTATATTCTTTTGGATTACCTTGTCAAGTTCTGTGAAAAATCCTCTGGAAATTTTTTTGGAATTCCATTGGTTTCATTTGCAAAGGATTGACTTAATTTTGCATTTTCTACATTTATTTAGGTCTTTTTCTTTAAGTTTCCTCCATATAATTCTTGTACATCTTTCTTTAGATTTATGTCTAGATAACTAGTTGGTTTTTATTGTATCCATTTAAAAGTTACATTTTGTTAGACTTGATCTTTGCTAAGACTGCATTTGCTTTTTTCCACCAACTTTGCTGAATTCTTATTCTAAATTTTTTTTTTTAACATTTATTTATTATTGAGAGACAGAGACAGATGGTTAGCATGGGAAGGGCAGAGAGAGAGGGAGACACAGAATCTGAAGCAGGCTCCAGGCTCTGAGCTGTCAGCACAGAGCTCAACGCGGGGCTCGAACCCACAAACTGAAAGATCGTGACCTGAGACGAAGTCAGATGCTCAACCAACTGAGCCACCCAGGCGCCCCTGCTGAATTCTTATTCTAATGCAGATATTCTTTAGTAACTATTATATGTGCTGTGAGGTAAATTAAAAAGCAGAAAGTCAACACAGAGATACATGGGCTTTTAGCCAGAAATTGAGATGGAGTTAAGAGTTTTGGAGAAGAAATAAACAGTGTATACAAGTAATATGTACAAACAAGATTATTTAGGTGTGGGATTTTTTTTGATTCACCAGAGTAACTTTAAGGAGGTATACAGGGAAGATTCTAATCCTACTTCATTAATGATGAAACTGAGGTCCCTATAAATTTAAGTAACCTATGTGTCAGACAATTAAGGTTCACTGTGTCTTCTCCATCCACATTCCTGCCACTCTTCTCCACCCTTTCAGCAATTCATCTTGTGCCTCCTGACCCGTCACTCGCTTCAGGCCAATATCTGCACTACAGAGAGAGTTCTTTAAGATGAATGTTATGATCCTGTGATCTTCCTGTTTCCCATTGCTAGTACACAGAGCTCTGCACGTTCTGGTCCTGCCTGCCTGCTATTCTAGCTTCTTTGCCCGTTCTTCCATATTTTGTGTGTTTGAGTCATATGGGAACGCTCTGTTCTTTTCCTCTGTCTGTAACTTGTTTCTCCTCCCTCTTTGTCTAGCTCACTCTTATTTATCCTTCAGTTCTAAGCTTAATGGGTTTCAGCTTTGCTGAGAAGTCTCTCTTGATTCCTCTTTTGCTACCCTCCTGATAGGGTAGTCTCTGTTTCCTGTAGCAATCTGAATTTCTTCATAATGTTCCTCACACTTAGACTTGTCTTTTTGTTAGTCTTCCTGGCAAGATAGCAAATAAATAAAACTGTGAGGGTAGGGCCCATATGTATTATTAGCATTTCTACTTTAAGCAGCTAGCACAGTTCAATAAATTTTTTTGGTTGTAATATCTTTGTATGGTCATTTGTCCATTTTTTGGAAATGAGTTTTCAGCTTGCCTATGCCCTCTGAACATCATCTTCCCTTGTTCGTTTATTTCACTACTTACAATGAAATAACACTATTACTAACACCTCTGACACGACGAAAAGTTTTTCTTTAGGTTCATGCGAAAAGTTTTTCTTTAGGTTAAAAATTAATACTGAGATGATTTTGTTGCTCTTAGTAACTTACTTATAGAAGGTTTGTTGGGCAGGGGTGGGATGGGTGGAAAACCAGCTAAAATAAGGCATTTGAGACTACAGGTGACATTTTGTCGTCCCCCCCCCCCCCCCCCGCAACTGTTAGCCAAAAATCTTGTGAGGCATGCATAGAATAGTTCCAGAAAACTTTGAGGCTGAGGCCAAGATCTGTTGAATTTGAACACATCAGGATTTAGCTTATATTTTTCATATTATAAAGTGACTAATGTGGGAATAAGAACAAATGGCCTTTTTCCAGAGACCGCTATGAAGCAGCCCCTGCACCTTGTGGGGGGAGGAGCAGAGAGAGAGAGAGAGAGAGAGAGGGAGACAGAGGATCTGAAGCAGGCTTTGTGATGACAGCAGTGAGCCCAATGTGGGGCTTGAACTCAAGATAAGTAAGATCATGACCTGAGCTGAAGTAGAACATTCAACTGAGCCACCCAGGCACCTCAAGGGGTCTGGAATTCTAAGCTGCAGATACACAACTCTACACAGAATTACTTTGAACTATGTAACAACTTAGCTCAGATAAATTATTTCAAAGAGCAATTTAGCAGTTTAAGCATTAGTTAGGTCTCCCAGACTCGGTATTTTCTGCAGAGATTCCTGTTGAGATCTCTGGAGAAAAATTCAACAAAAACTGGGTGTCTCTAGTTTAAAGGAGTGGTTTTCAAAGTATGTGTTCCCCAGACCAGCAGCATCAGCATCACTCGGGACCTTTTTAGAAATGCAAAGTTTTAGACCCTTGCACAGACCTACTGAACTGAACTCTGGGGATGGGGCCAGGAATCCGTGTTTTGACAAGCTCTGTGAGTGATTCTGATGCAGGCTACAGTTTGAGAACCACTGGTTTAAGGTACCTAGACAAGTCAAGTCCAGTTGACTAGATGAAGTTGTCTTTTATCGAAAAGAGATGGTAATGGGTTTGTCTTTGAAGTTGTTCGTTCATCATTTTGAACTTTGCATGTTTTGTTACAGATATAAAATTGACCCGATCTTCCAGGACTTCCCTTCTCTCTGATATTCATTAAGATCAGCACTCTGATAAAATGTCATAAGGTGTATTTAAGGAGGTGGAGGAGTCGAGGAGAAAGGAATGCTTTGTTTTTGGCCCAATGCAGGTTTTAGAATTGTGAATGCTTTGTTTTTGGCCCAGTGCAGGTTTTAGAATTGTCCTTTTAATGTTTCTTTGACCAAAAATACTTTCTTTAATTTTTTTGAATGTTTATTTATTTTTGAAAGAGAGAGACACAGAGCAGGAGCAGGGGAGGGGCAGAGACAGAGGGAGACACAGAGCCTGACGCAGGGCTCGAACCCGCGAACCAGGAGATCATGACCCAAGCCGAAGTTGGGCACTTAACTGACTGAGCCACCCAGGCGCCCCCAAAAATACTTTCATGGATTTAAGGAATTGTGTTTTTTTAACCTATGTCATTTATTTTGTTATAAATAAAGAAGTCTAAAAATTACAGTGGGGGGAAAACCAGAAGTTACACAAGCACTGTGCAGTAACTTGTATTCATCATAGTTAACAATGGTAAAGAGTGTGAAATGGGGAAGAACCTTTCTGTTGGTGAAAGGTACTACCTTGACCATCACTGAAAAATTTATCTTGGGAAAGTAAAAAAATATTAAGGATTTCTTTTTCTACAATGTGTGAACAGTTACAGGAAAGAAAGTTCATGCAGTTTCTGACCATGACCTTCTTGATGATGTAACAGGTGACTGTTTATTTGGACTTTTAGTAGCCTTTAGAATTAAGGCTAGTTATTAGTGGTTGGGTTAAATATAGGTTTTCCTTTTCTTTACCCAACTAAATGCTGACAGTCGTAAAGTAAGTCATCTAACTGTGGTATTAAGAAGACCATTCAATTGCTATCTATGGATATTAACATGCCTTTATGGAGACTTCCTGTCATTAGCCTTATTTGTTTATGTTTTTCACATCATTCTTGAAAACTGTTTTCTGTACTTTAAACTTAATCAACTTGAAAGGCTGTATTAAACCTGAATTTGAAATTCTGAGATTTCTATTTCAGTCTTTAACACCCTGGAGTCAACCTTCTGGTTCTTCCATTTTTGGTAAAATGGCTCCCAGCTGTTAAAATATACTTGGCTGAATGAGAGTTTTGACTCTTTATCTGCCTCAGTCACCATGTAATTCGTGGCTTGGTAAATTTTATCTCAGAAAGTCTTAAAATTCTAGGAATGAGAATGAATTTAGTGTTTGCCAGGGACTGAGAAGGGGGTGGGCAGGAGGGAAGTGGGTGTCACTGTAAAAGGGTGAAAACATGAGGGATCCTTGGGTTGATGGAAATTTTCTGCGTCTTAATGGTATTGATGTCTATATTGAAATTGTTTTATTATTCTATAGTTTTGCAAGATGTTACCATTGGATGAAATTGGATAAAGGTTAGGATTTCTCTGAATTATTTCTTACAACTGCATGTAAATGAGTCTACAGTTACTTCAGTGTAACTGGGTTACAATCGGTTAAGCTGAGTCGGTTAAGCGTCTGACTTCGGCTCAGGTCATTATCTCATGGTTCCTGAGTTTGAGCCCCGCTTCGGGCCCTGTGCTGACAGCGCAGAGCCTGGAGCTTGCCTCACATTTTGTGTCTCCCTCTCTGCCCATTCCCCGCTCGCGTGCGTGCGCTCGCTCTCTCTCAAAAATAAATAAACATTTAAAAAAATAAAATAAAATAAAAAATAGTGAACTGTGAAAAAGCCCCTAATTCACCTCAGGACTCAATCACACTACTGGTTTTCCTCAAGAAAACCATTGTACTTTGGTAAATGCAGCAAAGATGTTTATGTGTACTTGTTATTTTACACACAGATTATTAAAAAGACATATACTTAAGGATTGAGATTTAATAAAATTAATATTTTAAAAAACCAAAATGAAAAATTTTTTTTAATTGTGTCTCTTCACACTGCAAATGTGGTTTTACTTGAGCCAATGATGACAAAAACTTACATACAATTAAAAATTTTTCCTTTTTAGGGTTGTGTTAGTATATTCATTTGGAAGATTGGAGTGGAGGAGAAGTATTGACTTTTCCTTCAAGTTTATCTGAATGTTGATACATAGGAGTCTGATAACTGAAGTTGTAAGCCAGATATCAAGATATAATCATTGATCCTGAAGATTTTGGATTAATTAACAAAATCAAGTCTAAAAATTAAAATAAAGCATTATGACATGTGTATTAAGGTTCTCCAGAGTAATGGAATCACTAGGATATATATAGATACATGCATATAAGAAGTGATTTATTATAGGAATTGACTTACACAAGTATAGAGGCCATAAAGTCCCGTGATCTGCTCTCTATAAGCTGAAGAGCCAGGAAGTGGGTGGTAGAAGTCTCAATCCTAGTCCAAAGGTCTGAGAACCGGAAGCATTGATTGTTTGAGGGCAGAAGATGGGTGTCCCAGCTTACGCTAAAACACACACACACACACACACACACACACACACACACACACACACACACTTGCCTTTCCCCTGCCTTTTTGTTCTATTCAGGCACTAAACAGATTGGGGGATGTCCCCCTTGCATTAGTGAGAGCAACCATCTTTACCCAGTCTACTGATTGAAATGCTAATCTCCTCTGGGGACACACTCACATACGCAGCCAGAAAAATGTTTTACAGCTATCTGGGCATCCTGTAGCCCAGGCACACTGACACCTAAAATTAACCATCTTCCCCTATAATTATCTGCATCTAAATTTCTCTTCATTTAAACATTTATGGCACATATACAACTCCTCACGAATCGTGTTTGCCCAAGAAAGGCTGGTATGTGATGATAGCACAGGTTGCTAAATCAAATAGTATAAGTCGGGCAGGGGGGTGCAGTTAACTCTTAAAAGGCTGAGAGTGGTCATAAAAAAGCTCATTCATCTCTAACACATCTTGACATTGTGTTCCAGACCATGTGGTAGTGCAGATATATACGTATATTTCATTGTACCCAGGATTTAAATCAGTTTATAAGAAGACATACACTAAAGTAGAAAGTATTAGACCAGTGAAAACAAAATAAAATGGAAGGTCAAGACTAAGAGGAAAATAAGCACATATGCATTCCGTAAGAGTTGCTATGATTGATATACAGCTCTATATAGCTTCTATATGTTTGTGTCTTAGTCTGGGTGGTTCTGTAATACTTTTGGTGTAGGAGAGAGATGTATATAATACTTAGGTGAAAGAAGAATGCTTTGAAAGCTGTAAGAGGAACATATCAAAGCATTTGTACCTGTGAAGGGGGGTGGTGGGGAAGAGACTTTGAGGCCCTTAGGATACCTTGGGGCAAGGAAAATGTCTACCTTGGGGCAAGGAGAATGTCCCTGGCCTTTGCAGTTGCTCTTTCAGAGTCTACTCAGGGTTCCATTCTTTTGTCCATGTGGAAGTTCTCGTTTGAAAATTCTGTTTCTGTACAAGCTCAGTACACAACCAAGGGGGCATGAAGTTTAGATGATGAATTTTTCTCCAAGATATTATCATTGGCCTTTGACTTGTGTTTGATAATTTTATCATTGGCATCTACCATCTTACTAGAAACAGATGAAGTAGTATAATTATGCATAGGATTTTATACCCAAATCTTTTAGCAGATTCCATATTCTTAAAGGCAAAATGTGAAGTTTAATATAATTCTTTTTTTTTCCTGAGCAACTGTTTTTAGTGCATTATTTGGGGGCATTGGTATTGTGCTATTTATTAATTGATGAACATAAGAAAGAGCAGTTACAATAGGTTACTTTTACAAAAATTTTTAAAACTACATAAATTGAGGTAGATAACTGGACAATTATGTGATTTGTTTCTAGATGGGATTTTCTGTTGACAAATACACTTCAATTGGAAATAATTACGACTATACAGATTATACAAAGTATCTTCCTCATCCTTTTGCTTTCCTGACCATTATCTTCCACTTCATCCTTTTTCTGTCTCTGCAACATTAGGTGGGCAAGAGAAGGTATTTTCACATCTTTCTGATTCATTCAGATTCTGGCACTCTCCCATCCGCCATTGCTAGTTTATAGGGCCAAAGGAACACTCGCCCACTAGCAGTTGTTAAAAACAAAACACAAAAAGCATGGCTGATGAAGAAAAAACAGTTTTGAAAGCCATAAAAAGTTTGTCATAATAAGTGAAAGATGTAGTTATACAGTAATTGCAATTGTGTGAAAATAATATTTTAAATTAAAAGGAAAACCTTGGCTTCCAAGGAAGGCTAGCTAGCTTTGGGTGAAATAAAATGAGACCTGTGAGTTGTGCTTTTTGGCTTCTTATCCCCACATGTGGAACATCTTCAAACGGTGATTTTTTTTTTTTTTTTTTTTGTAGGATTGTGAATGTTTTATGTGGTTGGGTACAGGAGTGACAGGTGATTTGCCCCATGTTGGAGTGCCCTGTGCTCTTGCTCTTGATGGATACTTGCAAACATGAGAGAATCAGAAGGGAAGATTGGCTTATTTAATGCCTAGGCTGATTATCTCAGTGTTAACTTCTAGCCTCCTTGGTATTAGATATCCAGAGGCTCAAAGAAGACTGGAGATTTCTTTCCCCAAAATGTATGTCTCATCACTTTATCTTTTTCTACTTCAAAATGGAAATATTCTCCTGAAAAACTCAACATCATGCCTAATAATCTTGAATTAGCCAAATGATTAGACCTCTGTCCTAGTAGTTAGAAAAGCGAGTTTCTTTGGGGAAGAGATTGGGAAGGAAAGAGAAGATGTTTATTTTATTTTTTTTTTTTTTTTAAATTTTTTTTTACATTTTTATTTATTTTTGAGACAAAGAGAGACAGAGCATGCGCATGGGAGGGGCAGAGAGAGAGGGAGACACAGAATCGGAAACAGGCTCCAGGCTCTGAGCCATCAGCCCAGAGCCTGATGCGGGGCTCGAACTCACGGACCGCGAGATCGTGACCTGGCTGAAGTCGGACGCTTAACCGACTGCGCCACCCAGGCGCCCCGAGAAGATGTTTATTTTAAAGAGCAGAGCTGGGGTACTTTGGGCAACCATAGTCTCGAGCACAGTGTGAAAAATCTAAGAGGGTCTAGAGGCGCCTGGGTGGTTTAGTCAGTTAAGCGTCTGACTTTGGCTCAGGTCATGATCTCGCTGTTCGTGGGTTAGAGCCCTGCATCAGGCTCTGTGCTGATGGCTCAGAGCCTGGAGCCTGCTTCAGATTCTGTGTCTTCCTCTCTCTCTGCCCCTCCCCTGCTCATGCTTTGTCTCTCTCTCACTCAAAAATAAATAAACGTTTTTTTAAAAAAAAAAAATCTCAGAGGGTCTGAAGAATAGGAAAGAAAAAAAACACAAAAAATGAAAAACCAACACCCAATGTTGTTAATTTGCCAGCTTGGCAGGGGATTAGTGTAGTTCTTAGATACGGTGTTAGGACTGGTTTGAAAGGCTGCAGACTTCTGTTTCCCCTGAGTTTAGTCTGGTCTGGGCTTCCACTGTGTCAATAGTGATTCTTCCCCATGTGTGGGAGGTGGGCAGATAAACATTTCACTTGCTGCTCACCCTTTCCACATTCCTAATTATCAGTGCCCTCAACAGGATTTCTCCATTCCTGTGACCTTAGCGCCGAATCCTGCCTGTAATACTCTAATGTGAGTCTGCTCTTCATAAAACTGTTGTAAGTGACGTGGGTTGTATAACTAGAAGTAATTGTAACTTCCATGATAAAAGATCTAGAGTCTGGAAACACAGGCCATGTTTAACTAAAAAGATTTAGGGCAACAAAGGACTGTTTGTCAGATTTTCCTCCAAGTTCTTTGTATTGTTTTGGTTTTTAATTTTTATTTATTTATTATGAGAGAGAGAGAGAGAGGGAGAAAGAGACAGAGGGAGAGAGAGAATCCCAAGCAGGCTCTGTGCTCAGCATAGAGCCTGACGTGGGGCTTGAACTCACTAGTCTTGAGATCATGACCTGATCTGAAATCAAGAGTTGGAGCTTAACTGACTGAGCCACCCAGGTGTCCATTTCCCCCAGTTCTTTGTATCATCAATTTTATGCCCTGGAATCTTAGGAGACCTTACAATGGAAGAAGGTCAGGTTTACGTTCTGCCTCACCACCTCAGTTCTAACATCCCTCTCAAAGAGATGTCTTCATAGTTCTTAACCCTTCCACACGAAGGAGGCATTTCTTATCCAAGTAGTGGTCTGGTTTATAGAGTCACATGTCACTTTTCCCTGACCACCTCCTGCCTGCTTGTCTGTCTGGGATCTTCACTTACAGTAAGGCAAAAGGAGAGCCTGTGATTGTTGTAAATGGTTTGGGGGCAGCTTTTAGTACAGTAAAAGTAAACCTATGTAAGACAACAGAGTGGGGTTGCCTTGTATGTTTTCTCCGTTATGTTTCCCTGTCATTTCACTGACAGTTATGTCTAGCTAGCCCTGTAACAGATTCAGCAGTATTTTTTCTGTGACACTTTCTTGGAGTGTCTAAGAAGTTTATCCAGGGTATGGTGGTGTGCCAGACAGATATTTAAGTATGATGGTCAAGTTAGGGAACAGTTTTGGGTAAATGCTTTTGAAACAGTATCACCTGCAACTTTTAAATTGGAAAAGGAAGTGCTAATTTTAAAATGAGCTATGTAAAACAAAAAAACCCCAACAACCTGATGGGAGCATGTCATAAGGACACAGGGGTCAGTCTGAAGGGGCTGCCCCCTGGCTCAATCAGAGATAAATTGATTAACAAAATAATTATGGACTGAAAATAATTATAAACCATTTAGGGATAAAAACAGGAATCCACGCTGATGATAAATAAATCGAGGGGAAAGGGAGGGGCTCTTATTCATGGTAGAATGCCAATTGCTGACTGGTAAATGTGGAGTGGAGTTCCTTAGGATATTCAGGACAAATAAGACCATTTAAAGCAGATATTTATTTCTCTTTAGTTATAAAGTTAAAATATGGTCAGGAGGAGTCTTGGGTCACAAGGCCTGGACTAAAATTTTGACACTTGATATCTTTGACCTTGGGCCAGTTAGTTGTCCTCTTTGAATTGGTGTTTGCTCACCTGTGAGATAGGGTGTGATTGTATCTACTTTCCAGGGTTGTGGCAAGGATTGAATTAAATAATGAATGTGGAAAGGCTGTATGCATTCTTGAAACATAACATTGGCTGAAGTAAGGAACATAATTTTCGTGTACATTTTGAGAATAAAAATGAAATTTGTAATGTAAGTACATTTTCATTAAACACATCTTTGGAAAATTAATGCTTGTAGTTACAGTAATAATAATAGTAACAGTGAAAATTAAATTAGTAACTTTTTATGTTTGCTCTGTGCCAGACTCGTGCTGGCACATCACATGTATTCTCATTTAATACTGACCACAGCTGTAAGCTGTGGAGGTGCCACCTGGGCTACCGAGATGCCTTTTTTTTTTTTTTTTAATTTTTTTTTTCAACGTTTTTTATTTATTTTTGGGACAGAGAGAGACAGAGCATGAACGGGGGAGGGGCAGAGAGAGAGGGAGACACAGAATCGGAAACAGGCTCCAGGCTCCGAGCCATCAGCCCAGAGCCTGACGCGGGGCTCGAACTCACGGACCGCGAGATCGTGACCTGGCTGAAGTGGGACGCTTAACCGACTGCGCCACCCAGGCGCCCCCTGAGATGCCTTTTAAGTAAGTTGTCACACAACTTGTAACAGGCCATCTGGGGATTCACACTGAAGTCTAACTCCAAGATCCATGGTCGAACCACTACACTACACTGCACTGCTTTCCAAAGAAGTAGCTTTTTCCCCTTTAACCAATATAACGAAGGTGAGGGGTATCTAATGTTTTTAATAGTAGAGTATGTAATCTCAGCTGTTTACCAGCTGCATGAAGTTGGGGTCCATAATGGTAAAGTGAGAGTCCACACCTGTGTTTCAGGTGTGTATAGAGGCTTTATTTATGTTTATCTCCCATTGGTCAGTAATCATCATTAGATAACAAGTATCTGTTTCATGGAGTATATTTAATGGAATCAAATTTGAACTCATAATGAGAACTAATTACATTCAGCTGCAATTACAAATTAAACCACACAGCCTGGTGTGACCCCTAGGGATGGTCATTTACATATCAATAGTGTCTAATCGATGACCCACCAGCTGCTTGTGTAATTGTAACTGCCCTTCACTGAATGCCTTCCATAGCCCAGGAACTTGCTTGTGCCACACAGACGCTATGGCACAGTGGTTAGGAGCCTAGATTCTGGAGCCAGATGCCTAGGTCTGTATCCTGTCTCCATTGTGGCTGGTTATATTCTCGTAGGCAAATTAATCTCCATACCTGTGTATCCATCTGTATAAAGTGGAGGTAATGACTATGTAGGTCAGAGTTAGGAGGATCAAATGAGTTTTCTTACATCACTTGGCCTAGATAAGCACCATATAAATGTTAAAGAGAAAATCTGTGAGAAGTACTACTATTCCCATTTTCTTGTAAGAAGTGAAGTTCTGATAATTGGATAGTAAATAGCTGAGCAGGGGTTCCAGTTTCCGAAGTCTAAAACTAAAACCCACCTCTAATTGTTGTTCTCCTCCGATTACACCTTATGAAGGATTTTTTTTTTCTCCTGTTATTTTTAGTTTACATTCTGAAGTTTTTCTTCCTCTAACAAGCTCTGAAGCTCTAATAACATAGCACCTTCCTTCTGTGGTAGTTAAATAAACATTCAGCAGCAGAATGGTACCTGGGGTAAGGGTGGGAAGAGAGGAGACAGGGAGAGAGCCAGCATTTGAGAGCCTGCCCTGTGCTGCAGCACCAGAGCCCCACAGAGCTGTTGGGGGGCTTGTTTTGTTATCCCTACAGACACTGGTGAGAACTTACACTGTCTACTTCAACACCCAGCACTCTTGGCAGTCTTGATCCAAAGCCAACACTTGTTCTGTCATACCATGCCACCTGGCCAAAACTTTGGACGCTTCATAAATTTTCCTGTCAGCTTAGTGTAATGCCCTGCTGGTCTCTTCTATATCATTGTCATTTTAATCTGTATAGCTGAGCATTAGAACTGATACTATATAGAGTTTTTAGGGGTATGAGGAATAATCTCTAGAAATTTGATATAAAACGAGAAAACTGAAGTTCAAGTTTCACAGCTACTTAGAGACATAGGGAGTCTGCACCCAAACTCCAGACTTTCTGACTTTATGTATGTGGGATGAGGCACAAGAATCTGCCTTTTTAAATAAGTGTCTTGTGGGGCGCCTGGGTGGCGCAGTCGGTTAAGCGTCCGACTTCAGCCAGGTCACGATCTCGCGGTCCGGGAGTTCGAGCCCCGCGTCAGGCTCTGGGCTGATGGCTCGGAGCCTGGAGCCTGTTTCCGATTCTGTGTCTCCCTCTCTCTCTCCCCTCCCCCGTTCATGCTCTGTCTCTCTCTGTCCCAAAAATAAATAAAAAACGTTGAAAAAAAAAATTTAAAAAAAAAAAAAATAAATAAATAAGTGTCTTGCTAATTCAAGATGCAGGTAGTCTGAGGACTTGGAGAAAGGTCGGTCTGTATTAATCAACTCATAATAAACAGTCCAAGAATAGTAATTCATAAACACATTAATTATTAAGAATCTATTACATGCTGTGCACTGAATAATACAGAAGGAAAAGAAAACTTAGTTCTATCCTCTAGGGTTTTAGGGTCTGAGTGAGGTAAAGTCAAATTAGCAATACAGTGTTACAGATGCTTATGATGGAAGTCTGCATAGGCAGCAGTGGGGCACAAAGAAAAGAGGAATTCATTTTTATTGGGGGTGAGTAGAAAAACCA
This sequence comes from Puma concolor, assembly GCF_028749965.1. Lineage (NCBI taxonomy): Eukaryota > Metazoa > Chordata > Mammalia > Carnivora > Felidae > Puma > Puma concolor. The sequence goes on along the minus strand of NC_141670.1, from coordinate 82,310,657 downwards.
AGAAGGGCCCCATAAAGGAGAGGACACTGAGAACTGAAACTTGGAAATATGGTCAAGTGAGCCAAGGTGCAGAGGTATGGGGGCGCCCGGGTGGCTCAGTCAGTTAAGCATCCACTCTTGTTTTTGGCTCAGGTCATCATCTCACAGCTCCATGATCTCATGCCTCCACTCTGGCAGCACCTGTTTGGGACTCTCTCTTCCTCTCTCTGCCCCTCCTCTACTTGTGCACACGCACGCCCTCTCAAAATAAATGAACTTAAAAAAACAAAAGGTACAGAAGTATGAAACTAGCAGATGGAAACGGCAAGAAGTATGAGGCAGCTAGGCGAAGAGAGTGTGGGAGGACACCTACCCCCAAAGACAGGTTGGAACGGGAATCTGGACTAGGTCATGGGGTTACTGGAGATATATTCTGGGTGCATAATCTCACAGAGAAGATGTCTTTCAAGGAAAGCAGCTGTAGTGTACGAAAGGAATCACTGGCCTGGAATTACCTGGGAAATTTCATTCTCAGAAGTTGAGTTAGATTTAGGCTACTTTTAAGTAAATTTAATCTTACGCAGGTTCTCCACGCTCAGTGTGGAGCCTGACACAGGGCTCCATCTCACAATCCCTGGATCATGACCTGAGCTGAAATCAAGAGTCAGATGCTCAACCACCTGAGCCTGTTTTTTTGTTTTGTTTTGTTTTAAGCTTGAGGATACTGTTATTGAAGGCAATTCATTTCTCTGCTTATATTCAAATTGTGTTCACCTACTTGTTTTCTGTTAATGTATTTGTACTTTAGGGTAATTGATATATTCCTGGAAAATAAATACTGTCAAGTTACTACTTTTAGGTAAAAGTATAGTAACTTTAGAAAAACATGTTCTCCCAAAAAACTAAACAGAAGAACGGAAACAACTTCCAGGATCTCTTTCCAGCTTTATGGGACTGAGCAATGCAGTCTGGTAGTGATGAGTAGGCCTTGATTCAAAGCCTGGCCCTCCATTTAGCAGCTGGTGTGACCTTGTATGTATTACTGAACTAGGCTGAGCCTGCTCCCTCATCAGTTGTGAAGACTCGGTGAGCTCTCATGAGGTCCACATGCGCAGGGACAGTGGCTGTCCTGTTGACTTCTGCACCCACAGTACCGTGCGCAGGGCCTTGCTTGTATGCTTGCTTGTATTGAGTATATATGTAGTGCTAGGTGAACATTAATATTATTTCAGACCCTCCTTCCTGTTGCCTGTCTACCACTGAGCAAAGATAAAATGTCAGCACTCAGGGATTTGGAGCTATATTTTCATTAAAATTCAACCTCGATTAAAGATTCTCAGAATCTTTTCTTCAGTGTAGAGTTTCCCTGACGCATCCTAAAGTAAGGAATTCTATTTCATAAATGCATACACTATTAACTTTTAAGTGGTCTTACCCTCTCTGCCACTGTCTACTTGAAATGTTTCTGTTTAGAAGGTCACTGAACACACACTGTATCTAGGGACATCTGTCTAGTATAGATATTATAGCGGGCACAGCTGCTTCAGCAGCCTGGCTGTCCCTCGTTTTCACAGGAGAGCCGCAGCCACTGAACTTGCTCTTGGGCCATTCTTCCATTAGCTCTGGGCCACCTTCCTGCCCTTAGGTGACCTCACTGAGGCGTCCTGAGACCCAACTGAGATGGGGTCTGGCACTGAATTTTATACATGTGAAGCTCCAGATATATAAAAAGCAGCATTATCTTCAGTCAGAAGACTTGCAGAATTTAGGGCCAGAAGATCCCTTGGAATTCAAATCCCTTGCACCTTTGAAATGAGGAAATTGAGACTCTGAAAAGTTTAAGTGATTTGCTCAAAGTCACAAAAGTAGTTATTATCATAGCCAGGGCTGAACTCGGATGTCTTGACTATTACCTGAATGCCTTTTCCAAGTCCTCAGAACTAAAAAAACATTTATATACCACTGGGTAGCATCTAGCTTATTAGCCGTTATGTGTATGTGAACAGATGTAGGCAAGGGCCTGGCAGCTTTGTTACCAGAACTTGTGTGTTTTTAAAAAAAACTCACCACCAGCATTTAGTGGGTCACAACTTTGGTAGTGATTTGTCAGCCTTAGTCTCATTACTAGGCTACCACTGATTTGATGATAGAATTTCAAACAGTACTTCAAAATCTTGAAAAAGCTCACAAATCTAGAGGGTGTGCATGAATGCTTAGCAGAGCTCAGCTCCTCTTTTCCAATTTTAGTGTTTCTTTCTCATTCCTTTTCCTTGTGTCTTGGCAACACAGAAAAGCTGAGTCCAGTAGCAGAATCACAATTGTCTCCCGAAACGAAAATATCTCCTGAAACTTTCTTAGTTTGGTTTCCCTGTTGACTGAGAAAGGGATTTTATGGTTTTAACTGAAGGAGAGATCTAAAAATTTGAAGAGCGGAGGTACATCTCTAAGAAAAGGCAGCAATCTGACTTTTCTCTGCCTTGATTAGTCAGGAAAAGAAGGGAAGAGAGCTTCCTTCTTTTAAAGATCTACAGCAATTAGAGATTTTCAAGTGGGTGGAAGGAGGCATTGTGAAATTGCCTAGGCATCTCCCCCCACCCCTACTCCCCACCCCGAATGCACCTGAGGAGGTGGTGTGGAGCCAGGCAGGGTTTTTACAAGGGTTATAGGAATGACACAACACAGTCTGATTTTTAAATTATTCAAATCAAAAATTAGTGTGTGTAAGGAAGGGTGTTTTACCATTGGGCTCCTCTTTCCAAGGAGATTCTTGAAATTCAAATTAGCCAAAGGAGCAGCTCTTGATGGGAAGCCGCAAACGTGAGTCATTGTTTGAAGATGCCAAGTAGGAGTAACCTTTTTGGTACACCGAAGAGAACTTTGGTTCCCCAGAAGAGTCAGAGCTCGCATATTTGTTTCCCATAAAATAGAAGTAGCCTGAAACATGGAAAGAAATATTAAAAGGAAGACCCTCCTCATTGTCTCCCTTCCTATTCCTGACCTGAGTCAGGCCTAGAGTTTGCAAATCCTAGTTCTTTCAGCTAGTTGATCAGCCTTCACCTAAGAAATAGAAATTGTACATAGAAGGGGCCTTTACACATGGATAATTCACCTGCATGTTCATTCTTTCCTTTTTCTCCCAATAGAAAACAGAGATCACATAGCACCTGGGCGGCTCAGTCGGTTGAGCGTTCGACTTCAGCTCAGGTCATGATCTCATAGTTCATGGGTTCCAGCCCTACACTGGGCTCCCTTCTGTCAGCGAGGAGTCTGCTTAGCATTCTCTGTCCCCCCTCTGTCTGCCCCTCCCTGCTCATTCCCTCTCTCTCTCTCTCCCTCCCCCCTCACAAAAATAAACACTAAAAAAAAAAAAAAGAAGAAGAAAACTGATATCTTAATCATTCCTTACCTGAAATATTACTGACTGAAGGCAAGAAGGACTGGGGGTGGCGGAGTGAAGAGACATCAGAGAGAAGAGCAGCAACATTATCCTTTTAGGGCCCACCCAGGCCACAGAGGCTTGGGCCTGGTTATCCTAGAGGAGCTTGTGCATGTAGACGTGACCCTGCCTCACTAGCCCCCACGTGTCTCTTCCCCATTAACACTTCTTCCTAGGGGTAGCACCTGTTCAGATCCCAGACCCAGCTCTTTCTCCTCCTGCATTTCAGTAGTTACTGTTTATACTTTGGATGCCCATAGAATTTGTTGTCCAAAGCAGGACACTTTTGAGAGTGACATGGGTCACCTATTATAATTCCACTGGAAAGCCCATACAAATCAGGATTTGTCCCAGGCAAGCCAGGACATATAGACATCCTACTTCTAAGTCTTCAAACTCTACAAATCAGGTTTGATAATCATCTATTATGCACCATCAGGGAGTTAGAAGTCTCCCATAACTGAACTTGTTAAATTAGACTAGAGTTTTCCCCTTTAAATTGACCTTAATTTGTCCAGAAACACTTCTGAAATTTATTCTACTTATCCATCTCTTAAACTATATAGAACATAATTTAACATTCTTGGAGACTTAAGGTCACTGAGGCAGTAGAATATCATAGTTGAGGGTGCTCTGTGCCTTCCTAATTCTTGATACTTCTTGTGTGACCTTAGGTAAGTTACCCCTCTAAGCACTCTTATTTCCAAAGTGGATAGAACATGCTCAGCATTGGTCCAAGCTTAGAACAAATATTTGTGGTGATAGTGGTGTGTTAATGTAAATTCTGTGGTATATGGTGATCACCTAAAATTGATTTGAGGAGTGTCTCTTTGTTTCTACATAAATGCTCTTAGTTCTGGAATCTATTTTGTACATTATTTGTCTCCCTTCTTGCTGTTACCAGTCACTTTTTGGCTGAAGTTTTCTGAGAAGTTAATAACTTGTTAGAATTGTCACACTGAGTAAAGAGGAAATCTATACGTTCAAAGTAAGGTACTACAACCTACCCCAGCACAGTGTGCCATTCCAGGTACTCTGAGCCAGAGGTTAAACTGCACATCTTCATGCAGTATCAGTTTTACTTGATTCCAAATTACTTAAAATATCACCTTTATGTTTGGTAAGTATTAAGGAGTAGAGCATAAAATATGTTTGAATTTGGTAAGATAAAATTTTCAGTGAAATTTCACAATTCCAGTGAAGCTGCCGGGACCCCTGATGAATTCATTGTTTGTCACTGCTGTTTACTTTGGTGAAAGGTAATAAGAAACACTGGGAAAATGTCTCTCAGAGATTCTGAGGGTAATGTGAGAGAGTCTGGAACACTGGTGGCAGCCATTAGTTAGAGAGTTAAATGGAACTTTAGATAAATTTGATAGAAAAGTTATCTTTCAAGAGTACATAGGATATCCATTTACTTTTTACCTTGCAGTTCTTACTAACTTCTAACAGACCATACAAGACATTGAATGTCTTAAATGTTATCACCGCTTTAACATGGAACTTCCTTGCAGCTCCTTACCTTTGATATCTTCAGTTGGTTTTCACTGTAAGAGCTGGTATGTCTGTGATAACCGACTGGAATCCCTTTCCTGGATGAGGATTCTGCATTGGGAGATACACATTATATAGTCTCAAGAAATAAAGATATTAGGGTAAAGCCATTTTAGTTGGGTATTAATATACTATTGAGAGCTCAGATTAATAGTTCCCAAACTTTGAAGATGGGATTGGAAAAGGAATAGATAATGGAACATTTTAGCCATGTTTAAAAATTGGTAAAAGACAATTTAAAATTGCCTCTTCATATTTACTTTTTTGAACAGTTTTATTGCAGAATAATTCACATAGAATAAACTGTACATGTTTAAAAAGTACGATATAATTAGTTTTGACATATACCTATGAGAGTATCACGACAGTCAAGGAACATACACATCACCTCCAAAAATTTACTCCTGCACCTTTGCAATCTCTCCCGTCAGCCGTGACTGTGATCCCATTCTGTCACCATACATTGGCTTGCGTATTCTAGATTTTATATGCATGGAATTATATGGTATGCACTCTTTTTCTGTCTGCTCTCTCTCAGCATATTTGGAGATTCATCCATGTTGTATGAATCAGTATTTCATACCTTCTTATTGCTGAGTAGTATTCTGTGTTGATATACCATAATTTGTTTTTTCATTTGTTTGTCAGTGGACATTTGTTGCCAGTTTTTGGCTATCACAAATAAAACACACACATATGTATTTCATTTTTCTTGGGTAAAAACCAAGAAGGAAAATGGCTGGGTCATATGGTAGGTGTGTTTCACTTTATAAGAAACTGCCAAAATATTAACGAAAGTGGTTATACCACTTTACGTTCCAGCTAGCAATGTGTGAGAATCCCTATTGCCAACACTTGGTATGTCGATCCTATTTAAAAAAAAAAAACTGTATTGTGGTAAGTCGTGTATAACACAGTACTTACTACTTTAACCATTCGTAAATGTACAATTCCATGGCATTAAATAAAGTCACAGTGTTGTATAACTGTTACCACTATCCATACCCAAAACTTTCTCATCCTAACAAAAACTCTATACTCATTAAGCAATAACTCCTTTTTCCTTCTTTCTCCATGCCCCTGGTAATCCTCTGTTCTACTTTTTGTATCTATGAATTTGCCTATGTTAAGTCCCTCATATAAATAGAATCAAAATATTTGCCCTTTTGTGTCTGGCCTGTTTCACTAAACATGATGATTTTAAGGTCATCTTCTTTGGTGTAGAGTCTTTTCACATCTTTTGCCTAATTTTTAATTGGATTATTTGGTTTTTTATTAATGAGTTTTGAGGTTCTTTATATATTCAGGACAAAATCTTTTATCACCTATGTGACTTGCAGATATTTTCTTTCAGTCTGTGGCTTGAATGTGTAAGACAACACTTCAAAATAAATATCCTCCAACAAGCATTTGGGGGAAAAATCAGAAATTTGGGAACTACAGAAATGGACAAAAATTAGAAGAAAGTCAATGACAGTTGCTAGAACTCAGAAAATAAATTTTAAAACAAAAACATTTCATAAGTAAAGAATAAATTATAGTGTGCCAAAGGGAGAATAGATTCTTATTAAAATGTAATAAGGGGTGCCTGGGTGGCACAGTTAATCAGTTTGGGTTCAGGTCGTGATCTCATGGTTCTTGAGATCGAGCCCTATGTTGGACTCTGCCCCGACGTCACAGAACCTGCTTGGGATTTTCTCTCTCTCCCTCTCTGTCTCTACCTCTCTCCCACTCATACTTGCTCTCTCAAAAAAAAAACAAAAATTTTAAAAATGTAATAAGACTCACTGAAGAAAGCAGGAAAATAATGAATGGGAGATTTGAAAAGAGGTAAAAAAGGTCTGAGAGAAAGCGATTGGAATGGAAAACAAAGAAGATCCAATATATGTATAATTGGATCTCCTAAGTTCCCAGAGACCATGGAACAGAAATTAGAGAAAACCTAAATTTATATATAGAAAGGACCCACCAACTACTTGGAAAAATTCACCTAGAATGATGAACTTTTGAGACATACCTTAGTAAAACTATATTAGACTTTCAAAACAAAAGTCCCCTGGGCTTCTAGATAAGAAGAGCACATAGCTTGTAAAGGCAAGAATGTCCTGAACTCAGACTTCTCAAAAACATCATACAGAAATTGGCAACAGTGGAAAAAGTTCAGAAAACTTAAGGAATTCCAGGGTAAGCCAAGCTTTCCTTCAGGTATCAAGACTACAGAAAGTTTTGGGGTGCCTAGGTGGCTCAGTAGGTTAAGCGTCTGACCGGCTCAGGTCATGATCTTGCAGTTTGTGAATTCAACCCTCACATTGAGCTCTGTGGTGACAACTCAGAGCCTAGAGCCTGCTTCAGATTCTGTGTCTCCTTCTCTTTCAGCTTCTCCCCTGCTCACATTCTTTCTCTCTCTCAAAAAATAAACATTAAAAAAAAAAAAACACAGAAAGTTTTAAATGTGCAAGAGGGAATACTGTTACAGTGAGCTTTTCCTGAGAAATCTAATGGAGTAACCTTATTCAACTAAGAGATGACTGGGAAAATAATTGTCAATGAAATTGTAGAGATAAGGGAAAAGTAAGAATGGTGATAGTATGTAAACCTAAGATGTTCTGATGAAGTAGAAAGAGTGCAAATTTAAAAACGGAATAGAAGATGGGGCACCTGGGTGGCTCAGTCAGTTAAGCATGTGACTCTTGGTTTTGACTCTGGTCATGATCTCATGGTTTGTGGGTTCGAGCCAACATGGGGCTCTGTGCTGACAGCATGGAGACTGCTTGGGATTCTCTCTCTCTGCCCCTTCCCTGCGTCCTCACTTGCTCTCAAAATACATAAATAAGCATTTTTTAAAAAATGGAATAGAAGAATAGAAAAAGGGGAAAGTAGAATAAGATCATTGATTGTATAGATAATAGATGAGAACCAAAAGATAACCATTTAAAACTGACCAACTAGAAAATACATGGTTAAGTAAGGAAAGAACAAAGGTTGAAGACACGAGAAATACAAATACAAAAATAATCCTACGACAGAAATACAAGGCCATCTTTAGAACTTTCTTTAAAAATATAGAAGACAGGGGTACCTGGGTGGCTCAGGTTCAGGCCCTGCATCAGGCTCTGCCAGCAGCTCATAGCCTGGAACCTGCTTCAGATTCTGTGTCTCCTTCTATCTCTCTCAAAAATAAACAAAATTTAAAAAATAAAAATCTAGAAGACAAAGGATTAGATCACATAGAGAAATATGGTAAATATACGATGATAACTATTGTATACAATAACATGACAAGAGTTGAGACCAAGCATATCAGTCATATCAATAAATGGGCTTAACTCAACAATTAAAGAGATTTTCAACTTGGTTCACAAAGCAGAAGTCAGTGCTGTATTCAAGAGACCCATCTCTTCAAAAGATAAGAAAAGTGATTAAAAAGTCTAAAAATAAAGGATTGGCAAAGGTATATCAGGCAGATTGAAACAAGAAGTAGGAGTTGTGAGTCTGATATCAGAAAAAATAGAATTCAGACCAGAAAGTATTGACACAAAGAACACTTCATAATGAACATACATGTACCAAACAACATAGCAACCTCCTGTATAAAGCAGAAACTATAGGATATGGCAGCAAAAACAAATAGAAGCACACTAATAATAGGAAGTTTAACATACCAGTCTAAATACAAGACTGGTCATGAAGAAAAAAACATAAGTAATGATATCAGAAGAGGTATGCAGACTCTGCCCACAGGCCAAATCCCTTCTCCCTGTTTCTGTGAAGAAACCAAAAATGTGAAGCTTTCTAACTCAGCTACATCCAGTTTTGGTTTTTTTTTTACATATTATCTATGGCTTTCTTGTTGCAACAGTGGAGTCGAATAGCTGTGACAGAGGCCATATGGCCCACAAAACCTAAAATATTTACTTTCTAATCCTTTGTAGAGGAAGGTTGCTGACCTTTTACAGGAGACCTAAACAGCATTATTAATAACCTAGCTCTTAAAGATACTTTTTAACAGTGTACATTGATAGAAAATATATCTTCTTTTCTAGTGCAAAGAACATTCACAAAAATGTATTCTGTTGTAGGTTGCAAAGAAAATATCAAGTTACATAAGTTAGAAATAGTGTAATCAACAGTCTTATCACAAAACCATAAACCTAGAAATTGAAAGCAAATAAGCTCTTTTACCTGGGAACTTTAAAACTATTCTATTGGGGCGCCTGGGTGGCGCAGTCGGTTAAGCGTCCCGACTTCAGCCAGGTCACGATCTCACGGTCCGTGAGTTCGAGCCCCGCGTCGGGCTCTGGGCTGATGGCTCAGAGCCTGGAGCCTGTTTCCGATTCTGTGTCTCCCTCTCTCTCTGCCCCTCCCCCGTTCATGCTCTGTCTCTCTGTCCCAAAAATAAATAAACGTTGAAAAAAAAAATTAAAAAAAAAAAAAAACTATTCTATTAAGTGACTCATAGGTGAGGAGCACCTGGTGGCTCAGTAGGTTGAACATCCGACTCTTGGTTTTTGCTCAGGTCATGATTTCACAGTTCACTCATGAGTTTGAGCCCCATGAGCGCTGACAGCGCACAGAGCTTGCCTGGGATTTCTGTGTCTTTCTTTCTCTCAAAAGGTGGATAAATAAACTTAAAAAAAAAAAATTACCCATAAGTGGATGGGCAAATATAAACAAAAATCACATGACTTTTGGAAAATAACGATCACAATCTACATATCAGAATCTATGGGATATATTTAAACCAGTGACCAGAGGAAAATTCATAGCCTTGAACACTTATATCAGTAAAAATGAAAGAATAAAAACATTAATTTTAAACTTCCTGTCAAAAAGGCTAGGAAAAGAACAACAAAGTAAATCAAAGGAAGAATGAGGAAGGAGATAATAAAGATGAAGCAAAAAATAATGAAGTAAAAAAAAAAAAAGATGAACAAATCTTTCCTGGTTTGGAGGGGGGAAAAAAGGCCAAGGATCAGGTAATTGAATAAAGAAAAAAAAGTCAGCTGGGGAGAAAGCACAAATATAAAAAAATAAGAAATAAGAGGGATATACTTATTGATACAGAGGATATGAAACTTAACTGTAAGATTATTTTGCATACTTTATGCAAGTAAATTTGAAAACCACATACAATGGATATTTTCGAGGGAGAGTATAATTTACCAGAATTAACCTCAATAGGCATAGAAAGCTTAAATTTATTTCTATGCAATGAATAGAGAAAGTAAGGAACTGCTCCACAAGAAAGCACCAAGCCCAGATAATTTTAATGGGAAGTCTACCTAACATTTAGAGACTAGTTAGCAACATAAACTCTTCTGAGCACAGAAACAGTTATGAAACAAGTACAACATTGACATCGAAACCTGATAAAAATAACATACCAAGAAACTTAGATCACGATCACTTATGAATATTGGCCTCAAATTCCTAACTATTACTATAAACACCCCTCGTTAAGAAAATAATATATCATGACCAAGCAGGCTTTATGCCAGGAATGCAAGAATAATAATCATATTAATTAGGTCTAAGAAGAAAAGTCAATACTATCTTAAGAAATGCTATAAAATCCTCTAATGAAAATTTAACACCTGTTCCTAATAACAACACTGAACTACAGGAATGGATGAATACGTCCTTAACTTAATTAATATATATATGTATCAGAGTTTTAAAGTCAGCATCTTAATGGGGAAACAAACACTAGAGGCATTTCCACTAAGGTCAAGAATAAGTCAAGAAAGTTCACAGTCTCTAGTACTTTTTAACATTATATTAGCACTATTAGCCAATGCAATTAGACAAGAGAAAACAATTGGAAAGGAAAATTGTGTTTTAACTGTTCAGTGACATGATCATTTACCTGGAGAACTCTGTAAGGATCAATGATAAAACTAACTCAGACAACAAAAGAATCCAGCCAGGTAGCAGTATATAAAAGCATGGCAATATCAATAACCTTCATATATAAAAACAGTTACCAGCTAGAAGATATAATGGAAGAGAAAACTTTCATTTAAAATAGGAACAGAAAAAATAAAATACTTATAAATGTAATGTATAAAACCAAGTGCAGTGTTTTAGATTGAATTGTTCACCACCTCCACCCCAAATTTGTATGTCAAAGCCCTAATCATAAGTCCTTCAGAATATGACTGAATTTGGAGATAGGCCTTTAAGTGAGGCCATTGAGGAGGGCCCTAATCCAGTCTGACTGGTGTCCTTATAAGAAGGGATAAGGACATACAGAGAGACACCAGGGAAATAAGTGATGTTAGAAAACACAAGAAAATAGCCATCTGCAAGGTAAGAAGAGAAGCTTCAGGAGACATGAGCCCGCCAACACCTTGAGCTCAGACTTCCAGCCACCAGAGCTTTGAGTAAATAAATGTCTGTTGTTGAAGCCACCCAGTCTGTGATATTTTTTTATGGCTGTCTGAGCTAATACAAGAACTATGGAACACTCCGAAAAGATACAAAAGTAGCCTTGAAGAAACTTTCCTGGGTTTTAAATAGGACATCTGACATCATCAAGATTTTCTTACTAAGTTAATTTATAAATATAATGTGACCCTCAGTAAAGGTACCAAATCTCTTTATTCTGGAGGTAGACAAGATAATAACTAAAGTTCATAGGGAGGAGTAAGCATGCAAGCAGAACACTGAAAAAGAACAACTGTGAGAGGGGACTAGCCCTATCAGATATTAAAACATAAAGCCTCTATAATTAAAACAGTGGTAGCAGGGCACAGACTAGAATAGAATCGGATGGAATGTCTAAAAATAGACTCTAACATATATGGAACTTTATGAGAAAGGTGGTATATCCAATCACTAGAACAAAGAAGAGCTTTTTAATAAATGGTGTTGGGGCAACTGGCCAACCATTTGGAAAAAGATAAAATTAGATCTATTCCTTGTAGTATAAATAAAACTGAGCTACAAACATATCAGAGATCTAAATAAAATAGGAAACTTCATATGTACTAGAAGAATGCATGGATGAATTCCTCCTTATGGGTGTAGGAGAAGCCTTTTTATGATCAAACTGCATACGCAATAAAGGAAAATATTGGTAAATTTGACTACCAAACATAAAAAAATAAGCTTTACATAAGGAAAGTCAAAAGAGAAATGACACATTGCAATAAAATATTTGTAACATATAAAATGTCACACAGGCTAATATCTCTAATATATATATTTTTTCTTTTTAATGTTATTTTAAATATTTTTTAAAATATTTATTTTGAGAGAGAGACATTACAAGCAGTGGAGGGGCAGAGAGAGAGCGATAGAGAGAATCCCAAGCAGGCTCCCCGCTGTCAGCACAGAGCCTGACGCAGGGTTCAATCCCAGGAACTGTGAGATCATGACCTGAGCAGAAACCAAGAGTCGGATGCTCAACCGACTAAGCCACCCAGGAGTCCCTATATATAATGAAAAGACAAAAAAATGGGCAAAAGGCACACGAAGACCATTTACAGAAAAATATATTAAAATGTCCCCTGAAGTACATGAAAAAATGATGGACTTTCACCGTAATAAGAGAAATATAAATTGAAATTGCACCAGAAGGATGCCTGGATGGCTCAGTCGGTTAAGCGTCCGACTTTGGCTCAAGTCATGATCTGGCGGTCTGTGAGTTCAGGCCCCTGGTAGGGCTCTGTGCTCACAGCTGGGAGCCTGGAGCCTGCTTCAGATTCTGTGTCTCACGCTGTCTCTTCCCCTCCCCTGCTCGCTTGCATGTCCACGTTCTCACTCTCTCTCAAATAAACATTAAAAAAAAATTGCACCAAAATATCATTTCTCACCCATCCAGTTGTCCAAAAAATCAAAACTTTGACAAAATAGTTGTGGGGTTGTGGGGGGAAAATCGCTCTCTTACATGATGGGTACTTGACAATAACAAAGTTGTATCTGCATTTTCAAAACCCAGTATCTCTACTTCTAAGAATTTACCCTGAAGATAATCCTTTAACAATACTGCAGTGTATATACATGGAGTTATTCATTGCAGTATTATATGTGATGGTAAAATAGTGTAAACTACTCAGACATAAGAGATTGGTTGAATAAACTATGGTGCTGTACAAAGTGCAAGAGAGTCTATAGAGTGGGCTACTTTCCTTTTTAGTAATAAAGACAAAGTAAGAAAGCACATATTTATCAGCTTAATTTTTTCAAGAAGAAATACAAGGATAAACCAGAGGAACAAAAGAAATTGATTATCCTCTGAGGAGGTTAGGTGGGGGGACTGAGTAAACATCTTACTATATATGTATATATATATGGTATACATAACATTGGATGAATCCTACACACATAGTGTTGAACTAAAGAAACCAGGCACAAGAGTACATATTATATTATTTATATGAAGACTTGTGCATTTTATTATAGATGTGTGATACTCAATACAATTTTTTAAGTTTATTAAAAGATACTTGTGCGTATGTCAGCAGTGGCAGAATTCATCTTATCTTGATAATCAGAGGTGAGGAAAAAGTTATTTTTCTTTTTAATGATTATTTTTGAGAGAGAGAGAGAGAGCAGGAGCAGAGAAGGGGCAGAGAGAGAAGGAGACACAGAATCCAAAGCAGGTTCCAGGCTCTGAGCTGTCAGCACAGAGCCTGATGTGGGGTTCAGACCCACGAACCATGAGACAATGATGTGAGCCGAAGTTGGAGGCTTAACTGACTGAGCCACCCAGGCGCCCCACAAATTCTGTTATAAAATTATAGACAATGAGAGCTGCTGAAACAGGGACTCGGTTAAGGAGAGTGTGGGAGGGGCAGGGCAGGGGGTGGGTCCTCCGTTAAGGAGGGGGGGGGCAGGGCAGGAGGTGGGTCCTCCGAAGGGTTGAGACAGAGGATTGATTCAAGGTGCTGTGTCTGGTGCTGCATTTTGAGGACAGGGTTTAGAGGCCAGTATTTGCCCCCCTTTTAAGGCACCAGTCAGAAATGAGGCTATCGCTAGATGACCATGAGAGGCAAGTTGGGAAGTAGTAACTCAAGCCGCAGCAGCTAAAAGAAAAAGAATGATTGCATAGGTAATTCAAAGGTATTGTGCTATTTCAGAGCCTTTGTTTATTTTGCAATATAGATTTCTGTTGACGTTGGAGGAGCCTTATGACAACTGGCAATTTTTTCTTTAGCAAAATAATTTACATTTCAGATGACTATTGAAAGGTAGAAGGAGGAATTATGCTTTTGGGGACTTAATTTGGGCAGATTCCATCACTGTGCAGAAAAGGAAATACGTTTATTATGCTAAAAAGACTTGTTTCTAAGGATCAGCTTAGAGAAACTAGTAGATCTTATTTCTACAGATTAGCAATTTAAGATAATAGCATAAGAGACCATTTAAGACCTTCAGAAACCTATTTTTAAACAGTTTTTAGCTTATGAATAAGTAAGTGATAATGCAAGTGTTCATGGCACATTTTCCTGCAAAAATGGTATATATTATAGATAGAGTCCCTGGAAAGTCCTCAAAAATCTACTTAATTCCTAATACCACTAAATATTGTTTCTTTGGGAGAATATATTTTGAGTTCTAACTCCCAACAACAATAGAAGACTTTAAATCTCCTCCTCTCTCCTCCAAGCAGATTTCCAAATGGGTGGTTTTTCTAGCCAAGGCTGTGAGCATAGTAAGGGTTCCAAGGGCCCGTGTTACCGGAGAGGAGGTGTCTGGGGACTATGGTGGGAAGTTGAGGATCTAACCCTGTTAGGGTTTACTACCCAGTCCTTCACTTTGATTAGCAACATAATTTATAGTGGCTTTGCCTCTAGAGTTTTCTGGAGGTTGCAGACCATGCTAATTATTAACTCCTTAGGTACCTAATGGAGCTTTCAGGCATGACTTGAGCTGTTTTCTTTCGTTCTCTAGTGGTGTGTATGTTTTTGGCTTTTAAACCTTGAGTATCCAATCAGCAAAATGTGGTTTATATGACCTGTTTCCTCCTTTGCCTGTCAGGCAAAATATGGATTACTGAAAAGTGGGTTAAATGCATGAAGATGATCAGCGAACAGAGTTTTGTGAAGTAGGACGACTTGGACACAACATAAAGTCTGTCCCACAAAACATCATATTTTGTCTAATTAACTACTTTTAATGGCATTTGGATTTTATGCTGCTCACCGTATTTATCCTCTGAATGTTATTTACTGTGCCTTCTTTTGTTTCACAGTGAGTTAATGTGTCCATTTAAAACGTTTATGGTGAATAATTCATACCATTCAATAAGTATTAACTCTTAAATGGAACATCTTATCAACCAGGGCTGGAAAAGTGGAATTGTCAGTGGTGGTACATGTTCATAATTGTGCTTTGGTTTTTAGTGAATGAAAACATTAAGAATGGGGAAACCTTGTGGACATTTTTAACATAAAAGGTGTTTCACAGACTTTCCTTGGGCAGTATGTCAATGCTACAGGTCTGGGGCATAAGTCACGGCAGATTCTAAAGAGACCACTTGTTACTGCATTTATTCCTCAGTGAAAAATGGCTCTTCATTTGCTTGATGCTTTTGGGTTGGCAGCGGGGCAGGGTTCAGATAATTTGTTGTTACTTACAGATTATGTTTCTACTTCATTGTGATGTGATTACAGATTTTCATCATTTTCATTTTCGTCTCTCTCTTTTCTTCCCCCTTTTCTAGTTCTTCCTCCAGTGCTGGTTCCAAGACACAGTGAATATAATCCTCAGCACAGCCTATTAGCTCAGTTCCGTAACTTAGGACAAAATGAGCCTCACATGCCACTCAACGCAACTTTTCCGGATTCTTTCCAGCAACCCAATAGCCATCCGTTCCCTCACTCCCCCAGCAGCAGCTACCCCAACTCTCCTGGAAGCAGCAGTGGCACCTACCCGCACTCCCCCACCAGCTCAGACCCAGGAAGCCCTTTCCAGATGCCAGGTAGGTCGGAAAGTTCAGTGATGTTCCGGCAAGTGGCCCTGCTGCTGCGGAGTCGGGGGAACTCTGAGCGGACCTGTGCTCAGAGAGCTCTTCGGCTCTGGTACCTGGCACTTGGCTCTCAGACGGGGGTACCGCCCTGGGCGAAGGGAGACCTCGCAGTCAAGGAAGCAAATGTCCTGTTTGTCAGGCGCAGATGCTTGAATAAGTTTTATTTCTGATTTTGAAGGGTTTTTGAAACAGCTGCATCCTTCTGGGAGTGGCATAATTGTTACAGTCTTCGCTCTTGATAAAAGAGAGGAAGAGAAAAATAATGTGCTGCGCACATTTGCTGTATGTGAAAAAGAAACTCCTGTTATAAGTGCAGCCTCAGAAAAGATATTTCCTGAGGGATCACACCCCCCCCACACACTTAATTAAATTCATTTAAGTGGTGATGTAATCCCAAGAAACATATACTTTAGCAACAAAGGAAATGCAACAGAAGTACTGGAGACCATCTGCTTGTTTAACTTAGCAAAGACAAAAACAATTATCCTCCTTTTTTAGACTTAACTGATGGTGTAATGTTTATCAAAATAAATGATTAATTAGGACATTATATTTTTCAAATTATAGGTTAGGAAGCAAGCATCTCACAAAAAATGATGAGTGCCAAATTCCTTGCCAGTAGACCTCAAGGAGGATACTGTAAACAAAGATGTACTTAACATCGATTAACATTTCAAGAAAGGAAAATGGGTGGGCAAGCAAGTTTATTAGGCAACTTGAAATGGGTTTAAGTGAATGGGAATTTGACAACAGGCTGGTTATGTCCTCAAAAATTGAAAAGCGTCCACATTTGATAGTGCTGTCTTTTGTTACTTTTTTTGTTTTCAGCCTTTTATTTTTTTTGCAATCCAAAACTGCTTAGAACAGGGCAGTGTGGGTGTGTGGGAAGGGCAGGGGAGGGGGAAATATAGATTAGTTTAGAAATCAAACTAAGTATCATCTGGTTATTTCCTATTGCCCCCTCCCTCACCCGGAACTGTTGGGTTTGATAAAGAGGTTAGTGGTG
This sequence comes from Puma concolor, assembly GCF_028749965.1. Classification (NCBI taxonomy): domain Eukaryota; kingdom Metazoa; phylum Chordata; class Mammalia; order Carnivora; family Felidae; genus Puma; species Puma concolor. The sequence goes on along the minus strand of NC_141670.1, from coordinate 82,293,707 downwards.
AAGAGATGGTTTCAGAAGCTCGGGAGCAGCAGCAAACCCAGGGTGGGCCCCTGGAGTGAAAAACGGGAAGATTATTGCTTGAGTTTACACTTTGTTCCCGGCTGTCAGGGATTAAGACGCAGGCCAAGCAAAGGTGATGTGGAAAAAAGCCACCAAGGGTGGGAGGAAGCACTTGTGGGCATAGTAGAGCATCACCCATAGGTAGCTGGGAGCACTTTCTCAGTGCTGCTGGTGCCACAGGCTGCTGAGGACATTTTCACCAGCTCGTTTGTGGAAATTTATCGGATTTGGTCTCAGAGGATGCTCTAGGTCTTCATTCCTGGCTGGAAGCAAAGCGGAGTCAGTGTTACAGCTGCACGGAAGAAGCTGAATTAAAATAAGCTGGAGGAAAGGGTGAAAAAGGCATCCAGATAAGGTCCCCATAGTCCTTTCTTTGTGTCGTGAGTCCTTGCTTGTTAGCTGCTGGATGGTGGAAGTTACTGGGTTGCAATTCAGCTGGAGAGTCAGTCTTTGGAAATCTCTGAAAAGCTGTGAAGGAGCAGCAGTATTAGCTATTTGTGTTCAGCAGTTGCCCTGAGTAATCTGGGCTACTTCTCCAAGTTATTCATGGTTCCCTAAGGTAAAACTTTGTTCCCTGCTCTGTCTGGTGTGCTAGATGGGCTCACAATAGCCAGTGAGGAACTTGTTTTTTGATCACAAAGGATTATTTGTGGGGAACCCATACCCCTTATTTTATTTAAGAAAACACAAAAGACCTATATTAGTGTTGTTTCAAGTCATGTTGTTTGCCTCTTATTGCCAGCTGACTTTGAGCTTTTAGAAGAAACATATGTAAATTCTGAAATAGAAGATGGCTGTGATAAACTGATTTATTTCCTGTTATTCTGCTACTAGGGGTTTTAAAACTAGTGATTATTTAAGCAGGTAGGGGTAAGGTAGTCCTAACAGATTGCTTGAAGTCATGGGAAATTAACAGTTTAAATCCGTAAACTAATTGGCGATAATGAAACTCAGTTGGTAAATTCCTAAAAGCCTGTGGGTTTAAAGTAAGAAACCCTGAAGCTCTTTTTCTTAAGAGATCCTACGTAGCTTTCAAAGGTTTTCCATCCACCAGTGAAACTATGAAATGCAGAGGTCCTCTTAAAGTGGACTGTATGAAAACATGTTTAAATGCTCTCCTGATTGTTTTAAGACAGCATGATCCTGGAAAGGCAGACGACTTCTGGAACTGACATATAGTGCTTTTCCTCCCCCTGAATCTTCTCTACGGTTGTACAAAATCACGAGATGCCGGTCATTTTCAGGAAGTGGACACCGAGTTCAGTGTCTAGCGTCCATTTTCTGATGAGGTTGAAATGGCAGTTTAATCTCAGGAATTTCACAGAATTTATGTTTTAAGTGTGTGTGGTTATTCAAAGATAAAGAAATCTTTTCTTTTTCTTAAACTTTGTAGCTGATACGCCCCCGCCTGCTTACCTGCCTCCTGAGGACCCCATGACCCAGGATGGCTCCCAGCCAATGGACACAAATATGATGGCACCTTCACTGCCCTCAGAAATCAACAGAGGAGGTAAAATGAATTGCTGTTTATCCCTTTTTAGTGTCTAAAGTTTATCTGTCCAAATGTTACTTTCTCTCACAAGTGTTTATTAGTCTGTAAAAAGATAGCTATTGGAGAAAGCACAATAAGAGAAGCTGGATAGAGAGAATTTTTTGGATTACAAGTAAGTCTTTTATATGAAGAACAAACACACTGATTTGACTAATGAAGGCCAGTGTATAATTGTGTGGTCATCTGTTTTGAACACAATACTTAATAATTTTAAATTGGCCATAAAAGAATATTTTTAAGTGAAGGACAAAGGTAGGTATTGAGAAACAGTGAGCATAACTTTACTGAAGTGGGGCTGTCACTGGTGATGTCCAAAATTAGAAGTTCATATAACAAGGCTTCCCAAAGGTTCCTTTGTTGGTAGAGTCTTAGCCCTCATCCATACACAGCTGCAACTGGAAAGAACTACTAACATTTTTTTCTTGCTATATTTACTTGTTTCTAACCTTGTTACAGAAAGGGGTTGAGGCATGTGTTTTTCCTGTTCTCACCTGGAAGAACTTAGAAGCAGAACCTATAAGCAGGTCGGGTCATTCCTTTCCCTTTCTGGTGGAGGATGGGTGTGTTTCGAGGTCTGCGGTGGCTAGCAGGGTAGGCCTAACGGAGCAGAGAACTGAGAGCAGTGAGTGTCAGGAGAATCCCTGAGCACCTGTAGGAAGTCATGACCAAATGGTGGAAGGAAACTGTTCCCAGACAACCTCTCATGGAGGAAGATGCTTCACTGGTGCACTCAACACGTGGCATGAAACTTCACTGTGTAAATTTTATGCAAATTGAAGTTTTAAGGCAATCTAGTTACTAGGTGTAGGTCTCATTTCATTCTGACTTTATTAAAATTGGAGATATCTCAGACTTTGTCAGAGTTGCTTACATCTTTTAAGTTCTTAAAATCTGATGATGAAAGAACCTTTTTTAGATGTGCAGTGTAATAAATTGGAATGTACACCTTCCTATTTTATTTGTTTATTGTTAAAGTTTATTTATTTTGGGGAGGGGAGGAGGAGTAGAGAGAGAGAAGGAGACAGAGGATCTGAATCAGGCTCTGTGCTGTCAGCGTGGAGCCCGATGCGAGGCTCAAACCCACAAACCATGAGATCACGACCTGAGCCAAGGTCTGACGCTCAACTGATTGAGCCACCCAGGTGTCCCTGAATGTACACCTTTTTCATCTGTAAAATATTTTTACATCTTTATTGGCTCTGTATCTGATGGTTCCTGATAATCTCTAGAACATCTTCCCAAACATAATTATGAACCAACAGATAAAGCTTCTGGTTGGGGAAAGTGACTTGTGTCTCACACATCTTTGGAATAGGTATTTGGGGAACAAGGATCGCAGGAGAGAATGGACACAGGACTGCTCTACAGCTATGAGCGTGTGGACCCTGTAGCTATTGTTGTTAAGCCTAAAATGTCTGATTTCAGGAAACAGGCCTTTAAATTGCTTTAAAATTTTTCCTTTAAATAGCTTTTAAAAATTTCCCCATTAGAAATAAGTTCACAGTTAATATCTTCATGAGGAAAGAATGTTGGCCTTTCTGTTACTGTTTTACCTTTGGTGGTTTTCCTAAAGCAGGAGTCAGCACACTACAGCCCACAGGCCAATTCAGCCTGCTGCCTGTTTTTTGTAAATAAATTTTTATGGGAACACAGCTATGTCCATTACATATTATCTGTGGCAGTTTTAGCACTACGAGGGCACAGTTGAATAGTTACAGTAGAGACCATATGCCCCACAAAATCTTTCTGGTCTTTTATAGAAAAATGTTGTCATCTTCTGACCTAAATGAGTAGTATTTTGAACAATCCTGATAGCTGATAAAAAGCCTTCTATAATGATGTTACAGTCTTCTTTTAAGATTTAGCATAATGTAAATCACTAAAATTTCATTCTTTGAAATACAGTAAATTGACGTGGGATAGTTGCTTAGCAGGGAAGATAGTGTATGCTTGTTTTTGGCTCACCTGATCCAGTATATAGAGCAGCTAATGTGTGTGTGGATTTTTTAAAGGATTGTTCTGTTTTCCTTACCGAATTCTAAAATAAAGTGCATTATGATATTTGTGGAGGTTGTTGTTAAACGAACACAGAAGTACTTTTTCCTAAACAGTCCAGTTTATGCTTCTAATGTGGATATTCTTTCTCTTTGTACATTTGTATGCTCAGGACCTCATAAACCTCAGATCATTACATATTGGCACAGTGGGCATACGTGGTTTATATTCCTGGAATCTCTAAAGCAGTGGTAAAAGAGGTTTTACTACAGAAGGAACTTATCTTTAGAACCTTTTAGTTGCAAATGTTTAGAAGCATGTTCTGTTTGGAGATTTGTTAGTCTTAAGAGATTTGACTTAACAAGCTGCATCCTGTCAGTAAAGTTGGGTAATTTCCATTGTTGGCCCATTCTGGGAATGGAGAGACAAAACACACCTGCTCTGCATGACTTAAAGCAAATATAAGGAAGTTAGCATGAAATCTGGATGAGAGAGATATGATTCATTCTGTAAAAATGGCCAGCTGGCAAGATTTCTTCCTGAGTTTAAGGACTGGAGCAAAGCTGTGGCTGTGATAGTTATTGGCAGCTTAATGTGAAGTAAGGGAACTTCTTATCAATAATTAGAAACCGATTTTCATTGCTTTGAAAAAGTATAGGCCTACTAAGGCTTTGTTGAAAGTCACCCTTTTTCTGCCAGCACCTTTGGCACATTTCCTGTCCTCGATTGTTCTCTTTCCATTTGTTTTTCACTTGCCACTTGTGTTTCTTTAGATGGTGAGCCAGCATCTGTGGTGGGGGTAATTTCCATTTTGGCATATTACGGAGCAAGTAGCATATTGTGAGTGTGCAGCAAATGCTGTTGGTATGCTTGCTTAGCTGGCGTTTTGGTTATCTGATAGTAATTGGAGAAAATTATTTTCCAGTTGAAGGAGGACGTCACACTTTGTGAGGTGAGGAGTACCTGTTTCAGATAGCCTAGAGAAACCGTATACATTCTAATAGCAGTTGCCGTCCCGTACCTGCATTCCAGGGTCCTGAGCCAGTTTGACAACACAGCTTCAGTGTTTGAGAGCCCGAGGCACTCGCTGAGGTTGACTGTAAGGTTTTCTTTCTTACAGATGTTCAGGCGGTTGCTTATGAGGAACCAAAACACTGGTGCTCTATTGTCTACTATGAGCTCAATAATCGTGTGGGTGAAGCGTTCCATGCCTCCTCCACAAGTGTGTTGGTGGATGGTTTCACCGATCCTTCCAACAATAAGAACCGTTTCTGCCTTGGGCTGCTCTCCAACGTTAACCGGAATTCCACTATTGAAAACACCAGGCGGCATATTGGAAAAGGTGAGTTTTCACTTGAACCTCTTTCACATGTGTGTCTGTTGTGCCCCTGTTCCCCTAGAACTGACGCAGTTGTTCCTGGAGCAGCCTACCAGGGCAAACACCAGGTAATAAACACTGGCTCCGGTTTGTAAATAGCTTTTCAGTTTGTATTATCAGGACGCTACTCACTTTTCAGTCAGCAGTGTTTGTGTCCTGCCACCTCATAGGAATTGATATTAACCAGCTGAAATATTGATCTGGGGGGGGGGCACTCTTCCATCTTGTGTTTTGCTGCAGAATAAAATAGCTGTTAAAGAGAGACTTACAACCTAAAACTAAATGCAAGTTAAAACAAGTAAACCTAATATGTTTCAAATGAGTACCATAACTCACTGGGAAAAATAAAGAAAGAACCAGTCCAGAATGACTTAGGAATATAGTATTTGGCTGTGTTTCTTCAGTCTGGGCCAGGTAGGGTAGAGTGCTTGTAAACAAATCCCGAGCTCATTTTAGTAGGCTTTGATTGCTTAGTAGCAGTATGAATAAAAGTTATGGAACTTTTAGTTATAAGATTAAGCAAATGACTGAATGTGGATGTTTCCGGGAGCCTGGATTTTCACTGTGGAGTAAGAAACATACAAGTATGGAGGAGGGCAAAAAATTCACCCTGTGGAGGTATCAAGGTGAAATCATGACTTAATACATGTACGTATGTGTGTACACGTGGATGTGTGTGTGTATGCGTATGCATATTTAGATGTGCTCATACGTGCATGTAGTTTCTGATCTGTCTGCTGAAAGGGCCAGCAGGCAAAGATGCCCAGGAGCCATAAACACGTCTGGTTCTCAGCGCATCGTCTCTAACACCATTTCCCACTGAGAGGAGTCAGGACTCCTCAGGGAAAAGGCTGACTCCCAAGTCCAGACCAGGTAGACAGAGTTGAGCCTGGAACATTTTGTTATATCAGAAAGTGAAGAGATGCCAATGAAAGTGATGGGGGCGTGTCACAGGAGCCATCTTGGAGGTGCTTCCCCTGGCCACTTCTGGGACAGTTTGAGTAACAAAATAATGAAGTATGGTCATGGATTTTAAGCCACTGAAAAACCATAGTAATTTATAAGTTCGTGCCAATAATACATAGATAAGGATAAAGAATGAATGGGGAAAGCTGGTTCACAAATGTGCAGTGAGTGCTAGAGTTTGAAAGTCATCATTTTGCAGCCATCAGGCAAGAATCCTCAGTGAATACTAAAGAGAGAATTTTTTGCAAGAATCAGGATATTTGCATGGTCTTACAGTGTCTCCTCACAGACTGCCTATTAGTAACAAGGGAGAATAGAAATGAGTAGTTATACAGTGGAGACATTGGACAGCATCTTGACTGGGAGATCAAAATTATCGTCACCAGTGAGAGACAGATGGATCCCATATACCACCAGATGTGATGCCCTGAGAAAGAAGTAACATCACCTGTGCAGAATTCCAGTTGAGAATGCAAATATGAATCTAATCATGGGGAAACTTCAGACAAATCCAAAATGAGGAATATTCTATTAAAAAGGGTGAAGAGGAACTGTATTCTTCTAAAATATCAATGTCAAGAGACAAAGGTGTGAAATGTTCCAAATTAAAAGAGATTAAAGTGATATGACAGCTAGGTAATAAGCTGACCCTGGGCATGATCTGTGCCAGACAGGAAAAATACCACAGAGGACCTTATTGGGATCAGCAGGCAAAGATAAAATATGAGTGGTAGATTGGATGAGAGTATTATATCAATGTTACATATACTGGCATTGCTAACTATATTGTCACTATGTAAGAGAGTATGCCTGTTCTTAGGAAATACACACATATATGCATATATACAAATGTCTATCCATCTAAAATCTGTGTCAGAATATATATATGGATGTATATGTGTGTATATGTTTATGTATACATATACGCATATGTATGTATATACATATACACATATATGCATATTGAGAGTGTGTGTGAAAAAAATAGAGGGGAAGGAGGTGTGAATGATAAAAAATATAGAATAAATTGTCACAATAAATGAATCAGGATAGTGGTTACGTGGGTCTTCTTTTGTTTTTCTTGGCTGTTTGTTCTGTTTCTGTACATTTGAAATTGTTTCCAGAGTAAACTTTTTTTTTTTAAATGACCTACTATAAAATTTAGAACAGTGGACCAAATTAAGAGGTCATTTAGTAAATGCTTAAAAGGCATTTGAGGTAAAGTTCAATACTCAATCCTGGAAAAAACAAACAAACAAAGAAACAAAAAAAAACCTCCTAAAACAGGACTTGATAGTTCCTTAATATGATTAAGGGGGAAAAAACCAAATCCTAAACTCCGCATTTAATGATGAAATGCTTGAACCTAGGTTCATAACATATAGATCTCTTTCCATGATCTGTAAACCCTGAAAGTTGTACATAAACACAATATTGCATATATTTGGGATCAAGGGAGAAATTTTTCATTAAGTTCTAAAGTTGACCGTTACCCCAAAGTAGTAAAAAGCCATTGCATTCTAGAATATTTCTATTAAAAATTAGGAAGAAAATACAGATTCTGGGAATGCTGATACTTAACAGTGTTCCAGATATCTTGACTAGCGTATTCAAATGTAGAATTATTGATAATGGAAATAAGCCAAAATTGTAATTTTTGCAGATGATATGATTAATTGATAATATTTTTGGGAGAGATTCTTGAACTGAAGTTAGTAGGTCAAGGGTCTTGATATATTATGCCAATTACTTTCCAGAAAGCTTTTATTAATTTCCACTTATACCATAAGTCTATGGATGAGTGCCTTTCTTCTTTCACTGATGTAGGTATTACTGACATAGTAATACTCATGGTCGTTGTGTTTATTCAGAAGTCATGGTTGTTTATCTAGAAACCTTTAAAGAATTTAGTTTTAGAGATTTTATGTCAGTTTTCTTTAATCTGGCAATAACCAGTTAGAAAATATAATGTAGAGGAAAATCATGCTTCTAATATCAACAGAAAACGTAAAATTTTGGAAATAATATGAATGAGCAATACATGAGAATTAGGTAAAGAAAACCAAATTTTACTGAGAGAGAAAATTTAGATATGTAAATAAGCAGTCTGTGTTCCTTAAAGAAAAGGCTTAATATTGTGAGAATATTTTAAGGATATCCTTTCTTCCTAATTCAATTTATGGTTTAAAATAATCCATGCCAGAATCACAATGTGTTATTTTTTGAAAGTCGGAAAATATGATCTGAATATTACCTGGCAGGTTAAACAAGTGAAAATAGCTATTTTTTTTAATGGAAGAGTAAAGAAAAAATTCTTGATGTTAGGTTAATTATGAAACTACAATTAAGTCAGGGTATAGACAAAATGGTAGAATAAATTAAACTCAGACTATGTTGTATTTCAAAATTAATGTATGTTAAGTGAAGCATAACAAATCAGTAGTCTTCTAATGGTCCTGCAGTAACAAAGTTAGTTTTTAGTTGAGGCTGTAGGGAGGAACCCTGACCTCATTTCACATATGCAAATAGATTAGTGAATTGAGGGGTTTTTTTTTAATGGCAAGCTGGTAAAAAGCAAGAAGAAAAATACATTTTATCGGAGACAGAAATATTCTAAGCATAAAAAGCAATAGAAAAGATCACAAGAGAATTTGACTACTCAAAGCTTTCAAACTTCTGTAGGTTAAAAAAAAAAACCAAACACCAAGAACAAAATTAAAAGACAAAGACTGATAGGGAAACAAATAGGAAATAAATTATTTATATCTTACTTGCAGCTCATAAAAAAATAATAAAAATATTAGAACCCCAGTAGGATACATAGGTAAGAAATATGAACAGTAAGTTCGTAAGAGAAACACAGATGGCTAATAAACATATGAGAGCATATCCAGTCTCACATGTAAATGAAAACAATACTGTTTTTCAGCGAAAATTTATTTTAATTTATTTGTTTTTGTCTTAAACTCACTCAATACTGGCATGGGCAAAATGATAAAGGCACTCATATACTGCCGGTAGGGTGTAAATTGATATAAGCATTCTGGAAAGTCGTTTGGCAAAGTGAATCAAGAGCTTTCGATCCAGTGATTTAACTTCCAGGAATCTCTCCTAAGGATATTATCAAAAATTATCCAGAGACATTTATCCTGGCATTGTTACAACAGAAGAAAATTAGTGTCAACACTATGGTCCAGTTACGGGAGAATTGCTAAAGTAAATTGTTGTATCCATATAATCGTGTAGATAACTTTAAATGTTTACTGAGAAAGTTTAGTAATAGAACCAAATACAGCACATCAAACTGTTAACTTTTGCCTCTACATCACTAAACAAGTGATGATATTTTCTTATTCTTTATATTGTGTTTTTCTAAATTTTTGAAAATGAAAATTCCTCATTTTTATAATCAGGAGAAAAAGTAAACACGTGTGTGTGTACGCACACACACACACAGTTTCTCGTGCGTGCGCTCTCTCTCTCTCTCAACTTGTTTTCTCCACATCAAGCAGGAAAATGGACTTCTGCTCCAGCAGCTATTTAATTGCCACAGAAGTCATAGACGTTGTGTGTACATGTAAACACAACACATAATATTTTGGATTGGATTGGAGACCGTAGTTTTAGCATTGGCTGAGCCATGCTGGAGTTGCCTGCAAGGTGAATTGTTTAAAGCCACATGGCATGGGACTCTGTTTGCTGCGTGGCCTATAATAATCTCCCTTAATGGTGTAGGGCTTTGTCAGAACGTCTCCTCCCCCCCCCCCCCCACGTTTCCTTTTTTTAAAGGCTGGGTAGGATCAATTTCCTACACTCCTGGCACTCTAAGATGTCACAGGAAGAAGTTTGGAGCAGATGGCAGTTCAGGGAGATCAGATTCCACACAGTATGAATTATTTTTATAGTTCCCCCTCACCCCCAGACCTTCGTCTTCTAGCTCTCAGCACTACTTCCTCCATGTGGTTTTCTAGCCCTTTTACTTATGATTCTCCCTTCTCCTACCCTAACATTTTCAAAGAGCTGAGCTACAAAATAAATGCAAGAAAGAGAGCTCATATGATGAGTATATGTAGAATCCAATAATAAAGTCCGGCTTTATTATGCTGTATTTTTAGAGTGAGAATATGCTTTCAATCCATGGCCAAATAGGGCATTAGACTCTTATCAAAATGAACTTGCTGTATCTCGCTACTAATTTTTACGAGACTGTGTTGTTATATTATTTCTCAGAAACCTCTTAGACATACACGTTAACAAAAGGACATTGTATTAGCTAATATGGTTAACTAAGATTTTATCAGCTGTACAAGATTTAGAGACAAACCAAAGTTTAAATCCATGCGAATTCATATATTGAAGAGACACAGATGCCTTTCAGCTGTGAGAAATAATGAATATGATCCGTCCCTTGTCTTCCTACAGGAGTGCATCTTTACTATGTGGGAGGGGAAGTGTATGCCGAATGCCTCAGCGACAGCAGCATCTTTGTGCAAAGTCGGAACTGCAACTACCATCATGGATTTCACCCCACTACTGTTTGCAAGATCCCTAGTGGGTGTAGTTTGAAAATTTTTAATAACCAAGAATTTGCTCAGTTATTGGCACAGTCTGTGAACCATGGCTTCGAGACAGTCTATGAGCTCACTAAAATGTGTACTATCCGCATGAGCTTTGTAAAAGTAAGTAAGTCCTCTGCTTAGGCTTTAACATGTTTGCTGTGCTTTCTCGCAGTATATAAATCTATATCCTCTTGATATATGTCCATAGAAGCCAACATTATTACCTAGGCATTTTTTAAACTTTAGTGAGGATGTCGGTTATTAGGATACAATTAGAATATAGGAGTGTTTGTATTCAAATGTCAACAGTGTAGCAGGCTTTAATAACTTTTTCCTCTTCAAATAAGCACGATTTTAGCTACTGTAATACCATAAGAATATGTTTTGTTGTATATTTAACATATATAATTTAAATGCACGATTTTCTTAAAAGATTAATTCAGTAAACAAACCCCCCTTCCTTTTCATTCTGCGTTTTTAGTACCTTTATGATGATAACATTTGTTGCTTTTGTTTCAGCAATAAATGAGTGATCTTTTTTAAATAAAAGTTCACCATGCTGGGGTTTATTTGTGATAGGTCAGGTTTTTTTAATGGTTCCAGTAAAACCTCATGATTTTCCTATAATTCAGAAGTTAATAAGACCCTTGCCCAAAGATCAGTAGATACCTTCGTTCTAAGACTGTTGTTAGGGTTGAGGATGGAGAAGGTTAAAGACATTGCTCACAATAATTAATCTCTTTCTCCCTTCTCTTCCACCTCCAAGAAATAAAAAAAATTTTAGGATGTCAAAATTAAATATCAAATATCTGACTAGATTTCATGAGTTGTAACTTATTCTAGTAACTGACTTGTCTCTAAATACTCAAAGATAAATTTTCATCCTCTGTTACCTTGAGAAACAAAACTAATTATATATTTGGGTGAGGCAATCACCTTTTATGTCCTCTCTTCAGAAGCTCACCCAACTTGTTGTGAAACCTGTTTTGTAATGTATGTATTACAGAGGGTAATTTTGGAACCTTACTTTGTTAATCATCCTTTAGATCAAAGATGCCTTTCCCTGAATATCATTTTTTTCTTACTTCTTGAATCATATTAGCAGATTCTGAGTTTTTTCTCCTGGTGTTGGTTTTCTTGAAACATAATTCACCAGTTTTGTGATGTGTGTGTGTGGCTGAGTATGGTACCTTGTTAGTATTAAAGGAGGGTTTTTACCTTTTAAAGAAGTTTACCAATATGCTGTGTACCTATGGGACTGGAAAGATCTTTCTCATGCACTATTAACATTCATGGTTTAATTTTTGACTTTGCATTTGGCTAAAATGAATTTTAAAATGAAGACTCTGACTTGCCAGCGATGGTTTTTGTTTGTTGGGTTTTGTTTTTTTTTTTTTTTTTTACAGTTGATTTATTTTGAGGGAGAGAGGGTGCGTGCTCGCACAAGCAGGGAAGAGGTAGAGAGAGAATCCCGAACAGGCTTTGCGCTGTCACCACAGAGCCCAGCTCAGGGCTCTGTCTCACAAACCATGAGATCGTGCCCTGAGCTGAGATCAAGAGTTGGACCCTTAACTGACTGAGCCACCGAGGTGCCCCTTATTTGTTGTTTTATTGGTATTGAGGAAAGAATACCTATTTTTTTTTTAATGTTTATTTATTTTTGAAAGAGAGAGAGAGAGACAAAGTGTGAGCGAGGGAAGGGCAGAGAGAGGGAGACACAGAATCTGAAGCAGGCTCCAGGCTCTGAGCTGTCAGCACAGAGCCCGACACAGGCCACGAACCATGAGATCATGACCTCAGCTGAAGTCTGGCATTTAGCCAACTTAGCCACCCAGGTACCCAAGAATAACTATTAAGAGTCAAGAAACCCAGGTTCTAGTTTTATCTGCCATTTTATTTTATTTTATTTTATTTTATTTTATTTTATTTTATTTTATTTTATTTTATTTATTTTTTAACATTTATTTATTTTTGAGAGAGCCAGAAAGAGCATGAGTTGGGGGAGGGGCAGAGAGAGAGGAAGACCTAGAATCCAAAGCAGGCTCCAGGCTCTGAGCTGTCAGCATAGAGCCCCACTCGGGGCTCAAACTCCCAAACCGTGACATCATGACAGGAGCTGAAGTAGGACGTTTAACCAACTGAGCCACCCAGGCGCCCCTTAGCTGCCATTTTAACTGTGTGATTAAGGCACAGGGATCTTTTGCCCTTCCTCATGTTCATCTTTAAAATGGGTAGATAGAGTTGGGAACTGTGGTAATCATTACAGAGTTCCCTTGATGAGTCTATTATTCTTGAAGGGCCACTCAAGAAGAATCTATGACTCTACTGCTCCAGTTGGATTTCTCTTCAAACTCATTTCATATTGTTTACCTTGTCACTTTTAATGGTTTTACTTTTATAGATTTTTAATTATTTACACACAAGTAAAAACAAACTTTACACTAATAAAAAGTGTTTATGATACGAGGATATGCATTAAAAATGTATTGGATTTCATTCATTCAGCAAATATTTTTAGCACTATTCCAGAGCATTAATACAAAGATGAAAAAAAGCACCTTAAAGTTTCTAGCTTCACAAATGCTTACAGCCTAGTATATGCTTAATTATAAAATAACGTGATATATACTGGAATGGAGGGTAATATAAGATATAATAGACATAGCTGGGAAGCTGGATTTGGAAAGCTAAGGGTGAACAAATTTTGTTTTAAAACTCCTGCTGACATGATGAAGGGCAGCTGTTTATCATACATTTGCAACAACAAGTTTGCATAGTGTTTATATGGTCTTGTTCTTTATTAAAACCATAAGGGTTTTATACCTTGCCCTTGCACACTTAGCATCTTAGAGAAATTATATAGGTCATTTTGCTAATTTTAATAGCCAGTCATTTTGCCATTTTGAAGATGATCATCTTGGACTTTAAAACATACATTTTCTAAATTATTTGCACAGTAAATTCCCCATATATCTGAAAAATCCAAGTCCATTCAGCTGAACACGTATTTCTAGAGCTTCTGCTTTGTGCCAATCACTGTGCTAGATGTTTGAGATGGAGATAAATAAGATCTGATCCCTGCCTTCAAAGAACTTACTGTCTAATGGGGGAAACAGGCACACATACCTTTAAATTAAACATAGCAGTGTATTGATATTTGTACAAATGTATGAATGTATATACATATGCACTTCATATATCACACCTTCTTCCTGAGAGTTCTGATATTTATATGTACTTCTTGAAATTCCTGGAGTAGATAGGTATCAGATAAATAGAACCCAGCCTTCTCTGACATTCCTCATGAAACAAGGGTTTATGAGAGCTTTATATTCCATTGCCCACCACACTAGTGAGTTTTTGATCATTGCAGTTGCAAAATTACCTTTGTCTTTTGCAACTTTAGTGTCCCGATTCAGTCATACTGAAGATGTCTGGCAGACTACCTTCTTGTACAAATGTATAATGGAATCTATTGATTCAAAGCAATGCTTCGGTGTCCATAATAGCTTTCTGGATATGTATGTGCCTCTGCCCGTTTGCTTAGAGACTGAAAGATCAAGTGCTCTGTGTTGGTAGGAGGACCTTCAGTGGCTGAGGAGGGAAGAAGCAGAAAGTCAGTTTGGCTAACATGACTTTTTCTTTATTTTCTTGATGATAAAAAGTTAAAAGGTGCCTTTGTTAAATGAAACAGCCTTATAATATATTTGAAACTTTCATTCCCCAAGACCAGTGCTTCTTAACTTTGATTCTGTGGAGGAAACTTAGGGAGCCTAGAACACACCCATCACCTGAAACTGCCTGCCATACTGTATGTGTTTGTGCACACAAGCATCTGTCTTACGGAAGGCATCTGTGTCTTTAATCAAGAGTGTCTGATTACTTGAATTCTACTTACTTAAAAAGTTTAATCACGGAGTGAAGCAAGTTAAATGACCTCCACTGTGTCTTCTAGGGTTGGGGAGCAGAATATCACCGCCAGGATGTTACTAGCACCCCCTGCTGGATTGAGATCCACCTGCATGGCCCCCTCCAGTGGCTGGATAAAGTTCTTACTCAGATGGGTTCACCTCACAATCCTATTTCATCTGTGTCTTAAACAGCCTCAGGCTTCTGCCTCTTGAAAACTATTGAGCCTTGCATGTACTTGAAGGATGGATGAGTCAGACACGATCAAGAACTGACAAAGGAGCCTTGATAATACTTGACCTCTGTGACCAACTGTTGGATTCAGAAATTTAAAAAATAAAAAAAACAAAAACCTTGGTAACATACTGTCGATATCAAGAACCTGTTTAGTTTACATTGTAACATTCTATTGTAAAATCAACTAAAATGCATACTTTTAGCAGGACTTCGTGTATAGTTAAAGGAGAGATGGCCAAGCCAGGGACAAATTATCTATTTGGTCCTAAGAGAAATGGTCCTAAGAGATTCTTTTGTGTTTGGCACTTTAAGGTCATCGTTTGGCAGAAGTTTAGCATTAATAGTCTTTCTGAAGTGTGTTTTTATCAGGTTTAGAACCCATGTTGAGTCTTATTTTCATGGGTTTTCATAATGTTTTAAAACTATTTGTTTAGTAATGGGTTTTGTTTGTTTTTTTAAGTAAAGTTTAATCTGATGATATACATAGTAATCTTTCTAAAATTGTACGCTGACCATACTGCTGTCAGAATAATATTAGGTATATGCTCTTTGCTAAATATATATGTACAGAATATTTGGAAGTTAAGAATGGATTAGACTAGTGGACTTAGTATTTGAGGGGGTGGGGGAGAGGGAAATGACAACTGCAAATGTAGAATATACTGTAAAAAGTCAGTTTGTGACTTTCAGGAAACAAACTGATGCCTGAATTTTGCTGTGTTTCAATTTTTTAGACATTTTATCCTTTTCTTTTTTTTTTTTTTTTTTTGGGGGGGGGGCGCCTTCTATCCCATCCTCTCCAAAAAGCAGTTGTGCAGCTGGTTAATTCATGTAACTGTGAGAGCAAATGAGTAATTCCTGCTACTCTGAAATCGACTGCCTATATGTCTCAATACCAACCGTATGGAGTGCTTCAATTTAATAAGCAGTTTTTTATGGAGTTTACAGAAACTGGCTTTAATTTTCAAGTGAATTGTTCACCAACTGTTAAATATTTGGAGGATTTAAAGAACATCCCTGTTTAAATCTATTTCAAACTTTTAAGGATTTTTTTTGTACTGTGTTTGGTTTTATTTTTCTTCTGCTAATCTTTTATATTCACTTATGCTCTCGTACATTGAGTACTTTTATTCCAAAACTAGTGGGTTTTCTCTACTGGAAATTTTAAATAAACCTGTCATTATTGCTTACTTTGATTAAAAATTTGTCGTTTCCTTATTTCACTTGCTAGATTTTAGGATCAATCAGATTTACTTCTGAATCTTCGGAGCGATTTCTCTCAAATAATTCTTTGCCAAACGTAACAAACTAAGTTACTAATACAGAGACAGGGAAACTGAATCATGAAGAGGGCAGCATCCCTATAAATCAGAAAAGGACGTGTGGAACTTTGGAAATTAAGAAAAAAGGAGCAGAATTTGGAATTTTAGACCTAACCGTATAAACTTGTTTATGTGAGGAATTGCAGCACCAACAGTTCTAGATGGACAACACTCTACAGCATCTCAGCTTCACACAAAAATGCAAGTGTAACGTTGGCCCGGAAGGAGAGCTCAAAACTGCAGCCAGACGGTGTTCGCTTGCCCATCCACCTCCTACGGGAATCCTCTGTCCTCTCTCCCATCCCCCACCCCAACCCCAGACAGTTTGCCCATGAAGGACACAGACTTGAGAAGACTTAGATTCTTCCCTTGGCCACATCGATGCCACCCCTTCTTCTTTTGATACGTCCTTCCCACAGGTGTTTACCATAGCCCCATTTCTGCCCCAAACGGTGACCAAATAGAAACTTCTGCTGCATCTTGCTGTCTCCAAAAACATTGTGCCAGTAGAGAAAGCCCTGGATAGAATACCTATATTAGTGCACACGTTTATGGGCATCTGCTGGGTCACTTAACTTCAGTGAACCTCTGGTCCCTCACTTGTAAAAAGGAGACACTGTTTCCTTATCACAAAGTTGAGGTGAAGCTCTTTTGGAAGAAAAAGGTGTGAAAATGCCCTGGAAACATTACTGCATGTGAGTACGGGAGTCACTGTTAAACCCTCCCCTGTGTGCTATTTTCCCATTTCCCTAAGTCATTCCTCTCACGGGTGATCAGGAGTGATGATGGGGATTAGTGCGATACAATGAAGTTAGAGAAGATGAATAAATTAAAACTATTGAGCTTCAACAACGAAGTGTCGCTGAAAATTGTCCAACAATAAAGAGCCAGGGTCAGGATTTCTCACCCTCTTCCTAGCAGTTAGCTAC
The DNA here is from genome assembly GCF_028749965.1 of Puma concolor. Taxonomy (NCBI): domain Eukaryota; kingdom Metazoa; phylum Chordata; class Mammalia; order Carnivora; family Felidae; genus Puma; species Puma concolor. Next base: position 82,276,800 of record NC_141670.1, on the reverse strand, counting down.
TTTTTGCTTTCCCCCAGTTCCCATGGCTGCTTGCTGGTACAGTTATGCAAATTGTTAACTGGGTGTAGCACTCTAGTAGGCAGCTTGGAGATAGACTGGGTCAAACTCCAAAATAATCCAGAAGATTGAAACCTACTGGAAGGGGGGACCCTAGAAATTTGCGGCATGGTAAATGAGTCCTTCCTGCTCAAGTGCAATTATTTGTGTTTTTGGTAAAATCTTGATAGAGGTTATTGTCGTCATAGGAGACTATTGAGTCTCCTGGAAGTTTCGGATTAAGGGGGAAAAAAAAGAGCAACTGTTTGGATTACTTTAAATTCAACAAATTCAAACAAAAAGCAATGCGAGCTGTTTCATAGTAGACCTATTTCCTGCCACCAAGAAACCACGAACGGGGATGATTAGAAGTGGAGGGCCTAGAGCTCCTCACTCCCTCGTTTCCGACATCCAGTGAGTTCCTTAAGTTTCCTGCACCTGTTTAATCACCCATAAAATAGAAGCAACAAAGCCTATCTCATGGAGTTACCATGGAAATTAAGTCAATACACGCGAAGCACTTAGAACTTCTCAATAGATATTAATACGACCGATTCACACTGTCTGGGAAAGCAATCAGAAAAGAGTTCAAATCAACAAACATTTGATGAAGACTACATACCTTTAAAATATGTAAGAAGCACGGTGGGGAATCCTGACTGACCTCAGGGAGTATGTAGTCTAGTGATAAGAGAAACCCAACGGAGGAAAGCTAGCAGTTTGTGAAGGCTTCCCACGCCAAGCACTGTGAAGCAGTTTCCACACAAGAACATAAGAGAGAATACTTTATCCTCAACTCCTGTCATTTTTCTTATAAATGAGGAAACTAGCCCAGAAGCTAAATAACTTGCCCAAAGTCACCTAGCTAGTTAGTCTGGGAATCAGAATTTCAATTCGGGTAGGACTTAAAAATTTAGAGTTAATTCCATTATATATGTTTCTGTTGTTAGTTTGCAGACATAAACAGTATAAAATAGGGCAGAAGGAAAAGCACAAAGGAAAGAAGATACAGTTCAGACTTCAGTGAGTAAAGAGATCCATAAAGGTTTTACAGAGGAAGTGGTATTTAAGGTTGAGCTTTGAAGGTTGGAAGCATTTTCATAATTGGAGAAACTTCTGGGCAAGAGAACAGTCTGAGTAGAAGTATACGTGACAGATAACCTGTTGCTTGGTCCACCCCGGCATCTGCCCACCAGTTTCTGAAGACATTCCTCCAACCTACAGGATTACTGTGGGATTTATCAAACAGTCCCTCTGGCCACTATTAGGTGGTCTCCGTAGGGACCTGTTCTGTAGGAATGCTGAGACTAGAAGAGTTTTTCTGTGTCTGGCTGAAGCTAAGGTAAACCTTGGGATTGTCCCTACCATCTCTTTGGCTCTATGGGCTGGGGATGAGAACATAAGAGAGAGTTTTAAGGGCATCCAGACTGTAGGGTGTAGGACTTACCAAGCGCTGCCACATTCCTGTTAATGGTTATCCTGCGACACCAGAATCTTTATGGCTAATCCGCTCTTTTGCTTCATGTAGTTTGAGTTTTTGTCAGCCTGCAAGAATACGTGGTTTAAGCAATACGGTATGAACATACTTGAATTTTTATTTATTTTTTTATTTTTAAAATTTTATTTTTATATTTTTTAATGTTTATTTTTGACAGAGAGAGAGAGAGAGAGAGACCAAGCGTGAGCGGGGGAGGGACAGAGGGAGGGAGACACAGAATCCCAAGTAGGCTCCAGGCTCTGAGCTCTCAGCACAGAGCCGGATGCGGGGCTCGAGCCCACAGACCACGAGATCATGACCTGGGCTGAAGTCGGACGCTCAACCAACTGGGCCACCCAGGCACCCTGAACATACTTGACTTTTTAAAAAATGCTTGCTTATTTGAGAAAGAGAGTGCAAGTAAGCAGGAGTGGGGGAGGGGCAGAGAGGGAGAGAGAGAGAGAGAGAGAGAGAGAGAGAGAGAGAGACAATCCCAAGCAGGCTCCGCAGGACCATGAGATCATGACCTGAGCTGAAATCAAGAGTCAGACACTTAACCAACTGAGCTACCCAAGGAGCCCCATACCTGACTTTTTTAAAGATACACCATTTCTATAGGTAATTTTCTTTTAACCAAACAATACTGGTTCGCTAAAGATTTTTAAAGTCTAAGAAAAACAAAAGGAAGAAACTGAAAATCACCTATACTAACCGTTGGTGATTAAACTACTTTATCCTTGAACCAGGTGGTTATGACAACCCGGCATAGAGATATTCGGCATGCTATAGGAAATTCAGGTCTAAAGGTTAGTCACTAGCATCAAGGTGATTGGCTCCATTTGTTAAGCAGTTATCGGCACCAACGCTGTGCCAACCATTGTGCTGAGTGATAAAAGCGAATAAATCCCCCGCCCTACCTGCGCAGCTTGCACTCTAATGAGAAAGGAAGATAAGTGACACAATAACATTGTGCTGTGACAGCAGAGGGCACAGAAGGGAACATAAACTGGACCAGAAGACTCAGGGAAGACTTCTCAGAGGGGACGGTGCTAAATGCCCGGCACATTACCATACCAGATTTAGATCTCATAACTCAGGCTTCACCCAACGCAGAAGACGAGCTGTTTGGTCTCAGTGTGCATTGATTTCTTTGCTACATACACATTTCTTATTTTTCTGGGAAAATTAGGATTGTAGGCAGTTTACTGGAAACTCTTTTTTTTAATTGAGTCTGTTGACTGTAATTTTAAAATCCGCACAATTCCTAAGTGGTTTTTAAGGCAGTGGTCCCCAAGGATGGTGCTGGAGGGAATTCTCAGGCCTACAGTTTCCAAGCACTGGAACTGAAAATCTCTTCACGGAAGATCTGGAAGCTCAATGCTAACAACTGAAAAGCCATAATACATTCTCACCGAGATGCAATTCGCAGTTTAAAAGGCAGGGTCCTGTTATATTTAAAAGCTCAGGAATGGCTTTAAGGAAGACTTTGTGAAAAGCTGACAATGTGTAAATTACCCCCTCCCCTGCCTTGATCTCAAAGACAAGTAAATCAAAGTAAGATAGCCTTGGAGTAAGTTTTTAAAAGGTTAAAAAAAAATAAATTGAAATCAAGCTGCCGTTATTCCTTAAGACTAGATATTTTGTGAGAACATGAGAGAAAATTTTGTTTTTTCCTCTAGTCTTGGGTCAGATGGAGATGAAAGAATAAATTCACCTCCACCATATTTCCATTGCATGGATTTCCATTGCATGGATTTCCATTGCATGGATGTATAGTTATGTTGCAGATGTGATAAAGAGTCTGGGCACATGAATTATTATAGACATTTTTTTTTAATGCTGACTCCATCACCTTCCAGCTGTGTCATCTCAGCCAAGCGAATTAATGTATGAGCTTCAGTCTCATCATCTGTAAATGGAAGAATAATAGTCACACTCTCACAGGTTGTGTGATGCTGTGATGTGCACTAAATACTTGGCACAGAAGCAGGCACACAGTAAGCACTTAATAGTGGCTTGGGTACAATGGTGACGATGACCTAGAGGGCTTCATCAATACAGGCCTAATAAACTCTTTTTTTTTTTTTTTTTTTTTTTAATGTTTAATGTTGGGGCACCTGGGTAGCTCAGTCAGTTGAGGGTCTGACTTCGGCTCAGGTCATGATCTCGCAGTTAGTGGGTTTGAGCCCTGCCTTGGGCTCTGTGCTGACAGCTTGGAGCCTGGAGCCTGCTTCGAATTCTGATTCTCCCTCTCTTTCTGCCCCTCCCTTGCTCATACTCTGTCTCTCTCTCTCTCTCTCTCTCAAAAATAAATGTTTAAAAAAATTAAAAATAAATATAGAGAGACATAGCATAAGTGGGGAGGGTCAGAGAGAGAGGGAGACACAGAATCCGAAGCAAGCTCCAGGCTCCGAGCTGTCAGCACAGAGCCCAACACGGGGCTCAAACTCACAAACCGTGAGATCATGACCTGAGCCAAAGTCAGATGCTTAACCAACTGAGCCACCCATGTGCCCCAGGCCTGATGAATGAACTCTTATCTCTGGGATATCGTAGATGATTTGAAACCCAGTAAGAATTTTTTAAATCCCCACAACAATAATAAACATTAAAGAAAAAAAAAGCAGTGGCCAGTGTGTATAGCACAGCTAATGTTAATAAAACATAAATCTTGTCCATTTTCTCCTGCTGCTTCCAACAAGAATCCCACCTATAGATTCTTGACAGAAGATTCTTGATGTAACACTATTGCCAGTTTTATTCTATTTACTAAATAACTGCTTTCAGAGTACTTACAAATATTGATTTACATTACTCCTTAATCCACCCTTAATTTATAGACTAGCCACTTATTAGGATACGTCTTACCCTTGTGTCTTCCAATATTAAAATAATGTCTTTATTCTTGGTTCCATCCTAGGTTATTCTACCTTGAATATTTGCCAAACCCGGTCTCAAAATCGTAACTCCCGCCACCCGCCTTAGAGTGTCACTAATCCCAAAGGATTCGGGCTTCTCTAGAGTTCTGACCCAGAGTCTCCTCCCTCTGCTGAGAGGCCACCCCACTGGAAATTTACATGCAGCGTATGCCTTCCCCACAACCTTAGCCATTCTTTTTCTGTGTCGTTCCAACATTCCAAATTCTTGTTTATCCCTGTGTAGGCAAGGATTTATTTTGGTAGTGTAATTCTGTCTCCTCTGGTCAGGACATGGAAGCCTCCTATTCTACTTCTGGAAGCGTATGATTCCTAACTGGGTGAACTGGCAGTCACTGTGCCCTGGGTGTCTGCCTAAATACACAGCAGATTCTACCAGTTACCAGTCATCGTATATTAATAACCCACTCGTGTCTAGTAAAATCCATTAACTCATGTTCCTACCAATTTTCCAGCTCCATCCCCTCACTTGACTAAGTATATTTAGAAATTTAAATTTGCATAGGTCCTTTTGAGAGGAAGGAGACAAGATAAACCCATTTAACCTTTATAGGATATGTAATTCTACTTAAGCATAAAGCATTAACTGTAACACCACTAAGAAATGTCTCTAAAACTAATCCTCATGTGACAGTAAAGAGCCTTTTTTTTTTTATGTTTATTTTTGAGAGAGAGAGAGAGAGAGAGAATGAGTGGGAGAGGGGCAGGGAGAGAGGGAGACAGAATCCAAAGCAGGTTTCAGGCTCTGAGCTGTCAGCACAGAGCCTGACACGGGGCTCAAACTCATGAGCCATGAGATCATGACCTGAGCCAAAGTCAGATGCTTAACCAACTGAAACACCCAGGTGCCCCTATGTGACAGTAAAATGCTTTAAAATTTCAATGATTGAGACACCAATCCAAATGGGTTGTGACACTGATCAACCTTTATTTTTTTTTTTTAAGTTCATTTATTTATTTTGAGAGAGAAAGTTCAAGCAGGGGTGCAGCAGCGGAGTGGGGGGGTTGGGGCAGGAAGAGAGAGAATCTCAAGCACAGAGCCCAAATGGGGCTTGAACTCATGAACTTTGAGATCATGCCCCGAGCAGAAGTCAAGAGTTAGATGCTTAACTGACTGAGCCACCCAGGCGTCCTGATCTATCTTTAAAATGGATGGAGGGTTCCCATATATATTCCAGACTGGAGCTTCTGTCTTTTGGGAGACTGGAGCAAGAGGAAGTAAGGGAGAGAGAAAGGGTCCAAGTCAGAGACCTATATCCAGACTCTGGCCCTTGGTGATCTCTGGTGATCCTTGTGAAGTTCTCCAGTCCTTTGACCCTGGGTTTCTCTCTGTAAAATGGGAGTCACACCCTTCAGTGAATGTGTGAAGAAGAGGGACAAGTCTGCTTGTCATATCGGTATCTGAGTTGGTGCCCAATAAATAGGAGTTGCCATACTTATGTTTGGTTAGGCTGCCAGGGTGATTTATTTTTTAATCTATATGTGTCTATTTGAAAGTTCACCTTCACTGCCTTCAAATTAAAAAACGATAAAGTTGCATGTTGTGAAAGTTATATCTTAATAAAGCTATAAAAAAGGAAGATTTTTAAAATTAAAAAAAAAAGGAATCCATCAAATTCCCTTAGAGAATATATAAGTGATTTTTAAGCTGAAAAACCTCAGTGCCTATTCTGTAGGGGGCCAATAAATATTGATTAATAGACTTCATCTGTAGTTTTTCATGAGAAGGCAAGCCCAAGTTCTCCCTTATGTAGACTGCCCTTAATCCAAACATTAATTACTACTTTTGTATCACAAGACTGTTATGATAATCATACTCTATGCATTGGGAAATAATTTGAAATTCATGAAGAAGTACATCTCCATGCTTTGATAAATGAGTATAATTAGTTCCAAAATTTTTGTTCATAAGCCAAAACTGGTGTCATTAATCATTAAATATTCCCATTAAAATTAATGTAAAAACTTCAGTGTTGCTCTTAATGGAATAATTAATAGAGTAGAGGCCTCATTTAATGGTGTTGGAGGGCCCCAAGGCTCTGTCCTAGCTGTCCTTCTCCTCTTTATACACCTCCCTCCCAAGGTGACTTCTTCCACTCTCCAATCCCATGGCTTTGATTACCTTCTGTATACCATGGATTCACAGATGTGTCTCCAGCCGGGGCATCCCTTGGGAACTCAGACATCCAAGTGCCTGCTTGACATCTCCACATGGGTGTCATCTCAAACTTAACATGGCCAAAACTGAACTTGATCCCATGTCACACCCCCACATGCTCTTCCCCTTCTTGGTAAAGACCACCATCATTCATGCAGTTGCTAAAGCCACAAATCTTTTCTCATCCCACATCCATCCCATCCGTAGATCCCATTGCCTCTACCTTCAAAACACATCTTTCTCCACTTCTTTCCATCCCTGCTCCTTCCTAGCCTGAGGCACCATCATCTCTTGCCTGGACCACAACCATCACTTTCTGGTTGGTCTCCTGGGTCACTAACCTTGCTCTTGCTACAATTGACTCTCCACATGGCACCAGGGAAAACCTTTAAAAATGCAAATCGGGGGCGCCTGGGTGGCTCAGTCGCTTAAGCATCAGACTTCGGCTCAGGTCATGATCTCACGGTCAGTGAGTTCGAGCCCCGTGTCGGGCTCTGTGCTGACAGCTCAGAGCCTGGAGCCCGTTTCAGATTCTGTGTCTCCCTCTCTCTCTGCCCCTCCCCTGTTCATGCTCTGTCTCTCTCTGTCTCAAAAATAAATAAAAGTTAAAAAAAATTTAAAAAATAAAATAAAAATGCAAATCAGTTTATGTCACTTCCTAGCACAAAAGCTTTCACTGAGTTCCCCAGGTGCTTAGCATCAATTCCAAACCCTCCTGTGGCTCATGAGGCACTGCCTCAGTGGTTCTCATTCCTAGGGGGTGATTAGAGTTTTATGGGATTATGATATCATAGTGATTGGGAGGGGGTGCTGCGACTGGCATTTAGTGGGCAGGGTGAGGAATGCTAGATGTCCTGCAGCTACAGGATGAGCTAGCTTTCTTTCTTTCTTTCTTTCTTTCTTTCTTTCTTTCTTTCTTTCTTCTTTCTTTCTTTTTTAACTTATTTATGTATTTTAAGAGAGAGAGAATGAGCAGGGGAGGGAGAGAGAATCCCATGCAGGCTCTGCACTGCCAATATGGAGCCCGACACAAGGCTTAAACTCAGGAACCAGGAGATCAATGACCTGAACTGAAACCAAGAGTCCCACCCTTAACTGATTCAGCCCCCCAGGCGCCCCAGGATGAGCCTTCATTCTGCCTGTTGATCATTACCTGAGCCTGGATCCAGACTTGATATTACATATTAAGTACAAAATAGAAAAGGATGTGCTGTGTTTTGTTCCAAATTTTATCTAGAAATGTTCACCATTTCGGAAAATCCCCTCACTGCTGAAGGAGCCACTGACCATGTTTGAATCATTACTGCAACATCCGTTCACATGCATGTTGATTCTGCCTAAGTGGGCCGTTATCTGCTTACTTCTATCTTCCAGCGGAGTTGTGCCTAAACATTTACGTGTTGAAATACAAAGCACTTTATTATAAATTGCTTTTTAAAATTACTCCTTTAACAGGAATTAATGGTTGATTAATGATACCAGTTTGGACTTACGAGCAAAAATTTTGAACTAATGATACTCATCTGTTGAGAGATGAGATGAGGGAACTTCTATACGAAGCAAAAATTATTTCCCAATGATAGACTATGGTTACCATGACAATCTTACAACAAAATAATAATCAATATGGGCCATGGAGGAGAGGTCTCACTCTTCTCACGGGAAAAATTGCAGATGAGGTCCATCAATTCATTGGCCACCTACAAACTAGGGGCAGGAATTCATGGTTTAATACCATTCTTATTGTTCCTAGGGAAATTTGATAGCTTTTGTAGTCTTAATATGTTTTTAAATTTTAAAACAGTGAAGGTGAAATTAACATAGAAAAGAATTTCTTTTTTGAGCCACAGGAGGGGCACTACAATTCTTTTTTAAAGAGGCATTGGGTCTTAGGTTTGAGATTCGGTCAGTGTCCCATGCTCTCTGGTTCTGGCTTACCTCTCCTGTCTGACCTCCTCCCACCCCAATCCAAATTCTCAGACACACCAAGTTCTTACCCGTCTGAGCACCTCTGCACCAGCCACTAATTCTCCCTCCCTCCAGTGCTCCTCTCCCTGCTGTTTGCACAATGGCTCCTGCTTGGGTATTACCTCCTTGGATCCTTGCTGGCCTGAGGCACTCTCCATCACATCACCAGAGATCACCACCTGATCGGGGACCTTCTCTGTATTACACAACAGAACATTGAACATTACCTGAGAATATGGTAGGGGCCTAGAAAATGTTTGTAGAATTAAAGCATGAGTAGAGGGAGGCAAGGTAAAGCATCTTGGTGGTAACATATGAATAGCACTCATAATTCTGAACATATAAAACTGTAAATGCTTGCATTCTAAAAGAAAATGTTAAGACATTTGAACCAATATGGTGGCATTGCCGGCACCCATGCTCACCGTTTCAAAGACTGCAAATTAGTACCAACTGCAAGTACATTCACAATAGATTTGTGAGCTCTTTCTAGTTAGGTGTGGTATTTCTCAGTTAAAATATATCTGTGGTCACATATGCAGGGTATAAGAGCCCATATAAGTGATTTCTTGTTCAAACTGAGGTTAAAAACAAAATCATGATGGAGGAACATGGGGTCAAACATCTCCCAGCAAACCTTGATGACCAATTGAGCAAGGAGAAATGTTTACCAAAAACTGGCATATAAGCATGGGGCTTAGGCGAATAAAACTCTCATCAGGAAAGCATCCAAAGAGAGATGTGTGTAAAGAGCGTTAACTAACCTGCCTCAGGTTCTCCCATCTTTAACCCATCCACTACATGCGCTTGCTAAAATTCCAGGGTTATCACTCTACTCTGATGAAAATCCTCTGGTAAGTTTTATCACCATATATGGCATGTATAATAATGAGATCAGAGAAGTGCCACCTACTTGCAGAGCATAGTCTGACTGCTCCCACCTGCTAGCCTGTCCCCTCGCAGGCCCTAAGCTCTAGTCACTCTGGAAAATTTGTTGTCCTCACCCATGACAACCACTGTCCTGGGCAGTGGTGGAACCCCATCCCCCCTCCGCCATTGTGCTACCATAGCACCCTCAGCTTATTCCCATTTAAAGTGATGCATGTTCCTAGTGCAATTTTCTCTTCCTATTCTTCCACTGGACTAGCTGCTGTTTGAATGCAGGACTGTATCTCACTTATCTTAGTCTCTCCCGCACTACCCGAGGCTCGGAGCACAATAGACACTCAGTGTATGTTGGTCTGAAAAAAAAAAAAAAACAATGAATTTACCTAAAGATTTAATGATCTTTTGGTGGAATAAGCTGATAATGATCTGATATTTCAGAGACTGCTATTCTAAATATGATTTTTATCTTTTCACAGTTGAACGTGATTTGCTCTTTCCATAGGGAAGTCTCACCCTGAGTCTGAATGTGAGATCTGAGCTTCCTTTCCTTGGGATTCTTATATTCTACCTCTTCAGAATAGTGTTCAGTAGCAACACAGGGGATTCAGGAAGGCAGGTGAATATTTACAGATGTGAAATTCAATAATCTTTCATCAAGGGCATTTGTTGACTGTAAGACTACAATAGGGGTTCTAAGAGTGGAAGATGTGGCCCAGCTTGGTGAATAACTAAGGGGAGGCAGCCCAGCAGCCTCAAGAAGGAGAGAGCTTGAAGAACCAGGGGGAACATATAGCCCACATGCCCTCATACATCCATGTGCATGGGGCGGGGGGATGGAGAGGTTGGGGGTGCGATGAGCCCCTAAAACTGCATGTAAAATGTTTTGTGTATGTAGCGAGGTATATTTTCCCTGTGGGTGGATGGGCCCACCCCATTCTCAAAACCATCTGTGACCAATGAAAGGTTAAGATCTAGCCCAATATTGGGGTGTCTGGCTGGCTCAGTTGGTAGAGCATATGACTCTTGATCTTGGGGTCATGGGGGGGCATAGAGAGCTCACTTAAAAACAAAACTACAGTAAGATAAAATATAAAATAGAATAAAAATAAAATAAAATAAAATAAATGTAGCCCAATATGAACTTTCCTCCCTCAATAAAGAAAACTCTGGCCTGGGAGGTTGGGTGAGTTGTCCAAAGCTGCGTGGCACCTTAGTGTCCTAGCTGTGCCTGGAACCCAGTCTCCACTGCTTGTTTCCACTGCTTGCCCATGTAAGTTTCCATTGCTTGCCCATGTTGCCTTCCCATCAGAGAGGGCTGATGCTTCCGGCAGTTTTCTTAGAAAGGCTTCTTAAACTGATGGCAGTATCCCAGTTGTCCTAAATTGAATGCAGTATCAGTGGGTACCACTTTAAAACTAGGGCTAAGGCATATACTTACTGCACTTGATCTCTGTTTTACACCAGATTGTGTAACTACTACGACTGAGCGCTATTTGATACTTTCATTTGTCCCCCGCAACACACACCCTTTGGAGATACTTTTAAATTTTGTTCAAATTGGTACTGCAGGTCAGAATGCAAATTCTATAATAAAATTACTGAGCTCTGTTGGAGCTCCTGAAATTGCAGTTTCATAGGCTCTTAGTTTCTAAAATTGTGATGCCTTGCTTTATTTATACATGGGCCAAGTTATTTAAATATTTTACAGGGACAATGTTTTGTTACTTCGCGTTCCCTATAGGGAATGACAACTAGAAGTTCCCTTGAAAATTATGGTTTCAACTCCATTTTTGTGCTTTTAGAAGAGAAGCATTACAGGACTTTGGTTTGGAATGGTAAAAAAATTTTAAAAAAAGGTTATTTATTTTTTTCTCATGGAAAATTCTTTAGAATTACTGCCTTGGGGCACCTGTGGCTCAGTCAGTTAAGCGTCCTCACGGTTCGTGGGCTCGAGCCCCGTGTCGGGCTCTACGCTGATAGCTCGAAGCCTGGAACCTGCTTTGGATTCTGTGTCTCCCTGTCCTTAACCTTGCTTGCTTAACCTGTCTCTCTGTCCTTAACCTTGCTTGCACTCTGTCTCTCTCCTTCTCTCTCTAAAAAATAAATAAACATTAAAAGTTTTTTAAAAAAGTATTATTGCCTTGATGCAATGGCTGTGGAGAGTGACAAGAACAGTCTATTATGGTGTATCCATTTTCCCGGCTTTTAAATACTGAAGAACAGGAGGTCCTTCCCAGGTTGCACGACTGCCTGTGGTGATTATCCTTGAGGCTTGGAACTACTGCTGAAAAAGTGTCATTCAGAGTTGCTTACCGGGGGAGGGAGGGAGAAAAGGCTTCCAAATGCAGAACAGCTCAATGAAGTGCATCTAGCATGAGTCAGCTGGGGGGCGAGTGGTATGTAGGGGGTAACCTGTCCTCCCTCTGTTGTAGTTCCTAAAAAAGGCTAGACACTATGCAGGAAGAAACGCAAGAAGGGAAATGATAGGAACATTCTGTGAATGTGGAGAAGCCAAGTATTAGAATTATGTGCATAGGATGCGCATTGCAGATGCTGAACAGAACCGAAGGGTGGCCAGGAGGACACATGAAAGCCCAGGTCCCGGGGCCAAGTGGCACAAGGCAGGAGAGAAAGAAGAGTTCAGAGCAAACGGCACAAAGAGAAAGCTAATAGGAAAAGCCAGCTGTCCGTGGTCTGCTCTCGCCCCCACATCCCCCACATGCCACCTGGCATGCCCACCCCTCTCCCCCACCTGCAAAGATCCCGAGTACCCGCTTGCTGTCCCGCTCGCCCCAAGCCTCTCTTGGAGGCTTTTTCCTCTGGCTTCTAATCATTCATTCATGTATGCAAGCATTTATTCAGCAAATGTTTATTGAGAGTGGCTTCTGGTAAGAGTCAAGATTTCATCTAGCCTTGGAGCACAGCTGCCAGGAAATTGCGACGAGGAAGTAAAAAAACCTGGGACAGTTCCAACACAAGCCTTAATCACCTGCAGTGTGTGGTGACACTCTAATAGAATTGGGGTCACTGGCAGAACAGTCTCCTCCCTCCGGGTTCCTTCACATAGTGGCCAAGCCGCTGTTTGATGGGAGCTGACTACATGTGAGTGGCCAAAAGGCAGATGGCCTGAGAAGCCAGGCAAGTTGGAGAAATGCCCTGTGCTATTGATTAGGGGTCAGATGTTATTACCACATGATACTTGACTTGTCCTCCAGCATTCTTCCCCAGTCGCCAGGCCAGCTGTGTGCGCGGTGCTGAATGTTGACCCCCAAACACAAATCTCGGGAGGCCTTACTGAGGCCGTAGGCAGGAGGAGGCTGGATAGTAATCTTGAATTTTTGTTGTAAATACGACTACTACAGTGCCCTCTGTCCAACTTGCATCTTTTACGAGCTCATGCAGCCTTTCGTTTTTGTTTGAGATTTTGTTTACAAATATGATTGGTTAAATTTTTCATAAAGGTGACGTTCCTGTGATTAATTAACAAATAGTACAGAAGACTTCTTGCAAAACAACAATCCCCTCTGCTCTCCCCTTTCTCGGTTGGGCTGCCCTGAGGCACCCATTGTCATCTGCTATTGTTTTTCTTTTGGTTGCCATCTCTGCAGCTCTAAATAATAAGCTTCTACTTCTATTTCTTGATTTATCGATTCTAGACCTCTTTTATTGATTCCGCCCTGTGATAGATGACGTAGCTAGCTTCTACGGCTCCCACATCCTCTTCCTGCCTCCGCCCAGGGTAGCAATTTCATGATTCTTGTTTCCTTCATTTTGCCCTCAGCTTCTCCTCCTGGCCTTGTAACCAGAACCTCTATTTGTACAATGTCAAGGTTGATGGCGTTTACACTGTGTTCCTTAAACAGAGTCAAGTCTGCTGTGATTTGCACACAGGTTGATTCTAAATGTTCCAAACCAATAAACAGCATTAACGTTATCATAACTGCATAGAAAGTATCCATCCAGAGCCAAGTGACTCTGTGGTTCTAACATCACAACAACCTCATCCCTTGGAGGGAAATGTTTCTAGAGTCAACTTCAAATGGGTTCTCCTTTTGTGTAATCAAAATAACATTTGATTTTAGCGTACTTTTTATTTTGACCATAAATTTCTTTTTTTTTTAATGTTTATTTATTTTTGAGAGAGAGAAAGAGACAGAACATGAGTGGGGAAGGGAGAGAGATAGAGGCACAAAATCAGAAGCAGGCTCCAGACTGAGATGTCAGCACAGAGCCCGACGCGGGGCTCGAACTCACAGACCATGAGATCATGACCTGAGCCGAAGTTGGACGCTTAACAGACTGAGCCACCCAGGCGCCCCTCAAGACCTATTGTTTCTTGATTGTTTCTCTTCACTAGGATCCTATTCTTATTTTATGGATATGCTTTTATTTTAAGAACATGTATCTTTTTTCATGTAGATTATCTCAAAGTGAATCTGAAATACCTTTTATTTTCCAAAATACCTTTTTTTTTTCTGGAAAAATTTTAAATATCTTTTTTAATGTTTTCCTGCTATAGATTTTTCTGGGTTTTCATTGTTGTTGCTGTGGATTTTTAATCTTGGACTCTCTACATCATGGTGCTTGCTTTTCTCCAATGAATGTTGACCTCTTATTCTCCATTCATCCTGACGAAAAAGGCAATAAAAAGGCCAATTAGAAGCCTAACACCCTCTGAGTGTTAGCAATGGGCTTGTTGCTCAGCAGGTATCCTTCATAGCTGTATGTTAGCAGCATCCTAAATGCCAAAATTAGCAGGGTTTTATTCTGGAGTCCAAGACCATAGTGGCTACCCCAGTTCTTCCCAGAGAGTTTGCTGGGGGAACAATCTTCCAATTTCTTTGTCTTAGAGTAATGGCCAGGCTGAAGCAGTTCTGCAAGCAAAAGTTGGAGAGGGAGATGACAGAACTCTTCTAAATATTAGTCCTTCTGTTCTCTACCTCACTTCTCTTCCTTGTGCTGTGATGTCTGTCATTGCCAGTCCCTTCCCATAGCTACAGCTCTCTCACCTTTTATGTTCTAGGCAGCTGTTGCTTCCTCTCAGCCTCATGGTCACCGTCTTCATCCTCTCCCACAAATTCCAGAAATGGGTTGAGCTCTCTTATCTGCTGATGGATCCCTTGCATTTGTTTTTTTATTGCTGAGATTTTATTTTTAATTCTAGGTTACTTTATGACAATATTAATAGTATCTGAAGGGAGAGTGGAGCTCCATGTGTGTGCTTTGGTCTGACATCTTGAATAAGGTCTCCTGTGGAATTCTCACACATCAAAAAGTGGGCCAGAATGTGGTCAAAGGAAAATCCACAAAAGCATAACTTGAGGCAAATGGGCTTGATTGTGCCTTGAAGGACAGGAAATATAACCACAGACAAAATAACATGAGGTTCCTATACATATGAAATATGAAGAACAGTTTTGGGGCACCTGGGTGGCTCAGTCAGTTGAGCGTCTGGGTCTTGATTTTACTTCAGGTCATGATCTCACGGTTCATGAGACTGAGCCCTGCACTGGGCTCTGCGCTGACAGCATAGAGCCTGCTTGAAATTCTCTCTCCCTTTCTCTCTGCCTCTCTCTCAAAATAAATGGATTAACTTAAAATAAAAGAACAGTTTTAAGTGGCCCATGAATGACAAGGGAGTTAGAAGCACCCCTAGTGTTGACATGCATCATGATCATGGTTTGTTTTATGTGTTATCTTGACTGGACTAAAGGATGCCCAGAGAGCTGGTAAAACATTATTTCAGGGTGTGTCTGTGAGGATGTTTCCAGAAGAGGTTATCGTTTGAATCCATAGACTAAGTAAAGAAGATCATCCTCACCAATGTGGGTGGGCACCATCCAATGTGTTGAGGACCTAAATACAACAACAACAACAACAACAACAACAACAACAGGATGAATTTGTTTGTTTTGCCTGAGGTAGGACCTCCATTTTCTCCTGCCTGACACTGGTGCTCCTGGTTCTCAGGCCTTTGGATTTGGACCAAATCATATCCCTGGCTTTCCTGGTTCTTCATCTCACATCTCTCTTCTCGACCTCCACAATGTCACCCAATTCCTATAATAAATTATATACATATAGGTAGATATATAATTGTGTGTGTGTGTGTGTGTGTGTGTGTGTGTGTATGCATATGTACACTAACTCCCCATTTTTTTCAGTCATTAGCACCAATGATCACCATTCACTCAATAAATAGTTAATTAAACATCTGGTTTTTTTTTAACACTTATTTATTTATTTTTGAGAGACAGAGTGCAAGCAGGGGAGGGGCAGGGAGAGATGGAGACACAGAATCTGAAGCAGGCTCCAGGCTCTGAGCTGTCAGCACAGAGCCCAACGCAGGGCTCAAACCCACAGAGGGTGAGATCATGGCCTGAGCCAAAGTCGGACGCTTAACCGACTGAGCCATCCAGGTGCCCCTTAACTAAGCATCTGTTTAGTGCCAGATGCTGTGCTAGATGCTTGGGATATGACAGTGAGCAAAAATAGATGTATTTCCTACCCTCACAGAGTTAACAGTCTTGTGATCACACAAGTAAACATAAGATTATGCCTGGAGTTAGTGCTTTGAATGAGCGGGACATTAGTCTATGAGAGTGAATGGGGGCTTTGACAAGTCTGAGGGATAGGTGAAGGTTTCTGTGAGGAATTGATTTATGAGTAGCATAACTTTCAATAAATGCCAGTGTATAGTTTATAAACATGTATGTATATTATTACATGTGTAGATTTCATCAAGTACACACCAGGTGAGAAATGATACAGTAGGAGTGAAAAGTATTTGGCCTAAGTATCAGGAGACCTGGGAGTCCTGGAGTCTTTGAGGATCAGCTTTGCCAACAGATGGCTCTCTGGCCTTGGATGGCTGGACCTCACTTCCCAGGGTGGGAGTTCCTTTATCAGTAAAATAAAGGGGTTGGATGGAAAGATCTGTTAGGTCATTTTCAGATCTAAAAGTCTCTCAAAATATATACATTTCATTAAGAGTTTTGTCTCCCTTGAGTGTCTTGACTTAACAAATAATTCTGCTCAGGTCATCTACATATACTTTCCAATTCTAAGGATCATTGGTTCAAGAAATATCTTTTGAGTACTTATTATCTAATTGTGTGTGTGTGTGTGTGTGTGTGTGCGTGTGTGTGTGTAGAGAAAAGACAAGAGAAAAACTAAGCACAGGCAAGTAAGATGAGTCATTTTAAGTGAAAATAGAAATATATTTCTATGTCAGCAAATATATATTTTCTTTCTTAGAGGCATGTTGACTGAACAGAGTTTCAATCAACAATTATTTTTTGAGCATTAATTAAGGATTCTTTGGGACTTTGTTCCTGGCTTCATTTTAAATTGAAAAAGTTTCTAGAACTAATATACAATAGTATCTTATATATGTTATATAATATATAAACACTAATATACAATAGTGTTTACTGCTCTTGAAATATTATTTATGAAACTAGATGGAAGCTTGTGTCCATGTGCATGTGTGCATGTGTATGTAGTTTATTTATTGGTAATAAAAGCCCTCCTTGGCAGAAACACAAATCTATTTTCTAGGTCCATAGAAATATCCTTAGAAATGGCCTGAGTGATTTGGCAAATTGAAAGGGAATACTTGTATGTGATCAATAAACCAAGGGTGTGATCTTTAATTCTCTTATTAGTTTGTGCTTATTCTTATACTTGATTAGAAATGTTTATGGTTCAGGGGCACTTGGGTGACTCAGTCGGTTGAGTGTCCCACTAAGGCTCAGGTCATGATCTCACAACACGTGAGTTGGAGCCCTACGTTCCACACTCTGCTATCAGCACAGAACCCACTTTGGACCCTCTGTCCCCCTTCTCTCTTCCCCTCCCCTACTCGTGCTGTCTCTCTCTCTTTCTCTCAAAAATGAAAAATGAACATTAAAAAAAATTTCTTATGGTTTAGAAACAATAATTTCCCTATTGCCATATATTTTTAAAATAAAGATCTACACTTCCATCTTTGAATTTAATTTCAAAGTGTCCCTGATTGTGTTCATAATTTTGATTCTTACTTTGGAGTGAACCTCTAGCATTCAGGATCTTCAAGTCAGTGACCCACTTGGTCCTCAGATTTAAGAGAGTTTCTTATTTCACCAGAGAAGCAGTCCTTCTCATCATAGTCAGACGGGGAACTCAGGTGTGGGATAGTTAAGCTCACAGAAAACTTTGCTGTACTATGACTTCTTTGGGTGGTGTTGAGGCAGTCAGAAAGGAGACATGAGGACATCGTGGGGAGGGGCCTTACTGGAGTTGTTGAAAAAGGCTATCCCTTTCACCGACATATCCTTTCCTTCCTGAAAACAGTGGCTCCGCCAGCAGAATGCAGTCCTCAATCCCTTTTGATCTCCGAGGGCCTTTGAAATATGAACATAATTACACGTAAGGTTTTGGGTGGCACATGGAAATACTTAGGTAGCATCATCTTTGGAAAAGATGGTGATTTCTCTATAGATTTCAATTCAAAAGACAAATTCCTTTCCTAGAAGAAAGTTTGCATTTTTCCCATTCCCTAACTTAAACTTTGCTTTTCTGTTGCTAACTACCATTGGTAGTCCAGAGTATGCAATGAGATGACAGTCAATGCATAAATAAATATCCGTAAATTGCTAACAGGTGTCTCTAGAAATTATAGTCATTTTTCAGGATTCATCTAAGAACTACAGTATAGGCAAATATGTTGGTGACACACATAACCTTGATCAGCTGTGACTATATCTAAATAGTCAAAATGCAGCTGTGAAGGGATTAGGAAAAGCTGACCAAATCCTTCCTTAAAAATTGCACTAAAATGCAAAACAGGAGAGATAAAATGAAGGCGTTTATGTATTCCCTGAACTTACAAAGTCTGTGCCAATAGTTCAGATCTGCATTTTAATATTACATTTATGCAATTACAAAGATGGAATTTGTTTAGCCTTTAAAAATTATACTGTGGACAAATACTTATTGGCATGGGAAGAAGTTTGTGGTAGACTGTTAAATTTATAAATCAGGTTTTAAAAAGCGTATACTGAATAGTCTTCTTGTAGTAAATAAATGTGTATATTTATAATAAGAAGAGGGCTGAATGGATACCTAGAAATTGTTAACAGCGATTACTCCCAGATGGTGGGATCATGGGTGTTTTATTTTACTCTTTTTGCTGGTCTGTGTTTTCCAATTTTTCTTCAACAAGATCATATTGCTTTCCTAATAAGAAAAAAAAAAACAATAAATGTTATTTAAACCTACTGTATTACAAAAAGTGTTAAGGGCATTTGACAGCAACTGAGCCGCTGATAACCTGTAGCGATCATGTAAAACATGGGCAAGAAGCAAAGAAATGGCAGTAAGAATGATTCCTTTAATTCTGACAACAATTCCAATGTAGGGGTTTTCTCCCTACCACCAAGCAATTCTCCAACACCAGTTGGGTTCTACAATTCCATTCCATTCCATTCCATTCTGACACTATCTGTATGGAGGTCACATCAGATCCCACCCGCTCAGGGTTCAGTCCTATAAAGTTCCTTCCTCCCTCCCCAACCCACACACCTCAGATGCCAAATCCAGTTCCAGGTTGTCACCTGTGCTTCCTTCCGATCCACCAGCTATAGATCAAAGCTTCCCACGATCCCCTCCTTGGGTTCAGTTAATTTGTTAGAGCAGCTCACAGCACTCAGAGAAACACTTTACTTACTCTATCACTGGTTTATTATAAAAAGATATAACTCAGGAACAGCCAGATGGAAAGATGCATAGGGGAAGGTGTGGGGGAAAGGGTGGAAATTCCGTGCTCTGTGAACACACCTCTCTCTTACCACCTGCACGTGTTCAGCAACCCAGAAACTCCAAACCCCATCTTTTTGGGGGTTTTACGGGGGTTTCATTATACAGACATGAGTGATTTAAATCTTGGGCCATTGGTGATGAATTCAATCTCCAGCTCCTCTCCCATCTCCGGAGGTCAGTGTGATGGAACAGAAAGTTTCAACACTCTAATCAACTGGTTGATCCCCTTGGCAACCAGCACCCAGCCTTAGGTACTTTCCAAAAGTCACTCCAGTAACATAAACTTAGGTGAGGTTGAAAGGGGTTTGTTATGCATGTCAACACACTTTTATTGCTCTTATCACTTAGTAATTCCAAGGGTTTTAGGACCTCTGTGCCAGAAATAGGGATGCAGACCAAGTATGTTTTTCGTATTGTAATTCACAATATCACAGTTCTGCAGGACCAGCCTTTCCCAAAGTGTGCTTCCCAGAACACAGGTCCCACAAAATGCTGTGTGAAAAACAAAAAAGAGGTCAATTTTAATACCTATGGCAATATGAACAACATTTAAAAAAGGACTCTTTTGTTGATTCAAAATGCACTCTGGAAAGTTTTGCAGTGGAGAAACCTGTGGCAGCAATTGCTTACTTACCAGATAGCTATTTTCATGGAACACTTGTGAACATTCCAAGGCCCACTTTAGGAAATACCATACTTCCAGTAAAGTCCAAGAAGACCTTTGCTTTGAGTCCCAAAGGCCTCTTATTTTGATTACTGTGCCTAGAGAAGAAACTCCACAACCAAAGGCTTTCAGTTTAATATGCCTAATGAGTTAAAACTCAAAATAAATACAGAACTATCAAATAAACAGCCACTGATATGCTTCCATTGCCTGACAGTGGACCGAGTTGTACTCCATGAGAAGAAACCCAAACGTTAAATTTCTCTTTGGACTCTATCTCCTCAGATAAGAAGAGTGGATTCTCCCACAGCAAAGCACAAGGAGCTCCAACTTTCACCTCTTGGCCTTACTTCTTCAAGGCCTCCTCTTGGCCTTTTCAGTGGGTTCTCACTTCCTCCATTCTGTAGAAATGATGCTTCGAATGACCTTAACGAGACACATTTCCAGAGCTGGCACAGACCACTGCTGGGTGTTGGCACACATAGACTGACAATTTGGAGAATATTTAAATATGTTTTCATTATCATTTTAAAATAGCAAAAAAGCAGTTTTTTACTTTGGTAAAATATACATAATATTTACCATTTTGATCATTTTAAAGTGTATAATTCAATGGCATTAAGTACATTTGCATTGTTATGCAACCATCACCACCATCGATTTCTAGAACTTTTTGATCACCCCAAACAGAAACTCATGAAACACCAGCTCCCCATTGCCCTTCTTCCTTGCCCCCCGAATCCCTGGTAACTCCTATTTTACTCTCTGTCTCTATGAATTTGATTGTTCTAGGTACTTCAGATTAGTGAAACCATGAAATATTTGCATGGTTGCATCTGGCTTTATTTCGCCTCGTATAATGTTTCCAAGGTTCATCCAGAACAAGATAGTGTTCAATTAATAATAACCACCTTATATCAGTGAAGAAGATGATACTGTTCGTCATCTTTCATCAAGGTTTTTGTGACTGTCTAAAAGATGGAAGGCTTGAGGCATAGGTTAGAGCTCACATCCAGTCAGTGTCTTTTCTTACTCTATTTCTACTGAAATAGAACTAACCATAATTATTGGTTATCAAGATTGGCAGAATTGTTCAGGACCTCCATCTAATAATTCTAAATATATGGCTCAAACATATACCCAGAAAGTATGCTCTGATTTCTCTCTCAGTGATAAGTCAGGCACTAGGATAAAAAAAAAAAAAAAAAACCATACTTAATACTTGGAATGTTTTCTTTCAACTCAGAGATGATGGTAAATGGAATCTTACCCCACTTTGATTTCATTTGGCTCTAAAAAGTGTTTTTCTAGGTTTTGGAAAAGCATTTGGATTACTTTCTCTTATATATCTCATTTGGGGGGAACATGACAGGTAAGTACCATACTATCTTGGATTTCTCCAATGAATGAAAAAAATCAAGTGTTAAAATCAAACTTGTGGATTAAAATATTTATACCATAGCTTGGTCTTCTTAAGAAATCCTGATAGTGATAATATTTAAAATGATAAAATTTACATTCCGACACGATAGCCTGAGGCTATTAAAAGTGGAATATATCACTGAAATGTGCTACTTGAAAAACCTACTTTTAAAAAAAAAAAATGGCATTACTAGTGTCATGAAGAAATGCTTTTATCTCATCCCTGATTTCAAAAGCTTGTCTAAACACTTTCACCTCAATAGTTTATTTCTGCGTGGAAAAGGCAGCTTGTGCTTACTGCCAGTTTCTTCACAAAGCACGCTTCAGAGGTAAACACTCAGTGACCACAGTTTGAACACATTAACCACGTTCACCGACTGTGTTCTAAGATGCAGCAATAGGTAAAGGGACAGTTTATCCAAATAGGCAAACACTTCCTTATTGAAAACATTACTGGTGCTGTCGGTGTCTTCCCAGCCTGCATCATGGCTCACAAAACAATTGCCAAATACACGTGAAAAATCTCCTCGAGCACAAGGGTGAAGCAACACACTCACAAATAAGTCCCGGAGCACCTCCCTTTTCTACATTTCTGCACATTTCTGCCAAGTGTTGATTGATACTCTGCACATCTGTGATTCTTTCCGAATGTAAGCCAAATGTCTGCTAGCATGCACTCGTGATAGACATTGCCCTTCTGCGCTATATGCCATTAATATTGCATGATGCACAATGGCCCTCTTTGATTAGGAAATTCCCAATGGCTAATTTACGTTTCTTCCTGAGCCTGGTAATTATCATTACCCTCATAGTTGGGATCGTAAGTTTTTTGCACTTGTGTGACTTCTTTATCTGTTTGTTGTTGGTTTTGGTTTTGGGTGTGCAATTTCGAATGTTTCTTTAGTTTGGGTCCCTTCACCTTTAAATGACAGAATTTATCCATTTCATATTAGAAAGCATTATTTTGTGCTTGTTCAGGAAAAACTCAATTGGTTTATCAGAAAGGTCACGGTACTTTGAAAGCAATGCAAAAGCTTCTGTGGCTTCTTGCCATTCTTTAACAAAGTTTTGTAACAGACAATGCAATAGAGACTAGAGGCAAATTGATTGCTGGTCTGATAAAATCCAATTTTCACGTATTCATCAAGATTCAATTGTTCTCGCATATACAGTTTCACATTCGAGCTTTGCATCCGGGCTCTTGTTCACTGTTTACATTTTCAGAGTTCTGTTATATTTACACTATCATTGCATCATTACTTTTACACTTCAGTACCTGTAAGCATTTGATTTATTTCTGTGAATTGGCTATCGTAGCATGCAGTGAAAGATGTAAAAGTTACAGATGTAAATAGCATTTAAATGTATAAAATTCAATAGTTGAGGCAAAGTGCACCATGAATGGATGCTTATGCTATGCACCATAGCCGGGATGAACAACTTTCAGGCACACAGTGATTATTAGGTATGCAACTAGATTTATAGAAAATATAATATTAATCTTAACTTTCAAATTTACCAAGTGAACATTAAATTGTTCCCTTGCTCTTTCCTTCTATAGATGGCCGGGAGCCTACCCATGACCCCTGGTTTGTCTGTGAGCAGCACTTCCCCAGGAGGTACTACTTTGGGGTGTTGGGATGGCTACCTGCCAAAATAGGTCAGCATCCAACTAGCCTGATATCCCAAATCCCCAAGCCATGTGTTATTCCTCCCATGACTTCAAGATAGATCTGGCTGATTGTTATAAAATACCATTAAGCCTACAGCATACAGTTAGGCTGTAGATATAGACTATATATAAAACAGACAGTCTTTACCTTCTGGGGATTATAGAAATAAACACAAATAAATTGCAAGCTACCAACTGTGGTAAGTGCTGAAGGACAAAAACAAATGAGAGAGAATAAGAAAGTGGAGGCTGAAAGGTCTCATTTAAGTTGATGGGTCAAAGGCAAGTGCTGCGTGAGCTATTTCCTTTGAGATCCTCAAAGAGAAATCAGCCATGAGTACTTAGGACATGTTCTTTTTTCTAAGAACATCTGTGAAGTGTAGAAATAACTAAAGACAGCATTTGTTCTTTCATTCTATTACTATTATTATTAGTGCTTACCTACATTACGGGCACTGTTCTAAGCTCTGAAGGTACAGTTGTAAATGAGACAGACAAGACTTTGGTTCTTGTACAGCATTTGTTCAGTGCTGAGATGCCTCTCAAGACATGAAAAGAGAAAAAGATGGCTAAACTCTGGAGTAAGCCATTAAAAAAGCTTATGAAGGGACGCCTGGGTGGCGCAGTCGGTTAAGCGTCCTACTTCAGCCAGGTCACGATCTCGCGGTCCGTGAGTTCGAGCCCCGCGTCAGGCTCTGGGCTGATGGCTCAGAGCCTGGAGCCTGTTTCCGATTCTGTGTCTCCCTCTCTCTCTGCCCCTCCCCCGTTCATGCTCTGTCTCTCTCTGTCCCAAAAATAAATAAATGTTGAAAAAAAAAATTAAAAAAAAAAATTTTATGAAGCATCATTTTATTAATAACACAAGATAAAGAAATGTACTCTTTCCCAACAACACTCAACTGTAATCTGACTGAATGCTTAGATATATGTAAAAAAAAAAAAAGTATATATCGATAAAAACTGGTGATCAACAATATAGGGGATAAAACCTTAAAATGAAGCTGGTGTATCAGGTGTTATAGATCAATGACACTAACATTAAAATCATCTTACTCCTCTTCTGACTGAAATTTGGCCTCAAAGGGAAATTGGCCTGTAGAGAGAATTATTGACAAGTATCTGATGTATTTTCATAACCAATCAATAAATTGGCATTCTGGTCACACACATTAGTGTCCATGAGTGTGTTTAAAATGGGTCTCTACCTGAGAGATCCTAAGTCAAGTGTGAGCCTGCCAGGCTGAAGATAGAGTGCAGCAGTTGACCACAGGTACCCAGTACCCCTGTCTGGGTGACCAGCAGGCTTTCTCCATGAGACTACGGGATTTAGGGTAAGCAATAAGCAATTTGCATTAATAAATAATCATGAGATATTTTGGAGGCACTCCATCAACTATCTTTAGGGAGGAAATGATTTATTCTTTTTTTAATTTTTTTTAACGTTTATTCATTTTTGAGAGACAGAGACAGAGCACAAGTGGGAGGAGGGGCACCGAGACAGAAAGGGAGACACAGGATCCAAAGCAGGCTCCAGGCTCTGAGCTGTCAGCACAGAGCCTGATGCAGGGCTCAAACTCACTGACCATAACATTGTGACCTGAGCTGAAGTGGGATGCTTAACTTACTGAGCCACCCAGGCACCCCGGAAATAATGATTTAAAATGTGAGGTTGGCAATGGTTATTTCAAGGCTCAGAATAAACCATTTTCAAAACATTGGCTGATACTCTTAACAACTGTCAAAATAGACTAAAAAACGCAAGAGAAATTGAACCCACAACTTCAGATCCTTTCCTTTTGTAAGTATAGTTTCTTTTTCTATCAGTAGGAAGACAGGCTAACACAGCCAATGGAGTTCTTTTAATTAAATAAACAGACGTTTCTTATTTATTCTAACAAGCTGAAATAGTGTATGAGATTTCAAAAAAAAAAAAAAATCATTCAGCAGTTCAGTCTTGTCTCCCTTTTTTGTGAGATTGAAAAAGAACCAAAGAAACATTTGAATTTGGTATAAAGGGGACTAAGGATATTTATCATGAACAGTTTAATATTAGTCTTCTGAGACCAGAGCTACTCTTCTGAGTTCAGCAGAAATACACAATTTGATAAATATTGAATTATGCTTTAAGGCAATTCTCATACTTTAATATAATCTGTTTTTTAAAAATTTCTTTCTTTCTCCTTTGAAATAAAAGTCCACCACCAAATACAATTTAAAAAAAATACATTGAATTGCTTTTCATCTCAGTTTAGGGAAGAGCCTTTAGCTCACTTTTATACCATAGCAATTTTTAGCAATTTTTCTCCTGAATGAGAGGAAAAGAAGCTTGAACGTTTCCGGATAAATGTAGTAAAAAAAACCAGGATCCCTGTAAAGTGATGTGGTCATGTCAGATATATTGCATATATTGCCGTCAAGTTAAGATGATGCATTTAAAAACATTAAATTAGATTATGGTAACTATTTGGAAATTTGATTTTTCACCTTATGAAATTTTGTGTAAACTGGAGAATATTTAAACATTTGAAACCATTGATCCAATTTTTCTACATCTTGCACATAAGGATCACCTGGTTGGGAGAGAGGTGGAGGGTAGAGAGGGTTGACTGTAAAAATATCGATGCCCGGTTCCCACCCCTGAGACTAGCTCCCTAGCTGATTATAATCTGCCATCAAAGTTAAGAACCATTGTCCTAAGATAATAATTGTGGCAAGTAACCATCAAACTTGAAGTCCAAAATGCATTTCAGTTTAGGTTAGGTTGCCAGATAAAATAGAGGATGCTTAGTTATATTTGAATTTCAGATAAACAATAAATATATTTTTAGTATTGGAATATAAATATGTCCTGAATATTACATAAGACCCTGCATTTTTATTTGCTAAATCCAGTAACCCTAATTTTTCTTTGCTTAAAACTTATCTGGAACAAAGTCGTTTATCTACCAATGGAGTTCTTTAGAAACAGATTTCTCTGGGACAAACTACAATAACAACAAAACTGGGTAAACATGTTAGATGCTCTCCTGTTCTGGGCTCTTAAATCAGTTCATCTCCTCTCTATACTTTCAGTTTTCCTTCCATTGTCTCTTGCCTCTAACGACACCAATTATTTTTGGGTTCCCCAGACCCTAGTCCAACATGGGTTAGGGGTAACCCCAAACAAAACACTCAATTGTGACACCATCTACCTGGAAACACCATCCGATTCCACTGGTTAAGGGTTCTGCTCTACAAGACCGTGCCCCACTCCCCACTCCCCACTCCAGATGCCAGTGACAAGTAGGTCCCAGGCTGTTGTCTGTGCTTGTGGCCTATAAGCTACAGATTGGAGGTTCTGACAACCTCCTCCTTAGGTCCTTTTAATTTGCTAGAGTGGCTCACAGAACTAGGGGAAACAGTTTGCCTGTGTATTAAAAGGTTCGATAAAGGATATGAATCAGCAGCCAGATGAGATGCATAGAGCAGAGTATGGGTGAGGGACACGAGCTTCTATGCCTTCTCTTAGCTCCCTTATTCCTCTTCCCAAACACAACCCCCTCCAACTCCTAAAGGTAACCAGAATGGTGACTTTTAAAATAGTCACTTTTTGGAGTGCCTGGGTGGCTTAGTCAGTTGAACGTCTGATTCTTGGTTTCAGCTCAGGTCATGATTTCACAGTTTGTGGGTTCAAGCCCTGCATTGGGCTCTGTGATGACAGTGCAGAACCTGTTTGGGATTCTCTCTCTTCCCCTCTCCCCCCACCCCCGCTCACACGCATGTGCTCTATCTCTAAAAACTAAAATAAATTTTTAAAAATGAATAAAATAATCACTTTTCTATTTTTCCCCTTAGTTTCCCCACCCAAATATGTATCCATAAACATTATAATTTGTTTATGTTTGAACTTTAAATGGAATCATGTAGCATAAAGATTTTATGTCTAGATTCTTTTACTGAATTTTTTGTTGTTGTGACTCATTAGTGTTGATCCATGTAGCAGTAGTTTATTTATTTTCATTGTTCTATATATTCCATTACTTGAAAATATCACAGTTTGGGGAGCCTGGGTGGCTCAGCCGTCAGTCAAGCATCCGACTTTGGCTCAGGTCATTATCTTGCAGTTTGTGAGTTCGAGACCCAGGGTCGGGCTCTGTGCTGACAGCTCAGAGCCTGGAGCCTGCTTCAGATTCTGTGTCTCCCCCTCTCTCTGCCCCTCCCATGCTCATGCTATGTCTCTCTCTGTCTCTCAATAATAAATAAACGTTAAAAAAAAATTGAAAATACCACAATTTATTTATTCTTCTGCTAATGGACATTTGTGTCTCTCTGTTTTAGGGAATAATGCCTCTATGAACATTCTCACACATTTCTCCAGGCACATGAGGGTCAACATTCCTCTGTGGTATATACCTGGGAGTGGCATTACTGCATCATTTGCATATGTACATCTTTATTTTGACATAATTTGGAACTGTTAGAAATGTTGCAAAAATGGTACAGAGTTCCCATATGCCATTCACTAAGAGTCCCCTAATTATAACATTTTACATAATCATAGTACAATTATCAAAAAGAGGGTATTATTTATGCAATAAAATTTATGCAATAAAACTAACCACACACCTTATTTGAATTTTGCCAGTTTTCTGACTTCCAACATTTCTGTACCCTTATGTTTTAGATGTGTCTCTGGTCAGCATATAGTTTGATTTTTAAAAACCCAGTCTCACAATTTTTTAAGTTGAAGTATTTAATCCATTTATATTAAATGTAATTGCTAATAGATAAGGGCTTCTCTGTGTAAATCATTTTAACCTACCATTTTATTTTATTTTGTGCTTTGCATTTGTTTCTTCTATTTTTTTTTCTCTATGTTTCTGTCTTCTTTTGGGTCGATTTAGTTATTTTGATCACTCCAGTTTCCCCCATTTCTTTTAGTTTTTGACATAGAAATTACAATACGAATACTTATTGAAGCCTAAAGTTGATATATTTATCTACAAGGACCTACCACACTTTTAAGTCCATTTACTTCTTGTCCCCAAATAACATTTAATTATTTTCATAGATTTTAAATCTAAGTTGTTTTTCATGCCACTAGACATTATCATTTTGTTTGAAACATGCAACATTTGTTCACATTCACTCATACCATTTAGCCCTTCCTCTGCCCTTTGTTTCCTTTTGCCTATCAGACTCTTCCTTTCAAATCACTTTTCCCTTCAATCCAAATTTTATCTTTCATAATTTCTTTTTTGGGATTTTGCAGTGGTAATACACTCTCTCCATTTTATTTTTGTTTTAAAATGTCTCTATTTTACCCTCAATTTTGGAAAGACGGTTTTACTGGATATAGAATTTTAGATTAGCAGTAATTTCCTTTCAGCATATTAAAGATATTTCACTATCTACTGACTTTCATTATTTTCTGTCAATCTAACTGAGTATCTTTTGAGTATGTCTTTTTTTTTTTCTTCTGGCTTCTTTTAAAATAATCTTAAGATTTTGCTTTCTGCTATTACACTATGGTTCCAGGTGGAGGTTTATTTTGAATGTTTTGGGTACTTCTGGAAAATTGTCATCCACTTTCTGTGCCACATCTCTTTTTCTCTCCTCTTTAAATGGAACCGTTTTTAGACATGTGGTAGACTTTTTTACTCTAAGCCCCATGTTACATAAACTCCTGTTCATAACTAGCACCTCTTTGTATCTCTGCATTCAGATAATCTCCTCTTCCCTATCTTCAAGCGCACTAATTCTTTATTCAAATATTTCTTAATATGTTGCTAAATCTCCAATTGAGTTTTTATCTTAATTATTTTTTTATCTCTAGAAGTTCTGTTTAGTTTTCTTGCAAATATGCTAGCCTATATTTTATAGTTTCCTATCCTTTGAAGATATTTTAAACTTGTTTTTCATTTTTTAAAACGTAGTGAGCATAGTAATTATATGATCTGTCCCTGAAAAAGTCAAATTCAACGTACTTTTTTGTTTCTGTAGTTTGTGGTTTCTGCTGATTTTCATTCTTGAGGATTTCCCCAGGGTACTCTGTTACTTTTGACTGTAAGCTGCTTTTTGTTCTCCTTTGGAAAATTATTTTTGAGGATTCCCACTGGCCTAAAGTAAAGATATCTTTGCCTCTGTCTGATACATAGGTACACTATCAGTTCAGAAACAGCTTAAATTCATGGCTTAAGGGGTTCGGAACCATCTCAGTGACGTGAATATGGTATGCAAGCTCCTGAAGCATCCATCTATTTAAAACTTTCTCAGGGATGGTTTTTATTTCCCTTCCCTGCTCTGCTCAGAGCTAAGGAAGCCTTCCTGCAGAAATGGGGGTAGGTTAACCTTTGGCTCATCCTTAGACTGAGGGAATATGGTTTGAGTATCTTAGCTTTATTCTGGAAGAGTTTCCTTTTAGATCTTCACCTTGGGTAAACCCTGGGCTTTGATTTCTGTTGTCCACCCTCCGCAAGTCCACTTAAAGTGAAAGTTTGCCTAGTTTCGCAAACGCTCTAGTGCAAAAGCAACTGAAGTGCTCTGCTAACATCTCTAGGATTCCTTCTCTATTTAGATTTTGGCCTGGAAATTCCTTACTGTCTCATCAGATCCTTGTTGCTTTTAAAAACTTGCTTTTTGTGCTATTTTAAGTTGTTCTTCCCTCCAGCTGAGAGGGTTGGCCTGAATAATGTAATCTGTCATGATGGAAAAGGTAGGTTTTATTTTACAATTTAAAAAATTATTTTCAACCTGTGTTTCTGTCCCCTTCCTCATATTTAATGTGTGTGCATGTGTGTGTGTGTGTGTGTGTGTGTGTTTTAATTCGAAATTGCCAGGACATTTTTGTAGTACTTTTCTTCCAATGACACAACTCTTGGTCCATGTATACCTCTATTAGTTTTTATTTCATAGTTCTTTGATTTCTGTTTTTATCTTTATTTGCTTTCTTATCATTAAAAAAAAATTCCAACTTATTGAGTTGAATATTTCATTTATTTTTAGGTTTTCTTTTTCAAATAATGAAAAGATTTAAATTATAAATTTGTTTTTGAGTTCAATTTTGGATGTATCCCATTCTATTATTTCACATGCTCTTTTTCTGAAGGCCTATAGTTTTTGTTTCCTTTTTCCCTTTTATTTGATCATTTATTATTGATTTTGATTGTATTTTATTATTTTTAGAGAATGTGGTCTGTTTAATTTCAGATTTTCAAAAAATTTACCGAGATTTAAAAAATTAATAAGATTTAATGGCCTAATATATTTATCAATCATATATATATTTTTAAATTTATTTAATGTTTATTAATTTTTGAGAGAGAGACAGAGACAGAGCGCAAAAAGGGAAGAGGCAGAGAAAGAGGGAGACACAGAATCTGAAGCAGGCTCCAGGCTTTGAGCTGTCAGCACAGAGCCTTATGTGGGGCTCAAACTCACGAACTGTAAGATCATGACCTGAGCTAAAGTCGGACCCTCAACTGACCGAGCCACCCAGGCAACCCTCAATTTTATATATTTTGCAGATGCTAGTCAAAAAAAAAAAAAAAAAAGAATATGTAGGGTCTAACATTCAAGATATACATAAACATAGATATCAATCTTTAAAATTATAGTGATACCAGAGACATTTTCTTCCTACTTGAGTTATTCGGCCATTCATTCAAATGACATAGATATAAAATAGGAATCTTTCTTAGGGGTAACATGTTTAAACCTACTCTCTTTTAAATTTGAAGGCATTTTCCTTTACATTACTTTAGAATGCTTAATATTTTGACTAATGTACTTGAAAGAGTAAAGCGTGTGGTTATTGTATGTAAACCGATTACTTTCTCACACTCTCTAATGTAATTTCCTGTACCACTTTCAACACTGAATACATCAACTCTGTGGTCTTTCTGTGTCTTTTTGTGGTCTTTCTGTGTCTTTTTGTCTCTCCAGTAAGCAACATCACAACTGTGCTTCTTCTTAATGCTTTGGACTGTTACTGTGTCATTTTTTCCCCTAATTAACCATATATATAGGGACAAATGGGCAAGAATATAATTTGTATGTAGTATTTTGACTTTAGAAAGTCTCTCTTTCTCTTTTTATTTTTTTAATCATTATAAGATTTTTTTTTTTTTTTGCAAAATGGCTCCTCACAGAAATTTTAAAAACAGCATCTGCAATATAAAGCAGAAAAAGAAGGTGCATATAATTCCATCACTCCAAGGCAACCACTGTTAGTCCTGCTTGTTTCCTTCTATTTTTTCCAGAACTGTTTTTACATGATTCAGATAAATTTTGTATTGACTTTTCCATTATATCATGTATATTTTTCATTATTAAAATCTATCCATCAGAATTGTTTAAATGCCTTGATAACATTCCATTATTTACTTAATATTCCTTTAATGTTATAATTTTCAATATCTTTGTATTAACAATGTTTAGATGGATTTCTTTTCTTTTTTTCTTTGTTTTTCTTAACTAATACTGTTGGACCTCTATCTTTCAGATGCATTCGAAGCACCTGAAGAGCCCCATGCCCAGAGTTTCTGATTCAGTAAGTCTGGGGTGGGGCCAAAGAACTTGCTTTTGTAACAACTTTAGGTGATGCTGATTGTCCAGTGACATTTTGAGTCACTGGAATAGCTGTAATTAACAGAATGTATACAGATTGATTTCAATAAATTTCTAAAAACAGTGCTTCTTCCTTCCACAGTAAGTTATATCTTTGATATTGCAGAGGAAAAAATAGTAACACTTAACTTGATTAGAAAAAGAAATACTGATGTGTATTAAAAGGCCTCTAAAATCTTTACTCACAGGCTTTTGCTAACGTATTTGTGCTTGCTGTGGAATCTTACTGGAACACTTATCCATTTGACCCTGGAGCTACATCACTATACAGCTGGTCTCTTTTTTTCTTTTCTTTCTTTTTTTTTTTTTTTTTTTTTTTTTTTTTTTTTTTTTTTTTTTAGTCACCTGCTCTCATTTAATTCATTTCCTTTGGTGTTTTCCTTCCTGTGGGAAGTCTCTGACATCTGTCCCACATACTTCTTTATGAATACAAAGGCTCATCTTTTATCTTATTTTTAACTTTTATGAGTCAGTTACTCTTACCCTTTTTATAGTTACGACCTTTTCATTCCTTATGTTTTAAAAAGACATTCTACACTGTAATTCTTGTGGTTGCTTTTTTCAAAAACAATCTTATTTTTTAACACCTTTAATTATCTTCTGTTGACTTTTATATTTAGGTCTGAGCCTAATGTCAAATACTAGCAGCACAAGGGCTTCTTACTTCATTGGCACCATCATGTGGCGAAACTGTGTATCACAGTGGAAAACCTGCCACATTATATAGAGATAACACTGGAACTGGAGAGCCCATAATAAGGTGGGGGATCTGAAACAATCCTATTACTTTAGTTAATGCACAGCAAAATGAGAGCTAATAAACACCAATGATTAATTATGAGGACACTGCAGTCGAAGAACTCAAACCCTGGCTTTCCCA
The DNA here is from genome assembly GCF_028749965.1 of Puma concolor. NCBI lineage: Eukaryota > Metazoa > Chordata > Mammalia > Carnivora > Felidae > Puma > Puma concolor. Next base: position 82,244,291 of record NC_141670.1, on the reverse strand, counting down.
TTTATTATGATATGGCAATGGTTAATCTCCTTGAGTCTCCATTTCCTCATAAATATCGGGCTACGAGTAGCATCTATCTCACAGGAATGTCATGAGGAACAATTACTAATATGACAATAGCACAATGGCCATCAAATAGCTCAATAATATCAGTTGTGATTAGCTGTTAACAAACCATCACATTCAATTTTTTCTTTATGTTCAATATAGAATAGAAAGAGCACCAAAGAAGAAGACTTCCTCTGAGATTTTAGAGAATTATGCTAAAATGGTAGAATTATTTTCAGAATGATCGGAAGTAGCATGAAGTTAAAAACTGCAAAAGGTAGATATTGAAAGAACATTTAAACAAAAAATGTCTTTTCAGAAAAAAGGAAGGAAACTTCTGGTAAGGTCTTCTAAATTCTTCTTACAAAGTGAAATTTGAAAGTTATCTGGTTGAATTAACCATAACTGACCGTCAAAATAAGTAATTATTGGTGGGGGGAGATAACTTAAAATTCTTTTCAAGGGTAGAAGAAAAAACCTTTTAATATGAAACATAATTTATAGTCCTATATCCTTTTAAAGGTTATTTTTTTTTAAATGTCTATTTATTTTGAGAAAGAGCATGAGCTGGGTAGGGACAGAGAGAGAGAGAGAGAATCCCAAGTGGGTTCCCTGGAGCCTGATGTAGGGCTTGATCCCACAAACCGCAAGATCATGATCTGAGCTGAAATCAAGAGTCAGATGCCTAACTAATTGAGCTACCCAGGTGTCCCCAAAATGTATGCTCTTATAAGTCCTTAAAAGAGATACACTTAGGATGAAATCTGGATGCTGGAAATTTTTCTATTTGAAAATGAATTTTAATTATTTCATTAGCAAAACTGGATGAAAAGTTATTTAAGATCAATGAGAATAAAGCATGTGGGATATTTGCCATGCCCTCACCCCTACCCTTTTAAAACCATGCACACCATTAGATAGAATGGGTAATCTTGCCAGGACCAGAATCTTACATTCAGTTTCCAAAGTGTAGTTTCCCCAGATAGTTAGCATGGTTCAAAGAATTTTCGTTATGCCATTATGCAAATGCAGTCTATGTTCATTATCTTTCTACTTATTAAATTCATCAAAAGCTGTCCAGGAACAGATTTTCTGTTTTGTCAACTACACCCACAGTCTTGTTCCCAGATTTTTCATCAGTATTTTCAGACTGTGAGGGAAAGAAAGCAAGAAATGGGAATGATTTCATGAATTTTAAATATGCTGTAACTCTTGTTTCAGTGCAATACTCAAGTATATAACAGCCGTCTGTAGTTGCTCACAGCATACCCCAATCTCAGGGCACTGCCAGGTTAGCACAGTTGGTTAGAATGTGGCACTAATACATCCATAATCAATTCCTACATGATTCAGTTGGCTGTGGAGAGAAGAAAAACGTCTTTAGTGTCAACATGAACTTCTATGGCTAGCAGTTTAGAAAGTCTATGCCTTTGATTACTGAGATTTGGGGATTTTCCAGAAATTTAGTATTGACTTCTATTTTAATTTTACTGTGGTCAGAGAACATACTTTGCACAATTTCAATCCTTACAAATTAATTGAGGCTGTTCTAAGGCCAAGAATATGATCTTTCTTGGTGTATGCTCTGGGTGCACAAATAGGAGATATATATAGGAGATCTATCTCTCTATGTATCTATCTGTCTGTCTGTCTATATATACACATACATATCCATTTAGGCAATGTTTCACAGTAGTACAGTTTTCATGTATCTTTCATTAAATTTATTTCTAGATATTTATAATGCTATTTTAAATGTTATATTTATTTTTAAATTTTTAAAATAATTTTTTGAAGTTTATTTATTAATTTTGAGAGAGCGAGAGAGCAGGGAGAGAATGAGAGAGAAGGAGAGAGAATCTCAAGCACTGCCCACACAGAGCCCGATACGGGGCTCAGACTCACAAACCATGAGGTCATGACCTGAGCCGAAATCAAGAGTCGGACGCTTAACCTACTGAGCCACTCAGGCGCCCTTAAATGTTATATTTAAAAATTCATTTCCTAATTGGTGCTTGCTAATATGTAGAAATACCGATTCTTATATACTGATCTGTTATCCTGCGCTCGCTAACTTTAATTATTCGTTCCAGTAGATCTCCGAGATTTTCTACATGGACAGTAATTAATCTAAAGACAAGTAATTAATAGTTTTTAAAAATAACTTTTGGGGCACCTGGGTGGCTCAGTCAGTTAAGCATCTGACTTCAGCTCAGGTCATGATCTCCTGGTTTGTAAGTTCGAGCCCCACATTGGGCTCTGTGCTGACAGCTCAGAGCCTGAAGCCTGTTTCAGATTCTGTGTTTTCCTCTCTCTCTGACCCTCCCCTGCTCATGCTCATGCTCTGTCTCTCTCTCTCTCTAACATAAACATTAAAAGAATAATTTTCTATGCAGACCTCTGTGAATAGACAGTTTTATTCTTCCTTTCTAATCTTTCCATGTTTTATAATTTTAATTTATTTTTGCCTATTGCAGTATCTAAGAGGACATAAAGTTGAATAGAAGTAGTGAGAGCAGACATTCTCACCTTTTACCCAATCCTAGGATTGAATATTTCACCATTAAGCATGATAGTAGCTACAGGTCTTTCTTAGATGCTCTTTATAAAATTAAGTCAGTTCTCTTTCTAGTTTTGTGAATGTTTTCAGCATAAATTGGCAATAAATTGTGTCAAATGCTTCTTGTGTTTATTGAAATGATCATATGATTTTTTTCCTTTTTATTAATATGGCAAGCTACTTTGTTTGATTCATTAAATGTTGAGCAAATCTCGCAGTCTAGGAAAAACCCCAATTGGCCACTGTATTTTATCCCTTTTGCTGTGTTCAATGTGTTAGTATTTTATATAGGATTTTTGCAGTTTTATTTATGAGGGATATTGGTCTGTGATCTTTTTCTTCTAATGTCTTTGTCAGACATTTCTATCATGGTCATGCTGTCATTATAAAATCAGTGGGGTATTATTCTCTCCTCCTCTGTCTTCTCAAAGACTTTATATAAGATTGACAGTTTATATTCTTTAAATATTGATAGAATTCACCAGTGAAATCATCTGGGCCTGGAGTTTTCTTTGCAAAGTGTTCTTTAATTATGAATTCAAGTTCTGTAATAGATGTACAACTACTAAGATTTTTCTACTTCTTCTTTAGTCAGTTTTGGTTAAGTTTTGTTTTTCCAAGAATTTATCAATTTCTTCTAAGTTATCGAATTCTATTAAGCTAAATTTGTAATATTCTCCTTTGATGGTTTTAATTAGAATTTTCCAGCCTCATTACTATTGCTATTTGGGGCCAGAAAATTGCCGTGGGGAATTCTTCTGTGCATAGCGGCAGCCCTGGCTTCTATATATTATATGCTGGTAGCAGCCTCCCCCATTGTAAGAACCAAAAATGTCTCTAGGGGACAAAACATCTCCAGTTGAGAACCAGGGTTTTAATGTCTGTAGGATCTTTAGTGATCTTCCATTTTATTCAACTTTTTTTTTTTTTTTTTTTTTTTTTTTTTTTTTTATTTTGGGACAGAGAGAGACAGAGCATGAACGGGGGAGGGGCAGAGAGAGAGGGAGACACAGAATCGGAAGCAGGCTCCAGGCTCCGAGCCATCAGCCCAGAGCCCAACGCGGGGCTCGAACTCACGGACCGCGAGATCGTGACCTGGCCGAAGTCGGACGCTTAACCGACTGCGCCACCCAGGCGCCCGGATCTTCCATTTTAGATACTGGTAATTTGTCTCCATTTTTAAATTAGTTTTGTTAAGAGCTGTGTAGGGTGTACAAAAGCAGGCTTTGCCCCAAATTTGGCCTGTGGACCATTTCACTGACCTTGACTTAGAGCATTGATTAACTACTCTTTTTTCATAAAGTAATAAAAAAGGTATACATTTTTCCTCTAAGAATACTTTGTCTGTATCCCATACCTTTTGAAATGCTGTGTTGTGTTGATGGATATTAGCCAAATAATGGCTATGGAGAGTTATTTATCTATGGAGAGAACATATGAGCATTATTGTTATTCGAACAAAATTGCTTACAAATGGACTTTTGGTTCTGTGAGAGACAAGCAATGAAGAACAATTAATATAACGATATAATAAAATTTAGTCACATAAATTAAATACACTCTCCCAAGTAGTTGATAAATTGATATAAATTCCTACCATCTGGTGACAATAGCCTTCTTGCTCTTGCAGCTAGGAGAAGCCGCAGTCTGCACCACCCAGAACATCTATTAGGACAAGAAGAATATAATAATTTTACCACACCTTATCGAATATTGATTTGCTGCCACCTGCTGGGAGGCAGGAGTTTCCAGTGTCCTTAAAGGGCAAGAATGATGACCTTAGAAGCTGTAAAACTTTGCCTATCTCATAAAATGAAGCATAATATAAGAACTTTGGGGCCTGAAAGAAATCAATAATTTTATTTTTATTTTAGTCTATTTTAGAAATTAGTAATTTTGAATACATTAACTGTGTATAAAGAAAATATGATCTGTATATAAAAATGGGAGTGCACTCTTTTCCATCTAAGAGAAATTAGATGGTACATTTGCATTTACCATGAAATGATGTACAATAAAGTTCCTTAAAATGGTGAGTTCCTCAAGTACTGATTGTATATTTATGTAACAGCAATTAACCTCTTGACTGGTGCTAATGGAGAAACTTCAGAGCTGAAGAACCACTACTAAATGAAGATTAGTAAAAAAACAATACTAAATCTAATGATAACGATGCTTGTGATTGGCAGAAATATAGCCTATCAAAGATGTCCATACTCTGATTCCCAGCGCCCAGAGAGTGGAGCTGTGAGCCCGGAGAGCGGAACCAAACAAGAACCACCGATCAGTGCTTGGCTTGAAACTTAATGGGGACTGCCTGATTGGTCTTTGAAATTATTTGGGACTGGTGACTCCTTTTTTTCTTCATTTTCTCCCTTTTTGATTGGGAATGGCTTCAACTGCTCTCCTGAGCCTCCTCTTCCATTGCATTTTGAGAGCAGACATCTGGTTTTCTAGTTTCACAGGTCTATAGATGGAAAGGGATTTTGCCAGGGATGGGATTATACTTAGAGCCTCACCTATACATAATTTAGATGTGGTTTGGGATTTTTGAAATTCAGATGAAATGCTGCAATGTGTTGAGAATTTGGGGAGACTTAGGGAGGGGGTGAATAGATTTTGCATGTGAACAGACCTGAATCTTTGGGGATCAGAGGATGGCCTGTGGGAGGAAGAATGCCTCTCCCATAGATGTTCACACCCTGATTACCAGAGTCTGTGAATATTACAAGGATAAAAGGATTTTTGCAGATGTGATTAAGGTTAAGAACCCTGAGATGGAAAGATTATCCTGGATTACCTGGATGGGTCTGATTTAATCACAAGATCCTTAAAAGTAGAGACTTTTTGACCAATGTTAATGACTTTGAAGACAGAAAGGGACCACAAGCCAAGGAATGTAAGCGGCCTCTAGAATCAGGAAAAGGCAATGCAACAGATCTTTCCTTAGAGAGGATTCTCTCCAGAAAGGAATGCAGTTAAGCTGATATCTTGATTTTACCCCAGTGAGACTTGTGTTGGACTTCAGATTTACAGAACTGTAAGAAAATAAATCTGCCTTTTTTTAAACCACTAAATTCATGGTAATTTCTTATCACAGCAAGAGAAAAGGAATATGAACAGCTAGGGGTTACTATGTTCTGCTTCCTGGGTAACTCTCTCTAAAAAGGAAGCTAAAACACCTCTGAAAGCATATTACATAATCTGGCCTTGGCTACCTCTCTGACCTCATCTCCCACAACTCCTCCTGTTTTTTATCATTCATTCACTCTGTTCTCCTTACTATTCTTGAAACATGCTAAGCCCGCTGCCCTTTCTCAAACCCCACTTTCCTTAGCTCCGTGTAACCCACTCCTTCACTTCCTTCAGGTCTCTGCTCCAATGTCATCTTCTCAGTGAGGTCTTCATTGTTGACCCTATATAAGCAGTATGTGCCCCACCCTTACCTGGTATCCCCAAATCTCTGACCCTAGTTTATTATTCTACATAGCCCTTATCATTTGATACATATTTGCTTGTTTACTGTTTGTTTTTGTTTTTCTGTCCACAGTATTTGTTAGTTGTTTATCAAGAGAAACTATTCCATAACCCAATATTCAGGAACACACGTCAGTGACAAACTTCCACAGAACTCAACCCAAAGAAATTCTTTACATTCCCAAATCACTTTGCACTCAGAAAGATACCAGCCCTCCTCATCTCCTCAAAATCTTTCATGTAATCCTAATTTCTGTAGAAATCTGCATATGCCTTCTTTCTTGGTTTGGCCACAGCAAACTTACAGAAAGCTGCAACCCCCAGGGATACAACAAATGCTTCAACAATATGAAACTGCAGACACTTGGACACAAGGCCTTGCACCTGAGGTTTTGTCAAAGCACTGGAAGTCATGGCAGCTCTTCTCCTCAACACTAACCTCAAACTCAATGTTCTTTCTCGCTCCCCAAATGTACGCTTTATGTGGCAGGAGCTTTATCTATACATTATTGATGGCAGCTTTCTCTCTAGAACTTAGTAGAGTACATGGGCACATAGCAGTAAAGAAATATTTGTAGGAATAAGCAAACATTTTAAAAACTATCAATAGATTACAAGAATTCACCAATATTGTTAAAATTCTAATGCAATATACACAACATAGAGCAGGGATCTTTGGATGATATACATGAACATTACTTTGGTAAATATGCCTCAATGGATTCAATATCACACCCTTGAGAATGAGGTCATTTCCCAAGTGATTTCCTATAGTTCTTAAGACATGGCATACCATTTCTTAAGGTCAGATTGTAAGAAAATTAGTATATAAATGAGTTCTGTATTTTCCTATAAATAAGCATTACCAGCATATTTTAAAAAAAAAAAGTTCGTAAAAAAAGTAAAAGCTAGTAATTGCTAGCTACAATTTCTTCCCTAATTTTTAATTTTAATATTTTTTAATATTTTTTTTTTTTGAGAGAGAGAGAGCATGTACAAGCGGGGGAGGGCAGAGAGAAAGAGAGGATCCTAAGTGGGGTCATTGACAGCAGTTAGCCCTGCACAGAGCTTGAACTCATGAACCAAACTGTGAGATCATGACCTGAACCAAAGTCGAAGTTGGATGCTCAACTGACAGCTATTCAGGCGCCCCATCCGCACAATTATTAATTTAAAAAAATTTCAAACCTATAGAAAAGTTTAAAGAGCACTTGTATACTACTCAGCTAGAACCACAATTAACACAGTGCCAGGTTTTCTCTTTACATATACACTTTTTTTTTTTTTTTTTTTTTTTGGCCTGGATTATGTGAAAGAAGTTCCCAGACAGATTTCATGATGTCCTTCCTAAATACTTGAGCACGTGTCTCCTAAGAATAAAAGCATTATTGTAATAACACAATTTATCATACCTGAGAAATTTAAGTCAACAATAGATCTACTTTGCTTCCATGTTCAAATTTTCTCAATTGTCCACAAAATTCCTCTAAAACTTAAAAAAAAAAAATTATAATCCTATACAGTTCAGTTGCCCTAAATGCAGATCAGTCCTTTTTTAAAAATTTCTTCTGTCCTTTGACCTTACTGAAAAGTCCAAATAAATCACACTGAATTTATCTGAGTGCTCCTCACAGATTCAGGCTAACATTTTTCGCAAGAATGCTAGAAATTTAAATAACCTCACAGCAATAGGTTTGTGCTGATTCTAAGCGTTTTTTCCACAAAGCATCTATTAACGTTTTGCAAAGGACGAATGTTCAAAGAACAGTTTAGGAAACACCTGGATAAGGAAAGAAAAGAAAAGAAAAAAGAAAAGAGAGGAAGGGATGGAGGGAGGAAGGGAGAAGGAAGAAAGAAATGAACTAAAGTGTTTAAGTTTGTAGAATAACAACCAGGTAAGGATTAAAAATCATTTTTAAATTAACAAAGTCCTCATTTCCTTAGGTAAAGCAAACAGAGCTTTCATTAAATTTAACACTAATCAAAAAAAAAAAAAAAATTGGACAGATAAATAACCCCAAACTTAAAGAAATGAAGTAACCTCTACCAAGTTTTATCCTTATTGTATTTAGTGTGTTCAGGAGCTGAGATATGAAACCAGATCTGACTGCTTCCATGTTTTCCACAAGGGCCTCTACTTCACTCAGACTTAGTTTCTTTTTCTGTAATTCATTGTACTTGGGTCAATTACAATTACTCTGGGGTAAAAGTGGTGGTCTTTTAGTCTGAATAATAATGAAGACCAATTCGTTTTTTTTTATTGTTCTACGTTCAACAAGAATGAACCCACAAGTAGTTGAGAAAGGCCTAACCTCTCACAAATGCATGCAATTATGCTTATCATATGGGGAGACTGGGGTCAAGGCTCCAGATACTAATTATAACATAGCCCTCCGTTATGACCATTTCTATTTGCCATAATTTGAACCTTGCTATTTATTGCCTATTGATGCTGTCTTTATTACATTACAGCATACATTTGGGAGACTTGTTTTCCCTAAAAATCCTACACGCAGGTAAAACTCAGGATTTACAACTTATTACAGAATCCAACAGGTTTTCAAGAAACTAGTTACCATTCCGGCCCCGCTGTGAGGTAGCAAATATTAAGCACGTTCATTTCCATTTCCATTTCAGCCGGGAGCCTTTCCCCGTCGGTGGCTTTTCGAGGGCAGTGAGCGCGGGTCCCTACTTTTAGTACAAATTAAAATGTTAATCGATACGAATGGTAACTTTTAAGAGAAAAAGCTACTCCATGGCTTAAACACTTGAGTTATATTTCAGTTGAACATTTATTCCAATAGGCTGGAAATTGCTTGGCGGAGTTTGGAGTCTTCCTGATGTCACCAGTCTGTTAATAGGCCCAGTTTGTGTGTACCCCACGTTTGAAGCTTCTGGGAGGTAAAAAAGCGGTCTGCGCTCAAGGGCCTTTGCACGCCGCGGGCGCCCGGGGCTGGACCCTGGCTCCGTTCCCCGGACTACTAAAGTGCCAAGGCCGGAAGGGTATGAATGTTACTCTCCAGCTTTGGAGGCGAACGATGCAATACGGACCTGCTTCATTTCTCGGCAGATTCCCAGCGCCCGACCAACTTCCCCACCCCGACGCAGGCCCACAGGCCTTAAAGCACACGCGTTCCGGGCACACGACGGCATTCCGCGGCCACGTCCGCCAGGACCCTAGTCCCGCCCCGCGCCGCCCTCCAGCCCCCGGCCGCCCTCCGGACTCCGCGCGTCCGGCACCGGGTCCTGCGTCTGCGCGTCGCGGCCAGCGCGGGGCGGGGCGAACCCTGCCTGGCGGAAGGGGTGGGGCAGGGCCGCACTTCCGTGCCTTCGGGAGGGTGAGTGCGGGGTGGGGGTTGCGCGAGGCGTCTGGAGCCCGAGCTGGGCTCTGGCCTCCGGCCGCCGGTGGGGGCCAACCCCAGCGTCGGGGGCGCCTCCTGGAGGATTTGGTGTGGGGGAGGGAAAAGGAGAATATTGTTGGATTGGGCGATATTGGGAATGCGGGATATGTGCTGACAGGCAGGCGTCGGCAAGTTTGGTTCAAAGGGACGGGTCGCGCAGTAAAACAATATTTTAAAATTTACATCATTTTAGTCAGGTTTGTGAGCTTACTGTTGTGCCTCAGTAAGGAAATTTTGGTGAGGTTGCTGGTCCCTTGCCGATGCCAAACCTGGTGAATGGTTAACCAAAGGATGGAGAGGGAAAAGGCACGATAGTCCAGTGTAGCTACAAAGAGTGAAATTAAAACTTGTATGGAATATAATCTAGGATGTAAAGTAGGTTCATACTGAAAGTCACAGAGTACCTAGACTTTGTCAAGTACTCTGGAAAGGCATGGGCTAAGTCTCTTCTAGCAGACATACTGTATTCAAGTAATTTATATTTCTTATTAGCAAATGAAAGACCACCTAAGCAAAAATGCCATGATAAATTTTTTTATTATCTTTCTTAAGAGTTGTGCCCTAGTACATATACATAGGAAAACTGATCATTATAGCTCTTCCAAGTTGGTAGGAAATCAACTTTCCTGGAGGCCTGTGAAGATACTAAATCATTTTGGGTCATCTGCAATGTCCACAAAGTATTATTTTATTTTTTTTTATTTTTTTTTATTTTTTTTTAATTCTTTTTTTTTCAACGTTTATTTTATTTTTGGGACAGAGAGAGACAGAGCATGAACGGGGGAGGGGCAGAGAGAGAGGGAGACACAGAATCGGAAACAGGCTCCAGGCTCTGAGCCATCAGCCCAGAGCCCAACGCGGGGCTCGAACTCTCGGACCGTGAGATCGTGACCTGGCTGAAGTCGGACGCTTAACCGACTGCGCCACCCAGGCGCCCCAATATTATTTTATTTTATTTTTTTTTTCAGTTTATTAGGGAGAGAGAGAATCCCAAGCAGGCTCTTCATTGTCCGTGCAGAGCCTGACTGGGGCTTGACCTCAGGAACCATGAAATCATGACTTGAGCCGAAATCAGGAGTTGGATGCTTAACTAACTGAGCCACCCAGGCTCCCCCCACAAATATTCTTTTATTAGTAAACAATATTGTTTTGTGCTCAAGGTAATAAGAATTTTAAAAAGGGAACAATTCAGTGTTTTTTAGGGCTGTGTTCTGTTAGAGGCAAAACAAATGCTAAAAGTTATGTAACCATAAGAAATGTAAATATCATCTTGAGATATTTGAAGACTAAAGAAAACCTATATTTGGCATGGGAAGGACTGGCGACTGCTTGAAACATTTGCCTGTTAGCTGACTGTTCCTCATATAGTCATGTATGAGGATATGTGGGTCCCTTATACATAGATGTACATAGGGCTCCCCAAGACCATTTTGGATTTGAACTTGGGTGATAGCAATCGGGGTGAATGAAAACGTTTAATGGTGATGAAATTTTAAAAAATAGAGATTTCCCAAACAGATTGAAACCTAAAAGTGGAAATTGGGAAATGTGAGTCGTAACTGGAAATGTGATAAAAGGTATAGTGGACAGGGAACCTTAGAGTATTTCCTGCATGAGTTCCGTATGTGTTCGGTATTACTCTTATATAACAATGACCTGTTTAAAAGTTGCTTGTTTAAAAATCATTCTGCTCTACCAAAATTTCCTGAGATTATTTGAAAAGGAGAATGTAAAACCTTCTGTGGGGGATGGTGGGAGATGGTAAACAGATTAATGGCACCTGACAGTTTATCTTCTAATCAAAAATGATTACCATTGAGAAATGGAAACACATGGTGTAACACTGCATTGCCTGTATGAACTGTGCTTTGCTGCAGACACTGACCTAAGGTATTGATTTTGGAACTCCTGTATGCTTTTTCTTGCCAGGGTAGTTACTGAAATTGAGAATATTCATTGGATCAATTTCAAGACAAATATCCCAAGTCAGACTGGCTGCTGCTGAGCAAATTTTTAATGAAGGAAAACATCCATATATTGAAATAAGACCTTAAAAAGAGAATCCTTAAATAAATATATATTTACTGTAAAATCTAGCAAAATGTATGTTTTCAAACATTGATTAATTGAGTAATCAGCATAATGGAGTTATTGACCCATACAAAATTCTAGTACACATTCTTTTATTCTGTGAGCAATAAAATATGCTGTGGGTACAAAGATAACTCATAGTCTAGGCAAGACTAACAACTTAACAATGTGACCGGCATTATAATTGAGGGATGTAGCCTGCATAGGATGACAAGAGATATGAGTGACAACTGAAAGGGCATGGAGAGGGGCAGAGAACTGTTTATAGAGGAGACACTTGGGTTGAGTTTTGAAGGCTGAAGAGGAATTTGTGAGATGATTAAAGGAGAGAAGGGATGCCAATCAGAAGGAACATCATGGACAATGGCCAAGATGTTTAAGAGTGGTTTTTCTGGGACCTGCGTGCAGATCAGAATAGTTATAGCCATGTGGTAAAAGTGGAGGAGGGGAATGACTTAAGTTGGAGTTGGAGAGTTATTATTTATGTAATAACTGTCTTAGCTGGATTGTAAACTTTATGATGTCAGAGGCTATGTTGGGCCCATATACCAATGTATAGCACAGTGCCTGGCATATAGTAGGTTCTCAATAAATAGTTGCTGAATGAATGGCTGAATCCCAGGAAAACTTTTTATTTATTTTTTTTACAGATAAGGCAGAGGGAACTTTTTAAGTATTTTAAACAGAGGAGTAAAATAGATGTACATATTATGATGACAAGTGGTAATATGGTCATAGTAGATGAGCGTTTTTCAGGCGTAAGGTTGTACCTGCGGTAGGTTGTAATCTGCATTAAAAAAAAAAAAAAACAATAGAAAAGGTAACAGAGTGTATCACGTGAATTAGCAGTAAGAAATGTTTTGTGAAACTTTTGTTTCAGCTATATTCCTATTTGTTGGCCTGATGTAAGTGTGTTTCTTCCCATGGACCGTGATCAAAGCTTGAAAGCCATTATAGTAAGGTGGGAATGAGGGTGGTGTAGAGGGAATGGATATAAAAGAAGTATTGGAGGAAAACAAATGTGATTCTTAAAATGTTGCTGTCCATGTGAACCTTTTGCTTGAGAGGGGGTTCACTTACCAACTCATTTTAGTGTTTTTGCCCACTTGGTGTTTTTCACTGTATATTAACAAATTGACATTCTGGTTTATTACAAATGATAGTGCTTTGAGACATCTCACTAATGTTGTAAATGCTGCAAAATTTCTCTTGTATTTTGGTAGTACACAGCTTAAAATTGTAGGATGAGACCTCCACGATTCTCAGGAATCATGAAAATTCATTGAAACAGTTTAATTTGATTATTGGCCAAGTTTTAAAATTTCTTTCCTTAAGAAAGCAGGAGAAGATGCTTAGTTACATGTGCAGATGGGAAGTCTTTTTCCCTACCTCCATAATTTTGCTACTCTAGAGGCTTAGTCTGTTCTGTAGGTGACCTATTATAATGGTGGAGGGTTGTTCAGACAAGGCTGAATTACACTGACTTTAAAAGAAATTATGGACTTCTTCAAAATCTGGTTGATTCATTAAATTAATGGGTTTAAGTATGTTATACACTGAGTTATCAGGTGTGAATTATTTGTGGAGTGAAAAACATTTAAAACTTGTACAAATTTGGCTTATTCTATCACCAAATATACTATTGGGATCTCCTACTGGTAAGGTTTGTACAGAAGATGTAAACTAATTTTTCATTATGGCTTAAGCAAAAAGAAAAAAAAAATGAAGATAAACAGCCTGCCATAATCATTCTGTATTTATTTTTTTTAAAAATTTTTTTTCAACGTTTTTTATTTATTTTTGGGACAGAGAGAGACAGAGCATGAATGGGGGAGGGGCAGAGAGAGAGGGAGACACAGAATCGGAAACAGGCTCCAGGCTCCGAGCCATCAGCCCAGAGCCCGACGCGGGGCTCGAACCCACGGACCGCGAGATCGTGACCTGGCTGAAGTCGGCCGCTTAACCGACTGCGCCACCCAGGCGCCCCATCATTCTGTATTTAAATGTAAAGGGTTATTTGGTGTTCTCTTGATGTGACATGACACCACCTGTCTTCATATGGATCTGGATTTTTTTATTGTTATTTTTATTTTTTTAACTTTATCGAGACAGAGAGAGAGAGAGAGAGAGAGAGAGAGAGAGAGAAAGCACAAGCAGGGGAGGGGCAGAGAGAAGGAGAAACAGAATCCCAAGCAGGCTCCACACCATCACCATCAGCGCAGAGCCTGACACAGGTCTCGAACCCACGAACCGAGAGATCATGACCTTTGATTCAAGATCAGGATTGGGACACTTAACCAACCAAGCCACCCAGGTGCCCCATAGATCTGATTTTTCAAATCCATAGTTTTTCCCAAGTTCTGCCATTAGTTGTGAGGCCTTAAGTCAATCGATGTAACTTTACTGAGCTTCACCTATAAAATAGAATCTTGTCTGCTATTGTGAGGCTTAGCTGAGGAAATGTATACAGGAATGTCTCACACATGATAAACGCTCAGTGAAAGGTAACAGCTGCTGCTCTGCTGTTCACATGGTCCAGAAGGTTTGGGGGCAGCAAGAAAATCAGCCCCCAGAGATTTGAAGGTGTAAAAACCTTGAATTCTATACATCTGGGTAGCTCTTTGGTTTTCGCAAAAGAATGGGGGAAAATGATATCTTTTTCCTGATTCTTGTCACTTAAAAGCCATTTAAGATCTGTATTGGCATCAAAGGACAGAGAACTTCATAATCCCAAATTGTGATAAACTCTGCAGTGTAAACTATAAGCTTGTCAGATAGTTGGTCTGGATTTTCTGAAAAAGACTTTGATTAAATTATTGTAAGAAATGACTATTCTAAATGTTAGAGCAACTTATATTACTATTTATTAGACAGTTTTTAGTTTCATCTCATTTATTTAGGGAATACTGTTTGTTTGCATCATTAGAAGTGGACATATTTTCATCTAGTGAACTCTTGTTACTGGGTTTTGATTCCTTACAAATTTATCTTTCTGTTTTTCTGTTTTGGAAGATTAGTTAGATGTCAAAGGTGCCTTGATTCAAACCAGGGAACTTAGAAGGTAGAATGTTTTTAGATCACACAGGTTAAGGAGGTACTCACACTTTCCTTTCAAGTATATTAGATTAACATAAGTAGAGAGTCCACTCATGAACCTTAAAAAAATTAACCGATTACTATATGCCTGGCATTGTGCTGGATTCCGAGGAAACAGAATAAGACACTGTCTCTTCTCTGGGACAGTCATTGGCTGGGCTGAGGGATGAGAATTGGTGGGGAGAGATCTATAAATAGATAAATCAGAAAAGATGAATAAAACGTTGTGGAGCTTTGCAGATAGAACAGGTGACTGCCTGGGAAAGGTGGGGGAAGATGTGTCCTAGAAGAGGTATGTTTGAACTGAGTAGGAGTTTGTCAAGCAAAAATGTGGAAGATAAGCATTCTGCTAATTTAATTAGCATTCCACCGAATTTTTATTATAGCATATAGAATTTTTGTGTTTGTTTTTTAAAGCTGCCCTCCTCAAAAATGGTTAGTAGCCCACGTATACCACATTATTTCAGAGTTGAACTTCATATCTTAATATTATGTTGAACCTCATATCTTAATATGAGAATTCTGATAGAACCTGTGCACAGAAGCATAGCTAAAATATGATTATCACTTTTTTCACCTCATAAATAATTCTTTTTGCTAGGTTTTTGAGTATATATGTTAATTTTATGTTTAATTGAGAAATTGACATATAAATATACATTGAATGTAATGCTGTTGGTCATAGTAACTGTTTAAATTAAGGACTCATCAGGTTTGATTCTCACATTATGAAATCTCAGTGCAGAAGGAAGCAAGTTACAGATTACAGATACAGACAAAGGTAAAAATTAAATCATGAATAGTTACTAGACATTTCTTATTAAAAGTATACAAATTCTGTGTTTTATCTTTAAAACGATTTTTTTTTTTTTACTATAGCAACTGTATTAGTTTTCTTTTGCTGCTATAACAAATAACTACAAACTTCATAGCTTAAAACAACACGAATTAATTCATCTTAGAGTCCTGTAGGTTAGAAGTCTGACATAAGTTTTACGGGGCTAGAATCAAGGCATCTTTGTTCCATCCTAGACGTTCAGCAGGGGTGGGCTGAGTCCTCCTCACGTGACATCATTTTGCTGTTCCACCTCCCTCTTTCATTTTATTATTTTTTTTTTTAATTTTTTTTTTTTTTTCAACGTTTATTTATTTTTGGGACAGAGAGAGACAGAGCATGAACGGGCGAGGGGCAGAGAGAGAGGGAGACACAGAATCGGAAACAGGCTCCAGGCTCTGAGCCATCAGCCCAGAGCCCGATGCGGGGCTCGAACTCACGGACCGTGAGATCGTGACCTGGTTGAAGTCGGACGCTTAACCGACTGCGCCACCCAGGCGCCCCTCCTCTTTCATTTTAAAGGACTTTGGTGATTATATCGGGTCCACCTGGATTATCCAGGATAATCATTTTATCTTAAAGTCAGCTGATTAGCAACCTTAATTTCATCTGCAACTTTAATTCCACTTTGCCATGTAAGGTAACATATTCATAGGTTCCAGATATTAAGACAAGGACATCTCTTGGGGGGGGTGGGGCGGGGAGCTTCTGCCTACAACAGTAACATATGCTTCTTTTAAAAAATCAGAAAAATATGATTAACCAAAAAACAACATATAAGCACTATAATACCACTCATTTATAGATGAAGTTAATGTTTTGACATATGTATTTCTCTGTATGTGTGTTTGTATGTAAAATTCTATGAAAAATGGTGTAACACCTTGTTTCCAGTCACACTTTTGGTAATCCCCTTTGGGCTCATGGATTTAAATCACACCTAAACACTTAATGATTCTCAAATTTACACTTCAGCTCTGACCCCTTTCTGAGACTAGTAACACAACTGCCTACTCAGGATGCCACTTGGATATTTAGTAGGCATCTTAAACTTAACGTATCAGAAACTAAACACGCCTAATCTTACCCAAAACCTGACTTCCTGCAGTCTTCCTCAGTTCATTAAAGAGCAACTCCATCTTTGCTGTGGCTCAGGGTAAGACCTGTGCCTCATCCTTGACTGCTTTCTTTCTGTCCTGTCCTATATCTCATTCATTAACAGGTCCTTTAGAATTCATCCAGAATCCTGATTTAACACCATCCCCACCTGGTTCCTGTCCTCATCATTTCTCATCTGGTTATTGCATTGATCTCTTAGCTGGCCTTCCCATTTCTGTTCTTGCATCCCCATCAGATCCTTTTAAAACAGAAGTCACATCAGGTTCTCCTTTGTCCTATCGCTTCCCTTCTCAGAGTTCCTCCAGTCCTATCTATAGTTGTATGTCCCTCTTTGGCCTTCTCTCTTATATTTCCCCTCTTATTAATGTCTAGCCACACTGGCCTCCTTATTTATATGTCTATTATCTGTTTTCTCTTACTAGGATGTTAGCTTTATGAGGGGAAGAACTTTGTTCTGTTTTGATCATTATATCCCCTAGACTATTGCATGACACATGGTAAATGCTCAAGTGTTTCTTGAATGAGTGCTTTATAATCTTCTTTCTCTGTCTCTCAACATACTACTTTCTCTTTTTTGAGCATAGCTTTGTTGGATAATGAATCAGTCATGGTAAAATTTGTTAAAGGGAATGTTTTAAATAGTTATAATTTTTTCTTAGACTCTATAGACAGCATCTCTCCTATGGGAGGATAGATAGGACTAGGATTGGTAGTAAGAATGTTCTGTATCCTGGTCAACATTTCCTCTTCTCTGCGCTTTGGCTCTTCCAAATGCTGCCACTGTCACTGCATACTTTTAAAAAATGTTTTTTACTTGCTTTGGGAGGGGCAGGGTTACTAATACCTTTTAGTCAAAAGACTTCTCCTTTATCCCAAAATAATTTATTAAGAAAAAATGCCACAGAGAGTCAAAAGACCTGAGTTTGAATCCTGGCCCGCCCATTGGTTATGACTAATTTAGTTACCTAACTCACTCTTGTTTTCCTTCCCTTGTTAAGTGAGAATAAATAATAATAATAATAAATATCATAGAATTGTCTGGGGAAATAAAGTGAAATGGAGTATTTGAAAATGGATTATAAGCTCTTGAGTGACAGGCAGGTGGGAAATGAAATGAGTTCAGATCGGCAGCCTTTTTTTGTTTGTTTTTCAGCAACTGCAACTTGCCAGCCTCTGTAGTGAGCTTTGAGGATTCTAGTGTGGACAATAAGGTCTTGAATCTGACTTGTCTTTCCCTTAATGCCTTGCCTAAGTCCAGGTCCTCATCATCCCTTTTGGGTCTTTGCTAGGGTTTCCTAAATTGGGCTTTATGTTACCAGGGTCTAATTACTCTTCTTACCACCATTCCCGGTGTTATCTCCTAAAAACCAGAGCTGATGGTGTCACTAACCTTTGTATAGATCACTGTTGTGTCTCCACTGCCAACAAGGCAAAATATAGTTGCTTGGCCTCGGTTTACATCCTGGTCCAGCTTCATCTCCTACACTAGTTCCATATATAGACTAGGCTTCTGCCTCACTGACTTGTTCAATCTTCTCTGATGGCAGGGAAGAGACCAATTTCCATTCGTGACTCTGTACATTAAGTCATCATCCTGGAAAGCCTGTCTCGTCCTTCAGTTTTTGTTTTTGTTTTTGTTTTTGTTTTTTTTTTTTGGTAATCCTTTCAGACTTAGCCCTGACATTGACCCCTCCATGACTCGAACCTTCTACTCCCCAAGGAGAGTTAGTTTCTATAATTTTCTCTGTTCCCACAGCCCTTCATGGGTTCTTTTTTTTTTTTTTTTTGGACATGGTTTTATTATTATTTTTTTTATTTTTTATTTATTTAATTTACATCTAAGTTAGTTAGCTTATAGTGCAACAGTGATTTCAGGGGTAGATTCCTTAATGCCCCTTACCCATTTAGCCCATCCCCCCTCCCATAATCCCTCCAGTAACCCCTCTGTTTGTTCTCCATATTTAAGAGTCTCTTCTGTTTGTCCCCCTCCCTGTTTTTATATTATTTTTGTTTCCCTTCCCCTACGTTCATCTGTCCTCTGTCTTAAAGTCTTCATGTGAGTGAAGTCATATGATATTTGTCTTTCTCTGACTAATTTCGCTTAGCAAGTACCCTCTAGTTTCATCCATGTAGTTGCAAATGGCAAGATTTCATTCTTTTTGATTGCTGAGTAATACTCCATTGTGTGTGTGTGTATACACCACTTCTTTATCCATTCATCCATTCATGGACATTTGAGCTCCATACTTTGGCTATTGTTGATAGCACTGCTATAAACATTGGAGTGTATGTGTCCCTTCAAAACAGCATACCTGTATCCCTTGGATAAATGCCTAGTAGTGAAATTGCTGGGTCATAGCGTAGTTCTATTATTAGTTTTTTTGAGGAACCTCCATACTGTTTTCCAGAGTGGCTGTACCAGTTTGCATTCCCATCAGCAGTGCAAAGAGATCCTCTTCGCATCCTCGCCAACATCTGTTGTTGCCTGAGTTGTTAATGTTAGCCATTCTGACAGGTGTGAGGTAGTATCTCATTGTGGTTTTGATTTGTATTTCCCTGATGATGAGTGATGTTGAGCATTTTTTCATGTGTCAGTTGGCCATCTGGAGGTCTTCTTTGGAGAAATGTCTATTCATGCCTTTTGCCCGTTTCTTCACTGGATTATTTGTTTTTGGGTGTTGAGTTTAAAAAGTTTTTTATAGATTTTGAATACTAACCCTTTATCTGATATGTCATTTGCAAATATCTTCTCCCATTCTGTCGGTTGCCTTTTAGTTTTGCTGATTGTTTCCTTCGCTGTGCAGAAGCTTTTTATTTTGATGAGGTCCCAATAGTTCATTTTTGCTTTTGTTTCCCTTGCCTCTGGAGACGTGTTGAGTAAGAAGTTGCTGCAACCAAGATCAAAGAGGTTTTTGCCTGCTTTCTTCTCGAGGATTTTGATGGCTTCCTGTCTTACATTGAGGTCTTTCATCCATTTTGGGTTTATTTTTGTGTATGGTGTAAGAAAGTGGTCCAGGTTCATTTTTCTGCATGTTGCTGTCCAGTGTTCCCAGCACCACTTGCTGAAGAGACTGTCTTTATTCCACTGAATATTCTTTCCTGCATTGTCAAAGATTAGGTGGCCATACGTTTATGGGTCCATTTCTGGGTTCTTTATTCTGTTCCATTGATCTGAGCGTCTGTTCTTGTGCCAGTACCATACTGTCTTGATGATTACAGCTTTGTAATACAGCTTGAAGTCCAGGATTGTGAGGCCTCCTGCTTTGGCTTTCTTCTTTAAGATTGCTTTGGCTATTCGGGGTCTTTTCTGGTTCCATACAAATTTTAGGATTATTTGTTCTAGCTCTGTGAAGAATGCTGGTGTTATTTTGATAGGGGTTGCATTGAATATGTAGATTGCTTTGAGTAGTATCAACATTTTCACAATATTTGTTCTTCCTATCTAGGAGCATGGAATCTTTTTTCCATTTTTTTCTGTCTTCTTCAATTTCTTTCATAAGCTTTCTATAGTTTTCAGTGTATAGATTTTTCACCTCTTTGGTTAGATTTATTCCTAGGTATTTTATGGTTTTTGGTGCAATTGTAAATGGGATTGATTCTTTGATTTCTCTTTCTGTTGCTTCATTGTTGGTGTATAGGAATGCAACCAAGTTTTGTGCATTGATTTTATATCCTGCAATTTTGCTGAATTCATGAATCAGTTCTAGCAGTTTTGGGGCAGAATCTTTTGGGTTTTCCATATAAAGTATCATGTCATCTGCAAAGAGTTAAAATTTGACCTCCTTCTTGCCAATCTGGATGCCTTTTATTTCTTTGTGTTGTCTGATTGCTGAGGCTAAGACTTCCAATACTATGTTGAATAACAGTGGTGAGAGTGGACATCCCTGTCTTGTGCCTGACCTTAGGGGGAAAGCTCTCAGTTTTTCCCCATTGAGGATGATATCAGTATTGGGTCTTTTGTATATGGCTTTTATGATATCAAGCTATGATACTTCTATCCCTACTTTCTGGAGGGTTTTATCAAGAAAGGATGTTGTATTTTGTCAAATGCTTTCTCTGCATCTATTGAGAGGATCATATGGTTCTTGTCCTTTCTTTTATTGATATGATGAATCACATTGATTGTTTTGCAGATATTGAACCAGCCCTGCATCCCAGGTATAAATCCCACTTGGTTGTGGTAAATAATTTTTTTTAATGTATTGCTGGATCTGGCTGGCTAATTAATATTTTGTTGAGGATTTTTGCATCCATGTTCATCAGGGAAATTGGTCTATAATTCTCCTTTTTAGTGGATCCTTTGTCTGGCTTTGGAATCAAGGTAATGCTGGCTTCATAGAAAGAGTTTGGAAGTTTTCCTTCCATTTCTATTTTTTGGAATAGCTTCAAGAGAATAGGTGTTAACTCTTCCTTAAATGTTTGGTAGAATTCCCCTGGAAAGCCATCTGGTCCTGGATTCTTGTTTTTTGGCAGATTTTTGATTACTAATTCGATTTCCTTACTGGTTATGGGTCTGTTCAAATTTTCTATTTCTTCCTGTTTCAGTTTTGGTAGTGTATATGTTTCTAGGAATTTGTCCATTTCTTCCAGATTGCCCATTTTGTTGGCATGTAATTGCTCATAATATTCTCTTATTATTCTTTTTATTTCTGCTGTGTTGGTTGTGATCTCTCCTCTTTCATTCTTGATTTTATTTATTTGGGTCCTCTCCTTTTTCTTTTTGACCAAGCTGGCTAGTGGTTTATCAATTTTGTTAATTCCTTCAAAGAACCAGCTCCTGGTTTCATTATCTGTTCTACTGTTTTTGTTTTATTTTGGTTTGGTTTCAATAGCATTGATTTCTGCTCTAATCTTTATTATTTCCTGTCTTCTGCTGGTTTTGGGTTTTATTTGCTGTTCTTTTCCCAGCTCTTTAAGGTGTAAGGTTAGGTTGTGTATCTGAGACCTTTCTTCCTTCTTTAGGAAGGCCTGGATTGCTATATACTTTCCTCTCATGACTGCCTTTGCTGCGTCCCAGAGGTTTTGGCTTGTGGTGTTATTATTTTCATTGACTTCCATGTACTTTTTAATTTTCTCTTTAACTTCTTGGTTGGCCCATTCATTCTTTATAAGGATGTTCTTTAGTCTCCAAGTATTTGTTACCTGTCCAAATTTTTTCTTGTGGTTGATTTCGAGTTTCATAGCGTTGTGGTCTGAAAATATGCACAGTATGATCTCCATCTTTTTATACTTGTTGAGGGCTGATTTTTTGGACATGGTGTTATTTATTCTGTGGACTTTTGAAGTGCTGAGATTATGTCATTTAGGGTAAGATAATGAGACTGACAGTCCACCTAAGAAGGTGTAATGGATTGAATGGTGGCCTTCAAAAAGAAATCCATGTCCTAATCCCTGGAACTTGTGAATGTGACTTTTATTTGGAAAAAAAGGGTTTTGCAGATGACATTAAGTTAATGATCTTGTGATGAGATCATCTTTGATTATCTGAGTGGGCCCAATTCAGAGACAAATCTCCACACCGAGGACAGACATGAAGAGAAGGCCAAATGAAGCCCGAGGCAGAGACCTCAATTGTGCATCCATGAGCCAAGGGACACCAGGGGCCACTGGGAGGGGCAGGGAACCCCTAGAGCCTTCAGAGGGAGTACAGGCCTGCTAACACTTTGATCTCTGACTTCCAGCCTCTGGAACAGTCAGAGAATACATTTCTGTTGTTTTAAGCCACCCAGGTTGCGGTTATTTGTTACAGCAGCCCTAGGAAATGAATACAGCAGGTCAGAATAAAATGACTGGAACATGGTAAAATGTCATTGTCGTCACCCAACAATAACATTATCATCACTATCATTCTTAAACCTAGCCTGGGACCTGAAAAGTAGCATACACTTAGAAAATAGTGGTCGAATAAAAATACATTTCTTCCCTGTGAGCTTCCAGTCTGTGGTAATGGTGGAGGTATTGTTGAGAAGTGTGCTTACAGTGAGCTTCCAAAATAGATCCCCCTCTGAACTTTTTTGTTTTAAATATCTTTTTTGTATGTTTGTGTGAAGGGTGGTAGTGGATGTTTTAAATTGTTTTTTTAGAACCATTTTTTACACAGTTTTCCATAAACTGTCCTAGAAGAAGACTAATTTTGTACAAATAGAAGTCATATTTCCCCCAAAATAGAAAAAATGATGAGCAGTTACAGTTCTAACAATAAAAAATACTTAAAATGTCTTCTTTTTCCTATTAGAATGTTATTTAGTAAAATTGATTTCATGCTGATTGGTCTTGAAATACAATTTAGAGAGGTACTTTGGAGCAATCAAGTAATTTATTTCATTCTGCTACGAGGAACTGAAAACCAAAATTTTCAAATAATCATAAACCCAAATTTGGTAGGCCATATGTATCATTTGTATGTAAATTGTAGTTTGCCACTGGAAGCTAGATCTGTGACCTAACTCTTAACCAAAGTTTTATAAATTGGTATAATAATAATAAAAGCTAATGCTGTTGATTTAATAAATAATAATAAAAGCTAATACCTCTGTATTTTCTTGACCCTCCATGTACTATGTCAGCTTTTGTTGTCGAATACAGTTTGGAGTGGAGAGTATCAGTAAATCTAAATAAAGCATCCTCATCTAATTCCATAGTGGTTCAAACTCCAGTGTGCTTATTTCTCTACAGAGATTCTGATTCACTGGGGCTGGGAGTATGCAGTTTTAGTAAGTGCCAGGCGGTTCTGGCCATGGTTTTTAAAAAAATCCTCTTTTTTAAATGTTTATTTTCCAAAGAGACAGAGACAGAATGCGAGTGGGTTAGGGGCAGAGAGAGGAAGACACAGAATCTGAAGCAGGCTCCAGGCTCCAAGCTGTCAGCACAGAGCCCGATACGGGGCTCGAACTCATGAGCTATGAGATCATGACCTGAGCCAAAGTCAGATGGTCAACCGACTGAGCCACCCAGGCACCCCTGGCCATGGTTTGAGATAGGCTGATCTAGTTACCATACAAACCTCACAGTTCATTTCACATGGAGGCCCCGGTGGCGGTGGTGATGATGATATGCTTATGTTAGGCCATTCTTTGAATATATAATAGGGTGAGCCTATTGAATACATACATTTATCTAAACTTAGACCTCAAGTGCCTGCACTACTAAGCACTTTTTTTTTTTTTTTTTTTTTTTTTTTTTGTAGAGAAAGAGTAAAAGGCTAGCATCAGAGGGATTTTTTTAAACCTTTTGAATGAGTTTCAAAATAGGGTATATTTGATCTGAGGAAGTTGTAAGGTCTGTAAACAGAAGAAAATAAACATGGCATAGAATTTCTACCCTACAGGGGTTTTTTGTATATTTTTTGTTTCGAAGAAAATTTTAATGTACATTGTATTGCACAGTAGAACAGTAACTCCATAATTTAGGGCTACTCTGGTTGTTAACTGTAGGCAAGGGTGGGGGGATCTTCTCTCGTGTTTGGTAAGAAACTTTCACCTATTTGTACTGCCAAGAAGCCTGATTATGTGTGTTTTAGAATATAGAGAAACCACTAAGCTTGCAGTTTTACTAACTTCAGAATCTTAATTGTACATTGAACTGGCAAAAATATGTTTTCTTCTTCTAGGGAATCACAAATCACATTGAGCCAAAAAAACATCCAGTGTTTTCTGCAGTTACAAACAAAATGAATATTCCCATGCTACTACAACACCCTCACCGGCATTTCCTAAAAGGCCTTTTAAGAACACCTTTTCGACGTTACCACTTCATCTTTCACTCAAGTAGTCATCGCGGATCAGGAGTCCCTTGTGCTCAGCCATTTAACTCTCCTGGACTCCATTGTACAAAATGGATGCTGCTGTCAAATGGTTTAAAGAGAAAATTATGTGTACAAACAACTTTAAAGGAACACACAGAAGAACTTTCTGATAAAGAACAAAGATTTGTGGATAAACTTTATACCGGTTTAATCCAAGGGCACAGGGCCTGCTTAGCAGAGGCCATAACTCTTATAGAATCAACCCACAAGAGGAAAAAAGAGTTAGCCCAGGTGCTTCTTCAGAAAGTATTAGTCTACCACAAAGAACAAGAACAAATAAATAAAGGAAAACCACTAGCATTTCGAGTGGGTCAGTCTTTTTTTTTCCCTTTATGTCTGTTCAGTAAATATTTTTCTACATTTTGTCTGTTTTGAAATAGGTCTAAATAGTTTTCAATCTAATGGGAATTCTTTTTTCCTTTTCAGAATTTTGGGCTGGATTTTAAATGCCTTTTCTTTGCAAATACTAGTCTTGTTATGTTGGGGGGTGGAAAACTGTCATGGTCATTTGAACCAAGGCTCTGTATTTTAAGAGAATAATATAAGATTTCTGTTTTGGCAAGAATCATGCTGTGGCTCCCAGGATAGAATATGCGTATGAGGAACTTTTACAGGTTTACTCCTCTCTCTTGGTAGTCCTTCTGCTTGATAGTCTAAAGTAAATGCCTTGGTTTTGTGTTTCTATCAACTGTAATTATTCTTATCACATTTCAAAATTCTACTTCTCAGGTGTTTCATTAGTTTCTATGGGCAAGCCTCTTTCAGGTACTTTTTGTTAAAGTTTCTGGCAGTTGCTTGGCTCTAAGCACAGCCAACTCAATACCAAAATGTATTTTAAAGGAGGGACCGTATTCATTTGCTATCTAAACTATTAGATGTTCACTCGATTTCTTGAACAGTTGACTAGATTCCATAGTTGTAAATAAGCTTGTTATATATATTTTTTAATCGCGCATTATAAAACAACGTAGATGTGTTTGGGTGGAGTGAGAGCTTTTCATGATGGCAAAATAGGTGATTCCAACCAACTTTCCTACCAAAAAGAACTAGAAATGGTGAACAAAGTGCAGAAATTGAATAAATACACTTAAAATACACTTAAAAGTTGACTGGCATTGCATTAGACTTACATCTCAGTTTATTGATGATATGGGATTAAAGCCTCCTAATTTTTATGGTAACGGTATGAATTTTAAAGATAATTTCAAAAAGAGTTCACCAACCAACATTTGTATTGGTCTATGTTGTTCATACATCCTATTCTGCCATCACTGAAGGAACCCTCATTTTGACAGTACTATGTTGGGTGTTAATAATCTTTACGTATTGCAGACAGACAAAATAGCAGACTCCAAAAGAGAAATTCCAGCTATAACAAAGTGTTTACTTGATACACCTAAAAGATATTTGAAGAGAGAAGGTCCCAGAAATATCTAGAGTTAACCAGCAACTCACACATAACCAATAACTCATAAATTTTCATTGCTATTCTGGTTCTTTTATCTTGGTCTTATGAGGCCAGATAAACCTGTGTCTCTGTGGTAGTTATTTTATTACCATCATAAATAGGAGTAACAGATTCAGCACCCGTACCGATGTTTAAGACAGAGACCTGCCCTGAAAACTTCAGTAAGGAGCCAAGCATACCATATGACGTACACATACTTTTGAATATAATTACAATTAAATGCTTAAGTTTTATATACTTTGTGAACATAACACATATATCTCTTCCTTTATGCCATATGCTGTTCGAAACATTGCAAACATTAACATCTAATTCTTGACGACAACTTGAAGAGATAGGTGCTATCATATGCATTTTATTGCAGAGGAAAAAGGCACAGAATGGTTAAGTAACTTCACCAAGATTACACAGCTCAGAAGAGGTGGAGCTAGAACTGGAACTGGCCACCTGGCTGCAGAGTGTGCGGTCTTATCTGCATGCTCTGTGAACTCTCCAAGCAGGGGAGTTTTCTGCCTCTCTTCAGACAAATTAATTTTTCCTGGATCCAGTTGATAGGATATATTTTGAGTTATGGGTGGGATGAAACAAATTATCCTTCATAAATAGAAAATTATTTTCTCAGTCACTGGGAATTTCTAGAGTAGTGAGTTGTTTTTCCACTGGGAAGATAAAAGTACAGCCCTGGGGTAGGTGGAATAATGACTGGTCATGATGAGAGGTGGGCAGATGTTGAGGGAATGTAGCACATTAACGACAGAGGCAATAAAGTCTGTCCAGAAAGATCTGAGTTATGGTAAAAAGGCATATCCTATTTTATAATCTTATAAAGTGAATTTGGTGAACATATGGAGCTCAGGATTGTTTTCTTCCTCTCTATTACTCAGGAACTAGATAAATAGTGTTTTGTTTCATTTAGGAAATGTGAAATACATTAATAGGAGTTTTAATAAATTAGGAGAAATAGAAGGTAATCTATTTGAATAGAACTTATCATAGGGCTGATTTCATTTCTTAAATTAGAAGGATTCTCTCTACTGTAGGATTGTCTGGGCCCCCTGGTGCTGGAAAATCAACCTTCATAGAATATTTTGGAAAAATGCTTACTGAGAGAGGGCACAAATTATCCGTGCTAGCTGTGGACCCTTCTTCTTGTACCAGTGGTGGTGAGTATTGCTGATTCTTTTTAAACTGCAAAGCAGGGGCTCGTGGGGCTCTCTGTTATAATTTAGTGGGAATTTGCACAGTCAGGTGACTTCTAACCTCTAGCGGAGTTTGGTCTCACTGAAAGAAGGGAGTCCTAGGGGCAAGGTGGAGATTGAGGGAGGTAGTTTGGGGTATTAGGCTCCTTGGCTTGTGTAGTCCAGGAGTAGCCTGGCTACTTAGAGAACTAGGAAAACAGGTGCCAGAAGTTGAAGATCATCAAAAGCAAATTTGAGCCCTCTATCACACCTGAGGCCAGGCCCCCACTTCCCTCCTGTTGTTTCCTCCTGGCAGCATCAGCCCCTATGCAGTTCAGAAAATGGGTCCGTCTGTTCATTGCCTTTTTTCTTATATTGTTGTAACATCTCTTAAGCTTAAAAGAAAATCTTATTGCTCTTTACAATTTGTCACCCGTTAATATTACATGTTCAGTTCAACAGAAAGCTCTTAGGGGGTCCATGTAATATACCGCTGTTGTCCCTACAGCACTTAGCATGGTATGTCACGTACAGTGCTCAGCAATTACTGATTCAGGGTCACACAGTCATCCGAGTTTACTCACAGCTCATCAGAGATACGATGAATAAACTTAGTTTCCCCAAAGGATCATTTAAGGAAAACATAAAGCATGCCATATAAATAGGAAGGTTTTTCTTCCCTTATCCCTCTTTATGATTTAGGCTTCTCACATTGCAGTTACTCATTTCACAGGTGTTTGAATGTCTGCTATAGGCCAGGCATTGTACAAGGAAGGTACCATGTTGTGTAATGGTGAATGAGACACAGTCCCCTGGCCTACGGAGCTCTGTATCTAACGAGGGAAACAGACATGTACACACAGGCCATTACAATGTAATGTGTGTTGTGGCGGGGGGAGGGAATACAGGGCACTTTGTGGAAATGTTTGGTTTGCATACAGTGGGTTTAACGCTAAAAAATAGAGATGATATCATCATATTTTAGGGGCTTTAGGTCAGTAGAAAGGTGGCTGTCACCACCCATTGAGAACTTTAGCTGAGAGTATGCACGGTTTTTGATTCACTAAAATAAAAATGTTAACCATAAAATAAAATTGTATTTACAACGTTCAAGATTAAATCCATATCAGTGTATTATCTTATGTTCAGTCTAAGAACTTTGGTAAAGGTAAGTATTTGAACAAAGAATTTTTTTTCTTTAGTGTTTGTTTATTTTTGAGAGCGGGAGCTCAAGCAGGGCAGGGGCAGAGAGGGGGGACAGAGGATCCAAAGCAGGCTCTGTGCTGACAGCAGTGAGCCTGATGTGGGGCTTGAATTCAAGAACTGCGAGATCAGAACCTGAGCCAAAGTCAGCACTTAACCGACTG
Source organism: Puma concolor (assembly GCF_028749965.1). Classification (NCBI taxonomy): domain Eukaryota; kingdom Metazoa; phylum Chordata; class Mammalia; order Carnivora; family Felidae; genus Puma; species Puma concolor. The sequence continues at coordinate 82,215,847 of NC_141670.1, read as the reverse complement.
AGTCACCCAAGTGCCCCAGAACAAATAATTTTTTTTATGGTGGCTCTCATTTTCATATAGGTGAGAGATCCTTTTTTCTCTTTTCCTTTGTAGTATTCTAGAATACTTGCAGTAGCAAAAGAAAACCATAGCTTGAGATAGTGATAGCAGGTATGGTGACAAGATAGTCTGATTAAAGTTGCATAGCTATGTGGTTCTTAATTCTTAAACTAAAAATGAACGCCCCTTTCTCAGGTAAGAAAAAAAAATACATGTATAGACTTTGAAAGAAAAAAATACATGGGGATAAACAAGACACTATAAGTTTACATTTCTACTTTAATATTGCTATAGGACTGTGCATTTGAAAGTAGCATGATGCCAAGGTTGAGAAGCATTCCTTTTTTGGCCTGTAGTCAACCCTTGTTGTGTTTTGGATTCACAGATTCCAGCAGTAGCTTTGAGACTTCCCTTAGGGTCTGCAAGTGACAGTTTTGGACTCACTGGCTAAGACAATTATATGGGAGAGTAATTTCATAATGTTTAGTTCAGTGTGTTAAGATCTATAGGATAATAATTTAAAGTATAGCTTTGGCAGATTGTTGACTTATCCAGAGATGATTTCATGTAGAAAATTGTTTTAGGAAAAAGTTTTAGAAAAACATCTAAATATTTTTAGAAAAAAGTAAATAAGGTAGTTGAGATGCATGGTAGGCGTGTGCTCGAGAATTAGAACCTATGGGAACTCTAAACTGGAGTCATGAGTGGAGAGATCATATCTTTAAGGAACTTCTCAATGTTTAGCATCAACTTTATGTGGAAAAGTTAGCTCTTGGGCAGAATGAAAATTGAAATTCGGGTTAGAACAGCACTACACCTCCAATGTTGTTATATGGGAAAAAGTAAAAGTTAAAGGGAATTTCAACAGTTCCAAGGCTTTTATTTTAGTCTTTTAGAATTTGCAAGTAGTGACGTTTACCAAAATACTGTCGTAAACCTTGGAACATCATTCATTCTGTACCATAGGTATTAAATTAATTGCCTACTGGGAACCGGCAGTCATTACAGAAAATGTAAGACGTGGTTCCATGGGCAAGGAACTTACATTAAAGCACTGGCACTAATGACAGTCTTGGTGTGGGACACTGAATGATGCTTAGCAGTATCCTTGGCCTCTACCCACCAGATGCCGGTAGCATCCTGCCCCCCGTTGTGACAAGTAAAAATATCTTCAGACATTGCCAGATTTCCTCTGGGGTCATAATCATCTCCAGTTGCAAACCATAAAGACAACAATGTTAAAAGGACAGTAAAGAAGCTGTCTTGGCTGGAATTGGAAGATTGATTTGGGGGCAGTGGAAGCTGAAATTGGACAGGTAAGGTAGGGCTGCATTGTGAGGGCCTTTAGTGTTAGACTGAAGAATCTAGATTTGAACCTCTAGCCAATGGAAAGCCGTTATAAATTTTGAGAGGCTTGAGGTGTTAACTTGACATCATATATGCTGTGTAGCGCTAAAGCTCAATTATATGAAATGATTTTGAGATCTTGGGAGAAATGTCATAAGGCACTTCCCCTGGGAATTGGCTGATTGATAATTGGCCCCTACAGGTGTTCCATGATTATAAAATGTAAATGTGTGTTTTAGGATCACTCTTAGGTGATAAAACCCGAATGACTGAGTTATCAAGAGATATGAATGCATACATCAGGCCATCTCCTACTAGAGGGACTTTAGGAGGTGTGACAAGGACCACAAATGAAGCCATTCTGTTGTGCGAAGGAGGGGGATATGACATCATTCTCATTGAAACCGTAGGTGAGTATGATTTTCTGTTTCATAACAATGAAGTACTATAACAAATGCTATATAAAGATGAGTGACAGCTAATACCATTTTGTTCATTGAGCATGTATTTACTAAAGGTGTCATTAAATACTAGGTACTGTATCTTGGATTCTATAGGAGATATGAGAATATGGGCTATCATCCTTACCTTTAAAGAAAAGCCATGTGTCTGGAGAACTGTTACACAGGGGTGGTGTGTTGTAAGTACCAGACGAGAACTGTAAGCATTGGAAACGATATTTTAACATAACACCTATTTTGTTTAAAGCACATTTCACATGTCTTCAATATTCGCTCAGAAAATTCATGTAGCTGGGTACCTTTTTAATACAGGGCCATGTTTTACTTCATCTTTATATCCCTAGCACATAGTTATACCCAGTGAAAATACTGAAATGGAAGCCCTAAGAAATTCGCCTTCCTCTGGAGAGACAATCCACTGTTACTGAGTGATAAATGTTTGTGACACAGTCTGACTTGGGTTTTTTTTTTTTTTTTTTTTTTTCCAACGTTTATTTATTTTTGGGACAGAGAGAGACAGAGCATGAACGGGGGAGGGGCAGAGAGAGAGGGAGACACAGAATCGGAAACAGGCTCCAGGCTCTGAGCCATCAGCCCAGAGCCCGACGCGGGGCTCGAACTCACGGACCGCGAGATCGTGACCTGGCTGAAGTCGGACGCCCAACCGACTGCGCCACCCAGGCGCCGCTGACTTGGGTTTGAGGGATCATGGAAGACTTCCAGGAGGAGGTGACAGTTAAACTCCATGCTGAAGGAGGAATTGGAGTTAAATAAAATGAAATAAAGAGAATGAGAGGACATGGCCCATTTAGAGAACTGCAGTTTGCTCAGGAGATATAGGGCATAGAGTGTGGAGGCTGGGCATGAAGAGAGATGGGGCTGGAGACTAGAAACTCCACCATCTAAGGGTGGATGGGGAAGAGTTGCCCATGCGGTAGTAGGAGAATCAAGGTAGAGGACCATAAGAACCAAGTGCATGACCTGGAAGTTGCATTTGACTGCTTGTCCCAGAGACTCGAAGTAACTGTGACTCAAACAGAGAGTGGTTTATTTTTTGTAAACAGAAGAAACCTGGAGGCAGGCAGTCCCAAGCAGGCCTGGTCATTGTACAGTGCCCTCGGTGTCCCGGGTTTCTGTCTCTGCTCTCCATTCTTGGCACTTAGTTCCCATCCTCAGGGTTGCTCATGGTTAAAAGACAGCTGATGAAGCTTGAACTGTCACATCCACCTTCTAGGTAGGGGGAGGGAAGGTGGGGGGAAGGGGTGGGCCCCTCCTAGCTGGGTCAGCTCCCTTTCAAGAACTTTCCTGAAAGCCCCATCTAGTGACTTTGGCTTTCACTAATTAATCATCTCTAGCTGAAATGGGTTCAGGTGACTGTGGGCTTTCGCCTGGTACATCGATGCTTCTGACAACATTGGGATAAGGAAATAGGGGAGAATAAATATGGAATGGACAACCAGAAGTCTCTGCCACCCCAACGGACAGAATTTCGAGAGGAGTTTCAGTGGAGCAGGTGATGTGGAAGTCAGATTTAAGTGGATTGAAATTAATGTGAAGTAATGAAGTGAAGACCAGTGAGCACACGTTGATTTTTTTTTTTCTAGACACTTAGGTATAAAGAGAAATGAGAAATATGGTGATAATTGGAGTAGGTTGTGAGTTTTTGTCTTATTTTTTTCCTGTTTGTTTGGTTTTCAGATGACCAAGACATGAGCACAATTCCTGTCAGGTGTTGGGGGACAAGAGCCCGTAGACTAAGGAAGTTAAAGATAAAGCAAGGGCGGGGCGCCTGGGTGGCGCAGTCGGTTAAGCGTCCGACTTCAGCCAGGTCACGATCTCGCGGTCCGTGAGTTCGAGCCCCGCGTCAGGCTCTGGGCTGATGGCTGGGAGCCTGGAGGCTCTGGGCTGATGGCTCGGAGCCTGGAGCCTGTTCCCGATTCTGTGTCTCCCTCTCTCTCTGCCCCTCCCCCGTTCATGCTCTGTCTCTCTCTGTCCCAAAAATAAATAAAAAACGTTGAAAAAAAAATTAAAAAAAAAAAAAAGATAAAGCAAGGGCAAGGGCACAGAGGAAGTGGGAAGGAAAGAGAGGGTAACCTTCAGCCAGTACTTCTTATACTGCGACTGGAGAGGAGGCAGTGAGCAGAGCTGGTGTTCGGGCCCGCTGATCTGCAGAGGGTGGAGAGGGAAAAGCTGAGGGGGTTCTTGCCTTCATTTCACCACCACGTAGGAGTCATGGTCATCATCATGCGGGGAGATTATGGCACAGTAAATGTTTGTAATAGCCACTGTGAGAAATGGGAAGGCAGCTGACTGAGGGCGTTTGGGGGCATTGCTTTTACCAGGCAGTGAGGAGGAGGTAGCAGATGTTAGACACCATGATCCTGCTGTGGTGCCTGTTCTCCGGCACGCTTATGGAGGAGAGAACACGGGTAGTTGGACTGATCCATGGGTTGGGGTTTGCGGGGCTCACAGGAAGTTGAGAAGGCAAGAAAGCTGAACATCTTGACAGACATGGTCTAGGGTTTAGAGCCACATTGCTCAAGCTGCTTACCACTGAGAGGGAAGCCAGGAAAGAGTTGCAAGGGGGGAGGAGAGAATGGACATCTCGATGTTCTCCATTCAGCCAAGACTAAGGCTAATGGGAATAAGCGAAGGGGAGAGCTGGGAAGGTCACAGTTTGCTCATAGGAAAGCAGTGCGTTTAATACATTCTCGAGAGGTGGGGTGTTTAAAGTGGGATCAGGCTGAGTGTGTGATCATGGATACAAGTGAATGAAGTGGAACAGGAATGGTGGTCAAGGTAGTTGAGAAAGCAAATTACTATGAATATTTTAGCATATAGTTGTGATTTACATTTGCAGGTGTGGGTCAGTCGGAGTTTGCTGTTGCTGATATGGTTGACATGTTTGTTTTACTACTGCCACCAGCAGGAGGAGATGAATTGCAGGTAATTATATTGACTTTTTTTTCTCCCCAAACACAAAGTATACATCTCTGAAAGTACAAATTTCCAGTGTTGTACTTCTGTAAATGAAGTTGCTGTTAATGTAGGGAAAGAAACAGCATTCATATTGGCTAAAAGTACTGAGTCAAAGATTCTCTATGTTTTTTCTCAACTTACAGTAATAGAGTTTATGACCTCGAGCTAACCATACAACTTAGATTTTTCCACCCGCAACACGGGAGTGAATGGAACACGTGGACAGCTCCAGCCAAAAGAGACTACTGTTGTGTGGGTGTTTGTAGTACAGAGACTGAGGCACTGTTTGCTATCAGGTTATTTTTCTTCAAATGTAAATTGGAGAAAAAATTACAAACATTAAGGAAAACTTCAAAGACTTTGTTTATGGAAATGCAGATGTTAGCGATAGGTGTCTTCTCTTTTTAAGCACTTAATGACGGATGATTTTGCATCCTGCAGTGTTAGCTCGTGAGAAAGGGAACCCATCATGAGGCAGTGTGAATTGTCTCCTGCCACTCATTCATGTGGTGTCTTAATGACATATTTACTCTAATCGTGAATGTATCTTAGCATGTTAGTCTCTAAACTTGGAAGAGACATTGTAGATGACTTCCATAATCCCAACAGCTGGTGGTTCTGAGTAATTTCTGTTGAGTAACTGTAATTCCTAGAACCCAGGGTTTAGGAAGATGTAGAGGAAAAGTTAGTTAATAAAGTGCGTGACTCTCAATTGACTATTGTCCCATTTTTGGCTACAATTAAATGAAGTATTTCTGATACATCACTGTCTTTTTCACTTTAGGGTATCAAAAGAGGCATAATTGAGATGGCAGATCTGGTAGCTATAACTAAATCTGATGGAGACTTGATCGTGCCAGCTCGAAGGATGCAAGCAGAGTACGTGAGTGCACTGAAATTACTCCACAGGCGTTCAGAAGTCTGGAGACCAAAGGTTAGCTCGCCTTCCTTTCTGCATTTTCACCGAGTGGATCGTGCACATTAGAAGAGAGGATGCAAGTCCCAAGCTAGACAGATAATCAATCTTTGCTTGTATGTGAGATTACAATTTTAAAATTATGACAAAGCCAGAGTGTGCAGTCATGATTTTAAATCTAATCCTTCAACCACTAGATGTCAAAAACTAGATGTGAGGGGATAGATTAGATTGCTTAATGCTTGACTTGAGCCATTTGGAAGTGATAGCAAATCCATTCTGAAAGGAACCATTCTTAAGATTATGGAGTAATTAGTGATTTGATTATCTTTATTAGAGTTTGAGTAGGAGAGAAGAGGCTTTTGATGTGATAGCTTCCCTTCCCATTATGCTTGTTGGGTGCTATTTTCAATAAGGAAAAAAAAAGACAAATTCTGTAATAAATGGTACGGTAATATTGATGTGGGCAGCTTTATCTGCAGGAGGACACTATGTTATTAAAGAATAAGCTACACTCACTACAGTGAGAACAGCCACAACCTGTCTTCCCATCAGCTCCCGGTCTCCCTGGTCAGGTTGTCTGCGTTGTACTTGCAGATGCTGGATGCTCAGCTCTTGGCACCTGCTGAATCAGGGAACTCTGACAAAGGGAGGGTATGGGGCTATTTTCTCAACTGAGTTTCATGGTCTGGCACTCAGGCCTCAGGGAAACCCACCCAGCCCTGCCCTTCTCATCCTCGTGACCCTCTCGCAGTTTGTCTGTGTTGCCCCTGCAGACCATCTGAGCGATCCTAACAATTGACCAGAATAGACCCTGGGCTAAAGATTTTGACCTTGAATCAGTGTCTTGTTTCTGCATGTATTTAGTAATCCTAGTAAGTGACCTCAGTCTGTTTCTCAGTATATTCACTTGAACACAGTGATAAAATGTCTCCGTTTCACTTGCCTATTTTCATACACTTTAAGACTTAATTGGCAGGAAACCAGACTCCCCGTGAAAATGTTTTCTATCATTTTAAGTAAAATGGTTTTGGGTTCTTCCCTTTTTAATAGGTAATTCGTATTTCTGCCAGAAGTGGTGAGGGGATCACTGAAATGTGGGATAAAATGAAAGAATTCCAGGACCTCATGCTCGCCAGTGGGGAGCTGACTGCCAAACGACAGAAGCAGCAGAAAGTTTGGATGTGGAATCTCATTCAGGAAAGTGTGTTAGACCATTTCAGGACCCATCCCGCAGTCCGGGAGCAGATTCCTCTTCTGGAAAAAAAGGTTCTCAGTGGAGCCCTGTCCCCAGGACTAGCCGCAGATGTGTTGTTGAAAACTTTTAAAAGCAGAGACTTGTGAAATGTATCCTATATAATGATTTTATATGACATTGCATAAAGTATTTTAATATTAAAGGTCACTTATATGCCTGTATTTTCAGCAATTCTTTTGTGGTGCCCTGGGCCCCATTTGTGAACTATGCTTGAAAAGTCAAAGAATGTTAGATATGGCTGGCAAAGGTCAGGCAGTCGGCAGTATTTGTAAGGTACCTGTTGTATGTTACTGATTTCCATTTCTTTCTATTCTCGTACGCTGCCATGGCAGCTGGTAGGATAGTTTCTTCTCATCAGTCATAAGCAGAGAAAGCTGAGGAGAACAAAAGAAGGTCATGTACCTTCTTTGATTTCTTTGATTCCATATTCGCTGAGTTTCCAGAGAAAATGTAAGCAAGAGTGACCACATTTCTGAATTCTTACTTCAGGCTAGAATCATACACGGTGGATTTCCAAGAGCTGAAAATAATGACTGGTGTTTAGTGTACCGGAGTATTCTAGCAATTTCTGAAATGGCTGTGTATACCAGTAACAAAACAGTTGGACTGTGTAGTGATGTGAACACAGTTTTTTTTTTTTAATTAATTTATTTTTTATTAATGTTTATTTCTGAGAGAAAGAGAGAGAGAGAGAGACAGAGTATGAGTCGGGGAGGGACAGAGAGAGAGAGGGAGACACGGAATGTGAAGCAGGCTCCAGGCTCTGAGCTGTCAGCACAGAGCCTGAGGCGGGGCTCGAACTCACAAACTGCGAGATCATGACCTGAGCCGAAGTCAGACACTCAACCAACTGAGCCACCCAGGTCCCCAGTGAGCACAGTTGTAAAGTCTATTTGTCTAGACCTGTGGATCCCCCATGATAGGCAGGAGAGCCCAAAGGGAACTGGGGGAAATCAGCTGCAAAGAATGTGGCCCATTAATTCCCAAGAGTTGGAGTAAACCCTCAAAAGACCCAAGTGAGGTCACAGTGAGTCAAGGGTTATTCGGTTTGAATATTACCAAAAGCTTTTGCTTCTCTTCTTCCTTGGTCATTTGATTTCATATTAGTGTCTTAAAAATCTATCTTATTCCTGATGGGGAGGAGCAAGTTTTCCAACAGAGGAAGTGTGGCACAGTGATTTAGAGATTGGGTTCTGGAGTCAGACTGTGTGGGTTTAAACTTTCAACCTAGATCAGTCACTTGTTAGTTGTTTAAGTTTGGACAAATAGCCTACCTCTCTTTAAGCTTCGGTTTCTTTCCTGCTAAAAGGGAACTGACACATTAACTTTATAGGGTCGGTGAGCGTAAAGGAGATAACTCAGGAGAATCATTTTCCTACCATGATGATACCTAGGAAATACCCAGAGGCTGCTTCCTATCATTATTATGTTAGTTACAAATACCTGAAACTGTAGGGGCGCCTGGGTGGCGCAGTCGGTTAAGCGCCCGACTTCAGCCAGGTCACGATCTCACGGTCCGTGAGTTCGAGCCCCGCGTCGGGCTCTGGGCTGATGGCTCAGAGCCTGGAGCCTGTTTCCGATTCTGTGTCCCTCTCTCTCTGCCCCTCCCCCGTTCATGCTCTGTCTCTCTCTGTCCCCAAAAAAATAAATAAACGTTGGAAAAAAAAATTAAAATAATAAAAAAAAATTAAAAAAAAAATACCTGAAACTGTACAAATCTTATATATAAATTGAATTTTCTCTCACGGTCTTACTACTACCATGATGTTCTTGTGATATTTTACGATTGTCTCTAAAGTACCTGCTGTAGTTAATTCTTTGAATATATTTTATACTGTTTGATGGTAGTTGTAAGTATATACATCTGAATAAAATTGTTTCTAACCAAAAAATTTCTCCATTGCACAAAATATCTTCCCAGAAATTTAAACCTTAAACTGTTCTGAATCCTTTAGAATATTTTACACAGTATATCAGCTTTCTGGAATTAAATTGCCTAAGTATTATTTTAGCAAACATGTGTAGCTTTTTTTTAATGATTATTTTTTTTATTTTTTATGATTTGTGTCACTGGCATACCTACATCTCATATGAGATTAGGAGGTTTAGGAGAAATGGAAAGATTATCCAGTCAGTTCACCTTATTTCAGAAAGGACAACCATTAAACCAGATGAAAACTGTTTTTAGAATCTTCCAGAGAAAGAAGTTCATAATTTCCCTTAGTAAACTATTACAGGGTCTGACAAACATGTCATTTGTGGTTCAGTGTGAGTAGCAGTGGGAGCAGATGCGTGCTGCATTATGAAGAAGGTGGCCAAAGAGTGGCTTTTATTAGCCCTAAGCGGAGCTATGCATTTCTTCTCAGTTCGAATTCCTTTTAAATGTTATAAATATAGTCATAGAATGCGTTAGAACCCCTCCCCACCCTTGTCCTCTTTCACTTGTTATTGTACCACGGGCTATAATGTGGAGACCAATTTCTAAGATACTGTTTACATTTATTTGCTATTTGTTATACTGGAAGCTGTATAACATAGTAAAATGTTTGTAGCCTTTAAAAAAAAAAATTCCATGCTCTCTTTTGTTAAGCTCGAAAATGCCATCCTTCCAGGCCATCTGTGATTCTACCATTGCTAAACCCTTGACCTGGTCAAAAACGATGGATTTTGACTTAGATGCACGTTGTCAGATTTCAGCGGTCACTAACTAGCCGTATGATTTGAGGCAGGTTTTTTTTTCCTCTTTTGTGTGCACCAGTTTCCTTATATTTAAAATTGGGGTAAGAATAGCTATTTTGTAGGGTTGGTGGGATAATTAAATGAGTGTGGAAAATGTCATCACAGTAAGTGGTAGGTGTTTGGGGGAATATTATACACTGACAGCTCGTTGTTCTGTAAAACAGACTGGCATCATTTAATTTGAGTTTGGCCAAACTACTTAATCCCCCTGTGTCCCAGTTTCCTCATTATTAAATGGGGTTGACTATATATTAACTATTTTAGTTAATATATAGTTCCTGGACACAGTAAGTGCTAAATAAATATTTAAAGAGCAAAATATTTAACATCTTAGGGTTGTTTTAAGGATTAAATGAGTTACTCTCCCCCTATCTTAAAAGAATAATTCTTTTCTGAAAAAACCTCATAGGTTGACTTTGCCTCTGTCAAAAGTATAATTACCATTAATTTCTGTAGGTCGGTAAAAAGGTGCTCTGTTCTAAACTGAGCTTCAAAATTGACAGACGTTTTGCTAAAACAGTACCAAACTTCATTAAGGGGACTACAATTACTTGTGCAGTTATAGCTGCAGTTAACATTACTCATCATACGGGGTGCCTGGGTAGCTTAGTTGGTTACGCATCTGACTTTGGCTCAGGTCATGATCTTGCGGTTTGTGAGTTTGAGCCCTGCGTCAGGCTCTGTGCTGACAGCTCAGAGCCTGGAGCCTGCTTCAGATTCTGTGTCTCTCTTTCTCTCTCTGTGCCTCCCTGATTCATGCTCTCTCTCTCTCTGTCTCTCAAAAATAAATAAATGTTAAAAAAAAAAAAACACTGAAAATATTACCCATCACAATACAACCTAGCAAGGAATTCTTTATTTTTATTTATTTATTTTTAAAATTTTTTATTACATTTATTTATTTTTGATAGAGACAGAGCACAAGTGGGGGAGGGGCAGAGAGAGAAGGAGACACAGAATCCGAAGCGGGCTCCGGGCTCTGAGCTGTCAGCCCAGAGTCTGACGCGGGGCTCGAACTCACAAACCGTGAGATCATGATCTGAGCTGAAGTTGGACGCTCAACCAACTGAGCCACCCAGGCGCCCCTATTTTTATTTTTTTAATGTTCTATTTATTTTTGAGAGAGAGACAGAGTGTGAGTGGGGGAGGGGCAGAGAGAGGGGGACACACAGAACCCAAAGCAGGCTCCAGGCTCCAAGCTATCAGCACAGAGCCTGATGTGGGGCTCGAACTCACAAACCGTAAGATCATGACCTTAGCTGAAGTCGAAGTCGGACGATTAAGCAACCAAGCCACCCAGGCGCCTCAAGGAATTCTTTCTTTATTGTCACTCTCTCATATGGTTATTTACTTCTTTCCAAGAGTGCATGTAGCTTTTGTAGCTCTGGTACACGCTGAAGACAAGAGTTAATAAACAGCATGCATATGATACTGTTTACGCAGTTCAACCTTTAATACAGAAGAAAAAAAAAAAAAAAGGAAAAATCAGTGAAAACAATTGTAGCATTACACCCACCCAGTAGATTGCCATCATAGAAGTCATGACACCCTTGCTAAAAACTAGTAAAGTACAAGGATTTTGAAAAGAGAAGCAGTAGCTTTTATGATCTATATGTTTGTATAGATGGTGGCACTCAGCTGCTCCTAAAGCCTGAGAAAGCCATATGGGGCTTCATAAACACAAATGCTTCCTAAGCCACTTCTCAAACACCTCAGAAGGTCGAGTTCTTATCATGTAAGGGGTGTATCTAATGAACCACTGTAACTCATGTAGGGTGTCAGAGTGATGGCTGGGACCAGTACTTACTAAATGTTAGCATGGTTATTCAGGTGAGATGAAGAAAATGATGAACAAGTCAAAATTTGCCTTGAAGAAGAACAATCAAAAAGCGACGGCAGCCTGTTTATTTTTCTTCCACTATCATATTTGGGTTAGTTGGTTACTAATTATGAACTTTCTTAACCCCCTTGACATAAATGCTTGATGAAAATTCCTGCTCCATGAGGTTCATATAAGTTCAACATTTTGGTCATTAGTGCTATGTTTGATTATAAAATATTAGAGTGGCACAAAAGCAGTTATAAAATACTGAATTTTTTTCAGAAAAAACTGTATTATGAAATGTAGATGGTGCTAATGTGAGTTGAAGTACATTAATATTTACCTGTAAATTTGATGCATAAAGGTAACCTTGGAGAAATTTACTTTGCTTAGCCACCTCAGCTTCCTGATGGGAGGAAGGTGAGTGCACATGAAAGTCAGTGAACTTTTCTACTCACAGCAAGACCAAATGCTTAATCTCAATTAATGTTTGCTTTCAACTAACACGGAGGAAATCATGTGAGCTCATCCTCAATGCTCTGTAACATCTCCCTGGCCAGTGTTAAGGTGTGGTTAGAATTCCATATAGAGATATCTTAGGATGACAGTAAAGCCATTTATCAGGCTCATACCTAAATACCAAATCTTGTCGTGTATAGAAGCCAACTATTTCAAAGATCAACACTCTTCTTATGAATAAAATCATATGAGGTTTTACGCTCAAATTTTGCTGACTTGGGATTCCGTCCTATCATGAGACAGGATCTCAGTCCCCGAAAGTCCTCTTGTCACGTATTTTTGGAAGTCCCTGGGGTTCCTCACTGATGTATAAACGAGCTCACACTCTCACGTGCAGCTTGCTCCTCCCAGGCTTTTCTTGGGCCTCTGCTATTTTAGCTGCTGCTGTTCCTGTAGGAGAATCCTGCCTTGCTTAGGTGTTCCAAACTGTGAAACTCTTAAGTTCCCCAAATAGTGCTGTTCCCTGAGAACAGGATCCTTGCCTCTCTCCTCACAGGGGCTGCTCCCACAGGCTGGGGTAGGAACCAGTTACCAGACGATTTCTCATTTTCTCATAGTAGTCCTATTTTCATTGTACTTGAGCTCTCCTGTCTCCTCCCGAGCATACAGTCTCTGAAGCAGATTTTCCCCTCACACATCTCCTCTTCAAAATGTGGATCGACTCCGGCAAAAGATGCCTGGGTTGGAGAATTGGCAGGCTCTTCCCTTCTGGCATATCAACTTTATGTTGAGTCATGATCTCCCAGCTTCACATATCGACGATTGCTAATTCTGTCAACAACCTGTCAAGAGAGGCGTTATGACCCCATTTTACAGGAAAAGAAATTGAACAACCAGAATATTAAGAGATTTATCTAAATTTATTGTTCCTAAGTGTGATATACATTAGATTTTGAAAATACTGTTTTCTAAGTTGCTCAAAGCACTTTATGAACTTCTTTTCATACTTCCTATAACATTGTTTCATGACAGATATTATATTCATAACTTATAGATGCTTCTGTGGTATAGGGTAGATTTGCGCATAAATCCAGATGGTAAGACCTTGCTTGGTATTTGATCTTAATGGCCTATTTTCTGTAACTTACTATCTTAGATTTTGTTCTTTTGGAAACTGGTGCCTCAATGTGTTTTTTTTTTTCCAGTAGACTTTTCCGCTTCTGTTTGAAGATAATATTTTAGACGTTAAAAACCAAACCAAAATGAAACTTAGTATCAGTTTTTATATTAGCCAGGATTCTTGGCCAGAAATAATAGAAACCTACTAGTTTGGGCAAAAATCCTATTTATTGGCTTATCCAGTCATAATGTGGGGAAAAGTAGGGGTTCAGCAAGCTTTTCAGGGACATAAATGACACGAGGGTTCTCCGTGTCTCATTTCTTCCCCTCTGTGTATTGACTCCATTCTCCCAGCTTCCTCCATGTAGCTGAAGATGTGGCAACCAGCAGCACTTGGGTCCGGGGAAGAACTTCTCTCCATAGCTCCAATTCTAAAAATCTCAGGGAGGCACTCAGACTGGCCTCCCTGAAAGATCACAAGTTCATCTCTGTGGCCAGAAGTATGAGGACTGGGATTGGCTGGAAACACTTGGACTTCAAAATAAGCAGGGTGCTAGTTACAGAATAAGGTAGGATGCCAGGCAGACAGAACATATGTCTACTACAGATGACTGAGTATGCTTTGTGTTTTGCACTAAGGTGAGATATAAATAAATGTTACTGATATGTTATATTAAAAGATATGATTTTTGTGAAAATGAGTATTAGCCCAATTGTTGGTAATATATCACCAGAACACACAAGTGACATTCATGTAGTCAGCTGCCACTCATCTTTAAACTCATGTGGCTATACCTCTATTTTGTTTTTTTTTTAAGTAGGCTTTACGCCCAGCACGGAACCCAACACAGGGCTTGAACTCATGACTCTCAGATCAAAACCTGAGCTCAAGAGTCAGACACCCCAATGATTGAGCCACCAGATGCCCATATACCACTCTTATTTATTGAAAATATCTTTCCCTAATCCAGTTTTACAAGTAGAGTATTCCCCCCCACACACCACCACTAGGATATTTACCCTTCCTTACAGTGGAGATGCATCTGAAAACAAGAAAGGATCAGTACGTTAAAGAGGAATGGTTTAAAAAGTGTGGTATAGCTTAGGTAATATTTCCCTTTTATGTCTAACTGATTAACAGAAGATTTTAGAGTTCTTCAGCCTAACTACCTCCTTTATGCAGTTGGAGAAGCTGCAACTCATGACAGGCAATGAATTTTGGACAAAGGTCTTTTGATTGCATGGTTGACCCACACTCAGGAGAAGGTAGAGTTACTTTAAACATGGGGATCTCGTGAAAATCCAAAGATAGGAATCAAAGTTCAGCCTTCAGGAAAGGAGGTGATGATGAGGACCTACATTTTAAACTCTGACACATAAAGAATTTGGAAGTCTTCACTCTCATCCTTACAACTTAGAGACAGCTGGTCAAACTGAAAATTCTCTTTCTTGGACCTCTGGAGAAACCACCACCGTGAAATCTGGGGATAGAGGTATAGCCAGAGAGTCACAGCCAGGGTCTGCTTATCTGGAAGAGACTGTTGGAGCCATAAATTAGTAGGAATGCTTTAGTGGTTACTCTGAAGAACTGCTTAAGTCTGAGTGGGAACTGGTGGGAGAGTAAGAAACTCCTGGGGCTGCAGTCTTGCGGGGCCCACACACTTTCATGGACTTTACCTGTAGGAAGCGTGTTGTCACAGTGAAGACCCAAGAATAATCCCCTCGTGGCGCTGACAGGAGGAAAGTAAGAGTAATCGTGCAGTAAACCCAGGATCTTCTCCATAAGGACTACTCTTCAGGAGAAAAGACTTTGCTGGGGCCTTATCCAAGCTAGGGTAAGGGCATTCCTCCCAACCCCTAGTGGTTTTTGTTGTTGTTGTTGTTCTTTTTCCCTCACCTAATGTGGGAAAGGGAACGAGGTCAACAGGGGTCATGGCTTCAAGGGAATAGATTGGGAACTCTGTGGCCAGTGAATGGGGTAGGGAGTAGGAGTCAGGGAAGCTATACTAGGGGAGAAATACTTGCAAAGATCACAGCCCAAGGACACAGGACAATTTAGAAGACTGATATTTAATCATAAGTTTATAGAACACTCCTCCTTTCCCCACATTATCATCATCCGAACAGGGCTTCAGGATAATGCAAGTGAATTACCATTGAAAGAGTTGCAAGATACAGACTCTCTCTGGGGAGGAGTATGTAAGGAAGCCCAAAGTCAAGGGGGGAGGCAAAAACAAGGACACTAGAGGATTTTGTAGCTTCTGTCACCTACAGCTACAACAAACATGAAATATATCCCAACACTTAGCCAGATTAACATACATCCTCACACTAAAGGGCTATTTACCTCAGTTCCTGTTATTCAATACATTATGTCTGGATTTCAACAATTACAAGACATGCCAAAGGCAAGAAAAAAGCATAGTTTGAAGAGACAAATCAGTCATCAGAATCAGACTCAGATATGCACAGATATTGGAATTATTAGAGAGTTTAAAATAATTGATTGGGACGTCTGTGTGGCTTAGTCAGTTAAGCATCCAAATCTTGATTTCGGCTCAGGTTTTGATCTCACAGTTCGTGAGTTTGAGCCCCACATCCAGCTCTGCACTGGCAGTGCAGAGCCTGCTTGGGATTCTCTCTCTCCCTCTCCCATGCACACGCTCTCTCTGTCTCTCAAAATAAACTTAAAAAAAAAAAAAACAAAACTATGATTAATATATTCAAAGCTCTAAGGGATAAATAGATAACATATAAGAACAGATGGGAAATTTATTTTTTTTTTCAACGTTTATTTATTTTTGGGACAGAGAGAGACAGAGCATGAACGGGGGAGGGGCAGAGAGAGAGGGAGACACAGAATCGGAAACAGGCTCCAGGCTCTGAGCCATCAGCCCAGAGCCTGACGCGGGGCTTGAACTCACGGACCGCGAGATTGTGACCTGGCTGAAGTCGGACGCTTAACCGACTGCGCCACCCAGGCGCCCCAAGGGAAATTTAAACAAAGAAATGGAAACACTGTGAAAGTATTGAAAGCATATGCTAGAAAAAATAGAAATTTAGAATGCCTTCAATGGGCTCATGAGTATACTCAACATGGCCAAGAAAAAAGATCATTAAGCTTGAAAATAGGCCATTAACAACTTTCCAAATTGAAATGCAGATTAAAAGGATGAAAAAACCAGACCATTCAAGAACCATTTCAAACGATAAAACATACAAGCCATTGGAATACTAAAAGGAGAAGCAACAGAAGAAATATTTCAAGTAATAATACCTAAGAACTATCCAAAATTAATGGCCAAGCGTCTGGGTGGCTCAGTCATGATCTTGTGGTATGCTGCTGTCAGCAAAGAGCCTATTTTCGGATCCTGTACACCCTTCTCTCTGTGCCGCTCCCCTGCCTGTGGTCTCTCTCTCTCTCTCTCTCTCTCTCTCTCTCTCTCAGTCTCAAAAATAAACATTTTTAAAAAAAATCAAAATTAATGGCAGACACCAAGCCACAGATTCAGGAAGTTCAGAGAACACTGGACAGGATAAATACTCAAAACAGGAAGAAAAACACACATGTAGCTGCATCACATCCAAAGAGCAGAAAACCGAAGACACCATGGAGGCAACTCTCACACATGAACTAGCAAGTTTCAGTCATGACACCTCTGCTTCTCTCTTTTTTCTGTACCATTCTAGACTTTACTCTTTTATAGCTGTTTTCTTAGACCATCAAGGCCCTTTCGATTTCCAATTTTATCTCATTATTTTATAGTTCTAGTTCCCGCATTAACACTTCATAGTTTCTTGGTTCCCAATTTCAAATTCCTGATGGAAATGTGATTGCCCTGTTCATCTTTTGGAGGCAGTAGAGCTCATGGAAGGAAATCTCTGGGTGGGTTTCTTGGAATCAGTTGCCCACCTCCACCTGTGTTTCAGGGGGTGGGATAAAGTATGAATATGGTTCCTTTTTGTTCATCAAAAACAGTTTGTAAGGCACTGTTTCTTGGGGTTTGGGAGGTGGGCCAGGCAGTGATGTATACTTCTACTACAGAACAAATTATGTAGATAAATTGGGTAGAAAATGAGTTTCAGAGGGGTGAAGTGATTTGCTTAAGCAGTCAGTATGACTCAGACTCAAATCTACTTCCCTTTACTCAGTGATCTATTACATGGATTAGAAACAAGCTGTTTTGAAAAGTATATTGCTTGTTGACCATACAGTATCCATCATATACGATCACTGTTATGGTTTGAATTTGCCACTTAAAACATATGTTGATGTGCTAATCCCCAAGATCGCAGACTGTGATCTTATTTGGAAATAAGGATTCTGCAGATGTGATCAGCTAGAATGAAGTCATGTTAGAGTTGGATGGGCCCCAATGCAGTATGACTGATGTCCATATAACAAGACAATCATGTGAAGACAAAGCCACGCAAGGAGAACACTGTGATGATGAAGGCAGAGACCAGAGTGACGCAGCTGCAAGCCAACGGGTGCCAAAGATCGCCGGGAAACCACCAGCCGCGAGGAAGAGGTGAGGGAGGGTTCTACCACATGTTTTAAATGGAGCATGGGCCCTGCTGACGCCTTGACCCCTGGCCTCCAGAACTATGAGACAGTCAATTTCTATTGTTTTAAGCCACCCAGTCTGTGGCACTTTGTTAGGGAAGCCCAAAGAAACTAATATAATTGTCTGAGTGTAACTTGAAAAAGGAAACTCCTACGAAAATTTTATTACACTCCTCTCCACCCCAAATATAAGAATACATTCTTTGACCTTCCAATTCCGCCCTCCCTCGATCCCTTGACAGCCCATAAAACCAAAGGAACACGAGAGATGCCTCATGTTTCTCTTGTAAAAATTCCTTGCTCTTGTTGGTATTCCATAATTTCTATCATACCTTGGCACTGAACTCATTCATTGTAAAACGTTTAGACAATAAAGAAAGCAATGTAAAATATAAAATCACATGTAATCCTCCCACTCAGCTATAAGTATTAACATTTTTATTTATAGCCCCCTAAGTCTTTTCTTACACACACATATACTTTTTATTAAACAAAATTGGGATCAGAGTGTATACATTGTAATTGGTTTCAATTTTCAAATAGTAAACATAACCAAAAATAAATCTCAGGAAAGACAAGAGGCTTTCTTTGAAGCTTCTCCTAATTTTATCAGTTTTATTTTCCTGTTCCTTTGCACTTTACCCTTCTTTTATTTCCATCTAGTCCTGTTGCAACTGGTTTCCTGTGTCTCCTAGACCACGTTTTTTGATCCATAAGTAAATAAAAATTTCCAAATCACAGAATTGGTAAGTATGAAGAAGTATTTTAAGATCAAGGACTGAGAATTGATATTAGTATAACTGACAGACTCAAACAGTTATTCACTATAACACATGCATGCTCATTCGGCTGTTGGCTACATTTAACCAAATATCAGAATTTGGCACCTTGGGGGGAAACAGATTTTCGCTGAGATCGAAGCTTCGGCTTCATATGGGATCTTTTTTCTCAAGGGAATTCCCGCTTTTTCTGGCCTTTATATTACTTGCTTTCCTCCTGGTTTCGTCTTGGAATGGCATCAGTAAGTTTCTGCCTCCACAGAATACAGCCTTGATATATCTAGTCTGCAGTGATGGAAATAGTGGGTATGTGTGTGTGTGTGTGTGTGTGTGCACACACAAACTTTTGGCTGGAAAGGTATAAGATTTATGCATCTGGGTAGAAGTTACGTGAATGTACATATATGTAAAGTATATTCGTGTCCTTTATTACTTGATGTTATATCTCAATTTTTAAAAATTACCGCCAATTTTTAAAAAGGACTGTCCAAGGTTTAAACTGGAGATCTAGTCAAGAGTAAGTAAATTCCAGAGACTGCAGACCAGCCATTATCTTAGGTATAGAGACCACTAGCCTTTTCAGCTCTTGGACTGTTCCATAGAATAGCAATACCCAGAGATACTCTCCACCCCACTAATGGAGTTTTGTTGTCAAGGAAGTTTAGAAAATGCTTCACTATCCAGGCCCCTTTGAATGATTCATTAGGCATACTGAAATATCAAAGGCTCTAAGTCCTACAGCAAAAAAACACTTATACCAACTTGTCCCAAACTTATTTAACCACGAAACTCTTTTCATCAATGCCTATTAACACCTCATTAGAATAATCAGCTTATGTTTAGAAGCCTGGTCAAGGCCTACCCACCTGCCAGTACGCCACCTGCTGGTTTTATTGGGTATGAGGCCACTCACTCAGGAAGCTTCTGTTTTCACTAAATCTCACTCACAATCCAGAGTTCATTGTTCTAGTGCTCTTGATCAGCATTTTCTTCACATTTAACAAACCAGGGACTGAACGGCATAGTTTGCTATCATTCAGTTGCAAACGGAGGTTTTTAGAGAGTTCAGACTCTCAGCTAGCAAGTCAGACCACACAAACCAGCACTGGATGTGTCCAAGAGAAATGAAGCATCTGATAAAATGAGAACAAAGAATGAGCTCGAAGTCCTTTAGAATTCTGATTTTAGAGCTTAAATATTTATGATAACACACTCAGTCAGTCTGTTCTATTTATTCTCTAATTTGAAATTCGACTTATTTTTAACAGACTTGTTCAACATCTAATAGACTGATGAACTAAACTCTAATTCCCCCTAAACCCAATGTGAGTCACTTTCACTTAAATTGCAGTTTCACCACTCTCGGTTCTGGAGGTTATAGTTGCTAAAGTGATATCATCATTTATTTGGGAAGAAGAAACAAAAATAATATAAAGGGTGGGAATGTGATAATAAAGGACACTTATGCCACAATTTATTTTTTTAAAGAGCTTATTTTGTCACAGATTTGTTTATAGACTGCCACACAACCTAAGAAGAAAACTTTTAAATGTTTTCTACAAATAGTCTTTCACAATCTGTTCTATATATTTTCCTGTCCCCAAATAATATATACTGCCAGGAGAGATTTCTTTAAAACCACCGTTTTCGCTAGAACGGTTGAGGCATATGCACGGTTATTACCTGACACTGGGTGGGTTCAAAAGTGCTGGTAGCCAGGTTTTTGGCTCCCTCCCTCCCTCTGCATCTCCATTTTATCTGATCTGGATTTCTCGAAGGAGCCCCAGTTCCATGGGAAAAACAGCAGCTGGGTCTGAAATCTTTGCCTAATTCTTCTAGGGTGAGGGTACTTATATTCCCAGCTACAGTTTTAAGGAAAGAAACTCCTAACTTTAAATACTACAAATTATTTGCCAGTAATTTTATTCTCAAAGAAACATGGCCCATAGTATGTTAGCCTCACTATAAAACAACTTTTTTAATGTTTTATTTTATTTTTGAGAGAGAGACAGAGTACAAGCAGGGAAGGGGCAGAGAGAGAGGGAGACACAGAATCTGAAGCAGGCTCCAGGCTCTAAGCTGTTAGCACAGAGCCTGACGCGGGGCGCAGGGCTGGAACCCACAAACTGTGAGATTATGACCTGAGCGAAGTCGAATGCTTAACGGACTGAGCTACCCAGGCGCCCCAGCCTCACTATAAAGGGCTGTTTGAATTCTATTCCTGGAGCACCATTCCCAGTATTCAAAGACCAGTTGCATCAGAATCACATAACAATGTAAGTATGCTGATTCCTAGGCTTCTCCTCAGACCTGTGCAGTCCCTGAAAGCAGGGCTCAGGCCTCTGCATGTTTAGCAGGCCCCATAGGTGCTCATCCAAACACCTATGGAGATTCTGGTTGTTCAATGCTGGTGATGGATCTGCTGGCAGAGTTGCCTCTGATTGCATCCAGATGAGGTATGACATCAGCATTTATAAAGAATTCCACAGGTTATGGGAATGAACACTGAAGGTGGAGAACTGCTCCAAGAGCTGATAGTTTTTTTTTTTTGCTTTGTTTTTTTTGGGGGGGGGGGGCGGGAGGGCAGAGGGAGAGTGGGGGAAGGGCAGAGAGAGAGGTAGACTGAGAATCCCAAGCAAGCACCCAGCTGTCTATGCAGAGCCTGTCTCTGGGCTTGATCCCACCAAGTGTGAGATCATGACCTGAGCCAAAATTAAGAGTTGGAAGCTTAACCGACTGAGCCATCCAGGTGCCCCTCCAAGAGCTGATAAAAGGATGAAAGCTGAAAAACCTATTTTGATTTGCCAATGAACTGTTAATATGGAGAAGGATAGGCAAACATATTTAGTAGTGATGGATGGAGGAAATCACGTGAATGGAAGATTGAATACTATCACCTCTCAACCTAAAAAAGGCTCACAGTGGTATTTCAGTGACCTTAATTCTTAACCCCGGCTGTCTTTAGAATTCTTCAGGAGTCAGCCTTTAAAATATACCAGTGCCTGGGCCCTACTCCAGACCAGTTAAATCAGGCTTTATGGGGGTGGGATGGGGGGGTGGGTGAGGTCTGAGTTGCTGCTTATTTTAACAGCTCCTGGGGTGACTTTAGTTGTGTAGCCAGCTGAAGCATCATTGCTCTATGACGTAGGAGAAGCTGTCTGAGTCACCTGTTACTGTTGACATCACAAGCAGTTCATTTTGCTTCCAGATCCTTGGAGCCCAGTCTTTAGAAAAAAATGAATGCTTGGCACTGTTCTTTTATCTCATTTCCACCTCTTAAACCACCATCATTAGAATTCACTATTGTATTTAGGAAAGCAGTTTCCCCCTGCTTTCTTGACATAATTTGCGGCAGTATATTGCTCAGAGCAAAGGCCAGAACGTTCTATACCTTATGCATTTGCTAGTTAAAATCTGGGGCTTGGGGGTAGAATTTGTGGAATTTTGTGTTCTGTTGCTTGGCAACTTTAAGAGAGTTAAGCCTATACGTTCTGTGAGCATCAGAGTTACAAAGTTTGGTGAGCCCAGTCAATTATTTGATACTAAAAAGAAATTAGTTCTCCATTATGTACAGGGCTTGAAAAGTTGTCATTCAGAGCAGGGCATCCGTAGCGATGTCACACTTCTTCTACTTGACTCCACAAATTATTCTGCCCTTCAGCCCTCTCACCTCTCAACAGTTCGATCTGATCAGACACAAGGCTGGCATATCTTGGCAGAATGAAGCAAGGTGGTCACATTCCTCTGTGACGACATACGCAGGCAGTTACCGGAAAAAACAACTGGATGAGTCCACAGGCAGCCGATTTTCTCTTAAAGCAGGACAGCATTGGCCTGAGTGTAACCAGTAAGACTTCTTTGTAATTTGCACCTGGATATGTCACTATAAATAGACAAGAATGCTAGTAGGAGGAAGAAGGTATTGTAGACCCTGAGAGCCTTCATAGACTTTTAACTCTGTGTATTTTCCTGTGTAAATGTCAGCTGGAAGAAGAGCTAAATGTCAGTTACCAGCTGAAATTATGATTATATTCTCTTTTAGTCCCAACATCATGTATAACTATCTACTCTTGAAGAGATAAAAATGTGAGTATTTGATTAAATTGTAGGTATTTTGTATTCTCTGTTCAGCAAAGAGGTGCTCCTGAGAATTTCAGTTTGTTTCTTGTCTAGTTTTTCCACTTTTAGAAGTTGAAAAATTCCCTCAGAGCAGAAGGAAAGTTGACAAAATCCTCCTCTTTTCCCCACCTTGTATCATCTATCCATAAATGCAAGCGTTGAGGTCCTGAAAGACATTGAGTATTTAAGCTCAGTCTTACCAAAGGCCCATAGAAAAAAAGAATTTGTTTCATATGGTGACTGAAACTATAGAAATAAGTAATCACAAAGGAAGGACATTTTATTGGTGTCTGTGGTGGGGGAAGGGGTACTGTGTTTCTGGAAAGATCTCAGTGAAGCAGGTTTCCTCTGAGCTGGTTTAGGAGGTGGGGAAAGGAAAAGCATATTGCATAGAGAAGAGAATATGCACAAAGGCAAAGAAGTGTTTAATCCAAGTACGATCAGACAACCACAAATAGCTCAGTGAGTTTGAGACAGAAAGCAAAAGTGGAAAACTATGAGGACTTGTTATGAAATATGTCCCTCTGTATATTAATTGTCTACTATCCCATCCAAATTCTGGAAATGTATTTGAAAATCGACTGGATTTTTGACTCCAACTTGAGATGTGAGTAATTTCTCAAATAATGCCCTAATAATTATTAACTGTACTGCCTTCCGGGTCTTTCCAAATCATCAAAACAGTGCTGAAAACGAAAATGTCTCAGAATTCCTCTTCTTTTCTTTTTTTTTTTAATTTTTTTTAACGGTTTTTATTTGTTTTTGAGACAGAGAGAGAGCATGAACAGGGGAGGGTCAGAGAGAGGGAGACACAGAATCTGAAACAGGCTCCAGGCTCTGAGCTGTCAGCACAGAGCCCGACGCGGGGCTCGAACCCACAGACCGCGAGATCGTGACCTGAGCCGAAGTCGGACGCTCAACCGACTGAGCCACCCAGGCGCCCCAGAGAATTCCTCTTCTATTAGATGCTTTGTCTAGTTTATTCCAACACACTCTAATCTCTGTATTTTTATTAAAAAAATTTTTTAATGTTTATTTAGTTTTGAGAGACAGAGAGAAACAGAGTGCAAGTGAGGGAGGGGCAGAGAGAGAGGGAGACACAGAATCCAAAGCAGGCTCCAGGCTCTGAGCTGTCAGCACAGAGCCCTACGTGGAGCTCAAACCCACGAACCGTGAGATCATGACCTGAGCCAAAGTCAGACACTTAACCGACTGAGGCACTCAGGCGCCCCTCTAGTCTCTGTATTTTTAGTTGCTTTCCAGTATGTTGACACTTGAATTATTTTTGGAAATCCTTTTGCTAATTCTGTGAATTCTAAAATACCTTTTGGCCAGATAGAGGAATCTTTATGCATGGCCAGGGTCATCTTCTCTGAAAACAGTGTTTGAAATCTGGTATCCAAACAGATCCAGGGGCGCCTGGGTGGCGCAGTCGGTTAAGCGTCCGACTTCAGCCAGGTCACGATCTCGCGGTCCGTGAGTTCCAGCCCCGCGTCAGGCTCTGGGCTGATGCCTCAGAGCCTGGAGCCTGTTTCCGATTCTGTGTCTCCCTCTCTCTCTGCCCCTCCCCCGTTCATGCTCTGTCTCTCTCTGTCCCAAAAATAAAAATAAAAATAAACGTTAAAAAAAAAAAAAAAAAACAGATCCAATCATCAGAGCAGGAAAAAAAAAATAAATAAATAAATAAATAAATAAATAAATAAATAATTAGTAACTCAAAAAGTACAGAAATATGACATCTGGTGAAAATGTCCAGAACTTCAAATCTGTGTCCTATTCAGAGTGTGATCATCTCATGCATCATTCCAACCAATGCCCTCTTGTGACATTGCAGACATGAAAGACCCCAACCTTGTGAGGCTTATCTTTTTGGGGGGACCTCAGAAATGTAAATATATCGTTGGCATAACTACAGCTTATTCTGTTACAGGTTAAAAAGCAGTAAGTGTTATAAATGAAGATGAAGGGCAGATTCAGCTCATTTTGAAAGCACTGATTAAATTCTAAATTTGCTTTTGTTTTTAATCTTTTTCTTGGTTAATTTTAGCCCCGAGGCAAATGTCTTAAGTTCTGAGCAAAAGCTGTTTGATTAAAATTTTGTAAGGCTCTAAGCAGACATTTTTACACTGCTATACAATGAAAATGGTCCAAGGGGGATTTTTGAATAAAATATAAAATGACTGGTTATTTAAAATGTGTTAAGGCAGGGAAATATTAAGTATACAAAACACAAGACCTTTTTTTCACTTATTTGTTCACCACATACATTGACTAGCCATATAAAACAAGATGGAAGAAAACTGGTAGAAGTCTCAATCATTTGGTTCTGAATCAGTTTTAACAGTAAATATATAAAATTCATAAACATGCAAAAAGAAAGATCCATGCAAGAAACATTGGAAGAAGGGAGATTAGTGTGGTATAAAACGTAGACTGTGGGTTATCAATTCCACTTGTCTGCCAAAGTTAAAATAGGAGTTGCATTTTGACATCTGAAACTAATGTAACATTGTATGTCAACAGCACTTCAATTAAAAAAAAAAAAAGGAGTTGCCCTTTGGAATGCCTAGACAGGGATATGGCTCGGTATAAATAATTTTAAGTCTTGATGCTTTTTTTATTAAATTATTTCTTTTATTCATTCATTAATCATATATTTATTAAGCTGCTACTATATGTGAGGTCTTTTAGGATAGATGCTGGGGCCACATCAGTGCTCAAAACATACATATGGCTCTTGTCTTCATGGAGCTTATAGTCTGGTGAGGGAAACAATCACCAGGGAAACAAGCTATTTGTGTTTGAAGGAAACAAATAGGGAACTCGGTTAAAAACAAAGAGGGGTGGCAGTTTCTTACAAAATTAAACATGGTCTTTCTATATAATCTAGCAGTCACGTTCCTAGATATTTACCTAACTGATCTGCAAACTTACATCTACACAAAAACCTGCATGTGAATGTTTATAGCAGTTTTATTCATAATCGCCCCAAAGTGGAAGGAAACAAAATGTCCTTCAATAGGTGAATCAATAAAAAACTGTCACATCCACACAGTGGACTATAATTCAGCAATAAAAAGAAATGAGGTATTAAGCCACAGAAGACATGAATGAATCTTAGCTCCATAGCCCTAACTGTACAAAGCTAGTCTGACAGGCACACATTGCATATTCAACTATATGATATTTTGGAAAAGAAAAACTAAGACAGTAAATAGATCAGTGATTGACAGGGGATAGGAGAGGGCTGAGTAGGTAAAGAACAAGGATTTCTTAGGTCAGTGAACCTATTCTATATGAAACAGTGATGGTGACTATAAGACATTAAGTTTTTATGAAAACCCATAGTACTTTACAGAGCAAAGAGTAACATTTAATATGAATAGATTTAAAGAAATTATTTAGGAAGTAGGAGGGTTCCCAGGATGGCATACAAAATGTGACAAAGCGATATAAATGTATATTACAAACGTATGAAACAAGCTCATGGAAGGAGGTGTGGGAATAAAGTGTTGATCTAAGTAACTATTTTTTTTTTAATTTTTTTTTCAACGTTTATTTATTTTTGGGACAGAGAGAGACAGAGCATGAACGGGCGAGGGGCAGAGAGAGAGGGAGACACAGAATCAGAGACAGGCTCCAGGCTCTGAGCCATCAGCCCAGAGCCCGACGCGGGGCTCGAACTCACGGACCGCAAGATCGTGACCTGGCTGAAGTCGGACGCTTAACCGACTGCGCCACCCAGGCGCCCCAGTAACTATTTTTTTTAAGTTTATTTATTTATTTGGGGGGGAGGGGCAGAGAGAGAGGGAGAGAGTTCCAAGCAGGCTCTGTGCTGTCAGCAGAGAGCTTGACATGGAGCTCAAGCCCATGACCTAGGATCATGACCTGAACTGAAATCAAGAGTCAGATGCTTAACTGACTGAGCCACCCACGGGCCCCGGATCTAAGTGACTTTAGAAATGAATGGAGATTGCGAGACTAAAAGGCTAAAGGAACAATACATAACCTCTGTACTCTAGTTGATAAAGTTGTTTCCTATAGGGGGACAAGCAACAATTCTGAAACCACTATACGTATATTGGAACTGAACAATCAAGTAGATGGACAGTGGATGTTGGAGTGGGAACTTAATGATAAACAAAGGGAAGAGGATAGAATGATCCACGTAGTAATGGATTAGAATTGAGTACCTCAGTATGAACACGTGTTTAGCTTAATATAGATATAGATGGTTATGTAAAGAAACATTTATCGCCTTATGTATATACACAGATTAGTATGCACACGTGTGCTTCCTTGGTCCCTGTGTGCAGCCCATATCAGTATGGGACATCGGCTGAGAGGGCCTAGAAATAAGACCTTGGAACAGTGAGCACACCAAATACCCAGATTTTAGTTTTTAATACTATCGTCTAGTAAAGGAACCAGAGTTTCTTGGACAAATGGTGATTCTCAGACTGGAGCAGAAGATATACAAGATGAGTTTGGAGTATCTTGTAGTGCCAGATAGTAAGAAAGTGTCAAACAAAACTAAACAAAACTAAACAAAACAAAACAAAAATGATGGAGCCAAATGAAAGAGCTCCCAATGACCAAAGCTGGAAAAATTTAAGCAACAAAATAAAGCAGCGTTGGATCATAGTCCAAAGTATAAAATAGGCACCAGTCCATATTCTGATAAATGAATGACTAAATTAATTCATTAGTGAGGGGGGAAAGGACACATCCCTCATGCAGAACATTTTCATAATTTATGTAGTTATCTTGTACTCAAGGAGGTGGAGCATAACTCAGAGTAGTTAAGTGTGAGCTGTGCACAGCGACTTTCTTCCATTGACAATAGAAAGAGAAAAGACAGTAACTTTATAGTGGGGAAACCTGACAAATACTACTTCAAGCTAGCCGAGAGAGGTAAATGTTAATAATGATAAGCCATACTGATAGTCTTTAGCCTTGGTATGAGAATGGTACTTTAACTCTGTGGTTTTCTTCCTCAAAATATATTACCCTCATCTAATCGTGAGAAAAACATCAGGTAACTCCCAATGAGGAACATTCTACAAAATACCTGACGACTAATCCTCAACGTTGTCAAGGTCATCAAAACAGGAAAGTCTGAGAAACTGTCACTACTAGGAGGAACCTAAGAAGACACGATGACTAATAATAGATGTAACTGGGTGTGGAGTACATGAGAACTCTCTGTACTGTCTTCACAATAATTCTGTTGATCTAAAATTGTTTAAAAGTTAAATTTTAAAAAAGGTAACACCGGAGATGCTAAAAGAGAAATGAGCAAATCCACAATCATAGTTGAACATTTTAACACTCTTCTCTCAGTAACTGGTAGAACAAACAAATATCAGCAAGAACACACCAAATTTGAACAACATGATTAAGACACTTGTCCTGAGTGACATATCTAGAGAAGTGAACCCACCAACTAAAGAATACACATTATTTTCAAGAGTATGTGGGCTATTTTCAAAAACTGACCATATGTTGGGCCGTTAAAAAGTACCAAATTTCTTTTTTTTTTTTTTATTTTTTTTAAATTTTTTTTTTTTTAACTTTTATTTATTTTTGGGACAGAGAGAGACAGAGCATGAACGGGGGAGGGGCAGAGAGAGAGGGAGACACAGAATCGGAAACAGGCTCCAGGCTCTGAGCCATCAGCCCAGAGCCTGACGCGGGGCTCGAACTCACGGACCGCGAGATCGTGACCTGGCTGAAGTCGGACGCTTAACCGACTGCGCCACCCAGGCGCCCCAAAAAGTACCAAATTTCAAGGGCACCTGCAGGGCTCAGTCAGTTAGACGTCCGACTTCAGCTCAGGTCATGATCTCACTGCTCGTGGGTTCAAGCCCCACATCGGGCTCTGTGCTGACGGCTGAGAGCCTGGAGCCTGCTTCGGATTCTGTGTCTCCCTCTCTCTCTGCTCCTCCCTGATTCATGCTCTATCTCTCTCTGTCTCTCAATAATAAGTAAATGTTAAAAAATTTTTTTAAAAAGTGCCAAATTTCAAAGGATTCTAATCATATAGAGTATGTTCTCTCACAAATGTTATCAAACTAGAAATTGATGACAAAGAGAAGACTAGAAAATGTCTAAATATTTAGAAATTAAACAATACATTTCTTTTTTTTATTTTTATTGTTTATTTATTGTTGAGACAGAGAGACAGAGTGTGAGCAGGGGAGGGGCATAGAGAGAGGGAGACATAGAATCCGAAGCAGGCTCCAGGCTCTGAGATGTAAGCACAGAGCCTGATGCAGGGCTTGAACTCACATGCTGCGAGATCATGACCTGAGCCAAAGTTGGACTCCCAACTGACTGAGCCACCCAAGGGCCCCAACAATACATTTCTTATAACCCAGGGCTTAAAATAAAATCACAATGAAAATTAGAATATATTTTGAATTGAGTGATAAATAAAATATAATATACAAAAAACATGAAGGCAATACTCAAAAGGTGAAAACAACCCAAACATCCATCAACAAACAATGGATGGACAAAAGGTGGTATATACATACAATGGAATATTATTCAGCCTTAAAAAGGGAATGAAATTCTGATACATGCAGTAACTTGGATGAACCTTGAAAACATTATGCTAAGTGAAAGAAGCCAGACACAAAGGGGAAAATATTGTAAGATTCTACTTATTCGAGGAACTTAGAATAGGAAAATTCATAGCAACAGAGAGTAGAATAGAGGTTACTAAAGAATAGGGGGAGGGGGAAATGAGGAATTATTGTTTAATGGACATAGTTTCTAAGATGACAACAAAGTTCTGGAAATGGATAGATGCACAACGGTTGTACACCATTGTGAATGTACTTAATGCCACTGATCTGTGCACTTAAAAAATGGCTACAATGGTGAATTTTAGGTTACGTACATTTTATAATAATAGCAATCGCACAGCAGCAGTAATAATAACTGATGAAGGTCAGGATTTCCAGAATTCAGAGGGAGGATATATGTATATCCACTCCTCTATAAAAACAGAAAAATCCTGGAAGAACTGTCAAAATCAACTTTTCAAAAACTCTCAAAGTTAACCATAGGTGTGCAACAATCTGACGAGTGTGTTTTCAAGAAAAACTGCAGAACTTTGGCAAGAATGTCAGGGTTTGTGGCACTGAAACTGTCCTGTTGATAGTTCTTGAAAGCAATGGTTCCTACACTTGTTTGATCATGAGAATGATCCATTTTGTTAAAAAGAATGATTCTCAAGCCACTCACCTTAGAAATTCTGATTGTAGCACCAGTCAATCTGAATGTTTACCATATGTTCCGCATGATTCTTATGATTAGAAAACAATGGGAAATGCCACTTTGTAAGAGGGTGAAAGACCCATTCTAGCAACATGGCCATCTGATGCCAAACTCAGTGTCGCTCCAGGGGCTTTTGAGTAGTCACTCTTTCAGTTGCTCTTTTCAGTTGAGTAATCTACAAAACCGGATGTTGTAGGGGTTTAAGTACTCTCCTTTACGTTCTAGGGCAATGCTTGCTTGCCTATCTCAACCTCGGACTCCCGGGTGGCCTCACTGTTGCTCAGGAGGAGTACAAACCCAGAAAAGATGAAAGCTATGATAACTCTGACCAGGCCTTGGAGAACAGTCCCGAAGTATTTGAAATGATTTTCCTTTCTGACTTGGTACTTATACAGACAAATCCCTTTATGAAAAAGCAGCAGTACATTGGACCATGCTTCTGAAGTGAAGAGGAACTGGGCCAGGCCTTATCGAAAGCCACTGGACGAATATGGAGCATTAGTTTTTTACAAAAATAATACAAGGGGAACAGAGAGCAGAAACGTTGTTATAATGAAGGAATGTATAAATTAATTTTTATAAGAAAGGAAAGGATAGCATGATACAAAATTTTCATGAATGTATAAATTAAAAAAAGGAAATATGAAAGAAATTTAGTGCTTACCAGTAGGCCAAAATATGTCAAATTTCTAGGAATAAATGTAATCAAAGATGGGCAAGATCTCCACACAGAAAACTGTAAAACATTAGTGAGAGAAAACAAAGATGACCTAAGCAAATGGAGAGATAAACCATGTTCTTAGATTGGAAGATTAAAAGTTGTAAAAATATCAATTCTCCGCAAATTGATTTATAGATTCTATGCAATTCCAGTAGATGTTTTTATGGAATTTGACAAGATGATTCAAGACAAGGAAATAGCCAGGACACCCTCAAAAGAGAACAAGGTAAGAGGGATTGCTCTACAGATAACAAAATGTACTATAAAGCCTCAATAATTAAGACGGTATTATGGCATAAGGATAGACAAATAGACCGATGGAACAGAATAAAGAGCCTACAGACCTCTGTATATATGGACAATTATTTATGAAAAAGGTGGCAGAGCAGTGGAGAAAGGCCATTCTAGGTAGATGAATTCCAGATGAATCAAAGATCTAAGTATGAAAGGCAAAACAATAAAGCCATTAGATGACAGAGAATACCTTGATCTTGCAGTTGGCAAAGACTTCTTAAACAGAACACAAAAAGCCCTAAACACAAAGAAGAAGTTGTATAAGTTGAACCACTTTAAAATTAAGAAGCTCTGGTAACAAAATACACCACTAAAGGTAGGAAAATGTGAGCCACAGAGAGGATGAAGATATTTTCAACTCAGTGACCGACAGAGGGCTCGTAACTATAATATAGTATAAACATACTATAATCTAGGAGGAAAAAGACAATCCACTAGCAAAATGGGAAAGAGACTTTTAAAAATGAAATTCACAAACCATATACCATACCATATTGAGTATAACCATAATGTTACAATGTAATGAGCACTATAAGCCAGATGCAGCATGTATTATATAATTTCATTTATATGTATTTCTATATATCATTTAAAAAAAACAGCCCAAACCATAGTGTTTGGGTATGTCTGC
This sequence comes from Puma concolor, assembly GCF_028749965.1. Lineage (NCBI taxonomy): Eukaryota > Metazoa > Chordata > Mammalia > Carnivora > Felidae > Puma > Puma concolor. The sequence continues at coordinate 82,184,310 of NC_141670.1, read as the reverse complement.
TTAGGTGATAAAAAATATAAAGAGAAGCAAAGAAGATTCCCATAGACATTAGTAAACTGGTCCACTGACTACCTGTATTGGACCTACCCCAAACCTACTGAGAATTAATTAGTTGGATTGGGCTCAGAAATCTGCATTTTATTTTTATTTAAAAAAAAATTTTTTTTTTAACATTTATTTATTTTTGAGACAGAGAGAGACAAAGCATGAACGGGGGAGGGGCAGAGAGAGAGGGAGACACAGAATCGGAAGCAGGCTCCAGGCTCTGAGCCATCAGCCCAGAGCCGACGCGGGGCTCGAACTCACAGACCGGGAGATCGTGACCTAAGCTGAAGTCGGACGCTCAACCGACTGAGCCACCCAGGCGCCCCTATTTTTATTTTTTTAAATATTTATTTATTTAATTTGAGGGGAAAGCAAAGAGAGAGAGAGAGAGAGAGAGAGAGAGAGAGAGAGAATCCCAAGCAGACTCCACGCTGACAGCACATAGCCCAACACAGGGCTCAAACCCATGAACCGTGAGATCATGATGTAAGCCAAAATCAAAAGTCCAACGTTTAACTAAATGAGCCACCCACGTGCCCCAGAAATCTGCATTTTAAAATTCACACCCTCAGGTGACTCACCTGCTGCTTTAGGTTAGGAGAAGATGTAGGGTGGGATACCAGGCCCCGTCTCAGGGATGATTAGGGCCAGTTTGTTAGCTGAATGAATGTCCAGGAGCATTTTACGACTCTCTAGGCTAACATCAATTCCACTCTACACCTACCTCACACACATAGTTCCAGGTCCCTGGAGCTTGGAGACTCTCTTCTCCCTCTAATTAGATGCCATAAACAATGTGCTGCACTCTAGAAATTGATGACTGCCCATTCTATACAAAATAACTGCTTCCCACCAAAACCCTGCTTGCCTAAAGTATCATACGTGTTTTGAATGATAGACACAGTATCTGAAAGTTCCTGAATTACTCCTCTGCTATTAAATTCTACACTTTCCTGGGAAATCAACACAATTACTGTAATATTTCCTGTTCCACTCATAGCACTTATTTTGAAAACAACTCCCCTGGGGCACCTGGGTGGCTCAGTCAGTTAAGCATCTGACTTCGGCTCAGGTCACGATCTCACAGTTTGTGAGTTTGAGCCCTGCATCGGGCTCTGTACTGACAGCTCAGAGCCTGGAGCCTGGAGCCTGCTACGGATTCTGTGCCTCCCTCTCCCTCTCTCTCTCTGTCCCTCCCCCGCTCATGCTCTCTCTTTTTCTGTCTCTCAAAACCAAATAAACATTAAAAAAAAAAAAAAAAAAAAAACACTCCGGAGAGAAAGACTCACAAATCCTGTTAAAACAATTATGAACTTAATGTTTGAGCTTTTCATGTAGAAAAATTGAATGTTTTACCCTTTTATGATGAAATAGAACAAACAAATCACTAGATAATAAGAAAGTCAGCTTGGGTTGATTTTAATGGGAGTGCAGGGTTATGGCTGGGAGTGCGGAAGGAGGAGCAGAAGCAAAAGTTTATGGAGTCAAATGAAAAGATGAGTGAAAATCCCTCTAAAACCATAGGCTGTGGCTCATCACCCACAGACTCATAACTTGTTTCTTCTAGTTGCTTAAGGGTGTCATCACCTAATGGCTCTGCCTTCAGTCCCACACTCTGCAGGGCTGGTTCCCCAGAGTCTACAGATGCTAAGGGTAAGTGCAGCAGTCAGCTGCGAGCCCGTTTGCCAGGGCTGCTGTCTTTGTAACTTTTAGGCTCTTGAGTATAGTCCACATGGTTTCCATTTGCCTCTGAAAGACAAGGTGTCTTTAGGGAGAAAACGAATATGTTGCACCCTGGATCTGTGATTCTTAAAAATGAGCTATTCTGGGGCCAAAATGTCTTCATCCCTATTAGTCCCAGAATGTCACTTCTACCAGAGTTTGGAGATCCAGGTAAGGTATTCTGAACTTGACTGGGTACATCAAAAAACTTAGAAGAGAAACCAAAGCTATAAACCACCAACAAGTAAGCTATATTTACTCATCTATAACCACCACCATCACCCTGTTTTAGTTATATTAGAATAACACTAGCCGCTGAAACATGGAAACCTCAAATTCCAGTTGCTTAGCATAATAAAACATTTTTTTCTTTATATATAGCCCAAGGTGGGTGTTTTGCAGGCACAGACGTTCCACATGCTCCAGGGACACAGATTCCCTTTATTTGGGGGTTCCACCATCCCCTGGGGTGCCAGAGTTCTTTGTTTCCTTTTAAAGTGTAGGGAAGGCACACCTTTTTTCTCACTTCAGCCTGGAAATGACGTATGTGCCTCTCTCAGGGTGACATTGCAATGGGAGTAGACACAAGGCTCCACCAAGATTCCAGACTGTTTACAAATGGGTTCCTTGGCTGGGTGGCCACTTCCTGGTAACAACTTCACAGTATAGAGGGGAACAACTAGCCTTCCTGCCACACGCAGGCTGATTTTGAGGAAAAAACACAATAGGTTTTCCCATATAATTTCTATCTCTCAGGGTGCCATCTTCAAAGGTTTAATACGACTTGAAATCTCAAATTAGGACTTTTTAGCACTTTATAAAATCTTCTGGTCATTTTTCTCACTTAGTATTTAAAGGTTTAATACGCGTGCATGTGTGGTGGGTGCAGAGTGGACACTATTTCCCAAATAATGGAGATAAACGTCTTTAATGGCTGCCTCGGACAATCACTATCCTGCGGGCTTTCCTATTAAAATGTGGCTTTATTGGAATAGTACATTTGAAGTGGATTTTATGTGTTCTTCTATGGTTTGTTGAGGCAAGAGGACAGGACAGCTAACCATTTGTGCTATGGTTAAAATCGGGACAGACTTTCTTTCTCCCCTTTGCAGTAATGAACACAAAATGAAAACACACTGTGTAGCTCCAAGACAAGTCTGAGCTAGGGTATGGGGAATTAAACAGCCTGATCACGTCATTCGCAGTAAGTTAAGGTGACAGTGTATCTGATCTGAGTAGTGCAGAGTCCAGTCCTATTGCATTTACACTGCTATCTCTGCCCTTCAGAATTCTGATTAACCATGCTAATTACCCATGGCCTGTGAGCGCTGGTAGCTGAGTGGTCCTGGAGCTGGATGGGTGGAAGTTCTTTTTTTTTTTTTTAATGTTTATTTTATTTTATTTTTTTATTTTTTTTTTTAATTTTTTTTTTCAACGTTTATTTATTTTTGGGACAGAGAGAGACAGAGCATGAACGGGGGAGGGGCAGAGAGAGAGGGAGACACAGAATCGGAAACAGGCTCCAGGCTCTGAGCCATCAGCCCAGAGCCTGACGCGGGGCTCGAACTCACGGACCGCGAGATCGTGACCTGGCTGAAGTCGGACGCTTAACCGACTGCGCCACCCAGGCGCCCCTTTAATTTTTTTTTTTCAATGTTTATTTATTTTTGGGACAGAGAGAGACAGAGCATGAACGGGGGAGGGGCAGAGAGAGAGGGAGACACAGAATCGGAAACAGGCTCCAGGCTCTGAGCCATCAGCCCAGAGCCTGACGCAGGGCTCGAACTCCCGGACCGTGAGATCGTGACCTGGCTGAAGTCGGACGCTTAACCAACTGCGCCACCCAGGCGCCCTTATTTTTTTATTTTTGAGAGAGAGAGAGAGAGAGAGAGAGAGAGAGAGAGAGAGAGAGAGAGGCAGAACGTGAACAGGGGAGAGGCAGCGAGAGAGGGACACGGAATTCGAAGCAGATTCCAGGCGCTGAGCTGTCAGCACAGAGCTCGATGTGGGGATAGAACCCATGAACCATAAGATCATGACCTCAGCCAAAGCTGGGTGCTCAACTGACTGAGCCACCCAGGCACCCCTCTTTTTTTTTTTTTTTAATGTTTATTGATTTATTTATTTTGGAGAGAGAGAGAGAGAGAAAGCAGGGGAAGGGCAGAGAGAGAGAGAGGGAGACACAGAATCTAAAGCAGGCTCCAGGTCTCGAGCTGTTAGTGCAGAGCCTGACTCAGGGCTTGAACCTACAAACCGTGAGATCATGACCTGAGCTGAAGTTGGATGCTTAACTGACTGAGCCACCCAGGCGCCCCTTGAAAGCAAAAGCAACAATTTCCTACTACATGATGTTTTCCTACCTCCTCTTCTGCTGTCATAGCACAGTACTGGTAGGAAGAAAGGAAGAAACAACAGAAGTGTATACATTCATGATGATGACTTATTAAGTGATTTGGCCCATGTTGCCTTCTTCACTCTCCTCCAACGGTCATTTTAACTTAACTTGATGACTACTCTCTTCCTTGAGAGGTGACAGTACACCTAGGTAGAATTATTTAACTTACTCAAATAATAACTTCTTGTGTTTCTTTTCAATTTTTATGCCCAGTTTTTGGATTATCAACCGTAATTTTGCTAGAAGCCCCTAATGATGGCAGGTAAAGCATGGAATCAAATGACCATTGATCTATTATTGATTGTCTCTTTGTAGACACATATACATTCATCAATATGCAAATAAGATGGGCTGTTCTTTTTTTAAATTTTTATTTATTTTTGACAGAGAGAGAGAGACAGAGCATGAGCAGGGGAGGGGCAGAGAGAGAGGGAGACACGGAATCCTCCGAGCTGTCAGCACAGAGCCTAACGCGGGGCTCGAACTCACAGATCACGAAATCATGACCTGAGCCAAAGTTGGACACTCTACCGACTGAGCCACGCAGGCGCCCCCATCAGATGGGCTGTTCTTAAGTGCGATTTATGATCATCATAGGAAAAATACTCTCAAATTCTTTTTTACAATTGCTTTTCAAAGATTCATTCAGTCTTTTGTTCTACCTACACTAAGGTGGTTTTTCCTTTTGCATTATTATCCATTTTTTTTCCAAGTGTTTGACTTGGTTGTGGCTTTCCCTCCTATGGTCCATCACATGCTCATCTCTCACATTCAAAGAACAAAAAAATAGCTAATAAAAATTAGAATCTCTTTTTTTCTTACTGAAGTAAAAAAAAAATGGTATATAATTGGTATAGAAGTTTCAGGTGCACAAGATTATAATTCGATATTTGTATACACTACAAAGTGATCAATGTTATATGTCTAGTTATCATGCATCACCATACAATTGAGCCCCTTCACTCATTTTGCCCACCCCAATACCCCTTCCCCTCTGGTAACTCCCAAGTATCTAAGAGTTTGTTTTTGTTTTGCTTTGTCTGTTTTGTTTTTTGGATTCCACACAGAAGTGAAATTATATGGTATTTGTCTTTCTCCATCTGACTTATTTCACTTACCATCCATGTTGTCATCAATGGCAAGATATCATTCTCTTTTATGGCTGGGTAGTATTCCATTATATGAATACCACATCTTCTTTATCCTTCAATGGATAATCAATCCATGGATACTTAGCTTGTTTCCATATCTTGGCTATTATAAATAATGCTGCAGTGGACATAGGTGTGCATATATCTTTTCAAATTCATGTTCTTCACATAAATACCTAAAAGTGGAATAGCTAGGATCATTTGGTAGTTCTGTTTTTAATTTTTTGAAGAATATCCATACTGGTTTCCATAGTGGCTGCACCAGTTCACATTTCTACTAACAGTGCGCAAATGTTCCCTTTTCTCAACATCCTTGCCAACACTTAATATTTCTTGTCTTTTTGATGACAGCCATTCTAACAGGGTGAGGTGATGTCTCATTGTGGTTTTGATCTGCATTTTCCCGATGATTAGTGATGTTGAGCATCTTTTCATGTACATGTTCGCCATCTGTATGTTTTCTTTTAAAAATGTCTACTCAGGTCCTCCCCATTTTTTAATTGGTTTGTTTGGGACATTTGTTGTTATTGTTGAGTTGTGTGACTCCTTTATATATTTTGGATATTAACCTCTTATCAGATATATCATTTGCAAATATCTTCTCCCATTCAGTAGGCTGCCTTTTTGTTTTGTTGATGGTTTTCTTCACTGTGCGGAAGCTTTTAAGTTTGATGTAGTCCCATTGGTTTATTTTTGCTTTTGTTTCTCTTGCCTTTGGAATCAGAGCCAGAAAACATCACTAGGACCAGTGTCAAGGAGCTTACCATCCATGTTTTCACCTAGGAGTTTTATGGCCTTAGGTTTTGCATTCAAGTCTCTAATCCATTTTGAGTTAACTTTTGTGTCTGGCATAAGAAAGTAGTCTAGTTTCGTTTTGTTCTGTAAGGCTGGCCAGTTTTCCCAGCACCATTTATTGAAGAGACTGTCCTTACCCCACTGTATCTTCTTGGCTCCTTTGTTGTAAACTAATTGATTATATATGTGCAAGTTTATTTCTTGGCTCAACAAATAAAAATCAAGCATTATAAAACTGCATTACAACAAACGGAAATTGTTAAACAATTTAACTGTCTCTCCATTTATACTCTGCTAAGACAGACACTAGCAAAAAATTTTTTTTAATTAAAAACCTTCTCTCCAGCAGAAACAATTTCTGAAGAATGTGGTGGAATGCAGCACACTAGAAGGCAGCACTCCCCAGCAAGCCCTTTCCCTTCTTTTCTTCTTTCCACCATGCCTGTGTCCCCTCTAAGATGTGCCCAAGTTACCCTTGCAAAACAGTACACTGGCCTCTTTGATTCGTGCTGTTTCAGGAGATGTAATATAGACTAGGGAGGAGGTTTTATATACTATGACCACATCAAAGCCCAGATGTGCCAACATGTGTGAGATCTCCCTGGGATATTCCCTAACCGCAGATAACAAATTCCAAGTCCTAGAAGGAGCTCCCTGGAACTGTTGTATGGTATATAGCTTCTTATAAGGATGACGATGTTTAGGAGAATATTTACAAGAATCAAATAATATTTGAAGAGGACAACATGGAGATAGTTTGTCACGTTAGTTCAAGTACTTGTGTCCATTTTTAACATCCTTCTTTTTCACTTATTCTTTTACTCCCACTTTTTTTCTTCTGTGAAGACTTCTCCAAACCTCAAAAGACTTCTAAAAGCAGTGAGAATTCACCAGACTATTTCACAAGTCATGTTTTCACACGGGGAGATCTTAAAACATAAACAAGATGTTTTCACTTCTTTTTCCTGTCTCACTTGCAATAAAATCCCAATTCCTTACCAAAACCTATAAGGTCTTGCACAAACATGACCCTATCTTTCCAGTCTCATTGCATGCCTCTGCCCTTTTGTTCTTTTAGTAACTTGAAAATGCTAAGCCATTTCCTACCTCAGGACCTTTGCATATACACAGTCTCTTTGTTGGAATGTGATTATCCCAGCTCTGCTGAGCTGCATCCTTCAGGTATGAATTTAAATGTTACCTCTTCAGAGAGGTCTTCCCAGGCCACCATATTTAAAATAAGTTCTTCAGGGGCGCCTGGGTGGCTTAGTTGGTTAAGCGGGCCGACTTCGGCTCAGGTCATGATCTCGCGGTCCGTGAGTTTGAGCCCCGCGTCGGGCTCTGTGCTGACAGCTCAGAGCCTGGAACCTGTTTCAGATTCTGTGTCTCCCTCTCTCTGACCCTCTCCTGTTCATGCTCTGTCTCTCCCTGTCTCAAAAATAAATAAAACGTTAAAAAAAAATTAAAATAAGTTCTTCACAATCTTTCCCTCTTAAATTCTATCTTGGTGCCTAGTTTGCTTTCTATGTATTATTGTATTTGTTTACTTGTTATCTCTTTCCATTTCTGGAACATAAGTTCCATGAGAGCAGGGACTTGTCCACCTTGTTTGTCTCTGTATCTCTAGCACCTGAGACAGGGCTCAGCATAAACCAGATGCCCTATAATTGTGTGTTGAACAATGGTTTTTATGGACCTTCCATTGTGGACTTTCCCCCACAACGATAGTTTCTTATTTGTAATTTGTCTTCCAAAAGGGAATTTATGAAGTACTTTTAAATATTAGAATGTAGTCTTCACGGAAACAACCTTTCAAAGACTTGTGTTCCCAGTGGCCAGTCTGTAGAATTCTGTGTCGTAGCACATAAAATTGTAAGACTCTAAAAATTGCATAAATAAGTAGTGTATGGCCCTATTGCATGTGTACAGGATTTTAGCTACATATACTCCTCCGTCCCGGCCCCAGGTCCGCAATGGGCTGAAGGAGATACAGCTAAGCAAACCCCAAATCTGAAACATAGACATACAGTAGTATAAATGAGAAATGGCAAACATGACTTGGGATGAGAGGGAGAGAGGAAAGAGAGCAGAATAGCTGGTACCTGTAGGGCCTAAGGCAGGGGAACTGCCTTCCATTTCTTAGGAATGTTGATGTCTTGTGGCTTTCGAGTTTTGTCAATCTTGTTTCCATAATGTCTCAGGGATACATGCCTCTGGTACTGTTTCTGGGCCATTTCCAAAGCTTATTGGTCCTAGAGGCTGGGGGCCCAGAATGAAGGTGGAGGCAGATGGGTTAGGGCATGCCTGAACAGAGGAGGCTTTGCCCACAGGTTTTCTAGTCTATCTGAGAAAGGGGCAATAGGTTGGCCCTGGGATGGAATAAGAAAGGAGTAAATGGCAGCCAACCCAGACAACCTGCTCCCTGCCTTTCCGGAAGAGACTCACAGCTCCCCAGTCAAGGCTCCTTCACACCCAGGCCAGCTTTTCCCAGATAGGGGTGATGAAAATATGAAATGGGGCTTAGCTAAGGCTAAGAATGAACTCTTGAGATGTTTTGGTGCAAAAAGATGATGTTTGTTAAAGTTTATTCATTTAATTTAAGAGAGAGAGAGAGTATGTGAGCAGGAGAGGGGCAGAGGAAGAGAGAGAGAGAGAATCCCAAGCAGGCTCCATGCTGTCAGTGCAGAGCCCAGTATGGGGCTTTAACTCACAAACCATGAGATCATGCCCTGAGCCGAAATCAAGAGTCAGATGCTTAACCGACTGAGCCACCCAGGCACCCCCAAAAAGGTGGTTTTATTAAAACACAGGGACAGGACCTGTGGGCAGAAAGAGCTGCACTGCGGTTGTGAGGAGTGACTGATTATATACTTTTAAGTTTGTGGAAGGAGTGGGGATAAAGATTAAGTAAGTTTCTAAGGAATTTTGAAGCAAGGCTTTCAGGACCTTGGGGAGGGGGGGGCTAGCTGCTATTAAGATAAGGTCACTTTTATTCTTTAATAAAATATAAACATTAAGACATGGAGGCAGCCATGGGTTCCTGGAGGAAGGTCACGCTCTGCATGTTTCAGGTGTCAGTGAGCTGCAAGCTGAAAGCAGATTTAATTTAAGCTACATTTCTCTTGCCTTTGTTTCCCTCATCAGAGGCATCAGGGGGACCTTCCCTCTCCGAGGCATTCTCATTAGTGCAGAAATGGGGCCAACAGAAAAGAGTGTCACCTCCCCCTCAGCTACCAGGAGAAACCCTGGAATGACACCTCCCTGCACAAACAGAAACCTGGTTCTTGTCTTTCTCTTCCACACAGTCCTATGCCTGTCAGCTGAGTTGTTTCTACCCTAAGACCCCATGCTTTTCACTCCTACCATAGGCACCCACCCATCCCCCACCCCTGTTGCCTGACAGGGACTGATGTTACCATTTTTCTCCTGGTACAGCCCTTCCAGGTTCATCCTGTTGGGAGGAGGAGACTCCTCAGGCTTTGGTGAGGCTGTCTTCATTGTCTTTTCTTAGGGCACCCTTGTTTGCCTTCCACTGTTGCCAGACAAAAGCTGCCCCTGTGGGAGAGCTGAGGACTTGGCAGGCTGCTCCCTCACCTCACCACCTAGTGCCCTCATTCCCGCCCCCTCCTCGTCTCAGTGCGCAGCCTGCCGGGCCACTGGCTGCCCAGGCACGCAACGGAGGGAACAGGGTGACTTAGAACAAGCCTCTCTCGCTGCAGGCTCCCCACATTCGCTCCTAGTGTGGGCGGTCAGAGCAGAGGGACCTTGTAACGATGGGATTTAGTTTGCTTTCTGGCTCATTTGTATGCTTTGCTGTGGGAAGTGCATTTCTTTTAAACTATAGAAAGACAACAATGTTACATCGATGACAGATAAATCTAGATAGCCTGATGAGCAGTTTGCCTGGGATTAATGTCCTCACCACACAACAAGTGACAGATATGCTGAGTGACTGCCAGCACACCCCAAAGAATCCCAGGATAGAACCCCCAGACTCAGGAATTACCAATGTCCCTTTCAGAAGTTGGGGATTTTATTTTGCTCTCTCTGACTATTTTGAATTAGGAACCAGTGTCATAAATGGTTAAATGAGTTTGCCAGAAAATATTCAAGTGTAAGGCAACTGTATCCAAGTTCCCTGCAGAGACTGGACACAAAGGAACACTGGCAGCCAAGCCTGTTATTAAGAAGGTCACAAGATGCCATCTGTTACCGTGTGCACTTTACTGTTCAAGCATAACATCAACTAGGAGGTAGCTGCAATAGATTGTGCCTGTGAACTTAAAAGACAGCACTCTATTGGGCGATTTTAGTGGGCTTGTGTGAACAAACCGTGCTGTCTGCCTATGGGGATGCACAGGGTTGTATGGGGAGGAGATTAGAAGAAAACAAAGTACTGTTTTTAGGTCTGTTCTTGGTTATGGCTCCAGTGGAATTTGGGATGATACTGGCTGGTTTTCCTAATCTTTTTCTTGCCTCGTTTTAGCCATTATAAAATATGATAGTGGCACTCTTTCTTTATCTGTAATTATGAAAGTGCCTTATTCTTTAGTCACAACTTAAAAAAAATTTTTTTTAATCCCTAGAGAAATTTAACGAATTGCACAATCAGTGTTTACTTACTCTTGCCTACATTCGTCAATTGTTAACATTTTGCCACGTTTGTTAACTGGAACTTTTTCTCTTGTTTTAAATTTTTACTTATTTATTTTGAGGGAGAGAGCATGAGTCGGGAGGTGGGGGGCGGGGCAGAGAGAGAGGGAGAGAGAGAGAATCCCAAGCAGGCTCGGTGCTAACAGCAGAGCCCAAGTTGGGGCTTGATCTCAGGACCGCGAGATCATGACCAGAACCAATATCAAGAGCCGAATGCTTAACCAACTGAGCCACCCAGTGCGCCCTCTGTCTCTTTATACTGATACTTGGTATACACTTCTTTGCTAAGCTTTTGAGAATAAATTACAGATATCGTAACAGTATATCCTTAAATACCGCAGCACTTACCTGAGTAAGAATGTTCTCTTACATAACCATAATACTATTATCATATTCAAGAAACTTAATACTGATAGAATATTTTTCACCAAATATACAGACCATTACATGCCTTATTTTTTTTTTAATTTTTTAAAATGTTTGTTTACTTTTAAGAGAGAGAGATAGGGGAGCAAGCAGGGGAGGGCCAGAGAAAGAGGGAGACACAGAATCTGAAGCAGGCTTCAGGCTCTGAACTATCAGCACAGAGCCCGATGGGAGGCTTAAACCCACAAACCATGAGATCATGACCTGAGCCAAAGTCATACGCTTAATGAGCTGAGCCACCCAGGTGCTCTCTTACACTTGCTTTCTTTTTTCTTTTTTGAAAAAAAAAATTTTTTTTTAATGTTTATTTATTTTTGAGACAGAGAGAGACCAGAGCATGAACGGGGGAGGGGCAGAGAGAGAGGGAGACACAGAATCGGAAGCAGGCTCCAGGCTCTGAGCCATCAGCCCAGAGCCCGACACGGGGCTCGAACTCACGGACAGCGAGATCGTGACCTGAGCTGAAGTCGGAGGCTTAACCGACTGAGCTACCCAGGCGCCCCTTACACTTGCTTTCTTGATAACATGCTTTTAAAAAACCAAATACCTGTAGCATCACATCAGTATTGGCACAACATTTAAGGACCTAAATGTAAAGGTAGAATTTGTTGGCTGTTACTAATATTGTTAGTTTCATCAACAAAATTGCTCAGTTTGGTACAGTTCTAACATTAGGAAGGGAAACAGGGAGGTGGATACACACTAGCAGATTAGGGTAACATTAAATGTCCTTAATTAAAAGGCCAGCTGAAACTACCAATGTCAAGTTGCACTGCGGACTCACTTTGTCAACTTTGAACTCACAAAGAAAAAAATTACTAGCTAACCATGCTCCAACATATGTGGGTTTGCTGATGTTCCTCTCCACAAACAGACTAAAGAAAATGAGAGACATTTCTGAAAATGTCAGAAAAATGCTCAGAAAGATGACCACGTTTGGGTAAAAGATGGACATATAAGTAGAAATCCCTCATAGACTGTCTAGCACAAATTCTAGTGCCTGTTTTTTCCCATAATCCATCAAATACCTCAAAAATACTTTCTATAAAACTTTAATATTATAGAATATCATTTACTAATTACTGATTATCATATAATTCTTGAAAGAAAAGGTGACATAAAACCATTCAAAGCCTCTGGCAGTCCAGTGGGATTTATAAAAGTCTCACAGAGCTTTGAAAGGCTAAGGATTCATAGCTAATGGAATAATCAGAACTAACTGTGCAGCATAAACTTTTTATCCACCTGCTTTTACTGTAGCTGTGAAAAAGCAGGTTTTTCTTGAATTCACCTGAATAAATTGTTGGACTCCGTATTGGACTTTAGCTTAAGATATCTTGTTTTAGAAGTTTATCAGCATAAAATTGCACAAATAGCAATGAGCATTTGACAAAAACTATTCCTCTCCCTTGACTCATTCCTAATGAAGAGACCCCATCATATTATGCCAAGCAAGTCCCCCTTTCTCTTTTAAATCAATTTTTATTTATTTTTAATCAAATTAAAATGTTCTCTTATTTTTTAAATCAAAATACACCAGAGAATGCAACATGACTAGTCATTAGGGAAATGTAAATTAAAACCAGTGAGACAGCACCTCACATCCATGAGAATGGTTATCATCACAAAGACGGACAATAACAAATGTTGGAGAGGATGTGGAAAAACCAGAATCTTCATTCATTGCTAATGGCGATGTAGAATAGTACTGCCACTGTGGAAAACACTTTGACAGGTTTTTTAAAGTTAAACATAAACTTATCGTAGGATCTAACAATTCCACCTACAGGCATGTATCCAAGAGAAATGAATACATATATCTACACAAAGACTTGGACATGAATGTTCACTGCAGCATTATCCATAATATCCAGAATTGGAAATAAGCCTTATGTCTATCATGGTGAATGGACAACAAAATTTGGTATATTCATACAATGGAATACTGCTCATCAATAAGAAGGAACAAAGTACCAAACAGCTGCAATGTGGATGAACCTCAAAAATATTACGTTAAGTAAAAGGAGGCAGAGAGACAAAACCACCTGGCAGATGATTCTGATTTCTGCGTGATGTCCAATAAAGGCAAATCTATAGGGAAAGTAGGTTAGTGGTTTTCTGGGGCTGAGGGCAGGAAAGAAGATTAGCCAAAAATGGGCATGAGAGATCTTACTGGGATAATGAAAATGCTCTAATACTATATTATGGTATTTTGATGGTTGTATAACTCAGTACATTTACTTGGAATCACTGAACTATATACTTAAAGTGGGTCAATTTTATGATATATAAGTTATATATCTCAATAAAATTGTTAAGAAATATACCAGGGCTGTTTCAGACCTTGAGAAAAATGTATACCCTTACAATTTCTGCATAGCCTTGGTTCCCTCTGATTCTAAAAGTATAAGCTGTATATTATAGAATGTTCCAGGTATGAAGATGTTTATCCCAACTTCTGGTTTCTGGTTCTGCTTGTAAGGAGCTTGGAAGATGCCTCTCCATTCTAGCAACAGGTAAAAAGCTGGGCAAAATTTAAAATTAACAACTCCTCTTGGATTCATAAGAAAGGTGAGGACACAGGGAAAACTGCTGACCCCAAGATTAGAGAGACAGAAAAGGGAATATAGGTAGTGACAGCTTACCAAAGCAGAGACTCACAAGCAGAAACCACCATAGGAACCAGTAACGGGGTCTGAATATCCGAACTATACTTGATGAATCGCTGGAGCTGGGAGTTAAAAAACTCCAGGAGGACCCAGGCATAGGAAAGCACCTACCATATTGTGAGACTTACCTTCAGGAATTTGGCCAGGCTACCACAGTAAATATCACAGAACAATTCCCTTGTGCTTCCAGCAGGCAGAGGGGAAGTACCATTTTGAAGTACTCCAGAGTCTATGTTCTTAACAAGGTCTGCCCTCAGGAGAAACTACTTTGCCAAAGCCTAATCTGCTCGGGTATCATTATGGTAGCCTAACTGAACTGGGGGAAAAGAAAAACCAAACTCTAACTTACCTTAGCCTTCCATGAGGGAAAAGAGAAATACTCAACTCCAGCCCACTCTAGCCATCCTATTCTACCTAACACGGAAGGAGGAAAACCCTAGAAACACTGTGAAGTTCACTGTCCAGAGGGATAGTTTCACTGAAAGACTGAGACCTAATCATAGGACTGTAGAATGCTTCCTCTCCCCCATACCCCATCACCTCATTATTAAGGGCCTATTTACAGCAATTCTTTTCCTTGGAACATCATGTCCAGCTATCAAGAAATGTATGTAAGCCAATTTGACAATAACTTATATTCATAAAAAAGAAAGAAAGAAATAGTTACAAGGCATACTAAAAGGCGCAAACATAATTTGAAGAGATAGAGTAAGCATCAGAACCAGACATGGCAGGATTTGGTATTATCAGACCAGGGATTTAAGGCAACCATGATTAATATTCTAAGGGCTCTAATGGATAAAGTAGACAGCATATAAGAACAGACAGGCAATGTAAGAAGAGAGATGCAAATCCTAAGAAAGAACCAAAAAAAGAAATGCCAGAGATCAAAAACACTGAGGAACAAATGAAAAATGAAGAATGCCTTTAATGGATTTATAAGTAGACTGGTCACAGCTGAGGAAAGAATCTCTGAGCTTAAGGTTATCTCAGTAAAAACACCTAAACTTGAAAAGCAATGAGAACAAAGACTAAAAAATAGGACAGAATAGCCAAGGACTGGAACAACTACAAAAAGTATAACATATGTTTTGGGAATACTGGAAGGAGAAGAAGGAGAGAAAGGAATAGAAGAAATGTATGAACAATAACAACTGAGAATTTCCACAGGTTAATGTCAGACACCAAACCATAGATCCAGGAATCTCAGGGAGCATCAAGCAGGATAAATGTAAAACAAACAAAATACTTAAACGTAGGCATATCATCTTCAAACAACAGAAAATAAAAGATAAAGAAAAAAATCCTGAACAAAGCCAGAGGGAAAAACACCTTACCTATAGAGAAACAAGAATTGTATCCAGCTTCTCCTTAGAAACTATGGAAATGAGAAGAGAGTAGCATGAAATATTTAGTGTTGAGGAAAAAAAAAAAACCCACCAACCTAGAATTCTGTACCCTGTGAAATTATCCTTCAAAAGTGAAGGAGAAATGAACACTTTGTCAGACAAAGTGAGGGAATTTGTTGCCAATAGATCTGCCCTGCAAGAAATGTTAAAAGTTCTATACAGAGAAGGAAAAGAATAGGTCAGAAACGCAGATCTACATAGACAAGAAAAGCATTGAAGAAGGTATAGGTAAACATAAAATCAAAACTTTTATTTTTCTAATTTTTAACCTAACAACAGTTTATTCAAAATAATAATAGTAACAATGTATTCAATTATGTAGGCTTATGTATGTCTTCCAATAAAGGAAGCTAGAGAAAAGAAAATGTTATGAAGAAAATCATAAGGGAGAGAAAAAACATTTTATAACACTACATTGTAAAAAATCCATGTGTAGGTGGGCCTTTGCAGTCCTAACACATGCTGTTAAAGGGTCAACTGTATATGTACTTATTTATGCTTAAATACAAGAGAAATGAATGACAACAATGCCATAAGGGAGGGGAGAGAGGAATTAGGAATATTTTGTTATTATACGGCACTTGCACTACTTGTATAACATGTGGTATAATGTGACTTGAAATGTACTTGGAGTAGTTGTAACTACTCCAAACCCCAGGGCAACTATTTAAAAAGTAAAAAGAGAGGGAGGGAGGGAGGGAGGGAGAGAGAGAGAGAGAGAGAAATATAATTAAAATGTTAAGAAAGGAGAGAAAATGAAATCATATAAAATGCTCAACTGAAACCACAAAAGGCAGAGAAAGAGTAGAAGACAAATTCAGGAACGAGGAACAAGGGCAACAAATAGAAAACAGTAACAAATACGGTAGATGTTAATCCAGCTATATCAATAATCCCCCAGGTGCCTTGACACTACCCAACTTCAATACTTACAAGAAAGTCAGAGTAATTAACACAATGCGGTATTGGTGAAAGAAGAGACATATAGATCAGTGGAACAGAATACAGAACCCAGAAATAGACCCACATAAATACAGGCAACCTATCTTTGACAGAGGAACAAAGGCAGTGCAATGGAGAAAAGACAGTCTTTTCAACAAATTTTGTCGGAACAACTGAACATCTGCATGTAAAAAAAAAAAAAAAAATCTAGACATACACTTTACACCCTTACAAAATTTTCTCAAGATGGATCATAGACCTAAATGTAAAATGCAGAAATGTAAAACTCCAAGAATACAGCATAGGAAAAAACCTAGATGACCTTGGTATGGCAATGACTTTTTAGATATGACATCAAAAACATGCTCCATAAAAGAAATAATAGATTAGATGAGTTTTATTAAAATTAAATTTTTCTGCTCTGCAAAAGACAAGAGAATGAGAAGCCACAGATTGGGAGAAAATATTTGCAAAGATACTTTTTATAAGGAGTTGTTATTCTAAATATACAAAGAACTCTTAAAACTCAACAACAAGAAACAAACAAACAAAAAAACTGACTAAAAAATGAGCCAAAGACTTTAACAAACACCTCACTTGGAAGATATAAATATGGCAAATAATCATATGAAAAGATGCCCCACATCATAGGTCATCAGGGAAATGCAAATTAGAAAACAACAATGAAATATCATTACACACATATGAAAATGGCCAAAATCTGGAACACTGACACTATCAAATACCAGCTGGTAAAGATGAGGAGCAAACAGGCACTCTCATGCATTGCTGGTGGGAATGCAAAATGGTGCAGTCACTTTGAAAACCAGTTTGATGGTTTCTTAGGAAACTAAACATGCTCTTACCATATGATCTAGCAATTGTGGTCCTTGGGATTTATCCAAAAAAGTTGAAGACTTATGTCCCCACAAATACTTCCTTACACATAGATATTTATAGCAGCTTTATAATTGTCAAAATTGGGAAGCAAGGAAGACGTTCTTTAGTAAGTCAATGGATAAATGAACTGTGGCGCATCTAGACAATGTGATACTATTCAGCACTAAAAAGAAATGAGCTGTCATGGAAAGACATAGAGGAAGCTTAAGTGCATATTACAAAGTGAAAGAAGCCAATCTGAAAAGGCTACATACTATAGGATTCCAACTACCTGACATTATGGAAAAGGCAAAACCATGGATACAGGAAAAAGATCAGAGGCTGCCAGGGGCTGGGAAGGAAGAGGAATGAATAAGCAGAACACAAAGGAATTTTAGGGCAGTGAATATACTCTGTATGACACTATAATGATAGACACATGTCATTATACATTTGTCCAAACCTATAGAATCTACAACACCAAGAGTGAACTGTAATGTGAACTGTGATTAGGATGTTACAATGTAGGTTCACTGACTGTAATAAATGCACCACTCTGGCAGGGGGATGTTGATAATGAGAGCTATGCATGGGGTGGGGGGGAGGCAGGAGTATATGAGTATATGGGGACTCTATGTTCTCTCAATTTTGCTGTGAATCTAAAGCTGCTCTAAAAAATAAACTCTTTTTTAAAAAAGAGCAGCATTTGAAAGGTTAACTATTTTTAGATGGGAAAGGGGACATAGATAATTATTTTTTACTGGATTAAAATTTAAGAAAATCAATAGAGACTGAACACAGTCTCTACTTTAGGCTTACTTCAGGACAACCTCATAGAGAAAGCCAAAGTACATGTAAAACTGAATAATTCTGATAACATTTTAAAAATCATAGATGTATAATTTTGATGTCCCCTTAGCTATTATCAGTCTGGTTTTCTTTTTAAAATAAAATTGAGGGGCGCCTGGGTGGCGCAGTCGGTTAAGCATCCGACTTCAGCCAGGTCACGATCTCGCGGTCCGGGAGTTCGAGCCCCGCATCAGGCTCTGGGCTGATGGCTCAGAGCCTGGAGCCTGTTTCCGATTCTGTGTCTCCCTCTCTCTCTGCCCCTCCCCCGTTCATGCTCTGTCTCTCTCTGTCCCAAAAATAAATAAAAAACGTTGAAAAAAAAATTTTTTTTAAATAAAAAAATAAATAAAATAAAATAAAATTGAAATGTGTACCACAAAAAAATTACCTCCACCCTCAAAAGCTCCAGAATATTTACTAAAAATTAACTTTTAGTCACAGTGTCATTTTACCTGACTCTTAATTTTTCCACTGGTTAAATTCTAAAGGGAAGTAAGTAATGTGTGTACAATTCATTTGCATGGTACAAATGGGAATGTAAGAGATTTTACTCTAACCCTGGGTTTAATCCTGGTTTTCCCTCTTCATTTGGATGCAGGACTATTACCTCATATGACCAGTTCTTTCAAAAATTCACATGATGTCAATCACAGTGTGGTAAGTCCAATATTTCTCAATGACCTTGACATGGAGAGTGCTTAAACAATCGTACCCTGCATATTTCATAAAAAACTATTTATTGTTTAAAATTACTTACTCATCAAACATGTATTTATGAACGCTTATTATGTGTGTAGCTTTCTTTTAGCTGATGGGGATACAGTGATAAACAGCCAAGGTTATAAATTGTGAACTGATGATGTTGTGTCTCTTCTTTACAGTTACCAACGTTCCTCTTTCCCATGTAAGGCAATAACTATATAGATTATATTGACAGTTTAAAAACAAAAACAGCTTTTCTCTGATTGTAACCTTTCAAATAATACAGAGAAATAGAGACAGAAGTAAAAATTATCTGAAATCCTTTCCCTCCCCCCAGCGATAATTGCCATTAACATTTTAGTGAACTTCCTCAGGAATGTCTCTCTACATTTATGCATATGTAAAGATACACACACACACACACACACACAGAATGCCTTGATGGGATCCACTGTCCTCTGCAATCTGCTTTAATCACTGAATATTTTC
Source organism: Puma concolor (assembly GCF_028749965.1). Classification (NCBI taxonomy): domain Eukaryota; kingdom Metazoa; phylum Chordata; class Mammalia; order Carnivora; family Felidae; genus Puma; species Puma concolor. The sequence goes on along the minus strand of NC_141670.1, from coordinate 82,165,184 downwards.
ATGGACATTTCTTTCAGTATTAGCAATATTTATCATTTCAATGGATACATCATGTTCCATTGACTGGATATATCGCAATGTAAAAATATCCTGTATTGCTAGGCATTTAGGTGTTTCAAATTGGCAACTATTGTAAATAATGCAGTGATGAGTAAATTTAAATGTAAAATTTTGCAATTGTACAATTATCTCCTCAGGGTACTTTCTCATAAGTAGAATTCTTGGATCAGGAGTTGTTATGCTTATTTTAAATCTTGATATATAGCCAAATTGCCTTCCAGAAAATTGGCCTCATGCACCAGCGGTCCTCAAGAGTGCTTGTTTTCCTATATTTTCTCTAACACTGGCTTTAAAAAATAATTTTAGTATTTCCCAATTGGATAGATGAAGATATTTTACTTTCCTTTTAATTTTAATTTCCTTGATTATTAGTGAGTTTGAGCATCCTCTGCTTATTACTTATTCATAGCTTTTTTGTGCTGATAGTCAATTTTCATAATTCAAGGTAGTTATGTTTTCTAAAATCCCTACTAACACTGAAGTGGTCATTATGGAACTGTTGCTCCTAGGAGAAATGTAGGGCCAGGTTCCTGTGAGCCTCTCGTCACAACATTTCATCAACTGTAAATTTGTATTTATGTATGTTTCTGTTTAAAGCTACCTTATTTCATACGTATTGTTGATTCACTGACATTGAACTAATAGCCAACAGCTCTATAAATCACTCCTGGATGAAGTTTACCTAACAAATGTATCTTTTCCATAAGGCACATCAAAGTCCTCTTGCACGTAGGAACGTTACACAGCACGTCAGCATGACACTGGAGGCCATTTCAAAAAGTGATACCACTCACAAAATGCATAAAAATGCAGAAAAAGTGGCACTAAACAGGCCACAAAAAGGACACTTGTGTAAAGTACGAGAAACAAGAAGGCAAAGTGACCTCTGGTTTGACCTCGACTGGAAACATGCACATCAGGTGACTCAACTTGTTAACTCTGTGCATGTCCTTGAATGCTTCAAAAGTGCTGCACGTATTAGCTTTGGGGTTACAAATAAATTTTAACGAGTAGGAAAATTGGAAACTATGGAATCCATGAATAATGATGACTGACTGTATTCATTTCCTTTGCCCACTTTTCTATTAGGGTGTTTAGCTTCTTCTCATTGATTTGTATAAGCTATCTCCATATTGAGATAGTACTCTTTTGCCTATCCTACTTTATACATTTCTCCCCCAATTTTGTCTTTCGATTTCACTGTTGGTGTCTGTTACGACAGTGGGTTTGGATAGCAGTATCAAACTGCCTCCTGAATGAGGAAGCACAACACTGGAAAAAGAATTTTATTAAATTTCTATTGTTGTGAAAGCGGTTGGCATTTATTTTTATATTTTTCACAGGCACACCAAATTCTGTGTGGTGATTTTTCTCCAGCACCTCCAAATTATGAAAAATCAGGTAAGTCCTGTCCTAACCTACCACTTTACATCATGTTCTGCCTTGATTTGAATGATGGTCTTCATCTGATATTTTCACCCCTTCCAGCATCTGAGGTCATTCAAGGCCTTTTGCATTTCTGCTTCTTTCCTCCTGTCATGCACCCCGTTATTTTGTTGTACCTCTCCTAACAGTAAGGATGGCAGGATGCAGAAATAAAAGGAGGGGGAAATCCCAGAGAAACATTTCCCAGCAGCACCTCTGAAAAAGACTATACATGTGAGAAGGTTGTGGTGGTAACAGATGTTGGGTGGGACTGAGAAACTAGTATGTATGCGAGTGTTTGAAGTTATTGATTAAAAGTGATTTTGGAATACTAGTAAATTTCATTTACTCATATTACGATAGACTCTACCACAAGCACTTACACACTGCCTGTCTCTTTTACACTAGGTATGAGAATTAAAAAGCCAGCATCTAAGAATCTGATGAGCTACAATCGACTAAAGAAAGACTTTCTGAAGCATGTAAGAATCTTTTTACTTGTCACCCAACAGTGGACCCCTGGAGTAGTGTCAGTGAGTGTGCAGTGTGGCAGTGAGGGTGGTGGTGTGTGTGCGTTAAGAGTGGGTATGAAGGGGATCCCAAATTTACAATCAAGTGACAAATAGAAAAGTACACTATCCTGATGAACATTCCTTCTTTCTTTTTTCAAAATTTTTTTAACGTTTATTCATTCTTGAGAGACAGAGCATGAGTGGGGGAGGGGCAGAGAAAGAGAGGGAGACACCAGAATCTGAAGCAGGTTCCAGGCTCTGAGCTGTCAGCACCGAGCCCAAGTTGGACGCTTAACTGACTGAGCCACCCAGGTGCCCCAGTTGAGCATTCTTTCTTAAAGCATCCTGGACATTTTGTATAGATCTTTCCGGTTGTTGTGGAAACAAGCCTCAAAGAGGCTTAGGTGGATTGGAAATTTCTCTGGTACTGCCTAAATTTTCATCAGTGATATCAGTGATTTGCTGGATTCTGCCTCTTGCAAAAAAAAAAAAAAAAAGGCAGTAGGTTCTCAGATTGTCCTTCCTTTCTGGAGACCTACCCTGGGTGCCCAGAGTCCTGGCCCACTCTCCTCATAAGCTTGTTCCACCACCCAATATCTACTATCTCTGCTCCCCCTGACGTGGCTCTCCAGAGCAGGGCCTCTGTCTTTGCCGATCAGACTTTCTCAAAATCAAGTAATTTTCTTAAAGTTTATTTCTTTATTTTGAGAGAGAGTGAGAAGGAGAGAGAGGGCAGAGAGACAGAATCCCAAGTAGACTCCTCACCATCAGTGCAGAGCCCAGCACGGGGCTTGAACTCACAAACTGTGAGATCATGGCCTGAGCTGAAGTCAAGAGTCGGACACGTAACTGACTGAGCCACCCAGATTCCCCTCAAAATCCAGTAATTTTTAACAGGATGTTAAAATGGAATTCTTTTTTTGTCTTAAAAGTTCTGGCAGAGATTCCTAAAGAATGAGTTGAAAAAAAGAATAAAAACTAGTTTCTACAAGTACTCCACTGACTTCACCTCAATATAAAAGTTACAACTAATTAGTTTTGCTATCCCATTACTTTTGTTTATTAAGATTTATCTTTAAATTAACTTGAGGGGCGCCTGGGTGGCGCAGTCGGTTAAGCGTCCGACTTCAGCCAGGTCACAATCTCGCGGTCCGTGAGTTCGAGCCCCGCATCAGGCTCTGGGCTGATGGCTCAGAGCCTGGAGCCTGTTTCCGATTCTGTGTCTCCCTCTCTCTCTGCCCCTCCCCCGTTCATGCTCTGTCTCTCTCTGTCCCAAAAATAAATAAACTTTAAAAAAAAAAAAAATTAACTTGAAAAAGGGGTTAAGCATCTGACTTCAGCTCAGGTCATGATCTCATGGTTCGTGGGTTTGAGCCCTGCATCCGGCTCTGTGATGACAGCTCAGAGTCTGGAGCCTGTTTTGGATTCTGTGTCTCCCTCTCTCTCTGCACCCCCCCCCCCCACTCAACCTCTGTCTCTCTCTGTCTCTCAAAAATAAATAAATGTCAAAAAATAAAATAAAATAAATTGACTTGAAAAAAAATCCCAGCCTCACCCTAAGTAATTATATTTGTGACACCACAGATTTGGTATTCCTAGTTGTATGTATTAGACAAAAACCCTATGAAAATAAGAAATGTTATTCAGGTACCACCTAACATTATCACAAGAACCACCAGTTACATGTACATATCATTTTGGAACATGCTAGTCTATGAGCACCAACTAGCTAATCTCACAAAATTAGCTAATGGGGCCTGGCTAGACAACCCACCTGGGTTCCCCGGTACCATTCAATGATGGCCTTCCAAAAATTGTGCACTTTTCTTGATTTTTCTGCTTTAGGCTTTGATACCTTTCCTAGGGAACATTGTAAGCACGACAGGGCAGGGCTGTGGTAGGCTGTGGAGGGAGTTCTTTGGGGGCATTTGAAGCTGGGCAGTGGACTAAAAGATGTATTGTGCGGGTGGCTGGGGACCTCCCTTCACTGTAGGGTTGCTGCATCCTTCTAGGAAGGGTAGATGATTTCCTGAAAGTGTATTTGTTGCTAGCCGGGCCTCCTGGGGTTTGCTTGGGAGAATCATTAACCATTGCTAAATAAATCAGTCCCTCTTGCTGCGTGGAGTTGTACTGGTTCCAAGCGATTCCACTGCCAGTAGCTGCAGCTGCTCTTGGGAACAGTTGCCTTTCTCTTTGAGATACTTCCCCGGCCCCCACCCCTAAAGTGATTTTACTATACTCACAGTGGCCTCTTTTAAGTCAACAATTCCTGACAAATTAGTGGCATTACATCCTACTCTTGATTTTGCGGTACAACAGGCTAAAAGTACTCCCTGTCCCGAACCTCCCTGCTCCCACAAAGAATATGGGGTACTTGTTTGGGAAACTTGGGGCTTGAAGTTCTGACCAAAAATAACAAATAAACCATCATGACCTTTTATTTATTAGACAAGGCAAAATCTTAAAATTTTTTAGAGGTGCTGTATTTTGGGGGAGAACAAGCAATGAGGGGTAAAATGTACAAATTCCTGCATCAGCAAAAAGTAGGGAATGAACGAAATCCTCAGCAACACGTAAGGACTGGATGAAATTTTCAACCATCATTAACAATATTCTCAGTTTTTAAAGAATCTGCTTGGCGTTGAATGCCTTGGTAACCATCTTCTTAATACTGCTTTTCCTGGGCCCTATCTTCAAGGAACTCACGTTGTAAAATTGTCAAGTAGAGAAACTCACACCCAGGAATGTCCATACTAAAGGAACCCTAGGGGAGGCAGGGGAAACAATCTTACCACTCACGGATGATTAAGTAAGGGGCGGGAGAGAAGCAGCGATGGCTTGTGATGCCAGGGTTCTTACATGTTTTCTCTCTCCTGCGTTTGGACTGGCCTTCCTAACAGAGACACGATACATGTAATAGGTTAACGGAGATGGAAGAAAATGCAGGAACGATCCCGACTCCTGCTCAACAATGAGGTCTTGGCAACTTCACTCCCAGTTCCGTGCAGAAAGTAACCTCAGTGGAAGGGCAAGGGCTAACAACCAGGCCATTTTTCTCCAGCTTCAGGAACCGTGTAATTCGGCCAGCAAGGTTGGCTCGTCTGAAGACTCGGAAAGTGATCAGTACTCCGTTTATAGCCTGGGGGGACCGTTCTCGTCACTGAGCTGAGTCGGAAAACCCAGTCCCAGAGCTAGAGGCCTGCAGCTTCGTTTAAAGACTTTGAGGTAAGAGTGGGCCCGGTAAGATCTAGACCTTAACCGACTGGCTTTTTCAGACACTTCCCTGGGCTTCAAACACCCTCCATCCCTCGATTTTTTTTCCCTCTTAAATTAGAAGCGGGAACAAAAGTTATCGGTATAATCATTACATAAAATCATTTTTTTAAGAGTAAATACCTGGAGCCACCCTTCTCTGCAAGAACCACATAAATGGTGCTGTGGCCCCCACAGCTGCAGGCTCCAGCATCAACGGGCCGGTCCCCTCTATCTGGAGCCCCGGGCGGGGAGGGCCGCAGGGGCGTGAGAAAGGCTTTTTTGTATTCAGAGCAATAGCCCAGAAGAGCCGCAGCCTTCCACGGCCAGGCTTTCCTCCGCAGCGGGCGCCGCGGGAAAGCAAACGCGCCCGGGCCGTGGGACACGCGGCGGTGATTCCGGGGACGCCGGCTGGGAGCTTGGGGCGGGGAATGCCGCGGCTTTTCCAGCCCCTGCGCTCCCGGGAGGAGCCTCGCGGCCTCCAGGCCCCGCCCACGCCCCGCCCCTCTGTCCGCCGCGGACTTCCTCTCCCCCTCCCCCTGTCCCCCTCCCCCCACGCTCCTCCCCCCACGCTCCTCCCTCCCTCAGCTCCGCACGTCCCGTCCGCCTCCCGCTCTCCCCGGCGCCGCGCGCTGGAGGCGGGGCTCAGGCGCGGCTGCCGTGGCGGCGGCGCGAAGTCCCTGCGCGCGGGAAGGAGCCAGACGCGGTCCAGGGCCGCAAAGCGTCCCAACGGCTCGTGTTCTTTGAGGGCAAGCGGAACAGTGTGGTTACGAAAGTAGCTACTTCCTACCCCTTGCTGCCCACCTCCCGCCCCGCCCTCTGCCCCCTCCTCCATTTACTTCCATTTACCGAGACTGTCCTTCACATGATTGCTGTTGAATAGAAAAGGTAATTCATTAAAAGTCGCACCACCACCCCTACCACCCCCCCCCCCCCCCCCCGCCCGCCTCAACTCCTAGTGGTTATTTTTGTTCTTTAACCCGGGTTAGGCTAAATACATTCCCGGGAAGCCATCTGGTCTGGTTCCCGGGATCCCTTCGTATGGTTTCCATTAAGCTCGCCAAACCGTGCATTGAAAATGTAGCCTTGGAGCCACTCAGGAACCTCCAGGATTTTTGCTTTTGCCAACCTCGTTTAGAGAATCTCAGGCAGAGGGAGGTAAAGGCCTCTATTTAAGTTCTGAGTCAGGTACCCAATGTTCTGGCCTATGTTGTAATTAATATGCTTGACTACTCCAAGAAAATACAACTCTCCATGTCAATTGGCATCATTCCTTCCTTCCTTCATTCATTCAGTATTTGTTTACCAGATGCAAGGCATTGCTTATTAGAGTTCTGTTTTAATTCTAAAACTCAATGTTAACGGCTTTACAGATGAGGTTACAAAATAACCTGGCCACAGAAATTCAGTTCGAACAGCAGCATTTGTGCGGTTGGGTCTACACCTTTTTTTCTGTTGTCTCCCATTTCTCTATCCCCCACAGACAAAAAACAAATACTGGCTTGTGGGAACATACTCCCTTACACATGGATTGGGGTTTATGGTCCAAGAAAAAAGGAAACAGATTCATACATAGTGTTATAACTGCAAAGTTCCTTAGAATTCATCACAAATAAGCCTGTCAGTTTATTGAGGAGACTCTGAAAGTGTAGAGAAGGTCACTCGGCTTTCAGTACTGTGGCCTAATTTGAGGAAGAGACAGAGACATCAAGTGCCTTCTCATATACTGCACAAAGGACTTTGATCAAACTCAATTCAGTTGTAGTACATCCTCTCTCTTGCCCTTCACTCCGCAGTCCCTTCTCTGTCCCACTCTGGATCTTGCCTGGGGAGGGAGGTGTTACAGCCCTTTCTTCCTTCCCCTAGCCTACGCTTCACTCCCTTCTTTCTCTTTTTCTTCCCTTGCTATCTCCACCACCACCCCCAACCCCTGACCATGAGATTTTATTTGGGTTTTTAAAATGAAACCAGGTGCTACATAAAACAAAAGCAAAGTAATAACAAGGAAAGACTATCCAATGCCTAAGGAATGTGCTGAGTTTTATGACTCAGGCTGTCCTGGCAAAGAACTCCGACTTACATGGAGAGGTGGGTGGCACAGAGCACGGACCATACATGGCAGCCCTGGCCTCCCCAGATAGGCACGGTCAAGGCAGCCTGTGACTCATTTTCATAAAACCAGAGACTCTTGTTCCTTGTGGAGCAAGACTTCCTGGAGGCTAGAGCCAAATGATCTTCAACTTTTCCCTACGGGGCCAGTTCAGCCTGACATAGCAGGGGCCACCTTGATGTTTGCAGGGGAAAGGAGCCTGGGCAGAAGGCCATCCCTGGGAAAGAAACAGGCTTGCTGGACTTGGGCAAGGGTTTTGGTGCACTGAAGTGATGAGTAACACGTATGCTGCAAAGAGACATGAAAAATTGGCTTGTATTTTACTGGAGACAATGGCTTATGAGCTCCAGGTGACAGGACTGCCCCAGTGCCTTGGAAGAGGAGAGTGTGGCAGAGGTGCTGGGAGCCCAAAGGGTGTTTGCTCTTTGCAGTGGTGCGTGGTGAAGAGCGCAGGAAAAGCTAGTCCGATTCTGGCGCCATTTCTGGGGGGGCTATTGCTAATGCAATTGAGAGTAAGTAAGGGCAGGAGTGGGGGTCTCTACATAAACACTCCAGAGACACCCAGGCACACATGCTCACATTCTGAGAATTCTTTGCACATGAGCATAGGAATGGGGTGAGGTGTACATTTTTTCTGTTACTAAGAGACAGGCTGAGAGAGCTGAGAACGCAAAGGAGAATGTCTCTCCCAGCAGAGGTGGTGGGAGGGGCCTGAACTTGGGTGACAAGGATCTGTTTGTGCCTCCTTCATTGCACAGGCCTGGGTAGAACAGGACTGATAGTGTTCTTCTGGTTTCTGCCCACCTCAGAGGAGGCTGTCCCTTTTTGAATGAGAATGAATCTTGACTGGCATAAATGAGATCTTCGTGCAGCAGCCTCTTGGAATGGGGCCTTATTTTTCCTTTTCTTCTTTCCCTTTCCATGGAATACCCGTTGAAAAGCTACAGTGACTATTCCATAATTGCAGGAAAAGCTCTGCTCAACTTTTTCATTAAAGTCTACTTACCTGGAAAAATAAAGTCTTTTAAGGACCATGACTTCATAAATATTTATAGTGTGAACAGGCGTCACTCTGGTCCTGTAGGAGAATGGGCTCATTCAGTTTTATTTATGATGTGACACTCGGGTGAGTGACATCCGTCATCTGGGTCGGTCCTACACTCTGTTCCACTGAAGCATGTTTATGGAGTGATTATGCCTGCAAATATTTGCTATATTTAGTCCTTCTCCTCCCCTAACCCCCTCTTAGCCTTTTAAACTCCCCAAACCAGCAAAAAGCCAAGCTTGTGGTCTAGGGAAGATTTGAACCCTAATGACAAGGCACAGGGGCTGGAACAAATGCTATAGAAGCATTTGACGAGCTGTGAGGCAATTTGAGTGGGAGCAATGGTGGTTATTATAGCATTCATACACTGTGGTGTTTTTGTTGGGCCTGTTTCTAGCAGGTGAGAGCTCTCAGCTGGGCATTTGACAGGTGATGGGCACAAGCCTGGGTGATGAACGCAGATGGGTACTTATGAAACTTTCTTTCCTGGGGAGCTTTCTCTGGACAGGCTCTCATAGCCCTCAAATCTGTCACTGTGCACCCTGGGGATCTGGGGGCAGGGGACAGTGTGAACTCTGTGGCCTCCCCTGGGTCAAGGTTTCTGGTGAAACCCGAGGCTGTCCCCTCTCAGCCACACCTGGCCCCTGGCTGTGGGGTAGCAGCTGCCCTTCTTCAGCTGGGGAGGAGGGAGGGCCACCTTTGGCTTCTAGTTTTACAGCTACACATGCCCTGACCTAGGCATTCCAGGCTGGACCCAGGCCTGCTCCTGGGCTCAGTGCTTGCCTGGGATCAGCTTGGCCACCTATTGTTTATCCTGGGAAGGGCCAGGTCTTGGCACAGAGGCCTGAACTGTTGCCAGCATTTTATTTTTAGAGACAGGAAAATGTTTGCTTTTTGGCAGCTTCTTTTTTTTTTTCTTTTCTTTTTTTTTTTTTCTTTTTTTTTTGGCACACACCGGGACGGCACAAAAAAAGTTCAAGTGAGAGATTCCAAGCCTTAAATTCATGGCATGTGACATAGGCAATAGTACCATGAACCTCTCAACAGAAGCCTTTGTGGAGCCTAAGGCTTTCCATTAGCAGGCCTCTTCTGCGGAGTGGGTCCTGCCTGTTCCCTCCCCCCACACCCACCGGCAGCAAGAGGTCTCTAGTCCATAGACCCCCCCAAACTGGACATTTGATGAGTCCTTTTGCGATGTGTCAGCTGGTCTGAGATTTTGTAGTTCTTACCTCCATTCATTTCCTTCTCTACCAATTCATAATGCAGTCCAACTTGGTAGACAGAGGAAGAAAAACAATCAGCCCGCTAAATCTGATGTTTATCGCCCCTCCTCAGACCCACTGTCATTGTCATCATGATGCTTGGGGCAAAGCATCCAGCTTCCATGGCAAGAAGGGCATTACTACACTTGGAGAGTGCATTTCCAACTTTCATTGAAAATTATTATTTGTCCCAACATTGTCCCTCTTAAAACATATTTTCTAGGTCCTGGGATTCTAATTACTGACAATTTATCTGAAAGCACTATGTAAACTGTAAGACATCGGGCAATGGTAAAATGGAATGAAAACAAAAAACCAGAAGCAGACCCATAAATACAGGGAACAAACTGGTGGTTGTCAGAAGGAAGGGGGGGTGAGAGGAGGGGCGAAATAGGTGAAGAGGATTCAGAGGTACGAACTTCCCGATAGAAAATAAGTCACGGAGGTGCAAAGTATAGCATAGGGAATATAGTCAGTAATACTGTAATAACATTATGTGGTGACAGACGGTGATTACACTTACCGTAGTGAGCACTGAGTAACGTATAGAATTGCTGAGTCACGATGTTGTTTACACCTGACACTGATATAACATTGCATATCAATTATGCTTCCATAATAAAATTTTTTAAAAAAGAAGTTGAATTGCGTTTTCTACCTTCCTTTCTCCCCAACCTTTCCAAAAATTACTTTCTTTTTCATTGAAGTATGGTTGACACACAATGTTAGTCTCAGGTGTGCAGCATAGTGATTTGACAAATCTGGATGTTATGCAATAATCATCACAAGTATAGCTACCATCTGTCACCATTCAACCCTATTGCAACATCCTTGACTATATTCCCTTTCATCCCTGTGATTTATTCATTCCATAACTGGAAGCCTGTGCCTCCTCACCCCTTCACACGTTTTGTCCACCTTCCTCCTCCCTCTGTGGCAACCACCACACACACACACACACACACACACACACACACACACACACACATACACACCCTTTTAATTACAAAAATAAAACACATGTACATTTGGGGCATTTGACTGGCTCAGCTGGTAGAGCAAGCAACTCTTGATCTCGGGGTTGTGAGTTCAAGCCCCATGGTCGGTGCAGAGTTTACTTTGAAAAAAACAAACAAACATGAATATATTCTTCTTTGCCACCTGATTACCTTTCATTTTTCTTTTTGCTGGAGTACATCCTCTGGTAGGTTCCTTTTGCTCTCTCTCTTTTCTCCGCCAGAAAGTGTCTGTGGATAATACATTTTTCTGAGGGCTTGTGTGTCTGAGAATATATTTTCATCTCTCTCTTGAGTGTTAGAGTTGTTATACAACTCTAAGTTTGAATTTATTTTTCCTGAACATGTCTAAGCTCTTGTTCCATTGTTTTCTTGAAACTTCCATGGTTGATCTGAATTTCACTCCATTGTAGGTAATTTATCTGAATCCTATTTTACCTTTTAGGACTTTTTTCACCTTGATGTTCTGGAGTTTTAGTATAATATCTGTATGTGTCAGTTTATTTTTAAAATTTGTCCTCCTTAAGACTGATAGGCTTAAGGGTCAATCTGAGGGCTCCAGTCTTTCTTTAGTTCTAAGATGTGGGGCGGTGAGGAAAAAAGCCAGAAAAGTTATAGTGATCTATACGAAAGTGCCAGGGAGTGGAGAAAAGGAACTAGGTGGCCTGAGTATTGGGAGGAATTTTAAGGGGTTCTAAAGAGAGGGAGAAGAGTAATACTTGAAGGGATTCATCATCAGTAAGGTAAGGAAAATGTCCTCAGAAGAGTTTTTAAGATCTGTGGATGTACATCAAGACTATATTCCCCTGTTTGGTGTTTTAGGGAGAGGCTAACACTTGAATTGCTGTTTGTTATATTTTTTCTGTGGGAATGTTTTTTCTGTGATCTGTGGCTGAGACTGAACCACAGACTGCCTTGGATGAATTAGTTATAGAAACATTATTATTCTTATTAAGCAAGTATTTTCTTTCACTCTTTCTTTCATTCTCCCTCTCCTCTCAACTTCCCCTCCTGGTCCAGGCTGCAGGTTCTTCTTTTACATAATGAAGAAATGGAATTACATGCTCTGAGGTCCAGCCACTTCTCTATGACTCTCATTCCCTCTCTCTTACTCATCTTTCGTTTACCTACCCAAACATTCTTTTTTAATGGCTAATAGCTCATAAGAAGCATAGACAAATAGTTCATTCATTTCTGTAATCTAATTAGTCACTAACTGAGCTGTCATGAGTAGACTATAGATTTGGACAGAGAAGATGGGATGTGACCAAGCTTATAGCAGGTCAGGACTCCTGGCTTAAGATCTGGCGTGTGAAGTTTTGCCAACCTCCCCAGAAGCAACTACTCTATCCTGAGGGATTGCTTCCACAGATTGTCTCAGTCCACCCACCGGAGTTGATATGAGGCAAAGGGGAGAGATATGGGAAAGGCTCCACTTACAACAGCATCTCTGAGCAGACAAAGGCCAAAGATGGCAACAAAATTAAATTATTCTTTGGGGCACCTGGGTGGATCCATTGGTTAAGCGTCTGACTCTTGGTTCTGGCTCAGGTCATGATCTCACGGTTCGAATCGGGCTCCACACTGACAGCACAGAGCTTGCCTGGGATTTTCTCTCTCTCCCCCTCTCTCTCTGCCCCTCCTCTGCTCTCTCTGTCTCTCAAAATAAATAAACTTACAAAAAACTTTAAAAAATTAAATTATTCTTCTTGAAACCTAATCATTGCATCAGTTTTTATTTTTACCATGTGCATGTATTACCCTTTAAACAGTACTAAAACTTATTAAACTTTTACAAGTATGAGGACTATAGGAGTAATCATTGAGGGTCCAAATTCTCCTAGGAGATTTGGATTGCATGAGGACTATTTCTTCCACTTCTAAATATACACATTAAATGTTTGATAGGAAGAGACCGTAAACATATGCAGCGTATATAATTTGAGTTACTCACTCTCCAAACTCAACAGTAATTAGGGCTTGAGTAGCTACAGGCCCAACACCCCTGACAAATACTGAGCTGGTCGATAGATGCTATTCTTTTCATTAGACTTTGAGACATGCCTAAGTAGGAATGCAGTATATCATATTAATACCATTTTGATGTGTAATGTGGCTCTTTTCAGATGACTTCCTACATAGTGATTGAACTTTGGTAAGTGGATGCCTGATGGTCTTGGGTAGGATCAAGATGGGAATGAACTTTCAAGTGCTGAAACTCTATCAAGGTCAAACTCTGCTGACCCTCCCCATTCTAGATGGAGGAATTTGTTCTGTGGATTCTCTAGGTTCAGCCATCGGAGCTGATGTAGGACCTGGAGGAAAGAGATTTTTTTTTTTTTAATTTGGTGTTTATTTATTTCGAGAGAGAGAGAGAGAGATACAGAGTCTGATGAGGGACTCAAAATCACAAACCGTGAGATCATGACCTGAGCTGAAATCGAGTCAGATGTTCAACTGAGTGAGCCACACAGGTGCTCTGTGGACACAGAGGAGAGAATTTTGGAAAAGGGAAAAAGGATTGATGTTCAACCAACAGTAGCATCTCTGAGGGCAGAAGATGCACTCAGAATTAAGTTCAGGAATCCTTTGAAAATGTAGGGCAGCCAGGTGAGACCGGTTCACTTGGACCCTGAAGGAGATCGGGTGTTTCTTCCAGTTGCCATCAACATTTCTTCTTTTCTGGAATGCAAGGTTTCCTCTACTTTGTGTGTGACCAGTGCTCCGTGCATCTCCAGAGAGGGTATATGCTTTCCATGTCATAGGTACTCCTGCCCTTCTGCGAAGAGTGTGACAGTGTGAGGTTTTTAAAAACTATGTGTTACAAAAGAAACTTGCATTTACTTTATAATCGCATAATGTTGTACAGTATTTAAAATTTTTGGTTCATCTCTAACTGATCGTGTCTCCTGACTCTTCGGCTGTCCTACGTTGTCCTTCAGCTTCTGTCTAGACTTTCTGTTCAGCAGTAAATGCTGTATACATTTGTATGTAAATACTCTTCTGGAATTAGGTGCCCAAGGAAAGAATCCATTTTTAAAGGGAGAGACCCTGAAATAATAACCACCCCTTTTTTTTGAAAATGTAGGTTTTCATGTAACAACATTTGTAAAAGCAGGCCCACCTCTCAAGAAACACATGACAAGTATCTAGCAGATGTCATTACTGCAAAGCATTCCCCTCAAAACCCTTCAATTTTCACTTCCTCTGGGTTTGCTGCTTTAATGGCAGAGCCCGGCATGGTGACACCCTCTGCTTCTCAAAGTGTGGTCTGCGAGGCTCTGCCAGATGGTCTCCCTCAGAACAAATGCTTTCAATATGATAACGTTTATATTTGTGTTTCTGGCATGAATTAACAATTTTGTCATGATATTTAATAAATAACAGATTATTTCATTTCGATCTCATAGAATCCGGTACCTTTCTTTCCATTATGTCTGATGAAGGTGACTTTTTTTTTTTTTCCTGTTGGTAGGATGACAGCAAGCTGGGGCAGAAGAATTGAGCTGTAGCTCTTCTTCCCTAGCTGAAGCGGTGTGCAGCCTAGAAGGGTTTGAGATCCATTGCTCTTACAAAGGTCGGGTTTGCACAACGTTAGAAAGGGACAGTTAGTTAGGGCTCCAACATGAACAACCTCTGTAGGCTTCAAGATTTACCCCCTGGGCCTAATATTCTGGAATTTGGTGACTAAGTCTGTGCTCTCTGGCCACATCCATCAAGGTTTGTTGTTGTGTTTTTTTTTGTTTGTTTTGTTTTGTTTTTGTTTTTGTTTTTTTTTAGAGACCTATCATATTCCTTTCTAAGCCTTCATCTTTCCACACAGAAATCCTTATTTTATAGTTCTGGCAACAGTAGAGGGGATTTGGAGGGTGACTTTCCATCTCTTGGTCATCTTTTTTTGCATTTCTCTAGACTCTCGTAGTTAGAAGAACTGCTACTAAATTTTATTCATGCAGTCCGTTTCCTGCGGATGTCTGTGGCTAACAGAAACTGGTCCAGGCAGACACAGCAACAGGAGGCATGGTGTGAACACAGACTTCATGCACTTCAAAGGATGAGTTACATCAAAAGTGGTATGGAAAATTGGTTTGGAGTGTGGCTAGGGATTGTAATGTCAGTAGCTTACGCTTCTCTCTTTGAAGACAAGTGAAGTTAGGAAAGGGAAAAGAGTAGATTTCTTTGAGAGAAAAGGGAAGATTGGGCATCTTTTGGCAAGGAGTAGGCATGCATGATTTTTTTTTTTTTTCCACTACCAAACTCACTCCAAGAGCAGACTTTTCTCCTCGTGACTGGATCCTCACCATCAATTCATTCTTTAACCTGTAAGAATTTGGTTTCCATTCCCAACCTGTCTCTGAAACTACATCCTCAAAGACCGTCAATGGCCATCAAATTGGAAAAGACTAAAATCCGACTTCATACTACTCATCCTTTCATCCAATGTCGTATAAAAAATTCTCTCTAACCTTGGATTTCTCTAACAATGTTGCGCTTGTCGATGACTTCTCTGATGGTTTCTTCTAAGTCTCCTCTGTTGCTTCCTCCTGCTTCTCCACTAAAATTGGAATCTCCCAACATCCTGTCTTTGGCGCTCTGCCGCTGTTTTGTTGTTGCTGTTGCTACCATGATGTTATCATCCTGTCCCCTGGCTCCACCTCTCATCTTTGTGTCTGCAAGTCTGATCATGAACTTTATTCTGAGCTGTGGAATAAATTTGTACAGTCTTTCCCACACAAAAATGTCCTATTCAGACAGGAAACCATTGCAAAGACACCTGGCAAGGATGCTAAGGACCTGCACCGGGACGTTAAGAGTGGAAAGACAGGATAGATTCATGAAATACTCGGCAGATAAAATAAGCACAACTCTGATGGATCGACTGTCCAAAGAAAGGGAGGAAGAGACAGAAGGAGAGAGATAGAAGGGGGCAAAGTTGAGCCCAGGTGTTGTAGCTTGGATCACTTGGAGGTTGGTGTGCCCTTTACTGAGCTGAGGAATACATAGTTAAGGGGCAGGTCTGAGGGAGAAGACAATGGCTTCCCTTTAGGACATTCTGAATATACCACATATCTCTGCCTTTTTGTCATTCGAGTCTTCCTTTTGTAGTGCTGTTAGAATTATCTGCCTAAAACAAAGGTCAGATTATGCCGTTCTCCTCCTCAATTTTTTTTTTTTTAGTGCTTATTAACTGCGGAGTTGTTTAGACATTCTGTCTCCTTAACAAGGGGTTTGAAGCCCTGCACAAGCTGGCTTTGTTTGATTTCATTATAATCTCCTAGCACAACAGAACCCACCATGCAATTTCTCACCTTCTTGCCTTTTCTCAAGCTGTTCTTTCAATCTGGACTGCACTCCCCACTTTTTTTGCCTAGAAAATTCCACTCATCGTTTAGATTGCAGTTTGTATGGGATTATATCCCTCATAAAGCCACCTCTAACCCTGGTTGGAATTAGTATCTCTTTATTCAACTTTTCCACAGCAATTTATGTGTATTTTTCCTGGTATTATAATGCATTTGCTCAAATATGCATTTCTTCTATTGGTTGATAAAACTCTTTAAAGCTGGGGAAAGTATCTTATTTGTCTCTGTTTCATACCAGCTGCTTGCACATGACTTCCCACATATTTGTTGCTTATTAAATAATGAATGAAAAGCAGAGAAACGGTTAGAATGGAAGAGGAGTCAGGGGGAGAAGTGATTGGTAGGATAGGCTTGGGCTTGCTTTAGAATATGGCCAACTGGGATAGGCACTTTGTGTGTGAAGAATAAGTGTGGGGAATAATAATGAGGGAGGCAATGAATTCTGGGTAATATGAGGGACTCGTATTTAAAGACAGGATCTTATGACACAAAATCATGTATGTACACAATTTAGCCTTACTCAGAGGCAGACAAGCCAAAGTGTAAACTCCTTCATCAGCAGGAAATTATTACCCTGCCCATTTAAAAAGATACATGGCCTCTTTGTGTAACCAAGACTCCTGTATATTCAGCTATTGCTGCTGCTGTCCATTGTCTGATGCCATAGAGAGACGGGACCTTGACTGATAGTGTGGTGATGACTGCTATGCCCATTTAGTTAATTGTAGAAAAAGAAGGGCAGGAAGATATGCTGATTAATGGGATTTCCTTGACTCTTAATTATTCTTTTCATATGTTACCCTTTCATCAACCTGCATTTATTTTCAGCAGCACAAAGGAAAAATGAAAAAAAAAAAATTTTAATAAGGTGAATCCCAGAATAAAAAAATTCCTGGCCTTCTTTCTGGATTCTTTCACACAAATACACACATCTTTTATGTTTATGTCTATATTATGTATGTATTGTATGCATTCTTTATATATATTTTCTGTGTAGCTATGTAACTCTCCATCATCAGTCCACACTTAGCCCAAACCTCTGTTAGCAGGAGGACTGCTAGTTGTGGGTTAGAAATAGAAACAGAGATGACCCATATCCTGACTATTTCTATCTTCAATCAGCTGTTTTCCTTGAGGACAGATACTTCCCCGCTTAGCACCAGGTTCCTGAGGGAAACCTGTGTACACGAACAATGCCAGGTAAACCAAATGTAACCATTTTATTTCTCTCTGAGGTCTGGCTGCCAATCCCTTTGCTGGACCCCCGTTCATGGTAAGTTGGTACGTATGAGAGATACCAGGGGATGCCTTTTGCTTGGGCTTGGGGCTGGCCTCAGAAGCCTGGGGGATGGCTCCTCTCTTCTGGCCTCACTTGGGCTCTCACGTGGCTCCCCCAGGTCAAGGAGGCTCTCTGAGGTGGGAGGCAGCCAATGTCCTTGTCAAGTGACTTTCCCCTAATGGAGTCCTAGAAGAGCTCAATTCCTTCACAGACATCAAAAAGCAACCCCAAAGGGCAGACTCTAGAGAGACTCTATTGTATGGAGCCTTCACCTTCTTCTTATGTGCCACCCCTTCCATTCTGTAGCATCATGACCCAATACTGTCTGTCTTTGGCTCTGCCCAATTTCAGTGCAGGGAAAGGAGAAGGGCTTTGAGCTAACTCAGTAGGTTGGATATGTGGCCAACATTGGTTTAGAGGCTAAAGTGGTGGCAACATTCTTGCTGAAGATGATGATTTCATTGGATACCTATGGTTCCCCATCTCACAAATCCACCTTCTTAAGCCAACCTTTGCAATAGTAACCAGCTGTGGTCAGATGCGATTGACAGCACTTGCCCTTGGCTTCACCAGGCGCCTCTCACATTCTGCACCATTGGCTTCTTTGCCACCTTTGTGGCTGCCTGTGGGAACCTATGCAGACATTCTAAATCATGGGTAAACCTGGAAGTGCAAGGCAGTTAACTCTCTGGGGCTATGCCAGCCCCTTCTTTTTTCTGTCCCTTGGGCTGTCAATTCTGAGATACATTTATACAGCTTCTCATGAGAGTTTCTGGAAGGATTGCATCCTACTTGTTCACAGCAATGACCAGCTGGTCAATACACCCCGGGGGTTGGCTTTCCCTTCTTACTTGCTTCACTCTTTATGGTTCTCCACTTTTGTTTCTAGAATTGCTTCCCCAAATAAATCTCAGGGTTCTGCTTTTTAGGGGGACCTAGAAAATAGATTGGCGATGGGGGTGGGGGTGTGTGTCACTACAAATGCTGATCAAACCCATTGCATGTAGAATGTTATGGCATTCTATTTGAGTGGGACATAAGAGGACAGGGGGCTTGTTGGTTCTTTATAAGACACACTGAAAAGTGTGGACCACCAATTAGGAATTTCAGTTAAAATAAAAATAAGAGTACGCTGAGGCCAAGTGATGGCATCTCCTGTCTAGAAATCTTTAAGATCAAAAAGACACTCACCATTCTGGAATGGTTTGGCTGGAGCCCTACATTCAGGCCAGAGGATGGAGATAAATTTCCCTTGTCCTAGACCAGTGGCTAGACCCAGACTCTTGGCTTTAATTGTCTGATGACAGGGATAGATCAGTTATTTTCCTGTGTTTCTGTAAACACGTGGAGACTTTCCATCCAATGGAAGTGACCGGGAACTTTCTTAATGTGTTTAGAGTTTTGGGGCTGAGAATCTTTTTTTAAACAAGTAGAAAAATAAGCATATTTAGTATATTCTTTCATTGTATTAAGACTAAAATGTCTTTTTACTTGTTAAAAGCAACTGTTTGCCTTTCTACAGAAAACATTAGAAATGTGGCAGGTGGTGGCAGAGGGCTCAGAGGTCACAGTTGTGCTAGTTACCTGGACTAGGTTTCAAACAGTGGGGAGTGGGGTGGGAGGAGGGGGTGAAGTTAGAGAAATGAAGACAGCCCGACAAACACTTTCCATCCCCATCTAGTTACCCCCTAACCCATCTAACCAGATTAAGTACCCACAGTTTGGTAACATAATGTTTGAGCCACCCTCAAGATGATGGCAGGCTATATAAGCATGATGATTTAGTGTTTAATCAGAAGAGAAAAGTTTTAGACCTCTCAAACTGAAGACAGCAGAACAATATTTTTAGCCACTTTTTTTTTTCTTCCACGAGTCTGTTGTAGTTTGAAAATGTTGAGATGTCATTTTTGCTATAACTGCCTTTCAAGGATTCTGCTTTGTGACCACTTTGTTTCCAAAGGCTGATTTTTGCTTATTTAGAGAGTGATAGAATCATAGTTTATTATACGATATCTGTTAGGGGGTAGGAGTGTTACAGATCACCCAATTTAACCTATAGCTTAGGCCTCCAATTCAGGTGATCCGACTCCACGGTAATGGCCCTCAGGGTTGGAAAACACTATCTGTAATCTAGCTATTTGCACTAACTAGGGTAGAAAGCTACCTGTTAGGGATTGGCATACGGGAAAATAAGTTTGAAGTGTGAATTGAGGTGGAATCTGCTCTAGGTCAATAATTCTACTGAAAACTAAGGACTAACGAACGAATACTTATCCTAACTTATCAAAACAGAATTCCAAAGGGATACAGCAGTTGACTTTTTCCCCTTTGCAGCTCTGACCAGTGTGAGCAACATTTGCATCTCCTCTTTTATAGATCCAGCGATCAAGAAAGAATTTATCAATAGATCTGCTACCTCATAAAGAAGAGGTCTTGGTTGATGACTTGAGTCCATTCAGAGCTTGGACAGGGGAAGATTGTGCACCTTAGTCCCCACAGTCACCGCACTTTATTTACCCCAGGGACTGCTTTTTGGATACCTGCTTTGTTACTTAACGGTAGTTATTTGCAAAATAAACCTCATTTTGTGTAGGACTTTTCTGTTTTGAGACAGTGGTGTAAGTAAGAATGTTGGCTGGGGTCTCTTGAATATTTGTGGTTGGTGGCTCCTTAGAATGGAGTCCAAATCCCCAACGGCATTATTTTGTCCTGTGATTTTGCTCACAGGGCGCAAAGGATTCCAGTTCTACGTTGTCTGTCTTCTGGAAGCGGGATGCAGTCACTCAGCTGCTGTCCTCTTCCTTCCCCCCTCCCCTTTTGTACGTGAAGAGCTCCTCTTGGGTCTCCTTCCTCCCCAAGGACCGAAAACACTGGGGTGACCTGAGTTCTGTTTCAGCAACTAATGGGATGGGTCCTCTTCTTCAAATAGTTCACAAGCCCCACATGATCTTTGGCAGGTGGGGGTTCTAATATGATTAATCTGTGGGGAAGGAGGTATATGTGCTCATCAGACCCTGAGATTTCTTCCTGTGCCCGTCTGTGACCAGCACTGGGGCTCTGTTAAATTGTCAGGGACTTTTTGGTGGCCAAAAAAGAGAGCCAATCAGCCATAGACACATTATAGAAAACATGGCCTTGAGTCTTAAAGTATATTTATTTAACATGACAGTAGGAAATGTATGATTTCAGATTAAATTCGAGTAGGGGGCCACAATACTGGCTTGGAGCTGCCCACGTGCACATGCAGCATTCTACATAAGCGAAGATGTTAGAGGCTGTGGTCTGTTCCGTCACAGATGACTCCGATCCCAATCATTCCTCAGTCACTGGAAGCCCATTAGTGGAAGACGATTATGAAACTGATGATTATTTTCTTTGTATGTCTGGCTTTTCTCAACCACAGGGAAAATGTGAGGTAGGTGTGGGATCTAAGAAAAAAAATATGTGTACAAAATGAGAAGCCACCCCGGCCTATAGTGCTAGCAAAAGGCAAAGAAGTCTGACTTATTTTAATATTTTCAGTAAATATCAGCTGCCTGCAAACACAACTGATATTGAATAAACTGAGAGAACTTGATTCAATTCCCTAAAAATAGCTTTTGGACGAAAAACTGAAGGCGAAAATAGTGTCTGATTAGTAACTGGTCATTTTCAAAGTGGCTTCTCCTACATTATCTCATTTTTATGAAAAGTAAATTTGACCTTTTTAAATGCTAGAGTGAAGCAGTTCATAATTTCTTACAAGGAGCAAAGGACATTACATTTGTAAGCATGCAAGCCGTGAACTGGATAGAACATTTTCTTTTGCTGCTTATATTTTTTATCAACCATCATCGATTCATAGGGAAGATCTCTAATGAACAGAACTTTAAAATGGATTTCAAAAAATTATTGTTTCAACTTAGTGTGCGTTTCATCTTTTTTTTTTTTTTGTCTCAGTTTCTTTCTCTGGTACCTTCCTTTGAATGGTGAACTATTACTTGCATTTGGATAGATTATTATTTAGCTTGCAAAATAGACTATTTCCCCCCTCATTAAAATCTCATACTTGCCAAACTTCGTTAGGAGAAATGGAATTATTCATCTGCTTCCCCCCTGCCCTTTGGCTATGGGGTCAGTAAAATGATGTTAAGCACGAGAGGGTAGGGCTGGTGAACACTTTTAAATGTCACTACGTAATTTCAGGAAGGAGCCGGCCTGCAACTGTACTGAATGATGGATATGCTTTCAGCCTTAATGTCTATTAATGACTTACAAAATGACAGTTTGCATTATCACCATCGCTGTTCAAAACTTGCATTTTGCTATAGCTGTAACTAGAAGGGGACATTTCCTGAACTTATTTAAAATACGCTGAAAAGTTAAAATGGGAACAAAACAAGACAAATAAAACCCTGCGACTAATAAGTAGTCAAGGATGGCAACCAAGGAGAGAAAAAAAAAAAAAAAAAAAGAAAAGAAACAAAGAGTATAGCCAACCTTTTTTTTTTGTTTAATTAGAGTATATTATACTTCCAAACTGGATACACTAGAAATTGGCAATGCAACATAAGATGCAAAGAAATATACCAGTTACTGTCAAAATGACCCTGTACAGCCTTGTAATGCAAAAAGCTTTATACAATACAAATTTTCAGTAATGTACACAAACCTTGACAGTATGATCATCTGAACATAATATGAAGAATTAAAAAAAGGATAGAAGAAAGTGCTGAGAATGCTAACTGCTGTACTATATGGAAAAATAAGCTAGCTTTCATTGAAGAATGCATAGTGAAAACAGAATTGAAGTTAGTTGGCAGGTGAATTTCTCAAAGACGTTAGTGTTTTACACGGAAAGGATATCTATGGAATAATCCTTCCCTGAGTATCAAACTGCAAACCAAATTCGAGGGTATATATTATCTCGGTGGAGTCTGAAAAATGCTGTAGATTTTTCTTTATTAATAACAATAATAATAATATAAAAAGTCAAACAAACTCCAAACACACCTTTTCTCACTCAGAAAACTTTTATAATTTACCAGAAAGATTGATGACTCTTTCCAAAGTGCTAAAAAAGTTGCCCAATTACATTAAGCATAACTAAGTCATTCAAATACAAGTTCAGTGGCAAGCAGTGAAATGCATGGCATTTGAGCAGTAAACATCTCCTTCCAACATCCCTCTCAATCTTGAAAGTATCAGCCTAGGACCTCATATTGCACAAGTGGCATGCTGTAAAACCTGTAGTCCTAAATGTAGGGGCCACCCTTTCAGGTTTTTAACCTGCTGGTGCTTATGTGTGATTCACCTTTTCTGCCAGCCTCAATGGGATCACCGTGGCCCTCTATTCTGTCATCACTGAACTTGTAATTTTGAAAGCACATTAGCCAAGTGGCACATTCTCCATTATATGGGGATAAAGACAAGACTTAAAAAAAAAAAAAAAAAAAACCAACCCACCCATAAGCCCAGTATTCTTGGAGTGTATTGTCCATAACTGTCTATAGTGTCTTTTACCGAGACATTGACATGGCGAGGTTGAACATTTCTAACATAGCCAAGAACAAATGTCTCTGCTGGAGAATGACCGAGGGTTCGGGAGCTTCCTGCCCTACCTGGCTCAGCCTCCCTGCCCCTGGGGACATCTCCTTAGTGTAAACAGGTTTTCCAGGGCTGGATGACTGGCGAAGAGAAGTGTATCACACCTGCTCGGTCTGGGGGAAGGAGGATGGTATGGGGGTGGGGGAGTCCATGGTGTGGACAGATGGTACAGTCTTCTGGCTTCCTGTAGAACTGTACCAAGTTCGAGGGGGCTTTCAGTGAAGCAAACTGACTAGAGGAAGAAAATTAGGGATGCTTTTATTTTCCCCTGGTGAAACAGATGAAAAGAAAAACCCCAACTCTAGGATAACACGTGATGGAAAACAGCAATGCAGTAAGAAGGCATTCCTCTTGTACACCAGTTCGTCAATAGATAAATAATATATAAACTTTTATATTCCAATCTTTCCATTATTATACAAAGCACATTTCTTCCTGCTCTTTCAGCCTGTTTCATACTGGAAATTCTGTTGTCTTAAAAATACAAGCAATTAACATATTCTGCCAAAGATTCTTTTTTTTCTTGTTAAATCACCCTTTACTTTTTTAGGATTAGCAAAGGGCTCTGCGACCAATCCACATCTGCTTCTTGCTGCAATAAAGTGCTGCACATAAGTTGCCATTTTAATGACCACAAGATAAAAGCTTTAAATAAGGATAAAGTTAGCCTCCTAGCAGGTTACATCTACCAGGCGTTAACAAAATGGAATACAGAATTATTAATAACATGGAGAATACCACTATAGCCAGACGATCTGCAAACACAAGGGAAACTTCTCAGGGGCATAAATTGAACCGTAGGACTAAACAGCACCTTTTTGTTGGGTCGTTATATGTCAAAGAGGTTGTGACAAAATTTTCAAACATACAGTCTACTCATTCCATATAAAAGGTACATTTTCTTCCTTTTACTTTTTTTTTTTTTTTTTTTTTTTTTGCAGATGAGAAACAAAAAGTAGTGCAAGACCAAAGCACTGTGCAAAAAACTGCCGTTTCTTTTTTTTTTTTTTTTTTTTTTTTTTTTTTTTTTTTAGTCTGAGCATGGATACCCAGAATTTATCCAAACCCCTTTAATCTCCTTGGCTGGATTTATCAACCATAAAATTTTTCACTCATACAGTTTTTTTTTTCCTGCAAATGAATGGTAACCACTGAATTAATACATCATATATATATATATATATATATAATCATATATATATATAATCTGCCCTTTAACAAATGATGCAGTGTGTGCACCATACACATTGTATATGTATGAACACACACACAAAACACACAAGTTTTGTGATGTTGGCTGCAGTTCTGCGAGATATTTCTTCCAGAGGGGTCTCTTGGTTCTCACATCTTCATAACCAAGAAGATCTGAGCACAAGGTCTCTGGCACCCTGTCGGAAATCTCAAGCAGCACTGCGGGTGTCTACCAGTCCTTCATCGACTAAGCACCAGGCCCTACCACTCTGTAGCCATAAAATAGAGAGGGAAAGGTGACGAAGGAGCTCGGGGAGAGACTGTCATGGATGAACAACCCAGGAGGGAAAAGAATGTTCATCGCTGTGAAAGAAGCCAGTACAAAGAGATGTGCAATAGAAATGTCATGGCACACGACACACGGCTTTCTCTTTCAGAATCCGCAACACCCACACGCCCCATTCACCCAACAGAAAACAAAATGCACCAGTACATAAGCTTGCAAGTGCTGATTGCTATTAAGGACACTCTCTTTAGGGTCTAACAAGACAAAATTCCTTTCAGATAAAAGTACGGAGAAGGGGCTGAGAGTGGGAGTGGGTGGCTGGGGAGGCATGCCTCTGAAGGTAGAAGTATGCAGTAGGTCACCTCTCTGAAGATTGGATAAAGCAGCTTTCAGGTCAATGCAATAGGTATACACACAGAGCCAATTCTCTATTCCTTACTAAAGATATACAGTACACGTGGTTCAGACCCAGGGCGGGTCTGTAGGTTTTGCAGCAACATACACCTGCTGGGGTTGTGTTTAAGTTTTGTGGGTTTTTTGTTTTGTTTTGTGTTGTTTTCTGTTTTTGTCTCTGTCTCTTTGTTTTTGGTACAGAACACGGCTGTCCTCAGACAGTCTCTGCTCTTTCTCTTAGTCCGAGATAGGCGAGGAAGGAGTGTTTGGGTGAGGGGATGCTGGGAGGCGCAGTCTGAGGTCGGGGAGGGTGGAATGTGAGATCCAAGTGGTTCTTGGGGTATAACATTGTCAAGGGAATGAGATGGGCAAAATCCGAGTTCCGGTACTTGTCAAAGCGCAAAGGGGAGCCGTTGAAGGCCAAAGCCTTGAGTGCCAGGTTGGGCTCTGAGCTGCTGCCGTGGGCAGCCGACAGGGCCACGGTCTGCAGAGCCTGGGAGGCGGACATGACCGACAGGGGAGACAAGAGATTCCGGGAGCTCCCGACGACGAGGAGCGGGGCCCCGGGGCCGGCTGGTTCCTTGGGGGCCGGACACAGGCCCTTCTTGTCCTCCTCGGGGCAGTCCCCACTCTGGTGCTTCTTGACGTGGCGGCTGAAGACGAAGGGGTGTGTGGTCTTGAACAGGCACTCTTCGCAGCTGAAGGTCTGGCGTGGGGCGTGTTTCAGCTTCTTGTGCAGGTTGAGATTGTCCTTGCGCTTGCAGCTGTAGCTGCACTGGTCACAGTGGAAGGGCCGCTCCCCGGTGTGGACGCGCACGTGCTCGATGAGCTTGTTGGCGGTCTTGGACAGGTAGCCGCACTGGTCGCACTTGTAGTGGTTGCCGAGGCGATGCTCCCGGGTGTGCGTCTCCAGCTCCAGCTGGTTGGCCTTCACCGTCTGGCAGATCCGGCACTTGTACTCCATCTTGTAGTGGGTCTTGAGGTGGCACTCCATGGCAGCGGGGCGGTTGGTGGAATAAATGCAGAATGGGCACCTGCCGGGGGGGGGGGGGGGTGAGGGGGGTGGGGTGGGGGAAGCAACGAAAGGGGAAGGTTCAACCGGACAGGTTCTGCTGCGGCCCTGCCTTTACCCTCCTCGCCGGCCTCCCCTCACGCACCCCCCCCCCCCAAACTCTGAGGCCTGGCCTGCCCCTGCCCCTGCCCAGCCCAGCCCTGCCGCCTCTCCGGGGTTAAGACGACCCGCTTGGCTCTCTCTGCCGACAGAGCCGTCCCCACTAAGGAGCCGCTCTGGCAAGGTACGCTCGGCCTACTGTGGGTCTCCTGGCTGGATCGGTGAGCACCAGCCCGCAGGAAGGGGAGCAGAAGAAGTGCGAGGAATAAATAAGCGGTTGCTCCCCTCCGTCCTCCCCGCCCGTCCCCTCGGAGCCCTCCCCGCCTCCCACCAGACATAGCAGAGGTCTAAACCTCATGACCTCCCCTCGAGATGGGAGCAACACAAAGAATCGACTTTTCATGCACCACACCAAGCACACGCAGAAAGGCTAAGAGTTTTGAAGAACAGCTTATAGGGGGAGAGCTACCTCCGGCAAACAGAAAGTCATAGGGGTCAGAATCGTGCTTATTGAGAGGGTTGTTAGGATGAGAAGGCCTGTGTGTGTCTGTCTGTGTGAGTGTGTGTGTCTATACATAGGTCTGAGCTCCTAAATCCTGTCTCCTGCAGTCCTGGTTCTCCATCGGGGAAGGCAGATGCGGACCAGGATGGGGCGTGGGAGAGGGAGGCCCACCCACCAGCCCATCACTAATGAGGGATAAGGAGGGAGGGAGGCGACTGCTCTCTGGACTTTGAAGACATTATTAGAAGATTATTACATCATGGAGATAATAGCAATCCAACTGGATCATGAATTCTCAGTGGGCAGGACCATATCTTACATTTCTTC
Source organism: Puma concolor (assembly GCF_028749965.1). Lineage (NCBI taxonomy): Eukaryota > Metazoa > Chordata > Mammalia > Carnivora > Felidae > Puma > Puma concolor. Next base: position 82,138,464 of record NC_141670.1, on the reverse strand, counting down.
TGCGTTCTCTGCAGTGCCTGGTAAAGTACTCAGCACACGGTAGGCACTGATTCATTACTGGACTGGTCTCTACAACATAATTCTGGCAGATTCTGGTCCCAGCTCCGTCACCTCATTGGGCTATATCTGGATGTGCCCTGGGACCAAGCCTGGGCCTCTCCGTGGCTCGGTTCCTCCATCCTAGGCAGTGAGGCTATGCCACCCCCAAGCCTCCTGGCTGTCCAGAGGGGCTAGGAGGAGCAGTGAGGGCATGTTTACAAATTCTGCTGAGCTGCTCTTTTGGAAGCCGCAAGGCTCAAGTTGGTGGCTGACAGGATAGCTGTAGCGTGTTTGCTCTCTTTGCACAAAGAATGCAAATGCAAAAGTGGCTGCCTCAGCCCTTGCTTGGCACCTGCGGGGCAGGGCCCAGGAGTGGTCTGTCCTCTGAGGGTTTGGAGAGGTGTTCAGCAGAGCCCAACACAACCAAGTGCACCGTGCACTGCTCCTCAGCGCCAAGCTCGCCGTTAGCCTTTGAACCTCAGCTCACAGAAGAGTGCACACGAGAGAAATATAAAGCCCATTCCCAGGTCAGGTGCACACACAACCCCTACGCCAAGCTGGGCCTTACCTAGAGGAGTCTGAAACTCACCACTGTCCTGAGCTACGGCAAAAGAAAAATAATAGTATAATCTTATTTGATCTGCATTATGAACAGGATATAGAGTACAAGCAGTTCCATCACAGAAAAGCAACTTAGACATCGGCAGTCTGTTTCATTTTAAGGACATTTCTGTGACCCACAGCTCAATCTTTCTTTCGCTGCTCAGGCAAAGTGCTAAGGGTTTTCTGTGCTCCCGTTATTTATCGTAAAGACACTCTCTCAGGCAAATTAATTCTCTGATATGGCAAAGGGAAAACAAAACAAAACAAAACAAAGACTCACTGTATAGCCAGAAGGCATTATCAATTTTTTCAAAGTATTCTTCTACTTGGTCATCCTAGAACATAAACTATTACACAGGGGACCGTTAGCACCACACCGGAAGTGTCTGTACTGGCAAAAGCATCAGCATTCACTGTGCATTCTCCCCAATGGGTCGGAGGCTCGGGACTCTGTAGGTCCCCAAGGAAAGGCTAACTGACAAAGCCACAACTGGCAGGGGCCGCAGAGTTGATGGGTGTGACGGGGCTACTGGGAAGGGCAATGAGTGCTAGTCCAACCACGGAAGTACATGGCTTTTTTTTTCTTTAAATAAGAGTAAACAAGTATTTAGAAAGGGACAGTGGGAACAAACCAAATCAAATTCCCAAATAAGCGCTTGCTGGGCATTTCCCATTTATTGGCTGTCTCGGATTATAATCTCCCCTCCCCCATCCCTGCAAACATCCCCTCCCCCTCCCACTTAAGTGCCCCAAGAGTGAAACAAAACGGAATTGGACAGTAGGTGCTGCTCCCTGACTCCTCTGTTTCGTCAAGTTTTTGAGGAGGGTGCCTCTGACCAGGCAGGAGCTTGGAGGAGTCAACCCTGCATTGCTCCCGACATTCGACCCCCAGGTTGGCCCCCAGGGTCCTTTTGGGTCTCTCCATCCCTCACCCATTCAGGAGAGTCATGCCACCTCTCTGGCAATTTGTGAGTTTCAAAGGTAAAAATGGTTAAAACAAGAGGTTCTTTTTTTTTTTTTTCTTGTGTCAAGTAAAATATAAGTTTTCATTCTTTTAATTACATGGTTATTTCAGCTAAACATGAATAATTGTGCCTAGAAACTTGTGTGTCTTCCTGTACTCAACGACGTATGCTTCCTTCTCTACTAGGTCATGAGTGCCTTGTGAACAGGGGCTGATTTCGGAATCACTGGGAAGATTAAATTCTGGTAGTGGTAGGACATAAATTTCCTGAGGGTGGAAATCACGTTTTATTCCTTGTTTGCCCTTCAGCACCTATTATCAAGCCAGACACACCGTGTGTTTGATAATAACTGATGGGTCTCACTTCAGACCAGAGGGCTTCTTGCAAATATTGGTTAATGATGATGCTTGTGGTCTAGGTCTTTGGGGACCTGTGAATAATGTGTGACTGGAAACGTCAGGTCTCATGAAGGCTAGCCAGGGAGATCCCAATCCCAGTTCCTGGGAAGGCATAAGGCACGTCTGCAGGAAGACCCGAGGCACATGATCTCTGCATGAAAAACACTGCCTCCTGCCTGTTCGAAAAGGCAAGGATCCAATAGCTGGGGGTGTTGTGCAGATGGGGTGGTCGTAATGCTTGTTTAAAAGATGTATATGGCGAATCATCTAAAAAATAGAAATGGTGAAGTGCTGTGACAGCGTAATGACTTACACCTGGGGACACGAACCCCCAAGTCCATGAAATCAAGTCTGAACAAAACTCAAGCAGTGTAGGATGAGTCTCCCCCTGCATGCTGGGCTCCTCCGCCAGGTCCTCTTGCTTGCCAGGAATCCTAGGATATTGGTGAAATGGATTCTCCTGCTGTGTCTGCTGGACCCCTGAGCAACAAGTCTAATTCACATCCAGCGAAAGGTAGCTGACTAACTGGCCCCATGCCAAGCTCTCCCTCTCGATGACCCCCCAAACCTTCGGGGAGGGGCTGGGATAGGGATGGGGAAGGGTATTAAATAACAACACAGTAAAAGGTTCTGTACTTGCTTTCCTTACTTGAGCCCACCGGTGGGGACAGTGTGGCATTTCTTATGCTCCAGCAGCTGTTCAGGTGTCTTCATGAACTTGTGGCACACGTCACACTCAAACATCCGGGTGATAAGGTGTATCTGCAGGTGGCGCTCAAACATGTTCTTCGTCTTGCAGACAAAGTTGCAAAAAACGCATTCGAACCCTGAAAGGACGGGAGCTGGGTGTGCGGGTGCACGTGGCAGAGGGGCAGGAGTGGGACAGACATCTCACTGTTTCTCCTCCTCCCCTTTCAGGCACCGCGCCCAGCATCTTGGTGGTAAAAGGAGTTGAACGTACAGCTCCAGAATCAATGCCACACTGCCCATCTACCCACCCTGTATTTGGATGCCACTAAAGCCAAAAGAAATACACATTTTAGGCGACAGCATTACACTGCTCACAGGTCGAACATCTATTTTCCAACATCACTCCCCTCAAGGGCTGATTTGTAAGGCTGGGTCATCCTCCCAGACTGGGGAGGACCGCGCAGGCCCGCAACCTCCTCCCTTACCTTTCTCTGGCTTTTCCTCACTATTCAGTGAGGGCTGGCTCCCAGGCACAACAGAGATGACCAGCACGTTGTTTCCACTCTTGTTTTTCTGGGAGCTGTCTGAATCATCTTTGCTGTTGGCTGAATCACTCAGAGCTGAGAGGGAGGATGAAGAGGGGCTATTTGATTCACTGGGGGTCTTCCTGTCTTCTCCTGAAAACACAAACAAAACCCCCAAAGCCAGGTCTGTTATTTAGGAGATGGTAACCCTGAAATAACAGCAATTAGGGGTGGGGGAATTGGGCTTCATGGCTGCATCATCATTCAGGGAACACAAAGTGAGGCTTCTAGAGCTCTCCTAGTGCACCGACTGGGATCTCAGGTCTCCGTCATCGATGGTGATGACACCTGTGGTACTTGGGAACTCTCTCATGCTTTGAATGCATGATTTCATTGTATCTTCTCAAAAATCCAATGAGGCACAATGGTTACCATCCCCATTTTACAGATGAAGGAAGGGAGGCACAGTCAGGGCATCTTGGCCTAAGTCACATGCTAGGAAGTGGCAAAGCATAGATTTCAGTTGGCCCTACTCCAGGATCCATGCTCTTTATCAGTGCACTGGACTCTCCCTCAAGACCAGGAGTGAACCGGTCAGTGGGCCATTAAAACCCAGTGTCAAGAGACTAATGCTTCCATTCAAGATGAAGTGTTAGGGACTGGATTTACCATCGCGACTGAAACAACTAGAACAAAACCAGACAAAATATATCAAACAAGAGTTTTTGTTTTTGTTTTCAAACAATCGTTTTTACAGCGTTGAACATCAGGCACTGAAGAGTGATCCCTGAGAGACAGGAAAGAAAAGAGGTGGCCTACTTCCTGCCTTAAGAGACTTTAGTCTCCAGGCTGCAGTGCCCATCAGTTTCACTGAATTGAGGAAACAGCACTGAGGGTCTGGGGAGATCAGTATGGCTAGACTTCACAGAGCAGGGTCTAGAGAGGGGAGGTTTCCCAGAGGGGAGAGAGCAGCACAGAGGAAGAACTCAAAGACCTACAGAGGGTCCCCCATGAGTATTCAGTGGAGTAGGGACCAAAGCACCTGTGTGAGAAAACTACCCAAGGCTGGAGAGAAAAAAAGGCTTAGAAAACAGTGAGTGCTGTTTCCACTAGCTAAATTTGAGAAACTCATAATTCCCAGGACACTCGGTGGGAAACTGAGGAAGATCTCTTAGTAATGGGTAGTAATCAGCCCTAGGTTGACCACTGCTCCAGACCTGCCTGACAAGTCACAAAAGCCAGACACAAAGGAATCATAGTTTCCAAGTAATTAACTGTACCCTAAAACAAAGGTCAAGAATGTTTATAGGAGTATAAAATAACCAGTACCCAACAAGGCAAATCACAATATCTGACATCCAAATAAAGATTAGCAGGCATGCCAAGAAACAAGAAAACGCAACCTAAAATGGGGTAATCAATCAGTCAAAGCTGACCTAGAACTGACACAGTTGTTAAAATGCGCAGACAAGGACATAAGAACAGTTATTATAACTACATTCCATTCCAAATATTAAAAAAGTTAAATAGAGATTTGAAAGATATAAAAAAAAAAGATCCAAATCAAATTTCTAGAGAGAAATTTACAAAAATTACAATGTCTGAGATGAGAAATACGCTGGATGGGGTTACCAGCAATTTAGACATGGCAGAAGAAAAGATTAGTGGACCCTGAAGATAATAGCAATAGAAATTATCTGCAATGAAACAGAGAGAGAAAAGAATCATAAAAATGAAAAGAACATCAGTGAATTGTGGGATGCCTTCAGATAGCTTCATATAAGTTTAATTGGAGTCCCTGATTGGGTGGAAAGGGCAGTAAAATTTGAAAAGGCCAAAACTTTTCCAAACTTGAGAAAAACCATAAACCCACAGATCCAAGAGGCAAAATGAACCCTATGCATAAGAAAGCTGAAGAAATTGGGGAACTGGGGTGGTTCAGTCGGTTAAGTGTCCAACTCTTGACTCTTGATTTCGGCTCAGGTCATGATCCCAGGGTTTTGGGTTGGGTTTGTCTCATGTTGGGCTCCACACTGGGTGTGGGGCCTGCTTGGGATTCCCTCTCTCCCATTCTCTCTGCCCCTCTTCCACTCACGTGTGCACCTCTCTCTCTCAAAAAAAAAAAAAAAAAAAAGATGAAATCTATATCAAGGGCTATCATAATCCCATTGCTCAACTAGTGATAAAGAAAAAATCCTACCAGCAGCCTGAGGAAGAAGGATACATTATGTGCAGAGAACAAAAATAAGGATGACAACAGATTTTTCACTGGAAACAATGCAAGTGAGAAGTAGTGGGGCACCATCTTTAAAGTGCTGAAAGGAACACCTGTCAATCTGAGATCTTGTACTCTGTGAAAAATATTTCAAAAATGAAACTTTCCTCCCCACCCCAAAAGCAGAAAGAATTCATCACCAGCAGACTAGAATTACAGAATATGTTAAAAGAAATTCTTCAGGCAGAAGGAAAATGACACCAAATGTAAAAACGGATCTACACAAAAGAATGAAGAGCATGCATCTACCCACGAGGGTAAATTGGTACTGAGGCAGCAAGACAATTGGTAATTTTAATGGTCTCAGTTTACCATTTTGTGTCATTTTAGATTATGAAATCGGGGTAAAAAAGTTTTTATTAAAATTTTTTTAACGTTTATTCATTTTTGAGAGACAGAGACAGAGGGTGAGCAGGGGAGGGGCAGAGAGAGAGGGAGACACAGAATCCGAAGCAGGCTCCAGGCTCTGAGCTGTCAGCACAGAGCCCGACACGAGGCTGGAACCCACGTGAGTTTTTCTTATATAAAACTCTTTGAGAGATCATAAAAGTAATTTTGTTAAAAATAATATAATAGAGAGTTTATAACATATATATAAATAAATGTATGACAGCAAAAGCATAAAGGCTAGGAGAGGGGACAGAGAACTACGTTATTGTAAGACTTACACTACCCATGAAATGGTTTAGGACTTAAACGTGTACTGTAATAAATTAACAATGTACATTATAAACCCCAAAATAATTGGGGGGCTCTACACTGTTCACGGTTTAGGAGATTTGATATTGTTAAGCTGTCAGTTCTCCCCAAACATAATCAAAACAACCCCATCATTTTAGGTTAAGGTAGGTGATATAGGGAGACTGTGCTTCAGTAATCTAGTGATTGTAAACTCTAGAAACGAACTTTCTTTGTTAGAAGATTAAAAAATAAGTCATATATCGTATATAGGCACAAGAAGTCCAGAAGCAAACAAAGCTGTAATGGTGGTTACAGCTAGTGTGTGAAATTATTAGTGTTATGTTTATTTTATTTTATTTTATTTTCAAAATTGTCTAGAATGCCGTAAATTACTTGTCCAATTAAAAACAGGTTTTAAAAAGAGGAAGGAAAAAAAATATTTACCCTCCTACAGTGTTTCCAAGTCTTGTTCCTGGCAAAACTGAACTTGGTTCCTGGACAGACATGATGTGACCTCATTCATGGACCCCCAAGGAGGGATGGAATATGCCTTGAAAGTATAGACCTCCTTTGGTACAAGGAAGGTATGTGAAAGCCAGCCCCGTCATTGGTGGTCTCTAATATGTGACCTAGGTTTAGTCACATTTTGTAGACAGAATATTTTCAGTGGGGGCCCTAAGTCTATTGCTTCACCAAATCCATCCTGTAAGATGGGTCTCATTCACAGAATATTGCAAGTGATTATTTTAAATTAGTTTTTAGAATGAAAACATATGATTTTAATTACCATCTTTAACAACAGCTTTAAGTACCTTCAGGCTTAAGGCAGTGGGCAGAGCTGCCTAAATTAATCACTGTGTAAATACACAGGTGTCATGACAGCAACTCTGCGATTCGGCATGGGGAAACAGCCAAGCCCGCTCAACTTGTAATCCCTACCCCACACCGCTTCCTCTGCTCTCAGCCCTCCTCTCCCTTTGCTCTGTCTGTAGGGAGTGAGCTGGGGTGCCCTTGTCAACTCAGTCCACAGCTTGCTGTCATCCAAGGGGTCATTTACTTTCAGCAGCACAAAGATTCTTTTTTTTTTTTTTTTTAAGTTTATTTATTTTGAGAGAGAGAGAGCACAGAGAGAGGAAGAGAGAAAGAATCCCAAGCAGGCTCTGTGCTGTTAGTGCAGAGCCCGATGTGGGGCTAAGTCTCATGAACCATGAGATCATGACCTGAGCTGAAATCAAGAGTTGGATGCTTAACCAACTGAGCCACTTGGGTGCCCCAGCACAAGGATTCTTGGTGAATGATTCTCTGCACAGGCAATGCAACCTCATACGTGAGGACAGCCAGCTGAAGTGAACTTTAAAAAAACCTCGATATTTTAGGGGTGCCTGGGTGGCTCAGTTGGTTAATCGTCTGATTTCAGCTTAGGTCATGATTTCATGGTTTGTGGGTTCTAGCCCCGTGGTGGGCTCTGTGCCAACAGCTCAGAGCCTGGAGCCTGCTTTGGATTCTGTGTTTCCCTCTCTCTCTGTCCCTCCCCTGCTCACCCTCTGTCTCTGTCTCTCAAAAATTAATAAACGTTAAAAAAAATTTTAAATAAATTTTTTTAAAAACCTCAATTTCATAATCTAAAATGACACAAAATGATAAACTGCGACCATAAAAAATGGCCAATTGTCTTGCCACCTCAATATAACACCATTTTTGACATACTTCTTTTTTTTTTAGAAGCGTATCTATTTTAAAATCGTTGCTGTTAATTGCAAAGTAGTTAAGAATAAAGACTTTAGATCCAGAACACCTGAGTTTGAATGCCACCTGTTCCAATTAATAAGCTGAATGACTTAAGACAAGGTATTTAACTTAGTGCCTCAATGATCTCATCTTAAAAATGGGGATCATATCGGCAGCCTCATACGTGTGTTGTGAGGGTTAAATGGGTTTTTATATATAAAGCACTAAGAACAATGCCTAGCTCATTGCAAGCATTACAGAAAAATGTATTATTATTATTATAAAATATAACATAATATTTATAAGTAATACTAACAACAATAATTAACACTTTGTATTTTCCCATGCTGTTTTATATACCTGGCACATAGTTGGCTCTCAAAAAATTTATGAAAATAATTATGAGTTAATGGTTTTAAATGACAGTATTATATATCCTTGGAGTAGACTTATCCTACATTACTTAAGTATTTCCTTAAAATTAAATTTTAAGTGAAAATTAATATTCCACTGGTTGATTTTTTTCTCCTAGGGACAGACTCCCAGAAGAAAGATGACTGACTTGCAGGCATTTTCAAACCTCTTGGTCTACACTACCTAAGTAGTTTTGAAAAGTTCTCCCACCCTGTAGGGTCATGGCCATCAGTATCAGCAGCATCTGGCGATCGTGGGTGACGCTGTAAAACACACTCCTCACGTGATACATGAAACATAAGCCACTCTTGAGTTTTAACTGGTGGCTAGTGAGGTTCCTTAGATGGAGTGGTTAGCCTTTATTTCTTTTATTATGTATGGACTGTTTATGCCCTTTGTAAATTCTGCACTTAGAGACCTAAAGTGTTTCTTACCAGTTTATATCAATTCTCTGTATAGTAAATATATAGCCTCTGTCATTTCAGGCTGGTTTTTGGGTTTTGTTTCCCATCTTTTCCTTTTCTTTGGCAAATAGAAGAAGATATTTTTATCCATCAAATCTCTTGATTCTTTTCCTTTGCCATTTTTTGTATCACTTAAGCTTTCACAAATCCTTCTCACTCTGGAAGTTTGATAAACATTCTATTTCCTTCAAGCTTTTCTAGGGCTGATTTGTTAAGGGGATTGTGTAAGTCTTCTGGTATTTATTTTGGTGTCGGTGTGAGGGTAAAGTATTGATGGTGGTATTTTCCAAAGAGCTATTCAGATTCCTCAGTGCTGTTACTGCAACATTTAAAAACTGCAGCAAAATTTGCATTGATGAAATCAGAAGCAACCAGAGGGAATATTTTTCCCTTGCAGAGATCACTTCACTTCTGTAACAAGAAAGCATTGAGGATTTCTTAATGTACTGAAATAAAAGGTGTCCATTTCTATGTCAGGTAAATCAAATCGGAGGACAAGGCCCACAAAATGAGAGTCTTATGCCTGCTGGACATCTCCTGCACATTCAAAAGGTCAAGGAATGGACGGCCCAGAGAAGTTGAATGAGTTCCTACATTTGCAGTGTTATTTATGGTAACATCGGGTGTAGAACCAGAATCTAGAATTCAAAATGTGTTTTCCTCCATCCCAAGTACCTTCTTCCACATGGATTATATGCATAAGTCAGTAGACTCTCAGGGTTCGGTAAGGGGCACGTTTGAATAATTTTCTTGTTTAGAACACACAAATGTGTGTAGACGTGCTCGGGCACACATATTCATTCACCGGACGAATGTTTACTCCTCACTTGCACTGTGCAGGCACTGGTCTAGGTGCTTGGGAGACAGCAGCAACTTAGATAAGCTTCCTATTCTCAGGAATATATAGTATAATATGTATTACAAGTATATATACTGCTCTATATCATAACTTTGTAATTACACAGTTTATTAATTTGCAGATTTAGATGGACATATCTTGGGTCAAATTCAAACACTTCAAAACAGCAACTAGATGCAAGAAACCCTCACTGTGGGACCATTAGCTTATAAAAAGGGTCAGCAAATTATAGTCCTTTGGCCAAATCTAGCCTCCCGCTTTTGTAAATAAAGTTTTATTGGGACACTGCCAGGCCTGCTCAATTGTGTATTGTCTCGGCTACTTTCAGATTCCAATGGTAGAGCTGAATGTAGCGACAGAAACCGTATGGCCTGAAAGCCTAAAATAGTCACTATTTGGCCCTTAAAAAAAAAAAAACCAAACAAAAAAACTGTCTCCCTGGCTAAAAAAAAAAAAACCAAAAAAACCCCAAAACTGTAAAATAGGTTATAACCTTATTCCCTAATAGCAGCAGTGTTACAGGCTTCTACTGTATTAAAAAAGCAACTTCTTTAATGCATTTCTTTCTGGCTCTCTGTGCCAACAAACAAGAATGTTCTTTGCAGGTAGACAAGGAGCCCTACCACCTCAGAGGGAACAAGATCTCTGTGTTCCCTGTGGCAATGAGTGTGTTTGCATTGGTTACTTGTCAATGTGAAGTTTCCACCAATGACAATTAAGTGACTCTAAATCCAACGGCTTTCCAGCCATTTTGGTTTCTATGGTTTCTACGGCTTCCTTGAGGTGGGGTGATGGCAGAGGGGCTGTGGCCTGGGGAGGGAGGAGGAGGGTTCTCGACTGGGTTTAGGCATCCTTGGGGTGCAGAGGGTTAGAAGAATGGGAGAGTAACAGAAACGGGGGGGGGGGGGGAATATCTGAAAAGCCAGCGGAAATGGAAGAGGGTTTGGCCTTTCCCTCCACTGGCACTCCCGAGATGCTGAATTTAATTTGTCTTTGACATGGGCTTCCCAGCTCACCTGCTGCCCATGGTGCTAATGTGGTTATAGCGAGACAACCAACGGTAGAAATGGCACCTTCTCACCCGGCATAATGGCTCTCTGCAGACCTCCAAGTCATAGCTTCTCAACTTATGATAAAAGCAAGCTTTTATTGCTGTTGGCACCCTGGAACCAAAGCGGCCGGTAAAGCAAAGAGAGATCCGTCTCGGCTGAGCACATCGTCAGCACAACTGTCGGGAACTTCCCCTTCTCAAATCCTTCAAGGGCCAACGATGTGAGGGGCTGACCCAACACCCAGCGTTGGCAGTTGGCAACATCAGCTCGTAATCTGTAAGCACCACACAACGCAGGGTGGGGGAGGCTCTTCCTCATTCTTATTTAATGACTCCACGCTGGTGTCATTTGTAACCATCACTTGTGAGAGGATAATTGTATGGTGGATTCAAAATGTTAACATCGTTAAGAATGGCAAGAGCCTTAAATGGAAGGAGAACACTGGCAAAGTCTTGGCCACACACAGCCTGGAGAGCGATCAGGCTGTTTGGGGAGAATCCGGTTTTCCGCCCCGCCCCCCTCCCTGAGCAGACCTGGTGTGTGTCAGGGCCGGAGTTTCACGGGACAGGAGCAGAGCCTGTTAAAGTACCTGCACACAGTGTCCTGGCACAGAGAACCACAAAGGTTCAAACCTCTGCCAAGGGTTGCTCGGACCTGTCAGAACAGCAACGAGAATGGACTAGAATGGAAACTGTTCGGGCCCAAGCTTCTGGAGGCACATCCTAATTGCTGACTTTGGACAGAATGCCTCACCTCTGTGAAGCCTCCGTTTCCCCACCCCTATAGCACGGGAAGCCTCCGTTTCCCCACCCCTATAGCACGGGAACAGCAGCATCGGCCTCAGAGGCCTACGAGGCTTAAATGAGATCCAGCATGTGAAGACACAAGGGGAAGAGCATCACGAGAGCCCGATGGCTGCTACCTAGGATGACGACACCCAGGGTGAGGACAAGCCAATGGCTCAGCACCTCACAACTGCATCTGAACGTGTGGGTCTTTCAGATCAGCGAGGCCCAAGCTGTGCCAGGCAATGTCAGGATGGCCACTGGGCACTGTGGCTCCGAGACCCTGGGAAAGTCCTCCCTTCTGAGGAAGGGAATGTCAGTGTCGCGGGGTGATGAGGACGCTTCTGCCAGGTGGGCATGCATGCTGGCAGGTTGGGGGATGGAGGAGAGAAGGACCGACAGTATTGGTCACCTGTGTGCTTGGTGCCAATGTGAGCCTTTATCTCTGCTTCCTCCATGGTGACAAAGTCACAGGCGGTGCAGCAGATGGAAAACATCCATTGCTCCTTGTCCACGTGGAGTGACATGTGGCTGACAAACTGGACATTGAGCTCGGTCTCAAATCCACACACGTGACAGCTGTATGAGGGGACGAAAGAAAAGAAGGGGAGAGAGAAGAGTGATACTTTGTGGCACACTCAGAAAACTGGACTTTGACACATGCTTTTCTTCCCACCAAAAGGTTTTTTGCATTAGAAAATTATTCTACTTGGGGCGCCTGGGTGGCTCGGTCGGTTAAGCATCCGTCTTTGGCTCAGGTCACGATCTCACGGTTCAGGGGTTTGAGCCCCACGTGGGGCTCTGTGCTGACAGCTCGGAGCCTGGAGCCTGCTTCGGATTCTGTGTCTCCCTCCCTCTCTCTGCCCTTCCCCTGCTCATGCTCTGTCTCTCTCTCTCTCTCTCTCTGTCTCTCAAAAATAAACATTACCAAAAAAAAATTAAAAAAAAAAAAAGAAAATTCTTCTGCTTTCTGGGATGCCTCTGAAGTGGTCACCGTGCCAAATGGATTAAGTGTCAGCATAATGTAACAATCCCATACATGCTATAATGATGCTGAATAATCATACAGTTAATTAAAAATTACAGGTTCCAGATGCCGCACATCACCTTACTGATTCCTGTGGGCAAAGAGATGTGGTGCAGCCTTGCCAAGATATTAGCGGTGTGGATACACTGATCAATTCAGAGCACCCCGCATGCCCAGCGAGCCTCTCTCTGGCTCTGGAAACCTTCCGTGTAGGAAGGAAGGCACATGCAGGTCATCAGATCACACTGCCAGCAGGAGCAATTCCTGTCTGTGACAGCTGCTGATAGAAGTCACCGTCCATGGAGATATTTTGTGCAAAAGCAAGTGTCTACCAATCTGTATGGTCTACCTCTTGGGCACAATTCTGAGACTTGGGATTTCACTGCAACCAAACCAAATATTGATTCATGGTCAAATATGAAAGGGAAACATGAAATTCCAGGCACTGAAGACAATACAACCAGGGGCAAATATGCAATGCTTTCAAGGCTATTTCCTCAGAGTTCTCAGATTTATTTTCCCTGGTCTTTTTCTCCTTAGGACGGTTCCCAAGAAGTAGCAAGGTGCTCAGTTACAAAGGTTGGGAGCTTTCCAGCTGCACAAATCGAGAAGCTAATAATCCCCGGAGCCCTGTCACTCCCTGGAGCTCCACCCCAGAGAGCTACCTCCAAGACCATTTCCCTTTCAATTACTTCTACCAGGGGCATCCAAGCCAAGAGAGGAGTCAGCGTGGCTGGTGGGTCCAGTGTAAACAAAGCAAGTATTAAAATGAAGGTCAGCACTATGACTAAGAGGTACCTCATCACATATGCCCTAGCACCCAGGTGGGGAGTGTTCTAGAAAGTTGGGGAAGGCTGGGCCAGTTCCACTCACAGCTCACCTGTAATAATAAGGGTGCTTCTTCCCATCACTGCCTTCAGAGGTGACAGCGCTGACAATGTCCTCAGTGTCCGTACTCACCAGCTTCACCGAATGGACGGTCAGGTGCTGGTTCAGGTTTGCACGGCACTTAGCAGCATAGGGGCACAAGTGGCATTTGTATTTTCTTTCCTCTGGGGAGAAGAAACAGGAAAAAAAACCCCAAACTGCTCTCAAAAATGAAAACCCAACACCTGCAGGAGACCACTTAGAGCTGTCATGGCAAGGAAGGTTCAGATCTCATTTCAAATGGGGACAAAGGGAACACCTTGGGATTATAAATATCTAAAAGTCTTCATCCGGGAGGTCACTGCTGTATCAGTACTTAGATAGAAGAAAGTCCCAGGGCAGCCGGACCATCTGCTTTTTCCTAGACATCCACAGGTCCCTCTTCTTGATAAGGGGAGCCCCGCAGGGGCTAAATGAATGTGTGTGTGTGTGTGTGTGTGTGTGCGCATGCACACCTGCCATGCGTCAGCCGAGGGTGGGTGCTTAGCTGGGGAAAGGGGAGTGGAGCACAGCATTCCTGGGTCTGGTGTAAGAGAAGCCCCATCATGTTCCCTAAGCTCCAGGCCTGGGTCAGCCAAGAAATAAAAACTCATGAAATTAAAGGGGGAGAAAAATGACTCATGTGAAGTAATATGATGGGAGATGTTCATTTTACATAAATAGAACTAAAAGCTGCAATTAATTTCTTAATGAAAACCCTCTCCTAAAACTGACAATGTTTCAGGACTCTTTCCAGAGTGGCATTCTGAATTCATTCGATTAATCAAGCAAATCATAGTAGAAGGAGCAGGCTGGCTTTCACTGTGCAGATAAAGGGAATGGACGATAGTGGAAAAAAGCAAAGAGCAAACTCATTTTCCATCCTTACTTCTTACTTTGTCTCACTGGGCTTGCCCTTAAAAAATACCTGTCTTACCACTTCACAGCAGAGAATAAGGAAAAAAGTTCTTCCCAACCAAATGCAAGCCATCATCATTGTTACTGTAGATGGTCCCCACATCTGTCCTGCCGGTGGCCTGGGGCTTGGCGGGGCCAGGGGAGGAACCCGGCCATACAGATAAAATACAGCCCTTCCTTTTGGGGGCGAAGGAACTTATTCTTGCCAAATTGATTAAGTTACTATTTATTCCTCCTTTATCCTTTCTCAATTTGGTTGCCGTCCCTTTTGCAATGCGCAGAACCAACCACATTTCTCTACTATTGTATGAAGATAAAGATAGCAACTGTTTCCCACAAAAAGATGGAACCAGTAACGCGGGTGCAGCCCCCATCGCCTGCACCCTCCAGGTGAGAGCAATGCATTTCTCAGAATTCAGGAACCTTACCTGGATACACTTACATGTGTATCTTTTCTCATCAAGCCTACTTTCAATACAAATAAAAACCCTTTCCGGGGCCTCTTTGAACATGCCAGCTAAAATGGTTTGAAGGGCCAGGATAAAAACATTTCCACCACTTCCAACGAGAATTGTCTTAGACAAAGTCAGCTTCTTGACAGTAGAGAGGCTGGTGATCCAGAGTGCAGACGGCCTAGGAGCGAGGCCTTGACTCACCTGTGTGCAGCGAGAGATGTCGGGACAACGTCTGCTGTCGGCCAAACACTTTCCCACACACATCACAGGGAAAAAGCTGGTCATTGAATTTCCAGGATGGCAATCCGTTTCCTGCCTCTAGTACTATCTTTTCTGTTTCTGGGCCAAAAGAGCAAAGCATCATGAGGGATAGACAAGGCATCGTGAACAAGCTGCATTTTAGTCAATATCCAGCAGGACGTTAGCAGGGGATTCCTTCTGAACAACGTGGCTGATAACTGCAGAGAAGTCCCAGTTAACCTCTGGCCTTCAGGCTCACTTCTTGTTTCTAAGAAGCTATTCCTGAAAGTTGTGGTAGCAAATGATGCCACTTCTAGTCAACTCTCTGGTGTTTTCCCTCCCTATCATTAAAGGTCAGCCAACCAGACCCTGAGTGGGTTGACAGCATGGTTGAGCGCTATGCCCAGTATACAGTTGGTACTCAATATTTGCTGAGTGACTAGTTGAGTTGCACGCTAGAACTCCAGACATGTACGCTCTTGCCACAAGACGGTAAGTAAACAATCTCCGATTCTTACTGAATTGGTAGGAATCTGACGGTAAGTAAAGAATCTCAGATTCTGATGTGAAAACGAATGGTTGGATCCCTTGAAAGGACATACACGTTCACTGTTCTTTATGAAGAAAAGTTCTGCCCTGTGTTCTAGGTTGTGTAAAGTCCTTCATGAGGAACTTCATGTTTCACAGGCTCAGTGATGACAACTGCACACTATTTGCTGTGGTCTGATGTTTGTGTCACGCCCTCCCCCCATTCATATGTTGGGATCCTAGAGCCCAAGGTGATGGTATTGGGAGGTACCACCATCAGGAGCTGACTGGGTCATGAGGGTGGAGCCTCAGGAATGGGATTAGTGCTCTTATAAAAGAGACCCCAGAGAACTCTCTTGCCTGTTTCGCCTTGTGAAGACACAGCGAGAAGTGGGGAGTCCGGGCCCTTACTCGACCATGCTGGCCCTTGACTTCACACGTCTGGACTGCGGAAGCGTGAACGGTACCTTTCTGTCGTTATTATAAGCTAGCCTGCCTGAGGGATTTTGTTACAGCAGCCCAAATGGACTCAGACACTACTCCACATAAAATTCCCTAAGGCGGTAATGTACCACTAGCGTTTCCCCAAAGGTCTCATCCTATTAGGAAAAATGGTGAGATCGCCGGTTATCTGCACATACTTCACAGTCATGACTGAGATGTGTGGACACCAATACATCCTCTGGTCCTCTTAAAAAAAAAAAAAAAAAAAAAGGTTTCACTTTCCCATCATCATCCATAGGAATACGTCTGATTTTTTCATCCACGTTTCTTCTCCCTGAACTGTAACGGTTTGTACAAGCATTATTTCTACAGTAATAAAAGGAGCCAGGCGACAGAATAGTAAAGAGCGAAGGGGACGAGTCAACGAGAATGCTTTTCTTAGGCCTCACTCTGAAGAACAAGACAATTTACGTAGTTGGTGTCTTGTCCACTACCTCAGTAAATTATCGTGAACCTTTTTAAAGCATTGCTTTTTAAAGTATTACTTTATAGAACTGGATACCAAGTGGTGAGAATTAAATGGCGGAGAGAACTTTTTTGTAAGATCCGTGCAGATGAAAATGCTCAGACCACTGGACAGAGAGACATCAGAAGAAAGGACTTTATTTCACGCAATTTGGTTAAAACTGCTTCCCGAGTATGGGCTTCCACCTGTATTTGGGTGAGTCAGCAGGATGGGTTTTTGTTTGAGTGCAGATCTGTCAGATAGTGGAATCTAAGGAAAAGAAGAAACAAACACGTGTGTGTCCGGGGGAGGGGGAGGGGATGAGGTGGAATCACAGTCACGTTTGCTCTGAGGCACCTGCCAGCAATCCCAACACTGATAAGGCACATTTATTGATTTATCTGTGTTTGCTAAAACACAGCTTTTGGGGCCTCAGGGAGAACAGCTAGTCTTATTAAAGCAGGGAGGTGCGACTAAAACCCTCTGGGGGGAAGGGGGTGGAATTGTGGGGGGGAGGGAAGGTGAAAAGGGAGGTGCTGGCCACTGAGCTGTTGAGGACATAAGAACCACTCTCAGATGACTGTCCTTGAGCCCAAGCAGTGGGCATTTCAGCCACACGGCGATGAGAGGGTATTTCAGTAGCTCCTTTTAAGTATGTAATCAAAATGGTGCTTCGAAGGAGGGCAACGGTAATAATTATAAGAAGAGGTCAAGAGGGTACAGGGTCTTCGAATACCTTCACAACAAGAATGAATTAATTGGGTCACATACCAAACAAGGAGATGCAATTAAAACTAAAGAAGTCTCTTAATGAGTCTTTTAAGTATTAGTCACACACTCGAGAAGCTGAGCATCATATGAAGTCCAATTTCCTCCACTGGCCTTAGAAAACTATTAAAACTATGAATACTTGCTTCAGCCAAGCAGGAAAAAAAAACCCACAGTCGCGGTGAAGCAGCCAGAGCCATCAGAAGCCGTCCATCTCTGGTACCCTAGGCCTTGACTAGGGATCACCTGCTTTCCCTGCTCGCTTGCTGTCTGCATTTAGTTTATTTTAAGATGTTAGTTGAAAGACAACTTCCCCACAGTGTTGTTGTTGTTGTTTAATATTTATTTTATTTTTGAGAGAGAGAGGGAGACAGAGCACGAGTGGAAGTGGGGCAGAGAGACAGAGAGACACAGAATCCGAAGCGGGCTCCAGGCTCCGAGCTGTCAGCACAGAGCCCGACGCGGGGTCTGAACTCAAGAACTGCGCGATCACAACCTGAGCCGAGGTCGGACGCATAACGGACCGAGCCACCCAGGCGCCCCACTGCTGTCTGCATTTACAGCGGCCACCCATTTTCATTTCACAGGCAGGAACAAGGCAACCACAGGCCCTTTGCAGCTGGCCCTGAACACAACTTGGAAATCACAGCTGGGTGAGGCTGGGGAGTGGAGGGCAGTGCGAAGGGGAGCATTGTTTTGACTAAGGTAATGGGCCTGCTCCTCTCCTCACAGAACTGCCATGGAGCTGAAAGGGAGCTCAGCGGATGCTGCGTTCTTCCACGTGTCCTGTGCATGGCGCCATTCAAATGCCACCCGAGAAACTGCAGAATCTTTTTTGATTCCTCCCTCCTTCCCTCTCTTTCGGCACATCCAGTCGGTCACCAAAAACTGTCCATCTACTTCTAGACTGAGATCTGAATGTGATGGGCACCTATCTCTGAAGCACGACTGGCCCCCATTGCCACTGACAGTTATCAACTGCAGCCGCAGGCTCTCGAGGGGAATGCCCGATCAGGGCAGCACCTTCTGTCTGTTCTTGATGATCGACCATTACCAAAAATATTTTAAAATCATTAAATTTATTTAATAAATATTTTATAAAAGAAATATACATAAAGAAATATTTATAAAACCTGATATACAGGCCTGTCCTAGCCTCTATGAATTAGCAATAGTGACTGTAACCCTACATTAGGGAAAACACTGTGAGGGCGGTGGGCAAGCTTTGCGATTCATAGACTCAGACACCGTGCTTTCTCGCTGTCGTGGGGCCCGAATGAATTGGGCTGTCCTTGTGGTCACAGGCCACAGGTTTATTTTTTATTTTAATTTTTTTAAATGTTTATTTATTTTTGAGACAGAGAAAGACAGAGCATGAACAGGGGAGCGTCAGAGAGTGGGAGACACAGAATGTGAAGCAGGCTCCAGGCTCCAAGCTGTCAGCACAGAGCCCAATGCAGGGCTTGAACCCACCAAGCCTGAGATCATGACCTGAGCTGAAGTCGGATGCTTAACCGACTGAGCCACCCAGGCGCCCCCACAGGCTACAGGTTTAACAAAAAGATTTCATGTTCCAATTTGTGTGTGTGCATGGACAACACCGTGGAAGCTAAGTTTGATATATTTTTATGAAAAATGTTTCTATTATTTGATTTGTTTAAAAAAAAAAAAACTTTGGAAACAAACCAACAAAGATCTCAAAGATCTTTGAGGACCGCACTGCCTGAACGGAGTTATCATCTCTCACCGGGATTGTTGCAAAGCCTCCCGAACAGCCTCTCTATTCCACTCGTCCCCCGTCACTGGTTGCAAAATGGTCTTTTGGAGGCACAGATCTGATCCGTCTTGTCCTGGACTGCAATGGCCCCTCCAGGCCAGACTCCTTCGTGTGCCTTCTGAAGAGCTTCACAACCCTTGCAATCCTTCTCCAACCACCTTTCACCTTCAGCTCCCCATGTCACCCCCAACCACCCAAACATTCGGCAGAGCGAGCTACGTGCCCTTTTGGAAAACTAACCAGTCCCTTTTAAGTCGTCAATGCTTTTGAATCAAGTGCACCTGCATCAGAAGCTATTCCCCGTCCCAGCCCTTCTTCTGCCCAGCAGTCGGGCTCATTTTCAAGCACTATCCAGATTTCATCTCCTTGGTAAAGCCTTCCTCAATTCCCCAGGCAGAATTAGTCATTTCCTCTTCTCTGTCCCAAAGCACCTTTATGAATACTTTCATTGCACCACCTTACCTATTATATTATTTGTTTGCATATCTTCTATATTACATATATCTTTTTCATATAAAGCAGCCAGTGAGTCCAATATGCAGCAGCACTCGATAAATGTGTTCCCTGGTCTCCCTTCTCTATGAGAATGTGAGTCACTGAGGGGAAGGGTTTCTACATGATTTACTTCTGTATCTGCAGCATTAGCACTGCCTGACACATAACCAGTGTATATGGTATACATGTGTTGAATATATGAATGACTGAATGAATCTTTTTTTTAATGTTTATTTATTTTTGAGACAGAGAGAGAGCATGAATGGGGGAGGGTCAGAGAGAGAGGGAGACACAGAATCTGAGGCAGGCTCCAGGCTCCGAGCTGTCAGCACAGAGCCCGACACGGGGCTCGAACTCACAGACCGTGAGATTATGACCTGAGCCGAAGTCGGGGGCTCAACCGACTGAGCCACCCAGGCGCCCCTGAATGAGTGTTTTTCTAGAGAGAGCGCGTGCGAGAGTGTGGGAGTGCATGCACACACGTAAGTTGGTAAGGGACGGAGAGAGAGAGAGAGAGAGAGGAGAGGGAGAGAGAATCTTAAGCAGGCTCTACGCCCCACATGGAGCCAGACATGGGGCTTGATCTCACAAATTGTGACATCATGACCTGAGCTGAAAACAAGTCAGAAGCTTAACCGAGAGAGCCATTCAGGCGCCCCTGAAGAATCTAAGTGAGGTCGGGAATAAACACTATTCTTATTTCATACTGGGAAAGACTGAGGTTTAGAGAGAGCCTTAGTTAATAAGGTTTATGGCCAATTCAGGGTAAAAATAAGGTTACTTGCCTTTTGAATGTGTTTCAACTCAATCCAAGAACTGTGATTTAAGGATTCTATCAGTGGAAACATCTACGTTTCTGAGCCATACCCCAAAGGTTCTGTATCCTTACTTCCTCCCAGTAACAATAAGCCAGAAGATTATTCTCTTCGAGATAAAGTTTTTGGCAGACGTTGTTTATCAGTTAGCTCAAAACTCATTCTCAACTTTCTTTCTCCCCTGCCTATTTCACTATAGAGGCAGCTGGGGCAGCCACGCACAAAAGTTCTAGGCAGTGAGAATGCTTTTGCTTTCCCCATCAAAGAGAAGATATCCTTGGTGTTGGTCCTCTTCTCTTATTTCTTGGCTTGATCACAGAGGAAATGCCTGGATATGGCAGCCATTTTGTGAATAAGAAGCATGAGGCTAAAAGCCAACCTGCTAAGGATAGAGGAATGTAAACTCGGGAAAAGTCTGGGTCTTTGATGGCATCTTCTAGTACTTGAATGACTGGCAGCAACCGCCCACCTATGGACTTCTTGTTTTGTGAAGAAACTAAGCCTGTTTGTTTCAGCCATTATTAGTTGGGTTTTCTATTACTTATGACATTCTTTTTTTTTTTTTAATTTTTAATGTTTGTTTATTTTTTAGAGAGAGAGATAAACGGAGCGCAAGTGGGGGAAGGACAGAGAGAGAGGGAGACACAGAATCTGAAGCAGGCTCTAGGCTCTGAGCTGTCTGCACAGAGCCCGATGTGGGGCTCAATCTCACAGACTGTGAGATCATGACCTGAGCCAAAGTCAGCCGTTTAACCGACTAAGCCACCCAGGTGCCCCTACTTATGACATTCTTAACTGAAGTCCCCTCCCATGATTCCTCTTGGTCTTAGTACTTTGAATGTTAGGTTCCGGCCTTTGACGAACTTTGTTCTAAAGCCCCAGCACCCTATGGAGAATTTCATGTTCATTATCAACAGCAACAAGTGTACAGGCAGCTGATCACACATCCACCTTAATTATCTTCTTTTGTTCTGATAAAAAACAAACCTTAAAGTTTCTTTTAGATTAGTATGGAATTTCCTTTTTAAAAACTTTTTTTTTTATTGAAGCGTAACATTTAACAGATAACAGCAACTGCTTTTAAACTGTTCCATAGTCATGAAACAGTTTGGAATGTAGGTTTATTGAACAAATGTTTTGCTCTTCATCTTTATTCCCATGTCCCTTAGCATTTGTTTCATTAATTTAA
The DNA here is from genome assembly GCF_028749965.1 of Puma concolor. Classification (NCBI taxonomy): domain Eukaryota; kingdom Metazoa; phylum Chordata; class Mammalia; order Carnivora; family Felidae; genus Puma; species Puma concolor. Next base: position 82,116,920 of record NC_141670.1, on the reverse strand, counting down.
GTAGCTATGAATAATGATTTTCTTATTTCTTTTATAACAAAATACTCATCTAATGATATCTTTTTTAGCCACAGCCTCAGAGGATTTCATTTCCTACAAAGCAGTTTCTGTCTCTTCATAGTCTTAAGCTCAGATTCCTAGGAAAGCCATTAACTGTTTCCACAAATTCCTGACTACTCAGTATTATCTGATCTGATGCTTTTCTCTCTACTTTCCCACCTGTGGTTTTGGTCCTGAACGTCATTTGGGACTTTCCCTATTCCTTAAACAGGTTTTTGTTTTATTTATTTATTTATTTATTTATTTATTTATTTATTTATTTATTTTTAAATGCTTTTACTTATTTTTGAGACAGAGAGAGACAGAGCATGAGCAGGGGAGGGGCAGAGAGAGACAGAGAGGGAGACACACAATCCGAAGCAGGCTCCAGGCTCTGAGCTGTCAGCACAGAGTCCGATGCGGGGCTTGAACTCACGGACTAGGAGATCATGACCTGAGCTGAAGTTGGACGCTAAACCAATTGAGCCACACAGGCGCCCCAGGTTTTTGTTTCATATGAAGTAAATGTATACAGGAACAAGCACCTTTATCCCCATGGTGCAGCTGGAAAAACAGGAACTGAGTGAAAGGAGAGTCACTATCTTAGCGGTCCCCATACTCTCAGCTCTTCCCTTATACAGTGAACTGTGGTTCCCTCATTCATAATGAGGAGGCCTAATGGCCAAAAGACAGTATGCCAAACTGTGCCTCTTATAACCTAATGGTCCAAGGAGACAGATTTCATTTCATACATGGGCCCTGAGAAGATGAACCCCAGCAAGTGTTTCTCCAAAAATTTCCATGAAATAAACCAGTTGGTAGAATCTGGGAGGGAGCTTGACAGACCTGCAGAACACTAAATCCAGTAGAAAACTCAGATTCCTTTGAATCCATCTTTCATTTCCATGAGGAAGAAACCAAGGCTGGATTCCAGGCCCTCTCTCACCCCAGCACCCCCCACAACTTGTACAGGGTTGAATACCAGAATCAAGGGTTCCCTGGTAATGAAGGCTCCATCTTGCCCCAAATCGCAGTTCGGGAGGAACCTTAAGGATCCTCTCCTTCAATGTTCTCTTCTTACTTACAAGGAAACTGAGGCCCAGAGAAATGGAGTAATTGCCCTAGGTAACCTGGCTCATGACTCTGGGAGAGCAGAGACTTCAGACCCACAGTCCCACTGAAGCTCCTCCAAGCTTTGTGGGATTAATGCCAAAGTCTACAGCAAACAAGGAAGGGGTTTTTCTTCTCCTGTTCTTTGGCTCTGAGTTTAATATTCTTGGTTACAAGTGGACATGTGCAGATTTAGCAACAATTCACAGACACTAGGATTTCCATCCATTTTTCTTCTTGAAAGTAGCAGCCTAGAATATTTCCAGCCGCAGAGAAGTTAGAAACTGTAGTATGTCAAGAGTCAGAATAAAGAAGGAACAAGAGGAAGATTAAATAGGAAAATCCTAAAAGTCAATCCTCTCTGAGGTAAACTGGTTGTTACCAAAGAAAATTCTCTTGGACATTTCATTGACATTTGGGGAGTTTTTGGCAAAAAACAAAAAAACCCTGCCCCGAAACCCAAAATCAAAAATAGAATAAGCAGAGCAAAGGAAAGGAGTTGAGTTTAATTCTTTTCCATTTTAACACCATTTAACCCCCGACTGGCATTGGTGCATTTGCTGTGTGAGGAATCCCTGTATCTCCTGCCAAAACAATGGTCTCAAAGAAACATCTCTCAACCTGATTTTGGCAAGAGACATGCGGAGAAGGAAGGCTTTATTTGGTTAAAGTTGTAAGCAAAAGATTGGCCAAAATGTGACCTCAACGCATAAATAACTGTCCAGATTGACTAACGCTGCGTAGCTGCTGCATGAGGAAGAGGCTTGGGGCCGCCTGGGTTTTCCATTATGACAGATGGTATTTTGATCATTTCTTTCTTTCATCGTCAAGCCTGGAACTTCAAGGCCTTTGTCAACTGAAATTCTGAAATCCTGTGCCTTTACGGTCAGTACCGTAGGTACTGGATAGGTTAAAACCCACCAGGTCATTTCCAGGCAGGCCATGTGATTTTCTGGTTAGATCCCACCCCTACTGGCTCCATTCTTTGGTGTCACGGGCTCTGCAGGCCACTGCTTAGAACAAGCTGCTGCCTTCTGAGGGCAGCCTGTGATTTAAGGGGTCAGCTGTGGTTAAAGACTTTTGGGGGCTTGACATTTATGCTCTAGTGTGTAGTTCTTCTATAGTCTTATTTTTTTCTTTTTTCTTTTTAAGGATCACTTCAACTTAGGGTAACTCAGCAGGTCCTCCCAGATCTATTAGGCTCCCTAGGAACTCCTCTCTGCAAGTCTTGGTGTGACCAAATCCCCTTTAAGGACCACTTCAAACACTCTCCCAAAACACAGGATTTTCTGCTGGTCAAGACATCAATGCGTGAACAGCTAAGAAGCAGAATGTAGTGATAGTTTTAGTCACTCTGTGTCCAATTAAAAACACCAAGTTGAGATACTTGGGCATAAGAGTTCACAGGCTCTATCTTCTGTAGACTCATTTCAAATTTTAATGCTTAACAAACTTAGGAGGGTCCATGCACAGGCCCTGGGAAGATGAAACCCATCAAGTATTTCTCCAAAACTTTCCATGAAATAAACCCAGTTGGTAGAATTTCGAGGGAGCTCTACCAAACTCTATTCAACAGAACATTCGGTCAAGTAGAGGACTCAGACTCCTTTGAATCCAACTCTTTCATTTCCATGAGGAAGGAACCAAGGTATAGATTCCAGGCTTCTCCTATTCCAGGGCACCCCACAACTTGTACAGGGTTGAGTACCAGAATCCAGGTTTCCCTAGTAACAAAGGCTCCATTCTGCCCCAAACCTTAGTTCAGGGAGGAACTTTCAGGAACCTCTCCTTCAATGTTCTCTTCTTACATATAAAGAAACTGAGGCCCAAAGTACTTAAGCAATTGCCCACAGTCTCATTCAGGCTCCTTTCAGCCTTAAGAAATCAATGCAAAGTCTATAAACAAGAATGGTCTGTGAAATTGGTTCTTAGTAAACATCCTGGTATTAACCCAGAAAAATTTGGGTAACATTTTTTGCTTTGTGCTGGGCAACAGTTCGCCTCAACAAATCCTTACTGGTTGACTTGTAATCTGTTAAACTGGTAAAGAATCATAAATGTTTTCTAGGTGTGTGTGTGTGTGTGTGTGTGTGTGTGTGTGTGTGCGCGCGCGCGTGCGCGCACGTGTTTTAATGCAGGTCATTTTAAGTCAATAGAAGAAAACTGGACCTTGATCCCTCTGGTAATAGAAAATGGTTAGGACTTGGTACTCCTAATTCCAGTGAGGCCAATCACACAGATCTTGAGCACTTCAGGGAACTTCTCCAAGCATCCAAACATAGAGCATCACTGTCAGCATCTAGGCCTACTGATGTCTGTCACCTCTAATTTAGCCTTAAAAAAAGGTTTGGATGTTGCTTCTACATTTCCACCCTACTTGTATTTCCAAGATCAGTTGGTTGGCAATAAATGCTTATTGAATAAATGAGACAGTCATATCACCAAGATCGTAATTGTTGAACTAAGTGGCAACCTCATTCTACATTGCAACATGAAAGCAAACTGACAATATTGATTCAGGAGTCACATCTAAAGGACTTTGGCTGTTATCTTGTCAATTACATAGATCAGTGACCATCTCCCTTCTTAATGATGATAGTAGGACCTAACAGAATGTCCCAACGTTGAGGACATTTATAAATCTTTGTAGGAAAACCATCAGGCCTAGGAGCTATGCCCTTCTTGCGGCTTTGTAACAGGCCTTGCTAATTGCTTATGTAATATCTAACAGAGCTGCAATTATTTTTTTTAGGGTCGTTATGTGCCCAGTTAGAAATATGCCCTTCCCTTCCCAGCCTCCATTGCAGTTAGGGGCTAGTCATGAAACACTGTTCAGGCAAATGAGATATAGGTGGGGGTTCCTGAAGACAGAGTCTCTGACATTCCCCCACTCCTGAAAAAATGGCAGTCTGGTAAAAAGGCCATTCACCCTGGGCTCTACTCTCTTGGATGTCTGGAGGTAGAGCAGCTCTCTCTCAACCAAGAAGATAAAAGCCATCTGATAAGGGAGGTGGAACAGAGAATTAGAAGGAGGCTGGGTCCTCAAACAGCTACACCAGTCCTATCCTGTCTATTTCTGAATTCCTAATTGCGTGGAAAAAAGAGACTCCCATTTGGTTGAGTCGCTGTGGCTAAGCTGAACGTTAACTGTAACAGACAAAGGTTTAAACTGTATAACTAGTTTCACCCCATTTTGGCAGTTTATCTCCATTAGGCAAAACAATATCAGAGTTTGTTAAAAGTATATCAAGGAGATAATGCATAATTAAAACAATAGCTTATGTTTATGGAGTATTTACCATTATGTGAGCCACTGTACTATGCAGTTTACACATATTATACTGAACCTTATAACAGCACTATGCATTAGTTACTGATATTACCGCTCCCAGTTTACAAAAAAAGGAGTAGCAGGCTCAGGGAGGTTGAACAATGAATTCAAGGTCACCCAGCTAGAAAGTGACAGCCCATCCCAAACCCAGGTCTCTCTGACTCCAAAGCCCATATCCTTAACAATTCATTACACTATACTATTCTTTACTGTAAGATCAAAGAAGAAAAATCGAAACATTCTGGTTTATTTTATCAGAGACAAATCTGCTACAGTCTTGATTGGTTCTACTTTAAATTCTCCTGTATTCACCAACCACAAAGAATAAGCGTCTATGGTCCCATTGATGTAACGGGGGCTTTACCGGGGCAACCCAAACGCCTCATTGCTCTTGCCTACTTCCTCTAGGCTTCTTCCTGGCTCTTCGCTGCTGGTGGGCTTCTGTGTGTCAAAACTCTGAGCACCGATTATGTAAATTTTAATTACAAAATTCTTTTCAGGCCAGCTTTCACCTGCCCCAGAATAAGACCCTCTAATGACTCTTCTTCTAACTTTTCCCAAGGGAGGAAAAGAACAGGCATTCAAGTGTGGAGCTACCCCAACTGCACATTAGGTGATGGAAAATCTTTAAATCCAAGAGTCTCCTTCTATGAAGTATTATAAAGTATGGGCACATATGAGAATATCTTGGGAAAAACCTTTACCGTCATTTGGGCAAACAGAATTCCCTCTTTTTTCTCATCTTCAGTGTTGTACTGGGTGGTAAATATATACTTATTGAATAAGGAAAATAGCAGAACACTATAAAATAGGAAAATTCAGACTTCTGAAAACACCTTCTAAGGTATGAAGGTTTTAACGCCCATTTACTCCTAAAATATTATATGATGTGTAGAACACCTATAGAGTATTTTAAAAATATTTAGTATGTTTCTTTTAAAATTCAAGTCACAGTCATTTCCAAATGTTATTCAAGTAAGCCTCGAGGGATTGTGCACTTCTCTTCACTAAGATTGGAATCCACTGGTATTCTCAATTATTTTAGTCCTCTTTTCTTATGGACAAGCCTTGATCATATCATGCATTCCTTTAAAGATTTCTAAATTTCCTTAAAGCCCTTATCAGCTCCCAGACACTGCAATATTCTTGTGTGACTGTGTCCAGTTTCAAATTTTCAGACTTCTCTCTCTGCTCCTAATCTATTGAGTTCTGTATTAACAGAAAATATAACTCTTCTATTTTGCCTTTCTCTTGACCTTGAGTTTTAGCACATTATAAAATTTATGTTAGTTGATGCCAGCTTTAACATTTTATTATTTTTTTTTTCAGCTTTAACATTTTAAAGCAACACTGATCACAAATATTTTTCTCCTGGACCCACAAATACTATCTATTTGATTAAACAGACTCATGTGTGTTTATATGGTGGAGATTTCTGTTTGTTGGTTTATTTAATGATTTTTTTCCCCAGGTAGGGATCACAGACAGGATTGGGAAGTACCTCGTTAGCTAGGAGATATGAGAAAGGATTGCTGGTATTTTCCTACTAAAGTCTGCCACACCTTTTGGGATGAGCACTGGGTGTCGTATGGAAACCAATTTGACAATAAATTTCATATATTGGAAAAAAAATAAATAAACAATAAAGTCTGCCACAAAGACTGGCAGTACTAATAATCTGTTACCAAGAATGGTAAGTAACACAGTTGGCAAATATTTCATTTTTAAAATAAAAATATCAGGCCATCTCCATAATAATATCATTGTCATTAGTTCAAATATCTATGGCTAAGGTTTACTCAGCACTTATTTTCTTCCTGGAACTGTGCTAAGGCTGAGTCCTCTACTTGTATTATTTCATTTAATCTTCACAACAATACATTAAGATTGGTCTCATTAGTATCCTCATTTTATAGATGAGAGAAGTCAAAGCTCAGAATGATTAATGAATCGGCCTGTTCTCACGCAGCTCCTTAGAGGCAGAGCCAGGATTTGAACCCAGGATGCTCAAGCTGGGAGAATGTGTACTCACTCAATGGCTTCCCTTACACTGCATGTAACCCTCTAGGTGTGTCCACAGAGTGTCACTCCTTTTTGTGAAGGATCTTTCATCTCTGTGTCAAAGTAGAAAAAGGCTGTGCTGGCTGCTGGCTTTGAGATTTTCACAGGCTGATGACCTTGATTCAGACTGGGTCCTACGGAGGCCATGGTCATGTGTTAATTTTTCTCTTACCTAGGTGGCAACTGTCACTTCATTCTATGGTCTCAAATGAAAATACAATCTTATCAGCCGCCTTGAGCATAAACGTCCCTGTTGAATACGGTGTGGAAGGTTTAACATAAATTTAATCCTACTCCAAACAGATATCCTTCAGACAAGGGGTCTGAAGAACTGAATTTGTATATGAAAGTTAAGGCATAACCATTATCAATACAAATACATGGAAAATCTAAGTCACTTCTATTTAATCATTTCAGGATTGAGAGAATAAAAAATTGATTTTTGGCTCACAAACCAGAAATATGAATATCTAATAGCTTAAAAATACATTAAGAAACAGGGAATACTCAATGACACAATTCCAAAGTAGTTGAGCAAAAGGAGAAATCTAAAAAAAAAAAAGTATCTTCCTTCCATTTCAGTTTGAAAACTGAAGACGAAATCAAATAAATTAAATAAAAAAAAATCAATGCACTATTTTCATTACAAATCAAACTATTAAAGATCAAATAATAGATTTGGAAAAATGGAGGCACTACCTTGCTCTATAATGAAAATGCAATTATTTTAGTTACTTGTCTTGTATCACTGTGGGTGCTATGTATGTACTTTACTCATGTATTCTGACTTGGTCATCTTTGAAAGCATCTCTGCTCATCCTCTGTCTGTATACAGACCTTAAATAGAGTGGACAATAAATATTTGTTGATTTGATTAAAAGTTCACTAATTACAGGCAAAGGAGAGAACACATGCATTGATGCATGATATATGTAAATTAATGTAGATCACTTGCAAACAGACAAAACCGAGGAATCCTAGCCTGTCCCTGACATGCCACTTCCAACCCCATAACAGAAAGCCATTACCTCTAACTTTGATAATACAAGTTCAAAGCTCATTCTTTGGAGACTTCACTTTAGCAGAATCTTTGCCTCACCTTCTGTGAACTAGGGAGAACTAAAAAGAAGGCACATTATTACCTCTAGTTTCTAGAGAACCCGAGGTGCAGGTCAGCCAATTGTTTGCCTAAAGTTATACAGTAAAATCCTGGTTGGCAGTGAACCAGTCTTAGCTTAGTGCCCTCTTCACCTCATCCCTCCTGCTTCCCCACACGCTGAAGTTCAGGTTCTTAATCATACTATATGCCAAAGGCTTTGCATAACTAATCAGTCTTCAAACTGTACACTGTAGTATAGAACATGTACTATAGTAGAGAACAGATGTCACCGTGAGAATCTTATTTTCTGCTATTTCTCAATTTTGGCATGTGCACATTTGTAACCTTAACATTGCATGAACAAAGATTCTTGCATTTAATATTAATATGGGGACTCACAAATGCTCCTTGAATTGGAATGCTGCCACATTCTGATTTCAACAGCGTATGGCTGCTTTTTCAGCGTATGAATTTGCCTCAAGGTCCTGTTGGTGCCTTCGGAGCTGAAAACATGGTCACATTCCAATCTTACAGGAGATAATGTCAGGTGGAACTCCTAAAGATATCCACATTTCTCATTTAAAAAGCACACACATACCCAACATCTTAAAGGCCAATGGAAAAGCTCTTTACTTATCAAGACCAAATTCACAGAACTATTTCTATTGTTAACAGATGGGCACATCTATTGTTCCAAAGGGAAGGTTTAACCAAAATGGCAAACCACAATACCTAGACTAGGTCTGTTAACCACGCACGTGGGCCTGCCATATGACGTCAGTCACCATCAGCTGCTTCTAGGGAGTGAATGTTTGCTTCTTCCCTCACTGCATTACTTACAGGTCATGCTACCACATGACTAAGGCGCCATGATAATCTCAGTATGCCCTTTTAAGCCATTTTTGTCCTAAGTGACAGAATGTGGATGTGCCAAATCATGATTTGATTAGGTTCATGTGTGTGGGGCGATGGGCATGTTTAAAAGAAGAGAAGTAGAAGCAGCGGTCGCTTTTCTCCGATTCTTTGCCGTATCTACTCGACTAGAGTAGTGTGTTTGACATCAGTGACTCCTCAACTAAGCCTTCCAATTTCCTTTCAATTGGGAGCCAGTCAACCAAACTTCATATGAAATTATGTAAAAGAAAATTGGTTGTTGATTCTGGGCCCATACAGTTGGCCCAGTAGTTAAATAATCATGTCTCTAAATGGACATAAAATGGTCTACTGAATGCAGTAATACACTCCAATGGGACTCCACTGAACCACTTTGGGCCTCAATGTGTATCCTATCAAAGGATGCTAAGGTCCTCCACATCCTGTGAAATCGGGAAGGACATACCCATTTGATTCCACAGGCTAGAAGAAGTTGCCATTTGCAACCCTGGAGGGAAGAGACAATTACTTCATTTCCCTTGTCACTTATCAGCTTGAAAGGAGGTTCTTTACTCTTTCAAGTGGAGGGCTGTTTAAGAATAAATGTTTCAAAAATAAATATCAATATGCACAGATATGTTTTCACTTGTCTGTATATTCAGTATCTCTGGAAGGATGCCATGAAACTGGTAACACTGCTTGGGTGGCAGAGAGGGGGAGGGAAGAGATGTGGAGGGTGGTGGTAGGAGCCAGGAGTTGTGAACTGGTGGTGAGAAAAAGGGTGGGAGGGGCACTTCATTTCATCACTTCCAAATTGAATTTCTAATCAACCTTAAAAATTGGGTATCATCTTTCCATTTATCCTCTTAACACTAGAGCAGGAAATATGGCAGCAGCACCAATAATCATGTTTATTGGGGTGGCCTAGGTGTCTCGGTTGGTTAGGCATGTGACTCTGGTTAGGTATCTGGTTTCGGCTCAGGTCGCAGTCTCGTGGTTCGTGAGTTCGAGTCCCACGTTGGGCTCTGTGCTGACAGTGAGGAGCCTGCTTGGGATTCTCTCGTTTTCTCTCCCTGCCCCATCCCTGCTCACACTCTCTCTCTCAAAATAAATAAATACACTTAAAAAAAACAACAACAAATTCACAATCACTGTGTTAACGATGTTCCAGGCGCTCTGTTCTTCCCAACAGCCTATAGGGTAGGTGCTGTTCCCTTTTCACAGATCCTGAACCAAACCACCCACAGTGATCAGAAATGGACATGCTGGGGCTGTCCTTCCAAGGATGGCCCCGAGTTACACAATTCCGGGACTACATTTGCAGTAATTATTAATCAATGGAATCCTAGTTTGATCTCGTATCCGAAAACAAACACTGAGGTGTTGAAGAGTCTCCCACAAACATATCATACCTGGTTCAAGTCACAGTATGAGTCTCTCTGTGTTGGATAAAAGAGACTCTATACAACAGAGTAAGTACAGATCTTGCTCTTAAAGGCAAACTCTTTGCCTTTACGTAAAATCACTTTCAAAAGTTTCATGTTGACCTTTATAGACACTCCCTCTACTGCTCTTATATAATAATACCCAGATGATTATCTTTCTATCAAGTGACAACTGTTTACTTGGTCACGGACAGGAGTCTCATGCTTTAAATTGGCCAAGAAAAGATCTGTCAAGTCCCTAAACTTAATGAAATTATTCATAGCCCCCTACTCACAAATGCTGTCTTACAAGAAATGGACTTTTCCCCCTTTTCATTGGAGCTTGTTCACCAACGTAAGGTGACCAGTCTTCACTCTTATCTGCTCCTTCTCTGCCTTTCTGTTTTCTGTATTCATTTATTTTAAAAAGAAAGAGTAAAGGAATGGAACCCTTCTTTTCCTGTTTGGAGGAATTAACCATTCTAAGGCCTGTTTCTTCAAGTCGTGAGTAATTTTTCAGCTTATACTGTGGTATGTTGAGTTTTAAAGCTTCTGTAGTAGAAATGGAAATGGTTTATTCTAAAATTCTCATTGTGTTGTTGTTGTCAAACCCACACAACTCCTGAGTGTTTCTTATCTGGCCTACTAAATATTTTGGCACGGGTCAGTCTAAATAATTTTCATTTCCATACGACTGTATGAAATGGTTTTCATTATCATTTTCTGCTGATAAAATAATAATAATTGCTATGATGTCACCGTCATTCTTCTTCACTGAATTGAACATTAAATGGATAGAGACACAATCTGTTAAATTTTATGTTATGGGGACCAAAGGGACTTTGAGAAGAAAATCAAGACAAAGGTTTGTGTACTGGAGTATGGCTTCCCCTACTAACTTCACATTCACACCAGAGTATGTTATGGCCTATAGAAAAATACATCCTTTTCTCCATACAGCATTACATGATTTGCATTTCTACCATTTCAAATAGAGGTAAAATACTGACTTGCTTTCAAAATTTATACTAGTAAAAATCATGCAATGACCTAATAATGAACATGGTGTTTTAGGGGCCAAAGAATACTAATTTCAATACAGGATTTTCTTTGAGACACACACACACACACACACACACACACACACACACACACACACACACGTGTTTGCAGCTTTAAAGATACTCTAACTTTATTTTTAGTCATTTGCTTACTAGCACTGAAGAGACAGAATGTCAGGGAAAGAGATCTGCTACAAGATGCTGAAATATAAAATACCGTAAAAAGTAAGACAAACACAGCCATTTGTAGATCTTCTGAGTTTGAATGTTTTCACGGTGAGTTCTTAAGCTCTTTTACTGAAGAGTGAAGAAAATTATCAAGTATACTGAACTTTGTTGGCTTAAACCAGATATCTCTGAAATCTGCTGAGAAATCAACAAATGTGAAGCAAGGTTATCTACTGACAAAGCAGCTGGAGCACCAGATGTCCACTGAATCTCTAGCTTGTCCACTGATGTGACTTCGTTGTAAGAAACTGGCAATCCACCGGTTCACGAGTTAGTGCAAGTCTACAACAATCCCAGTCTAGCCTCATCTTCATGTCAAATCAAATCCTACTTTTAGGGGCATCTGGTTGGCTCAGTTGGTCAAGTGTCTGACTTTGGCTCAGGTCACGATCTTGCGGTTGGTGAGTTCGAGCCCCACATCAGGCTCTGTGCTGACGGAAAAAAGTAAAGTAAAAATCCTACTTTAAAAAGTTTTTATTTTTGTGGAGAGAGAGAGAGAGGGTGCAAGTGAGGGAGAGGCAGAGAGAGAGAGAGAGAGAGAGATTGAGAGAGAGAGAGAGACAGAGAAGCAAGGCTCACCAGAAGTGGGGCTTACCTGAAGCAGGGCTCGAGCTCACCCGATGTGGGATTCGAACTCGGGCAAGATCATGACCTGAGCCGGTCAGATGCTTAACGACTGAGCTACCTAGGCACCCCCAAATCCTACTTTTTTAAAAAATTGAAGTATAGTTGACATACAATAATACTTGAATTTCAGGTGTACAACAGAGGTCCAACAACTCTGTAAGTGCCTTACAAGTGAACTACAGTCCATGCAGTGCTATTACTATACCACTGACCCTATTCCCTATGCTGTACCTTTTATCCTTGTTACTTATGCATTCCATAACTAGAAGCCTCTACCTCCCAGTGCCCTTCCCCCACTTTGCCCTTTCCCCTCCCTCCCTCCCCTCTGGCAACCACCCATTAATTCTCTGTATCTATAGGTCTGATTTCTGCTTTAAGTTTGTTGATTCATTTGTTTTGTCAAATCCCACATTTTGACACTTCATTGGGTGTGGGGGCCACAGCTCAAAATTAGATCAAAACAACAAATATTTATTAAGATTTTAAAATCAAAAGAAATTAACAGATATTTATGACCTTAATAAGTTAAGGTTCAAAAAAACATAAGGCTCCAATCAGCTGATACGAAAATAGTTAGTCAGGTGCAGGAACCCGCACAATGATAACAATGTTTAGAACTATCAGTGGTGCTATGTGAAGGACTGTTCTGAGTGTTTTACATGTTATTACTTCACTGATCCTTATCATAACCCTATCATTAGCAATTTACAAGAGGAGGAAGTCCAGGCATAGAGAGTGGAAGAAAACTTGCTAAAATCAACCCACTTAGCAAGTGGCAGAGCTAAGATTTGAACCCTGGTGGTTTAGCTCCCGACCTAGTACTGCCTCTCATGTAATTTAGGATTAATGCGAAAACACAGGCCATTGTAGACACCATCATAGTCTATGACCTCTATCTTGACCAAAGTCCATTTTATTAAGTAGTCTTTGAGTTCCTTGACCTTGAATTAACCTAGGACAAGATATCTGAGGCAGAGACCACTAGCTGTCCTCCAATATCAGCGGGTTTCTTCTTCCCTTAATAAAGGCAACCCTGAGTTTTAGCTGGACACCCATAATACAACACTGTTTGATGGTCTCCCTATCTGGTAGGTTTAGCCACGTGACCAGGTTCTAGACAAGAGGGTGAAAAGAAGTAATGTGCACAGCCTCTGGATCTTGCCCTTAGAAGGAGGGTTATGCCCTTGACTTCCTTCTTGCTTTTCTGCTGTTTAGGATGTGGATGGGATAGGAGTGCTAGAGCAGCCGTATTGGACCGTGAAATGGAAGCCGTGTGCCGAGGATGGCAGAACAAGATAGGAGGGAATGGTTCGAGTGCCATGAATCCACGACATCAACCCTGGACTGTTCATACTGTGACTGCTATAGAAGAAGAAAAGAAACTTCTACTGGGTTTTTTTTTTTTTTTTTGCTTTTGTTTTTTAATGTTTATTTATTTATTTTTGAGAGAGAGAGAGAGAGAGAGAGAGAGAGAGAGAGAAAGGGGGGCAATCCCAAGCAGGCTCCACTGCTGACAGCACGGAGCCTGACATGGGGCTCGAACTCACGAACCATGAGGTCATCACCTGAGCTGAAGTTGGATGCTTAACCGACTGAGCCATCCAGGTGCCCCAAAACTTCTACTTATTTTAAGCCACTGTTATTTTAGTCTTTTCACAGCTGAAACCTTATCCTAACAAATACACATAATTTCTTATATCATTTAACGTGTGTTCAGTGAGTTTATGGGGCATGGGACTCTCATTCTATAATGCATATTCTGTTTCCTGAGATTTTAATGATAATTCACGAGCAAGATTCTGTCATGTTTAAGGCTTGTTTTTCAGAGTACTGTTACACTGAAATAGTGTCAAAATTGACCAGTTGTTTATTATGAAACAGGTGCAAGTGTTAACAGCTATTAAGTAACCAAACTGTAGCTTACAAACTTGACAAGTTTTCCAGAAGCACATGTTTATACACAGCTGAAGTGGTATCATTTAATTTGTGTATGTGGTCTGTGAGTTTCAGCTTTCCACATGCCCTTTGTACACATCTGCCAACACCCGAGGCAGGGTTTCTACCTCGGCACTATTGACATTCGGGCCAGATAATTCTTTGTTGTGGGGTCTGTCCGGTGCACTGTAGGACGTTTAATAACACTGCTGGCTTCTACCAACTAGACACCAGGGGCATCTACCCTCTGAATCATGACAATGAAACACCCCCAGTTGAGAACCCTACAATTCGTGTATCCTGGGGCGGGGGGGGGGGGGGGGAAGCTTTGGGGAGAGCAGAGATTGTGACTATTTGAATTCTAGCAGAGATATAGACAGGTAGGTCCTTAATATACTTTTTGTGATAGTGGTGCCCTGGTGATTACAGGGGCAAGGAGCATGAGCTGAATCTTATTTTTTACATTAAGAAGTTCACTGAGCTTTCAATAAGAAAATTCACAGGGCAGTAAAAAAGTCATAGGCATAATTCCAAGCACATTTAACTCTTAGTCCAACTTCCGCTATCCAAGATTAAGATGGAAATAATTGCCCATGTGAAGTGAAAAAAAAAAAAAAAAAACCCTCTGTGTATGAATAGAATTCTTTTATAGAAACTCTAATGATAGTAGAAAATTTGACCCTGCAGAACTGAGAGCACTGCCTTACTAAACTTCCAGTTCCTTTTAGCCTTTATATGTTGCTAGCTCCATATTTTCAGACATTTGGATATTACGTGTATGTCACCAGTGAGAATGATTTGCAGGTATGTTCAACCATGGAAGAAGCTTTTTTAGCCCCACCAGGCACGTTCTACCATGGTACCTCTGGCAGTCCTTAGCAATGAATCTATTCTGACGAATGGAACTTTTCTATGTTCCATGGGATCAGCCTATTGGAGGCAAATAATACCTTCAAGATCTCTCTCTTATTAGGAAGAGAGGGGAGGAAGTGTATTCTGAAAAGATACGTCAGGCCTGTCACCTGGTCCTGAGATGGAACTCTGGGGGTGAGGTGAGGAAAAAGCTGTCACCTTGCATTTCTTTCAGATCACTACACTCATCAGGAAGGTCCCCAGCACCTTTGGCATAATTACTGATTGTCAGGGTGTGGGAAGCCAATCAATTTGACGTTCATTTTCATCAACAAAGCAGAAGTAATGCCCCCAGGGTGGGATGAAAATGACATTATGTTTTAATTGAGAGAATTCTCTCTGCTGATTTCTGGAGTGGGTGGAATCCAAGATATTTTTTCTTTTCTCCTTCAGTACTACATATGCTTTTAAAAGCTTAGCTCATTGCTGCAATCCATCATTTCCGGCAACCAAAAAACTCCATTATTTCATTCCAAGCATTTTACCATTCAGGGAGGTGGGGGGAGGGGGGAACGGGGATGGCGCTGGGAGGGGGATGGCAGGAAGGGTGATCTGCTATTCATAGGAAGAGATTATTTTAAAAAAAAGGAAATTAAAGGCAACATACTGGGAAGAGGGGGTTATTTATCCCCTATCTAACACACTGAATAAGAATGAAGGCTGGGCATTGTCATGGCTAACCTAATATCTAAGAAGGTGCAAAACCAAGGACTAGTTTCAGATACAAGGACCTTAACAGCTCAAGTAATGACAGATTTTTAAAAATTCCTTTTTCCTCCCACTTAAGTTCACTTTGCCATCACTGTAAGATTTTGAAAAGCCATTCACAGACATTTGTTCTTCAATGAAATTCACTCAAATGTAAAACATCATTCCTTTGTCTTTCTTACCTAGATACAAGCCATGTATTACCAGACCACGCTGGGAAAGGGTTTCGTTCCTTGTGTTTTGTTTGTTTTTACTAGAGTAAGGTGCAGCTTCAAAGGTCTAGTTCTGTAGTGGTCCGGTTATTTCAACACAAATGGGATTTTGGATCCATAACATGTTTGGCACAAACCAGCCTGCTGAATCAAAACTAAAGATGGTAGTTCTTGGATTTGCCAGAAAGGAACTCAAAGGTGGGAGATGACTCCGGGTATCCTTATCTGTTAGTCTAGTGATGTCCAAATTTCTGGTTGTGACTCACTGGCAGATCATGAAATGAACTTGGTGGGTCTCAACCAGCATAAAAAAAGGTAAAATACAATCGGACAGATTAGAAAATATTATATATGGTACATGTGTGAAGATTGTTTCATTCATCGGTCTTTGTCTATTAATCAACCAACCTCTCTCTGCATATTTTATGTTGCCATTTATTTATTTTAAAGTTTATTTATTTATTTTGAGAGAGAGAGAGACAGCACAAGTGGGGGAGGGGCAAAGAAAGGGGGGGGAGAGAGAGAGAGAGAGAGAGAGAGAGAGAGAGAGAGAGAGAGAATCTCAAGCAGGCTCCACACTGTCAGCACAGAACCTGATGCAAGAAGGCTGGAACCCACGAAACTGCAAGATCATGGCCTGGGTGGAAACCGAGTCACATGTTTAACTGACTGAGCCACCAGGGGCCCCTTTTTTACACTGTCATTTAGCACACACAAACACATACTCATCTATAAACATGAAATTTACTCTGGGTTTTTTGTCAAAAAAGCTTGAAAGGTAACAACTCAGTACATCATTCGACCTACTTTGTTATGATAAAGTCTCTTAAGAGTCCAACTCTATGAAACTCAGTAGATAAAACAACAGATACCCTTTTCCTAGTGCAGATTTACAACTCATTCTCCCAGAAATCTCTTCAATCCCACCCACCTCAGCAATTAAAAAAAAAAAAAAAAAAATTAGCCTAACCTTGTTACCACCTGCAAGAGCGTAAAAAAAAAATCACTTCTTTGCTAGCAAACAGTGTATCAAAATCACTTCATAGTTCTTCAATTGCACAAACCAACAGTCATGTTGGAATCCGGCTGTTTGCAAAAGGATTTAGAAAGTGTTATGGATGTAATCTGAGAGGAGTTAATATCATCATCTCTAGAATGTCAACCACACAATCTGACCTGTGAGACGTCTTCTCTGCCTTCCTTCTGAGCAGGGAGGTTTTTCCAATTGATCAAAGGATTCCTTATGAATCAGTGTATATGACTCCCCAAGACTCTAAGAACGTAATAGAGTCAGCAATATCATTTAGCTTGAGCCAGTAATGATTTCCCAAAGGTCTAACTGCAGGTTTATCCCAGTTCCCCAATAAAACAAAAATGACTTCAATGCATTCAGTGTGCTAAGGACACAAGAACATTCTGGTAGGTTATTTCTGCATACAAAAAAAAAAAAAAAAAAAAAAAATCCAGTTTCTCAACAGGGATTCAGTTTTCCTTACATTCATTTCTTTTTGTTATAACTTGTTCTAATATATGGTGTGCTTCCCAGAAGAGGGGCCACCATTACTAGGGAACAATTAGTTGACTAAGAACTTCCTTTTTTTAACTATAAAATCTCTTAAGTGGAAATTTCTGTTTAAAATTGCGAATCCCTTTTAGAGATTTTTGACCAGTTTGCTCTCCCACACAACAATTAAATGAACACACACACACACTCCCAGTGAAAACGGACATCAACATCAACGGACCACTTGCAAAGGTTTGTCTCTCCACCGTCACCCTTTACCCCAGTGAATCCTGAAGCTTGCATCATCTTGGAGGAAACTGCAATTCACAGCTCACTCAATATTCAGCTCAATATTCAGCTCAATATTCAGCTCAATATTAAGTAGTCAACCTCACAGCTTGCCAGCAAGGAGTGGAGTGCTTATGTTGTCATTGAAACATATTATCTCACTCCCTATCTCAAAAAACTGCCTTTGAATGGCTTGGCTGAAAAATGGTATGGTAACAGGTCTAGACTTAGAGAGTCACCTCCACTATTCTGGTGGCCAAAACCAAAACAACAAAACAAAACACATACACACACACCACTTTAAAATGTAGCAGCTGAAATATGTATTTATATAATACAAGTCTTGAAAAGTCTATGAAGAATCTACATTTCCTCAGATATTGTGGATAACAAAATATTTTTTTTTTAATTTTTTTTTTAACGTTTATTTATTTTTGAGACAGAGAGAGACAGAGCATGAACGGGGGAGGGGCAGAGAGAGAGGGAGACACAGAATCGGAAACAGGCTCCAGGCTCTGAGCCATCAGCTCAGAGCCCGACGCGGGGCTCGAACTCACGGACCGCGAGATCGTGACCTGGCTGAAGTCGGACGCTTAACCGACTGAGCCACCCAGGCGCCCCAACAAAATATTTTTTAAAAGGGAGTTCAACATCTTAGGATTATTGGAGATAGGTGTGGTGTGGTGCATATGCCGAAAGGTTGTCTTGTACCTGAATCCATCAGTGATGGTGGTCATTCTTAGTTATTAGGTTTTTGATAGTTTAGTACTTGGTGGTCTTTCTAAGTATGGAAGGTAAAGAAATTCCTTATTCAGTACTGTTTCCACGAATGGGGCAAAGGTGAATCCCCTACTCCAAAAAACTCACAGTATGTACTAGCAAATATAGGCCCTTCTGATTGTCAGTAATGCATGTATGTAACAAATATTTAGGAATTCCATTGTAAATAATGAATTTTATTGTTGTACACAATATAATTGGGCATAACATTTGTAAAATGCTGTCATTAGTGGTTTTAGGATTGTAAATCACCTCTTCAATGCCAGAACTGGCAAAACACGCATATACAACAGCCTCTAGGCACACTTTGTAAGCATCTGTTAGAGTAATTTGCAGTTTTATTGGTGAATTCATAGTTCCCTGACATAGCTCTTTAGAAATAATACTGGAGCAAGTCTTGTGTGAAGCTAAAGTCACCTTTCTCATGAAAGCATTCTCTTTTCTACAATGAATTCTAAATAATGAATTTGTCTTATGGTTGCTTTTAAAAATTTCTAATCTGAGCACTGGGTGTTGTATGGAAACCAATTTGACAATAAATATTTCATATATTGAAAAAAAAAATTTCTAATCTCAAACTCTGTAACTTTCTGAGTCTTTTAATATTACATTGAGTTTTGTATACTTTTTCCCATAAATATTCAGTTAAAATATCTAGATAGCCATTTTTAACTAATTGGGAAAGAAAATCAAAATTTCAGCTAAACATAATAAAAATATACTCTCTTTTAGGATAACTTAATAGTAAGAAAAATTAAATGAGAGAAATCTTGGGCAAAACTTACCATCAATAATTAATTATTAAAGGGATATGCACAGATCCCATCCACTATAAAAATAATACTCAGCAAATTCAATTAACTTTCTTTGCCTCTCTTATCTTTCTGCAGGCCTCTCTGTTTCCATTAAGCCTTTCAGGGGACTTTATTCGGGCTTTAAAGATTAAACAAGAAAGAGTCGGATTAATTTTTTAAAATGGAAGTGAGATTATGCCATTTCTCTGCTCAAAACATTCCTCTGGTTCCTGGCATGCTTACAATGAAAGCCCAAGGCCCTGCTATTCACCAGGAGGCCCTATAAGCTATTCTCCTTTATTTCCTTCCAGCCTCCCCTCTCTTCTGGCTGTCACTTCCTGTGCCAAATGCACCCTCACCCCAGGGCCTTGTTATGACTGCTTCCTTTACCCAGAACACTCTATCCCACACGGCTTGACAAGACTCGCTCCTGAACTGGCTCCAGGGTCTGCTTGATACTTTTTATCTCTCTTAGGGAGAGCTTTCTCTACCACCCTACCTTGGGTGACCCCTTCCCAACCACCTTCTCCCTACCTTGCTTAGTTTTCCCATGATGTTATTATATATTATATTTAACACGAATAACATGTTTTTATGATGTTGTTATATATGTGTGTGTACATATTATACTCACCCAGTATAATTATTGGTTTGTTGTCTGCCTCTCTCCCTTGAGCGTAAACCCCATAAGGACAGAGACCCTTTGTTCATTGCTGTTCCCCAGGACCACAAAAGTACTTGGTATATAATGGCTGCTCAATAAGTATTTGTTGAATGAGTCAGTGAACTTTCTTTTCATCTCAGTGGTACACACACCTTAGCATAGCTTCCTACACTGTTTATCAGATATGTAATGATACTCAGATCCTTTTATATTTAATTCTCGTTTCATAACATCTCAGTGTCCCCCTGACACTGATGGAGCAGAATGAAAACAATCGAAGGGGAAAGTCAATGAACTGGTCTGTAGCCACTGAGGTCATTTTTCTAATTGATTAGGAAACAAAAAAGATGCAACAGAAATGTGATTGCTTATTATTTTGATAGAACTACTGAAAATACCCTCCAGAGCAGCTATTAGTTTATTAATTATACCTTGACGAATGACATTTATGAGAGCAGCCGTGCAACACAATAGTACAGTGGAGTGTTCCCTTGAACACTATTTCCACGACCAAGTTAAATAAGATGGTGCGCAGTACTTCTTTGACAGCTGGCGCCCGAAGATAAATTTAATTCATTAATCTCCCTCGTGAGGTTAAAAATAAGTAACCATCCTGAGACTTCAACCACTCCTCAAGTGAGCTGAGTAAGTACCTGACATGAAACATGGATTTAAATGACTGTGGTCATATTTGTATTTCATATGAGGGTTTCACAGCTCTTTGGTAGTAACTTGCAGGATATTGAACATAAAATTTTGGAAATGACTCTGCCAATATTTGTTCGCGGTAACACAAGATGTTTAGGAGCCTTGGACAAAAGACCTACCTTGCGTGTGACCATAATAATTATTATAGTGTAACTCAAAAACACCGGGAACCTTATCTTTGTTCCTTAACACCTTACTCCCTCTAATAAATTAGGTTTTGTTGTTTTTTTTTTCCTTTATAAAAGTGTTCCATGCTCATTACAGAGAACAAGAACAACAGAGAAAAGTGGGGGAAAAAAAAGAAACACAACCACAGATCCATCACCACCCCTTAAAGACAACTGCTATGAACATCTTGGTGAACTTTCATTTTATTCCTTTTTCATGTCCAAATGCCTCTTAAAAAAAAAAAAAAAAACACATTAATTACTATGAAAGGCATGTAATTCAAGGCAAGTCTTAGTATGACACCAGTGATGATATTTTTAAAATACCACATTTTCGAGTGATAAAAGTAACAGTTGGGAGATAGACCGGAGTGCTTTAAAAATTAACATTTTTCATAAAAATGAAAACCAATTTGGCCAAAAATAGTGTCAAAAATAACTTTCACATACCGAAAGCATGCCTACATGTTAAAAGCATTTGCAAGAGTACACATTTTTTTTTTTTTTCTGAGTAAAATTTTCCCCTGCTTTTCTTTTGGCAAGTACCTACAGAGTACATACAAAATTAGTGAGCAAGAAAATAATTGGTAGGAGTCATTTTGTCTGAAAGGCAAAATAGTTACCTAAAATCCATATAACCAATTAATTCCTGCCACCATACTCGAGCAAAGACTGACAGCCAGAGTTTGGACCTAATCTTTTTTTGTATATCATTCTCCCTCTGGGCTATCTGACTCCCTAATTATCCTGCTTCCCCAAGCCCCATTCTCATTTCTATAAAACTGCTGATTTCCCAGATAACCTCACCAATGCCTTCTCCCCACCCCCCCACCCCCACCCATTCATGAATCTTTCAATTGAACATCCCTGAGCCTAATTCCATTCAAGTTAAAAGAGAACCAACTGATTGAGTGACTCATTCCTGGATACTTAAGGCAAGAACTAGATTCCGCAGATGGATGAGTCATTTTGACTGGAAAGCCTGGATGGGAAAGAGTATCTGAGGGTGCGTGTAACAGAGGATGGGGAAATCGTGAAGGTAGTAGGTGCCAATAAATACAAGATGTTAAAACAGTATTCCCTAGTTTGAGGTACTTTGATATCTTAAGATGGGTTCTACTTTCCAAAGACCATTTACAAGCCCCCCCCCCGCCCCCCACCCCCAACATCTCTTCTAGCTGAAAATATTTCCATTCACTTTTGTTGCTTTTAGGTAACAAAAAGGTTGATCTCTTTGTCCAAAGCTCCAGGCATTTTCTCGTGATAGAAACTTCCAGAAAGATCCGGTGTCAAGCATTGAGGACCAGAATATAGAAGATAATTTCTCCTTTGTTCAAAATGAAGGGAGCTTATTGAGGTTTTCTGATTACAAAAATAATATATGCTTATTGTAAAAATGTCAGTCCATAAAATAAAAGTAAAAATCACTTGAAACCCTAAGTAAATGGAGACAACAGTTAATATTTCTGCATCTACTCTTCCTGATTTTTTTCCTGTATGCACACATTTTATAAACGATAGGATCATTCCATTCAAGGGGATTTGTAACCTGCTTTATAAATAGTCACTTAACTGGCTTCTGGCTGGGACTGCTCACTGAGGTAAGATGGCTAAGAGTCACTGTTTTATCTCTATTTTCAGTAGTTCACTTACTTTACAGATTATTCATTAAGGCCTAAAGTCATCATGTGTAAATGACAGATTTTAAAAAAACAAACAAACAAACAAAACAAAACGTGATTTGAACACATACTTTACTTTTTTAAGTTTTTAGACGTTATAAAGGTAATGTAAATTCATGGTAAAAAAAATAGAATAAAGGATACAAACTGAAAAATAAAAGAATACCTTTCCCTTACTATCTCTCTCTTCCTAAACCCAGTCCTTTTCACTCTTCAGGGGTAACCACTGTGAACAGTTTATCTGTTGAGAAATTATCCATGTACATCCATGCATATTATGTGCACATAAATGTACCACCTCTTTTTTTTTTTTTTTTTTTACCATAAATGGGATCATGTTACACCTGTTGTCTGCAGCCAGTTTTTTGTGTTTGTTTTTCTAAATCTAACATTATCTCTTGGACATCCGTTCAAATACATTTCTATAGATTCCCTTCATCTTTTTTTTAATGGCTATTGTTTCCCACAGAATGTCCCATGGCTCCTTTCATCAACTTCCTACCTATGGACATTGAATTTGTTTCAAATCTTTATGCTGCACATCTTATACAGCACATCTCTGTCCATATGCCTTACATCCTTGTCCACATACTTTAGTGTTACTTGTTCAAGTCTATTTGTAGATTAAATTCCTAGAATGGGACATCAGATTCCAAGCTCACAAAATAACACCGGAGCATCATAATTCTCTGTAACTTAGAGGACTCCTTTCTTATTTACATGTTTAATAGAGTATTTAATGGAACTACCGCCTCGGGTAACCCCCACAATGGCTCACAATAGAAAAAAAGGAAGGAAAAGACTGAGATGAGATAGAATGCAGAAACATTTGAGACCGCATGTAGCTGAGGGTAAAATGGCGTGCATGGGAGTTAATTTCATCTGTAGTAGGGCTAACTCTGTTGTTTCTTGCAGAGGTGAGGAGAAAGGTATAAGGCTAGGGAGCTGTGTAGTCTGAAAGCTGTAGAAAACGGCTCCTCTCTTCATGTGGAAGAAACACTTGAGGAAGTGTCAAAAGATTTGTGGAACATGTTTCCAAGCAAGAGAAAAAAGCCATGTACAACTTTTTAATGATTTGAAAGAAAAAAAAAAAGATGTTTTCATTTCATGGGCTGTCCAAATTCCAGGATTCAGGCCTGAATTCAAATCTGTCTCACACAAAGCTTGCCTCTAGTCTTTATGAGACACTACTATGTGAACTTTTGCCCTATTTGGATCAAAATATAACACTGTCCTTCAATAAAATAATTTACATTAAAAAAGAAGCTTATTTGATAAAGCAGTTGGCTCACGGATGCGGAAAAATTCTATATGAAATAATTCTAAACTTTTAAAATGAGGTTAATGACACAGGGAATTTTAGGCCTGGGAAGTTTATTATTAAACATGAAAATCAGTGTAATAGTCAATGGAATACTACTTGGCAATGAGAAAGAATGAAATATGGCCTTTTGTAGCAACGTGGATGGAACTGGAGAGTGTTATGCTAAGTGAAATAAGTCATACAGAGAAAGACAGATACCATATGTTTTCACTCTTATGTGGATCCCGAGAAACTTAACAGAAGACCATGGGGGAGGGGAAGGAAAATAAAAAAAGTTAGGGAGGGAGCCAAACCATAAGAGACTCTTAAAAACTGACAATAAGGGTTGATGGGGGGGGGGGGTGGGAGGGAGGGGAAAGGGGATGATGGGCATTGAGGAGGGCACCTGTTGGGATGAGAGCACTGGGTGTTGTATGGAAACCAATTTGCAATACATTTCATATTAAAAAAAAGAAAAAAAAAAAAAAAAAGAAAATCAGTGTAATAGTAACCGTAATTCAAGTATTGACTTTTCACATCAAACCAACTAAACTCTTCTTGTACCTCCATTATCCTACTCTCTGCCTTTGAAAGTTTCTTTGGTGGTTGGCAGTGAGATCTATATCCAAGGTGAAAAAAAAATGAACACAACAGCCCGGCAATCTTTCTCTTGTCAAACTAAACTGTTTAATGCTAAAAAAGAGAGTTACATCATGGTAGTGTGCTACTCATATTAGACAGAGAGACCAACTATATTTGGAAAGGGCTTTACTGCACATCTTATATTTATAAAGGGATCCATTTTTATCTGTAGTCAAAAACAGATCTGTGTGATAATCAAAGCCTTATCAGATCTCTCTTTAGAACATTTAACACTAGTTCTTACAAACTAATGGTTTTTCAACAATATGTTTTCCTCCCAAGATCTGATTAGCAACTATATTAGGTGCTAGCTTCTGGGAGACATAATGGTCAACAAGACAGTTTATGCCCACAAAAGAGCTTGCAGTTAATCAAGAAGGTGATGAGTAAACAGGGAATTCTAAATATCCAAGGACATGAAAGGAAGTGGTATCTAATCCAGTTTTGGAGCGGCAGGGAACGATTTCCAAAGAAAACACAGGCTATTAAAAAAACAACCAAACAGGCAGCATACAGGAGAGTGCACGCGCAAAGTGTAGACTTTATCTAGAGGGCAATGGGAAGTCAGCAGGGCTGAGAGGGACACGATGAGATCCGCCTTCTAGAAAGACTAGGACTTGATGATGGAGAGAAGGGAATGGTGGGAGTGACCCTGGACATAGGAAGACCAGCCAGAGGCTGTTGTAATCCAGAGGACCAATGATGGAGACTTGAATGAAGTTCTTGGCAGTTGGGACTGAAAGAGAAGAATGTGTTTAGGAGAGGTAGGAGGTAGGATCTATGCAGGAGGAAAGGTAACTGAATGGAAGTGGAGGGTGCAGAAGAGGTAATAATGAGAGCTGATGCAGCAAATGCTGCCATTCCTGCCCTCCCTTCCTCAGTGATCACATGGCCTTTACTGCTTCAATGCTGCCTTCCCGCTGCCAGCGCCTGCGTATATCCGCCAAGGGCTTTCTCTAGCCACTGAAGCCTGCTTTGCTCACCTGTGCTGGAGACCACAGCGTGAGGGAATTGACTCCTGAGAGTGGGTTTAAGTGATCGATGGTAGACCACATAAACATCCCAGCTCTCTTAACCTATTGGGGAGGAAAGTCTGAGGCCTTCCATTGTGTGAAATTACCCTCCAGTTGTCCACAGCAGGTGACCTGTTGGATGACAGTCCCCTTATTGGATGCCTTCTTTCCCTTGGCTCGCTTCCTCATTCCTCTCCCAGGGTTTCCTGTGTCACTTCCTACAGAACTACTTGCACTCAACTTTTTGTCTCAGGATCTGCTCCTAAGCAAACCCAAACAAATGGTGTCCAACTTTAAGGTTTGTGTCATGGTGGGTGATGATGATGATGCTATCCACTAAAGCAGAAAACAACAGAATAGAGAGGAGGGTTTTAATCAATCAATCAATTGACTTTTGGAAGGGACAGGGGAAGGTAGGGGAAAATGGTATGCTTTGTTTGGGACATGTTGAATGGCAAGTGGTTGAGGGACCTCGGCATGGGATGTCTCAATAGAACTCCAGCAGATGGTACAGTGGACCAAATATCATGAAGCAAATTCAAAGACTGCCCATACTTTTGTGCTTCTAGTTAAGTTTTCTTTTCTGGAAGATAAATTGAGAACAGAAATGATAAGTACTCTGCTAAAGGAAAGATGCTGCATAAGCCAAAAAATGAAGCCCCTGACTGTCATTCCTATAATGACATCAAGAAACGGGCTGTGGTGTGATGTGGGGGTGTCTCTCCTACCACCGAGAAGCACTCATTTGGCCCTACATATGGGAATACAGAATGGGTTTGTTTAAATGAAAATATATGGTCTAGTTTGCAACGATTTTTCTCTTTTTTTCTATCCTGGTTACCGGAGGGCAGTTGCTGCCCTGAAAAGGAATAAACACAAAGAAGAAATTGCATGAAACGAGAATATGTATTTTTGATAGCAAAGGAATGGAAAGACATATTGTATACACAGAATAGGCCTTGTAGATTGAATTAGCCAGTCCCAAACTGAAGCCAGAGGTTACTACATTCCCATTTTCAAACAAATACTCTTCATCATCCATTACACATACTTGAGAATTTGGCCTTTTATTCATTCTCAAGGTGCTTCAATAGTCTTTGCAAAAGTAAAATCACGACCACAGGCACTGCTGAGGCCTTGTAAATGGGGTGCAGAAAATTTTATGTGAGCACATACACATTTGTTGTGTTCACAGGAAGACGCAGGGTCGGGGCCAAAGTGGTCACAGCCCCCGGGGCTTTTGGATGTTACATTTCCCACAAAGAACAAACATGAAAGTGTTGATGATTATCTTCGATACCAGGTGATTCAACCCCTGTGCCATCTGGGCGGAGATAAAGAGGCTTGGCCAAACAACCACAGTTGTTTTCTGGTCCTGTCTTTGTCCTGTCTTTAGAGATAGCTCATGTGAGGCATCCAATAAATTTCTCCTTCGCAAAGCTGACCACCCATTAAAAAAGTGCACCTGCACTTCAGTGTGTGAACCCCACAACTGTTGGTCTGCAGAGATCCCATTGGTTATAGTTTTGAAAAGGGCTAACCTGGATACAAAGTTGACAGTGATTAATGCAAGCCCCTTTTCTGCAAGGAGTTCTGAACAGAGTCAATAGCTCTTTTTTTTAGAATTCACCCATGAATTCATTAGGCTGGTGAGGGATGGATGGGGCTAGTTCTGAGAACATCTTTTTTAGCTTCAAGTAACATCATCTAGATCAGGAAAATCCGAAACAATGAAAACTTTCCCTCTGGTAAACAGCTGGACAGACTACAGTTCATCTACTGCGAGTACATCAAAGAAATGCTATAAGCAATACAGAATAGCTTTCCAATTTGAAACACAACAGGAATCAGATATATCAGTCTACATGTCATTTAGTTCAGGGCAATAAGTTCGTGCTACAAATGGAAATGCTCCTGCAGACTAAAAGGTGGATAATTGAAAGACTGCTGTCCTCATCATCACTGTCCTAGTCTCTGAAATGAACATGCACTCAGATTGATGGTTTGGAGGTGACCACTTGGCATCTAGACCCATCTATTTGTGAATAAGCCAATTAGCCCTAACAAATGCAGAAAGACTCATAGTGCACAGCTTGGTGAATTTTCACAAAATTACATAAGCATGTAATCAGCAGCCAGGTAAAGAAATGGAACATCCTTGGGGCGTCTGGTGACTCAGTCCGTTGAGCATCCGACTTCAGCTCAGGTCATGATCTCACAGTTCATGGGTTCAAACCTTATATCGAGTTTTGCACTGATAGAGCAGATCCTGCTTCAGATCCTCCGTCTCCCTCTCCCTCTCCCTCCCCACCCACCTCTCTCCCCCTCCTTCCCTTGCACGTGCTCTCTCTCTCTCAAAAATAAACATTAAAAAAAAAAGGAAGAAATGTAACATCCTGGCTTCCTAGAAACCCTTCTTGCGCCCCTTCCCAGCTGCTACCACCCCCAATACCGAATACTTATGGTGACTTGTCCCATCGCCAACTCTTAGTGTGGGCGGTAGAATTTCAGGGGTAGAGACTGATTTTGCCCAGTTCCAGCATTATAGTTTGGGCCCTACCAAGAAAATAAAGGCACCTGGGCTGAAGTTGACAGGACTGCTCCAGATGGTAGACTTTTTGAAAAAGAAGGGATACGGAAGAAGCTTGGAGACCTTCTATCCTCTTTCTACTGGAGAGTGGGCTACACTTAACACCTGGGCTCTCCTGATTCCCTTCTAGAACTTTTTCTTCTGTACTGCTGACCGGATCACCACTACCTTCAGCATTATGCGCTTTATTTAACCAAGAGGTTTTTACAGTTTCCTGAAACTATTTCTATGGTTCAGAGGATCTACTAAAAATGACTGAAAATAAACATTAACCCTTTCTTTAATTTTCTTAATTGAAAGAAACCTTTTAAGGGACTACGATTACCAGATATTTTAAAGGAAGAAAGAAAAGAAAGAAATGGAAGAGAAGAGGACAAAATTAGAATTACATGGATAAACAGAATATTCTTATCTTGTAACTTCTTTGAAGTATCTTACTTAAAGGGCTACTTTTTATTCCTAACTAAAAAAGGGTAATCCATCAGTGATACGTCAGATGCCAAATGTGGGTATATGTGAACAAATACCGTAGAGATGTGTTCCTTATGCTCACGGCCAGTGACACCTCACCTGACTTAGCAGGCGGCGTGACAGAAAGGAAGAAAATGTACCGTGTGCAGTTCCGGGTTTGAATTCCGGTGCTGCCGCTCACCAACGGCAGGACTTGTACAAGCTATTAAGCCTCTCCGAAAAAGGTCCTAGTACAGGTGCAAGTACAGAGTGCTTCGTACTGGCTATTCAATCTCTCTGCATAAGGTGCAGACTCCCAGTTATAAGACAACTAAGTCATGAGGACGTAACGTACAGCATAGGTAACGATATCGTATCGTTAATCTGTAAGTTACTGCCAGCGTAGAGCTTAAAAGTTCTCATCATGAGAAAAAAAGTGTCTCAGTGTGTATGGTGATGGATGGTGCCTCAACTTATTGTGGTAACCACTGTACTATATATATATATATATATATATATATATATATATATATCAAATCATTATATTGTATACCTTAAATTAACACCATCTGATATGTCAATCATATCTCAATAAAATTGGAAAAGTTATTAAATCTCTCTGAACCTCCATTTAGTCATTTGTAAAGTAAGCATAATTCCCATGTCTCGGTGAGTTGTTTTCAGAATTAAATGAAATGACATCGGTCCTGTGGCCTGATAATTACATTTGACCCTTGAACAACACAGGGGTATTGGGGTGCTGACCCCATGCAGCCGAAAATTGCATATAACTTCTGGCTCCCCAAAAACTTGACTACTAAGACCATACTGTTGACTGGTAACCTTCCCAATAATATGGTTGATGAGCACATTATCTTGAATGTTATAGGTTATATGTACTGTATACAGTATTCTTACAATAAAGACGGCTAGAGAAAAGAAAATTAAGAAAATCATAAGGAAGAGAAAATACGTTTACAGTACTATACAGTGTTTACCAAAAAAAAAAAAAAAAAAAAAAAAAGCTGCATTTAAGTGGACCCGTGCAGTTCAAACACGTGTTTTATTAGCTTCCTTCTCTGTACGCAACGAATGTGTGTAATCAAAAGGAGCTTAAGCTACAAAATGATACACACCAACAGCACTCAAATGTTCTACTGTTTATCCGTGACTTAGTCTGAATTTAAAAAGAATCCGCTGTCTTTGAAAAAGGATTAAAGAAAACACTTTGCTGTAATCTAGGACAGAGTTGTCTGTCTATCTGTCTGTCTGTCTCTGTCTCTCTCTCTGAGCTGGTTAAGTCTTAATGTAAAGGAAGGTGATGTGCACATCTTCAAAGCCAACAGTCTGAAAGAGGTCATTCCTATCTGGCCAGTAGCATGGCAGGCTGACAGTCCACTGTGGGTGCCCCTCGACGTGAGGCATCATTTGTTTCGATTTCAGTGAAGTATATGAGATGGTACCACTTATATTAGATTGATGGGCAGAACAGAGAGAGGAAAATAGATTGAGAATTGGCCCAGTGACAAGGCAGACCACTCCAAACTGGTCTTGTTAGCTTCACAGCAGATCCTGATTCGCATATCAAGTCCTGGAAGGACCCAAACTCTCCCCATGTTCTGTACATCCTGTTTATGTGCTGTAAACAACAACGACAAAAAGCGTTGTTTTCTTTTTAAGGGGTTCTGGCAAATGATCGGGGCAGGGGTTTACAAATGTAATTGTTGATACGTTTTGCATTGTCTAACTCTAAGCTCGGTCTGAAATATCAAACAGAAGCATCAGTGACTCCAAACACTTTGAAAGAATTCCACAGAGACCCACATTTCCCTTCACACCCGCTCTGGTTGTGTTTTTGTTTTTTTGGCTTAATACAGAGCAAACATACTGCGCCTTCAAAATCATAATAACACAAGAATTGAAGCTCCATATTGTTTAAAAGCAGTGCTGAGATATAAATTCTTCTCTTGATGGTCTTTGCTTATGGAAAGACGATGGGGAATTGTAAACAGCTGCAGGTACAATGGTACTAATGCATCCACTCCTTATACAGACCAGCCCTTGGTGCCCTGAAAAACACCCGATCTCACACTCTTTTTTCTATTAGTGTAAATCTTCTACAAAGTGAGACAACGACAAATTAGACAAAGTACATCAAATCATACGTGGTCTGTAATTTCTATCTCCCCCATTATAGGAAAGTTCTTTTATTCCTTTTGTAAAATCACCATCAGCAACACCACCACCCAGGGTGCACTCAGGCATCTATTCATGGCTTTAAGGATATCTTGTCCCCATGTCCCTCCAGCTGAAGGTGACAGGAGCTTTTAACTCGTCATTTTATTAAGGATTCCTGGTGTTCCCTCTGTCTCAGACATTCACAGCAAGTGAAAATGTTAGGTCTTGGCTCATGAACATTCTTTGGTTCTCAGGAAAGTCAGTCTAGAAATAGTGGCAACGACGAAGGCCAGGACACCCTGAAGCTCTGTGTTTATTCTGTTTCTCTGGGATGGCGGCAGCTGTGTGTCTCAGACACCATCTGCCGAAGGCAAATGCCTAGTTAAGTGTGCTATTCTCGATGTCTTCGCAGTCCACAGCCCTACCCACCTCTCCCCACTTTGCTATCCCCCATGCTGCTTGCTTCACTCTCCACAGGCCTGCAACACAATCACAACACGCTGGGTGGGTCCCCTTGGTGTGGAGCTGTGGCGTCCTAAAGGGTGCTCTCGAGTGGCACGCCTCCCCTGCCCCACGGGCTTACTCCAGAAGTGTTTAGAAGATAATCTCATCCCGTTGATAGAAGGTATATAAATATATAAGCACGTTATCTATGGTGTTTGAAAAGCCCCACAAACCTAAAAAGCATGTAGGTACCTGGACTCTTTGGGGATGAGAAGAAAGCTATGGGTCTTCAGCATTTGCTGAAGATTGAAACCAGACATGTTAAACCTCATTAATTATGGTCTCTACTAATTGGGAATCGGAGACAATTCTTTGGGCTGATATTTATCTTTGCATTATCTCTGGAAAGAAGAAGTTTGCTAAGTAACTAAAGAATAGAAATAACATTGTAATGGTAATGTTTAAACTACTGAAGAGACGATTTCTAAGAACTCTGAGGCCTTTATTTATACAGTAAGAACAAATTATTTTTTGCCTAGTCACTAAAGCCACCTGTCTCCTTCCTGGCTTCCCCATTTCTGCACAGACACTATTCCTCCCAATTCAACTTGCTCATAGCAAAGCTAACCAGTCTCCCAAACCCATGAACTGACCCTTTGTCTGCCTCTCTCACCAACCACTTCCTTTTCTCTTTAAACCCAGGTCCTCATCAATAATGTTGCCTTAGCATTAGAACATCCCCCATTGGACTCCTCTTTCTTGCCACATCTCCAATGATTCAGCAGTCTGCTGCCCACTTGGTCTTCTGAAATTTTCTGTAGGAATCCATGACTCTTATACCTGTGAACCTCAAGATCCTCAACTGTCGCTTTAATGTCTTTGCTTCCAGTACTGCATTTAGCAGAGTACTAGAATAATTGTAGGTCCACACTATCTAGCTGAGACCCCTGGGCTCTGACGTGTTTGGGACTCAGACTTTCTCTTATTTTAGAATGATAATATGATGCCTGAGACATATTTCACATAACACTCCAGTGGGCCTTCATAGTCAAGCACGTTGATATTTCTGTAGCAAAATGTATGAATTTCACCCTTGGTAGTACATAAGGGCTATAAATCGCCTCCCATTAGGTTTTGACACCAAGTAACTTATTAAAAAAATTGCAGTTGGTGGAGCTTTTTGGATTTCAGAATTGTGGGAAAGGGACTGAGGAGCTGTAGTCAGAATACGATGGCCATTTATCACTATCCAGACCTGAAAGAAACATTTTCTTGAAAAGTCTCTGTCCTGCAATCTTTTGTTAATTCAGATTGGTCTTCTCCACAGTTAGCCCAAATTATTGAGGCTGTCCTCACAAAACATGTCTTCAGGTTATGGGAACTTTGTGATTACAAGGTTGTCCTTGTCATTTTTAATTTTTCTAATTTGACTCCATTTCTAAAGCATTTTCAATTAGCTTATTTTTTTTTTTTAAAGTTCCTTGTTAGTTGTCTGTTTTAGCAAAAGGTATTCTCATTTTGCTTGTCCCCTGCCTAAATAAAGGCTCTTGGAAGTATAGACTGATTCTCCCTCAGAATGGTAGATTTACATTTTAAAAATCCCAGTTATGCTGACTTCCCACCCAAAATAAAAGTTAACTTTTTAAGTGAGTTTATCTAATTTGTAATAGGTCTATCCAGCAAACCACACAAACCTCTTCTATACACAGTGAAACATACACTGATATCACTCTTTGAGGTCGAGTTGTAACTTGACCAATAAAACCTTCTTAAAATATAGCCAAGCCAAACATTATTAGGGCAGCAATGCAGGGTTTGGATATACATCACGGGATGCTGGCTGTATGGGTCACAGCACTCTGACAGGCAGTTCCTAGGCAGTTATTTTGACATTAGAAAGTCACAATCCATCAACTTAACAGCAGGGTGATAATTTGGGGACCAGGGAGATGGCTATACAAAATGACACTGTGGGAAGCAAACAGTAGTTCAAATAGCTCCTGTTTGAGAATGAAGACATCAACTAAGCAAAATTTCTCTCCACCTCTAGAACCAGGTATAATGTAATGTGCTTCGGGGGTAGCGTGTTATCTATGGCGTTTGAAAAGCCCTGCAAACCTAAAAAGTATGTAAGTACCTGGATTCTTTGGAGATGAGAAGAAACGGATCTGCCATGACAAGACTAAAGAGTGACAAAGAGTTGCGTTTCCCCCCCAGTTTTGTCACAAACCACTTCCAGTGACCTGTGTGTGCTACCCCAAGCCAGTATTTCCTGAGATGCTTCTTGGCTCTTTCTGAATTGCAAAACACTCAGACTTCCAGCCATCTGTGACACCTGGCTCCTTGGGCGAGTGGGAGACACTTGGGCTTTATCGTTGCAGGGGTTCCTGGCCAATGACCCTGCTGTAAGCCCTTCCTGAACACTCGTGGCCTTGGTCTCCCATGCTCTCCTGGACAAATGAACGGGTGCAGAGGCTGTGGAGAGCTTCTGAAATTTTCTCAGTTGCTGGAACTAAAGTAACAACAGCAGGAAGCTTTCAGGCTGCTGCACTGGGGTTGGGGTGGGAGGTGGGAGGGTGAGGACTATGGGCTACCGTGCAGTGGTTCTCAAGTGTTCTCATCTCATAATAGCTCTGAGAACACACAGACAAGCCCTGAGGGATGGCCATGCAATTGGGAAGGGGACAGAAAACACATCTTGCCTTCTACTCTGGAAAGGAGAGTAGATAATAAATTATGTATTGATGCTGAGATTGCAAAAAAGAACATTAGATGGATATATGCAGATACTCTGATTAAGAAGAGAGGCGGAGTCCGGGTGGCGAGATTGTCTTAATGAGCTGTGCTGCCTCCATGGAAACCAGAGTGGTCTTTGTGGCCACCCACACCCCACTAGGGTCACGACCTTCCCTGCTGGCGATTAGTTCTTGCCACTGCCCTCCTATATCTTCCTGGCAGTCTGCCCGAAATACTAACAGTGTGTAAAGCAAATTACTTTCAGGTTATACTTAGCTCTTTCAAAGAAAAAGAAATTTGCCGTATGAACGAAACATCAGCAGGTAAAGAACAACGAGCTCCTAAAGCAAAAATGAAGCACTCGATTACTGCCGACCCTTGATTTTAATAAACCTTTGTGGCTGTTTAAATTGAGTTTCTCCTTTAAAAAAGAAAAACTAGCTTCAGACAAATAACTTCAGCACAAGAGTATCTGAGAATTTACACATTTCAGAAAAGTAATTTTAAGCAACCAACAGTAGAAGCAAAGTCAATAATGTTTCCATACCTGGCGCTGATATTCTTCCGTGAAGCACAGAGTCACTGGGCAGCAGGTCTTTCGAATTAGAGGTGAATGGTGATTGTCTAAATGTATCTTCTGAAAAGAAAGGGCTGGGGTGGGGGAAAGCAGAGCAAAGTTTAGTAAATCAAAGTTACTTACATTACCCAGAGCATCCGGCCCCAAAGACACACAGACACAGACACAGACACAGACACACACACACACACACACACACACACACACACACACACACACACACAAATGCAGGATAAGGTACCTTTTAAAAAAAAATGGTGTTTAGAGAATCTAAGAAGATTGTGCTTAAAATGGAGGAGAAAATATATTACATCAGACAAGTGCTGTCTGTATATTCTGTCTGTTGGTTTTATATTTAAGGTGAATATATGAAACATCACCATCTTTGAAACATTGTTAAGCACAGTCAGGACAGCTGAGCAGTAAATTTTACTCTTGTACTATATGTTCACTAAGTGTGTTGTGCCCAGATGAAGACCAACTGCCCGGATCAGGATCAGAATCACGAAGGCCTATTTGAGGTTCTTCCCAGAGGAGCGAGAGATTCGCCCTGGTTCACGCACATTCTGTCACCTGGGCGCTTAGGACCAATAGCACGCATCAGAAGGACAGCAGGCAGGCCAGAGTCAGGGGCCAGTGCACTTTAAGAGATAACTCACCGGTCCCCACAGAAACCGAGACTGCATCCTAGAACCATCTTGTTTTGGAAGGAGTTAAACCAGCTAACGGGACTCCTGAAAGGACCCTGGGGACCCATTATTTCCCATGAAACTGAGGCCCTGACTTGACTGATTCTCAGTTCCCCGAGTGGCTCAGCTAGAACTAGAAGCAGGGATGTCAGACATCCAGCCAGGGTTTTGCTCTGCAGCGAACACAAAGGATTTGGTTGCTTTTAACCAGAGTTTTCTAACCCAATTGTAGCATCCACCATCCATTCCTCTAAAGTAAACTGTAAATAAGTAATGTGATCACATGTGTGAATACTGCAGTTATCAGTACAGTCCAACCTGGAGAACGACAGCCCAATTTATTTACAACAGAGGAAATTTATTTATTTTTTTATTTGTATTTTTTTTCACTATATGAAATTTATTGTCAAATTGGTTTCCATACAACACCCAGTGCTCATCCCAAAAGATGCCCTCCTCAATACCCATCCCTCACCCTCCCCTCCCTCCCACCCCCCATCAACCCTCAGTTTGTTCTCAGTTTTTAAGAATCTCTTATGCTTTGGCTCTCTCCCACTCTAACCTTTTTTTTTTCCTTCCCCTCCCCCATGGGTTTCTGTTAAGTTTCTCAGGATCCACATAAGAGTGAAAACATATGGTATCTGTCTTTCTCTACAACAGAGGAAATTTAATGGAGGAAGTGGGTACACAGGTGGTGAAGGTCCATAGGGGCAGTAATGCAGCCCGACACAGGCTGGTGCCTCCCTGAGGCTGGAGGAACAAAAGAAGGAGGTAGACGGAGCCCAAAGTCGGGGGCCATCTGGTAGGGTCCGCACCTTGGAGGACATGCAGCTCCCGCAGAAGACGGAAAGGGAGTGGCCTTCCCTAAGCCCCTCCCCCTTCTCCCAACAGGGCGTCGGATTGGTGGAACCTTCCCACAAGCCAAGGAGAGTCAGCCTGCAGAGATCAGGTCCCCTTCGAAACTGCAAACCAGGGGGAAGCCTGGGAGGCTCAATCAGCTCGGCCTCCGACTTCGGCTCAGGCCATGATGTCTCAGTTTACGGGTTCAAGCCCCACATTGGGCTCTGTGCTGACAGCTCAAAGCCTGGAGTACACTTCGGATTCTGTCTCCTTCCTTCTGCCTCTCACCAGCTCGTGCTCTGTCTCCGCCTCCCTCTCGAAAATAATAAACATTAAAAAAAAAAAAATTGAAAACACCCCTGCAAATCAGGGGAAGGAAAAGATGTGAGGGCACACGAGACTAGGACTGCCACGACTAGTGTTGCTTTTCTAAACATGCCTCAAGGCTATGGTTACTGTCATTAAATAGCAAAAGGAAATATTAAGATAAAGACGGAAGACATACTTCTTGTAAGTACAAGAAGTAAAACATATATTAGTTCACAATTATTTGATATGACTGTCAGGCCAGATTTAATGCAACTTTGTATGGCATGCTTTTTAGTTATATCTTAAACATAAAACAATTTAAAGGGGCTTAAACAGGCTAGTAGGTGATGGGAAATGGGGAAACGTTGTTTTATGCCAAACAGCTTATAACCTGCAAGTGATACAGAATACTTGAAAGGATAAGGCGATGCTGTAAGGTGGCCAACAGCACGTGCTCAAAGGAAGGCAGCTCTGAGTTCAAATCCCAGCCTCACCACTTCGGCTGTGTGACCTTACACGTATTATCGAGCTTCTCCGAGCCTCCGTTTCTTGCCTATAAAGTGGGGTGATCACAGCATCCACACCTCACAGAGAAGCTGTCAGGACTGAATAAGATGGTCTGGAGAATATGCTTCTGTAGTGCCTGGTAAACACTAAGTGCTCAAAAAATGTGAGTTATTTTTTATTTGCATCTTTGCCTAACTCAAATAGGAGCATAAATGAGCCAACCTACAAGTTGACAGAAAGTGTAGAGTTTTCTTGTATAAAATGAACGAAGAAAAAGTCACTCTGATTTTGAAGAGTCTTTTTGACTTCTGGGTGACTAGGTTAATTTCCAACTCTTCGGTGAAGGACGCGGTTAACAATCAAAGGGCTTTTAAGGACAGAGACACCTTGGAGGATTGTTGGTCAAACCCAGAGTATTAAGATTTCTCCACTCCACCTGGGTAGTGCTGGAGCTTCCATACAAAGGTGGCAGTGCTATTCTTGTGTCTGAGCGGACAGTTCACAAGGGAGACACCAGGAGCTGGTCCCCAGGCACAGGGTTAAAGGTCAGGCAATGAGTCTGCATATTACTGTGACTCTGGAGGTAGCAATTCCCTTAAAATCTGAGAGTTCAGAGAAACCCACAAACTGTTTGGTCTGAAATGTGGAGACTTCCTCTGAGGACATCAAGAATCTCAAAAAGGGCTCCCTAATGGGTATCTCAAAATGTCACCCTTCTTGCCACAGAGACATGGTGGGTACTTCCCCCATTCCCTCGATCTGCCAGCAGCTGTCTAGTGAGTGCCTACAACGTGCCAGGCCTTGGGAACATAATGGTCAGCAAAACCAGCCATGACTCCAAATCTCAGGGAGTGCAAAGACCTGTGTGGGTACATGAAAGGGAACTGTAACGGAGTCTAACGCTGTGGAAGGGAGGGTACAGTGTTACGGGGGGGGGGGGGGAGGTTGTGGGGGCTAGCCTGGCTAACTGAGTCGAGACCTGAAGGGAGGGTAGGGCTGTGGGAACATGGGGAAAGTGTCCCCTGCACAGAGAACACAGCCCATCTACAGAGCTGCTGGAAGGCGCATCGAGGAGGCTAAAGCCTGGAGAAGGAAGGCACACTGCACATAGGGATCCTGACTTTGTCCCAACAGCAGTGGGAAGTCCTGCTGTGTTTTAACAAAGCAGTGGGGCTTGCAGAAGACAAGACAGGTGGCCAGCGTAGCGGTCCACATGAGACATCGTGACACCGGTGGTCAATGAGGCAAACCAGCAGTGACATGTGCAGACCGAATAATGGTTTAAGAGATAGGGCAGGTAAAGACTATAGGTACATTTATTTTTTTAAGTTTATTTATTTATTTATTTATTTATTTAGAGAGAGAGAGGTGTGCACACGAGCACGGGATGGGCAGAGAGACAGGGAGAGAGAGAGAATCCCAAGTTCGATGTGGGGCTCAAACTCATGAACCACAAGATCATGACCCGCACTAAAAAACTAAGAGTCAGATGCTTAACCTACTGAGCCACCCAGGCACCCCAAGGTACGTTTAAAACCAACCCTCAGGTTTCCAGGTGAACCAGGACGAGGCTGCCACCGTATGTGCCAGGAACAGGCTCCTAGATTTTGCTAAATACTGGAAATGGGCTACCTCTGCATTGCAGATCTCCACCGATGTGAGGAGTGAAGCCCAGTTATCACCAAGCCACTGAGAAGAAATTGAGTTGAAAGGGAGACAACCACTGAGGGAAACAACATTCCAAATAATTTTCTACCCTGGATGCAGCTTTATCCTGCACAGCACAGAAGAGGTTTCTTCTCAGGGAGAAGGAGTCATGCTGCATACTAAAAAGGCAACAAAGGACAAGCAATGTTACGGGGCAAGGACTCAATGAAGAACCCTTCACAAGCCAAGGCAGCATGAGCCTAATGTGAGGTCTTCTCTAGAAAGAGACGATATTAGGTTAACAGGGCA
The DNA here is from genome assembly GCF_028749965.1 of Puma concolor. Taxonomy (NCBI): domain Eukaryota; kingdom Metazoa; phylum Chordata; class Mammalia; order Carnivora; family Felidae; genus Puma; species Puma concolor. Next base: position 82,078,479 of record NC_141670.1, on the reverse strand, counting down.
TCAGTCTCAGGCCAAACGTGCAGCTTCAGTGCTCTGCATTGGGAGGCGTCCCCTGGAGGCCGGGAGCGCGGTGGTTTAGCACACCGTTTGCAACAATCTGAGTCTCCAGTCCGTACTGGCCATTTAATAGTTAAGTGACTTCCGGTCAACAGACTCTCTAGCCTCAGTTTCATCACTGGAAAAAGGTTTCAAAATACCTTCTTTGCAAGGGTGCTGCAAGGGTTAAGTAAGGTATTTCATGTTAATGTTCTTGGTACACAGTACATGCTCAAAAAAAGTAGCAACCGATGCATACATCGCTACTCACTGTTCTAAAGTACTTTGTGTATATTAACTTCAGGTTAGTCCTCACAAGGGCTGTACTGGTTGGCTACCGTTGTTATTATTATCCATAAGGAATGCAGAGACTGGGGCACAGAGAAAGGAAGTGATTGTCTGTGCCCGTGAGCTGAGCTCAGATTTGAATACAGGCAGGCTGGCATCCCAGTCTGCACTCTTACCCACTAAGCTACACTGCCTCCCTCCTGTGATCCCTTAACATCCAGGCAGCTCAGGGGCGGTACAGAACCGCAGATCCTCCTTGGAACGAACAGAGCAAAAGGAAGGGATACAGGAAGGAGGGCTGAAGGGGGGCTGGGAGCAGCCATTTCAGTATGCAGGATCCCAGGTAACTGAAGAAAGACTTTTTCACCTGAGAAACACAGCACGTGAAAATGATTTAGTCTTTACCTCCCTCTAGAAGTTAAGATATGCCCCAGTTTCCTAAAACTTCTGCAACCCAGAGGCCTGTCAATTTGCAATCCTAATTATTCACCCCCCCCCCATCTGCACCCACTGGTTTTGAGGGCAAGCTCATCTCTGTGATTAAGCCTAAGTGAAGAGGGAAGAGTAACGAGGCCATCAGGTGTTCACAAGCCTCTATTTCAGCACAGATCTGAGGCTCACGGTGGCACTATGGTTACACAGACATTTGTATATTAATCTTCCAGCCACCTAGATTGGCAGCTATGTTTCAGGAAGAGGAGCAGGAAAAACCAAACTTGCAGGATGTCTTACATAGCATGTGCTTGATTAACGGGGTTACATCTCCAATGACATTAGCCATCTTCAACTCTGCCCATGATCTGAGGACAGAAGACACTGCACCTGCACCTTCGCACCAAGCAATGTCCTTTTCAGAATGTCAAGATGGTATTCCTGAAGCTCCTTTTCTTCTCCCGTGCCTCATGCATTTGTAAAGTGCAGAAGCACATCCACTCTCGGCAGAGGCCCAGCTTTGCGGTGGACAGGGCCGGCCCTGCGTTCACACCACAGTGATGGCCACTGGTGGGAGAAGGTGGTGGACAGGGGAGTGCCAGGACGTGCCTGACACAGGATGAGCTGGGTCTGCATCTCCCCAGGGAGGAGAGCAGCAAATGAAATACGGACTTGCCGATGTGCTCAACTTGAGCACATTCGTACCATCCTTCAACTAGTCACTTAGTCAGTTCCCAGTTCTCCAGAAAAGCAGGCGGCTTGTGACTGCTGCATGGCTCTCACTTCCTGACTCCCCAGCTGCCCGAATTTTAGTCATTTCACTATGAAAAAGCCTCTCCATCAGAAAGTGAGCTAAAGAGGTGGAAAAAGGGAAACACTCAACAAAGTGATTTATTTCTGGTTAATATTTTTGGTGAAAAGCTGGTAATGGAGGAGGCTGAAACTAACAGCTAATAGGAGAGGAGATCATCACCTGTCCTCATATAATGAAATCCCCACCTGCCACAGCACATCTCATCTGGCCCTGGACAAAGTCTACCTGGAAGCCTTCGTTATTGTGGATAAATGTTCAGAAGCAGCATCTGGAAGCTGTTGGTGTAAACTCCCTGTTACTTTTCTTGCCTTTTGCTACTTAGAAAAAACAAAACGTTTACCTATTCAAGTTTCTCTTGTGGGTAAAAGTGAAATGAACATCTAATGTGTCTTTTTACTTTTCTCTGGTAGAAAATCTAAGGTCTAAATTACGAAGGGGCACTGCTGTCACCGTGACTGGACAAATCCAGGCATCAGACGGCATGGCCTGTAGGGTCAACAGCGCGGGGCTGAGGAAGGAAAGATTTACAATAAATAATAAAACAGTTCATAAAAGATTATGGCCGTAAATAGTGATACATTTTGCTAAGTGCGGATTGTGGCACAAACATTTCCTCCTTTAACATCTGAGTGTGCCAGCAGGGAGCTGTGCCTCATGCAGAACAGAAGGCCGGTCTACTTACAAACCACCCCTCCCTGGGCACCAGCATTGAAACCAAAACGTTACAGGAATTCTCATGTTGATGACAACAGCAGAATAAAGCAAAGAGGAAGAGAAAAAGAAGGTGGACACAGCATAGAAGAGAATGTTGGAAGAAGTACTTTTAAATAATGACACAATTGGTGGGAATGCAAACTGGTGCAGCTGCTCTGGAAAACAGTGTGGAGGTTCCTCAAAAAATTAAACATAGACCTATCCTACGACCCAGGAATAGCACTGCTAGGAATTTACCCAAGGGATACAGGAGTGCTGATGCATAGGGGCACGTGGACCCCAATGTTTACAGCAACACTTTCAATAATAGCCAAATTATGGAAAGAGCCCAAATGTTTATCAATGGATGAATGAATGGACAAAGAAGATGTGATGTATATATACAATGGAATACTACTTGGCAATGAGAAAGAATGAAATCCTGCCATTTGCAACAACATGGATGGAACTGGAGGGTATTATGCTGAGTGAAATAAGTCAGTCAGAGAAAGACAGATACATATGTTTTCATTCATATGTGGAATTTGAGGAACTTAACAGAAGACCATGGGGGAAGGGAAGGGGAAAAAATAGTTTCAGAGAGGGAGGCAAACCATAAAAGCCTCTTAAATACAGGGAACAAACTGAGGATTGATGGGAGGGATGTGGGGGAGAGGGGAAAATGGGTGATGGGCATTGAGGAGGGCACCTGTTGGGATGAGCACTGGGTGTTGTATGTAAGTGATGAATCATGGGAATCTACTCTGAAGCCAAGAGCACACTGTATATACACTATATGTTAGCTAACTTGACAATAAATTATATTAAAAAAATAAAAATTAAAAAAATAAATAATGACACAATTATTTTAAAGGACCAACAGAGAAGAAATTTTTTTTTCCTTCTCAAGGACAATAATAACTCTTAGGACTGAACTTGGGAATGGCAAACAGAAAAGAAAGATTAAACAAGGAAGAGAGACTTTGATCTGTAATGAGTTTTTACTCAGAACCAGTAAAGATCTGTATACTTCAGGGTAGAAGGAAATTCTATGAAGGTAAGAGTTTCAGACAAATCATCCTGAAGTGACATTCTGACTTCCTTTGCACATTTGCAAACTTTTCTTTAATGAATAAAAAATTAAAAAAAAAGATGGTGTATTTTCAAGTAAAAGCACTTGATTATCTATTCAGCTATGTATCATACTGCATAACAGGGCTTCAGGAATTTTTCCAAGAGCTGCATAAAATATGTCCTAAAGATTCCGGGTTAATTTTTGTTTTGTTTTGTTTTATTTTAAGGAAATCTTAAGAATAGATGATCTGACTCAGATATTTCTGAGAAGTTATAATATATTGCAAAAGGAGTGGAAAAGTTCTGTGGTGGTCAACATTTGCTCTCTGTGGCTGCTACCTGCTCCCCAGCAGACCCCAGCCCCTCGGCCATCTCATCAGAAGGCCCTGTGTACGGGGCTTGCCTCAATCTCTGCTCAGCCCCCGTTATTAATTCAAGTCCGTAAAATCCTAGTTTTCTGTTCTAATATAGCATGTTTTTTTTTAAAGGGCTGAAATTCCATATATTTACCTAAAACCATTGTACTGATATTTTTAAAACTCTGACCTCTGAATCACTTAGACCTTGGGACACACCCTCAGGGTGACACGCTGTATTAACATCTTGAAGTGCACAGGAAGCAGTGGTTGAGAAAATCTTCCATGCCTTAAGAAAAAGTAGGCAACAGAACAGTGATTCTGAGAATAAACCTTGCTGTAGTTCAAGGACTCTCTGACCATGTGGCATATGAGACACGTGACAGATTGAAATGGATACAGGTAACGTCCGCATGGAGTCTCCACGCAGACATAATGACACTAAGGGAAAGGACGACAAGTCGGAAATGTTTTCTTGCAACAAAACCTGGACAGGGCTGACCAAGTCCAGGACTTGCCAAAGGACTGACAGAATACAGTCCTTGCCAAAGAGCAAAGAGGGCTGTTTTTGTTAAGCTTTTCCAACACATCAAATACAAAAGATGGGCTTATTCGAAGATAACGAATAGGGGAACTATTTGGGTTGGTTATAACTAAATCTTCTCAAAATTTCCCCAAGTACCTTAAGGTCACGAGAAACTTTCTGAGAAGCTGGAGCCGCTTGCATGAAAATATGCTCACGACCGAACAACAAAACATCACCACGCTTTATTTTTGATACCTCATTTTAAAAAAAAATTTTTTTTAACGTTTATTTATTTTTGAGACAGAGAGAGACAGAGCATGAACGGGGGAGGGGCAGAGAGAGAGGGAGACACAGAATCTGAAACAGGCTCCAGGCTCTGAGCCATCAGCACAGAGCCCAACACGGGGCTCGAACTCAAGGACCGCGAGATCGTGACCTGAGCCGAAGTCGGCCGCTTAACCGACTGAGCCACCCAGGCGGTGGCTGGGTGAGATAATCTCATTTTTAAAAAATGAGATATCTCATTTTTTATAAAAGGTCAAGTAACATTATTTCATTTCCAACTTAATTTTCATGATTAACGTGTGAATTTGTAGGAAGTGTTTCTTTTTATCTCAAATATTACTGGCCTTGATTACTTTCTTTGTCAATAGTTTATAATAGAATAATAGATACTTAAAATATTTTTATATACTTACATATCTATGTGTTTTGTAACATTTACAAATGATTGCATTGGAAATATGTTAAATACTCAGTTCCACAGATCCTTGTAAAAGAATTTTTAGCACTTTATAAAAATGCTGGTAAGGTCATTTTGCTAAGGTATAGCAATCACTATATGTCACGTTGGACTGTATGTGGGCCCAAACTTCCAGCTTCGGCCCTCAGTTTCTCTTTGGATGAGAGATTAGCTGTTTCTTCTGAAACGGGCCCAGATATTTTAGGCATACCAGTCGGTGCCAATTTTCCTATGAACATTCTAGCAGTCAGTTAAAAAGATAATCATCTATAATGAACGAAAACAGCTTCAATGGTGTTCATGAACACTGTCCTTCTCTTTGCAACACCAGAGAAATAAGGATGCCCTATTCTTGAATGATTTTATGTATGTATGTATGTATTTATTTATTTTAATAAAAGAATTTGAACATAGGGATGGAGAAGAGTGTCCAAGAGTAAAAATGATTGCAAGCCTTGGACCTGAAGACAACTCTGACCATCTGAAACAGCAAGTTCCCTATTCAAGCTTGGGAGTGGACACAACAGAGAAGACCACTGATGACCCCAGTGGGCAGGCCTGGAAACCCAGTCATCGATCACCTTGGGTGCACACATTTTCTGAGAAAGGATTGTAGTGAATAAAGCGTGAATTAATTGCTACCCATCGGCAGGCGTCAGCCAGGACATTTGTCTACAAACTGAGGCTTGCATTGCAGACTCAGTGGGTTTCTAAAGGGGGTTTGTGGGCAGATGAGAACCAAGGTCATTATACTGCTCGTATAAGCCCCAGATTTTCATCTTTAATTTTCAGAGTTGACAAGAAAGCTAAAATGTCCTCCTTCTCCTCCTGGCCCACTGACATGACTGCATACTCAGCTGGCACCGATCAAATAGAACTTTCTCAGCAATTAAAAAACAATCAAATGTGTTGTTAATTCTGTATGGTGTACAATGATATTGTCGAAAATATCCTTATCTTTTCAGAGATCTATATTAAAGAGTCTGCAGCTGAATGTTATGATGTCTGGGATGTGATTTTAAAGTATAGGGTTTTTTAAAGTATATGTGATCTTAAAGTATAGAAAAGGGTTGTGAACTAAAGTGTGACAAATGTTTTTTCAGTGGGTGATAGGAATATGGTGGTTTATTTCATTATCCTTCTGTTCTGTTTTGAAATTTTTCATAATAAAAAAATCAATAACAACCAAACAAAAATTCCAATCCAAACCACCAAACAGAATAATAAACGACAATAAGAGAAAATATACAAAAGAATGAATAAAAATGCCTCTCCATGAAGAAAATGCTTGACATCATTAAGAATCAATCAATACAAAGATTTTAACTATAAAATATAATTTTAACCTCCCAACTGTTAAAAAAAATTAATGATAAAGCAGAAGACCTTTAAAATATTCTCTCTCTCTCTCTCTCTCTCTCTCTCTCGTTAGCTTCTGGTAGAATTGTAGATTCAACTTTTTGGAAAGTCAATTAGACAATTCATGCAAAAGGCTGAAAACTGAGTGCTTTTTTGAGTCAATTTATCACCAGATTGTTTATATTAGCAACAACTTGGGAAAACAAAACAAAACCAAACCCTTGATATCTAATAACAGGGGGCTGATGAAATAAATTATGACACATGCAAACACTGAATACTACGTAAACATTAAAAGAATAATATTGAGTTATGTTTACTGACACAGAAAGAAGTTCTTAATATACTGCTGGGTGAAAAGAGAAACCTGCAAAACTATATATATAGTAAGATCCAATTTTTATAGGAAAGTATGTGTATATAAATGGACGAAAACTTCAGCCAGCAGAAGAACGACCAACTTAGCAGTGGCTGTCTCTAAGTAGCAGGATTGATTATAAATGATTGGTTTTTTCTTCTTTATGCTCTCCAATATTCTCTAGAAATAAAAGTTATTTTTAAAATATTTTATAATGTTTATTTAAAAAAATAAACATTTTTGAGAGAGAGAGAGAGAGAGAGAGAGAGAGCAAGCGGGGGAGGGGCAGAGAGAGAGGGAGACCCAGAATCCGAAGCAGGCTCCAGGCTCTGAGCTGTCAGCACAGAGCCTGACACAGAGCTCGAACTCACAAACTGTGAGATCATGACCTGAGCCGAAGTTGGACGCTCAACCGACTGAGCCACCCAGGCACCCCTGATTGAAGGCAGTTTTAAGACATAGGCGGGGACAACTGTATGTAAATTATGATTCCACCAGTATCAGTCAACTCCAGCTGGAGAAGGGCCAAATGCTATGGAATAGAGAGGCTGTTGAAAATACAGAAGAAAAACAGAGCATCTTACAAAGAAGTAGATATTGGCGATGTTTTTATTTTCTTCTTGCAAAAGCACAAATGCCTTCTATTTAGGGTTGTCTCAGAGGCAGGCCAATCTGTACAACCTAACACCACGTTTTCAGGAACAATTCCTGCTGGTGCTGTGAGCATTCATCCACTCTGGAGCCAGGAAACTTCTCAGGACGAGAAGCACAATGCCAGGCCTTGTGGAGGGCCGCTGTGGCGGGGAGGCCAGACCCCGGGAGCCAGAGCCAACCACAGGCCAAGGAAATGAACCTGCATATCCGGATCTGCAAAATGTCAGCTTGCGAGGGACCTGGATCTCCCACAGGAACCTGACTCTGAGCATCAACAAGGACAAGGGACTTTCTGCTGAGGTGAGCGGAGACTAGACGAACGCAGTCTTCCCTGCAGTGATGCAAGACTCTGTCCTGTGGATGCTGTAGGTAACGCCAGTGCGATATGGATGCTTCCTGGCCTGTTGCATCATCCAAGAGGGCTTCTCAACCCCCAAACTAGAGGTCAACCCTTGCGTACCTGATATATTTCTAGTAAAAACTGTGGAGACACACTCAAGAGAAAATCCCAGAAAAGAACAATGGGATTGAACTAGCACCTGAGTCGCATAGACCTTTTGGTCATGTCACCCCTGCTTAATTTGTCAAAGGTGGCTAAGAGAGAAAGCTAGATGTCTACTTACAGAGAGTTACAAATGTATGCTTCATCCCTGGCCATTCTGAGTTATACAAACAACAACGAACACTGTTGCAAGCCAGGAGAAATAAAGATGGCAGAGCTCGTGGGAAATGAGGAAAAGGCACAGCCCTCTTCAGATCCTCAAAAGGAGATTTAAACCTGTCTCTTCAGAGTAACACGATACCAAACGGTTCTGGAAGTGTATTGTTTCAACTATAACAGTTCAATACAGACATCACAGATGGAAAGAAAAATGGCAGAGGCGATGCTTACAGGACAATGGAGTGTAGGAATAGATAAAAGTACTAAGAAAGGTTTGGTCAAATAAGGAAAAAGTCCAAGTGGCAGCAACAATTTCAGGCCATTGCGATTATATATATATCCTACTATTCTCAGGAATGAGTTTTAATTTCTTTGAAAAATAAAAACTCAAACATAAGTTGAAAAGGATGTATTACCAGTGAAAAGACACTTAGGCCAACAGTTGTGTCAGAGCAGCTGCAGACAGTGGTGCAGGTTGTGCACTGCACAAAGGCACCACACACCTCCACAGATACCAGAGATTTGTGTATTTATTGTGACAATATTCCAGCAGATGGCAGTATCTTCAGGAAGGGTGTCTTAAAATTTGCAGTGGCACCATATGGCCCACCAAGAGCCTTGACTTCACCAAAAAAAGCAGTGAATATCTTAACTGAAGGGACTCCATGAAATTAGTAGCAATTTCCATTTTTTTTAGAAATGGAATCTCAATGCATTTAATTTTAAAGTCCTAACATTTAATGGATAATGAGACTATGTGGAGAGCTACTCAACAATCACCAATTTCATTTGCTCTCTTTCTTGTTTTTTTTTTTTTTCTTAATCGTTTTTGTCTAATCTGGTATTCTTTGTGAGTAATCTTTTACTTTTTAAGGTAATAGAGCATTATTCTCTTTTGCCTTCCAAAAAATGAAAAGAGGAAACTATATAAATTGAGGCAGCACGTCATGCTTTTCTAAATGTGTGCAATTTCTATTACTGAATCATAAATATTTAAGGACATGTATTCAAACCGTCACACAGGAAAATTCTATATTGGATACCTCCAAGTGCATATGTCTTTTAGTAAGCACTGTAAGAGCCATTATCTAAATCATAACAAATAGCCCACATTTCAAGTTCCGAAAATTGGGCAAATTAAATGTTGGTTGGCACAGCAGGATATGAGTCTACCCTTCTCTGATTTTCCCACTTCTGCTTTTTGTCTTATAGTGGAGAAAAGGACAATTCGGGCAAATGCTTCCTTGCTTTTGGAATAAAGCAAACCAGGTGTGAGAAGTTTTTCTTAAGGCCTGCAATCTTATATCCCCGGGGACACTGAATTATTAATGGGTAAAAGGGAGAACAAATAACCAAGAGAGGGTTCTTGGCAGCCATTGTTTGACGTTCCTGATGTTACACAACATTGAGCATATCCAATTCACCTGCCAGGAGCTATCTGATTCTTACTCTAGGGTTCCATTTTCCTATTTCGATCTTATCCAGCATCTGGCTGGGTGATGGTCCATGTCAGAAGATGTAGATCTTCTTTTTATTCCATTAAACTTTGGGATCTGGTTATGATATCATGCCTCATATATTTTCATCAACAAATGATACATATTAGCTGGTTATCTATTCCCTGCAGAATCTAGGCTTGTGCTAGGAAAGGAAATAGAAAAATCAGGATTTTATTAGTCTCTTAAGTGTTCAGTCCTTCTATTCTCCTGGGTCTGGCCGGACTGTCTCCTCATCTCATTCATCAGGTAGAATGGCATTAAGAACACTCAGTCCACACACTATCTCAAAGGAGACACACAGCCTTCTTTACCCTTAGATTGAATTTGCTGGACTCTGAGGTTAAACAGGCAAAAAGAACTGCTGTTTTAGCATTTACAGCAAAGTTCCAACTAAAGGACTGATTCGGTGAAGGGGCCCCTAGGAGGGCACAAACAAGGGTGGAAAGGTTAAGGCCAAGGCGTTGGTGAGTGGGACCACACGATCCAATCATTCCAGCTGTTAAGTAGATTGATTTCTTTGCCTGGCCACATGGCACTTTGGTAGATTGTTTTTTACTTTGGGGAAGATGATATTATTTAAGTAGCTGAGTCTCAGTTCTTGGGATGAAAAAAAAAGGCATTTTCAAACAAGTCCTTAAAATGATGTCTGGGATTTGCCTGAAAATAATTTAGGGGGATGGAGAACAAAAGGAGGGGCCCTGTCAACATAGGTCATGAGATGATAACTGTTCAAACTGAGTGATGGTCACATTCCCTACTTTTGTATATGTTTGACATTTTCCATTGAAAGAGTTTTTTTAAAAAAATGAGGTAGAAAGCCAATGATTCAGAAACTTGCTAGTTATTAGTTTCAACCTTTAGCTTCACCTAAACCTGGTTTCAAAAAATTGCTAACAAGGAATGCTAACATCGTTTTCTCTCTCCATATCTGCCCATCTTATAATAGAGGTATTAACAAACAGCAGAATTGCAGAAGTGCACGAAGCTTCATGCACTCCTGGTGCCCAGGCACGGAAATCGGCACCTTGGTAAGCACATGTTGGAATGCTGAGTTACAATGTTTCTTTCTAGGCTGCTGCACTTTTTCTTAGTTCCTGCAGTTGGAATGAGAGTCAAGACCAAAAATGACAAACAACTGTGCACAGAGTTACGGATTTGTACAGGACAGGGAGAAAATCAGCTTCTCTCTTCAGTACTGCACATCTGCCCTCGGCCCCCTGGATATCCAGACCTTAGGGGCAGGAGGAGATCTCACTGAGTGGAGGGGGCTCAAGCACCCCTGGCATTTGGAAGAAGTGATCTCAGTTAAACTATCTTCAATGTACCTAGCAACCCTCAAACATGGCAGATTCTGATCTTGACTGCAATCAGGAGCCATGTTCTGGACAGTGAGCTTCTTCTGGAAAATATAGAAGATCCCACTAAGTACTACCTAAATATCTGGGGATAAGGACATTTTGAGGCTTGATATCAATCTTTTTTGAAAAGTATCGCAAATCATACCTTAAAACAAAACCCCCATGAGCTGACCTTGTGCATGCAAAATAAGAGCTCCTTCTAAAACAGTAATCAAAAAAGAAGAGAGGTAGTTGGCATTTTCCCCCCATCCCTGTTATCAGTTAACTGAAGTTAAAGAGGATTTCTTGGCACAAAGCCACTTGATTCTGTTCCGCCTGAAGTAATGAGGTGAGAAGGTAAGAAAGAGATCTATTTGAGGAGAGGCTAATTGAACAAGTTCCTACTCAAAGGAAAAATAAAAACACACCAAGGATTCTATAGAAGAATAAACCAAGAATTCTGTAACACTGGTTTCTGAACACTATACCATGTCAGGGGCTCACAGCAAGCCCCCTACTTTGCTTTGGGCAAAAGATCTCATTTGGATTTCTTCTTACTCATAATCTCCCAGCAAGAGAAGAATTTAAGGATTGCTTCATTTTTGCCAAATGGCTAAAAAAATTTTTTCTTGTATCCTATAATTATGCTCTAGCTCCAGCCAAGGAAATGTAGACTATGAGACGCATTTCACTCATTTGGGACTGGTTCAAACCTCCTTTTACTCTTCCCAGAGAACACCTGAAAAGCATTAAATAACATGGCTTCGCAGCACACCTTTCTGTTGCATAAATATTAGCTTATCCTAAAGATGCAGCAGAAAACCACCACAGGGGGTGCTGTTGGGTCCTGCCCACAGCTCCTTTCCTGCATTACCGCACTCATCCGCAGGCGGCTGGCGGTGCTGGTTGCTAACAGCGAGCGGAGCGAGAGAACTGCCTTCGCCATTGGAGCCCCTGCAACCAGGAGGCTACTCAACCCTGGCTGGAGGTGACCTGAAGCTAGTGAATAGTATGGCGAGGGGCGGTGGTCCAAAGAGTCGGCCCCCTTGCCTCCAGGCAGGCTTTACCCTATGGTGCAATTCATGCTCCAGAATTCTCTGTGGGATCCAGCTGAAGCTGGAATCCGGTGAAAACCGCGTCCTTGCTCCACAACCTCCCCTTCCCTCTCCTGCCCCTTCACGGCCCAGCATGGTCCTCTGAGCGCACTCCTTCAATAAAACCCGTTCCCAGATCCCTATCTCAGGCTCTGCTTCTAGGAAACCTAGATTCATGGCACTTCAAGACACCTAGGACTGCAAATTAAAATTAACATTTATTATTTTTCGTCTGCTGTCTTTCAGTATCTCCCAAGCGGGACAATTTCACGTGTTTACACCCATGGACACAAGACTTATTAGATGGTCTTCAGAATACATGCAGAAGGTCCACTGGAATCTGCAGCGGCTTACATTTCCTGTTTGAGCAACTAACTTAATAGACAAATAGCCCTCCCAGCCCCCAGACCCATTTCCCAAAACAATGCGCAGACAAGATCGCGAGCCCCGTTTTCCACCCGCGTACTTATACAGAGAGACAAGGCCAGCACCACTGTTCTGGTCTGTTACGGCAGGTTTCCCTTCCCTAATGCGCCGTGAACTTCGTGCGAGGCCAGCTTGCTCTGTTTTATTTATTTATTTATTTATTTATTTTAATTTTTTTTTCAACGTTTATTTATTTTTGGGACAGAGAGAGACAGAGCATGAACGGGGGAGGGGCAGAGAGAGAGGGAGACACAGAATCGGAAACAGGCTCCAGGCTCTGAGCCATCAGCCCAGAGCCCGACGCGGGGCTCGAACTCACGGACCGTGAGATCTTGACCTGGCTGAAGTCGGACGCTTAACCGACTGCGCCACCCAGGCGCCCCCAGCTTGCTCTGTTTTAATTACTGTTTGATATTTGATATTTCTAAATTCCAATACATAGAATTAAAAAGAAAAAAAAACAACAACTCGGGTTAAGGTTCAAATGAGCACTGTTCATGTGCCTGATGAGACTCCATGGTCAGTTCATACCGCCTCAAAAAGAAAAGCATATTTATCTTTCATTGTAAGAATTAAAAAGACAAAACCGGTCAACTGTTCCCTTTGCTCAGGAAAGCAAAGTTCCTTCATTTAAAGCCTTCTTGGTAGCTGACACCTCCTAGTCTCTGTTCCTATTTCATTCGGTAAAGCCTGCATGTTGGGCTAACTCAGAAGCTGGGGGGTGGCCTGGGGTGGGGGTGGGGAATGGTCCTTCAAAGCTAGAGGTCGCATTCCACGCCCCCCCCTCCCCCCAGGGTTTCCTTTTTCCGCAGGGGTGGGGTGTGCACTTGTTGGAGCTTGCGCAGAACCCTTCAGGTCTGGACGGCCTTCCAGGCCGGGGAGGAGCACCACCACTGGCTGGACCCCTACCTTTCCTATGGCAAATGGATGGGGAGGAGCAGCGCCACTGGCTGACCTCCTCAAACTGCCATTGGCAAATGGACAGCTTCCTTATGTTCAGCTGTTAGCAATAATGGCTTTCCTGTAGCCTTTTCAAGCATTTTCTTCTGCTTTAAATTTTTTTCGCCTGGGTGGCGCAGTCGGTTAAGCGTCCGACTTCAGCCAGGTCACGATCTCGCGGTCCGTGAGTTCGAGCCCCGCGTCGGGCTCTGGGCTGATGGCTTAGAGCCTGGAGCCTGCTTCCGATTCTGTGTCTCCCTCTCTCTCTGCCCCTCCCCCGTCCATGCTCTGTCTCTCTCTGTCCCAAAAATAAATAAACGTTGAAAAAAAAATTTTAAATTTTTCTGCCCTCCTCACAATGCTGTGATATCCTTGGTGACAAATTATCAGTCCCCAGCTGCCGAGCTACTCAGGAGCACAGCTGCAGTAAAACCTTGGTCTACCGACTGAGCGGGGGAGGCCTTCCTGAGATACAGACCCGGCTCCCAATTACAGCTGCACGGCCCGTTTAAACTCCCAAGTCAAGAAACTTCTGCAAAGAGGAGAATATTATCTACTTCACAAAACTACTGTGAGGAATAAGAAAGGAGAACATATGAAAAATTCCCCAGCCAAGTACCAGCTCTTAGATGTTTGATAAATATTAGTGGTCCTCCCCCTTGGTGTCCTTCCTTTCTGTGTTGTTTCTGTCAAATTTTTAACACAAACTGGTGGCAAAGGGCATGACTCCTTTGAACCCCGTGGGAGAAAACAGCTTGGGGACCAATGTGCAACACGTGATTGGAGCCTGATGGCCCCACACAGAGGGCGCTCTGAGGGGACCCCCCCCGCATAAAATGACCTACCTGGTGGTCGTCCGAATGGTGTTTTCTTTTGTGTGATTGTTCTCTTTGCTCACTTTTTCTGTAAGGAGAAAGAATGAAACATATACCTTTCAGGTCGTTCTTACTCAATTTGTATCTTCTAAGGCTTAAGCAGAAACTCCCTTAGCGTTTCTTTTTCCCTCCTGCGGTTTTCTTTTGTAAGTATGCAAACCCTCACTGTCTTACTCACAAAGACAATCATGAAAAGCATATAGAGAGCCTCCGCAAAAATATTTTAGTAAAAACCAATCAAAGGGAAACAGTTACTAACAAATTTTAAGTGTGTTGTCAGATTTTAATGAGGCCTTAATAAGTACATATACACAGACAGAGATGTGCACAAAAACAGCTATTTCTACTGTATCTTTCCCCAGCTGAAAATTTCTGCTTTCCTCTGATTCAGCACGAAAACTGCAGTGGTTGCAAGTGTTCCGCTTCTGACTTTGATGACAACCTTTAAGCATTCCGTATTGTCAGGCCCCTTTGTGAGAGGGGATATAAAAACAGCCACAAGACCTCTGGGCTCTGCAGTCATCAAGCGCTTATTCTGATAAATGTCACGAGGGACAAAAAATATCATTAGCCAAGCAGAGGTACACCCTCCCTTACTCTGTCTTGAGGTCTGTATCTACCAGCTGTCAGAAATTATTTAATTAGCTTTCAAGAACACAAAAGTTGAACTCCGGCCTTCCCGATCCAGTTCAAATGTGAGGATTCTGCCCTGTCACAGCTCTCAATGGTTCAAGTATGCGGAGAAAACCTGGCCAACTCTGCAAGGGTTTCAGATTTCCATGGCAGGGCAAGCAAAAAACTCCAGATCGTAGGGAGTTCCCAGATATTTGGGAAAACGAAAGGTTTACAACATCTGTCCAATACTTTCTAACATTGGTCTGAAGCTATGGCATGCACACCTGGGTGTGGACAGTTGCTTTCTGTCCTCTGAACAACGACGGTGGGGGGGGGGGGGGAGGTGAATTTGGATTCAGAGGCAGTATTCTTTCAGAGAGCAGGAAATCGGGGCTCCAAGATTTGCCTGAGGTCACCCAGGCAGTAAGTGACAGTGCTAGGGTGAGAACTCTTCCACAGAAAGTTTTTCGCTGATAGTAGACAGTGATAATGTACTGTTAGAGACAGACACTTTCTGAAAAGAACCACACTGGCCTCACTTGTGCAAATTTTAACTGCTAAGTAATTTTCAAAACTAAATAAATAAATAAACTAAACGTTTATTTAGTTTTGAGAGACAGAGCACGAGCACAGGAGGGGCACAGAGAGGGGAGACACAGAATCCGAAGCAGGCTCCAGGCCCTGAGCTGTCAGCACAGAGCCCCATGTGGGGCTCGCACTCATGAACTGTAAGATCATGACCTGAGCCCAAAGTCGGATGCTTAATGGACTGAGCCACCCATGCGCCCCCAAAGTTACATTGTTTTTAGATACACTTTCAGCCTGCTTTAAAAAAAAAAAATGCATCTTGTATGATTTGGAGCTTTTGGGAGCTTGCAGAGATCTGTGTGTCCCGTTAAGTTTACAGAATTAACTATTTCTGTTACTGCAGAACTTTGCACAGATACAATCCTTGTTCGAGAACTGGGAGGTCACCGTTTTCAGGACCAACTGATAGTTTCAAGCACTGGGGTGTGTTACCAGGCTAACAAGAAGGTGAACTATCATGATGGCATGCAGATTCTAGCAGCTTCTTTTCTCTTCCCCGATACTTTTCTTAGCGGGGAAAACAAGTGAATGCTTAAATAATGAGGCATCTCATGGTGTTTTGAATATGTTATCCATAACAAACAGAGTTTATCAAACATTAGTAACAAACTTTACTGATGCATGAACTTCCATATGTAAGCCAATGCTTGACTACCGACAAGGTATGTGTATTTCTTACAAATCTGAATCCTGTATGTCTAGGTATCTCCAATCTCAATCATGTCCAAATAATAACAGCATATTAAATTTGTTAAGGACAAACAATATGCAGCCTGAAAGAGTTAACAAAGGAAACAAATAGGACCCTTGTCTGTTCTATCAGAGCTGGTAATTCCTACACTTGTAAACTCCAAGTATTCAAAGTAGAAACATTGGTTTACAGAAAATGCTCTATAAGGCTATAGCTGGAAAGAGTGCTCATATTTTCATCTTTTCCTTTTCCTTGATTTTTTTTTTCTTTTGGCTAGAAACAGTACAATCTCCTTAATTCAAACCACACTAATTTGGAATTCATGGTAATTCAGTCACTGTTGGAGTAAATCGAAGTTTATCTTTTGAACGTTAGGGGAGAAAAAAAAAGGCTGCTAATCAGATCAACTGCCTAAGCAAAATTAGAGGTGAGATGTTTCGCCTAGACAACAGGGATCCTTTGCACAGAATTGAATACAGTTCTAATTTCAAATGATTCTTAACTATTTATTAACGAAAGTTTGGCAGGAGTTCTACTTGGCAACGTTTTATTAACCGTTAGTTTGAGTGGCAGCATGGGTGTTAAAGTAACAAAATTGATTTTTGTCTGACAAATCTATAATGCAGGTGTTTTTTGCTTTGTTAGAGTGGCTTTCCTTCCAATTATTCCCAATTATTGACATTTTTCTGCGCAGAAACATACCTGACAGTTGAAAGAGAAGCTCGGAAGCCATCTTCACAGAGATATCCTGACTGAAGAGGTTTCTCTCTGGGGGCACTCTGCCCTCTGGCATCTTCTGTAAGGGTTCGGTTTTCTCTCGCCCGATTAAAGTGCTATAGCCAACATTCCGGCTGGGTGATACCGAGACATGCGAGTCCTGGATGTCAACCTCCATGGGCTCCTCTTTAATCTTCACCATCTGAGCTTCCTTGTAGCTTTCCGCTGCAAGCAGGTGGACGAGGAGAAACAAGAACACCACGGTTTTAAAATTCTGAACCAAATCCAGTTTCTCATCACAGAGAGAACCATGAGGATTGCGTCTGGGAGCAGGTTAGAAGAGCACCACAGCTCAGAAGAAACACAGTTTCAAAAACTACTTCGTCCAGCCCACCTGGTTCCCTGAAAAGGTCTTCTGAGCGGAAACCCAGAGAAATGAAGTGACTTGCCCAAGGCCACAGCAGCGGCAGCAGAACCAGGCCTGGGTCTCCAGACCCAGCACTCAGGTTCCGTGCCCAGGGTCTCCTGACCACTCCCCCCATGCACTCCATCCTCTCTGCCACGCCGCTTGCGGAACTAAGGAGAACATGGTGAATGCCTGTCCTTGTTTTAGAACTTACGCAATTTCAGCAAATCAAATAAAAGCAAGCATATTAATACTACGATTGTCTCCCTCTATCTTTAAAGCTCTGCCCAATTTTTCTTCTCTCTCTTCTAGGGCATCTAAATTAATAAAGGGTAAATAGGGTCGATTCAACTGAGACATTTATACCTTGCTGGGAGCTAGTAATCCTCAAGACCACCTAGGAAGTTAATTGTAGCCCAAGGATCGACGCTGAGAAAAATAGCAATCTTACAGGTTATAATAATGGTTCAATTTACTGACTGTTGTTGCTTTAGGTGTGACTATTAGATGTTTGATCTTTAGTCCGAAACATACATTCGCCTTGTAAAGTCAGAGTGTCTTTATGTCCGTGCAGTCCTTAGAGCTAATGACAGCATCTTTGAAACAAAGTGTGCAGGCAATCAGACCATTAATTTGGGTCACTTTAAAATGAGCACACTTTCAAATCAATAAGCATTTACTAGTAACTACAGCGTACTCAGCATTCTGGGAGAAAAAAAAAGAGGAGACAGATAGATAGCAAATAGTGGCCCCTCAAAACATGTCTACATCCTAATCTCGGGAAGTTGTGAATGCCACCTTATTTGGAAAAAATGTATTTGCAGATATGATTAAGTTAAAGATCTCAAGATGAGATTGTTCTAGATCATCCAGGGAGGCCCTAAATCCAGTGATAAGTGTCCTTATAGAGGAGGACGAGACACAGTGGAAAAGGGCATGTGAAAACAGAGACAGTGCTTTGGACTGAAAATGTGCCCCACTCCACCCCTGAATTAATATATTGAAACCTCATCCCCAATATGAATCTGGAAGCGGGGCCTTTGCGAGGTGATTAGTCATGAGAGTGGAGCCCTCACGAATGGATAAGTGCTCTTATAAAAAAGACCCCAGAGAGCTCCCAGACAGCAAATACTTGAACTCCTTGATTTTGGACTTCCCAGCCTCCAGATCTGTGAGAAAGAAATTTTTGTCATTTATAAGCCACCCAGTCTATGGAATTCTGCTGTGGCGCCCTGACCTTAGCAAGACGAGAAAGTGGAGTCATGTAGACACAAGCCAAGGTCATTGCTGTGAGCTGGGGTGGTTAGAGAAAACTATGCTTTCCTTACAAAGCAGGAGAAAAGTGAGAGCCAAGTACATGCACAGTTTATTGAGTTGTAGGAAAGAAGACAGAAGAGCATTTCTAATTAAATGATTACAGTTAATGTAGTGTTGTCAATAAAAGCTTACATAAGAAGTGTGCTAATTGTTCTTTTTTCCTCTTGACATACTACACATGCTTTTCAGGGAAAATGACTTGTGTTTTTGTCAGCAACTAAATTGCGAGCAACTGTCATATTTAATTTAGATCCCTCCCCCCTTTCCCTATTCTTGCCAAGCTGCTGTTTCTCGGTACATCTGTGAAACTCATAAAAACCAAGTTCATCGATTCAGTCATGGCAAGGAAAAGAAAAGAGAAGATTAAGCTTTCAAAGTTACACACCTAGCTTCTCTGCCTTGACTTGCAGTCCATCTGCCTCTTTCTGGAGTGCTGACTCTACCCCCTGGCCACCCCTTAGGGATTTGGTGACCTGACGGCCACTGTGACCTCTAGCTACCTAGCTACCTCACTCATAGGTGCCGTCACAACACACGTTTCCCTCTTTGTGTTCCCTCAGAGTACTAAATATTTAGGAAACAAACAGTGGGTCAGTGCCACAGGTAGGCAGTGACGTCTCCGAACCCTGCAAGTCATTCCAAGGCTTGAGGACAAACACGAAAACATGGCAGCAAAGGATTCACTTAATTTTTAAAAGGAACCTCAATGATATAAAGAGCAAAGCTAGAAAGTAGCTCTTTATCTTCTCCCATCCCCTTTCCCCAGCGTTGTCCCTGGGTTAAAAATCCCGTGGCTAGGTGAACCACGGACTTGAATGGTATCGGGTTTTGAAAGCTACTTGGGATAATTTCAAGTATGATTTACGTGAAGTGTTGTCTGCCCTTTCTTATGATAACTCTTGACCTTTCAAAACTGCACAAAATGCTGATTACTGATAAAAAAAAAAAAAAAACCTTTACATTTTTAATCTACCTGATAGACTCGAGACTCACAGAGAAGAGTTTTCAAACTGACATCTCAGGGGGCAAGTGAGGCATAATATAAGAAATATCTTGGTGCTTCTCGCTCTTCCATGAAATAGCATTATTGCCAAATGGTTTTGTTGTTGTTGTTGTTGTTGTTAAAGCAGGGTTTCTCAACCTCAGCACTGATGACATTTGGGGCCAGATACTTCTTATTTTGGGAGGCTGTGCTGTGCATTCTAAGATGATTAGCAACATCCCTGGTTTCTACCCACTGGATACCAGTACCACCCATCCTCCAGGTGTGAGAACCACGAATAACTCCAGACGTTGCCAATATCCTCTGCGGGGAGGGGGCAAAATCACCCGAACCGAAAACCGCTGCTATAAAGTTTTTGCGACACTTTGACGTTTAGCCCCTTCCCCCAAATTTAATCTGCACCCGAGGCAAGTAAGAAAGAAAAGCTGCTCTTAAGTTATAGCTTAGGCTCCCCCACATACTAATCCCATCTCAAGCTGGTGCCTGGACAGGCTAGCGTAGGAGGCAGAAGGCAGGCTGACTTGGGGACAGATCCCAAGTCAGCTAGAGATACCCACTGGTCCTCTCTCTCCCCTCTGCCTAGGGCATCCTGACAAAACAATTGTTGAATTAATCGTTTCACTCTTTGCTTGGACTCCCACACCCAGAAACATGCCTACCCATCCAGGGTTTACTCATTCCCATCATCTTCCTTCTCCACGTGCATTGTAAATCCTTCTAGAATGTCTTCCTAAAATAATAGGACAAATACTAATTTTACCCCAAGTGACCTATTCTGCTATTCCAAGGAAGAAATTGGCACATGGAAAAAAGAGGAAAGACAAGAGTGTTAACAGTAGGTTATATGTGGGACGTGGGTTGAAGGTGACTGTTTATTGCAATGCTCATTTGTATCTTGTAATTTTTCTATGATAAATATAGATATTTTGTCATTTACTTAAAATTTTAAAAACAAAAAAATGACAACATATGCCCATAAAAAGGTGATTATTTCCTCTTCAAGAGTATTTAGAGAGGCACCTGGGTGGCTCCGTTGGTTAAGCACCCGCCTTGGGCTCAGGTCCCCATGTCACAGTTTGTGAGTTCGAGCCCCATGTGGGGCTCTGTGCTGACAGCTCAGAGCCTGGAGCCTGCTCGGATTCTGTGTCTCCCTCTCTTTCTCTGACCCTCCCCCCCTTGTGCTCTGTCTCTTTCTCTCTCAAAAATAAATAAACATTAAAAAAAAAGAGTATTTAGAACACTGTGTATGCCTGGTAGCATAGGAGAAGTAGGTTTCAAATTAGGTAAGTCCTATTTAAACTCTGCTTGGCAGAGGGGAAAAAGCAATGACAACGCAATAATATTGTCTTTTCTGCTTTCACAAACAGTACGTGTTAGTAATTACTGAACGGGACTATGTCATTCATCCATCATGTGGCTGTTTCCGCCATTTTTTAAATGTCCACTGCATACTGAGTACTATGATAGAGGCTATGTGGGATACAGAGGCAAAGAAGACACGGTTCTGGCCCTCAAGCACTTTTAGTCTAAATGAATGATCAGACAAGTATAAACAGCCCTCTAATAAAAGAGGTAAAAATAAAATACAGTGGGAAGAGGAGTTAAGGACCACGGGGAACCAGAGCACAAAGGCAGAATTGTACTCTACCTGGAGTGTTCAAGGAATGTCATGTTTTCTGGTTTGGCTGGGGGGCCAGCATGGAGAGGTGGAACTGGCACCTTGAAGAAGCCAGACTCATAGCATAGAATATAAACATAAAAGCAACTCTGCTCCTGTCTTCCATTGTCTCTTTAAAACTGCCCTGTAGAAAGAGCTCCTCTCCTGTCCCTGGGTGAGAAAACTCAGGCCGGCCCATAACCTGGTAATTCTTAGACAATTCAAAGCCTTATGGTCCTTTGAGCAGCAAAATGGTCCTGATTCAGAATCCAGAAGGCCCAATCCCACATGTTAGTCCACAGTTCCACCTTCTGGGAAGGTGAGTCCCTGCCCTTCCCTGGAAGGGTCGACAGGTAGCCTTTTGGGAGGAAAGGATCTGCTTCTTCTCCCTTTCTTGTTGCCTTCTCCCCAGCACACTAGTGGCCCTTTCAGACCCTAGAAAAGAGCTGGAGAAGGCGGGGGAAGAAGCGGGGGACAGAGGAGGGAAAGGTCTTTGCTAGCCTGTTCTAGAATGGTTTCACCCTGTTAAGGCCAGCAGGCATTTCTCTCATGGGATTCAAGCATGGGATCTTCAGAGATCTTTTTTTTTTTTTTAATGTTTATTTATTTATTTTGAGAGAGAGGGAGTAAGTGGGGGAGAGGGAGAGACAGAATCCAACCCAAGCTGTCAGCACAGAGCCCCACTTGGGGCTTTATCTCACAACGGAGAGATCATGACCTGAGCCAAAATCAAGAGTCAGACACTTAACCGACCGAGCCACCCAGGCGCCCCTCTTCAGAGACCTTAAACTTCGAGGTGATCTTTCCCCTGTAGTTCCCTTTACCTGGCTGAACTCCCTCTTGTCTGGGGTCCCTTATTTCCTCCACCGACCCAGGAATCTGCCAACCACCAATCATCTAGGCAGCCCCACTGGAAACCATATAAGACAACACCCATGCCATCCGTCCCGCAGGAAAATGGTCTACCCTGGAGCCACATTTAACACCTCCCTCTTTACTTGATCCTACAAACTGAGCAAGCTCAGACCCCACACAGTACTGCAGTGGCTCTCGGCGCTCATGCACGCAGCCCCCAAGGCAGCTCTCCATTTCCCACCTTCTAGATTTCCCAGGCAGACGTCAGACCCCAGTGTACTAGGCTCCCCTCCTGAGGAAAACAGGACAAATGCCCCAGTGGGCGCCCCTTAAGCTGTGCTCTCTAGAGTTGGGGTGAGGCCAGTACCTCTTCCCTCATCCCCACCACCCTGCAGTGAGGGGATCATAGCACAGTTGTCTCCAAGATTCCCTCACCCCCGTCTTCAATTGCCTCTCACTTTTACACCTTCAGTTTGGCCAAGAGGTCCAAGAGGCGTGTGTGTGTTAAAATACACCTAACATAAAATTTACCATTTTAGTCATTTTTAAGTGTACAGTTTAAGTACATTCACACTGTTGTGCAGCCATCACCAACCACCCATCTCTAGAATTTTTCACCTTCTGTAATGAAGTTCTACCCATTAAACACTAACTCCCCATCCCTTCTTCCCCCCCCAACCTCTTGTAACCACTGTTCTATTGTCTGGCTCCAGGGTAAGAGTTTCCTGCCTTCCTCCCTTCTCTCCCTCCCCTCTCTTCCCTCCCTTCCTTCCTCTCTCTCTCTCCCCCTGCCTACCCCTCCCTCCTTCCTTCTCCCCTCCCTTTCCCCCTTCTTTCCTCCCTCCCTCCCCCTCCCTCCCTCTCTCTCTTCCCTTTCCCCTCTTTCCCTCCCTTCCTCCCTCCCTTCCTTTAAAGTCCTTCGTGCTGAAACCTTGGTGCTGAAGCCAAATCCTTCCCCGAACAACCGTTTAACAAAAAGGGTCACATTATATTCCAGAGAAATAAAACCGGAGAGGTAGGTAGGGACAGCATGCAGAATCTTAGGTGGGGGCCCGGAAGCCTTAGGGAGAGGGGGCAGGGAGGAGCCAGCCTTTGGGAGGTTTGCACAGAGGAGGAGCACGATCGGATTGCACTGCAGAAGGCCAACCTGGCAGTGGCACTTGGAAGGCCTGGGAGGAAGTGGCAATGAGGGCAGTTGTTAGGAGCTTATGGTGGTAATCCAAGCAAGGAGAGGATGAGGGCCTCAACTAAAGGTCACAGGGACAGAAGAGATTCACAGGATACTCTAGAGGTTGAATGGGGAGGAGCTGGAGGCGACTGGCTAGGAGTCTGAATAAAGAATGAAGAGACCAATGTGAGAGAAATTATAAGGAAAGTTGTTACGTGGCCTGGATGAGGGGCAGCGTGATTAAAAAAATAATTCTACGATTTCTAAGCCTTGAGATTTGGAAGACGCTACCAACAGGAGTAGGAAAATAGAAAAGTTGAGTTGGGGAGAAATACGGAGGGAGACTTTCAGTTCTGTTTTGCCTAAGTACTTAACCAGGAAGTGGAGGTCGGGATGGCTGTGGGCAGAAAAGTGACAAGTGACACACAGACCAGCAGTCATCTGACTCCAGAGGACTTGGGGAGATCCAAAGGAAGGTGAGTAGAGAGAAGCGGATGGGGAAGAACTGTTACCTCTACTTTTAGGAGGAGGAAGAAAGAATGAGGAAAAGAGGAGGAGAGGGGCACCTGGGTGGCTCAGTTGGTTAAGCATCTGACTTCAGGTCAGGTCATGATCTCATGGTTTGTGAGTTCGAGCCCCACAACAGGTACTGACAGGGCAGAGCCTGCTTGGGATTCTCTCTCTCTGGCCCTCCCCTTCTCCTGTGTGTTCATGCGCATACAATCTCTCTCTCTCTCAAAAATAAATAAACATTGAAAAAAAAAAAAAAAGAGGAGGGGGAAAGGGAGTGGCCTGGCATGGTGTGTTCATGGAAACCCAGTGAGAAGGAGCGAGGCACCCGGGCACCTTCACGAGAGCCTTCAGCTTCTGGCCAGCCGCCGCATTCTTGCCCTGGGGTTCCTGCACCCTTAGAATATTCCTCCCCTTAGTTCCATCCCCTCTAAAGCCCCAGCCCCACACTCCCTGCAGCATCCCTCAGCACACCTCCACGTGCCTTCATGCTCCTGTGATGCTGAAATATTCCAGTTGCTTGAACGTGCCATGCTGTTCCTCACCCTATTTCTTTCTAAAATGCCCCGATCACATCCTATTCAGATTTCAAAAGTACACTTGGCCTCTGAACAACTCCTCCTCCTGCAGTTGTAAGTTCACATGTAGGGGCGCCCGGGTAGCTCAGGCGGTTAAAGGTCTGACTTTGGCTCAGGTCACGATCTCGTGGTTTGTGAGTTCGAGCCCTGCGTCCAGCTCTGTGCTGACACCTCAGAGCCTGGAGCCTGCCTCGGATTCTGTGTCTCCTTCTCTGCCTTTCCCCTGCTCATACTCTCTCTCTCTCAAAAATAAACATTTGAAAAAAAGGAAAAAAAGAAAATTCACATGTAACTTTTTTTTTCTTTTTCTTTCTTTCTTTATTTTTAAGAGAGAGACAGAGTACAAGTAGGGAAGGGGCAGAGAGAGAGAGAGGGAGATACAGAATCCGAAGCAGGCTCCGGGATCTGAGCTGTCAGCACAGAGCTGGACGCAGGGCTTGAACCCACCAGTCGTGAGATCATGACCTGAGCCGAAGTCGGACACTTAACCGACTGAGCCACCCAGGCGCCCCCATGTGAAACTTTTGACTTCCCCAAAACTTAACTACTAGCAGCCTGCTGTTAACCGGAAGCCTTAATGATAACATAAATAGTTGATTAACACAGTTTTGTATGCCATATCCATCTTAAACAGTATTCTTGCAATAAAGTAAGCTAGAGAAAAGAAAATGTTAGAGAATCATAAGGAAAAGACATTTACAGCATTGTACTGTGTTTATCGCAAACATCCCTGTAGATGTGGACCCACGTGGAAGTGAGCCTGCACAATCGAGCCTGTGTAGTTCAAGGGTGACCTGTATTCAGGTGTCCCCTCTGTGAGCAGCATTCCTTTATCTTGGTCGAGCGATGCTCTCTCTCCGCTCTATCCTATCTCTAGATTGTACGGCCCCTGCAAATCCTGTAGTGCACTGCAATGATTACTCACACACGCGTGTCCCCTCTGGGCCAACCTGGCAGGGGAGAGCTAGATTCCCACTTGTCTTCCATCCCCAAGACACTGCCCCGGCCCTGGCACATTCGATGTGCTTCATGTATTATCCATCACACGTGTCACCTGAAGCACAGCACACAGGAGGCATGCGATGCTCCTCAGTCCTACACAGACACTCACACATGCAATGACCTCAAAAAAGTATGAAAGGATGGAACACTGGCCACGGCGCTGAAACAGACAACAAAAATGGACACAGGCGTTTCACTCTCCAGGCGGTTCACCATCACGATCCCCAGCTAGCATTTTAGAATAACAAGAAGCTTAAGGAGCAACGCCAACTATGTATGCCATGCGGAAAGAGTACACTTTTGAGAGGGCTATCCCTGTCAATTAGATAAGTTAAAAATCTTTCATCTCCAACTTGCCATCCGCAAAGATACGGGGTTCTTGTTGGTCATAAACACACCGTCCGGGTATGAAACCTGATCCCCATAGACGGTGGTTTTATTATTAACACCCTGTGAACAACAGTGCAGGTCAAAAGGACCAGGTGAAGTGACATGAACAACTGGGAACAAGAAGTGAGATCACATGGTAACATCCCGTCGCGGGGCCTGGCACCACCAGCATCTGATAAAGGCGGCCGCTTTCTGCCTTTGCTTTCTCTTGCTTGACTTTGCCCTTGCCAAAATCAAAATGGGATGGAGAGCTGGGCTGGGTTTCCTGGGTTGCTCGGGGAAGGACCGAGCCCCAGGCCTGCTCGAGCAGCGGTGAGGGTGGAGGCAGAAATGGAAATGCTATTCCACAGAAGTCTGACACTATCTGTCGGACTCTTTCTCCTCGGAGAGAAGCAATGTGGGAGTGAGGCCAGCCTCAGCCCGGCGGCCATTCCCTCACCCTAAGACTGGGGCTGGGTCTCCAGCGAAATGGAGATAAACTTAGCTCCATTCTTCGTATGGATATTAAGAACCCGAGTCTTAGATGCTGAATGCTATTCTTCCTTTCCTCTTTCTTAGCCCACCCCATCCTTCTGAAGTAGCCATCACTCGGAACACAAGCACACGCATCCTGACACAATTTGCTGATCTTTAGGGGACTGGATTGGTATACGCTTCTCCCTGGGAAGTTTTATATTAAGTTTCGTTTTTCTCTACGGTGTGGCCCTTGGCTCATTTCCACCACGCGTAGAGTACGGTGGGCCTCAGCAGAAAAGCTCCCCATTCCTGCTCTGAGTAATGAAATCTAAGGCTGAGGATTTTCCATGGATGCTGCCACACCCCAGAGAGAGGGAACACAGGCTCTCTCTCACATCAGCTTCCTACTCTCCCTGTGGGCACACAGCTCATCTGCTCCTGGGGAAAATGAGAGGAAATGCTCTCCATGAAAGAATACCGTGATGCAGCAGATTTCTCTCTAGTTCTTCTAGTAATATACGAGGACCTTCAAAAACAATATTTCCCAACAGAGGAGCCCTACATGACTTCTAGTACACACACACACACACACACACACACACACACACACACACATACAGTTTTTGATTCCCAAAACAATTTCAAAGATATTTTATCAAAGATATTTTATCAGAATTGGCCTTTGGAATTGGCTCACCAAAACTATAAATCACCTAGTGTTCCTCCTCTGTATCAGTGCTGTACATGGCCATCCAGGAAGGAGGGTACAGACATTTGATGATTTGGCTATGCACACTAGAATTCACAGTTCACTAGACAGAGGTAAGCAGGGGGTCAACTTAGAACCAAGTTTTTAAAAACATAAAATGAGGGAGGCAACTGGATGGCTTAGTTGGTTAAGTGTCCGACTTCGGCTCAGGTCATGATCTCATGGTTTGTGAGTTCGAGCCCGGCATCAGGCTCTGTGCTGAGAGCTCAGAGCCTGAGCCTGCTCTGGATTCTGTGTCTCCCTCTCTCTGCCCCTCCACTGCTCACGCTCTGTCTCTCTCTCAAAAGTAAACAAACATTAGAAGAAATGAAAATTAAACAAAAATAAAAACATACAATGAGGAACACCAGGTGTTCCATCTGAGTCTGCAAGAACAAATATGTCCTAAAAAATGGAACTTGAACTTTAAAGGCTGAAGAGTTAGTGAGACCTGGAAGTTCTCTTTCAGGGGTCCAAGAAACCTTATTTTCTATTAAAGCAAAGTACTTGATGCTTTATCCTTCAGTCGACTTTTAAACTTGTCTTCACATCCTCTATACCAGCAAGCAATGCAACAGGTCCTTGCCTGGGATATCTCAGCTGGGCATTTACTGGTGTTTTCAGACTGGCCACAAAACTGGGACCACCATCATAGCACAAATTTTAGACTATTCTGAGTATGATGTAACCTAGTGTTAGCTGACACAGGAGGCTCACATGACGAAAAGGAGGTCCTTTGGACGTGCAGAAGACGATCACAAGTCAGAACACGTCCATCACGCTAAACAAATTCTGCATTCAATTTCACTTGTGTCCAATGACAATCAAGCATTAAAACGCTTTGGTCACCGGGGGCTCTTCTCCAACCAGCAGATGATGTAGGGCGGCTCAGTCATTATCTTTTGACCCCCGAGTGTCCTGGTGTTAATGTAAAACCTCTCCCAATCATCTTGTTTTCTTTTCATTTGATGATTTCACTAGAAATTAGCTAAAGAGGCACATTTAAACTGTATGTCTGCCATTTGGTAACATTCCAAATGATCTCAGTTTTTAAAAATTAACCTATTTTTCATCTAATGTCCAGCATATACTTCGCCTGTCTCCCATTAAAAAAGAAAGAAAGAAAGAAAAAAGAAAGAAAGGAGAGAAAAAGGGTCAATTAAAGTATCTGATCTAACGTTAAATCTATTTAACATTATTATCCTTTGCCATTTAATAAATCTAAGCCCTGTCCACCTCATCTGCTGTGATTAATTCGCCTTTATATATCCTCAATGAACATGAATGCTAGTTGGGGGTGGGAGGGGATGAATGCATAGGTTTTAAGCAGAATCCCTGAAAGATTCAGTTAAATTCTTGCTGACTTAAAAATAACCAAAAAGCAGGGCTCCTGGGTGGCCCAGTCGGTCAAGGGCCTGACTCTTGATTCCAGCTCAGGTCATGATCTCAAGGTTTGTGAGTTGGAACCCCTGCATCAGGCTCTGTGCTGACAGTGGGAAGCCTGCTTGGGATTCTCTCTCTCCCTCCCTCTCTGCCCTCCCCTGCCTGTCCATTCACTTTCTCTCTCTCAAAAAAAATAAATAGGGGCGCCTGGGTGGCGCAGTTCGTTAAGCATCCGACTTCAGCCAGGTCACGATCTCGCGGTCCGTGAGTTCGAGCCCCGCGTCAGGCTCTGGGCTGATGGCTCAGAGCCTGGAGCCTGTTTCTGATTCTGTGTCTCCCTCTCTCTCTGCCCCTCCCCCGTTCATGCTCTGTCTCTCTCTGTCCCAAAAATAAATAAACGTTGAAAAAAAAAATTAAAAAAAAAAAAAAAATAAATAAATAAACTTAAAAAAAAATAACCAAAAAGTGAGGTCCATCTCTGTTAGGTGATCGGTTGACCACTGCTTTATGCACAAAGAGGAGGGAGAAGGACAGAGAGAGTCCCTAATACTCAGAGAGAAGAAGGAGCACATGAAGAGTTTTATTTCAGTAACTGAGTTTTACTAAACTTTAAGTATTTTCCATTAAAAGATGATAACAGGGTATGAGTATATGCAGACAAGTTTAAAATGTTTTCCTTGGGTGGTGCTAAATATTACTGAATCACGTCCCAAGTTATCTCTGTTGAGAAGTCCTGACTATTTCTCTTCCATTGGTTGATGCTTCCAGCAGCCAGGGAAGGGCTGGTAAACAT
This sequence comes from Puma concolor, assembly GCF_028749965.1. Lineage (NCBI taxonomy): Eukaryota > Metazoa > Chordata > Mammalia > Carnivora > Felidae > Puma > Puma concolor. The sequence continues at coordinate 82,049,439 of NC_141670.1, read as the reverse complement.
GATGCAGAGCAGAACATCACATAACAACAGAGGTAGAACCCAGGCAATAACTAACTAGAGTGAGATATGGGCAGCTATAGACGGGGTGGAAAAAGAATGTAGGACCCATGCAGGAGAGGGCACTGTCTTATTTCCCTTTGTGTCCCTAGTACCTAAAGCAGGGCTTAGAAAATAATAGGAGCTCAATGTTGAATGAATAAGTTAAAGAAAACAAAATAATAAGAAAGAATAATACATAATACATATAATACAAAAACAAAAAAATAAGAAAGACAAAAGACCATAAAGAAAAAATGGAAAGACTAAGAACTCAAGAATAGAGTTCATTTAAACCCCTAAGACATCTTTACATACTTGTGCCAGGAACCAAATCCTTCATAGCCAATGATAAATGAGGCTTTGCTTTTGATAGGGTACCGTCCCTAGTACTATGCTTCTGGAGATCCTTGAGCCATGGGTGGGACCATGTGATGGTGGAAAATGGTTCCTCTGGGCTCTTAATTCCCCATAATTCTTGGAGACATGAGTGCCTGGGTATCCTCACAATGTATTCTGGCTGTGTTTCAACCTTCTTTTCCAAATGTTTTTTTTAAATCAAAGTTACTTATAAGTAGCAATAAATGACTCATTTTAATTTCCCTTCCTCTCTCTGTTCCTGTGTCCTCTCCAGTGCAGGTGCTGAAGAGCACCAAAACAGCCAGCCAACTGGTGGCAGGAGGAGGAAGGGGAGGGAACCCCTAAACTGTGAATGAGGCCCCAATACTTAACCATTCACTGTTTGTTTGTTTGTTTGTTTTTTTCTTGACCACTCACTGTAACACACAGGATGAACACTGCAGCTCTGGGTGTCTCCCAGAAAGCCGAAAAAGAGTCGGATAGGAAGAGCTTTCTAACATAAACAATGTGTTAGGAGAAAATATTTTCAACAGCATTAAAATGGGATAAACAGGGCACAGAGGCTTTAGCACAAGGAACCGAAGGAGACCACCATCTGTCTCCGTTAAATTATCCTCCCACTCCTCAGTTTTCTTCTTTATTTTTCCACAGCTCTTTCAAACAAAGTGAAGAGAAAAAGATATTTTCTACATATTATCCAGTATGTGAGCTAATACATAAGCACTGATGAATTCTAAGTGACGACTACCACCAATATTCAACTGCACAGTGAGGCATGCTGATTCCACTCTCAAAATAAGTCCCACAAATCACTGGAATTTCACCTTTCATTCTCATTAATCCTTTGCCTCTGCTGAGAGCCTCTGTCCCTCTTGACCAGAGGGGCCATTAAGTGTACCTTTGGCTACATGTATGTGGACCACAGGACTCCTCCAGTATGGTATCTCCATGAATAACACCCCCACCCTCAAACACTAAGAAGAATTTTTACTAGCAACAATAGGGAGGTGTGTGTATATGTTTAGGTGGGTTTAGGGGGGTAAGGATGATAGTAGTAGGAAGTAAGGAAGTGAGTTCATAAATCATTCTTTAAACAATGACCCTCACCGCCTGATTTTGGACCTAAGATGAAATGTGGTGGGTCACAAGTATATTCTATCACTTCTCCCCCATTTCTCCAGCTGTGGAGATAAGTGATCCAAGCATATGGCAAGTCACAGGAAACCAGGAAATGTGCCTGAATCCAGCTGCTATTCCATATTTAGAAAATAGGAAGTAAATCAACTCACAGCACCAACTCAGGATGGTTTAGATTTGGGGAAAATAGATACATGGGTTCAGTAAATAGAATTATGAGGAGGGGAGACCAAGATCCCTTCAGAAAGAATGTCACTGGTCCTCATATTTGGATAAAGCAAAAATGCCACTTTTTAATCCTTTGTCTTCACATAAGAATAATAGAGACCATTAGGGAGAAATAGAAACAAAGCAAGCCTAAAGTGAGTAGAAGGAAGGAAATAATAAAGATTAGAGGAGAAATAAATGAAATAGAAACTAAAAACAAAACAAAACAAAAGAACAGAATAGATTAATGAAACCAGGAGCTGGTTCTTTGAAAAGATAAACAAAATTGACAAACTTTTAGCCAGACTCACCAAGAAAAGAAGGAAGACTCACATGAAATCAGAAATGAAGGAGAAATAGTAAATGACACCACAGAAATACAAAGGATATAAGAGAATATTAGGAAAAATCATATGTCAACAAATTAGATAACCTAGAAGAAATGGATAAATTCCTAGAAACATAAAACCTTCTAAAACGGGTTCAGGAAGAAATAGAAAATTTGAAAAGACCAATTACTACCAATGAAACTAAATCAGTAATCAAAAAACTTCCAACAAACAGAAGTCCAGGATAAGATGGCTTCACAGGTGAATTCTATCAAACATTTAAACAAGAGTTAATACCTACTGATCTCAAACTATTCCAAAATATAGAAGAGGAAGGAAAGCTACCAAATTCTTTCTACAAGACCATCATTTACCTAAGGACACTACAAAAATATAACTATAAGCTAATACCTTTGATGAACATAGATGCAAAAATCTTCAAAAAGCATTAGCAAACCAAATCCAACAATACATTCAAAAAACCCTTTACCATGATCAAGTGGAATTTATTTCAAGGATGCAAGCGTGGTTCAATATTTGCAAAGTAATCAACACGATATATCACATTAACAAGAGAAAGGATAAACACCATATGATCATCTCAATAGATACAGAAAAAGCATTTGACAAAGTACAACACCTACTCGTGATAAAAGCTCTAAACAAAGCAGGTTTAGAGGGAGCATATCTCAACATAATAAAGGTCATATATAAAAAAAAAACCACACAGCTAACATTATACTACTCAATGGTGAAAAACTGAGAACTTTTCCTCTAAGATCAACAATAAGAGTGAGATATCCACTCTCACCACTTTTATTCAACATAGTATTAGAAGTCCTAGTCACAGCAATCAGACAAGAAAAAGAAAAGAAGACATAGAAATCAGTAAGGAAGAGGTAGAACTTTCACTATTTGCAGATGACATGACACTATAAATAGCAAACTCTAAAGACTCCACCTAAAAACTACTAGAACTGATAAATGAATTCAGTAAGGTCACAAGATACAAAATTAACATACAGAAATCCATTGTATTTTTATACACTAATAATGAAGTAGCAGAAAGAGAAATTAAGAAAACAATCATATTTACAACTGCACTGAAAATAATAAAATACCTAGGAATAAACACAATCAAGAAGGTGAAAGACCTGTGCTCCAAAAACTATAAAACATTCATGAAATTAAAGATGACAGAAACAAATGGAAACATGGTCCATGCTCATGGATTAGAAGAAGCAATATTGTTAAAATGCCCATACTACCCAAAGCAATCTACAGATTTAAGGCAATCCTTATCAAAATACCAACACTACTTTTCGCAGACTAGAACAAATACTACTAAGATTTGTATGGGACCATAAAAGACCCTGAATAGACCAAGCAATACTGAGACAGAGGAACAAAGCTGAAAGTATCACAATCCCAGATTTTAAGTTATACTACAAAGCTGTAGTAATCAAAACAGTATGATAGTGGCACAAAAAATACACACATAGATCAATAGAACAGAATAGAAAGCCCCCAAATCAACCCATGCTTGTATGGTCAATTACTCTACAACAAAGGAGGCAAGAATATGTAATGGGAAAAAGACAGTCTCTTCAATAAATGGTGTTGAGAAACCTGGACAGCTACACGCAAAAGAATGACACTGAATCACTTTCTTACAGCATACACAAAATTAAACTTGAAATGGATTAAAGACCTAAATATGAGATGTGAAACCATAAAACTCCTAGAAGAAGACATAGGAGTAATTTCTCTAACATTGACCATAGAAACATTTTTCTAGATATGTCTGCTCAAGTAAGGGAAACAAAAGCAAAAGTAAACTATTTGGACTATACCAAAATAAAACGCTTTTGCACAAGCACCGAAAACCTCAACAAAACGAAAAGGCAATCTACTGAGTGGGAGAAGATATTTGCAAATAATATACCCAATAAGGAGTTAATAACCGAAATATGTAAAGAACTTATATAACTCAACACCTTCAAAATTAATAATCCAGTTAAAACTGGGCAGAAGACATGAATATTTTTCCAAAGAAGACATACAGACAGCCAATAGACACATGAAAAGATGCTCAACATCACCCATCATCAGTGAAATGCAAGTCAAAACCACCATGAGATAGCACCTTCAGTCAAAATGGCTAATATCAACAAGAAACAACAGATTTTGGAGAGGATTTGGAGAAAAAGGAACCCTCTTACACAGTTGGTAGGAATGCAGACACTGGTGCAGACACTGTGCAAAAGAGCACGGAGTTTCCCGAAAAAATTAAAAACAGAATTACCATATGACCCAGTAATTCTACCACTGGATATTTACCCAAAGAAAATAAAAACACTAATTCAAAAATATATATGCACCTCTATGTTATTTACAATAGCTCAGATATGGAAGCAACCCAAGTGTCTATCTATAGATGAAGGGATAAAAAAGATGTGGTCTATATTTATGCAACAGAATATTACTCAGCCATAAAAAGGACGGAGATCTTGTCATTTCTAACAGCATGAATAGACCCAGGGGTATTACGCTAAGTGAAATAAGTCAGTAAGAAAAAGACAAATACCATATGATTTTACTCATATGTGGAATTTAAGAAACAAACGAATAAACAAAGAAAAAAAGAGACAAACAAAAAACCAGACTCTTAAACACAGAGAACAAACTGATGCTTGCCAGAGGTATGGTGGATGGGGGTATGGGTGAAATAGATTAAAAAGATTAACAGTACACTTATCTTGATGAGCACTGAGTCATCTATATTATTGCTGAATCATTATTTTGTATACCTAAAATTAACATAACACTGTGTGTTAAAAATTTTTTAATTTAGAACTTTCTTTCTTTCTTTCTTTATTTATTTATTTATTATTATTTATTTTTTTTAAGAGGAACAGAGGCACCTGGGTGGCTCAGTCAGTTAAGCGTCTGACTCTTGATTTAGGCTCAGGTCATGAACTCACGGTTCCTGAGTTCGAACCCTGCATCAGGCCCCAAGCTGACAGCATGGAGCCCACTTGGGATTCTCTCTCTCCCTCTTTCTGATCATGCTCTCTTTCTCTCTCAAAATAAATCAATAAAACTTAAAAAAAAAAGAAGAAGAAGAGGAATAGAAGCCATAAGGGAGAACAGTTTGCTTCATTACTTTCCCATTCTTGGTCCAATATGGACACTCCCCTACCCAATGGAAACATGTCCCATTGCTCTCAGGTTGTGGCTATCTTCTGGAGCTTATGCACTGAGTGACCCAGGCACTATCACCCGCTTGAGCCCCTGCTCAGTGGGTGATGGGCCACTGAGCAGCGGACAGGCTACTTGACAGTGGAGAAAGGATTTCCTTCTTCAGCGGTAGATCTGTGATACCTGTTTGTACCCAGATGAGCACAGAACCCATTGGGGTTTAATTATACACGTGAATAAGTTAAAGGTGAAAGGGTAATAAGCCGATGAGGAGAAAAACCCCTGTGGAATGAGAATGTTTTAGATCTCTCGTTGAGGGAAATAGTGGCCATGCTCTTCTTCACAAGACTATAACTGTGGTAACATATAGCCAAAAAGGCCGAGACCTTTTTGAGGACCACGAAAACTAGGGTGGTAGAGGAGATCCTAATGCACTGATAGGGCACGCAGCTTCTACCGGGCAGGGAAATTTGTCCTCTGTGTGAAAAATGGAATAGAATGTTTGACTGGTTACTCAAATATTTGCATCCACACTGCAATTGGATCCCTCCAAAAATGAAGCTTCTTCTTCGAGCTGTCACCATTGAATAGTACTTATTAGTGGCCTCTCTTTGCCACGGTTCGCATAATACCTGCAGTCATTTATACCAGAACACAGAAAACAACAGAGCAACGAGGAGGGCACACTATTCCAGCTGCAAACACATTTTCTAGGTGGCATTCTTCATTCTTTTGCTCTGTATTATTAAAGGAAGACCTGGACCCCCTCCACACTTCATCCTACCCTGCCTGCACTCCACCCCACCCCCACCCGCCATCCTACAGCCCTACCCTCACCCCTTACAGCTGTGATCAAACCCTTGCCTCCCCCAGTTCAGCCAAACAGAAAAGGAATCTATAATGAAGGTGGAGCCTATAAAATTCCTTCCAGAGTTCTTGCCTGGCTTCTGGAAACGCACGCCAATACAAATTTTCGTGGCTATATTAATATATGCAGCTATGCAACAGGGAAATGATAATAAAACAAGAGCCCTTTTGAGTCCAGTCCTTCTGAGTCCCAGGCCTCAGTGTGGGAGGCGGAGGAAGCTGGGTCAAGAAAGCAAAAGGGTGAGCAGAGGGGTGAGGGCTCTAAGGGGAAAAGGAGTTCCCAGAGGCTCTGGCCCTGGGGGTGTGAACCGGAAAAGCTCCTGCATTAAGGCGGGGCGCAGAGCAGCAACAGCCATTCAGGTGTGTCCCTCCAAGACCTGTAAGCTGTGTGTGAAATTACAAATGAATAGAAGGGTGCATACTAGTCAAAGAATGAGGGTAACGCCAGTTACGGTGGGAGAATCTGTTCGAAGCAAGTTCTTTCTTCTTGCTGAGAAAAGGATGGTGCTTCCAGAACTGCATATGGCAAGCTGCTACTCTGTCTGCCTGAACAATCAGGTAAATAACACCACTGTACCTCCATTGAGTTTAACAAGACCTAGACCTTCAAGAAAATGATTCTCTTTGGTATATAAACATGCCACATTTTTATCTTATTAAAGTGATCTATTCCCTGTTTGTATAAGACATAGTTTTCACACTCCAAATACCCTCAATTCTCACTGAGTTTTCAAGTACTAAAAAAAGAGTCTAATTCCTTATTTAAGATTTAACTCCTGGGGTGCCTGCGTGGCTTAGTTGGTTAAGTCTCCGACTCTTGATTTTGGTTCAGGTCATGATCTCACATTTTGTAAGTTCAAGCCCCACATCAGGCTGTGCGCTGATAACATGGAGCCTTCTTGGGATTCTGTCTCTCCCTTTCTCTGCCCCTCCCTGCTTGCACTGTCTCTCTCAAAATAAATAAACTTAAAAAAAAAAAAAGATAGAACTCCCCCAGTTATGGGTTTTCTGTGTACGTGTGTGTACATACATATATACGTATACAGATACATATATGTACACATATATGTATACATATACGTACACATATATGTATACATATACATATACATGCATATCCCAAGAGTTGCTTAGGATATATATGGCATGAGGACAGTGATCTAGCCATTAGTTGTAAGCTCCATTACTAGTCACATTCATTGTAAGTCATTTCAGAAGCTGACATACAAATACCCTTTGCCATCAGCTGAATCATAGAATGCTATGGCAAATGCAGAAATCAGACAGGTCAACTGCACTAGGGAGGTCTGTGTTAAATTTTTTTTTTTTTTCCAACGTTTATTTATTTTTGGGACAGAGAGAGACAGAGCATGAACGGGGGAGGGGCAGAGAGAGAGGGAGACACAGAATCGGAAACAGGCTCCAGGCTCTGAGCCATCAGCCCAGAGCCTGACGCGGGGCTCGAACTCACAGACCGCGAGATCGTGACCTGGCTGAAGTCGGACGCTTAACCGACTGCGCCACCCAGGCGCCCCGGGAGGTCTGTGTTAAATAAATTAGCTTTCATAGCTTTATATCTGAAAATTAAATGCTGTGCTCATATAAGCAAGGACAGGCTTTCATTTTAATACTAAACTATTCTGCATTTTCACTTAATTTTTGGAATTACAGAAAACATGATGGTGCTCACAAGCAACAAAAGAAAAAACAGTGAACCTGGACTATATCAAAATTAAAACCTTTTGAGCTACAAATAATGCCATTAAGAAAATGGAAAGACAGTCAGCAGAATGGGAGAACATATTTGCCAATCAGGTATCTGATTAGGGGCTTATATCCAGAATTGCTAAGGAACTTTTACAACTCAAGACTAAAAAGACAATAACTCAAAAAGCAGGAAAAGGACTTGAACAGACATTTCTCCAAAGAAGATACACAAAATGGCCAATAAGCATGTGAAAATATCCCCAGCATCTTAAGTCATCAGGAAACACAAATCAAAACCACAGTGGAATACTAGTGCATACCCAGTATGACAGCTATAATAAAAAAGACAGGTAATAATAGGTTTTGGCAAAGATGTGGAAAAATTAGAACTCTCATACATTGCTGAATGTCAAAAGGTGCAGGAATGTCAAAAGGTGCAGCTGCTTTGGCAAATAGTTTGACAGTTCCTCAAAGTGTTGTATATGGAGTTACCATTGGATTCAGCAGTCCACTCCTAGGTATACGCCCAAGAGAAACTAAATATGAGTCCCAAAAAAACTTGGACATAAGCGATTACAGCAGCCAAAAGTTGGGCAACAACCCAAACTTTCATCAATAGATGACTCAATAAACAAAATGTGGTATTATCTCTATTTTATACCACATATAAAATTAATATTAATTATTGATGTATTTATTCCAATAATATTCAATGGAATATTATTCAGCCATAAAAAGGAATAAATTACTATAGATGAGCAACAAAGATGAACCTTAAAAACGTTATGCTAAGTGAGAGAAGTCAGTTACAAAAGAGCGTATATTGTATGTTTTCATTCATATGAAATGTACAGAATAGGCAAATCTATAAAGACAAAGAGCAGATTAGGGATTGTCTAGGGTTGGCGGTGGTATGGGGATGGTTGAGGACTGACTGCTAATGGATAGTTCTTTTCAAGGTGATGAAAATGTTCTATAACTAACTGGTGACAGGTGCAAAACTCTGTGACTATACTAAAAACCATTCAACTGCACAAAAGCCAACATTGCCCAAGAATAATCATGAAAATTAACAACAAAGAACACTGAAAAAAGCAGGATTAATCTGAGGCTCACAACCAACACTATCTTGATTTATTAAGTACATGTGTCCTTCTACAGAAAGGTTCCCAGATACCATTATTTCATAATAAGTTAAAAAGAACCTCTACTGAAGATGCTCTTTTTAAAAAATAAAATGTACATTTAATAGAGCTTTGCTCCCTCTCAGCCTTAACGTAGGCATGTTACTCAGATGGACAAAATTTATTTCTCTCATTGACCATTTCCTCGGCACAGGGTTTCTCAAAACTTAGCTGTCAGGTTCACTTGGAGGGCTTGCAAAAACACAGAGAGCTGGGCCTCCAACCTCAGAGTCTGAACAAGGTCCAGAGTAGAGTTCAAGAATTTGTATTTCGAACATTTCCCTATCCTCCCCCACCCATGCTGATTCTGCCAGTCTGGGGACCACTCTTTGAGAAGCAACGCCACAGCACATACAGAGTTGAGGCTGGCTAGGCAGAGTCCTGGCTGGGCGGGTCTTCCCCAAGACTCTACCAGAAAAGAAAGGTGAAAGTCATCCAAAGGCCAAAACGCATTTACATTCAATATTTAAATAACAGCAATTACCATAATCTGCTCCTCAAACTTTTGTGGTTCACACATATTGTTTATCTTCCTGGTTTCATGCCACCCCCATTCTTGCCCACCCAAGACGCATTTCTGGGGATTCTTCTCCCTCACAGCCATCCTATAAGACCGCAGCCATGTCTGCCCAACGTGACCTTATCCCTAGTGACAGAAGTTTCCACTGGTGGATCCCACTTGGAGCTGGGGCAATCAGCTGGAATTTGGAATTGGGACTAAGAAATTTCGTTTTGGCTCCTCTTTTGAATAAAAGGCAAACTCAGAAAGCTGCAAGAAATTGCCATTTTCCACCATGTGAACTGGGTAATCGAAAAAGCCCATCTGCATTGTACAGAGAAGCAGGGATGAGGTAGAGAATGAGAGCTTTCTGGTTTCCACGTGGTCCTCCAGACTCTGGCTTCAGTGAGGGACACGCCTTTCTGCATCCCTCCCCTGGGGTTCCATAAGTTTACCCCAAACCTGCATCTTCTGTTAAACTCCCCTGGCTTGCCTATACCGGCTGAAGAGGATTTATTATGTACAACCAAAAAGGCCTTAATTAAAACTGTTAATAAAGTCAATTTGGGGGTCTCTTTCCTCTCTGTTTCAGTTCACCCCAGAGATTAAACTCATCTTAAACTTCATCGCACCCAAGTTCACCTGCTTCTAAATATTTCATAGCTATGGGACACCTGGCTTCCTCAGTCGGTAGCATGCAACTCTTGATCTTGGGGTCGTGAGTTCGAGTCCCATGCTGGGGATAGAGACCACTTTAAAAAATTATAATAAATAAATAATAAATAAATAAGAAAATAAATTAATATTTCATAGCTGAAGCCCTATCTTACTCAGGAGATTCCCTGAATCCTACACCATTATGTATTTCAAATCTAGGGCCTGCTTGGATTTCTCTAGAAAGGCAATTATAATTTATTGTTCTCTCTAAGACTAGACCGGGATAAATAAATATAAATCAGAAATGAATATAAATCAATTCAGTTTCTTTCCTTGAGCAAAGAAATAAGAAAACCTATAGATGTGTTTCAAATTAAGGTCTAATATTAGGTTGTATTTACCATGGTAGATAAATTTAAGTGTTTAGTTTTTCATTAATGTTTCTGAAATAACTTCAACTTTTATTTTTGTGGAATTCATATTTTTGAGATTGCATTCTTGACCCGCTACTTCTAGGTTCATCTACAAATATGTTACATTTGATGTATTTATTCCCACACAAGCATGCGGCTCCCCAAAAGGAGAAGGGGCGTTTCTTTATCTCTGTGTGTCCAGCTACTTCTCTCACCGCACAACAGAGACAAAACAGATAAAGTTTTGTGTTGCCTTCAACACTGCATCTCATCTGCAGCAACACATCTGTTCCATAAGTTTGTGAGGTCACTAGACGTTGCAAAACCAGGGTTTAATAGTGACAGGATTCTCTTTGTCTAATGTTACACATCCTCTGTATTGAACTTAGGATTTTGGCCTCCTTAAATCAAGACTTCTGGGAATTATCTTTGGCAACTATGCGCCTTAGCAAAAAAGTCTGATTGTTTTGGCTGCCTTGTGTCACATAACAACAGGTAGTCACAGACATCCAGCAGTTTCCTTAGAGTGGGTTGCTTTCTTTATGGTAATCAATTTACTTGGCCCAGCTGTCAGGCACTTGACTTCCCAATTAACAACTGGAAGCAGAACTTGAGCCGCAGGAAGGAAGAAAACTCAGATTTTCCCAAACACACAGTTAATGAAAAATTTAGCCTAGCCTCTACCTCATCTGTGTTTTTCCCATAAAACGTAAATGTCAATTTGGAAAACAATATACCTACAGACATTTCTCCACACAGGAAAGTTTCACATGATATTTCACTAGGCCCTGTGCCCAACATCCATCACTGAGGAGTCAACATAAATTAATTTAAAACTGGAAATGAGGCAGCCAAAATTGTTGACCAGTTTCCTCGTATTAATTCCGTGAAAAGACTAAGAGTGCCTGCACTACAGACCACAGCTTCTAATCTCAAGGAAATAAGCAACACAGAAGAAAAATCCTTTTATTCCACATCTTCTCAAATCTGGAAGAAGGAAAAAAAAATGTATACTAATGCATGGGGCATATTTTCTCACCCAACTCTTCCTGGCCGAAAGGATTTTTCTCCATGCCACAGAAGACTATAAATGAAAATCAGCAAGGCAGGAAGCAATAGGGACTCCTGTTCATGAGAACGCCTGCAGAAGGGCTTTGTGGGTATCAACCCAGGTGAACCTAATGCAGCCTTGACTAACCTGCATGTGTGCAAGGACATCCATGTATGGACAAGAGCAAGACCTCTTGTCCATAGAGGGACGGGAACTATCATGGGAAAGGGGATTTGAAGACACCAACGAGTCCTTTACTTGGATGTCTTTCAGTGTATGAATCCTGAAATTGCTAAAATTACATCTTGAGGAGAGAGAGCATAGGAAGTTTTTGCCTAACATCCTTCCAAAAGCACTGCTTCATCCATGATTAGAAACTCTAATATCCACTTTAAACCCAATAAAGAGTGAGTCCTCTTTACCCTGTGGCTTAGGAATGGAAGAAGCTTGTTTTTAAGTTACATGTCTTGTTTTAGGACTAACTTGGAAACTTCTTCACAGTTTAACCTGATCATAATCTGCTAGAGGGTAGATGTGTGGAGTTCTAAGTGCAAAATGCTTGTGGAATGGAAGCCACTGCCCTGGTCTGCCTCTACTAGATCATAACCATCTAGAAGATAGGGGCTGTGATGCATATCCTTTTGACCTAAGTCTCCTGCAAAAAAAAATGTTGGGGAATTTTTTCAGGACAAAAAGAGTTATGTTAGTCGTTCGAACAAGTTTTCACTTCCACACTAGGAAGCAGGGCAGATGCCCTTTGGAAGTACGACTGTGTCATAACATTCAACTGTTGTTGAATAGCACATGTACTCAATGTAAGTCAACATAAACATTTAGAAGGGTCACTGTTGTCTACAAATATCAGTAAATGTGCAAGGCTGTATGAACATATTCTATTTGAGAGATATCATTATTATCTAGGAAATGATTTCATACTTGAGTGTCTCAAATCACATCTGTTCAAAGGGTCAGGATAAAATGTCTTCCTTAAAGAACATCTTTTCACAGGACACCTGGGTGGCTCAGTCAGTTAAGCATCTGACTCTTGATCTCAGCTCAGGTCTTGATCTTAGGGTCGTGAGTTCGAGCCCTGACCTAGGCTCCACACTGGGCATGGAGCCTACTTTAAAAAAAAAAAAACAGTTTCCTAAAATCTCATTGCATATTATCTTTTGGTGCCACCCCAGCTCTCCCTGCTCACAATCCTGGCTGCATAACAAACTCTGAAACAGAAATAGTATCCACTAGGATCCTACCAACAGGAGTTACTGCTGATAGAGGGTCACTGCCATATGAAAGCCTATGCTACACAAGAAGAATCAGAGAGATGTGTGATCCCTTTGAATTGACTGGAAAAACAACAGACATTATACTCTGTCACTGAGACTTTTCGACACAGGAAGGAGGGCTCAAATATATGAAAATATGTTGGCCTGAACACCATTTTTTTAAACTTTCAGCTTTCGGCAATCAGCACAATCTTGCTAGACCTCCCATCTGCTAAAAAGAAGCTGAACCATCACTGTGAAGTTTAGAAAAACGGGGCTATAATAAGGATGTAATAACTGTCTTATGCTTTATCTATAATAAATCATATTCCCCTGAAGTTCCAGTGTGTTCTAAATTAACATCAAAGGAAAGAATTCTTAACCCCACCAACTGGCAAATACAGGAATTTCAACTGTTCTGATATAATGGCTCTAAGTAAATCACTATTAATTTCTTACTTCCCAACCTACTGGTCAACCAGAAACACAGTCAGAATTGCTGATGAAATTACCAGGAACGAATATCCCTAATGTATTTCCTGCTTTCATCCTCCAAGCACAGCAAGTTACAAACTGAAAGGGCTTTTGATTCATATTAACATTTTGAATATAGTTTCTAAAAATCACCTTTAGTGAACTGAGGCTGGGATATGACTTGGTAAGTATTATTATTGATGTAACTTTTCTTTCCACGCTCTGAAAGTCATACTTTTGAGTTCAGAAGACCCTAAATTTTTACCTGTTTTGAAGGCACATATGGGAGACTGCATGGAAAAGAACCCAAAATACATGAATTTCAAATTATAACCCATTTCTCCTACCGCTGACAGGCTGGGATTACATTTAGATATGATTAAAATATTATTCATTCATCCCAAGAACTTAGATTAATTATTATAATATTCCATTATGAAATTTTCTCTTCATAAAATCTCTTATTGCCACTCTATTGGTAATTACTTCAAGTGCCATCTCAACTGCTTATTAAGAAAAATATTTTTAATGGTTCTTAACGAATACAGTATAAATACACACAGAAAGAAAGGTCCTCTATTAAGAAAGAATAGATATTTTGACCAATTAGCAGAAGTGCTTTGAACGTCATTAGAACCCACTTAAGATTATGACCTGCATCATCTTAGAAAGCAACAGTGTCTTCCAACAATTTCCAGGAAAAGAAGGCTATATTTCACAAGACAGGTACACAGTTAACGTCCGCAAACAGACTCGTACACACGACACAGGAACGTGAGCCAAGTCATCCAGTCACTCCTGAATTCACCTCAATAATGTGATGTTGCCACCATTAGGCTAATTACAACCCGTGCAGGAAGGAGCCCAGCTGACTTCAAACGAAATGAGCAGAATGTGGATATTTTAGAATAAACCAAGTACCTGATAGTTTCATGAGAAGTTCGGACGCTGCTTTGACTGACATATCCGGCCTTAGCACGTTCCCCTTCCCCTCCTGGGGCTTAAGGGTGTCCTCAGCGATGCTTGGGGCTGACACTTCAGATTCCGGGCTGAACACATAGCTGGACCGAGGCAAAGCGGCACTTAAGGCCTCTTCTTCCTTCGGCTCCTCTTTCACTTTAAAATTAAGATTCATGGGCTCCTTCTGATTTGCAGCTGTCAGAAGAAGAAAAGTATTGTATATATACATATACAAAAGGCCACTCCCCCTCTTAGCTGCCCCCGGACTTAATGAGATATGGAATGCACAATCAGTGTGCCAACAGCAAGAGGGACCACAACCCGATCAAAACAGGATGGGACCTGGGCAGAAAAAAATACAACACGCTCCATGAGCACAGGACTCTGAAGAGTGTGGGCTTCTGAATCTTTGGAACCCATCATAGTTGAAGAAGTGCTGCCTCTACAAAGTGGTCATTTTCTCTCTGGCTTCCCCAAATGTCTTCTTTCCTGTATATGCTGCTGCCTCCCTGACCTATGAGCATTCTTCCCACTTAATCCTATTATAAAATAATGCTTTCAGGCAATTATCCTGCCAGAAAATATTCAATAGAAACATGAGTCAGAGGCAGTCCCCAAAGCCGAAACCTGGGGTGGGGTGGGAAGGTGACGAATTTGCCAGAGAAAAGCTCAAACTAGAGATATCCCACTCTTGCCTTATTATAAACTGACGTTCCTGACCCTCGAACACTGGGGCACGCACTTGGAACTGTTTTCCAGTCACGGTGAATAAATCCGCATCTGTGGTTCAAGTCATTTCTAAGCCCACGATGGGCATTTTTTTTTTTTTAAGGATTTTATTTTTAAGTAACCTCCACATCTAACGTGGGGCTCGAACTCACAACCCCGAGATCAAGAGTCACACGCTTCACTGACTGAGCCAGCCAGGCGCCCCTCACAATGGGCATTTTTTAAAAGAAATGCTTTTATCTTGAAATAATTTTGGATTCACAGAGAAGTTGCAAGATGGTTCACGGAGTTCCCATATATTCTTCGCCCAGCATTCCCCGATGCTCATATCTTACATAACCATGATGCATTCGTCAGAACTAAGAAATTCACATTACTATGATCTAAACTCCAGATTTTATTCAGATTTCACCAGTTTTTCCACTAATGTCCTTTTTTCCATTTTTAGCATGGGTGGTTGGTGTGGAGTGTGCGGTCAGGGCAGAGCTAACTGGTCTATTATGGGATGGATTCTGTGGCTTGGCTACACCATAACAAGCCTTCCCCAACTGAGCTACTCACTCCCTGGGAAAGACCAAGAAGGAAGACAAGCATCCTCTTCCACCACTGGCCACTTTCCCGGGCATCTTGCTCCCCTTTAATGGGCCATGCAGTAGGACCTTTAGGTTGGTTATGTTAGATGTGTCGGTCTTTTGAGAAAGAAGATCTCTTCCTAATATACATTTCTTAGTAACACTTATTAGATGAGCCAAAAGCCCATTCCCGCTTAACACAAAAGAAGATGAAGATAAATCCACAAAGCTTTTGGCTTGTTGCCCACCACCTACCCTAGCCTACACACAACCATAAAGTCCTTTCTCCCTTGTTGCCTCTAAGGATATACATTCTGGAATCACAAGTTTACACAGATCAGCGTATTTAGAAACTGGAACTTGGAAGGCTAACGTGACATTTGGAAGTGTTACCACCAGAAAGATGCACAGCTGGCACTAGAACCTAGTTCTACGAGCTGCCCACCCTAGGTTCCTTATCGACCTCCACCCTTACCTACCTCCACCTCACCACTCCTCCACTTCGGGTCCCTGTGCTATAAACAACACGTGAATGTAATTTGACCTTCAAGTACCACCTTCTCAATGAAGTCTACCCTGACTATCCTATTCAGAATTGCAATCCCCACCCCATAGTACACCTAGTCTCTCCTACCTTACTCTAGTCTTCTTCTTTTTTTTCCCCAAAATACTTATCACTTGATAACTTATTGTTAAGGATTTAATTGTACCCACCCCCACCAGTTCTTATGTTGAAGCTCTAACCCACATTGTGGCTGTACTTGGAGGCAGGGAAATAATCAAAGTTATCAGAGGGCATCAGGGTGGGGCCCTAACCCAATATGATTGATGTCCCATAAGAAGAGACACCAGGGAGGCACGCACACAGAAGGAAGATCATGGGAGGACACAGCAAGAAGGTGGACATCTTCAAGCCAAAAAGGGTAGCCTCAGAAGAAACCACACCTGCCAGCACCTTCATCAGACCTCCAGCCTCCAGAACTGTGAGAGATAAGTTTCTTTTGTTCAAGTCACCAGTCTTTGATATTTTGGTATGGCAGCCCAAGCAGACTAATCACATACCGTATAATTTTGTTTTTATTTATTATATTAACCATTATGGTCTGTTTCCCTAACTCAAGGGTAGGCTTCAAGAAAGCAATGACCTTAACATTGATGTATCTTGAGTGCCTAGAAGAGTGCCTGGCACATATGAGGCGCTCAATATGTATTTGTGGAATTAATAAAATACGGTAGCTACAAATTAGTGACATCTGATGGTGCTTCACTATTACCTGTGGAAAACAAAAACTAAGAATCCCAAAATATCAGAAGTGCTTTCCTTGGATCTGATCATTAGACTGGGAAAAAGACCTAGAATAAAAGCTTTGCTATCTACACCATAGCACTTACTGAGGTATCTGTGAGTAATCATTCACTTGGACTCTGGCATTACTAAAGGAGGAGTCCAGAAAAATTTCAAGAAAAGAGGTCCAAATCTGGCCCTTTGGGGCACCTGCCTGGCTCAGACAGTAGAGCATGTGACTCTTGATCTCAGGGTTGTGAGTTTGAGCCCCACGTTGGGCATAGAGATTACTTTAAAAAAATAAATAAAATAAAATAAAATAAGATAAAACAAAATTTGACCCTTTGGGGACAATGCCAACAGAATCTAAACCAAAGAGAACAATGATGGTCTCTAAAGCAATCCTCATGTATTTCTGACCTCAACCAGGAGGGTGCCTCCTAAGAGGACTTTGTTTATTTAGCATACTTCTCTCCTTTCAACCACTTTTGGTGAAGGGGGTGGGAGGGGTTTGCTAGCCATCTCCTAAACCCTCTCTGGCCCTATTCCTTTCTTCCAGAACCCTTCATAAAATCCTTTTCCAAAAGTATCCTAGTTAGTCACAACAGAATAATTAAGTGGTGTTTTGTCTATTAAGTCTAAAATTGTGATTCTTTGGGAAGGAAGGAATAATATACAAAGTTATGTACTTTTAAAAATGTTCTGTATCTTTTATTTTAAAACTTTTTAAAGTTCTAAGGTGAGGTTAGGAAAGAGATAAACTATCGAAGCCCTAGAAGCAAAATCCCAATTTCTAGAGAGAGCAACCTTAAGCTGACACTCTCTGAAGATATAACCAGCTTCTAGAAGTTATTAGTTACGATACATGCATACATACATAAGATTTCAGAAAAAAAATTAGCATTGTTAGTACAACTCACATTTAACAGAACTTCAGTAAGACACTTAAAAAGACAATAGGCAAGCTGGTATGTTGCTGGATTATAAATGTACAGACATTTCATACATGGTTTTCATTCTGACAATGTCAAGAATGACATAAAACTAATAACTTTCTGGGGAAATGTAAATATAGTTAACAGATCACACACACAAAAACAATGTGGGAAACACTCATTTGCCCAAGTTTTAATTTCCCAAACACTTGTAATTTCCCAATTTAATTTCCCAAACAGATGTAAAATAGAAATATGAAGGCTACCCTCTTATTAAAAAAACTTTTTTTTGTTTATTTATTTTTTAGAGACAGAGAGAGAAACAGAGCACGAGCAGGGGAAGGGCAGAGAGAGAGAGAGAGAGAGAGAGAGAGAGAGAGAGAGACAGAATCCGAAGCAAGCTCCAGGCTCTGAGCTGTCATCACAGAACCTGACGCGGGGCTTGAACTCACGAACTGCAAGATCATGACCTGAGCTGAAGTCTGACGCTTGACCAACTGAGCCACCTAGGTGCCACTACTCTCTTATCTTTTAATTATCAGAAATATTTATACTAAAAATAGTACATAAAGCTTACATTTTAAAATTAATCTGACTGAATAATTGCCATAGTTTTTTATTATCTTGCTTTTGTTTTTTTACCTTACTTTAAAAAAGACCCATTCTCTTTCTACAGAAAAAGGTCGAATTAAAGATGTTTTCTTTTTTTTGTTGTTTCGGGAAACTGCTATGAAAAAAGGAACAATTTACAATTCACTGCCTCGTCTTTACTTCATTCTTCCCAACACAAAAATCTGTGCGCATATGGAACTCAATTCGTAAAAGACTTTCACAGCCTTTACCCTGACTTCTGTTTATGTATCTTAAAGTTTCCAGATACTCCACTTTTAATGCAGTGAGGAAGCCCCATAATCAAGAGGCCTCTGTTCCCAACATTTTAGGACCTGAGCTACTTTGATTATAAATTATGTGTATCTGTAAGTTCACACACTCAAATAGAGCTGGGCTGCCATTTAAAGGAAATAAATCAGCTTTCTGAGGATTTAAAAAGGATGTAAGATAAAGATTCATATGGGAAATGAATAGGAAAGCCACTGGGATAAAATTATCCCCAACTTCCAATTATAATAGGCAAAGATTAAAAAAAATACACATATATATATATATATATATATATATATCCCTCTTTATAGCAAAGGGTGATCAGTTCACGCTGAGACCCCTTCTAAGTGCCCCAACTCCCCCAGGACAATTCTATAAATGTCCTTAATAATAACGCACACACCTAGCATTTGAAAAGTTAACAAAAATTGGTCCTTCCATCAATCACAGGAGGTAGATATTATTACTACCCTTATTTTATAAGTGAGGGAACTAAGAGCCCAAGAGGTTAATAAACCAAACCTTCCAAATCACAGAGACACTAGGCTTCAAGGTTTCTGGCCGAAAATGCACCCAAGCTCTCTCCTTTCCCTCCAAGCGCTTCTGAGAGGGATACTACCCTAAGAGGTTGGGCTATGGGCTTTGGAAATAAGAGATATGGAGTGAACTGGCTTTGTTAATTAAAGGGAAAGGTGGGACATGACCTAGAGGTAAGGGACAGAAAATGTCCTTTTCTGCAGGAAGGAATTTTGTCAACATCTAAGAAGGTGGAAGAGGAAGAATGGACTGCACCATGGCCGCTGCTCTTCTGTTTTGTCCATTCCCTCCAGGGAAGGAAGAAGATGACACTTTCCCTGCATTTAATAAGACAGGACTCTCTTTCAGCTCAGAATCTGGCAATTGTGGGGGGCGCCTGGGTGACTCAGTGGGTTAAGCGTCTGACTTCGGCTCAAGTCACGATCTCACAGTTCTTGGGTTCCAGCCCTGTGTTGGGCTCTGTGCTGACAGCTCAGAGCCTGGAGCCTGCTTCGGATCCTGTGTGTTCCTCTGTCTCTCTCTGCTTCTCCCCCTCTTGTCCTCTGTCTGTCTGTCTCTCTCTCTCTCTCTCTCCCAAAGATAAATAATAAACATAGAAAAAAATTCTTTTTAAAGAATCTAGCAATTTTGTGAATGCTGAAATGCTACATGAAAAAGGTAGGCCATGAAGGATTTTATTTACTACCTCACCCTTCAGCACAGCCAGGCTCTTGGACTTGGAAGGGGCCACAGATTGGTGGTTTTCAAACAGTATTCCAAGGAATCCTAGGATAAGCTTCAGGGGTCCCAACAAATGTTTGTTTCAAATTTAAGTTTTTAAGATTCTTTAAACTAACTTAAAACTTAATTTAGAAATGTGCACAGTCATCTGTGTTGTAATGGAGACCCCTAATTTTTACTTGTGTTGACAAGTTAATTGAGTTTCGTATCACTTGTAACGCATTGCCTCCCATTATTACAGGAGTGGCAGAGCTCTAGGAATACATCATTAATAAGGAGGAGACTGGCTCTGCACTGATCTTTCAAAAAATTCAGGCCTGCGCATGTATGTCCATGTAAAACTGCACAGTTGTGATCCTCCTGGAGTCTATGTGCCTGCCTTACATCATCAGGCTTTCTCACCCTCAGCACCACTGACATTCTGGGCAGGGTAAATTTGCCGCGGAGGGCTGTCTTGTGCGCTGTAAGATGTTTAGCAGCATCTAAGGCCTCTACCCACTAGATGCCAACAGCACTACCCCGTCATGAAAACAAAAACTCACTGCCAGCTGTCCCCCATGCACACCTCTGGTTGAGAACCACTACCTTAAATTAAATGCCAGGGTGGGTTCAAGTGTATCTACTTTGGTGAAGCTTCCGATCGTGGCCGACAGACAGACAAGTGCAGATACACAGATATATCTAGTCTATCATTTACAAAGCACTTAAAGTGGACCAGGAAGTATGCTAAGTGTTAGTTTATTTGAAATAATTTATTGGCTCTTCACAGCGACCGTACTACTGTCCCTTTTTGCAGCTGAGGAATCTGAGACTAGAGAGATTAAATAAATTTCCAAATAACAGTCCATGGAGCAAAGCTGAAGTGGTTACTATTGAATCACAAGTGGCTTTACTGCATAGAGAAAGTGTTAAATGCTTCTGGTCTTATGATAAGGAACGAGGGCGGTTGCTTAAATGCTGTCAACTTGCAAGCAAAAACTTTTCACTATTATACTCTTTTTTCAAGCAGCTGAATAAATTTAATTAAAGGCATCTTGAGATTACAAGGTGAATTGTTACACATCTACTCTCATTGGCCACAGCATCCCTGTGTAAGTGGTGTTTCTTGAAAGTGCAATCGGCAAAATAAATTCAGAAATGTCCTAGGGGCTCACGCTGGTACATGGCCTCTCTCGACCGTAACATTAATTGCATGTTGTGTACTTATCACGCAGCAACTTGGCTCTGGTTGCTGGACTGTTTGAATAAATACATACAAGAAATGTGAACTTAAAAAATAAAGTTATATTAAAAAAACACACATTCTGTGTGTTTTACATATTGAGTCTGCACTTCAGATTCTGTTTGAAAAAAATGAGTTTATTCTTTTTTTTTTTTTTTTTTTCAACGTTTATTTATTTTTGGGACAGAGAGAGACAGAGCATGAACGGGCGAGGGGCAGAGAGAGAGGGAGACACAGAATCGGAAACAGGCTCCAGGCTCTGAGCCATCAGCCCAGAGCCCGACGCGGGGCTCGAACTCACGGACCGTGAGATCGTGACCTGGTTGAAGTCGGACGCTTAACCGACTGCGCCACCCAGGCGCCCCGAGTTTATTTTTTAAAAAATGAAGTGAAAACCATTACTGTTTCCGCTTCCTTTATTTCATGATAAGTAAACACAGGCTCAGAGAATGATATGACCTGTTGAAAAGCACACAGATCATTAATGACAGAACCAGAATCAGAGCTCAACCCCCCATATTACAAGTAACTACCCAAGTCCCCTTAGCAGTATATGTGAGTACATATGATCTGGCAGGACCTGGGATTATTTGACAACCTGATGCACTTTAGGTGAGAAAAAAAATAAACTGCCTTCTAAAATTATAAGGAAGGCCAAGATTTAGTTCAATAATAATTAATTATAGTGGAGCATTGCTTTTAGATGCTAAGCATATTATATTCTAATAGAATGTTTAAGACATTAGCTAAATATTTTTTTTTATTTATTTTTTTTTTAAATTTTTTTTTTTCCAACGTTTTTTATTTATTTTTGGGACAGAGAGAGACAGAGCATGAACGGGGGAGGGGCAGAGAGAGAGGGAGACACAGAATCGGAAACAGGCTCCAGGCTCCGAGCCATCAGCCCAGAGCCTGACGCGGGGCTCGAACTCACGGACCGCGAGATCGTGACCTGGCTGAAGTCGGACGCTTAACCGACTGCGCCACCCAGGCGCCCCAGACATTAGCTAAATATTTTTAAATGTTGCTCTCTAATAAGGTAAACTACTTAATTTGCCTTAAGTAGTTTTATAATTAGTGTTTAGCGAAGTTTTAACCATCTCATATTTCTCATTAATCCCCACCTGGGCTCATCTTTATTTCTGTATCAGTGTCCTCAAAGCAAGACCACACAGGTCCCCTATGACAGCTACGACCACAGTACACACACAGTGACAAAAGGGAAACAAAACAGCCTCCGGGGCAGGGTCAAGGGTAAGAACAACGAGCAGTGCCTCAAGAACTGTAAAATAAATAAATAAGGTTTTCCTCCATGAACTAAACTAGCAAAATCAACACATCATGAGCAAAAGTAGCTATCTACAGTAATCTGCTTAACAGACAGGGTATCTCCCATGTCGAGAGCAGGAAGGACAAGTCCTGAAGAACCAATCAAGGCACGAGTAGATGTGAAAGAAAGCTGCATTTTAAATTTATTCTATTAACACGTACAAAGAATGAAATGTATGAACAGCAGTGAAGTGATTTGTATGTATGAACAGCATGAAGTGATTTGAGACTTGAAAAAGAAAACCTAAAGATTGGATAATATGTTTCCAACACTTTTCAGGGAAGTTGGTGACCATCTGCCCCAAATGACATCTCCTCTTGATTGTTATACTTGTCATTTTAAATTACCATGCTGACATTCTGGTTTACACATCAGTTGTTAAATGATTTTTGTCATTGTGGAACACCCAGAGAGTTTGAAGAACTCTAGGCTGTGGTAGACTATAAAATGGCCATAATGGAGGAGTGCCCGGCTGGCTTAGTCGGTAGAGCATGTGACTCTTGATCTTGGGGTCCATGCGACTCCTGATCTTGGGGTCGTGATGCAGAGCTTACTTAAAAAAAAAAAAAAAAAAAAAAAAAGAGTCCATAAGGATTCCCTCTCTGAAGGCCCACCCCCTTGGAATGGGATTTTGCAGCTCCTCCCATCAAGAGGTGGAGTCTATTCTCCCACTCCCTGAATCTGGGCTGGAGCTGTGACGTGCCTTGGTCAACAGAAGGTGGTGGAAGTGAGGTTGGGCCAGTTCCCTAGCCTAGCCTCCAAAGGCCTTGTGCACTTCCACTCTCTCCTTTGGAACCACGCCCGGCTGCCGTGTGAACGAGCCTGGGCTAGCCCACTGAAGGGTGAGAGACTCTGAGGAACAGGGAGAATTCATCCTAGCTGAGGCTATGCTAGACCAGCCCTCCCCCAGCCCATGTGGCCACGGACTTTAGATGGATGGGTCAGCCTCGAGAGACCCAAAGAAGCACCCTGCTCAAACCATGCCCAAATTGCCAATTCACAAAACCCTAAGCTAAGTAAATGGCTATTAGTTTGAGCTGCCAAACTGTGGAGTAGTTTGGTACTGAACTAACTGTGTGAGACACTCCAGTTCTCAGACTTGGCCTTACAAGCTGAGGGCCTGGAACACAGGACTCGAGACCACACCAAGGGACTCACAGCCTTCAAGGCTCCCTTTGAACAGCTGCCTCCTTTCCGCAGACCCCCCTCTGCTCCATCTTCTTTCTTCTAGCACTATGGAGCTGATTGTGAATTTGCAAACCTTTTTTAAGTGAAGTAATATCACAACCTCAGAAAACCCGACTTCTAGGATGTGACTAATGGAATATCTTTCCTATAATCCATCATGAAATGCATCGTGGATGGTACAAAGATAAAGATGTTACAAAAGAAACATTATCTGTTCCCTTCCTCCCACCCCAACACAAACCACAGCAACTTGAAACAGTTCAAGAGGCAAGACTAATGATACACAAGCAATAGAATGAACTACGCAAATAATACCACCACCAATCTGAGCGATAAAGACTCTAAATATCACTGGAATTCACAGGGGGTGGGACGGTTGGCAGTAAAGACCAGAATAACAGGAAAAGGCTCTACTGAAGAAGGGGGAACCAAAATATTCTTTGAAGGATGGCCAGCATTTGCATAGACCACACAGTAGGGGCAGGCATCACAGGACTGGGCCCCAACATTGCTAGAAATTCTCTACAAAGATGCAGAACCAATGCGTGTCAGAGGTGCATTAAAATAGTTAACTTAGTTTTAAGAACAAAATTATTCTGTTTTGAAAATTCTTATTCTGCCCCTCCCCCATTTTACTTAACAAGGGGGAAGATCTATGGGAGGCCACAGTTCAAATTACCAGACCCCTGGAACAACATGAGTGAAAGCAGAGAGACGGTAGTGAGAGGCGTGTTATGTATGAGCTGGTGAGGACTGTCAACATTTTTCCAGACAGGAGTGAAGATACTGTTACTCTGTAGAAAGAAGTCAGCCAGGGGCATAACCTGATGCAAGAGGTATTAGAAGAAGAGTCTGTTAGAATGTCACTGGAGGGCCTAGAGGGGGGCAGCTGGGGTGGAGAAGGCACCAGGGAGGGCAGCTAAAGGGGCAAGCTGGCTAGGTGTGAGCTGATGGCCAGGAGACGCTGCACGCAGAGGGATGGATTATAGATATATTTTGAAGACACAAAAAATTTAACCAGATTAGTGACTGAATTAGCATGCATTAGAAATGATGCCATGGTTTGAAGCCAAGGAAAATAAACAGCGAAGCAGACAGAGGTCAAAAGACAGTTCGCTCAACTGAGAAAAAAAATTAGGTAATAGCTAATTAAGTGGTCATGAGCCAAGGCTTTGCAGTTAGGCAGAGCTGAATCTTTGCTCTCTCCCTTGTAGCTAAAACCTTTTAAGCCTCAACTTCCTCATCTATAAAATAGGTTTAGTGATACTGACCCTCTATGCTTTCAAGAGGGTTAAATGAGAAATTGCATGAAGCAATTGGCACAGTGCCCCGCTCACTGTAGACGCATTTGATTAGTAATATGAAGATAGTAGTAGAAATAGAAACAATAGTAATGAACAATAACAAGTAGAAGAAAATGTACTTCTGAAGAAAGGAAGAAAATGACTTGGATTCAGGTTTGCAGAAACACAGACTTTGATACATTTTCCCAAGGATCTATCAAGATAAAAAATTATCCTCAGGGCAATTCTAGAATTAGGTATACTCCATCCAACACAGTGAGGAAAGAAAGATCTGGATTCCAGTCATGACCCTTTTACAGTTAATCTCGTTGAGTCTTGCTCTTTGTCTACATGCTTGTCACGAGACAATGTATTTGGAAACACGCCATGCACTGTAAAGTCCTACGGAAATATTAGTTGGCCTTACTGTTTTTACTATTTGCACTAAGTAATTCCTGAAAAGCCTAAAAGAATTAATGCAACTTCCAATGGGGTCTAACATACAGCATTCAGAGAATGGCTCCGTGCGGGGACTCTTAACTCTGAGACAGCAAACAAGGTCAAAGAACACAGCCAAGTTTGATTGTGCTGCCTCCTTACTTTGTGATTTGGGGTATAGGCAGCCTTGGGGAGCGAATGCTGGAACCAGTTCTGTCACTTATTAGGAGTGTAAACTTGGGCAAGTCTCTTAATCTGTTTCTCAGTTTTCATCTGTAAAATGGGAATACGAATACCATCTACCTACAGAGTTGTTATGAAGATCAAATGAGTTAAATGGCACAGAGTAAGCACTACCTGAGTGATTGCTGAGGAAAAATAAGAAACGATGAGTAGACGTCACAAAATCTCCGCAGACATTTCTGTACATGTGTGTATAACTCCAGGCCCCCTTTCTTATAAGGCTACCTGCTCTTTTTGTGACTCAGATCAGTCCTTGTCTCATGGAGTGGCAAGTCATTGAAAAACAAGAGACACACACTCTCTCTCATATATATGAATCGCCACTGGGGTCAAAAAAAAAATCCAGGATTTCAAAAGGGCATTCAGGCTGCCTGCACGGATAAGGTCCTAAATGCAGCTTCTGACACCAAGAATTTCAGTCACATGATCAGTGAGTGCTCATCATGAGAAAAGCAGGGCAGTGTTAAAAAGTAAGGTCAGGGCGCCTGGTTGGCTCAGTCGCTGGGGTATGTGATTCTTGATCTCCCGGTTGTAAGTTCAAGCCCCACGTTGGGTCTACGTAGAGATTACTTAAAAAAAAAAATCTTAATAAAATGAAATAAAATAAAAAGGGCCAAACTGTGGGCATAAAGGAAGGTTGTTAAAAATAAACCCACTGGAGAAAGCACGTTCAGGGATGGGGAGTGGGAGCCCCTGGCTACTGGCACTGAAGTCTTAGGGCATGACAGGCACAAGGACAGCAGTTACTTGCAAGAAGGCTCATTTGTAAAGATGTTTTATAGAAAGCCAATCAGAGCCACCAGGAGATAAGGACTACCTGGTTTACTGGGTATCTCCCACCCCTCCTTCTCCAGCAGCACAAACAAAGGCATCGCAGGATAGGGCAGCTGCCATTTACAGACTAACTGTATTGTGAGGGCAGATGCATCCAGTTGTGTGAAAGAGACAGAAGCAGAAAGAACAAAGGCCTGCAGGAAACGGCAAGATAGGACACAAACACATTCACCAAATCACCTGTATTTATACAAGAAAGCCTTTGCTGTTGTAACCGCTGAGCTCCTAATAAACCAGAAACAATTCGGCCTGTACCCATTTGTAAGTCCCTGCTTTAAAAATGCCATCTCTGCCTAGTTAGAATTATTTCAGACTCAATTTTATAAAATTAATATAATGTGGGAGACAGTATAAAAAAAATTTTTTTTTGCCAGTTTTCCAAATTAAAAATAGTTGAAATGACTTGTATCTTTTATTTTGGAAAACCAGCGACAAAAAGATATTCCCAGCCCGCGACCGGAGATGCCAAGTTTCTGTCAACTGCTTGGTTACAAATGGAGAGTTAGAATTAAATTTTGTATCTTGAAGAGTATAGCTCTGAGGAAGAGAAATGATGCAAAGACTATTGCAAGCAACTGTTAATCAGGCCTCTAAGGATGACACTCCCAGCTCTTTGATGTTCTAGAGGAGTCTCGAGACTTTCTGTTTCCAACTGGAGAACACTAAAATGCTTCTTTTCACTCCCCTGTCATGAGGCCCCACAAGGAAAAACAAGGGGCTCAACAGACATGACTCACCCAGGCCTCTCATTCATGTCAACATTGACCTGTGGTGAGTGCCCCAGACCCTTCTTGCACCACCAGGCCCCTTTGAGTGGTCTGCGATAGAAAGTAAGGGGAGAGAGCTTTACTTGAAACAAACAACACCACCACCACCAACAGCAACAAAAAACACTAAAAACCCCACAAAATGAAGGTGTACTGAAAAAACTTTCTCAGGTACCAAGTTCACATTCCATGTCAACAGGGCCTCAGTCCTGGCTGCACATTGGAGTCATTTGAGGATTTTATTTTTTATTTTTTAAAAGTTTATTTACTTATTTTGAGAGAGAAAGAGAGCACAAGTAGGGGAGGGGCAGAGAGAGAAGGAGAGAGAGAATCCTAAGCAGGCTCTGCACTGTCAGTGCAGAGCCCAACTCGGGGATCAAAGTCACGACCCGTGAGATTCTGACCTGAGCCAAAGTCAGACGCTTAACCAGCTGAGCCACTGTCTCATCTGAAGATCCTAAAGACAACACCAATGACTAGGCCCTTTCCTAGACCAATTAAACCATAACTTCTGGGAGTGGGGCTGGGCCCTGGCATTTTTGAGAAACTCACCCAGGTACATACAATGTGCAGCTAGTTTAGAACTGCTGCTAGTTAGGGAAAAGAGGTCCCAGGAGCAGCAGGAACTGAGGCACTCCATGGTTGGGTGAGCACCTCTCCCAGCACATCCCAGTCACGTGACCACTAGCCCACTTGCTCTGACAGTCCGAGACCTGCCGATGCCTCTGGCTCCCAAGAAAGATCTATGCAAATATGTAGGGCTGTAGCCCTCAGCCTACCTCTGAGGCTGAAACCCTGAGCGAAGTTTACAAAATGATTTTTTCCATCAGCCCAGAAAGCAGCGGGGTCCCTATCCTCTTCTCTGAATCAATTCCAGTGCTGAGCCTGGAAGGCTCGGTTCTAGGGAGCCACATTAATCTTGAAGGACTATGGAATGTTAAATGTGGGCTCAGGCAGAGGAATTGTTGATAGATCGGAGAAGGGGTTTAATTTCACAATCACATATACTGGGAAACCTCAAAACGGAGGTGGGGTGGGAGAAGGATTTAGAGTCTGTTTAAAACAGCATTCTACCAGCGATTTTTAATCCCTCTGGGTTCCATGAAGTCATCTTTATGCTTAGTTTTAGTTGAAGGAGCAAGAAAGACTTCCCTTAATAACCAAGCAAGAAAGAATCAAGTGTTTTCCATCTCTCTTTGGGAAACAAGTAGGTATGTACACGCTTGAATTTGTCACTGTGCTCCAGTTCTGCTGTGATGTGGCTGGCACAGAGACTCGTGGACTCGGTGCCCACAAACAGCTGCACCCTACAGTCCCAGCAGGTGCACGCACAGAGCCCAGCTCAAAATTCGTCGCAAGAACAATGGCGCCGTTATGACACCAAGGGACAAGGCCTCATACTGACCACCACTGCACGACATCTGACGATGGCGAGAGCTAGAAACTCAGCCACAGCTCCCTGGGATCTGGCCTTTTGGTCCCAGGATCATATTCACAGACGCAGCCAGGTAGAGCACCACAGTGACAGCAGCTATCAATTATACGGCCCAACCAACCAGAGAGTTAGTGGAATTAAAGAAAAAAACAAATCCCTCCAGAAAATGTATTCCTTTGCTTTTAACGTATCTTCTCCTCCTGCGGGCTGCACTGCCACAGTCACCAAGTTTACATTTACATCCAAATATGCACACACACAAAAAATTACCGATGCATCTCACTCCCCGGTGACTTTGTAACAGGTTGCTAGGTAACAGTGCATACAAGTCAGGTTTCAGGACCTCTAGTAAGCCACCATAAAATAACTGCATGGGCCTTTTGCATAAATAGTGTGCATTTGTTATCTGTTTCCTTATGCCAATTGATCAGTCAGTAAATACTCTGACTGCCAAACTGTAAACAAGTACCATCAATAACTAACTGAGAAAACAGATCACAGTGTAAGGCTTTGGTGCAGGGAGGGTCTTTCACCCCCAACCCACTGACTGGCTTCTCTGGAGTCTTTCTTGTTTGCAGTGCTGGCTCTCAGCAGGCTGTATCTTATGCTCCCTGAGACTGGGTCTGGAGCTAATTACAGCCTGAGCCCAGAGGGAGTAGTGGATTATACACCAGCGTTTTATCCAAAGACCAGTCCTTCCTTCACCGCCTCTCCCCCTCCTCCAGATTTAAAAACTTCCTGCAGTCCTGGAGTAAAGGCAGTAACCCTGGTACTAAGAGCTACTCACCCCTACCTAGTGTCCCCCTGGCTGTTGAGTAAGGAAATGTCCCATGTTGAAACCCTGCTAAGTGAAAATGCCATTTGCATTCCTTCCCTTAGGAGTGCACTGGAGGAGCCCAGAAAAGGAGCCCCTTTTGCTATAATATTGGTGGGAGAGACCATCAAAGAAGAACCGGTGACCTCCCCACCACCACCAGAGGCAAAGCCTGAAGGATCAACAGCAAAAGGAAAACTATAAGCATGCATTCCCCCACATTTTCAAAATGTTTAAATATAAAACTCAAAGACTCTGCAAGCACATTTTCCCCTAGATTGGGGCAGAAGAGGGAGAAGGCAGGCAGAGGGGTAGAGAGGAAGAGAGAGTCCCCTGTTCTTCATGGACTCTTCAAGGCCATGGACAGATGCACTTGGCTCCGGGTGGCCTGACAATTTCCAGCCGAGGACTCCCCACCCTTGGCTGCCGGTAGGCGGGCTGGCGTGCCTCACTGTTGGTCATTCCTGGTCATTTCTGATGCCTCATTTCCGTCCCCTGCTTTTCCCCATGACTACCAACTAGTATTGCACGCTCCTGAGGAGCAAAGATCTGGGGTGCTGGGGACATTCCGAGAGCCCTGACTGAAGTGTCACTGAGCAAAGGGACTTCTGAGCGGGCAAAACTGAACCTCTATTTCACCTGGCAATGACATTTAGTGAAATGCGACTCACAGTCCATTTAAAGGAAGGCGGTGACCAATTATTCTCCATTTAAAAGGGTATTGTCAATCTCCAAAGAGCTGAAATGGCATTTGGAAATCATCGTGGGGACTGCCATCTTCACTGAAAGACAGAACCAACTCTCAGCCGACCTTTCCCCACCCTGCACATCTCTTTTACAATTTAAAATCATACTTTTAAAAATGTAACCAGTAGAAGCACAATCCCACATCGTGTTTTATCATTTCCAAACAGTCAGGAAAAATAGTGCTCCCTCAATATCGCCACACCCCCTATTCAACTCCACAACTTAACCAAAGAAATTGGGGGGAAAAAGGACAAAAACAAAAAAAAAACGTCATGTATAAGCTGACAATGAATGTGATGTCAATTAATAATAAATATTGATAACCTACTTCATCTTCTTTCCAAAAGGCAATGGGGCAGGTGAGAAAGAATATTCTTTTTAAAGTTTTCTTTTTTTAATTTCACTTTACATGAGGCACCTAAAGCAGTTAAATTCATTCAGAATTACTTCTGAAAAATAAATTATTCAGAAAGTGGAATAGCCGTTTCCAGGGGCTGTGGGGAGGGTGCAATGGGGAACTATTGTTTAATGGGTACAAGGTTTCCGTGTGGGATGATGAAATGTTCTGGAGATGGACGGTGGTGATGGTTACACAACAGGAATGTACTTGATGCCAAAAAACTATACACTTAACAATGGTTAAAATGGTAAATTTCATGTAAGGCGTATTTTATTACAACAAACATTTTTCCAGTGGAGAAAATTACGTAAAGGTAATCTTTATCATTTGCTCAAATTTTAAAACTGTAACTCCCGACAGTAGTCTGTGTGTATATCCAGAGACTTTATATGTCCTTTAAAACTCTTTCAAATTAAGGCAATAAAGAAACTGAATAGTGCAAACTGAGATGTTCCATACAAGCACTTTAAAAGAACCCAACGCAGAAACAAGTTAAATATGGCCCAAGGTCACACAAAGAACTGTCACCAATTTGGCTCACCATGTGTCCTGCCCCCCATAACAAGAACCCATAAAGGGGAAAAAACCAGAAGGAAATCAACAAGACCTGTTGTTTCTAGACCCAAACCACAGAGATGCCTACTTCCAAAGGACTGGGAAAAAAAAAAAAAAAAAAGTCAAGGAGAAAATTCATGAAGGTGCAAACAAGCAGAATTCAAAGGGCTCTTGAAATCACCTAGTACTACCAGCTTATTTTTACAGATGAGAATCCTGGTAGAGAAAGAGAGAGAGAGAGAAAGAGAGAGAGAGAGAGAATACAACCCTATTCAAGTACCTGACAGCTTCATGAGAAAATCAGACGCCATCTTAACAGAGATGTCCTGGCTGAACAATGCTGACGCACTGTTGGCCACATACTCGGAGGGGTCTTTCAGCTTTGTGTGGTTGGCCGGCCTGTCGGCAGCATTCAGAGTAAAGGAGGTTGGCAGGCCGTTATCTTCCTTGGGTTCCTCCTTCACCAGCAAAGGCGAGACGCCAGCCCCACCCTGGCTAGTCCTCTCTGGAGTGTTGGACGTCATCATGGTCCCCACTAGCTCTGTCCCTCCTCCTTCCCTTTGCTGCCCCAGGCAGGCACTGTCACTGAGGTGGGGAGATCCCTTGACATCTGGGTCTGGGATCTCCTCCTTCACCTTGGCTTCTGTCCTCAGGAAATGCTGATGGCAACGCATGTGGAGTTTCAGGCTGAAGTGGCGTGAGGAGGTAAAAGGGCATAGCTGGCACTGAAAGGTCTCTCCCCGGTCCTGGTGCTGATGAACCTGACGGAGAAGCAAGAAGAATGAGCTGTCCACCATGTGCTTACGGAAAATGCCTCGTCGTACATCCGGACTATTCGTCCACAATTTCCTCACAGTACCAGGGCTGGCCCAGGAAATAAAATCATCAGAGGAGAGGTTTGTTACTGTGCCCCAAGTAATGAGGTCCGTCCCTAAACATAAAGCAGGTCCACGTAGGTTAAGAGTCCATTATTAGAGCCACACTCACAACTGAGGATGCTGTCTGCCAATGGAGGCTGTGTTTAGTAGAATCCTCCAAAGAGTTTAGTCATCTCATCTCGGTTGGTCTTTGGAGAAAATATAAACCCAGCAGAATTCGAACTTACATAATTACCAGCTGGGGGTCAAAAGAGGCAACCTGTCAAGCAATTCCTCTCACAATAATAAGTTGTGTGTACCCAATCATTGTCACTCAGAGAATTAGTTATGTTTTGCAAACACAATTTCAATTTTCAAAATGCTTCTCTGGGTAATTAAGAATGTGGAAAACGACGTCTCCGGGGTATTCCCGTTTCATAGACAGGGAGACTGAGACCCCACAGTAAGTGGCCTAAGCAAAATTACATATGAAGAAAGCACAGCAGAGTGGGAGAAAAACCAAGGTCTGATCTCCCCCAGGTATTCTCAGCAAGGTGAAACCAGGGTCTCCAAACGTGGTTCTATCAGGCTCCAGATTCTGATGTGGGCAATGGAAGAATGCAGACTTTTAAATCCAGTTCCAGTCTCGCACGCACAATACCTGTGGAAATTGTACGAAACTTTTCTCTTCCTGTCCCTACCAAAATGTAGTGCTTGAGAAAGTGAGGAAATCATTGCACTGGCCTGAGCCAGGCTTCGAGCTGGCAGGTGCTCATAAGCGTGTAACTTCCCCATTCAGCTCTGCCAGTGTACTTCAGGGCTGACCTGCTACACCCTGCTATTTCAGGACTGCCCCTCCCTTGTGTAGAAACTGCCAATTGTGTAGATTTGGGCCAAATGATTTGGGGGAGTTGTGGGATCTGGACAAACAAGTGATCGGGATTTCAAAACCAAAACAGAACTGACTCCTCATCTTCCAGTGGTGACCTAAACGGGATTTGAACCCAGGTCTAACAAAGGTTAAAGGCTAGTTTGTTAATTCACTGCACTACCTGGACCCTCTGCATAGGCTTCCTTTCCAAAAGAGCAAGTTTTACTACAGCTGTTTATGCATTCTGAATGCAATCCAAAAGCATTATTCACCAGCCAAAACATACTTTTAAATAATGTTAAGTGACCAACAAAAGCAAAGAAATTAAAAGTTAATGGTGAGATCCTGTCGCTACAGCACCCCACTGTGGCTTTTTGAAAAAAACGGTCGAAGAGGTTCTGGGTCCCCCAAAGCATAAATTTCTCAGAAATAACCATATAAACTTAAATTCAGTTGCAGCAAGGCCTTGCTTGTTAAAATGCTTCCGCTCTGCCAGGTTGGGAGGGGCTGGGGGTAGGTACCCGTTTGTCACTGGTCGTTAACATCACCTCTCTCTGTTCTGTCACAACAAAGAGATCTCACTCTGGAGCTGATCATTTCATTTGCTTTCTCACAGAATCGTCCACCTAATTCACACAGGACCAGGCACCCTGGGTGGGGGGGGGGGGTTCGGGCACAGCCCCACAGGACCCTGGCAGATGCTGCCAAAGGCGTGCCCAGGAACCAGGTGGTAAAGGTCACGGGGCTGAATGCTTTCCTGGGAGCAGAGCGGTGGGGCAGATTCCGTTTCAGAAGTGTCCTTACATCTATTGACCCAGGAGAGTAGAGGAGCTAATCCAAGAACAGGAGCTCTGGAAGCAGCTTCTGGAAGAAGGAAAAGGACAGAGAGAGAGCCCAAGTCCTCAAGGCGAAAGGGAGCCCTGGACTGAAAAGAGTCTGTGCTCAAGTATTTTACGTGGCTTCTCTTCCACCAGATCCTGGCCTTGCTATATTTAGTTGTGGAAAAATCAGTGTCGGTTTAAAGGAAAAACAGTGGCCGAGGTGTTGACTTTCGCACTTATCGTTTTATTTGAGCTACACCTTCCCAAAGGGGCTGTATGTCACATTTGGCCTTCGAGAGAAGTATTCTCTCTACCTTCCAGCTGTGGTTTCTTCCCTTCTGTCCTGACAGAAAAGCACTTTCTGTTATAACTGTAATCTCTTTAGCCTAACACTGGCTTTAAAATCCCTCCAAGTCTGCTAACGTGAAGAAATGCTTGTCTAAAGCATATCATTCTTTCCAGGCCACGTAAGAGACGTCCTTACTGACTGGTCATTTTGCACGGGGCACCTAAGGACTGGGAATAGAAGGCACTGTTACATCATTAGGTCCATCTCCTGGTGGCGGTCGGATGGACATAAGGAAAACTTTGGCAAACATCTGCTCCACCCCCTTAGGGGACCAGGCCAGACAGGGAAGGGGCATCCTTGGGAATCACAGCTCCTTAAATGGCAGGCCTGAGACCGGCAGAGCTCAGCGCTCTGACCCTTGTCCAGTCTCTTACCATTACTTCATCAGTGTTCTTTATTTTAGCAGTCCTCACCTTTTCTGTTCAATCTTAGCTTACGAATTTCACATTTAATTCCCCTATGCTCACTCATCCAGGAAAGTTGTAAAAGACTTAATGGAAATCTAAGATAACCCTGAGGAAGCTGGAGGCATTTACAAGCTCCTTCCTCAGCTGCCCATAAAAACATTTGCGAGATCTACGAAGGAGGAAAGGCAGGTTTTCAAAAAAATGTACAGTGCCCAGCACCCGGTAGGAACACGGTAAATACAGTCCTTATTGAACAAATAAAGGAGAATCCCAATTTGTCTTAAATAAATCTATGTCATCATTATAGAAGGATGTATGTTAGAACAACAATAGTGGTGATTTCTGTGTGATGGGAGTGAGGGTCAATTTTATATTCTTGTTGTTTACCAGTTTTTTTTCTAAATTCTCAGCATTAAAGATATATCACCAAAAAAAAAGGCAATAAAATTTAGAGTAAATTCTTTATACCACATCATTAACCTATTTCCAAATGTAAACACTAAATCAGACAACTTTTGGATAATAATGACCAGGTTGGCTACATTTACTGAGTATTCTCCATGCCGGGCATTGTATTAAGTTGCTTTATGCCCATTATCTCATTTAACCCTTATAACGACTCCAGGAGATAGACTGGATGATTATCTCCATGAATGGAAACAAAGGCTGGGAGAGGTTAAATGATTCACCCAAAGTCTCACAGCTACTAAAGTCGTGGAACTGAGATTCTAACTAAGGTCTTTCTGACCGCACACAGCTTGAGATCTTAATCTACAGGTGACACTGCCCCACTTCACAGGCCGAACTCGTTTTAGAAAATCTATTCATATTTGTAGTCTCTGGTGAATGCAGCAGAAGCAGAAGCTATCCATTCACAAGACCACCGCCATCATATTCCTGTGTGGACTATACTTACAAAATCTCTCTAAAGTATGTTGAATCCAAACAAAACCATGAATTCTTTAATTAAAGAAAGAAAATGGCCCATATGCGAGGTGGAGAACAGAGAAAAGAAACAGTACACCATTTGATAAAATTAAACTTGCATGAGCCCTTCTCACACATCCCTTATCAAAAGCTGGAGTCGTAGCTCAACAGGTTAGGACACCATGAGTTTGAATAAAGTAGTAATTTCACACAACTGCTTTATTGTACTGGTTATTGATTTGT
The DNA here is from genome assembly GCF_028749965.1 of Puma concolor. Taxonomy (NCBI): domain Eukaryota; kingdom Metazoa; phylum Chordata; class Mammalia; order Carnivora; family Felidae; genus Puma; species Puma concolor. Next base: position 82,013,698 of record NC_141670.1, on the reverse strand, counting down.
TCTGAAAGCATTCTGAGACCCCGCGACCCGCAAAGCCCTCGCGGCTCTCATCTGTAACACTGTCATGGCCGACCGTCTGTATCATCAAGGCACCCAACTCATCTCCCTGTAGCTTCAGGGTCAGTAGTTCCTGCTATTGAAAACCCAGCTTTTTTTTTTTTTTCCCCATGGGTTTATAAATAGGTTGTTTTATGTGACCCTGAGCTGAAACCAAGCTTACAAGGTGTCAGGCTAGATGCAAGTTTTCTGCTCACTGAAGCTTTAAATTTGTCAGACCTGATTTCTAAACACAGCGTAGGACATAGTAAGGAAAACAAATTTTAGTTTTAAAGGCATTTCTTTTGAAGTCTCGGCCTGCTAATGAAACCCACTTTGCAGGTGTAAAATACGAGATTTTATTTTGGGAAGAGGTGATAGAGGATGAGGAGGGTGAAAGGAAAAACTAAGTAGGCTCAGTTAAATCCAACCAACCAGAACTCCTGGTTAAATGGATTCTGAAGATGAAGGGCATGCTACTCTCAGGAGAAAAAGGCAAATGATAGAAAACAAATTACATCATGGATTTAATTTTTTTTTTAATCTTTAGCTATTTCCTAAAATTAGTAGACGTTCTGTCCGATCACATTTTTTTTAGAGCTACAATTATAAACGGTGATCACTGATCTATTCAGATGGATTAGACTACATGGCTTTGAAAAAAAGCAAATATCTTAATTACGTACATGCACAATGCTTCTTATGGCAGGAAAGTAAAAACTTCACAAACAATGTCAACAGCAAAACCATATTGAAAATATCAGTGGAAAAATGAAGGTGTTTACTGAAATTAAAGAACCACTATTGAACATTTCTGTGTCAGATACTTTGCTAATATTATCTCCTTAAATACTAACAAGAACTCTTCCAGATAAACAATATCATTCTCATTGAACAGATGAGAAAATTGAGAGCCTGACATTCATTTGCTCAAGGCCTTTAGCTAGTAAGTTTCACAATAGGATTTAAATTCGGGTCTATCAAATTCAAAAGCCCATGCTCTTTTGATCTTGTGATTTTCTTCCTTGAATTTCAGGGGAAACATTTATTAGTAATGGGGTCTGCCAGAAAGCTATCTAGATGACTAAGTTTTCTCCATCTCATGTACGAGTGAAATACAGAGTCTAGACAAATCTCTTATATGCTTATTACCAGTGCAAACTCCCCAGCCGTTTTTAAAAAGACATTGAAAACAATGTCCTTAGATGTTTGGTAAGTGTGATCCTGGGAATTAGGACAGCACAAACACTGAGAGCTTCAGGAGGACTCAGTCCTGTCAGATACGCGCCCCCACTCCCGCCCCCACCCCAAGCCTCACAGAGGGCAAAAGTTAAAGCCCAGGCTTCTCTGAAGGTTCTCACACCTCCTATAAGGCGTCTCTGGGTGTTCCTGTGAGTTTGTAAGCTGGAGAGCAAAGCAAAAGCAGAAGAGGGCAGTTGCCTCTGGGGCGCAGGTCCAGCAGCCCATCGTCCCATACTGGTCTTCCCTGCCCTTTGCTCTTCCCTAAGTCTTCCTCCTGGCGCCCCAGACATGTATTGCCACGCAAGGCCATGGTAGGCTGCTTCTCCCCAATAGGAAAGGACGGCTCTACATCATGTCTATTATTTGGATACTGGAGCTTCTGTTTGGTTTTAAGTTCTTGGTTGTAAAACGAACGGGCAGACTGTCACAAGGAGACCCTTTCGAGCGTGCTTCATTTGCGCCACCAGACGCAAGCACGAGGAGCACTGAATGCCACAGGCTCCACCAGCGGCCCCTCTCCCAGGAGCCTCCTGCACTGGACCGTGTGCAAGAGCTCTGGCTGTGCCTCCCTGTCCGTGAGGCTCATCCGCAGCTGCCTTACCTTCATGTGGGATTTGAGATTGTCCTTGCGAGCACACCGGAATGGACAGAGCGGACACTGGTGACTTTTTAAACCTGTGTGGATCACCATGTGCCGCTTCCAGTAACTCTTCCTTTTTATAACCAAACCACATATCGGACACTGGAAAGGCTTCCCGCTTTCCTCTTCTGAGGCTTGGAAGAGGGAGAAAGAAAGAAAAAATTGAGGAAAATTCAAAGGTACATTGCATCCAGCACTAATTCACATGCACTGCTATATAAAAAACACTAATAATGATCCGGTATTTTTCCTGGGCAATTCCAAGGCTTTCTCCATGAAGAAGTTTTATTACTGCTTTTCTCCCAGTAGAAACCCACATCCATCTCATTAATTCCATGTGGCTTCCATTTTTCAAAATTTGATCATGCTGCCGTGGGAAAGTCTTACTTTCAAAGGCCATCTCACACTTAGGAAGGCATCTGCAAAGGGGCTCTGCCTGGCCTGTCCTCGTTCAGCCCAGAGAAGCTTGACTTCGGGGGCTTTGTTTCCCAAAGGAAACCTCCAGATTTGAGGCCATATCTGAATTCCTAAACTTAGAAAACAGCAAGAAATAAAGACAGGGAAAGACGCACTGCACCACACTGAAAACCAAAGAGCCATCATAAGCCTCACACACCAAACTCCTATGGCGACAAATATTAGGATCCTACCGCTGACGTGGCTAGTTAGTCATGTCTGGAGCAAATGCTACTGCCAATTTAGCCATCAGGGGGTCTTAAGGTCAGGGCTTTTCCCCCACCCATTTCTGTCCCTCTGGTTGCCACTAACAAGATGCACTGCCTTCTCTGAACTGGGCCCCACAACCCACTTTGGGAAGAGCTACAACGAGGCAGTCACGAATGCTTCCATTTTTCAGGAACGCAAACAAACCAACTACTTCCTCCAAGGAAAGCTAAGCTAACTCTCTCCTCCATCCCCTCGGGAAAGGGTCTCTTTGTGACACTGTGCGGCTACACTGCTCAGTGTCACGCTCACGTCTGCAATTTGGAGACAGAATAAACACAAACAAGTAGAGCTGAAGACTCAGACTTTCCTTTCTTAATCATGAGGGATCAGAAATATTTCCGGGGCGCCTGGATGGCCCAGTCAGTTAAGCGTCCGACTTTGGTTCAGGTCATGATCTCTCAGTCTGTGAGTTCCAGCCCCACGTCGAGCTCTCTGCTGACAGCTCAGAGCCTGGAGCCTGCTTCGGATTCTGTGTCTCCCAATCCCCTCTCTCTCTCTCTGTTTGCCCCTCCCCTGCACTCTCACACTTTCTCTCTCTCGCAAAAATAAGTAAACATTAAAAATTAAAAAAAATGTTTTTCCAAATGGATTAAATAAGACTAATACACTCATAAAGCAATACGCTCATATATGGAGCCATTTTAAAAAATGAACTAGATCCATAGATGCTGATACAGAAATATGTCCAAGATATTAGAGTTGGTAGATATGCAAGCAAGATATGCAAGCAAGATATGAAACTGTATGTCGAGGCTGATTCCACTTTTGTTTTACAATACCTGGGAATTAATTGCTAATATAGCAAGGTAAAAGGTTGAAAGGAAACGTTATAGAGAATGAGTCTAGCTGACAGCACTTAAAGCCATTCATTAAGCTTCACCGCTAAAAAGGGGACACTATGTGCCTTCTGATAAGCCATCTATCAATTATACCTATAAAAAGTTTAATCGAGCCTCTATATAACTACAAGTTTATCAGAAATATAGGTGATTAAAATAACAAAAACACGTTAAACACACACACACCCAGGGGACAGAATGAGCCAAAGCCAGGATGTGAGAAATTCTATAGGACGAATGCGTCTCTTCAAGCGAACAGCGCTTGGAAAAGGGACACGGTTATGGAGGCGTATTAAACAAATATGAAGTGTGAGGGTGATTTCAATCCTGACTTGAACAAAACAATTATAAAAAGACACTTTTGAGATAACTGAAGGAATACTGATTATAGCCCAGGCATTCCATAAAATCATGAAACAATCATTGATCCCGTTAGATGTGATAATAGTTACGGTGGCTATTATTTTTCCAAAGTTCCTCTCTGTTGGAGATAATGTATATGGTAATATTTACAAGCAAATGGATATGAGGTCTGGGATTTGCTTTTAAATGCCTGAGCAAAATAAAGAGAGGGGGTAGGAAGAACGGGACGCACAAATGACAGAAAACGATATCCTTTTATTAGTATGAAAATTGTCCGGAAGCATACCCAAGAAACGATTAAGCAGTCACCTGTGAAGAACTGTGGATTAAAAGGAAGGGGTCGGGGAGGGAAACTTTTGTTTTTATTTTATATTCTTCCATACACGTTGAATTTTCTAATGCACACGTTACTTTTATAATTTTAAGAGGCTATATTCTCATGTGTAAACTTTAAAATCATCTTATTATTTATTCATTGAGTCAATTGACTATATGCAAAGGACCGCTTATAATGGATGGAACCAGAAAGGTTCTGGAATACAGTGAGGATATTCCAAACACACTGTTTTACTGTTGCCGGTATAATAAGTAATACTGGTTACCCTAACCAAACAACCTGAAAAAAGAAACTCCTATTGAAAAATATACCTTCCGGTCTAGAAATCCTACTGGTGATGTTTCTGTCACGACTATTCTCTTTTCTGATTGGAGGATGGAGTGGGATTGAGGGTTCCCTTTCGTCCTAGGACAAGCACACTTTGTAGAGGCCTATAAACACACTTTCTTATTAATCTGACTGTAGCTTTCCTCTGTTTTTTGTTGATTGCCTCTGCTGACCTGGAGTCCCATCCCTAATCTGGCCTCTCATTTTCTATTCTCCATTGTCATTTCTTCCATTCGGGTATCTTGATCATGAAGACTGCACATTGAACAATAGATTTGAGAGGAAGGACTGAATCAGGCCTCTAAGTGAGATTACTGTCATCAACCAGAGGGGGAAAAATGATAACGATGTCTATTTGGGGTTGTAAGAATATCGAAGTAACAAGAAAGAAACACACAAATAGGCTGCCGCTAATCCCTATTTTCCAGAAGTATTTCCCAGTGTCTCAACCCTAAACTGCCTAATGCTACAGAATTGCCTGGGAGAGGAGAGAAAAACGGAGATGTCCTCTACTGACCTGAGGTTTCTTGGCATATCACACGAAGGCAATAAAAAGGCATTAACTGACCAAAGGAACATCACCAGCGTCCCCTGGACACCTTGTTTTGCTTAATGTGACCAATATCTTTCTTATTTTTTCTTACGCCCCCCCCCACCCCGGGTCCCCTAGTGTGTATTATAGAGCACACTACATGAAACCTTGATATTAGCATTTCCTATAAATCTATTTTATTTTGGAGCTATGCTTCCTTAGTTTTAATTAATACCAAAAGACACACGAATTGTGTACAAATTAGGGTGTCCTTGGATTGACTGGGAAAAAAATTAGAATACTCATAATGAAGAGAAACTAATGGCAAGATATGTGGTCAAATAGCTACATTATTATAACTTTGAAATTTTTAACTGATCATGGCAGGAAAGGAAGAAGACAGAAGCCAAATGATAAAAGTAACCATAACACAATGATCTATTTTCCAAACTGGCCATTAATCTCCCCTGGTAACATCTGCATTTTTGTTTATTAGAAATTTTTTGATATTTTAATAGGATGCCCTCCATGTGTAAACAATGTTGTTAACTACTTTGGAGAAGGGAGGAAACAAGGATATATTCCAGTTTGTATGCCAAACTATTTTCAAGGCTATAAATTTCACTCGAATTTAGAGCCTAAGGAAATATGACCACTTCCTTAGACTGAACCACATATTCTTAACGCAATAGGCTTGAAACATTCATTATTTTACATAGTTTACAACCGTCTGGGAAACAATTCCCCCCAAACATATCACTAGCTAGTTAGTATCACCACAAGCAAAACTAGATCCCACCAAATGCTAATAAACCCAGTGGCATGGATAGCTGCTGATTTGCTTCTTTGGAGAAAACACATTCTCTTTACAGGCATTAGTATTAACTGGAAGAAGAGAGATAATAAATGTGTGCAGTTCTCCCGTCACACAGTAAACGGAAGCTACTGGTAGTAGCTGTTGCAATAATAGCAGTGACCATAAGTTCTAGTCGTACCCTCTAAAGCAGGACACTCACCAGGAGAGCAGATGTAAATTTAAACAACTGACATCACATAAATACATAGCCCGGGGCCTGGCCCAGAATGGCACTTTGTCACAGGAGCCAGGAGAAAACAAAGGAACGGGAGTCCACTGTGCTACACAGGTAGGGTCCAGCTCAGCCCAGGCAGAACTCTGATGGCCAAATTCAGCTTGGCAGGGAAAAGAGAGAGATGGAAAATACAGAAGGGGAGGAAGGGGAGGAGGGGGAATTGGCTGGGGTGAGGCTAGAGGTCTTTCCCTGTGTGTCTCCAGCACCCAGCAGTGCTAGGTACTATGTGCAATTCAATAAATGTGTGTTGGATTGTAATGAGAGTAATTGGAAAGGGCTGGGTCAAGAGAGTATCAAAAAGTGAAATGAGTGCTAGAAATGGAAGAAAAAGGTACAGGAAGCTGCCAGCAAGTCCCAAAGGCAGCAGTGTCAGCCCAAGAGTACATGCTTTTCACATAGCACACCAATACATGTGTCAGATGAATGGGTGTGGAGAGATGTGCACGTACTTACATCTTACCTATTTCCAAAATGAATTTGGAGGAGCTGATATTCAAAACGCATAGAGTAGGACTACACCATTAATAAGATACAATGGTAAGCGTTTAAACTATTTACAATGGACAAGATCTACAGAGGCAATCTTGTGGGAGGTTTGATGGTGAATTTTAAGAAGCAACATATTTACTTCAAAAAAATTATATTTGTTTTGAGTTGATAGGGTTAAAGAATAAAAAAGGAAAAGCAAGGCATTTTAACACAGGAAGGAATCTTGGAGAGAATTCCCAACTAGCTCAGTTTATATAGATGAGGAAGCTGAACAGAGGTGTGTGCTTATAATCCCTGTGCTAGTTAGTGGCAGTGTTGAGATCAGAGCCAATATCTTCACTTCCAGTTTGGCGACCTACCAAGTTGTCTACACATAAATCCACAAAGCAACAACACTTCATGGGGGGGGGGGGGGGGGATTCATGGAGGTTTTTATTAACTTACGTGCTTTAACTCAAGGTAGGAATTTTTTTTAGTGTTTATTTATTTATTTTGAGAGAGAGAGAGAGAGAGTGAGCAGGAGCAGGGGAGGGGCAAAGAGAGGAGAGAGAGAATCCCAAACAGGCTCCATGCTACCAGCACAGAGCCTGATGGAGGGCTTGATCTCCTGAACTGTGAGATCGTGACCTGAGTGGAAATCAAAAATCAGGAAGCTTAACCAACTGAGCCACCCAGGTGCCCCTCAAGGAATGAATTTTATTTTTTATTTATTTATTTATTTTTTAAATTTTTTTTTTTCAACGTTTATTTATTTTGGGGACAGAGAGAGACAGAGCATGAACGGGGGAGGGGCAGAGAGAGAGGGAGACACAGAATCGGAAACAGGCTCCAGGCTCCGAGCCATCAGCCCAGAGCCTGACGCGGGGCTCGAACTCCCGGACCGCGAGATCGTGACCTGGCTGAAGTCAGATGCTTAACCGACTGCGGCACCCAGGCGCCCCTCAAGGAATGAATTTTAAAACAAATGTAACTGTTTCGTAGGCGCTGAAATCAAACTTTCTTTTGGTACATCTTATGTGGCAACTTGCAGAAAATGGAGCTAATATGCAAGTAGTTTGCAGGTAGCATCTGCATACTTCCCATATGCACCTTACCATATACATCAAAGGGGTTCAGGATGCCAGGTGACCCTGGGTATGCATGACCTTCATGGCTGTCCCCACTGAGGCCTCCTAACTTACTGCACATCTGAGTAGGATGACCCATCCTCCTTCCTAACAATATACATGGAATTAATATATTTTCATAGGATTTCATGGACATGTCTCTCAAATGCTATTTCAGGGTATAAAAAACTATGTTGGCAATGGATATCACCAGGTTTATCTGTTGTCTTTGACACTGATAATTATTAATGCATATTTTAATGATTGTGAAATATTCAACAAAACTAAGAAGTTTTAGATATCTGGATAGACTAGAGGCAGTCTATATTTAAATCACTGAGGAAATATAATTGAGGTCAGTGACAGATAGTTCTGAATCTTGATTAAAAAGTGAATTTTCTAAACAAGTTCCTGCCTTGTGATCATTGCCGGATTACGGTTAGGATAGCCATGGTCCTAATGGGCATAGAGGAAGAGGTTACCTTACACTCTGGCCTTTCTATGCCTTTGCAATAATTTTAATAGCATCACGTAAATATGAAAGAAAACAGGATCCAGAAAACCTCTATCTATGGACCCAGGAAATATTCTGAGCCTTCAGTTGTAGAAGACCAGCTTGCTTCTCAGCACATTTAAATTTTACTCCGTGAAATAAGATGTTCTGGAGACCCTCTCTCTGAAACTCTCCTTGTTATTTCTTTTAACTGGGAGCCTGGCATCCTGGGACTCTTGCTGGCCATTTACAAGAAACTTTGTCTTTAAAATAAAAAGCATCTATTTTATTCTGAGAGGCAACAAACAGTAGCTTCAAAGAGAATTGAGTCAATGTGTGACATTTATCTTGAGAGCAAACGGACATAATCTTCTCTCTCCCGTGTCTCTTTTCAGAGGAACAGTGCAGCATGTGCTGGGGCACAGGGTCACATGAAAGAAACCTCCCTCCTCAAGTGTCACGTCTCTCTAGCAGGGGGGAAAGGCTACTGAGCGGTGGACTCTTTAAGGAATGAAATACACCATGACCTGGCAACAACTGAATCCTGTTCAAAAAAGAGGAATAAGGTCAGACCTAAAAGACACTTTTTTTCCCCCCATGGTTTGGACTTCCCTTGACCTAAAGAAGGTCGAAGAAATGCTGGGGTCTAAATTACTCAATACAGGATTGGCTTTTCTAGCACATATCTCTTTGTAACTCTAGAATCAACTTTATGTGCCCTTTTTGCAACATTTTTGGAAAACAGCTTTAAAACGTGAGCCCTGATTGAAATCAGGATGGTGCTGTAGTTATTTTTATGGATTTTTTTGTGTGTGTGTGGGTTATTGTTTGGGTATTTAAATTATTGGGCAACAGATAATTTTCTTTCTTTGGTGCAAGAAACTAGCCACACTATTCATTTTGAATTAAATGAAGATTTCTTTCTAAGCTAAAGGAAAAAAATAATAATGAGAGATGCTTAGAAACATGGGTAACAGCCCTCACCACATTCTCCTAAATGCTTTCTTGGTACGTCCAAGTTACATCTGAATCTAGCCCCGGGTCGCCCTGAAGCCCACACTATAGAGTGTAGAAGGGGTGGGGGACTGGATGGAAAAGACCCATCTTTCTTTCCACTTCTAAGATTAAAAAATCTGTAACAGCAACCAAATCATCTCTCTGTGATATGAAGGTAAATAACAGAATTAAATAGTCTATCCGCTCCTCCTTAACCCATAATCTAGTTAGCATGCCGCGAAGTGATGACATCGCTTTAACTGAGAGGGGCACACAGGCACCCTTCCTCCTGTTTGCAACCCAGGGAGCAAGAAAAAGAACTCAAATTTAGGATGGGCACACCGAACATTTTTCAAGGGGCCATTTCAAGAGCCCTCGTGTTTGTCTTCACAGCAATCTTTCCTCTTGTGTGAGTTTTACAAAATGGGTGATTTTTTCCTACAGTTATTGGTCAATGGAACTGTTTTACCAACTCATGGCTTGTGCACAGAGGCACGTGGAGAACAGGTGACTTGGGTACCAGTCAACCAGGAGGTGGTTGCAGAGACACAATCCAAGAATTTCCTCTCTCTCCTCTCTCAGTTTGGTCATTTTGAACATGCATTGATTAAAAGAGTAAGTGTTTTAGCAATAGAAGAAATCCAGTAATAAGAAAAGAAAAGAAAATGATTGTTTCTAGATCTCCGTGTTAAATTCTGCTGAGAAGCTCGTTGCGATGGTTTCATGAATTAAACGCATTTAAACCATGAAGGGAACCTATCTTTTCCTTTGGGTATGTATCCTACAACCAAACAGGCAGAAAGTCTACCGTGCACTGGAAGTTCATGACCTCTTTCACATCTTTACATGCATCTAAGCCCTGGAGTGAAAAAAATGATACTTCACCACTGTTGCTAGCTAACTCAAGACGTTTTACAATGACAAAGCGGCCACAACGTGCCTTCAGGAGACACAATTTTATCAGTTACCTCTTTCTGAGCCTTCAGTCAACTAACATTTATTATTAATTTTATATAAGCTTTTCTAAGTAACTGAAGTCCATATGAATTTGTAGTGTAAATACCATAAGTGCATTCATTCAGTAACCAGATACAGAGAATATTTATAAAACTACATTCAAAAATTTTTGTTAATGTTTATTTATTTTGAGAGAGAGACAGAGTGCAAGCGGGGGAGGGGGTGAGAGAGAGGGAGACACAGAATCGAAGGGAGGGGTGGAGAGAGAGGGAGACACAGATTCCGAAGCAGGCTCCAGCCTCCGAGCCGTCAGCACAGAGCCCGACACGGGGCCTTACAAGCCATGAGATCATGACCTGAGCTGAAGTCGGGCGCTTAACCGATTGAGCCACCCAGGCGCCCCTGTATTTTATATACAGCCATGCCTTTCTTCCTGCTGCTCCCCTAAATGAAATTTCTATAAATGAGGGGTGATTTTCTCCATTGCAAGATTACCCAGCTCCCTTTGCTCTTCTCCTGGTTTCCTAATTTTAGCCATTTCACCAGATGGCAGGTAAAAAGTGAGGAGAAATGAAACTTGGAATGGATAAACATTTCAGGATTTTATGGACCCTTCAGAAACTCTGGAGTGACTGGTTTGGATCACTTAGAGTCATAAAATTTCCAGGTATCCATTTCCTTAGTTCTATTCTGCTGTTTACACAAGTTTTAAAACAATTAGAATTAGTGCATAGAGCTCACTCAGCAATTTAAATGGAAATTTGTCTGAAGTGCATCAAACCAATGTTAGCAGCGACCATTCAATTATTTGCCATTCATCAATGTGGCTGCAAATAATCAAAGCTGGCTAGACATACACAACAGCAGTGTTTACACTGACGAGGGCACACATAGTCTACTTCCTGTTCCAATCTGACAGGATATCCTCGGGAGACATCTGAAACTCCATACCTCCATCCCGGGACCATGAATTTACCATACGCACAATTTAAAAACAACCCAGCACAAGATGGGATGCTTCCACCGTGAGAACTCAAGTGACTAACTTTCTCCCTCAGACGAGTCACTTGTGAATGTCAGGGCTCCACAAGACAACTACTTCTCCTTTGGAAACACTGTCCTCCCAAGAAAAACTTATGATTCAAATTTTCCACATGCACATGCCTTCAGAATCTGATTGGATTTGAATTAAAAAAAAAAAAAGCATCTGCAGGAAATGCTTTGATTATGTCTGAATGACAATATTCTTTAGGGTTCTTCTATGGCAAGAAATTACAGAAGAACAGGGTAAGTGGGAAAGGTTTAAATTCCACACACACACACACACAAATAATAAAAATGCTAACATAAAAGTATACAGTGTGATAAATTAGGGCAGAGTAGTTACTGTATACAGAAGTCCATTTGTGATGGGAGGTAGCAGGAGGGTGGGCTCTCCCTTGTCCACTGTATCAAAAGCAGCGGGTTTTTGTGGGTTTTTTTTTATCCCCCTATGTTCACTGATGCCATGCACTCCATGACAAAGCTGCTTTGATCTTCTCCCATTAAATATGTCTTGTATGGACCTAGCCTGCACTTGGTAAGAAGAAAAAAAAAAAGATCATTTATATGAAAGGGAGGAGTACTGTACGTCTCCAAGATTATTCATTACCTTTCAAAAATGAAGCTATTTGTGAAGTCTTTGTGTAACACATACATGAAAGAATACTACGCTGCTTGCTTAAAGTATTTTCTTGTGCTCCTGCTTTCTTATTCCTGCCTCGGATCAGATGGGGACCCCTTCCAAATAAAGCAATGAAGAAGACATTGCAATTTACGGTCGAAAGAAAGAAAGAAAGAAAGAAGGAAAAGGAAAGAAAGAAAGAAACGTACACGATGATTGAAATAAAAGACCCCATACCTGAGCTGGAGGGTTTAGAAACTCTTCCCTTAGGAACTGGGAGTAACAATAATTCCAAGGACTGTGGTGGTGGTGGCGGAGGCGGTGGAGGCGGTGGCGGGGGTGGTGGGGTTACTTTCTCTTGCTTCTTCTCTGAAGGCGGTGGCGGTAGAGGGTCCTCAGGCACCAGTGATGATTTCTCAGCCAGAAGACTCCCAGCAGCCCTTGCTGCTACCTCTTTCAGAAGGGCCGCCGAGGAGGTCATGGAAGCCAGGGAAAGGAAAGAGCTGGCCGGGGGTGGGTGTTCCTGACCGGGAGTCAAGCTTCTCTCACTGACTTTCTTGGATAAGGCTGCCAGCGTGGAACTGGCAGACTGGGAGCTAAAAGGGGAGGAAAAGGACTCAAATCGCATGGTCTCCTCAGTCCTGGTGAGAGATTTGTCCTGCAGAACGGCATTGGCTGCGGCTTTCAGTTTGAGGATGGCTGAATCCGGAGACAAGCCGCAGGTGGTGGTTGAGTTTGACAACCACTTACCTTGATTCCATATAAAACGGTTACTTGGAGCGTATTGGTCATTCTGTTCCTGCTTCTCAGCCAACTTCCTGGCAAGAACACTGAGCTGCTGGGCATGGTGGGACGGTGGGGAAAAGGAGAGATTTGAGCCCACGTTCACTGGGGACTCCACCCTGCCATTGGCCGTGGCGGTGGCATCGAGTTTGAGGGAGCCAGCCTCCAGCAGCCGCCTCAGGTTGCTGCTCAAGGGCTTAGTGGAGCCTGGGGGGTCATCCTCACACAAAGAAGACACGCCAGGGGAGAGGTGATCTTGACATTGCAGTGAGTCTCTCAGGACCTCACCGTCAAGTCCCACCAGCTCCAACGTGTGACTGCTGGGAGTGGCACTTCCCAAGGAGGTGTCAGGGGAAGTGGACTGCTCTTGGATCCGGTCCTCCAGAGACAGCTTATAGTTCTCCTGGACTTCTCCATAGGATGCTTCTGACGGAGTCTCTGAAGAGTTTCCATACCAGTGCTCTCCTTCACTGAGTTCTCCCTCCGCCTCTTCCAGCCTACTAACATCTGGGGGAATTAAGAAGATCAAGTTTACTCCCCAGTGGGCAACAAGCAAGTCTGAAGACATTCAAACGGAGTTGTTGACATGCTTCCTCTTCCCCTCGCCCCAAGAACCACAAGAGAGACAGCAGCAACCTTACCAGAATGTCAGGTGCTGAGTCAGACAGTCTTGGCAGAAGCCTTCTGAGAGAAGGTAAAATACTAAACAGGCAAAGGTAAAAACACACCCACCTACGAAACATATTCATCTTTCTATAATTATTCCAGACAAATTGAAATGGAAAAGAGGGAGAGAGAAAAATGGATCTGGGAGAGAAGTAACTGCATGAAGAGACTGCTATTCTCAGTGGTGGGGGAAATGGAAAGAAACACGTTTCCTTGTTAAAAAAAAAAAAAAAGAAAGAAAGAAAAAAGAAACCGGCATGATATCTTTAGTGTCGCATCAGAATTAGAGAGGCAGCCTGGCAGGGTGGGAAAATGTTGTCTGTGAGGCACAAGACAGTGGGAAGCCGCTTCCCCACTTTCTGATTCCACGACCTCAGGCAAGTCGCTTAGCTGGTTTGATAGAAGAGGCAACTGACTTTTTTTGAAAAATTCATCCAACGATGTAAATACTACCTGCCTGTTAGATATTACAACTGCATCCAATTGTTATGAAGCTTAAATCACACTAAGCATGTGACTGTGATTTGCAAACAGGCAAGAACTATATAAAAATCAGATCTCATTCGCAAACACTGCTCACATTACCGATTTCTTAAAGTGACAGCATTTCCCATGTTATGCATGTTACTTCTTTGAGAGTCCTGGATTCCGATTACCAACATGCCTGCCATCTTATCACAGGCAATGATTAAGAATTTCTCTCCTCACTCCACTAAGAGTCTCCTTTCATTATTTTCCGTCCATTGATTTTTCTTTCCACCACTACCACACTGACTGCCCACAAAGCACCGCTCCGTTGGGACTCCCAGCCATTCCAAGAGCACCCATGAGCTCTGTCATTGTTCTACCTTTGCTCAAGATATTCCTTCCATCAGGAATGTCTTTCCTCAGAAAACCTGACTATTTATCCTTCGCCTGCCAGCTCAAAAGTTTCTTCCTTGTGATTCTCCCCGGAACTCTCAGAATTAATCTCTCCTTTCTCATTCATTCACTTATCCAACAAACAACTGTGGAGTATGCGTGGCATGCCAGGCATTGTTCTAGATCATTCTAGACTGGACCAGACTGAACCACACTGAACGAAAATCCTGCCTTCGTGGAGCTTCATATCCCAGGAGAGGAAGATAGATGGCACACAAAATTTAAAAACTAGTAAGTCATACAGTAAGCCGGAGGTTGGGAAGTGCTATGGGAAAAGATAGAAAGCAGGGCAAGGAGGATGGGGGGAATAACAGGTAGGAGGGAAGTTGCAATCTTAAATAGGATGGGCATATGGGGCCTCACTGAGGTGGTGACATTTGAGCAAAGACTTGAAAGAAACGAGCAGTTGTTCATTTAGCTCCCTCTGGGAGAGCGTTCCATGCAGAGGGAGTCACTGTAAAGGCCCTGATGTGGAAACACGTGTCCGTGGCCCAGCGAGGAGGCTAGTGTGGGTAGAGTGCGGTGAGTAGGGGTCAGAGCAGAAGGAGAGGAAGTCAGAGAAGTAACATCAGAGAAAGAGAGGGAGGGGAGAGAGCGAGGATGGGTGTGTGTTGTGAACCAGTGAGGCCATGCAGACCTGCAGAACACTGTAAACTGTGGAAAGGTCTTTTGCATCTGGTGACATTGGGAACTACCAGAGGGCTTTGATACGATATGGCTTACATTTTCTTTCTTTTTTTAATTTTTTAAATGTTTGTTTATTTTTGAGGGGGGGCGGGAAGGGGCAGAGAGAGGGAGACACAGAATCTGAAGCAGGCTCCAGGCTCTGAGCTGTCAGCACAGAGCCTGACGCGGGGCTCGAACTTGGGAATGGCGAGATCATGAAGTAGGTTCAAGTCAGACCTTAACTAACTGAGCCACCCAGGCACCCCTGATGTGACTTACATTTCCAAAGCGCTGTTCTGGCTGCTGTGTGGAAAAGAGGCTACAGACACAGGGTGGAAGCAGGGAGACCAGCCAGGAGGCTGGAACCCAGGTGAGGGATGACAGTAGCTCAGCTCAAGGTGACTGCCAGCGGTGAGAAGCAGCAACGTTCCGTGCAACTTTTGAATGCAGAGCCAACGTTCCCATGTTCTGTTTACACTGATTTTACATCACTCTAAATTATCTACTATA
This sequence comes from Puma concolor, assembly GCF_028749965.1. Taxonomy (NCBI): domain Eukaryota; kingdom Metazoa; phylum Chordata; class Mammalia; order Carnivora; family Felidae; genus Puma; species Puma concolor. Next base: position 81,998,315 of record NC_141670.1, on the reverse strand, counting down.
GACTTATCTTCTAAAAAGTAAGCGGTGGTGTTTCTTGAAGGCAGGGATCATGTTCTATCATCCACACATCCCCCACTGTGCCTAACACGATGCCCGGACCCCAGAGGAGTTCAATGAATGTTTAGGAATTGAGCTAAAATTTCCCATTGTGCCAAGTTTTGCTATATGATATGGTGTCTCTTTTCTGAATAGAAGTAGTTGAACTAGTAATGCATGAGCTACAAGCTGATACATTGATCTTCCCATGCTATTTAGAGAAGAAATGTCACAAATGACAAATTCTCTTTCACTAAGCTAAAGTTTCATGACTCCTTCCTGAGATTCTTTATTAAATTATCAAGAAAATGTAAAATATCAAATGGAATTTGCTGAAAAAAGGCAGATAAAATTGAATTTTCTCTGTTAAAAACAGTCTGGTTCCTTGTGATTTGCCACATTTCCTTCTTCCCACTCCATTTCAACATTTTTCATCTTCGCTGAAACCAGTACGACCCTAAACTACTCATCTCCCCACGGGCTTCTCCAAGAGATGCTTTTTTTTTTTTTTTTTTTACCAAACATCAAGTAGTCAACATCCATTTCAACGAGAGGGCTAATTTTGTGTTCCTTTGGTAAGCCACCTTTCTTGATTTCAGTTTAAATATCTTATCCTTCAGAAAAATCACATGGGAACGATCCTGTAAATAGTAAGAGAAGTAAAAGAATCACTACAATAAGAACAGTTGAGTATCTCAAGGAATTTCTTCTCTGATCTTTATTGATGCTCACTGAAAGAACGTAGGAAAACAAATGATTCAAAAGTGAGTACTTTCAGATGATATTTTTGTCACACTAGAGTAGCTCCAGATAGTCAAGACTGGTCCAGAACCAATGTGGTGTCAGTTAACAAGGTGCCTGAAAGCAGGGTTTTGAGAACCACAAAAATCCATAACCACATGTCCCAGCTCGTCATTTTACTGAGACTATTAAATATTCTGAGGGAATATCCTGGTGGGATCAAAAGCACATAGCTACCTACTGTTAATGCCAGAACCAAGAACCCAAATCACACAACAACTGGCCCAGTGCTTCTCTGCAAAGCCCCAATGCACCGCCCGCCAGATGCCCTCTGAATGGCATCTTCTAGTTGTCAGAAACTGCTGCCCTCCTACTCCTGGTCATCCATGCCTCCACGCTCTAGAAACAGAAATCAGCAAGAGAATTCTCATAGATAAGGACAGTATTCACTCCTTATCTTAGGATAAACCATTCAGAGGTAAGTATCCATTATTCCCATATTCTAATCTCTCCATTCCTTCCAGGCAACTTCTTTGTTGGTGATCAAAAGCTGATTCAACCGCCTCTAGTATTCAGCACTTCTACTGGCAAAGCCCCAAAGGCATAGCTTAATTTCCTACCCCCTCCACACCCTCAGTGAGCAAGACTAGTCCCCCTCCAAATGTGCTGAGGCTGGTGAGTGCATCGAAAACTAAAGCTGTCCTGGGGCGCCTGGGTGGCTCAGTAGACTAAGCGTCCGACTTCGGCTTAGGTCATGATCTCAGTTTGTGAGTTTGAGCCCCACATCGGGCTCTGTGCTGACAGCTTAGAGCCTGGAGCCTGCTTCAAATTCTATGTCTCCCTCTCTCTGCTCCTCCCCTGCTCACGCTCGGTCTCTCTCTCCAAAAATAAATAAAAACATTTAAAAAAAATTAAAAAAAACAAAAACAAAACTAAAGCTGTCCATTCAGGCTCTAATCCTACCAAGCAGTGATCAGGAGATCCGAACATTCTTGAATGATACAAACAGTTGATATCTACGTTTAGAGAAACTTTCCCAACCTTGCCAAAACATAAGAGCCCAACAAGCAAACCAAGCATCTCTTAAACGGACCATTTTACGGCCTCTAAAATAGCTGGATGTTTCTCAACCAACCCATTCCCGGTTCTTTGTGGACGTGACCACCTAGATACACTCTCTTCCTGACTGCAAGAAAACTCGGATATGTAGAGTATTTTTTAACTCGCAATACTCCATTCATCACTTTTCTGAAGATGCTGCTACTAAAATTGAGACTATTCAAGTAATAAATCACCAAATAATTTCAACGCACATAGCCTAGGAGGAGCCAGACCAGAAACCCGAAAAGAAACATTTTTGAAATTATTCTGGCATCACCTGAGGTCAAGCAGAAAGTGGGGGAAGCTTTCAGAGACATGAATGCAAGAGAAGTGGAGACCTGCAGAGGTTGGAGAAAAATCATAAGCGGCTCAAACAAATATGCTTTCAGCTCAAAACAGCAGCAACAAGGATTTTCTCCCACAAATATTAATTCTCCTCCCCCTGCTGGGCTGCTCTGTATTTCACATCTGAATTCATCCAGGAGATGTCCTTGAAGGCTGCATCGGTCCAGTTACGGGGAGCTCCCCTTTGGCAGGGTGTGCAGGAGCCCATAGCACCTTTCACACCACATTATGAGAAAAGATTCTCATTGGAGAAGCTCAAAACAAAGCATTCTGGCAATCTAGGGGATTAACTTGTTGGACACCACAAACTTTACAACAAGCCAGGCTTGACTTTTGACTCTCTTTCACAATTCGAGAAGCCCCTGGGCAGCGAGACAGCTCCATTTTCCTGTCCGTCAGGAGCACAGAATCATGGCACGTAATCTCTGAGCACCCCACATGCTGCGGTCCCGGAAACGCTTCCTGAGCACATGGACTGTGGATTTCACAGCTTTCCTAACTAAGGCTCCCAGGGGAAGCCTCTAAACGGCCAATGTAAATAACTTCCTTGTAAATACATTATTTTTAACCTCCAGAATAGGAAGCTATTTCCATTGCTAATTTTACAACAACCTATGTCTCTGACAGCCAGGTTCACACTCATTCCTGTCAATTTTACACAACAGTCTGTTTTTGTGTTTTTCACTTTAAATCATCAACTCAAAGAATTAAGAATAGAAGTGGTACAATTACGGAACGAAAATATGCTGAATAAATTTTGTTTCCATGTGGTGAATATTTCTCCTTTGGGGAAAACAAAACAAAATTCCACTACCTAACACATTTATTTATAATTCAGTTCTCAAGCAGAAAACCGGTAACTCGATATCTGCAACTCTGGCTGCGTTTTTTTCCAACTCACTTCCTTTTCAGTTTGACAGTTTTAATCAGATGCATTTAATTGGACAAATACTCAACTCAGAAGATCCTCGATCAGAAAGATAGGGAGCAAAAAGAGAAAAAAGAATGTGAGAAAGAGATACCTATTAATTTTTATGCCTTTTGGGTGTGGTTAAAGTAAGCGGAGATGGAGATCTAAAAGCCCCATTTCTTAATCTACCCACAACTCATCCCACCAGCGGCTCCACATGAATCTACCCAGCAGGTTTTGAAAAGAACAAAGTTTCACCTCTTAGGACTCATAGTGAGTCCTCCCGTATCAACACCTTCTTCTTGTGACAACAGGTGTCTTCACCTAGTACCTACTAACTAACCCTCTGGCTCACTTGCATCTAAAAATCTTCCCAGTGTTCTTCCTTTCCAGCTAGCATACATTTATAGCTAAATATTTACACTTAATTTTTTAAAAGATTATTTATTCTTGAGAGAGAGAGAGTACGAGAGGGCAGAGAAAGGGAAAGAAAGAGAATCTCAAGCAGGCTCCGCACAGTCAGCAGCACAAAGCCCTACTTGGGGCTTGACGTGGGGCTTGACACGGGGATGGAACTCAGGAACCGTGGGATCATGACCCGAACTGCAATCAAGAATCAGATGCTTAACTGACTGAGCCACCCAGGCACCCCTATACTTAATTCTAAGATCACACATCTCTATTAGTAATATCACCCTATTAGTAATAATCACTTGCAATTATCTAGTATTAGACAACCAATTTTTCCATGCAATTTTATACAAAAGTGGTTTGTAAGGTTTAAGGAGCTGTATACAGGAGTTATTAGCAAAACCAATGCTGATGAGTGACTTAATTTAACAAATATTTACTGAGCATTTACTATGTTCGGGGAGCTGTTTTCTGCAACAGAGAGCTTCAAAGACGCAACAGTGTCTTGCCCAACTGCTGCAGTCGACAGGGAGTGAGGGTTACACAAGTATACGAAGCACAAAGCCCGGTGTTATCACAGAGCAACCGAGCAAGAGTTGTTTGTGCATAAATTAATTCCAGTGGTGCACATGGCTTTGGAAATGGACCTTGAAGGAATGAAGATGATTTTAACAGATGACACTGGAAATTCATGTATAGGAGGGTTTGCTAACATTCAGGTAACTAAAACCTAATAATTTTTTTTTTTCTGCATTCTTCACATTTTAAAAACTGACCATCTATTGATTTGTGAAAGGGCAGATTTTACCAATTTTCTTACCACACCCACTGGTTTTGAAATCAAACCATTAGATTATAAATGCCTGAGGCAGGGCCACAGGTGAGTCATTTTTGTATTCCTGCTGGATGCCCTGATCCTAGTAGGGGTACCAGGGCACAACCCGGGGACACAACCTGGTTGTAGTGACAACCAGGCCCGCAAGAAGTGACAGGTGCGTTTCCCAGTCCCTTACCCAAACACACAGAGGGGCACAGGGGAGCCGGCATCTGAGAGGAGGGCAGTGCACTATCGGGGTACTCTCTCACTGCTTCTCATCTCTTCTCAGAGGCTAGCCTTGTCCTCTCAGGCCACCTTTCCCTGGAGGCTGCCAATTGGCCACACAGGTTCTGGGTTTTCCCTCTCAACGACTTACCACCAGAGAAAGGTCTTTCCCCTCTCATCAGCCTGTTGGGGGTCCTATTCCCTTCTCCAGACTTACCACTGAAGCCAGAGGGCGGGGGTTCTACAATTGACTTAATGTGGGTCACAGAAGAAAGGAGAGGGAAGAGACACCAGGAAGACAAAAACGATGACCCCTATAATGTTTAATAAAGGTTTAGTATGCTGCACATCAGGCTGTTATGAACCAATTTTATGATTTTAAGCATAAAACATATCCTCATGTAGGCCAGTTTTACCTGCCAATTTTTACACTGTCCCTTTGTAGCCTAAACGCCTTAGCACATGCCCCACACCAGGTGTGCCCGGCACTGAGAGAGCACTCTGGGGTTCAGGGTTCCGAGGCCACAGTGCGAGTGAAACGCATGGGCCGGCAATCGGCCCCGGGGGACAAAGCCTCAAAGATCACGGTTATCAAAACACCGATGCCCAGGGTACCCAACCGCTGTCATCATGGCCAGGGAGAAAATTTAAGAACTGCTACTTATTTAAAACGGCCAGGGTGGAGAAGATGACCAGACTCCTGTCACCAGTCCAGCTGGGGAAGAGGTGCCGCCAGGGCACTGGGAAATGGGAGGAAGTCTGGAGAGGATAAGAGTCGGCAGACTGAGATGGCACGGAGAGGCCCTCTGGGTCAAGACGAACATTGTGCACACAGGAGTGGTTTTAAAGTATAGTTGCAGATGTCCACGAGTAAAACAAAGGTAACACAAAGGAACGCACCGCTCTTTATCTGCAAAGGGAGCTGCAAACGGTAGGGGAGCTGCTTTCAGGATTTTCATATAAAGGTGCCAGACCTTCCGGTGACCATCAAACTGCCCGTCACAACATGAATGGCAGCTCCTCCCTAAGATTGCTTAGACCAAAACCCCCACAGCTTGCCTTGACGCTTCCCTTTCTCTCAAGTCCTCATCGAACTCATCTGTAGATTCCACTGGCCCCACCTTCCATATACATCCCAAATCTTGCCACTTTTTACCACGTCTACCATTTCCACCCTGGTATACAACACTGCCGTCCTTGGCCTGGACTGTGGCAGTAGTCTTCCAGCTGGTCTCCTCACTTCCGATTCTTGCCCCGCTGTGCTCAGCCAGCAGCTGGAGTAAGCTTTTAAAAATATATGTCACACTCCATTACCCCCATCCCAGAAGCCTCCAAAATGGCTTCTCATGTTTCTCGGAATAAAATCCAAGACCCTTCCCTTGCCCTCAGGGCCTCCATAATCTGTATCCTTCAGACCTCATCCCCTACTACTCTGCCTTGCTAATAAATAATAAATAAAGAGCAAAATTCCCCCCAAATAGCCACACGGCTGACTCCTTTACTTCCTCGGGTCTCCCCTCAAAGCATCACTGTTGATTAGAAGAGAAGCTCCATGAGAGAGAGGACTTCGTTTTCTTTGCTATGTGCTCAGCACTTAGAATGGCACGGAGCAGGTGTTCAGCTATTGTCTGTCAAATGTATGAATGAGAAAGAGGATGCGCTTAACAATCAGAAAGGCAGCACTTATCAGTACTGGAAATGAGAACAATTTTCAAAATTACAAATGATAATCCTGTTTTTCTGATGTGAGTCAAACATGAAATAGGGAAAAGAGAGTGTTTTGCAAACTTTTCCACCAGTCTCCCTAGTGGCCAAGAAACGAGCACAGCATCCCAAGGTAACTCGGGGCCGCAGCTGAAGCCCCCTCCAGAAAGTCCCAGATTTCTTGGACTCTTTGCTTAACATTTCAAGGGAATTCCACATTCTACTCTGTCCTAGAGCTGTACTTGTTCTTACTAAATACTGCAGGGCTGTGCTTCACAAACCACTGAGGAACATCGATTCTCTGTGTTCCCAGCTGCTCTGGAGAAGCAAGGATGTATGAAAAGTATCTAGCACAGTGTCAAGAGCTCAGTAAAGGGCAGCTATCATTGTTACGATCATTACCATCGGAAAATAGTACTAATCCTATTACCCGCACTTCAGACAGAAAAGCTAAATCACAGAGGGTAACTTTCTCAGACTGCACAATGGATCTGTAGGACACCAAGAACTATAACTCTATTTGCCGATTTTGAATTTGTTGTCTGAATTACTTTGGAGATGGTAAAGCCTTGGAGATTTAGTCCATATGGCTAGTCTCTAGGCAGAGGCCTAGAAAGGGCCAGTGATTAGTCTGTGGTCCCATACTTGATTTGCTAACATAGACAAGACTTGACCTCAGATGTCTCACTCCAAAGGCCAGTGCTCTACTAAATCACGGCATAATCATCATTAAGTGAATGAATGAACTCTAGAACAAGACCTGGAACACAGCAGCCTCCCAACAAACAGTTGTTGAATGAATGAACAATCATGCATAAAACACTAAAAATATACCGGGTACTTTATTAGATGCTTCAGTATTCATCAGCAAATTCTTCCCATGATTTCATGTGGTAGACCATAGTCTCTTCATTTTACAGACCAGGAAACCAAGGCTCCAAAGGTTAATGGCTTACCCAATATACCCACTTAGTGGGTGACAAAGCAAGGTTCAAACCCAAACCTTCAGGAAATCTAATAGAGTGCGAGTTGTTTGACAAAAAGTAATTTTTCAAGTAAGCAAAAAGTACAGTAACTTCAAGTAATCAATATTTTAAGTTTCATTGTTTTAAAAAAAATTTTTAAAGTAGGGGTATTTCTATTTATTTACTTATTTTTAAGTTTATTTTCGAGAGACAGAGCAAACAAAGGAGGGGCAGAGACAGTGGGAGACAGAGAGAGAATCCCAAGCAGAAGCAGGCTCCACACTGTCAGCACAGAGCTTGATATGGGCTCAAACTCACGAACTGTGAGATCATGATCTGAGCCACAATGAAGAGTCAGACGCTTAACCAATGGAGCCACCCAAGCACCCCTTTATTTATTTATTTTAATTATTAATTTTTTATTTAGAGAAAGCGCACAAGTAGGGGAAGGGGGCAGAGCGAGAAAGAGAGAATTTCAACCAGGCTCCAAGCTCAGGGTGGATCCCTACAAATGATAGGACTGTCATTTGTAATTCTGAAAATCGTTCTCATTTCCAGTACTGATAAGTGCTGCCTTTCTGATTGTTAAGCGCATTCTTCTTTCTCATTCATACATTTGACAACCCTGGGGTCATGACCTGAGCCAAAATCCAGAGTCAGATACTCAGCCAACTGAGCCACCCAGGCACTCCTGCATTTTAAGTTTTATTTTGATGGGATTTCAAAAGCATACACACCCAGACACGAGTTCCTTCTTTCTAAATTTGTGGCTTTTTGTCTCCCATCCAGCTTAATAAAACTGTGCAAACTAAGGATGAAAACCTGGTGTCATGGGTTGAATTGTGTCCCCCACCCAAAGATGTTGGAGTCCAACCCCCAATACCTGTGAATGCGACCTTATTTGGAAATAGGGTCTTCACAGATGAACCAGTTAAGATGAGGTCATTATTGTGGACCCTCATCCAATATGACTGGTGTCCTTATAAAAAGGGGAAATCCAGACACAAAGACAGACACGCCTACAGGCATGAATACCATGTGAAGACTAGAGTGACCCTCTCACAGCCATGGAACTATCACAAGCAGGGACAGACATCTGGAACAGACCCTTCCTTGTGTCTTCATTGTGTCTCTGCTGGCCTACACCGTGATCTGGGACTTCTGGCCTCCAGAACAGTGCGGCAATAAATTTCTGTTGTTCAAGCCATCCAGTTTGCGATATTCTGTTACGGAGGCCCCAGAAAACTGATACATGTACGTCTGAACAAAGGCCTGAGACTTTTTCTGGATTGGTTCACCTCTGGATTCTGAACCGTAGCCTAGCTTAGTGCTGTAGTTTTTGCACAACCTGGTTATCACAGAACGGACCATGCTGCTGTGCCGTGCGATGTCCTCCAAGGCTGGAAGGACTGGGAGCCGACTATTAAGCTATTTTTACCTACCTCTGAATTTTAAACAAATTTTGTTCAAATGAAAGATTCTGAGAAAGACGTTAAGCAAGAGAAGTCTTCTATTACTAGAGCTACTTCACAATCTCCAAACAAAAAAATACACTCGTGGCCACATATGTTGTAGCAAATTAATAAGAAAGGGATAGTTCAAAATATAGCATGAATCCACTGACCACAAGGCCAATCTACACACCAAAACACTTCTGGTTAGTCCACGGATTGATAACTTGCTCCTTCACCCTTTCCTGCACCTCCATGTTACAGAAAGCATATAGAATCTGTCCCCTCAAGCAATCAGAAGTAAATTTACCATGGCTACCATGGCATTATCAGAAAAATTGTCTGTTAAGGCTGATAAATCGGTCGATTATCTGCTTCCTTGACTTTTATTTCCTCTTGTATAAATGTTTTCATCCCAACATTACCAATACCTGTTATAAGATGAACGATATATTACCAAACTACTGAAATCACCGGGAAATTCTTAATAGATCAAAAAAGAACTTAACTACCAAAAAAAGCCCTAATAACATAATAATGCACTCTGTCGTCTAGGAACAGCACTCTATAGAGAGATAAATGGCTACTTATTGAAATCTCAGCTTATACATAAAATGATACATTTCTTCCCGGGCACATTTACCAAGCACTGACATCACGTACCTTGTAATGAAACATATTATGCTCATAATCATTCTGACTGCCAAAAGAAAATTTCACACAGTAAGTCCTTTATTTACTAAAAATATATGTCTATACAGGAAGAAAATGGGCGTTTGGGGAGAAGAGATTTACCAAAGGAGAGGAGAGCAAATGAAATTGCTTTTATTTAGTGCTTAAATACATATAAAATAAAAGCTGCAGAGAAGATAGATCCCAATCCCCCACATTTTCATGAAAGAATGTTGGTGCATGGGCACCTGGATGGCTCACACGGGTTAAGTGTCAGACTCTGGATATCAGCTCAGGTTATGATCTCACTGTTCGTGGGTTTGAGCTCATGTCGGGCTCTGTGCTGACAGCGCAAGATGCTCTCCTCTCTCTCTCTCTCTCTCTCTCTCTCTCTCTCTCTCTCGCTCTGCCCCTGCTCATATGCGCATGCTCTCTCAAAATAAATAAATAAACTTAAAAAAAAGGGAATATGGGTGCAATGAATTGTGAGAGAATGGTTTTTTTTTATTATGCACAAGAATCCATGACACCGATTAGAAGGACAACCCCTAACTCAAAGTTAACTTTAAATACGGATTTAGGCCAAGAATTTTAACCTTTATTCCGACCAGGTTTTGTGCCACGGCTGCTACCAAGCAGCCAAATGTATTCTTATTTATTGTCTTTTATTTTCCCTGGCCACCTTCTGGAACACACATAAGTCAATGATCTGGCCAAAGACCATGAAAACAACAAATACCACAACCAACCAACCAACTAGGGCAATCCCAAGGGCCAGGAGAGCCTGTAGCTAGGTTAACATCGCCTCAACAACGGGGTCCTGTGGTTTCATCCACTTAATTGTCTTTGAAGGATCCGGGAGGTGGGAGCTTTCCACAGGCATGCCCACTTTGGGGTTTGTTTCGCTGAGAAACCTTTCCTAGGTCTTTCACTCAAAAGACCTGTCACTGCCTTCTAGCTGTCTATTCGCTACGAGCAATGCTCCACGGAGGAAAACATTCATTCCACTTCCCAACAAAGCTCAGATGCTTCTGGAAATGCATCAAGTGGTAAGGATGACATTAGGAAACCTGCTCTACTGACGACTGCTTCAAAGGAAGGCTCAACTCCAAGGTAAGGCTCAAAACAAGAAATATCCCTCTGGCATGCATACATGTGGCCCCAAAGTGACCAGGAGTGACTGACATTATTCACACTCTGCTTCCTCTCATTCTTAACCTTTTGGGGGGGGAGTCTAGAAGACGCCCTGATTTTGTGTTCAAATATGCACACTGCTTCCTTTCCATCTTCTAGAACTTACAACTGTAGGCAGCCCTCTAGGGGCAATGTTTCCCATGTATTACAAGAACCTAGTTAACTGGCCTATCCTCCCCCAAAATCTGGTGTTTGAAAAGAAGGATGAAAATGTATTGAGCAATTTAAAGAAGTTCATTTGAGGAATACAAGTTTGAAACGCTTTTTGACGTAAATACGCTCAACTAATCGGGCTTTGTTTTAAATCTACATGTTTTGAAGTTACTTAGAGAAAGCCAAATTCTTCTGGTATTTCCATGTTAATATCAGCAGCAGTGACTCCAGTAAAGCAGGTTCCACAATCTTCTTCTGTGAACAGACAGACAACAAATACTTTAGGCTTTATGGGGCACCTATGGTCTTCATCCCATGTTCTTTGCTTTTGTTGTTGCTGTTCCTTTTTTTTTTTTTTAACAATTGTTTAAAAATGCAAGAACCATTCTTAGCTCAAGGGGCTGCACAAAAACAGGCCACAGTTTGCTGACTCCTGCTCTAAAGTATAGGTGATTTACTTTTTCTTTATAATAAAAGTAGAATGGTACTTAAAATGATATCGGAAATTCAGATATATGACAACACGCTTCATCATCATCTTAATCCAGCCACCTCTGTGAGTCACTGAGCATGTCTGTACCTCGGTTTCTTCACTACAAAATGAGGGGCAAGAACAGATCAGTGATTTATAAACCATACCCTCAAGGAGCCCAAGGACTCCAGCTTACCTCCTACCTTAGCACACACTTAAGCCGCACAACCTGGCATTGATCTTGTCTATACACTGGAGCTCTCCTTAAAGACAAGGGTTCCACTAATTTTTTTTTTTTTTTTAAGTTTCGAAAATATGGTACCAAATGATCTCAAGAATCTTTCTGGTGTTAATTCTCTATGAATCCAATATTGGATAATTGATCCTTTTCAAGTCATTTGATTGGGAAGTGTCAGGTCCTTTAAAACCCTGTCTTGAGATATTTAAAGGAAGAGAAACAAGAACAAGAATGAGATCATACTCTAAGAGACTACCCGTACGTATGTAGTTAGAGCTGTGGAAATCCACCAGACAGGTCTATCAGAGGGTTCCCGAGTCCCACAGATTAGGGGTCTGGGAAAAGCAGAATGGTTTCGCAGGGGAAAGAGCTCTGAGTACAGACACAGGGACCTGGGTTCCCATCTGAATTTGGAACTTACAAGCTATATGACTCATGTTTAGTTAACAAAAATTCGAGAGCCCACTGAATATGAACTCCTGGTGCGGGTGTTAGGAATATGGAGATGAACCAGACAGACATGGAACGTTCTGCCTCCCATCACTCGATCCCTCATCTGTAAAGTACGGTAATAGCGAAGGATTTGTCGACTGCAAGGTGCAGAGAACGTTAAGCTAGAAAGCTACAGATTCTCTTCCTTTTAAGTACATAAAATAAATGCAACTTCAAGGATTGACCAAATGAATAAAATAAGGCCATAATAGGTTTTGCAGAGCAAAAGAAACCATTTCTAGAACCTGAAGCAGCAGGACAAAACAGAAAGGGCACAAGATTAGAACTCCAGACACTCCCACTCTGCTTCCTAATAGACCCACCTGACATGCACAGGCTTATTCTCTTGTTTATAGAATAAGATACTGATACCTATCATCGCCATGAGGCTACTGTGAAGGGAAGTTAGAATTATGTAAGTAAGGCACCTGGCACAGAATTAGCACTCAGTGAATAATAGTGTCCCCTCGCCCTCCCTCCCAGACACCTAGAAATCTCAGATGAGAGAACACTGTATTTTAGATGGTAGGGCTTACCTCAAAATTGTTGATATTGCTACCCAGCTCTATATCATAATCACCTCAACCAAAGAGGACAGGAAACTTCTGGTTGTTATGACCATGGAATCCAGATGTAGAATATGCCCAGTCATCAGGAAAATCTTACAGTCTTGGCACAGTTTGAGGACAGAGAGAGAGCAACAGCCAATAGCTGAGGGGAGACTCTACAGTCTGGAATGTGCCACAGACTTCCAACCACAAAAGTTCTCTTTGCACTTCGTCTGTGGTATCCCCCTGTGGTGTAGGCCATGGCCTCTGCTCTTCTCGGCAAGTCTCCTCCGGAAGCACATGACTCTCCCCAGGCTTCTCTAGGCCGCATCCATGTGAATGTCTGTGGCACCGTTCATCACCTCCTACCCAGCCCAGCTGTACACGTTAGCCAGATCATTGTCTCATTGCTGAGAAAGGATGACAGCAGGAGATGTTCTCCATGGTCCTTTCTACCTCTAAAATCCTTTGATTCTGTGACTCACTCTTAACCTCATTCATTCAACTCATTCATTCATTCATACAAGAATCTTTATGAAACACCTCCTATTTATTTGATTCTGTGACCCGTTCTTAATTTCATTCATTTGTTCATTTATTCAACCATATCTGACCACTTACACCAGGTACTGCGATGTGCAAGAATGTACAAAAATGAATACGGAATAGGCCATGCCCTTAAAAAGCTCACAGCGATAAGGACATAGAGGAATAAGCAATTACAGTGTGGCATGGGAGGTATGATGAGAGACCAGTGGGAACCAGTGGAGGTTCCCTAATTCCTCCCAGTAAGTGGAAGGAACAATAGTAGGGGAGGAGGGGAAGCTGGAAAGGCCTCCCTGAGAGCCGAGTGCTAAGTGCTAATTGATAAGCAGAAGGTTAACCTGATGGGTTCAAGACATCCAGAAATAGGGGGAACGAATCTGCCAAAATAAGGAAATACAAGCATGGTGGTCTGTCATATAGATAATTCAGTATGAATGAAACAAGGGGTATACAGCAGGGCAGGAGAAAGGGGGCACAGATGATGAAGCATCTTCCATACTTTACTAAGAAGAGCAAACTTTACCCAGTTAGGGGATGTCTGGGATGTCTAAAAGATCCTCAATAAATCCACGAGTGTTTTAGAAAGCCTACTGTAGTAGCAGTGTGGATACTGGGCTACACAGAGGCCAGGGTGGGGGGATGGGGATATGACATTGAGGCAAAAATAAATAAATAAATAAATAAATAAATAAATAAATAAATAAGTTGTGAGTCCTTACAGGAGAAAATGAGAGTGAATGGTACAGCAGTGGCAGGGCGTGGCCATGATGAACTTCAGAGATCCATCTACAAGAGAGTCAAGAGGCTTGGTGATCAGTTTGATGCGGGAGGAAAGGAAGAGCATGGCACCTAGGATCACACTCAAGCTTCTGTCTTGGGCAAGGGGGTTACTGGCTGGTGAGGACAGCAGTTCCAGGCAGAGAACACAAGAAGCCCAGAAACACTCCCGGTTTCCCAAGCCCAAAAGCCTTGACCATCTCTTGTCCGCAGCAAAGCACGGTCCACCTAAGTCATGCCGGCCCGTGGCACCTACATCTGCGTGAGGAAGAAAAGTACTAACTGCAAAGTGTATCGAAAGCTTTACTTTCATTTTAAAACAAACAGATATATTATAGAGCAAAGTACATTATTTTCATTCCTATTTGCAGACAGAGCAAGAGACTTCAAAGATACCTCAGAGAAATCTCAGAGAAGCTGAGAATACTTCCCTGTCTTCAGGGCTCTCTGTCTTTTGGGTTCTTCAGTGCAAATATTCACGCAGTGCTGCAGTATAACATTCTCACGTAAAGCTGAAGAAACACGAACGCCGACACCTGCATTCCCATTTCTATGCAGACAGCTTAGACAGTGGTTCTCAAAATGTGGTCTGTGGGCCCCTAGTGGTCTCTGAGACCCTTTCAAGGGTCCTCAAGATCAAAATTGTTTTCATAAGAATTCATAAGATGTTATTTGCCCTTTTCACTCTATTGACATTTGCAATGATGATACAAAAGCAATGATGGGTAAAATTCTGGCTCCTTAGCTCCAATCAAGGCAGTAACACCAAGCCACACTAGGAATCATTGTATTCTTCACTGCCACACACTCACAGTAAAACATACACACACACACCCCAAAATAACCAGGTCCATTTCACCCAAGAATGTCTTTGATGAAGCAGCAGCAAAGATTATTAATTTTCTTAAAGACTGAGCCCTGAGGAAACACCTTTTGAATATGATATGTAATGAAATGTGTCCATGAAGCACTTCTGCCATCACTAAAGTGTGATGGCTATCTCAAGGAAAAGTAAATCTGTGATGTAGTTGAGAGGTGAACCAGCCACTTTTTTCATGGAACATCACTTTTGACTGAAAGCGTAACTGACAAACTATGGTCATTCAAATTTGGGTATCCAGGGGCGCCAAGCGGTCAGTTGGGCGTCCAACTTAGGTTCAGGTCATGATCTCATGGTTCGTGCATTCCAGCCCTGTGTCAGGCTCTGCACTGATGACACAGAGCCTGCTTCGGATTCTCTCTCTCTCCCTCTCTCTCTGCCCCTCCCCCACTTGGGCACACACTGTCTCTCTCCTCTCTCTCAAAATAAATAAATAAACTTAAAAAAAAATTGGGGTACCTGGCACACACTTTCTTGGAAATGAAGTAAGGCTGATACTTTAAGGAAAAACTGACAGTATTTGTAGCCAATGATAAAATTCAAGCTTGCCAGCAAGAATTAAAATTTTGGAAAATCCGTATCTTACGCTATGAACTTGACAGTCCCTCAAGACAAAGTGATATGTGCATGCATGTTCACAGCAGCACGGTCCATAATAGCAAGAAGTAGAAACAAACCATACACCCCTTATAGTATGGTTCTGCAGTATAACACTAGAGAGCAGTGAAAATGAACTCACTACAACTACAAGCATCAGTGTGGATAAATCTCACAAAGATCACCGTTGAGTGGAAAACCAAGGTGCAGAATACATGCAAAACCAAACAGGGTAAAGCTAGGGGTACGATAAGCAGAAAACTCAGGATAATGGGGACAGGTAGCAGGCGAAGGGCACGTTAGAAGTCTGATAGGGTTGAAACGTGTTAGATTGGGCAGTAGGTTTACAGGTGTTCATTTTACCATTATCCTTTCTTATCTGTGTATAAATGTTCGATGTGTTACTTTTTGTAAACAGCACTACTTTACAGCTTTGAAAGGGAAGCACTGCATTAGAGCTTTCTTTGCCAAAGAAAACCAAAGAGGTGAGGAAGGGGCAAGAGGCATGGGGTGAGCCCTGGCTGAGGGCCTCCAGCACTGGCCCCAGAGAAGCCCATCACCGGCAGGCTCTTCCAGAGACAACTTCAAAGCAGCATCTGTGCCATCCATGGATCTTCGGTTTTTCAACAGCCCTCCCTGCATAAAAAAGGCCATTTTTGCTCCTTCAGGCCACCAGCTCCCATGTCACTTGTCATCACAGTGAAAGAAACTACTACATTTCACAGATGCTTTTGTATTGTATCCAAACTACAAAATTTAGTAATCCTAATCTCTTATCATCTGGACCAGCTCCTACTACATTTTTCCTGCCTCCTATCCTTACATCACCAATATAACCCTTTTGATTCAACTTCTTAGTGTCTCCCACATACTTTTGGCTTATTTCACCCTCTTTTGGCTAATGTCATTTCTTCTGCTTAGAATGTTCTCTCCTCTCTTCTCAAGATCTAAATGCATCCCTTCCTTAAGGATGTTTTAAGTGTCACTCCTCTTCAGGAATCTTACCCATCACTCCCACTGGGTTTCCTCGAACATTTACACTTCTAATTCATATTATATTGTCTTGCACTTGTTAGCATATTGATTTGTGCTTATCCTCTGTGCTTGTTTTGTGTCAACATTTCAAAGAACTGTCCGCAGGGGCTGCAATCTGTACAATTTCTACAAGTCACATAAATGCTCAAAACTTTTTCTTAATGAATGAGCACCCAGTAGGACTACAACTCTCAGCAGATCATGTCCTCACTGCTCTAATGTGACACCATGTGTGTTGACATATGTCCTTCCTTATTCCCAAAAGACTTTCAATTCAGCATACCGAGGGAGGTTTTGCTCCGTTGTAGGAATAGATCTCCCACTTCACGACAGAAACCAAACAAAGCAGCATTTGCTTTAGAGAATTCTTTTTCATAATATTAAATGATTTCAGTGTAAGTCAGCGTTGTCTCCTCCCATCCCACTCCTCTTTACCTGAAGTCCTTTGAAAACCACCCCTGCCAGGTGGTTGAACGAGCTTCTTGGTAAACACAAGATCTTTCATTTTTGCACAGTTGTATTTATTCAACAGGCCCTTATCTTTAAAAATCAGTGATCTTCCCTATAACTTCTATCCTCTTGGTCCTAGTCTCTGTTTTCTGGTCAGCATTTCATAAATCTATGAAAATACTTTTCAAGCCGAATTTTAATTATTTGTTTCATCTCTTTCTGTGCCCACTTGGCTCTGAGATCCTTGCAAGCAGGGACCATGCTCTATTCAACTCCACTGATCCCTACTCCCTGACACAGAAGCACTCAGTTACTGCTGCTTGAATGAATGAATGAATGAATGAATGAATGAATCAATCAATCAATCAATCAGTCAATCAACCAACCAATCAATTAAACAAGTATCAGCAGACCCAAACTAAGAATTTAAGATGAATGACAATTCAGAGTAAGTTCACTCCCTTTATCGCTTGACAGAACTTTATATATTTGAGTGTAGTTACCAGGCATGATTGTTATCTAACTTCACTCTTAGCTTCAAATTAAGCACTCCCAATTGTCTCAATAATTAATTCCTTATACGATGAATTCAACAACCTAGACTCTAGTTGCCTCCCTTCTGGTGAGTAGTTTATCAATTTCCCCCTTTAAACTGGGGCACTCAATTTGGCATTCAATTTACAGATGTGATCTAATCAGTTTACAAGACCAGTGTTGCCACCCTTGTTCTGAATTCAGTACTTGAATTAACTCAGCCAACTCTGCTGAAATGCATCCATTTTTCGAATGAAGGCTGAATTTTAAGTGTTCCTTATTATCTTTTTGCTTGTTATCT
This sequence comes from Puma concolor, assembly GCF_028749965.1. Taxonomy (NCBI): domain Eukaryota; kingdom Metazoa; phylum Chordata; class Mammalia; order Carnivora; family Felidae; genus Puma; species Puma concolor. The sequence continues at coordinate 81,980,720 of NC_141670.1, read as the reverse complement.
ATTAATAGTGGTTATCTCTGGGGGTGAAAGTTGGGAAAGGGGACTTTCATGCTTTACTTTGAATATTTCTACATAGTTTTAATTATTTACACTGAGCCGGCACTGCGTTTGCCATTAAAAGCCAATATAGACTTTAAAAAATAAATTAATAAGCAGAATTCATTCATATCTGTGATTTCTATGGCTCCAGTCTGATGAAGTACACTTAAGTCACGTTTCAAATACGTGTACGGTACTTCTGTATTTTCTTTTGTATATATTTCCTCACCTCTCTGCAAGTATTGGTGCAGAGCAGTTCTCTCTAAATGTGATCTAGTGGTCCAGCCAACCCAACCCCACTTCTCGATCATGAAATTTCTCTCCTTATCAGTGTCAGAAAACAGCTCGCTATAATTTAATTCCCCTCTTTCTTAGTTCAGATTAAAATGCAGTAAATTATCATTTGAGGTTTGCTTCCCCCTAGAAGGGAGAAATCATGCAGCACATTTCAGGAATATTTCCTGAAGCAGAGGGTGTCCCACACTTTGTTTCCTTCCAAATACAGCTGTGTTTCATGCTGTAGAGAGGACTGTTGGGTTAACAAGTAGGGCCAAACAAGCACAGATTAGAAGACAACTATAATTCTAGGCCATTACACGAAAGCAGTGTTCTCCATATGGAGCACGTAATTCAGACCCCAGAAAGTGTCACGGCATGTGACTCTCATTCTCTTACCCTCAGCTTAGCCTAAATCTTTGAGGAAAGAAATACTATCGGTGGCACAAGTTCTCACGAATCACAGAGCGATGTGCTCCATCGGCACCTGTGAAGGAAGGTCCCTGAATGGAAGTGCAGGTGGCAAAGGCATGTCCTTCCTGTGTAGGGCCCCAGGAAGGTTTTGAAGTCCTCAGAGACGCAATGGGCCTCAGAAGACCAGTAGATGGTCCAGCCCTTGATAGTGCAGACACAGGTGACCTCAAGCTAGTTTCTCCCTTTCCATGGCTCTGTTTCTACTTCTGTCCAACTGGTGGGAGGAGTCTTTCCTGTTTGCTTGTAGGCAGATGATATCAGTGAAAATGCTTTGTGAACAATAAGATATAACATAAATAGGAAGCGTGGGTGATCTACTATTATCCATTTTACAAGATGGTGCGAGGTAAGCCCAGAGAGGTTCAGTGACTTGCCCGAAGTCACAAAGCTAGTGAGAAACCCCGGTGACCGTAGGGGGACAGTGGACAGAGAAGACTGGAGTCCTTGTCTCCTGCCTAGTGCAGGTTCCTCCCTGAGCCTCTCTCTGACTTCAACCTGGAGGAGTGAAGTCAATTACTCAGGTCCATGAGCTATTTCCAGGGTTTTAAAAGTCAAACAAATTATTGTTAATAAGCTGCTAGGCTCAACATGTCTTTATTTTTGGCTGAAATGGCATCCACCCAGAGTGGGAGTTCTGGTAAGTTCAACACTGGCTATCCATTCAAATCGGTCAGAGAACTTTTTAAGAACGTCCATGCCCAGGTTCCATTCTGAGCCATCAAATTTAAATTGCTGGGGGTGTTTGCAATTTTTTAATCTCCCAGGTGATTCTAACACGCAGCCAGTGTTGAGAACCACGGTGTTGGCTAATGGTGATCAGAAACTTAAGAGGCAGCAGTAGTTGTCTTTGACTGATTACACAGCACAGTTAGAGCCATCTTACTGGGATCCTTAGTTGAAATGAATTTACACCTCTTGTCTATTAACATGGCCAGCATGTATCGTGCATATACTCTGTGCCAGACACAAATCTAAATACCAACTTGTGTGAACTCAGTTCCCATAGGACCTACAATGTTCCCCCATTTTAGAGATGTGAAAACAGGCAGAGACTGCAGTAACTTGCCAAGGTCAAGGCTAAAATGTGGTGCAGCCAGGACGGATCTCATGCATCCCTGGGACCAGGATCTTAATCCCCACCCTATACTGCTTCTTACTACTGCCATAGAATGGGGCTTACAATACTTTAGCCTCAACGATGAATTAAAAGATCACTGAATGTTGAAGAATGTAGGACGGTTTCTAATCCAAAGGCCTGCAGGGGCCGGGCAGGAATATACATGAGGGAGGTGGGCAGGTGTACATGCAGACGGGGACACGGCAGCAGAGTGGTAGGAACCGTGGCAGACTGTCGAGCACATGCCCGGGGAAGGGAGACAGCCGCCACCGACTGTAGCAGATTGCTGCCATGTGGGGAGGTGGGCCCCGTGCTGCTGGCTCTTCCAAGTTTTCAAAAGAAGCTAGAAATTTGGATTTTTATGTGAAACCACCCATTTCCAAATGCTGTCTCAAGTTTTTAAACATAGTGTGTGGGGCAAAACACATCGGTAGGCCACTAGCTTGTAACCTCTGATATGATCTATCTCCCACACACAACACACACACACACACACACACACACACACCTGAATTCTTCATTTAAAATTAATTTAATGTGTTCTCTTGGCCTGGTTCTCTGCAATTAAAAACAACAGACCCTGACTTTCCTTCTTTGGTGCAAAATTTAAACTACCTAAATAACACATGGAAAAACCAATATAAATTTCCCCTGGGTAATTTTAATCAGTGGACTGACTGTTGAATAAATGAATAAACATTTATTAAATACCTATTTTCCCATTTGAATCTCACTATAAGTCTGTGAGCATGGATTTATTGTCCTTACTTCACAGTAAAACCCAGTCATAATTCATATGATTATTACACAGTTTAGATGTAATTCAGGTCAAATCACACACACCGAACATGTTCCTACAGTAAAAGTCTAGTGTAATATTGTTTGCCTATGAAACAATATTAGTCAAGCCTATTTTAACAGCCTGATAAAAGAATTTTACCATATCACATTATTACTCATCACTCTGATGAGAGATACGGAAAAAAAATTTTTTAAACACAGAAATCACCAAAAAGTCCTGGGTCAGAAATGCCTGTAGTCTAATCACAATCTAAGCAAATGGAAACTTATTTCATATACATAATAAGAGCTGATATTTCTTGTGCTCTTTCTATGCAGCAGGCACTAACTAGGCATGGATTCGTGTGTGCATATATTACTGATATTTATCAATATCGATACTGATATTTATCAATCAAACCTTACAAGAACCCTATGATAGAGGAACTCTCATCACTATTGAGAGATGAAGAAACCAAAGACGGGGAAGTTAAGTAATGTCCCTGAGGTCACACAGCAAGTCAGTGCCAGAGCTGGGTTCTGAACAGCCTGGTGCCAGAGCCTGTACATTTAACCACCATGAACTTGAAGCACGTGTGTTCTATTTTCACTTAAGTTGTACCATATACGGTAGACATAGTGAAAAGAGGACAAAGTCACATGATATGTTCTCCTTGTCATTACAAAAAGCAACAAAAGCTTTTTCAAATATCCTGCCAGACAACTTAAGAAACGAGCACTATAGAACGTTAGAAAAATCCAGCACCCTTCCACAAGTACAGTAGCTTGTCTTGAAAGCTCCGATAAGCAGAGTGCTGCTGGTCAATCCCGTAAAAGCTCAATTTCCCCTGGTCTTCTCTGGTCCCCTTTGAAGGCCAACTTCTTCAGAGTACTCAAAACAACCCACCCTGAGATCCTCTGGTCTCTCACTCCTTGCCTTTTTTTCTCCAGCCCACATTTCTAATGGGGTCTAACCACTTGTGTGACCTGTGCTGGAATTACAAGAAAGACAGAGAAAGAGACAGAGAGAGAGAGAGAGAGGGAGAGAAAGAGAGAGAGGGATTATTTTAGGGTTTCCTTTTTCAGGCTCAAGCTTCAGAGAAGGTCCACGCATTTCTTCGTTGCTGATAGAACCTGGCTGAATTTGGACTTTCTCAAAAACAGAAGCAATGAATACCCAAGCCTTAGTCACTTAAGAACTCTAGAGACAGAACTTCAGTGGTGGAGGTTGTTTTTTAATAAGAAGGGAATGGACGGCTGGAAACAATATCCTTTTTAGGCACACAGAATCTGCTGTATTTAATATAACCCTGGGTCAGTCTGTGAAAAGCAGAGTTGCTAAAGGCCACATGCTGATCTCAGACCGTGGGCGTGTATCACTGTACATTTTATAAAATTAGCTACAGTGCAGCCTCTATGTGTGTGTATACATGGCAGTGAAGCTGACTTTTATAAAATAAACAGGAATATGCACCCATGCAGCTAAAGATTAGTATCAAGCCCAAGTCTGATTTTAATTTATGAAACTACCTTGTAACTACAGCAATTCTATCCCAAAGGTGGGTCCTTGGGGAATGATGAGAGTCATCTGAGAGGCCCCTGCTTCAGCACCTAGTCATACGCTATTCTCTGATATCATAAAAAATGTAATTTACAGACAGAGGACAGAAACACAGAACTTGCCCCGGAGCAGAAGAGAGAAAGCAGCTGGCAACTTCAGCCTAGCGAGTATTCCTAGCTATTTCTAGGGTCTGTACTTTGCACATTAGTTTCTTGTAAAATATGACAGAAGACACTTCAGCTACCATGAACCATAAAGTATTTTGTACACTTGGCCCTCAATGGTGTGAATTACTGAGCTGCACCTAGCAAAGTAGGGAACAGAAGAGAATACATCAAAAACAGGACACAGCATCTTCATTTATAATCTCTATCTAAAAAACGTGATTCTAGAGTATCTTAACTAAGCCAAAATACAGTAGTAATAAAAAGCTGATAGAAACAAAACAAAACAAAACAAAAAAAACCCACACGTCTTACCAGAACTAGGCCTGGTCTGAATTTCTTTCCGATAAGAGAAAACTTAGAATCTATTCCTTCACCACAAAGCCCATGGTCTAGTAAAACCTTATGCTAGAAAGCCTTGAACGCCCCCAAACGTCCTATTTTTTAGGTCATACCATCATTATCTCGTTCTGCGATCAGTCTGATTAAATTATAGAAAATTACTAATACATCACTCAGAATGCAGATATCAGCTCCAGCCTGTTGTGTTTGTTTTTCCATCCTCCTGTCCTAATGCTCCAGCGGGTACTTACTTCAAAAAAGAAGAATGGAAGAGAGACCAGGCAACTCCCCACCAGGAAGGGGAAAGGATACATTAACCTACTCTCAGGACTGTGCTTTCACAGATGGCACTGCCGACCAGTCACAGAAACCGAGGGAGCCTTGTTACACACAGTGGCCGCGTGGGCTTCACCACCACTCCTTCACACCTTGTCCTCTTTGCATCCAAGGACACCACTCTGCACGCAAGTGACGGGGGTGAGTGACACTGGGTGAGTTTTTCTCTTTTGTCAAACCGATTCACGCTGACCCCGTCTGAACTCAAACTACCGGGATTACTAAATAAACTGGTTTACCAACCCAGCCGAGCAGCACACGATTCAACAAACCCAGTCTTCCCTACGAGAACCTCTTGACGTTAATAGGACTCCTTGTATTTTAAGCCACCTTTTGACCCCAAGAGAAGCCTGCCCGGTTGCTCCACCAACACAACACTGTCCCTTGGGTGTTTCCGCAGCCTTTGTCCACCTAATTTTATAAGCCTCGCAAGACAGAGATTTTCCACACCTCCTTTGGACCTCTCCTAATAGAGGCCATTCAAAGGCTCTAAAAACTCAACTGCGCAGCCAGCTCTGACCCTGGCCGACGGCTGTCCAATTTATACTGCTCTAGCGTGATTTATTAACACTTTGTGCTTGAGGACTTGTCAACTCACACCAGCTGTGGCATCTCCAGAGCAAGATGGCAGCACATAGATAAATTAAAAATCAATTTTTTTTACTTGAAACTATTTTGAAGCATTAGAAGGAATGTGATTTTGAACTGTCTTCCTTATTTTAACAAGAAAGTTCAGTGTACCCTACTTGCTATATCGGGAATTCACGGATTTCCTTTAGGAGAACAGATGAACATTACTGCCCAGCATCAACCTAACCTGCTGTGTGGTACTTCAGAATCATTAGCTCTGCCTGACACAAGCAGTGAAATATTTTATTGCTTCAGACTCAAAATTTTTCCCTGTGGTTCCTGTCATAGTCAGGAGGAAGTGCCTCGTCACTGAAAAAAAATAGTAAGACCAAGTAGGGGAAAGAGTTAAACCTTCTACCCCTTCTCTTCCAATAGACATAAAAAGACATGGAAAAATATAAATATAAGGGCTTCTGCTGCTTTGCTGTCATTTTGCTTCCCACATTTACTAGAAAGCAAGAGATGATTTTTAAAGTTTTGTTAATGAAGAACACAATAACGTCTTGACCCACAACTGAGTAAACAATGAAAATACTAGAATAACAAAACAACTGTTCCATTAACTTTTCCTTTGTGCTCCCCCCTGGGAATAAGCATCAGGCAGATTTCCAATGATAAATATAATAGGATCTGAACTCATACATGTTCATGGGTAAGTTGAAGCTAATGAGGAAATCTTAAAAGTGCTGATGGCGCCAATGGTAAAAGGATTTACAGATGTAACAAACACAAGAGAAAGCCCTTCCTGACCGTTTCCCTCCTCAGTTAGTGATCCCAAATGTAGTGATGTTTAGAAAGTGCTGAGCCCCAAGCCTGGCAAACAGTCACAGTATCACTTTTCCCCTCTTCCTCTTTCTTAGACCGACAAACATTTTTAAGGTATGCAGTTTGGGATTCTGCTACAGATAAGCACATGGTATGCTTCAGAGGATCTCTAGGACTTTTTTTTTGAACATGGTATTGGACCCTGCTGGTGAAAAGAACTTTTATAAAAGAGACATCAAGAGCAGCAGAATCATATTTAAACCCAAATGGTAATATTGCTCTAGGCCAAGAAATAAAGGCTTTATTTTGAGTAATAATTTTTAAAGCCACTTCTCAAAAATAGTTTAGGTTTAACACCCTTTGCTGGAGGTCACGTCCAAAAGCTAGTGCAGAACTTGTTTTTGATTTGTGGCCAGTAGAATCACCACTCAACTGTACAGGACAGGCTATTTTTTTTTTTCTGCATATGTATGAGGCCCATATAACAGAAACAAAAACAAACACACACACACACACACACACACTCTTACTTCTGAGGCTCAGGAGAAAATGACTATGTAGCATTTTAAATCAGAAATCTAACGCTTAGGTTAGTAGTGTCAGGTTAATGGCTCACCCATCCCCAAGGCTAATTCGGTTCTGAACAGTCCCATGGGTGTCTAGTTGAACAGAAGGAGCTAGGAAACCTTAGCAGGCCAAAGCCCAGCCTGGGGAATTGCTGGAACTCTGTGCCAGGGGCTGAGACGCACCCCAGACTCGGTATCAGATAGTACCAAGTGCTAGTCTGGATTTCCAGGACTAATCTACTTGAGGGTGGAGCTTCCAGGTTCCCTGGTGTCTGTGCTGTAGAGTGGGAGACCTTGTCAATCCACACCATGCCTGGCTAGTAGTATATCTAATAACAGAAAAATAGGTTCTGCACATGAAGTCTATTAGTAGCAGTGGTTGATGAGTGGGCTGAGGCAAGGGGGCGGGCCTAAGGGAAAGTAGAAAGCACTTTGAAGTTTGTATAGATTCAGTTTTCACCAATTTCTTTTTTGTATTCTAATTTGTATTCTACTTCTAATTTTAAATGTGTGTTTACAGGTTCTCTAGATTCTTAAAGCTATATTAATAATGTCTATTAGCCACTTCTGTGTTTGGCTTCAAAAGCAAACTTCCCCATCACATTCCCCCTCTAACGACCCTCCCCCCTAAATTATACACATCGCTCCTTTCTTTCAGGGTCAAGGTTAAAATGTGCCACTGTATAACTTCTTAAAACCCTGAGATGACTTCTATCAGTCCCAGAGTTACTATATTTTAACTCTGTACAAAAAAGTTCTCCAGGTTAAGGCAAAATCCTCCCCTCATATAAACAAATAAAGAATTTAGCATTACAATGAAGTCTTAAGACTACAGTTATATTCTACATTAAATATGAATTAACACTAATTTTATCAAAGTCAATATTTATTATATCTCCCCACCACTGCAAGTTTCTTTAAGACTCACTCAGCACTTAGGAAGCCTTGGGTTACAGTGTCTGAATTGCAAAATACACCATTTGCCCAGAAATTCCTTAGTCCAAATGCAAATTGCTTACAAAACATGTGTAAACCATGCTTAGAACAGGCAGCACACATCCACAAAAAGGTAAGTGGAAAAGCTTTGCAAATTAGGCTTCCCTTTAAAAACTACAGGGACATTTACGGTGTTTCCAAAAAGGTAATTGCTTCTTACTTCACTAAAAGTGGCTTTATGTGACTAGAAGGAGTTGATTTTTTTTTTTTTGTTTTTTTTTAAGTTGAGTGGATAACCGTATTCAATTAGAGAACAGGGTGGGAGAGTCCACTCTTAAAATATAACTTAATCACCAGGCACCAGCAAGCAGGAGAGGCCCACCAGGCATACGAGCTAAAATGGAGCCTGAATTTCCTCTCAGACGGAGAGGGTAGTCGCACGAGGTCAGGGTCAAGGTCACCAGCAGGGCAGGCTGCAGCTGCCCGAATGCGCTACACACAACGGGAGGGAAGGCGTTCCATCTCCGTCAGAGCCGAAAACAGATAAATCCCTTCTCCTCTCCTACCCTCCCTCTAACCCCGCCAACATTTTTTTTTTTTTAAGCAGGGGGGAGAAGAGAAGAAAGGAAAATGACCAAATAACCTCACCGTCCTGGTTTTCGCACACAAGCTCATCAGCTCCCAAAGTTGCCATCTAAGGGCAAGTTCGCAGAGAACACTGAAGCCCATTTTGTCCGAGCAGGGCAAGCCTCCCCCGACCCCCCCCCCCCCAGGATTCCTGCCTCCTCTCCCTCCCCCGCCACACGCCCCCGATAAGAGCTGGGAACTGGCCGACCGGCCATGTGCACGCACACACTCTTCCACCAACTGCTGCGAGTTTTCTGTGAATCGCAGCGCGGAGCCTCCCAACTCGCCCTCCCCGACTCCGCCGCCTTCTCTTCCCTCGCGCAAAATTTCCCTACACACGCAGCCGCCTGCGAGTGATTTTATGTGCATATATATTACATATGTGATATTATCCACAGAACCTCTAGCGGGCAGGCGAAGAAAGGACTGCACAGGGGCATTTTTTTTTTTTTAAAGGAAGGGGAAAAAAGCACAACCCAAGCCCTGTGCGTCGACTCCGGCGTACCGGGAAGGGGAAAGAAAGAGGAATGTTTGCGGAGCGGGCTGCCTGCAAGTGCCCTTGCTCGCCACTCCGGCCGCGGCCCGGGTGACACGGAGCGGCGGGGGCGCTCGGCCCGAGCAGCCCGGGCCCCCTGCCCGTCCCCCCGGGCAGGCACCGCCGCGGATATTTCGCGAGGGGGAGATCGATCGAGCTGCCTGTCTGCAGCGGAAACGCACAAGCTCACACACAACCCGAGCCCGAGACACCATAACCTTAACCCTTCCCCCACCCTCCGTGAACTTCAGGTGACCGACCACGTCGGCCTGACACCCAGGCGGGCGGGCGCTCCGGCTCCGCTCCCGCCCCCAGCCCGGGTTTTGCAGGATCGGGCTCCAAGCAGCGCCAAACCGCCGGGAGAGGGGAGCAGTGCGGGGGGAGAGAGAAGAAATTGACCCTCGGTCTCCCCCGACCCCTCCCTCCGGCGCCTCCGGCGTCCCCTCCTCCCCGTCACCCCGCCCCACGCCTTCTCCCCTGCCCCCTCCTCCCTGCATTCAAGGAGCCGGGCGGCCCCGGGGGATATTTTTAGTTGCTTCTTTCTCCTTCACTTTTAGCTTTAGCAGCATCTCGGAACACTCAAAGCGGAGAAAGATTGGGGTGGGGGGGGCGGGAGCTGGAGAGGGAGTGGGGGAAAAGTTAAGAGTCTAGCAAAGAAAAGCCGGAGGGAGGGCGGAGAGGGACCGGGGGCGCGGGTGGAGGAGGGGAAGGGGACCGGGCCGTGCCGGCGGGTGTGTGTCTCCAGTTGGTGTGTGTGGCTGCAGCCGGGGAGGGTTGTGATGCACTTTAGTCCTGGACTCTGCTCAGGCTCGCCGGGGAGGGGGGTCTGAGAGCCCGAGTCTCGCCTGGCTCCGTCTGCTCCGACTGACCCCGCATTTTATTGCGGCCAGGAGCCCTGCTCCTCCCTCCCCTCGGCTCTGCAGGGACCTCGCGCGCCGCGAGCCGCCCTGCCTCCTGCCTCCGCCTCGGCGCAGCTCCCGCACCCCACATCCGCCCGCCGCTGCCCGGCCTCGCCCCCCGCCCGGCCGCCCCGCGCCCCCCGCGCCCCGGCGCGCCCCCTCGCCCCGGCGCCGCGGGAGCAGCCGCCCGGCGGCGCGTGTGTACCGGTGTGTTTGTGTGCGGTGCCCCCACACCCTCCCCAGCCGCTCCCGCCTCGCCCGCCCCCGACTCCCCTCCTCCGCCGCCGCCTCCTCCACCTCCGCCTCCTCCTGCTCCTGCCGCCGCCGCCGCCGCTGCCGCCGGCGGCTCCGGGGCCGACCAACCCCGGCGCAACCTTTAGCCGGAGACGGACCTCTCCCTGGATCCTGTAGCCGGCGGGCGGCCGCGCGCCCTCGCCCCGACACCCCCAAACGCCATGTCACGGCCCCCAGCCCTCCGCACTCCCCGACCCCCGCACCCTCAGGCACTGGGATCCACAAGGATTTTTTTTTTTTTTTTTTTAAGATTCCAACCTCTCCCACCACCCCCCCCCCCGATTAAAAAAAAGAAAAAAACCCGGCATCCACACTACTCCCCTCCTCCTGTCTCTTGCCCCCTCCCCCCAGCAACCCGGAGTGAGGAGGGGGAGGGGGAGGGGAAAGGAAAAAAAGCCCGATCTCAAGGAAAAAAAGAGGGGGGGGTGAGAGAAAGAAAGAAAAAGAGAGAGAGAATAGAAAGGGCACGGGGCTGATCATCACCAACATGGCTGCCTCAGCATAGACCTAAACGAGGAGTAACCCGGGCTGTGTCTTTGTCAGTTTCACCTCTGTAACCCTAAACTAATGCAGAAAACAACGGAGGAGGCTGCGGAGGGGAAAGAGGAGAGGGAGGGCGAGAAAATGGCACGAGAGGAGGTGGAGAAGGGATGACTTACGTGAGGGAAGGCGCTTGGGCTGCTCCTGCTTCCTCCTGGGCATTTTCCCCCTTTTCTCACATTCTCCTCCTTGGTTAATGTGAGATCAAATAAACCCCCGTGGGGGCAGAGAGGCAGACACTGGCAGGAGCGGGGAGGTAGTTGGGGGGCGGGCGGGCGGGCAGGGGGAAACCCCTTCTCTCCGGTGTGTGCAATGGGCTGAAGCTGGTTTCCTGGAGCCAGATGAGGGGTTCTCTTCTTTTCTTTCCTTTCTTTTTTTTCCTTTTTTTTTTTTTTTTTAATTTTTTGGTCGTGCACCTGGCTTGTCCCCGAGCGTAATATTCTTCAATGGAAACGGATCTAATAGGTGTGAGTGTGTGTGTGTCCTATGCTCGCGTGTGTGATGGGAGGTATAAATAAATGAGTGCCGGTGCGGCGGTGTCTATGGCCGCGCTCTGTGTCTCCGAGCCCCTAACACTAATGTCGGGATCAAAGGGCAGCGGCGGCGGCAGCACAGCTCACAGCTCGCTCTCTTGCTCTCTCTCTCTCTTTCTCGCTCTCTCTCTCCTCTCGCGCTCTCTCTCTCTCTCTGTCACACACACACTCACACATACACAGAGGCACAGACTGAGGGAAAGAGCGAGAGCTAGACACACACACACACACACACACACACACACACACACACACACGCAGAGCAAAGAGGAAGGTGCCCTAAGGCTCCCAGGGCGGACTCAGCCTGGGATTTGCAACCGCTCCGTCTGGAAAGAATGGGGGGCGCGCGTGCGGGGGTGGGATGGAGTTCTTCGAATTTATCCCGCTATTCGCCAAATCTAGGGGGAAAAAAGTTTTTCCCACTCTTTAAACAACGATTAGTTCATTATTCTTGCTGATTTTTTTTTAAGAAAAGAAAATAGATTTTTCTCTTAACTTTCTTTTGTTTATTAAACTACATTTTGTTCTGTATAAAATTCTTCAGGCTTTTTCACTGCAAGAATTACTCTTCTCACCCCATCCCCTTAAGTTTGTGGAGGTTACGGTTTCCCACACATTCTTCCAAAAAACATTCCAATAAAAATAATTTAAAAAAAATTAAAAGATAACATATGGTGAAATCGATAATGAGGTTGATGGAATAAATGCCCAGTTTGGGAGTGTTTAGTGGAGTTAAAACTGAAAAACGCTGCCTACATGAGAATTACATCCCCTTGACAAAGGGGGAAAAATAAGATTGGGTCACCCCCATGGTTGTTTTAACAGCTACATGATACTCCTACAGTGCACAAAGCAAGCTTGACTTCTGAAATTTACTTTTTTTTTCTCCTGCTGCTGTAATGCAGGTATATGAAGCTTACCCTGAAGCGATTCTAGTTTGCATTATGAACCCAAATATAGCAGTTTTCATCAACTGATACGTACTTTCATTACTTTACAAATCACACATCTTTCTTCAAAGAGAGACATAAAGAGGAAAAACAGAAAAGGATGGGTCTCACTCTAGCACAAAAGATACTTGGTGAAAGAGGACTGTTCTCTTTGTGACTTGCAGTCATTTGGATAAAAGTTCACTCAGAGGTTGTTAATGATTTAAACTCCAAAACCTGCTACTATAATTGAAGTAAAAATGGTCTGAAGAAGAGTTGTTTCATAAAACTCTCTTTGTAAGAGGAAACTTTGAACTTAGCAGAATACATTATATGTCATGAGTCAGATGTAGCTAAAAAATAAAAAGGTGAATTATTTAACTACATCTTCCCTTTTTAGCTTTTTAAAAACTCTGACTCATCATCTTATTATGTTAAATATTTTCTTACCAATTTTAAAATAGACTTTTTCATCAAAGAAGGTGGAGGCATGGTGAAGATACAGAACGTTAAAATGACACTCTGTAAGCTTACTTGGATATCTAATGCCTCTTTGAGGTTCTAGCTTAATTCTCACAACTTGAGTGGTGTTAACAGCCACGGTGGATAAACCCCTATGCTCTCCTTAAAAATAACAATAAGCCTTTATATTGCATACTTTTATTACAGAAGCTTAAAGAGTGTTGTATCTTCCATAAGATGTTTTTCATCGATAATGAAATCTCAGGATGAAACCCTCCTTGCCAACTACCGGAAAGATCTAGCTTCCGTGTGTGACAAGTAACGCTATCCGAAACAGGTTTTGAAACACCTGCTTGAATTCAATCTAAAACCAAAACAGAGCAGTCAAGGTTAAAATGGAGCATCATCCTTAAACCAGTTCTTCCCTGAGTGTTGACTTAAGTAAACTGGTGATCTGAGTTTCCCTGCGTTACAACTTGAAATGGAACGATCTTCCAACTCAGATAGAACTCAGCTTGCCATGACTTGAGTATTGTCAGTAGCATTGGACTCGAAATTAATATATGAATGATAAGTCAGAGCCCGTTCATTCCAAATAGACTCATTGCCCGGAGTATGCAGGCTCTTTAAACCTAACACGGAGTAAACAGAACTGTCACGACACTCCACCACTCCACCCTCGGAACTTTTGGCTAGTATATGAAGGACCACTATGAAGGAAGTAAGAACTCTGTATCTATGCACCACCACTGTTTTCCTGAATTGTTACGAGTCTTTACAATGCTCAGTACGCCATAATCGAACACATACTTCAGGCCTTTCCTCAAAGTAGAGCACATTTCCTGCAACCTTTTACAGGCATGCAAGCAAACACTGTCAACTTTTAATTATATAGGTATTCTATCAACAGCCCAAAGCATTTTTAATTGACTGTATTCATACCTCTACTACTTTCCAAAAATTATTTGAAGTAGGACACAACAATAGAAAATGGAGATAAGGGCACAACAATTTCTGTTTAAATCTCAGCTTGGGATCTGTCTGCTGCAAAGCACTCTACGAGGGCACCGCATCTCACCGGCAATGGCTATATGTGCAGAGAACACAAACTAAGTTTAATGGTAGACTAACCTAAAATATTAGGATAATAAGTAGCTGGAGATTGCTACAACAGATTTCAAAATCAAATGAACAAATGATTTTATGTATGTGTGCCTTTTGGATGCACGTAGTCCTGAGCCATTAGCTTGGATTATTGTTGACCATAGTCATTACATTGGAATATTCTATTTGCTTCACCCCCACAGTCCAAGCTTTTAAAGAATATTTTATCTTAATAATTATAGTACTCTCTCCACCCCCATCTCCATCACCTCTCAAATGTGAGATTAGAATAGATTTTCTCAAAATTGTGCATTTTAAGATGTTTCATAAATGCTCACTCTCCCAGGAGTAAATTCTATCCTAGCCCCAAGTATTGCTAAAGTGGGTAGACAGAGGGAGCACTTCCCCTGGAATGGTGTGTGGTCTCTAGAGGGGTCCTTGAGGTCAAAACTATTTTCATAATAATACCAAGATGTTATTTGCCCTTTTATCTGTGTTCATATTTACACTGATGATGCCAAAGCAATGGGAATAAAGTGCCAGGACCCTAGCAGCTCGAATCAAGGCAACGGCACCAAAATGTGTTAGTAGTCATTCTCTTCTTCACCACTGTGCACTTAGGGAGTGGGGGGCTTGGGCGGGGGAGGAAGATTCATTTAAAAGTGTCCTTGAGGGGCGCCTGGGTGGCTCAGACAGTTAAGCGTCCGACTTCAGCTCAGGTCATGATCTCACGGTCCGTGAGTTCGAGCCCCGCGTTGGGCTCTGTGCTGACAGCTCAGAGCCTGGAGCCTGTTTCAGATTCTGTGTCTCCCTCTCTCTCTGCCCCTCCCCTGCTCATGCTCTGTCTCTCTCTGTCTCAAAAATAAATAAATGTTAAAAAAAAATTTTAAAAATAAAAGTGTCCTTGATGGAACAGTAAAATTTACTAATTGTGTTAAATATCGACCCTTTAAATAGTCTTTGTGACAAAATAGTAGATACATGTAAAGTTCCTCGGCTGCATACTGCAGTACATCAGTGTCTCCAGGAAAATCATTTGTGGGATGGTTTGATATTACTGCTTTTTTCGTGGAATACTGATAAGGGGCTCCTGGGTGGCTCAGTTGGTTGAGCGTCAGACTCTTGATTTTGGCTCAGGTCACGATCCCAGTGTTGTGGGATCAAGCCCTGCCTCATGCTCTGTGCTGAGCATGGAACCTGCTTAGGGTATTTTTTTCTCTCTCTCCCTCTGTGTCTTTCCCCTGCTTGTGTGCTCTCTGTCTCTCTCTATCTAAAAATAATAATAATAAATAAATAAGTAAAATAATGAAAATAATAGTAAAGAATGACTGAAAGACAAACTGTGGTTATGCAGAGTTGGATATTTCTCAAAAACTGAATTAAATGAAACTGAAACTTCAAGGAACACAATGCATGGTATTTTTTGGCAATGATAATATCTGTACTTATAAGTGAAAATTATAATTTTAGGGGTGCCTGGGTGGCTCAGTCGGTTAAGCGGCCGACTTCGGCTCAGGTCATGATCTCGCGGTCCGTGAGTTCGAGCCCCGCGTCGGGCTCTGTGCTGACAGCTTAGAGCCTGGAGCCTGTTTCAGATTCTGTGTCTCCCTCTCTCTGACCCTCCCCCATTCATGCTCTGTCTCTCTCTGTCTCAAAAATAAATAAACGTTAAAAAAAAATTTAGAAAATTAGAATTTTAGATAACTTGTGTCCATCACTGTGAGTTTAACAGCTTCCTAATACAGACTTCTCTGATGAGATCCATGGTGGCATTAATGAATATGACTTTTTTATATTGTGTAAACATTTTGGAGGAACTGCATAAATCAGTGAACCGATGTTTCCCAAATGACCAATACATGATGATACAAAATCATAATGTAAATAGCCATTCAAAGTAC
This sequence comes from Puma concolor, assembly GCF_028749965.1. Taxonomy (NCBI): domain Eukaryota; kingdom Metazoa; phylum Chordata; class Mammalia; order Carnivora; family Felidae; genus Puma; species Puma concolor. The sequence goes on along the minus strand of NC_141670.1, from coordinate 81,964,910 downwards.
AAGGTAGACCAATGGATTTTAGTGTAAAAGTATAAAAAGTTAATTGATAACGGTTCCAGAAACCACATGTAAGTAATCTTTAAGAAATTACCGCTCACCAAGTTCTGATGTAATGTCAAAGAAGAATGTCCATAATTATCTGAAAAGGTTACTAAAATACTCCTCCCTTCTGGGGTACCTGAATGACTCAGTGGGTTAAGCATCCCACTCTTGATTTCAACTCAGGTCATGATTTCACAGTTTGTGAGATCAAGCCCCGCATCAGTCTCTGCACTGACAGTGAGGAGGAGTCTGCTTGAGATTCTCTCTCTCCCTCTCTCTCTGTCCCTCCCCTGCTCATGCTCTCTATCTCTCTAAATAAATAAATAAAAATAAATAAATAAATAAATAAATAAAGAAATAAATCTTTAAAAAATACTCCTCCCTTCCTCCAACTACATATCAGTATGAAGCTTGTTTTTCTTCATGTACGTCTTTTACCAAAGCAACATATCACAACAGATTGAAAGCAGAAGCAGATATGAGAATCCAGCTCTTCTCTACGAAACCAGACACTGTAGAGATTTGCAGAAACAGAAAACAATGCTACTCTTCTCACTGAAATTTGGTTTTGAAAAATGTAGTTATTTTTCATAAATATGTGTTACCTTTTATTGAGTTTATCATTGTGATTATATGTTAATTAATAAGTATTTTCTAAAGTCTGCAGTTTTGATGCATAATATAATAAACATCAATAGGCGTAACCTGTGTCTTCTTTGGGGCCCTCGATAACTTCTAAGAGGGTAAAGGAGTCCTGATTCCGAAATGTTTGAGAACCACTGCCTTAGAACTTAAGATGCAGTGAAAAAACTTCTCTGGGTGTTTTAAGAGAGGCCTGGGGATCTGATTGTAAATGTGTTTCAGCTTCTCATAAAATGAAGCACACTTAGCTTTAGGAGCTGAGCGTTGGTTATGTGTTCCCTAAGACTGGCTCCTCTGATAGGATCCCTTATGCAAGGGGGATCTTATGCAAGGAGGATCTATGAGACAGGGTTCTCCAGAGAAACAGAATCAATATGATATATATAAATATTTACAAGAGAAGACTTATTACAGGAATTGGTTCACATGTTTATGGAGGCTAAGAAGTCCCATGATCTGCTCTTTGCAAGAGAGAAAACCAGGAAAGCCAGTGGTGTAATTCAGACCAAGCCCAAAATGCTAAGAACCATAGGACCTGTGTCTGAGGGTGAGAGAAGACGGATGTCCCAGTTCAATCGGAGAGAGTGAATTTGCCCTTCTTCTACTTTGTTCTAATCAGGCCCTCAACAATTAGATAATGTCCACCCTCATTTGTGAGGGCGATCTTTACTTAGCCTACTGATTCAAATGGTAATCTCAGGAATAATGTTTTACCAGCTATCTGGGCATCCTTTAGCCCAGTCTAGTTGACACACAAAGTCAACCATCACAGAGGAGAAGTAGGTGTTCAGCAAGTCCTGCTGGAAATGCCCAGCCATGTGGAGGAGCTGGTTATTCTGAACACAGGGTCCAAGCCTCTTCTGGTCTCAGGCCCCTTTAAGAAAGTGAAACCACTCAGGGTCTCTCTCTCTTTCCCAGGGCCTGAGCTATCTGCCTCTGTACACTCTTTACCCCCAAAACGCTCCACATCTGACATTTTAAATAATTAGTGCCTGTCCCAAAGCAGAGAAATGGGTCTGGCGTCTCTCCTGGCCTGGACCTCATGTGTTGTAAATCAGTATCCGGTGACGATGACCAGCCATCATTTATAGAGAGAGAGGCTTTTGCTGTAATCTGTACATGTGCTCTTAGGAGGCCGGGGCCTGGCTGGGATCAGCAAGTTTTGCCACAATTTGGATAAACCATGCTTTCAAAAGCATATGACCTGACAGAGAACCAGGCACAGGAGACACTTCCGAGCATTTGGGGTGTATTTCGTCCAAATTCCTGTGCTTGGGATCTTTCCCTTAAATATCTTACCAATTGTTTTTCAACTCTGCACCCCCCTCAAAGTCCAAGTCATGCTTAGATTAGGTAAATTCCTGATCTCTGTAATCTATGTTTCCTTCACCTGGTCCATCCTGTCAGCTCTAATGATTGGGTCACTCAGTCCTTCCTTATTCATTCCAAACTTGAATCCCAACTGAGACTAAAACTCTTGTCTCCAAAGCCTCATTTGCCAGGTTTCTTAGCATCTCTATCGACTCAGCTTCCCTGGGCCTTTTTTTTTATCTACATGGATGAAAACCCCCCTAAGCAGCTGCTCCCCACTTTCATGCATTTTTCCAACTGATTTGTCTGGTCGCTTAATGTACTTCTTTGCTGCCTGACCCAGTCACCTTCTGACCTGCTTCAAATCATACTGCTGTCTCCTTGCAAGTTCCCTCGTGCATTGTGGCTTTGCTCCCAGCCCCTCTCTCTGGCTGCAATCAGCCCTGATTCAGTTTCCCTACAATTTCTATCTTTCCCTTTGTCAATTCTCTTCCCCATCCTCTTTACCCACTATGGGGCAGCCACTGGGCCATCTTGGCAAAGTTGTTCACCCAACCCACATGTCAAGCAACTTTTGACCACAGCAGTATGTGGCATAAGGCCCTAGGAAAAACAAAAGGCATAACTATAACATAACAAGTATTATGATTTTTGGTGACCAGCAAATAAATGGGAGCAGAAGCCGATCAAAAAGTTTCCTGCGGGTTTCCCTTATATACTCTTTCCTCCATGATTCCCATCTCTGCCATCTGTAGTCATGCCAGTCCGCCTCCATCCATTTTTTGCCAGATTTTATGTGGTTTGATACCTCATGGAAGATAAGGCCAAGTTACCTTAAGCTCCAAATGCATCTTTTCAGTGGTTGAGGGGTTGGCTATGCCTTTTTATTGGATTAAAAGTCCTTTCATATACAACAGCACATGATAATCCCATGGGAGTTAGCTGACATGCTCCCTCTCTTCCATCATTTGCTCACATATTTTAATATTTTTAATAAGGAGAGAAAATTAGAGCTCCAAATTAAAATCACAGAACTTTATGGCCAAAAGGTGTGTAGCAGATCACATGGTGTAGCCCTAGTATTTCACAGATGAGGAACTGGAGGGACTGAACCGTTGGATGATGCTTCTGGCTGGGTTTCCACTAGTGACTGTTTGCTCTTTCAGTAAATTAGACTCAAACACAGGATAATGTAAAAACATATTTATGCATCCTAGTGGATTTAAGCAAACCAATTTTGCAAACCAGGACTTAGAAGCATTTGATATAACAACATAAAAATTTAGGGAATTTCAATATTGTACATGGTAAATTCAGCATAGGTTTGATATTACTTAACTAATTTTTGGAAGGTTCTTTTAAATGTGAACAAAAGGCAGCTAGGGGGGCTAGAAAGAAAGGTTTAAAAGTTAGCCCTCAGGGGCGCCTGGGTGGCGCAGTCGGTTAAGCGTCCGACTTCGGCTCAGGTCACGATCTCGCGGTCCGTGAGTTCGAGCCCCGCGTCAGGCTCTGGGCTGATGGCTCAGAGCCTGGAGCCTGTTTCCGATTCTGTGTCTCCCTCTCTCTCTGCCCCTCCCCTGTTCATGCTCTGTCTCTCTCTGTCCCAAAAATAAATAAACAGTGAAAAAAAAATTAAAAAAAAAATAAAAGTTACCCCTCAAAATTCACAAACCATAGACATAAACTCTGTTGGAAATGTAGATAGTATTTTTTTTTAATTTATGTATTTATTTTGAGAGAGACAGAGGACAGAGAGTGCACACTGGTGGGGGAGGGGCAGAAAGAGAGGGAGAGACAGGAGGTCCCAAGCAGTCTCCCCACTGTCAGTGTTCAGCCGACATGGGGCTCCAATCCACAAACCATAAGATCATGACCTGAGCTGAAACCAAGAGTCAGATGCTCAACCAACTGAGCCACCCAGGTACCCCAAGAGTATAAATATTATTGATTAAAAACTGGAAACCCCTTTTTTAAAAAAAAAGCAAGGGAGAAGAGGTGCTACATCTTTTGAGCAGAAACATTGCAGACATTTCAAAATAAAATGTTTATACCTTCATGAAAAGAGTGTTTTAAGAAGCCCAACTTCTGATCTGTTCCAGTGTTAGCCAGCGGTGCCTTGGCCAATTGTCTTACGAAAGTCTTCCAGTGGAGTTCATAGGTACCTTGAAAGAATGTCAATGTATCAGTTCAAATCTATTACGCTTAAAGCACAAACCATGGGTCACCCAACCCCGTTCCCTGACAGCAGGTCAGCAGGGTTGTTTTCACGTTGGGCACTCTTTAACAACAGCTGCTCCCGAAACCTCATCCTTCTCCCATGTTACATTCAGGATGACGTACCTGAGGGGCAATGGGGAAAAATGGAGGTTTGTGAAAAGTTCAGGACAAAAAGTGATACCTACAAGCTGCTGAAAACAACAGGAAGGAACAGAATGGATAAACTACAATATACAAACTTGTCCCGGGATCTCAGCACAACTGGTTCAGCAAGTGTCCTTTCAGTAAACAGACGCCGGTGAGTGGATTAACAAATTAGTGTGGAGTTACACTCTCATACAGATGCTGCTCCGTGGACATTCTGTTTGTACAAGCCTCACACACCAAGACTCCCTGTGGCACCTGTCTTGTTCCCAAAGAGCCCCGGACTGGCTGCCGTGTAGTTCCTATTGGATGTCCCGAAAAACAGACAAGAAGCACGGTAGGAAATACTTAATTTCCAAAGGTCGTGCCTTTAGAAATTTGCACCCCAGGAGGTTCAAGCTCCATTTGTGCCAGATTGTTTGTTGTTTTAGAGAAGGTTAGGTTGCTGTTTCTTTCTTTCTTTTTTTTTTTTTTAATTCCAAGTTCTCAGAGAATTTCCTTCTTTGTAGGGTGTCCATGGGCAGCTTTGCTGTGTCTTTTTGCATAATATAGATGTTTTGTTCAGCAGTATTTCTGTCTGAGTGTCAACATAGTTACATATGGGGTGGTGAAAGAACATACTGTATCAGCAAGGACTCTCTAATTCATTTTCACATTAACTTTTTAAACCATTTCTATGGCTGGGGAAGCTGAGGCATGGTTCAGGCAAGAAATTGCTCAAAACCATGTTATTAGACCACTTTCACTTGGAGCTATAGATATTTTAATTCAATGACTAGAACTCTACTTCAGCCCTAATGATATAGAGAGTATATCAATCAGGCAGAAGCCTAAGGAACAGATGGGCCATGTATCACGCCCTAGAGGCCAAGAGACTCCCAGCTTTTATCTAATAGAGAAGGAGTAAACCCAGATGCCCTGGTTCTCTCCTCAGGAAATGTTGCTTCCAGTTCCCTGAAAGACAAGGATGAGCTCCCACGGAGATACCAATTGTTACGTTAGTAAAGAGAACAAAGTAATTTCTAAAGTAACCAGAACACAAGTAAGCAGAAATGGACACTGAATTCACTGTGCACTGTTGAGGGAGCAGTGGGTTGGTTCTTCTGCCATTGCCTCTGTCCGTTGTCCTCCTTCCTTTGCCCTGTTCTGTGCCCCAGGAGTTGACCTCAAGTGACTGCCTCACTCAAGCCCCCTGGCTGGCTTGATCTATAGGGGGATCCAGCCAAGAGGGGGTGCTCGTAAGAGGAAAGAGAGTGAGAGGGGAGAAAGATAGGGGTAATTCTTTCCTCCCTCCCTGCTTTGACGCCATGGCGGTAATTCTGTCCTTCCATGAATACAGCTTCTGAGCACCGCTCAGACTTCACTGGACCTGGGATATACTATTTCCACCCCTGTTCCTTCAGTCCTAAAGGTGGTCATGGCTTGGGGCGCCTGGGTGGCTCAGTCAGTTAAGCGGCCGACTTCGGCTCAGGTCATGATCTCGTGGTCCGTGAGTTCGAGCCCCACGTCGGGCTCTGTGCTGACAGCTCAGAGCCTGGAGCCTGTTTCAGATTCTGTGTCTCCATCTCTCTGACCCTCCCCCGTTCATGCTCTGTCTCTCTCTGTCTCAAAAAATAAGTAAACGTTAAAAAAAAAAAAAATTAAAAGGTGGTCATGGCTTTCTACCATAACTAGTCTCTAGATGGCTCACCAGACCTGATTTGTTCCCATAACCTTACACACACCTCTTAAGTAGTCCCTTCATTAGAGGTTCTTTATTGACCCATTCAAGGTGAATTCTGTTCACTGACTGAACCTAGATTGATCAAGCTCTTTCTTTCTTTCTTTCTTTCTTTCTTTCTTTCTTTCTTTCTTTCTTTCTTCCTTCCTTCCTTCCTTCCTTCCTTCCTTCCTTCCTTCCTTCCTTCTTTCCTTCCTTCCCTTCCTTCTTTCTCCTACTATTTAATAAGTACTACTATGCGCAAAACACTGTGCAAGCCACTGGAAATACCATGCTGAGCAAATAGCAATATTATCCCTAACTCTATAATTTACAGAGCTCCATGGCTTATTTTAGTTACCCCTTCTTTGTTATTTCACCTGAGATGATTTCTTTCTTTCTTTCTTTCTTTCTTTCTTTCTTTCTTTCTTTCTTTTCTTTCTTTCTTTCTTTTTACTTTTAAAGTATAGAAATTCTCCAGGTCAGTTAAGAACTCTGAGAACAGGAAATGAGGCTATGTGAGAAGTAATAATAGCCGAAGCCCAATATGAAGCAAATAATTAGTAAATGCTATGGATTGGATGTTTGCATCCCCCCAGAATTCATATGTTGGGATGCTCCCCCCCAGGGTGAGATGGAGGCTTTGGAAGGTAATTAGGTTTACATGAGGTCATGAAGGTGGGGCCCCCATGATGAGATTAGTGCCTTTGGAGGAAGAGACACTGGAGGACTTTCTCCCTCTCTCCCTCCGGGGAAGGTCATGTGAAGACACAGGTACATGGCCCTCTAAAAGTAAAGAAAAGGGACACCTGACTGGCTCAGTCAGTAGAGCATGTGACTCTCAGTCTTGAGGTCGTGAGTTTGAGCGCGAAGTTGGGTGTAGAAATTACTTAAAAACAAACAAACAGGTAAAAGCCAGGAAGAGAATCTCACCAGAACTTCACCATGCTGACACCCTGAACTCAGACCTCCAGTGACCAGAACTGTGAGAAAATACATTTCTATTGTTGAAGCCACCCAGTCAATGATATGTTATTATGGCAGCTCCAGCTGACCGATATAGCAGATGATAAAAATGTTAAAAGAGAGCAAGGAGAATCAGTTGCCTAAAGAAGAGCCTACATCCCCAGCCCCCAGGATCCAGGACCATCTCGGTCCCATGCTCTGAACAAATTCAGGGTGACCTAAGCAAAGTTGCTAAGTGGGCAAGGTTTTTGCCACACCTCACCGCCATGCCTCCTCTGCCCTTGTCCCCTCCTGCTGGGAGCACCTTTGATGCCCACTTGTCCCTTCAGCAGTGCTGTTCCTTTCAGCATCCAGACTAACAACTGTGCAGCCCATCAAACCCACCCTCTCCCAGCAGATCAGGCCCATCATCTTTCTACATCCAAAATATCCCTGTTCCTTTTCTCTCCCATTTCCCAGGGCCTCCAAAAATTTTCCGAAAACGATAGCCAATAAGATAATGAGAGTTGTTCTTTTTTTTCCTTTCATTGTCCACAGTATTGAAACATATAGCTATGTTTTTTAATTAAAATTCAAGCATTTAAAAACAGTACCAATAATATATTAGCTACTCAGTGCTGATGTCCTCAGCCCTATGAATAGCTTGTTACCATGTTTTTTCAAATAGGAATATATATAAAGTAGCCAGAAAGTATAGGATATCATAGATTAAACGTGGCCATCTTTCTGGGATGTTCCTTTCACTCAAATATTTGTTGGGGGAAAATTAAGTAATTTAATATTGAAATCATTTTAAACATACTCTTATTAAGATATATTTGGACATACCAGGCAGTTTAGTTTTGATCATGGAAAATGGGGATAACGACTGCAGATTCCTTACCCTATGAGGTTGGTGTGGGGTTTAGATGAATCCTGTGTGTGAAGTCCCAAGCACAGTAACTGCTCCTGAACTATGCCACGAGGTCCAAACTCTGCATAAACTTTTAAGTCAAAATGCAAGGTCTCAAAGAAGTTGTGCCGGAAACCTCTTCAAGCTCTACCTCCTAAACTCCCAGGGAATAAGTTTTCATTTTCTTTGGCTACTGGAGGCAAGAGTTTGAATATATTACCTCTGCTTTCTGGGTTCCCCATGCTTTATCCCAGAGCAGTGACTTTAATAGCAGGAATTTTAGGCATTGTGGCATTCATTCTGTTATAAATTTCACTTATAAAACATTTATTGAGGTTTTCATGATTTGATTTGTTTTAAACCAACTATTCTCCCTCCTCCACCCCCATTGTTGTGCCCGAAACAAAATAAATGGCCCAGTGTTATTTGGCATTCATCTGACATAAATCATAACCCACATTGGATTACTTTCAACTCTACATTATAGTCTTACGGAAAAGTATGGTTCTGAATGAGCACTCCCCTTTCCCTTTTAACACTTCTCTGTGTCCAAAACAAACAGATAGGCAAGCAAAAATTTTTTTTAAAAAATAATAAGAAAGAACAACGTAAAAAACAAAATTTACTCTATAAACTTGGACTTTCTCTGAATTTAGAAAAGGATGTTTACACCAAAATGAATTAAATTAAAAAAAAAAAGCTCATATATACATATGTAAATTTCGATGTTTCACCAAATCTCAGATTGGAATTTTATCCTTTTCTTAAGGTTTTTATTTATTTATTTTGAGAGAGAGAGAGAGAGAGAGAGAGAAAGCACCAGCAGGGAAAGGGCAGAGAGATGGGAGAGAGCAAGAATCCCAAGCAGACTGCACTGTCAGTGCGGAGACCGAGGCGGGGCTTGAACCCACGACCCGGGAGATCATGACCTGAGCCGAAGTTGGATGCTTAACTGACTGAACAGCCCAGATGTCCCTGGAATTTTGTCCTTGAAAGGACGAAAGTCAGCAAGCAGGCAAATTTAATTGGCTCAATGTGTTCTGAATAAATGAATGCTTTTAATTACACACTATTTTAAGTACCTGTGTCACCCTTCAAGTTACAATGTTGGACAACTGCATTCAACTCACCACAAAATACACTCAATACTTAATAATAACATCGCATGAATATTATGGTTAATATCCTCCTACACCAAGTATGCTTTGGGTATACAGTGTAAAAAAAAAAAAGGGACCACAGTCCCGGCCATCACAGAACAAATATCAGAATGACAATTCATAATTCTTTCTGTAAAGGGGTTAGTGCTAGTACCTTAGACTTTATCCAGTTACTTTTGCTTAAAAAATTAACAAAACAATTAAACATATAAACACTGGAAAAATAGTAAATGTGGTAATGTCTAGTTTCACATGCTTTGGTCAATGAGCTTGTGTCTTATTGAGAGCTCTTTCAGTTCAGACATCACTCAGTTCACCGTGCATTTGTAGTTAAGTAGCTTGTGGGGCGCCTGGGTGGCGCAGTCGGTTAAGCGTCCGACTTCAGCCAGGTCACGATCTCGCGGTCCGGGAGTTCGAGCCCCGCGTCAGGCTCTGGGCTGATGGCTCAGAGCCTGGAGCCTGTTTCCGATTCTGTGTCTCCCTCTCTCTCTGTCCCTCCCCCGTTCATGCTCTGTCTCTCTCTGTCCCAAAAATAAATAAACGTTGAAAAAAAAAAAAAATTAAAAAAAAAAAAAAAAGGAGCTTGTCTAAATGGACGGCAGGGGCTGGGGTGCGAGTGGCCTATACACTTGGAACAGGGCACCCGGAGCACCTCCTGTTTCTCCACTCCAGAGACTGCAGACCCATCGTTGCCACATCTTCCCACCTTTCAAGAGAAGCAGGCCATCTGAATTTCATTGAGAAATCTCCGAGTTTGGGGACATAGATACTAAACAAAGTACATCTGTAGGCCAGATCTCTGGATCACCAGTTTGTGGTCTCCCCTCTGTCTATACATAACCCCCCAAAAGTCCTTGTAATTCATACATTACTCATATATATGGGACCAAAAAATAAATAAGGCCCTCCAATACATTGCGTGTCACAGATTCATAGACTCTCCATTCTGGAAGTAGGTTAGCACTTATCTAGGCTAACTTCTGATTTATCATTTCTACGAACAGGGCAGACTGTAATCAGACATCTCTTATTGTGAGATAGTTCTTTTTTAGAGTCCGTCAAAATCTAACATTTCCCTTCCCACCCAAGTGTGGCTATTATCAAACAGAAAATAACAAGTGTCGGTGAGGCTGTGGAGAAATTAGAACTCTTGTGCATTGATAGTGTAAATATAAAATAGTGTAGCCACTGTGGAAAACAATATGGCAGATCCCCAAGTAATTAAATTACAATTATCTGATGCTCCAGCAATTCCATTTCTGGATATAGCTCCAGAACAATTGAAAGCAGGGACTCAGCAGATATTTGATCCGTCACATTCATAGCAGCATTATTCGCAGTGGCCAAAACGTGGAGACAATCCAAACACCCACTGACAACTGAATGGTGGTGTATACATACAATGGAATATTATTCAACCTTAAAAAGGAAGGAAATTCTGACACGTGCTACAACATGAATGATCCTTAAAAACATTTGGCCGAGTGAGATGATCCAGGCACAAAAGGACAAATATTGTATGATTCCACTTATATGAGGTACCTAGAATAGTCAAATGCACAGAGACAGAAAATAGAATGGCAGGCATTGTGGGGAGGAGGGAATGGGGAGTTCGTGTTTAATGGGCACAGCATTTCGATTGGGGAAGATGAAAATGTTCTGCAGATACTTGGTGGTGATGGCTGCATGGACAATGTGACTCTATTTAATGCCACTGAACTACACACTTAAAACTGGGTAAAGTGGTAAATTTTAGGTTATATGTATATTTTGCTACTATAAAAAATGTAGGGGCATCTGGGTGGCTCAATCGGTTAAGCAGCCAACTCTTGGTTTCAGCTCAGGTCATGATATCGCAGTTCATGGGACTGAGCCCCCTCCCCTGCATGGGGCTCTGTGCTGACAGTGCAGAGCCTGCTTCGGAATCTCTCTCTCTCCCTCTCTCTCTCCCTCTCTCTCTCTCTCTCTCTCTCTGCCCCTCTCCACCTTGCATGCTCTCTCTCTCTCTCTCTCAAAATAAATAAATAAACTTAAAAAAAATGTAGAGAGAAACCTAGCATTTCTGCCCTCTGAAGCCATACTACATAGGTCTGCTCCTTTTCATGAATATCCTCCAAATATTGGCCAAGAGCAGCCCTGGTACTTCCCAGTCTCCCTTTCTGCATCTTTCTACTCTCCTCTGGAGTCCTTCCAGTCTGTCTGGGCCCGGTGCTCAGAACAGAACACAGTGTGTGTGCAAAGGTGAACAGGAAGCTTGCCTCCCCTGCTCTAAATGCAGACTTTTAGGAGGCTGTCTCCAATTGCATGACACCAGAGTGTTAGGTTTTATCTCATTTTCTGTGGGCCCTTAGAGCTTGTGCCTCCAGCATCATTAGTATGGCTCACTTATTTGCGAATGATAGATGGCCTCCAAAGAAAGAGGTAGAGAAAAGGAGACCTCCAGGAATGTTATTCCCTGCTCAGATGTCTTCAAAACTAATCTCTAAGAAATACTTCATTTCTTTCCAAATTCTGGAACTGCAGAATGAATGGATTTGCATTTCCACTGAAAATTAATCTGTAGTCGAAAAAGGCCCCACAGGGAGCTCTCTGGTTCATCCATGGACTTTCGTGTCTGGAAGCCGTGTCCATCAGAAATCAGATGAGGCTCCAAGAGGAGAGGTATTGACAGAAGCTAAAACAAAACTTATTTCTCCCTCTATGCTCTGCCACCGCCTTTCCTGACACTTCTATTACTGAAAGGTAAATGTAGTCTTAAAAGTTTAAAAGTTAAATTTCCAGGGGCGCCTGGGTGGCTCAGTCGGTTAAGCGTCTGACTTTAGCTCAGGTCATGATCTCACTGTTTGTGGGTTTGAGCCCCGTTTGTCAGGCTCTGTGCTGACAGCTCAGAGCCTGGAGCTTGCTTCGGATTCTGTGTCTCCCTCTCCCTCTGTCCCTCCCTTGCTCACACTCTGACTCTCTCCCTCTCTCTCTCTCTCTCTCTCAAAAATAGATAAACATTAAAAAAAAATTAATAAAAAAAAGTTAAATTTCCAAGAAGGGCTCTTCCTACATTTAGGTACCAACAAAACCAATTGTCCTCCTCTTGTAATGCATTTCCTAACCCCAGAACACAAGGCCCCTTTTATATTATTTCTCATTTGGTATTTGCCCACACAGGAGAATATAATAAAAAAGTGGTCTTCCTAAAGAAGCTCTGACAAAATCCATGAGATCCTTGAACTCACAGACTTTAAGACATTCCCAACAGATTTCATTCTAAGAAGAGAGGTGGAAAAAAGGGTTTCCTTGCTCAAATGGCTAGCTTTCAAAGCACCTTAAAAGGTCTGGGGGGTGTTGGGAGGTCCTAGCTTGCCGACTCCGACTCCAATTTCACTAGGTCATGTTAAATATGACTATTTTCACTAAAGAGGGGAGATGACCTCCATTGTCTCAACAGGATCTAGGACGGCAGCAAGTGGCCCAGGCCTTCACTCTTAACAGCTTTAAATATCACTGGTATTAATAAATGAACAGGTACAAGCAGTGCCATAAACTTTATGAGTTCACAACACAGTGTGACAAATCCTTCTTGAAATATTGGTTGTGGCTGTGGGATTCCTGATTGGGCTGGATATGGACACAAGGTAGGTGAGCCAACAAGAAAGGTCATTTGTCTCTAAGCCGAAGTCCATCCGTGGGCAGAAGCATTATTACTTATTAGTGTTCACCATAATAACAATATGTGATTTGATGGCATTTGAATATTGCCAAGTACTTCAGCATTGTTCTAAGTTATTGTACCCCACCACGGAGTAGGTAGAAAGTCAGAAGGAAACAACAAGCTTAGATGCAGCAGAAGCTGATTGCAGGATTCAGGTAGAATTGGTAACCCATAGGAAGTCACTCGCTTATACTGCTGAAAAGTTAAAACAGTCAATAGAAGTCCCTTGCTTGAAATGGCCAGAAATGTTCAATGTTCTTATCATGGACTTAAACACAGTGTCAAAAATTCTGAGTTGAGCACTCAGGTTTTTTCTTTGCCTTTTAGCTACCCACTCCCCAACTCCTAACTCCAAGCCAGGACCTATTCCTCCCTGCCATCCTCCCCCCTCCCCTCCTCCCTGCCCCGCCCTGCCCTCCAGCCTACCTCTCTGAACTCATTTCCTGCCCCTTCCCTCCACCCTGACTCCTCTGGTCACACAGTCCTGGTCTTCTAACAAGCCCAGCTCTTTCCTGCTTCAGAGCCCAGGGCTGCACTGTGACTTTTGTGGGCTTGTTCTACCACCGAAAAAAATATGTATTTTACTACTGCATTGATTTAAAGATGAACATATTAATGTTATATATTAAACACATTTCTTTTTATCTGAAAGTTCATTTCTTTCCTTCTGATTTTGAAAGAAATGAAAACACTGTGTGGTTCCCTAAATGTTTTGCTAATCCTGATGAAGAACTCGGCCCTGTCAAGACCTTTTCTGTGCTGTTCCCACTGTGTGAAATGCTTTTCTTATGGGAACCCTCTTGCACTGTTGGTGGGAATGCAAATTGGTGCAGCCACTCTGGAAAACAGTGTGGAGGTTCCTCAGAAAATTAAAAATAGACCTACCCTATGACCCAGCAATAGCGCTGCTAGGAGTTTACCCAAGGGATACAGGAGTACTGATGCATAGGGGCACTTGTACCCCAATGTTTATAGCAGCACTCTCAACAATAGCCAAATTATGGAAAGAGCCTAAATGTCCATCAACTGATGAATGGATAAAGAAATTGTGGTTTATATACACAATGGAGTACTACATGGCAATGAGAAAGAACGAAATATGGCCCTTTGTAGCAACGTGGATGGAGCTGGAGAGTGTGATGCTAAGTGAAATAAGCCATACAGAGAAAGACAGATACCATATGTTTTCACTCTTATGTGGATCCTGAGAAACTTAACAGAAACCCATGGGGGAGGGGAAGGAAAAAAAAAAAAAAGAGGTTAGAGTGGGAGAGAGCCAAAGCATAAGAGACTCTTAAAAACTGAGAGCAAACTGAGGGTTGATGGGGGGTGGGAGGGAGGGGACGGTGGGGGATGGGTATTGAGGAGGGCACCTGTTGGGATGAGCACTGGGTGTTGTATGGAAACCAATTTGACAATAAATTTCATATATGGAAAAAAAAAAAAAGAAATGCTTTTCTTACCAACAGTCCTCCGACATAACACCCCAATGAATTCATGTTTCTGCAAAATGACATCTTTTGAGAGAGGCTTTTCCTAGTCACCTTATTTAAAACAGGCCCCCACCTCAGCTCTGGACGATCATTTTCATCCCTCAACCTGACTCTACTTTTGGTGTAAACATCGAACATTGTATTAGATAGTTATGTTGTACTTGTTTGTGGTCTGTTTCTCCCACTCGAATGTAAGTTCTGTGACACTAAGACACTCTTTCCCTAAGGCACAGCATGTTGTCAGGCACACAGTAGGTGCTTATAAATGTCTGTACCATGTTGAATGAATTTGCACCTGGGGTATTTGTTCTATGTTCCAAAACCTCATCTTCCAATCTATAAAGACAATGAAAAGTGAGCATGAAGGAAGTAGGAAAATGCTTTCTTGCTCACATATCTGACCTCATGAAGATCTTGTAGGAAAGCTGGGGGTCCCTGGCTTTTCCAAATAGGCCCCCTGTTCTGTGCTCTCTGGCCCTTTTTACATTTTCTGATCCTAGTGCACGTCACCTTGCTCTGTGACCTTGCATTGTTGCTGAGGCTTCATATCTTTCGTGCCTTATTATTTTATTTTATTTTAGTAAGAATACTTAACATGAGATTTACCCTCTTCATTTTTTATGTGTACAATACAGTATTATTAACTATAGGTATAATGTTGTACAGCTGATCTCTAGAACTTATTCATTCTACTTAAGTGAAGTGGGTTGATTAGCAACTCCTCATTTCTACCCTTACCCCCAGCCCATGGTAGCTACCATTCCACTCTTTAATTCTATGAATTTGCCTATTTTAGATACCTAATTTGAGTGGAATTATGCAGTATTTGTCCTTCTGTAACCAGTTTTTTCCACTCAGCATGGTAATTTCAGGGTTCATTCATGTTGTCACACATTGCAGAATTTCCTTCTCTTTAAGGACTAAATTCCATTATATGCATATACCACATTTTCTTTATCCATCCATCTATGTGGATGGGCATTTGGGTTGTTTCCACATCTTGGCTACTGTGAATAATGCTATAATTAACATGGGAGTGCAGATATCTTTTCAAGATCCCAATTTCAATTCTTTTGGATAAATACCCAGAAGTGGGATTGCTGGATCATACGGTAGTTCCATTCTTAATTTTTTGAGGAAACTCCGTATCATTTTCCATAGAGGCTGTGCCACTTTACATTTCCACCAACAGTGTGCAAAGGTTTCAATTTCTTCACATCCTCACCCACACTTACCACTTTTTTTTTTTTTTGATAATGACTGTCTGAACAGATGTAAGGTGATACCGCATTGTAGTTTTGATTTGCATTTCCCTGATTATTAGTGACATTAAGAATCCTTACATATGTCTGTTGGCCATTTTAAAAATACTTTATTAAGTTTATTTATTATTTGTTTTGAGAGAGATAGTGTCTGTGCGAATGGGGAGGGGCAGAGAGAGAATCCCAAACAGGCTTCGCACTGCCCACACGGAGCCCAATGTAGGGTTAGAACTCTTGAAGATCATGATCTGAGCCAAAATCAAGGGTCAGACTCTTAACCAACTGAGCCACAAAGGCACCCCTGTCTGTTGTCCCTTTGTCTGTTGTCTGTTTCCTTTGGAGAAATGTCTATTTTAAGTTTTTAGCCTTTTTCTTTTCTTTTCCCTTTTTCTTTTCTCTTTCTTTCTTTCTTTCTTTCTTTCTTTCTTTCTTTCTTTCTTTCTAGAGAGAAAGAGAAGGAGGGGCAGAGAGAGAGGGAAAGACAGAATCTCAAACAGACATAGAACCTGACATAGGGCTCCATCTCACAAACCATGAGCTCATGACCTGAGCTGAAATCAAGAGTTGGTGGCTTAACAACCGAGACATCCAGGTGCCCCTTAGCCCATTTTTAAATTGAGTTATTGGTTTCTTTGCTATTAAGTTGTAGAAGTTCTTCATATAGTTTGACTATTAACCCATTATCAGCCAGATGGTTGGCAAATATTTTCTCCCATTCTGCTGGTTGTCTTTTTACTCTATTGCTTGTTTCCTTTGCTGTGCACCTCATTACTTCTACAAGCACATCCTGAGTACTCAATAAATTGTTCCTGTATTGAAAGTGAATGAAAAGATCTTTAAGAACTTTTATGACTATTTTGGAAAAATAAAATAAATAAATATAAAGTCACCTAGGCTAAGTGACAAATGAGTGGTGTAGACACTTACTTTTGGAAAAGCCAACATACTAAGCTTTAAATTACTTTTCTGATTTAAAATATCATTTGATAGGGGTGCCTGACTTTAGTGTCTGACTTTGGCTCAGGTCATGACCTCACAGTTGGTGGGTTCAAGCCCTGCATTAGGCTGTGTGCTGACAGCTCAGAGTCTGGAGCCTACTTCAGATTCCGTGTCTCCCTCTCTCTGCTCCTCCCCGACTCACCTTGTGTGTCTCTCTCTTAAAAATACACATTAAAAATTTTTTTAAAAATCAATAAAAGATAAAATATCATTTGATAAAAACTATATGAAGGGAACTTGGTCAGTTACTGTCAAAATTAATTAATATCTATAAAAATTAAAAACAGCAACTCTGCATTTAGGAATTTATTCTATTGAAATACATCTATCTGTATACAGAGGCATATGTAATAAAATGTTGATTGCTTTAAATGTTCATAGCTGAAAAGAATGGAAAGGACTTAAATGTCTGACAATAGGGTACTAAACATACAAATTATATCCTTATGATATAATACTCCGTAATTATTTTTTTTAAAGAAAGTAACTATAAAGAAGAGAAAGATACAGAAGATTCTGCAAAAGCATAAAGAGTTTATGTTTCAACATTGGATTGCACGAAATTAATGAGGATGGCTCCAACAAAATGCAGAGCTCTTGCCAGGGGACATCTTTCTGATAGCAAGAGAGAATCATTTTAGTGTGCAAAAAAGAGAGCTCGTAAATGTAGCAGGCACCTAGAAACAGGTCTCTGGAATGATGCTTGGAGTAGCAGGTCTGACTTATAATTTTGGGTTGCAAAATTCTCTTTTCAGGAAAAAGGGGATTTAACGGCTCTTTGAAAATCCCAGTGATCAGTTTGCTTCAGGCCTTCCTGGATTCCAACCTCTTGAGGTGTCATTGGGCTGGGTGGCACTCTCTCCTCAGCTTCTCCTCCTGTGGGGTGACTTTCATCCAAGCTCTCCATTATAGCAAAATGGAGGCACAGCTCTTTGCCTTCCCAAATCCAGCCTGAGGAGAAGGAGGGTCTCTTTCCCAGAAGTGTCTATTAGGACTCATTGTGTTTCATTGGCTCAGATTTGGCCATTTACTTGCCTTTGGCCGAGTCACAGTGCCTCTGCACAGTGTGATGGTGCGCTCACCATCTGAGGCCTGGGTCACCTCGTAGAGTGACTCGTGGTGCTGAGGAGGGCTACGGGATGCGACTGAGCCACAGGGAGCAAGAATGAGTGGAGTGGGCTCCCCTGATCACAGTTATAGGAGATAGGGTGCATGGATGCTGAGTGGCCAAAAAACAAATGTCCACCACTCTTGGCTCCAGGAAGAAAATGTAATGGATTGGTTTGGCATAAAGGGCCTGGATTTGATCTAAGAGGTTGCAGGGAAGTATGCTAAGTATTGGATTCCCTAGGGACAACGAGAGAAGATCATTAGCAAATGTGGAGGAAAATTAAATTTCCTTCCTCACAATTCTTGTGTCCTGTTATGTAAGCAATTCCTATGAATTGAGGCATGAAGATGGAGAGGTTCATTTTGTTGAAACATTTTTTTTTTTTAAAAAAAGAAAGAAAGCAAGAAAAGATGCAGGGCATTCATTTGTGCTTTAACGCAACTTCAGCTTCAGCTTGAGCCCCGGTTGTGGGTATGGGTGGGGAGTGAATTACCTGTCTTCACAAAAGGGAAAGAGTCTGTCCTCTGGGGAAGCTGCTGAATAGAAAGAGTAGGGGATTTTTCTACAGCTGCTTCTGACTGGACTGTCTCAAGTAAGTCACTTCTGTGCCTGAGAGAAGTTGAGTAAATGCCCGATGACTTTCTGACCGGGCTTAAGTGTTAGGCAAGTGAGCGCGGTAGATGTTTTATTTTACTACGTTTCATTTTATTTAGTACAGAGGGGAGACCGAGTCTCCCCCAGGTCGCCTCATCCTTACAGCCCACTTACAGGAGTGAACCTGCCTTCCTCTCAGCTTATGTTGTTGGGGTCAGAGAAGAGAGAAGGTTTGTGTCACTGAAGTTTTCTGAAAATCCATTGAATCATAGGCCACACAGAACTGAGAGGTCTGCTCACCTCTCTGCCTGCTCTAAGTCAGAATGCCACTTAAGACCAGATCAAACAGACACACGCTCCCATGTTTTTTTCCTCAACACTATGAATGGCTGTTCCCATTGAGTAACAAGGCAAGTTCCATTGAGACTTTACTGGAGTATTTTGCCTCTTTAGAAAAAAAAAAAAAAAAGAGAGAGAGAGAGAGAAACAGAAAACAAAATAAGTAAGAACATTTAATTCAATTCAGATTGCAAACACTCTATTTCATCGCCATCTTCTCTTTCCCCTGATGAATGAAAAGAAGGTGTACTTTCTGTTCCAAATGTAAAATATCATTGTAAAAACGACAAAAATTAGAACTTGGTAAGTATGTTCTTTTCAGAGAGTGGGGGTGCCAGGTGAGGAGCCGTGGTTTCTGTTGATTTATCCTGAAGGGTAAGAGAGCAACAACGTGTGTGTAAAATACTTGGCCATCCTTTGGCTCAAGGTGTGTAACCAACCAACCAACCAACCAAACAAACCTTTGAAATGACACCACATTAGTTCTGTTTTGTTTTGGCCAACTAAAATGCCACAGAATGTCTTATTTCCTCTGCTTTCTTCCTTCGCTTAAAAGAAAGAGTATGCATCTTTAATTAATTGACTAACTTTGTGCACTAAATACCGATTTCCTCTTCCTTGGGAGGAAAATCGTGTTTAGAATTTTAGACACAGATTTAATGTCTGATATCATGACGTAAGCTTCTGCTATTAAGTTCTGTGGCAAACCTTCTCTGAGACAAACCTTCCTTGTTTTTCACTTTCTGTTTTGTCCTCCACCTTTACCCTTGCCCTCAGCATCAAACCAAAGGAAGCTAGGGAGGCAAAATGATGGCCCTAAACACAGAAGCAGCAGAATGTAAAATCTTGACCCCAATCTGCACCAGCTGACATCCACCCTGCCCCCCTCCCTTGAGTGAATGAACGCAAGAGTGAGCGATATTCCATCCTCTGTGCTAATGTTATCCGTTTAATAAATACTGCCTTACACAGCTCTCCCAGCACATCTCTATTCCCACATCCATTAGCAGGGTTTCAGTACTACATTGTATCCAACTCTATCTTTCTACCATGTGCCTTTTGCCATGGGGAGTCCCGCTATCTCGTTTACATTTTTTTTTTTTAATGTTTATTTATTTTGGGGACAGAGAGAGACAGAGCATGAATGGGGGAGGGGCAGAGAGAGAGGGAGACACAGAATCGGAAGCAGGCTCCAGGCTCTGAGCCATCAGCCCAGAGCCTGATGCGGGGCTCGAACTCACGGGCCGCGAGATCCTGACCCCGAGCTGAAGTCGGACGCTTAACCGACTGAGCCACCCAGGCGCCCCTACATTTTTTATTTTGTCCCCTATTTCACCAATGTAACTGAAGCCTGGGTGATGCCCTCTGTCGTGATGCCATTCTCTCAGCGACTTTCTCCACCAGAAGTCACTCTTCTCGCCATGGGTTGAGAAGTGGGGGCCCTCCCCGCCCTGAACCCCCCCTAATTGTAGACAACAACTCCACCACTTTCGCTATGACTACCTTTCGCGAAAGTCTGCCTTTCGCTTATGTCAGTCCCTCTTCATCCTCCCCACCTTCGTGTCTCATCATCTTAGAGCAAACTTCTGTCTTCCTCGGTGACTTCAGATCTGTGTCCCATATATGGCCAACATCCGTTGGTATGCTGGTATTCACACTAATGATACAACCACCCTTCAGCTTCTTGACCCCTTCGGCTCTGGAGACAGTGATCTCCACTCTTTCCTGAACTTACTCGTGACTCTGATCTCATTTAGGATGTTCTTTTCTAAACCTTCATGATAGCTAGCCTTTAAACATGGCTCCCAATAAATTTCTCCTCCCTCTACACTCAGGCTGCCCTACACACCAAGATGTACAATTTATTTATACTCCCCTGGAATTTGGGCTTGCAGTAACTTATTTTGGTGTGCGGCAGAAGGGACATCTGTCACCTTTCAACACAGGCCTTAAGACAACTGGAAGCTTCTACTTCCTTCTTTTTAGAAATTAGCTAAAAGTTTGATTACTCTGAGCCAACCATGCGGAGAGGAAGTTCAAACCAGCCATGTGAGAGCCCATGCGGAGAAAGAGAGGCCTGGTCTGCTCCCAGCTGTTCCGGCCCTCCCAGCTGAGGCTCCAGACATGTCAGGGAAGAAGCCATCTCTGACATTCCCCAGCCCAAACTGCAAAGTGTGAGAAGCAATACCTTATTATGGCCTAAAACCACTAAATGTGGGGTGATTTGTTATGCAGCAGTGGACAACCCAAACCATCTGGAGTTATGAAGTTAATCTCTAGCCATAGTATTGCAACTTGCCAGCTCTCTCACAGTTTTGTCACGACCGACTATCTCAATTACCAGTCTTGGAGGGCTCCTTAGAGGTTATGGCCCACCAGCCTGCTACTGTATGTGCCTGGATCCCTCAACCACATTCATAGTTTAGATATCCTCTTTCTCTACAAAACACCCTTCCTTAAACTCTGAGACATGGCTGTGGTCCCGACTTCTCTTTCTCCCTCACTTACACATTTCTTGAAAGAGTTATGTGTTTTTCTTGACGTTGCGTTCTCATTGCCTACTCCCTTATTGTTTCCATCATTCAACACTAGTTATTGAGTCCCCACTGCCTACACCATTTCATGGATACAACAGTGAATAAAATAGATAGTAACTCTGCCCAGCCCTTATGAAGATGACATTCTAAGGAGGGAGTCACAGGGAGACAGATGATAACAACAATGAAAACAATCAAATTTATAATGTTAAGTGGTGATTCATGCTTTGGAGGAAAAGGGAAGTAAAGGCAGGGAGGGAAGAAGGCCACACCCTGAGTCCCTCTTCTTTTCCTCAGCTTAGTGTGAGCACCGGTGGTTTGCTTGGGTTCCCCTCCCCATGCAAGGATCCAACAAATGCCTCCAGGAAGAAAGCTTAGACTCTCTTGGGCTTAGTTCTTCCAGTGATGACAAGTGTCTGCTGTTCAATGTCTGATGTTGATTTGTATGTTTTGTCCGGTTTTCTACCTGTTTATGGTGAGAGATCTAGACTGCTACCTTATTATTTCTTCACGATCAAAAGTGGGAATCTTCTGGCTTGCATTTTAGAGGATAGGGCTGGCCGCTGTTCTCAATACCTGCTAATTTCTGCCCTTGCTGTCCTAGTCAAATCACTTTCTCATCAGTTCTAGGCACCAAATCCAGTGGGGTTTTCAGAGGCTTTGTCCTTCTGGATGTCTCCACAGTATTTGATTCTATTGGCTGCCTTCTCCTTCCTGAAATTCTCTACTCCTCTGGCTGTTATAATACTCATGGTTTTGTTCTGTTTTGTTTTATCACACTTCCCTTTGTGTGCTCATTTGAATACATACCATCTTCCCCACTTGACTGCAAGCTCCTGAAAGCAGAGGCACAGATTGTTCATCCTGCGTACTATCCATGCCTTGTGTAGCGCTCTTGACTTCAGCAGAAGCTCAAAGCATTTACTGTGTGAATTTGAAACACAGTAATAAAAGGTGCAGATCAGAAGCACCCTGGGAGGGGCACAGAGCTGATCAGAACTTTATCAGTGTAATCAACCATCCCGGTTTGCCTGGGGTCTTGAACTTCCAGTGTTAAAACCAAGAAAATCTGGGCAAACGGGATGATGGGTCACCCTAGTGTTTCCCAATCACGTTCAATTCATGGCATGTGGAAAATGATCATATTTGTAAAGCATCATGGAGTGATGGGTGAGACCAGCCTTGGCAGGAAATGTCCTGGGAGCTCTCAACCCCTCAGCCAGTGGGTTCCCCCCACCACCACCAGGAGGGCCGCGGGGATTTACCAAAGAAGCTGTCTTCCAGCTGGGCTGGGAAATTGTGTCTGCACTCACCAGTGGGGAAGCCATGCTAATAGCAATTCCAAGGGGGGGGTGGTCTGGCTGGCACACTGGGTCTGAAACTGGAAGACTCGAGTTTGAGTCCCCACTCTGCCACTCATAACTGGTGAGTCAACTCACCTCTCAGGGAACTAAAAGTGGGAAAACAATAATACCTATTTTCTAGACCGACTGTGATGATTCAAAGGAAATTATGTAGTAAGAGCATTTTGTATACTAAAAATACCACACAAATGTTGCATCTGATTGTTGTTTCTATTACATTATATTCATGTTGAGAGAGAAAGGGGCTGCTTGAAAGGATGGAGCCACAGAGGAACTCTTCAAGACAAAGGTGGGGGGTGAGGTTGGAACATGAGAAATAGTACTGTCTTTCCTGAGATAAGAGGGGAGAAAGAAAAGCACCATGAAGAGATGAAAACATACTGAGTTGGGGAGGTTAAATCTAAGCACTTTGAACTTCTCAGGAAAGTTAAAAATAGTGTTGTCTACTCAAACTTAGGTGACACTGGGAGCTGAAGGCCCCCAAAGAAGGTTTGGACTAACTTTCTCTTAACACAAGTGTAGTGGTAGGCAGCAAGGGAAGAGACTGGAGGTGTTTGTGGGATAAGTGAATAAGGGAGACCCCTGCAGACATTCACGTGGGGCTGAACAGGGGGCAGAGTCTGGGAGAAAAAGCCACAACCGAATATTATCATCTTATTTTCTCTTCCTTCTTTCATTTCCGCATCTTTGTCATGCCTCCTTTTTTCCCTTACCTGACCACAATATAACTGATTTAAAGGCATTAGTCTTGCTGCTTGTATTTATGGAGTTCAGTATTACGTTAAAAGCTTGGAAGTTGCATGTGCTGTCTTCCTTTCTCTCTCTCTCAAAAAAAAAAAAATAATAATAATAGTGAGAGTGTTTTCATTTCCATGTGATGAATAATGATGTTTTTTTAGTGGATCTTTTATTACTCTTTTGGGGGAAAATAATCTCCCCACCCTAAGATTATTCCTATAGTGCTAAAATATGTGTCATTAATGACTCTCTTTGATATTCATTTACTACATAGTGTGTCGTTTTCAACTCATTTCCTGTGTAAATTTCTTTCTGGAGAAGTAAGATCTTTCTTTTGAGCATCTTTTCCTTGATGCTAAGGGCATCATGGTTAGATTCTCCCAAAGGTCATCTGTTTTACAACTTGTCCTGTAGTCAGTGCTATCGTATGAAGAGGATTTAGGTTCCATAGCTAGTAAGCCCTACACCCCAGCTTTTACTATGCTTTGAGTAGCTGTGATTATTCTAATAAATAATGGACTTCCTTAAATTATTGTCTTGGTCTTCATGCTGTAATTTAATTTGTCCTGATCCTGGTGACCATGCCCTCACTATTTATTTATTATGAATACCCTCCCAGAAGCACACTTTTCCACATGCTTTCTGGAACAATCACAGCCACATCTCTATCTTTGGCTTACAACAAGTGAAGGATTAACCCGTTGCCATTTCTCTGTTTATTGAAGTCTGAGCCAAGGGATCATTTCTAAAGTTGAGTTTACTTATTTGGCTTTGCTGTTTGAAGTTAATTTATGATATGCCCAACTAACCTGTTATCTCCTTGTCAGTCCACAATGGTTTAATTTTTCATAGTGGCAAGGGAATATTATATAAGTACAGAATGGTCTTAGACTTTCAAATACTATATTCATCTTCTTTATTATGGCTTTAAATATCAACCATCAAGTCAAGAAGCCATTATTTGGCATTATTGTTCAATATACAAATATGTCTTCATCCATCTTGGCATTTCTCATGGCTACAGACTACATTGAGATACTAAGCTATCTGTTGAATTCCATATTTACACAGAAAACAGTCCAAGACATTACTTATATGGAGTTTTGAAAAACCCAAACTCAGATGTTTGTATAAAACTTTTCAGTATAATCTATGATTCTCTATCCAGACTATTCAGTAAGAATCTCAATTGGTATCAAAATGAATGACTACTAAACTTTTCTCATTGAAATGTATTCAGTCTATCAAAATATAGCCAATTTTAAAGCATTTCTAAGAATTTGAAGATTCATAAAAATATTTATAATAGCTTTGCCACTGCTCCTCCTCATTGTTTGTTTCAATCTTCCAACCCCCAAGAGTCTCTCTGCTTTTGTGAAGCAATTGGAATTCTTATTTGCTATCTCCTTTCCATCCCAATTCCTGCCTCATCTGCCTGGGTTATGATACTGCCCATGTGAGGATCCATTAAACATCATACCTGACAGCTTCTTAATCCCTTGTAGGTCAGTGGCCTTGATCTCTTTCTCCCCAGACATTTACCAAGATTGTACCGTGGAGTTTATTATCATTAAGAATTGCCCCACCATTGAAACTCCACTGTTCTCTTTTTAGACAACAAAATCCCCTCCTTTCAGCTTTGGTTCTCTTATTCTATACCTTGGAAAAGAGAAAAGGCTCTTTTCACAGTCTTCCTCACTATTGCCACTTCCTCTATTTCTTCATATGCTATTGAAAAAAGATGTTATTGATCATAAAATACATCATTGTTTTATGTACCACTAGAGAAAATGATGATGCAAATTAAACAATAACACTATGATTTCCTATAACTTAGAATTTTTATTTTATATTTATGAAAGAACTCTTTTTGACTTATTTAGGGGTAATTTTTTTATTATGTATCACTCTTGTGTATCTATAAATAAAAGAATTTCAAGATAGTGTCTGAATTTTCTGAATTATTTTTCAAAGAAGAGCCCCTGATACCATGATTTTCCACACAAGGTTGTCCTCTGTGCTATCCATAGCACTGGTGATGTAGCATTTTTAAAGAGAGAATACCACTACTGTATTTTCTTCCAAGATATTTACACCCATTCTGCAGATTTTGATGCTGACCACTTTATTGATCTAACCAGGAAGTCTCAATGGAAGGTTTCTGACAACTATAAGCATTCATGTTTCTTCTTCAGATGGTCTTTAAATGATTTGTTGACTGAAATGTCAAGAGGATGGTGTTGTCCAGTCATGATACCAGAAAGAACAGTCATATTACCATACTTCTAGCAAGTTTCTCTTTAATACACAAGTCCATAAAATGCATCAAAAGCTAATATACTGGGTGGGTTGTATGAAGTTCATGGAAAGCTATTCCAGGTGACAGTCAGTGATTGCCACTCCTTTCTTTTCCTCTGCTCTGAAGGAGTCTCTTTTGCACCCAGAGGCATCCTCTTCCTTTCAACTTTCTTTGAGAAGACCTCTTATGTCTATGAATTCGTTTTTCTTAAAGGCTAGGCCTATTTTTAAGCAATGTACTCAACTCAATTAAAATGATACAATATAAATAGCTCTGATAATATTTTCACATACAGAGACTGAAACAACTATGTTATGACTATAGCCTGACCAATAGCAATTGAAAGACAGCTCTTCATTTAGAAAGGTTAAAGTTAAGACTTCTGCTTCTGTGGACACAGAGTAGATTGGACATAATTTTTCCTAAGTCCTCTGGCTAAGTATGGCTAAAAATCCTGGATACTATAAAACAAACACAACCCTAAACAAATCTACCCTAAAAGAGTTGGCAGTTTCTCCGAAGAGAAAGACAACAGTAAAAGAAGGAACCATGGAACATCAGGAGGTAAGAAAGAGCATTGAAAGCAAAAAATATGGGTACATGTAATAGGCTTTCCTTCTCTTGTTGAATTTTCTAATTATGCTTGATGGTTGAAGCAAGAATTATAACACTGATGTAATTTTAAAAGTATGTAAAGGAAATTATAAGATAATTATATTATAAATGGGGAGGGGAGGAACTTAAAGAGAATTAAGGTTTTTATAGTTCAACTGGTAAAATGATGATACCAGCAGACTGTGATAAGTTATGTATATATAGTGTAGTACCTTGAGCAATCAATAGAAAGTCTATATGAAGAGATGCACTCTGAACGCTTTAGATAAATCAAAGTGGAATTCTAAAAACATGTGTAAGTAATCCATAGGAAGGCTCCAAAAAGAAAAAAAGAGTAAAAAAGAATGAACAAATAGAAAACAAAAAATAAAATGGCAGATATAAGCCCTAATATATCAATAGCTGTATTAATGCACATGGTGTAAATATACCAATTAAAAAACAGCAGATGGCAGAGCAGATTAAAAAACATGACCCAACTATGTGCTGTCCATAAGAAACTTACTTCAAATATAATGTCATAGGCAGGTTGAAAATAAAATGATATTATATACATACATATATATGTATATGTATGTATATATATATATATATATATATATATATGTAGTGTAAAAACTAATCAAAGGAAAGCATAAGTGGCTACATTTATATTAGATAAAGTAGACTTTAACACAAAGAAAATTTCCCAAACAGAGAGGGCTATTATATAATGATAAAAGAGTCAATCTGCTAAAAAGACATTGCAATCTTAAATGCATATGTACCACACAACAGAGTTGCAAAATACATGAAGCAAAAACTGATAGAACTGAAAGGAAAATAGACAATCCTCAACTGTAGTTGTAGAACCTTAGCATCTCTCTCTCTCAACACTTGATAGAACAACTAGACAGAAAATCAGCAAGGATTTAGGAGAGCTCAATAACATCATCAACCAATAAGGTCTAACAAAAATTTATAGAATGCTCTACTCAACAATAGTATTATACACATTCTTTTCACATGTCCATAGAATATATCCCAAAGCATACTATGTCTTGGGTTCTAAAACAAACGTCAGCAAATTTTTAAAAACTGAAATCATATAGTGTGTGTTCTCAACCACAGTGGAATCAAATTAGAAATCAGTTACAGAATAACAACAACAAAAAATTCATACACTTGAAACTAAACAACACACTATTAAATAATCCATGAGTCAAAGAGGAGATCTAAAGGGAAATTTAAGAAATATGTTTAACTGAGGGGCACCGAGCTGGTTTATTGAGAGTCTGATTCTTGATTTCAGCTCAGGTCATGATCCCAGGGTTGTGGGATCAAGCCCCACTCAGTGTGGAGCCTGTTTAAGACTCGATCTCTCTCTCTCTCTCTCCCTCTCTCTCTCTCTCTCCCTCCCTCTGCCCCTCTCCCCCCCTCACATGTGCTCTCTCTCTCTAAAAAAAAAAAAAATGTTTAACTGATACAAAATAGAACATATTAAAATTTATGGCACATAGCTAGCACATGCTGAGAGGAAAATGTATAGCACTAAATGCATAATTTATAAAAGAGGAAAAGTTTCAAATCAATAATTCAAGCCTTTACTTCAAGAACTTAGAAAAAGAAGAGCAAAAGTAACCTAAAGCAAGCAAAAAGAAGATAGCAAAGATTGCAAATGAATAAAGTTGAAAACAGAAAGCATTACAGAAAAATCAAAGAAACAGTTGTTTTTTTAAAAAATCCATAAAAGTAACAAATGTCTAGCAAGACTGACAATGAAAAAGAAGAGAAATGGCAAAAATCACCAATATAATGATTGAAATGAGGTATCACTACAGACCCTGCAGATATCAAAAGGAGAATAAGGAAATGGTACAAACAACTCCACATACATAAAGTTGATAATTTAAATGAAATAGACCATCTACACAAAAAAAACACAAACTACCCAAAGCAAAAACTTACACAACATGAAAAAGATAATTTGAGCAGCCCTGTAATTATTAAGAAAATGTAAATAATAATTTTCAAACTCTCAAAAATGTAATCTTCAAGCCCAGATGGTTTCATTGTAGAAGACTACCAAAGGTTTAAAGAAGAATTAACACCAATTTTACACATTTTTTTTCCAGAAAATAGAAGACAAGGGACCACTGCCCAGTTTATTTTATGAAGCTAATATTACACTGATACCAAAACCAGACAAAAATAGTACAAAAAATAAAAATACAAATACCTCTCATGAATGCCGATGCAAAAATCCTTAACAAAACATTAGCAAATAGAATTTAGTGATATCTAAGAAGAATTATATACCATGACTAAGTGTGATTTATTCTAGGGGTGTGAAGTTGGTTCTGTATTTGAAAATAAATCAATGTGGGGCGCCTGGGTGGCTCAGTTGGTTAAGCGGCCGACTTCCGCCCAGGTCATGATCTCGCGGTCCGTGAGTTCAAGCCCCGCGTCGGGCTCTGTGCTGACAGCTCAGAGCCTGGAACCTGTTTCAGATTCTGTGTCTCCCTCTCTCTGACCCTCCCCCATTCATGCTTTGTCTCTCTCTGTCTCAAAAATAAATAAATGTTAAAAAAAAAAATTAAAAAAAAAAAAGAAAAAAAAAGAAAATAAATCAATGTAATCCACTATATTACAAGGCTAAAGAAGAAAAATTACATGATCATATCGATTGCAGGAAAAGCACTTGACAAAACAGCACCTGCTCATGATAAAAACTCTGAAAAAACAGAGTAGAGGAAAACTTCTTCAACTCAATAGTAAGCATCTACAACAACAAAAAAAACCTCTACAGCTAACATTATATTTAATAGTCAAAGACTGAATGCTTCCCCCCTAAGATGGGAATAAACCAAAGATGTATCTTTCACCACTGTGAAAGAGTGCTGGAATTTATAGCCAGTGCAATAAGGCAAGAAAAGGAGATAAAAGTCACCAAAATCAGGAAGGAAGAAATAAAACTACCACACTGACAAATGACATGATTGCCTACATAGAAAAATCTCAAAAGTATACAAGAAAGCCAAAAACCTTCTTAGAATAAGTGGATTTAGGTACAAGGTACAAGAATAAGTGAATTAGGATACAAGATAAATGTACAAAAATCAATTATATTTCTATATACTAATAATGAATACATGTAAACTAAATTAAAATACAATACCATGTAAGATTGCTTAAAAATACTTATGCATAAATCTAACACAAACAGTACTTATATAACAACAGGCACACAATGCTGATGACAGGAGGAAGAACCCTAAATAATGGAGGGACGGGCCATGTTTATGGATTGAAAGACTTACATGTAGTAAAGATGTAAATATTCCCCCAACTGACATACAGGTTTAATTAAGTTGCTATCAAAATCTCCACAAGATTTTTTTTTTTTAGATAAAGGTAAGATTATTTAAAAAAATTATATGGAAAAAGCAAAGAAATTGGAATAGCTAAAAAATTTTGAAAAAGAAGAATAAAGTGGGAAGAACCAGTATATCAAATTTCAAGAATTTCTACATAGTTACAATAATTTAAAAAATTTTTTTAATTTTTATTTATTTTTGAGACAGAGAGAAAGAGAGAGAGACAGAGTGTGAGCAGGGGAGGGGCAGAGAGAGAGGAAAGTACAGAATCCAAAGCAGTTTCCAGGCTCTGAGCTGTCAGCACAGAGCCCTACGTGGGCTCGAACTCATGAGCTGTGAGATCATGACCTGAGTCAAAGTCAGACACTTAACCGACTGAGCCACCCAGGTGCCCCTACATAGCTATAATAATAAAGACTATAGTATTGTGTAGCTTTAGACATATAGATTAGTGGAACAGAACAGAGATCTCAGAAATAGATACACAAAAATATGCTCAAATGATTTTTGACAAAGGTACAAAAGCAATTCAGAGGAGGAACAATAGCCTTTACAATAGTTTTGAAGCAAGAGGGCATTGATAGGTAAAATACTAAATCTCAAAGTCACTTTCATACCTGATATAAAAATTGACTCAAAACGGATCACAGACTTAAATGTAAGATGTAAAATGACAAAACTTTTAGAAAGAAACATAGAATAAAATCGTCAACATTTAGGACTAGGCAAAGAGTTTTAGACTTGATACCAAAAGCATGATCCATAAGAGTAAAAAATAGATAAATTGGATTTCATCAAAATGAAAATTTTTATGTTATAAAAGACTGTGTTAAAAGGTTGAAAGGCAAGCTACAGAGTGGAAGGAAATATTTGTAAACCATATATCCAACAAAAGATTAGTATCTAGAATATATAAAGAGCCCTCAAAGCTCAACAGTAAAAAACAAACTACCCAATTGAACATGAGCAAAAGATATGAAGAGCTACTTCATTAAAGAAGATATACAGATGGCAGTAAGTACATGAAAATATGTTCAACATCTTTAGCTATTAGGGAAATTAACATTTTAATTACATTGCAATACCATTATAAACCTATCAGAATGGCTAATAAAAAAATTATGACAACACTGAATGCTACTGAGGATGCAGAGAAACAGAGTCACTCATAGACTGCTGGTGAGAATTTAAAGTTTGGCAGTTTCTTAAATACTACGATGCACTATGATATGACCTAGCAATTGTGCTCCTGGGCATTAATCCCAGAGAAACGAACACTTAAATTCACACAAAAAATTCTAAATTAAGGTTTATAGCAGCTCTAATTGTAATAGACCCAAACTGGAACCAACCCAGATGTCCTTTAATGGGCAAATGGTTAAACAATCAGTGGTATATTCATTTCATGGAATTTATTCTGTGGCACAGAATGAAAAGTAACAAAACATTGATACATACAATAACCTGGATAAATCTCAGTGGAATTACACTGGTGAAAAAGGCAAATCTCACAGTTACATACTCTCTGATTCCCTTTATATAACTTTCTTGAACTGACAAAATTATGGAAATGGAGAGCAGATTAGTAGTTGCCAGGAATTAAAGACAGGATGGGGATAGGAGACTACGATGTGGCTGTGAAAGGGCAATGTGAAAGACCCCTGGGGTGATGGAAATGTTCTGTATCTTTTACCTGTACCAATGTTGGTATCTTGGTTGTGATTTTTTTTTTTTTTTTAAGTAGGCTTCACAGCCAGTGCTGAGCTAAACTGGGGCTTGAACCCACGACCTTGAGATCAAGGCCTGAGCTGAGATCAAGACGCTTACCAACTGAGTCACCCAGGTACCCCAGTTTATGATTTTCGTAAGATGTTATCATTGGGGGAAACTGGGTAAAGGGTACATGGGATTTCTCTGTTTTATTTCTTAAAACTACATGTGAATCTACAATTAACTACATTAAAAAAAGTTTAGTTAAAAATGTGTATCTTAAATCTGATAAAGTACAATATTTTGCTCAAGGTCACAGAAAACAAGTGGTGAACCTGTTGGAACCCAGCCTTTTGTCTTATCCCCTATGCCATAGTGCTTCTCTGTATATCTATTTAAGATTCCTCTTTTCCTTTCTCTTCCTTTCCCCTCTGTTCATTTCTTTTCCATTCTCTTCTTTCTCTTTCTTTCCTTTCCTGAAAAATTTGGTTCTAAAGCTGTTTAGGTGGGGCGAAACAAGGTGGGGGAAGGGGTGGGAGAAGGACTTGTGTTTCAGGATGGGCTAATTGAGCCCGAGCAGGGTATCCACACGGAGGACAGTCCTGCAGGAGGTGTCGGGAGGCCGAGTGGGCTGGGGAGGGCGCATCTGTGCTACCGAGGGAGCAGCAGGAGAGCTGGGGAGTGTATTATATATGGTAGATTGGTCAAAAGTAACCAGAAAGCCAAGTTTTTCACTATTGGAAAATGAATTTACAAGTACGGAAAAGGAGAAAATTAGAACAAGCCCTATGATGTTAGGTTGGCAGTATGAACTCATGGTTTTCAACATATGTAGATAGATTTATTAAAAAAAACCAACAACTGTATGTGTGAATCTATGTATGTTTGTATGTGTGTTTAGATACATACACAAATACACAGATATATTCCCTAGCTCTGTCCCCGAGAGGGCCTGGCACAGTGACACTGCAATAATATGAGCACATCCAGCTCCCAGAATGCAACTTCTAAATATCATTCTCCACTAAAAGGAAACAAAGCTCCTTAGAGGAATGACTGATTTCAAGGCTGGTAGGAAAAGTACAAGATGAGTCTGGAATATCTTATTTATGCCAGAAAGCAAGGAAGTGTTCAAAGAATGATAAGAACATGTCAAAAGGACACAGAAACCAGCCTCAAGGGGATCCCAGTGGGCAAATCTAGAACAATGTAAGCATGTAAATAAATGATGACAGTAATGGATAATAACCAATTGAACACAGAGATCACAAATGCATTCTGATATAAACTGGTGAGTGAATACATTCATTACAAGTTTGATGAGTGATAGCAAATTTACTTATTAATTACATGAGCAAAAGAGCAACTTTCAAGTGAAGAAAACTGGCAGATACCACTTTAATCAGGCAATCAGAGCAAACATCATCAGTAACGGGATAAATTGAAATAGTACACCACTGACACGATGCAATAAGAAGAAGGTAGCATCATTTCATTGATTGTCCCGCCAAGGATGCATAACCTGAATCCAGTCATGAGGAAACACCAGACAAACCCAAACTGAGGGACGTATACAAAATGACCTGTAATCTTCAGAAGAGTCAAGGACAGGAAAGGCAAGCAAAGACAGGGGCCCTGTTCCAGACTGAAAGGGACTAAGGCAAACTGGCCTCTGAACATAGCCTGTGATTCTTAACAGGATTCTGTCGCTAAGAAAGATTGATGAGACATGTGGCAAAACTTGACTGAGGTTTGAGGGTTAGGTGGTAGTAACGTACCAAGATCATTTCCTAACTTTGTGATTATCTTCCCATTGTGTGGGAGAATTTCCGTGCTTGAAGGAAATACACCAAAGAATTAGGAGGTAATGGGCCATCAGACCAGCAACTTACTTAGACATAGTGGGGCTAAAGGGATATAAAGATTTTTTTTTCTTTTTTACTCTATTCCCAGCTTTTCTTTTTTTTTTTAATTTGTTTTTTAACATTTTATTTATTTTTGAGACAGAGAGAGACAGAGCATGAACAGGGGAGGGGTAGAGAGAGAGGGAGACACAGAATCTGAAATAGGCTCCAGGCTCTGAGCTGTCATCACAGAGCCCGACGCGGGGCTCGAACTCACGGACCGCGAGATCGTGACCTGAGCCGAAGTCAGATGCTTAACCGACCGAGCCACCCAGGCGCCCCTATTCCCAGCTTTTCTATAAGTTTGAAATGTTTCAAAATTCAAAAGAACACAAGGAGAAAGAAAAAAAAAATGCCAGCTGGTTAAACCACAGGTATTTAAAATTCAGTAAATCTTAAACAGAAATGATCACTCTTCCAACTGCTCCTTTTCTGACTCTCGATTTTCACAAATGTTATTTTTACCTAAGCGCTTATTAAAGCTGGAAACCTTGGGGTCATTCTTAATGTCTCCTTTCTCTTACTCCCACATCTAAGCTTTATCTATTCTGCCTCAGAAATCTCTCTGAAGTTTAGCCCATCTTCACCACCCTCACTACCACCACCTTGGTCTCATTCTTGGTCCCTGACATCACCAACCAGCCTTCCTGCATCTGGCCTATCTCCTCTACAGGCCTGCTGGCAATTATCTTGCTAAAAGGAAATCTTCAGATCATCCTTCTGCTTAGAGTCCTCATCTGGCTCGCCAGGGTATTCAGGATAAAGTCTAGTGTTCGTAGAGTAGTTTTCCAAGACTGCCTCAATCCTAACCAACCCCTAGTCATATCTCCTGCCCCTCCCGAAAAATTACAGCTGGCTGCCCAAACTTCTCTACCTCCCTCCTTAACTTCAGGTTTCTGTGCATGTTGCCCACCCCCCCCCCCCCATTGCCTAAAACGCCTTTAAAGTAGAGGACATTGGAAGGCCCACACACTAAATCTGGCCTCCAGAATATCTTGTCTGGCCACCACAGAGGTTTCTAGAAAGGGTGAACGTGTATCCTTCAGGTGGAACCTTCTCTACAGCACATCACGAAGCCCTCCACATCTGGCCACACCACACGTTCCTTGGAGTTGAATCTTTCAACACCCATCTCTCTTGGAGCCTTTCATGGCTTTTCCCTCATCAAGGCTCTATTCATAACCCCAGAATAGCACCTATCACATTATCTTGAGGCCTCTGCAGCAGATTTGCTCAACTGTGTGAGCTTTCAGCAGGAACTGTGGCACCAACCTACATTCTACTGGGGAAAATACAGACATACATTGGAAAGCACCGGGTAGGGATTCAGAATAGATTCACTCCTTGCTTGGAACGTTTCCGAGCTAGAACAGTATAATCTGGAACACTCATTTTCAGATGATCCCAGGTCATATATCTTTTAAGGAAAGTTCCAGAGGGAAAATTACTTTAAAAGTGTCTTTCATCTTCTTTGGGAAAGTGGTAATCCTAAATGTTTGGGCTTGACTGCATATTTTGCTTAATTATGCTTTTTGGTGGGTTGTGAAGTAGAATGTGAGCTCTTTCTAACTTTGGTGCCGGCTGATTCCAATTTTTTCAGGTCTGCAGGCCTTTGGACAGAGAGCATGCAAATGAAGGAGCACCATCACTGTATATGATTATCCCAAACCAGCAAGGCAGCAAACATATTCCTGTTATAATAATTAAAAAGCTTTTTGGTTATGTGAGTAAACATCAAACTTCAGCTCAAATAGAAATGAGCAAAAGGATTTGCATGATTCTGCCAATACTGTATGAATGCTTTTTTTTTTTTTTTTTTGGTCATTTAAAAAAATTGTAATTATGTTCTCTCACTACACATCTTTAGAGGGTTTGACAAATTAAGAAGCACAATAAGCAGACAAACAGAAATAAAGAAGCAACAAAAGTACTCACCAGGTGGATTCCCTGGGTGCATTCATAGCTCTGTTTGTTCACATCAGAAATTAGAACTCATAAAAGCCAGTTTCCACAGAGATGGCAAACAGATGCCAGGCCCATGTGGTTGCCTTTAAGAATGATCTTCTGCTTCTGACAGTCCTCTCTGTCCAACTCCTGGATCCCTTAGATTAAAGCAGGCTCCTCGACTCCTTCCTGCAGTGGGAAGGAGGGAGGTGGGCTAGAAGAGGAAGGGGCATCACAGGCGGTGGCCTTTGTATTAATAATGGAGTGGCAGTCAGTTCCTAAATCAGATTCCTTGTCTATCTACCTGGAAAGCAACACATTTCAAAGTCAAATTCTGGTGAGAGTCAAAGTTAGCAAACTTTATTTCTTCATTTTATTTTTTTTTTTAAATTTTTTTTTTCAACGTTTTTTATTTATTTTTTTGGGACAGAGAGAGACAGAGCATGAACGGGGGAGGGGCAGAGAGAGAGGGAGACACAGACTCGGAAACAGGCTCCAGGCTCCAAGCCATCAGCCCAGGGCCTGACGTGGGGCTCGAACTCACGGACCGCGAGATCGTGACCTGGCTGAAGTCGGACGCTTAACCGACTGCGCCACCCAGGCGCCCCTATTTCTTCATTTTACTGTTTTCTACTGGATAGAGTTGGTAGAAGTAGAAAGTTTCAATTTCTCAACGCCTAAAAAAAAAGTTTTAAGAAATTCATTGTATAATTAAAGATGGTGATGGTAATACCTAACTATGGGACAATCTTGGGGTGCCTGAGTGGCTCAGTCAGTTAAGTGTCCAAGTCTTGATTTCGGCTCATCATGATCTCATGGTTCGTGGGATCAGGCTGCACGTTGGGCTCTGTGCTGACAGCACAGGGCCTGCTTGGGGTTTTCTCTTTCTCTCCCTCTTTCTCTCTGCCCCTCCCCAACTTGCGTACTCGTGTGCACTCTCTCTCAAAATAAACAAACTTAAAAAAAAAAAAGATGGGACAATCTGTATAGACCTTTTTATGACAAGTGGGTTTATCAGCTTGAAACTGCTGAGCTCAAATAAACATAATAAACCTTGTCTCTCCATTTGGTCCTTTACAATTACCTAGCCATTTGTGAGATATCTATATGTATATCTATATCTGTACCTATATCTATATCTATATCTATCTATCTACCTACCTACATATATATCTAGAATGGAATACTCTAGACACTTCTGCCTAAAAGCTATTAGGACCCCTTTACTTGGGGAGCATGCTGGTAAATAGCATGTAGCTGACCAACCTTGCTTACTTCTTAATGTTCCATAAACCTGGGTTCTGACATGCTGTTACATGCAAAATGCGCCACCAAGTTCATAACCTTCATTATATTTGACCCTCATTATATTTAACCCTCATTATATTTAATATGCCTATTGATTGTGTGGTAAACCCTGATATTAGAGATTTTATGGAGTGGCAGGGAGTAGGAGGGAGAAGTGTATCTTAAAATTGGGGTAGAAAGATAAAAACTTGGAGAGAGTTTGTTCTTATCAAATTTGTTCAAGTAAAAAAGAAAAAAAAAGGCATTTATTTTAAGGACCTGGAAGTGGGGTCTCGGGGTGGCTCAGTTGGTTAAGCAACCGACTCTTGCTTTTAGCTCAGGTCACAATCTCACCGTTTGAGAGTTCAAGCCCCACATCAGACTCTGTGCTGGCAGTGTGGAACCTGCTTGGGATTCTCTCTCCCTCCCTCTCCCTCTCTCTCTGCTTCTCCCCTGATTGCACGTGCTCTCTCTCTTGCTCAATAAATAAATAAACTTAAAAAAGAAAAGATCTCCTAGAGCCAGGTGGTGGCAGGAAGCACAGGAAGACTACACACGAACCAGGTGGTCACGAGGCGCCAGGATCTCCATACTGGTGCTCTCGTCTCTCTGCATGTCTCTCCACTTCCTCTTCTTGCAGATCTTCCCATTCACCTCTCAACTTCCACTCCCCCATAGTTTCAGCTTTGACTTCCTAGGGAGTCAAATTTAAACTCCATTTAGCCCTTACCCATTGCTCAGAGACTTATCCTTAATGTGTTCCAATGGCAAACCTCAGTAGGAGAAATCCGATTGGTTCAGCTTGGGGTATGGGTGCAGCTACGGTCTCTGAATATGGGAGGGGAGATAATGATTCTCACTGTATGAAAACCATGGATGCACAGGGAATTTTTTGTATCTATAGATTTTGGAGTTAAATGAAAGGTGGTCATAAGAACCTTGGCTTATGTGTGAAGATGACCAAAACAGTTTACTGCTCACCTAACTTACTCTTACTGTTTTAAGTTGTTAACGGTCCATCCTCTAGGCTATAAACTAGATACTCTGCTATCTAAAATGTCAGGGATCTAAAGCTACAGGACATTGGGTTTCTGCAATATGCAATTTGTGTGGCACTCTTTTTACTTAGGGTTTTAATTTAACGCAACAGTATACAGTGAAACAAGAATTTTCTTACATTGCTGGTGGACATGCCAATCGGCAGAATCCTTTTAGAAGGCAATTTGAAAGTGTGTATCAAGACCCTTAATGTGTCCATAGCTTCATTTTGAATTCGGTTTGGGGCTTACTTGAGCTGGTTACATAGTTGGTGCTCAGTGAAAGCTTCTTGAGAGATGAGTTTACATTTAATTTGCTTTTTATGTCATGCCCTTTCATGCTTTTCTGTGTAACCTGCTTTACTGCATATGGCATATCAATCTTGTGTTTGAATGGGTAGAACAACATTTGCAAAAGCAGGTTAAAATGTGTGCCTGCAATTTGTACAATGGAATATAGACTGCATGAAAGTGGAGCTTTGTGTCCGAGTTGGCCTGTGAATACAGGTTTATAATGTGAGCTTTAGGACGTGATGACTGAGAGTAAATGTGGGTAAAGGGCACTGATGAGAGGTTGAGGTTTTATGTCCACTCTTGAGTGAAATTTCACCGTCCCAGAATTTTCTTGGTCTGGCTCAACTCAGTTTCATTGGCAGCCAGAATTCATCACCTTATCCAACGTGCAAGAGGCCCATCTCTTTCCTTCAGCACTGGCTCTTTGTCAGCAGTTGGCGAGAAGGCTGTGTAGTGTGATATAGTCTTAAAGCTATAGGCGTAAGAGCTCCTCCCCTTTTCCCACTCATACTCCCACACATTTTATGGTTATTCTAGCCTGTGCCTTTGGAATTTTTATTTACAAAGTCTTCCAAGAGTGAGGTCACCAGTTAGTCCTTCCCGGGTTAATACAGCAGGAAATCTTTTATTGCCTTCATTTTTATTGAGATATAATTGACATATAACATTGTATGAGTTTTAAGTGTGCAGATGATGATTTGATATATGTACACATTGTGAAATGATCCTCATGATAAATTTAGTTGACATCCATCACCTCAGATAGTTACAAATTAATTTTCTTGCCACGAGAACTTTTGAGATTTACCTTCTTAGTAACTTTTAAACGTACGATACAGTATTGTTAACTATGGTCACCATGCTATACAGCATATCCACAGAACTTGTTTATTTTACAACTGGAAGTTTTTACCTCTTGACCACCTTCACCCATTTTGCCCATCCCCCACCTCCTGCATCTGGCAACCACCAATCTGTCAGCAGAAGGTCTTCTAACCTGGTTCTGGGTGTCATCTTTCAGAATCGCACAAAGGTGGTCCCTGATCTTGGAAGGAATTTGTCATAACACATTCTGATGGCACACACCAAGGTGTAGATCATTCTTTGTTTACCTTAGGACTGTTGTTTCCAGGACAGCAGTGGGGATTGGTGAGTGCCAAGATTCTGCTTCCTCATTGCAGATTAGCTCAAGTACACTGCCATTTTTACCTATTAGATGCCAAACCTCACCTGAAATCCCCATACTTCAAGGGTGTGCAGACACATACATATGCCTGGTAATAGCGTTCTTATGCGACATGTTGAATTTAGATATTTGTAATGCTATGTGGAAATTCATCACTGAGTAGAAGAACTCAACGTTTGACTGTGAAATTACTTAAATAACTTAAAAATTCAGTATTAACTGAACTCAGAGTTTTTATTGGGTTTCTGAGATTCCAATGAAATCGTTAACAACATCTGTCATGAGAAGTGCCAGCTGCTTTTGGCAGGTTTGTGTGATCTATACTAAAGAATATTTTGCTAAAGGCTGCTGCAGATTTCATACGTGGACTTCTTTTTCATCAAGATTCCCATACCAGTATGTTACAAAAAAGCAAGTTATATTGAGTTTGGGGGGGTTCAGGAGAATTTGTGAAGAGTGAGGGAAAGAAGACGATGATTTTGCCTATATTGGCTTTGAAATAAAACTTTTAAGTAGGCGCTTGCCAAAAATCAGCATAAAGGTGAGTTGTTGTAGATCAATTTATTCTCAGTATTTAAATTGTAATTCTAACTCATTTCCCAGGATTTTCTGCCAAAACCTGTATTTTTAAAATTTTTTTAAAGGTTTTTATTTTTAAGTAATCTCTACATCCAGTATGGGGCTCGAACTCACAAACTGATCAAGAGTCACACAGTCCACTGACTGAACCAACTGGGTGTCCCTAAAATTTGTATTTCCTAAGAATTGATGATAGAGTGACATTATGAATCTTCTAGGATCCAGTCAGTTCTTGACCTTGGTGTGCAAAAAGTCCTTTTCTCCCAAGGCTAAGGGGGTAATTGTAGGCTTATCTCCCCATTCCAGACTCTTTAGGGTTCCGGGAAGCCTTGGCCTTTGTATCCTCTCGTCCATGAGCTCCGACAGAACTGCAGACAAATCTGGCCACTGGGTCATGATGCAGAATTCTGGCCTGCCAGGATGGTGGAGGGGAGACTTCCTATTACCTACCTGCTTTTGTTGTCAATTCCTAAGTTCAACAACAAAGGAGACCTTTCCACTCTGTCCCTGGACCTCATTCCTTCCTGGAAGTGAGGAAGCTGTTGGCAATAGTACACACATTCAGAACAAGGTCAGCCTGCATTCCTTGAGTCTTGTGATAACAGAAGGTATAGAAGGTAACCACAGAACTTTCCCCGGGAATCACTCTGGGGCACTGAGGCAGATTTGAAATTAGTGCCTTATTGCTGAAGGTCAGGTTAATAAGAGATATCCGACCCTCACGCCAGCTGCACACGTAGAGTCCTGTCAACCCCACATCATGCATTCAGAGTGGTAGGGAAACAAATTGGAATCTCAAATTCAATATGCCCCGTTTTTAAGTCTTGCTAAGGTAAATGCGTTTGGAAAAGGTAAATGTTTTTAAGTCTTTCTGCCAAGGGCAAGGTGTTTCAGTTTTTCCTTTGTGGTAAGTGCAGCAAGAGACAAAGGGAATGCCTGCGTTCAGCCTGGACAGTTGTTATACATCTATACTTAAAGTCATTACTCTGTCATCATGCAGTCATAACAGACAACATTGAGCTTATTTTCCTAACTGCTTGGGAGCCACATAAATAATTAAAACTCATATAAAGATATACTGATGTATACAGCTTTATGTTTCTTTGCTTGTTTGATTTTAACCGTTTTCTGACATAACGTCTTACATGTGGATATAAAAATATCTCTTTTGTATGTGAAAGTGTTTATCCTCTGGAAAAAGGTTAAATTAATGTTTTCTGGCTTTTATATATTTCAATGTTTTTTTAAACTTTATATTTATTTTGCAGAGGAAAGCTCAACAAAGTCCTACAAAGCATTTCTTTAACTTGCAATGGACTGTGATTATTCAATGCTTACTTATTCTTCAGCTAAATGCATTAAATACTATTGTTTCAATGTCCCTTGCTGTGTCAAACTGTTATTTCTGGCATTTCAATGTAAGCATCAGGTCAAAAAGAATAGAGAACACCAAATAAATTTCTCACCAGGAATTCCAACTTCCTTTCTCCTATATGTTCACGCTTCTGATTTCCAAGAGAAAAAAAAAGAAATCTTACAGGTAGATAAAATTGTCTGAATTTGGCTAGCTTTTCTTCTCATTGCTTTAGGAACACTAAATATGTAATATTCTATACTGTAGTGGATATTTCTGATAGTAGATGCTGCCTATAAATCCTCTTGGCTCATATTAGAGAATCATCTTAAAATAAAATATATTTTAAGTCCTGAACTTACCTACTCTTGAGTTCTTCCTTCTATAATTCTTCTACAGGGAAATAAACCACCGTGACATTTCATTTCCAGAACTCTCACTGACTGGTGCTTTCCAAACTTTGATATCTGGATGTCTTTAAAAATGTTTAATCATCGTAATGCATAAAACAACTTGGAGCAGTCTGACATTGTTTGTCTTTGTGTGGTTGAAAAAAATGCAAAAATAAATTGTTTGTATAGTGCTGAAAATAGAGGTTGGGATTAAATTGACCTCAGGTTAATGATAGGATGAAGATCAACTGTCAAGTAGCAAGAAAATGCTATCGCCTTGGCAATAATTAATGTTGAACAATGACTGGAGTTCAGATTATTGTAATGAGAGATGATATGCTGTTCTAACTGTCCAGGGGTCAATGTTACTTGGTTTCCTATGGTTAGGGGTAAATAAGGAGGACTTCCTAGTAAAAACAATGTAACTGGATACAATGAGCCTGCAGCGACCCAAGGTTCATGGGAGACATTGTTAGTATGTATAAAGAGTTTATAAAATATGTAGCAACCAATGTTTTATGGAATTTGGTGCCTGAATGGAAGGGGCGGGGGAGCCCGTGGAGCAAGGGAACTGTTTATCTAACCAGTAAAAAACAGACCAAGATTACAGTTTCCAGAGTCCCATATGTTGGCTATTATCCTGTAATTCTAATGAATCTTTTCTTGAATCCTTCATTTTCTGAATGGCACCATTACTTCCCATAATATATCATCAGTTGTCCTTGCTCTGATAATGTATTACATTAATATATCATTAAAGCAACAGATGTATTAGAGTAATACATTATCAGAACAAAGCGCTCTGGTGGTGATGTATTTCATAAAAGATGGCTCCACCTTGGACAGAACAGATCCAGAAGCAGAGTCAGTTCAACAGTACAAAAGGTAAGCCCATGGCGCGTACTCATTGGCACCTAACATTTGGCTCCAGCAGTAGGTTGTGACCCGAGTGGAACGTGTTTCTATTGAATCACTGAATCTTCAGCAAAATCCTTGAATATGGTGAGTCTCATTTCTGAAAAATAAACAGAGTTTAATGAAAGTCTTCTCTGAGAGAGGATCGTTTGTAGGCAATGAATTGTCCAATGCTGCTTTATTTCTGGGAAGGCAAGTTCGTCTGTGAGTGCACACCTAAGTTTCACTGGTCAGGGTGGCATCTGTCCCATTTGCTGACTCAGAATGGCAGCTGTATTTGCTTCCCCTGCCACCTCACTGCAAGCATCATTTTCTTTCAACACTTTATCAAAGTCCTTTAACCTGGGACAAGTGCTTTTAAAATCAAACATTTTGTTTATATGTAAAGAGAACAGATGCTCAATACTTCCAGAAACACCAAAATAGAAAGAAAGAAAGAAAGAAAGAAAGAAAGAAAGAAAGAAAGAAAGAAAAAAAGAAAGAAAGAAAGAAAGACGAAGAGAGGAAACCAGTATACTTCATCTCAGACGGGCGTATGTTAGTTCTGGCAACTGGCCAGAACAATGAAGCCCAACTAGGAGCAAATATGGAGTGCTTCAATACTCATTTAGTGCGCTTTCAGACGAAGGTGGACTTTTGTTTTAATGGTTTGTCTATTATCAACTTCAACCTCTCTGTAATAGATGTAGGAGTTCAGGATATGGGGAGGGTTGGACCTGCAGGGTGTTCAGACCACATGTGGGTATGTTGACATGTTTATGTGCAGAGAGGACCATGGCTAGTGTCGTGATCAGTGCTGGGATTTGTATGACAAAACCCCAATCACATTACTGCTTTCCCTGTGCAGAAATCATATTTCTTGTTCACTGCCACCCTTTGCAGCTCCTAGGCTTAACCTGCAAAAAGCCCAGGGAAAGAAACAGAATATTTATAACTCCAAGACAAGCTGGTCAGAAGCTGCAGTTGATGGGAAGATTTCCATCAAATATGGTGTGAGTGAGGAGGGGGTAACACCTTCTGGGTATTGACCTCTTCCATTCGAATGAACCTGAAAGAAAAGGTTATTCACCTAAATTCTTTCCCTTTCAGAATTCTCTCACAGCTGTGAAGTTATCAGCCTCTTTGTCCCTCCCACCTAAGAGAAAGCAATATTCAGCTCCCAAGAGCCTGCAGCAGCAGCCAACACCTTGAGAAAATAACCCCCGTGTAAAGAATGGCATTCCATAGG
Organism: Puma concolor; assembly: GCF_028749965.1. Taxonomy (NCBI): domain Eukaryota; kingdom Metazoa; phylum Chordata; class Mammalia; order Carnivora; family Felidae; genus Puma; species Puma concolor. Next base: position 81,921,597 of record NC_141670.1, on the reverse strand, counting down.
GGTTTTCCTTTGGCATTTGAAGGAAAGATTTGGACATGTCCAAAGGGAGGAGCCTATAGACTTGCTAATGTTATTTTACAGTAATTATTGTGACTCTTTGTCACATGACTTTTTCCTAGACTCTTGGTATGAGATATTCGTTAACTAACTGGACATTTTCTAAGTGGATGACCTAGAGGAACAGAAGGATCTATCCCTTAATGGATTGACTATCTCTTAATAGAATGCCTGATATCCCAGGAGAGAGAGGTGGAGGGAGAGAACTGTTGTCTTAACCAATTCTAGTTCCTTGCCTGGAAGTTACAGGGTAAAATACACATGAGTAATATGCCTGAAAGGGAAAAGGATTTGGAGTGATACTCATTGCAAAATGCAAACACCCTTAACTAAAAGACTCAGCAACAGGCTGTACAAAGAGACAATGATCTCCCATGAACCTGAGTCCTGTTGTGTGTATATTTACCATGACCTCGCCGCTGTCACTTTGTACTGAATGATATAAGAAATAATTGAGTGCCATTTTTTTACATTTCACCAGAATAGACTCAGTCCCCACAAAGGGATTGATATATCCATTCCCTGAGGTACCATAGATTAATTCATTGATTTTAAATATTTTATAAAATACACCCATCAAAAGGCCAGAAGCACATATCCATCAATTAAAAATTAAACAATCAAGGCAAAACAATACACACACACACAAACTCAATCATGCTATCCATTTCTATAAATAAGCCATCAACAGGAAACCAAGGAAAGACAAATAACTTACATCAAGACTGCAAGTGAAATACATTTATCAGCCCACTTAATAAATGCTTTTTGACATTTAAGAGCCTGTTTCTATGTGGTCCTGTACCAAGAAAGATTTACACATACATAATCTGTGCATCCTCAGAGCTTATAGTCGAAGAAAGACAACTGAGCAGAGTCCATTGATGTATGCTATACCAATAGGAAGTTATTTTTTAAATACAAAAAGATAATGTGGGTATGTTTTATGGGTTTTCTTATATTACATTCTGAAATAGGCAGGTAGATGAATAAGAAGACTCACATCAGATAAGTATGCAGGGACTCACAGATATCACTTAGGTGAGTACAAATAGTTTCCAACTTCCTAGGGCAATTTGGCAAACGCATATTTAACGCTTTGAAATTTTTCATTCCTTTCGATCCAGGGATTTGTTTTTTACAAAATAGTCATGGAGATTGCAAAGATTTAGCGAAAAGAATATTCATCTCAGCATTGTTCACAACTTCCCACATTTGTAAACAGTGTAAGTGTTCAGAAACACGGTATTATTTCAATCCATTATGGAACACTTACATAGTGGAAGCCTATGACGTTTTTAGCAAAATAATGAAGAATAGCTAATTACATCGGAAGATGAAAGAAATACGCTCCAGAACAAAATTTACTGAATCATCATGTTTTGGCAAAAAAAAAAAAAAAAAAAAAAAAAAAAATTATGCACATGTTACACATATAGACGCTAATTTCTGTGTCCCAAACTGCAAGGAAACACATCAAAATATTAATAATGATTACCTCTGTGTGATGAAATTATGGATGATCTTATTTTATTTTTTGCTTATTTGTATAAGCTTCATTTCTAAACTGAGCCATTCGAAACCAATGAAAATGTAGCGAGGTGCACGGAAACAAGTGTCAGTGTGGCTGGGGATGGAGGTGGCAACGAGATGGATTTGGAGATACAGGCAGAAGCCAGAAAGAGTCTGGAACGCTAAGCTGAAAAACAAGACAGTTTCTCCGTGTGTGGGGCATTTTATTGAAGCCGTGCAGAGTGGAATGAGTGCCGTGTAAAATATTAGCAGCCTCACCGTATGTTCAAAATCGAAGTTCAAAATTTAAATCTCCCCTCCCATTAAAAACCGTCCTCAAGAATTGCACAGCACAGGGGCACCTGGGTGGCTCAGTCGGTTAAACTTCCGACTCTCGATTTCAGCTCAGGTCATGATCTCAGGGTTCGTGGGACTGAGCTGGCGTCGGGCTCTGCACTAACGGGTTGGAACCTGTGTTTGCTCTTTGGCCACACCGCTGCACCACCTTGGCCGCCATCATTCTTAGTAAATGCCTGGTGAACCACAGCTGTTCACCTGCGTGGGAATGCCTGTGAGAGACCTGATGGCTTTTCCTCTGTTATTTGAACATTTGCTACCATTATAATTTAAAATCTTCTTTATATCTACCTATAATCCTATAACAAGGTCACCCAAGAGTTCATTAAGTGGTAGAGCTATAAAACACTCAGGAAAGTCGGAGACTTTGGAACAGAACTTAGATGTGCTAAATCTCCATTGAGAAGGCCAAACAACCACCATGATGCTCTGTAGTGTTAATTTAAGAGAGAGCACTTCAAAATATTAGAGAAAATACAGGGAAAATAAAAAGGCGTCTTAAAGCAAATATACCTTACAACGCTTGCAGATTTATGCACTCCAAGATTGCATTCCCCCTCCTGTATACACTTTATATTCAGTCCTGTGGGAAAAGCAGGATTGAATTATGTAAGTTTTGAATTATATGAGGTCTCCAGGAATACATTCTTTGCATAAAATGTACAGCGGGGATGGGGTGGGGTGAGGGTGGTGGTGGCAGAATGGAGGGCAGACGAGATTTTGAAAAGAAGGCAGCAGTAGTAGGTTTCTGGGTTTTAGAAACCTACTCAGATTTCTACTTAAGTAGGAGGAGGAATTGAAGGGAAGGTAAAGATGGGGTCCGGGGAAAAACTGGAAAGGGGCAAGAAGGAATTAAAAGTGGCTCCTTCAAGGCACTGGGGGAATTGATTTACATAGACTATGTCACTTAACTCTTACCACCCGCAAGACCTTATTTCTTCTTGACAAGAGAAAAAAACAAAACAAAACAATGGAGACCCCCCCCAAAGAGCCTTGCATGGAAAGATTCTTTTATTCATTCATCAATTTGTTTTTCATTCTTTTGATATTTCTAAAATGAGAATTTTAATTATAAAAGCAATGCATGCTCTTGGAAAAAAAAAAGCAGTTCAAATAATAATGAAGTATTTAAAACAGAAAGTGGAAGTTCACCATCCAATAACTTCCCTGCTGTCCCACCATTGAATTCCACTCCTTAGAGAGAACTACTGTTAATCATTTAGCTGTGACCTTCTAGACATTTTTTTTTTTTTACTACGGAACCTTATTTTTTAGAGGTGCCTTTGTTTCACAGCAAAATCAAGCAGACAGTACAGCCCTTGTCCCTACACACGTATGATTTCCCTCACTATAGACATTCTGAAACAGTGGGACATTGTCATCAACGATGCACCTATATGGTCACATCAGTATCACCTGAAGTCTGCAGGTTACATTAGGGATTCCTCTTGGTGTTGTAGATTCTCTGGGTTTGGACAAATGCATGATGACGTGTATCCGCCACTATATGGCATGTAGAATAGATTCAGTGCTCTAAAAATCCTCTGTGCTCCACCTACTCAGCCCCCCAGCTCCTGGCAAGCACTGATCTTTTTACTGCCTCCATAGTTTTGCTTTTCCAGAGTGTCATATAGTTGGAATCATACAGTATATAGCCTTTTCAAGATTGCCTTCTTCCACTTAGTAATCTGCATTTAGGGTTCCTTCATGTCTTTTCATGGCTCGACAGCTCATTTCTTTTTAGCACTGAATAATATTCCATGGCCCGGAGGTAACACAGTTTATGTATTCATTCACTTACTCAAGGACAACTTGGTTGCTTCCAAGTTTTGGCAATTATGAATAAAGCTGTGGAGACTTCTGGTTTCTGGTTCTACATGTAAGGAGCTTGGAAATTGGCACTCCAACCTAACAACAAGTAAAAAGCCAAATGGACTAAAAAAAAAAAAAAAAAAAATCAACAACTCCTCTTGGAGATAGAGGAGGACACCAGGCAAACTGCTCTCCCCTACAACTGGAGAGTCAGACAAGTGAATACAGCTCACCAGAGCAGCGATTTCACCCGTGAGTGGGAACCTCCACAGGACCCAGTGCCATGGCCAGAAAACCTGAGTTGTAATTAATTGCCAACTGTTGGAAGCACAGGAGTTAAAAAAAACTCCAGGGGTATCCAGGCATGAGGAAGCCCCCACAATATTGTGAGTTTTACCTCACAGAATTGGGTCAGAGAGCCACAGAAAGTATTGGGGGGAAAAATTCCCTTATCCCTCCTGCAGAGGAAAGGTAAAAAGAATGATTTTGAAATAATGCCAGAGCACCTTGTTCTTAGCCATACTGCCCTCAGGAGATACTAGTTAACCTACACTGCTGGGGTATTATCAGAGCCTAACCGACCTGAGGAAGGGAAATACCCTGATTCAGCCCACTCTGTCTATCCTGATACACCTCAGTGGCGGGTGGGGGGAGGAGAGAAAAAACAGAAACACTTGTGATGTTCACTGTCCAGAGACATAGGCTCGCTAAAAGACTGAGACCTCATCACAGGACTCTAGAGCACTTCTACGTGTATCTATGTGCATCTTTACATTTAAAGTGTGTTTCCACTCAGCAAGTTAATATCTTGCTTCTTGATCTGCACTAACAGTTTCTGTCTTTTAATTGGTGCATTTAAACCACTGACATTTTAAGTGATTATTTATAAAGTTGGGCTATTAGCACCACATTATTACTGTTTTCTATTTGTTACCCTTTTTCTTTATTCTTATTTTTGCTTTCCATACTTTTTCTGCCACCCGTGGTTTATATTGAACATTTTATATGATTCTATTTCTCTCCTCTTTCAGCATATTAATTACATCTTTTTAAAAAACTTATGTTAGTGATGCCCTACAGACTGCAACACACATATACAACTAACTAATCCAAGTCCAAGTGTAAGTACCTTGTAATAAAATAATGCTAATTCCCCCCTGTTGTCCTGTATGTCATTTGTGCCATTCATCTCACTTGTAAACATGTATATATTCACAACATATACATAAGCTTACATAATCAAATACATTGCTGCTACTATTATTTTGATCAAATTATCTATTAGATCAATTAAGAATAAGAAAAACAAAGGATTTATTATACTTTTACTTATTTATTCTCCAATGTTCTTCCTTTCTTTCCATACCCCCTAGTTTCTGACATATGTTACTCTCCTTTTGTCTGAAGAACTTTGAACATTTCTTGCAAGACACACCTACTTGTAACAAATTCAATTTTTGTTTATCTGAGAAAACCTCTATTTCTCCCTCACTTTAAACATGTTTTAAAATGTTTATTTATTTTGATAGAGAGGGAGAGAGAAGGGGCAGAGAGACGAGAGAGAGAATTCCAAGCAGGATCCATGTTCGGCACAAAGCCTGATGCAGGGCTTGATCCCATGAACCGTGAGATCGTGACTGAGCCAAAACCAAGAGTCTTATGCCTAAACGACAGAGCCATCCAGGCACCCCTCCCTCACTTTTCAAGGATAATTTTTCAGGGTACAGAATTCTAGGTTAGTGGATTTTTTTCTCTTAACACTTTAAATATTTCACTCAACTCCCCCATGGCTTCCGAGAAGAAGTTGGATATAATTCTTACTTTTGCTTTTTTTTTTTTTTTTTTTAGCTTTTTACTTGTGAGTATGGAGTGGCAGCTTCTAGTCTTCCAAGATGCAGGTCGAGAAAACAGAAATTTCTACCTTATCCTTTTTAAAATAGACTCACATAATTTTACTCATAGTTGTACCATCCTTTACCAGTCATCTGTTATCATGGGCACTTGTCATTTTTTTGGCTACCCAGCTTCTATTCCTTGTTCTTGATTGGCACCTTGGTTTCCTTGTATTTAGTCTTGGTGGAACTTAAATCCTTTGCCAACCTCTTACTAAAGAAGTCAAAGGGGCCAGTCTTTCCTCTCCTTGCCCTAGGTACAGAGTGCTCACCCACTCAGATGCCCTCTGCTGTGATTTTGATCCAAGGAAACATGTTGGAATAAGCTGTAGGAGATCCTTCATGCAGGCAACCATGTCCTGATTAAACTATTCCTTCTCCTGGTTATTGTCTGTGGTTCCTGTTTCCCTGGGCCTCAGAATCACCTGGAATTTCAAACAGGCACCTCAGCCTTCTGTTGATCTACAAGTGTCTGAGAGCCTCTAATAAGTCAGCCAGACGTTTCTGTTCTTTCTACCCTAGAACCCTAACCTGTGCTTCCACCTTTTCATGTCATGCTTCACACAAAAACTTATATGGAAAATATACTTTTATGGCTCAGGTGGCTAAAGCTTAGACCCCTGCTAGCTGTCCCAAGAGCCGAAGTAACCAGTCTCAACAATACCTGCACCCGCACTCAGCTCACCAGTGGACAAAGCCCATTGGATGACAGCTCTGCCCTCACTTATATACCTGTTGATGTAGATTTAGATTTTTTCCAATTTTACACTATAAGAAACTATACGGTAACAGGTGTTATCAATTGTTATCAATTGTTCTTTCAATTCTCAAATAACTTAGTGCATTTAAAATATCCCCTACATTTGATCCATAATGGATTTTCAGAAATGCATGTATTACAAACCAAAGCGGTATCTGTATTTCTCCCTGGCTCACAAAGAATATTCCTACTAGCTGTAGGCAAGTGGGAACCCTACTGGATGATGCCAAATGCTTTGCTATCATCTGTGAAAAGGGATGAACCACATCACAGGGAGAACTCAGGTTGCAAGGTCTCTCTGGCCTAACAGTCAAAATTCTTTTTGTCTGGCGGTTACAGGTATCTATCAGATTGTCACAGACTCCTGTGTCCTGTCCCAGTTGTGAGGCCTTTGTAGAGAGCTGTGGCAGACAAGTAATGGCAGCCCCAGTATTTATCAAGGACTCATTTGTGGCACAGTCTGCTCTAGGTGCTGTACTTGTCACATCAGTCCTGAGAGGAAGATCCTAGTATGGGTCCTCATTTACATGTGAAAAACCGGGCTAAGAGAAATTAAATAACTTTCCCAGGGTTACCTGCATTGTAAGCACTGGAACTAGGAGTTGAACCCAGAACTGTCTGCTTCCACAGACCTCAGGAACAAGTACGTATAAAACAGACAGCTTTAGTTTAGCATTTTAGGATCTAGTTTGCCAATTTTATATATCTCAGATATTCAGGATTGGTATCAGTTTTGTTGTCTCAATGAAAACATAATGATTGTTATAAAAATAGAATAATTTATTTAAAAAACTGAAAAAAAATCATAGGCAAGTATTAACAGGAAAGAAAAGGAAGAAAAATATGTCACAGTAACCCCACTGTTCTAAGATAATCATCCTTAAGGGGAGACTGGGTGGCTCACTTGATTAACTCTTGATCTTGGCTCAGGTCTTGATCTCAGGGTCATGAGTTCAAGCTCTGCTGTTGGGGCTCCATGTTGGGCGTAGAGCCTACTTAAGAAAAAAATTGATTTTATAATACATACGGAATTACAAGTTAATCATCCTTAATATTTTGATGAAATTCTTACTTGTATTTATGCTAAAATATTATTATTTATTTTATAGAGTTAGGATATACTGTACATACAGTTTTATATATTCTATTATATATCCTTTCATTATAACACATTTACTGTATTTTAACATAATGTTCAAAGCTTGATTTTTAGTGGCTACATATGATCCCACGGCCTTGGGTATACTATCATTTATTTAGTCACTTCCCTTTTGTTGACATTTAGCTCAATATGGATTCTTTGCAGAAATAGCTATTGCGATGATGAACATCCCTGTGTTTTCGATCCTGATTTTCTGAAACTTTCATCAACTCGGAAAATCCTGAGCATCTGTGCTCATGCCATTCCATGCAACGCTGATGACAAATTGTGGAGCTGATAGACATAGCCTATCAGGCCCATTCCCCTCCCTCTTTGATGAAAATAGAAGCCATGTGAAAATGAAGTGGGAGGCAGATCAATAGATGTTCACACTTAAACCCTAGGTGTGGCATCCAGTGCCTTCTCATTACCACCCTTCTTCAGCTGAATTGGGTATGCTAAAGGTGGGTCCAAGGATCATACATGAATTCAAGGAAATGCATCAATTATGGATAGAGTTCACAACGAATGGATGCCATATTTTAACATTTCCTTTTCCTACTTTGTTCCATTTTGAATCTTAGAACTTTTATCATCACCATCATCATCATCATCCTTCCATAATGTACTCTCATCTTACATGCTCTATTTTTTTAAGTGGCATTTAAATTATATTTTGGAATAATTTGTGATGGATCAGTTTCCAATAAATGTGGTGGAAAGTTTGCTACAATTATTCTTAATATTTTATAGTCTTAGGAACTCAAAGACCCCAAATCTTTTTGTGATTGAAAACTATACCATCTTCCAGACTAATCAACGTATCCTACTCGACATGGTTTATTCACTGATAGGACATTCATTGGACCCTGGTCATTGGACTCTGGCTCACTGGTATTGGGTCACAAATGGTTTTCTTCCTTCCTAGCAGTTTCTACAAACAAGGAGAACAGCCTCCTCCACCTTCATTCCCTGTGTCTTTTTTTTTTTTTTTTTTTTGGCACATTTGTAATAGAAATTCCCTGAACCACTGTTTCCTAAAGTATATTCATGTTCATGGAATACTTTTCTTTCTTTCTTTCTTCCTTCCTTTCTTTCTTTCTCTCTTTCTTTCTTTCTTTCTTTCTTTCTTTCTTTCTTTCTTTCTTTCTTTCTTTCTTTCTTTCTCTTTTCTTTTTTCTTTTTTCCAAAAATGAGGCTCTAAAGAGGCGGTGTACTATAGTGGCAGGGCTTGCATGGGCACTGGAGCCAGACTTTCCTGGTCTGTACACTTGCTCTGTCTCTCACAAGCTTTAATTTCCACATCCTTAAGGTGAAGATAATTGTACTTACCTCTTACCATTGCTATGAGGACTAAAGGAGGTAGTAAATGTACGTGGGATGCTTAACATCTCGATGGGCATGTTACATGTGCTAAGTTTGAGAAACTCTGGGTGAAACATGTTTGCTTATTTGTATATTGCAAGGATTCCCAGAACCTGTTGGTGGGCCAATATGCTTTTCTTTTCCTTTTTAATTAGGCTTCATGCCCCGTGCAGAGCCCAACTTGGGGCTTGAACTCACGACCCTGAGATCAAGAACTGAGCTGAGATCAGGAGTCAGACGCTTAACCAACTGAGCCTCCCAGGAGCCCCCCAGATGCTTTTTGAATCTCTAAGTAGGGTTCCCCTTAAACTTGACAAGAAAACCCCCTTAAAGGAGTATTTCCCAGGACTAATATTCCAGAAAGCTCTTCTGGGAACCACGTATCCAACACAACACTATGATATTGGTCAGTACTCTCTTCACTTTTACATCCATGATGTATAACTTAAGATTATTTTTAAGTGGTCTGACTACACCACAACCTGTGTACTGCCTCCTCTGATGCAGTTCACATCTTTGGGTAAGTGTATGGGGATTAAGGGAAAATAACTTGCCCACAAATGAGCCAATGTATGTGCCATGCACGCATCAGCACATTCAGATGGGTAGGTCCATCTGCATAGGGCTAGTGTCAGTAAGAGAGGACAAAATTTTTAATTTTACTTTAATTTAATTTACTTCACTGTTCTGCAAGAGGTTCTATGTTTAGAACCAAATATAAACTCTTACAAATATTTTATGGGAACCGGAATCTCCTTATAATCAGTCATATATGGCCTCTGTGACCTTCTTGAGTATGCATGATTCTCCAAACACCATTTCAATTATTTCTATTTTTAAAAAAATTAAGTATGGTTTACACATCATAAAACTCACCTATTTCAAGTATACAGTTCAAATATTAAAAAAAAATTTTAATGTTTATTTATTTTTGAGAGAGAGAGAGAGAAAGAGAGCACAAACAGGGGAGGAGCAGGGAGAGAGGGGGACACAGCATCTGAAGCAGGGCTCCAGGCTCTGAGCTGTCAGCACAGAACCCAATGTGGAGCTTGGACTCACAGACTGAGATCATGACCTGAGCTGAAGTCTGACACTTAACTGACTGAGTCACCCAGGTGGCCCAAGTTCAAAGACTTTTTTAGTAAATTTACTGAGTTGTGCAACTACCAGCATAATCTAGCTTTTGTCACGGCAGTAGGGTGCCTCATGTCCATTTACATGCCCATGTAGTTCCCGCCAGCTCTAGGCCACCACTAATCTACTTCTTGTCTCTATAGATTTGCCTTTTCTGGACATTTCACATAGATGGAATCATACAGTATGTGGTCTTTTGTGTCTGGCTTCTTTCAATTAACCTCAACATTTTTGAGGTTCATTCATGTTACAGTGTGCATAAATAGTTTGTTTCTTTTTGCTGGGAAACAGCATTCTACTGTATGACCACAGCACATTTTGTTTATGCAGCCATCCATCAGTTCATGGACATTTGAGTTGTTTCCACTTTTTGGCTATCATGAACAATGCTGCTTTGAACATTTGCAAGTGAGTCTTTGTGTGTATGTAAGCTTTTAGTTCCCTTGGGTAGGTACCCAGTAGTGGAATTGCTGAATCTCAATTACTTCTTATTTGACTTTGGGAAGTGTCTGATGAACAAAGAAATCCAGTAAAAATAGATCCATTTCTACCTGATCTACGGAAAATAAAGAAATGTTAATGAGGACAAGGAAGATAAAATTAGGCATGAAAGGTTGCTGATTTCCTTAGGAAATTTATGTTGCTACATGTGATTTGTTATAAATCTCTTATCCCCAAAGTGAATATTCAAAGCTGGCCTTTGAACAAACCTGTAGTAGATATGGTGACTGCCACTCAGCACGGTTATGTGTTCCAATGCCCGCTTCTTGTGCCTTTGTGTCCCACACAGGCCAGAAAACAAAAATATTTCCCAGACTCTCATACAGTTGGGTTTCTGGTTGTGAATTAGGTTCTTCTGATTAGGTCCTGAGACTTGGAGAGCAGAAATGTGGCAGGGCCTTATTCTGGTTACTTGGCTACTGTTCCTGACAGGCATGGGGCTCAATGTGTTTTCTGCAGCAATGTTCCTGTGTCCAGGCTCTAGTTTTACAAATGTCGAAGAGCAGGGCACAGTAGCAGTGGCTTTCTGGCCTCTGACTATAGCCAGTGTGTTCTCATAGTCAGCAATTCTGTTCACTTCTATCTTCAGGACTATAGGAAGCACCCCCTCCTGTGGGCTGGTTCAGTGATACTGTGCAGGGAGTCAGCCCTGGAGACCCAGGCTAGGACCAACTTCTTAATGACTTGTAAGGGCATCATTCTTGTATTAAATTCCTTCTGCTTGACACAACTAGGATAGTTTCTGTTTCTAACCACTGAATCCTACTAATTCCAAAACCTATTAAGTATTTCTTGGTAATACAAGATAAGGTGTCTGATTCAAATTCCCCAGAAGCAATTTTTTTAGTGAGATAAGAATTTATGAGCAAATGCTCTATTAAGAAAGTTCTTCCAGGGAAGACTAGGAAGGGTATGGAAGAAGCAAATGGGGGAGGAGAAGATGGGAAGCAAGGATAGGACCTCAGGAAAGCTCTGCAGAAGGTAATTTCCAGCCAATCCCACCAAGCAAGTGATGGTAATTGTAGGGTCAGTGACACCTCAGATTTGTCCTGATCTGGTGCTCATATTCCCCCATTGGTCAGCCATTGGTTAAGAGTGGCCTCAGGGGAAGGGAGTCTTCAGGCACTCTCAGCTCTGCACTTGTGAGCAATGTGGTTCTAGTAGCAATGCTGGTCCTCCAAAGAACTGCAGGTGCTGGCTGTTGGAAGTGAGAGCACGTCAAAGGTAAGAAGGGTGCCCAAAAATAGTAGGAAGGGAATTAAGGGAGTCTGAACAGTGCTCTGGGCTACACTGGGCATTTTTTAGAGCAGGGTTGAGATTCTAGAGCACTGGCAACCTTCTGGCACAGCTGGTCCCTTTTTATCTTGGTGCAATTTGGGGTTAATCCTAAAACCAAAATGATGTCAAAGGGCCAATATTAGCTATACAGAAGATCTTTGAGTGAATCTTCACTTTATAATTAGTTAGGATTTTCTTAACAATGAAGGTTTGTTTGTCATCTGTTTTGGTCTCAGTAACCATTCACACTGATTATGCATCTGTTCTTATCAAGGCACTGTTAGATGCTAAGGGTATGAAGAGATGTAGAGCCCCGACTCATTGGTGAGGCCCACAGAGATCATCATGCTTCAACCCTGTCTCCTTCTCCCACTGTTTCCCATTTCCCTGCTCACATCTGGTGCTCCAGCCATATGGAATGTTGGTAAACAATTAGAATACATTGTTCTTTTCCCTACTACATGCCTTCTATCATGCCATTTCTTTAAAAAAATTTTTTTTTCAACGTTTATTTATTTTTGGGACAGAGAGAGACAGAGCATGAACGGGGGAGGGGCAGAGAGAGAGGGAGACACAGAATCGGAAACAGGCTCCAGACTCTGAGCCATCAGCCCAGAGCCTGACGCGGGGCTCGAACTCACGGACCGCGAGATCGTGACCTGGCTGAAGTCGGACGCTTAACCGACTGCGCCACCCAGGCGCCCCACATGCCATTTCTTTAGCATGCATGCCCTTCCATGTTTCTTTGGCGGTTTTCTACACGTTCTCCAAGATCCGGCTTGTGGCTGGAAGGAACCCACCCACGTTCCCAGCTCCTTCCCCCTTGTTCGTTTCCCCTGTAAAGGAGACAAACGAGCACTTCTGCAGTCGCCTTTGCTGCCATGGTTGACCATGTACTTAGTCCTAGCCAATGAAGCAAAGGGGATATCTATGTCTCTTGAGAAAGTTTTTGCTTTTTTAACAAAAGGGACAGACACAAGAGGAGAGCAGCTAGGGCTGCCTCTTCCCCTTTCTTCCTTTCTTGAACATGGATGGACCCAAGGCTGGGACTATTCAAGTCATTTGGTGTCATGATAAAACATGCATGAAGGCAGGTGAAGCAGACAGATGGAAAGAGCCTACTGGTAGCCAGCAGCTCCTGAGCCAGAGCCAATAACCACCCACCTCTGAGTTCCTTGTTATATGAAAGAAAAATAGACTTCTATTTGTTTAAACCAGGGACTGGTGAAGTATGGCCCCAGAATTCGTTGTCTTTTTTTTTTTTCCTATTATTTTCAGCCAAAGCATTCTTAATTGAAACATGACTGAAGGGTCACCTCTTCTAGAATCTTCCCTTCAGTCCCCCATGCTACTAATGTATAATGTACATTTGTAGATTATTTTACTGCAGTTATACCACAGTGCTAGAATAGCAGCTTTCTCTCTTCTCCTATAGGCTGTGAGCCTGTGAGAGGGAGGCCTTTGTGTTATTCATGCTAAATTTTTAGTACCATTTCTGCCCCATGCTCAGTTCTCAGAAAATGATTGTTGAATGAAGGAAAGCCATAGTCTCCCCTCTGCAGTGCACACTAGGGATTGCCTCTCCAACTACCAAGTCATCCTGCAGCTGCAGTATTCCTTCCAGCTTGCTGACTGCCTTGTGTGGCCATACTCCCTCCTCCTTTACTCCCCAAGGCACCACGATCATCAGGCTGTTGGGCATAGCCACTTACAGTGAAAGTCTGAGGGTAATGGATAAAAATTTTACCACAGCCCGGAACAGGAGCCAACTTAAAATGAAGTTTAATATTGGATATTACTGTCTGAAGTTTTTTAGTACCGTGTACTGTAGAGAATCTGGGGAAATCTCACACTGGTTGTCTTTGTCCTCAGGTCTTGGCCTGCTGCCATGTTGCTTGCTCTCTTTCTTTACCCAGAGGTCTTTTCTTTTTTCTGCCCCCTCTGCCCTCTTCCAGAGTGTGCTACCTGTATTTCCCTACCTCACTACATAAATACATTAACCAATTTAACTCTCAAGGGTTTTCCAAACGGACTGGATTTATTTTTGAATATCAATGGTATCTTGCTAAACAAAAGTGTGATCTATCTCTGAGGACATTTGGCAGAAGGTTTGAAATTCATTTTTCTTCTACCTCTGCAGCATCAATTTCTTCGGCAGGTTTTACTGCACCCTATAATCTGTGGACTAGGGGTGGAATGGAGGTGGAGTGGCTCTTTTTCTTGCTGCAGATGGGAAAAAAAATGAGATGATTTATCCTAGAAAAGAGTAAGCTAAGAAACAATTTAATAGTCTTCAAATAAAAATTTTATTAGTATCTTGAGTGAAGAGAGTGGTAGCTCTGATAATCCCAAATTTATGAAGAGCATTGAAATGCCCATGTTTGCACACCTGACTTAGCTAATTTTATAACGAGTTTGCACCTGCTTGCTTTTTGAGACTATGCTAGCTGAGTCAGAAAAGTTGATGGTGCCATGGTAGTATGTAGGATGGCAGGGTCACTTAACACAGGATTTAAACAAAAATGTCATGGAGTGGACAATTCAGAACTAACTAACCATGAGGAGATATTCTGCAATAATTCTTCAGCCCAGAAAAAACGGAAGAGGGATGAGGGAGGGGAGAGGAGTGAGAAAGCATAGGGGATGAGCTGACCACTCTACCTCTTCAATGCTTATAGTGCTAAGATTTTCTGCCATCCCTGTTGAGGTTCTTTCCCTTTAAATAAGAGTCACATAGCCTTTCCATGCTAGCTTGTGATGATATGAGTTCATTCTGCTGAAACTATGGGCCTAGAAGCTGGTAGTAGAGTCTAGACATGCACAGTCAACTTCAGCCGACACCAATGTTCCTTGGAATAGCTTCCACCTAGTAACAGAGACCATGCTACTCTGTGCTTGACTTTCTTCTAACCTCTTCCCATATGTTGTTTTCCCAAGGATGGAATTAAATGAACACACAACTGGAGGGAGGAGGAAAGAAAGACCATTGTGTTGCCTCACAAGAATAGCAATGATAAATACCAGGTTGCAGGGCCATTCAAGACTCCATTCCCTGCAACATACTCACTGCCTGTACCCCATGTGTCTACCTGTTTTAGGAATGAGTGATACAGGGTGTATCCAGAGTTCAGCTTAGCATGGGTCTGAAATCTACTCCATCCAAGACAGCAGATTTTCTAGATTCTAGAAGAATTAAAGAGATAAAATTAGATTTGCCTTGAGTGGAGGGAGGCAAGGGGATTAAGCACGTGGGTGGGGAGGAGGGAGTGAAGGAACCACATGACACATTATGATAAAGGCTATTGTCAAGGTCCTAGCTTTGGTTAGAGGCTCCCAGGTGT
Source organism: Puma concolor (assembly GCF_028749965.1). NCBI lineage: Eukaryota > Metazoa > Chordata > Mammalia > Carnivora > Felidae > Puma > Puma concolor. Next base: position 81,906,447 of record NC_141670.1, on the reverse strand, counting down.
TTATGATATTATTAAAAATAACTAATTAACCAAATAGGCAAAATTAGGTTATAGATGAACCTGCAGTAACGCAAGTGCACCATAAATTAAGGATTATGATCGATTCACGGTTGCATTCCAATCTAAGGGAAGGAAACACCATTGATTGTGGTAGGTGATCCTCACAGTGAGTTTGAGGGATATGTATACAATGCAATTTCACTCAATCTTTGTCAAGAGTCCATGGATTTGGAATTTACACCCATTTCACAGGGGAGAGAACTGAAGCTCAAAGAGATTAGATGATGCGTTCAAGGTCACGGAGTTAGAAAGTGGAGTCATCTGGTTTGTAACCTGGGTGTGACTCCCAAAGTCCATGCTCTGCCTGCGTTGTGCCACTCCGCTAGCCAGTGGGCCCGTGGAGAGAGAGCTGGGTGAGACAGGGAGTGATCACTCCTCTCTCATGGGTCCCCGTCTGGTGCCAGTTTTGTGGGCAGTGTTTGTGCTCTTATAAAGATTAAAGATTCTTTAATAAGATGAAGCACAATTACAAGGATAATCGTGCTCCACACTGCAGACAGACTCGACATACCACATTTCCCAGAAATCTTGTTTCGAATAATAAAAATATTTTTCCTAGGAACCAAATTTTGTAAGTTTTTAATATCAAGCAATATTAAAACCGTGCTACGCTGTTAGCCAAAATGTCAAAAACAACAACGGAAATAACAGCAATCCCTACAATAGACATAAGGCACTCTCAGGACTTGCTAGAAGAAAATATAGTGGCAAACAAGGCTGGGTACACAACCCAAGGTCATGTTACCTCTCTGCACAGGACTCACAATAGAGTCCTTTAAAATAGCCAGTCTTGAGCCATTTCTGCATTACAATTTTTTTAATATTTATTTAATTTCTGAGAGAGAGAGAGAGACAGAGAGAGAGAGAAAGCACTCATGCAAGAGGGGGAGGGGCAGAGAGAGAGAGGCAGGGGACAGAGGATCTGAAATGGGCTCTGTGCTGACAGCAGAGAGTTTGGAACTCACAAACCATGAGATCATGACCTGAGCTGAAGTCAGACACTTAACTGAGCCACCTAGTTGTCCAGAGCCATTTCTGCATTTTGAATCAATTTAATAGGTTTCAACCGGAATTTTTAAAAAATAATGGAAAATAGAGTTCACCTATATAGCGAGGGTGAGTATTGTTTTATAAGGCTTTGTTTCAGTCACATAGGTGTGTGTGTGTGTGTGTGTGTGTGTGTATTTACACATGTGGGCATGTGTGCATGTATGGGCATTGAGCTGTGGACCTCTGACTGTGGGTAGTGGTTAAAAAGCTTGATGGCCCTTCCGCATGACACGCTCAGAGCACTGATGGACGCCTCCGAGGCACAAATGAGAAGGCAGGTGAGAATGGACCCAGATCTTGTGTGCGCAGGAACACAGGCTGGCTCACATAGAGGATTTAAATCCATGACCAGTGCTTTGCAGGGTTAGAATTAGATATTGAAGCAAATTGTGAATGTGTGCCATTTTCAAGATGGCACCTGGGTGTAATTTGGAACATGAATGGTCAGCTAGAGAGTTTGGCTGGACATGGCCATTTGGACCAAGTAATTGCATGAGTTATAAGACGGTAGAGAATTGTAGGCCCTTAGAAATATTGTAGCCTAACCGCTACCTCACTGCCTTTAGGTGCATTGGGAAAGAATTTCTCCTATTTATTATAGAAGGTGGTTATCTATTACTTCTTTTAAGAGTAATTCAAGACATGTATAATTATCTCCCAAATGCGAACAATAACAACAACAGCAATATCTCCCATGTTTATTGTCCACTAGGTGCAAGGCACCCATAGGTGCTCTGCCTGCATCATCTTTAATCCTCTCAGAAACCTTACAAGGCTGCCCTTATAGAAGTGTTACATATAAAAGGATGATAGCTATTTGTAGTTCCCAGTTGTTAACAGGAAGCTGGTTGCCCAAGTGCAGTTTCACAGGATGCCATTAATTTGGTGACTTTATTTAGCCCGTCCTCAGCTTTGTGAGCTCAGATGCCTGCTTCTGACAGCAAACTGAGTAGGTCTCTGAGACACAGGTCATGCCATCCTAACTCACACAGTGGAGGTATGGATAACTGGAATGCCTATTGATTTAATATACGGTGGGAATAACTATGACACAGCCTGGACCACTGGAGGTAAGCACGAGCAGCCCATGGGAGCTCAAAACCCATTAGAAATCTGCTTGGTAGACAAGGCATTAGAGAATGGGATGAAAGGTGGTGAGCTGGGTTTAATGTTATCAGGTCAGGAAGACCTGAAGCCTTTGGAGACGAAGGCTGGAGGTGACGTTTGTCAATCGTTAACCTTTACCCAGGTGAGGTTCTCAGTGAGAAGGAGAACACACCCAAGGAACTGTTTAGGGATCAAAGTAGTAGTCTGTGCTCCTGAAGCTCCCATGCCCTGAGCAAAAGACTTCAACTTGGGCTTGAAGCCAAGGTGCTGATCTTTGACAACTCCCCCCAAACTGAAGATGGGCAGGGCAACTCTCATGGTGGGGTGGATAGAGAGAAGGCAAAAGGCAGCCTACTGAAGAGGTGAGGCTCAAGAACTCCAGTGCTGGATGGGCTGATCAAAGAAAGCAAAAGAGCATGCCATGCATGAGCAGCGCCCCTGACTCCATGGCTCATCTCTTGAAACAGGAGGTCCAGCAGTTGACAGGCAGTCCTGAGTCTGATTAGTTCCTCCTCCTTTGGGGACAAAAGAGTAAAAGGGGGAGGGAAAGGAGGGAAAGATTGCAACTCTTCTCTACATTATTGTCTGCAAGTTGGGTGGAAGAAGTTCCTCATCTATGAGCCTGAGATGGGAAGATGGAAAGGGAAATAACATTCATGGCCACAAAGGAGCTACATTGCCTTTGGCCTGGAATACTGGATGCCCTTAACCAAGTTGCTTTTTCCCCCTGAGTTGTTCTTAGATGACTCTGTGAGTTTGGTTTAGAACTCCATGAAGGTAGGGTCAGTGGGATTTGTTCACTGTCCTTAGCTCAGTGCTTAGCAGACCCAAAATGTGGATGGAGTACACAGATTTGCTTTCTCACCTCTCTCCTTTTCCTTCTCCCATAGTATATAAGCCTGCTTCAGATTGACCACTAGTCCTTTAGATCTGTTAATACCTTCAATCAGATTACTATGTTCATCATGATGACTTTGCACATCTCTGCTCCATACAATATATATCGATTTTGTTGTTTAGCTCATGGAGGACAATCTCATTTTCCTTCGTTGCTGATATCAAGTTCTTTAGTGGGACATTTCCCTGTAGATGTCAAGTGCTGACCATCTCATTCCATTCTCCAGTCACTTGAGAGCAGAATCAAAGTTAAGATCCAAGGTCACAGAAAAAAAAAACACAAGTTACTCGATGTGCTGTTTGAACCACTCCTGTTAGACATTAGTGTTTCAAGAGAACTCATCAGAGAAATCCAAGTGTTCCCAAAATTCCATATGTATTTCCACCTCCCGAGGCAGTCATCTTACCCAAGAGAGAAAGCTGTTTCCAATTTACACACGGTAAAGGGCACCTTCTGAAATTTTCCCTTGAGGGCCCAGAGTTTAATCTTACCACTGGTTGCACACTTTTATTCCGGTGGCTCCTTTGCTTAAGGAATCAGCACTTCTTAGCTGGGTGAAAGGCAGCTCTAGTGGGATTGCTGCAGAGGCAGCCCGGGGACAACCTGGGAAGTGAGATGCTGTTGCTGGGGAACAGAGACACCCAGTTGCACCCACTCCAGCCAGGAGCCATGCTATCTGCTGTCCCTCACCCTCACGGAGCCAAGCCCCGCAGGCAGAAAGGCGGATTTCTCTAAGCCTCTTTCTTCCACTTCCTGTTCTTCCACTGCTTCCGTTGCCTTCCCACAACTAATCTGGGCTTTCCCCTTCCTTTTGTCTTCTCTTTTATGTTCTCAAATGACAGGATAACTTTCAAAGCCTTTCTTTCTTTCCTCACTCCATGCACACACCCCCTCAGCTACTCAAATGCACAGAGTTCACCCTCCAGCTAAGGAGACAGTGCAATTTTCCTAGCTGATTTGGCTCTCGGCTGCCTGGGACAGTTAATTTAATCTCTTGGTGCCTGTGTTTCCACGTCTGTAAAGAGAGGGTGATACGAATAGTGCTTAGCTCATAGGGTTATTACAGGAATTGAATGAGTTAATACGTGTAAAATGCTTAGAAATGTGCTTATCACATATGAAAGTGTTTGTTGGGGAAAAAGCAAAACCCCAACATGTCATAAGTGGGCATGAATGGAGAAGAAAGTAAAAATGAGCCTCAGGACAGGGATCATATTCCACACCCTGTTCCCCTGATTGAGGATGGGGGTTTGGCTGCATTTGTATTTCTTTTCCTACAATACCCATATATTTAACCCTGATTCTGTTCTTTTTATGTAAACTGAGTTTAGTCCAGAAGTGTTTGCTCATTTCTGTTTTATTTTTTTTTTTCCATTTGTTCATACTTGCTACCATTTTCTTTTTGCAGAGTGAAAAACCTGGTCCTTTTTGTAAAAAGGTATCTCTGGGCAGTTTTTAAATAGTGTTTATATTAATGACTATTTATTTATGCTCATATGATCTAAAAGCCATACGACTGCCCATGCATTATATAATTCAAGTCCCAAGGTATGGGGAGAAAAAATGTTAGGAGAGCATAGAGAAGAAAAAAAGTACACATCACCAACCCACCAATATCCCCCTTCCCCATTCACTCTTTAATTACAGAACTGTATTTATGTACACATTTAGATAATTACATGTTTATATGGCTTGTCTCCCCGAGATCATAAGCTAGTGTCTGTTCCATATTATGTACTCTCAGTGCTTACATCAGTGCTATACTTACCTATGGGTATAGAAGTACAATTTGCTGACAAACTGAGCTTGTTTGTGCAAATCAATATAAATGTACCATATATTAAGCTAGTTTTAAAAATATAGAGTCCATCGAATTCACAAGTCTTAAATGACAAAAATTAAAGGAAAGAATGAAAGAAAATGACAGTAGTTTGCATTTTTCTAATCACATTTTCTGCAGAAAGAGAGGCGATCTTAAGCATACTCTTATTCTCATTTGCACATGGAAGGGATATATATATATATATATATATATATATATATACACACACACACACACATGGCATATATATGTGAGGCATATATATGTATGAGATATGAACATGTACACACATAGACACACACATATATATACACATACCTACCTAACGTGTGTATTAAGATTTTTGTTTTGTTGCATGACTTCTAGACATGCCCAAAGCTTGTATCATTTCCATATGAACAGACACATGTGTATCACAGAGGGTAGACTGTAGGTTGGGCTGTGTCTGTGCTGGGGAATCTCTATAGAAACCAGCTGGCTTGCCTAGGAAGAGGATTTTTGGTCTCACATTAACCATGTGACTTTTTACTTCTTTGTGCTGGAGGTCATGGTGGGGACTCTCAATGTAGGGTTATGGATGGCTCAGCTCAACCCATTTCTTGCCTTTGGGAAACAATTGTAAGCTCAAAGCCTATAGCTGGAAGGCAATTGGGTTATATTCATACAAGGACAGCCCAATTTCCTTCTGTGTGATCAGTTCTTTAGAAAGCCAAAAATAAGTTGCTATGCACCATCACCAAGCATGGGCAAATTGGTACAGAAGTTATAAAAGAACCTATCTCTTTAGTGACACTCATGTCCCACTTATTTTTTATAATTTAGTAATTTTTCATGATCTTTCATAATTTAGTAGGGCAGAAATTGCCAAAAAATTACTATCAAATAATCACTGACTCTCTTACAGAGGCAGATGGAAATTTTTAAATTTTTACCAGATATGGGGTTACAAATTGAGAAATTACCAAGGAACCAAGGGGAACCTATGTACTTGTTTCAAGCAGAGAGGTTATATTAAAATAATTTTGACATTAAAAAAAAAAGAGAGAGAGAGAGAGAATCAGTTACATGGCTGAATCAGATACATGGCTAAAGTCAAATAAGACGTTCCCATGTCAGCACATAAAGCAGGATTCCACCTAGTTCTTACTTTCGAGGAGTCCATTAGAACTTACTGCATATTTTATAGGTGATTGAGCTATTAGGATTATTTTGAATAGTGAGGTTATCTGCCATGGAAGGTTATTAAAAAAATCCATATCTATATATAAATTAGCTAAGTGTGATATTAAAGTTGGTTTCTATGAACAAAATGTAAGAGTCAAGCTGAGAAGGACATGGAACATCGTGCCTGACCCATTTAATATGGAAACACACGAGAACGAGTTAGGCACCTCCAAGCCACAAACAGTAGCTGAACATATTACCGATTTATTTCTGAGCAGAAAGGAGCAGTCTTTTGTGTAAACACTAACCCATAAGATGAGCGGATGAGAAAAATCACCTCTTGTGGAAAGAGCACTCACTCTGGGCAAGACTCAGTGCTCAGTGGTTTACCTCAATGACTTGCCAAATAATGAAACTACTGCTGATTATCAGTCCTAAAGGCCTGTTAGACACTTCTCTAAACTCCCAAGTAAATTTTTGTTGAGCAGCTCCTAGGTGTTAAGTGCTATGGGGGATAAATAATTAAGCAGACAATGACTCCAACACTAATCCTGTCCCCAGTGAGCTTTCTCTCAAGCCAATAGGAGGACCACACATCTACTCAAGTAATTATAATTCAGGAAGGAAGTGGTCAATGTAATTAGGAGAAGTTATCATCTTTAAGTTTCATTGCTGTGGGTGTTCGGAAGGAGAGATCATAATTTAACTGGGTTAAAGCATTGTGTCATCTAGGATTACCAAATTGATGGTGACTAGTTTGTTTTTGGATAAATCACTCCCACTGTCCTTTATTTTCAGCAATAGTTTCTAAACATTTCTGATTGGACAGGCCACTCACAGATAACAATTTGAGTAGCAACTTCCAAGCATGTATATTTATATTTTGTGTTATATGTGGATGGCTAGGTGAACATATTATATACAAATTAGATAGTTTTAAAGGATGAGCTAAGTTTGAAATAAACAATATTTGAAAATATTTCATTTTTATTCATGGCATAAACTTTTAAAAATTCTATTTTAAAATTATCTTTTTAGAAGTTTTTTTTTTTTTTTTTAACGTTTATTTATTATTTTTGGGACAGAGAGAGACAGAGCATGAACGGGGGAGGGGCAGAGAGAGAGGGAGACACAGAATCGGAAACAGGCTCCAGGCTCTGAGCCATCAGCCCAGAGCCCCACGCGGGGCTCGAACTCACGGACCGCGAGATCGTGACCTGGCTGAAGTCGGACGCTTAACCGACTGCGCCACCCAGGCGCCCCTTTAGAAGTTTTTTTGAGAGAGAGAGAGAGAGAGAGAGAGAGAGAGAGAGAACGGGGGAGGGACAGACTGGGAGGAGGAGAGAGAGAATCCCAAGCAGGCTCTGTGCTCTCAGAGCAGAGACCAATGCAGGGCTCGAATTCACGAACTGTGAGATCGTGACCTGAGCCGAAGTCGGACCCTTAACCGACTGAGCCACCCAGACACCCCTTAACACTTCTATTTTTAATCAGTACAGTGTGGTTAAATATGTTTCGTTATTTTTGAAAATCGTAATTGAACATTTTGTGATACAGCAATTTGAAGGTCTGCTTCTAAGTTCAGTTTGCTTTGTCACTGGCTTTAATGGTCAACATAGTTGAAAAAGGCATTTCACAGACAACATAAACGCAATAGATACACGTAGAGTGAATTAGATGTGTGGTAACAGACACATTTCGTATATCTGGAGGTCTTCTTGATGTTTCTAGTTTGGTGGGAATAACTTCTTATTCAATCCAATTAGATCATCCTTGTTTTTCCTGGGTGACATGGCTGCAGAAACCTTGTCCTCAGGACACAAATGTCAGCTCTGCCATTATCTGTTTGATTTTGCTTGCCTTTGTAAGATCTTCAATTAGAGGACTTTTTTTTTTTTTTTTTTTTTGTAATCCTTTTTAAGTCATTTGTGTATTTTGTGTGGACTGGTTTACATAAAATTAGTTACTATGATCTATGAATCCAGTTAACCGGGCATAAATAAATGGTCACGTGTTGCCAGATGCTGGAATAGCAAGAGAAGTGGGATGCCACAGTCGATGCCCCCAAGCCCTGAAGCCCCCGCTATGGGTAGAAATGTCCCCTATGGTAAGTGAGGCCTGGCCATCTGACATAACTTCATAGTGTTGGTGCTTCTGTCAATCCTTCTATTGAATATTTGTAATGCATATTTCCCTTATTTTTAAGGTAATCAATTTTTAAACGTTCTAATATTTTCTTCTCACACCCCAGCGATTGCATTGAGAATACTATTTGGTGCACGTTCATGCCCCACTTTGGAGACCTCTGAAGTCTGTCCTTTCCATAAGAGAGACAGGGGTCAGGGGAAGGGCTCGACATCCCAGAATAGAGCCTTGAAGTGGTGCCCTCTCCCTGGCAAATAGAATCCCACCTATTTACAAAGACCATTAGGTGGCAACTACACCACTTTCTTTTTTCTTTGGGGACCCTTTGGACCAAATAATCATTTACTCCGTTCTGTTTTCCAAGTCTCTTTAAAGTGTTCTTAAACCTGTGCTGGTAGATTCATTACTTTGATGGATTAGAACTCTCTTCCCCCCCACATATCAATAGTACAACACCGAACATGAGGCTCCTGTTTGTTAACCATCAGCACTGGGAGCTTGATAAACAGTTTTAATACTAAATGCCAAATAACTGTGTTTGTAGATGTGTCAAAACAGATGGTCTGTGTTGTTCTTTTCTTACTTCTCAGACTCAAAATGAAACACTGCCCTCTCTAGGATTTCACTTATTCCAGGGACAGCCCCTGTGGCTTGGTCTCTGGGGGACTTGCTAATGCATCACGCCTGTTCTGCTCCTCCCAAGGCCAGAAAGCTGCTGCCTTTCATTATTTAATGCTTGCCTTTGACCAGCCTCTGGACTCCAGCCGTGTCCCTCAGCTCTCTTAACTCCATTAGGTAGTGTCTCACATTAGGCATTTCTATTGGCCTGAGAATATTTGTATGACATCGAAACCCCCAATTCAGCTCTGAGTTCCATTGGGTTAGTTGTTTGGCATCTTTTAAATGGGCTCAACACCTAGATCCATGGTTATTAACCTTTCTTGGGGCCATAAACTCCTTTGAGGATCTATGTAATGTTTAATCAGAAAAATGCTCAAACACATAAATTATGGATAGAATTTCAAAGGGGGGGGTAGTTCATATCCCTTCTGAAGTTCATCTAAACTAGTACTTTTTTTTAAAAAAACTAAATTTCCTGAATTGATGTCTTACAAACCAATTCATAGTGGAACTGATTGGTTTAGTTTTTAAAGTTTTATTGCGGATCTTTTTCAATGGGTTAGCTTTGAACAGTTATAAAATGTTTATGGTATGTCTATTTATATTGCCTTGAACAGTTAAGGACTATTCATTATGGTATAATGTTTATCTTTAAAGACATAGTTACAAAGGTCCCTGCTTTATAATTTGGTTGTCACTGAAGCCTGTACACAGGCTGCTAGTTGTTTACCCAAAATCAAACTCTCCCCTTCTTCCTCACTAAGAGAACCCTGATTTTGTTGGGAGTGGCAATGTGCCCAGCTGAAAATCTACATTTTCTAGCCCCCCTTGTGGACAGAGGTGGTCATGTGGCTAGATTATTGCTGTCTATTCAGTTCCTTAAAAAGGCTGACTCAGCTGGAATTGCTCTTTTGCTTCCCCTTTCCCACTCTAGTCTTTCTTTTTCTTGCCCAGAATACAGATGTTATGGCTGGAACGCCTGCAGCCGTCTTATGGTCATGAGGCGACCTTGGGAATGAAAGCCATATTCTCTGCCACATGGCAGAACAGAGTTTGAAGGAGACTGAGAAATTTATAACCTTGCAGACTTTAACTAACTTTAGGCTTTCTTGCTTTGGACCTCTGATCTTCAAATTACCTGAGAGAAAAAAAAAATCCTGACATTGGTCAAACAAACAAATAAATGGCTGTGTATGTGTACCCACACACACACACACACGTACACACCTACATATGCACACATACACATACCCATGCAGCTTAACACATTTCTTAACTAATATAGCCTCTTATAGATTTATTTTTTTAATGTTATAAAAGTTAAGTAGCAAATTATCCCTCGTAAAAAACTAATGATTTCAGCAAATTCAGCAGTCTTCTCAAAATGAGTTAGGAAACAACCTATTCGTAGGGTATCACCAAATACATATATATTGGTGTATAGCATACAAATAATACATTTTTGTAAAAACTTCCACTTTAGAAGTATTAATGGCCCTTGATGTCTCCTCCCAGTTCCTTTTCCTCCCAAATCTACTTCCCAAGAATGACCACTCATATCATCTTCCTATTGCTGTTATAACAAATTACCACAAACTTAGTGGCTAAAAAAAGAACCCCGCAAATTTATTATTAGAGGCTGGAGATCCAATATGGGTCTTACTGGGTTATCATCAAACTTCTGCAGGGCTGAGTTCCTTTTTGGAGATTCCAGGGGAAAATGAGTTTCCTTGCCTTTTCCAGCTCCTAGAGGCTGCCTGCTTTCCTTGGCTCCTGGGTACCTTCCATTGTCAGAGTCAGTGGTAGCTGACCAAGTCTTTCTCATATTACATCACTGTGACACTCCTCTGCTTTTCTCTGTCGCTTGTAAAGACATGTGTGTGACTACATTGGGACCACCCGGATAATCCAGGATGTTCTCACCTCAAATACTTAATTTAGTCATGCGTGCAAAATTCCTTTTGCCATGGGGCTCTGGGAATTGAAATGTGGGCACATTTGAGAGCCATTCTTCTGCCTACCACACCACTGTGACAAGTTTAGTGCATCTCCATGAATACTTTTAGAAAATGTATCCAATTATGCTTGCATTTTAATATATTTTATCAAAACGAGATTTCGTACTAGTCTGCAAATTGCTTGTTTTCACTTAACAAACATATAAAATACAATTTTCCACATCAGAATTGATAGATCCAGTAAGCTGATGTTCTAAAGGAAAGCTTCCTTCTGAAATTTTGAGAAAATATATTTGTTTGTTTTTCTGTAGAAAAAATAAGAAGGAAAAAAGAAAATTCTAGGAATCTACCCTAAGGCTAAGTGAAGTGAAAAATGAAAGCATGTGACTCTTTATCTGGGGGTCATGAGTTCGAGTCCCACATTGGGGGTAGAGATTACTTAAAAAAATGAAAGTAGGAATTTCAAGAGAAACATTCTCATCTATTTACATATTGGAGGTCAATGTGATATTTCAGGGGGCAGTTGATATCCAATTTCATTCAGCTTAGCTCTGTTGAAAACACTGGAAGTTGTCTGCAGTGTGTATTTGTGGTTATTTGATTGCTTAGCATCCATTCCCCTTACCAAAGGCATCTGAATTCCCTTGCAGAATCATCTCCCAGTGGATAAAGTTTTGGGGGATTAAAATAGGTGCTCTGCCCACCTCTCAGCCAAGGGTGGCCATGTGACCCAAGCCAAGCCAATCAAATGCTCCCTCTCCATAATATTAAATTTTGATCAGGGCATTATGAACTAAATGTTGTGTGCCAGTCTCCTCCCCACCACAATTCCCACCCCCACCCCCATTCATATGTTGAAGCCCTAACCCCTGATGTGATGGTATTTGGAGATTGGGGGCCTTTGGGAGGTGATTAGGTTTGGATGAGGTCATGAGAGTAGGGTCCTCACGGTGGGATTAGTGGCCTTATAAAAAGAGGAAGAGAGAGAGAGAGTCCCCCCCTAGTTCCATGTCCATGTGCCAAGGAGAGGCTATGTGAGGGCCCAGCCAGAGCTGGAAGAAAGTTCTCACCAGAAACCAAATCTACCAGCACCTTGATCTTGGAACTTCCCAGTTTCCAGAAGTGTGAGAAATAAATGTCTGTTGTTTAAACTGCCCGGTCTATGGCATTTTGTTAGGGCAGCCGGAGCATACAAAGATAGAGAATGACAATGACACTGAAAATGGTTGACATTCATGCAACACGCTGTGACTCTAAAAAGATTAAAAACAGGAGTACTCAGTAAAATAGAAAACAAAATCCCTAAAAACAACACTGAAGCAGGTCTCCAGAATTAGATCAAAGGATGATGTTAAGAATGGTCAGTCCTACCTTGTAGTTGACAAGAGCTGTTTATTGAGATCTCTTGTTTTTATCATTGAGGTAAAAAGGCCAGGGTAATCCTAGGGATTGCTTAGGTACTCCTGAGAACACCTTATCTTTGGTAACCTGATATTATGATTTAGGGAGGTAAGTTCCTCACTGCACCGGAGGGGTGGTACCCACCTGCTTCTGGAATCTGTGGCCAGGCCAGCAGTGGATCACAGGTAGGCAGTATCTGAGCTGGGGGTTGAGCTGAGTTTCCCAGCAGGTGAGAAAAATCCCAGTAAGGGAGCATATATTCCTTAAAAATCGATGACTGAGAGACCAAAAAGGAAAAGCGATAGAATGCTTTACCTAATTAAGCAGTGATTTTATAGCTCTTTGATAAAACAGCTCAAAAAGCAAATGCATTACATTCATCAGAGCTCTTGGTTGTAAATCCTGGAAACCCCACTTGACTTACCTTGGGCGGGGAAGAGGAGCAAGAAGAAAGATATTAGAGCTCACAGAATAGAGAGAAAAGAGGGAGTGCCAACCCCCAGAGGCAGCGGAGGCCAAAGAGGGCAGTGGGGGCCTCAAGGATTCTACCCTTTGTGTCGCCTGTGTCTGCCACTTGGCCTCCATCTTGCAGACGTGCTTTCTCCGCATGCTGGAGTTACATGGCTGTTTCAGGCATCATCACCAGAAAAGAAAGGGCTCTGCCTTCTCTCCTAGCTCCACTTTGAAAATCCTGGAGAGGGTTGCTAACTGGTTTAGCTTCCATAGCCGCTTGGAGCCATCACGAAAGCCAGTGCATAATACATGATGATTAACCACATTCCTGCCCATATGACAGGAACAGAGAAGTCAGGGCTCTATAATTAGCAGTTCACACTAGAACCGCACGGTTGAAGTAGAGAAAGAGCAGTTTCCTCTACAAGGTGGGGGAGTTGTTTTCAGGAGAAACAAGAAGCAGCACCCGGTAGACAGAGATTCGACAAAACCTGTATACGGAGGCAAATATGCCAAGAAGTATATTTGAGTGTTCAGCAGGGTTTTCCGAAGAATCTGTATATCATTTGGCTTCAGAAACTAACATTCCATCAAAAGAGGATACAAATAAAATAGAATTTGTTCAACAAATATTTGTATAGTTTAAAATGAGCAAAGATTGTTTATTCCTGAGTTTTGATCACTGTCTGGCTTTCTCAGGACGGTGCTGACGTTTTCTTCCTCTCTGTTGAATATGGAGTCCCTTCTAAATTTGGCTTAACAATATCACTGCTAGAGGGTTTTGTACTATGTGCGAGAGAGAAAGGAAGAACACCTCTACAATTGCCCCCATTGTGGATTTCTTTGTAAATTCTATTCTAGAGGGAATACTGCATGCGTTACCAAAATAAAATGTAGGAGTCTGTAGAGCTACACTTTGTAAATGTTTAAAATATCAAGACGTGTGTGTGTGCGCATGCACACGCGTGCATATGCACGTGTGTGTATTGTACCCATATATGTGAAAACTCTTCTGTAAAGGGAAAGATAAAGGGGGTTTAGTAACCTAATAGCTCAACAACTTTTAAAGAAAAACACATATCTATTAAATTTGACTTACAACATTTATTTCTCCCGCATCATGAAAAAGTTGATTTCATTAATCATAGTAGTTGACCAATGGTAGCAATTTCAAAACAATCCCTTGATAGTTGATAGCCCTGCCAACTATTTCTATAGTTATTAAAATATTCCTTTTCTTACAGTGCAAGTATGTATTACTGCATTTTTTTAAAGTTCAGTTTTCTCATTCTTTATAAACTAGTGAAAATAACTCTTTTTACTGCTCTTCGTATTTTACCATTACTACAAATGTGTATTACTCAGGCCTATCAACCAAAATTTTATTATTTCTCCTCCGTAAAGTTATTTTTGTAGGAAATATACACGAGTATAGGCAGACAAACTTGTAAGGAAAACTTACCATCTTCGTTTAGGCTTCCCAAAGAGCAGACCTTGAGATAAGGACTGGGCTGCATATGGTTTGACGATCTCAGGGGCTCGTGGGATGGAGTGGGCAAAAGAAAAGAAGGAAAAGAGAAAAGTAAAAAATGTGTGCATTAATGAACAAGCTACCACTTTGGGCAACTGGGGCTCACCTCCACTGGAGGTCCTCTGAGAAACTGTGTAGAACGTCTCAGAAGTAATCAACGTGGAAGAGTGGAGGAGTTGGAGCATTTGTCTCTTGACTCTGAAACCTCAGTGGTTAACGTTTGTCTTTGAAGGCATTAATCCTGCTACTTCCAGGCTCCTAAGTGTGGGCTGAGAGGAGCCTCAGGCAGAGAAGCAGAGAGTTATGACACTCCAGGGAGAAGGCTGTCCAGTGCATGGAAATGTTTGCTACTGCTGCAGGGGGACAAAGAGGTGGACCAGGGACATGAGCTGCATGGTAGTGGTGATCACCACATTCACACTCCTTGCTCTGATTAGGCCCTCTTATACCTACCTCAAGTTTACAGTGTTACCGACTTTCAAGGTTATGCCTGTCTACAATCTCCAAAAAAAGAAAAGACTGAAAATAACAGAAGTAGTGGGACACTGCACAGTCTTCACTGCTGTACCTGGTCCCAGGGCCATGTGCAATACCCATCATCTCTCTCCTCTTCCACCTCTTCTAGATTTCCCTTACCCCTAGCTAGCAGTGACTAGTCTCAGTTGCTTACTCAGTGGGATGACCAGACCTTTATTTCTAAGTAATTGAGGCCTGGCTTCCTTGCTACTCTCAGGCTCTGGTTGCCTCAATTGCCCTTCTACTGTTATCACCGGGCATAAAAGCACTAAGTGGTACCACAGTGAATCCCCCAAGTCCCAGACATCTTCCTCCCTGCCCCCCTTGTATAGCAGCAACTCCAACTCCTCAATATATTCATAGTCAAGTATCCCCACTAGTTTAGTAATTCTTATTTTGCCTGTTGATCTATCAACATGAGGATCCCAAGGTCATCCAGTGGCAGTCAATGATTTAAATGCAGTGAAACCATGACTATATCCTTATTGGAAGTGTCCCCCTCTCTACACACATTTCCTGAGATCAAGGTCTTTGATCAGGAAGAGCCTAAATTTATGAGGATTAGAACCACAAATGTTCACTAATGGGTCACTGGGAGTTCAGTGCATGGAGCCATCCCTACTTGGATCCTTTAGCCACCATTCCTGTGTATTGTAGATATTGGAAACATGGCACACATAATGACTACATATAGAGATCATTGTTTTAACATATATGCCACATCCTTGAGAACAGTGTCCCAATCATGTGAGGTGTCATCCCTAGGCTGATGGCTATGCTGAATCTTTAAGAGGCTATTGAAATACTCTCTCAGGTCCTTTCAAAACCAGCAATCTTCTAATAAGCATGCCAGAGTGGTATTTGCAAGGGTAGTAGTTTTTGCCTCATAAATCCAAAGTAGCTCACCAAGTGCTGTGCCTCTTTCTTGGTGGTAATAGATGCAGTGCATCCTTTTAGATGAGATGTCCTAGACCTTTGGGCCCCTAAAGCCTTCCCTGATGTGGCAGGCTTCAGAAATGGATAGGGTTTATCTCCCAACCTCTGGAATGAAGTATTTTACCCCAGCAACCAGCATACTTGCTCCTTCCTAAAAGTTAAGTCCAATTATCATGCTCTCATTAATACGATGGTACACTGTGATGTACAGAATGTGAAGATGATCAAGGTCCCTGTAGACGATATTGTAACAGAAAGGAGGAAAGTTAACATATCTCTAGGACCAGGTAGTGAATGATGAATAGAATGTATTCATAAACAACAGCCTTTGGCATTTAGCAGAAGGCTCTTGCTAAAGCAGTGTCCATTCACAAGAGAAAGATAGCAATGCTCATTCATTACCAGTATGAGTATCCTACTAAAGCAACCAGTCCTTGCTTTTCATGTGCCTTGGTTTTTTTTACAGCATGGTGGCCTTAGGGTAGTTGATCCTTTTACATGGTAGCTCCAGTTTACAAAGGCAAACATTTCTGTGAACAAAGCAGAAGATGCATCACATTTTATGACTCAGACTTGGAGATCACACAGCCTCACTTTTGCACACTGTTGGTTAAAGCATGTAAAGTTCAGCTCAGATTCAAGGGGAGGGGAATTAGACTCCATCTCTTGGAACAGCAAGGTTGCATTGGAGAAGAGCCACTGAGATGAGGAATATTGCTGCAGCCATATTTAGAAAATAAAATCTGTCACATCTCTCAAAGTATAACTCAGGCTATGCTGAGACCTGTCCCTAGTTTTGGGACTAGAGACAGTGAGGGGAGGTAGGGGCAGACATTGAGGTAGACAGGCATAGTCTGGGAGACATCTGCTTCATTAAGGACTTTGTAGGGTCTCTAGGCAAAGGGATGCTGTTCTCTTTAACTAACAGAGTAAAGGATAGTTCTTGTAGCTTGACTGGTTCAGGGAGACCTAGAGGTTTAAGGTTCTCTAGTGCATCTACCCCACAGGCCCTTATCTCAGTTTCCAGGGACCATTTCCTCCCTCCCAGGGCTTTGACTCTTCCCTAGGAGGCCTGCCGGTCCTGTGCCTTCAATCTCCTTTGTAGTTTGGTCATCCTTACAATTAACCCCTGGCCCAATTTTTCAGAACAGTCTGCTCTCTGGCTGCAGGAAATAGGGATCTCCAAGGAGGTTCTCTGGCTTTCATTCCATGTTCTGAATTGATAGTTGGATGATGTAAACCTATCATTCTCCTTCCTCAGTGCTTCTGGCCAGTGAACAAAAAGCCAGACACCTCTGCAATTCCTATGATTGCCACAACCCCATATCTTTCAGGTGTAGACTACTGCATGATCCAAGCTTCTCTTTTATCTCATCCCAGCACACAGTAGGTGAAAGCTTTGGTAATTGTGATTTTATGGAGTGCTAGGGTTTATCACCGCCTAACTTACCACCACCAGCAGAGGCTTTCTTGCCTCCATACCATTGAGAATATACTTTCTAGGGTCACATACAGTACCAGTTGTCTTCCTTTGAGTTCCTCCAAAATCAGACCTTGAGACAAGGTCTTAGATACAAAGGATTTATTTTGGAGAGGATACCAGGAAGCACAACTGAGAGAGTGTGGAAAGTGAGAGAAGAAAAAGGAAAAAAAAACCCAATTAATAAATAGGTTACTCCTATGAGCAATTTAGGTCCATCCCTTTGGGAACTTCTGAGGAACCATGATACCTCAGAACAGTTTCACCACAGTATAAGAAAGTTGGCTATTAACCCATTGATTTCTATTCGTTGTTTGGGAGGTGTTAAATCCCCAGCATTTCCAGGCTACCCAGGATACCTTAGGTGAACAAACTCTTGTGGTTCTGGAGAAAATCCTCAGCCAGAGAAACAGGATGAGGCAAGAGCTTGAGCGGGAAGTTGTTAGGATGGCTTAGAAGATGCTGGTTCCTGCACCTGCAAAAGTGAGTCAAGGGGAGATGTGGCAGGGTATCAAGAGCGTCTGCTATACCTACTTTTCAGTAATTCATATGAGAAAATCAGAAGGCGGTCTTTGTCGAATGCATGCATTTATCACACCTCCATCCCTTAGCCTCTCTAAAATGACTGAAAAGGAATATATTTTTTAAATTAAAGCCCTGAAGGATAAAGAAGACAGAAGAAGTAACAGCAGACAAGAGCTAGCAACAAAATGTTGGAAGACAGAAGGCAGATGGATGAGTGGTAACAAAGTTAACAGAGTAGCAGGAAAGTTTGCTTTGCTGTGGAAACCATCAAAAAGCAAATGCATCCCTGCTATAAAATCCTGCAAAGGCTCAGAAACTGAACTTCCCTCTGTAGGAAGCGGTATAGGGTGGGGCTGAAAAAAAGACTATGGTTGGACCTTCCAAATTTCTGTTCTCTCCTGTGCAGGCAGGGGCCAACACCATTACCGACCCAACTGGCAACTAGAGGTTTAATTTCTGGAGAAATGGAGCGGGAGAGTCTTCAGGCTGGATGATACCAGGTTTGGTAGAGGATGGAAGTAAAACTGAAAAAGGAGGGTTAGGTAAGGTCTACGTACCATGTACTGAATAGTGAGAACCACCCCCCACTCTCTCTGTCCCTCACAGTACCAGGGCACTGATAGCTAGATTTCTATTCACCACACAGGAGATTGGAAGATTCATGTCTGATGAAACCAACTGGTTGGAGAAAAGACTTTATGTACTTTTGAAAGTCTCCCATGGAAATGACCAGGTGCCTGACTGATAATTCTAGAGTAAATAGTAGCAATTGACAAGCACTGCAAATGAACACAAAACTGTCGTCTGCTAATTTTAGTGCATTTATTTTTAATTTTTTAATTTTATTTATATCCAAGTTAGTTAACATATAGTGTAATAATGATTTCAGGAGTAGAATTTAGTGATTCATCACTTACATGTAACACCCAGTGCTCATCCCAGCAAGTGCCCTCCTTAATGTCCGTCACCCATTTAGCCCATCCCCCCCACCCTGCAACCCTCAGTTTGTTCTCTGTATTTAAGAGTCTCTAATGGTTTGCCTCCCTCTCTTTTTATCTTATTTTTCCTTCCCTTTCCCTATGTTTATGTTTTGCTTCTTAAATTCTACATATGAAAGAAATCATGATATTTATCTTTCTCTGACTTATTTTTTAGTACAATATATTCTAGTTCCATCCGCGTTATTGCAAATGGCAAAATTTCATTCTTTTTGATTACTGAGTAATATTCCATTGCATATATATTCCATATCTTATTTATCTATTTGTTAGTTGATGGACATTGGGCTCTTTCCATAACTTGGCTATTGTTGATAGTGCTGCTATGAAGAGTGGGGTGCATGTGCACTCCTGTATTCTTTGAATAAATACCTCGTAGTGCAATTGCCGGGTCATAAGGAAGTTCTATTTTTAATTTTTTGAGGAACCTCCATACTGTTTTCCGGAGTGGCTGCACCATTTTGCATTCCCACCAGCAGTGCAAATGTGTTCCCTTTCTCCACATCCTCGCCAACATCTGTTGTTTCCTGAGTTGTTTATTTTATTAGTGCCTCATTCTTAAATATGAAGTCAGTCAAGTATCACCTGACATGTGAGGAAAGTCTCTAACACTAACTATAGAGATTAAAACTAATAAGCAAACAAACGAACAAATGTAACAGAGTAAACAAAGACAATGCAGTAAAAAGAACATTTAAACACACTTGTTCCTAATGACCTTAGAAATGTAAGATAAAATAACTGCATTGATGAAATAAGAACATGACAAAAAAAAAAAGGAACATTTAGAGAACAAGAAGTAGCTCTTGGAAAACAAAAACAGAATTTCAGAAAAATTCAATAAAAGGGCTGGAAGATAAAGTTTTCAGGAAACAAAGCAAAGGACTAAGATATGGAAAAATAGGGGGTCAGGTAAATTAGAGGATGAAATCAGGGGACCCATCATTTACTAATAGGAGTTCAAGAAACAGAAAATGTAGAAGACAGGGAAGAAATCATGAAAGATGTGACTCAAGAAACCTTCCCAGAACCAAAGGATAAGAGTTTCCGGATCAATAGACTCGTGATAAAAGTTTGAGTAATAAAAGATCAACTTCTGGTTCATAGTTGCTCTTTCCAATATTCATGTCCTCATAGAATTCTTGGCAACTCAGTATCTATGTGGGTATTTCTTCTAGAATTCTAGCCTTTCAGTACCTTCACCACCTTTCTTTCAATTATTTACCTGATTTCCACCATTTTCCAGCCACCTTCTTCTCTCTCATTGGATCTTAGGTTTATCAAGCCCAATAACTGCATCGATTTTAACTTAATCTCAACTTCAAGCTTCCCACTTTCTGACCATCACTGCCTGTTTGTCCAGTTCACTCTCACTAGCATCCCAACTCCAAAAAATATTTCAAGACCTTTGTGACCTAAAATTGATTAATCTGATTCTACTACCTTTTCATAGTCCTTCCTCCACCTCATGTCCTCATCCAGCTTAGGGTCTATGCTCTATCATTATAAATATTCCTTTGCATAGTTTCAATTCTTTTGCTCCTCTCTCCTTCCATTGTGTTTTTCTCCCTCCCTTTCTCCCTCCTTCCCTTCCTTCCTTCCTTCCTTCCTTCCTTCCTTCCTTCTTGCCCTCTTGCCCTCCTTCCTTCCTCCCTCCCTTCCTTACTTCCTTCATTCCCTCTCTCCCTTTCTTTCTTTTTAAGATTTTAAAAATATTAATCTCTACAACCAACATGGGGCTCGAACTACAACCCTGAGATCAGGAGTCACATGCTTTACCAACTGAGCCAGACAGGCACCAACCCCCATAATGTTTTCTTGATACAGATCCAATCCCAGTTTAATCCTACTTTCTGCCTCTTCTGTTCTCACATATGCATGCAGCTTAACATGGGTGCAGGAAAATCCATATCTGTGTGAGGTGGTCCCTATAATTCAATGTTATTCACCTCCAGTGAGCCTTTTGTCCTACTCAGAAATCCTACCATATTTCTGTCTGTTCATTGTCCACTTTCCTCATTTATTTCCTCTCCCACTCTCCTTTTTTTTTAACCAAAATTTTTTTTTAATGTTTATTTTTGGAGAGACAGAGAGTGAGCAGGGGAGGGTAGAGAAAAGGAGACACAGAGTTTGAAGCAGGCCCTAGGCTCTGAGATGTCAGCACAGAGCCAGATGTGGGGCCCAAACTCACTAGCTGTGAGACCTGAGCTGAAGCCAGAGGCTTAACTGACTGAGCCACTCAGGTGCCCCTCCTCTCTCACTCTCCTAAATGACTATTAACATCTTCTCTCCTACCCTCATATAAAGTGAATGACCTTACTTCCCAAATCACTGAAAAAAAAAAGAAAGCTATATTTCAGGTACTTTTAAGTATACCTCTGCTCATTTTCACCACCATATTCATTTGCATCTGTTGGTATACTCTGCCTGTATATAGACTGTCCAAGCTCTGACCTAAGATAATCCTTCCATGTTCACTCTAATGTTTATTTTTGAGAGAGAAAGAGCAGGGAGGAGGAGCAGAGAGAGAGGGAGACACAGAATCCAAAACAGGCTCTAGGCTCCGTGCTGTCAGCACAGAGCCCCACACGGGGCCTGAACTCACAAACCGCGGGTTCATAACCTGAGTGGAAGTCAAACACTTAATCGACTGAGCCACCCAGGCGCCCCCCTCTATGTGCATTCTAGATTCCATTCATTTACTAGCATGTTCTAGCAATTGTCTCCTCTCTCTCCCATATCATCAATTTTTCCCCCTCTCTTGTATTGTTCTCACCAGTTAACAAATGCACTATAATGTCTCCCATTCAAAAAATTAAAACTTCTTCCTTATATCATATCTCTGCTTCCCTTTAGGACAAAATTTAGAGTTGTCTAAATTTACTATCCACCCCAATCATATTTTAACTCTTGCAAGCAGATTTAATCAAAATCACTGATGACCTCCATGTTGCTAAAACCAAAGGTTAATTCTCAGTCTTTATCTTTACCAACTAGTCATCCATCACCCTTTCTTCTTGAAACTATTTCCTGATTTTCTTTCTACGTCTCTGGCTACTCCTTCTCAATTTCCTTGATGGGTTCTTCCTCTGAAACCTGGTCTTTAATATACTGACATGCCCCAAATCTCAGTCCTCAGACCTCTTCTCTTTTTGGATTCCCCCTTTCCTTTGCTGATCTCACCAGTTTTGTCATTATTTATATGCTGATGACTTCAAAGCTTATATATCTAGCCTTGAACTCTCCTCTTAACTCCAGGTTCCTGTTCCCAGCCATCTGGGTCTCCACCTGAGATCTTCACTCAGATGTCTACTAGGTATCTCAACTGGAGATGTCCAAAGCTGAGGTCTTGCTCTTCCTACAGACTTCTCCATTTTATTTTGATTATTAGTTTTAAATATTTATTTATTTATTTTGAGGGAGAGAGAGAGAGAAAGAAAGAGAGAGAGAGAATCCCAGGCAGGCTCCGCACTGTCAGCACAGAGCCTGACTCGCGGCTCAATCTCACAAACCGTGAGATCATGGCCTGAGCTGAAATCAAGAGTCAGACACTTAACCCACTGAGCCACCCAGGTTACCCCAGACTTCTCCATTTTATAAACAGCAGTTCCTTCTTTCCATTTGTTCAGGATAAAAACATTGCTGTCATAGTTGACTCTACTCTTCCTTTATTCCACATACAATCATAAGCATATCCTGTTGACTGTACACTCAAAGCCTAACCAGAAACTGAACACTTTTCAACACTTCATACCACTAACAGGAACACCCCTAGTTGGGTACAAGCCCATTATTACTTGCCTGGTTTACTGCAGCAACCTCTCCACTGGTCTCCTTGCTTCTGCCCTTAACCCACTCAGTCTATTCTCAACACAGCAGCCGGGATGATCCTTTAAACATATAATTCAGATCATGACATTTCTCTGCTCAAAACCCTTCATTGCCTCCCCAGCTTATTCAGGATAAAAGCCAAATCCTTATAAAAACCTCCAAAGCCCGATATGATCTGGCCACTGACTACCTCTTGCAGAGAGGTACTTCTTACCTCTCTCCTCTCGTGCTTGCAAATTCTGCCCCAGCCTGTTTGGGCCCTTGTTGTTCCTGCCCCTCACCCCACAGACTCTTCACACTGGATGTCTAGTATCTGTCTAATACTCTCCCCTCAGTGGCCCACTCCCATACTTCCTTGAGCCCTTTTCTTGAACTTCAAGAAGAAAGATAAAATAACAATGACTTAAGAATTTTACTGGAAAAGATTTCCAATCTGTAAATCTCTACATATCTAGAATATCAGTCAAGTTTGAGGGTCAAAATGATATTTGAAGGCATGCAAAATTTCAACATATTTCCCTTCCATTTCTTTTTCAGGAAGCTCCTAGAGGATGTGCTCCACCAACATGACATAATAACCCAAGAAAGAGGAAATGGCATCAGACACAGAAGAGAGGCACCGGGAATTCCCAGGATAATGGTGATGGGAAGTCTCTTCTAAGAGGAGGAGAGAGGGGTCTGGCAGGAAAGTACCAATGTGGGACAAAATGGAACTGCAAGATTGTGTGTTGTATTTGAGCATAGTAAGGACAAGGGTGCAGCTTTGGATTTTGGGGATGACGCGTGTGAGTTACATGGGAAAACACATAGTTATCAACATGTTTCGACCATTCACAACAATATTTTCATAGTCATGAGAATGACTTAACCAAAAATTGCATACTAAGTATATTGGAAAGATGTCAGAAGAGTATGTGGAGAAGAAGGGGTAGAAAAGAGCTAGAGCCTCAATTTCCAGATTTAGAAGTTAATATGTTACATCTAAAGGTTTAAAAATTAAGATCTATCAATGGAGTTATGTTATTTAAGAATATAGAGGTATAGCTAGCTAAAAGATTTGGCTCCTTCTGGGAACAAAAATCAGGATTGAGAGGGAAGGGTTTTTCTTTCTAAAATTAGAAGCCTTGGGGCACCTGGTCACTCAGTTGGTTTAGCTTCTGACTTTGGCTTAGAAGTGATCTCACAGTCTGGTCAGTGAGTTAGAGCCCCATGTCAGGCTCTGTGCTGACAGCTCAGAGCCTGGACTGCTTCAGATTCTGTGTCTCCCTCTCTGCCCCTCCCCAACTCGCATCTCTGTCTCCCTCTCTCTCTCTTAAAAGTAAATAAACATTAAATTTTTTTAAATAAAAAGTAAATAAAATTAGAAGCCTTGTAATAATTCATTTTTAAAAACTAAGTTGTGATGGTTAATTTTATGTATAAACTTGACTGGTCATGGGGTGCCTAGATTAAACATTACTTCTGGATGTGTCTGTAAGGATGTTTTTGGATGAGATTAGCATTTAAATCAGTGGATTTAGTAAGGTAGATAGTCTTCCCCAATTTGGGTAAGTGTCATTCAATCCTTTTAGGTCCTGAATAAAAAAAGGGAAGGAAGAATTTACTCCTTTTCCTGCTTCACCACTTGAGCTGGGATATCTCATGTCTCCTGCTCTCAGACTAGCTCAGCGCCTGTGGCTCTCAGAACTTCCGATCTGGACTGAATCACACCGCTGGCTTTCCTCAGTCTCAACCTTGCAGACAGTAGATTGTGGGACTCCTCCACCTCCAAGCTAGCATGAGCCAGTTCCTCATACCTAATATCTACACAATAAATCTACATATATTGCCTATATATATATCCACTACTGGTTCTGTTTCTCTGGAGAAACCTAACTCTCTGTGAATTTTACATACAATAATAATTTCTCTGTGAAAATTAAAATAAAATAAAAATAAATTAAAATAAATAAATAAGCCCTCTCCAAACACCCTCTTCTCCCAAATCATATGAGAATTATATAAATCATACTTAAAAAAAACCAGATACGTAAGTGGGATAAATTTCTCATAGAAACAAAGGAAATTATATTGGTGTGCTATAATCCTGTGACTATCTAATAACCTAGTCAGCTAACATTCCTCCTTTCTTCTGGGAAATTCATCCTCTTTGTTTTAGAGAATTTCTCCTTTCTCCACCCCAAATGCTCATTTTTTTTTTTTTTTAATTTACCTATCTTGACATCCTACTTTATGTATACAGGGTCAGGTATAGGACTCAGTCAGGACAATCTGAGTCCTGTCCTGGAAGTTTTTGAATTGAATAGAGAAAGGAGGCTCTGTATGTAAATGCCATCCCAGAGCTGCCAGCAAGTATGTCTTTTTCTGTGTGAAAAATCCTGTTTAATATTTCTGGTTTACAGTGCTGCGTGTAAGGAGCTTGGAAGTCACCACTCTATCCTAACAACAGGTAAAAAGCTGAACAGACTGAAAAATCAAAACTCTCCTTGGATCTGTAAAAGAGGGGAGGGCACAGGGTACAGGGCAAACCATTGCCCCCAAGATTGGAGAGTCCAATAAGTGATTACCCAGGGAGTCTCAGGTGACCAAAGCAGAGACTTTTGAGAAAAAGTACTGTGGGAATCAGTGCCAACGTAAGAAACCCTTAACTGTGATTAATGAAGTTGCTCGAGGCTCAGAGTGGACAACACTGGGAGTTAAAAATGTCAAGGTGCCCAATCAGAGTGGGCCCCTCATACCTCTGTGAGTTTTCCCTCCAGGAGTTCAGCCAGCTTCTTATAGTAAATATTGGAGAACAATTCCTTCCTGCTATTGGCATGGAGAGGAGAAAAGAAACCATTTTGAAATATGCTGGATAACTCTATTCTTTTTTAATAAGGTCTGACTTCAGAAGAAACTAGTTAGCTAGAGCCAAGCCACTGGGGAATCATCAGAGGTTAACTAAGCTGGGAGAATGGAAACACACAATTCCTACTCACTATAGTTATCCTGTTCCACCCAAGGGGGAGAAAAAAACTGAAAAACAATTGTGATGTTCACAGTCTAGAGGCACAGGCTCACTACAAGACTGAGACCTAATCCTAAGAGTACAAATCACTTCCCCTCCCCCACACCTCACTGACACAGTGCTAAAGGCCTATTTATAGCAGCTCCTTTCACAGTACCTTATGTTAGACTATCAAGAAAAAGTAACAAGACATATTAAAAAAAAACAAAACACAATTTGAAAAGAAAGAGCAAGCATCAGAACTGGGTATGGAAAGAGTGTTGGAATGATCAGATCAGGATTGTACAACAACTATGATTAATATGCTAAGGGCTCTCTCAATAGAGTAGACAGCATGCAAGAACAGATGGACAGTGTAAGCAGAGAGAATGAAATCCTAAGAAAGAACCAAAAAGTGCTAGAAACTAGAAACACTATAACAGAATAAAGAATGCCTTTCAAGAGCTTATTAGTAGACTGGACATGGCTGAGAAATGAATTTCTGAGCTCGAGGATATCTCAGTAGAAACATCAAAACTGAAAAGCAAAGAAACAGAGACAGAAAAAAACAGAACAGAGTATCCAAGGACTATGGGACAATCACAAAAGGTGTAACATATTCATAATGGTAATACCAGAAAGAGAAGAAAAAGAGAAATAACAGAAGAAATGTCTGAAACAAAAATCACTAAGAAGTTCCTCAAATTAATGTCAGACATCAAACCGCAGATCCAGGAAGCTCAGAGAATACCAAGCAGGATAACAAACAAACAAACAAACAAACAAACAAACAAAAACTACATCTAGAAATATCATTTCCAAGCTATAGAAAAATCAGAGGTTAAAAAAGAAATTCTGAAATAAGCCAGTTTGGGAAGAGGGGATCTTACCTATAAAGGAAAAGAATAAGAATTACATTCAACTTTTCAGAAGTCATGCAAACAGGAAGAGAGAGGAGTGAAATATTTAAAGTGTCATAAGAAAAAAGTACCAACCTAGAATTTTCTACCTTGTGAAATTATTGTTAAAAAACAAAGGAGTGATAAAGAGTTTTTCAGATAAACAAAATTGAGGAAATTTGTTGCCAGTAGACCTGCTTTGTAAGAAATGTTAAACATCCAATAAAGGACTGTTATCTAAAATATACAAAAAAACCCAAAAACCCTGTTATTTGTTTTCAACAATAAGAAAACAAAAATCCTGATTAGACAATGGGGAAAAGATCCGAACAGACAACCTACCAAGAAAGATACGCAGAAGGCAAATAAGTATATGAAAGGACGCTCCACACCATAGGTCATCAGGGAACTGCAAATTAAAGCAATAGTGAGATACCACTACACACCAATGAGAATGGCCCAAACTGGCCACAGCAAACTGACAACATCAATTACTAGTGGGGATGTGGACCTACAGGAACTCTCATTCCCTGTTGGTAGAAATGCAAAATGATAAAGTCACTTTGGAAGACAGTTTGGCTGTTGCTTACAAAACGAAACATACTTTTATCATACAATCCAGCAATCATGCTTCTTTGATTTACACAAAAGAACTGAAAATTTATGTCTACACATCAACATTCACACGGATGTTTATGGCAACTTTATTCATAATTACCAAAACTTGGAAGCAACCAAGATGATGCCTCAGTAGGTGAGTGGATAAATAAACTGTGGTACATCCAGAGAATGGAATATTATTCAGGACTAAAAAGAAGAGACCGATCAGGTCATGAAAAGACTTGGAGGAACCTGAAATGCATATTGGTAAGTGAAAGGAGCCAATCTGAAAATGGTACATACCACATGATTCCAACTATCTGGCATTCTGGAAAAGGCAAAATTATGGAGACAGTGAAAAGATCAATGTTTTCTGGGGTGAAGGAGGTGAAGGAGGTGAAGGATGAAGGAGGGCTGAATTGGCAGAGCACAGAAAATTTTTAGGGTACTAAAAGTAGTTTATTTTATCCCATAATGGTGGATGTATGCCTTTATATGTGTCCAAACTCATAGAACACACGACACCAACGTTGAACCCAAATGTAAACTGTGGACTTTGGGTGATTACGGTGTGTCAGCGTAAGTTCATCGCTTACAACGAATGTGCCACTCTGGGGGAGGGTGGAGGGGAAGGTATGCATGTGTGAGGACAGAGAGGATGTGGGAAATCTCTGTACCTTGCTCTTGATTTTGCTGTGAACACATACCTATTCTTAAGAAATATCTCGTTTGCAATAGGTAGTAGGCAACAATGACTGAGACATGCAGAGAAATCTGGGGAAGAGATGAAGAAAGAGCCATAGCGTGGGAGAGAAATAAAAGCCTGATAGCATTCAAGTTCTTGGTTCCGGTTGTCCCAGCTACTTCCCTGCGTTCCTAATTCACAAGCCACAAAACCTTCCCTTTGCTCTGTTGTTAGCTGTTACAGGTTGGATTTATAGCAGTCTCCAAAAGCAACGGTAATATACATGTTACTCAGGCAGAGGTAGGACCATCAACAAACATTTATCGTTCCCTGACTAACTGAGGGACACCGTGCTTGACACTGGTTCCACTCTCAAGGAATTTATGCAATCAGGACACAAAGACCAATAGAGTCCTGCAGAGCTTCAGTTGTGAGAGATCTGTGTAGGTAACAAGAGCATGCAGAGGGAGGTATAGTAATCCAGGAGTAGGGAACCAGGTCAGGAAAAAAGGTGGCTCCAGAAGGAAGAGGAGAAAAGTGGGAAGTATATTTTGGGCAGAGGTCAGTGAGAGCTGGGCTTGCAAACACAAATGCTCACTAGGGCCAGACATAAAATGAGTCAGGTTGGAGGATTGTGGGGGACCTCGTTGCTCCTCTGCAAAGCGCTGCTGTGCCCAATAGATGAATGTTACCAGAGGACACCTCGGTGTTGTCCAATCTTCCAGTTTTTCAGGAAGAGTGAGGAATCTTCATTCTGTTAGGAAATGTATTACTTTTAAATGTTGACAACAATTTTTAAAAATTAAAACAGTATGTGAGCCCAACTTAATACGTGTGTTGGCTGACTCTGGACTGTGGGTCTTCCATGAGAGACTGATGCTGTCAGCAAAGGCATCACGTGGGAGGCGTGATTGTAAAAAGGAGACATGGAGCAGATGGTTTGTATAGAAGAATAATAGGAGAGTTTGGGGGTTCAATGGGGCCTCAAGTCCTGTTAACAGGTTAGTCAAGAGGAACGTGTGCAGAACAATATTTTAGGAAGATATATTTGGTAGCTGGGTGAAGGATGAGTCAGACATGGGAAAGACTAGAATACTGTTTTATTTAAAGATTTGATTTCTGTGTTTTTTATTGTAAACTGGGGTCCAAGTTATTTCCATATGAAACAGTAAGGTTTTTGTCCTATGAGCCTGCAGTAGAAGTGATCTCTTTGTCACTTCCTGACAGAAGCATTGAAATGACAGGTAATTCTGTGAGGAGGTGGAGGGGAGGATTCACATTGTACAAAGTCTTCGAGTACAAGCTAATAAAATTCCCATCAGGTATTTCTACACTTTCCCCAAAGCCCCTCCTTGATCCCCAGCCACTGAGTCTCCTCTCTCAAGTCTGTCCCCTTCCATCACTACCTGTGCATCGCTCCTCCCAAAGAGCCTTGTGGTAACACAACTGTCTATCACGGCACCCAGATCTTCCTTCCAAAGAGAATCTGTCATGAACTGAGCTAGCCTGAAGCCTCTAGCTGCAGTACCTTTGGGATCCACCACAGGCATGCTCTCCACAGGCTGCTCTCAGCCAATAACTGAACGCGAGACCTTTCTAATGGCCAATATTTACTCTGGGGTCCTCCGCTGTGCTGGCTGAGATTTTCTTGGAGCTGCACTTCAGTTGACACCTCTTTCCCTTCCTTCCTCCCCATTTCCTTTCAGAGTCAGACATGCTTCTTGGTCTGAAGGTTTCCCCTACCTAGCTCTGGTCCCTCACCCCTGTATCTTTTACAGTCTTTTCTTCCAATAAATCTTCTGGGCTTCTACTTCTATCTTGGCACTTGCTTCTCAGGGGACCAAAATGATGCACTTGGAACAGGAATTAGTCCAAGAAGGTAGATAGTAGTATGGTTTGGGGACAGAATCCCTCACTGCCTGGCTGGCAAGGAAGACCTCATCCTGTATGGAGTGTGGGGCACGGATCATCTCTGGCACAAGATGGTAGTCTAATTGCAAAAGCTTTCATGGTATCAGGCCTGTGAAAGTTATAAGGGGAACAATTCATACAAGGACAATGGACTTGTGGGCTTTGACAAAGTTTTCCTATACCCTGCAAAGGGATTATGAAAAATAAACAGGTAGACGCTATGTGTGAAAGACAAAAAATAAAATAAATAAATAAATAAAATAAGGGGGAGGAGATACAGACACTTCCCTAGAAGAGAAGTGGATGGCAAATAGACCTGTAGAAAGATGCTCAGGATGGTGAGTTATTAGAAAAATGCAAATTAAAACCAGAGTGAAACATAACTAACTATACACCTAATAGAATGGCTATGATTAAAAATACAGGTAACTCAAAGTCCTGGCAAAAATATATAACTACTGTAACTCTTATAGACAGCTGATAGGGATGCAAAGCGGTACAGCCTCTTGGTTAAAGTTTGGCAGTTTTTTTTTTAATAAACTTAAACATACAAATTATCATTTGACCCAGCAATCTCACTCCTAGCAACCTACTCAGGAGAAATGAAAACATAGCCTTTACATGAAGACCTGATATGTGAATGCAGTAGTTTTATTCATAATCGCCAAAGACTGGAAAAACACAAATGTCCATCTGATGGGGAATGACTAAGAAAATCGTGGTACATCCACACAATGGAATACTATTCAACAACAACAAAAAAGAACAAGCCACTGATACGTACAACAACATGAATGAATCTCAAATACGTTATGGTAAGTGAAAAATAAAAAAGCCAGATGCAAAAAACCTCTTGAATAATTCCATGTATATGACATTTTGTAAAAGCCCCGGGGACAGACAGATCAGTGGTTTCCATGATCTGGGGTTGGAGAGAAGATTGAATACAAAGTTACATGATGGGGAAGCTTTTGGGGAGTGATGATAATAGCATGCATCTCAGTTGTAGTGGTTGTTACATGACTGTATACGTTTGTCAAGATTGATCCAAACATTCATCTAAATTTTACTATATGTAAGTTTTACTTTAAAAACCTGAATTAAAAAAAAAAAAACACCTAAGTATGAAAGCCAAAGACTCCTTTTGGTAACTTACAAAGCAGAGCATGTCTTTGGCAGTAGAATGAGGACATAGCTGAAGAGTAGTCAGCAGTTAACAGAGTCACAGACCCACAAAGATAATTGAATGGTCAGGCAAAGCAGGTGTGTTATGCTGAGATCAGGGCTCTGGTTGAGAAAAGTTGGAACCCTCAGTCATGGAATGGGGACATTTGGTGACTGTCCCCCAAGACTATGGCTTTGCAAATTCCCTGAATTATCTGAGCTGCCAACATGCCCCACCTCTCCATATTGAGAGCTAGCTCTTTCCCCAGACAGGAAGATACTACAGAGGTCCCTTAATACAACAAGTGACCCCTTAGGACACAATCGCTTCTCGTGCCAGGTGGAGAAATATGGTCAAGTGCCAGCGTCCCCCTGCTGAGATGTGCTGGGCATGATGAGAGAAGACAGTACATTCCAAAGGGGCTGGAGGCATTAGCCAGTATAGACTAACAGCAGCCAGGGGTATACTCATGGCATTTGATGATGAAGGTATTTGATCAAAGAGGCAAGAATGTAAGATTGGATAGGCAAGAGTTCATTGTCCTGGAGACAATTTAGCATCCTGGCAAGGACCCTGGGAGGTAAGGCAAATTTGTGACTGGACAGTTCCTTGAAACAGAGAAAGTGACGACCTTCCCAGAAAGTATTTATTATGGAAGAAGTAAATTTGCTCTGAAAAAGTAAACAGACAAAATGACTCGGTTAGTTGATGTGACCAGAATTGGCATGACTGCCACATGAATGGAGGGGCCATCTAACCAAAGATGGCAGTCACATATGGGCCCAAGGGCATGAATTTCCCATAATATAGCTATCGCTGCTTCTGAATGTCCAAGCTTCCAGCAGCAGGTACCAGTGCTAAGCCTGCAATAAAGAACATCTCTTAAAAAGACCAAATTGCCACTTGGTAGAAATACATAGGATCCTTTTGAGGACAGGGTCTGATTCAGTCTCACAGTATAGACAGCTATTCCAGTATGAGTTTGCATTTCCCGTCCACAGAGCCTCAGCCTGCACTACTATTTGGGAGCCTATGGAATGTCGGATTCACAGGCATACATCTGTCACATTATAACATCCAACGGGACACCCACTTCACACTTAAGGAAGCCCATGACCATGGGTCCTGGTTGTACCAAATACCACATCATCCAGAAGCAGCCACCCCAAAGAACACTAACCTTTTAATGGCCCAACTTCCAGTGCCAGCAGGTATAATACTTTGTAAGAGAGGGTGTCATCCTCCTTCAGTGTATACACTGAATCGGAGACTTTTTTATGGAACTGTGTCCCCAGTAGGAAAAATAGATGGTCCCAGGAACGAAGGAGTGGAAACAGGAATACTTTTATTTCTACTATCATTTCTTAACATTGTATCATCCTTTCTAATAGCTCACAGGGATATTGATTTCCTGGCCACTCCACGGTGGGCTTCACAGGGTTAGAACTCCTGGTCCCCAAAGGGGGTGCATTCTTGTCTGGGATGTGGCCAGAATTCCACTGAACACAAGTTAAGGCTGCTTCTGAGGCTCCTTGAGCTCTTTGTCACCAGGGACCAGCAAGTGAGAAGGGAAGTCACCTTCTTGGCAAGGGTAATTGATTCCATCAATAGGAGGAAGTAAGACCACTATACATCATGGGCACGGGAGGAATACTTCTGGTAGGTACTCAGGGGATCCACTTGTGTGACTCTTAGTACTCCATTACCCAACTGTATTGTAAAAGGAGACGTACAACTGCCCTGGCCAGAGAAAGGCATGCTCAGACCTCGCAGTAATGTGGTCTGAGTCATATCCCCAGATAAGTCTCCAAGACTTGCAGAGGTACCAGCTGAGGATGAAGGGAATTTACAATGGATAACAGAGGAGGGGAAAATTGAACCCAATTGCAACCCCCCAACCAACTACAGTGATGGGGTCTGAGGTTCGTTATGCTGACCTCCCTCCTCTGAGTTTCTCCTCAGGAAGCAAAGTCCACAGTAACTGTAGAAGAGCTGCTGCCCGATCTTGCATGGAGAAGAGGGTCACATGGCTGAACTGCAGTGGTCATGGATTTGGTGGCCACTCCCTCTCTCTCTCCAAGAGAGCTTGCTGCAAGAACTGTATGTAGTTAGGTGACAGTCTCGAGCTGCAGAACGTTCTGGATCCTGTGCAAGATTCACACACACTGTAATCATGTTCTCTTGAATGTGCATGGCAGGGGTACTATAGCTTGGCAGTTTCCACCCAACTCAGGACCCCTCTCACACGGCCATCTCTGGCTTGTGCCTCCCTGCTGGGCTGGCAGAGACTTTCTGAGAGCTGAAGCACAGTCCTAGGCTCTTCTCACCCAAGTCCCCTTCCTTTTCTCATTCCTCTCAGAGGTGTTAGACCTACATCACAGTCTTGAAGGCTCTCCCTGCCTTCAGGGAAAGTCTACTCCCTCTGTTCTGCAAGAGCAACATCATCATCAGGAGGGAGAAGTCTCTTTTGTTGGGCAAATGCCTGCACAGAAGCTGGACTTTAATGGGATCAAGCACAAGAAAGATGGTACTTCCCCCAATAAACCTTCTATTTCTAATTCTGTTCCCCAGAAGGAGGACTGACAATCACTCTTTCTTATGCTACTAAAAGGAGGAACAAAAATTAATATTTTGCCATATTTTAACATTCAGAACACACAGGTATTAAAATTGAGGGGACAGACTTCATTTACACAAATATAACCATTTATATTTTAGGGGAGCACCATCCCAAAAGTGAGTGCACATGTAGTGTATCTGCTGGAGAAATTTCCAAAAGTTCTTCAGTTTTTAATCTATTCTTTTAGATCTCATCAAGTTTTATTAATGTCCACACTCATTATCTTAAAACACACAAGTCAATTTTTCTGTTCCACAACATGTTAAGAAAAATACAAATTTCTATTAAAAAAGAAGCTGCTGGCATTAAAAAAAAATAATCTGACAGCTTTAGAGGGGCTTGCACTATTATGTTTAATTGGTTTTGAGTGTTTTCAAAAAAATGTGTATTTATTTATCTTTGAGAGAGTGAGAAAGCGAGCCCGCATTCACCTGCATGCCTACAGGTGGGGGAGGGGCAGAGAGAGAGGGAGACACAATCCCAAGCAGGCTCTGAGCTGTCAATATAGAGCCTCACACAGGGCTCAAACTCACAAGCCCAGAGATCATAATCTGAGCAGAAACCAAGAGTTAGATGCTTAATCGACTGAGCCATCCAAGCGCCCCTTGAGTGTTTTCATGTCCCAACCAGATTTTATGCAAATAGAGAACAAGGTTTATGCTTTATATTTTATATATCCCTCTTAGGCCCTAGGTACTCTGCCTGTGCTTAACAAGTTCTCAATAAACAAGTGTTTTTCTCTCCCCATGTCCTCTCCTCTTTCAGCACCTCCCTAGGGTAATGGTCATTATTCCTTTCAGGGCCAAATCATTCCTTCTCTTGTTTTCCTTCTCCCAATATGCCTAAATATTTAACATGATTATTTTTCAGGGCGCCTGGTTGGCTCAGTCGGTTAAGTGTCTGACTTTTGATTTCGACTCAGGTCATGATCTCATGATTGTGAGTTTCAGTCCTCTGTCAGGCTCTGTGCTAGGTGCAGAACCTTCTTGAGATTCTCTCCCCCCCTCTCTCTGTCCCTTCCCAGCTTGTGCATGCTCTCTCATAAATAAATAAATAAATAAATAAATAAATAAATAAATAAATTGTTTTTCCTTATAAAAACAAATATGCTAATTGAAAATAGTGAAATCTACCCAACTATATATAAAGAAAGCATTACTAAAGTCTTCCCATCCCTTCCATTCATCTTTCCCACCCCTGCCCCAAGGGTAAGCAATGGCCAACATTTTCGTGTACCCTGGTCCACATCTTTCCTCATGCTCATACAGAAATGTGAAAACAAGTGTACTAATGTGCAGTGTTTTTGTTTGACAAGAAAACAATCACACTTAAGCAACTTGTTTTTCTCATCTATCTCAGTGAGACTATGGCCCCTTAAAAAAAAAACTGTATCATATTCCAAATTATTGGTAAAATCACAATTTATTCAGTTTGCTTATCTCTGAGTCCTAATGACATTAAGCATATTTTCACAATGTTATAAAACACATAGGGGTGCCTGGGTGACTCGGTTGGTTAAGCATCCAACTCTGAATTTTGGTTCAAGTCATGATCTCATGGTTTGTAAGGTAGAGCCCTCGTACAGGCTCCATGCTGTTAGCATGGGATTCTTTCTCTCTCTCTCTCTGCCCGTCCCCCACATGCATGCACATATTCTCTCTCAAAATAAATAAATAAATTAAAAAAAAAAGATATATAGGGGTGCCTGGGTGGTTCAGTCGGTTAAGTGTCCAACTTCGGCTCAGGTCATGATCTCATGGTTTGTGGGTTCGAGCCCCGCGTCGGGCTGTGTGCTGACAGGTCAGAGCCTGGAACCTGCTTCAGATTCTGTGTCTCCCTCTCTCTCTGCTCCTCCCCCACTCATGCTCTTTCTCTCTCAAAAATAAATAAACATTAAAAAAAAAAAGACATATAGTCACTTGTCTCCTATGAATTGCATGTTCATATTCTTTATTTCTTATGTTTAAATCTCTAAGCATCAGAATCTTATTTTTGTGTAGTGCAAGTTAGGGGATTTACATCTGTGTTCTTCTCCTTTAGTACCATTAAAAAAACCCTCAAATATGTATAAAAGTATAGAAAATAATATTCAAAGCAAAAATGTCCTCTCTCAGACTTGTTATATTTTAATATTTTGATATATTTATTTAAGAAATCCTTATTTAACATATAAGGAAAGAAAGAATGGGGTGACAGTCTTCCATCTTCCCTCTTTCCAGAGATGTAATCACTCTTCAGAAGTTAGTGTGTTGGGGCACCTGGGTGGCTCAGTTGGTTAAGCATCAGACTATTGGTTGCAGCTAAGGTCATAATCTCATGGCTTTGTGAGTTTGAACGCTGCTTCAGATTCTCTCTCTCCCTCTCTCACTCTCTCTCTCTCTCTCTCCCTCTGCCCCTCCACTGCTCACACTCTCTCTGTCCCTCTCAAAATAACTTAGAAAAAAAAAGTGGGTATGGTTGCCATGTATGTGAACTTTTGTTACCTATACATGTATTCCTAAATAATATAAAATCTTTTCATGTGATTTTATACTTGTATATATATATATATATATATATATATATATACATATATGTATATATATTATATTATTATATAAATAGTTTTAAAACCAGTTTATAAAAAGGATTTTTTCTTAAAAAAAGGATTTAACTTGATTTGAGATACATTATCAAACTATTTTAATCATAGTAGTTCTGTTAGCATCTTAGGTTTTCTTTGTTTACAATGGTATCACATGCAAATAAATATACGTTCGTCTTTTTTTTACATAATATGAATACCGGTTGTTTTCTTTTCGGTTTAATTAGCTAAGTGTTCCAAATAGTGTTGAATAATATTATTTATATTATGTAAAGAGCACAGTGTACAAGGATCACAAAATGTGGTTCCCAGCCCAGCAATATCAGTTATCCCCTGGGAATTTGTTTGAAATATGACTTCTTGGGTCTCACCCCATCTTCCTAAATTTGAAACTCTGGGAGAGGGACCCAGCAATTTGTGTACTCACAAGCCCTCTGGCACACAAAAGTTTGAGAACCACTGGTCTGAAGGGCAGTACAGGCTGTTTTATTTTTTTAAATCTCATTTACAAATAAAAAAAAAAATCTTCTTTTGATCTCAATTCTCCCACCAGCTATCACCTCATTTCCCTTTTATTTACAGAAAAAAACTTTTTTTTAAAAGTTTATTTGTTTTGAGAGAGAAATAGAGAACAAGTGAGGGAGGGGCAGAGAAAGAGAGAGGGAAAGAGAGAGAATCCCAAGCAGGCTCCGTGCTGTCAGCACAGAGCCTGACGTGGGGCTCAAACCCATGAACCGGGAGATCATGACCTCAGCTGAGATCAGCAGTCGGACACTTAATGGACTGAGCCACCCAGGCGCCCCATACAGAAAAAAAAAACTTCTCAAAAGAGTTGTCTATGTTCATAGCCTCCATGTTTTCTCTTTCCACTCATTCTTCAAGCCACCTAGGAAGTGGTTTTTTTTTTTTTTTTTTTTTTTTTGTGCCTACACTCATTGAAACTGCTCTTGTCAAGTCTCTGTGATCTCCATGCTGCTAAATCTAATGGTTGTATTTCATATTTCAACTCAATTGACCCATCAGTAGCATTTGGCAGCGTCGATCACTCTTTCTGGATGTACTTTATTATTATTTTTTTAGGATATCACATTTTCTAGGCTTTTCTCGTACTTCCTGGCTGTTCTGCATCAGTGTTGTTGTTGTTATTGTTAGCTTCTCTTTTACTACCTGCCATTTATTTATTCATGTATGCCTGTATGTGTGTATGTATGTATGTAATCTCTATACCCAACGTGGGGTTCGAAATTATGACCCCAAGATCAAGAGTTGTACACTTTTCCAGCTGAGCTAGCCAGGTGTCCTGCTACCTGACCTTTAATGTTGGAGTGTTCAAGTGCTTAGCAACTGATCTTTTCCTATTCTCCTCACTCACTTCCTTGGTAGTCACATCTGCTCAATGCTTCAAATGCCATCTTTGTTAGAGCTGCCCAATATAGTAAATATAAATACAGGATGGACACTGAAATTAGAATTTTAACAAATAATAGAATTAGAATTAAACAACAAATAATTTTTTAATATACATGTGTTTCAAATATTACATGGGGCATGCACTTTTTATTATATTAATTATGTTAATATTGTTAATTATTAACAATAGTTATAATAATTCATAATAGTTATATTAAGGGATTAATTACATGTCCCAAGAAATATTTAAGACATACATGTACTAAAAAATTGTTTGTTGTTTATCTGAAACTCAAATATCATTAGCTGCCTATGTTTTATCTGGAAATACTGATCTATGGGCCAAGAAACTCCAAAATTATCTCTCCTTCCCAGATCTTTCTTCAAAACTCCAGAAGTGGACAACAGTCTACTCTACATCTCCACCTGGATATCCAGTAGACATTTCAAACTCAACGTGACCCCAACTGCATTCCTATATTCCGCATCTTCAGATCTGCTCTCACCATAGCCTTCCCCTATCCCACTTGGTGGCAATGCCTTCTTTACAGTCTCTTTGGACGAACTCTTGGACCCATCATTTTCCTTTTCTCTTTCTCTTGCAACCCATATCCATTCAGTCAAGAAGTCCTGTTTGTTCTACCTACAAAAGGTATCCAGATTCCAACCATTTCTCACCATCTTTACTCCACTGCCTTCCTGGTGCAAGCCACCATCATGTCCTACTTCCAGTAGCCTCCTAGCTGGTCTCCATTCTTTTCCCTTTTTCCTACTATAGTCTCTTCTTTTTACAGAAACTACAAGGATTCTTTTAAAATGGAAGTCAGATGTTTCTCTACTGCTCACCCCTATCCAATAGCTCACCCTCATGAAGAATAGATATCAAATTCTTCTCAATGGCCTACAAATCCTTTCTCTGCCATCATTTCCTATTGCCTTCCTTTTCATTTACACTCTTTTAACCATACTGACCTCTTGCTATCGTTCACGTGAGGCATAATCCCACCTGAGGACCTTTATACTGAGTGTTCTTTCTGCCTGGAGGGCTCTTTGCCCAGATATTATGTGGATAATTCTCTTACCTCCTTCAAGTCTTTGCTCAGGTGTCACCTTCTCAATGAAAGCTCAAACTGATCACTTTATTTAAATTTGTGATTCATTCAACTTTCTACACACCCACATATCTGACATCTTTTACTCTGCTTTATTCTTTCCATAGTACTTATAATTTTAACTTATGCATTGTGTTTATTACTTATTATCTGTCTCTTTTCTCTTACTGTTGCCTAGAATGGTCAAAGGAAGTCAAGGGAAGTTTTCGCTTTTGTTTTTAATTCTTTAAGTGGACTTGCCCAGTCTTCCTTACACCTACTTCCTTCCTAACACACTTTCCATTTTTTTTTTTTTGAAAGACAGAGAGAGAGAGAGAGAACACATGCACATGTTAGTGGGACAGGGGCAGAGGGAGACAGAGAGAGAATCTTAAGCAGGTTCCATGCTCAGCACAGAATTTGATGTGGGGCTCAATCTCACCACCATGAGATCATGACCTGAGCCAAAATCAAGAGTCGGACACTGAACCAACTGAACCACCCAGGCACCCCCTGACACACTTTTCTTGATAGTAATAAGACTCTGATTTAGCTTGGCCTCCCTTTCCAGCAAGATAATGCAATTCATTCAAGGAAATAAGGTGCTGACAGGTTTTTATATCAGGTGAGTATGCTGCATCTCCAAGGACCTCAAGATTAGGTAATGCTCAATACATTTGGCTCCAGCCGAACTAGCATGATTCCTATAGACATTTCTTCACAGAAACTTATATAAAATATGTTCCCCTGCAGAATTTGCTTCCAGTTGTAAAAGACCCTAACTGCCTAGCTACAGGTTTGTGTTAATAAAATATTTCAGCAAATTAATTATTATGAGGCAATGCTTTACAAAGTGCATGGCATATGGTAGGTACTTAATAACTATGTTTAGACACTCACATTCTCTCTTCCTTAAAATGTACTACTTATTTAATCTAACATCTTTCTCCTAAGAGTTCTTGGCTCAGCATAGCTCAGGTGAGTTTATAACCATGACTCCATTAATTCAACTTATGAAGTCGAGAGTTACCAACTTCTATTACCCTCATTTTGTGGAATGGGAAATGGAGTTACATGTAAGTCACGGTGATTTGTCCTAACTTCTCTGTATCACTGTTATAGGTTTTCTTTTCATCAAGTCTTGGTTTCTTAAAGCCAATATTTGGTTGCAGTTTCATGAGAGCCTTTAAGTGAAACTAGCTGTAAGAAATCAGCCTAGCAAAAATACTTTATATTTATTACACTTCCCTGGGACCCTTGAGTATTCAACATCTCAGTACTCAAGAAACGAGCAGTAAATTCTGAGGTCCATTTCATGCTGAGGGAAATGATTGAAGTCATCAGTCATTAAAGGCGATGAAAGTGATAAATTCTGCCCCATGTTTCAACTGTTTATCATCACTGCCTATGCTCATTAATCAGCAAATTAGAAGATAGTGCCTATATTGATATTACTATTCATTCAAATCATTTTTTAACCACTTCCATAGACTTTTAATGTAACAAAAGGAGATTTTAAAAAATTCCACTGAATTTATTAAAAAAAAGATAAATATAAATTCAATTCAACATGTTAGCAACCTCACAAATTACATGGAAGCTATGAATATCCATTCATTCCAGAGTTCCCAAACCTGGCCACATCTGAATCATCTGTTGATGAAGAAAGAAAGAAAGACAGAAAGAAAGAAAGAAAGAAAGAAAGAAAGAAAGGGCCCAGTTCTCAAATATTTTGGATTCAGTAGGTTTGAGTTGATGGCTCAGGAATCAGTGTTTGAAAACCATCTCCCCTCTGACTCAGGGACAAGCAGGTTTGGGACCCACTGAGTTAAAATAAACAGTGTTAGGATGTAAAAAGAGAGTCAGCCTGGAACTTCTCATCAACTCGCTGGTTATTAATGGGCCCAAGCTGGACAAACCAATTTCACTGGAAAGTCTTCATTCAGAATGTCAGACAGATAACTTAACATATTAGATTTCCTTTACAAACTGTTGACCTATGCCATGTGAGGCCAGTGTGACAACTTTTGTAAATATGCAGGAAAAAGGCTGTATCAGACCCATATCTTTTGAAACGACCATCTTGCAGCTCCCTCCCTATGAGCTCACAGGTGCCCTAGGTTTTGCCTTTCTCCCTACTAGTCATCTTCTTTCCCCAACCCTCCCTCATCTCCCCACCCCTCCCCCGAACTCCCTGCCCCACCACCTGGCCCCAGAGCCTTCTACTTCTCAGAGTGAACTGAGCCCAAGTCTAAACTGAGATGGCACGTGTGAAGTAACAGGCTTCAAGTAAACAAAGAACTCATGCAGGCCCTGAGTACCCAATTTATTTTAATAGAGTCTTTTTAAATAATCACCCCACAAAAGATCATATTTTTCTTTGCTGTCTTACTCCTTAATCCTTTCCCTCTACTTAATTTATACATTGAATCATTACTGTCTTCCGATAGCTATTCTATATTTATCATTATTAAACTCATTTTATTGATCTCATCCTTTGCTCTAATTTGTCATGATTTTATGAATTTTAATTCAATTCTTTTTGCATTTGTGATCCCTCCAGCATTATACTATCTTCACATTTTTATTAATATGGTCTCCAGTCTATCTTCTAAGCTGTTAGTTATTATTATGATGTGATGTTTATGAGACTATTTAAAAATATTATGCCACTGCAGCACCTTATTGGGGAAAAAAAAGTCTTACCTTGACATTAAGCCATTAATATTAACTTTTATGTTTAATTTTTTTGCCAGTTTAGCATTCATTTTACAGCAGAGTTCCTTGATTCACGTGTCTCTCATTTTTCTCTGAGTGTTGTGTAAAGACAAATGCTTTTCTAACACAGTGAAATAATACCATGAAATGCCCACTTTGAGACTGTATTTCCTTTAGCTACAGAACTTGTCCGTCTATCAGATAGATAAATTCTCAACCTTCTTCACCTACATTAGTTAAGGTAAAAAACAAAATTCAAGGCAACGTTAAAATAATATAAAGCCTTTGACATAAAACTACAAATTCTAGACATTTATAGGTAAAGCTTACACTACATCCTAAATTCATTCTGCAGAATCTAACTTCTAGTCAATACAGGATTTTCAAGTTTTCCCAAAGAGCTGCTCATCTTGGATACTTACTGTCCATAAAAGAAGTGTGTTAAGATAAATTAATGGATTAAGATATAGATATCCCAGAACTTTCTGGCAATTTTAGTCGAAATATTATATATCTACATAAAGATGATAAACCTCAGTAGTGACACTCTGCATTTGTTCGCACCTTGTAGTCGCAAATTTCAGCTCTTTCTAAAATCATTGAAATTCAGAATACTTGAGAAGCAAAGTTAAGCAAGGTTACTCTCAATTTCTGTATTAACAAACAGATGGGTGAGGAGTGTTTATACATCCCAAGGGTTTTAAACCTAGAGATCCAGCCCGCCTCTGTCTCTGGCACTGTTGTAAAGTTCTTTTTGCACTGCTCTCTCCTGGCAATCACAGGACTTGCTTCCAAACTGGCCTCTTGACATGGTGACCAGTTTTCAGGCTGAAGGCCTCATCATTCCCACTTGCCCAATTTTGACCTTTTAATTCCCAGTGGCCTAAAATTCATGATTTAGAATTTCCCTCCGACTGGGCTTGTCAACTACTTCTGGTAATTGCATTTCTGGGTCCAGCCCCTAAGGCATTTCATCTCAGCAGGACCCGGGGTCTGGCACCTGGCTGTGTTTACCCTGGATCCTTCTGGCAAATCCAGATGGCATTCATGCAATCACAGCCTAATTGGCCTGAAATGAAAAATGTGGTTATTTCAAATCAATAAGTTTTGTCTGTACAGCTGAACCATGTGGTGCTGCCCCTAATGATTATAAGACCTTAAAGACATCCTCTCCCACACCTGTGAATGTGAAAAAAAATGGCATTTTATGGTATATGTTTGATTTTCTAGAGTAGAAAAGGCTTGAACTGTCACTGAACTAAAAGGTACTTCAAAAGGCAATCTGTCTAAGGCTTTCAATTACTGGATAGGCTGTATGATGCAGACTTCTAAAGATGGCCTCCTGAATTCCTTTTGGTCTCATCAAATATTAGAGGCAGGAGGTAGGGACCTCAAAGAACATGTAATTGACCTTTTCATTTAACAGAAGAAGAAATCTAAGTCACAAAGAACCTAAGTTTTCTAGAGCTCAAACTAGAACTCCAGCCTTGATCTAATCTCTCTAGTACTCTGCTTGACCTTAGTATGAAAATGTTACTACTTTTCCAATGATGAGTAAAATGAGGCCATGATGCACTAGCAACAAAATACAAGCATTGTGTGGAAAATAATGTAGCATATGTTAGAAGGTTCTGGAATTCTTATGACTTGTACTCTAGTGAAATAGGACCATGACATTTTAAAATTGGGAAGAACACATTATCTTCTCCACTCTATCCTGCATAAGAAGCCAAGGGATATGGCTTATGCTTATATTAGCTCAGAGGTCACTAACCAGCTATTTGTTCTTAATTATATCCAAAGAAGTTGCCACATTTGAAGGTCTTATGTGAATGTAGCTGAAATAATTAAATGGAAAAGTCCGGTTTGAAAATTCTCAAGTTCAGCCACTGGAATTTTATGTCATGGTTCCGGATAGTTTCATTCAACACCCTTAGCCAATAAAACCCTATCTATAAGGCATACTAAAGGAGTCCAAATTCATTTAAGAATTTTAGGCAAAGAGGATAAATCTCCACATTACAGATAAAAAGATGACAATACACACATAAATGTGGTCCTTCTGCAAATGGTCAAGCCTGGTGTTTGGTTTATGATTATAGATTGAGTGACCACCTTCTGACATTGTCTGTTAGGACAGCCACT
Source organism: Puma concolor (assembly GCF_028749965.1). Taxonomy (NCBI): domain Eukaryota; kingdom Metazoa; phylum Chordata; class Mammalia; order Carnivora; family Felidae; genus Puma; species Puma concolor. The sequence goes on along the minus strand of NC_141670.1, from coordinate 81,863,137 downwards.
ACTGTATATTTGCCACTCTTCAGACACCTGGATCCAGTCCTCTGTGTTACTGGGTAGTTTCTTTGGATTGTTTCTCAACCAGCTATATTCGCTCTTAGATTAATCAAATCTCAGAGACCTCAGTGATGACGTAGGAATCATTGACTTCACCCAGGATGATCAGGTTGCAGCCACTTGCGGGTATGAGTATCCTAGGGAGGAAACTGAGGAGGCCTTTCTGGAGCCCTGAAATTGGGTACCTTGAGGGTTATGCTAGACCAGTGCTGTCCAACAAAAATATAAGAGCCCCTTATGTAACTTAAAATTTTCTAGTAGTAATACTTTACAAAAAAAGTACATAAGAAACACATGAAATTAATATTAATGATCTATTCTATTTAACATGGTACAGTATATTCAAAACATTATCATTTCAACATGTGGCAGAACCACATTTTACATACTCAATAGCCACATGTGGCTAGGGGCAGCCATAATGGAGAAAACAGTGCTAGATAGTTCTCTTGGCAAGTCACTTTCTTCCCTTAATCCTAGTAAGCTCCCACCCTTTACAATGAGCTTACCTTGTTGGAAAAATCATGGCAAGTCAGGATTTCCCAACTGCATTAATCAAGGTTCTCCAGAAAAGCAGAACTAATAGGATGTGTGTGTATGTATGTGTATATATATATATATATATATATATAATTACAGATATAAATGTGTGTGTGTGTGTGTGTGTGTGTGTGTGTAATTTTAAGGAATTGGTTCATACAATTATGGGGGCTGGCAAGTCTGAAATCTGCAGGGCAGGTCAGCAGACTAGAGACCCCAGGGAAGGGTTGATGTTGAATCTTGAGTCTAAAGGCAGGCTGGAGGCAGAATTTGCTCCTCTTCTGGGAACTTCAGTCTTTTTCTCTTAAGGTCTTCAACTAATTGGACTCATCCCACTCATTAAGGAGGGTAATCTGCTTTACTCAAAGCCCACTGAGTTAAATGCTAATCACATCTAAAAACAAAAGCAAAACAAACACATAAAACCTTCACAGCAATATCTAGACTAGTGTCTGACCAAACATCTGGGAACCATAAGACAGCAAAGGTGACACATATAATTAACCGTCACATCAACCAAACATATAATATATATTTAAATTATATATATATATATATATATATGTGTGTGTGTGTGTGTGTGTGTATCGGTATCTATATAAAACATTTCATGACATCATGGGAGAGTACAGAAGATGGTTATTAATCTTTTTTCACGTTTTCTTTTATACAGAACTGATAAATACAGAAATCACATACTCTACTTGATTGCTTTGCTGTCCTTCACAAGTTAAGATTCGGATAATAAATATTTTGAGGGTGAACTGGAGAAGGTGGAAGGCAGGCCCTCCCCTCCCACTTTGTAACCCGAAGGGAACAGATGTTTCTTTGCCAACTCTCTGGGGCTGGGTGGCGTAAGGACATAGAAATGAGGCTCAGCCAATCAGGTGTTCTGCTGCAGATGCTGAATGCGGTGCGGGAGGATGGGAGATTGCGCAGGGAGCTGTGGTGGAGTCCAGAGCCCAAGGTGTGGGTGTGAATGTGCAGCTGTAGCAGCTCTCAATGCCAGTGATGTGCCATCACGGTCTGTTCCCGTGATTGAGACTGGGTCTTGGCTGCACCTTGTATTCTTGGCTTCTGCGCACCCTATAATGCTAGGAGCTAGCAAGTATCCTTCCCACAATTTCTTTTTTCTTCTAAAGTAGCCAGAGTTCATTTCTGTTGCTTACTACCAAGAACGTGGACATAGCGTGGAATCCTAGCTATAGGAAGTGAGATATATGTGATACCTCAGATCAGAAATGAACCGTAGGGATCTCTACTGGCTCAACAGAATGGTTCTCAAATTATTTGGTCTCAGAACCTCTTTACACTTCCAAAAATTAAGGACACCAAAGAGTTTTTGTTTATCTGCATTATGGCTATTGACATTTATCCTATTGGAAATTAAAACTGAAAGTTTAAAATGATCTATTAATTCAGTTAAAAATAAAATAGTAAACCTAATTACTTGTTAACATATATAATACTTTCAATGAAAAATGGCTTTTTTTCCAAAACAAAAAAGAATAATTGAGAAGAATGCCATTGTTTTAGATTTTTGCAAATCTCTGACACAATAGAAGACAACAGGATTCTCAGATACACTTTTGTATTCCCTCTGTTGTATGTTCTTTCAGTTAAAATACGGAGAAAATCCAGCTTCACCCAGACATATAACTGGAAAAGAGAAGAGGATGTGGATAGTCTTTTCACATAGTAATTGTGGATATTCTTCTTCGAGACCACACCAAAACTTGACAGGTGGTAGTTCCTTTTTTTTAATGTAATTTTTTTAAACTTGTATTTATTTTTGAGAGAGAGAGACAGAGCATGAGTTGGGGATGGGCAGAGAGAGAAAGAGAGAGAGAGAGACGCAGAATCTGAAGCAGGCTCCAGGCTCTGAGCTGTCAGTGCAGAGCCTGACGCCAGGCTCAAACCCACGAACCATGAAATCATGACCTAAGCTGAAGTCAGTTGTTCAACCGACTGAGCAACCCAGGTGCCCCAACAAGTGGCAGTTTCTTAAAGATTTGTTATATCATGGAATCTGAAACCATATCAATAAGCATTTCCTGTTGTGTGGTAATACAACAGATTTTAAAATGATTTCTCAACAGGCATTGGTTATTCGGAGAATATTGGTTTACTGCGGTATGAAGAGCCTCCAAGTGTTGACATAATTCACTATAGGATATCAGAACCACATTCATTAATGTCACCACCAAACTCCTGTAAAAGATCTTTATGTGTTAGGAAGTTGTCAGGCTGACAGTGGCAAATATAGATTTTCAAAATTCTGATTTTCACTTGAAAGTTCAAATTTTATCATTGGCAACAAAAACTCTGAGTTGTTTTCCTTCAAGTGACAGGATCATTTCATTCATTTTAGAAAAGGAATGTCTAAAAAAAGTAGAAATGTCTACCATAGGCAGAAATCGCAAAAACTATAGTTTGAGGATAATCTTTTCAGGTAAAAACGATGTTCTATGATGAAAAAAAAAAAAAAAAGCGGCCAGTTCAGCTGCATTTGAACATTTTGGTAGTTTGTTGTTGTTGTTGTTGTTGTTGTTGTTGTTGTTGTTTTTGAGACAGTCATTGTACTTTGGAATGCAGCAAAAATGTCTTATGGGTATCTGCCACTTTAGGTACAATATTTTAAAAACCTGTATTTAAGAGTCTAGACTTAGTAAAATTGATAACTTTTGCTGCTTCTTCAAGGTCGTTTTTAAATGAAACTGGTGTTTTCTGCGCCTGCGAATGGGGGCACTAAAGGATGCAGTGACAGCCAGGACCGTCTAGAGTCACTGCTTTGACTCCTGCTGAGGCTCCACCTCCCATCACCTGGGCGCTGTCAGTGCCTACCCCAACACAGGGACAGAGGCAGATAACAGCGCTGACTTCATAGGCCCCCCAACTGTTCTCGGGGTCCCCCAGGACTCCGCGGACCACACTGGGAGACGCGCAGGGCCAATCCGTTAATGAGTGCCCAGGCCAACCAAATGAGAGGCTTTGTGTCTCTGTCATTGCAGAGGCAGGTGAAAATAAGACCTGTCTTCTTAGTTTACACTCTTTTGTTGTAATTGTATCTAAATAAAGAGCAAACTGTCCTGCTTTCTGGCAAGATCCTTTTCTATCGTACTCTAGGTATAGGCCAAACAGGATTTTTTTTTTTTTAAAGCTGGACTATCTGGGTCCTTAGCACCTTGTGACCAAACTGGCTATTTTGCCACTTTGACCTCTCAGACTGTGGCAGGTTGTGCCATAAAGTATCACTAAACTCATTTTAAGGCTTGCGGCTGGAGTGTCAGGAAAGGTTAATTGACTTGAGCCCCTGTAATGATCTGCGGCTCTGCTGGGTTAGATATCAGAGATTCCAGGAGGCGGTATCCCTGCAGCCTCTCCTGAAATCCAGCCTCGTGGGTTCTGGCCCCTTGATTAAAGGCTTTTAATGTGCGGTTAAATAAGGCGCGATTGTGAGGGTAGAGACGACCTGTGTACACGAGCTAGCTTGAAATGATACCACAGAAAGGATCCTGGGGTGGGGGCGGGGGTGGTGGTGGTGGTGGTGGTGGTGGTGCACGCTAGATCTTCTTGGGTTGGCACTAACAAGCAGGCCCCCAGAAAAGGCTTCTTTGCAGTAATGATGTATTAGACCAGGGGCCATTTGTAGACCCTACCTCAGGTTTAGGGAGTTTTCTTACTGGTCATTTTGAATATTCTGATTACCCAGTATCGAAGAACCTACTTTTTTCTCCCAGGAAAAGACTGTCAAAGTTTGCCGACCGTGTCTGATAAAGACTGGAGTGAAAAAAATAAAAATAAAAAATAACCCAGTTTGAAAGGAAAAGTTAATTAGATAACAAATAGAGTAATCGCAGTTTTAAACCTCCCCAATTAAAAATGTATGATAATAATTCTAAAGCGATATATCTGGTAGCCACACACCTAGCAAGTGATGTGGTTTGTATTTTTATTTTACGGGAGTTAAAATGTGAAGGATTGGTGTATGGGAAAGGCTGGATACACAAATCCTTCAAAATACCTCTCACCCATGTGTGAGATGAATAACACACCATTATGTAGTAAAATTCCTGCATATCTTTTTTTAATAAAAAAATTAAAAAAAATTTTTTTAAATTCCTATCTTGACTTGGGGATGTAATTCAAAGAATTAGAGTCCTTGGCCTGGTGCAGGGTCAAGGGCATGGGAAGGCCAAGTACTGGTAAGGTTTGGAGGTCATGAGAACCACCTTCGCTGCTGGTGGGGTAGGAGTAAGTCCAATATGGAAACACCTTGGCAATATTAAAAATCTGAAGATGCACATATCTTGAGACCTCAAAATCTCAATTCTAGAAACATTTCCTGGAGAGATCACACATGTGCACAAGGGGATATATAGAAAGAATAATCATTGCTATTATTTATAATATTATATATTATAATTATACATTATTTATAACTTATAGTCATTTATAATAGCAACATGTAGAAAAAAATCTAAATAGTCACCATTAAGAAATGGAGAAATAAAGTGTTGAATAACCAAGTACTAAAATATTAAATAGTTAAAAAGGGTAAACTACAGCTATATGTTGTGGATCTATCAACATAAATAAATTTTATAAATTTAACTGCGACTATCAAAACTACGCTACAAAAGGTACACATACATCATAATACCATTAATGTAAGAAGGTAAAATGAGCAGCAAACAGTATTTCCTGTGGGTATATTTGTAAGAATTAACTGTACAAAAGGAAGATGACATCATGGATGGGAAGATGTGCCCCAATTTTAGGCTAGATTTTCGAGATTTTAGAGAGAGAAGAAGCAGGAACTGGATAGATGACTTAAATTTGTCTATAACATTTTATTCTTTTGTCTATAACGTTTATTCTTAAACGAATCAGGGGCACCTGGGTGGCTGGCTCAGTCAGTTAAGCGTCCAACTTTGGCTCAAGTCATGATCTCACGGTTCATGAGTTTGAGCCTGTGTCAGGCTCTGTGCTGAGGGCTCAGAGCCTGGAGCTGCTTCAGATTCTGTGTCTCCCTCTCTCTCTGCCCCTCCCCTGCTCAGTCTCTGTCTCTCAAAAATAAACATTAAATTTTTTTTTAACGAATCAGAGGTAAATATGGCAAAATAATAACATTTATTAAATGCATAGTAGGTATGTGGTAATTTGATAGATCATTTCTATTTTTGTGTTTATAATTTTCATCATGAAACCACAAACAAATATATAAAAAGGGGAATGAGCCTGAGGGTCAGAGAGATCTAGGTCCTAATTTATGTCCTATTATACACTAGCTGTAGGTCTGCAGGCAGGTTATTCAATCTCTCTAAACTGGTCCCCTCCCCCATATATACCTACCTCTTGGGAATATTGTGAAATTTAATGGAGCTCACTTAAAGCATCTGGCATACAGCATACAAAACCAATGCTTAGGTCCCTTTCTCACAAAGTCCTGTTTGGTAACGTTGGTTCAAACTTGATGCTTTTGTGTAAATTAGAAAAAGGCTCTAAATGGGGACAGGGGTGTAGTGGGACAACATAGTCTTCCTATTTACCTTATTCTGGCCTTCCTTTTCTCTTAATGCCCTACCTTGCTCATGTATTTAAATGTGTATGTGCATACATATGCACCTAAACAGTAGTATACAAGTGCTTTAGAGTAGGGGCTAAGTTTTGGAAGGTGGGGAAGCTATTTAATATCATGTAATCCTGAAGCATCTCTAGACTTCTGATTTCCAAAGACTTATATCACAGCGAAACTGGAAATCAGTGAAACTTTTCATGTTAAGTAAAGTGCTTGCTGGTTGAATTCTCATGGTGTATGCATTCATTTTTATGTAGGCTCTCACAGCAATATAATGAGGACAGTTTTGTATGGTCAGCTTTCAATTATCCTTGCTATGGAGATATTTCAGAGAGCCCAGGCAAATCCAGAAACTATCTGAATCAATAGTTCAATTTTTTTCAATTGCCATTTGAACTAGCAGAAAAGATAATAGATTCAAGTGCATACTCCTTTTTGTTCTTTTTTTCATGCTAGAGAATTTATTAAAGAAAAATGTAAAAGTCAAAATAGCAGCAGCAATAAAAGTTATAAAGAAGTGATTGAACAATTAGCAGGTCCCTGTTCCTTGGGGGATCTTGTAAAATTCCTACTGAAAATCAAGCTGACCAATATGGTTGTCTTCAATTCTACACTGTGTATCTCAAGACTGAATAAAGCTCAGAGCTTCTTATAACTAAGCTTAGTGACAGAGGAGGAAGGCATGGAGAAAATAGGTGGGAAGGAGGCTGGATCACCAAGGACTGCCATGAATATTGTGCACTGCACAACTCCAGAGAGTGCCATTCATGTGAACAACCATGTGTGCATGCAGGGTCCTGAAAAGAGATATCAAAGTAAGGAACAGATAAGACCCCCTAATGGCACAGAAGAGTCTCTGGTCTCTACAAATGCCCCACAATCCAACTTTATAGGTAAAGCCCATTTTTACCTCACCACACAAATAAGTGACCCATACGTAGAATCAAAGCCCATAATGTAGATCACATATAGGACTATTTCAGTAGGATACCTCCCAAGAACATGGGAGTCAAGAGAATAAAGGTAATACAAACCAACATTTAATAAATAAGGGTCATTTCTGCAGATGTTACCCAAAAGATTGAAATTGGGTCGCAAATAGTGTGATAAACAGCCAAATCTAATTTTAAAAGGAGATTTGTGTGTTGAGTAGTTTCCCGTATTTATAAAGATAAAGCAACAGAAGTTGGTATTGGGATGAAAACATGTACCTAATGAAGAACCCCATCTTTCCATTAGTAGACACATCTGAGGAGTATGGTTGAAATTTTTTGTAGCTCTGAGAATGAGCTTACTAAGTGGATAGAGAAGAAAAAAATACTATACGGAGTACCTTGAGTTTCATTGCTCTGGTTGGAATTGTAAAGTGAGTGAACCCCCAAGGGTCCTTCTCTTTATATATGAAACCAAAGGGGAATTCATAAGTTCTTTTTGGCTTTAAAGTTGTGTGATTCTATCAGCAATGATGGGTGATACATAAGAAAGAGGGGCAGAAAGAAATCATTCCTTCCCATGAATTAATGTTGTCCTTCTTTGTCACTGTATTTGTGTGTGATTAAATTCTTTAATTTTGGTAGAACAAAATATTATTCCACATGCTTTGCTCCAAATCTGTAAGCAATAGAGGGCAGTTGTTTAAAAATGTGACTTGGAGATCAAGTTCTTGACCTAATATGGTCAAAATCTATTTTGAACTCCTTCATTTGGAAGTAACAACAACAGATTAAGGACAAGTTTACACTGCAAATTGAAAGTGGAAATGTGTTTTGACCAACATTTAATATTTTCCTCTTTAAGATTCAAGTTTGGTAAGTCATTAGAGGTTCAGTATTAAGATAATGTTACTGCCTTGTGCAGAAAAAATTAGTCTAGTCTATATAATGGAATAGTAAGCATTCAGAAAGCTCCACTGCTTGTTTTCATGGCACATTGATGGCTACTGGCTTGTGACTCATTAGTAGGTCAAGTTCATTGTCAGTAACCACCATGTTATCCTAACCTTTACTGATGACCACAGACAAATGAACCAGAAGATAAGGTTCTTTCCTGGATCATTAAATTTTTCCATTTTGGAAAATTTATATCTTTCTGGATATAGCAAAGTAGCATTAAGCATTGTAATTTCTAGAGCTGAAGTAGAGATTTTATAGAAAGAAGCCAGACGGCTGCCAATACAGTGGTAGGGTCATGGTGATGTCCTCACTGTCTCAAATCTGTACTCAGAGTTTCAGGTCTAGAATTGGTTCTATTTACACATCTAGATTTGATTGGGCTCAGGGTAACAGCAAATCACCAAACTCAAAAGGGACTGATATAAAAACCAATATTCCGATTTCTTAATTGTAGAGGTAAATATTACTATATCATGAACAGATTATTTGTACTCCATATTCAGGGGGTACTCTTTTAAAGAATTTCAATTTCTGGAAAGTTAAGTGAATTTTACCAAGATGCTCATTGTATCAGCCAGGGTCCAATCGAGAGAGAGAGAGAAAGAGAGAGAAGAGAAAACCCACAGTAATTCAAACATTAAATGCGAAGATTTATTAACTATCACAGAGAATTGGAGTTAGAAAGAATTAGCTCAGAGAGAATATAAACAACTCTAAGGCATACAGGAATAGCAGATATAAGGAGCAGTCACTAACCTTGGGGCTCAGATAGAGCACCAAGGAAGACACAAACCTTATTGGAAAGGGTGCAGCCATGTCTCACTGGATGGCTCCACTTCTCACTGGAGAAGTCACTGAGGTGTCTTGCGAGTAGAACTTGTTAGAAACACCCTCTGGGGTGTTGGGGAAGCCATCCACGGGGAGGCACCACACCTTGGAATTTACCATGAAGTCACTCAGGGAGGTGCAGGAAGAAGCTGTTGGCCAACTGGGTGCTGTTGGCTGCTGCATGCTGCTGAAGTTTGGCAGAGGGGAGGCCACACAGAGGGAAGTTATGTGGAGAAGAGAGCAGACCAGAACCTGGAAGAGAAACCACCTTCTTCCTCTGATGTTTCTCTTGGTAGCTTCCACTGACATACTTACTATGGTGCCAGATGGAAAAGGAAAAATATTTATAGGGTCCTTCTCCATTCTCATAGAGTAGGTAATTAAGGGTGGATTTAGAACTGAGAGGCAATAAATTGATAACTGGAACACTTACCAAGTCAGTCAGCATGAAATGAGTTCAAAGAAAGGTAGGCAGTTTTGAAAAATATGTCATTCAAGCCATGAAAAATCCAATATATTCTCTCAGTCCCCAAACAGTGCATACCTTTCTGCCTGAGAAAAATGTCTATGGATTCCAGATTCATAACTCTCAGGTAGTTATGGATAAACATGATCCAACCATTGTCCTGTTTTCGAAATTCTATGATGGCCACCTTCTTGCTGTTTGGGCAGTGGGTAATACCGCCAAATTCGCTTACAGTTTCCTCAGGTTTTTATCACTTTCATGGCATATGTCCCTCATATTATAATCGTATTACTTTGGTTAATCTTGGGTGTTCTCTCATTTCTTCAGCCATACATTATGATCTTTAGATGACAACTATAGATGGCTAACTCCTCCAGGCCAGCATCTCAGATCAGAGATTACCTTAGTTCCAAGTTATGAAATATCTCTCACTCCTGCTTCCTTCATGCCTACAGAATAAACTTTCATTCTTTCCAAACTGACCTGAGAGAGGTAACATCATTTATCTTCTTAGGCCTGTAAGTGTTTGATGTCAGGAAGGACTAAAACACTTAGTTGCCTTCCCATCAACATTTCTTATTCCCTGGAAATAAGCTTTGCAAAACAGAACGAATAAGACAAAAGGAAAACATACTCATAAAGAAAAGTATTTACTAGCTGTGTACCTTCAGGTATGTTGTGCCTTGTTTTTTCATGATGCAAAATGAGGATACCAACCAATACCAACCATTTTTTAGGGTCATTGTGAAAATCAGTTGACATGTGCTAAACCACTTAGGCGAGAGCCTGGTACACTTGTGAGTGATATGCATGATTTGATGTGCAAACTAAGAAATGACTGAAATTATGCTCATTTTGAAAGAAAAAGGTCAGTGAGAATGAAGAATTTTAATAAATTTTTGAAATATAAAGAAGGCACTTACTGTTGGTCCTAGACTAAGTTTACTTCTTTCGACTGCAGTCAGATATGCTCTATTTATTAAGCATAGCGAGAACTTGTGAAAAGTTATAAGATCTGTCCATTTGGGGCCTAAAATGCTTGAGGGAAACGCTGTCTCCAATGGGTTAATGATGGATTGCCATGCGTGGTGCAACATTGAGAGTCACTAGATGGCGCTGTAGAGCAATTCAGCTCTGTTTTGTTAAAGATGATTTTAAACAGTATTTTAAAATTAGATTATTCTTAAACATTTTGCACAGGCACAGGTATTTAAGTGAACTGAAAATAACGTGGATATTTTCACCACGTCTTTTACTTTCAAACAGCTGGTGTGGCAAGAGTGACTGACCTTGAGAACAAGTGGACCAGCAGGACTAGCAGACATGTAGGGAGGTAACTGAACACAAACCAAGGTCAGACCAAGTCACTACTTGGGATCGCTAAATGATGCCAAGGCAACCATGGCTCAAGGTCAAACCTTCAAAGCTAGGGCCGGTGTCACCAAAATGAAAGTGTGAGCCAAAGAAACACTTGAAAAATAGTGCATTAAAAGAGTATGATTTGGTATTTTATTTGTATGTGAGGTTCCAACACTATACCTGATATTTTGCTAAATATCACACCAACAATGCTAAATTGAAATTACAATTTTTTCTAGTGTTACTTTGGATTAGCATTTCCACTTTGTAAAGGGCAGTTTTAAGGGATGTAAAGCAATGATATTTAAAAAAAAAATTGTGTTTAGGATATAGCAGAGCATTTTTAAGGTGGTAGTGAGTCAAGTAGTGAGGCATGAAGTCAAGCAAGATAGGAGTTGGTTTTATGTACAGATGTTAAGGAAGGCTATAAAGAAAGGAGAGAAGGTGCAGGCCATGTTTAGACATTTGACTCACACTACAGTGCAGTAAAACTAGTCGATTCAGCTCATTGCCTTCAATCTCCTCAATCAGTACAGCCTTGCCAATTTTTGAACCAGCCAGCGGAGAGCAAGAATGACTGGATGGCCGTGCTGCAATCCATTTATTGTACTACACAGAGCTATAGCCAGATTCCAACTATGCCATAACACCGGAAAGGAGCAGATTGCACTTAACCTATAGATTAATGGCTTCTGATGGCGACTCAGACGGAAATCAGGGAAGGCAGCTGCTGTGGCTCAGACATTAGAAATGGCGGGAAAAGGAAACAATCTAACAGCCTTGGAATAAAGAAGAAGTGGAGATAGGAGATTTACAAGGTCAAGGAACGAAGAGGAAATATAAAGGAACTTATAAGGAAATTATTCTCTCGCGTCAGGAAATTAACTGCTGATTCTTGCCTCATAAGTTGGAGTCTTAAACAATCAACAATGTCTGTGGTGTGTTGGGAGGAAAATCTGTTTGATTGTGTTGTAATTCAGAACGCTTGTTGATGCCCAATGTACGACGTTTCAGTAGTCTGGACCTTAGAACCTCATTGGTTTTAGTATGGTAATCTTTTTAGTTTCTATAAAAGTTCACCACAACTGAAACTTGATACTTCATTATCTTCAGATTAGTAGACATTCAGTTTGAGTAAAATCCCTATTGTAGAGATCTTCTTTCAATTCACCAAGGGCAAACGTGTAATTCTTAGGTATTGCCTCAGCACTCAAGGTTCAGTGATAACTCAGTTAAAAAAAAAAATCAGTTACTGAGTATAATGATGCAGAGAGATGTTTTTCTGTTGCGTCTGGCATGCGAATCCTATATTTGAGGAGATTTCACTGGGTAAGACTGGACATTTGCTCTGGAGGCTCCCTGTGGTGGGAGGTGAGGTAAGGTGGGGGTGAGCAGATAGGAAGGTGCTAGGGGAGAGAAGGAGATGCTGGTGAAGTGGCAGGAAGGGACGCAATGCTCACCGCACCGTCTCCTGTGGCCCACGTTACTCAACACATCATATGCTTGGTGCAAGTGGGCCCAGACTTTTTAAGGAAAACCCTGAAGCTTGTGTCTAGCTGGCATGTTTGAATCTGGGGGCAAAGGCGGAAGCAGCAACCAGGAGGAAGCACGATGTTGAGACTGATGGTTTTTATTTACCGCAGTCATTTAGATTTGACACTGAGCTAGAGAGTGGCAGACCTATCGCACCACACTTACCTTAACAGAGTATAAAATTCAACTCTTATGCAATGAAATTAATGAACATGGAAGTTCCTTGCTTTTTAAAAAAAAAAATTATTTATTTATTTTGGGAAAGAGAGTAATAGAGCTCGAACACATGAACAGGGGAGGGGCAGAGGGAGAGAGAGACACAGAGAGAGAGAGAAAATCCCAAGCAGGCTCTATGCTGTCAGTGCAGAACCCAACAATGCAGGTCTCGAATCCACAAACTGTGAGATCATGACCTCAGCCGAAATCAAGAGCCGAAATCAACTGACTGAGCCACCTAGACAGCCTGGAAATTCCCTGTCTTTTAAGACTGAATAGTATTCCATTGTATATATACATCACGTTTTCTTTATCCATTCATCTGTCCATGGATATTTGGGTCGTCTCCACATTTTCACTACTGTGAATAAGGCTGCAGTGAATATGGGATCGGTACTATCTCTGCAAGGTCATTAGGCAAACAACATAGATGAACCTTGAGGACATTATGCTAAGTTAAATAAGTCAATCACAGAACGACGAATACTACATGATTCCACTTATATGAGGTACATAAAAGAGTATAAAGTTCATAGAATCAGAGTGACATGGTGGTCATCAGGGGCTGGGGAGAAGGGATGTGTGGAGTTACTAATCAATAGACACAAAGCTTCCATTAAGTAAAACGAGTAAGTTCTGGGGATCTGCTGTATAGTATTGTACCTATAGCCAGTGATACTGTTGCACACTTAAACATTGTTAAGAGGACAGATCTTATGTTAAATGTTCTTTCCACAATATAATAAAATAAAAAGAAACTAATGAACATGGAGACTAGTAAGGCTTTCTTTCTGCTACAACTCACTCCTCTTTAACTATGTGCAACCTGTATGTCAACGAGGACGGCTCCCTCCCTGCAGCTTGAAGGTTGGGTAAACTGAATCGCTGATAAATTACCCCTTCCGTTTCTGTATTGGTGAATTGGGGATGTGATAGAGCCTCCCCCTGAGATGTGGTGATAGTTAACATGAAGCCTGTAAACTATCACCTGTCATATAATTGACTATAAAATATGTATTAGTTCTTATTATCATTAAAAAATGCATGGGGGGCGGTGACTGGGTGGCTCAGTTGGTTAAGCATCTGACTTTGGCTCAGGTCATGATCTCACGGTTCGTGGGTTTCAGCCTCGAGTTGGGCTCTGTGTTGTCAGCTCAGAGCCTAGAGCCTGCCTCAGGTTCTTTGCCTCCCTCTCTCTCTGTCCCTACCCTGCTCGTGCTCTTTCTCTCTCTGTGTCTTAAAAATAAATAAACATTTCAAAAATTAAACTTAAAAAAAATGCTTTGGGGAGTTGTTATTCAAAGGGTGTTAGGTTTCAGTTATGTTAGATGAATGAATATGTTGTATGACATAGCGTCTATAGTAAGCAATATGATATTATTCATTTTAAAATTTTTTAAGAGGGTAAATCTCACATGAAGTATTCTTATTCTCCAGCACCTAGAAAAGGGACACACTGACACTCTGGGAGGTAACAGGTACGATCACCGTGATTGTACTGATAGTATCAAAAGGGTTAGCATATGTCCAAACTCATCAAATTGTACACATTAAATATGTGAAGTTCTTTGTATACAACTTATATTACAATAAAGCTGTTACAGGGAAAAGGACTTAAGTCTCATACCCTCTGCAGTAGCAACAGATGAAGGAAACATTATCCTCAGTGTTTAAATTTTGTGCTTTACTACCACGATTTCTGAGCCCCCAGCAAAAGTACTAAATCCAGAAAAAACCTTGGTATTCTAACATAGGGAAACAACCGGAGGTCTTAATGCCATACAGTCTACCTTCCAGCTGGGAGGACTATGGGCAAATGCCAAGCACTGAAATATTCTAAGACAGATGAGCAGAATGGAAAGATATTAGAGGCGAAAAAAAATAATCATTTTAATGACATCCAGTTATAATTAAATAATACAGAACCAAAACTGAGCATTTTTTTGTTACGCCTTCTATGAGTAATGTTTGTACTTTGAAACTTCTAAAATATTTAAGGCAAGAAGAAATGAAACGCATGGCAACCAGTTAAGGTCATACATTTAGGACAAAAATGATAAAATATTAAAATGAAGGAAATAAATGTTCTCACCGAAATACTGAGATTCTGTGGAGATGAATTATTCAAAGTAGGAAACACATGTGACCTCCAATCTATTATATAACGGGGGGAAAGGGTAGTAAAGATCAAGTGTAGAGCAATGCCAAGAGATGAGGGAATGGCAGCGGGTGGTGCTTCATAATATTCTGACTTCATGCTTAGATTCAAGGGAGGGGACTACAAAGAAAGAAGTGGTGTGGATGGATAGTGTGGAATGAAGTAAGAAGTGTAGATACCGGGGGCTGGAAAATGGTCAGCAGTCAGGACCCCTCAGTGGTTGGCGGAGAGCAGGTTATGTTGCAGTAATAAACACCATCTAGTCTCAAGGCCTAAAACAACACCGCTTGAGTTCTTGTTCACAGTAGGTGTCTACCATGAGTTGGTAAAGATCTCTGTTCACCAGTTACTTAGGGAATGAGTTTTGAGGTGGCCCGTGGTGCAGCCACTATGCTATCTTGAACTTTGCTGATTTCTGTCCCAGAAGAAGTGAGAGCCCAGGGTTTCAGATCTTATGAAATGCTAAGGTCCAGAAGTGACACACGTTACTTTTGCTCACAGCTTCCTGGCTAGGACGACGGCAAGGGGATCAGAAAGTACAATCTTACCCTGTTCTCAGAAGTGAAGAAGGAACAAAAAGATTTGGAGAACAACTCTGGTGATTCTCATATAGCTGGACATGGCACTTGTTAGAAGAAAAACCTGTTTGCCTGGCTGGGGGCTTCATACACCTTTGGTCATAAGAAAAAGCTCTTGACCCCAGCACTTATCATGAGCAGAACACTCATGGCTAGGATGTTCATAAACTCAGGGTGACTGTAAGGACAGGATTTTAGCTTTAATTTTAGTACTATTGCCATAACTATAATGGAAATCCAATAGACTATGGGCACAGGCAAGGGCCTCAACAATTATCTAGCCTCAGGGTCTTGAACTCAAATGGCTACAGGATTAAGGCATGTAACGTTAGTGAATGGAAAGGACCAGGAGTCATACGAGAGAACATGACGGGGACAGGGTGACAGAAAGGACACCTCTGTCTCAAGGGAGCAGCTGCTTCTCAGCACCAGCTCATTGTTTTCAGGATGGATTGTGAGGTGAATGTTGCCTGATTTTCTGATTTTTTAAGAGGAGCTTGAGACCCATTTTTTTAATGTGGAATTTTATGATTTTTGAACAGTGATTATAAATTTCAAAATTTCATGACACCATTTGGAACTAACAAACAGGGCTAGAGTCCATGCCAGTTTGTGGCAACTATTTAGCCAGTGTTTTCTACTCCCTGCATACCCCTGTCCCCAGCAAAGTGGCAGTGGCACAGTCCTTTGTTAGGTCAAAATTGAACTCAGAAACCCCATTTGTAGAGTGGATGTGTCTGGACAAGTGGAAACAGAGTAAGGGTCTGGACCCTAAAATTCACAGTTCTTTTCATTCTTCTCCTGGGACTCAAGAAGCACAGTTTGGAAACCAAGAAATGAGTGAGAACCTCTCCTTTTGCCGGTGACACTTCAGACTGGGCTGGAGGTAAGGGGTCTCTCAGTCTGGTTCCCCTCTAGAGTAAGAGAAGCCTGTGGAGAGTGTTCACCAAAGGTGCTGACCAAAAGTGCCCATTGGAGCTCTCTGTTTATTTACAGATTCACTGGGGTATTTGCTAGACATTATTTCCCTTGGCAAGGTCATCACCACCCTTACCATCATGAAATGTGCCCTGAGAACACTCTTGTGTAGGACACTCTGCTGGCAACAGGTGAAGCAAACTGGCAGGTGCTCCCTTCTCCAAGGGACCATTTCCTAGGATGCACATTTCCTTCTTGGTGAGCCCAGAAGCAAACACCCAGGTGCTGTCCTACAGAGAAGAGCAATTAATAAATTAAGATGAGTAACATATTGTGGAGCATTAGTGCAGGTGTTCTTTGTGTAGTAGGACATGGAGAGTGGGAGCACTATGACAGACTTGGTGGCAGGAGTGGGAAGGAGTTACACGGAATCATCGGTGTAGGAGAGTTTTAATAACTTAATAATTATCATTACTTTATAAAGAATTCCATGTATCTGTACCCAGACTTTCAGGTCTGGAGATATGTATATATCTATATAGCACGTAAATGTGATACATCTATCTATCTATCTATCTATCTATCTTACACACATATATATATATAATTTTCCCAATGGGTTTTCTTTTATTTTTATTTTTTTAATTTTTTTTAACATTTATTTATTATTGAGAGACAGAGAGAGATAGAGCACAAGCAGGGGAGGGGCACAGAGAAGCGGGGGGAGACACAGAATCCGAAGCAGGCTCCAGGCTCTGAGCTGTCAGCCCGATGCAGGGCTCAAACTCACAAACTGCGAGATCATGACCTGAGCCAAAGTCAGACGCTTAACTGACTGAGCCACCCAGGTACCCTGCAATGGTTTTTTTTTTTTTTTTTTTTTTTTAATAGAAGATATATGGGACACCTGGGTGTCTCAGTCAGCTGGGAGTTCGACTTCGGCTCAGGTCATGATTTCATGCTTTGTGAGTTCAAGCCCTGCATCAGACTCTGTGCTGACAGCTCAGAGCCTGGAGTCTACTTTAGATTCTGTGTTCCCCTCTCTCTCTTCCCCTCCTCCATTCGCACTCTGTGTGTCTCTCTCTCTCAAAAATAAACATTAAAAAATTTTTTTGAATGAAAAAAAACTAGAAGATACACAAGTTACTTTTTAAATTCACTTATGAATATGTGCATGGAAAAAAAACAACTCACCAGTCACCTAGTCCAGCAGTCAGCCAGTTATGGCCTGTGGGCAAAATTCAGTCTACTACCTGTTTTTGTATATAAAGGTTTACTGGAACAGAGTCATGTCCATTCACTTCTGCTCTATTAACAGTTGCTTTCATGCTATAGCGGCAGAACTGAGTACCTGCAACACTGACTGCATGGCCCACAAAGTCCAAATATTTACTGTCCAACCCTTTACAGAATAAGTTTGCCTACCTCTTACCTCCTCCCACCAACCAAAGATTATCAAAATTATTATTTGGCCTATTTCCTCTAAGTTTTTTATGTACACACATACACTGGGAAAAAAAATTCTATTCTATATTAGTGCCCTTGAATTTTATGCTTTCTGCAAATGATGGAAATATTCTATATCTGCACTGTCCAAACCGATAGCTATTAAGTACTTGAAATATGCCTCATGCAACTGAGGAACTAGAGTTTGAATTTTATTTAATTATAACTAATTAAAATTTAAATGGCCATGTGTGGCTAGCAGATACTACATGGAACAAAACTTTCTTGAAATATTTTTATTTGCTTAATATTTCATGATCATTAATTCAAATCATTACATATTCTTTATAGAACCCCTTGTTACAACTGCATAATATTATAACGTATGGAGTGTCATCATTTACTTAACCAAGCCTCTTTCATTGAACCTTAGATTAATTCCAAGTTCTCACTATTGTAATCCAGTTCTCTGATGAACTTAACTGGGCATCTGAATATTTACACATGTCTATGATTATTGATTTAGGATAAATTTCTAGATGCAGAACTGCTTGTTGTTGACAGTGCATAAGTGATCAAACACACTGTTAAGTTTCTTGAAACATATCGTCAAATTGCTAGAGACATCCTTTACTTTACATACTTCTATGTCTATATTAAAGAATTATCTTGAAAATGCTCTTTCTTGTATATTCCATCTAAACTAAAGCATCCCTTTGGATTTCAAGGGGAAAAAATTGAGTAGGACACGTTGTGAAGACCCATTGTGTGCTGAGAGAGGTGGGGGCGGAGGGCAAATAGAGTGTTTTTCTCCTGAAGTTTTCTACACAGTTAAGTCTTCGGGCAACTTGATTAATGTGGGTAATCACTTCCGAGTTTAGTGCTGTGGACAAAGTCCTTAGCCTGTGGCAGATCTTGACATTGAAATATTCTTGCTTGGGGGTGATTAAGACTTAAATGAAGTTGTATGTGGGAAAGTCAAATAGGTACGCAAACGGGGAAGGAGGAAATTAGCTCCTTTCCTTCATCCACCTCTCATCCCTCAGGGTAGAAATGTTTAGAAATAGGCAACAGGGAAACAGAGGGATGGAAGAATAAGGAAGTTAGAGGTAAATAAGAGGCTCAGACACCAACTACAAGTGGTATAAACAATGGTCAAATGTTGTGAATCAGAGTAGGCTCTTCTGGTCAGAAAACCACGGGACTGGATTTTACTCTGCTATCTCATCACGTAAGTGACTTTATCTCTCTGAGCCTCAATTTTCTCACGAGAATAATAATAGTACTTTATGTCTAAGGGTTATTAAAAATAATCTATGTGAAAAATTCAGTGCAGGCCTTGACTCATATTTATAGCCTTTGCAAGGACAAGGGAGGCCAACAGTGGGATAAGGCTATCTTTCTCTCACACCTAAAGCCAGGGGCTGCCTCCTGTGGGTCCACCCACTCCTTCACTACAAGCCCCACCAACAATGGCGGGCCCTTGGCCTGGATAGCCTATGGGTTGCTCAAAGAGAAAGGGCACATCTTGCAATGTGCTTCACCCAGGTGTTCCTGAAAGTCAAATAACCTGTCTTTAGGATGGCCGGGGCTCCTCGCTGCCATCAGGATGTGGAGTGGAGGTGGCTGTCCTCTTCCCTGTCTTAACAATTACTTTCTTCCTGATAGCTGATCATAATGGCTCAGTCTCAGCCCAGACTCACCTGGGGCTGCCTATGTGTTTAGATGTTTCCCCTTAGGGTTTGTTCTTTGTTTTTTAAAACATACCAGGTTTTTGTTTTTGTACTGTAGGGGCTCTCATCCCTACCAACAAACACCAACAAAACGAAGCAGCACTGTTGTAAAACTTAGAAAGAGAGCACATTCATTCCACTCGCGGACTTGCTGCTTCCTTAAAATAAACAAAGGCCAAAGGGATTGGGAACATGCCCAAAGGAAAGAATAAAGCCAGTGTGAAACACAGTCAAAAGCAGGCTCACCAGAATTATTACCGCAGGCCCCTGCCCCCCACCTCGCCACCACACACACGCTCCCTTTTTAGCCGATCTCACCGCACAGTACTAATGTTTCAGGAAAGGCTTGGGTGATTTTTCTTTAGGAAATAATGGTCAATGCTATTCATAAACTAGCCAAGCTCTAGCTGTCCCTTGACTTGGTAATACATTGTATTGGCAACGATCAGGTTACATAACCCAGACAACCTTGCTGTGGCCACAGAAAATCTTCTACCTCTCTGTTCACGGGTCATAGTGTTGATATTTCCCCAACTCAACAGTGGTTGGGGAAAGCATGAGCCAAATGTTTGAAGCAAAGAGAGGAAGGCCATGCAGCTCCCATGAAAAGCAATTGCAACTCAATCTGAGTATTACAACAGTGGGTTTAATTACTAACAGGAGAAAGTTGACTTCTTCCTTGTGGAGGAGTTCAGAAGTGAGTTAAAAGGTTACATTTTCATAAAGATGTATGTGGGTAGAGCATGCAAAACCAGTTCATGCTTGCTTAAGAACAGAAACCCTGGCTGTAGATGCTCTTTCAAGTTCAAGCATGGAGAACAGTGATCGATTTTGTCCCAAAACTGTCTGCCTTCATGAAGCTTCTCCTGGGTCTACACTGGGAAGCAGCCACTGAGCTGCTTTTGTTGTCCTTATCCACCATGTCCCCCTACTCTATTTACCTAATATAGTTCCTGGCGAAACAATGAGTTAATACGTTCGCACATGAAACCAATTATGATAGAATTAAAGCTTTGCCTGCTCCTTTCTGCAAATTGAATTACTGAGGCTCAGATTGAATTCTAAAAAATCTCTTCTTGAGTCATTCCAGGAGGAAAATGAATCACACGTGTTGTGAAGCTTCAGCATCATGGTGTCCTTATGTTGCCACACGCTCCTGGGTGAACCCGCATGACAGAAATCAGAAGATTGGAGCAGGGACCTCAGCTGGATCTTTCTGGGAGGCTCCAGGGAGCACGGAACTCAAGAACATGACACAATTCGCCTTGCAGCTGAGATTCAGAGAATCTGAAGTTCGCCGTTTGTACACTTGTTTAGTTATGACTCCTTTGAAAAATTATAACGTCTGTCATATCGTGGGCATTTGTGGGCTCCAAATCATAAAGTAGGCTGTCCAGAATATTCTGAGTGGCTGTCTTTACATCATCCCTTTAAACTGGCAAGTCAACATTCATGTTGCTGAAGAAGTAGCTTTGGGAACTATTGTCCCGAATACAAACCAATGATGGCACGGACCAGCCCAATAGCATGGGGTGGTGGAAAACCTCAAATACTTGTTTTCAAAAACTATATATGAACTGAATGTGTGTGTGTGCATGCTGGTAAGCATTAATAAGTTGGCATTGGGCAACACAATTAAAATTCACTTTATGAGAAGCACACATTACATTAGGATTTTTTTCCCAATGGTGTTTCATAGCAGGATACTTTTATCCCAAATACAGTGAAACAGTGACAGTGAAATGCTACAGTTCTTGTTTGTAGAACCTATTAGGTCTGAGGCACCACGGGAGACACAAAATAATCAACCCCAGACCCCACCTTCAGGATATGTACAGCCTATTGGAAAAAAAACATTTTCCCAATAACAGAGAGAACTAAAATACAGCCAGTTTCCCTATACGCCATCAAAAATAGAAAGCTTATTCTGCTGGAACACATTAAAATTAGCTTAAAAATACATATAAGCAGATGCCAGCATCGTAAACTTAAAGTCTCGTGAAACTGGAAGTCCCTTGTTCAAACGGACCAATAAACTGAGACAAAGAAAATATGAATGGCTTGCCCAGGGTTACATAGCTATTTACGGGCTCAGATGGCACCAGAAACCAGCTTTTTAACCCTCCGATGGAGACTTCTGTGTATTCAGAGGGCACCAGACAGGGTTTTAGTGAGGCCCTTTCTGGCTCTAAAATTCAATGACTCTCTGAGGACTCCGTGACCATGCCACCATGCCAATTATTCCTTTTAGTAGATAAAATCACTCAGTTGAACAACAATAATTATTTCATTAAGATGGAGGAAATACCACATTTAATCGCTAAAAATGACCTAATAGGGCAAATTTTTATATTTGGGGACACTTTTTACTGAAGTCCTTAACATATAGAGTTTTTAGAGAATTCCCTAACAAGGAAAGCAAGTAGTCTATTATCAGAATATTGGATTGCCTCTTCACTTTGATTGTACCACTGAACACACATAGCAAACTGTACTGTCGCTTCCTTGCACTAAAGCGTGTGTAAAAATTGCCCTATTTTTACACTGCTGTTCTAGTTGCTTCTCGGACTTATTTCCTTTTATTTGGAATGATGCTTTATTTTTTTTTTAATTTTTTTTTCAACATTTATTTATTTTTGGGACAGAGAGAGACAGAGCACGAACGGGGGAGGGGCAGAGAGAGAGGGAGACACAGAATCGGAAACAGGCTCCAGGCTCCGAGCCATCAGCCCAGAGCCTGACGCGGGGCTCGAACTCACGGACCGCGAGATCGTGACCTGGCTGAAGTCGGACGCTTAACCGACTGCGCCACCCAGGCGCCCCTGGAATGATGCTTTAAAGTGAGCATCTGATGTCAACATTGTCACCCACTGACAAAGTACTGAGTTCTCTCTGAAGAACGCAAGGCAAAGGGAGCCCTCTCAAATCAACGTGTGGTGCTTTGTCAGTTTTTGCTATGTGTCCAGCCTCAAGTCAGGCCTGTGAGATAAAAAAGGAAAGTTTTTGCCCGTTTTTATCATATGTGGCCAGTTGCCTTTGCATTAACGGTCTCCCAGCCCTGCTTGCTAAGCCCTGGGAAGTAAGAAATTGTGTTAGAAGACAGCCATGATAGTGATAAAATGTGACATTTGTATAGATAGTACTCTGAAACTTTGTTTCAGTGCACTTTCCTACACAGTATCTCAATAACCCTAAGGTAGACAGAAAACAAATACTATTATGAGAAAACTGAGGCTCAGAAAATTTAAGTGACCTGCCTGAATTTGACGGAGGGCAGACCCAGAACTAAAATCCAGGTCATTGGAAGCCTGGTGTGGGGCCATTCTTCCATGACAAGAAAGTGTATGTAAAGAGATTGCTCAGTTTCGAGGTACCTTAGGTGTGGGAAATATTTGTGTGTCTATCCCCTTGATGACTCCAGGAGGAGATCTCTGGTTTCCAGGTATCCCCAGCTGCTGGTGTCTCATCTGTCATGGGTCTCGGCCACATCTTACCCTACAATGTTCGTGTACTTCCTTGCATTCTGGTCTGTCTTGTTGGTACTTTGATATGTCAATCACGGGCTACCTTACACCCCCAATTTCGATTTTTGGATAAATTGGAGAAAATGGTTAGAAAATTTTGGACTCAAGATTTTGAGCCTGACCCCCATAGTCTCAATCCCAAGCTATGCCTACATTTCTAAAAAGATCTCATTGGATTAGGAAAATAGTATCATTAGCATTTATTGGGCACCGAAAATGCTAGGCATTCTTCTAAGAACACTGAGTGTCCCCAGCAGGCTAAGGGGACAGAGACTGCAGGCAGTCTAACTCCAGAACCCACACTCTCAGATGTGACGGCACCATTGTCTCCCACGGTATACTTTCAAGTTTTGTGTAACACTAGCGTTTAGAAATCTTTTCAATATTCTGGGATTCTGGGTTTTCTTCCCCTGCTGTGACATAAGCATAAACTAAGAACATACCTAATGAACAGCTGCAATTGATATTTTCATCTTCATTAGGGATTAAATATCAAAGAAATTGTTCTATTTAGCATGATTTATGATGTCCTAACTTTTCCAGTAGTTCATTTCAAACAGATTTTTTTTAAATAGTAGGAGAAAACATTACCATAGGAGTTTCTAAAAGTATATGTGGGAAATTAACTGCAAGTATTAAAGAGATCACTCACTCAGGATTAGCATTTATTTTTAACCCCCAAAGAGCAACAATTAGAGAAAATGTGACTATTTTTTTTGTCTATTATATTTGGTGTACTTTCCTCTTTGAAAATAAGCCCATTAAAAAGGGGGTATAAGAGAAAAGCTTAGGTATCTCAAGATAAATTATACTAAAAGTTTTTTAAGAAACAATTTTATCAAGACAAGTTTGCATATTAAAGAAAACTACCACATGAACATATTAGGGGAGTGTAGCCATTAGGCATGTTTTTATTATGCAATAATTTATCCATGGACAGTTTATATTTCACATTCATATTACAGTATTTCTTCCCTGTCACTGGGAGTACTTAAGTAGAGTTGAATGAATGCTCATCCATCTGGAAAGTTCCAGAAGGGATTTTGCAGTGGGCAGGAAATTGAGTTATGTTGGACTACTGGGTCCCTTCTAATTTGAAGATTCTGTAATTTCCGGCTTAGACAACTGAAATAAGATCAATACTCCCATGGACCTCATTCGATGATGAAATGACAGGCCCTAGTGGTGGTAGGCGTATTGGGCTGTCCTGGGCTCTGGAGCCTGCCTGCCTGGTTTTGCCACTTGACTCCACCACTCACCAGCTGTGTGACCCCAGGACAGGTTATGTCCCCTGTCTGTACCTCAGTTTCTTCATCTGTAAAATCTGGGTACTTGTACCTACCTCACAGGGTTGTTGTGAAGAATAAATGAGTGGATGGAGTAAAGGGTTTAGAGCAGGCCCTGGCAGATGGTAAGGGTAACATAATCTTAGTCACGCTATTATTTTCAAAGAACAATGGGGCTAGATAGTTCATTTTGAATGAACAATATTGTCTGGTCCTCCTTATTGTTTCCGACATGAAACAAATGGCAGTGTATTCAGAGTTTAATTAAGGCGGGGTTAGGGCTCATATCTCGTGTGAAGTAAAGGAAATAAGGAAGAGAAGCTGAGAGGCAAAATGAGGGATTTTATTTAAAGGGAACAGAGAAATGTCTGATGTGCATGGAGAGAAATGAAAGTTCCATGGGCTTAGTGATATTGAGATCAAAAGTGCGATAGGACACGGAGAGAGAGCTTGTGATACATACTCTCGTCACACATAAATACATATATGCTCACACACACACACATGCATACACTCACACACTCACACGTACACACACACTTTCTCTCTGTCATACACATATACACATACATGCACACACACGCTCCTTAGCAAACAGTTTGGTAATGACTGGTCTACTGTGTTTTAAGATTTCCACGTTAGCACAAGTATTCGGTTCTAATATTGACCTATAGCTTCCGTGCAGTGGCTCACAGCCACGAATCTGCCCTGGGCTCCCACTACAGTACCAAAGCCTGGGTGAGGTGCCACAGAAGCTAAGACGATGTTGCCCGTGGTGCTCAGTCTAGAAGGAGCACCCGGAAGGCAAACACCCATAGATTTCACTCAGTGTGGCGAACGCTATAGTCAACTTCTGTGAAGGACACTATGGGAGCTCAGAGGAGGCCACCTGACCCATCTTAGAGGGACAGGGAAGACTGCCAGAAGGTGAAAGCTTATTGGCTTATGAAGAAACTAAATCAAATCAAACTAAACAAAGCAAAATAAAGCCCCAAGAAAATTAGACTTCTGAAATGCTTTAATTCCCTCCATCAATTTTGAAATTTGACAGACTTGGTTCTGCTCCTTATTAGTTTTGTGACTTTAGGCAAGTTACTTAAATTCTCTAAACCTTAGTCATCTCTGAGACAGTCTCTAGTTCATTGGGCTCTTTTAAGAATTGGGAAAACAATGTAGAAAAAACTCCTATCTCTGTGCCAAGGAGCGTGTACAGGTTTATTTTGAATATTGGTCGTGGCATTAAATCAATCATACTACAATCCAACAAAAGAGGAAGGAATGACTTGTTAAGTTTAGAGTAGGAAACAATGTCAAAGAAAGCAAAACCAGGGCAATAAGCTGAGTGTTAAGGCTCGTGTGTCAATTCCTGCCAGAGCCACTAATTCAGAGCCCGGACGGAGAAGAGCAGGTTGAAGTCCGCCACATTCCACCTGACAATATGCCTATGGGGACAGGGGGAAGGCTTGTGGCAACTCACTGCATCTATTATCCTCCTGTTGTATTACAAAGATCCAGCCCCAACTAAACATTTGGAACTTTCATAAGAATCCGTCTTCTCAACCATCCACAACAGGTAAGTGCAAAATATCGATCTGTTTCATTGGCACCATCCGTCATTTCACCGTGACATAAAGATGTAGCCAAACTTCCAAACACCTGGAAATCAGTTTGATAACAGCTACCACTTATTACAAGTCTGCTATGACTTGGGTACCCTCCATATAATGTTTCTAATGCACATTGAAACTTAAAAAAAATTTTTTTAATGTTTTTATTTATTTTTGAGACAGAGAGAGACAGAACATGAGCAGGGGAGGGGCAGAGAGAGAGAGGGAGTCACAGACTCGGAAGCAGGCTCCAGGCTCTGAGCTGTCAGCACAGAGCTTCACACAGTGCTCAAACCCATGGACTGTGAGATCATGACCTGAGCTGAAGTCGGATGCTCGACAGACTGAGCCATCCAGGCGCCCCACACATTGCAACTTATTAGATGGTCTGTTTTTGTTTATACATGAAGAGCTCAAGGCACAATCCGTTACTTAACAAAGGTCCCATTTCTTCCACGTGGGAAACCACCAGAAGGCAGATGTGTCTGATGGTAGAGCTGTTGTCTTCATCACGGGGCGGGTACACTTCTCTCTCTGTGATCAGGGAATAAAGGAGCCCCCATGTCCATGCCAAGAAGTCTAGGAAGGCTGTGCTTCTTCCTTGTGCCTCTGTGATGTTACAACAATGTTATGCTAAATATTGTGTACTATGCATGTTAAGTCAAGAATTTTCCCAAAGAGAAAGGACCACCCAAAATGGCAGAGGAAAGACTAGAGTTCTTCAGAAGATGACTGGAGTTAAGAACGTGGTCCTGCACTTGAAAAGATGTTCATCATCACTTACTATCAGGGAAATACAAATCAAAACTACAGCGAGATATCTCCTCACATCTGTCAGACCGGCTAAAGTCAACAACTCAAGAAACAACAGGTGTTGGTGATGATGTGGAGAAAGGGGAATACAAACTGGGGCAGCCACTGTGGAAAACAGTATAGAGGTTCCTCAAAAAGTTAAAAATAAAACTACCCTACGATACAGCAATTGCACTACTGGGTGTTTACTCAAAGAATACAAAAATATTAATTCGAAGGGATACACATACCTCAATGTTTATAGTAGCATTATCTATAATAGCCAAATTATGGAAACAGCCTAAGTGTCCATCAACTGATGAATGGATAAAGATATATATACACATATATATATATATATATATATACATATTCATACATATATATGCATACATATACATATACATGCATATATATGTACACACACAATGGAATATTACTCAGCCACAAAAAAAGAATGAAATCTTGTCATTTGCAATGACATGGATGGAGTTTAAGAGTATAATGTTAAGCGAAATAAGTCAGTCAGAGAAAGACAAACACCGTATGATTTTACTCATATGTGGAATTTAAGAAACAAAACGGGCGCCTGGGTGGCGCAGTCGGTTAAGCGTCCGGCTTCAGCCAGGTCACGATCTCGCGGTCTGTGAGTTCGAGCCCCGCGTCAGGCTCTGGGCTGATGGCTCAGAGCCTGGAGCCTGTTTCCGATTCTATGTCTCCCTCTCTCTCTACCCCTCCCCCATTCATGCTCTGTCTCTCTCTGTCCCAAAAATAAATAAACGTTGAAAAAAAAATTTTTTAATAAAAAAAAAAAAGAAACAAAACAAATGAGCAAACGGGAAAAAGAGAGAGAGAGAGAGAAATCAAGAAACAGACTCTTAATTACAGAGAGGGAAAGAGGGTTGAGGGAATAGGTTAAGTAGGTAATGGGGACTAAGGAAAAAAAAAAGAAAAGAAAAGAAAAAAAAAAAAACCCTAAGATGTATTCACTTCTAAAAACAACAACAAAAAAGGAATAAAAAAAGCATGGTCCTGACTGGGGCTGTCCTAACCCAACAGTGTTCTTAGTCTTAATATAACTCTGCTTTGCAAGTGATCCAAGATATAGCTTCTTTGAAAAGAGAAGAAGATCTCTGGTTGTAAAGAGGTATATTCACTTCTTGGGTGGAGTGGAATACTTTTTTTTTAAAGTGGATTTTAAAAATTGATACTTTGGTTCAAATCCCATCTCTGCCAGTTAATAACTATGATGTAACCTCTCTAAGCCTCATCTACTCACTTGCTAAGTGAAATTAATGGTATTTACTTCACTTTCTTATCCCTAAAATAGTGATAATAATGCCTAACTTTTAGCATAGTTGCAAGAATTCAAGGAGAATAAAACCTGGCATGGAGGAAAACATCCCTCAAATATCTATTATAATTTGTATGTTATTCTTTTCATTAGCTATGTTATAGAATTCTTAAATTTTTTTAATGTTTATTTATTTGAGAGAGAGAGAGAGAGAGAGAGAGAGAGAGAGAGAATGAGTGGGGGAGGGGCAGAGAGAGAGCCAGAATCCCAAGCAGGCTCCAGGCTCTGAGCTGTCAGCTGGACAAGGGTCAAGTTCTTAACTCTACTCGCCTCTGAAGAATTTCAATTGGCCTTTTCTTTCGATTTGTGGACGATGCTTTGTCTATGTCTGTTGTAGGGGAAATAGGGCCATATGCTCCAGAGGTGATAAAGACAGAAAGTAAAGTATCCCTAATAAAGGGAGAAGATTCAAGGGAGAGAGTCGGAGGCTCCTCGTGCATTTATCCTCCCCCAATACCTCTAGGAGTGGTTTGCCCATAATAGGTACCTGGGTTTTTCCTTGGTGGTTTTTTTGCCCTATCCTGGGTTTCAGTGGAGCTTGCATTATTATATGGTCAAACACCCAGCCACCGCTGTCAGGTAATATGGCTAGAGCCACGGAGGGTCAGCTGTGAGGGCTCCTGAAACACCACATCCCTGTGACTGATGCAGGACAGCCTAGGCAGACAGCAAGCACTGCATCCCTAGCCTCTGCTAAGGGTGCTGCCATATAGTGGGAACCCTGACAGGTGAGCAGAAGCCATGGGGGAATGCTGATCGAGAGGTAAATGTGGGAATGCTGGAGAGTTCTGGTAAGTCACCACAGTAATGGATAGTTCTCCTCAGGAAGTGAGGTTCACAATTTATATCTGTCTATTTCTGTATTTATTATCTATCAATCCTATCTATAATCTATTATCTTCTATCTGTCAACTTTGTCTGTCTGTCCATCTGTCTGTCTACTCTATCTATCTACTCTATCTACTGTATGTGTCTATCTACTCTATCTATCTATCTATCTATCTATCTATCTACTCTATCTATCATCTATCTATCTATATCATCTATCATTTACCTATCATCATGTATCATCTCTATACCTACCTATGTATGTGTGTGTGCATGTTTGGTAGTGGGGTGGAGTGATGTAAGGTAAGTCTGTGGACACTGCTATTTTTAAACCTACCTGGAATTTGTCCCTACTACTCAAGGGGTGGAGGCAGAATTCATCTTCAGAGAGACCATCCTTTTGATTAGAAAAGTACTGTAATAGGCTTTTTTGTTAAACAAAGATAAGGCTATGCTTCTCTTCTGAAAGAGAGAGATTAAGACAGAGAAAAGCTAAGCTGCTCTCCAGAGATGTTTTAGTGAATAGATTTTTTTTTCTTTAATAGGCTTCCTCAGGGGAGGCGGAGGCCAGGGGAGGGAGGTGACAGGCAGGATGGGGATGAAGGGGATTCCTAGAGGAGAAGTGGACTTTAGCATCAGAATAGCAGGCAGTTCAGAAGAGAGTGTAGTTGTAAGGGATCCCTTTGACAAGGCTATGAACAATGGACTTTAGGAGCAATGATACCAAGTTTTGTATTTCCCTTTTCTGTGGTCGGACTTCTCAGATTGTTCCCAGACCCTCAGTAAAGTTTCATCACACTCTATGGCTGGTGTCAGCTATGTCTTTGGAACAAAGGGAGGAACTGGCATCCACAAAGGATGAACAAGTCACAGGGAGATGAGGTCAGGAGACAACAAGAGTTGATTAGTAGCAGAAACTAAGCCAAAGCTATGAGCTTCTCCCAAAGTTTCTCAGAAATTCTTGGGAAAGAACACTGGATATCTCGTGGTCACACAGAATGGGGTTCAGATTATTGGAGGGGAGATACTGTTATAGATATTTGTCATTTGGGGAACCATGCAATACATGGACCCACTTTTAATGTTCAGGAAAGCTCAGAGGCTATATGAGTCTTGAGAGTTAGAGACCTGCTCCACTATGATAATCGAGCAGATCAGAGACCTGCTTTCCCAGCCCCCACCCCTGGAGGGCTGTGGGACAGGGCTGGTCAATCAGGTACCTGCCCCATACCATGAATTGGAAGCTAGCGAGTCAAAAAAGAGGGGCTGTGGGGAATCCATTCTGGGGAGTATGGGGTAGGGGGTGGTGTGGAGGACAGCTAAAACGTCCAGTTTCCAGGGGAAGGAGAGAGTGGGGCTGGTAGCATTTGTTGGTGCAGGTTCTCTGAGAAGCAGATGTCGAGATGAGTTAGAACTGCAAGAGATTTATTGGGAAAAACAGCTCTAGAGGATAAAGAGCAAATGGGAGTTGGTGGAGAGCCATTAGATGGAAATGCAGGTCTGACAATTGTGAAAGGAGGAAGGAGGAAAGAGCCTTAGACAGCAGCACAACTCAGAAACTCTTGGCCTGGCCAAGGGAGAGTCCCCAGGCCAAAGCTGCTGTATTCATCCCTTCTTATGGCTGTAACGAAGGACCAGAAGCTTAGGGGCTCAAAGCAACACAAATTTATTATCTTACAGTTCTGGAGATTGGAAGTCTGCAATGAGTCTTACATGGCTAAAATCAATGTGTTTACAGGGCTGGTTCCTCCTGAGGGCTCCAGGGGAGAAGCTGTTCCTTGCCTTTTCCCGCTTCTAGAGATTGCCAGCATTTCCTGGCCTATGGCTGCGGCACTCCAATCCTCCTTCTTATCTCCAGCTTCCTTCTTATAAGAATTATATCAGGCCCTTTTGGCTCATCCAAAACAAGCTCTCGTCTCAAAATTACATCAGCCAAGCCCCTTTTGCCATATAAAGGTCATGTTTCAGCTGATCACAGTTGCCCTTAGGAGGAATCCTGCCTTGGGTAGGAATGGGTGAGCACCAGTAGCCTGGAGAGGCTTAGCAGCTTGATGTGAGCAGCCCCAGGGAAGCATGGCCTCAGTGATGGCAGGCCAACAGCTGGAGGCCTGCGGTCAACTCTGTTCCTACAGAAGTTTCTCTTAAAGATCTGAGCAACATCACTCCAGGCATGCACATGGTCTACCTTGGTGTCCTGTGTTGGTGGCAAGAGCGAAAGCTCTGGTGTCCAGGGTGTGGTGGTCCCAGAAGCAGTGTCCTCTCCTTATTGTCCTGCAGTTACAATTTTCTCTTTGGTTCTGGTCTTTCTTTGCTTCTGCTTGTTTTTGAGCCTTCTTGTCAAAACTTCCTGGTGTTTCTTGGTCACCTTTGAATAAATGTCTTTTCTTCTTACATCAAACCAGAGTCAGTGTGGCTGGTCACTGTTTCCCAATATTTATTTTCCCCTTTTTCCTTTCAGTTACAGAGTCTCCTCCCCTGAACTTCAGCAGGGCAGATGGCCATGGGGCCAGAGCCTAAAATTTCCAGTCTGCTTCGTAGCCAAGCATGGCCGTGTGACTAAACTGTCATCAGGGAAGCATGAGCAGAAGTCATGTGTATAACTTCCACATTGCTTCTTCAAAAGGAACTTGCCTGCATTTCCCTTCCTTATTTTCCTGCTTGTGGGCTGAATATGTATACAGTACTTCGTGAACTGGAGCAAATTTGAGGGGATGACGGGACAATTCAGAAAAAGAACCAGGCCCCCTGGGTGACTTCATAGAGCTGAGCCACCTATCTACATTGGATTGGCTGTGTTCCCCTGGACTGTTCTGCTGTCTGAACCACTGTACTTTGAGGTCTCTTTTGGAAGCCAGAAAGCCTGTTGTAGGTTTACTATAACCCGATGAAAGCAGGTTAAAACTCTAATAACCCTGAATAGTTCAGAAATAGAAATTGGAGTGATTCTAGCACCCCAGGAAAAAGGAGAGGGAAGTATTCTGGAATTAGTTGTCTGGGAAGCTGGGGATGAGGGAAGCAAAATTACAATAATAGTGCTCAAGAGTGAGGATTTGTTATCCTGTGGCACAGAGGGGGAAGCAACCAAATTTGGGGAATCTGATCAGCCCCTGCCATTGAATAGAACAGATGGAAAGAAGCCTACAAGGACTGTGGGGTGGGCTGGCTACTTGCAGCAATTCAAGAGTAGCTTATAGAGATGGTAACGACCTCAAATCACTAAATACTCAGCTCAAGGCATCATCAGAAAAAAGGGGATCATATACAACTATGCTAGAACAATCCACTGCAGCAGGGTTGAAATTGCTGCAAGCCAAATGCAATGGTAAATGTTGAAGTTTGCTGTGATCTGTCGAGTTCTCAGACTTGTGGGTAGAACACTGAACATAAAACACATGGAATTCTGAGAAGTGAAATGGGGATGTATGAAAGGACTCAGAGGCCTCACACTATTTTGATCCCCCAGTTGTCACTGAGTCTCTGGTGGGGCACGGAAGACCATGTGCCCACAGGTAACAGTCCATGAAGCATTATAAAGAAACTAGCTTTTGAAAATTTGACTGAATGTTAGCAACAGAAAGAGTGGAAAGCCTCTATGTCCTGATGAGCATCAACTATTCGAAGAAGTTGTTCTTGCCTTAGTTGAAACTCCTGTAATAACCTCTCTGAGGGCTTTCTCTACAAAGAAATGTCAATTCTTTATTTCCCAGCTACCAACATCCTCCATTGTCTACAGACCTATAATTAAAATGCCAGCATGCCTTCTGGGGGGAGGGGTGAGCAATTACAAAGTCAAATATCAAAGGAAAAGGCTTTACAGAACAAAAGAGTCCATTTTCCCCCTTATTTTATATTATCAAAATATTTTTGGAATATTATTGGGAAATGGATTGTGGAGTGCTAGGTCAAGGAGGGGGAAAACATACATTTAACTTAAGGAGGGGCACCTGTGTGGCTCAGTCGGTTGAACATCCAACCTCAGCTCAGGTCATGATCTCACGGTTTGTACGTTTGGGCTCCACATCGGGTTATGTGCTGACAGCTCAGGGCCTGGAACCTGCTTCGGGTTCTGTATCTCCCCCTCTCTCTGCCCCTCCCCTGTTCATACTTTGTCTCTCTCTCTCTCTCTCTCTCAAAAATGAATAAACGTTAAAAAAAAAAAGAGTTAATCAAGCCAATCTAACATCTATGAGGAGATTGCTAAGACTAATGACAATCTTTGATGTTGGATGCATATCATCATTCAGCATCCATGTGTAAGTTTCTCGTGTGACTGGAGCAGCACATGAATGGATCTCAGAGAGTCCAGTGGATTACTGTAACCTCAATCCGATGTATGACTCTAATTGCAGCTTCTGATACAGATGTGGTCTCCTTCCCTTCATGGGGAAATTAGTAGAGCCAATGTGTGCAGTTACAGGTTAAGTTTATTCTTTTTTTTCTCTATTCCAGGGATTGACAGACTTTTTCTGCACAAGGCCAGATAATATATAATATTATATAATTAATATTTTTATAATAAATAATATATATTACATCATTTGTATAATACATAACATAATAATATAATACAAGCTTTGTAGATCATATGGCCTCTGTTGCATCTATTCAACTCTGCCACTGAAGGAGCATGAAAGCAGCCAGAGACCAAATGGACATGGTTGTGTTCCAATAAAATTTTATTACAAAAATAGCCAGTAAGTACCCTGTAGCAACAAGCACATCTACTGCCTGGATCTTGGTTCCTAACATAATTCACCAGTAAAAGGAATGATGGCTTCTTGGATAAGTGTTTGATTCTAAGACTAGAGCAAGAAATACACAAAATGAACCAAAAAGTAAGGTGTTCAGAAAAAAAATCACATTGATGGGGGTATATCAAAGGAGCCAACTAAAAGAGCTCTCAGTGGCCAAAACGGAAACAATTTGAACAATAAATGAAGTACTATTGGCTTATAACCCAAAGTCTAAGGTACATATCCATGAGCCCATACTGATATCAAGTAGATGATTGCATAAATCAGGCAGAATTCCAAGCATGCAGACTCCCTACTTAAAAGAGGAGGAGCACGTTTCCCCAGTTTTTAAGTGTGAGCTCAGCATAGTGACTTCTTTCCAAAGAGTACAGTGTGGAAAGACAGAAAAAAAGTAATTTCACAATAGAGAAACCTGACAAACGCTGCTTCAGCCAGGTGATCGAGGTCAACATCAATAGTCATAAATCAGATTGATAATATGTACTTTGATATAATGTGATGAAAGTGGCACTTTAAATCTGCACTCTTCCTCTCCCAAATCCATAACTCCAGTCTAATCATGAGCAAATTATCAAATTCCAATAGAAGGACATTCTATAAAATTCCTGACCATTACTCCTTAACACTGTCAAGGTCATCGATAACAAAGAAAGTTTGAGAAGCTGTCACAGCCATGAGCAACCTAAGAACATATGACAATAAGTGTAATGAGGTATCTTGGATGGGATCCTGGCACTGAAAAAAATGACATGAGGTAAAAATTAGGGAGGCTTGAATGAGCTATGGGCTTTATTCAGTAAACAAGTATATCATACTCATGTATGCTAATAATAGGAGAAACTTGCAGAGGGGAGTTACACGGGAGCTCTGTACTATTTGATCAATTTTTCTGTAAATCTAAAACTATTCTAAAACATGAAATCTGTTAATAAAATAAAAATAGACAGCGAACCAGATTTTACCTTCCGACCCTACTTTGTTGACCTCTGATCTGTGCCATTAAGCAGAGAAAACAGTCCAGTTTGCTTTCATCTGTTAGGAATAGTAGAGCACCTTTGCATTTTGCCTCAGGGTTATGTCAATTTTCAGGTTCCGTGCCACAATACAGTACACATCTTGTACACACCTTGAACATCTCATTATCCCATGCGATAGCATAGTGGTCCCCTATGTCGATGATATCATGCTGACAGAAGTTGAAGAATTGAGTAATCAAAAAGAATGAAATCTTGCCATTTGCGTCAACACGGATGGAACTAGAGTGTATTATGCTAAGCAAAATCAGTCAGAGAAAGACAAATATCACATGACTTCACTTATATGTGGAATTTAAGATACAGAACAGATTAACATAAGGGAAAGGAAGCAAAAATAATATAAAAACAGGGAGGGGAAAAACACAAGAGACTCTTAAATATAGAGAACAAACTGAGGGTTGCTGGAGTGGGTCAGGGGGATGGACTAAACGGGCAAGGGGCATTAAGGAGGACACTTGTTGGGATGAGCACTGGGTGTCATATGCAGGAGATGAATCACTGGAATCTACTGAAATCATTATTGCACTATATGCTAACTAACTTGGATGTAAGTTAAAGGGTAAATTTCAAAAAAGTCAAAGATGTTGAAAAGCTGAAATGAAGAGGTATCCTAGATGCCTTGCTTGGTGAGATACATTTATGCAAGAGAGAAGGAAATATGCCCCATAAAAATAGAGGAGGGGCCTACCACTTTGATGAAGGTTCCAAGAGTCTTAGAGTCCTGGGCACATAGGAATATCTTCTTCAAAGAGAATGGGCAGACTGGAACAAATGGTAGTAGTCTCTACTTATTAAAACAGGTGCAATCTGAGGGTCTTTGGACTTTATTGCCTTCGAGTGTGTTGCTCTGAGCCATTTACAAGGTGACCCCCTGAAGGATTGCTAGGCTTTTACAAGATGTAAGGAATACGGAACAGCCTATTATCTCAGTTAACAGGGCTTATTGTAAGATTACGGAAGAAAATAAGAAAACCCCGAAAAAGTAAAGATAACCCAAGCTAACCCCTAGGGAACTAAATATAAAACATTACCGCTCTTTAGGATGCAGTGAAAGCTCTCATATTACGTCTACCTAATGACTTAACTGTTACCTCTAGCAGTTGGCCATGCTCCTGATTCAGATCTCCACTCTACTTATCTCAACTTATGATTATTTTTTGTTCTTCTAGAACTAATTCTCTACTCTTTCCTGGCTTCTGTTTCTGCTCTTGTTACTACTACAACGGAGTAACTATTTTTTTAATCTCTTGTATTTATCTCAAGATTTTTGTTTACTCAGAGTTTCTACCACCACCCAGTTTTTGCTTACTTCCTTCTTTTTGCGTGTGTGTCTCTTGGCCTCTCCAGCCTGCTGACTCTCTCAAAACGCTTTGCATTCAATCTCTCAAAAACAGTTTCTGGTTGGACTCTTAACTCTTACCCACTGTCCTTTTATGGCCTAGCTCTTGTACTAGACTCCTTCATAGGCCTCTAGCCAAGTTACCATTGGCTAACAAACACCTATCCCTAGTCCAATCAGCTGCAGCCATGGCCGTGACGTCACGGGATACCCCACTGACTTATGCACAGGAGTCTTTGAGAAGAGGTTGTGGTTGTGGCAGGCCTCCAAAGCCTCTCAGATTGGGGCGTCATAGCCAGTATTCACCAGACAATTGACTTTGCGGTTTTGACAAGGAGGGCTCTGAGCTTTAACACTTTAAAGAATTAAGGGGAAAAGTGAAAAATCATAGTTATTTCAAGCTGTCAGATAAACTATAAAGTTCTGATGGAGAGAAAGGTGCTTTGGAAGACCACTGGTATTAGCCTACTTTCTGTTCCCTTTTCTTTGTTTCTGTGTGGAAGGTTTTCTCACCATGGATTCTCTTGGTTTATGGTGAGAATATGAGTAGGGTTGTGGAGCAAAAAAACAAAGTGGCTCCTAACCCCTCCAATAAGTCTGCCATGGGAGGCCACCACCATGTTAGTATGCTGTGGAATTACAATTCAGGGGGATACTTTGTTAGTCCCTGATTGAGTTGGCTCCTGTGCACAATGCTGAACTATTTGCCGCTCTCACTCTTAAAAAAATTGACCTGAGGGGCGCCTGGGTGGCGCAGTCGGTTAAGCGTCCAACTTCAGCCAGGTCACAATCTCGCGGTCCCGGAGTTCGAGCCCCGCGTCAGGCTCTGGGCTGATGGCTCAGAGCCTGGAGCCTGTTTCCGATTCTGTGTCTCCCTCTCTCTCTGCCCCTCCCCCGTTCATGCTCTGTCTCTCTCTGTCCCAAAAATAAATAAAAAACGTTGGAAAAAAAAAATTTTTAAAAATTGACCTGAACTTGGGAACTATGTTTTTGTTCATGGAAACTGCCCATAGAAATGCTTGGCACAGTTGGTTTGATTTCTAAGTCCCAGCCCTCAATCTGTAGGTGTCCTCAGTCTCTCTGCCCAGAGCACAGAGCTCTGCAAGGTGTGAGCAACCAAAGCACATTGTTGGATTTTTCTCCCTGAGTGTTTACTACAGCTGGTGTTATCAATCCCCCTTAAGGGTTCATCCCCTTTAAGTTCTGTAAAATTCTCTCCTTATCCGTTCAATGTGAAAAGACACTTTTTTTCCTGATTTAGTCTTTTGGAGATGGCTTTATTGATTGTGTTTTCAGTAACAAATGAGTTTCACTGATATTTCCCATTATGTCCATAAACACTCCTTATCTGTTGTGCTCTTCTTTCACATTAATGTTAAGAGAATGTGAAATGAAATTTTCTTTCAATCACCACTCACATTAACACTTATTTTTTTGGCAATTTTAAACTAAAGATGGATGGAATTTAAAATATAAACTCCCTAGACAAGAGGCTCTCAAATAATCATGGCTTATTGTCTTTAGTGTTGAACTTACAATTTGGAGAGAGAAAGACTGGGCGAAGTGAAAATACTTCAGAGACTCAGAAGTCATCTCCAAAAAGCAATCATATATCTTTTTTTTTTTTCAAATAAAAAATAGCACCGTAACAGGCTTAATTCAAGTGAATATCTAAGAAAATATCAGCCTATGCATTTTACACAGCTTCAACACCCAGTTTCATTTCACTGCAAGGGACTATAAATTTTATTGGACAAGCACACAAAAAGCCTGTCATATTATTCATCACACTAAGAAGCAGGTCATAGAACAGCAAAGTAATGTCACTAACAAGAAGCAGTTTTCTGTAGTAGACAGCAGTTCTTACCCTGTCATGGATTTATCTTATTATTGACAGCAAATTTGGCTGGCATTGACCATAACTGGTGCTTTACCCAGCCCCATACCAAAGCCTGAACATGAGATAGGTGTATACCATACTCAATGTCAGTCATGTACTTCCTTCACCCAAAGTTACATCCTCCTGATCTGAATGAGCAGGAAGGATGTTTAAAACACAGATATCTCTATGCTTTGTTATGCAGTGGTCAGTGAGCACTGTTTTGCAATGTCAACACTTGGATAGGGAGATGGTAACTACCTTAATATGATTAAAGGTAGCAGTATTCACTTCTATAGATACAACAGTATTCACTTCTATAGATACAACAATATATATATTGTTGAAGTCTACCATTGGCCACAAGGCATTTCTTTGTGGCTGGCTGACTTTCTATTTACATCATTCAGGAAAATGCCAGGTCAATTAGTACAAGACTTTGTTGTGCTCACAAATGACCCCATAAAGAGTTGGCATTCTATTTTTCTAGTTCTGTTATTTCTGTCACCTTTTTAAGTTGTATCATAAAGCTTAATGCAACTTTTGTTCCTCAAAGTCACTTGAGGGATGAGATACCAATGAGAACTGGGCATGTACAGAGGCAGTAACCACTAAAATTGCATGAGTATTTGGGCTCAAGGTATGCAAATCAGCAGAGAGTGGGATGTGCCCCTTCAGTGAGTAAGTGCTTGGTTGAAGGCCACTGACATGGGAAACCTACTGGGATCAGTGAAGGGACTGATAAAGCAGAAAAAACGATACCCGCCATTTTTCTCTGTAAACTGGCTTAGACAAGTCAGTCTTTGTTTTCTCTTATTGTCAAGAAGTATAAGGGCTTGAGATCTTACCTTACTCGCAAGCTAATAAATTGTGCTATAGTTTCATGAATGCTGGCAGAAGACATGAGACTCCTAGGTCAGAGACAAAGAACTTTATTACTCCCAGCACAGCAATAAGCATGAATATCAGCGTGTCTGTACCAATTATCCTTGCTCCCAAGTCTTACGAGAGTGATGCAGATAGATGCCTGCACATGCACTGGTTGCATTACAGAATAGGAACCCTGAGCTTAGAGAACTTGAAACTTTTCTATGAGGCAGTAAGCATGCCTGATCTTTGCTCTGGAGGGAGCCATTATCTTTATTGTCTAAAGCTGCAAGCCAACCTACCCTTTCCTCTGGAAGGAAACATGTCTTTATCTTCTGAGACTATTTGCTACACAACATCGTTGAAACAATAGTCTGAAATTAAGGACAGTTAGTACCTGTTTCCAAGACAGGCAGGAATGCAACAGACTGGTAGAGAATGGTCTCTCAACAATATCCACCCCTTGTTTTATACTGTCTTGGCTTCTGGAGAATTTTCCCATTAGCATGTCACTACACTGGCTGCTCTTAGTAATCTGAATGATGGAGGCTGGGACCAATTCCATTGAAACTGTCTCATGTAGCACTTAGGAAGCTGCCATGAGGCTACCACAATTATGACTATTATTAATAAGATTCCAAGCAGCAGGATGAGGGCAACCTATAGCATTGACCTCAAACATGCCCCTTGAGTTCTAGACCAACCAGCTTAACATATCTCATAAACCATCAGGATCTACCTTAGAAAGCCAGGTGGCTTTTTTCTTAAGTTTTTGCTTTGGTCTTTCCACTTGGCCATGGCATTACTCCAGGTACAGCAGGGTATTGTATTGATTGCACAGATTCCTCCTCGGCCCAAGAGGAGGAAGTTGAGGGCAATTCTAGCATTTGCCACAAGATTGGTCAGTGAGTTGAGGCTGGCCTAAATGCGTTCCAGGGCTCCAGTGATATCATCAATCACTTCGGTTAAGTAGAGGACATTTTATACTACCTTTTTTTTATA
This sequence comes from Puma concolor, assembly GCF_028749965.1. Taxonomy (NCBI): domain Eukaryota; kingdom Metazoa; phylum Chordata; class Mammalia; order Carnivora; family Felidae; genus Puma; species Puma concolor. The sequence continues at coordinate 81,823,566 of NC_141670.1, read as the reverse complement.
CTACCTTTATTTTTTTTATACTGCCTTTTCTAATGGAGTGATCCTCATTTCCTATCATAGTGACAATTGCTTGATAAGTGTGCGTAAATAACAAGGTACCTACTTGGAAAGCAAGCCCAAGTAACCGAGAATAGCCTCATTTTAGAGAGGTCTCCACAGCCATCTGAGAGCTACGTGATCTATACAGAGTGTTTCCTTACACATTTGTCTCTTGTGACACCCCCCTCAAAAAAGTACAAGTCACCATATTTTGAAGAGAGAGGTAAGTTGATGCCAGGCTTCCACAGAAAAAGTATAGTCCTAGGGTGCACATGGTGCCCTGGAAAGAAATTTTTGTTTACAATTGTCAGAGACCCCATGAGGAACCTACATCAGATGTGGGGCACAGGTTGGTTGTGCCTCTAATGTACCCCCATAGCCAACTGGTAAAGCTTAGCATTCCTAGTTCACTTAAAATAATTGAGTCTAGTCCTTGTTTTTGGAGAAAAGGCATCTATACTTATATCAGCTTCTATAGATACACAGATAAATGGTCATGTTGAAAAACGATCCATCTAGCTTTGTTTTGTTAAGAATTTGGTCCATAATATATTTGAATTGTATCAAATGCTTTGAGCATCTGTGGAAATAATCATACGGTTTTTCTCCTTATATGTGGTGGTATGAGAAATTGAAGATTTCTAAATATTGGAATTTTTTTTTTTTTTAATTTTTTTTTTCAAAGTTTATTTACTTTTGGGACAGAGAGAGACAGAGCATGAACGGGGGAGGGGCAGAGAGAGAGGGAGACACAGAATCGGAAACAGGCTCCAGGCTCTGAGCCATCAGCCCAGAGCCTGACGCGGGGCTCGAACTCACGGACCGCGAGATCGTGACCTGGCTGAAGTCGGACGCTCAACCGACTGCGCCACCCAGGCGCCCCAATATTGGAATTTTTTTATGTTCTTGAAACAAATACTCCCTCTCCATTTTGTCATGGTGTATTATTATTTCAGTATGCTGCGGTTCTGTTATGAATATTTTATTTAGTGTATGTTAATTGATATTGATAAGAAAATTTGGTCTATAGTTTTCTTTTATTCCTTTATGTATAGTCTTTTGTTAGCCTTTGCCTGAGTTACACTCACTTCACGTAAAGAACATAGTCTGTCTATAGTATTTGGAATTTATTAAAGTTTTCTTCATAGCTTGCTACATAATAAATGTTAAAATATATTTTATATAGACTTGGAAAGAATGTGTAATTTTGTATTTTGGATGGCTTGGTAATTACGTGTGATTTAAATTCCCTATAATGTTCTCTCCCTGCCCCTGATCCCTATGTCCTCCTTCTTAAGATAGCCAATGTCAACAGTTTCTTACACATTCTTCCAGAAAAGTTATTTATGTATTTAATATCACATATGTGAATACACTTTTAAATATATAAAAAATTAAATTGTTTTATAAACTGTTTTATAACTATTGTTATTTTAATTTAATATAATTTGGAGATGCATTTATGCCACACATGTAGGTGTACCTCATTCTGAATAGCTTGTTTTTTTTTTTTTTTTTTTTTTCTAATAATGCCTAAAATAGTCCCCCCCAGCCCCCGGTATTTAGATTTATTTTGGATGTATCTTGTTCTTAATATCTAGTGTTCTTGCATAATGATCAGGGAATGTGGCTGTATCTAATATTTAAACTTTATTGAGATTTTCTTCATAGCCTGCTACATAATAAAAATTTTAAATTTTCCCATGGGGATTTGGAAAGAATGCGTACTTTTTGTATGTTGGCTAGCCTGTTAATTATTTGTGATTCAAATTGTCTGCAATGTTATAGGTTTTGACTACCAGACCTGCCAAGTTTTGGGAAGTATGCATCTCCTGTTATGATTGTGGGTTTGACAATTCTCCTTCCATTCCTAAGTTTTGGGGTTTCATATATACTTTGATCACTATTGTTTGGTGTAAAATAGTTCTTGGTGATTTCATCTTTTTTATGTTGTATTTTTTAATCAATATAAAATATCTCACATTATGCTAATGATTTCTGCATTACAATCTATATTTTTGACAGGTTTTGCCATTTGATTTACTTTTGACTGGTATATCTTTGCCTACTTTTATATCCAGCCAGTGACAGTTTGCTTTAAGTATATTTCACAGAAATAGCACATAGCTAGATCTAACAGCTATAAGAAGGCAATAGGGTGTGCAGTGGAATTTTCTGGAGTCTCCCAGACCAAGATCTAAGTCTTGGCTTCACCATTTATTAGCCATATGAGCTTACACAAATTTTTAAACTTCTCCAAGACTCAGTTTCCTCATCTGTAAAATGGGACAATAGACTCATCTTAGTACTCTAGATTGTGATAAAAAGGTGATTCAAATGAGGTTACAAACAAAAGGAAACTTCTGTGATATCTCATAAGGAAGCAATAAAGACCAAACTAGGAGGAAAGGCAAGGCTAGCTACCCCTGTGCTTCATTCACTCTTCTTACAGTCCAGCTTCCTCCATGACTTATCTCTTGCTCCCACGTTGTTGTCTCCAGAAAATACCCACCTCATGCTCTCTGTCCCAAACTCTAGAATCTCAGAGGACTCTTGACCTCTTTGTGGCTCAATAGAACCACACCACTGAAGTTGGAGGAGAAGTATTTCCTAAGAGAAGGGGGAGGAAATGTGGAAGACAAGCAGTCCACCTGCAGGACGAGGTGAGGACCACAGGTCCTATCTGTAAAGTCTCTCCCATGGAGCAGGTGCTTGACAGATGGCAGGCTTTGCTGAGAAATCTACGCTCTTCGTAATTATTGTTACATTTAAATAAGGAGTGCATTTCAGCAAAAGGACTGCTTTTCCCTAACCTAGTCATGAAGTGGGAAATAGTTTAACTGCAGTGTTTGCTTTAATGTTGGATGGCTATCATTTAGCTGAGAGAAGATCCTTTAAGAAACAAAGTTTTTGGCTTCTCTGAACTTTGAAAACTGGACTCTGTCAAATGAGCTCCAAGCTTCTTGGAGGGCGAAACCTCCCTCACTTGCTGGGATCAGTTTCTAGATCTAAGTTATGCCAGAGATGTGCTACTCCAAAGCCTTCCATCCTTCTCATCTGTCACCCTTTCCACTAGGGCAGATCTGACCTTGAGAGTCAGCTATCCTGGGGAGTGGAGACCCACTCAGAACCTCCAGGCAGGGAGTTTGCAAAGCTTTTTCTCAGAAGCTCTGTAAGTCCAAGGTAGGAGTCCTAAATGTCTTCCTAAAAAGGCGTGTCATCTGATACTGCTGAGTATCACATGAATCACATGGAAATCGGGTCCCATCAGCTCCTTTTCCATTGCAAGGAATAGAGCTGTAGACTGGGATGCTCTGATGAAAACAGTTCATTAAGTCTGGGGATCAGAAACACAGTTGCTTGGAGGCTTCAACCAAAAGGGGGTAGGTCAGGAAAAAAGAAGAAGCTGAGGCTAAATGTAGTGAAGGGCTGAGGGGGAATTAAATCTACATATACAAACTAGTTCTGATCTCGGAGGCAGGACACGGGTTCAGGGTCTGGGCAGAAGCCCACACCTGACACTAGCAGGTAGCAGCAGCTGAGACCCAGATCAGGATTCTTGCAGTAGAGTTTCTGGACTTCTGGCTGGTGGCCAGGGAGTCCAGGGTGGAGCCAGGTGAGTGAGTGACAGGTGCCAGAATGGCAGGTGGACAGGTGGCAGCTTTGCACGGGCCAGTCCCAGCAGAGGGCTGGCAGGCTGGATGGAAAGGTCAGGCAGCACCCAGCCACACAAGCTTCCCCTTCTTTCACCCCTCTCCTCTGTGCAGCTCCCTCTTGGGGCTTCTGCACTGCTCTGTCTCTCATGCCTTGCCGGTGGGTAGCATATAGTAGGTCCTCAAATAAACATATTTGTAGAGTAAAAACAGACAAATTGGGCCATCGTGGTAAAGGGTCAAGAAGTGTTACGGGTTGAATTGTGCCCCCTCCCATACACAAAAGATATGTTGAAGTCTTGGTGCCCGGTATCTCCGAATGTTACCTTATTTGGTAATAGTCTTTGCAGGTGTAGTAAAGCTAAAATGAGCCTAAAAGGGGACAATTTGGGCATAAACATGGACATGCATGGGTGAGTACATGAAGGGACATGAAGAGAATCCTGTATGAAGATTGGAGTGATCCTGCCTCAAACCACGGAACGTCTGGGGCTACTGGAGCTGAAGGAGACACGGAAACGTCCTGCCCCTGCGGGTTTCAGAGGGAGCACAGACCTGTTGATACCTTGATTTCAGCCTCCAGAACAGTGACACAGTAAACATCTGTTGTTTAAGGCACCCAGTCTGTGGTGCTTTGCTATGGCAATCCCAGAAAACTAAGACAGGGAGGGGGTGGCTCTGCAGGCTTCAGGTACCAGAGAGTCACTTCAATTATTCTAGAAGCATATGGCTACCACAAAGCCAATCACAGATCCCCCAGCTGGTGGCCTGGGCTGCTCCTGAGTCAGGACAGATTGGGAAATGCATGGATGAAACTGCAGGTAATGGTTCCAATGGCGTGTGCCCGAAAACCACGGTGCCTCACCACTGGGAACTGAGTTGAGCATCATGCAGAACGATGCCTTTGGGGCGAGGGAGGTCATTTCTGACTCTGTGCTGAATTGGTTGTGAGTGTCGTGAAGTCAGAATTGTGAAGGAAAGCACTCAGAACTGAATGAGTAATCAATCATGTGCCACCCCTGTTTCAGAAGTAGAAATCATAAAAGGAAAAGCTGGACAGCACACTATTTCTAAGCAGCGTTTGGAATGCCAGAAGTAATTGAGGAATTAGGATTTTAAAAGTTATTAGGAAGGATAAACTAACAAATAACATGGAGAAAACTGAGGAGGAAGATGACTTGCTTTCTTCTTCTGACTTCTAATTAGCCACAACGAGAAAATGCTTGAAAAATTCACTCCCACAAAGCTAGAACCTTTCGAAGGTCCTTGTGAATAGTGCTATTTGTATGGAGAGGTACTCACTGACGGTCAGTCTAGAGAATTGATTGGACTGATCAAAATTTATGTGACTTGCATCAAATATAGGTAAATATCCACATGGATAATTTATTTAAAATGTTGTTAACGTTTACTTATATTTGAGGGAGTGTGTGCGGGCAGGAGAGGTGCAGAGAGAGAGGGAGACACAGAATCCGAAGCAGGCTCCAGGCTCTGAGCTGTCAGCGCAGAGCCTGACACGGGGTTTGAACTCACGGACCACGAGATCGTGACCTGAGCTGAAGTTGGACGCTTCACCGACTGAGCCACCCAAGTGTCCCTGGATAACTTATTTTAATGACTACTACTGGGAATTATGGACACACGTTGCTATGTGGGAAGCGTAGAACAAATCTAAGATTAGAAGACATTGGAAGTAAGCCCATTAACCCCACATGCTCTTGCTTACCTTTCGATAAAAGCAGTCCAATCAACTTCTTCCCGTTCTCTCAGTACTGTCTCCAAGTGTGATACCAATAATTTTCTTTTGGCTTTCGTTTCTGAATTCGATGTTTTCCTTTGGTTTGAAGTAAAAATCCAGGACCTTTGGTAAAATCAAAATAACCTTATTCCCAATAATTTCAATTTATCTGAGACTACGAAGATTTTGATTTGGTTCCCACTACCCTATCTTGATTTTGTTCCTTTTAGGCTGACTTTTTAAAAAGGTTATACAGAAAGAAAGAAAGAAAGAAAGAAAGAAAGAAAGAAAGAAAGCATTTTTACAATCAGGAAGGGAGAGAGGATATAAAATTGGACTTAGAGCAATGGCTTCTCCCATTTCTACTTGACACAGAAATGCAATTGTTAATAAAATGGAGTCAGTTCAAAAACTGAGGAAGGCTGAACTGATGGACCCACATTCTGGAATGTTGATTCAAAAATGTCAATTCAAAATGGATTCAGATAATGATGCAACAATTCAAAGAGTGAGTTTTTAAAATATTCAAACAGGTACTTCTTAGAGTTTAACTGAAGCCTCTTAATATTTGACTTTGTATGTTATTCTGAGACATAGGACTTCATTGAGGTACAAATTTCATCCCCTGTGAGATTGTCACTTACCAGGACCTACATCTTGATGACCCATTATCTCTGTTATTAAATGTTTGAGTCCCTCACCTTAGTTTTCTCCTGGGCTGTTTATCACCAGGCTGTCACCAGAAAGTCACTGCCAGCCACAGAGGGAAACCTGGGGTCTGTGCTAACATACATTTAGAACCCTTTCCCAAATCTTTCTCTCTCTCTCTTTTTTTTAAATGTTTATTCATTTTTGAGAGGCAGACAGAGACAGAGTGTGAGTGGGGGAGGGTCAGAGAGAGAGGGAGACACAGAATCCGAAGCAGCCTCCAGGCCCTGAACTGTCAGCACAGAGCCCAACACGGGGTTCACACTCACGGACGGTGAGATCATGACCTGAGCTGAAGTCGGACACTTCACCAACTGAGCCACACAGGTGCCCCCAAATCTTTCTCATGCTAGCACTATCACGTTTCTCCCTTCTGCATTAAACTTGGGTTGTTACCAAGCTGTCCTTTTGATGGGAGGATTCTGCTGTATCATATATGAGATTGACAAGACTATGCTGGATGCTAAGTATGCTGTTGATGATTTGTCTGCTGGACCAACTTGCTGCAGAGCTGAATGATCCTATAGGGTGGCTGGAGCATCGAGGACAAACAGAAGGAGTCATTTCCCATCTATGGGGGGGTTACCTGCATCTACCCTCGGCACTCCCCTCTGTGATTAAGCTGGGAACCTCTCCACTTGATGGCTCTGATTTCTATGTTTGCCCAACGTGCCTGGCTAAAAAGTTACCCTAACCAAGGAACCGCTTGGATGAAAAAAACTCCTTGTACCCTAGTTGGCAGATAGTAGCTATTCCTTTTGAAAGTCAATAGCCTTACCCCTTCCTTCTCCCCCTCAGACCCATACCTTCCTGGTTTTTTCAGCTATTTGGGGCATTTAAGAATAAATCCAACCCTGACTTGCAGCAGTGACATTGATACCATCTTCCTTCCCCCCCCCCCCCCCCCCCCGGGGCACAGGAACTCAGCACAATTGACTGTTTGGATATTTCTGGGCTAAAATCCTTCTCCTACTCAGATCTGATGTGCATACTGGTTCCCCAGCATGTCTGCACTCATACCCACCAATTAGTAGGGCGGGATGCCCACTTAAACAAGGTGTGGAGCCAATTTCAACAAGGCAACATGCCAGTCCAGTCCTAGCTCAGACGGGAACTGAAGCAAGTGACACCGCGTGTCCACGAAGATCCTTCCTGGTGGACAGTGCTGCCAAAGTAGGACCTCGCGTTTCACTCCAGGGAACTGTGGCCGTGGCAATCTTGAGTCACCACGTGTTTTCACTCTGTGCTTTTCCTTGTTAGAAAAGAAAGTAGTATTATGGGATTCTGTGAATTTAGGATTCTTCTTTTAAATTGAAACTTTCTCCTGTACAAGCAGAAGACATAAATGTGGGTGTTATACAGCAAGGAAGGGCATAAATAAGTGTGGGGCCATCCTTCCTCCCTGACACTGAGAACTGCCCGACAGTCAGATGAAGCGTGATCATGGGAAGACAGCAGAGCCCTTGTTGCAGGCTGATGTGAGGACCTAGAAAAGGCAGCTCTGATGGTTGTAGAGAAGAGAGAAACCGTATAGAAAAATGCTATAGAGTTTTGTCCTTTCCCAAGTGGTCCCTCCTCCAGCTCATGGATAACAACTTCAAATGAATCAAGGAGGCTGAAGGAATAGAAGGAACAGGTAGCCTATCAGGGTGGGAGGAGGGGGTAACCCCTCAGTAGTCTAAATTATGTTGAAATAAAAAAGAGCTGCAAAGCTTTGCTCTGACCCCTCTCTGCAAAAGACATTTAAAAAAGCAGTCCATCAAAGAACTGTCCTCAAGACGGAATGAACTTTCCAATAGTGAGGCAAATTCAGGTGAGTGTCCTGGAGTCATCTGGGCACAGAAAAACAAAGGTGATAATGTCAATAGTATTTTCTCCTTTAATAGGTAGGTTTCATATTATATATATATATTATGAAAAAATATATTATATATATGAAAATATATATTATATTTTTATATTATATATATTATATATGTAATATATATGTTATATATATACTATATATGTTATATATACTATATATGTTATTATATACTATATATGTTATATATACTATATATGTTATATATAGTGTGTATATACACTATATATGTTGTATATAGTGTATATATACACTATATATGTTGTATATACTATATATACTATATATATATAGTATATATATAGTCTATACTATATATATGTATATAGTATACATATGCATATATATGTATATAGTATATATATGTATATATATAGTATATACAACATATATAGTGTATATATACACTATATACAACATATATAGTGTATATATACACTATATACAACATATATAGTGTATATATACACTATATACAACATATATAGTGTATATATACACTATATACAACATATATAGTGTATATATATACTATATATAACATATATAGTGTATATACACACTATATATAACATATATAGTGTATATATATACTATATATAACATATATAGTGTATATATATACTATATATAACATATATAGTGTATATATATACTATATAACATATATATAGTATATATACACACTACATATACATCTATACATAGATGTATACATATATACAGATGTACATATATGTAGATGTACATATATACATCTATATATAGATAGTATATATATCACCATGTATGTTTTCACTCTGTGCTTTGCACATATATATACTATATATATGTTATATATATAGTATATTTATATACATAGTATATATATATATACTATATATATACTATATATATAGTATATATATACAGTTTATATATAGTATATATATATATACTAGTATAGTATAGTATAGTATGGTATATACTACAGTATAGTATATAGTATACTAGTATAGTATAGTATAGTATATACTATAGTATAGTATATAGTATACAAGTATAGTATAGTATAGTATATAGTATACTATAGTATACTAGTATATATATATACTATACTAGTATATATATACACTATATATACTATATATATACTATATGTTATATATAGTGTATATATACTATATATATATATAACATATATATATAGTGTATATATACTATATATATGTTATATACATAGTATATATACGTATATATACTATATATATGTTATATACATAGTATATATATGTATATATACTATATATATGTTAAATATATACTGTATATATACCATATATATATATTTGTTATATATAGTATATATATATACTATATATATATGAAAATATACTATATTTTCCCACTGTTTTCTTGAAATAAATGCATGGTTGCTTTTTTAATATGGAAAAAAATGCAAAATCAAAAATTTCATTTGGAAAAATAAGATGGCAAGGTATAAAAACAAAGCAAACAACAGCTAAAGGAATTTGGGAGACATGTGCAAGGTTCAGTAGGCGTTTGGGGCAAGTAAAGGCATTTGAATAAAATCTACATCAGCAAGGGGGAGGAATTAAAGCCTGATGTGCAGCTGGGTTTCGTCTTGGAGTAGAGCTGAGGAAGACCACATTCACGGAGGTGAAGCAGAATTGTGGACTTGTGGCAGCTGACCTTCCCTGGGAGTGTTTTGAATTAAATTCAATAAACATTAGCTGGGGCAAACCCTGTGCACAGCTACGGGTACTGCCGAAGCTCTGGGCCGGTGATGCCGAATGCACTGCCTTTGGGGCCCTATGTCAATGGTGAGCTGTTGTGAGGACCACTCACAACCACCACCTGGGTGTGACATTCGAGAATTCTTCCTGCAGTTGTTAAATACAGGCATAATTAAAAACTAAATTCTATAAACTTGCCATTAAATACATTATTAAAAACAAAAGCAATAAATACTCTAAGCTAATCGATTCCTAAGTGTTCTGCTATGATCTATGTTCTTAAGGTTTACTTGTACCTATTGTATCTATATGATGAAAATGTTACTTAACAATGTGCTGTATCTATTTATTCCAAGCTCTGTGCTTGATGACATTACGTTGGAAGCTTAAAATCAGCCATAGTAAGAATGTTTACACCATGAAAATCAACAAGTTCTACAAATTTGGACTTTTATTGATTTTTTTTTTCCAGAGAGCTGGTTGTTAAAATTTATCAGGACGCCAATGCTTGAAATTCACAAACACCAAGCTTTCACGTTCTGTGATAAAGTGAGCAGCTCCCTCCCATCCCCTTTTGTGTTATTCTGCTGCGTTTTTTCAAAGTTGAGCTCTGCTTTGGGTGTCCACAGTCTCAAAAGAACTGTGGGAAAGGCCCTCTCTGTCTTTTTGTCCCTCCCAAGGACTCAGGCACAGGGATGATGTTAAAATGGAACATGGAGAGGGAAGGACACCAAACTGGATGAAGAGCTCCCTCCTTTTGAGCCTAAGGGGTTGTCACTGACCCACACCAGGTGCCTATCTCCTCTTTTAGAATGAGTTCTTCCCCAAGATGCTCCTCAATCCATCGTGTTCATGCACACTGCCACCAGTCCTGCTTAGCCTCGAAGCTCCGAGACTACAGGTGAAGTGAGGCAGGCTGCAGTGATGCCAATGAGAACCGGAAAAGAAAAGAATACAAAACAAAACAAGATACGTCTGAACGAGGAGGACTCTCATAGTCCTCCTCATATGTCTCATAGTTACAGGTGATGAAAGAGATGATCAAGTGAAAGATGAGGCAGTTTAACATTCCTTGGCCACACTGGGTTCCATACCAGGAACTATCAGAATTGCAAAGAAGAATAAATTCTGTCAGGGACTTATGCCTGAGTGCAACATTTCAATTTACAATGCTAAGAATAAGGGGTGACAGTGATCAAAGTGTGGAAGTGATTGTATTGATTCAGAATGCCTCTCAGAGACTAAAATGCTTCTCAAAAACACAGTAGTACCATAGGGAGAGTTTAAATATCCATTTATTTTGATGATCTTTCTTTTGCTTCTTAGTACTTCTAGGGCATCAGACAATCAGACAGTGGAGGGTGCTGATCATGGACTCCTTGAAATACCCTCCTCGCTCAACTTTTGTATCTGTTACAGAGAGAAGGAGAGAGAGATTTACTTTAAGGAATGGGCTCACAGAATTGCGGGAACTAGCAAGTCTGAAATTTGTGAGACAGGCCAGCAGGCTGGAAACCCAGGCACAATTTCTTCCTTCCTTCCTTTTTTCCTTCCTTCCTTCCTTCCTTCCTTCCTTCCTTCCTTCCTTCCTTCCTTCCTATGTTTATTCATTTTTGAGATGCAGACAGAGACAGAGTGTGAGTGGGGGAGGGGCAGAGAGAGAGGGAGACACAGAATCAGAAGCAGGTTCCAGGCTCCGTCCGAGCTGTCAGCACAGAGCCCGACGAGGGGCTCAAACTCACAAACCGCGTGATCATGACCTGAGCCCAAGTCGGACGCTTAATCGACAGAGCCACCCAGGCGCCCCTCTCAGGCACAATTTCTATGTTACAATCCCGAGGTGGAATTTCTTCTTCTTAAGGAAATCTCAGTCTTTGCTCTTAATGGTTTCAACTGGTTGGACGAAGTCCACCCACATTATCAAAGGTAATCTCCTTTACCTAAAGGCAACTGATTATAAACAGTAGATTAATCACATCCCCAGAATGCCTTCATCGCAACATCTAGACTACAGTTTGACTAGGCAACTGGGCACCGTAGCTACATTGACACAGAAAATTAACCATCACAGTTCTAAGCAGGGCCTCCTCCCAGGCTGTGGGGATTTTTCCCCACAAGTCCCTCTCCAGCCTCTTCTTCTTCTGGCTACCTGTCAAATGTTGCTATTCTCTAGCATACATCTAAGTTTGGGGTACAGTCTCTAAGAGTTAAAAGAAATTTTATAATGTGTGAATAAAGATGGAATTGTCAAAGCCCTTAAGACATCTGAGTAAATTCTGAAATTTAAGACACGATTTTATTTGTTTGGAGGCAGTATAACAATAGCAATGGAAAATTAAAATAAAGAAGAATCAAAATAAGCACTGTTTTCGCTCCTTCAACTCTGTGGTCATGACATATCCAGATTCCCCAAAGTGTCATCTTTAGCACTCTTCCCTTACCACTCAACATTATTTCTTTGGGGATCTCATCCATGCCCAGCCTTCAAAGACACCAACATACCAATGTCTCCAGAATAATTTTCCAAGGAACATTAGGTCCCATGTTCAAATAAGTTTGAGAAATGCCAGCTGTACACCTCTTGTTCCTGGAGATTTGCGGTACACTTCGTCAAACTAAAGGCTCTGTGAAGTCCCGCAGTATGAGGGAAATGCTGTCCTAAATCTATATTCTGAGCCTAGGCCCCTTTCTTCAGTTTCAGAATGCTGCTTCCAAGCACTTACTGTTTATTACACTGAGCTGTCCTGTGGCAATTCAAACTCAATGTGATCAAAACTGACATCATTTTGTCTGACCCAAAGCTTCTCCTCCTGTGTCCCTTTTCTCCTATAATTTTTATCTCTTTCCATAGTTGGTGCTTCAGTTGTCAAAAGCAATGACCTGGGAGAGCACATAGATTTTTTCTCTCCCCTCATTGCTCCCCATTTACCAGTTTACTTACTTAGATCTGTCGAATCTACCTACTTAGAATGTCTCATGGGCTCCCTCCTCTCCACCCACCATTTTTCCTCTATCTGTGACAGTAATCTCACCACTTTTCATTGCTTGCAGAAGGATGGTCTTAAAACACAGAATGATGACATTTCTCTCATGATCAACACCCATGCTCCTTGTTGACTCTAGAGAATGTCACACTCTCATCTTGGATGGTGTTGCACGTTTATTTTTTTTATTTTTATTGTGTAAAAGTTCATTTATTTATTTTGAGAGAGAGAAAGAAAGAGCATACAAGTAGGGGGGAGGGACAGAGAGAGAGGGAGAGAGAATCCCAAGCAGGCCCTGCACTGTCAGCTTGGAGCCGCCCACCTCAGAGCTCGATCTTACAAATTGCACCATCATGACCTGAGCTGGAATCAAGGGTCACTTAACTAACTGAGCCACCCAGGTCCCCCATGGTGTCGCATGTTTAGTTTAAGATGAAGGGCTAACATTTCCTTAGTTCCTTCTGAGTGATTTAAAGACAACTCCTCTGCCTTCCTTGTACGTATGAATATGTCTCGTTTGGATTTGAAAAGGCATCGACAGTGTTAAAGTGACCTTTGGGAAGCAAAAACGTGGAGGGCGTTATTATTTATTTATTTTTTTAATTCGAGTATAGTTGACACACGATGTTATATTAGTCTCAGGTGTACAATAGAGTGATTCAGCAAGTCGAAAGTTATGCTCTCTGTAAGTGTAGCTACTGTCTATCACCATGCAGTGTTATTACAATATCACTGACTATATTTCCTATGCTCCGCCTTTTATTCCTGTGACTTATTCATTCCACATCTGGAAGCCTGTAACACAGTAGAGGGTTTTCTTTGTTTGTTTGTTTGTCACTGGTGTCTGACCACAGAAAACTGAGAGCTGTTTAGGGAATCACTGGATCAAATAGTCTGAATCAGGCTCTTAATTGACTTGGGAAAATGGAATACCTAACGCCAAAGCTATGTTGAGCCTTCGCACATATTAGAAAAAATTTGACTGCTGTTTAAGAAAGTGATGTTTTAAAATTTTTCTAATGATACAAGTTGTTAAATATGGGGAGAAAAAGCAGGTTTCAACTTAAAAGTTTTGCCTTTACACCCTCAAGTGTTGCAATGAATACACGTTTCTGTCCAAGGAAACAAAAATTCTGCAAGAATACTCCCAAACTATTAAAAGAGTTTATCTCTGGGGAGGCTAAATTGGTCGTTTTTGTATTCTTGTATCTGCTTACTTGTGTTTTCTAACATGTCGACAATGAATATGAATTATTTTTGTCATAAGAAAAAAAAAACTGTGGGCTTTTAAAAAGTCCTTTAAAAAATCCTGGCAGCTTACTATACTGACCAATCTTAGCCTACTTACGTCCAAGATGACCTCAATTTACCTTTCATGTCCCTAGGTTTTGTTTTTCTTCCAGAAAGCAGCATGTCAACTTAAAATAGTCAATAGTACACTTTCAGTGTCCGTGTGGTCTGGCATTTAACAAATTCTCAAGAAGAAGGTAGTACAACCCGATCATGATGACAGCCCTTCCAAGAAAACTCTGGCTCCTCTGTTTGAGTTTAAAAGTAAAAATTGCAATAGTTTAATCTCAAAATATATAAAGGATGCATGCTGAGAGGCATAAAAGTAATTTAAAGACCTCTTATCTAGGCTAAGACTGCTATTTCCTTGGATTTACTCATGTACCAATTCATTCCAACATCATAGATATTTTACCAATTCTGCATGGGTTCCCCCACCCCCCACCTTTTATTTACATAAGTGGTCTCATTAAGGCTGGAATGCTTAATGATTAACTTCCCAATTGTTTTCAAATAGATTTCAGGTTTAAGTGCCTAAAGGGTTAGTTTTTCTTTACAACTTTGAGTGGGTGGGCTGTATGTTTTTACTGATTTATTTTCATGCTTTTATTTAAAACGTGCTTTCTCTTTCAATATTCTAAAACAAAAGTAATTCTGAATATATTATACGTGACTTTTAAGATCTTATCTTCACCCCAAGAATTTCAAAATTAATTAAGTTGCTACAATGCAACCGAGAACAAAGCCCACATATTTAATTCAATAATTGAATTATTAGACTCAATTGAGTATCTTCTTATTTCATTATTTTGTTCAACAAATTGAATAAATTTTATAACACATGGCTTAAAAATTCCTGAAATAAGTCTTAAGGTCTTTTTTCCTCTAAAGGATCACAATAGAGAACTCTTTTACTTCTCCACGTAACACACACACTTAATATAGTTCTCTGGCATCTGATATCTTAGCACCCCAAAACTTCAATAAACACAGCAGTTTTAAAAATACAACTTAGGGAAATGTAGGGTTTGTTCTTAGGGGGTATCCAATAGAATACCAATAGAATATTCTTCAGTGATGGGAAAGTTCAGTCCGTGCTGTCCAACACTGCAGCCACCAGCCACGTGTGACTACTGAGCCCTTATGGTGTGGCTAGTGTGCCTAAGGAGCTGAATTTTAAATTTTATTTAATTTTAACGAATTGAAATTTAAATAGACACATGTGGCTAGCTGCTATCGTATTGGACTGCACAGCCTTAGAGTTATAGTTGGTTGAATTATGTTCAGATAAAAGTATTCATGGATATTTGCCACTTAGTAATATTCCTTTTGCCCTAATAAAATCAATGTTGGGACTTGCCTGATTTCCCAAAAAGAGTAAATTAGCTGTTTTCATTACCTCTTTACTTCCAATTCGTCCCTGGCAGATGGTAGGAGATGAAGAGTGCCATCTATTTCCCTTGAGAACACATTGGCATTTCACTCCATCTCAGCAATTGTCTCCTGGAGCCCTAGGGACTCTACTGATGAGCCTCAGCCTGATTAAAAAAATGAAGTCTTTTATTTTCTGCTTATAGGAGAACAATGAGCCAATAATAAAACTCTTATTTTCATATATGACTAAAGAGTATTTACTTGAAATCTACTAGTAATTATTAGGGCCTACTTTTGAGGATCTAGGGGTGATAATTAATTATATTTCTGTCCCCACCTGTATCAGTTAGGGTTCCAACAGGAAACAGAAGTCACGCTCAAACTTACAATTAAGGAGAGTTTTGAAAAGGACACTTTACAAAGGTGTGGGCCATGGTAAAGGAAACCGGCAAGGTACGGTGCAGCATCCTAGGGTTAGCAACAGAGGTGAGCTGTCCCACTACTAGACCTGACAGGGCAAGGGGAGAAGGAAGTTTCTGGAACCATTTAAGAGTTGCTGTAGAAGATTGCTTGATAGGAGCTGTGGTCTTTGTTAAAGGAACAGCTAACCCTGGCAACCTTACTTTTATCTCATCCTCTGATCTCTTGGTGCATCCCATTGGCTAAATCAACTGGAAACTACAAAACAGGGAAAACTACAGATACAGTCTATAAAGACAGCCTTCCAGACCTCAGGCAGGCAAATAAACATGGGTAGGAGATCTAGAGAGGCAACAGAAAATACCCAACTACCCCTCCCAAATTTGGAACTAATTCAGAGCGGCACAGATGGTGCTAAATCAACATCAAGAGACCCTAGATGAATATAAAAACATCTGCTTTATTACTCATGAAAGCTAAGTTGAATAACAAGGCTTAGATGTGTGCATTGGACCTAATTTATGCATCTCCCCAGATTCTCTCAACCCTACCTGCTCTCACTGGGAAGCCCTGTCCACCAGTCCTGTCACCTAAGATAACCAACACCAGTTTCTAACACCATTAGCTATCAGGTTAAGGGCTGCCTCCAGGATGATTCAACATGCCTACCACTGCCAAGAGCTACAGGAGCTTGACCAATGAGGTCTGGAGGCTCTGAATCCTCCCACTTACTTCTGGACCCATGCAATGGGTCATGGAATATGGCTTCCCCAGCAGCTTCCTAGGAAGTAGGGTGACTAAGTGACAGAACCCACAAGTGTAGGGGTTACCACTTCATCTGGCAAAAGTTGACCAATGAAAGACAAGAGACCATATGGGGGTGACGAACTAGCAAATAAATTTTTCTTTCTTCTCCTCAGTAGACTATTCTGAGGCAGTTTCCCCAAATACCTATTTGGAGACTGAAATAGTCAAACAACTGGCTGTGTTTTTTTCTGTGAAACTCTAGACATCTCAGTAATACACCATCTTATATTTGCTGTTTCTTTTCTCTTGCCTGTGGACTGCTGTAGATTAAATATGGCTGCAAATTTTTTGCTACTTTTTCCACTGAGAAGTAGAGCCTAGTTTTTCCTTCCCTTGAATCTACACTGGTCTTAAGGGCCTTACTTGAGCAATAGAGTGTAGCGGACATTCTTACATTTCTGAGGCAAGGTCATAAGAAGCCTTGAAACTTCTGTCCGGTTCTCCTGGAATTATTTTTCTTGGGATGCACTCTCTGGATACTGACCCATGATCTGAGAGAAGCCCAAGCCACATGGAGAGTCCTTGTGGCAATAGCCCCAGCCGAGCTTCCAGCCAAGAGCCAGCATCAATTACTAGTGATCTTGGACCAGGTGCTACATATGAGTGAAGAAGCCATCTTCGTAGTAGATCTTCTATCCCAGCCATCATAACTGATGCCCCATGGATCAGAGATGAACCACTCAGCTGAGTCCTTCCTGGATTCCTGACTCACAGAATTGAAGGCAAAATAAAATGGTAATTTCAAGCCACTGTATTCTCAGGTAGTTGTTACACAGCAGTACAAAACTAGAACACTCCCCACAATGGGCTAGTCTCAGAAGTTGTTTCCTAATAGTTTGTGTGGATACTTCTCACATGATCAAGCAATTGCCTGTGTTTTCCTATGAAGCTGTGGCCAGCTTAGTAATGGACCACCTTGTATTTGCTGTCCCTCTTTCCCTGCGTTATTTCCCTTTTTCATGACTCTGGCTGCCCTGGGATTACATGACTGATAAATAAGGCATTAGCATACACACTGCCTCAGATTTTGTTTACTAAGAAAGTTAGCAGAATTGTTCTAGAAAGGAGACTGTCAGAATCAGATTTTGGATTTGATTTAGGATTTGATTGTCTGAAAGCAATCAGGTAAGTGAGGTGGTGATAGTCCTGAGAAGTGGCTTAGCCTGAGAAGTTGCTAGCTTTTTTCACCTGTGGTTTCACCTGTGTACATCCCAGTGATGTACACGTAGAGGGCAAGACTTTGGAAAATCATGGAGCTACCACATCCGCTCCAAGGGGCAACAACTGTGGTGTAGATGTGGCTGTTGTGAGGCATTTGAAGCCTTGCTAAAAGAAAATAATAGACTCAGGTCATCTAATTATCAACTTAAGTCATGCTCTGAAAGCCAGAGGACCTCATAGCAGCATTAAATGAGGCTTTCGTCTCCTGCAACTGAAAAGCATATGCACTTACAATTTGTTCAGGGTGACAGAGTTGTAAAAGAAACTTGATGTGCAGCCTCAACAGGCCTTGTAGGTCAAATTCAGGGTCTTGATAGGGAAAGAGTGGGAAATTGAAACCTGGAGTGGAGATATTTGTGTAGACAAGCTTGAATCTTCCTGGATGGCAGAAACAGCCTTGTCGTGGATGAAGGACCACCTTTTGCCTGGAAAGCATCAATGATCTCACTTGAAGTAGATGCCTCCCAAAATGATGCTTGTTCTCAAGATTTCCTCAAAATCCATTCCCCTCATGGCCCCCAAGCAAATATAAAGAGAAGTACAAGCTGTGCCAGGGAAGAAGTAAACTACTTCCCAAAGGAAATGTTGCACCTGACAAAATGTGCAGGCAGGAACTGTGGAAACACTGTGGGTGTGAATCTTGAGGTTATTAGATGGGAGGAGGCAGGCAGAAGCTGGATAGGTGAGAGCCGATTGACATGGGCACTTACCCATGACTCAGGATTCAGTGTTCTGACAAGGATGCCTGGGGCTGGTCCTTACATGCTGCTGCAATGGCTCATTTAAGCCTAGTTTGCATGAAAGCCTAACATGAATGAGTAGAGATATTGGAAATTTCTTGACATAGTTTTGAGATAGGGGGTAGAAGTCTCAAAAGGTGGGTGTGTGAGAATGGATTCACTTTGTAAAACCTGCCACTTATGTTTCCCAGAAGGACTCCTCTCATGATGCAGTTGAGGATTGCTGTGAAGAAACAGCGGTGGTGGTTGTGGTAGGGCACCAGTATCTTTGGGAAGCTCAGTGGTGGCTGTCCTCTGTAGGCTAGGTTCACAGTGGGAAATGTTACCATGGAATTGGGCCCCCTCTTATCCATGGTGGTAAAAAAAAAAAAAATGTCTGGACTGTCAAAAACTGGGTGGCAGCCCTTAACCACCAAAGGAAAGAGAGACCTCATTAAGAGCTGCAATGCCCCAGTATGAACAAGGCTGCCTACTTCCAGGAACGTATGGCAATGGGAAACTGTCTAGGGGGATAATTGATTTGAATAATTAAAAAAATCAAAAGCTGTTGAGCAAAAGGCTATCACTGTCTGCCATGATGGAGAATTGCACTCTATATTGAGTTTCCAGATCTAAGCCAGTTAACAAACCCAGAACCCATTGATTGAAGGAGATGCTGGATCTCCTTAGGAAGGACCCTATAATTCCACTGTAAGTATATGCAGTAATTATTCCTCTGATCCTTCCCCAGAGGGAAACTGAAGCAATTTGCCAGGGTAACTATACAATAGGGAAAGAGTCAAACCTCGACTTTTCAAAGACTATTAGTTACAGTGTATGAGATGATACCGATATCAGGAGGTCTGAAACACCTGCACAGTCCCCTGGCTAGAACAGAGGCTTATGGAGACCAAGCCCACCTAACCATGGGTTCAGTGGTTTTGGATACCCCCTTTGCGATTATTTCCATGGTTCTCAAATGCATTATCAGGACAGATACACTTAGATTCCGGCAGCACCCTCAAATCGATTACCTGTCCTGTAAAGGAAGGGTCATTGTGGTAAGATGGGCTAAATGCAGGATTTCTCAGTCTCAGCACTATTGACATTTTGATCCCGACATTTCTTCACTGTGGGGGCTTTTCTGGGCATTGTAGGATGTTTAATAGCATCCCTGCCACCACCAAACCCACTGGATGCCAGTAACACCTTTTTGTTATGACAACCAAAAATGTTTCCAGACATTGCTAAATGTGCCCTAGGAGGGCAAAATCACTAACGATTGAGAACCACTGGGCACGTCGAAGTCCCTGAAACTCCTGCGCCTTTTGCGAATTACAGAAGTAATGTCACAATCCTTGAAGAATTACAGAGATTGACACCAGCATCAAAGATGGAGGGGTTACCATAATATTCTCTTGGATTCTTCTCTTTGGCTACTGTAAGAATTAAGAGGGATCATAGAGCCTGATAGTGAACCATTACCAATTTAACCAAACGATAGACTTAGGCACAGCTACTGTGCCAGATGTGGTATCTTTACTATTGCCACCAAGCCTCTAACACTTGAGATATGACTATTGATTTGGCAAAGATTTTCTTGTCCATAGCCAGCAGCAGAGAATGAAGGAAGTGGTGTACCTGTATGTGGCTGTGAAGAACTACGTAAGGACTGAGGTTTTATGTTATTTGCAAACTCACAAGTTGGCTGCCCACAGTTTTATGGATGTTAGCAGAAGACATGAGACTCCTGGGTCAGACGCAAAGGACTTTACCACTCATGGAAAAAGCAGTAGCCAGAATTTCATATTCATTTGCATTGGTTCCCCACACCTTCTAAGCCTCACAGTGTGGGGAGTGAAGGAGATGACACAAATGGGCGGAGATGGATGCCGATTCACTCAGTTGGTTGCCTTACAGGAAAGGAACACTGAGCTTGGGAAATTTGTTTTTATTGTAGGGCTCCTCTTTGCCTGGGAGAAGATATTGCCTCATCCCTCAAGGCTGCTCACTATAATCATAACCCTGAGAAATGGCCGGGACAGACTGGCCATGGCTTTGTGTTCTTGGCACACCCAGAAACCGTATGCAGGGGTATTTGTAGATCATGGCAGATTTCCTCTCCCAACAGTGGCAAGGACACTTTTACAGTCTTGCCTTAGAGCTGTGTCAGCTCTCTTCCTGTCTGTCATAATCTACTGTCATTGGGATGACGACTACCTTTACATTGCACAGAACATCATGCTGGTCCACAATATCAGTAAGACCATGCTTATGAAACATAATCAGTAGGAGACTGCACAAGCCCTAGGTACCTAATAAGTCACATGCGTGCCGGAAGGTGGAAGATTAATTCCACAGAAATTCAGGGTCTCCACGTTGGTGAAGTTTTTAGGGGTCCAGTTGCCTAAGGCATACCAGAGCCACCCCTCTAAAGCAAAGGGAAAATTGTTGCCCTTTGTACCTCCTACCCTTAGGAGGTACTATGTACTTTGGCCCTCTTTGGATTTTGGAGGCAGCTATTTCTCTTGAGAGTATTTCTCCACGATGAGCTCAGTATTATCAGATTCATGAGTCTCAAAATTGGGCAGAAACATTATCTGATGAAAATGGTACAGTCAGGATCAGGCTCTAGTTGACATAGAAAGCCCACCAAAATTATAATAGGCGGCTTAGACCTTATGTAACCTACCTCTGTTGCACCAATGGCTCTCCCTTAACGCTCCTGGGGATGTGAGCTACAACCAGCTCATGGAAGAAGAAGGGACTTGGGCCTGATTCACAGAGTCTGGCTTCCTGAAGCCACGGTTGTTCCCTCTGTTTCTGAATGCAACCGCCTTGTGGCCCTGCACAGGATGTGCTGTCCTCCTCCACAGGCTGTGCACACCTGTGACCCATAAACTGCTGTCGGTCTCATCTGTCCAGCACTGGGTGTCACGTGTTCAGCCATCCCCACACCTCTAGGATGAGAATCTCTTCCTCTTCAACAGGGTGAGAAGAGGTGATTAAAACAGGGTTGGCCCCACCCTCTGCAAACTTAGGTTATACTGGAATAGAGGTCTTTGTTCTAGGAAATTAGGGTCCTGGTTCAGAGAGAACAGTGAGGGTTCCACAAAACTATGAGCTGCAACAACCCCTGGCCATGTTGGGTTTCTCATGCTAGTGGAGCCGCAGGAAAAATAAATAAATAAATAAATAAATAAATAAATAAATAAATAAAGGAAAGAAAAAAAGAAGGATGGGGGAAGGGGGAAATGGAATAGCTATACTGGCTGGTATAATCCACCCTGATTATTAAGAGAAGCTAGGGTTGCTATTGTACCTTAGAAGCATCTTTCAAATATGTCTAGGATAAGCCCATGGCTGCCTGTCTTATGGGCAACTTGCCTACTCTTAACATTCCCAGGGGTCTTGTCTGCCCAGGTTGAGACCTCTGCTCTGATACTACCTTCATCATGAGCAGCAAAATGAAAGCCATAGCAACTTTGGTCCCTACAACCAAACGGATGGAACCCACTGAGAATCTGACTGCTCCTACCCAGTGGGAATCTGACTTCCCCACAGGCTGCCTGGAAGAGTGGGTGATACAACCCAGAAATGTAAGGGACAAACTTACAATGAGACACACACGTAAGGGGCACCTGGGGCAAACTTTGAACAATGAGAGACAGTATACAGTATCTAATTCTTCTCCCTTCTCCCACCAAAGAACTTTTTGAGATGGTGGATCCACACAGCTTGTGGCAGGTGACACGGTAATTGGCTGTGTTTTAACTGTTGTGTGAAGCTGTAGTCAGCTTAGTAATATACCACTTCATATTTGTTCTTCATTTTCTTCCTTGTGTGTTTTCTCTGATCCCAGTTGCCTTGGAATTGCACCCCTTCCCAATAAAATTTAGCATGTAGGTCTCCTCTCAGATTCCATTTTTCTAAAGAGCTTATGCTAAAACAGTATGCAGTAACAGGGGTGCCTGGGTGGCTCAGTCTGTTAAGCATCCAACTTCAGCTCAGGTCACGATCTCACAGTTTGTGAGTTCAAGCCCCACGTCAGGGTCTCTGGTGACAGCTCGGAGCCTGGAGCCTGCTTCGGATACTGTGTCTCCTTCTCTCTGCCCCTCCCCAACTTGTGCTCTATCTCTGTCTCTCAAAAATAAATAAATGCTAAAAAAAAATAATAAAAAAAACCCAGTATAGAATAACAATAGGTTTCTGAATATTTCTACCAGAATAAAATTTACCCTCCTCCTCCAGTAAAAGGCAGAAGTGGAAAAACATGGTACTGACAATGGAGCCAGACCACTTTTTGCATGGTGGAGAAACATAGGACAGGAAAAGAAATGGTGTTGTCAGAGATGCTTAATTCTTTCTCCCAAGCTCACCAATCTAATTATTACTTCTCCTCCCACTGGGAAATGTAAGCAAGGGGTGATAAAAGCCCAGGAAGTATTCTATTTTACATTGCCTGAAGGTTGTATGAAGTCAGGGGAATTGATTCTCCTTCCACCATGGTGACTAATGAGTGGCATTTATACCTTTTGAAATTTTCCCACAGTGTTTAGATATTCTGTTCTTTCTTTTTCACTATTTTTTCACCTTGTTATTTCTGTTTTAGAAGTCTTTATTCATCAATCTTCAAGTTCACTGATTCTTTCCTTGGCTGTGTCCAGTCTATCACTAAGCATTCTTCATGTTTGTTACAATATTTTTGATTTGTAACATTTCCTTTCCATTCTTCTTAGAATTTCCCTCTCTCTCTCCTTACATTCCCCATCTGTTCTTGCATGTTGCCCACTTTTTCCACTGGAGCCCTTAGCATAATACTCATTATTGTTCTAAATTCCTGCTCTGATAATTCCAAAGTCTCTGCCATATCTGAGTGTGGATCTTATGCTGGTTTTATCTTTTCAAGGTGTGATTTTTGTCTTTTACTATGTCTTATAAGTTTTTGTTGACAGGAGGACATGATGTACTAGATAAAGAGAAGGAAGTAAAGAGGGCTTTAGTATAAAGTTTTATATTTATCTGGCTTGGACTTAGGATATGTTTACTGTTTCCTGTAGCTGTAGGTGTCAGAGACTAAAATTTCCTCTGCTGCTCTTGTTTTTGTCCCCTCTGCTGTTGTTGGGTTTCCCTAGAAACTTCTTCTTAAATAAAGCCTGAGATGTGCAGTTATTTCAGTTGTAATTGCCTGCTATTACACAGAAGACTTATTGATGTGTTGGTAAGAAGTGAGAGAAGGAGAAGCATTCTATAGTCCTATGATTACGGCCTGTATTTTAGTGAGTCTATGCTCCTGGGCTATGACCTTCACAAATACTTCTCAGTTTGTTTTTGGCTTTGTTTTTTTTTTTACCCCTCCTTCTTAGATGAGACAGAAAGGCTAGAAAGGGCTGTAGTTGAGTATTTCTCTTTCCCAAGCCAATCAGACACTGATAAAACCCATGTTGTTAGGCTTTTGTAAAATAGTCTCCTTGAAGATAGGCCTTATTATGGAGAACAGAGAGTTCCGGACTTCTGCAAAGTGGCTTCATTTACCATCCTCTTGCTTGAAGTATAGAGAGATTTTTCTCCAATCTTCATTGTAAGTACCTGGTAGATCTCCTTGGAGGTGAAACTCACAAAAGTGTCAAGGCCTCCTAAGATTGTTCCCCACCCTGGCATTTGTAACTCTCAAGCTTGTTCACATGGAGCCTTCAGTGACTAATTAATTACAGTTTAGGCTTTTTGGCCCCAGTACTTGTTTCCCCAGAGGTTTCTGCTCTGGTAAGCTGTGATTCTGTGTGTCCACCTGTCCATCTCTCCAACTCTGGGGACAGAGGTATGACCTCAGTTCTCTGATGGATCTGAGAACAGTTGTTGATATTCAGCTTGCTGGCTTTTTTCTTGTTTTGTGGCTGGGTATGATGACTTCAAAGCTTCTTACATGCTGGATCAGAAACCAGAGGTCAAGACTTTCTTTTGTTTGTCATTTACAGACAAAATTAGATTGTAATAGAATTTAATAAAGGTTTTGACTCAATATTTTACTAATAATGCTGCCTACCGTGTCTTGCAATATTCCAAAATGTTGTGTATAAACATATGCAGATGATGACAAACAGAAAATGGAGCCAATAAGGCTTGAAAGGTAAGGGCTGGTATGGTAAGGGGGCCATGAGGTCTTGTGCTCTGCTGCAGTGAGCCATGGTCCAAGTTTAAGAGCTCCTTTGGTATGTTATGACCTTGCTGCCTATGTTCCAAGGCTATTGCTTGTTTCCACATTTCCACTGAATCTTAAATCTCGCCCACCTATTGTCACACTTAGAACCTAAGAGATAACAACAAAAGATGCTCCAGCCATATGCACAGTCTTGAATATTGTGCCAAGATTCCAACCATATCTTTATTTCCTCTCCTACTCCAATAAAATATCAAGAAACCCTCATCTCTTTCCCTTAGAACAGAGGAAAGAGATGGCCTGAGAAATTTGCCTTGTGTGTTTTCTCTTAGCTTTCACCTGGCCTGCTCCCATCCCCTAGATCTAAAGGTAACTCCTGAGCAGAAGGCAATCCAAGTCCTACCAAGAAAGAGAAGGGAAATTATGCATTCCTCCAAAGGTCCAGCTTCTAATCCTTGATAAATGGGAAGTAGGGCATCCTTCTCCAGTGGGCTATTAGCGTCTGTATATACCGACTGCATCAGAATCAATTGCATTAAAATTGCACATGCCTGGGCTCCTGTCCAAATTTACCAAACCCAGATTTTTGCAATAATAATGCACTCCCCTGATCTTCTTGTGTGCATCACAATTTGAGAGCCACTGAGTTAGAACAGCACAGGGGTGGGAGGGCAAGAATGAGGGGTAGAAGTCATCATTAAAATTCAAATACAGATTTGTACCTATTTTTATGTCAGATTCACCAGGCAAGGATGATAGCCCGTGGTCCTATGGCCACATGTCATCTTTTAGAGCTTAAAGCATGATCCTTTGAGCAACCACGAATAAAAAGTAATTTCCATTATAAACTGCATATGTAAGGTAATTTTACAGATTCTGAAGTCTTACAAATGAGATTTTAATACAAGACACATGACTAATATGGATTCTTATCTGTTTTTTTATGTCTATTTATTTTTGAGAGAGAGAGAGCGTGCGCAAACGAGAGGGGGAGGGGCAGAGACAGAGAGAGACAGAGGATTTGAAGCAGATTCCCTCCTTGCAGGACTCAAACTCACCAAGTGAGAGATCATGACCCGAACTGAAGTCAGAAGCTTAACTGACTGAGCCACCTGAGGCACCTCGATTTTTATCTGTTTTTAATAATATTACTAGTAGTGATAGGGGCTATCATTTACTGAGTGCTTAACCCTGCTTTTGACATGGTTGTAAGTGGTTTTCATTGATTAGCTCAATCAATTTTTACAGAAATCATGTGAGGTAAGTAAAATGATTATTCCCATTTCACATATGATGAGACTGAGGCCTAAAAAAATTAGGTAACTTTTCCAAATCCTATAACTTGTAAATAGCAGAGATAGAACACAGACCAAGACTGCCTGCTTAAGCTCATAACCACTGTCTCACTGCAGTAAAATTAATTAGATAATAACATATTTTTTAAAAAATTACAGTCCTTTGTGATATTGGTCAATTCTGACCCTTGTCTCTGCTGTTTGGCTCCTTAAACACCATAAATCTTTGATACTTAATTTTGAGTGTGTAGATGGCTGAATGTGCCTACATTTAATTAAAGAGAAGTACATTTAATTGCGCTGGCAAATTTTAAATGCTTGGCTATCCTCTGAGCTGGCAAAATCTTCTGTTCTTAGGTTAACCCTCACACTACCAGAAAATTTGCTTAATGAATGAAAGTTTGGTTGAATAGTGAGCGCCTACCCAGCCTTTGAGGATTAGGGTTTTCGAGGAGAAGCAAGCAGCAGCCTCATTCTCTGATGAAGCAGAGGGTGTTTTTGGAATTTCCTGGGAAACTCAGGTGGCCCTTTCCCACCCTTCCCAGGGACATGGGATCTAGCCGTTTGGCAGTTCCCTGGATATTTGATAGAAACCCTCCATGATCAATCGGGAGTGGGTGGCAGTTCTAATTAGGGAGCTTAGGCCAAGGACATTTGAATATCAGCCTCTGAGAATTTAAAGCTCCTTTCAAAACCACACAAAACTGTACAAAACGCTAAACCTTTCACAAAAGACCACAAGTTTCCAGCATTTGCTTGCTGCCTGCCATTTCTCCAGGCACGGTAATCATGCACCCTGCTAAAGGTGGCTGTCAATATCACTTTCAAGCTCTGAGACCCATTCAGGGTTCTATGGATTACGAAGAGAAAAGAAGTTGGTCCACAGGCAATCCCACTTTTATTTTAACACTCCCTGGCGGATGTTCATTTCCCTTCCAGCTTCCTTCCTCACCTTTTCCCTTCTCAAGGTCAGCCCTGTCTTGATGGCACCTGGCTTCAACCTGCTGCGGCTAATGCACACCCACAATAGGCTTATGACCACAACCTCACACTGAGCCCTCCCACCTCAGTCGGCAGAGTCCCTTCTTTTCTGTCTCATTTGTGACCTTTCTCTGGGTTAGAAGGTCTTTGCTGCAGCAGCCAGGTCAGCCTCGTTATGGTGATTGTACTGCAGAAAGCGGCTTGTCCCTTGTTAGAAGTGACATCACTGTACATTAAAGACATCATATCTCCTTTCATATTAAAATGCCTGTCAGCTCTCCTGCTCAAAGGTTGTAAATCTGCCAGAGGAGACTGAGCTTGGGGAGTTTTCATTATGAAAATAGGAAGATAAACACTCTGTTTTACTGTCAAAGGGAAAGAAGTGGACTCCTGGTAATGACATTACTTTAAAAAATAAATATACATTTTATTAACTGAGTGTTATATAAGCAAATTTTTAAAAGATAGCTTTTTTTTTTTTTTTAAAGAAAGTTTTTAAAACCCAGGTTTAAAAAGCAGGCTGGCATAGCTCAGATAGGAAACACAGCTGGAGAAAGATTTATTAATGCATGCATTTCACACTGGCTCTTATAGTAAATCATTAGACATTTTCAATGATTTTAGCACTTCATTTTTACTTGTCTAGTCTAAGAAGTGACAAAAGAATACTTAACCCACAATTCACCTTTAATTCACAAATGAAGTAGCCTTTGTGTCAGATTGAAACTCTTTCTTAACATTAAAAAAATTTTTTTTTAATATTTACTTATTTTTAAGAGAGAGAGACAGAGTGTGAGAGGGGGAGGGGCAGAGAGAGAGGGAGACATAGAATCTGAAGCAGGCTGTAGGCCCCAAGCTGTCAGCACAGAGCACGACACGGGGCTCAAACTCACAGACCGCGAGATCATGATCTGAGCCAAAGTCAGGCGCCCCTTTTCTGAACATTTTTGAAGACTGTCACCAAATCATCACTTGCTGGTGGAACTTGTCTGGCTGCCTGTACCATACGTGTGTATAAGTAAGGGGAGTTTAAGGTGTCTTATTCGTAAGGTAGGGGTTCATTTCTACCTACCCACATAAAAATATAGAGAAATTACTGAGGGGTCTATAACTCTCCCCACATCCAAATGCCTTTTTGAGTCTTCAGGCTTTCTAGTTAACCCTTTCTAGCCACAGAAACATTTAGATTTGCTGGAATGTCTTACCATCAAAGATTGAATTAAATCCAATTACCATGAGTGAAAAAGACAAGCCTCCAGGGAGGTAGCTGGAACCCCGACATCCACCTGTAGCCCTGTGGGATGTGCTGTGTTCATAAGTCACAACTCCGGCCTTGCTCTCCCGGGCCTGCTCAGTGACCGTCTCAGGAGAGGAGGGATCCTAGGAGAGATTAGTCAACAATATTTGCAAATGCCAAGAAATAAAACTGAGCCAGGGAAAGCCTCTGTAGTTCCTCGTGAAGAATCCCCTTTGGCAATGTTGTGAGATAAGGAATCTGGGGATGCTCAACTATCAGCTATCTAGCGAGGCGCCATGATGGTTTGAGTTATCTCCTCCGCCTGAGAACATTAGACCATGTTACAAAAGTTAACAATTTAAAACTAATGGCAGTGTGTCGCAGCTGAGGATGCGTGCCTTAAGAACAAAATGCCAGTTCAGACTCCACCCCCCCAACCTCCAAAAAAAAATTACCCAAGTGGAGTCTGGGCCAGGGAACTGCGATTCCAAACGCACTCAAATCTTCCTTCTAAGCATCAAATCCAAAGAGGGAATCCCTGACTTAACACTCCTTCTGGATTTCACAGTTTGGCTTGGAGCTAAAATGCTTTTCTTTCTTGGTATGTACCAGCACTCTGCACCGACTGCGGGGGATGTTGGTTGCAGTTCCTTTCGAAGTCAGGATCATACTCACATAAAAGGGCCCAGCGCCTGAACCGCTCTGCACCACTGGCCCCGGGGTTGTTTCAGACCCCTTCAGGTCCCATGAGACCATTTAGCGTAGAGAAGCAGCGGAGACTCACTAACTGAAGTCACCAACCTACCCATAAATGCAGTGTCCTTGGACTCCACAAGTTTAAAATCAATGAGAAGCTTTATAAAACAAACAAGAAGTAAGAAACTATACATCCCCAAGGCCATGAAGGAGTGACTTAGTTACTCTGAACTGGTTTCCCTTCTGGGGAACCTTTATCTTCTTTACCTACAACCCAGAAGTGGATTGAAACCTCCACTAGTCATTACTTGGCTCTCCAAACGTCTTCCTCCATCGGCCTTGTTTACTAAATGAAATCGCAGCTGAAAGGGGACAGGCCACCACAGTGGGCATCACTGCATGGGGAGGAGGTCAAGTTGCCTTTGCCCCGCTGCTCCCAGACCTTCATTGCTGGCCTGCTGCCAGAGGCGAACATTTGGCTGGATATCCGTGACCCCATACAGAAACCACGGCACTGCTACAGTCAGCAACGTTGGATCTAGTTCATGTATGGGATAAAAAGCAGTTTTGCAATAAGGCTAATTTTTTTAGAAACAGAAAAAGTGTATCTTTCCCATGTAGCTGAAATTCTGTAGATAGCTTTAAAATCACGGGCATTGAGGCCAGGGTCCCAGGCTCAATTTCTACAAAGGCTGGTTCCAGAGTCATAAACTGTACCTCCCTCCTAGAGATACCTCTTCTAATGCACCATGTTATAGGTGTGTTTCATGCATCAGGATGGTGAGTTGCTGACAAATAAGAATGAATCAGCACACGTATTATTAGCTGTATATGAAGCATGAGTTTTAAAGCATGTTTTATGGAATGAAGACAGTTTTAAGAATGTGGCAGATTGTATTTTTCAAAGGGGGCAGCAACAAGATCTCCCATCCCACATGTTCTTACAATATGACTTTGAAACTCCTCCCATTGAGAAGGGGGGTTGATGGCTCCCTTCAAAGCAGAGGTTCTGACCAATAGAATATAGCGGAAGTGACTCTGTCACTTTTTTTTTTTTTAACGTTTATTCATTTTTGAGAGACAGAGCATGAGCGGGGTGGGGGGAGGGGGCAGAGAAAGAAAGGGAGACACAGAATCTGAAGCAGGCTCCAGGTTCTGAGCTGTCAGCATGGAGCGCAACGCAGGGCTCAAACTCATAAACCACGAGATCATGACCTGAGCCGAAGTCAGACACTTAGCCAACTGAGCCACCCAGGCGCCCCAACCCTCTGTCACTTGTGAGGCTTGGTCAAAGTCTTCCACTTTGTTCACTGGAACACTCACTCAGAAAGTCTTCACCCTGTAAATTGTCTGATTACTGAGGTTGCCATGCTGTGAGGAAGCACAACTAGCTCTGCAGAGAGACCACAGGGAGTGGCCACGTGACCACAACTAGAGAGATGCCTCGCCAGCCCCCAGCTGCATAAGCCCGCTGTCAAAGTAGCTCTGGCCACCATCTGACTGCAACCTTGGGAGACCTTGGGGGAGAAACTCCCAGGTCTGTCCCAAACTCTCATCCAATGACACTGTGAGAGATTACAGAATGATTTTTATTTAAGTAACTAGGTTGGGGGGTGATTTGTTATGAAACAATAGATAACTGGAAAGAAGTTAGCTATTGGGCCCATGTCTACTGCAATGCACGGGTTAGTATCTATGCAATTTAAAAGAAATTGAAGTGGTTAAGGAGCCTAGACTCTGGGTGTCAGCTGCCTTGGTTCAAATCCCAGATCCACAACCATGCGACCTCGGGCAAATTGCTTTCCTGAGCCTCAGTCAACTCGCTTATGGACTGGTGATAACAATTATAGTAATTCATAGGATTGCATGAAGATTAAATTAATTCACATTCATAAAATGCACACAACTGTATCTGACAAATAAGAAGTGTTACCAGGAGAATTCCAGTTATGTAGGGCCTGAGGCATATAGAGTTTGATACCTCTCTCTTTTTTTTTAGGTTTACTTATTTATTTTGAGAGAGAGAGAGAGAGAGAGAGAGAGAAAGAACGGGTGCATGCACACACACCAGTCTGGGAGGGGCAGAGAGAGACAGAGAAAGAGAATCCCAAGCAGGCTCTGTGATGTTAGTGTGGAGCCTGACTTGGGGCTGGATCTCGCAAACCGTGAGTTCAAGATCTGAGCCGAAATGAAGAGTCAGATGCTTAACAGACTGAGTCACCCAAGCGCCCAACAATTTGGTGCCTTTTAAACACAAATACATAAAATTACAAACACTAGGAATATTCAGGGTTAGGCATATTCTAGGCGCTCTCCCTGTCTCCCAGGAGCTTATAGTCCACAAATAAATGCAGAAAACTGAACAAATATTTACAAACTGGTCAGATTATTTTTGAAAACACCTGTCTTTTGGCACTCATTTATTGTGAAAGGAGTATAAATTGGCATTCCTGGAGAGAAATATGGCAACACTTACAGCAAATTGTCTTTCAAATTGTGCAAATCATCGGAAACAGTGACTCTACTTAAGGGGATTTATCTAAGGAAATACTCAGATAAGCATTCAAAAAAATGCATACATACATACATATTTAATATATGTTGTTATTGTAGCAAAGAATTTAAAATACAGTTGTTTAATAATGAGGAGATTAAATTGTGGCTGAGAATTATACTGCTATTAAAATGATTTTATATTCACTGGCATGTAAAGATCTTCACTAAGTAGAAATAAATGAGAAAAAAAGATGATACAACAATGAGTGTCATACTGAGCAAGACTGATTGAGAAACAGAGATGGGAGTGTCCTGGGAAGTTCTGTATTCACATGCTGTTTTGCTTGGAGTAGTGAAATAACAGGCAAATTTTGAGGGTTTTTTTTTTTTAATCTCTAGTTTATCTGCAGAAACTGTGTCATATTTGTGCAATAAAAGTAAATACATTAAAAAAAAAAAAAAGAATGACCACATCTCACTGAGGGCTCCCCTTTTTCCTTGAGAGTAATAAACCTGTCTCATTAAATGTTCATATTTACCCTCACTTCTTGGTCCATCTTCAATAAAAACACATATTTAATAAACCACCAGTTTTTCCAGACTTGGAAAAACCTTCTGGCTCAGACTTAGATGTGTTGGAATAGTAGGTGAAATGCAAGTTAGTTAGCCAGGACAGGACATGAGCTAACAAGATATACACCCTTTCTGGAAGGCCTTCTGCCCTCCACAGCCAAGCCCGTGGATGGAGCATAACTACATTCTAAAGTGTGATATAAAATGCTGACAGTATTGGTAGAAGATAACACACCATCTCTGTGGTTTAATTGGATCGATTTTCCTGGAAATAATCATGCACATTCATCTGGAATGTCTTTGATGCCCTCACCTTCATGACAGCTACCACTTTTCTGATTGTCTGGGAGGGTAGAGGACTTTAAGGCGTTAGGGATGGCTGTAAGTAAGAGGCTTCAATCTTTTGCCTTATAAATATCAGATCATTCAAGTTAAATAAAATCTACCCCACACCATCCTCATGTCCTTCTTCCCCCACACCCTGCTTTTTCTAGCAAACAGTTGCTGTTTTGTTCTTTGATGTGAATGAGATGGACAGAGTCTAGTGTAGTTCCTCTTGGCCCTATCCCACAGGAAGGCTGGTCGGTAAGGCTGCTCTACACCTTTGGCAGGTGGACCTATATCTCCTGCTTGTCTGGGAAGGCCATCACACCTCTAAATACCTGCGCTATCTCTCCATGCCTGGCGCCGATGCCATCACTCTGTAGTAAGAGATTTATTATATAGGCTACTAAGGACCACTGTGTTATTAAGATGCACATGGGCAAAATCGTGTATCTGCTATTATCACCTGATCAGAAGTGAGTTTATGAGGTCTTTGCCATGATGAAATTGGACTGAAAGACTGGGGCAGAGACCAAGAGCACATGAATTATCTTGGGGAACATTTAGAGGGCAGGAGCGCAGAACCCAGAGCCAGTTAGATGGGGACACTTGACAGGGACACCCTCGTGAGAATTCTAGTGGTGTCAGGGGATGGCTTGTGAAATTAGGGAAGGAGCTACACCATGGCAGGGAAACTTTGGGAAGACAATTGAAGACAACTGCTTTCTTCAAACGGCTCACCCCTATTGGCCAGCACTGACTATCCACATGGGAGGCTGGAGACACTGTCCTAGAGCTTACATTCCCATACCAGGAGGCAATGCCCTTTCTCCTGATGGACCTTTCTCCACAGAAACTTTGCTTCTCGTGTGTTTTCCAGGGGACATTCTTGTTCTATGCTGCTGCATCTGACTTGCCGTGTCCTTCTCAGATGGAGGGCTGAGTGAGCTACGGCGGCCTACCTAATGATTGCCAGTCTTAACGATCCTTGTAAATCCCTGTCAGATGCATATATTCAGCTTAGTACTGGCGTGGGTCCTACATATGGTCTAAGGAGGAAAATCGCAGCCCCAGTTTTGTTCAGCAGCTGCTCTCGGGCAAAAAGTTTCACTCTTTCTAATATGGCACGTTGTGCAGGTTTGTGTAAAATTCATGGCCTCACACTTTGTCAAATAATACCTCTAAGTTAGGCGAGCATTCTTGGGCCAACAGAAAGTTGCCAGTGGTTTAGGAATGAAGGAACTTCAAAGATGGAAGGAAGCCATGCAACAGAGCTTAGCCAAGGCTTCCTCTGCTCCAGCTAGTGGTGACTAAGAAAATATTATTCTTTCAAACACATACACATACCCTAAGAATAGGAAAGTTGTCTTCATTTATGTTCTGAACGAGCAATCAATTTTCTCTACAATAGAATTCCTCCACAATCTCTTTTTCCTTGATTTTTTGAATTTTTATGAATGTACTATTGAATTTTGTTCATAATAACTTACGCTAGAAAAACTTCTTTAAGTTATTTGGGGATGGAGGAGCCAAGATTTATAAGACTCTAGTTTTCCGTCATGTGTAATTAGGGAGAAATTTATATGCTGAAGGTGGAACTGGTACATTCCCTGTCTAGTTTGGAAAGGGAAAAGCAAGTTTGAGTGAGATCTTTGCTGCCCCTGAAAATGAATGGATGCAAAAAGTCAGATTTGGAGAGCAGTCACCAGTTTCAGGCACTTAGTCACTGATGAAGAAATGTTTATTAATTAATTGTGTGATTGAGGGCGGGGTAACAAGGCTCAAGAGGTGCTGAGATTCTGACTCCTATAGAGTCCACGCCGGGAACGTCATCTCCTTTCGTATTTTGTTTAATATTTATTCAAGCCATGGTACTCAGAGGGTCTTATCCTGGGACCAACTGAAGATTCACTGATCTGGTAATTTACTCATTCATTTACATTTAGGAGAACCTTCTCTTTGCCAGGTACTGCACACATACATAAAACTTACAAAGGGAATGAGTTGTCATTTGGACATAGTGTTAGGATGGATCGTAGTCTAGCAAATATCTATGCCCGTTATTCAGGACCTCACACACCCAGGGTGATAAGAGTAAAATCAGGAACTGTAACACCTGTCCTGCTTTTGACCAAATTGGAAGCTGTGTTTGTCCTCCCCACGTTTTACGTTCTTTTCACCCGGTATGTCCCCGTTCTTCAGCTTACATCAAAAGGTCTTGCTTATCCTTCTAATAAAGGCAGCCGGGATTCTTCTCAACTGAGTTTGTAAAGCAGACCCTCAAGGTAAGAGGATATTCTTTTTTCTTCTAGTTATAATTTATGAAGATGATTGTCTGTTCCCCAAATTCTTTTGGGGACGGATGTGAAAAGAGGAGAATGTTGTATTTTTGAGACAGTTGAGCACCCTCTCTGTGTGGTGACCTTCTTGAAATCTGTCCAGACATTGGTGCAGTTTTTGTCACAATAGAAACAACTATACCAGGGCGCCTGGCTGGCTCTGTCAGTTAAGCATCTGACTCTTGGCTTCGGAGCAGGACGTGATCTCATGGTTCGTGAGTTTGAGCCCCACATCGGGCTCTGCACTAACAGTGCACACAGCCTGCTTGGGATTTTCTCTCTCTTCCTCTTTCTCTGCCCCTCGCACGTTTGCTCTTTCTGTCTCTCTCGAAATAAATAAATACGCTTTTAAAAATTAAAAAAAAAAAAAAAAAGAAACAACTATAGTCTTTGCTCTTGAGAGTTTTAGGTAACAACACACGTGTTTCTTATGGCAGTGACTTCCGTGACAGCAGATACATCCATCTCTCCTGATATTATATAGAGAGAAAGTCAACTACTTAAGAAAAACAAAATTGAGGTGAAGGAATTTATGCTAATGCACTGGTAATTTTCAGATACATTATGTTTACTAATCCAGAATTTGGGGGAAAACATCCATCTTCCAATGCTGGAAGTTACAGGGAAGTAGCATGTGGTCTGAAATTTTTGCAGTCTCCCTGGATGAAGGCCTGAGATTCTGGAGTTGTTCTTGAACTTGACCTTGCTAGTTTATAATATGCTGCATTTTAACTATACCACAGTGCTGGTAAAAGAAACTGTTACACCAAAAAAGCATATGGATTTGATAACCTACTCTGGAAAATCAAGGACATCTGGGTTTCTTGCTGTAAACATTTTTTTGAAAGTCTAAACATAAAGCACTGGTCCAATTCATTAACATTTTGGAATGAATTTCGTTATGATATGTCATAGTAGAAATGGATTGCGGGTTTTTTTGTAGTTGAAAAAAATCAAAATTTTCACATTATCAGTGAAAACCACATTAGAAAGGAACATTTTGAAAATTGAATTAATTTTAAATAAGCTTGGTAGCAGGTATTCTAGCAGAGAAAATCCCTCAAAGATGTCAAAACGCATTTTTAAGAGTTAAAAGGACCACATGCCTTAGAAATTGTTTGCTGAAATCTAAAATATTCCTAAATTTTTATATACGGTACTTTATTTATTTGAGCTGGCCATACAGTCTTAATTAGTTTCACTGTGGTCAAATTAGCTTCATTGAAGTAGATGTACTCCCCAGCAAGATGAACAGCAGCCTTCTATAGCACAGATTTCCAACATAAACTATAATTCATGAGGGCCAACACAACTCTTTTCTTTGTAGCTGGGTAACCATTTATGTTTGAGGTGAAGATGTTAATATGGAAATTTTGTGAGCTAGGAGAGAGGACGAATGCTATCATTCTAATTTATGACCTTTCATATGAGGCCAAATGTAAAGGCAACTTCAATTGTTTTATATCTCAGGGCCAGCACATAGCAGATGTATGAAATTTGGAGTGTTAGACATAAACTTTTATTACCAAATTATAAATAATTTCTCCCACTTATAATGTTCACCTTTCAAGTTCATCTTGATTAAAATACAAGGGCAGCGTCACACCGATTTCACTGAATTTTAGAGCTGAGAGAGGTTTTCTAGAGTTCACAGTGGAGCATAAAGCAGCATGGCATCTGGAAGACTCTCCTCACAGGGGTTCAGACCATGAGCCCATCTCCTTTGAAATTCAAAATGTTGGTCAGTGAGATCTGGGCATTTATTTAAACATCTCGAACACCACATTAAAACCAAATGCCCATGATGTAGAATATATCTTATCTCTTGATAGAAATAAAAGGTACACTGTCTTTTCTGAGAAATTTGTCCATCAGTCAACAAGCTTATATTCCTTCTTGGAAGATTGATTGATTGATTGATTTTATAATTTAACTTTATTTTTTACTTTTTAAAATTTACATCCAAACTATTTAGTATATAGTGAAGCAATGATTTCAGGAGTAGATTCCTTAATGCCCCTTACTCATTTAGCGCATCCCCCCTCCCACAACCCCTCCAGCAACCCTCAGTTTGTTCCCCATATTTATGAGTCTCTTTTGTCCCCCTCCCTGTTTTTATATTATTTTTGTTTCCCTTCCCTTATGTTCATCTGTTTTGTCTCTTAAAGTCCTCATATGAGTAAAGTCATATGATTTTTGTCTTTCTCTGAGTGACTAATTTCACTTAGCATAATACCCTCCAGTTCCATCCACGTAGTTGCAAATGGCAAGATTTCATTCTTTTTGATTGCTGAGTAATACTCCATTGTATATATATACCATATCTTCTTTATCCATTCATCCATCGATGGACATTTGGGCTCTTTCCACACTTGGGCTATTGTTGATAGTGCTGCTATAAACATGGGGGTGCATGTGTCCCTTCGAAACAGCACACCTGTATCCCTTGGATAAATGCCTAGTAGTGCAATTGCTGGGTCGTAGGGTAGTTCTATTTTTAGTTTTTTGAGGAACCTCCATACTGTTTCCAGAGTGGCTGCAGCAGCTTGCATTCCCACCAGCAGTGCAAAAGAGATCCTCTTTCTCTGCATCCTCGCCAACATCTGCTGTTGCCTGAGTTGTTAATGTTAGCCATTCTGACAGGTGTAAGGTGGTATCTCATTGTGGTTTTGATTTGTATTTCCCTGATGATGAGTGATGTTGAGCATTTTTTCATGTGTCAGTTGGCCATCTGGATGTCTTATTTGGCGAAGTGTCTATTCATGTCATTTGCCCATTTCTTCACTGGATTATTTGTTTTTTGGGTGTTGAGTTTGATAAGTTTTTTGTAGATTTTGGATAGTAACCCTTTATTTGATATGTCATTTGCAAATATCTTCTCCCATTCTGTCGGTTGCCTTTTAGTTTTTTTCACTGTGCAGAAGCTTTTTATTTTGATGAGGTCTCAGTAGTTCATTTTTGCTTTTGTTTCCCTTGCCTCTGGAGACATGTTGAGTAAGAAGTTGCTATGGGCAAGATCAAAGAGGTTTTTGCCTGCTTTCTCCTCGAGGATTTTGATGGCTTCCTGTCTTACATTGAGGTCTTTCATCCACTTCGAGTTTATTTTTGTGTATGGTGTAAGAAAGTGGTCCAGGTTCATTCTTCTGCATGTCGCTGTCCAGTTTTCCCAGCACCACTTGCTGAAGAGACTGTCTTTATCCCATTGGATATTCTTTCCTGCTTTGTCAAAGTTTAGTTGCCCCTTCTCAGAAGATTTTATAGTACAGTGCTGAATAACAGAGACATTGGCCCCCACCTTCATAGAACAGACAGTTTAGTGGGGGAGAAAACAAATAGAGACACACACATAGACACACAAAGTTATATAATTATAGCATTTACGAGTGGTACAATGATGTTTAGTGTACTATGATCATGAACAAGAGGAGGAACCCAATCTAGTCTGAGGGATT
Source organism: Puma concolor (assembly GCF_028749965.1). Lineage (NCBI taxonomy): Eukaryota > Metazoa > Chordata > Mammalia > Carnivora > Felidae > Puma > Puma concolor. The sequence continues at coordinate 81,785,463 of NC_141670.1, read as the reverse complement.
ACCAAGGCTTTCTTTAAAGAATTTATGTATGGGCTAAGACCTAAGCATACTTACAAATGAGTCTGGTGAGGAGAAAGGGAACTGGGCTCCAAATGATGAGGCCAGGTTTAGGGCTGTCACAAAAACCCAGAAGATGGTAAGATTTGAATTGTTTAAGGAGAAGGGAGAATGGAAGTGAGTGACAGTTTTAATGCCCATTACCATAAGAGACAAGGCATTGGCTCCATTTGAGGTAGAGAGTTGGAATTGAGACTGCTGCATAAAAATGAGATGTTTGAAAGGCTGCATTGGAGGAGGAGGAGGAGGAGGAGGAGGAGGAGGAGGAGGAGGAGGAGGAGAAATTCAACAACTATAGAATATTTTTCTTCTCATCTTCTTTAATAAATAATTTTCACATCCCATGATAAAAGATAGATGATAGTGGTACAAGTACCCAAAACTAGGATGTGAGAGGTTAGATGTTTTTATTGTCCAGTCTGAAGATCCAGGTTGGTTCCAAGCGCAAACCAGCACTTCATACCAGGTAATGCATTGCTGGAACAAGACTAGCCAGTGTTCTTGGAAGCCTAACACTGATTAGGTACTAAAATCTGCTTTGGAGACTGTTGGCCAGTCCAATTCCATATATATATATATATATATATATATATATATATATATATATATATATATATATGGAATGCTATATATATATAGCATTAACATGATACGATCACCCATGTGTTCACAGTCTTGCTGGGTGTTTTATAAAGTAAGCTAGCCACAATACCTTCTCTTATGAACATGAAACACTGAAGAACATAGTTTTTTAAAAGCATAGAACTATAGACACTTGAGACAAATAATGAAATGGCAAAAGTTCACCTTAGTATTTCATACCAACATTTGCCTGTTTAAAAAAATTTTTTAATGTTTATTTATTTTTGAGAGAGAGAGAGAGAGAGACGGAGACAGAGACAGAGACTGAGTGCGAATGGGCAAGGGGCAGAGAGAGAGGGAGACACAGAACTCAAAGCAGGCTCCAGGCTCTGAGCTGTCAGCACAGAGACTGACATGGGACTCAAACCCATGGACCGTGACCTGAGCGGAAGTCAGACGCTCTGCCAACTGAGCCACCCAGGCATTACAACATTTTGCCTATTTTAAGAATAATAGTTTCAAGAGAATGAGAAGACAGGCCATAGATTGGGAGAAAATTTTTGCAAAGACATTATCTGATGAAGAACTTTCCCAAAATAGGTGAAGAACTCTTAACATTCAACAATAAAAAAAAAAAAAACAATCTTATTTAAAAATGGGCAAAAGATCAGAAAAGACATCTCAGCAAAGAAGATCTACAGATGGCAAGTATTAGCATACAAAATGATGCTGCACATCATATGTCAATAGGGAATTGCAAATTAAAACTGCAATGAGATCCACTATACACCTATTAAAATGGCCAAAATCCCAAACCCTGGAAACACCAAATGCTCGTGTGGATGTGGAGCAATAGGAACACTCAGACATTGCTGGTAGGAATGCAAAATGGTATATTCACTTTGGAAGACAGTTTGGCAGTTTCTTAGAAAACTAAACACACTCTCATCAAACAATTCAGCAAACGCGTTTCTTGGTATTTCCCAAAGTGAATTAAAAACTCAAGTCCACACCAAAATCCATACACAGATGTTTATAGCAGCTTTAAATAATTGCCAAAACTTGCAGGCAACCTATAGGTCCTTCAGTAAGAGAATGAACCATGGTACATCTAGAAAATGGAATATCATCCAACACTAAAAAATGAGTTATCAAACCATAAAAATACATGAAGAAAACTTAAAAGAACATTTCTAAATGAAAGAAGCCAATCTGAAGAGGCCACATACTACATGATTCTAACTTTTTCATATTCTGGAAAAGGTGAAACCATGGCAAAAGTAAAAAGACCAGGGGTTGCCAGGGGTCAATGGAGAGAGAGGGATGAATAGGCAGAGCACAGGAGATTTTTAGGGCAGTGAAAATGCTCTGCATGATACTATGATGATGGATACCTGTCATTATATGTTTCTTAAAACCCATAGAACGTACAACACCAAAAGCGAACCCTAATACAAACTATGGACTGATATTTGGGTGGTAATGATGCATCAGTATAGGTTTATCAATTGTAATACCTAAGCTAAACTGTGTAAGCTAAAGTAAATCATGTCAAACTGTATGTATGCCCTTAGGGCTCCTTAATAAATTAATGTTTGTGTTCAGGATTTTGAAGACTAGTTCTTGGTGGACTACCATTGAGAAAAAGTCTTGCACGTGTTTTCTTTGTATAATAAAAGATAAAGAAAAAAAACTTGTGAAATATGGAGAATTGCCTTGTGAATCAGTAAAAGCCAATTATAATTGCTAAGGGGATTATAATTGATAAGTTTGTTGGCTCATGAAGTAATTCACCATGCCCACCCCATTTGTCTAGTTTGGCCCTTATAGATATATGCCCCTTGAAAAAGTTTGCAACTACCTCTGCAGATGAACCATGACCTTAAAACTCCTCATTGTTCCAAGCCCACCACACCAGTCTTAATGACTCCATCAGGGTTCTGTGGTAATGGGGGAAAGGCTATGAACCAAACAATTCTTTTTTTTGAATAACTGAAACACCTGGTGAGTAACGTGGTACAATTTGATGTCTTTTGTGAAGAAAGCTTTTGGGGACAGGGCCTTATATCCTATTATGTTTATTCTTTTCTAAATTGTATTTATTTTGAGAGAGACAGCATGAGTGGGGAGAGGCAGAGAAAGAGAGGGAGAGAGGGAGAGCGGGAGAGAGAGAGAGAGAGAGAGAGAGAGAGAGAGAGAGAGAGAGAGAGAGAGAGAATCCCAAGAAGGCTCTGCGTTGGCCAGGGGCCTGAACTCATGAAACATGAGATCATGACCTGAGCTGAAACCAAGAGTTGGACATTTAACAGACTGAGCCAACTAGGTGTCCCTACTATGTTTGTTCTTTAAAGCTAATTGTTTAAATGATACTTAACTTTTTCTAACATTATATTTTATACTGTAACAACTTCAAATACAGCCTTTTCAATGAATCTGTAATGCTTGGTTTTTACCCAAAGAGAGCTTTTAGAGAAGGATTATAAGGAAATCTCTTTCTTTTTAAATGTTTATTTATTTTTGAGAGAGAGAGAGAGAGAGAGAGAGAGAGAGAGAGAGAGAGAGGGAGGGGGCGCAAGCACAAGCTGGGGAGGGCCAGAAAGACAGGGAGACACAGAATCCGCAGCAGGCTCCAGGCTCCCAGTGCCGAGTGCCAAGCTTGGAGCTCTGAGCTGTCAGCACAGACAGAGCCTGAGGACAGGCTCAAACCCCCAGACTCCTCGATCATGACTTGAGTCCAAGTCTGATGTTTAACTGACTGAGCCACCCAAGCACCCCTAAGGAAATCTCTTTTTTCCATCAAATCACACCAGTTGTTCTCTGTCGGCCATAGCAAAGAACCTATCTCTTTAGGAGATATTTACAAGAGGGAAAACTCATTTTTATCATAGGAAAAAATTCTGCATCTTAGATCCATAACACTTAACAGGGTTAATCAAGAATCTTTTTAAAGAGACAGGTTTTTTGTTGTTGTTGTTGTTTATAGTGTTACGAATCATAAATAGAATTAAAGTATTAGTTTTCAGCTGATGAGGGCATGTGTGTAATGAAAAAAGGAATCAAGTCTTGGTATAACAGTTTTCTTTTTCTTCACCCTTTCCATTAATAGCAAGAATATTGAGAATTCATGCAAAATTCCAAACCAAGTTCCCATAGTAGCACTTAAATAGTGTCTGCACACCATTTCCAATTAGAACTAGATTGTAATGTAACACAATTTATGCCATTATAATACGGAGTTACTTTAGTGATTTCGATTCTTTTTGTGGCAATTAACGTTGCCATGGAAACAATCTTTTGCTAATAATGACTTCATCTTCACACACTTAATCAAAACCCAAAAGTGGGGTAGCCTGGGTGGCTCAGTCGTTAAGCGGCCGACTTTGGCTCAGGTCATGATTTCGCGGTCCGCGGTCCGTGAGTTCGAGCCCCGCCTCGGCTCGGTGCTGACAGTGCAGAGCCTGGAGCCTGTTTCAGATTCTGTGTCTCCCTCTCTCTCTCTCTGACCCTCCCCCATTCATGCTCTGTCTCTCTCTGTCTCAAAAATAAATAAACGTTAAAAAAAATTAAAAACCCAAAAGTGGATTTAAAGATTTGAGGCTGCCTGTTTTATTTATTCATTTGCATTAACTTAATTAAGGACCTTCCTGGGTACGCGTAGTCATTACGCTAGCAGTAATACTCAGTTTAGTATGACTTCAAACTATTTCTTGCATTTCTGCCTAAAAGAAATCCTGGCTGAAAGATCACTTCCAGTTTTCCCTTTTTAAGGGTGTTTGCTTTCCGTTAGAAGAGAGAGCACCAGCGCTTTCTACTTTGACCTCCAAAGCACCAACCTCGACTTTAGGCAAAAGATTCTTGGATTTGAGCGTTCCGGCGAAGTCCGGCCTTTTTGGTCCTCGCGGGCTGCCGTAGCCAAGAAAGGCAGCACTCTGTTCCCCAGAAAAGTGCCACCTGCGGCAGCAGTTTCACTTTCGGTTTCACCCGGGTGGTCCGCGGAGGCAAGCTAGTGGCGCTGCTGGAGAGGAGGTTTGGATCCCGGCCACCAGGTGAGCCAGGCGGCTGTGCGGGCGGTTCGAGGCCCCAGTGTTCGTTCGCCCCGGGCGGGTTTGGAGAGTAGCAACCCGGATCTGGGCCAGGACGGAGCGTGGATTCCGGGGCCTGCGGATGGCGGGTGCCCGCACGATGCCGCGCTCACGGTCTCCTCCACTCCTGGAAAGGCCAGGAAGTCAGGAGATCTGTGGTCGCCGGCCCTGAGACCCCCGCCCCCGGCACCCCTCCGGGGGGCGTCTAGACCACGCGGGGATGAACGGTAGCTGCCTGGCCCCACCGAGTTGGCTTCCGAGACCAATCCTGGTGTAGAAGTTCCCGAGGGAACCCCGACATTAGCCTGCGGATTGGGCGAGAAAGCGGGCCCGGAATACACGGGCAGGCTTCGCTCGGTTCCCAGGGCTACACCGACCACGTCGGGATGGTTCCGCTGACACCCAGGAATTGAGAGCTGGACCAGCCCACCTAACCCAGTCCATCTTACCCAGTCCTCAGGTTTCGGATGTCCACAGTTGTATGGTGTTAAGTCCTATCACCAGGACTTTTGTGTATAGGTGTGCGCGCGCTCACTCATAGCAGCTATTTTTAGAGTGTCTAGAATTAGGCTGATGCAGATAAGGTTGGTAGTAGTGACTTAGTGTGCCACCCACGCCTTAGTAATACAGGATTATTGAAAAATTGAAAACACATAAGAATATGGTAAAGGAAGTAAGATTCACTGAAACCTTTCCGCCTGCCATTTATTTGTGTATTTTACTCTTGTATGTACTACTTTCTATTCGAGCTTAGACTCCCTATTTTATCAGTTAACAGTATATACAGTCGTCCACTTTCATTTAAAAGTTCTTTCTAAAAACTTCTAATTTTCTATCTTTTGATTGGCTGCCTATTCTGCCGTTGTGTAGGGCCCATAAATGCAGCCATTGCCTGACTGTGAGGCGTTTAGGGTGTTTGAGAAGTTTTGCTTCACTTAAAAAAATTTTAATGTTTATTTATTTTTGAGAGGAAGAGACAGAGTGTGAGCCGGGGAGGGGCAGAGAGAGAGGGAGACACAGAATCCGAAGCAGGCTCCAGGCTCTGAGCTGTCAGCACAGAGCCTGACGTGGGGCTCAAACCCGCCATCATGACCTGAGCCGAAGTTGAGCGCTTAACCGGCTGAACCACCCAGGCGCCCCTTTGCTTAACTTTAGCATCCCAGGTAATACTTTGTTAAACTTAAAAAAACAAAAAAACTGTATTTCAGATTATTTGCTTGGACTAGATTCTGAGAAGTGAAATTATTACAATAGATGCTGTGTTCTACTAAGGTCTTTTTAGATCTTCATACCCTTTGCCAAATTGTTTTTCAGAAAAGTTTTAGTAGTTTACATCATTCATGTATGATAATGCCTGTTTTCACCAAAAGAGTGGTAGCTCATAATACAGTTCTAATACATCAGCCTCTCTCTCTCTGTCTCTTTTGTGGTGGTATCTCACAATTCCAATTGCTTGAATTTTGTGCAGGAGTCTAAGAGGGTTATTTGGTGTGTGTGTGTAAATGTATTATTGGAGCAGAAGTCAGCATAGGCTGGACTGAGTGTTAGAGCAAGGTGATCTCTTAAGTGATCATCTAGCATAATTTCCTTATTTTGCAGATGAGGAGCCTGAGGCCTTGAGAGGTGAAATGAGTTATCCAAGGCATACAGCTAAATTAAGTAGCAGAGCTGGGATTAGTCTCCCAAGTGAGTACTCCTTATCCTGCATTGGGTGGTCTCTCACTAGACTTGGCATATTTGGTATGAGAATTTAAAAAAAAAGGTTTACATCACTTGGATTATTCTGTCCTTTGAGAATTGTGCCAAAGAACAAAGACTTAATCATCTGAGGGAAATGTAATACTGAAAAATGGGAAATTGACCATTTTCATGACCGGGATTAGAAATCCATTATTTATAATGGCAGCCCCTTCAAGATTTACTTTTTAAATTTTTTTTTAATGTTTATTCATCTTAGAGCGAAAGAGAGAGAGAGAGAGAGAGCGCGCACACAAGTGGTGGGGGGGGGGGGGTGGGCAGAGAAGAGAGAGAGGGACAGAGGATCCGAAGCAGGCTCTGTGCTGACAGCAGCAAGTCTGATGTGCGGCTCGAACTCACAGACTGTGGGATCATGACCTGAGCCACCCAGGTGCCCCCAAGACTTTTGACAGTTGTTTTCAGATTCTCTTTATGTCAGAATAAAGGATCTAATAAGTTGTATTTTGTACTCTATTATCTGGTTAGAATTGAGCTGTTCTCATTTATTATACCTTGAAGGTTTTTTAAAATTCTTTGTTGCTTTAAGACCAGTTGACATTTTGGGCCAAATAATCCTTTGTTGTGGAGGGCTATCTTATGGTTTGTAGAACATGAAGCAACGCCCCTGGCCTCCATCTGATAGATATCAATAGCACCACCCTTCTCCAGAATGTCTCCAGACATTTCCCAATGTCCCCACTTGCTTACAGGAATTACTTGGGGAACTTTATAAAAATGTGACAGTGCCCCTTGCTCGGGGAGTCTGATTAGCAGCAGGCTTCAGGAATCTGCATTTTAACAAGCATCTCTGTTGACTCCATGCAGTTGGTTCTTACGTAACACAGAAACATTTCAGTTTTCTTCATTCTTCTTTTATTTGATGGTCAGTAATAGAGTTATTACTGTGCTGTAGCTATTTAAGTGCACAGATGATACCATGCTAGTTACCATAACCGTAGTTTGTGGGTCAGGGAGAAAGAGACAGGGATTTTCCTTGGCACTGACATTAAATGCCCCCCACAGGCTTGGCTAGTGAGCTTACGAACCAGGGATACTATTTTCCCTGCCTCTGAGAAGCTTAGAACCTACCGTGGGAGACTGGTCAACAGGAAGACTACAGAATGGCCTGAGAAGTGGAAAGTGGTACCCTGAGGGCTGAGGTTCCTGGCTCACATGAGAGGGGTGGGGAAAGCAGCCCCCTACTGTGTGGAGAGGAGGGATTGGTATGAAGCCTTCAGAAGGGGGCCAGGTATGCCCCTGTCTCAAAAGGGAGATGTTTAGGGAGCGGCTCTCCGTGTCTGATGCCCTCTCCGTCCAGGGCTGTGTGTGTTTACTTGGGTTGTCATGTTGTGTTTCATTGTGATTTTTTTTTTTTTTTTTTTTTTTTACTTTTCACGTTTTTTTCACCCGAAGCTGTCAGTGTGCTCTGAGTGAGGAGGTGAAAGTTTACTAGTGAACATTGCCAAGAAACCAGGATTTGCATGGTTTGCAAATCTGCAAATCATCTGCTCAATAACGCAACTCTTGAAATCACATCAGATCTCCTTCTGAACCTTTGACCATTGTATTTCTTCACAGGCTATTTGTCACTTGAGGCATTTTCCCTCCAGTGCTCCTACTCTCCACCCAGATCTCCACTTACATCTCCATGCATGTCTGTGGCCATGCTCCAGGCTTAGCAGGAGAATCTAGACATACTCAAAAGGGCAGCTTTGAAAGGGCTTAGGCTTTGGGACCAAAAGCCTTACTTCTGCTTACCACCTTGCAGGGTTACTGTGTGAATTGCTTGTGAATCTAACATACATAGTTGGATGAATAAAATTTGTTTTTTTTCCCCCCATTCTTTTACCAAAAAAAAAAAAAAAAAAATCTCTGCAGGGCAGTTTGCAGATGTTCTTATACTGGACCTCTCATCTCAGTAGCTTCTGGCAGAAAATATACAGCCTTTGACTTAATAGCCATTTCTGAAAATAGGTCATTTAAAACAAGCCTGAGTAGGAGGCAGGGGAGGGAGAGAGCCATAGAGGTGATTATGGCTTTAATTTTGAAGGGAGAAGTTTTATCAAGGTGACCCCTGCAGAAAGGAGGCCTTTTTCTTTTTATGTGTTTATGGTTCAAGAGGCTTTTCTCTCGCTTCAGAAATGGTCAGAACTGTTCCTTCTGCCGTAACCAATTTAAAAGATGAACACTTAAAATTACGTGAGCCAAGTGATGGGAAAAATTGTGATGTTGAGACCAATTTACTCACACAAAATGGATTTATGGGCCAGTCATTAAGTAACAGGGAGTACCCAGGAAGCCTAATGAAGATGAATGTAAAAGACGTGGCCTCCTAAAGTGATGGATAAAATGTGTTTGAAGCAACCACCCTCTTTTCAAATAACTTTTAAAATGTTTTTTTTTTTTTTCCCAAGAGATTCTGCAGAACGAAGATGTCCTGGAGAATAAATGCAAAGCTTGGTATTAGTCTTTCCTTTCATGTGGCTCACAGTCTTTTGAGGGAGAAAGGACTTGTGTATAAAAAAGTAGAGAATATAAAAGAGAGTAGTGAAAGATGATATCAAATCCCAACCAAATGGGAAACGCATCCTGCCAGAACTAAGTGAGCTGGTCATCTCCACTCTGCTGTGGAAGGTAGCAGGTGGAGCTCATGTGAGTCCCTCCTTAGAACCCCCTCGTGTTCCCCTCCACTGACACAGTATTCCCCATACTTGCCAGTTCAGAAGGGTCTGCTGGGCATGTGCAAACTGGTTCCAGGGTTCTTTCCCGCACCCGCCGAATCAGAATCCCGAAGTGAGCCAATTGATTGATGTTTAGGAAACTGACTTAGCGGCTGGAGCCCAAGCTCTTTTAGCCTGACTTGCCCTGCCTGCCAGAAATGTGGCCCTTCTCCCTTCTGCAGCTACATTTTGTCTTCCTTGCCTGTGTAGCATTTTCTCCTCAAACCCAAACACACAGTCTGCTGCCTTTGCCAAGATTTCTGTCCTTTCAGCCAGTGGACTCCTTTTCCTTCCCACTCAGTTCAGATGTCTCTCCCAGGAATCCTTTGACCCACCAAGCCTGCGCTAAGCGAGCTTCTCTGTGTGCTGCTCCCTGCACAATTCTGTCCAAATACATTACAACTTTTTAAAAAAGTTCTCCATTGGCCTGTCCTTGTGCCAGCTCTGGAGCGCAAAGTCTGAGGGCCCAAGGCTATGTGTGTCTCATTAGTCTCACACCCCCAGCCTCTGCGCCTGACACTTGGGTGCTCACTTAGGCGCTGTACAAAAGTTAGAAGTGTTGAATGCCTTCAGGAAGAGATTGATGTTAATTGGAGTAAAAATGTGGCTTAATGGCAGAGGTGTGATCTTTGATGAGCTTAGAAGGATATTATCTATGCTCTTTAAAAAGGTGAAGAGGGGCGCCTGGGTGGCGCAGTCGGTTGAGCGTCCGACTTCAGCCAGGTCACGATCTTGCGGTCCGTGAGTTCGAGCCCCGCGTCAGGCTCTGGGCTGATGGCTCAGAGCCTGGAGCCTGTTTCCGATTCTGTGTCTCCCTCTCTCTCTGCCCCTCCCCCGTTCATGCTCTGTCTCTCTCTGTCCCAAAAATAAATAAATGTTGAAAAAAAAAAATTAAAAAAAAAAAAAAAGGTGAAGAAAGAAGATGAGTAACATTTTAAAAATAATTAATACCAGCAGTTGTCGAGGTTTGTGGTCTTTTTTTTTTCTGTCATTAACTTAACTTTGGACAAGGTAGTTAATAATATTCCTGTCAACTAGATTTTCACGTGACAGTGCATCGTAGTGTTTTTTTTTTTTTTTTAACACAAGATAAACAGCTAGTTTCATCTCAAGTCTTGTACCTAGAAAGTGCCATAATGGGATTTCCCATCTAATAGGAAATGAGCCTGACTCATGAGTTGAGTCTCTATCAGGCCTTTGGGGTTAATAGTCTCTCTGGCCTGTTCAACCACAAAACAGCACGTGTTCAGGACATAAATGAGGGAGTTTATAGAGGAATGGGAAGATTAGTTTGTTTTTACTAAACTCATCAAGAGTACTGAATCTGTTACAAGGTTTACTTTGTAATATTTTTTCTTGTGTTCAAAACAACATAAAATTGTTGTGTGGTCTGAGTCTTGAATGAATAGTGATTGTACTGAATAGCGGTTGTAATTCCACTTATCTTTTGAGACTGTAGCTACAAAAATAAACTGGCAATCCAGTGGAAAAGTTAAAATTTCCTGAGTAAAATAATTAGCTGATCACATTTTTAAAGTCTTTCAAGTCTTGGGGAGATGGAGTAGGGAATGGTCCAAATAACAGCTCCAAATTCAAGAATACTTTGTGAAATTTGCATTTTCTTTTGTTTAACTTAGGATGTTGACTTTTCATGGTTACAGAAAATTATTTTACTGAAATTATACTCCCTTTGTTTACTCACACTCTTTGAACAAGAGTTTAAATTCTTCTAGATTCTAAGTTTTTTAAGGTCAGAACCTGTGTGAATGAGATATTTGTGAATTTCTTTGAAAATATGTGCAGACAGACACGTGTTTGTTGAAGAAATGAAAAGCCGACAACCTAGCATTCTACCTTACCCAAACTGCTGAGCCAGCACAGATTCACTTTGAGAAGATCTGCAAACAATGTTCCTAACCCTGAATTCAGGTCATTGAGTGAACAGATTTGGAGTGAAATAAGCTGGGCTGTTTCTGGAAGAATGTGTTACGAAAATGTTGATTGAAAACAATTTGAGTTTTTGAGCAGAACCTTCAAATATTGTATCCATACTGATTTTTAAGTGTCAATACTATATGGCTACTAAAGAATAGCTTCATTTGACTGAAACAGAAAAATTAATTTTCAAATTCCTTTTGCTATCAGTTTTTGCTTAAGTAACCACAGTTTTGTTACATTGATTTACCAGAATATTTTGAGCCAGATAACTGTTACATAACAAGATGAGTTTTGAAAGGAGTCTTTGGCAACTATGTATGTTTGATCTGGGTATATAATACTCTGTATTTCAGAGTCCTATTCTTGAATAAGACTTTTTCTTACTAAAAGGCAACGTATGGAATGGGAGAAGATACTTGCAAGAGACATATCTGATAAAGGGTTTAGTATCCAAAATATACATAAAAAAACTTCTCAAACTCAACACCCAAAAAACAAGTAATCCAATTAAAAAATGGGCAGAAGACATGAACAGGCATTTCTCCCAAGAAGACATACAGCTGGCCAACAGACACATGAAAAGGTGCTCATCACTGATCATCAAGGAAATGCAAATCAAAACCACAATGAGATAACCATGTCACACCTATGAGAATGACTAAAATCCACAGTGCAAGAAACAACAGGTGTTGGCAAGGATGCGGAGAAAAAGGAACCCTATTGCGCTTTTGATGGGAATGCAAACTGGTACAGCCACTCTGGAGAACAGTATGGAGGTTCCTCGAAAGTTAAAAATTGAACTACCCTATGAAAGTATTTACCAAAGAATATGAAAACATTAATTCAAAGGGATACATGCACCCCAGATTTTATTTATAGCAGCATTATTTACAATAGCCAAATTTGGAAACAGTATCCATCAGCTGATGAATGGATAAAGAAGAAGTGGTGTATATATACAGTGGAATATCATTCAGCTATAAAAAGAATGAAATCTTGCCATTTGTAATGACAAATGGATGGAGCTAGGGAGTATTAGTGATGCAAAAGTGAAATAAGCCAGTTGGAGAAAGACAAATACCATATGATTTCACTCATATGTAGAATTTAAGAAACAAAACAAACAAAGGGAAAAGAAGAGAGAGACAAACCAAGAAACAGACTCTTAACTGTAGAGAACGGATGGTTACCAGAGGGGAGGTGGGTGGGGGGATGGGTGAAATAAATGATGGGGATTAAGGAGTACTCTTGTGATGAGCACCAGGTGATTAAAGTAAAAATTAAAAAAAAGATAATTACATAGAGTATATATCTTTATTATAATAGAGGAAATCAAAATCTCTGGCTGCATTAGCAACTTTCAGGAGGCTATATAAGGTTATGATTAAGAGCATGGGCTGGTCATTCACTTACTAGCCATGTGCCAGAGCAGGACCTCTGTCTTTTTCTTCATCTGTAAAATGAAGATTAAAAACAATACCTGCCCCATAAGGTAGTGAGGTTTAAATGGATTAATACATAAAAGCGCTTAGGTAAGTGCTGACATACAGTACACTCAAATACTAGCTCTCAATTATGATTATAATTATTTTGAGAAACGCTGTTTTGGCATCAGTCGTTTGTAAATATGTCTACATCATATAACATAGACTTTAAAATATGACTGATTTGAGCTTGAACGTTGGTTCCATCACATTTGGGGGGCAAATTATTTCAACTTTTTGAGCTGTTATTTTCATTAGCAAAATGAGGTATTAAGACATTCTTCCCAGGGTTCCTACAAAGATCAAATGCGATAGTGGTTATAAGGATCTTAGAGTGCTCAGCATAGAGAAAGCATTCAGCAAATGATGGAGGTGGCCGTGGCTGCAATGCATATACTGACTGTGTGTGAGACAGTAGTGACAAGCGATTAAGAATAGGGGCTCTATTCACACAGGGGGCTGTGGTGAAGCTGTGTCATAGGGTCGCTGTGGGTTACCTGAGTGAGATAATGCATTCGTTTAGTATTTCGCTGTACGTACTGGAAACATGTCAGCTGCCCTGTTGTGATAGCAGTAGTGAATGATGTTGAGTCTTCATCTGTGGTCCTTTGATACTTGACTTCCTACAGATACGTTAAAGGTTTCCAGGCTTTTTGTTGTTGTTGAATAATTAACTTTTGCCTTCACTTTTATTACCCCCTTTCAGATTCTTGATCAGGATTGTTAAAATGAGTCTACGGAAACAAACCCCGAGTGACTTCTTAAAGCAAATCATTGGACGACCAGTTGTGGTAAAATTGAATTCTGGAGTGGATTATCGAGGTAATGTTTTCATGCTTCATCCTCACTGGTGCAACTAAATAAGTAAATATGACTTAACTGGTTTTCGTTAATGTCTTAAACATATCCAGGAGACCAAAAAAGTATGGGTTCTCCGTAGTTTTTATGCCTATTTCTTTTCTACCCCTGAGATAGTTCCTTTTGGAGACAGTGCAGGTAGCAGAGTGTGTGCTTCTGACTTCCGCTCTGATTTGTGTGACTGCTGTCTCCTGTCTGTGCTTTGAGACTGCGTGTGCCTTACCCTGGTAAGAGCCAGGGTTCTCAGTCACCTGGGGCATAAATAACCAGGTACAGAAGAACACCTTAGCCCAGCAGCATTCATTTTTGCCAAAGTATTCACGAATGACAAGCAGCTGTTTAGACAGTATCATTTTACAACATGAACTTCCCACTCTTACAATATGCATGGACTCCAGATACACCTTTCTTTTCTTTTAGAGAATGCTCTTTTTAAGAGGCTGTGACACTACTGAAATTAACTTTGTGGGGGAAAAATGGTATCACACATGCCATTTTTTAAAATTTTTTTTTTTTTATGTTTATTTATTTTTGAGACAGAGAGAGACAGAGCATGAACAGGGGAGGGTCAGAGAGAGAGGGAGAAACAGAATCTGAAGCAGGCTCCAGGCTCTGAGCTGTCTGCACAGAGCCCGACGCGGGGCTCGAACTCACGGACCATGAGATCATGAGCTGAGCCGAAGTCAGATGCTTAACCGACTGAGCCACCCAGGCGCCCCTCACATGCTGTTTTTAAAAGTTACTAAATTCCTAATCTTCCAAAATTTAAGTATGTTTAATTACCTGGAATATTTCACGGGTGCAGATAATGAATTCATTAGCAGAGTAAAGCCTTTTGTCTCTTTTCTGAATGATGATAGTAATCTTGAATTTTTTCCTCTTTCCACACATGCAAATTTAATATTACTGAGAACTTACTGTGTGTCCATTGTGTGCTAATCATTTCAATTTCCAATTTATCTTCACGTAAATCCTTTGAGATACCTGTTTATCCCCATCTAGTAAGGGAGGAGCTAGGACTCCCAACTCAAACTTAACTTAAAGCCTTGCTAAGAAATCACTCTACTGTTTTTGTACGGCTTTAGTTTCTTGATATCAACAACATATCTCCAGTTTAGTTTGATTTTTGTAGTAGAACTAATGTATTTATACTGAATACTGAGATAGAAAGTCTCTATGTACCGCTTTACACCCATAAACTTTTGATGAGCCCAAAGGAGATACCAGACTTCTAGAGATTTGAACATATTCGCCAGTCGTTTAGGGTAGGGACGTTATGTTCAATATCTTCTCAGAATCCACTTCATTGGGGAGATTAGCCAGCCTAGCCTGACTTTTTTTTCTCTATCCCCATTAGGGAAATTTTTTGAATTTGTAAAGGTAATATATGTGTTTTTCCTTTTTTCTTTTTTCTTTTTTTTTTTTGTTTTAAGCAAGTTCAAAGCAAATAATGAAGAAACATATATAGAAGAAAGCAGTCGCTCCAGATTTTCCATTGAGATAATCAGGCTTACCAATTGGGACCTGTGTCCATATAAGCATAATTTTATATAAATGGAATCATCTGTACATACACCCTTATTTTCTTTTTTTACATTAAAAAAAATGCATTCAGTTCTCTGACACTACAGAATGTTTAATGCTGCATAGGAATACCTTGTGTGGATGTACCACCACTTTGTTTTTAACTAGTTTCCTGTTAATGGACATGTTGGTATTTACCGAGTTTTTGCTATTTTAAGTAAACAACTCCGCTTCTTTGACATGTATTTTGAACACTTGTCCAAGTATTTCTTTAGAAGAAATCCTCTGGGCTAGGATTTCTGTGTTAATGAGCTTGCCAAGTGGCCCTCTAGTCGGGGCAGATGGGTTTATTCTTCTCTGTGTTCTCACCAACCCTTGTATTAGCCTTGTTTTCAACTTTTCCATTCTAATTGGCAACAAGTAATAGTTTCATTTTGTTTCTGTTTCTTTGTTTACTAGTGAAGCTGAACCGCCTTTCACATGGCTAGTAACCATAATGATTGAATTAAAAAACCCAGCTCTCTGTAACAATTTCTCTTGAAGTTTAAAGAAAACTTTGTTTCTTCTGTTATTCATAGTAGTTTATCCCTTAGAGAAGGGAGGGGGTTACAATTACAACCTCCTGGAATCTTTTTCGTAAAACAACCTTTGCCAGGAGAAGGGATATTTTTATTAGTGAATATTTCATTTTGGAATGCCTTTAGTTAAGTTTAAAATAGATTTGCATATCATGTTTCAGAAGTTTCCTGCCCGTTTAGGATTATGGTTTTGATGTAGAATGATACAGCAGGAAATAAACTACAAAGTTACATCCTAAACTTTCTTTTGATAGGAAATAATTGTTAGTAATTGTCCATAATCTATTCTGGTTCTCTGAAAGTGTGCAGCTTCTAGCAGAATTCCCTTAGGTTAACGTCTTGTGTTCTCATGACACACACAATTGGGGAAAGAAACTTTTTGTTTAGAGGAAAATGGGGGCAGAGGCAGAGTGAGGAGCATATTAACGAAGTGGAGGCCAAATGAAGCCATCGACTTGACTAATTGAATCAAGTTTGTACTGTTTGTTTTCACTTAATTTTTTTTTCTAGAAAATACCACTTTAAGTTAAAGACCCGGACTTAGAGGCTTATATATTTTCACCTTTTGGAAAAAACAAAAAACAAAACAAACAAACAAACAACTTGCCCTGATATATATATATATATATATATCAGGGCAAGTTTTGCACAATTTATGCCATTTTAACACAATTAAAAAGACTCACTCAAACAGTTTTTCCTTAAAAGCTCCTCAGAACGTCTTGGGCCACTTTTCTATATTAGTCTGGATTTGAAAATATTCTAACTGTGACAAAACAGAAAGGGATGTGTTATAATGCAATATGTTGCCCTCTCTTCTCAAGCTGCTCTTCACTGTGAGTCACAGCTTTAAGATGTGCCTTCAGTAGCACCTGCTGTCTCCTCTTCTATTATTTTAACAGATTGTGGAGACTTCCTCTTAACCCTGGAGTACATTCATCTGCTGCAGTAGATGTTGCGAAAGAATGCAATAAATCTGCCAGACCCATATTTCACTTAGTGGCTGAAGTAAGAAATGCCACTGGAAGCGAGGAGTCTTGGCCAGTGGTCATTTGTTCCTGCATAATTGCCCACTCCTGATTTTAGCTTTCAAAGGATGGTGTCTTATTTGGAACATGCTTGTTCTGTTATTTTTGGGAAGGCTTTAGAACTTGCTGTTGTTATCACACATATCACAAAGCAAGTGATAGTTTGATGTTTTCCCTCTTAGCAGTGGGTATATGACTGCTTTCACACTGTATGCTTCTTAGCCTTCCTTCACAGTGGCACAGAATGAACCGATCTGAGTTTCATTTACAGTGTGAATTTTTATATTAAGCATGTAAGAGCTAACAAATAAAGAGATTGTCAGCTCTAAGGTATACCCTGTAATTTTCAACTCTGACTTGCTTTAAGTATCTTCTCTTTGACTAAATCTGCCTCCAGGGGTCCTGGCTTGCCTGGATGGCTACATGAATATAGCCTTGGAGCAGACGGAAGAATATGTAAATGGACAGCTGAAGAATAAGTACGGGGATGCATTTATCCGTGGAAACAATGGTAATATTCTCTCACTGTACAATTGTGTAACATCCAAAATAAGCCTTTTTGTTTATAATCAGGATCCCCAGCAGATTTTCTACATAATTCAAAAGTTTAGTTTTAGTTTTGCCTTGTTAATCTTTAACTTCTTATATCTCGGATCTTCATTGTGACCATTTTTTTTTAAGATGCCTCCTGGAGTTTTAGAATAGGCATTCTCACCTTCCCTCTCTTTACTAATGAAGAACCGAGGGGCATTAGTATACTGACCCAGAACCCGGTACTTTTGAATACAGTTGATTATATTCCCCCAACACTGCCTCTCACAGTGGCAGTTGGAGCCAAAACGATGGCCCCTGTTTCCCTGCTGTCTTTGGTTTGCATCATTTGGCAGTCAGCTTGTCCTGTGTGTCCTTTTCTGTCTTAAACATTCAAATGCCTGTTGTGGAGGTTTGCATCCTTTAGTTTGGCAAAAAAAAAAAAAAAAAGACAAAATAGGAAATAGGGTTCTAAAGTTACTCTGCTAGTATATTGCTATGATTATTACAGTTACTTTTAAGTACCTTGTTTTAAACAGTTATCATTAGAGTCGTATTTGAGTTTCTCAGGGGGAAGGGAGAGACATCAAAACTGTGGTAACTGCCCTTCGACCCATCCCCACTCTTTGGTCCCATCCCTCAAATGGAGTTCAGGTTTTTTATGGACGCGCATTCTTTGGTTCTGGGTAATTTCTTCATCCGCCTTTACAGCTGTATCTCTGCTCTGAACTAAGTATCCTGACTCATTGTAGGTGTTCTGTCTCCTGTTCTTACAGTACCACATTTTCTCACGTCCTCTCTTTTTTTTTTTTTACATCTTTTGCTGGCTTTTTAGTCTTCCCAACATGGAAAATTTCCTCTCTATTTTTTTTATATTATTCTTATTTTACTCCCTCCATTTACTAGAAATGTTATGCTCTCTGCCCATCTCCAGACAGCTGATAGCAGTAGCCACCTGTGAGTGGTGACAGGCTAGATCCTGTCACACGCACACCACATCTAGCGCTTGTCCAGTTTCCCAGGTGTGTTTTTGCTGTCATTCTGATGATTCCCTTCATGTAACTTTTTCCACGATGTAATCAGCAGTAGTTCTCTTTAGCCCCCCCCCCAGATTTACATCTTTGTCTCTTAAAGAGGATCCCGACTTACTTGTTTAATATGTGCTACGTTCTTTGGTCAAAATGCCTTTTAATGTCACTTTGAAGAGCCGTGTCGGAGTCTCAGTAGGCAGGGGGGTAGAGGGTGGGAAGAACGCCTCCGGCGAAAGCCTGACCAGAGTCCCCTAGTTCTCACATTTCGTCTTGTTCTCATGGACCACCACATACCCTGAAGGGTCCAGTTTGGGTGTTCACAAGAGGACTAGGTGAGCAAAACTTTGGGTAACACCAAAGGTTGATATTTTAAAAGGGAACTCAGAATAAAACTTTTAGTATTTTAAAAACAAGAACAGAAGCAAAACAAAACAAACAAAAACCCACAAAAACTCCTCAGCCCTTGTTTATCGCGTTGTAATTAAAGAATAGTAAACAGCAAGTTTAGAGTTTTTATTGGAGAGATGGATGGAAATGTTTTTTATTGTTAATCTGAAGTCTCCCCTGGTGGGTTTACTGATTTGCTTTCCTACAAGCATAATAAATCTGTAATTATAAAACATTCTTAGATTCCAGGGATTTTCACATCCCTTCTGTTTTGTCCTCCTGGTCTCAGTTTGCAGTCACATGTACAGCCAGCACTAGAACACAGGCCTGTAAGACATCAGACGCGCGTCTGGATTCATGAAATTAGTTTTTCAGTCGTCCTAGACTTTTTCGTGTCGTATGAAAATTCCCTTTAAATTTGCAGACATGTTAGGCCAACATCTATTTGCTTTTAGAACTTGCTGTTGTGAGGCTTAAGCACAGGTTTTTTTCAACATATTTATTTTTTCTTTTCAGTATTGTATATAAGTACACAGAAGAGAAGGATGTGAAGACGCCAGGAGTACAATACTTTTCATACTGGGGTATATTTTTTTATGAGATTTTTGGGGGGTTCCTTTGTGACTTCCACTTGTCCCATTTCATAATAGTTGGTGATTTTTCACTGACCTGCGAGGAAGAGAAATGTACAGAATTGTGATAATGTAATTGCGACGCGTTCCTTCCTATTTAAGTTTCAGTCATTTCCTTTTACCTCTGTGTCAGTGTGCAGAAAGCAAAAGAATAAAAAAAGAAAGAAAAGCTATTTCCCTGTACGTGATTTTAACCCAAGGCTGCAGCAGTGTCATATGCTCTGATTGCTTTACTTACTTGTCTGATGAAAGGATGCATGCGGTGGTAATTAAAACATTTTAGAGACGTCCTTCTTTAGCCCATCGCCTTCGATTTGCCACACAAAATGCGTGAGTGGAAATGTTCGACAGAGGCCTCCGGTTTCAGTCGGAGGCCGAGAAGGGTTTGTGAAGTCAGAAGTTCAGCCTCTGATTCTGTCACCTGGATAGAAAGTAGAGCTGGGGATCCGCAACAGCAGTGGGAATCTGAATGGAGTTGCGGGGGAGACCCAAACTCCAGTTAGCAAAAAGCACCCCAGTTAAGCCAGGTCTGTCTGCAGTCACCTTGCACCTCCTGTGCAGTTAGACTTGTTAGGTTTTCTCGCCTTCTTTCAGGAGCATTGGCATCAGTGTCCTTCTCTAATTTTTATGAAACACAGCAGGGGAGGAGCCAGTCACGTACATATGTCTGTCTGGCAGTGGTTTCCATTAAAGCAAAGCCTGGAGTTTGTAAACTTACTCAGGTTCCAGTTGCTTCACCGTGATTGGGGGAGAATTTCTCCTCACCCCCGCTGGGGAGGGGCTCCTGGGAAGCCTTTCTCTCAGATCCAAGCTGTGTGGGAGTGTGATGTTGTCCAGGAGCAGAGCACCAAGCATTCACGTTGCTTGGCACAAGGCGGCCCCCTCTGCATTATGTGACTCCTGCTGAGAGGGTTTTCACAGTTTATTAATGAGATTTCCACAACCCCGCTTTATTCTCTGAGCAGTTTATGCGGTCTCTAGGAACAACACATGTATCTGGGCACTGAGGTTGAATGAATACCAGACAATTGTGTGGACGTTGTATTGGCCTTCCTCCTCTCTCCCTCCCCAAGCTGAACAGCATTCCTGTTCCAGGAGCCAGTCGTGTGATTTCAAACAATTGCCTGGTTGAAGGATGTTGTGGGGGGCAGGAGAGGGAAGGAGGGAGGAAAGGGGTGGTGCCAGTTCCGGGGAAGTGTATGTGGCATTTTGTCTTGCTTTATTTTAAAGATCAGAGTAATTGGAAACAATTATTTTTTAATAACTGAGGAAAGGTGAACAGGAACATTTCACAGGGTTTTACTGTGTGCACACCAAAAAGAAAACACTTTATGCTATGCTTCAATAATTTATCACTTCTTGACAGGGGCTTGAAAGGGTTCAGTCAGTAAGTACAAATCACCAGGACAACTTTTTTTTTTTTTTTTTTCCCAAGTGGTGTATCAATCATAAACAACCCCCAGATCTCGGTGGTTTGAAACAACAAATGATGCTCACTCATGCTCCACGTCCACAGGGGCCAGCCGGTGGGATTCCGCTCATCGTGGTCACCTGGGGGCTCTGACTCTTGTTTCTACCATCTCGGTGGGACTGAGGTTCGGTGCTACAGGGGAGGGGCATAAGCAATCATACTGGCTCTTAAATGCTTTCACCGGTGGTGACCCCCCCCCCCATCACTTTCCCTCCATCTTGTTAGCCAAAGCAAGTAACATGATCGTGGTTTACTCTAAGTTTCCTGGAAAGTGTAATTTTTGTTTTACAGACCCAGGAGAGAAAACTGGAAATGTTGGTGAGCAATGGCAGTATTTACCACAGTGTGTGTGTTAGGATTCTCCAGAGAGTCAGAACTAATAGGTTGTGTATGTAGATGTGTGTGTGTATAGATATATACACATACGCAGAGAAAGAGAGTTATTTTAAAGAGTTGGCTCATGTGATTGTGGGGACTGACAAACCCAAAATTCACAGGGTTGGCTTTTAGGCTGGGGACCTGGAGAAGAGCTGCACCAGAGACAGTCTGCTGGCAGATTCCCCTTCTGGGGGAGGTCAGTCCTTTTCTGTTAAGGTCTTCAGCCAATTGGGTGACACCCACCCACATTATGGAAGGTAATCTGCTTTACTCAAAGTCTACTGATTTAAATGCATCTCATCTAAAAAACACCTTCACAAAAACATTTAGAATGTTTGACCAAATATCTCGGTACCATGGCCTAGCCCAGTTGACACATGAAATCAACTATCACAGCATGTTAACTGTACCCTTTGCATTATAAATCTCTCTCACAGAAACGAAGTATACCCAAATCCCAAACTGCATAGTCTCAAAGTTTATTCCTCATGAAAAAAGAATCCTTCGTCTGCTAACAGTGTGATTGAGGAACCCATGTTCCTGGGGCTTTCACTACCTCTTCGTTAGATTCCAAAGAGAACTAGTGATTGGTTCCTTCCATGGTTTCAGAAGCTGGGTCTGGATAGATTGCTCTGGTTTTTGTGGTTGCAGGACAACTTAGAAATTCCCAGCTAACGTGTTCCTGAACTTAAAACAAAAATGCAGAAGGTGAGAACAACCTTCACATAGAGCAGGTAAGCATTACCTCAAGCCACATACTGTGGGGAGATGGGCTTGGAGTCTTTCGCGTGCATCAGAACCGGGCTCTGTAAACCATTTCAGAGGCACAGGGGTATACTCCTCTAACACCAGTTGACCCTTACCACTTTTCTTCTGTTAGGTTTGTGTGGTGCTCCCTTTCCAGTGTATTTGGAAGTATTTACAAGCACAAATCTATCCCGAGAGGGTGAATGTGCCGTCCATCTTGTTCAAAGACGGCCTGTTAGTAGGACCTCGTGTTGGAGCGTGGCAGAGTTCGCTTCACACCCTCTGGCGGATCTCTAAGATGCTGGGACTGCCCCAGCAGAGCACCCACAAGGGGGCCAAGCCCCGCCTGGATTTCATTAGCCACCTGAGCTGAGCCCCACAGTCTCCCCTTGTGGTCACTGAACAAGGCAGTCCCCTTTTTTCCAGATGTGGAGCCCCGAAGCAAAGAAGTAAAGTGACTTGCCCCAGGTCACTCGGGGAGTCGCTGCCACCAGACTAGCAGTTCCCACTGCTATTTGATCGGGGTCTTAAATGTCAAACCCCCCTGTCTGTTGATTCCGTCCAGGGTGCATGGCATCGATAAATCAATTTTCTCTTCTCTTCATCCTCCCGGTAATCTAAGTAGGAAGGTCCCCAGGTGTGCTCATGGACTGCCGTCCTCTGCATTCAGAGATGGGGTGGCTGACAGTGATTTGTTGTCACTCTTGCCCAGGTATGACAGGAAAGATCAGTAGGCAGCCAGCAGCCCTTTACACACGGGCCCAGGTGAAACCCGCCCCTTGGCTGGTGTCTGCAGTTTGCAGAGTCTTGCTTTTCTTGAGATGCCTGTCTCTTAGAATTTGTTTTTCTCTCTGGAGTGTCCCTGTTCCTAATGACTACATGACAGGCTGTTTGCCAGCAGCCCTCCGCTGTGTCTTCATGTTAGAAGCCGCATCGTCAGGCACAGGACGTACATAAGAGAGATGGCGACAGGCTGTGTGTGACCTCAGTCACCCTTCCCTCCCTGGCACAGTTCTGGCTGGATCCGTTGTCCTTTGTCCCAGGCTCATTTGCTCAGGTGTCTAATGAAGACAAATAATTTGGTGCCGTGTCAAGAGTGAGGCCTTCCAGGCCACCCGACCACCCTCCCTGGAACCCATCACTGTCCTTAAGTATACTTAGCACACTCAGTATCAGGCCAGTATTATACTCAGTATCATATACTGAGTATAATACTCGGTATCAGTATTATTATTACTTGAAAGTTTTGAAACACTGGCAAGGAGGCAAGTTACAGTGCAACGGGGACCTTAACGTCCACTGGAGGTTCATCCTGCCACAAAGAGACCATCTCACACATCTTGACTTGCCCTGCTGATGGTTCCATTGCTTAGAAATTAGAAGACATACCAGGGAAGGCTGATACTGGACCTGTAAGGAGGAAAGGCACCAACAGGGAAGTGATGGGAAATTGGAGGAGAAATGACTTTGCCACCCTGGTATGTGTACCACGGAATAAAATAAATGTTGAATGTAGTCAGACACATCTCCCGGCCTTTATGAAAGTAGATGCCAAAAAGTTCAGAGAAAATGTCACCTGTGGGAAGAGACTCTAGACATTTAGAAACCTTTTACTTTTTATTTTTTTAAGTGTATTTATTTCGAGAGAGAGAGAGAGAGTGTACATGCACGAGTGCACGCAAGAGTCGGGGAGGAGCAGAGAGAGAATCCCAAACCGGCTCCACGCTGTCGGCACAGAGCCCAGCCCGGGGCTCGATCTCATGAACCGTGAGATCACGACCTTAGCCAAGATCAAGAGTTGGACGCCTAAGCGACTGAGCCACCCAAGCGCCCAGGAACCTTTCTAAAGTCTCCTTCTATACACAGACTCTAAAGAGAAAGTAAAGGCCAGCGCCTTCAGAGAGTTCCATATAAAAATATGGAACAGCCAGTAGGTATTCAAGGCTGGCTTTCTGCTGGCCGCTGTTCTAAGCTCTTTACAACTCTTAATTTTTCCCAACAACCCCACGAAAAAGACATTAATCCTTCTGCAAATGGGGAAATCTAAGCACCAAAAGGAACTTGCTCAACATCCCCCAGCTAGTAAGGGGCAGGGGTGGGATTTAAGCCCCTCAGGCTGGCTCCAGGGACTTTAAACCATCACCTGAATGTGTCAAGAAGCCCGAACCCCCAAATGAAAGGAGGCTTTTTAGAATAAAGTGAACAACGAAATGACAGGCCCGCTTGTTAATGAGGACAGCATGGCATTAACAGGTGGCTAGAAGACCAGGCTGATTGGGCCTTATTTCCTTCCTTTATTCTTTTTTTCAATGTTTATTTCTTTTGAGAGAGAGCGTGCACAAGCCAGGGAGGGGCAGAGGGAGACAGAGGATCTGAAGCACAGAGAGCCAGGTGCGGGGCTCGAACTCGCAAACGGTGAGATCGTGACCTGCACCAAAGTCGGATGCTTAACCGACTGAGCCACCCGGGCGCCCCACCTTTCTTTGCTCTTCAAAAGGAGTAATCTCCAAACTGAAAACCTTGCTGGGAGAGAAACAGAGTCCACACAAACACCGAAGACTGTGGGCCCTCTTAAGTCGACTCAAGTCTCCAGTGGCGCCCGATGCAGAGGCCGATGCACAAGACAGCTTGCTGACAACACCGTGGAAATGCCGTGAGGAGCCTTTGAGACTCAAGAAATGAGAGATGAACACGCGCTCTGGCTTAAAAAAAGGAGGAATAAAGGATAGGGAAACAGTAGGCCAGTAAAGATGTTAAAACCTTGCACTACTCAAAAAATTAGAACAAGGCTTAGAAAAAAAAGGTGATTTTTTTTTTTTTTTTTTAGAAGGCAGGACAGATTCGCTTGAACAAGTCCTCTCAAGACCACATAATATTTAATCAGCAGAGTTTCTAAACTACTGAACTACAGGAATATAATTGTCGTGTCCTCACCGTCACCATCAGTGTCGTCCTGGCTAACAACTACTGAGCAGTTTCCTCGTGCCACATGTTGTCTAAAGCGCTCAGCATACATCACCTCATTTAATGCTCGGGACCAACCACCCCCTATCCTAGTAGCGGCCTCTCTTCGTCTTAACGCGTGGAACACCACTTCTCAGCCTTGTGGACAAAAATAAAGTAGAGTAGTTGTTAATATGATCAGAGGATGTGCGACTGATTCCTGGAAATGAAGAGGGATGTATGTGTACATAAACACAGCCGTGTGGGAACAACTGTGCTTATGTTACAATCTGTTCTTGCTTCTATACAGTTTAATATTTTCATCAATTACTCAGGTAAAGGGAAAAGAAAGAGTTTTCAGGTGGTGTAGTGTAGGTGGGGAGAGATAATGCCAGAAATAGAATCAAGAGTGAGAAAGCCCAAGGAGCTGGGATAAGAGTAAAAGCAATAAACTGGAAACAAAAAAATCACTTCAGTTTAGGGTTTGGGTTTTGTTTTTTTTTTTTTTGCTTTAAGTATATAACACAGCTTGGGGAGACCCAGAATTACTGAATCCCAATGTTGGAAGGAATTCTTGGTTTTCCCACCAAATCTACGTCAGTGTTTCGAGTTCCACATGATGGGGGATTTAGTGGATAAAGACCAGTAGTTTAAAAAAGTAAAATAGAGAAAAGTCAAAGTGCACCACTTACAGGAATTATTAGTATTATTGTGTGAGCTTCTGTTTCCATTTTATTCTTGGTTGTGTATGCCCTTGGTGGTGACATAAAATTTATCTTTTACTAGAGAGTGTGGTCAAAAAATTTGAAAGCCACTACTGTGGCTAGTTCTTAAAATACTTGTCTTTCATTACTGCATTAATATACACTTCATTACTTCATTAATTCCCCTTCATTAATATATGGGGAAATATAGAGATTTGTACTTAGTACAGATATGACTCAGAGGAAGATATTTTTCCACGTACTGTTGAATTTAAATGTGTCTCACTGTAGCTTGAGCAAATTGGTTGTGTCCCAGCCCTGCCACTTACTGGCTGCATGATCTTGCTCACATCATTTCACATTAAAAATTTTTTTTCAATGTTTATTTATTTTTGAGAGAGAAACAGAGACAGAGTGCAAGCAGGGGAGGGGCAGAGAGAGAGGGAGACACAGAATCCGTGAAGCAGGCTCCAGGCTCTGAGCTGTCAGCACAGAGCCAGATGCGGGGCTCAAACTCACAAGCTACGAGATCATGACCTGAGCCGAAGTTGGATGCTTAACCGACTGAGCCACCCAGGCAACCCTCATTTCAGCTTTTTTTTTTTTTTTTTTTTAACGTTTTATTTATTTTTGAGACAGGGAGAGACAGAGCATGAACAAGGGAGGGTCAGAGAGGGGGAGACAGAATCTGAAACAGGCTCCAGGCTCTGAGCTGTCAGCACAGAGCCCGACGTGAGGCGCGAACTCACGGACCGAGAGATCATGACCTGAGCTGAAGTCGGCCGCTTAACCGACTGAGCCACCCAGGCGCCCCCCTCATTTCAGCTTTTTAATCCAAAATATCCTAATGTATGAAAACGGAAATATTACCAGTAACAAAGCAATAACACCTTCCAAACCTAATGTGATGGTAAAATCTTTTTCTTTCTTTTTCTTTTTTTTTTAAAGAAGGCACTTTAAAAATGGAAGATTTTTTACAAATGTTATTCTCCTTTATAGCCCTTAAATTCACCTTGGGCATTCTTGTAAACCTTTCAGCTATTTGAAGACAGTTATTATGAACCTTCTCCCCGCAAGTTGAATCTCCCTGTCTGTTCAGCCTCTCTTCAGAAATGTGCGGTTCAGAGTCGACAAACCACTCTGGCACTTTCTTCCAAATGCACTCCATGTTGTATATGTTTCTTCTGTTTTATTTCTTTTTCTCCTGCGTACTCATTTTAAAGTGAGCAGTCAACCTGAGAAATAACATGCAAGCTGTGTGTTAGGCGCAGGATATTATTGATGATTACTTCGCTGTTTCCAAACTTGTTTTTATTATTATTTTTTTTTTATTATTTTTTTTTCAACATTTATTTATTTTTGGGACAGAGAGAGACAGAGCATTAGCGGGGGAGGGGCAGAGAGAGAGGGAGACACAGAATCGGAAACAGGCTCCAGGCTCCGAGCCATCAGCCCAGAGCCTGACGCGAGGCTCGAACTCCCGGACCGCGAGATCGTGACCTGGCTGAAGTCGGACGCTTAACCGACTGCTCCACCCAGGCGCCCCGCCAAACTTGTTTTTAATGCTGGGATGTAGTCATCTTCCACAAAAATAAAACAGGGTGCCCAGAATCTAATTCCCAATGTAGACTAAAATCTCAGAATATAATGGAACAATTATGCTCCTTGTTTGGGAGACAAAATTGCACTAAAATTTTTATTTTGGCTGTTTTATTTTTTAGTGACTTTTCAGCTAAGAGCTCTAACGTGGTTTCTTGTTGTTTTTGTTTTTAGTTGTTTTTTTTTTTTTTAATGCCTGCTGGTGAGCCATATCTTCTCCATCTTGGGTTTATGCCATTGGTTTTTTTCTGACCTAAGAAAAGCACTTCACATTTGTCCTTGTTTAATTTCATCTTGTTAGATTCAGCTCATTGCTCTAGCCTGTCAAGATCGTTTTTCATCATTATTTTGTCATGCAGTCATCTGCCTGCTCCTCCCGGTGGCTGGTCACCCACAGGCCACAGTCGCATGCCTGCTACACCTTCCTCCCATAGCCCTGGAGAGAAGAAGCCACAGGAAACCCCTGTCCAGGTGACATGATGGAGTAGACAATGAGTGTCCTTTAGGGGAAGTCACTCAGACCGTTTACAATTCTTCTTCCTGTCCTTGTGTTATTTTAGCCCATTTTTCCCCCTATGGTCTATAAAGATAAGAAACAGGCAATTGATTATATTTACCTTTTTTACCTAGCTGCTAGGAAGCTCAGAGACTGAGCCAATCATCCATTTTTAATGGGTCTAAAACATTCCGAACTCCACAGAAATAAAATAATAACACATGTGGTAGAGCTTTTTTCTAAATGATGTGTTTATATGATACAATAATATATGTAATTTTAAAGAATTTGGCTACATAGAGTATACCCTACTTGAAACTGTTCTATTTCTTATATATCTCAAATTGTGTTCTATCTATACACATGACATAGAAGGGCAAAACATTAAGGGCCTGCCATATTTAAATTTTGTTTACATTTAAACTGTGTTCAAATAATATTTTCTACTTAACTATAGATCCTTCAGTAATATGGGTGCAAATCTGGCTTTGGGAGGGAAATACAGGGACTTCTGTGGCAGGAATAACAGTGATGCTAACAAAAACTCGCTGTTCCTTCAAATCATGGGGTAAGCAAATACACCAGCCCGAGGCGGAGTGACACGAGGGGGTGAAAGTGGTGTTAGTGGCTGGGCCTACAGTAGACCTTTCCTTACATTTTTTTTTTAAAATTTTTTTTTTTTTCAACGTTTATTTATTTTTGCGACAGAGAGAGACAGAGCATGAACGGGGGAGGGGCAGAGAGAGAGGGAGACACAGAATCGGAAACAGGCTCCAGACTTTGAGCCATCAGCCCAGAGCCTGACGCGGGGCTCGAACTCACGGACCGCGAGATCGTGACCTGGCTGAAGTCGGACGCTTAACCGACTGCGCCACCCAGGCGCCCCGACCTTTCCTTACATTTTTAAGGGTGCTGTTGTCACGTGGATTTTGCTCACTTTACCACAGCATTTTTATGTGAAGGAAGAATGAAGCCCGGGTCTGGGAATCAGGAAGTCTGCTGTTTCTCTCTCCTGCTTTCCTAGACGGCCGTATGGTGGGAGGCAGAGTGCATTTCTCTGAAATGCCTCAAACTCACCAAGATGGGGGCCACCCTCGTGTGTTAGAGGCGTGTGCAGAGGACCTCAATAATTCAGTAATGACGCTGGGTAGTCAGATTCCCAGGAGTAAGTTCTGGGGTAGTATTGAGGGGCCAAGAGGCTGACTTCTGTGGCTCTTTATCAGGAGGCCAGTGAATGAGGCCTGTCACTGTTAGGTGTCTGTTTAGTAGAACAAAGAGCAGTGGTAACAGATTGTGACAGAACTACAGGTGGTGTGGGAGGAACGCAGACCCAGCTGTGGAGTCGAGGGTCATAAACCAAAAGAAGGAGTTTGTCCTGCAGAAATGATCTATAAAAGTGAACCAGAGAATCACACTTGGAGTTCGGTCTTTGCAGCTGCCTTGAAAAATATCTAAAAAGCAGGTAAAAAAAATAAATAAATAAAAATAAAAAATTTGGTGAAGTCTTTCACATTCAAGGATTTGGTATTCTCCATTGCCAAGGTGGGAGGGGTGGGGCTAAACAAATAATTTGCTTCTTTTTGATGCAAAAATGGTAAGAGGTTTGGATCCCTTCTATGAAGGAGAATAAACTCTGCTGTGACTGCTTCCATGATGGGAGATGAAGGGGCATTATAGGGGGTGAGAAAATGAAAGGTGGTGTTTAGGTACTCAAACATAATGCTATGTTCTTTTATTTTATTTTATTTTATTTTATTTTATTTTATTTTATTTTATTTTATTCCATTCCATTCCATTCTATTTCATTTCATTTCATTTTTATTTTATTTTATTTTACTTTGTTTATTTATTTATTTTGAGAAAGAGAAGGAGAGAGAGAATCCCAAGCAGACTCTACCCTATCTCACCCTAGCACAGAGCCTACATGGGACTCAATCTCATGAACCAGGTGCCCCCATCCTTAGAATCTTTAAATGCTCCCCAATTTGAGAAGATCTGCTGTAGCTGGAAGGGAGTAAAGGCATCTGGCAGAGTTCAGTATGGAGGACCCCTGAAGTCCAGTTCCACTGCAGTGGCTTTTCCTTGCATGCCTTGAAAGAATGGTTTGCCTGTCTATGGTAGGTTTGCAGTGTTAATATGCGAGGTCTTCAGTGAGAAGTTCTAATTAGGCTGCTTACTCACTCAGAGTGGACTTCCAAACCCTGGTCCTAGAAATAGGGAATGGAAGTCTTGCCTCCCATCCTTCATTTGCCCTCCAGAACCAGCGCAAGCCGCTCCCTCCGCATGCTTAGCTCTCATGAACATCTGATGGCAGATGTAATAGCACAGGGGTTAGGAGCACAGGCTCCAGCAGCGCCTGGGTGGCTCAGTCGGTTGAGCAACCAACTCTTGATTTCAGCTCGGGTCATGATCCCAGGGTGGTGGGATCGAGCCCTGCATTAGTCTCTGTGCTGAGTGTGGAGCCTGCTTAGGATTCCCTCTCTCCGTCTCTCCCCCAACCCCTGCCCCGGACCGCTTGCACGTGCGTGTGCTGTCTCTCTCTCTCTCTCTCTCTCTCTCTCTCTCTCTCTCTCTAAAAAAAAAACAAAACTATCTTCTATTAGTAATACAATAAATGCTTGGAAAAAAGGAGCCCAGACTCCAGAGCTCCTCCGCTGTGCTGTACAACTCAGCTCCTTCACTTATTAGCAATGTCACATCGGGCAGGTTACTTAAATCTCTCTGCGTCTCAGGTTCCTCATCTGTAACATGGAGAGGATATTCGTGCATATTCTGTAGAGTCGTTGCGAGGCCCAGATGAGTTTGTACAAGTAAAGTGTCAGGTGTGTGCCTGGCACGTGGCAAGAGCTCAATAAATGGCAGCTATTATTCCTACTTCCCTGGGAAAATTGGAAGAAGGATGATTAAAATAAAGGACATGCTAGACTACTTAACAGCTGACTTACAGTGAGCATGGTATTGTGCTCTGCATGGCAGCTAAGCAATTTGAAGATGATTCCTACCCTCCAGGAGTTTAGAACTAGGTTGGTAGGAAAGAGCACCACAAAGCCCAAGTCCCATGAGGATAAAGAGTGCCCATGGAGTCAGATCCTAAAAAGATGCTACAAGACCATGATATATGTTAGAAATCCCCTGAATTATTTCCATACGGGCTTTGAGACTAATTTCTGGCATCCAGTTGCAAGATGTGAACGTTTGGGTTTTTTGAAAGGGAAAAGGAAATTTGGATCCCCTGATACTTTTTTTTCTATACTGCCGTAATAAATATGTGATCATCTCTCCCCTAATCGTTTATCCCATTGTTCTGTGATTATCTGCTGACACCTTAGTCTCCATTGTCAGCCCGACACTCTGTGTTACTCATCTTCGTATCCCCAGCCCCGCGCACATGGCCTGCACTTGATAGGCATTTACTTAAAGGCTGGCTGAAGGAGTAAATGAGTGCTGAGGGCGTCCTCAGCATATCTAAAATTGAACACCATAAACTTCCCTCTTTCATCAGGTGGATGTCAGTTATATTATTCGCTCAGGCTTTCTAAATACCGATCTTTTTTCTTTCTTATTTTTAAACCTCTTTGGCCTCCGTACAATCTCTAAATCTTTCTGATTCTTCCTTTTGCTTCCATCTACTCTCGTCAACATCCCTGTCTCTATCACCCTATATCAGGTGCCCCTTATTCTATTTCTGGATATTGACCGCAAACACCATCCCATCTGCCCCTTCCACTTTCAATACCTTTCTTCAAGCTATCCTTCCTGCTTGGAATGTTCTGTTACCCCTCTCTATCCAAACCCCACCTCACCTCTAAGAGCAACCATCTCTTCTTGCTTCTAGTTGAACTACCCCTCTCTGCTCTCAGTTCTGGTAGCCTGGCTTTATCTCCTTTCCGACAACAGCTTGCACTGACTTCTGTGCATCCCTGTGCTAGCACATCTGGTCCTTGCAACATTCTTGTGAGCAATCTAACAGTGTGCCCATTGTACAGATGGGAGACATGAAGCTCACCAACATTAATTAACCTAAGGTGACAAAACTGGCTGTCTGCCTCCAGAGCTCTTTCTTCTCCATCTTACTGCCTCGCCCCCAGTAAAACATTAACCTTCTAGAAGTGAGAAGAGATCCTGCTGATTCTTTGTTGCATCACAGATGGTCTTAGGTATTGCTTTGCAAATAATAAGCATTCAAATAGCGATTAGCTTTAATGGCCTCTTTGTCTGTATTGTTCTTTAATAGGGAGAATGGAGGAGAGGATAATTGGATAGAAAAAGGAGCACTATGCCATCCTTTTTTTTTTTTTTTAATGGAACAAAGTGAACCATAGTCTGGAGAGTGAAGCAAAAGTCACCAAGCCCAAGCCCGCTAAATGTACAGAAATGCACATTGAGTCCCCATTTCTTAAGTAAATTAGAGTTTGAAGAAAATGAGAATCTTTCTCTTTTCTTACACACGTTGTCCCAGCACTCCAGAAATCTGTAGGCTTAAAAAAATTATCTAGGTAAATATTAAAATGCTCACTACAATAATGACACTAGAATAGCCAATATCTATGTAAAAACACCAGTCCATTTCAATGGAAATTCATGACCAGGGCATGAATTTATGAGTGACCGAAGGCACTGGCTCTATTTCTAGAGACTGAGCCTGACAGAATGTCCACGTGTCGGCTGGAGTTAAGGTCCCGGAGGCAGGACTGGCATAGTGAGCTCTGTTGCCCCGCTGGTCCCTCCTTTCTGAGGACCCAATGGGCATTTGCCAAAACCGTTTTAAGGCTGACTCCTAAACCAGTAGTGACGCAGGATCATGTCCGTGCAGGTAGTGTTTATATGCCAGTCCGTAATTACGTGCCATACCGCGTCATCTCAAGGTGTTCTCAGAGTACCTCATTCTTCTACCTTTATGGCTAAAATAAAACTTTAAAAATATGTGTAATTCTCAACCTGGAAGAAATCTAAGAGATTATTTAATTCAAGCCTCTTATTTTATACCTGAGGTGACCCAGAGAAGTTAAGTGATTTGCAGAAGGACAAGCTTCTAATTTGTAACTGTAGAACCCACCAGGAGACTGATCCCGTATTTCCTAATATAATCATTCTAGTCAGGGCCATGGGATGTTAATGTAAGGATTTAGTCATGTTACATCAGGTGCAGCTAAATTGTTAGTGTGAAACGACTGGAGCAGATTCAAGCAAAAACCCAATGTTTTCTCACTTTTCTGGTGTACACAGCTTGGTTTTCTTCATGCTGGAATGGGGATTGGACTCCAGAGGAGCCTGGGATGAGCTCTGCCTTGCTCCTGCTTTGGTCCTTGTTTTCCCTCTTGCTCTCTCGTGATCACTCTCTCTCTCTCTCACCTGTCAGGGGCCACATGGCACAGGGACCCCTCCTCTCTGCATAGGCTCTGTTATCTCCATAGCTCTGCCAGCTTCTGTTTCCCCAAACGAAATGTGTTTTAAGCCCTTCCCATGCTAAGGGCTAACTGCTTATTATTTATTCTTCGGTGAAACTTCAGGAGAACTTTGGGATACGGGTACAAGAATTACAGTTATCTTTATTTTGTAGATCAGGTTCCAGAGGTAGTGGGTGGCAAAGCTGTGATAAGGAGCCCTATCTACCACAGCCTGAAAGCTGTGCGATCTTTGACAAGTTGTGTAAATGCTGTGACTCCTTGTCCCCACCTCTAAAACGGGATGATAATGAGATGGACCTCATAGTGTCATTGTGAGTATTAATGAGGTAATTAACTAACTAACCAGTTTAGTAGACCAATGCCTGTACTACATAATCACCGTGTAAATGTGTTATTATTTGTATTTACTATTGTTTCCCCTCAGCTGCACTGCTTTTTCTTACCTGTCTTGCTCATGGTACGACATAGCCTGACCCCACATCATGACCTCTTTGCTCAACCACCTTCCTTGGTTTCAACCTGTGCTGCCCAATATGGTAGCAACTCAGAAGCTACAGTTTCTGAGTACTTTCTCTTCTTTTTCTTTTTTGTTTCCTGAGTATTTTAAATGTAGGTAGTCTGGACTGAGATATGCTGGAAGTGTAAAATATATACTGCATAGCAAATACTGTGCAAAAAGAAAGCAAAATACCTTGCTAATGCTTTTTTATGTGATTGCATGTGAAATGATAATGTTTTCAAAATAATGAGTTAGATCAATGTATTATTAGAATAAATTGCACTTGTTTCTTTACTTTAAAAAAAAAGATAATTAGAGGGGTGCCTGGGTGGCTCAGTCGGTTAAGAGTCTGACTCTTGATCTCGGCTCAGTTCATGATCTCATGGTTCATGGGATTGAGTCCCACGTCCGCAGAGCCTGCTTGGGATTCTCTCTCTCCCTCTCTCTGCCCCTCCCCTGCTTGTGACTTTCTCTCTCTCTCTCTCTCAAAATAAACAAACAGTTTTTTAAAATGACAATTAGAAGAATTTAAATTACATATGTGGCTTGCATTATGTTTTTTTTAAAAAAATATAATTTATTGTCAAATTGGCTAACGTACAGTGTGTAAAGTGTGCTCTTGGTTTCAGGGGTAGATTCCTGTGGTCCATTGTTTACATACAACACCCAGTGCTCATCCCAACAAGTGTCCTCCTCAATGCCCGTCACACATTTTCTCCACTCCCCTGCCCCCATCAACCCTCAGTTTGTTCTCTATATTTGAGAGTCTCTTATGGATTTGTCTCTCTCTGTTTGAAACTATTTTTTCCCCTTTCCCTTCCCCCACAGTCTTCTGTTAAGTTTCTCAAGTTCCACAGATGAATGAAAACATATAATAATCTGTCCTTCCCTGACTAACTTATTTCACTCAGCATAACACCCTCCAGTTCCATCCACGTTGTTGCAAATGGCAAGATTTCATTCTTTCTCATTGCCAAGTAGTATTCCATTGTATATATAAACCACACCTTCTTTATCCATTCATCAGTTGATGACATTTGGGCTCTTTCCATGATTTGGTTCTTGTTGAAAGTGCTGCTGTAAACACTGGGGTCCATGTGCCCCTATGAATGCTTGCATTGTGTTTCTATTGGCCAGTGCTGATATAGAGAAACCTTCTATGTTCTCTGTGAGATTCTCAGGAGAGGATGTGGTTCAGCCCTGCCCGAGGAGGAGAGCCTCCCCACCATCAGGTGGCTGCTCTGGTACCAATCGGCTCTGTGGAGGGAGTGGTGCAGAGCATGCTGCTGACTCAGGGGAGGCTGGGGGTGTGATGGCAATGGGGGCCACATCCAGGATAAGATGTCCTCCTGGTATCCAAGGAAAAGTATTACATGGGAAAGTGGCAGGATTATTATTGAGCCATTTACGTTTGCTCTACCTCTTTGCCATCCCCTCTCTAACCTGCTAGCTGGCCTTTTAGGACCTCCACATCTGGAGAATTCGGGTTGCAGAACCAAAGCAGAAGTGTCAGTAGATTGCCCCTCCACCTATGGGGGTAGACTAGGCCAGGTGACCAGGGAGGGGGAGGGAGAGCAGGGAGATTTTGGTCCTGAGACTACGTGGGGAGTGAAGAGGTTAACCACGCTCCTCGTAGTAGCAGGGATCTGTCCTGCTTGTAGCAGTACCCAGTGGAGGGGGTGGCCAAACTTCAGAGAGGAGAGGCCACCCAGTTCATCTAGGGAGCCCCTCAGCCTGGCTGGACTTGAACCCTTCTTTTCTGGGAAGCATGTGAGCGAACAGCCTTTAAGTGACCACAAGAGCTTAGAAAACTAGGATAATAGCAATGGAAGTCCTTCACCCTAATATTCTAGGCCTACCAGATTCCCTTATGACTCAACAAAAGATGGAGATTTCCTCCCTCCTGCTGGGACAGAGGCTTAGAGGAGCCAGATTTACTCAGTTTGATTTCACTCTGCATCAGGAATACCAGAGGCCTAGGCCAAGGAAGCTCAACTTCCTTTGGTGGTTATAAGGTTAATTGCCTCATTCATACTTGCCATGACAAGCTAAGCAGGCCCCCTAAAATTACAGGGATAGGACTGTAGTCTCTGAATGAGTGCTTTCCTCGTTAAGTCATTCACTTCCTTAAGATTTCTGGAATGGAAACGAGGCCTGATGGTCCAGCCGTTGCTGTCTCTGGAGCCTCCTACTCCATATCACCCCACAGGGTCCATGCTAGACTTTTCTCTTGGCACCCTACATTCAGCCAGTCACCACACCCTACCAAGTCTACTTCCAGAGGATCTCCTGAGTCCATCCCTCTGGTCCCGCACCATCATTGCTCACCCTCTCGTTTCTTACTGGCCTGCAGTACAGCAGGCTCCTCCACGGCCCTAATCTCTGGCTCTGGCTCTGGCTCTGGCTCTCCGGATGTTTCCAGAACTGCCTTCGTGGAACTCCAGCTGCCTGTCTTGCTACTCTACTGCTTAAACAGCCACAGTAGCTCCTTTCTTTCTCACTGGATATGGTTTGACCTCCTCACTATGATATGAAAATCCCTTCAGAGTTTGGATGCTTTCCTCCTCCCTTGCAACCTTCTCTCCGAGAACATCTCAAACACGCCAGGCCCTGTTCAGGACTCCACAGTCAAATTTCATAGGTGGAAAAATGAAAACAAACAAGCAAACACACAAAAAGCCCCTCAAATGAGTTCCAGTAAGGGAGAACTCCTCAGAGAGCCGTCAGGAATGAAATTCAGTTGTGACTTGCCCTGTCACCCTATTCCGACCCTAGTTTGTCTTACCCTTTCAGCTTGAATGATCTGTGTTCCTTGAAAAGTCCAAATTCTCAAGATAGCTGATTGGTTGCTGCCCAATCAGTGGGTTTCCTGGTCTCCGATAAGGTGGCCATCTCTGGCTAATCAGTTGTGGTGATATGGGAGGTTGTTGTGTGGTGTGTGTGGGCTCTTCCACGGGCTGAGACCTGGGCAGATTCTCCACAGCAGTACTTCTAGGCCTTAGTGTGCATATGAATCATCTGGGGAGCTTGTTAAAAAGCAGAAATGAACTCAGTGGATCCGCAGGAGGGCGGGAGTGGAGCTGGGAGTCTGCATTTCTAACAAGCTCTTGGGTGATGTTGATGCTCCTGGTCTATGGACCACACTTTGAACAGGGAGATTCTACAAGGGCTGTAGTCAGGACATGGAGTAAAAAGTATTCAATACATTCCTCTTATTCTAGAGTGTTCTCTAATCTTTATTGCCATGAAAAAAAAATTCTGATCGGTGTTTAAGGTACAATTTAAATGTAACTTCTATGGAGGTTTTTTTTTTTTTTTTTTCTCTCATGGAGTTAATCGCATGTAAATCCTCTGTGATATCCCAATGATCATTTGCCTAATAGCTACATGTATATATCTGTCCCCTCCGTTTTTTGTTTATTCTATTTAATGTATTTACATACGGTTTTTCTTTGTGTACAGTTTTGATGTGCAATCTGAGTTTTAACCAGCTTGTACAGTTGTGTAACTACCACCACGAGAGGTTCAGAAGAGTTGCATGGCCCCCAGATTCCCTTGTGCTGCCCTCCCTGCAACCCCAGCCCCTGGCAACCACTGACCTGTTTCTGTTCCTATACTTTTGTCTTTTTCATAATGTTATATAAGTAGAGTCATACACCATGTAGCCTTTTGAGTCTCCTCCATTTTGCTGTATTTATGGACCTGGGATAATATGCAATTCATCTTTGTTTCTGCCCAGATAAATGCTTAGCATAAATTTGGTGTTCGGCTACTCCTATTAACGGTTCGGCAATTTCTCTTGTATTGGAATCTTCTGCAAGGCTTGCTGAGCCACAGAGTGCAGGAGCCCACCTCCAGAGTTTCTGATTCAGTAAGTCTGGAGTGGGGTCCAGGAATTTGCAATTCTTACAACTCCCAGATGATGCTGATGTTGTGCTCTGGGAGCCCCACTTTGAGAACCATTGACCCACAGGCTCTGTGCGATTATCAAACATCTCAGGAGATTCGTATATGCCTGCAAATTTGTGAATTCCAGCCTCAGTGCCATTGAAAGGGAAGGGAGTGTTCTTGTGGTACTTTTTTATACCACACGTGGCTCTCTGCTTTACCAGGGATAACTTCTTCAGCTCACAGTGACTCAAGAAGCAGAGAACACTGAGATTTGCTTGATTCAGTCATTCTCCCCTTGGGAGGGAAACCAAGATGAACGCATCGACTCCTGTAGAGGATGCCAATGCCAGTCATAAGCTAAACCAGTTCCAGTTATCTCTGGTTCTTCACACAGGCTCGAACAACGTTGGTGTGGAAACCGTGTGTGAGTATGTGTGTGCCATCTTAAAGAAAGCCAATGCGATTAAGGCTGGATCTGGACTCTGAGGGACAGCTCCTGTGGATGCTGAGGATTAGCAGTAACAGCTGCTGTCCTGCCCATTAGAGGAGAAACAGAAGAGAGAACAAAAGACTTGTTTAAAGGATGCATCCCTGCAACTCTGAGTGGGGGGAGCCTTTCCATCAAGGCTGAAGGAAAGTGTGATACTAGGTAAGTGGATGTCTTTCTGTGTTAGGTAGATGAGGTGCTGGTGGGAACGCAGAAATCTCAAGATTTAAGGAGGAGAGGGTGGGAGTTGAGGCTGTGACCGTGGTCTGTGGGATGTGCCCTTCCCCCCTTCCCCTGTAGGCATCTGTGTTTGACCTGACCTGGGGAGAGGAGACCACCTTCTGCCATCTACAAAGGCTCAAGGGACATTTCCTTGTGGCCCTTCTGGAAGAAAATGGAAAAGGCCCTGTGTCCCCTCAACTGAGAATGTGCTTTTACAGCTCATTGTTCATTATTTCTTAATGTGTCTGGGAAACTGTAGGAATGGTCCTTTGTGGTGTAGAGGTTTTTGACTTTTTTGCCTCATGGAAGGCAAACCTAGTAGAGAAAGGTATTGTGCGAATTATTTGGGGTCACGTATTTGTAGCTACTTTCACTAAATTTTAAGTCTTTTATTTTTACCTTTTACTTATTTTATTTTATTTTATTTTTTTATTAAATTTTTTTTTTCAACGTTTATTTATTTTTGGGACAGAGAGAGACAGAGCATGAACGGGGGAGGGGCAGAGAGAGAGGGAGACACAGAATCGGAAACAGGCTCCAGGCTCTGAGCCATCAGCCCAGAGCCCGACGCGGGGCTCGAACCCACGGACCGCGAGATCGTGACCTGGCTGAAGTCGGACGCTTAACCGACTGTGCCACCCAGGTGCCCCTCTTTAATTTTTTTTTAAATTTATGTTTTTTGAGAGAGAGAGAGAGACAGCGTGAGCACAAGCAGGGTTGGGACAGAAAGAGTGGGGAGAGAGAATCCCAAGCAGGCCCACACTGTCAGCACAGAGCCCGATGCAAGGCTCAAATTGATGAACTGTGAGATCATGACCTGAGCTGAAACCAAGAGTTGGATGCTTAGCCCACTGAGCCACCAAGGTGCCCTCTGAATGCTTATTCAGAGAGTAGTTTTCAACCTGTTGTATTTGCTATCTCTCGCAATATTTTCATCTGAGAACTCCTTTTTTACACAATTTTTAATTCTTTCTGTTGATGGCATTAGAGCTGGCAAACAAAAATGAAACTTACTCTATAAATGTTATTTTATCCAATCATTTGATTCTATTCCTGAGTCCTTTTTTTTTTTTTTTTTTTTCCTGCCAATAAAGTTAACAATGGATCAGCTTGGGTGTAACTTTCTCTGCTCATCTTCTCTGTGAAAAAGTAGTGAAATAACTAAAGCCAGTCAACAGAAGGGAGGGCAAGAAGATATCAAAGTGTTGCAAATTTAACAGTTACTTCTAAATAATAGATAGTTGGCAGAAATTTTGTAACATTCAGCTCTGTAATTTACAAGTATAGAGATAAGATACTAACCCAAGCCACCATATGCCATGTAGCCTGACCATATTGGAGTACTGGGTGATTCACTTCCTCAATAATGTATTATAGCTCACACTGCCCTTGGAGATCAGACAGCTTGTAAAGGGTTCACATTAGGATACAAATATTTTCTG
Source organism: Puma concolor (assembly GCF_028749965.1). NCBI lineage: Eukaryota > Metazoa > Chordata > Mammalia > Carnivora > Felidae > Puma > Puma concolor. The sequence continues at coordinate 81,746,007 of NC_141670.1, read as the reverse complement.
GTCTTAATTCCTTGACTTAATCAAATCCTCCCTTTGAAAAGAAACAGTCTAGTCTTGTAAGAAAATTATAAGACAGGCTTAAAAAAAATATTTAGAAATGAAACACTTTCTACAGCCTGGCACATCTTTTTGATCTTGACCTTGAATCCTTGAAATCTGGGGAGGCAGCACTAAAGCTATCTCAGGTTTAAAGGCAGTGTGGGATTCAGGTCGGTTAAAGGCAGCGTGGATTCAGATCAGTCACATTCAAAACGACGTCATATTATTTTCTTACATAACATCTGGATTGAAGCTGTTACTTCTCGTGACGCAAGATAAGGGGAGGATGAGGGTCCCCGCTGCCCTCACAGGCTGGGCTTGTGCAGCTCTCTGCCTGGCTTCCTGCTCAACTGCCTTTTCTCATGGTGCCGGCTCAGTGGCCTGTCAGGACATGCAGCCCAAGCACTTTCAAGCCCAGCCTCAGAACCCCGGCACACACCACATCACCATTCACACCAGCAGATCTTCCTACTTACCGGGAGACATCGTTCCAGGTATGTATGGGAGAGCTTTGAGAGACCCCCAAGCCCTAGTGACAAATTCCAAGTTGTACTTGTCCCAAGCATGTGTCTTCTTGGCTAAAGTTTGACTTCATCCTAAAAAGCAATTATTGACCCAAAGATACGTATGAACTATTTGTATCATGGAAACCACATAAATAATCTCTATATTGATACTCATTTTTACAAGCGGGCACAAATAACATTACAATAAAAAAGTATCCATCCTTCTAAGATAAATATAATTACCCCAAACAAACTTCATGTATCGTGTGTGTTGGTGCGTGCGTGTGTGAAATAGACTTTAGCTTCTCCTTATTTAAAACGAAAGTTATTTGCAGAGTGAAAAGAGTATTTCCTGCTGTTTTAGTTTAGGTGCCTGCAAAAACCGAGAAGGAACTTGAGTGAAGGTAGTTTATTTGGGCGATGATTCCAGGAAGTACAGATGAGGAAAGGGAGACAGGGAAGAGAGAGACACCAGTAAGAAGTGCGAGACTAGGCAGGTCACTGCCGTGGACAACTGAGACTCAATTCCAGTGGAGACCATCTAAGAAACCACACAAAACACACCTCTGAATCATCTCTCAGGAGGTTGGAGGGACCAGGGCACTTACGGGTGGAGGGTAGCGTCCCCACCACACATATACACTCACACACACACACACACACACACACACACACACACACACTTCAGAGTCATGCCTGCTTACCTCGGACCAAGCTCCCAGCAGAAAAAGCAGAGAAGAAATCTACAGGTACTGGAAGCAGTAGCTGAGTGTAGACAGAAAAGCATCTGTGCAACCACATGTGAACTCAAACATATCAGCAGTGTTTGCTCTACCCCCTTTTGATTTTGCTAATTCTTTTGATGTCAATTAGGGGAAATAAATTAGAATAAAATTTACTCTATAAATATCATTTTATCCAATCGTTCTGCTCTATTGGTACGTGTGGGGAAAAAGTATGTGGTAAAATATTGGCCCTCCACAGCAACATATTCCCCAAACTGAGACACAGGCTATTCGAACAGAGCTTCCCAAACTTTATCATATCACAACACAGCTAGAAAATGATAATACGTGTAGTGCATGCTGGGGCAAAGGCAAGAGGCTACTCAAGGCTGGGGGCAACTTTTCTGGGGCTCCAATCACCACAGTATGCACCCAGGCACCAGCATGAAGGGATCAATATATCAGCACCCCTGTGTTCTGTGGCTAAAGGAATGAAAATGGTAAAAAAAAAAAAAAAAAAAAAATGCTGTAAAAAGTGACCCAAAATACTGTGACACCCAAAACTCTAATAAAAGGTGACCTGAAGGAAAAATGATTGTATTGTTATTGGAAGTAAAACAACATACATAATAAAGAGCTGGAGGGAACACTTCATGGATCCCACTTTATTGTGCTAGGATCACCCTGTTTTCTTTTCTTTTCTTTTCTTCTTTTCTTTTCTTTTCTTTTCTTTTTTTTCTGGGACCCCACACTAATCCATGAGCTCCTTGAAGGTAAGGACTGTGTTGTCCTGTTCATGGATGTATGCTCAATGCCTAGTACAGTGCCTAGTTTTAAATAATAACTAAATATTGTACAAATGTTTATTAATGAAAGTTCAATTGCAATGGAAAATAAAATGATCGCAGACACTAAGTTGCATTTAGCAAGCCTATAAAGTTATACCCATGATTTTAGCAACTCATTTAATTACAAACGAGCTTGCCATATTATTTACGTCTGTAAGAAAAATTCCTGCAAGTGAAATTGCTAGATCAAAGGGAGACTGCATTTCTGGGCTTTTTGGTGTGTGGTAAAATATATGTAACAAAACGTTTGCCATTCTAATTGAAGTACACCATTCAGTGACATAATTTCACAATGTTGTACAACCATCACCATTATCCATTTCCAGAACTTTTTCATTACCTCAAGCAGAAGCTCAGTAGCCATTAAATAATAATCTCTATCTTCCAGACCCTGGTCACCTCTATAATCTTTCTGTCTTTATGATAGCTTACCTGCTCAGGTACCTCGTATGAATGAATTATGCAACATGTTCATTTTGTGTCTAGCTAATTTCATTTACTGTAATGTTTTCTAGGCCTTTCCATGTTGTAGCATGTATCAGAGGTAACTGCATTTTAAATATGGAAAATATTATTAGGTTGCTCGCCCCCTCGAAGAGTTGGATGGTTTATGGTACTAACAGTAGTGAATGAGTGTCCTAGTTTTTCCACAGTCCCATCAATAATGGTTATAATTACACATTTTAAAATTTGTGAACGTGGTAGGTTTAAAATAGTGCCTCATTGGTAATTATTTTCTAAATCACGATTGACCTTGCTTTGTTTTCTGTTTGTGTCCTTTGCTAAATTTAAGGTTGGTCATCTTTTTATTGATTCACTAATCCTCTTTGTATTTGCCTGTTTTGTATCTTTACAAATACTTTTCTTAGTTTATACTTTGTCTTCTGATTTCTCCTATGTTCATAATTTTTTAAACCATCTTTTTCTTTCTGGCAACTGGGTTTTTCTCGGGCATTCCAAACTACAATATTTTTACAAACCACATTTTTCCTAGTTTTTTCTATTTCTTTTTTTTTTTTTTTTTAAATAATGTTTATTGGGGCGCCTGGGTGGCTCAGTCGGTTGGGCGGACGACTTCGGCTCAGGTCATGATCTCACGGTCGGTGAGTTCGAGCCCCACGTCGGGCTCTGTGCTGACAGCTCAGAGTCTGGAGCCTGTTTCAGATTCTGTGTCTCCCTCTCTCTGACCCTCCCCCATTCGTGCTCTGTCTCTCTCTGTCTCAAAAATAAATAAACGTTAAAAAAAATTTTTAAAAATGTTTACTTATTTTTGAGAGAGAGAGACAGAGAGAGAGAGAGAGAGTGGGGAAGGGTAGAGAGAGGGAGACACAGAATCTGAAGCAGGCTCCAGGCTCCCAGCTGTCAGCAGAGAGCCCCACATGGGGCTCAAACTCAGGAATTGTGAGATCATGACCTGAGCCGAAGTCAGATGCTTAACCGACTGAGCCTCCCAGGTGCTCCCCGCTCTTTATTTTTAATTTTTTTTTTTAGTGTTATGTATTTCATTTTTACATAACTTTGATCTAAATCAAATTTATTTTGGGCATGAAAGAACACTTCAACTCCCCTCCCCTTAATGAATTGTTTACTCTCTGAGGGCTTGTCTTAAGCTTTTCGTTTTGACAATACCCATATAAAATCACCAAATGGAACCACACGTTAAGAGTGCTCACCCTGAATGGATGTGTTCCGTTGCAGTGACCGTGAGAAGCAGTCGGGATTTCATGGGATTTCTACTACAGGCTCGAAGAGTCTCTGATCATCAAATAGCTGGCACTTTTGTTTCCATCCCTCCTCATTCCAAACCGATGGCTTGTGTTCAAGAAGCTGACACAGTCACCCACTCTGACAAGTCCCGGAAGAGAAACCTGGCCTTCGAGTGGCAGGCTCCTGCCCAGCCTGTGGGGGATATTAGATTCCTGTAAGAGTGAGTTAAGTGTTGCTTCTTAGTAATGGAGCTTTACACTTCGAAGAGAGGGGGCTTCTCCTCTCCTTTCCTTCATGCTTTGTCCCCTACTCCAGCCACCTAATGACAAGGACAGGGTGATGAGGACTGCCCCAACTAGACAGCCTATGCAGAGGCTAGCTAACAAGGAACTTACCCCCAGCTTCCCACTTTGTCGTTATCCATGGCTCAGGAGTACGTGATTTCCCTTCCTCTCTGGGCACAGATGCATCTTGGCCGACCTCTCCAGGAAATAATGGCCAAACAAAAGAAGGGCCAGTGGGAGAGTGGGGAAAACTGAGAAAGACAGAGGCTGAGGCATACAGACAAGTAGACACTTCCCTGGGCCCAGGGAAAGCCACATATATATATATGGGAGGCTTATATATATAAGGGGGAGGCTGTGCCTGAAGGTGGAGGCATCCAGACTCCATGTTGTCTTCCCCTCCAGATTTTGCCTTTGGCACTGGGAACAATGAAATATGAGCACCACTGCCTGCCCCTGTCCCCACAGTGACGCTTTTCCATCATTTCCTGGTGGACTAAGTCAACAGACAGGACAGCAAGGAAGAAAACCCTGTGCCATAATGATTTTGCCCATTCGGGAAGGCCAGTATCCATCCACTTGACTGTTGGTGCAACCCAGCTTCTGCCTGGGGCTTTGGTTCTGATCCAATGCAAGGGAATGTGTGTGATTTAGAGTCCTTAAATATGTGGAGTTGCTTTTATTTCTCAAATCACCTCCATTCCCAGATTTGCCATCATAGCTGCTCAGTGCTACATAGTAAATAGTTTAGGAACTATTATTTCCATTTGACAGTAAAGGCACTTGATCAGAAGCCTCTCCCAAAGTCACCCTGTGTTGGCTCACCTCCGGATCCTTTCCCATGCTAGAAGTGATGATGTGCATGAGGCCTGAGTCATGACTCTTACTTGTACCCTAACACTTTGGGTGGCCTCAACTAAATTAATCACATTTTTATAACTGCCTTCTGAATATTTAAAATGAGAAAAATGCTAGTAGCCAATAATCCCTACCTCAGTGAAATTTTGGGGAGAATAAATGAAAAACTGTGAAGGTGATTTTCACAAAAGAAAGCCATAAGTATTCAAAATATTAGAGTACCAATGATGTATCTCTAATGTTTAATGGAATCTACAATTACAACGGAACCATACAATTGTACAACAGAATTATGAAAGTTTCAATTAACAGAGTAATTCAATTAACAATAGACCAGGAATGGCTAATAATAAAGTTGAAAATGGAAACTTTTGAGTCTAAACAGTTCAAGAAGACACCTTTTTGTCAAAATGAGGTTTTTAATGACTATATTTATTCAGGAGGGTCATTGATTTATACATATCCTTTCCTGTGTTAATTATTTGCTGCTGTTGAGTTTTGGGTTTTTTAAAAAAATTTTTTAACATTTATTTATTTTGGAGAGACAGAGAGAGACAGTGAGAGCAGGAGAGGGGCAGAGAGAGAGGGAGACACAGAACCCAAAGCAGGCTCCAGACTCTGAGCTCTCAGCACAGAGCCCAATGTGGGGCTTGAACTCACAAATCGCAAGATCATTACCAAGGCCGAAGTCGGATGCTTAGCCCGCTGAGCCACGCCAGGCACCCTGAGTTTTTATTTCTAAATAGAGTGGAGTCACCCAAAGGACAATACAATCATCTCTTCAGTTTTTCTATTCATTTAGACTTTTATTCTTCTTCAGGTATTATTTAAGGGAAACTAAATCCTCGAATCATTTTGCTTTCTTTTTCCACAGTTTATCAGTGGTCCAGTCATATTTCGTTTACTGGGAGAGGATTGAATCCCCTGTGATGTCTCAACAGACACGCAGCAGAGCGCATCGTGATGGCCCTGTGCAGCCCAGCTCACCGATGCCAACCCCTGGGTGGAGGCCAGAGGGAACGGAAGGAATCGCCCCAGGTACAGCTTGCCATGGGACTCAGAAGCCTGATTGGCATCATTATTTTTATAGCTATCTATTTTCGCTTAGAAATTATGGCCGCTGGTCCTGGTTCTGGCAACACAAGCAATAAACACCTGCCTCCACCGGCTGCTGCGGTTCTCGGGGACACAGCCGCAGTTGGGAGGGGACACTTGCCCGTGCTGTTTGTTGTGGCAAACAGACTTTGTGTGGTTCAACCTCCCAAATCAAAGTGGGCCCTGGGGTGGACAGTTAGATTCTGCTACAGAGTCAAAGAACAGCACCTACCTCCCTCTATCCCCGCACCTACTGGTCATCACAGTGTCTCAGCGGTTTCCTTCAAACCCCTGGAGCTACACAGGGAGCACAAGAAAGAGATGATCTTTTCTTCTTTTTGTATAAAACCTCATCCAGCTTTAATTGTTACTTTCCATGGTAGGTAGCTGGCTCTTTGCAGCCTGGGTTGGAAAAAGGAATCAGGAATGAGAGGCTGTTTGGATGGCAATGGACTTTTTCTTGGCTCACCACATAACTTGAGACTCCATTGGCCTGTGAACTTCTGAAACAAAACAAAATGAAACAAAGCAGGGGCACCTGGTTGGCTTAGTCGGTAGAGCATGCAACTCTTGGCCTCAGGGTCATGAGATCAAGCCCCACAATGGGTGTGGAGCCTACTTAAAAAATAAAACAAACAAACAAAAAAATAACCAGCCAGAGAATAAAGTGGTCATCTGAAAATTCCTGGTGATACAAAACTCATTTCCATTATTTATTTCTAGTTAAGTGCTCCAAATGGATGCACTCTTAAATTCATCCAGCCACCTGCACAGAAGATCCAATCTGTAATCCTCACGATCCCACTTTGCTTTATTCCGTCCTTTGTTTTTGGCCAACATGATGGTGTCTGACGTTGCTCAGTCTGGCAGACCCAGGCACAGAGCTCACCCTGGGCCACTCTCCCTACTGCCCAGCACACTCCTCCAACGTTCCCAGCAAGCTACTCCTAAAAGCCGATTAAGATCTCAAGGTCTGGCAGCGTGGCCTAAAGAAGACCCTGCAAACTCAATGTGTGTTTGAAGTCTCATGTTTTATTTTATAAATCATGCAAATGTTGCATTTTAATCCCAAGCATGTTTGTTTTAATATGAAGATGAGTAAAAGTGAGGTGTCAGGAAGTTACATCATGTTGGCCCTGCAGCCTGTCTTAGGATGTTACTGGGAACCTTGTCCCTTGGGGGGGCCGGTGGCAGACTCCCATCTGAGCAGCTAAGGGTAAACTCCTTATTACACTGCACACATTCCTCACCTTCTGGCCTAGCCTGTTTTCCTGCCCATTTCTCTACACAGATCCCAGTATTTCCCAAAGGAAAAAGTAGTGTGTGTGTGTGTGTGTGTGTGTGTGTGTGTGTGTGTGCCTGTGCATTGAGATGGGAGAGGGGAAGGGGTGTCATTTAGCAAAGTGAAATAGATTTCTTAACTGTGAGAGACTGCAGTAGGCAAATTACAAATTATGAATTTTCGCATTAGGAAGATGGTATATTGTATTTCCCAAACTTAGTTCCCAATAGACCCTCAGAACACTTCAGGGCCTGATCTTCATGTTTTGCCTTCAGACGTTTCCTCAAACCGGGCTCTTCCTCCTGGTAATCTGTTTATCTTTCAAGGGGAGTTTCAAATATCTTCTTTGTGAAACTTTCCCTGTATGTCTGGGGAGGCAAATGTAATTGTCTTCTTAATTCTGGTTTTTAAGCTCTCATCACACTGTAATTGATAAGGTCGGGCATCTAAGAGTCTCTCCTCCTAGATTTTGAGTTCAGAACCAACAGTTGCTACCATGCGGCATTTCTGTATCCCCAGGCTTCGCAGGAATGCCCGTCACACAATGAATCTGCGGGAAATGGCCGAATGCCTTTAGAGTTCAGGCAAGAATCTAAAACTGTCAACTTTTGCCACGTTCCGTATGTCTGTTAGGCTTCTTTGCTTTTCACTTCATCCTCAATGTTTCTGAGTGATGAAGGCTTTGGATAAGAGTGGCACAAAAAGAAAAAAAAAAAAAAAAAAAGCATTCCAATCCAGTTAGAACCCTGGCCAGAGAAACCTCAGCTAATGTGTTTTTGTTTTGTTTTTGTTTTTTGCAAACACCATCCTTGGCATCCTAACAGTTATCATGGTAAGCCCTCAGGGTGCCTTGCACCTGTGCCAGGCACTGTGTTCCATGATTCTACATCAATGATTTTACTTCACTCCTCAGCAGCCCTATGCTCTAGGTACCATTATTGGTACCATTTTGCAACAGAAGAAACTAATGCTCTGGGAGGACTTGCCCCAAACCAGGAGGTAGCAGAGTGGGGAATTGAACCCAGACAATAATCTGACTCTAAAACTGGTCTTGCTTACTTGCTGTGCTGTTTCTAATTTTTATTTCTAATGCTCTGGGCCGTCGTGTTGGCCAGTCATGGATGGGAAATGAGATGGCGGAGAGCAGGGCAGGGGCAGTGATCTCATCTCTGCCCATGGCACAGGCTCAAGTCATTAGCATCACCAGGTTATCGTTTCCTCTTAATACTATGGCAAGAAAGATCGAGGGCTTTTAAAAATCTTTGATTTGTGGAATTCTGATTTTTTTTTTCCTAGCTAGAAGCAGTTTTGGGTAGAGGTAAGGAAAAAAAAAACAACAGTGGTCATAGTGGTTTCTATATTCCTTGAGTGATGACTGTTAAGAATGTACAGGTCCAGAGGACCAGAGGCTTACTATTTACAAAAATGTTAGAAATCGAGTCCTTTGCCACTTGGCCAGGGGCTTATATTACTGGGCAGATGATCGTTTTGTTGATATTTTTGAGTGGTCCAAACTTAATTTTTTGTCCCCAAGGTACCTTGGTCTCTAGTATTTGCCCCATTATCATAGTTGTTTATTCTAATCAGTATGAGGAAAATGCTCTCACTCTCTTTTGTGGTGTCTTTGGATCTCTGCTTAGCTCCCAGTCCCCCCACCACTCTTCCCCAGCAACGTGCAGACATCTTTGCTGTTGCCCTAACTAGAGCTACAGAGGAGAACAGCTTAGATTCTTCTCCTGCCAGTTTTTGGGTGATGGAATTTCCTGGGGGCACAGAGACTCTGTTGCAATCATCTTCACACACAGCTACTGCAATCAGCAATGGCCAGCAACCCAGAGGGGACAGCAGCCCAACCCTAGAACCATCTTTGGATGTCCGTGGGCTGGAGAGACTCATGGCTCCTGGGAGATTCTCCTCAGAGGGCATTGCTTCCAGCCCTAGCACCTACTTCAGGTAAGGGATCAGGGGTGGACCATTCAGTAAGGTGGTAGGATGAGGCCAAACAGTGGGGTGCTGAGAAAACATACATTTCTTGGTGTCTGGCAGAAAAGACCTCACCATATTTATTCTTAAGTGCACAAGAAACCCTGATTGTAGAAGGGCTACTGGTCAAAAGGACTGGGTATGAAAATCACCTAGGGAAACTGTATTCTCCTGGCCAGGGTGAGATCCCTGAGATGCTGCTATAAATAAAATAAGATACAAATATACATTTTATAGCTTAGATATGTAAATTTATAATATATAAATACATATTTTATGTAAAATAAATAAAAGCATTCAGTGAGTCTTTGTTGCTATCCTCACTAGCCTCTTCCCCACCCCATCTCCTATTCCTCTTTAGCCCTCAGCTCCAAACTCAGAAGTCTTTCCAAAGAAATCTGATTTTACCAGCATACATAGCAATGGTAGGAAATGCTGCTTTTTGATCCATATACTTAGTGACCCCTTCTCAGCCCTCTGTCCTTCTCTTTAGGACTCAGGATGATCCAAGCTTTGGTTCATTGGAAACTTGCTTGCCCTCGGATAGAGATGAACAGGTAATAGCCCTGGTTGTGCATGGTTGATGAGGCTGATATTTTGATCCCAGTGTGGGAAGTTCCAGGCTGGGAAAGCAAAGCTATTATACTAGTAGCCAAAATTTGAGAGAAGTACTCAAGGGTATGATATATATTCAGCATCTTTTTACCAATCAATACCAGCCTTTCTGTTATACACAGTGTCTCTGAAGTTATTGACAATTGTAGAAATTGATAGTTTTAGTTATTTGTTTTCCCACTTAGCCTCAGTTAATAATTCTTGTCTTTCCACCTCTCCACCCCCACTTTATAACATTGGCCTCAAAACACCACGTATGGTTCCAGAGGTTAGATCAATGGGCGGTATAAAATATACATGCCCACTGATTTACTATTCCTTTGAAGTCTTAAAAGGAACACAAAATAAAACATGGTATAATATTCCTACTCAAATTTATTGGAACCTACAGCAAGATTAAATGTCTTCTTTCATGGGTCCTAGCATAAAAAGACAGTCAAAGCTTTCTGCCATTGGAGATGATAATCACCCAAATTGGTCTGGAAACCTCTTAAAGGACCCTAAGTTTATTCTTGTAACTGGCCTCTATGCTCTCTTTGTGGGGTTTCCATTAGCTACCTCATCCCCATCAACCACAAGGGCATATCTATCTACTTGGGCATTTTATTCTGAGCTCTTTTAGGACCAGGCACAAGGTTGGGTTTTCAGCTGCTGCCTGGGCTTCTTTAAGGATCCCAAATTAATTGGGAAGTTCAGTGGCAGCTTGGAAGAAGACTAGATCCTTTGACTTCTTTTTTTTCCCTTTGCTTTTCTAGGACAAGATGGAATCCTCTAATAGGACTGTGAGGAGGTCCCATCTGTCCACTGTCCATCTTACCTACCCTCGGCATTTCTGGTCCTCTGAAGCATTCACTGGGAGTGAGTCTAGGGCAGCCACCTCAACCCCTGTCTTCCACACTTCTGCCACTTCTAGGCCACCTGCTGCAGGCAGCCAGTCAGAGGCATCTAGGCCTTCTGCCAGCTTCTTACCTCAGTCGAAGTACAAGGAGCCCAGAGTGGGGGAGGGAAATGGAAGGGGCAGAGGGGGATACCCCAGGAAGCCCAACCCAAGGCCTGAGGTTGAGCAAGAGGGACACAGTGCCCCTTTGGGGCTCCAGCTCAGGACTTCCCAGCTGGGAATCCTGCTTTGCCTTTCAGCCACCTTGGGCATGGCCCTGGCTGCTGGCCTTCGCTACCTGCGTGCCCAATATTGCCACACTCAGACGGAAGTATCCTTCAGTGAGCCTGCTGGGGATGCTATTACCAGCAGCGACGGAGGCGAGACTGTGCATGTCAGGAAGATCGGGGAGAACAGTTTTGTTTCAGTTGAAGTGGAATACAACTGGATCACTTCCTCTGTGGGTAGTGAGAAAACAGTCCTCTGAGAAGATCGTGGTACTAGGCAGGCCTCTGAGTGGCTGTCCCTAGACCCTGCGGTGTCTCAGCCAGAACAGAGCTAATGAGAATAGCTGATGAGGACAGGGGCTCCCTGTGCCCCCATCAGTGAGCAGTTAGTGGAGGAAGCTGTGAGCAGACCGTTTTATCAACAGAGGGAGTTCTGCCCGAGCTTTGTTGTCTTAACATCTGTAATTTAGCTGCTTTTTTTTTTCTTTTCACAATTAGACGTTCTGTTTGAAGAGTTAAACTCCACACAATGAATATTGTATAACCTGCTCATTAACTAGACTCCTGTGGCCGCCAAGCTTCCTCTGTTGCCTTAAGGAACCTGCAGAAATAGAAATTCTGTCCCTCCTCAGTATGTCAGCCTCATCCCTTCCAACCCTTTGAAAAAAAAAAAAAAGTAATGTTGGGGTTGTGTCTCTTGCAAGAAAAAGAACCGTGGCCCTCACTTTGCCTCTCCAAACCACCCCAGAAGAAGTTTCATTTTCAACACTGGCTCTGCTTCGGTTGACTAGGTGAGTGCAAGGGTATTCAGTCTTCTTGGAAACTCAGAAGCCTGGCAAATCCCCTTGGAAATTGATCTGAAGCAAGGAGAGTTTGAGAGAGCTCGACTGAACACATCTGTGGGAAAACGTATACATGCTGCATAAACACCAGAGTGGGGTAAGCACGCCTCTTCATCAGGTGTAAATGGATCTGAGACTTCCCATCCATTTACACTTGATGGGAGGCTTATGAATCCTAACAGCTAGCAAACATATTGCCTTTTGCCAAAGGTCAGGCTGAAAAAAACTGATGATCCCACAGTTTGAAGAAGAGCCTCTACTCATCTTTTCAGGGAGAAAAGGAAGACAGCATTGTGGACAAAGTCCATTTTCCTGCTCTTGTGATTTACGAAGATCACTTTGATTTAGGACGTGTCCCATAGATACTGTGTGGGGTCAACAGGTTTGACTATAACTTTTGAATATACTCACCTAATATGACACCTAGAAATTAGCTGCCTTTTCAGAGCTAGACCTGCTACAGAGTCACAAAGCATTTTAATGTAGAAACAGGAAAACACTACACATCTGGCAAGGGTGTTTATTCATCCAGCACCTAGATCGTACAGGTAGTGTGCTAACTTTGCATACATTTTCACATTTAACTTTCACAATAACTTAATGAGGAAAAAGTGTAGTGACTTGCCAAAGAGAGAGAGGCTTTCATGACATCTCAGTTCAACAACAAAAACATTTTTTTAAAAAAACTGGGGTGTGGGAAAGAGCTAGATCCTGCTGTTTTTCCAGCCTCTTATAGCTCACTGGGCACTAATACCACAATTGTTTCCTCCTGGATTCTGGGCTAGGCAGATCTGTCCCATCTTTAGTCAAGTGCCTCATTAGGACCAGGGAGACCTAGGTAATTGTGTGTTCACAAATGAAAGTGTTCTAGGAATGCTGTGGAAATGAGTGAATTTACTGTACTCCAATGGCAGCCACAGATATCCTTTTACATATCTCGCCCTCCTCAAATGAAATCCTCCCCGAGATGCAGACGAGGAACCCACCAGTGGAGAGCTCTCCTCTGACGATCACATCAGATGGCCAAGTGCACTACACGTACACCTTCAAGACCTTACCTGTCCAAGAGGACATTTTCCTGGGTAAACAGACTGTTGTCTATTTGTTTCACAACTGTTTGAAATAAACTATCCCCAAACTCAGTGGTTTAAAATAGCCATGACCACCACCACTTGTCGTCCATCACAGTTCTAGGGTTGGCTGGGCTCAGCTGGGCAGTTCATCTGTTCCATGTGTTCTTGACTGAGCTGGAACACCCAAGGTGACTCACTCACGTGGCTGGCAGTTAGTCGCTGGCTGATGGCTGGGGCTCAGCTGGGGCCATTGATGAGTGTAGGCAGCAATTTGTTCCTTCTCTTCCTGGTTTCTTACATCATGATGGCTGGGTTCCAAGATGGGTATTCCGAGCAGACAAAACCAGAAATTAGGCGATGTCTTGAGGCCTAGCCTCAGAAATAACATGGTTTCACTTCTGCCACTTTCTAGTGGTTACAGGGAGCCATGGGCCAGCTCTCCTTCTTCAGAAGGAAGGGCGATGGATTTCATTTTTGATGGGAGAAGTGGCAAAGGATGCGAAGCTATGTTTAATTCACTACCTCTCCGGTTAGACTACCGACCTGCCACAGGACTTATGTGAGAGTAGAAGGAAGGGACATTCATCCCCAAGAGGTGCCCTGGGGGACTTGTTCTGGAAAACATCGAAAGGGGTGACGGAAATCTCAGACATCAGGGTTAGGTATTTCCTCTTCTCCGGTTCCACGGGCAAAATAGTAAAGTGGTGCGGAAGAGTCAGCCAGGCCTCTGAGTCTCAGCTTCCCCATCAGAGAAAAACAAAATTATTTATCTGCTTCGGTTGTTGTGAAGATTAAATGCATGTTCGACATTTAGCCATCTATATAACCAACTGCTTAATGTCACTTTGCAGCCAACACCATCTTTAAATCTAGTCCATTTAGAGAAATTCCGTGGTCAACAAAAACGTTACTCCCTTTCCATGACAGCTTCTCCCTGTCGGCCCCTCCTTCTCCTGCCCAGCGCATGGAGGTGGTCACGGCTTTAGTTGTCATGGTAGCCACTGGCTACAGTTCCTGCTGGGGGTCACACATTTTTGCTGAGACATTCTGAGTAAACTCTTTTTTTGTCAGGGGCAGTGGGGTCCATAGACCTGTAGTCATGAGACATAAAACCCCTCTGTTACTGTGAACTTGAAAGTCCTCGAAGCCTGGCTTCAGAGAAGCCCCAGAGGGGAGCCAGTAGGAAGTGTTAACCTGAAGGCATTTACTAAAGCACAAAGACATTAAAAGTAAAAAAAAAAAAAAAAAAAAAAAGCAAAGCAACTCAAATGCAAAGTCTTAACATAATTTTTTTTGTTTTGTAGGAACAGCTACAGAATTGTTGGGCCAGCCACTTCTCAGAGAAGGGGGTTTGGGCTAAATACACATTTAAGGGAAAATGGCAGAAAAACAATTGTTGACAACTCTATTTCAAACAAATGTTTTTACCTCTATTGTGTTGTGTTAATTCAATAATAGCAGATCGAGAGGAGGAGAGTAGGGGAGAGCCTCAACCTTTCTTACATTGAGAGGCTATTTCTGATATTTCTAATTGATTTCTCACCTTGGATACAATATTTTCACTAAATCACAACCTAATGCTTAACGATAGCGTGGCTGAGCTGTCCCACTATTGAGGCTGTCTGGATTTTAATTTGCTGTGACAATGTTTGTTGCCTTTTAAAAAAATCCTAATTAACAACAACAACAAAAATGGGTCGACAAACCAGTAAATATTTAAATAAGTGTCGTGTTTTATTTGAAACGTTGTCTAGAGATGGCTGACACTTTATGAATAAATTGCAGATATACCCTCTCCCGTTCTGGGACTTCCGGTGTTCATCAGTGATCCCAGACTCTCTGGAATACAGGCTCTGTGATTTGATTTCATTCTACCCCAGACTATCCCCTTCTTCTAAAAGTGGTGTGCAGCAAGGAATTTCTTTTATTCAAGTAAAATGAATTTGTGTCCCTTATTTTATTAAACTTGAGAACAGCCTCAGAAGAACTCTGCTCCTTCTGCAAGTGGAGGCTTTCAGGTGTTGCAAACCCAGGAACGGTCACCTCTGGTTTAGAGCATCAGGAGGGCCTTTATGATAAAAGGAAGTCTGAAGTTTAGTTTGTTATTCCATTTTTTACATGCAAAAGGAAAATGTGAATGTGTTGAGACTCTGCTCTGTTGATAATTGAGTGAAGCTTCCAGGACAACTGAGCCCTGTCGAATGTTTTGTTTTGTTTTGTTTTTTGGTGGCTTTTTGCTTTTAAAACATAACTCAGTTGTTTTTTTTTTTTAATGTTTATTTTTGAGAGAGAGAGACAGAGTGCGAGTGGGGAGGGGGAGAGAGAGACACACACACAGAATCCGAAGCAGGCTCCAGGCTCTGAGCTGTCAGCACAGAGCCTGACATGGGGCTCAAACCCATGAACCATGAGATCATGACCTGAGCCGAAATCGGACACTTAACCAACTGAGCCACCCAGGTGCCCCAAAACATAACTCAGTTTATGCCACACTGTCTCTGAGTTCTCTGGTGGCTTTCCACCTGTCTCTGAATAAAGTCTGAGCATCTGATTGGACTGACCAGGGGCTGTGAGACCTGGTCCCCTGCCCACCTTCTTCCTGACTCCCCACCTCCACTGTGCAGTCATGAGCGCTCCTTGAACACTGCACCACTTCATTCAGATCACTTGCTCTGGCTGTTCTTGTCTCAAATCCCATCCTCTCCGACCTCTCCTCAAGCCTTCAGAGCTTTGTTCCAATGTTGCCTTATCGGAGAAGCTCCTCCTGGCCATTGCAGTCTTTTCTCGCCCTCTATGCCCCTCTCTGCTTTACAATATTTATAGTACTTATCACTTCCTGAGTCTTATGTATTTATTTGTGTTGTTTATTTTCTGCCTCCACCTGACTAGGATGAGGCAGAGACTTTGTTTTACTCATTGATATTCCCCCAGCCCCTCGAGTTGTTCTTAGTACATCGTAAGTAATCAATAAAAATTTGCTAAATGAATGAATGGAAAGTTTCGGCTTTGTGTTGCTGCCCCCAGTTCTTAGTCTGGATTGAAGTTGAACATGCAGCACCTGGGGCAGTTCTAGGCAGGGTGTGTGGGCATCAGGAAATGCAGGTTCCTGTCTAGAGGTGAACTAGAGTTCTGTGGGCCACTGTCTCCAGGGCAGGGGATGTTCTGTGTCTCAGATCCAAGGCTCAGGGAAGTTCTTGGCACAGAGAGGCTGACAATAGACTTAACCTCCCAATCTGAGCTGGGGCAGAAGGAAAGCTGAATGGAGGCTTTCTAAGTCAGAAGCTCCCCGTGAGCACACTTTCTTCAGTGTAGATACTCCGGCACATGGTTTCTAAGCCCCCATACTCTCAACATTTTGGGCTGGACAATCTTTTGTTGTGGGGCTGTCCTGTGCATTGTAGGATGCTGGGAAGCACATCTGGCCCCTACCCACTAATGAGAGTAGCTCCCTCCTCCCCAGTTGTGACAGCCAGAAGTGTCTCCAGACATTGCCCAATGTCCCCTGGAGGCCAAAACCAGCTCCACTGGGGAACTGCTGGTCGAGTAACTAAGAGCTGCCATTGTAGGCCCCAGGATGAAGCAGGCTTTCCTAAATCGTTCCCATATTCGGGGATAGAGTGGGCAGTACTGACAGAACCATAGGGTTTAACCGTAGAAATGGCTTTGAAGGTCATCTGACTCAGTGGTTTTGACCTTTTAATTTCGCTTATTGGGTGGAACGATAAAAGGTGGATTCTCTGCTTAAAGTTTGAGGGTATCTGCCCTTCTTCCGTCCCTCCCCCTTTCTCCCTTTCAGCTCACCTTGAGGCACTGCCTCAGAAATTTCACCAACAAGCAAGGTTAAACATCGTTAAAAACACCTCCTTCTTACAGGTGAGGGGAAGAACAAGGCCGCTGAGAGCTCACAGTGGAACAACAAATTAGAGTCTCGGGCCGTCCACGGACTCCTTCCTTCCATCCTGATTTCCAACCCACT
Source organism: Puma concolor (assembly GCF_028749965.1). Taxonomy (NCBI): domain Eukaryota; kingdom Metazoa; phylum Chordata; class Mammalia; order Carnivora; family Felidae; genus Puma; species Puma concolor. The sequence goes on along the minus strand of NC_141670.1, from coordinate 81,729,070 downwards.
TTTCTTTCCAACACACTTGGCAGATCATTTGTTTTCTTGGAGCGTGTGGGGTGCTGTAAATGTTTCAATAGATCCAGAGAGAGCCTGGAATCAAGCAGAAAAATGCCTGGAATGATTAATCTGCATGTGCCATTAGACCCAGGACGATGGGACGTGGGGACTGGCCACTCGTGGTGGGCTAGGCAGAGGCCTGACCTGCTGGGCTGGAATGGACAAGGCCCCAGCAGTGGGTGATGGGGAGAAGACAGACAAAGGGAAAAGGAACCACTAGGTCCACACAGCAAAGGTGCTGGCTGTCATTGTCCCACGACCCAGCTAGGAGCCACTGCTATAAGAGGCTTCTTTGGTGTGCAGCCAGCATCTTGAACTTACCGCTGCTCTTCCTCTGGACTCTGCATTTTCCTTCCTTCGAATGGCACCTCAGGAGAATCTTCATCCAGCAGCTGATGATAGACAGCTTCTGCACAGGGTTTTGTTACTTGATAGAGGAGAGGGGCTGCCTGGAAATATATTCCGTCCGATATTAAAGAATGTATTTTCCTGATTTATAGTCAGGCTAGGCAGGGTTGTCTGAGAGGCAAGGAACCAATGGGAATGTCCATTTTGACTAATGATTAATTATTACATCTAAAGCGATGTTTTCCCATCAACTGATAGGCTGGAAAAATAGACTACAGCTTGCTAGGTTAGCGCCAAGGGTCACAGATGTTGCCTCTGCATTTTCAGATTATATTATCCATTACAGGCAGTACCTTCTCATTTAGAAACATAATTTGTTGTTCTCTCAGACCAAAAAAAAGAAAAGAGAAGAAAAAAAAAGGCTGACATTTCACATGCAAGCCAAAGATTAGAATCACTGCACAGGACGGCATATGGAAGTACATTAGGATGTGGTGTCCCTGAATCAAGGACACAAGTCGGCTTGTGCGGAGAGAGATGTAGAAGGCAGTGACTTCTGATCTTTATTATGCAAATGGGCAGCCCCGAGAGCCAGGCTGTTTAACCTCATCAGGGGAAATGTCACTGATCATTTCAAGCTCCAAATGTAGCACAAGCATTAGTACTATTATGTTATTATTATTATTATTTGCAGGGCATTATGTAAGCCCGAGCCCTCTGATTAAGCAGAGCCCGTACTTGCCCAGACCCTCTGGGGTTGCAAATCAACTCCTCCAGGTATTAAAAAACAAACAAGCAAGTAAATCAGTTTTGTTCTCTTTAATGTTTGTGGATGGGACGCTTTGCAGATCGGGTGATGGCCAGGCTTGGGTGGAGATAGGGAGGATCCTAACGGCCGGCTTCCACCCCCGGATGCTTAATGACAGGCTGCCTCCTGTTTCCCGCAGGTCTCGTGCACCAGTGGCAGAGAGGTCAAGAAGAAGCTTAAATAAAGCATGGCACTGGGGCAGGAGAAGGGCTAGATCAGGGGGTGGATGTGGTGAGGAGGACTGGATCGAGAGAGAGACTCTGCAGAGATTAGAAAAGGAGGGACCCTGATGGGGGCGGGGGAGAGACTCCTCTACCCCAGCTCAGGCACCACTGCTACCTTCCAGAGCCATAAAGAAAACTGAAGGCGACCGGATCTAAGAGGTGGAGACAAAAAGAGCTTGGAGTCAAGCAACAAAGAAAAGGAAGTGGAGGAGAAGAGAAAAAGCCGGCGGCAGTGATTAGTGGCCCAGGGCGACAGAAGGCAGAGGCTGAACCTCTCTGACCTCCAGGCGTCAGGACCTGAGCTGGCAAAGCCTCGGCTTCTAGAAGACATTCAGCAACAGACTTATGGCAGTGGTGAAATTCTGGAGGAAACAAATAGGCGGTTGTGCGTTTTCCCTTTTCCTCCCACAGCCTGGTACCAGGGGAAAGGTCCAGCTTTAATAAGTCAATATTAATAAGTAACTTTAATAAGTAATAAGGAAGGAGACTGGCTCATTGCATAATTGGAAAGACTAGAAGCTTCTCCACAGACCTTTAGACTTCCTCTCATCTAGCCCCAGATCCTTTAGATATGAACTCTGCTATCAGGATCCCAGTCCAATTAAATCAGACTTCTTGGGAGTGGGCCCACGTCCATATGTATTAAAGCTTTCTAGGTGTTTCGAATGTGCTGCCCTGGCTGAGAGCCGCTGCTTTAGGTTTTGATGAGTATAAATTCCGTAAAGGCAGGGATTCTTGTGTGTTTATTCTCGGCTACGTAACCTAGCATTTAGCACAACGCCTGGCACACAGCAGAACTTGAATATAGATTCCTTACGTGAAAGGGTTGTGGGCGAAACAAGGCATTTCTGCAGCAGAAACAAGTCTGTATATAAGTAGGCCCTTCAAGGCATCTGTGGAGGGAGTTACCTCCCAGGCCGCCAAGAGCCACGCTCTCAGGATCATGTCTGTCCCTCACTGTGTGAGTAGACATGCAGCATGCTCCCACTCCTTCCGGAGAGTAAAGCAGGAGTTGTACCCATGGGACCAGCAATCATCTTCATAGAATAGCTCTGGGGAGGCAGCAGGGGCCCCCTTCCATGGGCGATGCTTCCTGAAGTCTTTCCCTTGTGTCCTGGAGGAAAGCCTCTTGTCTGTTGTCCAGCCGTCTCTGGGGTTGGTCACCACTGAGTAGGAAGATGAGAGGTTGAACATAAAAAGGGAGGGCTCCTAAGTTGGAGACTTCATTGGAGCCCGAACTAATTCAGATTCATTAATTCAGATCACTTAGGCAAACACTGAGCACTTGCCATGTGGCAGGATCTGCGTTGGAGGGGGCGGGCACAAGGGGAAGTCTGGTGTGGTCCCTGCCTCTAAGGAGTGGCCGATGGCAGGGTGGCAATATATTCTGATATCCAAGCTGGGCCCTAGACCCAACACCAAGCTGGAGGTTATTACATCCAGCCCCTGACCCCAATCCACCTCTTCCCTCTGTGTCAAGCTTAAGAAGTCCTTTTTCAAAGGGAATCTGCCCCTAATGGAAGCCTAATATGTAGATGGGATCAAAGCACAGCTACCCTGGGGGAAGAGAAGTCAGCTCTCCCATCTCCTTTGCTTGTCCCTCTGTCCCTCTTCCTCAAAATACTTCCCATAAGGCCTTGGGGCTGAGAACTCGGTCTGAACTTGAATGCTGTAAGAACCCTGTTTCCTAGATCGAGCAAGAGTCCTTCAGCCAGATGTTAGGAGACAAGGGAGAGTGGGCAGTGTCCTCTTAACCCACGTGAGACGGTGCCGTGTGCCCATATGAAACCTTTGAGCTGAGAGACACTTTGGGATTTCACGGTTCATCCCCATTTCCACCAAGCAACATGGCATACGCAAGAAAAAAAAGAAAATATTTGGGAGTAAGAAGGGCCTTAATTCAAACTCGACAGTGTGACTGATGGGCTCTACTCTGGAAAGTCCTCCCATGTCTCATAGCTCAGTTTCTACATCTACAAAATGGGGACTGCATGAATTACTTAGCAGATTTATTGTGAGGGATAGACCTTAGGGCTATTTTGAAATCCTGTTGTTTGATTCCTACGAAGTTATCATTTCACCGTGGGATTCAACTTTTCAAAGGTACTGGAAGCATTTTCTTTATCTTTGTATTCTCGATCTCTGACACGGTAAATAGCTGGCACGTGATAGATGCTTCTCAGAGACGTCTGCCCGAAGACTTCATCCAGGTAGGGATATCCCCTCATTCATTGCACTCAAACCGTCATCACACTACCATCTGCGTGTAGGCTGATTGGGTTATTATCTTTCCCTCCAGCAGCTGAGGAGTAGTCAGCGGTCACGTCTGGTGGTATTTTCTTCCTTCCTGCTCCTGCTCGGGTTCCGGTCAGTGATGAATTTTGCACAAGTGGAGGGGGATCTAGTCACAGAGTCAGGAGACCTGTCCCTTCGGCTGTAGGATGAGAGGGACCGCATGAAGGGAAGCTGAGGAGGAACACTAGGTGTGGGCTTAGCTCTGAGTTGGTTTGTTGGGGGAGCATCTGATCAGCATCTCTTCAGGACAAAGGCCAGACTGTAGCACTGTCAAGAGCCGGCGAAACAACACATTCAGTGGGAGGTGTAATCAGTGTGCCATCTCAGTCCTTTGCTGCTCGCTCAACTCTTAGTTTCCTTCAAAGCCTCAACGTGATATTTCGTGTGTCATCTATCTCCACACTGGACCGTAATTCCCACGAGATCGGGGCCTTGTCTGTCTTGGTGGTCAGAGTCTCGAACATGCCTGGTACAGAGGTGGTGCTCGAAATATATTTGTGGAATGGAGAAATAAATGAATGGCAGCTGTTTTATTACTACTAGTAGAAGCAGTGGTTACGAGACGAATCGGAATCAAGCCAAGCAGATAAAAGTGAATCATCTTTGGAAAGCTCACCAGCCAGGGTAAGAAGGGTCAGAAGCCATTTGAGTTAGCTTCTCGCCGAAGTTGGCCTGGGAACCTTTCTTTAGGACTGATGATTTCCTCAGGCCTCCACCAGGAGGCCCTTCATGCTAAACTGAGCAGAGTGAGTGAGGTTTTATGATTGGACAAGGGCTGCCCGGGAGCCTGTGCTGGGGCCCTCGCGGGGAGCGCGGTGGGGGTGCACCGTCTCCCTGGGCTCTGCACCATTCAGAGGCTCCAGACGGCTCGGGCTCTGAGCCAAGCCGCTCGGTTCCAGTGGGAAAGCTGACCTTGGCCAGGAAGAATCAGGAAGAGGCACAAATGACTCATTGTCCCACATCCTCCAAGGTAAAAACCCAGCAATGTGTGTGGCCTTTGGTGCTGGACGTTATTGCAGCCTTGGCTTCCTCCACGGCCAAAATAAAAGCACTCAGCCAGCCAACAACACATGCGCAGCCCAGGAATACGACCAACGGATCTCTTTCGTTGTCCTGTTCCACATATTTCTCTGCACTTAGAGTTTCAAAATACTGGGCATATAACAGGATGGTCTCCACTTCCAAAAGTAGAGCACGATTTCCTTTCAGAGACTTCAGACAGCCTTCATTTCCAATCAAGGCCATGTGACATTTCATGGCCTTGTGGGAGAAATTTGATATGTTTGCAGGTCACGTGTGAAGGAGGTCTCGCTTGAATGTGCTTTATTTTTATTCAGGAGTTTGGGATCCAAGTCACTTATTTGTAAGACCTGCTCCTGCTACCAAATTTCCACTAGAGGGCACTCTTGGAAAATATTTATCGATATATTTTTTTATTGCTCTAAGAAACGCTGTTTTTTAAAAAGAAGAAGAAAAATCAGTCCGTCTAAATTTCAGACCCAGCCCTTTGCCTTCTCTTGGAACTATTCCTAATTCTCCCAGAAGTGCAGCCAGAGAGAGAAGTTGGGGAGAGGACAGGCCGCTGCTTCCCTTCACCTGTCCTTTTGTCCACAGGGGATACAGCTGGCCAAGCCGCTAAGCCGGCCCACGGGCCAGCACCCAAATCCCCTGTGCTCCGCACGGGGCCCATCCCAGCAGACCAGGAATCACCTTGGAAAGGGGCTGTGAGAGTCGAATTTCGGGGCCTCTGGTTGAGTTCAGCCTTTGCTGAGCTCCTGTCCGAGGAGTCTATCTGCTGCCCTGCCCTGCAAGCTAGCAGTGGCAGGAAATTCTCAGAAAAGTGCCAGGAAGGGTCAGGGGGCAGCTGGGTGGCCAACAATTAAAAATAGGGCTTCCGGGCAGGCAGCCATGGAGATCTCGCTCGATATGTAAATAAGTGTAAATAAGACCGAGTCTTGGTGATGGAAGGGTGCTGTGCATATTTTGTGCAGCCAGGGCTGTCCAGGGCAGTGATGAGTAGCTTTTTTCTTTTTTCCACACAGCCCATGTTAGAAAAGTAAAATTTTTTTCCCACCCAAAAAGAAACGGCTCCATTGAGTTCCACTGGTACAGGTGGGGGAGAGATTATTACAATTTTCTTACTCGATGAGTAGAAAAATGACAATGGGTACATGAGAGAGGCTTTTAGCCACTAAAACCTCAATTCTGGGGCATATGTGATACCCATCTCTGACATTTGTGTCACCCTTTCAAGTTCAGGTCATTCACTTAAGTGAGTGACCTCACTTTATGTGACCTTAAGTGACCTCATTTTATCCTGGAAACGGCTCTGTAAGGTGGATATTCCCATCATCATCCCCATTTCAGAGAAGGAAACCAGACTCGGGGAGGAGCAGTGTTTTGAAGAAGGACACACGCAGTGGTTGGAGCTGGGGTAGAAGTGGTTCACTTTCTTCCGTGTAACATTTCACTGAGCTCCTGCCATGCGCCTGGCTCAGTGCTAGCTCTGAATAGGATGTTGCTGCTTCCTTTCTCAAAGACAGGCTCTCTAAACGTCAAGGCGAGCCCTTGGCCTTCACTTGCAAATATTCCTCATTCTTCCAGAAGCACAGCTAGAGAAGGAGGCCAAGAGAACACAAAAGCACCTGCTTCTTTTTGTGTACATGGGTGTCTCCCAGGGTGGAAAGAGCTTTGCACAGCTTGGGCTGGGTCAGCAGGGAGTGTCCTTCCCTGGGGTGTCTCATTTACTGGAAGATCAGGGCTGGTCCAGGTGCCCAAGACCACGGCTTGCTTCAGGCCCAGCCTGGCAGGCAAGTGTCCCTCCCGCTCCTTTTGGTGACCTTGGCCCCTCTGTGCACTCCCACATGTGAGCAGACAAGCAATCGTCCAAAGGCTTCTCCCTGTCCAGGGGTTTTGTGCTGCAGGCTTCTTGTTCCATTTCCTCTTTGTGGAGGGGAGCTGAAAGGCCACCTATGAAAGTGGTCCGGATGGCTCTGGGGAGAAGCAAGGCGGCTGTGACTCCTGAAGGATTGCCCTGTGGCCTCAGGGCTGCAGTGGAGGAGAAAGTCGGAAAGGCAATGAGCAGGGGGGCTGTGGGGCAGTGGTGTTCCAAGCATGCTCTGCAGACCCAGCTTTCGCTGTACTCCATTCGATTTTTTTTCCGTGAGCACATATGACTTTATAACTAAAACCATGGGTGTGCGTGAACACACACGTGCACACAGCTTTAAAACCCAGCTTCTGTCCAGCTTGTCAGGGAAAGTAACGCCATATGCTGTAACAGTGACTGCACATATGGATACAGCCCTCACAGAAATTCAGATGCAGCAGGGAATCTATATTAAAACTGCTGGTATATGTGAACAGCAACAGATACAATAGGGGGTCATCTCTATTTGATAATAATACCAGTGTGTCCAACAGAGACTGGGAACAGAATGCACAATGCGAATTGGGTGTTTTAGGGCTTCTTTCTGTTTCAGAAATCTCTGAGGAGAGGAAAAGAAGGCTGAGAAGTGAGAAAGGCAGATGCCACGGTGGTCCTGAGCCCTGTGCTTTTTTCTGTGCTATCGTCTCTTTTCCCCAATTCAACTAAACAAGGGGTAAAGTCAAGCTTAGGCCTGGGGACCCCAGGCTCTGGTCCTAATAAGCAAGGCTGGAGGGACACAGCGAAAGAAGGGGAAGAGGGTTTCCCAGGGTCAGAAATGTGGCTGTGGGTTCCCTGGTTCTTTGCTCTTAGAGACAGCTCAGAAGGTCCCTTCATACACGGTGGTCAGGTTGCCACAAGCCACGTGAACTCTAGAGTAGTGGGACCCACTGCTTACACTCTGGAGGGTCAACAGAGGGGACCATGTGGTCTGCCTTATGCTGGCCAAATGAATCCCGGGCAGCAAACTTGCTGAGGATGCACCCAAAAAACGGAGTGGGCTCCTTCTGTTCATTGCCAGAGAGTCTTGGGAGGACTGGAGCTTCTTGGATGACCCAGGAGGGGTGTGACTCTGTGGATCTCCCGGAAAGAGTTAAAAAAGAAGAGCTCCTGTGATGGTGAAATTCTCCAGGGATGGCTCTGGAGTGGTATTGCACTGACGGGGTTCATGGCCGTAGAGGGAAGGGGGCTTGCAAATATGTAGCCAAGTCAGACCATGTTCTGCATTTGTCAGAGCCATCCAGGGGTGTGGTGTGAGTGCCTCCTACTTGGCTGTGGTGAGGAAAGCCCAGGCTGTGGGTATTTGGTAGACACCCTTCTGAAGGTTGGGCGGGGCCTGTTTATGCACAGGAAGGGAAGAAAGATTTTTCTAAGCTTGAAATGCCTTCAGACCAGTGGCTTCAATGTTTTCATGAGGGAAAAAGAGATGAAAATTAAATGTCCTGGAGGGAACTGTCTCCCACCACCCCTTATCTAGGCACTTTGGGGCGGAGCTGTGGTGCCAGCTTACCCTGTTCAGCAGACCCACACTTTCCACTGGACATACTTAGCAGCCCAGGGGTCCCAGCCCAGCCTGGCCCAGCTGAGCCAAGGAGAAAAATGCCCCTTTAGACAGTGTTCTGTTATGATTTGGTTGCTCATTTCTCGATGCTGCAGAATGAGATTTTCTCAGCTGTTCCATTACTTCAAACGACTTGTTAAACAATGTCTTCAGACAAAAAAACACAAGCAGATTAATAAAGTGCTCATGAAAGGGCTGAGACAAGGAGGCTGTCAGACCCACATGCAGAGAACACTGAAATGCAGGCTTGCCTGACCTCAGGGACCTGCCTGACACAAGGGCGGCTGTCGCCTGACTTCTACTCTGTCTCCACAGGGTTGAGAGCTGCTTAGTGCCAAGTGTGATGTGGACACTTGCCTGCTGGACGGAGACAGAAACTCATTTTCCATCTGTCAAGCAACCTGACACAGAGTTGGTAATGATTTTCTGTCAGCTGAGGCCTGGCTGGATTTGAACCAGTGACCCAGAGGTAAAAGGCCCTGATGTAGGGCTCCCTTTACAATAACTGGCCTGCCTGGCCTCGTTATGCCTGGCCCAGTGCTCTCTCTTGCATCTGCCCATGCACTCTCTTTAGCTAGTTGAGTTTTGGTTAGATCCTAACTTAGCATTTGGGGCTGAGTGGTTAATGTCTCAGGAGGGCAAGCAGGGATGCATGTGTGTCTAGGGAGAATGAGAAACAGAAGGCAGATGAAGGGCACAGAGGCAGAGGCTGTTTGATTAGCCCTGGGCCGAAAGCTACATGCTTCTCCCCGGCTGGGTGTCTCATTCTGACCTCAGGACCCTTGCACACATAGCGGCCAGACAGATGGCTCCCACAGCAAATGGTGAAACAAGGAATGCACATCAGGAGAGATACTGAAATCTAGATACTCTGGCCTTGAAACTGTCATCATTATTTTTATTGATTGTTCTCAGGGAAAAAAAAAAGTCCTTTCAGAAGCATTGGTAGATTGGTTAATATGATGCTTTCCATTCACCGAATGATAATTGATTCACATGCCACTCTCCAAAAACAATGTTTCCTAATCTGAAGACATCTGTCCCCCAGAATCAAAAAAGCAAGCTGGAGGGCCTTACAAGTTAACTCATTATTCAACAAGCATTTATTGAGGTTACTATCATCAGGCAAGCATTCTGCTGGTTATCAGGGTTACAGAGATAAACAAAACAAGGTCCCCATCGAAAAAATGAATTATTTAGAGGGAGAGAGAGATATGTGGGCAAGGGTAATTTGGCACAAACCTGACGAGTGGTAGCATAGCAAGTGAAGAGATTCAGTAGGCAACTGGTAACCGATCCTTGTGTCTCATGGTGGTGGGGGCTGTGGTGGAATCCTAAAAATGGGGAGTCATTAGTGCTGAGGTACCGGCCATGTCAGCAACCCGGGTGGAAATCCAGGGTTCCTAATCTGTAAAATGGGAACAATTAGATCAATGTCAGAACTGTCATAAAGATTAAATGGGGTAATCCATGTGAAGCATTTAGCAGAGCACTCAGCACATGATAGGTGATTGATAAGTGTCAGCAGAGAGTGCCCTGGATCGGAAAAAGGTACTCCTGGAGGGGAAAAAAAAAAAACCCAACATTTAAAAAGGTATTTTAAGACAGTGGCAGTGGGATGAAGAAGGCGGAGATGAAGGAGAGGATTCGTAATAGAATTAATAGTCTGTAATAGAATTCAGACCTACCAGACTACTGAATATGAAAAGTGCAGGTAAAGGTGGAGGGGAAGTCTCCAGGCCTGGTTGCTGTGCCAACATAGGAGGCTGGCTTGGGGAGGACTGAGTGTGGAGAAAGGAAGAGGTGGCTGGCCTTTGCTTCAGGGCATAGGGGGTTAGAGGTGCCTTGAGGACACCCAAGTGTGAACGTCCGAATGTTGTCAGACGTGCACTCAGGGCTACAGATCTGGGAGCTCTTGCTGGTTTACAGAAGGTGGCTGATGCTGTGACAGTGGCCCAAAAGTTCCCACTAGAAAAGGCAGGGTGGAAAGAAAAATCAGAGACCAGAATTCCTGGAAATGGTTAACCTCAAGGGGGTGAACGCAAAGGGGGCACGTCAAAGGGACAGCCAGCCTTTCCAGGGCCATGGTGGCACCCAACCGAGTGGAAAGGGAACGTTTCAGCCTGGATGCAGTGAGCTTAAGGAAAGGCCCTCTGAGAAAGCTTTGGCCACCGTGCCTGCTCTGGGAGCAGCTCCCAGTTCAGAGCTCATCCCAGGCAGGCATTAGTCAATGCGAATCAATATGGAGGCAGTTCTGTCTGTCAACTGCTTTATCCGATGGTTCTTAGCCAGACTCAGGGTTTTTGGGGAAGTTGGGCAAAATTTCTCCTCGGAGTTCTTTGGAGAAGGCAGAAAAAGGCAAGACCTGGACGGCAGTGATGGGCAGGGAGGGCCTTTCAAGCCTTGCCAGAAGCCGGGGATTGCAGCAACCATGTTAAAATTCAGAATCAGGTACCCTCATTAACTGATGAAGTAAGACTCGTGCCCTGGTCACTTCCTGACTTGATTAGTGACATTTAATGGACTTTGTAATAGGTCTTTTGCATAATTAGAAGTCATGCAGAATCGAGCCCGACGCCTGACTCTACACGACCAGTGCGGTTTACCCAGGTCCCATCCGCTGTTGCGCAATAATAGCTGCCACTTACTGATTTCCTGCCAAGTGGCAGGCGCTGTGACAAGCTGTTTGCGGGGATTATCTCATTCGATCCTAGCAACAAACCTAGGATGTCACACAATTCTCTTTGGCTTCATGAGCAGAGAGGTGAGCTGTACAAATGGTATTTTGCCCCATCGTCAACATGCGTGGGACTTCTCAGGTAGGGCTGTGGGGGCGGCGGCTGAGGGGGAGGGGCACCATCAGAATACACCGCATGTGAGATGCTAACGGCAGTGGGGCCCAGGGCAGGAAGTCGTGGGAAACATGAACTGGTGGAAAAGACACAGGATGAGTTTTGAGCACGTTGGCAAAACCAGCCCAGGGCACCACACCGACAGCACTGTGAACCTCTAGAGTCAGAGTCTAGAACTTCCAGCAGTGCGCACAAATCGATACGGTTGCAAGGATTTCACATTTGGAACAGTGGGCAACGAGGGAATGATCAATGTCTATGGCTGTGGCCAGGATCGATCTCTTTGGTGTGTTGCCTTTTCCTATCAGCGGACTCTGAGGCCTGGTCTCACAGAAACCCTGGACTTCCTTCCCATGGTCTGGAATTTCTGAGTTGTTGAAATCATGGGGGGGGACCATCTATGACTCAGCGTGGTGCTGTGATTTCAGCAGTCTCATCTGCACCCATGTTCACAAGCACATGGGTGCTGATGGATCCTTAGTGATTGTCATTTACTTTTTTTTTTAATTTTTAAAAAATGTTTATTTATTTTTGAGAGAGACAGACCATAAGCAGGGGAGGGCAGAGAGGGAGACACAGAATCCGAAGCAGCTCCAGGCTCTGAGCTGTCAGCACAGAGCCCGCCGTGGGGCTTGAAGTCACAGACTGTGAGATCATGACCTGAGCCAAAGTCGGACGCTCAACCGACTGAGCCACCCAGGGGCCCCGATGATGACCACCCAGGGTCATTTACCATTTAATGCAGTTTCTCATAATGGGCTCTGTAGACAAATTTTCCAGGGTGTATGAGAAACTTTTTTTCCCCTTTAAATGAGGTTGTGTTTAACTCACATTTGAGAAACGGTCATATCTTGTAAATAAGATTAGTTGGCTTACTAGAGAGAATAAAATCTTGTAAGACCTTTTTGTTTATGTCTATATACAAACCAATGATAGGATAATAATCATACTAATCTGTATCTAGTCTTTATAGTACGTTAACACTTCTATAAGGAACACTATTTTTTATGCATATAAAGTATTCACTAATTCAGATCGACCCAACCTGATTTAGCCTGAATTATTGAGGGCTTACTGTTCTGTCAAAGCATAGAAGATGAAAGTTGTTTGCTTATCACATCTGCAATGTCACCTTGGAGAGTTAATATTTACACAGCTATGAAGTAATGTATTTTCTGAGTAGCTTGATGTAGCTCCACAGTTTTATTCAGGATCGGAACAGCAATAAAAAAGTCAGTTTTTCCTGTAAATTAGTAATGATCTAAACGTAGGGACGAGCTCTCTCATAATTTTGAAGCTTCATGTCTTACCCATTAAGATAACAATTGAGAAAGTCAACATGCATATTCTAGACACTATTCTGAGCCAGGCACTGTGCTAGGCACTATAGAGAAACAGAAATGAAGGCCACACTGTAGGAGACAAATGAAAGTAATGATTAGACAACGCAAAGGTTTCAGAAGGCTTGAGGGACAGGTTCTAAGGGCATGTTACAGGGAGCAAGTCTAGCACTGGCTGGGGAGGCAGGAAAGCCTCATGGAGGGGGTGGCATTTACAACAGCCTGCCAGGGCAAAGAGGATTGCTAAGCCAAGAAGGCAGCCAAAGAAGAACAAAAAAATATGGAATTCTACACAAGGTAAGGCGCTCATAAAGACATACTGCGTTTGGAAAGGGCATTCCAACGTTTCATCTTTTCTATCCCTTGAGAAGATGACAAGGGGGCCTGAAATTCGAACTGCTTAAATTTGGTCCCTTCTCTTGGGTATGTTTGTCTTTCGATCCTCACTCCTGTTGCAGAGAAAACAATGCTAACAAAAGAAGCAAGGGCTAATTTTGGATGTTAACATCATGCCGCGGTGGAGGTATTGATATGGGTACCTGGGAAGATTATGAAGCTTATGTGTATTTAACCACAAATGATGTAATAATACCGGAATGAATCAAGAGAAATCTAGAGAGACTTAGAAGGCCATAGGAGTGTATCTGAAATCAGGTTAAAAATAAGCCACAGGTTCTCTTGTGATTTTGGAAACATCTCTGTTTAATCATAGAATTATCTGCATCTTCCATTCATCATAAATAACCCACTTCATTAACTTCAGCAATCCTTTTGTAAAAATTTGGTATTTAGCATAAACAAACACTGAACATTAGCCAGAGGTGTGTTAAACAAAATAGGGAAGAATTTTTTAAAAATACAAAACTTAAAACCTAGAAAAGGACACATGAAAAGATTAACAGTATCACCCATTAAAAAAAATCAAATTTCATAACAACCGTTAAAAATGAGTAAACATAAATACAATGTATTTCCTTCATAAACACATTTAGATAAAAGAATGGATAGCCTGACAGTGCATAACACAGAGCAAAACATTTTGAGATGAATAATTAAATCCCAATAAGCATGAATTAAAAATAAATTTTGATTTTATTTTTTATTCTTTATGGAAAAATATGCCACGGTATTTATGTAAAAAAAGAAATGGGCATAAACCTATCACTAAAGCCACCAAAATGCACTATGTAGAGATTATTTGAAAACAAAACATTTTTTAAAGCAAAAGATAAAATGTTATAGCATTTTCAGTTGAACCTTATCCCATTAATCACACCTACTATAGGTGTTAGATAATAGAGGTAGATAAGTTGGGACAAAAAAAAAAAAATCAGTATTCTAATCTAGAGAGAAAGATTTTTATAGCTCAGATGGACAGACAGACAATTCCATCTCCTCTGAAATTCAAAGAAGCTTGAGGGAACAAAACATGAAAATCTTCCTGTGCTCCATATGTAAGCATCAAAGGTATCGAGCAAAATTACTGTAGTTTTAGATATAGGGACATTCTTGGCAAATAGCCTGTTGAACAAGGATTTTTGCAGAGTCTGGCACTAGCCTTAAAATTTACAGTGAGGATGACTCTTGTGAAACTTACGAGGTTCAATAGTATTGAAATGGTCAGAAGTTACAGAGATGAGAGCTGGTCGGGACAATAATATAAATTTACAGTACTGATAAAGCCGGTAAGTTTCTATGGAATGATTTTTGTGTTGCTGACCAAATAACAACTAAACAGCTATTGAGGACAGAGTCAGCCTCTGTGAGACCCAGGATGCCAATACCGTCTATCAGATCAAGGAAGGACACGCAGAGAGGATATGACAGAATGCTGTGCAGGAAGCAGAAGAAAATGTTCCCCTAATTGTATATATTACTTTCTTCTCTAGTTGGGTCCAGTAAAAGTTTGCTCAGCCACAGTAGAAGCAAACATGAACACTCTTTTGAAAGCTGATGCCCAATTGGGACATCATTTTATTTGGTATTTTGGTTAATGAATGTTTTTGCATTTTCTGTGCCCAGTTTTCTTTCCATATGTGTATATGTAACATTTGCTTGTATCCATGACCTTTATATTTTTATTTATTCATAAGAGCAATATGATTTAATTCTAAAAAATTGTTGCAAACGTTTGTCAAATCTGCCAAGGAAATTTTCGTCAATAACTTGTCTCAAGTGCCTTACGTGTGCTTAATTCAAGGATGTAACAGGCTGCTTCTGGCTAAAAGGGGCAATTTGTGCTCAGACATCTGTGTAACAAGAATAAACTCTGGTCTCAGTTGCGGAATGTGAATATAATCTACCATTAATTGTTGCTGTTCTCCAACTGACGGTAACATTTTTGTGTCTTACATTTGCTGTTACGACTTTGGGAGTGTGCTGGAAAACAGGTAAGAAAGAAATTATGGCAGAAAAAGGGAAAATATGTGAAATATAATTGTAAAAATCCTGAAAACTGAGTCCTGTAGTTTACCTCAAAACTTCCCTTACTTACAACTCAAACATCAGGCTCTTTCTTTGAAGCAGCTTATAATAAATTTAAGACATATAACACCGCCATCTCTTATAATGGGACTGAGGAGTTTCTGTGTGGAAACTATTTGAAGGAATGTCTAAAAAATGATGTCAAGAAATGCAGATAACTTATGCTTTTCAGCATCTATTCAATCTATGACCCCTGCTGAGTTGATAAGGAAGAGGCATGTCACAGTTGTAGAAAAAAAGAATCACACAGTAAATCAAAGTATTCATGAATAAGACTTTGGAAATTTTCACTGTCATCAGGAGGGCATCTTCCTGATGGGGTGACCTCATTTCAAACAGCACAGTAACTAGAACAGAGTTGTATTGCACCAAAGGTGGTACAAGGAAAGCATGTTTGCTTTTTGTCACGGTGACAGTTTCCTGTGGTAGGAAAAATAAATAAATAAACCACTCCAAAATACAGTACCACCCCTGGCAGTAACCAACGAAGTAGGTTTTGGAAATAACGCTCCTGTCAAATACATTTTAAGGCACTTAAACTGTTATATCATATTTTTGTGTAGAAAAATAAAATATGCATCGAAGCAACATTCACAAGTACGTGTCTTCGGAACTGTTTGTATGTACAATCTTGTACATATATACATCGCTACACGAAGGGCGCCATCTTCATTAAACTGTTGGCCTCGTCAACTTCACTCCCTGTAAGAAAGGACAACGTGATGTTCAGAATTGGACAGTATCTATGAACAAAATGAAAGCATCAATCAACAGCAGATAATTTATGCTACTAGAAGGAAGAGGCAGCTCACCCCGACAGCCTCACATAACCAGTGATCCAAACCTCCAGACACAAACAGACCCATCTGCCCACCTCACCGGCCGGCAGACTTTGTCATCTCTCCAGCCTGACCTGGCTACTCACACTGTCCCACCAAACATGGATGGTGGCCATGCGTCTCAATCACTATTATTTGTAAAGCAGAGGAGACACTCATGGATATGATTGACAGTTTGTATTTATTTTGTGGTCAAATGGGATGGGTAAATATTCCAAGCCTCTGGATTATTCTAAGGTAGCCGATACCTCTCTTGTTTGGAGGAGTTCCCGTGCAAAAGGAAAATGAACAGCGTTGTCCAATTTTGCCTCCCTTTTGGAAATGCTTCAGTTACTCTGCAGAATAAATCCCAGAGCTTTAAAACAATTTTCTGTTCACTACAACTACATTTGATAGAATATTAGGATTTTCAAATAATTGTCTTCATTCTTTGTCAAAATGTATGTGTATAGGGGCGCCTGGGTGGCACAGTCGGTTAAGTGTCCGACTTCAGGCAGGTCACGATCTCGCGGTCCGTGAGTTCGAGCCCCGCGTTGGGCTCTGGGCTGATGGCTCAGAGCCTGGAGCCTGTTTCCGATTCTGTGTCTCCCTCTCTCTCTGCCCCTCCCCCGCTCATGCTCTGTCTCTCTCTGTCCCAAAAATAAATTAAAAAAAAAAAAAAAAAAAAAAAACGTTGAAAAAAAAAATGTATGTGTATAGATTCTGACCAACAGCGCACATACACATCGATAAATATAAATGGAACTTTTCAAGAGGGATAAATAGTAAAAGAAATAAAAAGGTACTAAACCACTCCTCTACCAACTCAGAGTGGGCAGATCAGAGCCCATAGTGGCACCCAGTACAGAATGGGAATGGCTAACGTTCTGGTAAATGACAGAATAAATGAAGGTGCTGGGTGGGCTAGCTTTTTCAAGTAGGATCCTGGGGACCTAGGCCGCTTCGTATAAAAGCGATGTTCTATTTTTGTCTGGGAGGTTCTTGTGGTATTGGGGCAAGGTTCTGGAGGCCAAATAGACCAGGGTTCTAGTCCTCACTCTAGCACTGACGAAGCCACCCACGTAGCCTTGGGCAAGTTGCTCAGCTCCCCAAGCCTACTTCCTAACCTGTACAGTGCGACAACAGAGCTCGCCGCGAATGGTGTTGTACATAGTAATGGGCAGCGATGACAATAACGATACTTACAGCCGCTAGCTTTTATCAAACACCTGCCATTTAACCCTCTGTAACTCTAAAGAGTAGATATTATCATTAGTCTCAGAGTGGCAGAAACTGAGGTACAGAGAAGTGAAGTACGTGCCCGAGGTCACCCAGAAAGGAGGCAGCACAGCCCGTAGGCTTTTCAAGGTCCACACTCTGAACCAGGTAAATGTTGGGATGCGCTTGGCACACAGAGCTCAATGGGTGTCGTGTGGCTCTTCCATTTTCAGGATGCTAATGACACAACATAGGGCACTCCCCTGCCACTGGATGTCTCTTTTTGCCTATGCTTCTCCTGATAACAGTTGCCATGCTGTGTATAGGCTCAGAGAAGTCCTGTAAGGTCTGAGCTGCTGGGAAGGAGACAACTCTGTGGATGCTTCGATGGTATATTGCAGCAACTAAACTTTGTGTGAATCACCTGGCCGATTTTATTTGGGCTGATAATTTAGGAAATAAAATCTACAGATATCAAATAAGTAACAAGACTCTGAGCTAAGTGTAGTGAAGTTGACATTGTGTTAATTTTTTTAATTAAATTATTTAAATGCCCAAACACATAGTTTTGCTGTGCAAAGAAGTTATTAGGTGTCTAGAATATTAAAAAAAATAGACATTTTAGATAAACTCAGGTGGTGTCACATTTATTTATTTAATTTTTTAAAAGTTTTATTCATCTATTTTGAGAGAGAGAGAGGGAGAACACGAGCAGGGAAGGGGCAGAGAGAGCAGGAGAGAAAGAATCCCAAGCAGGTTCATGCTGTCAGCATGGAGCCCGATGCGGGGCTCGAACTCATGAATCATGAGATCATGACCTGAACCAAAATCAAGAATGGACACTTAACTGACTGAGCCACCCAGGTGCCCCAGGGGCTATCATATTTAGAAAGGCATGTGAAATCAGGACACGTATGAAAAAGACAGGGTGGGGGAAAGATGGTGAACACCTGAGAGGAGGGGTACAGATATTTTGAGTATATTCACCTTTACCCATTGCAATTTGCCCTTCAATTAACCCTCCGTCTTCCTTTCCAAATAAAATGGATCAATGCATCATTATTATTACTGTGATTAGTTAAGAAAATATGTACTTGAGAATGAGAATATGCTAGCAAAACTTAAAGAATATGAACAGCTAAGATTCAGAAATAGCATTTCAATCTAATTTGGATTTAAATGAGATCTTGCCAGAGTCTTACCTTCTGCCTTGACACCATCCAAGACTTTATCGTTGGCACTAACACACTTCCCAGAAGGATCTGAACTGGGTGGTATATGAGCAAGGGCACGGATATTAGAGAGAGGTGCTCATGGCCTGCGAACACTATCTTCAGCATTGGAATTCCTGATAGACAAAGAAGACAGAAAATCTAGAGGCAAATTCAGTCTGTCATCAAACTAAAGACACACTCCAATAAAACCGGAATTTTGAACTGGGTCATTATCATCTTTCCCCCTGAATGTATTCATAGGGAATGTCTCAAACACATAATCAAATCTTTCCATCTTCCTTTCACTACATAGCTCTTCCCAGAACAGATTAAAGCTGAAAAGGTGATCAGTGTTCCACGGCACCAATAATTCCCACTGCAAATCAGCAGCCTGTCTACCGAGGAGAGGGGAGAAGAGTTGCTTCTCAGAAGGCTGAAAAATAATAGTAAGGAAGAGGTCCAAAACGGATCCTTCCGTGCTTAGTAGTGAAATAGACTGCTGGTGTTTAGGAGGGAGGCCTGCTTGACACCATTTCAAAGTCCCAAAAGTTCACTCTTGAGAATCGAAAGGATATGGTAAGATAACATATGATATACATCGTTATAAGTAGGAGGATACTTTTGCCAAGTGAATGTTAATAAAGTCTTTGCCCCTTCTCTTTTGGCCAAGGATCCCAAAACTCTTTACGAGCTACTGTGTACGGCAAGTGAATTCTACAATGAGTGCTGAACGTTTAAGCCCCACAGTGAAAGTCTTAATGGAGCTCAGGTAAATGAATACAGCTTTGTGAATCTACCACTCTATAATACCAAGGGCAAAGTCTGCAGATTTTGTAAACAGCTGCCTATGTGTGTACCTATTAGGCTTTTATAACAGAAATCAGACACCGGCAATTTGACTATTATTACCAATTGTTTCAATGTGGCCCAGTTGTCAGAATTACTGTGTATGTATGTCTGCTTTTTCAACGGAATGGCTTTAATAGCTTAGCTTCCTTCTTGTTTCTTTGAGAACAGCCTCTGGAAAGGACTCAAGGTCCTAAACATGCACAATGATGGCACATAAATAACTTTTTATTATAACCCACTGAGGAAAGCTCTGCTTTTTCAATTATTTTTACCTTCTAATAAATTTCAAACCTTTATGCAAAAATGTATTTCATAGCCGCTTTCTTTTTCATAGCCTCACAAATCATTGCCGTAAACTGAAGACACTTAACTCATCCCCAACGATCTCTCTCTCACAGCTCTGAAAGGACATGCTTAGATTTTTGTAGTTTCTGTCTTCTCACTAATAGAAAAAAAAAAAAAGAGCTTTCTTTTTAAAAATAATATACTTCATCAGGGGCACCTGGGCGGCTCAGTCGGTTGGGCATCCGACTTCAGCTCAGGTCATGATCTTGCGGTTCGTGAGTTTGAGCCCTGCATTGCACTCTGTACTGATGGCTCGGAGCCTAGAGCCTGCTTTGGATTCTGTGTCTCCCTCTCTCTCTGCCCCTCCCATGTTCGCACTCTGTCTCTCTCTCAAAAATAAACATTAAAAAATTTTTTAAAAAATATACTTAATCAACTGACAGTTGAAAAGCAGCATCTGATATTACAGTCCTGGGAAGTTCTTGCGACGAGAAAAGACCCGAACATTCTCCTCCTGTGTCCAGGAGAGATTATTTGGCCCAAAGGGATGATGTTAAGTAGCCGGTGGGTGCAGGTGGAGTCAAAGTAGGGCTGAAGGGAACGAACAGAAATACAGAGACATTTGTCCCCGTAAATGATCAGAGCAAAGATTCTGGCCCAAAGTTCGAGGACCATGGCTGCTGGGCTAAATCACCTGAGTTACCCTTTTTTGGCAAAGACTCAGGCTCTGTGTCTTTCTCCGGCAAGCTTAAGTAGGCTCTGAAGGGAAGCCAGAGATACAGTCACGGGGCTGCTGCTGCAATAAATAAACAAATAATCGCTGCAAAGAGGCATCTCCTCAGGCCTTGCCTGAGATAGGAGGCATCTCAGGGCAAGCCACATCAGAGGTTCACCTTAGTGTGAGGAATTAGGTACAGAGATTTGGCAGTAATGACGATGAGAATTGTTGTTATGCAATGAGTGCTTACTACATGTCACGTGCTGCCAAAGTACTCTCCCATATTAATGGAATTAAGCCTCCCGATAACCCTGAGAGGCTGATGAAAACTATTGTTTGCACTATTTTACTGATGAGGGAAGAGACACCTCGTGGTCAGGAAGCTTTTCCAGGTGGGGGGGTCTGAACTGCAACCCAGGCAATCTCGTGTTCCAGTTCTCTGGGCTAGGTAAGGGTCAAGGCCTCCGAGGTCTTCAGTTCAAGATGCCATGGGGACAGCAGCTTCGTTAGGCAGAAATGGAACTTTTTGGTGTGTAAACGCTTTCTAGTCCAGAAGTTCTTTTGGAACTCATTCCCCTTGGATGCTTCCCAGAAGCACTTCCAGAAGCAGAAGACGTCATCAAACTCCCCTGCCACCCATACCGGATGTTCCTGTGATTTCACATGCTCGAGGAGCTAGGTGACGGCTAGGACAACCCCAGTAGTGTCAAGGGCACACGGACAGAAAGATGGAGCCAAGCCTTTACTCGCAGGAAGCTTCCAGTGTACAAGTGACCTTCTACCTTCACACCATTTGTGTGAAGTTCTCTTCTGGGCCGGTTCTTCAGCTCCTAGATCTAATCTTCAAACACACCCTTCTGTACACTGCTCCAGGATGGGGCTGGGACTCTGCAAACATCACCCGTCCTTGGCAGCCGACTCCGTGGATGGTTCTGCCAACCGGGGCACTAGAGGAAGGCTGGAGGAGGAGGAGCTTGGGGTTCCTGATGGCCACAGCGCCTTCAGGGAGCGGCAGTGGTTGGCTCCAGCAGATAGGTCCTTGTGCCCCTCCTAAGAGGCCT
This sequence comes from Puma concolor, assembly GCF_028749965.1. Taxonomy (NCBI): domain Eukaryota; kingdom Metazoa; phylum Chordata; class Mammalia; order Carnivora; family Felidae; genus Puma; species Puma concolor. The sequence goes on along the minus strand of NC_141670.1, from coordinate 81,708,018 downwards.
CAGCCCCCGTTTCCTCCTCTAAGCTTCTAGGCTCTGACAACCCCCACTTCTTCCCTTTGTTCACCCAGCTCCCGCTGCTACCTGTGGTTATCACTCCTTTTTTGTCCTCACGGTCCCCTTTCCCCCTTTCGCGTTTCCCCACACTGTTTACTCTTTCCTACGTGAAAGAGTGTTTTCCCTTTTTCCTGATGGACCTGGTGGTACAGACGCTTTTCTTACGCTGCCTTGTAGTGCACATATTCACTCCTCACGAAGAGAAGGGGTCCGTGATGACTAGCAGCTGCCACGGACATGTGTCGGGTTAAACAGGGATTTCTTCTCACTTTATGTGCCTGCAATACCCCCTTGTTAATCATTAATCACATTTCCTATCACTATCACTCGAAGTGACTAATGTTAAAAATATGATTGAACATGATGTAATAGAGGAAAAAAACTTAGCTTCCAGAGATCAGGGCCCAAGTCCCTTTCACATGCCCTCGCTTACTCTTGTATGGCGGATGTGCAGCTCCGTCTCTTGGTGAGGGGAGGGGGACCCCAGCAATTCAGGTCGTATGTTATTCATTTCCGAAATCTTCATTTTCTTTCAGTCTCTCTCTCTTTTTTTTAATGTTTATTTCTGAGAGAGAGAGAGAGAGAGAGAGCAAGCAAATGGGGGAGGGGCAAAGAGAGAGAGGGATACAGAGGATCCAAAGAGGGCTCTCCAAGCTGACAACAGCGAGCTGGATGTGGGCTCGAACTCACGAACCAGGAGACCATGACCGGACCAAAGTCAGAGGCTCAAATGACTGAGCCACCCAGATGCCCCTTTCCTTCAGTCTTAAAATCCACCTTACTTTTCAATCATTTGATTTCTACTTTCCTTTTCAATTATTCGAGTTTTTTCTCCAATCTCTTATTTATCTCCATCTTTCCATCTCTCTTTTTCCCTACTGTTCTTTCAGCCTCCCGCCCAACTCTAGTAGACCCTTCACTCTGCATTTTCATTGCCTCGAAGGTCAGTGTAGAAAGAAATTGGGAGAAGCAGAGCGAGGGTTCACTTTTCCATGTTGGAGTGTCTCATGCTATGGTGGCCATCACTTGGAAGCAGTGAGGTCAGTACGTCAGTTCCAGGGCATCTGTGTCACGTTGCCGGCACTATTAGGATGACAACGCAAAATTCAACAGAGACGTAAGGAACCTGTAAGAGCCACGATTTCCGTCAGTTGGTCATGAACTTGGCAGAACGCAATCTTCAAGCCAAATCAGAACACCAGCAGTGGCTCTTGTTCCAGAAACCTATGTCATGCACCACCTTCCACCCTCTTTACTCACTTGTTTAATAACTCACTCGATCATTCGTTCATTCAGTTAGCACTCATGGAACTGATTAACTGCTCTGTGAAAGAGCGAGGAATGCCGGGAATGGAATGTGACATAACCCGCACTGAGTGGCTTCCCAGGCACCTCTGTGACGGCTCACACCTCCTCCCCATAAACTTCCTTCAGGGCAATCTGCTCTCCACTGCATTCCCACACTATGTCCCACAACCACACGAAGGTCTCTCTGACTTGAGGTCTGTTCTGTCGAAGCTATTTTCCACTCTGTGGCCAGAGTGAGCACAAAATCGGGTTACATCAAATCCCTCGGGAGTTTGTCACATAGGGGAGACTCCTAGGTGTGGTACACAAGGACCCTCCTGACCTGGCCCCTGCCTGTCCCTGTGTGTTTCACACTCCCCCACTCCTCACTCTGTGCTCCAGCAGGGAGGAGCTCCGCACTGCCCTCCTCGCCCTCCCTGCCACGTGCCCAGGCCCCAGCGCTGTCCCCCAGCCTTTGCACTCGAGCTCCTTTTGCCTGGAATGCCCTTCACCCACTTCTCGAGCCCTCTCCTCCAGTGGCCCTCAGTTATTAAGTCGCCTCCTCTGGGATGCCGTCTTCACAGTCGCCCACTGGCCTTCAGGTCCTCTCCACTCTGTGCTCGCCTGACCCGCAGCACATTCCAGCCTCGTGCTCACCGCGAGTACTACCACTGTCGGTCCTTAGGAGCTGCCCTCACTAAGGTGGCAGCTGAGGGTCAGCAGCTGTTTCCTCTTCATCTCTGAGCACATAGTGGGTGCTCAAAAGGAGTGTGTCGAGTGAATGGATTTCTATTTTTCCAGATCCCACCATAAATTTACCGTGCAGACTATCACTCCGTTTTCATTATCTTCTTTAAGTAGGGGGAAAAAATGGCAATAATTAAAAAAAAAAAAAAAAACAAACAAACTTACTAGAAAGAGTTTTCTTTTTAAAGTAAAATTTAAATATAGGACTCTTTTCATCTTGCTATCACTGCAGTAATATAAATGAAGCAAATTAATTTTAATGCTCCCAGGTACTGATTCTGTGTCACCATGGTTGACAGGATCCAACTAGACTTTATGAGATGGCATTTGACTTTATGGAAGTGAACACTATGCCTGCATTTACAATTTTACGGGGGCTTTAAGCTGTCATGCTGAAAAATGTTTATAAAACATTAATCAAAAAATGCCTCTTTAATACAATGCATTGTCTGAAAGATGTTAGAAGGCGCATATTGTAAATGGATTCTTTTTCTGACTAAAGTAATTTCCACCAAAAGCATTTCCCCATTGCTCTACAAGTACACTGTGTGGATAGATAAAGAGCACTTTCCCAGCACATTACTACCTGCTCCAAACACTTGGGAAATCAGTAATGTACAGCATGCCATATTTCCATGTCACACATGACACATTCGTCTAAAATTATCCAACAGAGTTTGACACTGCGGCACATTCCATAAGCAGGGCTTTCAACTGACATCTGCCAAGTAGGAACTTCAAGTGAGAGCTTTCTTCTTCTAACAAGCGAGTAAGGGGTTTCTTTTATCCTATACCCAGGATGGAAAGGATAAAACAATACGTACAAGAACAAGTTTTTTTTTTTCCTTCCTATTTTAAAAATGTTTATTTTATGTTCTCTGAATTAGAAAATTCCCTTTGTATTAGTGTTCAAGCTTCAACAGTTTCTATGTTCTACTGGATGGGCAGTTTTTAATTGTTCCTTGGGAAACATTTATCTTTCCAGATTAAACACGGACTTTGATTTAGCCCACACTGAAGGCAGAAGGCTGCTCTATTGTTCGCGACATAAAAACTATCTACTTCGTATCATAGTTCAGTTTACTTACTTGTAGGTGCACAATGTTCTCACCATCCGTCCATCCACCCATCCATCCATTCCTTCGTTAAAATATACTTTTTGGGCCTCTGCCCTGTGTGAGTCACTGTTCTAGGTGCTGACCATATAAGGTCAGTAGCACCTCCAAGGCCTCTGCCTTCCTGGGGCTCACCTTCCTGTAGCTCTTGCCCTGATACCTCAGCTTTCCTCTGCCAGAGGGACAAGTGTCAGCATGGTGAGTGTAACCCGTTCTGTCACTGGCTTCCCCAGTTTCTACAACTCAAAGTTTGGGAATTATCTTCGACCAACCCCATTTCTTTTCTTACCCCTAGATCAAGCCACCGAAATCTGTAGATTCTTTCCTCCGCCTGCCACTCCCCTTCCCCCTCGGTTTTCACTGCCACCTTCCTAATTCCGTACCTCATAAAGGCAAGCTGAGATTACTCTTATAGCCTCCTGACATAACCCATCTTCAGAGTCTTCCCTTCATCAATCCTCCAAACCACGGCCAGATTAATCTTCCTACAACCCACATTAATTAAAGCCAATACCCTGCTCAAGAATTACAATGACTGTCCAGTGCCCATTCATCACGTTCTCTACCTATTCAACTTCAGTGAAAAACAGTTACTACCAGCACCATTTTGTAAGTGCTTACCGCGTGCGAAGTGCTTTGCCTGCATTATCTCATTTAATCCTTGCAACAGCCCTATGAAGTGGGGGCAATTTTCCCATTTAGGCATGAGAGAACTGAGGTTGAGAGCAGTTAAGTGGCTTGCCTGACATCATGCATCATGCATTTCAGTAGAGGCGGAATTGGACCTCAGTCTATTTACTTGTAATCACTGAGCTATGCCAACTCCATTAAACCAAACTTTCAGTTGTCAATTGCAGTTCTCAGCTCAGGTCTAGCACTTTCTTGTCTTTGTGAAAGCCCAGCCTCTGCTGGATCTTGCCCTTTCTCTCTATGCACCTAAATCCTATGGGTTCATTCAGGCTCAGCTTTATATTTCCTCTACCGTGAAGGTGGCCTCCCTACTGATTTCTTCCTCTGTTGAGGCAAGAAGATGCTCTTCCTCCTGCATCAGATAAACTAACATTTGCTTATGTTGCCATTATTTTCTTTGGTGTAGGTTTTGTTTTCCCCTGACCATAGGTAAAGTATAGCATTCTTCTTTTAAACTCCTGCAGTATTTAAGCACAGGACTGGTACTTAATAAATGATTGATTACTTAAGAATAGATACTAAAGTAATGTTTCCTATTTAAGAAGACAGGATATGGAACACATAAATACTAGCTGCTTCGCTAGATTGCAAAGAGAGTGCATTCACACACTCCTTGGGGAGAGGACTGTATTTCCTAGGACAAAATACACTTGCTATTGCAGGAAGGAAAGAAACTGGACTGACTGAGGAACACGAAATTTGAAACGAGTACTAAATTGTGGAGTAGGAGAGGAAATATGTTGGAAAACAGCCTCTGCATCCCTCGAAGTCTAATATGACACTCACATTCCCACTTAGCAAAGATAGCGTGTATTCCAATCACCTGGATCACTTCCTGTCTTTTAGGGGTTCATTCGCCTGAATTCACATGACTTGTTTTCCATTTAAATGCTTTCTCAGACTTTTCACTGAGGTTTGGAGAGAGCTGCTGGCAAATCTGGAATCCAGTTGCTTCTCTCTTCCGTCGTCATGGTGATTTCCCACTTTTGTTTAGTCTGTTCTTAGTTAGAAACATCCATAAGTTTACTATCTAAATGTCCTACACATTGTTATTGAATTCTATCTCTTCCTCAGTGAATCTCTCAGAAAAGCCCATGTTTGCCTTTAAAAGTCATTGGGATAGATGGTCTCCCCAGTCATAATATAACCCAGGAAGGCAGTCGCTGTTTAAGACACTCTTCTCCCACATCACTAAATGCCAATCTCTGTGTTCCCTTCTCACACACGCGCGTGCGCGCGCGCGCGCACACACACACACACACACACACACACACACACACACAGAGTCTTTCTCTTTAGAGACAAGTACTCACAAAACGTCAAACTCACTGGCACTAATTTATCTCAATTACTAAACAAGGGAGCAATTACATGCCATTTCTAGAGCACAAAATGATACCATGATAAAGTGCAACAAGTTTTAGAATTTGGTTAGAAAAGGCTTTCAGGTGAGATTTACCTAAAGCGAGCTAATTTTCAGTAATATAGCTGTCATTTTCATGCAGCCATTTATAATTTATTATATCCAGTAACCTACGTGAGGCAGGTCAGTGTAGGAGTTAAGAAGCCCGACACAGAAGTCAAAGAGCCCTGGGTCAGCACGTGCACCACTTACCACCTGTGTGACCTTGGTTGGGCAAGTTATTTAGCCTCAGTTTTCACATCTGTAAAGTGTACCTACTCTGTAGGTTTGGGGCTTTTGTCTTTTTTAATAGACAGTAAGTGAAACAATGTACAAAGTCCATTATGTGTCAGACAATCTTCTAGGTGCAGTGAATAAATGGGCAATCGCCCCCTTCCACTGCCTTCAAGGAGTGTATGCTGTTACTCATTTAATAGGGAGAGAAGATAGAGGATACCAGGCCAAATCAAGGCAAAGAGCAAATTCCACGCAGTAACAAAATCATGACACACGGCAGCGAGAAAATGCAGCACGGCTGTCTAGGGAAACAGTTGTTAGGCAAATGGATTCAGTGAACATTTGTGTTATTCTGATTTTTGTCTCTTGTTTGGAGGGGGTAAAACGAAAGGCCATCTGCTTCTAGGTTGAATGGTTATGGCTTGGCTTGTTAGAGGCCTGCTAGATCCGTCAAGAGCTACCCTAAGGTGTGGCCTTTTGGAGCAGCTGCTATTTAGTCTGCACAGCCCCCAGAATTCTATTCTGTTTACAATCCTGGCTATTCTAGATTCTAGAACTCCTCCCCCAATCCCCCCCCCCCCCAGCCTTCCAAACCCATCTGGAATGTTCTGAAGGCTGGCAAGTCAACTTCCTGCAGATTCCCTCAGGACTGCGGACAGGATGTCACAGATCTTCTCCTCACTCCCATCTAAATAACTGGTCTTTTGTGCAAATTCTCCAAGGTACTTTAATATGCAGATTACACTGCCTCACCCTTGCCAATGATTTACATTTCACTTTCCTCCCTGGTCTTTTTGTGTCATTCCATCCTTAACTGCAATCTCCTGCCCTATTATCTTTGGCATTACCCCACCACAGCATCAGAAAGCCTACTGCTGCTTTATGACACACAGAAGAAGACATTTTTGTCCTTTTTTACAAAGAGGCGTCCAAAATGAGGTACAACTACATAACATATGCAGATAGGAGCTCTCTCGCACTTTCCCCAGTGTCCCAGTGGGTTCACGGAACCCACGTAGAAGTCGAACATTTCCAAAGTGCTCAATACAAAGGCAACAACAGCAGCTCCGGGATCTCTGACGAACCCCCTTGGCTAGGCCTCTGGCAGAAAAACACGGCAATCCTGCACCAGTCTAACAGATATCTACAAATGGAATTTTAATTTCTAACCTCCGAAGCCCAAAATATGTCATAGGGTTATCTCTGTAGCTGGCGTACGAGAGGGGAAGGGACACTTTACAATCAACGCAGGAGACGTCAGCAAACGTGCGTCGCAAACTGGCCTCAAACACCCCCTCTGTTTTCCTCTCAGGGGCTCACGCTGCTCTCCGGCCACCCTCCCCTCCACACTTAGGAAGACTTTAAATGTCAGATGTCTTTTCTGATGTGAAACTTTAGACATTTATCCTTCATCTTTCAAAACCGTAATTCAAGAATACATATATATATTTTTTTATCCAAAAGGGAGAATTAGGTCTGCAAGAGCAGGACAATTAACAAATATAAGGTTACAAACTACACACCTAAGGCCATTATTAAGAAAAAGGAACCACCTTTCCAGTAACCAAAAGCTTTAGAAAAGAGAGAGCAGTATCCATGTTTCAGTCTTTCAACAATCCCACCTCGTACAGAACTTCGGAAGTCATATCTGGAGTTCATAGATTTTTTTTTTAAGTTTATTTATTTATTTATTTTAAGAGAGAGAGAGAGAGAGAGAGTGAGAGAGAGAGAGAGAGAGCGCACACTAGCAGGGGAGGGGTAGAGAGAGAGGGAGAGAGAGCATTGAGAGAGAGAGAGAACGTGCATACCAGCAGGGGAGGGGTAGAGAGAGAGGGAGAGAGAGCATCCCAAGCAGGCTCCACACTGTCAGCGCGGTTCGAACTCATGAACAGTGAGATCACGACCTGAACTGAAATCAAGAATCGGATGTTTAACCGACTGAGCCACCCAGGTGCCCCATTGAGTTCATGGACGTTTTTGATCTTCATTTGTGTGTTGGAAAGGCACTACAGGGTACAGAAGACAATTACACAGGGCTTGCTATGTGTCAGGTACCATTCGGAGAGTGCGCAAACATCAGTTCATTCACTCCTCATGTTTACAGTGTGAGTAACGCTACCATTCTTGTCTCCACTTTTCAGATGAGGAAACTGAGGTCGCCATCAGTACAAATTTCCCCAAGGCCACGCACAGCTGGTGACTGGATGTAGCTGGGATGTGAATGCAGACAGACTGGCTCCAGCGTCTGTGGTCTTCAACCATACTCTGTGCTTGCAATGCCTGAAATGCTGATTTGTTGGGGGTACTTAGGAACCCCAGAGAAAAGAGATGCTTGATAATACTAACATCGAAAACAGAGGGTGAAACCTAAGAAAAATAATATTTACACAAGAGAAGTCTGAAAGGAAAAGAGAGGTACGCCTTTCAACAAAGGTGCCTATGTGACCGGCCTTTTACTTGCTTCAAATAAAAGGTGGCTTGTGATCATTTTTGGCCCTTTAGGAAAATAATAGATTGTGTTTTAGTCTTCAGTTACCTGGGCTGTAATCCCATCGCTTTGCTGAAAGTTTTATGTAAATAAAGATGCAAGAAAAGACCAAAACGAGCAGCTGGTGTTATTTCTGTTCTGAAACAGGTACGTTCTGATTGGAAAAGACGTTTAATGAATGGCCTGAGCCGACTCACCAGATGCTGACAATGAAACATTTAACTCTACCAATTGAAGGTTTCTGCCTCGGAAGATTAGGTACACCTTCACCTGTCTGACAGCGTTGTAGGAGTAATTAGCAAGCAGGGAATTCAAGAATGAATTAAAGAACTGAGCCACGGAGGCTTCATTCAAACGCCGGCTGTGTCTTCCAGGATGGGGTCACCATATTTATGGAGACAAGGTGGGCAGGAAGTAGATGGACATGACTTTTTTTTCCTTTTCTAGGCTGTGAAGGAAGAGTCTTTTGTCTTCTTATGAGAAAATCTGGCTAATATTCATGCTCACAGGACACGAAAACATCAAAAATAGATTGAGGCTTTCGTATGACAAAAATAACACAAGGTCATCAGAATATATTTAACATGATCACCAATACAGAAGTGGCCCCTGGTTCAGAACAGAACTCACCGGACTCCAGCTCTGGAAAGCCTTGCTTAATTTTACAGAAGTTTTTTAGATGTGTTTTTATATAAATGAAGAAAAACACTCCAATCTTTTCTGTCCGAGGCACATCAGAGAAGCGGATGGATGTGACACGTGCTTTCGTGGATTCTGACACAGCCCCCACCCTCTAAAGTTAGTGCTCCCTAAAATTTTGCACTGATAATGCTCTTAACAGTGGACGGCGGAACTTCTGGAAGGCTTTCAAGTCTTAGTTAAGTGGTATATGTGATCAGCTGTGACCCAAATGCACATTATTTTTTTAAGATACATTCTTTCTTTTGTCAACATGGCTGTTAATCACCCTCTGGCAGTAATTTTCTTCTTGATGATACAATGTTTATGATGAACATCAACATCAGAAGAGATGTCTTCTGACACAAAAGAATTAAAGAACTGACACAAAACAAGGCAGTTTTGATTTGGGGATTAGAAATTAGCATTATTTATCTTTAAATCCAACTGTTTTAAAAATGTTCACTCAGGTTTCTGTGGTTTAATTTAGCTAGATGATGTCCTACTAACCTCCTCCTGCTCTTTATTCTGAATATATAAAAATTGGAGAGTTAAGGCCTCATTTAGAAGGCTTTTAGGCAGAGGAAGAAATTAAGAAAGCCCTTAGAGCCATTTCTGGAAATAATGATGTTTATCTAATCCCCTCAGTTCTCCTTAACCTCTGAGTACTTCACACATCTAAGAGAATTGTGGTTTTCACAAGTCAGTACAGACAAATGGCCACTTTTATCAACAAATCAGTAGGGATAATCTTAAATTGCAGTCTTCAAAAAAAAATTTTTTTTAATGTTTATTTATTTTTGAGACAGAGCATGAGCAGGGAAGGGGCTGAGAGGGAGTACTCAAAACCTTCCAGTGACTTCCACTCTCATCCTGAGTAAAATGCAGGTCCTTACAATGGCCAACGAGGTCTTACACAATATCACTCTCTCTTCTCCTATCCCTTGTACCATGTCTCCTATAGCTCTCTCCCTCACTCATTCTGTTTCTTGAATACTGGCCCCCTCCTCATCCTCTAACTTGCCAGGCACACAGTGTTGCCCCAGGCCCCACACCCTCACTGCTCCCTCCACTTGGAATCTCCTTCCCCTAAATACCCATGTGACTTGCTCCCTGTTTCCTTTAGGTCTTTGATCCAACACCCTCTTTGAGCCTAAAACCTTCCCATCTCCACCCTGGCACTCCTTGTTTTCCTTCCTGGTTTTATTTTTCTGTATAACACTTAACCATCATCGGATATGTTCTATGCTTAAGTGTCTGTTTAATCCCACTAGAAAGGAAGCTAGATAAGGGCAAGAACTTTTTTTGTACTTTGTTCACTGCTGCAGCCCATAGGACCTGGAACAGGACCCAACATATAGTAGGCACTAAAAAACACTTGGTGAGTGAATGAACGAATCAAGAAAATTGTGTTTCAAAAGCACCTTTTCATCGGCACCATTGCTTCCTGTTTTTGCACTCACTGCCGGTGTCGAGGGTTTTTTTTTTTTTTTTCAATATATGAAATTTATTGTCAAATTGGCTTCCATACGACACCCAGTGCTCATCCCAAAAGGTGCCCCCCTCAATACCCATCACCCACCCTCCCCTCCCTCCCACCCCCCATCAACCCTCAGTTTGTTCTCAGTTTTTAAGAGTCTCTTATGCTTTGGCTCTCTCCCACTCTAACCTCTTTTTTTTTTTTTTTTTTCTTTTTTCCTTCCCCTCAAGGGGTTTGTTTTTCATTAATATTTAGAACGTCTGCTCTAGCAGTACTAGAGTGCTTGCACCAGAGTAGACCAGTCGTAGCACACAGAGAACCAGTACATGGTGGGAACGTGCAGCAGAGGCAGCTCTGAGAATTGTCGCTGCTACAGTATTGTTGCCATGCTCAGCTTCAGGAGAGATGACATTCCAAATAAGCTGGCTTTCTGAGGCCTCGGCCTCTTCTGAGCTGTGTCCAATTTTACGTCTCCTCTTGCCCCCAAGGTAGCTTGTCAAAAAACCCACCTGGTACCCCATGGCTTTAAAAAGTGGGCAGCTAACTCTAACTTCTGGCTGGAGTTGTCTGGATGGGGCTGTAGATGGGGACAAGGAGGCTGTGGGTGTCCCCCTCGTTTTGCAGCTGCAGGCTCGTTTATTCCTCACTGTAAAGGAGCATGGAGCTGGCTGTCATTAAATACACACAAACCGGTTTATAGTGTCTGGCTCAATTAAGGGCACTTCTGGAAGAGACACAACCCAATAAATAATTGGAGAGATGCAACTCTGAAATGACAAATGTTATTCACAGGTCTCTGTTTGCAAGTGGAGATTGAGAGATACGAACTTCAAGTGAATGAGATCTCCTGGGTGAGCGTCTTCACTTCAAACACGGTAAACAGCTGCTGTCCTGTGATGCACATTTTAGTACTGCTACAGGCAAACTTTCTAAATATGAATAATAATAATAGTAAAGACCAAACCCCTCGGCAACTGACAGCGAGTGTAGAGATAGCAGGAAGCACTGGGCCAGGGGCCGCTGTCAGCTGTCCTGGACGGGGCAAAGGCCTCCTCACAAAGGACAAGCTCCAGAACGCCACAGCGTGTTCCCCTCACCTCTCGTGGCGTTTCCCTCTCAGAAGCGTGGCGTGTATACGACTGCGGGTGCGTGATTTGGTTATTAACGGGTACAATTAATCTCTTTAGAGCTACTTCCATGACTGGTGGTTTTTTACTTGGAAATAAAGAAAACTGGGAATTATGAGTTTCCACTAACTTAATGCCACTAAGTCGACCTTCAAAGCATGTAAGGTAAGGTACGGAGTTTTCAGTGCCACTGCGAGCCCAGTCCAGCGGCAGTGCAGCTGGTGCAGGTAAACGACGGCTCCTCTTGCTCCTGCCCCGCCACCGAGACTGAACGAGCGGTGGACGGCTGACACACCATTCTCAGGTGTTTCTAGAATCCTGGGTGGCGTGATGGGAAGGACCTGGTCTTTGACATCAGAGACCTGGTTTTAAATCCTGATCATGCCCTCTGCCAGCTATATAATCGATTGGGTGATCTAACCCTACTCCCCTCAGTTTCCACATCTGCTGAAAAGGAGGTTAAAACAACTGTCTCAAAGGGAGCCCACCTCAAAGTTGGAGGTTTTAGTGAGGCAGGGCTTGTCAAGTACCTAGTACGGTCGTCTGGCATAGATTCAGCACCACCCAAATGATTGTGATTAGGGTTTCGATTATGGTTAGAAAGAGCGCTATGAGATAGTATTGTGGAGCTCAGATTTACTAGTTTACAGGACTGGGCAGGGAAGGAGCTTGCCACTGAAACACCCAGGGTGATGTCAGAAGCATTCCTACAACTTTTGAGAATGGTAGCTACTGAGGATTGCCACAGGAACTGAAACTTCCTACCTAGGGTGTGGCCAAGACTCCACTGGCCTTCATCTGTCTACAGATTCTGGATAAGGGCTTGTGGTTCTCCTCTCCTCTCCCCCCTCCCCTCCCCTCCTCGCCTCGCCTCGCCTCTCCTCGCCTCTCCTCTCTTCTCCTCCCCCCCTCCCCTCCCCTCCCCTCCCCTCCCCTCTTATTTTCTTTTTGAATCTTTCCATGGTATGAATTACACTATAAGATTTTGGGGGGGAAATTCATATCTATTTCCTTTCATCAAGGGACTTCTATACGGACAACCTTCGAATACCAGGCATGCTGAAATTATTTTTAATATGCTTAAACTTTACTTTCAGCTTAAAGAAAGCAAGCCTCACTTCTGGAGGCTTCTGGAGTGAGCACTGGGGTTGTGGCTGCTGAGTGAAGGGTTTTCCTCTGCTCAGGCTATGCCTTGTGAAATACTGGCATACTTCCACATCCAAAAGCTGCGCTTTGACCACATTCATACAAAGGGAACTCAAAAGGCCTTTGAAGTTCAGGCAAAAATATAGGTACAGATTGGAAAAACAGGAGCAAGTTTTCATCCTTCCTAGACATAACCACAATATCACACACTGGAGCCATGGAACGAGAAAGTGAGTGGCCTTGAGAAATCAGTGTCCAAGTCTACTGAGTTGTTTGTAAAATTTTATTTTCTTAGAGTACTTGGGAGTATGTCATGAGCATCTGTCCTAAGTATCTCCTTTTGGCTAATAATGAAATAAAAAGTATCTACAAGTGGGGCACATCATGGCCACACTAAAGTCAAAAACAAACACAAACAAACAAAAAAACCCAAACAACCCAAACCAACCAAGCCAAGCTGACCCAAACTAGTTTCCATTACCATCAAAAAGCACTTACACAAAATTTGCCTGAATGCTCTACTATGTCAAACACTTCCCTAAAGGTCTGGGCAGGTGAGCCAGCATTCTGGAAACTGAGAGGTGATTCTCAATGCATGTATTATGATGCCTCTTAAACTTTCGTGTGCAAAATACTCTTTTTTGGTGTGTTTCAAAAATCGGACTTCAGGGTCTTATTCTTAAAAATTCTGAATCAGATGAGGTGCAGTAATCTCTTTTTTTCTTCTTCTTCTTCTTCAAAGGAAGTGACTTGCTGTAATTTAGAGGGCCACCCTTGTTGAAATGTTGATCTTAAGGTATCCCTCTGAAGGGCTCAAGATTCTAAAGCTGAATACCTTTCAAAATCAGAGAATTATTGAATGCTAGAACTAGAAGGGCCCCAGAGATCATCTCGCCTAAACTGTTCATAGCTAGTAGCCCACAGGACTGGTACTAGAGCACAATACTCTCTGTAGAACTGTCGTTACAGCACAGCACAGCGGCTGAGGGCGAGACCTCATGTAAGTTCTGGCTCTGCCCCCTGGGTCATGTGACTTGGGCAAACTGCTGATCACTTAGGAACCTCACTTTCCTTATCCAGGATGATGGCGGGAGTGATGTGAGCTGGTGTGTGTAAAGGACTATTGGGAGGTGACCTCCACCAGGTTGGTCACGCATAAGTTCCAGATTCTTTCTGGCAGATAATGTGTAGTGGCCACAGAAATAATTTTTTTTTTAAATTTTTTTTTAGATGTTTACTTATTATTGAGAGACAGAGAGAGACAGAGCATGAGCATGGGAGGGGCAGAGAGAAGGGGAGACACAGAATCCGAAGCAGGCTCCAGGCTCCGAGCTGTCAGCACAGAGCCTGATGCAGGGCCCGAACTCACAAACCGCGAGACCATGACCTGAGCCGAAGTCGGAAGCTTAACCGACTGAGCCACCCAAGAATTTTAAGAATGGGTGAAGATGAGCTAGGCCCCCACAAGCTTGCCAGCAGGTTTGAATGAAAGTAAGCTGCCACACATACAGGTGTTTTTAACTCAACACATATTCGTAGTCACACATAGAAACAGTTTATACAACCTATCCTGTCAACTCAAGGGCCTGGCTCTGACTTTTCAAGCGCTCTCACTAGCCCCTCTCAAAGCACACACGGCTACGTTCCAGCACAGGATTCCATGACCCTTCCAGTCAGCCTCAGGCAACCACACATCCTCCTAATAATAGTGGGGCACAAAACCACGTAGGGATAAGCCTCCAGCACAGCCTGGAGGATTTCATATTCAAGCTACTGGGTTTGCTAGATTTTTTCAGGCAAGTAGGAAGTGTCTCTAAAGTTTTCAGGCAGTATACTTATTAGTCAGAGTGCAGTTATAACATTTATCATGCAAAGTAACAAGTCAGTAATTTCATCAATACAAACCCATTTCAGAATTCATTATACTCATTAGCGAAATCTCTGGTTGACAGAGATACAGATCACAAAAGCATGTGCTATAGCTGCCTCTGCAGTATTTCCTTTCTGATAAAATAGTAGCCGAACACTCCGGTGAGAATTTTCCATTAGAGCAACTGGCTGTCCCTAGAGCTGAACTCTGAACTAACTAGTGCCTACATGATCCCACACTGGGCACAAAAGTATTTTCAAGTAAATTACTTCATGTAACAAGCACATAGCACAGTGTTTGCCTATTAAGTACTCAAGTACTGTTAGCTGTTATTTTTATTCCCACTACTATTGAAAACATGATGAATAGAGACACAATTAAAAAGTAAATCCAAAAAAAGGTACAGAGACTCTGTAATATAAGCTGGATTAATAAAAATCTAAATGCAGGTGATCTTATATTACCATAAATCAAGAATTATTCTGAGTCTTAATTTAGCTCTGGTTTCCACATGGTATCAGAAATTTGGGTTAAAGATCAACTGAAAAAAGACAGTGGACGCTGAAGCCTATATGGTAACTATTTGAGGAAGGGGATAAAATCTTACCAAGAAGGTATAAGGTAATAGTTTCCAGCCTTGGGTTATGACCCATTAATGAACTGCAAGTCAATGTAATGGGTTTTATCTACCACTTGGATAGAATATGGAATGCATCATATAAAATAAGAGTGAATGGGGTTTTGTAAAACTTTTTACACACAAGCAATGTGTACTCGATGACACTGTAAAATGTATCTCTAACTGTAGGTTGTTAATTTAACACGTTTGACAGTCTCTGGCATAGGAAACGAGGAGGAGGGGAAATGTGGGTAGCAGGGCACTGATCTCCAGGTGAACAGCTCCTGGCACATCATTAAGATTAATGGTACTTGGGGGTCAGGCTAAATAAGACAAAACAGCAAAGAAGTTTTACTATTTTTCATTTCATACTTGCCGCCTAGAACCTGGGAACTTCTTAAATCTTTATTACCTAAGTCTAGATGTATTAGCAACGATTTTCAGACACCAAATTCAGAATCAAAAATTCAAAGCAAAACAATCCACAAACCTCTGAGAAACAGAAGTGTACCACTTTGAGCACTTACATTTCTTTCTTTATATGGATCAAAAAATGGTACAAAATGACAGATGCTCCCTCACTTTTCTTCAGTGCAGTAGCAAAATCTACTCTGTCTATAATTTCAGTGGCATCTTTAAGAATCCGTCAAATGCAGAGGTCCCCGAACTGCCTTTCCTTATGGAACTGTAACTCCAGTGGCAAACCACAGGACAGATACATATTTATGGCTACGACCCAGACACAAACTTCTATTTTCTGTCTCTTCTCTGGACTTCTCTTTCCACTTTATAGTTTATTGTCATACAGCACTGTGGCTCTTAGTTTGCAAGAAAAAGTGCAGACAGTGATGCCTCACGTGAAATGGAGAGGCTGGCTCATCAAGACTCACTTTAAATAGAATATAACCTTTTGTTACTATAGAAGGTAGAAGGAATGAATGCCAGTTTCTGACTGGGCCGCATGGAAACATATGCCTCTGGGAACAATTATAGATATTAAGTATTTAAAACTGTTTTATAACTAGCAATGTGATCAGAAGTGATTTTCTTCCTTAAGCAATTAATAAAATAATTCAAATTCACACCGAGAATGCACATTTACAATATTTGGAATCAGTATAGTACGTTTTGGTTTTCCAAGTGCTTTCATATCTTATTATCCAATGCAGTTCTGGAAATCAGGAGGCTGGGCATCCAGTCTCTATTAGTTATATGATCTGGGGTTAAGTTTGTAAAAATTTTCCATGCTCTCATTTCTTTGTAGGCAAAATAATGTTACTGACCTGCTAATATTCAAGGTTTTCGGGTCATATGATTTAATGAGCTCAAAGCTTGCTTCCCAATTGTGGGGCAAGTTTTATTAAGATAATAGCCTCTGTTGGGGCGCCTGGGTGTCTCAGTCGGTTGAGCATCTGACCTCGGCTCAGGTCATGATCTTGTGGTCTGTGAGTTTGAACCCCACGTGGGGCTCTATGCTGACAGCTTAGAGCCTGGAACCTGCTTCGGTTCCTGTGTCTCCCTCTCTCTCTGCCCCTCCCCTGCTCACACTCTGTCTCGCTCTCTCTCTCAAAAATACATAAACATTAAAAAAAAAAAAAAGATAATAGTCTCTGTGTGCCAAATAGAATCACAGATAAGCTTTAGGGGAAAAGAATAGCAGAAGTGAAAACTTTTATATTTCAATCCCATTTCCTCTTGAGAAAATAATGCAGATGTTATTAAGTGATCTTTCCAGCCCAAGTTACGGGTAATCCTGTAGCATTCTCCAGTAGCTTCCAAGGAAAACTGAAAATAAGATCCGTTGCAGACTTTGTTTCTCCTATGAAACTCTTTGGAGGGTGAAGCTATTTTTTAACCTCTTTTGGAAGAAGCAAAAGCCGTATTTCTTTTCCTGCAATAATGTAACATTATTTACACAACCGTTCGTGAGCTCTTTTCCCTTTCACACACAGCAGGGAAGCGGTTCTAGAACAGAAACAGTCACTGAGCACAGACTCACGGAAACTTAAGCCTGGGAGGAATGTCAGGTATCGTTTTGTCCATCTTCTCATTTTACAGATGAGGAAACTGAGGCCCGCAGCAGTTACATGATTTGTTCCAGCTTTTGGTGAGATCAATGGAACTGGAATCCAGGCTAGAATCAGGTATGTGTTCTCTCCACTCTGCAGAATCCCAGGTCTACCAAAAAGTTATATTCTTTTTGCTTAATGCATAGTTTCTTGTCACAATTCAGCTGTGCAACTGCAACCATAGATTCATATAGTGAAGTCTAAACAGTGTGAGGGAATCCCTGCCTTGATTCGCCCTTGTCCATAGTGTCTATAAACGGTAAGACATATGGTGGGCTTTTATTAAGCATTCATCATGATTCTCTAAACTTTAAATAGCATTCTTCCACTTCAGAAATGCTTCTGGAAATAAATGACTGAGAATCTCACAACTGACTGTCAATAGTCAGTTGACATGCTATGGGAGTATGTGCTTTCATTTTGCTATTTAAAAACATTAAAAACTAATATAAACTTATATTAAGGGATCTCAAACCTCCTGAAACATTCTCTTTTGAGGTGTCTTGAGAATGTTTTTCACATGTATTGGAACTCTAGATAAGCAAAGTGATTTGAACACTCAAGAGAAAAAGATAAAATAAAATAGAAGTAAACTACTAATTCCACAGAGTATCTTGGATCGAATTTCTTTCTGATGAGATCTATTGACTGACTGTGCACTGAGCCGTTGTTAACCAGGGTATATACCGTTCTTCAATCTCTGCTACGTAAAATACCTTGTCATTACCCTACAAATATCAACATCAAACTAGAGGAGAATTTGGGAGAGTTCACAGCTCTTAAGGCAACCCACTGCAAGGGATGCTGTCTTGACAAATATAAAATTACCTCCAACCCTGAGCTAAAACTATAGGAGAGCAGCATGCAAGCCCCGGAGTATTGTTTTAGATGAGGCACAGTGATAGCTCGGTGCTTCCTTCAGGCCTCCTCTTTCTTCCTGAACGAACTCCAGGGAATGGCATCATGTCAGGCTTTCCAGATGGATTATGTGAAGCCATAGCTCAATGTCATTTTCAATAGGAAGCCTCATAATTAAAGGTCAAATAGTCACTTCATCTGCAATCAATCAATAGAAAAAGTACTAATACGAAGAACTAATCAATCAATGGCAAATGCACTAATAAAAGCAATGAATCAAATTCAGCATCTGCGTAGATGCAAGTACACTGAAGAGATTGAGACAGGGCAAAAGCAAGAACAATAAAATAAATTGAAAGGGTATGTACAAGAGAATATTCAGAAGGCTCCTCAAGTGAGGGTTTTCATCTGTGGCTCATTAGTTACCTGGGTACCACTTGGTCTACAATGATTTATTCCTAAATACAAATACTACATATAATAATGAATGGTATTTCATAAGCCTTACTGAATGTATTCTATTTGAGGTGTTAGATGTGTGTGCACATTTGTTGTGTGTGTGTAAAATCACTAGAAGAAATACTTTGGTAGTGATCTCACAAGGACCAGATATACTTTCTCAGTGCCAAAGAGATATATTATAACCTATTATATTTTATCTTTGTGTGAGAGGTGAGAGATAGTATAATTCTGAGTGATATGATCTGAAATATGTTCCTCGCTTTCTGGAATGTGAATTTTTTCACACTTAGTGTGATGTTCTTCCACTTCCATGCAGAGAAGAAGCTCCCTTAGGATAATTACTATCATTGTCATGGCAGATCCTCTATACCAGTGATGTCAGGTCCCCAATAGAAGGGAACGTGCATTGCATCTTGTGAAAACGGATACGGTAAATTCATAGGCCATTCTAGTAATACTGAGCCAACACCCTTCGCTACAGGTAAAAACTAGGGTGTTGCTGGAACAAGGGCAATCCATGTCACCTCCCTGAGATAAGGGAAGTAGCAAAGAGGTAAATGCTGCCTAGGAGACTTCAGGAAGGCAGCCAGATATGATCAAGCCAGGACAGAATAGTCAGTCAAATTGCCTAATCTAAGAGCTAAGGGAACTGAAGCCTGGGCATGCCTCAGTGGAAGAGTGAGGATACGTATTCAGGTCTCACAATTCCAAAAAAGCTTAAGGCCATCATGTAATGAAAGTAACTGAGGATTTAGACTACATGGTTAGTTAGATACCAGCTTGTATCTTACTGTAGTATCTAAGGGTCTACTTCATGGGAGAGCACTGCAAAAACAAAGTGCATATGCAGACATTTTGTCCAAGTTAACCCAACCCTTTTTAGCAACTTCTGATTAACAGCTACTTCCTTTAACAGCTACTTCTGATTAGTGTTCAGAATACCGGTTTGCCTGAAAATCAGGTTTCAGAAAGCATCAGGAACAGAAGAACATGGTGTTGAGATTAAGAAAAATAAAAAGACACACACACAAATATCCAATGGGTAGGTATTTTGCTCATCGAAAAGAAAAGAATACTGGTCAGGCTTCAGTAGGCTCTTTGGGTAGAGTTCTTTGCTCAATACAGCCAGCTCCAGCACAAAAGAACATCGTGGAGAGACAGAAAAAATCCATTTTGGTTTTTCTGACCAAAAAAACCCCAAGGAGTGTATGGGATTTACAAGCCCACTGCAGAAATGCAGAGTGTATATATGGTGCAGCCACAGCTCAGCATCTCCTCTAATCCACTCTACCGGACATGGGCTCATTTGATCTCTGGCTCTGGGCATCTGAGGCGTCTGGTGGCCCTGGCCTCTGGACTCTCTACCCACTTTTTAGGAGCCCTGGAACACTAGACATCACAGCGCAATAACAGCATGCGGAAAGAAGTGCAAGATGATTTCTCTTAAGTCAAAAATTAAACCACACCCATTACATGAAAATCTATAGGACCAGGGGTCGGGGGACTGGAACCGTGGAAATGGTAACACGGTCATAATTAATACAGTTGATAATAACAAACAATAACAGCTCCTGCTTGAAAGAGTGTCTGCTGTGTGCCAGGCAGCGCACCCGGCTCTGTAGGTGGGCTGTAGAATTTCCTCCATAGTGATCTACATACACTGCAGTTATGGCACATTCTGCCATGTACTGACTATGGATTATGTACAAGTATGGTGCCAGCTACTTAACAAACTTTATCTTTAATCTTAATAATAAACTTCATAAACGTGAGTATGATTCTGCCCCATTTTACAGATGAGAAAGCAAAGGTTCAGGGAAGTTAAGGGATTTGTCCAGTCACAAAGTCAGGATTGGAACGTGACTTCCAAAGTGCTTTCAACTTCAACTCGATAATATTATGAAGAAAACCTAACAGGAATACTGCAACGTATAGACATTAGATACAGTAACCCTTGAACAACATGAGTTTGAACTACAAGGGTCCACTTACATGTGTATTTTTTTTCCAATAAATATGGTATAGTACTGCAAATGTATTTTTCGTTATGATTTTCTCAATAACATTTTCTTTTCTCTAGCTCATTTTATTACAGTATATAATACATATAACATACAAAATACTATGTTAATTGACCACGTTATTGGTAAGGCCTCTTGTTAACAGTAGGCTATTGGTAGTTAAGTTTTGGGGGAGTCAAAAGTTATACATGGATTTTTGACTGTGCAGGGGGTTGGTGCCCCTAAGGCCCCCTCTCCCTGCATTGTTCAAGAGTTAACTGTATATCACTTCTTCAAATAAGCTGAAGCCCTAGATAGCAACTGTTTCTTAGTTTGTCCAATTTTGAAGTCATTTTCCAAACTTGGCAAGACTGACAATAGATTCTATCAAACAAACGTGCATGGGGTTAGTAACAACATTATGGAATGTCTTTGTTTTCTAACTTACAGACGGAACCTTTTTAACATGAGCATGCCGAGAATTGTCATGCTTTTTCACTCTTTTAAGTGACTCTTTTAAGTGAGTCACATGCCAAAATATAAAGAAATTTTTAATACGACTTTTTTTACCACAATGTGCCTACTACCTCAAGGAGTTTGTGAATGAAGCTGTCAGTAAAGTTCCTGGTTACTTTATGACTTTTCATGACTAAAAACATGGATTCAATTGCCCGGAGAGATTATTGGGAGAATGCCAATACACTGGAGAAAGCACAGTAGAAAACAGCACTTTTCTTCTTGATCTACTTTCGTCTATTAAATAAGTACTTATTTCACTTCAGGCACTAATCAGATTGGGTTAATGATAACCACATTGTGTTTCTTCATGGAAGTAACATTCTGAAATGGACTTTAAACTAATGTCAATACCAGATTAGGGTAAGAATATTTCTACCTTCCTCCGGTCTTCCAAAAAAGTAAGTTAACTTTTCCAGGGGCAACTCTAGAGCTTTCCAAAGCTAAGTTTTTGCCCATTCCTTTTCAGAAGAAAGTCTTCTCCTTCCCCCATTCCTACTACCTCCTTCCCCGGCTTTTAATGTTAACACACTACTTTGAAAACCTTTTATGAGAATCAAAAACATAATTACAAATTAAGTTAAGTCCCACACTATTAAATTTAGGCCTTCAAAAACTGGTCCAACCAAATAATGGTATTTCAGAGCAACGACCCGTCCTCATCTTGCTATTGTTCTTTATCTAACACAGTGTATAATACTCCATTCCAGTTAATTTGAAGAAATGCTTAAATGTTAAAATCGTAAGATGTAACTGAGGGTAATATTGGTTAAAAAGTTTGTTTTCGACTCTGTGAATCACTTACCCAGTGTGAGGGATTTGTGTGTAGAACAGAAAATGATAGCCACAGTGTCTGCTGGTGTGAAACCCGAATTATTCCTAGGGGCAAAAAGAGTATTTTACAAATACGTGCATAAAAAGCCTACTTAAACACATCCTAAATCAGATGTAGTACCTACCTTCATGTTAACATCTTTTGATCAGTCCTGGTGACAGAAGTGATTCTATCCCCAAATGTACAGACGTGTCTGAATTTGTTTTTAGCGAATCATTCCTGAGTCATTTGCCCATGAAAAAAAGGTCTTAAAACTATGTGGGGGACACCACCTCTCCCAGCTCCCCCATGATTCTCTCCCCATACCTCATGCCTATCCTCTGGCAACCCCAAACTGTTCAAAATTTTTTTCATTTCAAATGTTCTGTATGTGGAATGATATGGTACATAACCTTTTGGGACTGGCTTTTTTCACTCAGCATAATTCCCTAGACATTCATCCAAGTTGTTGTGTGTATCAAGAGTTTGTTCCTGGGGCGCCTGGGTGGTTCGGTCGGTTAAGCATCCGACTTCGGCTCAGGTCATGATCTCGCGGTCCGGGAGTTTGAGCCCCACGTTGGGCACTGTGCTGACAGCTCAGAGCCTGGAGCCTGCTTCGAATTCTGTGTCTCCCTCTCTCTGTGCCACTCCTCCACTAGCTGTCTCTCTCTCTGTCTCTCTCTCTCTCAAAAATAAACATTTAAAAAAAAGTTTGTTCCTTTTATTGCTAACTAGTGTCCCATGATATGTATGTAGCCTAATTTGTTTAACCATTCACCTATGGAAGGACAGCTGGACTGTATCTAGTTATTGGTTATTAGAAATAGAGTTGCTCTACAAAAATATGTGGTGGAGGTCTCCAAAGATCACATACATAGTCAGGCTGTGGCGCAGGGCTTTGTGAAAATCATGCAGCAGGGAACTCCCTTAGCAAAGTTACGAGGCTATCACTTGACAGTAATTCCAGCGGCTCGAAAGCGTTAATGTATCTCTGTAACTGCTTCCCTCAAGAAGGAGCATACCTTTCTGGCAGCAAACATAACCTTTTGATGAATACATGCTATGAACAAAAACGAAACATCATATGTTTTAGCAAAAATAGTAAGTTTTCATTCCTCGAGCAGTGACTGTGTATCAGATACTCCTCTAAGGTGTGCACATTTGAAGACAGCTACCCCATAAGGTAGGCGACACAATATCCCACATACAGATGAGAAGACTGAGGCACCCAGGAGGTGTGTAGCTTACCCAGGACCCTAGAGCTAGTAAGTGACGTGGCCAGGATTTAAATCAAGTCTGGCTTCTGTGCCTATGCTCTTAACGGCCGTGTTCTACTATTGGTATGTGATAGGTGAAGCATTTAAAAATAAATCTCACTTAGCCAAAATCCATTTAATGTTATGGAGGACAGTACTGGTGAATATCAATTTTCAGATTTTCCATTTTAGCATATAAAGATTTAGAGAACCAGATGCTAAAAGAAATGTTATTTTACTAATATTATTATTATATTATTATTATCATTATGCTTGATATGTTAGAAAGTACTCCTTCCTGCAGAATCATCAGGATTTGAGGTACAGTAAGTCTATTCATTCCCTGCCCTGAACTGAGACAAATGGAATGAGTTAGCAAATGGAAAATGCTCCAGAACCTGACTCTGCGTGTACAGTTGCAGATCCAACAGTCTATCCAATTTTTAAGGATCTCTAAAGAGAGCAATCTCACCCCTTTCCTTAGTAACCTCATCCTCGCATATAACTTTCGTTGGGAGAAAAATCCTCTCTAAATCCATCCATGTGTCCTGATTTCTTTGTTACATACTCACTGGAGGGGAGAAGGGCCTTCTCTTCCTCGTCCCCCTGGGCACAGGTGAAGAGAATGTGGAAATGGGCCTTTGGTTTTCTCCCCTCTGAAAAGCCATGCGTGCTCACACTTCCTAACTAACTAGTCTTACCTCCAGCTCTTTTTGGATAACAACTTCCCAAACTGACTTTTTGGTGTCTCACCTCAGTGGAGGATTCTCCACAGATGTGTATCACTTGAGTATAATAAGATGACCTTACTGTTTCCACATTTTATTTTCATATTTATATTGTGATAACACTCTTATTTTTAAACATTGAACTACATGGCTGACATATTCCTTGATTCCTTTGTTCATCACGTAGGCCTAACGTGAAAGCAGCTGTGTGAGGTGCTGTCAATGCATGGAGGAAAGGAGCACAGATATGCATATGCATATGTATATATATTTAAATTTTTTAAATGTTTATTTTTGAGAGAGAGAGAGAGAGAGAATGGGGAAGGGGCAGAGAGAGAGGGAGACAGGCTCTAGGCTCTGAGCTGAACTGTCAGGACAGAGCCCAACGCGGGGCTCGAACCCACAAACTGTGAGATTATGACCTGAGCTGAAGTCGGATGCTTAACCGACTCAGCCACCCAGGCACCGCTGTATATGTATATTTTAAAGTTTATTTATTTTGAGGCAGAGAGAGACATAGGAGGGTCAGAGAGACAGAGAGAATCCCAAGCAGGCTCTGCACTGTCAGCGCAGAACCCAATGCAGGGCTCGAACTCACGAACCGTGAGATCATGACATGAGCTGAAACAAAGGGTCAGATGCTTAACAGACTGATCCACCCAAGTGCCTCTATCTATCTATCTATCTATCTATCTATCTATCTATCTATCTATCTATCTTTTTTTTTTAAGAGAGGGGGACTGAGAAAGAGAAAAAGAGGGGGTGGGAGGGTTATGGCACCAAAAAAAGATTATCTCAAGCTTGGCAGGGAATGGGGGATAATGATGGAGCACACAGAGAACCTTCTTGAAGGAAATTACAATTGAGCTGGGCTTTAAAGGTCAGGTTTAGATACGTGGCGGTGTGTATTTTAGGTAAGGGAGTCCAGGGGGCAGCTGGCAAAGAGCAGTCTTCAGGCTGACTTGTATGAAGGGACGATGGCTGTGACCATGAGTGTGGACTTCACAAGATGGGCTAAGGAGATGGGAGGAGTAACCACTGAGTGTGGTATAAGACTGGCAATGATGAGGCTAGGCAGGAAGCAGAAGGCTGTAAGGGCCTGAAGAATCACCGTGACTGCAGAGATGGTGGTAAGAGACATGAAGACAGAAATAAAAGAACTTGTCAAATGTTGACTTCTGTGAAATATTTCCTCCCGGCAGCTTAGAAGCACACACTTTGGGGGCAGACGCACTTGAATTTCAATCCGGACCACCCTTTTCCTTATATATAAAATAGGGATAATACTGACGGCTCCTGAGGGGAGGATAAATACCAATGTTCGTTAAGAATTTGGCACATCACAAGTGTTTAACACATGCTGGCTGATATATTTTTTTAAGGTTTTCATTTATTTTTGAGAGAGAGAAAGAGAGGGAGAGAGAGAGAGCGCGCGTGCGAGTGCACATGAGTGGGGGAGGGGCAAAGAGAGAGAGGGAGACATAGAATCCAAAGCAGGCTCCAGGCTCAGAGCTGTCAGCACAGAGCCTGACGCAGGCTCGAACTCATGAACTATGAGATCATGACCTGAGCCGAAGTCGGACACTTAACCGACTGAGCCACCCAGGCACCCCTGCTAGCTGATATTTTTATTGTTACTGTTGCTTTGAGAGAGGAGGAGGAATGAAAGAGAAATGATAAGCTTTGAGCACATAGGACTAAGAGGAACACGAGGGCATTAATGGAAATAGGGAACAGAAGAGGCGGCCCAACAGGGTCTGGGGAGGAGGCCAAGGAGTTGAGTGAACAGAATTTGCATTAGTGACAGGGCACCATGTTTTCAAGAAATCTGGGGAAGAGAAGGAAAAGGTCATGGGAATTTGAACATGACCATGCAGAGAGAGGGATGACACGGTGGGTAGAAACAACTGATGAAACCAGGTCTTCAGAGAGGCCTAAGAGGACCAGGCTGTGGGGCTAGCCTGAGAGGGGCTATTTCCCAGCCCATGAACTGGACACTAAAGAAGACAAGCTGAGCAGGAAATATGGAAAAATTTCTTGTAGAGAATGGGAAAGTGGAGGCAATTTATGTCAGAGATTTCATGTTCTTTGTAAATAAAGCATGAGGCACTTTGCTCATCCAGAGAGTCTGAGCTAATACTGAAGCCTGGGAACCTAAGAAGTTAGGAAAACTTGAAATGGGCAGACTGACGAGTATGAAATATAGTCGGTTCACAACGAATAGAAACTTTCCACAGGAACGACTGCCCACCTGTGCTTGAGGAACATGTGACACAACAAACCACCTAGTTTGGGGCTGTTCTCCAGCAACGCTTATGGTGTTGGTCACACTACAAAGGCCTTTTTGGTCTGTTGCTGCCTTTGTTGCCAACCCACTGCTGCTGCATGTGGACTATGCAGTTTGGTTTTTTCCGGGAAAGTCCGGCAATATACTTCTCCTTTAGTGAACTTGGTTCTGCTTCATATCATGCTCTTTTCCAGCCTATCGCACGTTCCCAGTGTGTCAAATCTCTCTGGCCAAGAAGGCTCCGATTTAACCTAGCGTTGGCTGACGTTCGTTAGAACAGCACTTATGGCGTGGCGAGACCTGCTTACTTGTCCTGCTCCGGGTAAGGTGGCTGAAGCCAGGCCTGCATGGGGAGGTTTCCGGCCTGACGGGAGATGGAACGCCGCCCTGTCATTCTACGGACACAGGGTGCGTCAGCGGGGAGGGGGTGTCAGCACATAAAAGTGAACCGTTTAAGGGTAAAAACCAATATTCTCCCTAAATACTCTCTCTGGAAAGAAACTGACTGCTCCACATCACGGGTCTTGGGGAAAGCCGACAGAGCAGGTGCTCACTGAAGCCTCCATTCGTGATGAGGAAGACGATGGTGCCCATAAATCACCACAGCGGGAAGCACGGAGCGTTTTCCAGAGCACGTTACTCCCAGTATTTCCATCTTATCAGAACAGCCTTATAAGGTAGAGGGTGTTATCATCAGCTGCTTTTCTGAAAAGGGAATCTGAAGCACAAAGAGGGTAACTAACTTCTCTAGAGTCATACACACCTAGCAAGTAGGCTGCTCCAAATCAGAGACAAGTTCGCTTTCCGCAAAGGAAATTAAAGAAACGAAAACAAAACCCACCACAGAACTTGGTGGATGAGGGCAGCTATCTTGGTCAGTAACCTTCCTTCAGCCACGCCCTGTCAAGGGGCAACTTCATGGCAGAAGACGCCATCCAGAAAAATGAAGCACCCTTAAATAAATGTGCGTTATGTTTAAGTGGCAACGACTACAATTATTTTCAGTGATTAACATCTCTATTGTGTCCGCTCACACTCTTGAAAGGAATCCCATTACTATTTATTTTCTAACTCTACCTTCTCTCTTTTTAATATTGATTTTCTTTTTATCCCGTTTTTATAATTCTTTTGATCACTTCGGCTTCCCTTGAGCTGTTTATTTCCTTTTCTTCCCAATTGGTCTTTTTATTCTCTCTTACAGAGCTTTCAATCAGTGTTTTCCACATAATATTTATCTTGCCTTTCTCTGCAGTACTCACAAAGGAGAACACGTCAGAAGGTTTTACTAGTAGAATCGCAGAATGTGGAGCAGAAAAGGTCCTCTGAGGGAGTTCCATCTAAGCCCACTGTGTTTTAGAGGAGGAAACTTCCATGTGAAATACTTTCCTTTGTTAACCTCTGTACTTGTGTTTTATCTTCACTTAATTTTAGGAGAAGACCTCATCTGTCATTAGCTGTGTGCCACTAAACAAGTTACCCAGAGCTCTGTGGCTTAGTGCCTCACGTGTGAAATGGTAAGACTTACTGTTAATACTAATACTTGTCTTTCTTCCCTCCGTCCCTAGCTCCTTCCTACTATACGCTCCGTCCCTACCTCCGTCCCTCCATCCCTCCGTCCTGGCTACAATGAGAGGCCGTTTGAGACATCCAATTAAAAATGTACTGATAAGGGTGAAAACACCTATACAAATATTCAAATATTTGCTTCTTTTTTCCCCCCTTTCTTTATGGTTTCTTTTGTCACTCTAGTGATACTCTGGGTTTCTGTTACTCTAGTTATCAGCTTTCCAAACTGTCTTTTACATATTTTTTTAAAGGCTCATAATTACTGCTTTCTTTTTCCAACCTTTTCAACATTTTTTTAAATACCGTGACAGCTTCCCAAAGTTGCAGAAAGCTTAGGGTACTATGGACAGCTGCTATTGGTATGATGAATCGGCTCTCATTCCCCAGCATCTGTGACAGTGTAATGCCAAAGAGAATGTGTTACAAAGCTAGAAATGCTAATTTCTTCTCTTCCATCATTAGTTTTTGAAACAGTATAGATAAATTAGTTTGGTACAATAAATATTCGACAGTTGCTAACATTCATTGAACACTTACTGTATGCTAGGAATTAGGATGAGGACTTTGTGAGTGCATTATCCAATTCACCAAATGACCCTACGAGGTAGGCACTAATACTATCTCCATTTATAAATGAGGAATGACAGAAATCACAGAGTTATTAAACAGGATTGAAACTCATATCTATCTGACTCCAGAATTGGAATTTTTAACCCTGACATTATTTTGTGGACAGATAAATAAGAACACAGCATAGTAACTCTCAAATGTTCTTTTATTTTATTTACTTATTTATTTATTTTTCTCAAATGTTATTTTAAATACTCAAAGTAGAAGTGTACTTTCCAGACACTAGAATGGTTAACACGTCAGGTCAGTAAATCTAAGAAATGTTAACCAGGTGAGAGGAGTGTTGTAAGAAAGTTGAATTTTCCAGGCTGGGTGTCTCCTGGTTTCTGCTAACCTTACATCATCAGGGGTCAGTAGCATGCAGTATACAAAAAAAGACAGACCAGGAGGGTGCCTGGGTGGCTCAGGTGGTGAAATGTCCCACTCTTGATCTGGGCTCAGGTCATGATCTCACGGTTCGTGGGATCGAGCTCCGCATTGAGCTCTGCGCTGACAGTGTGGAGCCTGCTTTGAATTCTCTCTCTCCCTCTCTCTCTCTGCTCCTCCCCCCCCCCCCACTCTCTCTCTCAAAATAAATAAATACACTTAAGAGAAAAAAAAGACAGACTGATGTCCATGTTGAGATTTTTGTCTCTTGATAATCTGGTTTTAGATTTAGTAAGTTGGTAAGAAATAGATGAAAAAGAAACCACAGGCTACTTTTACTAATTTTAAGTAGAAACGAATAAAAAGGAGGAAGAGAAAATGAAACTCAATAGAGTATAAACTGGTGGGCCTGAGTTTAAACCCCTGGTGTCTTTTTTTTTTTTTTATTTTTATTTTTTTTTTTAAATTTTTTTTTCAACATTTACTTATTTTTGGGACAGAGAGAGACAGAGCATGAATGGGGGAGGGGCAGAGAGAGAGGGAGACACAGAATCGGAAACAGGCTCCAGGCTCTGAGCCATCAGCCCAGAGCCTGACGCGGGGCTCGAACTCACGGACCGCGAGATCGTGACCTGGCTGAAGTCGGACGCTCAACCGACTGCGCCACCCAGGCGCCCCACCCCTGGTGTCTTTGACTAATTTGTTTGTATGAGTGAACTGGAAGAATCCAGCTAAATACTATCTACCAATTCCCTAACCAAAGCAAGCACTTATGAATTTTAAAAGTAACTTAAGTAGTTTAGTGCAGTGGAAAAAGTATGGACAAATGTCCAATGGCAATAGATTTCAATTCTACATGTACTATTTGCCATCTTTTATTAAACTACTAAAATCTTGGAGCGCCTGGGTGGCTCAGTTGGTTAAGCATCCGACTCTTGATCTTGGCTCAGGTCATGATCTCATGGTTTTTGAGATCGAGCCCCACGTCACACTCTGTGCTGACAGTGCGGAGCCTGCTTGGGATTCTCTCTCTTTCCCTCTCTCTGCCCTTCCTCCGCTTGTGCTCTCTCCCTATCAAAATAAATAAACTTTGAAAAAGGAAGAAAAAAAACTACTAAAATCTGATTTTAGGCAAGTTATTAAACTAAATTACTCTTATGTATGGGGCCTCATCAGCAAAATATCAATAAAAATGTATAGTATCATAGTCTTTGCTGTCAGACTTACATGAAAAAACATATGCATTGTCCCTAGCACAGTGCCTGGCACAGAGCAGGGCTCAATAACCATTGGTATCTTTCATTCCTCCAATAAAATCCTCAGGCACAATGAAGTCTCCTATAGTGAAGGGGGGAGAAAAAAGTAAAAACCATCTTCTAAATTTTGTTCAATTGAAAATTCCCCAAATTCTAATGGAATGCTTTGGGGGTATATAATCATTTTACTGAGGAGCAGGATTATAGCCACTCCCTATTCTACTGTTTATCAAAGAATGTGCATTCTGACAGTGGGTCAGGCAGTTTCAAAATGCAACACAACTTCATTGAAGGCAGAAAGAAAGGGTCTTAAAACCCCAAGGCCTTATGAAAATCCAGTCTACTCCATACTGAAAATTCTCAGTTTTAATTCAACCACTTGTCACACCATTCCCAGCCCCACTCCTCCTTCAGCAATTCCTGTAGTGGCTACTCTGTGCTGTGCAAGATGTTTTCAGTCACTGACAGGATATATGCATCCTCCCCAGTCTGATGGGATAGAATGAATAAGTGCGTCTGATTATTACTTCTGCCACAAGGATCAGGAAACAAACAGCTGGGGAAAGGCAAACATCTTTTCTAGCATGACATAACAAATCATTTACAAAAGAACTTTAAAATAGCTCCTACTCCTAGACTTACCCAATTAAGTCCCATTTTCTCGGTGCCTTAATGGCTCCAGGCTTTACTCTTACTTTATAAATCACAACCACAAGCTAGGGAAAATGGTTCAAATTACACCAATCAATAAATTTTTATTGACTGTTTACAATCAGCCAGCCTCGTGCTGTACCAAGTGCTGTAAGAGCCAAGTGCCTAATGTGAAGCCTGAACCCTCCACGGCTCTGACACTGTTTCAGGCCTCAAAGACAACCCTTTTCCTCATGGCAACTTACTGCCATCACCTGGCAGTCTGGCCTAAGTCTGACCCTCTAGTTACTATTATTACTTAATCTTTTTTTTTTTTTTTTTTTTTTTTTAGTTTATTTACTTATTTTGAGAGAGAGAGAGAGAGAAAGTGTGAGCAGGATAGGGGCAGAGAGAGAGGGAGAGAGCCCCAAGCAGGCTGCACACTGTCAGTGCAGAGCCTAACAAGGGGCTCAAGCCCACAAACTGTGAGATCATGACCTGAGCTGAAATCAAGAGTTGGACACTTAACTGACTGAGCCACCCAGGTGCCCCTATTTTTCAGTCTTTTTCTACTCCCATTGTCCTACCGTGTGTGTGTGTGTGTGTGTGTGTGTGTGTGTGTGTGTGTGTGTGTCCACATTTGCATTATTGGTTTTTTCCCCACCAAGAACCCCCTCTCTGCATCTTGGTTTGCTGAATACTTAGCCATTCTTTATAACTCATGTCAAATCCCATCTCTTCCATGAAGCCTTGCTCCACCACTCTCTTTGGAAGTGCCTTCTTGAAGTGACTTCAGGATGGCTCACTGTCCATCCACTAAGAGTACGTATATCTAGTCTGCAAACTCATGCAAGATCAGAATCATCTCTTCTTTGTGATATTCACTATGGTAACTTTCTCATACCGAGGGCTTAAGTAATGTCTGTTGAATATACAATACTAGTGTAAGAAGCTACATTAGAGGTGAGCCTTTAAGAACAAGAAAGATGGGCCAGGACACAGAGACCAATTTAATGAGGATAGCCTAAGCAAGGGACAGAAATGAGAATGCTTGAGGTTCCTCTAAGAAACAGCAAAGATTTTACCACAACCTGAAGCTTATACAGCATGAATGTTGGTAGTGGTTCACTTAGCTCCCCAAAATGAACTTCATTCTATAGGCACTGGAATCATCAAAGATCTCCGATAAGAGCTATCCTCAGAACTCTGAGTTACTAGAAACAGTACAAAATGCATAAGACAAGTTCACTTTAGAAATGAAGATACCTATAAGATATCCACTGCAATAGTCTAGGGAGAAAAGAGGCAACAAGAGCCTGAATTAGGGAAGTGGCTCTAGGAGCACAAACAATATTACACAGGTAGGATCAAGACATTTAAAAAATAAGGATGCAAAAGATTCCAGTCTGAGAGACTCTATGGATGGTGATCCCATTAAAAATGAACAAATGAAAGAGAAAGAGGAAGTACTGGGGGGGGGGAATTCATTCCATTTAGAATAGCTTGACACTGAGGTCTTGTTAAGACAGGTGAAAATATCTAAACGGTGAGTGATAAATAGTGCTGGAACTGAGGAAAAACATCCAAATGGGAGGTCCCGCCTTGAAAACCATCATCAGGAGGCTGACAGCTCGAGCCAGCAGAATGGAGGAGGCTGCCTAAGCACGTGACGTGAATAGATGATACAAGGGCTACCGACAAGCTCTTCGGGAAGATCTACAACCTGAGGGTGGCAGGAGCAAGCCGGAATGTCCAGGAGGTAGGAGAAAAGCCAGAACAGCAGAGTGGCATAGAAGCCAAGTAAATAGCACGATTTGTCACTTAGAAAACCAACAACCACCAGAGATATTGTATCACTTACCTTGTTGAAAAGAGGAAGGTTAAAAGCATAAAACTCAGCTGAATAGAAAATACTGAAGAAGAAAAAAAACAAAAAAAATTGAATCTAAATTAGGGTTATAAAAATATCTGTAGCTTATTTACTGGTCTGCTTAGTTTTATCTGAAACTTATGGAAGCTCAACTAGAAAGATAAACATACATTGCTAAACTGATAGAATCATTTAGGTTAGTGGGACACAACCTGTTCTTCCTGAAGGAACGTATCCACAGATATAAATTATGATGCCTACTACTCTGCAAATCTGAAACCCTCTTTAAGACATGCTGATTTAATTTGTTCGATTTAGAAAGTGCTGGTTTTTGCTACGAGTATTTATAGGAAACGGCATAGCTGCAGTAGTGTATGATATATATTTTGGAATAACTTGTATTGATCTTAATGACAAAAGATTCTTAGGTATTATAATTACAAAAGTTGTCTTTGGTATTACAGGATAAACAGAACAAAAGGTTGATTTTTGATCCTGGCAGTTACTTGCGTTTCATAGTCTGCTGCTTCTGAAAATGACATGATATTACCTTGGGTATATATTTGAATAGAAAAGATGCTATAATATTCACATTTTAACTAATACAGCCAATTATTATACTTAGAAAATAATAGGATCAGATATTATACATCCTACTTGTAACCCACAATGAAGGGCAAGATTAGCTTAAAGTTATAGTAAAATAAATTGGCACAAGAGTGCTCCATCTAACATTTGAATTTGACAGATATTGTGGCTTCTTTCATCTGGCATCAACTACTCTAAATCAGACACAAAAAACAAAGGGCATTAAATCATAATCATAAATATATAATTGATGTCTTGTTAAAGAACAGATACCTATGATAAAGCCGCTGAGCATATATAATACGAAGCTCAGTATTCCTTGCTAATCAAATTAACACAGATCACTACACTCTGCTTCTGAGGAGAATGAGGGGTTGGCAGGGATATTCCGGCTCCCAACTTACTTATGAACAGTACGAGAAGAAGGCTGAATTTATCCAGGTCAATATTTGGGTTAGAGAATGTGTCACAGAAGGTTGTGTAGATGATCGTGAGGAGCACGCAGCTGCTGACAGCACCAAAAGGCGGCTTCTTTCTTTCGAGCCAATCCTTGATGTACCTTCGGACGATCTGAAACATAGAGATCAACAGGTTGCCTCTTTTCGAAGACGTAGAGAGTTGAACTGGGCATCACAAAGTGATTCTGACAGCAGAAAGACATAAAGGAAAGAGAGTAATTTGGATGATGGCCACAGTGGATTTCAAAGCTTCCCTGCCACATCACCCTTCTTCTGGGGGATTTAACATTTGTAGTGCGACTACCACTGGTGTCCATAATGAGAGTGTATTTTCAACTGCATTCAAATCCATCCTTAATCATGCCAAATGCTCTTTGCTAGCTGTCACTGAGACATGCCCATTAAGCCTCCCCAAAGTTTATCTCCTCTGCTGATCCTAATGGATGTGTGTAATTATCACAGTCCCCTTGGCCTCAACAGACAATTCCAAGTGCAACTTTGGGAATCTTAAAAATCTGACATCTTCAAGAATTTCAAGACAGTAGATAATCGAAAGTGATCCATGGAACATATTAATATTTAAAATGCAAGCAATGCACCAGAAGTTTTTAATTAAATTATAACTCATGCTTGAAAAGCAAAAGTGCATGTGTTGTGGGAGTTTAAATAATTCAAACTCCGAATATCTAGAGTTTTTGTGAATCCAAAGACAAATGCCATTTGCATGCTTTTAGAATTCCAGAACTAACACTTAAAAATGAATAAACCTGTCCTAAGTTTCCTACAAAAGTTACACAGCAATCCTCTCTTACTTAAAAATCAAATCAGAGGTTTAAAAGCAGGACAGGCTGAATATTGCCTGGATATGAAACTGGATAACATTTGCCTGGGTATAAAAGTGAACCACTCTATTTAAAATCGTACACTTTTGAAAAAAGCTGAACAAACACTGTAAGAAGGACTATAGTTGAGACATATTAAGTTTCGAGTCACTCGTTATCCTGCATAATTGAACATGAGATTTCACAACAGGCTGAATTACCATGATCCATTAGCAATAATGAGGTCAGGGAACTTCTCCTGACAATGCTGATGGGGTTCTGTCATCTTCTACTCTGTGACTAAAAAGGTTTAATTCGCAATGGAGCATACCTTCACGGATACTCAAGAACAGAGCAAACTACTCTCAAGAGAACCTTTTGACAAATGGCTATTAGATCAACTTCATCCATTCTCAAGGACTCTGTAAGTGAAATACCAGTATTAATAAAGGGAGACCAGTTGGAATCAAGTACAGGTACAAAACCTCAATGGTTGGGTGGGGTGGGAATGAACGAGAAAGTCTTTTATATGTATGTAGATAAATCGTGGTTAAATATTTAAAAAAACAGATCTTTAATTAAAATAATAGCTGGATTTATTTTAAAAAATTATGTTTTTTTTCTTTTTGTAGATGTGATCCCAAACCACAGTGATTGATCTGGTGTTCATTTCTTTCTATGAAGTTAACATGTAGTACAGTATAGGGATGCCTGACCGGCTCAGTTGGTAGAACATGTGTCTCTTGATTTGGGGGTTGTGAGTTCAAACCCCATATTGGGCATAGAGACTACTTTTAAAAAATGTAGTCAGGTATACAGAAGTAAGAGCAGTTTTGTCACAGAGTGTTATGACTGATGGATTAGAACACAAATTTTGGAAAATAGTGCTTGAGCTCCCCAGATGGCCCCATGTTGAGATATGTCCCCATGTAGGTGGTTGCTTATTAGAAGACTACAGAGATTTCATCTAAAAGGTCATTTTATAATCTGTTGTGTTTGGTAGCATAAATCTAGTAGTTGCTCAAGTTTTTTACAACTCAACTCCTTTAGGAAATAAATAAATGGAAATTACACAGAGCTACTGAAACTGATGCTGTCCTCCAATCTTGTTTGCATATACAGTGCTTAAAGATACAAAGGTCCTCTCTGCAATAGTTATAGAATGTATGATCCCAATTCCCAAAGTAGAAGTGTCTCCTTCCACCACCACTGACCTCTCTGACAAAATAAAAAGATAAATATGAATGAGGTATAACTTTGAAGTCAAAGCCATTTTAAAAACCAAGAAGACAAATCTCTAATCAATCGACTTTATAAGCTGCAATTTGGCTTAGTCAACCTAATTACATCTTTCTTCAAGTTTTTTTTTTTTAAGTTCATTGATTTATTTTGAGAGAGAGAATGCACACCCGAGCAGGGGCGGGATGGTGGGGGGAAGCAGAGAGAGAGACAGGGAGAGAAAGAGAATCCCAAGCAGGCTTCACACTGTCAGCACAGAGCCCAATGTGGGGCCTGAACCCAGGAATCGTGAGATCATGACCTGAGCAAAAATCAAGAGTAGGATGCTCAACCGTCTGAGCCACCCAGGTGCCCCTATTATGTCTTTCTTCAATACGAAGTACTTACAGTCTCATAGTATAGTGGGACTCTTTCAATATGTCAAGAAACATGGACCCCTAAGTCCTGCATCCTCCTAAGCCAAAATATCTTTCTTTTAAACACATCAATGTGCTAACACTAGTTACTTAATCTCGATACAGAAAACAAGTAGAAAGTTGGAAATTAGACAGACCCACAAGTGAAACAATAACCCTAGGGGAAAACAGATTGTCTTTCACTGTTTTTAGCCTTATAGTGATATTTGTCTGTGTTTCCTAAGTAAACCATATTATATCTTGCCAGGCTCCAAAGAGATTTTCTATCTTCTTCTAAAATTAAGTTCACAAAGCAGCTGCTTTTGTACCATGTAGCAAGAAAAGGGTTAAAACCTTTCATAAACTACTGGGTGAAGTAGTGTTGATATGCCTTAAAGATATGCTTTGGATATAAACTTCGAGAAACCTCCTCTTCTCTTCATTCAGCCATTTACACTTTTGACAGAATCACCCTCCATTTGTCAAGAATCCATGTCATTTTAAAATTCTCCAAATTTCTTTGCCTTGTAGAAACAGTTAATAACCTTATAGGAAACAAGCCTTTGCTAGAGATAGCAACCCAACCTGACAGAGATGCCTCAGAAGAGGGGGGAGTGGGGAAAGTCAGGATGAGGTGGGAAAAGGCATCTTCCTAAGGTGGCCAGGTGTAGCTTTTCTTCAGAATTTATTCTAATTCATCTGTACCTTCTACACAGCTCAAAGAAACTCAGACATTCAACATTAGTTGACAAATCCTCATTGACTTGCTTTTCCCTATGGAGAGGGAAGGAAAAACATCTTCCCCAAGGAGCTATTTATTGTCTCACTTTCTTCATTTTGATTTGATTTTATTTTTATTGTTTAAAATTTACATCCAAATTAGTTACCATATATAGTGCAACAATGATTTCAGGAGTAGATTCTTTAGTGCCCCTTACCCATTTAGCCCATCCCCCACTCCCACAACCCCTCCAGTAACCCTCAGTTTGTTCTCCATATTTATGAGTCTCTTCTGTTTTGTCCCCCCTCCCTGTTTTTATATTATTTTTGTTTCCCTTCCCTTATGTTCATCTGTTTTGTCTCTTAAAGTCCTCATATGAATGAAGTCATATGATTTTTGTCTTTCTCTGACTGACTAATTTTATTTTAAATTAAACACCAGGAAGGGTTAAAGGGAAACTCAGATCTGACCCCCAGTACTTCTAATAAGCGAAGTCACATATCAATTACTTTATGACCTCCAAGCTGGAAACCTGAGAAGATATGTCTTAGGTGAAGAATGCTAATATACTGAGATAACAGAGAAGTGTAATATTCATCATTTTAGTTTTCTCCAATTTTTTCCAGGGTATTTTCATGCTTTTTTCCTTCTACTCTGTCTTTATACTTACAAATTGATTTTTGAGTGGGGATATATGACGGATAATTTCTCATATTAAGTCTGAATTTTAAAGATTTATTTTGCTTCAAGGTGACTTTAGGTTGTTTCTTCAATTTTTATCCTCGATTCCACCGAATCCATATATTTTCATAAAGTGTTTTGTGTTTTCTTTAATAGTCTGTTGAAATGTAGAGGTAGGTATACAAAATCGAATCCAATTTATGTAACACTTTTCTTTAAAAATATTTTCATTAAATATTGAGTAGATTAAGAATAATATCTGTATACTTTCTTAAAAAGCATAAACAATGAAAATACATGGGAAGAGTAAACACCCATCATCTACTTAAGTATTATTTAATTTCTGTCTCACGAGAGAAGTTGTGCAGATATTATCCTGCTCGGTTTACAGTCCGTAACAAAGGCACAGAGAGCCCAAACAACTTGCATATAATGTTAAAAGGTCAGCGAGGGGAATATGAGCAGGAATATCACCTCTGCCTCCTCAGGAAACAACAGCATAATGGTTAAAGGTACAGACTTTGGAGCTTCTTTATAATCTTGGGCAAATTCCTTAACTTTCCTGTGCCTCATCTGTAAACTGGATATAGTAGTAGTCACAGGGAGGATTAAGTCACTAAATAAACAAATGTCTCAGAAACAGGGCCTGTACATGGTGAATAATGGCTGTTCTTATTTCCAAGTCCCAGTTTGCTGATGTTTTTTCTATCACAACACTGTTTACCAGTATCTCCCACTGCATAATGTAACAGCTTCTTTTCTCTCAAAGCCATTCAAGTGAAGCAATGAAAATAGTTCATACCTAATATAATTTTTTAAGTACAAAGTTTTACTAGCATTAATAACATTATCTTCAGCTTTAGCCGAAGACTATGAAAAGCCAACCTCAAAAGTTTACAGAAAAAAAATGGGGTTTAGGGTGCTGTTTTGAAAAGTATTTTTCAAAGGCGGTGGGTGTTATGTTTCATTAACATTTATTCGTAACCCTCTCAATATAATGCATGAAATAAGTATTTGTCACAAGGATTTAGATGTATCGAAGGGTTTATAAGGAAAAAAGAAATATACAATAACACCATTGTATTTATTTCTAGACACACTGCAGTCAGTCAATAATGATTTCAACCGAAAAGAAGTATTGTATGGAGAAAACACACACACACACAAAATAAAATTAAATTAACTCTCAGAAATATAAAAAGTAAAAAATTAAATGATAAAGTTTTATTATCACTAAAAGTTGAAGGAAAAATATTTTCAACTCACCCTTCCTGGTCTTTTTCTTCTCCCTCTTCTTTCCATTGTTTATTTAAAAGGTAATGATAAAAATCTCATTTTAAACTTTAGATTAAAAAAGACTAATTTTAAAATGATAAAAATCTCATTTAAATAGAAATATTTACTTTCATAATGTGGCGTCTCTAGTTATAATTGAGAAATGAGACCACCTTGCCTCAGCTACTTCCTCTGAAGAAGTATATATGAGCCTTTCTAAGATCCTCAAAGATCACATCACAAAGTTCAGGTGAATCAACTGATTGCAAACAAATAGAGATAAAGAAGCAGAAAATGTCCCCAGTATCATAGAGCTTATATTCTATTTAAGAAGATAAATAGAAAGCAAAAACAACAAACAAATCAACAAGAGGGAGATAATGATCCCTACTAAGTAGGATGATATGAGAGTGACTGCTGTGACCAGGCAGCCACTGGAGGAGGGGTAAGGAAAGGTCTTTCTGAGGAGGTGAAAGGTGAGGTATTCCGAGCAGAAGGAACTGTCGGTGCAAAGCTTCTAAGGCAGGATCAAAGTTGGCATGTTTGAGAAACAGAAGCAAAAGGTCAGTGAAACCCAAGTGAAATGGGCAAGTGGAAGAGTATTAGGGGAAGCAAAAGAGACCTGGAAAT
Organism: Puma concolor; assembly: GCF_028749965.1. NCBI lineage: Eukaryota > Metazoa > Chordata > Mammalia > Carnivora > Felidae > Puma > Puma concolor. The sequence goes on along the minus strand of NC_141670.1, from coordinate 81,668,962 downwards.
AGAAGATAGGGTGACATAATCTTGTAAAGAAGCAGAGTAGGATTTCTAGGAAGTGTTAAGTGACATTTTAAGTTTGGGGTCATAAATCTGAAACAAGAGGAGACCAATTATGTGTTTTTCTCCAGTAGAGCTGGAGATCTAGGTAAAATAGCTGCCGGGGGTTTCATGAAGGTAAGTTCAAAGTTTTTTTCAGCCAGTCTTTTTATACAGCTCACACCGTACTATTGAGTGTGCTATTGAATATACTAATAGAGTCTCTGCTTCTAGGAAGCTCACAGGTCAATTATAATCTCTCCTGATGAATTTATGAATCAAGTACAATGGGAGAACTGGCATTTAGTCTAGATCAGGGGAGTTGGAGCAGGTTGACTGCACACCAGAAGGCGTCTATGTACTGAGTCTTATGGGATGAACAGCAGTTTGCTGGTGGAAAAGATGGGAACCATAAGCCTTTGAAGAGCAGAGAGCAGTGAAGGGGCATGAGCAGGTGAGAGAGTGGAGCACATGCGGCCTGGCACGGGACGTGCCATCATGAAGGGGATGGTGGGAGGTGACACTGAGGAAGCAGGGTGGGGCCAGCCTGTGAAGGGTTTTGTGAGTCACACAAGGAATGGGCGTTTTTAAGGAGAAGAACAAGATAATCTGATTTGTTTTTTAGGGCTATCCTGGAGGCAGTGAAGACACTGACTGGGAATCAGAAGAGGCTTAGGGCAGAGAGACACTCTGAAAGTGCAATAATTTAGACGAGAGATGACAAAGTGGTGGCATCCTCTCTGGCAGTGTGAATGAGGTCCCAGAGGCCAGACGGAACGATTTCTGAGGCAGAAACGGAGACGTTTAGTGACTGCCTGGATGTAAGGGAGTGAGGATGTACAGAAAAAGAGGAGGCAGGGTGGCTTCTAAAGCTGGAGACTGGGGGTGTGATTGTTAATTCCTAAGACTAGAATACAAGAGGTGGGCAGGTATATGTAAATATTTTCCTCTTTGAAAAAAGCCATTAAAGGACTGTGGTACTAGAAGATAGACAAAGGTTTTTTGGTCCATATGTTTTAAGCCAAACATTTATTAACAGAGATATTTTCAAGATCCACTAAGAAAAGAATGTATGATCCTCAGGTTATATGGAATTATTTTCAGAACCGAGAAAACAAGTATGGGTTTAAACTAACAGTATCCACAGCTTGAACTCTCTAGAGCTGAGAAGGGCAGGTGGGTTCTGTTATGCTTCTATAAGACAGCAGTTCCCTTACTGATCACAAAACTCTCACCTATTCATTCCCTTGCTCACCCATTCCACACTTATTTATTGGGTGCCTATGGTCTGTGTATGTAATGGTAAACAAAATAAATATGGCTCCTGTAGTCAGGAAGCTTATAGTCTAATGCAGGAGACAAACAGTTAACAAGCAAACAAAAGATAAGTATATATTGTGGCAAAGGTCAAGAAAGGAATCAAGGTGCTACAATAAAGAGCAACCAGGGAGGGGAGCCTGGGTGGCTCAGTCAGTTTAGCGGCCAACTCTTGATTTTGGCTCAGGTCATGGTCTCATGGTTCGTGTGTTTGAGCCCCACAAGGGGCTAGGCAGGGGACATAATATTTATCCAGAATACCTGTGATGTGAGCAGCACTGTAGGAGAAGTAGTTTTCCAAGTATCATTATATATATATATATATATATATATATATATATATTTTTTTTTTTTTTTTTTTTTTTTTTTTTTTTTTTTTTTTTTTTTTTGAGAGAGAGATAGAGCACACAAGCAGGGGAGGGGGCAGAGGGAGAGAGAAAGAGAATCTTAAGCAGGCTCCATGCTCAGTGTGAAGCCTGTAGCAGGACTCAATCCCACAACCCTGGGATCATGACCTCAGCCAAAATCAAGAGGTGTATGCTTAACCAACTAAGCTACCCAGGCACCCTTCATTCTATATTTAATTAAATGGTATTCTTCGACTACTTTTAAGTCTTTCCCTTTAACCCTAAACTTAGTCCATTTTCTAAGTATAGCATGAAAGTTAAAAAAAAAAAATGGAGGCATGTAGTGGATGCTGTACGTTTGACTGAAGTGTTTATTCCCATATCTGCAGGGCATGTTGGTTGTCCCAAAGATCTCAGTTGAGTGCCTCTTTGGGAATTGCTGCTAAGACAGCAGACTCTCTCAAGGTTATACCTCTCACGGGGAGTGGAGGGAAGCAAGTACCTAATGCCTAGTCAGTGCAAGAGAATAAAGACTGGGCACTCTTGTCTTAGACAGGATGACTCTGAGGGATCAGAGCAGCTAGAGGCCTTTGCTGGAACTGCATCGTCCTGCACCTCCTCCCCGTCCTACTTTTCTTACTTTCCCAAAGGTGTTCACCCCAAGGGTATTCCCCCAGCCAACTTCCTGCATGGAAACCTGTGTCTCACACGGTTTCCCAGAGAACCTAGCTAAGACAGTGTGTAAATATTACATGTCTGTACGTGTAACACATTATTTATAGTTAATATTTCAAATTATTTATAGTTAATTATTTACGGTTAATATTTCAAGGAGTTGCTTCTTGTTTAGTATTGACAGGGAATTTGAAAATGACGATGCCAGGCTCTATGGTGAAAACTTTCTATGCATCCACTTTTTTTTTTTTTAATTTTTTTTTTCAACGTTTATTTATTTTTGGGACAGAGACAGACAGAGCATGAACGGGGGAGGGGCAGAGAGAGAGGGAGACACAGAATCAGAAACAGGCTCCAGGCTCTGAGCCATCAGCCCAGAGCCTGACGTGGGGCTCGAACTCACAGACCGCGAGATCGTGACCTGGCTGAAGTCGGACGCTTAACCGACTGCGCCACCCAGGCACCCCGCTATGCATCCACTTTTAATTTAATCCTCACAACAACTCCTTGAGATAGGTACTATCATTATATAATTTGATAAATTATGAACCTGGAGCTAAGGAGATTAAGTGACCTGCCCAAGGTCACACAGCAAATAAAAAGTAGAACCAATAACTAGAGTCTAGTTGCTCTTAAACCAACATTTGTACTTTTAACATACAGTGTTTTCCTGAGAGTCACTGAGATTCACTCATTTTAGTAGTACAATTCTGTGCTCCATTACAGTGTTTTTAAATTTGCATGTTATAATTCAATTATGTGCTTATTATTAACTTGCTATAAGAGGTTAAATATAAGGATTTCTCCTATTAGTCTAATTCAATAAGAATGACAAAGGAAATGAAATTTTCTAAGATCTAATTGTAAAAGCTAATAGAATTAAATGTTTATTTTATTAATTACTTGATCACAAGTATGATCACTGCTCTTGAAGAGAGCTGTGAAGAAGCCAGCCAGCCAGATGCTTTTTCCCCAACAATAGTCATAAGTGCTGAGACTTTATCAGAAGGAGAATAAGGAAATGATTTACTAAGTATTTTTAAGCGAGCTATATGGTTACAAAGCGGAGATAATAAATTAAAACAATCAAGATTCTGTGCAGGCATCCCTATATAAAGCTCTCTGCAAAGCAGATTGATATTAAATAAAGAAATAAAAATATGGGTATATTGTGATTGATGAAACCTTGTGTTTCACGGTCTTATATTTTCTTTTAACTGTCTCTTCCTCTGGCTATCTTTTGCCTCAGTTGTCCTGACATTACATGAGAATTCACAATTTGATTCACACACAAAAAAAGAATAGATGAAATTGGAGGGAGACCTTACCTGTCCAATAATGAGAGGAACAACAACAGTCATAAAAAGCTGAGAAAAAATAGATGTAAAAGGCACAGAAGAGGACGAGCCAAGCTGCAAAACAAGAATATAAGAGGAGTTAGAATTACTTTGAAGTGGTTACCAAATATTGCTGTTAATTAAATGGCACAGTAAGTGAATTCTCTCACAGCCACCAAAAATTGGGTAGCTACATACAAACAGCAAGTGAAGTTACTTTTAATTTTCTGAATTTAGCACACAATAGACTGAGTAATTTAATACATAATTTTTATTGGGAAACTACCATTGAGGGAAAATGGTAACTATGTTTTTGCAATTAACTTGAATTGCTTATTATTAAATACACTGCTGATTAGTAAAGTCATTGTTTGTTCATACTGTCCATAATCATGGCGTATTTCACCTATAACCCACAGTTTGTATGCTTTCTATGTCACTTGTCTGTAGATCCCTAAGACAAACATACTGTGTCTCATTATTCTCTTATCAAGATCACATTTCTATGCATGCAAATGAAATAGTTTCTAACTTTTCTACTTGAAAACAGAGCCAATGAAGCTCCTATACCTTTAAAATTCACTCTTACACAAAATCTAGGAAACGGGAATTCCTGGAACATAAATTATTTTTCAACGTAAAGTTTCAGCGTATCTCTCTTTTTGCCTCCCTCCTCATTTTTTGGTTCGTCCTTACTAATGATGGCACTCTGGGCTTCATAAAGATTTTACTGTCCGTAGCATAGGTAGTGTTTATCTGTAAACACAGTCCTATACTCACTGTTAGTCTCAACCACCAAGAATTGCAAGCTTCCTATTAACTTTTTAATGGCTTTTGAAACCTCCTTCTGGCTTTCAAACCCCTATGGACAAACAATAGCCTGTTCAATAGATGTTTATCTCTTTTATGAGGCCCTTTTGCAGCCAGGTTCTTTCAAGCCATCAAGTAATCTCCCTGGAACTTGGAACTTTTACCCTTCCCCTGCAGACCAAACCTCAATTTTTATATTTCCTATGTTTAATTAAACTTGGAAATACCTTTTAAAAGATAATTTTTGTGAAAGACTTTGAGGTAGTAATGAATGAGGACATAGAATAAAACAAATGAAACAAATGAAATGTTTAGATAAATGAAGTCATTAGCTCAGGTGAAATGATGTGGGGTCAGTGTTTTCACTGATTTCTAATTCCTGCATGAACTAGCTTACCAAAATCTTATCTACACCATGGTGGATTTTATGAAATTCTGTCCCCATCCTTGGCTCCAATCTATATGCACTCAATATGCCAAGAATGTATGTTCTGCCCACCAATGGCCTGCATTCACTTAATACTAGCTTCAGCACTGACCGCTGGCTGTGAGTTTAACCCACAAAAACTGTAGTCTCTAACCTTTTCCTCCAGAACCAATATAAACTAAAGAAATGAAGAAAGACAAACAGAAAAAGTGAAACTGGCAAAGAACACCTGGAATTCCTGGTGTGTTAAATGCTACATGGATGTTAGAGGTCTCTTTTTATGAGAAGCCAAAGTATTAAAAGCCAGTAATTCCACCCTATTTTAGAACAACTATGTCTTTGAAGTGCAAGGTATTTAACAAATATACCCTTCTTTCCACAAATATTAACTCTAAAGATGCTCCTGGGGTAAGAATTGAAATTTTAAAACTATATATTTTATAGAGAAACTGAGGCACTGGATGAATAGAAAGATAAAATTTAAAGAACAAAGTTTTCAAGTTCAAAAGCATCCAGCTCAATGCTCTATCCATAAGGTTCACAATATTTGGAGAGATGCAGTAGGATTCAGGGTGGTAACCTTCAAGTAAAACCTGTCAATTCTTGCCTGGAATCTCATGGGTAGATAATCTCACATATCCCTGTTTCCCTCCCTCCCTCCCTTCCTTCCTTCCTTCCTTCCTTCCTTCCTTCCTTCCTTCCTTCCTTCCTCCCTTCTTGAGAAAGAGAGAGAGAGGGAGAGAGAGAGGGAGAGAGAGAACTCTCACTCAAGCATGGGGGGTGGGGCAGAGGGAGAGAGAGAATCTTAAGCAGGCTCCATGCACCCATGGAGCTCAATCTCATGGGGCTCAATCTCATGACTGTGAGATCATGACCTGAGCCAAAATCAAGAGCTGGATGCTCAACCAACTGAGCCACCCAGGTGCTCTTCTGTTCCCCTTTCTATCTCAACTCTACTGTTATTTAATGTGTCTTTAAAATGTCTTAATGAATAACCATATCAAGCTATATTTCCTCTGTAAACCCAGTGCTTATTTACCCAATACCTGGCAGAGATAATAAGTTTGCAGATAATAAAGCTGTGCACGACTAACAAGATGAAGTAATCTGTAAATATAAGGTGCTAAAAAGTGCCACACTCATTCAAAACCATATCCGTATTTTTTCTAAAGTTACAAAAACACAAAACTTAAGTATATTTCAAAAACCTCTTATTATCAGTGGTGTTATACAATCACCTGGTATTCTTTTTTCCACTGCTTATTTATCACTGGTAACACAATTAATTCTAATATGCACCTAGAAACAAAGGGCATCTAGACATGATGAGAACCACGTGAAGGAAGGAGGTGTGTGTGTGCGTATAAGAAGTAGAGTGAGCTTTGTGTGTTCTCTGCCCTCAGCCCTCCTCCACGCCCTTCCTTAGCTCCTTAATGCTGCTCTGGAGGGAAAGACCTAAAACTTAATAGAATCCTACCCCTGAAAGACTTGGAATCCCATTCTCTCTTTTTAAAGATGTGAAAACTGAGGTCCAGGCAGAAATGACTTGTAATTAACACCTCTAATACTTGCCTTATGATGTGAAATTGGCTATGCTTCTCAAACACGTTTAAGCAACTCTTCAGCCAAATCTACTCTGTGATCATAGTTCTCCTACACTGGAAGGCTTGCTTGTTTAACAAAAAAGTATTGCTGGAGAGCAGTAATGCCAGAGATCAAATAGAGAAAAGTTAAAACATCACTTCATTTATTAAGTTAATTTGGGGGTTATTTTTAATCCCAATTCTATCTAAAAGATTGCATTTGGAGATAAGAGAGGTAAAGGAAAATTCACGTCAGCTTTAGCTTTAAAATTTGTTATATATTTTAATTTCTCCATCCATCACATAATAGACCATGTACATGTTCAATGTTTAGAAGGGTTGTGTTCCTAGAAGGCAATAGAAAAGGTGATCTCCAAAGTCCCTTTGTCCTCTAAAAGGTCTATGATCTCTGGTCTACTTGGTTGGGAACACAGGTTAGAGGAGCTTCCCACTTTGTCAGATCAGAGGCCAGAGCAAGCTGGCCAGGGATGCAACTAACAGGGTTCATGAAGCCAGACTAGGTACGCAGTGATATTGGGGAGGAAATCCCGCAGGATGGCTCTCTTAGAAGTGGTTCTGAAAGGAAGGAGATCTCAGTACTGAGGTCTAATTTGGCATAAGTCCTTTCTTTTGAATCGGCAACAGACCTGTCGTGGTGGTCAATGTGAAGATGCAGAGATGCTCTTGGGGACGTTTCTGACGCTATGAAGTACAGAAGAAAGAAGAGTGAGCATCTGGCATCAGGTAACATATGAGAGCATGACCAGAAAAGCACAAGACCCCATCATTTTGTATGCAGAGTTGATTTTAACTAAAGCAGAAGGAAACATGTGCGAGGGATATTCTGTTCTTCACATTTTAATGAGGAACCTGTCATGGTTTCTATTGTGAAGACCAGTGTGTTTATAAGAAGCATCAATAATTTGTCCATTTGGATAGAGTTGCAGGTGCAAGATAAGGATGTATCAGGCCAGTGCTCTGTGCTTCATTGAGCTACCCTGGCAGATTTAAAGGTGATAGTCTCACACTGCCAACCCGTATTTTAATATACAGTGTGTTAAATGAACAATCCGGTCACTGGCTAATTTCTTTTAGAGATATAATGCTTTGAAGCAGAGAACTCACAGTTAGGTCTGTTTTATTTGTTTTAATATCATGGTGAGAAGAAATGTTGCAGCAAAAACTAAACATGTGAAAATTCAGGACCTTTGTGTTTGATCATTCAAATAGTTACTGGTGCTTCCTGTGAGGCAGGAGCATGTTCTAGGCATTGGGAATCCAACAGCGAACACAACACAAAACCCCTCCTCTCCAGGAGGTGCTTTTTAAAAAAAATTTTTTTTTAATGTGTAGTTTTGAGACCGAGACAGAGCATGAGTGGGTAAGGGGCAGAGAGAGAGGGAGACACGATATCCAAAGCAGGATCCAGGCTCTGAGTTGTCAGTATAGAGCCCTACGAGGGGCTTGAACTCACAAACTGTGAGATCATGACCTGAGCTGAAGTTGGACGCGCAACTGACTGGGCCATCCAGGTGGCTCCAGGAGCTGCTTTCTAAAAGTTGAGGAATGTGTGCATGTCTACCCACTACCAAGTGCTCGCGCGCTCTTTGCCATAGAATACCTTTCCTCCCCACTCACAACTGGAAAAGTTCTGGTCTTTTCTAAGGGTTAATTCACGTATCACTTGTTTAGGAATGCTTTCCAAACCCTCCTCCTGAAACACAGACTCGGCCGCCCCCTCTTTTGTGGCTCTGTGTTTGCACTGTTCCTCTCAGAATCCTTAGTCTTGCTCTTGTGTACAAATCTGTTTCTCTCACTATACTGTATGTTCCAGAAGGTCAGGGACAGGGTCTCATTTATATTTATATTCCCAGAGCCCAGCAGAGTGACTACATTTTACATCTATGGCAGTGGTTCCCAAACTCTAGCCCATCAGAAATACCTGCAGGGCTTCTTAAAACACAGATTTCTTGGCCCCATCTTCAGAGAAGGTTGGGGAGGATGTTGAGAATTTGCATTTCCAATATGGTTCCACTGAGGTTGGTGCTGCTGAGCTTATGGTTCACCCTTTGAGAACCACTAATCTAGCACATAGCAGGTATCCAACAATTTTGAGTTCAATTAATGAACTCAATTAACCAACAATACATAGGTAGCAAAAGAGGCCTGACAATGTTTTCTTTTCTTTCCACCCGTCCAACTACAAGTTACAAAGCCCTGCTTAATTCACAGTCTCAAGAAGAGGATCACATTGCCTGGCCTCCCAACAATCTCCTATAATTACAATAATGGCAATTTTACTTGTAGACTTTCTATGTGCCAGACACTGCTCTAAATGCTTAATGTATTCCAAATAATTTAATTCTCACAGCAACTCCTTCAGGTAGGTCTTACTAGTACCGCCATTTTCATATAAGCCAACAGTGGCACAGAACAGTTGGACTTAGACGAGGTCACTAGCTAGAGAGTGCCAGAGCCATGACCTAAACCTGGAAGTGTCGCTCCACAGCTCTCACACGTCATTCTTACACTCTGCTGCATATTTATTACAGAAGATACAGAGCAGTGAAATGGGGAAGGGGGCAGGGGTAGAAGCCAAACCTGGGATCCCCCTTTCTTGCCCTTGTGAGAGAAAGACAGGGAGGGTGTGTGTGTGTGTGTGTGTGTGTGTGTGTGTGTGTGTGTGGTGCCTACATGGAGATGGGGAACTGGAAGGCAGGCAGAAGCAAGAAGAGGGAAAAGGAGAAACAAAAAGAGAGGTGGGAGAAACTTGGGAAGCAGTAATTGATGATACAGTCTTTCTCATCTGGGGTTCCAGATCTGAACTACAGAACACAGGAGATTATTTGAGTGACTATTTTCTCAACTCTCTCAAGGATGGTACCTAAATAGTATCTGAGTAAATGCATCAGAAAGAGTTAATCCAATATATACAATGGCTGTCTTAGGGCATTAGGGTTTCATTATATAACCTGGCAGAGAAAGGCTGAATGGAACCAGGGTTGACAGTTATCAATCCATTCAATTTAGAAACTGATTTGGAAAGAATCTGGGGGTTCAGCCAGTAAAATATTGTGGGGCCAAACAAGGCTCAGAGAGACAAATGAGTAACAATTCTTGATGGAGACACTGAGCGTCTGTAAAATCAGAGTTATCAACCTACAGTTAGAAAACAGATGGTGTGTTTTCAATCACTTCTGTAAGTGAGCTGACCTGTAAATTGTCATTAATGCACCAGGTCTTCACTTGCTCTGCTGTGTAATCAGCCTTTTATCTCCTACCAGGGAAATCCATTAGCCACTGGCGTCTCTACTATTTGTGTCTCTTCTCGGCTATTAAAACATTATTGTATTAAATAATTCACCCCTGATGATTGGTCTTTGCTTTCATTAGTACTGCATTCAGGGAAAATATAAGAACAGATATTTACAGTTTATACTGTAGAATGGTGAAGGGTAAATCTCTTCTGTGAGAAAAGCGGGACAAAGCCACTTCGGATAGGGAGCGGTGTTTGTTCACTTCCTGCCCAATTTCCACCCTCCGCCATGGCCCGCAGAACCCAATCCTGGGGAGGGGGCAAGGGGGCTCACTTACTAGTGGCTCTACTTTCTTGTACCTCTACACAGACACACTCATAAATACCGGTGTCCTTCCCATCACAAAGACAAACATCCAAACAGAAGAAGGGAGAGTGTCCCCAGGCCCCAGTCCCCCAAATCCTTTGAGATTTCCATCTTTCCCCAGAAACTATAGTTTAGCCTTTCTTTCATTCAACTGCTGCCCCTTCTCTCACAGAGAAACCTGCAAACTACATTGATGACTTACACAAAATCAAGGACTTAAATGTATACCAGCTGATGGGCTCAACGTAAACATGGCCATGATTTTTATCAAAATTAAAATATGATTGTTAATCGTGATTCAGCTGCATGCATAAAACTAAAATTGGGTTACTGTCTGGAAAGTATATACTTAGTAGAGGAAATGAGCCTTTTTATATCTAGATGCATGGTATTTTTCTTTGAGAAGTAATGAACAAAATAGGCTTTTAATAATTTTTTAAAGATAAATTATGTAAAACATTTCTTTTTATTATATGCTAATTTAAAACATAAGATGAAAAGATTACCTTCCAATCACTGATGGAAACTGTGTACAACTGTAAATTCTGGTTACTCAAACCACACAGGATGTTCAGTGAAACGTGCCTAAAGGAACTGCAAATCGGCTGTGGGGAAATGGGCTATCAGGACATGGAAGGCTGGAGAGAGAGATACTCAGGGGCATCTGGGAACACACTTTGCTCCTAATTTGGCCACAGAATTTGGTCTCGTCAGTCTATTTGGTTAGGGAACCAAAGAGCCCATTGTTGCTAAATAGTCCCTCAAGTGGAGTAAACATCTAAGTTCCCCCAAAAGAGTGCCCTAAGCCGGGGGACCAAAAGGCAGGAGTGGCCTAAGGGAGCTGTTCCCTTTCACTCTGGCCAGACCCCACCTGCTTGGGGAGCACCGGCAGCAGCAGCTGCTGTTGGAGAGGGGACCAAGGGGGAAGGGGAAAGCCTGGCTAAGGCAGTGCCGCGGTCATCCGGTGTCCCTGCCTGCCTTCAGTTAGGCCTGAGAAGTCCCAGACCAGCAGTGGCAGTGGCCTCTCTGGGTCACTGATCCTGGAAAGGGAGAGGGGTTTATCAGTGTCACCTCTAGGGCATTTGGAAATAGCTTGCCAGGCACTCCCCCGGCCCATTACGGTTCAGCGAGATCAGAGGGGAGAGGGAAGTGCTGGCATGAGCATTTACAAGAGATCCCACAGATGATTTTGCTTTACAAAATCCTCTCTGTGTGAGAACGACTTCTGAGGGATTTCCACACACAGCCCAAAGATGAGCTCCTCTCAGGTTCAGGAGGAGATTTGTCTTCAGCTGCTTTCGGAACACTTGGGCACCAGGTAGGAAGACTGGCTCAACGTGAACGACTGGGGCAATCAAGTGGACAGCTGCTCTTTAAGTGCTTCACGTTTTGTCACTTTATGCATCACATGTGTGTGACCGCCAAATACACAACCCATCTTTGGGAACATATTACAAAATGTAATCAGACTACTGTACATGACACTAATGGCTGTATTCACTGTTTCTGTTTATATTGATGGGATTAAAAGTGGAATAATTTTCTATCACAGATGGCCAATTACGAGGGCAACTAATGAGGACTGTAGCTTTGAAAGTTGCCACTCAGTCTGTCTCTCCCATGCTGGGCCGGCCTCGTACACGAACTCGTGCTCCATGTAGTCTGAACCATGTATGTTAGCAGTTAGAGTTTTCCTCTAAATCTCTCCCATGTTCTAACTTATTCTTGTTTACCCAAATAAGCTTTAAGTTCCTTCAACGCAATAACTATGCCTTATTCTTTTTTGTCTTTCCTATGTTACCTAAGATATACATGTTCCAGAGATAAACATCAATGGTGATAATAGGTCTTAAAATAACAGGTGTCTCCTAGGAGGGGAGGCATGCTTTGTGAGCACAACTTGGACAGGCACGTGCAAGGGGGCACAGCGCCTGGCTGAAAGCACCTGATGTTCTTTACTACTTGTAGAGGGTCTCAAGTCAATTACAAAACCTCTTTGAACCTAAGTTTTCTCATATAAAGTGAGGATAATACATTGAAAGGTAGCCATGGGATTATTTATGAAGTACGTATTATAAATACTTGTTAAAAATTATTCTACCTCGGGGTACTTGGGTGGCTCAGTTGGTTAAGTGGCTGGCTCTTGGTTATGACTCAGGTCACGATCTTACGGTTTGTGGGTTCGAGCCCCGCATCGGGCTCTGCACTGACAGTGCCTGCTTGGGATTCTCTTTCTCCCTTTCTCTCTGCCCCTCCCCTGCTTGCTCTCTCTCTCTCTCTCTCTTAAAATAAATAAACTTAAAAAAAATTATTCTACCTCTCCTCCCATTTCCCTCTCCTCCTGGAAAAACAAGGTTTCTTATACAGTGCTGTGGGAATTAAAGGCTATTGGATTTAAGAACCACTGATGTGGGAAGTAACAGAAGACAGTCACATCAATGGGACGTATAGGGAGCTCAGACACAGAATGTGGTGTGCATGCATGTGAGTGTATATCTGTTTGTGTGTGTGGGGGTGCATGTATGCATATGTCTAACTATCATAATGCCTTATAAATATTTGCTTGAACAGAGGCCGGATCCCCAAGAAATCAAGTCATATCAACTCAGTTGAGATAACAGCAGCACTGGTGGCGTTTCACTTCCTTAAGGGGTTGCTTACATGCTATTGAATGGGTAAGGGTGTAGACGAATGTTTATCAAACATCCTAAAGTATTGAATTGGCCATCCCCACATATGAAGATGGTCTGATCTATAACTCTGAGGACATTACTTTCAGAAGTGGTCAAAGTTTGGACTCCAAATGTTTCCAGAGACCTAGATGGTCAATGACCTTTATGGCTAGGGTGGAAGTGAGGCCTTGGTCTGCTGTTTTAACTGCACAAGCCTAAAGTGTTACTGACCTTCCCCTGCCAAGCATAAACTTATTTAAATAAATTGGTGTTCTACAGAATTATGGAGTTTGAGACCGTGAATATGGTCTCCAGTATATGGTGTCCTTAGATCATAACCGCAGTAAATTAGACAGAGCTGTTCTATGGTGTGAATACAGTTATCCCTGACCTTTGTCTTAACTTTCACAGGGAGTAACAAAGAAGTTTAAACATTGTTTCCTTTCACTCCTCAGAATAAACAAGATGTGGTTGGGAAGCAGATGTGGGGCAGCAGCTAAGGAGGCTGGAGGGGAACACAAGTCCATAGAAGCAGGGACTTCACGTCACCTGATGGGCTGTCCCAGTATGGTACACGTGGGCTTCAAACTGGCTGCCTGATCTTACCACCTAAATGCTGAACTCAGCCCTACAGTCTCTTTTCGTCTTAACTACCACACTACAGTTCCAGGCTTAAAATTCTCTCTCGTTCAGTATTCTCTATTATTTGCTGCTGAACAAAGACTATAATAATGGCTGGTAAATAACCATATCAAGGAAAGGAAAGACATGCAAGTTTTTAAGTGACGTTAGACATAACAGAGAATCAGCACCATGCATATGAGAAAATCTGAAGTAAGCAGGAGATCCTTTGAGTTTCCATCTACCTTCTCTTTTTCCTCAAAAGTTTTCATCCAGTACAAAATTCATTGTAACACCCACCTCTCACTTCTTCTATTAAATAAAATGTTTTCTATTTTAGTAATCTCCTTTGAAATATTTTGATACTTGTGATACTTACAATTTCGGGCTTGGATTTTAATTATCTAGGAATGTATTCTATTTCCTCTATGAACACATAAATTCTTTGAGAGAAAGATCCATATCAGATTGAGCTTTGTAATATTCACAGTGCACAGCAGGCATTCACACACTGAATACAACCATGGATGTTTTGCTTAATACTACTGGAAAAAAAAAAAAAAAAAAAAAAAAACCACTATAGGAGCGCCTGGGTGGCTCAGTCAGGTAAGCTTCTGACTTTGGCTCAGGTCATGATCTCACAGTCCATGGGTTCAAACCCCATGTCAGGCTCTGTGCTGACAGCTCGGAGCCTGGAGCCTGCTTTGGGTTCTGTGTCTCCCCCTCTCTCTGCCCCTCCCGTGCTCATGCTATGTCTCTCTCTGTCTCTCAATAATAAATAAACGTTAAAAAAATAAACAAAAAAACCTATAAATTCTTTTTTGGAGCAAATACAAGGTAAGATTTTATGCATCAGGCTGAGACCCTCACCTTCTAACCATCCATTTACCATCTGAACTGATCTAATCATTCATTACTCACCCACCTTTCTATTTTGCTCCTTCCAAGAAATATTTATTGAATATTTGGCATTGGGGGTAAGGTAATGAATAAGGCATGCCTTGTTCCTAGCCTAGGAGAACTTAAAATCTAGCGGATGCTTAACTACTTGTAACATTGTTTTGTAAGGAAAATTAAGATGGAATATTCCAAGTAATACAAGTATAAGTGCAGTTTTGAAAGCTGGGCAAGGCTTAATCCTTACAATAGGAACCCCAGGGACTGATACGTAACAACTGATAACATAAAGACAATAATTTCTGCCCCTGCCAATATCAGAGGTATATTATCAAGAGAATTGAGGTAGTATATATCAAAACACTTCGAATCTTACAAGCAAACAAACGGTAATATTTCAGGGAAAGTTTTATTGCTCTCACTGTCAGCCACGGTAAACACTGGATTTATTTACATGTAAGATTATAAAATTATAGACTATAAATGACTACAGAATCTTAAAGGTTTAAGTTTTAAGACTGCCCACCATTAAGGTCTGGGCAAGTTGGATTGTTGCTACATCTCAGATAAGTGCTTCTGCAGACATCCTTCCTGGAATTATTTTCTATTTTCCTTTCTAAAGCGTCACATGTAAATAATTAGCACTTGCATGGTTCTTTACAGCTTACAGCACACTTTCACATAAATTAACTCATTTCAGCTTATCATAATCTTCATAATCCTCATTTTACAGAGGAAAAAAACTGAGGCTGAGAAGGATTAAGGAGAATCCACTGCTACACAACAAATTGGCTGCAAACCAAACCAAAATTTTATGCCTTCTCACCATACATACCATGCTACCTTTCCACACACAGACTGTGAGGGAAAATGAAGCCAGTCCCTTCAAAATGGCTTTATAACAAAGGAATGTGTGCCTAAAGGTGGAGCATGTAACAGGGAAGGAAATACCAGTCTTAAAGGTAGCCCTAACCCAACTCTTGGGACAGAATGCATTCATCCATCTGTCCAACTGAGATGTGATACAGTAAGAAATATAAGTTCAGGGGGGGCGCCTGGGTGGCTCAGTTGGTTAAGCATTCAACTTCGGCTCAGGTCATGATCTCGTGGTCCATGAGTTCAAGCCCCGTGGTGGGCTTTGTGCTGACAACTCAGAGCCTGAAGCCTGCTTCATATTCTGTGTCTCCCCCTCTCTCTGCCCCTCCCTTACGTGCTCTCTCTCTCTCTCTCAAAAATGAATTAATGTTTAAAAAATTAAAAAAAAAAAAGAAAGAAAAAGAAATATAAGTTCGGTCTTCCTCCTGGCATAGAGCTTCTTCAACGTTTATTTATTTTTGGGACAGAGAGAGACAGAGCATGAACGGGGGAGGAGCAGAGAGAGAGGGAGACACAGAATCGGAAACAGGCTCCAGGCTCTGAGCCATCAGCCCAGAGCCTGACGCGGGGCTCGAACTCAAGGACCGCGAGATCGTGACCTGGCTGAAGTCGGACGCTTAACCGACTGCGCCACCCAGGCGCCCCTAGAGCTTCTAAAACCTTGTAACTTCCTGAGTCATAGCAGTGATAGGAGCAGCTTTTACTATAATATTTGCTTTTTTTGTCCCCAGTTCCTGGCACAGAGGATTCAGAAAGTTCCTGCATTGGTGAATGTATCCACATGTAGGGGGTTAGTATACCCCAAACTCTATAGGGACAGAAGATCCTGCATTTGGGACCCTTTTAGACCTTGCCCTATGTACCTCTGCATCTGACTTTTCATTTGTATTCTTTATAATATCATTTATGATAAACTGGTAATGTGTTGTGAATACAGAAACAGCCTTCCTTTACCAACCATCCATTCAAAAATACTTTTAAAAATTTTTTTAAAATTTATTTTTATTTTTTTTGAGAGAGAGAAAGTTAGGGGGAGGGGGAGACAGGCAGAGGGAGAGAGAGAGACAGACCGCCAGGGAGCTTGATTTCTCGACTATGAGATCTTAACCATGAGATCTTGACCTAAGCTGAAATCAAGAGTTGGAGGTTTAACCACTGAGCCACCCAGGCACCCCTCAAAAAATACTTTTGAGTGGCTTCCATAGACAGGCACTATTTTGGGCATTGGGGTTACAGTAGTGATCAAAACAGATAAAGTCCCTGCTCCTCTGTGATGCTCATGTTCTAGTTGGGGAAAACAGATAATAAACAAACTGACAAATGATTAAAATATCATGTGATCATAAATGCTAAATGGAACAATTAAGTATGGTAGGTGGGGAGGTATTGGCGGAGAGAGGGTATATTGTTCCATATGAAGTAGTTAGGAAAGGGTTGTCTCCTAAAATGACATTTTATTAGAGACCAGAGATGAAAGTGAAGGAGAGAGCCATGTGAAGATCTGAGGGGAAAATCCAGGCTAAGTCAAAGCCAAGTGTAAAGACTCAGGATGGTTCTTGGTGCGGCTAGAGCATCCCATTATGTGTGCCCATTCCATTCAATCTCCCACATAACTGTTTCAAATCTTGGCCTCTTTCACCAAATCTCCAATACTTCTTTGCTTTTTTTTTTTTTTTTTTTTTTTTTTTTTGTCCTCTACCCCTAGCTTCACTTGCCATTTCACTGGGAAAATATAAACAATAATAAGAAAATGTATACAAGCTCCTATAGTTACAGGAACCAATTTACTTGCATATTTGCCCTTATACCATGGCTTCCCTCCTACTACTATGGATAAACTATCTGTGCTTAGGGGGCCACACTCTCCCTTTGTGCACTACAGTTCACCCTCTTTCTCCTATTCAAGGACACAGGTCCACAAATTCACCCTTCTTTTTTCTGTCTGAATTGTTTCTTCTCTAACTGATTTAATATCAATGCAAATATCCTAATAATTTTCCCAACTTAAAAACAGATCCTACATTAACTTTGTTGCTGCCCCATTTTCTTCATCCTTTATAGCAGAATTCCTCAAAAGAGTTGGCGATTATCACGGTCTTTAACACTTTTTCATTCATTCTTGAACTGACTTTAATTAGGCATTTACCTCCACATTTCTGCTGAAATAGCTCTTGTTAGGGTCCCCAGTGACCTCCATCTTGTTAAAACCAATGGCTGATTCTCAGACTTCATTGTATCTGAACTATTACCACCATTTGAAGTAGTTGACCACTCTCTCCTTTTTTGAAACACATTCTCTAAACTATTACCACCATTTGAAGTAGTTGACCACTCTCTCCCTTTTTGAAACACATTCTCTACTAGCTTCTAGCACACAAAAATCTCTTGGTGTTCTTCCTAAGCAAACTGGATATCCTTGGTGGTCTTTGCTGACTTATTATTAGAATGCCTCAGAAGTCAGTCCACTAATACCTTCTCTATCCTCTCTTGGTAATCTCATTCTGTCTAACTTCTAATCCATCTCTATGTTGACTTCTCCCAAAAGTGTATCTCTTATCCAGACTTCTGCCCTGAATCCCAGACTCATATAGTCAACTGCTTACTTGATTTCTCTACTTTGATGTCTCAACGGCATCTTAATCCAAACATGTGCAAGACTGAGCTCTTTATGAGTTCCTTTAACTTGCCCAGCCCGACAGCCTTCTCTTTCTTCTCTACAGTAACTCCACCCCTCCAATTGCATGGACTTAGTTATCCTTGACTCTTCTGTGTCCTCATAACCTTCATTCAATGTTTCAGGTCTTTCAAGATCTACTTCCAACTACTTTCCACCATTTACTCAACCACCTTGGTCCAAGCTAAACCGTCTCTTGCCATGATATTGTACTAGCTTTCTAATTGGTCTTCCTGTCTCCACCTTTATCTCCTGACGATCTATTCTCAATCCAGCATCCAGAATCATCCTCTGAAAAGGTATGTCAGAACATGCTACTCTTATGATCAGAACGCTTTCAATGGTTTTGTATCTCTCTCAAATTAAAATTAAAACTCCTTAACAAAGGACTTCAAGGACCTACATCATTTGGCCCCTGTCATGGCTCTGACTTCATCTCTATCTACTCTCCTCCTCGCTCACTGCATTCCAGCCACACTGGCCCACTTGCTGTTCCTTAAGGACACCATATATGCTCTCAGGACTTTTCCACTTGTTGTTCCCTCCACCTGGAACACTCTAGGCCTTTCCTATCATTTTCTTAGGAATATCATTTTCTTAGGAAGTCCCACCGTGACCTCCCTATTGAAAACAGCAATTCCCCCAACCCATTCTGGCACTTCCTCCTTCTCTCTTCCTCTCCTTCCTTTTATTTTTCTCTTTCGTATGTATCACTCATATATTGTATTTTCACTTATTTGTTGGTAGTTTCTTTCCACTAGTATATAACCTCCACAACAGCAAAGATGTATCTTTTTGCTCATTGCTATATCTTTGGTACCCAGGAAAGCACCTTGCATATAGGAAGAACTCAATACTTATTACTGAATGAGTGATGAATAAGTTTAAATAACTTCGAGTAATTTTTCTATAAAACAAAGGACAGAAATGGAATGTAGGCACGATAAGATGAGATTTAATTTTTAAGATATGTAATATTACAGAATACTTATATGTTAACAGAAACGATCCAGTGATAAAAAATTTGGTAATAAAGGAAAAAGAAGGAAATTGTTTTGAGTTGTATTGTTAAGTAGCCAATAAGAGATAATACAACAGGAGCGACTGGCCTTAGATGAGGGCAAAGACAGTTTATCTGCAGAAATAGGAGAAAAGACAAAGAATGTAGATGCAGGTTGGTGGGATTTTGTAAAATTTCTGATTGCTTCTAATTTCCTCATCAGCTAATTTCTTTTCTGCATCAGTTGAGATGAAAAAGGAGAAGAGGCACTGGAGATTTGAGAAGCAAGGAGAAGGTATGAAATGACTCTCTAGAGAGTGGGAATGAGGATTAATTAGGGGAAGGTAAGTATGATCACCAGGCTCACAGTTAGTGGTCATGAATTTCAAATGAGACCAGTCAGCATGGTAGCGTGTGTTCCAGGCATGTTCAGGTACATATGCAGAAAAGGTATAGGGTTGGATATTAGCAGGCCTGGCACTTTGCCATGCAAATATAAAGCAGTAAGAGATGAGCAAGGCTGTCGATGGTATACACAAAAAAGTAATCATAATGACAGACCAGGAGATCTAGGCTAGGTAAGATGGGGTGTGAGGGGATGGGAGTGAGGGGAGAGTATGTTAGAGGCTTTGCTAAGGCGATAAGGTAAATAAACTGGCCATTCTAGCAGGTCTGAAAAGATTTTAATTTGGGGAGTAGGTCACAGAGACAGGAGCTATTGGTAAGAGAAAACATTTGAAAATAGGAGTATGGAAGGATGCCATTACTGGCAGTAACTAAGTCAAGGGTGTGACTATAGGGGTGACTGGCTGAGATGAAGTGGAAGGCAATCTTACTGGAGAAGAGGTCAAGAATTTAGAGGCCAGAGTATTAGGAGGGATCAATTACGTGAATATTGAAAAGCACCAGGAATTAATCCAAGTGTACTATTAAAAAGAAGACAAGGGAAGGTACTAATATTGTTTTGGACTCCTAGAGAGTGACCTGGGGTTCTACTGGTAATTACAGCAAGGAGTGGTAGCAGGCAGTACAGGCATATTGGCCTAACCTTCAAAGGAATGAGAATATTTTGTGGAGAAGGCATGGGAAATGATCTGGAATTGGTAACGGGGTGCAAGAAAGACACCTTACCCCATTTCAAGGCTCAGTGATATGAAAGGCACCTGCAGCAGAAACATGAGTCAGAGGACAGGTTTCAGTTGGAGCAAGATGGTGAGGTGGAACATTCTAAGAGCTCAAGAATACAGAGAACTGAGATTTCATCAGTAAAAACGGCCTTTAATAGCTCCTGCACCTGAACATTTAGAAATTTCCATGTTCAAGATATGATTTTAAAGACACAATTCACTTTGCAAGGGCTGTATTTGTTTCCTCAGCTTCTCTAACAAAATATCACAAACTGGATGGCTTAAAACAACAGAGATTTATTGTTTCACAGTTCTGGAAGCAAGAGCATGCTCCCTCTGAAATCTACAGGGGAGAATCCCTCTTGTCTCTTCCAGCTGTGACATCTGCCAGCAGTCCTTGCTGTTCGTTGGCTTGTATGTGCATCACTCTAACCTCTGTCTCATCATGATGTGGTGTTCTCCCTCCGTTGGACTCTGCTTCTTGTAAAGACACCAATATTTGGGGCGCCTGGGTGGCGCAGTCGGTTAAGCATCCGACTTCAGCCAGTCACGATCTCGCGGTCCGTGATTTTGAGCCCCGCGTCGGGCTCTGGGCTGATGGCTCAGAGCCTGGAGCCTGTTTCCGATTCTGTGTCTCCCTCTCTCTCTGCCCCTCCCCCGTTCATGTTCTGTCTCTCTCTGTCCCAAAAATAAAAATAAAAACGTTGAAAAAAAAAATTTAAGACACCAATATTGGATTAAGGGTCCACCCTGTGCCAGTATGACCTCATCTCAAATAATTATATCTGCAATGACCCTATTTTCAAATAAAGTCACGTTCTGAGGTCCTAGGGGTTAGAACTTCAACCTCCCATCATGGGAGGACATGATTCAGCCCATAACAGGGGTGCTAATAAAAAACGCTACATCTTTTATGGAATGTGTTCCAATTTAAGTTGCTCAGGTTTTAGTCCTACTTGGTAAATGAAGCCTGGCAATTCAAGTGTTTAAGCAATGACCTTGGTTTGTAAAATGCATGACCACCTACACAGACAAAAAATGTTATATACTGTTCATGTGATTTAAGGTCATAGAACATAGACGTGTCTATTGATGTTGTGTGATGATGTCACAGAATCTGTTGGGACAGCTTAGTTAGCTAGCTCAGAAGGGAAGAATTAAACTTTGAAGTTGAGGGTCTTGGAGTCTCTTTAACTATTCTTGTAGCTCTATCATTTTAAAATGTTGAACCAACCAAAGCTCACAAGCCTATGGGTCTAAGAGTAGGGGAAAGCTTGCAACAGTGTGATGTCATAATGTTAACGAGCTGAGAACATTTCTCGTTATGGCTGGAAATGGGCAGAAGAAGGAGAAAAACCACTCATCTGGTTCTGTAGTCATGAGCCGAAACAAGGTCCCAGAGATTCCAGACCCCGAGATACCCAAAAGTGCTATCCTCGGTCTCGGCCCCACAGTTGTGGCTGTGACTTCTTCCCAGCTCGTCTTAAAAGCATCACATGAGTAAGGGATGCTACTCTTCTGCAATGGAGAAAACCTGGACTACAAAGCCATTTACTGTGCATTGGATTAGATGCTCAGCTTTCTACTTTCCTCCGACCCCACTGCAGGTGGTGGTCTCAGGCTGGCCTGCATCCTGTGCCTGTTGAGGGCTGCTCCTCCCAAATCGTGATCCAAGGTCTTAGAAAGAACACTGAGGGGTGATCCTAATTCCTCACATCTAGTGAGCAGGTAGGCACATACCCAGTTTTCTCTTCTGAATGAATGCAAAGCAATATTCACTTCGATATTAATGTGACTCACTGCAAATTCTGAATTGATGAAATCCAAATTAATGAGGTTTGTTATGCTGAGGGAAGTGATCTGATGATTTGACTCTTTTTAACCTTGTCAGCATGGAGCTAGCATTTCAGAAGGGATGGGGGAAGCGAGGTTTATTACTTGAAGGTAATGTCTTTCATGAAAGATGCAGTATCCAACTGTTTAGTAGGGCATCTCTTCCTCTCCACTTCCTGCACAGCTTGTAAGAAATGAAGTCCCTCACACTATTACTCTAATTGAATTCCAACTTGGGTAATTACACTATAATTAAATAAATTTTCCCCATAGTTTTAATTCACTGACAAATAGTGCTAGTCAAACAGCTACATTTCACTCCCAGAAATGATCCCCAACTCCATTTCAGTGATGAGTAGAGTGATTTATATTTGGGAAATGTGTGTATGAAAAATGCACAGTTCATAAAATATTGTAGGTATCATTCATGATTACATATGCTTTTCTCAGCATGAGATAACATTAATTTCTATTATAATCTTTCATCTAATTTCTCATATGCATAGTGCCAAAAGAAATGACAGTTAATTAGCATTTCTTATTTTCAGAGCAATTTTTGTTTAGTTAATCAGTAGCTTGTATTTTTTTATTTCTGGAGCACATTTCATTATCCCTGGCAGACAGACGAGGTAGGTGTTATTGTTTCCCATTCTACAGATGAAACAACTGAGGCAGTATTCCCCAAAGTAAGGAAGCCGGTTGCTACAAGCCATGGAAACTAAGCTTCCTCTGGTCCCCTGGTTCTATCAAACATTGGGTCACCAGCAATCACTTTAGTTTTAGCAGCAAGAAAATAAAG
This sequence comes from Puma concolor, assembly GCF_028749965.1. NCBI lineage: Eukaryota > Metazoa > Chordata > Mammalia > Carnivora > Felidae > Puma > Puma concolor. Next base: position 81,646,311 of record NC_141670.1, on the reverse strand, counting down.
AGCACATATATATTTGTGCCCTGCATCACAGGTCATTAATTTGTAATAATTAATGATTCAGCCAGGAGTCAGAGGCCTAATCAGTGGATCATGAGAACACAGAGATTCTTTGTGTCTACCTGTTATTATTTGGTACAGTTCAACTGGAGGAACAATTCAAAACGTGAGGCAAAGTGGTGCAAAAGGGTTCAAATTTCAATTTTTTTCCCCTAATGGTCTCTCTTAATGGGTTGTAGGTGGCTTTTAATAAAAGATATTAGAGACAACATCAAAATACTCACAAAAAGCAGCAGAAGCAGGGGTGTTACAACGATGCCCTGAAAGAAATGAAAGAGATGATGATCATTTATCAGCCTGGAAAGCAGGACACTTTCTTTGCCATTTTAAACTCTGATGCATGGAAATGTTGATCCTTCTCACTTCCATTTAATAAAATTGAGGTGATAAAGATGAGGGAGCCCCAGTCTTGGCTCTCCCTACCACAATGCCTTAGCGTCTCTATTATAATTACTCATATTTGGCATCACTAAAAGTACCAGCGCCAATCTTCCTTAAACTCGTCTGCCCCTTTTAAGACTGAAGTTGCCTTCCATGTTATATATGGATCACTCGGGTGAAGCTGGCAAGCCTTCTCACTCCAAGGCTTTCAACTCTAACTTGGATAAAGTGCCCCCTTTCAAGAGAAGACAGGTGGTTCAGTCCCAGTTGGGGTCCTCTCCTGAGCAAAGACCACGTCAGTTGTGATGAATGAGATGTCGTGATTTTGTAATGTGAACCAATCTCCCCTAGGAAATGAGCTGGGATCTCAAAACTCATTTCGCTTGATTAGACTCCATGTCTCCATGGTGGAAGGCAAGTCTTTCATCTAATTCAGCCACACAGGACCACCTCAGTCCCTCTGCCTCCCCTAGGCAGAAAGGAGCAAAAGATTTGTTTTCTGCAGTGACAGGAAACAGTTTGAGGCTGTTGTCAATGAGGCAGGATACAAGCTTTTAGGTTTCTTGAAGGTAAATCTTTAAAACTAGGTGTTTGAGTTGGGAGTTAACATGACAGGTTTCAGTTTTAGAGCAGCAGATGATTATTCGCACCTCTTAGTTCTTCCTTTATCTCTCAGCACTTCATTATGATTTATACAAGAAAAAGCATTTCATATTTTTATTAATGAATTCTACTTGGAACTTTAGTATTCCAAAGAGCCTGTGTGTGTGTGTGTGTGTGTGTGTGTGTATTGTGTGTATTGTGTGTGTGTGAGAAAGAGACAGACAGAGACTATACTGTGGCCAGGATCTAGGTCTGGGACCATTTCATTACGTCTGGAAAAAAAGTCCTTGTGGTATTTATATGAAATCCTTTCATCATTATAGTAACTAAATTCTTTTGGATGTGGCCCAGGAGAGACTGGCTTACCTTATATGAATATTGCTACTATGACTTTCTTTCATATACCACATGTGAAGATTCACCCATGAGCTTGTTTTATTGTTAAATAATAGAATAAATGCCTCTTTATTGAGCAAACGTTTGCAGTTGGCAATAAGGAATACATTTTAAGTATCATATTTTTAATCTGTTTGCTAAAATATGTGTTGGGGCTTATCAACTCCATTGGTGTCTATGAAACAGGCTCTCATCAGCACGTTTAGGAGAGCTAAGTGTGGAAAATAGCAAAGGAATTTTGAAGAGCTACTGTCCTTCAATGATATGGAATGTACTCAGATTTTAGGAGGAACTACAGACTTTACTAGGCCACGTGGAAATGAAAGTATCTGGCTGTTTCAGTCTACGGGGGAGCCATTTGATTTTAAGTCAATTCGTTTAAACATTTATTGAATGTCCACTTACATGCCAGCACTGTTCCATTAATTAGAAGAATTAGAGGGGACTGATCTGGCAGAAAGGAAAATAAGGATATTCCAGAAAGAAGGAAGGGAATTCGCAAAGCTGTAAAAAAGTTGAGCAGGTTGGTAAGAAAAGTATGAAGTGGGCGTTTCAGAGACCAGGTCACCAAAGACTTTGTGGCCAGAAGAGGGAGTTCAGAGTTGATCCCATCATCAATGGCAAACTACTGAAGAATGTCAAGCAAAGGTACAATGAGGTGGTAAATAATTTAGCATATGGAGAATAAACTGGACTTAGCTTATAAGCTAACCAGTTTTACCTTTGTTATGTATCAATTCACTCACATCCAGATAAAAGAAAATAAAAATATTAATGTTAATTATGAAACACCAATAACACTAATAACACTTCTAAGAAACAAGGTATGGTATCTGTGACAGGATAAGAATTTTCAACTAGGAGGAAGGCTGAGCACTGTCACCTCTCTGAGGACAACTGTCTCATATGGAGGAGGTGGAGCCACAAGGGTGTCGTATAGTACATGGGGACCCACGTTCTTCCTGTTGACCGCTTAATTTCCCACAGTAGAATAGTAACAGTAGGAGTAACAATACAGGACTAGCAATAGTATTTTGCTTTCAGCACTTTCACACAACACATTTTTTTAAATTTTTTATTTAAAAAAATGTTTTTAGTGTTTATTTTATTTTTGATAGTGAGAGAGACAGAGCATGAGCAGGGGAGGGGCAGAGAGAGAGGGAGACGCAGAATCCAAAGCAGGCTCCAGGCTGCGAACTCCGAGCTGTCAGCTCAGAGCCCTACGCAGGCACGAACCCACAGGCCATGAGATCATGACCCGAGCCGAAGTCAGACGCTTAACTGACTGGGCCACCCAGGCGCCCCTTACCAAGCACATTTTAAAATCTGACCTTCCCCGGTGCACCTGGGTGGCTCAGTCAGTTAAGCGTCTGACTTCAGCTCAGGTCATGATCTGGCGGTCTGTGGGTTAGAGCCCCGCATTGTGCTCTGTGCTGAAAGCTCAGAGTCTGGAGCCTGCTTTGGATTCTGCATCTCCCTCTCTCTCTCTGCCCCTCCCCTGCTCACGTTCTGTCTCTCTGTCTCACAAAAATAAATAAGAAATGTTAATAAAAAAAAAAAAATTAAAACCTGACCCTTCCCTATTGTACATAATAGTCCCGTTTCATAGATGAGGAGACTGGGGTTCAGAAAAGTCAAGCAAATAACCCGAAATCACACTGCAAATAAATAGCAAAAGGCAAAGCCTGGATTTGAGCCTGCTTTGCCCAATTCCAAATCCAGAACTGATTCCACTACACCACTGGTCCTCAGTGGCAGGTTTCAGCAGCCAGTATGTTTTTCCACAGAGTTCTGTTTAGGGCATATATGGAGTGATTAGTTGCAGTATGATCTTGGTCTCAAGGTGATAAGCAATTCTTAAAGATGACTTTATTGTGGAAGGCAGTGCACTATTATCTGCAGATTTTCCTGCCTTAATATTTCAGCTGTATAGTTACCAACACACAAAAGTTTCTTTGCAGTTCTTCCAAAGACTTAAGCCGTTCCTAAAATATTAAAAATTTCCTAGCAAACAGGATGTATTTTCTAATTCTGGATTCAAGATTCCTTGTTACTTTCTCAAAAATGTTGTTCAATTTTATTAACTAAGACTGAATCATTAGTGCTGAAATCTGTTTTTCAACTGTATTAGGAAATGAATCAGTCACAACGCCGCTAATCCCAGTAAGCGCACCGTAAGTTTTAGTGAAGTCACTATAATAATTATCAAACTACTAATAGCCACCATCTACAGAGCACTGATCTACATCAATGAGGACTTCATGAATGTTATCTTCTGGAACCGTCACAACAAGCCTGGGAGGTAAGCACCATTATTATCCCCCTCTACTATGGAAGTCTCCCCTCTACTACTAAGTCTCAGAGATACTGAGTGAAGTATGAAGAGGCAGTGCCAGGAATTCAATCTCCATCTCCCTGGCTCCACAGCCTGTGAGCCTGACTGGTGTAAATAAAACCTTTGCAGTTTTACCCTATTTCCTCAGGGTTATACTTTAAGAGTAAACCGGAGAGGAGCTTCAAACTCAGTATGTCTTTTTGATGACATGAAACAAATTGAGAAAGAAGCCTTTGTGTGACACGGTTGATACATTTTTTTCAAAGTCAGGTTTTTTACAAATATCAGTGGTAAAAAGGGTGAACTGAAAATGTAAACCGTAACAGCAACACTCATTGGAAGATGGAAAGTCAAATAAACACGTTATTTTCTCTTGGGTACGCAGAAGGCTCAATTTGATGGTCTCTTTTCTCTTTTCCAAGTAAATCCTATGCAAATGGATAAAACCAAAGAGGTGGTGGAGGAGCACTTCTAGCAAAAGATGTTACTCCCTCTGCTTGCAGATTCAAGGTCAAGACATAGTTTTAGCATCCTTGCAATTGGGAGGGAGTGTTAAGCTTTCTGATTGCAACACCTGAAGAAGTCAAGTCACAAAGTGACTGGCTTTGATTGTCTCTTTAAAAAAAACCTTCAGAAAATCCATTTACACCTCTGATGTGACTCACTGGGTGAATATATTTCAATGGCTTTAGTGGAAAGGAAAAAAAAAGTGTCAAATCTCAGACACTAAGATTTAGTCACATTAAATTATAAACCAAAAACAAAACCCAAATACAACAAAAACAACTGTAAATGCACCTTGCTCTCAGTTGTAGTACTAGCTAAAAAGGCAAAACTTAAGTGAATTATCATTTTTTAAACATAGAAAACGTTATCAAAAGGTTTTACTGCAACAACTATTGTCATTGCACAGAAACAAAAACTGACATGGTAGGTTTCTGTCTCCAGGATATTGAATGTTAAGTCTTGGAAAAGGTGCTTTTTATTTTTTAATTAAAAGGCAATAAATAACTGAACGTTTACAGAATGACAGAAACTCAGTTTTGCAAGGGATCTTAGACCTACCCTGGTCCAGTCCTCATCTGAAGTGTGACCCCCTCGGTCTCCCTCACTGGCTCACCAGTGAGGTGAGGCCATGATGGCTGTGCTTTTGCCAGAGAACCCACAGAGAGGCAATGTTCTTGTTCTGAAGACACACATTGACCTGGATGAAGCTTTTTCATAGCAGGGAAGCTCTTTCTTATAATTGATCCCACACCACCTCCCCTGTCTCCCTGTCTTCCTCTTGGAGCAACTTAAGGCACATCTCACCCCTCCTGCCTTGTGATGATCTTTGAACTGCTGCTTTGGAGTGATATAAATAAAATCTCTGCACTCTTCAACTACTTCCTCAAACCTGTATTTTCAGAATAATACTGAAGGGAGCATTGGGGTCCCCACACTAAGTTTCTTCAGGCTAAAAGTCCTTAGCCACACCTCCACCCCAACAGTGTTCCTCAGAGGGTAGGGTTTTGAGGCTTCTTAGACATAATCTCATTCAGGTAAATATAAGAGTCCACAGCATTTGCTTAATGAAAATTGACCAAAACTTGGAAATGTCATCCTGGTGCATTGTCTCACAGGCCAATCCAAGGATTATTCAATTACCTAGAGAGACATACCTTTGTTTGGTTTTTGTTTACTACTGATTAGAGCTCAGAAATTACATGCTAACTTATAAAGTGTTGTCCAGTAGATTTAGAAATAATTTCTGTCTAGTAGAAAAAACAACCACCACAAAGGTTATGGTCTTATTACCCTATAGGTACTAGCCAGTTTTGTACTTAACATACCAAACTTATTTTGGTATTCTTTTCTGATGGATTATATAATCCCCACTTCTATAATCTTTTAGAAATCAACTTTATTATCCTGCTGGCTCCCTTATTACTCAGTTAAATAAATGTTTGACATGTGCTCATTCTATATGTTTTCAACTTTTGAAAATTCTACTTTGACAGCTCCTTTACTCTAAACCTTGAATTTAGGTTAATGCAAAGATCACCTTTTATTTTTTAAAGGATTAATGCCAACTAAAACTCCCAGGTTGTCTTCACATTTTGTCCTATGGTCACTACACAGTGATATCTTAAAAAGTTACGGAGAAACTTATCCTTTAAGAATGAAATTATATTGGTGGCTAAGTTAGTTAAACGTCTAACTTCAGCTCAGGTCATGATCTCACGGTTCGTGGGTTCGAGCCCCGCATCAAGCTCCACGCTGGTGGTGCAGAGCCTGCTTGGGATTCTTGCTCTCTGGTCTCTCTCTGCCCTTCCCCTGCTCATGCTTTCTCTCTCTCTCTCTCTCAAAATAAATAAATAAACTTTTTTAAAAAGAATGAAATTATGTTGAGCCAATATGGAATGAGTTAGACTGGCCAATACATCCTAAGCAATACATTATAAAGTGGTGGTGGGAATTTTAGAGACATCCAAATTTAAACAAAATGGTCAAGATACATGGTCTCCAGAGAATATGACCTGATAAACATGAATGTCAGAGTAAATAACTATAAACTTCATAAACTAAAGAAAAAGGCATTAGAAGCTTAGCTGGAAAGAAAGTTGTGGTTGATTGGTGGGTAAGAGCCTCTTTCCTCTCCTCTGCCTGCATGTTCCTCTTTAAAACTGGACCTTCATAGAATAAATGCCTCAACATCCCTCAATTAAGCATTTCTCAGTATGTTCATCGCTCGGCCAGGGAAAGAAGGTATCCTAGCAGCTGACATGAGCATTCTGGTCTGTTCACTAGGCACAGAACACTATAGTAAAGGCACCTGCATCAGACTATTTGAGCTGGAAAACACCAGTCACTAAAAACATTCAGTTAATTCTCTCTAATCTGAGTCCATGTTTGCCAAGAAAATGTTGAATCATAATTTTGTTTTTCAAGTAGCATTTTTGATAGGAACAGAGCACAGTGGCTAGTTGACCCTAGGCTCCTAAAATACACCCATATTGAGGTGCGCTAAACACAGTGAGTTTCTGGACCTGAAAAGCTATGGATCTATTTCTGGATTGTGGTGACTCCATTTGAGCAATGTTACCCTATGAGGCCTTGCAGAAATGACAGCTGGCTCTTCTCAATGATGTACATTTAATTAAACAAACATTTACTGAGTGCTAACCATGTATCAAACATCATGGGAGCTGAGGAGAAAAGGAGTCCAAAGTCTCCTAAACACTTAAAAAAAAACTTCAGTCATTTTGAAGCGGACTTTTACAGGAAGCTCTAGAAAATAGTTTCTGTAAACTCCTTGGCTTGTCTTTGAAGGCTATCTTGGAAGACCTTTGTTTTTTCTACCCTATTTTCTCCTCCTACAACCACTGGTGAGCATTGTTTATGTTACTAATGCACTTAGAATAATTTTTGGTTTTTCAAGCTATGTCTCTGATATGATATGTCCATATTTGATCTTTAATTTCCGCCATGGTCCTTGCCCATACAGAGTTCCCATTATAGAAAGCGGCTCTATCCATCCTTCTGTAACTTCAACACCTCTGTTGAGAGATACCTCTACCATCTTATTCCCAAGAGACTGAGGTTTCTTCAGACCAAAATTAAGGGTCTTATATATATTAAGTGTGGTTAGATTTGGCCTATTATCTTTTGAAATTTTGATCCTTCACTGATAAATTCAGCAAATACCTACTTAGTGACTACGGTGTCAGGCCCCATTAGATGAGGAATAGTGGTGAATGAGACATGCACAACTGATACCCTTGGTGCTTTACAGAAGACAGAAAAGCGATAATGATAAAATGGTGAGTGTTTACAATCACAGTCTCAGCGTGCAATGAGAATGCTTAGCAGGTAGATGAGAGCAGTTCAGATGAGAACTGAAAGCAGAATAGGAGGGAGTCATGCCAAGAAGGCACAGCCCAGGAGAAGGGGCATGGAGAGAGGAAACATAGGGAGGGAGAAGGGGCTGTACAAAGGCTTTGGAGGCAAGAAGAACATCAAGAAACTGGAAGTAAAGGGCAGAGTGTGAGGAATGCCATGTGAGACATAAAGCTAGAAGCCAGATGGAGAAGGAAGGCCTAATAATCCATGGTAAGGAGTCTGGCTTCATTTCCAAGCAAGGGGAAGCCACTGAAAGAATTATGGAGGCATGGTTACAGGGGAAGGGCCTGGGACCAAGGGCTTGATGATATATATCTGTGTTTAGGTAGAAATCACTCTGGGTGTAGTTTAGAGAAGAGTTTAAAAGGCTGAAAAATTAAAAGAAGGGAGACTAATGAGGAGGCTCTTCAGTAGCCCAGGCAGGAGTGGATTTAGGCTAAGGTGATGGAAGTTTAGTGATCACGACAGAGATATAACATACTCAAGAAGCAGTTGAAATGTAGATGGTAGGTTAACTAAATATTGAGGGAGAGGTGATGATAAAAAACAAGGAGGGAGGGCCTCTCAGTCTTCTAAATGAAGTGATTTTTTGGCCCGAAGAGTGGCCACTTACTGTTCCACTCAGTAAAAGTGGAACAATTACTGAGCCACAGTAGAATTGGGATATACAGATTAATTTTTCTTGGGGAACACGATGAATTTGAGGTGTCTACAAGGCCTTCAATTAGAGACACTTTCAGTAGTTGGATATATGGGACAGAAGCTCAGACTGGTGTGGACAGTGGCTACAGATGAGTGATCCCTCACTATAGAGTTGGTGGCTTACTATTACAGAGAAGATAAGAAGTTAAGGAATAGAGAATACATATTGAAGCTCAGAGGAGGCCTAGCAGAAAACAGCTGGAATGACTAGTGTGGAAGTTAAGCTGGAGTAGATTGAGCACTAAGAAGGAAGCTCTTCTCTTAGAGAGAGAGAGACAGTTTGGATACTCTTTCAAGAAGTCTGGCTGTAGAGAGGGGGAGAGAGATACAGCTATAACCTGAGGGAATATGAGGGAAAGGAAATTTTTTGGTGTTTGTTCTGTGGTTTGTTTGCTTTATTTTAGAAAGGAGAAGCTTGAGGATTTCCAGAATTCATAAAAAGGAACCCAAGCAGGCAGGAGAGTGGAGCTTTAGAGAATAGAAGGGAATGTATTACCTGAAGGAGGAGGGGGCAGGGAAAGAGTCCCAGGGCACAGCTGCAGGGTTTAACTTCAGGAAGGAGGTGGGCTGACACCTCTTCATTGTAAAATGGGAGAGAAGGATACATTAGGTACAGATGAAGACAAACCTGTGTGTCCTTGATATTAGAAAGTTGAAGGAACTTCCATTTAAGGGCTTCTATTTTCTATATTAAGTAGGAGGTGTTTGAAGTGTTTTACCAAGCCAAGAGGGAGACAGGTTCAGGCAGGGGAAGTCGGTGACTGGAAACCGGTGCTATGACTAAAGGGAGTGGGTGTCTAAAACAGTGAAGGGGCTGGGATTTCACCATCCCGTGAAGTTAATAAGTTAGCCGGCCATCATTTCGTGGGTGCTGGAAGCAGACACATGACTCCTGGGTCAGAGCCACAAGACTGTATCACTCACAGGATAGCAAGCAGCCTGAGCATCAGTTTCCCTCACCCCCAAGTCAAGTAGGGCTGTGCAAATGGGCTCAGATGGATGCCTGCCCTACAGTGGGTTGCATTACAGAAAAGGAACACTGAGTTTAGGGAATCCAAAGCTTTTAAAATGGACAGAAAGCATGCCTACCTTTTGCTCTAGAGGGGAATACTATCTTTATCTTTCCGAGGCAGTGAGCAAACCTGCCATTTTCTCCAGAGGGAGATGCTATTTCTATCTTTCAAGGCCATTCACTATAGAAACATCCCTGAAAAGATAGTTGAGAACAAAGGTCCGTCAGTGCCTCCAATCACAAGATGTACAGAAATGTGAGAGACATGTGGAGGACGGTCTTCCAACAGAGGAAATTTTCAGCAGGCCAACCCAGTTCATACTGGTCATCTCAACAGTTGAGCTATCAAGCTCATTATTGCTCCCTTCAAACATCGTCATGTATACAGTAAAATGATAATTAGATAATCATTTTTAAGTGACCAGAAAAACTTCTCCAAGATGACATTGATCCTCTAACATTCCTTGGACACTATGATTAAAATAAGTAAGAGTTTAACCAACTGAACTGACTTCCAACTCATAATTCTCTCTCTCTCTCTCTCTCTCTCTTCTTAAATTGGAAACTTTGCTAAGTTTATGTTTGAAATCTAGATCCTCGCTAGACTGTACTGTGGTCTACGGACCAGCAGCACTGGCCTCAAGTGAAAGCTTGTCAGGAATTGCTGAGCATCAGAGCCCATCCCAGACCTACCATGTCGTCATCTGCATTTTTAACAAAACTTCCAGGATATTTGTAGACACATTAAAATTCAAAAAGAACTGATTTAGGGTCTACAGCAGGGGTAGGCAAACTTTTCTGTACAGGGCCAGATAACAATTATTTCAGGTTTTGCTGGCCATACAGACTGTTACAATTAGCCAACTGTGCTACTACGGCTTGAAAGCGACCAAAGTTAACAAGTAAATAAATGGGCATGGTCAAATTTGGCCCACGGGCTGTAGTTGAGACCCCTGCTCTAAACTGTTTTTGGGTTAGCAGTTATATTTTATTTTATTTTATTTTTAATTTTTTTTAAACATTTATTTATTTTTGAGACAGAGAGAGACAGAGCATGAATGGGGGAGGGTCAGAGAGAGAGGAAGACACAGAATCTGAAGCAGGCTCCAGGCTCTGAGCTGTCAGCACAGAGCCCAACGCGGGGCTCGAACTCACAGACTGGGAGATCGTGACCTGAGCCGAAGTTGGACGCTTAACCGACTGAGCCACCCAGGCACCCCAGCAGTTATATTTTAAAAAGAAGTAAGCAAGTGTAACAAGCATTTACTTTTAATAACTTAGTGTCTGGTGAACCCACGCCAGCTTCTAAACATCACAGCATGTTCCTCTGTAACTGCTTATACCACACTACTTAATTGCCCATTCTTTAATTTTTCTCTAGACTGAAAACAAAATTACCAGTTAATAACGTGTAAACTCTACTTTCTTCTCCTTTTTGATATTTGCAGTGACATTTGCACATGCCCAGCTGCTGATTCTACCCCTTTTCTTTATGATTTCTCAAAGACGGCGATTCAGCAATCTCAAATGTTAGTTTTCTCAGGACCCTGTGAAGTAATTTGTCTGGGTCAGAAGATAGAGTCTGCTTATCTTGGGCCTCCTTTCCTTTTGCCAATATTTACTTTACCATTTCTAATCTGAAGACTATTCTCTTTGCCAAAGATGATGGAAGCAAAGGGAAGGGCCAGGCAGAAGGGGGACGAATAAATAGCAGGATGCTGAATCGTAGGCAGAATGTGTGGAGGTAAGGGTCCTAATATCCAGAGCCGTATGAGAAAAGAGATCAACACAAGAGCATAAAAGGGAAAAAACACATACATCGCTAGTTAGAATAGAGTGATAGATGTTAAAAGCCGAAAAACAGTGTTCAAACTCATGATTTTTCTGTTTACTTTTTAGCTGAAAAAGTAAATCCTCTTTTCAGACTATGTAAACTCATAGACTTGTATTAAAACTATGAACTATTGTTTTTTTCTACCTAAATTAGGAGTAATACAGACAATCTGAAATTCAATTAAAGCCTAAACTGAGATGCACGTGGGAATTTTCTGCATTTTTCAAGAACCTTTCATATAAATGTTTTCTACATTTATAGTTAACATGCAATAAATACTTTTCCAAAGAAGCCTCTTAAAAATGCTTCTTTGTAGAGTATAGATCGGACCAAAGAGGTGGCAAAGGAAAGTAAGTCAAAATTTCTCATTTGATGACACAAGCTTTCATAGCTGAGCAGTGATTTGTCAAGGTTCAATCTGGCCTGCAGGCCCCCACCGTGGGCATACAGCTGCCATCTGGTGTGTCGTGCTTTTCTTTTCCCTGGGAATACATGTGGCAGTCTATTAAGGATCAGCAGCAGCACAACCAGCATTATATACGAGAAGCCCAGCTCTCTTCAAATGTCAGGAGGATGGTTCCACATTACCCAATGGTCAGCCAAGTTTCCTGAATCTTCTACATAGGAGCTAGTAGTGTTTCTTGTTTTAAAAAAAATTTTTTTTACATTTATTTATTTTTGAGAGACAGAGCACAAGTGGGGGAGGAACAGAGAAAGAATGAGACACAGGATCCGAAGCAGGCTCCAGGCTCTGAGCTGTCAGCACAGAGCCCGACGTGGGGCTCGGACCCACAAACCGTGAGATCATGACCTGAGCGAAATCAGATGCTTCACTGACTAAGCCACCCAGGCACCCTGTATTTCTTGCTTTAAATCACTGCTTCGGTGACACCAAATATTACCATCATGACAACAGCCAACATTTATTAATGTAAATTATGCACTAGGAGCTGTGCTATGTGCTTCACAAACAACACCTGATTTTAAATTCCAATAAGTAAACTGATTGTCCCAATTTTATAGGTGAGAAATGAGAAACTTCTAGATAAGACTATGGCTAAGCTGTAGGAAGTACAAGCAGGCAGAACCCGAGCCAAAGAAATAAGAATAACGGTTGAGAGGTCAAGAGATGGTCCAAGGGGAGGAAAAGTTGTTAGAAAGGAAAAAATAGAGCAAAGGAGGAAGTAGGAAACTTAAAAAGATATTCAGGAAATGGATGGTAGGAAACCAATGTAAAATATGTAATATAGGGGCACCTGGGTGACTCAGTCTGTTAAGTGTCCAACTTTGACTCAGGTCATGATCTCATGGTTCATGAGTTTGCGCCCGGAGCCTGGTTCTGCACTGACAACGTGGAGCCTGCTTCAGATTCTCCGTCTCATTCTCTCTCTCTCTCTCTCTCTCTCTCTCTCTCTCTCTGCCCTCCCCTGCTCATGTTCTCTCTCTCTCAAAAATAAACATTACAAAAGAAAAAATCTATAATATAAATTAAAAATGGGTTCAAAGATTCCAAATACAATCTGCCAGTGGTGTAGGAATATATGAAAAGAATGCTTCAAGGAACTCTCTCAGGCCATGAGAATAGCACTGAATATTTATTACCCATTGACTTAAAAGATTTAATGTGTATCCGCCATTTGGCTCATTGATGCCCTTAATAGAACAGTACACTTGGCACGTATGAGGTACTCAATATATTTTTTGCTGAACAAGTGAATGAATGTGTATCCATAAATGCTTCTTTCAGGGAATGGCATATCCATTTGATAAGAAACACACACTTTCTGAAATGCTTTAGAACTCTTATGTCTGGGGCGCCTGGGTGGCGCAGTCGGTTAAGCGTCCGACTTCAGCCAGGTCACAATCTCGCGGTCCGTGAGTTCGAGCCCCGCGTCAGGCTCTGGGCTGATGGCTCGGAGCCTGGAGCCTGTTTCCGATTCTGTGTCTCCCTCTCTCTCTGCCCCTCCCCCGTTCATGCTCTGTCTCTCTCTGTCCCAAAAATAAATAAAAAACGTTGAAAAAAAAATTAAAAAAAAAAAAGAACTCTTATGTCTGTAATAATAAGACTAGCTGACATTTACTGAATGCCTACTCTGTAGGATTCCAGAACTGTTCTGTGCTCTTCATATGTACTAACTCATTCAATTCTCACCACAAGCCTACGAGAAAGGCACCATTATGATTCCCACTGTACAGAGGAGAAAAGGGAGATATACGGACAGAAGAACTATACGGAATTCCCAAGCAGGAAGTGACAGAATGGGAAGCATTCTGGGAAGCTCCAGAATCCACGGTCCCTCCCAATCATGTGTTTACACAGTGATTAGGAGTTGTTTGAGAAGTTAGAAATTGCAGAGAATTCTTTTTTTAAAAAAATATTTATTCATTTTAGAGACAGAGAGAGAGAAACAGCATGCACAAGCAGGGGGAGGGGCAGAAAGAGGGTGTGGAAGCGGGCTCTGCGCTGACAACTGCAAGCCCAGTGTGGGGCTCGGACCCACAAACCACGAGATCATTACCTGAGCTGAAGTCAGATGCTCAACCGACTGAGCCACACAGGTACCCCAGAGATATCAGAGAATTCTAGCTAAAAGGAATCTCCAGAATAATTTGCTATCTCACTTTACAGATTACAAAAGTTGAGGCCCAAGAAGGCTGGCTGTAACTTTCACCTACAGCCTCAGAGTTAGTTGGAAACATTAGGAAGGAGCCAGTAAGTGGCTTGAATTCCCTGCCCATTTCTTCACGCTGCCTCCTATAAGTCAGCTGAATAGAGAAAAACTCACATACAGAAGACCTGAAAACTATCACTCAACACTATATTATTTATCATACGTATCAAGCAAAAAAAGACATAGAAAATAAAATTAGAACAGGTGCTACTTTCCTCCAAAAAGGCTCATGAACTTTGAGCAAGGCTATGGGAGAACATTTGTGCAAAATTCTGCAAAAGCAGGAAGAGATGTGGGGGTTGGAGGAGAGGGAAAGTATGAGGTCAGTGAGGACAGAGAAAGGAGGCAATGAAAAGTGATCTGTGGAGATTTGGGGAAAGGGCTTTTAATGATTGCCTCTGGATGTTAAAGTAAACATATGGAATAATTATACATTGATTTTCTTTTAAATACGGCATTCAAAAGAACAGTGTAATCAAAACTAGGGTTTAGACTTACAGCTTGACCATAAACAAACGACAAACAAAGAAACAAAAAAACCCAGCCTATGTCTACACATGTGAAATGAATGGGTTTGGCACAGGTCATCCATTCCTTTTGGATGCGTCTAAATGACAGCACACACCGCCGTTAGATCTAGCTGCGACGATCAATACCGAGTGTAATGATGGACACAATGAATGGAGACAGCTGCACTCCACTTGCCTTGTCTCATATATCAATGGTCTGCTTTACTCTGGTTTTTATAATATTCCTTAGCTAAAAGCCGTTCCTACAGCTTAGAAAACTGGCCCTGAACTTTGTGATTCAGAGAGGCGTGAGGTGGGAGAGATGGGGGAACTTACCAAGGGTCCTAATGAAGGCCTGCTCTTCACATGAACATCTTTAGTCCACAAGCCCTCTCAACCCTACCAAGGCAGAGGCAGTAGGATTCTGATATTCAAGCTGACTTTTAGGAGTCATCGTTCCCGACTCACCCCCCACCATCAACATGTACTTTTAACAGGTTTCTCCTAAGTAACATGTTTATTTTTGTATCAGTGGGCAGGAAAGGAAAAACATACAATGTGATATTCGGGTCTGAACAAGATGGATCCTAGGTCCTGAAACTCTCTAGGCCAGTGCTACCCAAAGCATGGCAGAATTCCTAGAGGGAGAAGGAAAAAACAATGATGAAGTGAGGAAGAACACTCTCTTATCATTTTATTACAGCTGGTAAACAGACGTTGTCATATTATGATCATGTGCTTTTTCTGGTATAAAAAGTTCAGTAATTAATACACGTAAATCACGTCTACAAAATTGAATTTCATCTCATAACCCAGGAAAATGCAAAGGAGCTAGCTTGAAATTTTTTTAGTGCTTAGACTTTTATACCCCAAATTCCCAGGGTAAATTGCTAAAGAGGGTCCTCATTTTTGGCTACATAATTATGTACAGCTAATTCCTCTTAATGTTTCACCAAAGACTCATTCCTACACAATTACTTCTGGATCAACACTATTGGGTGTTGCCACTAAAGTGTTTTTAAGAAGGAGGGGTGCCCGGCTCAGTCAGTAGAGCATGCAATTCTTGATCTTTGGGGTTGTAAGTTCAAGACCCATGTTGGGTGTAGAGATTGCTTAAAAAAATAAAATCTTTAAAAAAAAGAATTTTTAAGAAGGAATAGCCAATGTTTCTACTCAGAAACAACTGTAAGAATGTTCATATCAGATATTTATTTTTAAATGTCCTCTGCTAACCACTTCTATATCTTTGGAAGTAAAAAGTACCAGAGAGCAAGAAGTGATTATCTGGTAAATTACAACAATGAATTTAAGAGTCTTTAAGAAAATTGAAAATCTATGTCAATATAATTTTTCTAGTTGCCCAGTAGAGGGCAACTTCTACACACTTTGACAGCTATAAAAAAAAAAAAAAAAAATCTATGCACACCACATCAGTAAGACCCACTGTTATGTTTAAAATAAAACAATACAGTTATGTCTGTGAGTGGATTTTCACTAACAGGTAGCTATAAAATGTCATGAAATTTTAAATATGTAATTAGGAATTGAGTATAATTAACAATGAGTAATTAGCATTTTATTATTAATATAAGTGTTATTGCAGGAACTTTAAAGTGGCAACCATTTAGGTCACTATGATAGAATTATCAGTAACTGAAATATAAAAGGCAAATGGTGAGAGCAGTGTTCTTTAGTAAACATTTATTTATTTATTTATTTATTTATTTATTTATTTAACATTTATTTATTATTGAGAGACAGAGACTCACAGAGCGTGAGCAGGGGAGGGGTAGAGAGAGGGGGAGACACAGAATCTAAAGTAGGCTCCAGGCTCTGAGCTGTCAGCACAGAGCGAGATGCAGGGCTCAAACTCACAAACTGCGAGATCATGACCTGAGCTAAAGTCGGTCGCTTAACCAGCTTGAGCCACCCAGGCGCTTCCTGTGACTCCCTCCAGAAAAGAAAATAATTTATCAGTATTCATCCATCTATCCATCCCTCTACCCACTCATTCATCCATCTTTCTTAAATTGTTCAAATGTATACAGTTTTCTTAAGAGAATCGTACTCGACACAGTATTTTGCACATAGCTTTATTTTTCTCACTTCACTGCACTTCTTGGAGTGCTTTCCATGAAAGAATATATAAGTGTACCTCATTCTTTTAGTTGACTCATTTTATTTTTCTAATGTGTTAAGTATTTTAGAACATTCCATCTCTAAATACCTCAAATTCTAGTTTGAAAAGAGATTATACAATTTTGTCTGAAATTGATAAGAACTGTGGTATGTGGTGTTAATTAGTATGGTTTAATCTATGAAGACTGGGAATTCATGAACTTCAAAAAGAAGCCCGGAAAAATGACCTTTAATGTATTATAGAGCAGAAAATTAAAAAAATAAAAGGAATCAGCAGCTGTTTTGGATGAAAAAGCTTACCAATAACTCCATGAGATCACATACGATGTTTTCTAAGGAGTATCTTTGGTTGTGAAGTAGAAATATTAGTAAAAAATTTTAGTAGTAAATTTTTATAATACTTCTGTTATAAAATCAACATTTAAAATTTCCACTTAAAGTTTTTAATTGAACATATAAGTATTACTTTCTCTTATCCTATTTTTAATACTGCTTAAACCCCATGTTTACTTCAGTGCCATATTTGATATTAAAATATGATCAGAATTTTTAAATTGACAAAAATATTATGCAAAATAAAATACAGAGCACTAGGTGGTGCTGTGGGACCTTCCAGATAAACCAATGTTGCAAAGTTCACTAGATAAATTAGTTGTGGAGCTGATTCTGTATATTTAAATGTACATTAAATACTGTTTCTAGATAAACCAATGCTATGTAAATAATAAAAATAACAATGCAAAAAGCAAGTTTTGATAGATGACCTCAGGATGACATGACCCCTTTTATAATTACATACCTTAACTCCTATGTTAGGCTGTTTAAACATAATTATATAACAAATGTCACTTTTGAGGCATGCTTCTCAATTAATTGATATTTTTCACCTGTCCTAATGATATTTTTTCATGGGTCCAAGAGTAAAAAACCTAACAATTATATATTCTTGTCAAATAATTTTCTATTAAATATCTATTAAATATCTATTAAAAATAATGTGTCATAAAGCCTTCTGAAAAGATAGATCTAAAACACAGGTGCTTACCATGTCTCATACTGCTAGTTTCTTTTTTTATTATTAAAAAAGGCTTTGTTTTTATCACAAAGAAATAATACAAGGAAAAATGAAATGGTTCATAATTTAATACTCAAAGAACTCTTGCTGACATTAAATAATGTAATACGTGAATGTAATTGGAAAAATTTTAATTGTATAGAAAAATAAATACTGAAAAGTAAAATTTTGTATGTCACAGTACAGTCATTTTCTTGGGCTCTATTTTTCTGTTCTCCCTAGATGTGACTACTTGTAGCAATGTTTGTTCAAATGCTGAAATCAGCCAGACAGAAAAGGCAAATGCATGAATCAGGCCACATGTGAAATGGTAGGGAAACCGTAAAATAATACAAAAAACAAAGAGTGTATGCATTCAAATTCAGATGCCAAACAAAACCAACACACACACACACACACACACACACACACACACACACCCCACTATACAGGTCAAAGAAAGCACATCTGTGGTCTCAGTGTAGCCTGTGAGCCATTCTTTTGTGAGCTATGACCAAGCCCCAACATGTCCCCAACCACTTATCTTTGAGTGACATGTCTTAAAAGAAAACTTAAGAATTTCAGTTCAAATGAAAGGGTGCAAATGATGTTTTAGCCATTTTTCTGGATTTTTTTTTTTTTAATCACATATGTATGTCTCTCCTTAAAGAAAGAAATTCCTGGGGCATCTGGATGGCCCAGTAGGTTAAGCGCCTGACTGTTGGTTTCTGCTCAGATCATAAACTCATGTTACTGAGTTCCAGCCCCGTGCTGACAGCACAGAGCCTGTTTGGGATTCTCTCTCTCTCTCTCTCTCTCTCTCTCTGCCCTTCTCCCCCCCCCCCCCGATAAATAAATAAACTCAAAAAGAAATGTTTTTAAAGAAAAAGGAAGAAATTCCTAATGATTCAGGTGATAAATTGTAGCCATCAAGAGCATCAGTTCTCCTTGCTGAGCTTCTCATTTAAAGAAAAGCATAGATTTAGTGGCCTTTTTCCACCAGTATGGCTCTTCTGCTCCCTACTTTTATGACTGTGAGGGGATGAAAACAAAGTATTTAATACTGAATGGGTAGAAATACGTGATCAGCATAAACTAAAGAAGGGAAGAATTTATTTTTACTTAATAGTGATGGTGTAACTTACATTATAGGTACAAGGTGTGAT
The DNA here is from genome assembly GCF_028749965.1 of Puma concolor. Classification (NCBI taxonomy): domain Eukaryota; kingdom Metazoa; phylum Chordata; class Mammalia; order Carnivora; family Felidae; genus Puma; species Puma concolor. The sequence continues at coordinate 81,627,569 of NC_141670.1, read as the reverse complement.
TAAAAGGAATGAAAATGAGGGGTGCATGGGTGGCTCAGTCATTTAAGCATCCAACTTCAGCTCAGTTCATGATCTCACATGGGTCACAAGTTCGAGCCCCACATCATGATCTGTGCTGACAGCTCAGAGCCTGGAGCCTGCTTTAGATTCTGTCTCCCTTTCTCTCTGCCCTTCCCCTGCTCGACTCTGTCTCTCTCCCTCTCAAAAATACGTAAACACTAAAAAAAAAAAAAAAAAAAAGGAATGAGAATGAATTTTTGACAAATGCAACAAAACTTGTCTAAAAGAGTATTGTTCTTCAAGGTTGTCTTTGAGAAAAGCCAAACTCATTTTTAAATCATGCATCAATTCCAAACATTTTAGCTGTCTTCAGAAAGGGCCTGTGTGCCACATAAGAATACAAAATCATGTCATTACTGAACTGGAAGAGACCACAGAGATAAACAAGTCTCTTGTTACTCTAGCTATACCTCACAAATCAGTTCTTCTTGAAAGATAAACACAGCGAAGCTGCAGTCTCTAGGCGAGGCTATGTCATAGAAAGCTAAGTGACCTGATGCTTACAGGAAACCATGAGGGAATCACAATTTACTTTGAATGGGGAATGAGCCTTATGCCAGTAACCAAGGCAAAAATATCACATTTCAGGAAATTCAAATGTTGTCTAAACACCCACAAGAGTCTCCACTGAACACTAAAAATCATTTGGAATTTTTTGAGAATTTAATGGGTTCAAACAGATATATCCAAGAAGTGATGAAAAGCAGAAACAGATCGGAGCCACACTGCCTGAATTTTTGCAGTTCACTTTTTAGACTGCCTGAAATGCCATCTTAGAAGAGAGTCTTTACTCTCTTGTATGCATTTCGTTCTTGTATTGAAGGCCTTCTTCAAGGGCAGCAGTTCCTACAGCATGGTCTGGGTACCCAGGGGTCCCTAAGACCACTGTGGGAGGTTGGTGAGATAAAAAAATAAACGACATTTGTGATAATCCTGGGACATTATTTGCCTTTTATAGCCTCATTCTCTCACAATTGTACAGTGTAGTTTTCCAGAGGCGACATGACATGTTATACTGAAAGATTTAATACAGAAACAGATATGAGACTCCGACTGTCTTGTATCAAGCCAGACATTAAAGAGATTTGCAAATGGGAAACAATGAGACTCTTCTTGCTAGTTTTCTTTTTGTTTTGGAAAATACAGGTTTTTTTCTTTTTTTCACAAAAACATATATTTATATATCATGTTTTATCAGGTTTATTGTTTTTAAAAGAATGAATAATTTCCTAGCTTTAATTTCAAATATGATAAATACCGATAGATATAACCAACATAAATAAAAGTCCTCTGTGGTCCTCAACAAATTTTAAGAATGCAGAGTGACCCAAAAAGTTTGAGAACAGTGTTCTTCAGGTAAGCTGCTCACATTTTTGTCTCAATCAATTCTATCAGTGTGCTTTTCCTCTAAATACTTATATGAGCCTGAAACTTCCATCAGAATGAGGTTTTATTAGCAGCAGGAAGAGTGTAACGTTTTAGAGCAGGAAGACTTTCATGGGCAAGGTTGGGCTAACTAGCTTGATGTGGAGATGGGAAACAGTGGCCTAAGAGCTATGGGCCCAGGTGACATGACCCAGGGAGAAGAGGGGATTCAGAAGGAGTCAGGAGAGTACAATGGCAAATATTTTGATTTCAAAATTTAGCCTGGGACCATTGCTACATCATTTTTCTCCACCTTCTCTTACCTTTTATACTTTGGGCAATTCCAACCCAGTCTCCAAACTAAAAAGCAGTCCTTTATTGATTTCCCACTAGTCTTGAAAGACCAGTTTTGGCCTACAACATCCTGTATGATGTGTCCCTGCCTACCTCTCCATCTCTGTCTCTCCTCGTTCTCTACCTGGGTCTTCCTGATCCAGCCACCGGCCCTAGGTCCATTTCCTCAACTGGCTATGTTTCCCTCCACCTGCAGACCCTGGTTTCCTTCAGTCATCAAGGAAGCCTTCTTGCCGATATTCATTTCTCCTGGTATCATGGATCTCCTTTGTGGCACTTAACCACAGTTGCGATTTTACACTTCTTTGTATGATTTTTAAATTAATGTGTGTCTCCTCTACTAGGCTGTAAATTTTAGGAGGGTAGGGATCATGCTTATTGTTATGCCACCTTGTATTCCCTGTACCTAGTAAAATGCCTGGGACATACTGGGGGCTCCATTAATATTTTTGAATAAAGGAACAAATGACTTCTTTCTTCTAAGACATTAATAATCATGACTATAATAGGTAGAATCTGTTGAACATACTGCCAGACACTGTTTTTTTTCATTTGGCAAGTGTTTTGCAATTCTGAAAAAAAAAAAAAAACAAAAACCAATGGATAGGTACAATCATTATCCTCACTTACAGATGAAGAAACCAAGTCATACAGAGGTTAGTTAATTTGCCCATGGTCATACAGTAATTTTTGAGGTCAGGATTTGAACTCAAGTGGTTTGATTCTACAGCCTGTAACACTATACAGTAGTCTGTGGGCCTAATCTCCATTTATTTTTTTTATTTTTTTTAAAGTTTATTTATTTATTTTAAAAGACAGAGTGGGAGAGAGAATGGGAGAGGGGCAGAGAGAGGGAGAGACAGAATCCCAGGCAGGCTCTGCACCCCAATGTGGAGGTCAAACTCATGAACCATGAGATCATGACCTGAGCTGAGATCAAGAGTTGGACCCTTAACTGGCTGAGCCACCCAAACGCTCCCAGCCCCGCAATCGCCATTTATAAGGTTGGAATTAAAAAAAACCATCTGCCAAAGAAATCAACAACTGACTTAACAAACTTTAGGAAATGAACTTTTGCAAACTGATGAGTGATTCTAATGGGGGAGCTGTGGGATATGTTCTCAAATTAAAAGATATTTTTAAAAAACAGCAAAGAGCCATTTGTACATTAGAGCTTTAGTATCCTTTATGTTTCATTGGTTAAAAAAGGAAAAGATCATTATGAATGCTGTTTTCTGAGAGTATAAGAGTAGTGCAGGAAATAATGACAAAAATGATGTTCTCTTCCAGATATCTAGAACTAGGTAAGTATACATATTAGAATTAGGAAAAAAATTCTTTTCAGAAATTATATTTTTAAAAACAAGTTAATCAAAATCAATGAGCCTAAACTTTCAGAATTAAATAGATAAATGTCCCCCTTTATGGTTTAATTTGGTTTAACTTGAATTAAAAATTTCAGCTATGTTTATATCTTAACTAATACGGGTTTTATTTATATTCACCTGGTCATTTGAAGTTATAAATTAGTCTCATGAGTCTTTCAATGCAAACTGTAATTGCAATTCAAACCTATTTTTTTCCTGTTATTCCAGCATTCATAACTATATTAGTATAGGAAAAACAAAGTGAAAATCTAGGAATCCGAAAAATTCTGAAAATTTATCATCTAAAACCTGACAACCCATTTTTTTAAAAAATGTTTATTCATTTACTTTGAGACAGAGAGAAAAAGAGAGAGCTCAAGTTGGAGAGGGGCAGAAAGAGAGGGAGAGAATACCAAGCTGGCTCTGTCCAATGCATGGCTTGATCCCAGGAACCATGAGATCATAACCTGAGTGGAAATCAAGAGTCAGATGCCCAACCAACCGAGCCACCTAGGTGCCCCCAAAAAACCCATTTTTATGTTTAAGTTTAATTTTATATTATTAGAATCTTTGTAGTTTCATTCAACAAACAATTATTAGATATCTACTCTAGGTCAGGCATATCGTAGAGATTGGGGAAATCATGATAAAGGTGACATGGTCTCTACCTTAAAAGATTTTACAGTCTAGTTGTGGCAAAGTAAAAAAGGCAAAGGCCAGATAATGGGGCAAAGAAAAGCTGCTTACCTCCCCTAACTGAACAGGGGATTCTGAAAGAGATGACATAAATTAAGCCCAGAATGATGAGTAGAAATGGCCAAGTGAAGGGTGGAGGCGGAGGGTACCTAAAAATGGTCTGGGAAGAGGGGTCTGTACAAAGACCTAAAGACAAGAAAGTGTTCTCATGGTGTTTAGAGGAAACAAAAGATAAGGCATAGTGACAGGACATAACAAATGCCACTCCCAGGACAAGAATTTCACAAATTCCTCATGAAAAGATAACCAGTTACACTAGCCAATCAAAGAAACATAAAAGGCAATTCACTTAAGGCATACCTCAAAGGGTGCCATTTGGAATTTAACTTTCATTAGCACTAAGCCTTTTTTTCTTTAAATATTATTACCAAGATGTTAGCAAAACCAAACATTACCAGTGCTGCTAAGTTGAGAGATGGCTGGAGAGGGTAACAAAGTTAGGATCTTAAGACTGCCTTAATCTTCTTTTGCTGGCAAATGCTTTGTTCTCTAAAGAATGTTTATTACTAAACTTATTCCTTCCGGAATTTTTGTTATTTGGCAAGGAGTTATTTCCATTCAGCAATGGAAAACCCAAAGACCCAAAACCCTTCACTGTATGGTAACCTACATGGCTTGTGTACTGGTGCTGTCTGCTGGGCCCAAAGTCATCAATTATGTATAGAAATGTACAGCTACAGCACTAGCCAGGGTCACAGGCCTGTCAGGGATTTCTTCAGAGGAACAAAAGCATTTGCTTGTGTCTTCTCTTAGAAAACACAAGCTAGGTGAAAAGAGGAAATCTTGAAAGGAAATGTGAGTCACCCGCAATACACAAATTAACTTCCTGTAATAAGTGAAACATGAATGTTAAAAAGTGCTGGAAATGGAACCAGAAATGTAACTAGAGGAAAAGCCTCAGAAAAATAGATACAAGAAAGGCCGACATTAGTTTATCAAAGTCACACACTTTTCAATACAAATCCATTCCTTATATATTTGAGAAAAAGTAACTAATGGGGGTCACTAGGCTCTAACCTCTCTGAACCAAATTCAGTGGATTCCGTGTTTAGAACAGGGAGTACTCACGTTATTTGAAATAAAATGTCTTGTAATCCCCAAACCTGGCTGGCTTCTGAGGTGTGAGTTCTCATTCCAAATGAATGAGGCATGTTTACAGACTGACCAGGGAACACTAGGGCTATGAAGATTACCATGAAGAAAATGCAATCTAAGATATCTTACGGAATTTTCCCTATTATACCAAACACAACAAAAGCTTTCACTGGGATTTCAATAAATTTAGTTCTACACATTGCTGCAGAAATTTAGTTATTCTCCCTTTCTCTAGTGAATAGCTGGGGTAGCAGCTGGTGTGTTTTGTATTTAAAATGTGAAAAAAGAACTCTCCTTCTCTCTCAGTACCTACATAAATGTGCTTGAGAAAATTTGGAAAAATGATTTACTTTAAGTAAAATGACTTTATTTCCTTCACTGTGAGGTGTTTGAGATGCTTTTAAACATCTAAGAGTAAGAGTCATGTTTTCAAAAAGCATATCGATTTCTTCTGCAGGAAGCTACAATGCATAAAAACATATCCTTTAAATGTATGTAAATTTCAATGCACATGCTTGAACGTATATCCTCATTCTTCAACACTTTCTGGGTAGAATTTTTAATGCCTGATCTTTATGAAATAATTTAGGTGACATGTAAGTACTGTGAGGTAGCCAGACAAAGATATCATAATTTCGTATTACTTTAAAGAGTGTATAACGGTCTCATTTTGTCATTACCATACAGGTTAGATCACATGTCATGTTATTCAGCCAAATTCTGTAAAATTGAAAGCATATTTAAAAATCAATACAAAGACATTAGGGAATGCCTGAAACGGATGAGAACCAAATCAATTTCCTTATTTCTTAGATTTAAAATGGGAATAATTTGTTGATCATTCATAGGAACTGTAATTTAACAAAACAGACTCCAATGAATGCTGAAATATTTGATTTTCTTAGCTCTTATTTTTTACACAATTGATTTCTGTCAGTATGGATGTGAAAAATTCCAACATATTTAAACACACTGCAATTCACATGACCTGTGACACGACACAAAACACCTGACATAACATATCATAATAACTACTTGTTACTAATACGGTCTGTTAAACGAGACAAAGCTTCAGTTCCACAACTATTATCTGTTTAATGTATTGACTTCCATATTATGGTTTACATACACAGTTAATTGAACATTTTGCAAACTCAGTGAGAAACTGAATTGAGACTATTTAAAAATATCTTTCACTATGAATTTTTAAATATCCTATTACACACATAATATATGAAGGAAATCATCAGTCACCTGTCTACTATGTTACAGGTGCTTTACATAAATTATCTCATTTAATCCTCAGAAATATATTATTTATTATTGCTCTGAGAAGGTAAATAACTTGTCCAGGGGTCCCATGGCTAGTGAGACCTCCTCATGTCACTCTATCACTCAACAACATTTGACTTCCTCCTTCTAGAAACACTTTGTTCCTTTGGCTTCTGTAATATTACAAACTCCTCTTTTACCTTCTCCTAGATCTTCCTCTCTCAATTCAGTTCTCTTATAAGACCTTTCCTGACAATCCTTCATACAACACACACAAACATACACACACGCACGCACTCACTCATGTACTGCGCACCCTTATCTACCCTCCCCTACCACTTTCTTTTCCTTTATCTTGCTTTATTTTGTTTGCAAAACCTATTTGTTCATAAAACCTATTTGTTTTGTTGTCTGTTTCCCCTACGGTTCACCCATCTCCACTGCCCAACAAAGCTCCCAGTTTGGGATTGACAAGATTGGGATCTCATTTGTCTCTTTCCCCCCCATATTCTCAGTGACTACAACAATGCCCAACACAAAGTAAGCCCTCAATAAATGTATTGAATAAATGAATGACTAGAAGTTGCGGAGCTGGGATTTGAATCCAGGTATTTCTAATTCTAGGCCAATACTTATTTAACCACATCTGGTAAATTTTAATTTCAAATATAGCATGCCTTTATTAAACGTTTCCAAAGAGTGGGGCACCTGGGTGGCTCAATTGGTTAAACATTTGACTCTTGGTTTCAGCTCAGGTCATGATCTCACGGTTTGTGGGTTTGAGATCCCATGTCAGGCTCTGCACTGACCACATGGAACCTGCTCAAGATTCCCCCCCCCCACCTTTCTCTCTCTCTCTTTCTCTGCCCCTCCTCCCCACCATCATAAAATAAACATTAAAAAAAAGGTTCCAAAGAGTACACTCACATTCTTTGTAATGAATCCTAGAGCCCTGCCCCTCTCTGCTCCACTCAAAGCCTATAACTGAAGAAAGCTGTTTTACTGAAAGAAAGAGAATGAGGGACCACACAGTTCAGGAAGAAAGAAAAAAAGGTGCTAACATTTATTGCATACTTACTTTGTTCTGAGAAATATACGTACAGACATATGTATGCACATGTCTATACTTGCATGTGTTTATTTCTGTATATGTATAACTCACTTTTACTTTATCCTAATGACAATAATATAGAGCAGGTAATATTAATCTGTTATTTTTAGATGTGGACACAGAGCCTCACAGAGTTATTCACAGTCACTCAAGAATGTTCCAATGATCTTTGTGTGTGGGAAGGTATGTGTCTGACAAAAATCTCTATTTCTCAATCTTTTTTTGCCTACCTGAAATATATTTGAAGTAGAATACTGAAAAGTAAAAAACAATTGCAAAACACTTAATATTCCAGATTGCTTCATTTCATTCAGAAAAGACTCAAGCAACTGGTAAAGAAGGTGGAACAGATAGAATGAGTACTTCTCTTTGGGGCAGGAACCATTCATCTATCCTCTAGCTTAAGTCAACAATTTTGCTCCACCATAGGTTCACTGTCCACTTTCAAGCTAAACAAGAAAGGCAGAAGTAAGATTGATAGAAGCAATTTCTTCGGGGAGAGTTATCACTGGAGCACATAATTAACCACTTGCCTCTCCAAGGGGGTTCCTGCCCAAAGTAGTGAGGAGATCTTCTGAGAAGCAGCTGGAGAACTGTGTCCCCTGGCCTTTGGGATGGGGAAAAGGGAATACCAGAGAGTGTTCTCTTCCTAGAGAAACTTGAAGCTGAGAGGTTGGGAGGGGATGGAGGCTATGATGGGAGCAAAGTGTAAGTGTTCCACTGGCAAGGCAAAGATGTGTCAGTTTCCCTCTGGATCAAGTGTCCCAATAAACTGGTCTTGAGTCACTCTGCCCAGGACTGTACTCAGAGAGGGAGATCATTAAAAGCCAAGAGCTGTGGCTGGAGTTGTAAGAGGATCATTGCCTGTGCCAGGCAATGTTGAAATAGGATGTTCCTAATGAAGTAGGATCACTCAAACATCCACAGAAGCACCCCAGCAAGAGAAAAAGCTAGCCTTTGGAGATGTGCCATACTCAGCAGGAATCAAAGCCTGATAACAACCAAAGACACATCAGGCTCTGTGCATTCTTCCCTAGTCCCTCCTTCCCCCATGTGCTTGATCCTAGAGGGAACAAAAACAGTGGCTCAAGAGTGGGAGAGGAAGTGGGCTAAAGATGAGAGAAGAAAACTATTACAATTCTCCCTTCCCTACTGCAGATTACTGGCTATGAGTTGATGGGTAGTGGGGGTGGCGTAGGGGGAGCTTTTAACTGAATATGAGACTGAAGTTTTGACATTAGACTGGATTAGGCTTTTTCTTTTTTTATTGAGGTATAACAAACATAGTATAAATTTTTTCATGCATCTCATGCATATATACACATACTTGGGTAACCTGCCCCCCCCCCCACACACACAGATACAAATATAAAACTTTTCTTGTAATCTAGAAAGACTTCTCTTATTTCTTCATAGTCAATACCCACCCTGCTAAAGTTACCACTATTTTCACTTTTATCACCACAGGTTAATTTTTCTTATCTTGAACTTCATATACATGAAATCATATATAGGAACTCTTTGTGTCTCGCTTCATTTGCTCAATCTTTTGTCTGTGAGAGTTAAATATGTTTTTGGGTGGGGCAGTAGCTCATCTTTTCCAATCACATTTTATGTTATTTTATAAGTACTATATCAGAATATTTACCCATTCTCTTGATGATGGATGGACATTTGAATTTTTTCCATTTGGTCATGAAAAAAAAGTTGCTAAAACCTTGCTGAACATGTGTTTTGGTGGACATATGTACTCATTTCTGTTGAGTAAATATCTGAGAGTAGAACTGCTAAATCACAGGGTAGGCCTATGTTTAGTGCTAGTAGATATTGCCAAACATTTTCCCAAAGTACTTGAAGCATTTTCCACTCCCACCAGCAACGTACAAGGATTTCAGTTATTAGACATCTGCATTAATACTTGAAACTGACAATCTTTTCAAATTTTAGCCATTCTGAAACATGTGCAGTGGTACTCATTATAATTTGCATGTTCCTGATGACTAATGATGAATCGTTTTCCAGATGCTTTTTGAAGATTTGGACATCTTTGTTTATGAAATGTCCATTCAAATATTTGCCTATTTTTTATTGTCACCTATGTTTTTTTTTTTTATTGATTTGTATGAGCTACTTATATAGATAGTCTGGGTACAAGCCTTTTGTTGGATATCTGACTAACAATATGATTATTCTAAATATCTTCTCCAATTCTCATGGTTTGTCTTTTATTCTCTTAACAGTGGTTTTTGTTGAACAGGTGTTTTTAATTTTAATGAAGTCTAATTAATCTTTTTATATATAGTTATGTTTTTGTGACTTAAAATGCTCTCCTATGTTTTCTTCTAGTGGACTGGACTTTTTAAATAACTGAAAGAGGCTGGAAAAACTATGAATTCACCCTAAAATTTTATCTAAAAAGAGGAAAGAATGATTTTACAGAGCTAAAGTGTGCTAATGAGGGCATGTAATAATGTTCTCTGCTTGTGCCTCAGAGTCTAGCTCATTCAATAAGTCAGTTATACTTGGTTTGACTATGAAGATTCATTTGAGAAGTGTATCTTTTCTTAAAATGAATAATCCTCCTAGTGAGTATATTAGACACTCCTGATTTATTACCTAAGTTTATTATAGATTTGACATAGTTATTATGCAGAATCAGAAGACTTTCCATTTGTGAATATCTATTGAATGCCTTAGGGCAATCTACACAAAGATGTACTTCTCTTATAATTTGATTTTCTTAGTTTGTGTGTCATATTGAAAAATTGTGGGCGAGAATTTAGAAATATTTCCAATCTACTCTGTCACTGACTACCTAGTAGATAGCCCATCCATATCCATAGAGTTGATTTTCCAAAACTACATTACAAGGTTGGATTTGGACTTCTAATCTGTCTTTTGGCATCCACCTAATGGTCTAAAACTAGAAACCTAGGAGTCATCCTTAACTCCCTGTCCTCTCACCTGCTATATCTATATTCACCAAGGACCCTCCATTCTACTTCTGAAATAATTTTTCAATATGTATTTGCTTTTTGTCACTCTCACTGCCACCACTTTACTCTAGGCCAATGCTCTTTTTCCCTCAAATCACCACACCACCTTCTCATTAGTCCCACACCTCCAGTCCAGCCTTGCTCCCAACCATTTTCCATATGCAGTCAAGGTGGCCTCCCCAAGTTAGTAATAGCTAAGTTGTCTGTAGCATCTACTCTGTGCTTGGTAGTTTAGAACCAGGATCTCATTTCATGTTTATGACAACCCTAAGAGGGAGGGGCTATATTTTTCTTTCTGTTTCAATGGGATCACTGAAGCTTAAAGAGGAAAAATAACTTCCCCCAAGGTCATTTAGTAGGGAAGGAGGCTACAGACCTGATCAGGTCACTCACCCCATTTGCCCTTAAATTCACTGAAAGAATCACGTTATTTCTCTGTGCTGGGCCCTGTGCATGCTGTTCCCTCTGCCTGGAACATATTTTCCTCTACTCTCTACTCCCTGTACCCCTTTTTCCTAACCAATACCTTATCTTTCAGGCATTATTACTCCTGAGGTCCCTCAGAATTAAGGTATCTACTTACATATTTTCATAGTTCCTTATCTTCTATCACCATATTTATCACATTTTCTGTTAATACTTGTTTCACTGTCTTCACTAAATGCAAATTCTATGGGGGGAGGAGTGGTCTATCTTGCATATTCTTGTTCTTGTGACAGCCACATGATACCTGACACTTGGCAAATATTAAAGGGAAAAATGTTGGCAGGATGTTTTTGGTTTACTGATTATTCAATGAGTAATATAATGAACCACAAAACTGCAAAATAAACCATCCAATAGAAATGACACTCTTTTATCAAAGAGTTCTCAAATAGATCATCAGGAAGGCTGTAAACTTACTATAAGTTCCTTGAGCGCAGTGTCTGTATCTTACCACTTCTGTCATGCTTTCTACACAATGGCCATTTATTATATAACTGTCAAGCAGAATTGCTCACAATGATGCCTCTCTTTGGATGATCTTCTCCATCCATCACTACAGGCATAGCTCACGCCTCCCCTCATCTGAAAATATAGACTGGTATGGATCCTGGAGCCAGACTACCTGTGCTCAAATTCTAGTTCCACTCATGTACGACCTTGGCAAATGATTAAACTGTCATGTATCTTCTTCTAAAAATTGTACAGAAGAATTGTACCTATTTCAGAATGTACAGAATTGTACCTATTTCATAGGGTTGATACAAAGATTCAGTGGGTTCATATAAAGTATTAGAATGGTGCTAGACATAGAAAAAGCACTGTGATGTTGCTGCTGCTACTATTATACTGAAATGAATCCTCTGAACTTCTTGAAAGCAAATGCCTTAGTTATCTTTTTACCTCCTTCAACATTGCCCACACATCACTGGCCCACAATAAATATAACATTGATAGATTAAGAGATTACTGCATTTCTAAAAACAGCCAATGCCAGATAGAGTCAGACAAAGATTTCTTTTCATGTAGGTCAAAAGGATGCTATTTACTTCAAGCCAAGTCAAAGTTGTGTTTTGTAAATAAGTTGTAAGGATGGATTTTGAAAGGCTTTAGAAGAATTCTTTGAATGGAGCCAATTAAAATGGAGCTGCTAAAGCAAAAGCACCAAGAGGAGTAGGTCACTGATTCTTGCTTGCTTTCCCAAGATTCTGACAAGTGCACAGTTTAAGGAAAAAAAAAAAGCCAATGCACAGTAGAAGCTGCTTCCATTTCCTTTTTTAAAACTTCTTCCATCAGAGAATAAGTATCCAATGAAGTAGGACACTGCCCCACCACCAAAAAAAAAAAAAAAAAAAAAAAAAAAAAAAAAAAAAAGCAGACTGTCAATCTTGGGCAGCAACTGAAATCATGAGATCCATAAATTGAGCAAAGTATTGGGGGAATCTGTAGTTCTATCTCTATTGTACATTAAGATCACATTATTATATTTTAATATCTACTAAATGTACAAAATATAAATTTTATCAAAAACTATGGTTCATTAATAATATCTTTTATACTCTTAGAAAGAAAGCATAAAGCAAAACACTATCTTACATATATATAAGCAATGAATTCAATCAATACTAAGATAATTGTTTTCCTTTTGTCAAGGATCTATATGTATATTATTACTTAAAATTTTTATCTGGATACCTAGCTATGAAAGATACAGTAAATATTACATATTTAATATTAAACCTTAAAAGGATACATCAAAATATTATTTAGTACCTTATAATTGACGGTAGCTGACTTTATGACTGCATTTAACATTAAAGTTTATCTCTACTTAAAGCACAACTACATCATTAACTTTAGGCTCAGAAGCTTCATAAATCAGAATTTTCTTATTCTTGATGAATAATGCTTCAAAATTATTACACTTAGTGTTAAAAAGCAGGGCGATGGTTACCAACATCAATATCTGAAAGTCCTACTCAGGCTCCTTAAGGAGGGTAGGTATACAGTTACTGTTTCTCAATACACAGCAATTTTACTTAAATGAAGCAATGCTTTCAGCACTCAAATTGTAGAATCGGAGAGGTCTGTTTGATTGAGTCTCATCTCCATTTCCTACTAGCCAAGAGTTCTTAAGCAAGTTATTTAATGTCCCTATGTCTTCTTCAGTAAAATTCAGTACAGTTTTATATACTTTATCTAAATATCTCGGGGCAAATGCATTCAAATTATATAACATTTTACATAGATATATTGTATCTAATGTATTTTTATATACACGTATACACACACAAAGTAACCATTCCAGTGGGCTCTGAGGAAGCACTCAATAAGCAAACACATTACATATTTCTGCCACAGAGCACATTAGTATTCATATTTAATGAGATAAAATAAAGCAGAAAAGAAGCCCCATGTCATTTCCGGTCAGATACTGCCCTGACCCAAACTCTTTTGGCTCTGCTCTTGGTTTTCAGAGCTCTTCTGTTTCTGAACAGAAAATGTGGACAAGGAGTGGAAAACCTGTAACTCTTCCTTCCCAGGCTGTGCTAAGTGTTACATGGTAACATGCATAGAAAGCACACAGTCCATATTAAAGCCACATTCAGCGGTCATTGCTGTCTCTGTCATCAACATTATTATAATTTTGACAAACTACAAAATACATTAAAGTATTCAAAGTGATGATTGCTGACTGACAGAGTTCCGAGTGAATTTTATCTTGTTATCTACACTTTTCTGTATTTTATAAATTCTATGTAGTGGACAGTTACTATCTTTAGAATAAAGCATCTTTATACAACTTAAAATATTTATTGTGCCTTCATTTAAAAGTATTTACTTTCGGGGCGCCTGGGTGGCGCAGTCGGTTGGGCGTCCGACTTCAGCCAGGTCACGATCTCGCCGTCCGGGAGTTCGAGCCCCGCGTCGGGCTCTGGGCTGATGGCTCAGAGCCTGGAGCCTGTTTCCGATTCTGTGTCTCCCTCTCTCTCTGCCCCTCCCCCGTTCATGCTCTGTCTCTCTCTGTCCCAAAAATAAATAAACGTTGAAAAAAAAAAAAAAGTATTTACTTTCTTAAGTCATTGTATTTCTTCCTAGACTTTCTTTGTCTTGCCTTTTTTCTTCTATCGTACAAAGAAAAATTCTTCTGAGGTCCCTGTGTTTAAAATGCTCTTGGGTTATACCTTCATTAGAGGCAAAGTAACTTTATTCTTTGACTCCATATTCATATTTTTTTCTCTTCTGACCAAGCAAGGCTATTTTGGGGTACTCATACTAAAAACACGGTTGAGCTAATCTACAAGGTATTTCTTCAGTTCCTGAGCTACTGGAATAATGTATTTATAGATCTGTGAACTGTTTGAAATCATAAAAATAAGACATAAAAATGAATACCAAAATTCTCACATCAATTCTAACAGTTATAGTCCTTGTCTTCATAAAGAATATTTTCAAATTATAACTAAAATCAAAGCCAAAAAAATGACAGGCAAAAAAAAAAAAAAAAACACAAACAAACAAAACAACACACACACACACACCACCACCACCACCATAAACTTATGTTAGCTTTCCCTATTATTGTATAGTGCAGTGGTATCCAATGGAACTTTCTTCAAATGATGGAAATGTCCCACAATCTGCACTATTCAATACAATAACCACCAGCACATGTAGTTATTAAACACTTGAAATGTGGCTAGTGGAACCAAGGACCTCAATTTTAAATTTTATTTAATTTTCTAATTAATTTAAAAGTAAACTTAATTAGCCACATGTTAGTAATGAATTAGTGCAGGCCCATAAAACTCCTGTTTTTGCAGCCCTATTGAATGGACACACTGAATGTCACTTCAATTTTAAAATGATCTGTAATATTATCCATAGGATAAAATTTGAGAGGTCTTTTCTATAATTTTATTTGGAAAGGACCATTGAAAATCAAATTGTCACAGGCTCCATGAATGAAAGTTTCTGCGGCATTGTGCTATGTTGGTGGTAGTTGGCTACAGAATTTATCACTTCATTCAACATTTGTGCTTGTCTGAATCTGTTCTCTGGTTTTTTATCTACCCCACATTACCAATTATGTCCAATAAATAAACATCCCCAAAGTGGCTTTAGACGGGCAACTGTTAAAAACAAAACAAAACCACCACCACCACCAACAGAACAGCACGGCCAATTAATAAATGAACCTCTTCCATCAAAGAACAAGGCAAGTAACAAAAGCCAATTAAAAATCTATCACAGTCCAAAAAAAAAAAAAAAAAAAAAAAACCCTTTAAATTCCACGTCAGTACACTGACCCTACTGCTCAGTATTAAAAACTTCACCCAATTTTTGGAAACCTCCAGAAAGCTTCTGTTTCGGCATTCATTATACTGCAGCTCACAATTAACACTGCCAGACTCCTTTCTAATCAATTATTCACTAAGATGTCTAGCATTTCTTTGGAGCCCCTTACCTCAACATCACAACGGTTTAAGAGATGACACATGTCTGTGTACTTTTCAGAATAAAAGACAGACTTTAAGCAAGTTTTAACACTAAATGAGAACAAGGGTAAGAGAAGAGAAATCAACCCTTTTAGTCAAAGTTGAGCTTCCGGCGAGCTGCAGGCAGTGCACAGCATGAGAGAGTCTGGCTCCAGAAAGTGCCCATGTGTTGACAGCTGAATAAGAGTTTGAAGGCTTAATGGTACAAATGTTCTGTCAATGGTACTGTTACACAGGGCTTTACTTAACCAGAACTGCCAAAAATCTCCAAAGCTGTTGACAACCAATGATGTGAAGTTAATTCACTCTAGGCTCTGACATTAAATTAGCAAGTTGTTATTTTCACATAGGTAGTAACCCTGTGCTGACTTAACCGAGGAGAACAAACCATCTTTTGGCCCAGCCTAAAACTTGAAAGGAGCAAGACCTAAAGACCATAAAAAATACAACTTGTGTCCCTCCCTTCCTTCTTGAATGAATCCACTAGATACTAAAGTGGTATTGTGAAACATTTTTATCAAGTGCAAATTCAATTTGCATCACAGGTGAGAGATCTCCAAAAGGAAAGTTGTCCCAAAAGTATGAATATTCAAAATAATCTGGGAGTAAATCAGAATCAGCAACAGATAACCCCTTCCAGTGTCTAGAATAAGATGTAAAAATAAAGAGACTGCAGTCTATAAAATTATTTCCGTTATTAACATTCAGTGTGTTGGAACTTTAAAGCTTTCCGTAGGCATCTCAGTGTTAAGTAAACGATGACAAGTTATTTTGAAAGCTACCCAGCTATGCCAGTCTTTGTCTTGCATACCTATCAGGGGGCACTTATTCTGCGACTTAGCAGTCTGTCTTCTATTAAGATTTACTATTCAGGGTTGATATCACCAAGATGAAGAAGCGAGCCACTGAGTAGAACTACATCTCTCACATATTCCCCCAGCAGGTATGCTATATTAGTTAAGAGCATAAGCCCTGGTGCCAGACATCCTGGGTTCAAATGCTGCCCTACCACCTAATATCTGTGTGACTCTATTCAAGTTACCTAATCTCTCCGGGCCTCAGTTTCCAGTAAAATGGGGATAACACAGTACCTACATATCTTAGTGTGATTGCAAGGATTAAATAAATGTACACATGTTAAATGCCCAGTACAGTTCCTGGTACTTAGTAAGCGTTTAAAAAATGTTAGTTAACATGGGCACCTGGGTGGCTCAGTCAGTTAAGCATCCGACTTCAGCTCAGGTCATGACCTTGCGGTTTGTGGGTTTGAGCCCCACATTGGGCTCTGTGCTGACAGCTCAGGGCCTGGAGCTGCTTCGGATTCTGTGTCTCCTTCTTTCTCTGCTCCTCCCCTGCTTGTGCTCTGTCTCTCTCTCTCTCTCTCAAAAATAAACATTAAAATTTTTTTTAAATGTTGGTTAATATACTATTATTAGTTTTTTGAAAAGATACAGCTAAAACCGACAAAACAGCTTCATGTTTAAACATCAAATATCAAAGTAAATAGAGAGAAGAAAGGTTGATAAAAGAAACGGGGTTATCCTCTTTGGAATCTATCTTTGCTGGTAATATTGACAGCTAAATTCTTCTATCCTAAATGATGTTTCTATGAAACATTCACCGTGTGATTCGTATAACATGAGGGCTCCACAGCAGACAAATGAGGCTTATTCCTGAGGCCTGATTACTGATAGAACATACAATGAGTAATGTTAGAGGCATTATCTTTGTTATTACGGTGAATGATTTATTCTGTAACATAGCTCAGGGATCCCAATATTAACATATCTTGCAGCAATCAATCATATTCAATTTTGACTTTCAAATCTTTGGGAAACATCAAATGATACTAAGCATACAGCTTAATTGTATAGACTGCTGATGTGGACAATAATGCCATTAGTGGGGCCCAAAAAGCTAAATCAGCAGTATTGAGTATGAAAATAAAAGAGGTTGGAGTTCTGAAGAAAAAGAGTTAACCCACCAATTTAAACAAGATAAAAACACTAAAAATAATTTGCAAAACAATTTTCCTCATGCATTTAATAAACATGTGTCAGAAGAAACAAAAATCACGGAAGCAGAAAGTAAAAAAAAATCAATTAAAATAAAGTCACGGGGCATGGCAGAGAATTATTTCTGGCAGTGATTTGATATAATATGGTTAATACTTCTAGTCAGCCAAATTAACACAATTTTGCCACTGTAGATTTACAGTCGCAAAATGCACACTCCCCAGAGGCTTGTTCCAAGAATCAGAGTAACAAATTCCTTTTAGACAGAACAACTTGACCATTTTCTTCTGAACATAAGTAATGAAAAAAAAAAAAACCAAAAAACACCTCATCCCTCAGAAAAAATTAATTTGCTATCCATTCACATTGGGCCATCTTTTCCCTCCTTGATTTCCCCTTCAAAGTCCTTGACTAGAAACCGGTCCATTTGTCGCTCCATTTGTATCAACAGATATGCTTTTATTTCTTATCGGTCTGCCTATTCGTATCATGTGTACTCCACCATGCTATTGATTGAAAGAGGCTCAGGCAAGGTGGTGTCAGCTTCTGTTCCTAAAGGGAGTCCCCTGAGCACACTGGTGAGGCACTTAAGGTCAAGTCAGAATTGTCTGTTTCTATATTAAAACTGCAGGGCACAAAGAATGGAGAATTCTGAAGCATGCAAAACAAATACCAGCATTCAACCTTTTTTGTTTTTATCTTTACCCACAGAGCTCACAGGTACTTTTCATGGTGAAAAACTTGGCTTTGTAGAAGCAAAAATGAGTGTAAGCCATTTTTTCTTACATTTCATGCTTTTCTTTTCTCTCTGTTATTTATCTTTCCAAATGGTTACTCCAAAAGGAGAGAAATCATCATGCAAATAAAGGTATTACATCACATCACTGCTAGAGAGAAAGGATCTAGTAACTGCCCTCAAAGGTTAATTTGGCCTTTTCCTGATCACTTGTGAGGTATCTGCACACCTGAAGGAGAAAATAAAGTTAACCACATTTCGCCCACTATGTACTTAGCGCCATAAAAATTCCCTAGATCTGGTTTACAGGAAGAACCTCAAAATTCATTCATCACACACCTTGCAGAGCACACTATGTGCAGTGCTTTTCCTGGAACTAGGTTTCAAAGATGGATCTAATGTGCTTGCCCTCAGGGAGTTCACAATTCACTATTTCCAGTGTAACATGTGCTGTGATATGACATGAAGAACACGTCAAAGGACAGAACGACACGTCATGGTATAAAGAGCTTGCAAGTTAGACTGGGGATCAAATGCCTTTCTCGGCATATTGGGGAACTCTTGGTAAGGGCATCTACCTTCTTGAGCTTCATTTTAGCCACATATAACATAGACACAGTATTATTTACCTTATAGAGTGTCCTCGACAGATGGTTAAGAGTTTGTTTCCCTCCTTGTATACGAGTCAAGTACAATTCTTTGGTCTAAAGGCAGTGAGGACAATGGGAGAAGGGGCCAAAGAGAAGGCAGAGTTGAGTCTGGCCTTTGCAGAACAAGTTATATTTCAATAGAGAAAAATGGGAAGGGAGCGCCTGGCTGGCTCAGTAGGCGGAGCATGGGACTCTTGATCTCAGGGTTGTGAGTTCAAGCCCCATGTTAGGTATAGAGATTATTTAAACTCTTTTAAACACAGAGAGAAGAATGGGAAGTAAGAGATTCTTAGCAAAGGGAGCATTATGAGGAAAAAAGAAGCTGCCAAAAGTACATGATTTAAGAAAAAGCACATGGTATGTTCAGAAGCAGAGCACAGTGGGTAAGAGGAATTAGAATTATGACGTCAGCCTGATTGAGCTGGGATCACGTTGCCTACTAGGATCACAATTACTTGCTTATCTTTCAGGTCACTTTTCTCCTGTTTTGTCCACATAAAAGTATATAAGTCATAGGGGATACTGAGGATTAAATGGAAATTACATATATAAACAGGGATTCGTGAATAATAAATGTTATTGCTACTATTGTTAGACCTATTATTACCAGAGAAGTCTAGATGGTTCAGGATGGCTCAAACATAAGGAAAATGGAAAAGGTGTAGGTTAAGAGTGGTATTTCACATTTTGCCTTTTGATTCCCAGGTATCTAGTTACTTAGTTAGTACTCTTGAAGTAGTATTTTACTTCAAATGGATGACGGTAACTTTGATCAGGCTACTTTACGTCTCTTCCCATTGCAAAATATATATTGGTCAAGTGGTTCTTAAACCTGGGTGTGCATCAGGACCCTCTAGGAGTCAGATTAAAAAAAAAAAAAGCCAGGGGCAGTTGGGTGGCTCAGTCGGTTAAGCGTCTAACTTCAGCTCAGATCATGATCTCAGGGTTTGTGAGTTTGAGCCCCGTGTTGGGCTCTGAGCTGACAGCTCAGAGCCTGGAGCCTGCTTCAGATTCTGTGTCTCCCTCTCTCTCTACCCTCCGCTGCTCACACTCTGTCTCTCTCACTCTCAAAAATGAATAAATGTTAAAAAAAAAAAAAAAAACTTAAAAAAAAAAAAGGGGCGCCTGGGTGGCTCAGTCGGTTAAGCGTCCGACTTCAGCTCAGGTCACGATCTCGTGGTCCGCGAGTTCGAGCCCCACGTCAGGCTCTGGGCTGATGGCTCAGAGCCTGGAGCCTGCTTCCGGTTCTGCGTCCCCACGTCAGGCTCTGGGCTGATGGCTCAGAGCCTGGAGCCTGCTTCCGGTTCTGCGTCCCCCTCTCTCTCCGCCCCTCCCCCGTTCATGCTCTGTCTCTCTCCGTCTCAAAAATAAATAAACGTTAAAAAAAAAAAATTAAAAAAAAAAAAAAGACCTGCATCTATTGGGTCTAAACCTAGAGATTCTCATTCAAGAATTCACTGCTTACTCCTTAAATTTTTAAGGTGGAGCTGAGAAAACCCTTTAAAAAAAAAAAAAAAATCTTCCCCAGTAGTTCACATTAACAGCCAAATTTGAAAACGTTCATTGTAGTTTACTCAGAAGCCAGGTCAATGTTTTTCTTACTTACCCACTGAATAAAATAACATCTAGCTTATCTAATAATAAGAGATTCATAAAAGCACTAGCTTACCTTTTATTTTTAATTAAAAAACCCTAATTTATTCAAAGAAGACATGAATAAGGTTATAACTTCTTTCTTAATTAGTTACTAAAGCGTTTTGAAAGGATGATGCCATAACAGGGCAAAAAAAAAAAAAAAACCAAAAAAACAGAGAGGCAAGTTAACTTGTCATCAAACATTTAAAAGGGAAATATCATTTGCTGGGATTAAATATCACAACACTGCCGAAATAAGTTGTTTTACTATCGTTTATTCTCAGTTACATGTAACAATGTAAATGATGAATAAGAAACCCAAGTAATTCCTCTTGGTTTCAACATTATTATTAGGAAGATCTAAATTTTGGTTTTGCTAGAGTCCCTTTGTTCTTTCAGTAGGTCTGTCTTAAAGAATATCAATCAGCCATCTCAGAGAGCTCCATTTGCTTCACAAAGTAATTGTTTATTTTATTAAAATCATTTATGGCTTCTTAGTGTACCTAAGAGTTTATTGATCATTATTTGATAGGAGGTCCTAGAAGAACATTTTAAGGAACAGGCTGATGAGAAATATAAATGAATACCCCTGAAGTTATAATATAAAAATAATTCTATGTGATTTGTAAATAAATTCAAGGGGAGGACAAAATATAAGGGCTGGCAAGGTAAGACCAGGTCAAGAAGTGCCATATTAAAAATTTGGACTTTACCCTAAGACACAGGAGGAGCTATTCAGGTTGGGTTTATTTTTGTTTTTTTTTTAATGTTTATTTATTTATTTTTGACAGAGAGAGAGCATGAGCAAGGGAGGGGCAGAAAGAGAGAGGAAGACACAGAATCTGAAGCACGTTCCAGGCTCTGAGCTGTCGACACAGAGCCCGATGGAGGCTCAAACACATGAACCGTGAGGTCTTAACCTGAGACAAAGTCAGACGCTTAAGGGACTGAGCTACCCAGGTGCCCCTATTTGACAATTCTGATGGTAAAACTTACATATATGGCGTCTCAAAAACAAAACAAATGAAGAAACAAAAAGCAGAGTGAGACCTACAAATACAGAGAACAAACTGATTGTTGCCAGAGGGGAGGGGGGTTGGGAGGATGAGCAAAATGGGTGAAGGGGAGAGGGAGATAAAGGCTCCCAGGTATAAATGAATAAGCCACGGGAATAAAAGGCACATCACAGGGAATACAGTCAAAGGTACTGTCATAGTGTTATATGGTGACCGATGGTAGCTGCATGCACAATGATAGATATTCAGGTAATAAAATCAAGAGGATGTATTGATTGGTTACCTGTGGAAAGCGAGGGCAATACATGAAGCAGAAATGACCACAAGGCTCTCCCTAAGAAAATGGGCAAGCTGTGGTGTTATTCATTGGCCTTGTATTCTAATGGACCTGGCTTTGGATCTGGCTTCTCATTTTTTATTTTGAGGCTTTGGGTAAATCACTTGATCTCTCTGAAACTTACACAAAATGGGGACAGTAATACTTCACAGAACCAGTAGAGATTACATGAGATAACATATTTAAAGGACCTAGTACAGTGTCTATCACATAATAGGTGTTCAATACATGTTCTTCCCCTCTATCTTATAACACAGATACTCTGGGTGTGGCTGTTATGAAACGTAAAATGTACTCATTTAAATTCCTAAAGGAACTAAATTTGTTTCAATACATGAAGCTATTTTAGCACAGTATTTAAAAACACTATGATTTATAGTTCTCAGGAGACACAAGACATTTAAAGGAATATCTTGATGCTGAAAAATAGTATGTTCTCATTTCTGGTAACACAGATACATTGAGAGAAGCCTTTGCTTCTAATGTTGTTAAATTATTTCAAAAACAAACAGTAAGGGTTAGACAGGAGCTTTATAATGGAAGACTGATCTTAGGAAAAGCATCCTAGTTTCAATTCATAAGAACAGAGTTTCTGAACCTTGCTTTCGCCTTTGCACTGGCTCTTCCCTTTGCCTGGCATGTTGTCCAGAAATCTGCATGACTAACTGCCTCGTGGCCCTCAAGTTTTTGCTCCTCCTCAATGAGACCAAGTTGATCGTGCTCCGTAGATTGAAACCTCCCCACTCCTGCCTGGCACTTCTGGCCCCCCTTACCCAGCTAACTTTTCTTCTGTTTGTTTGTTTGTTTGTTTTTTCCTTTGCTCCTTAGCACCTACCTCTTTTTTTACAAACTGTTCAATTTACTATTTATTTTCTTGTTTATTGTCTGTGCCTTCCTAATAGGGATATAAACTCCATCAGGCCAGAAACCTAAAACTGTTTTGTTATTTATTTGTTATTATTATGCCAAGTACCTAGACTAGTGCCTAGCACAAAGTAGGTATGAAATGAGTATTTGTTGAATAATAAAAAATTTTTAAATTGCCAGAAAATTCTAAATTCATAGGTGTATATGCCAGTATTGTTAAGTAAGCATGCTACTAATATAAAATAAGTCATCAAAACTGATGGGGGGGAGAAAGGTCTACTATGTGAAGTGGTTGTTGAAACCAAAAATTTCTATTCACTGGTACTTAGCAATGCTCTAAGAACATCTGTGCCAAGACCAGTGGAGTACTGGAAAGAGTATGTGTTTTAGGGGGAAAGACTGGCTTTGGAAGTAGGTACTTTGACAGTGAGGCATGAGCTGGTAAAGAGAACAAAGATCTGGATTTAAGAGTCTGCGATTTTGCTTTCAAGCATGTAGAGATGCTTCCTTATGCCAAAGAAGGGCATAAATATCCACTTTCTTATCAACAGTTTATCAGGGATACTATCTGCTTAGCCATAGAAAAGATTATAATAATTTATATCTGGCCAAAATGTCATTAGTGTTCTCTCTCTCTCTCTCTCTCTCTATCCTGCACCCCCTGCACCTTCCTCCCTCTGTTCCTTTCTCTCTTTGTTTCAGAAAACATAGGAGAATGATGATAATATTCTGGTCTTCGATAAAACATAATTCACAATAGAGCTGATTTTCTAATTCACAGAAACTGTGACTCACAGAGATGACCAATCTTTCTTTTGAGTGAACCCAGCTGCTTTGAAGGGTACAATCAAGCAAGAGTACTGGGGCACCAAGGACAGCCTAGGCTGGAAATGACTTCATGAATTTCCAGAGAAGAAATTCAATTACATCATAATGCTATATCTATATTATAGAGTACATGAAAAAAGGAAAGGTGTTCCAATAATTCCATGTTTTCTAGTCTAAAGATTTCCAGGAGATAAGAGTAAAATAAATGGGGTTTATGCAACTCTAGAGAATACAGATTAAGATAGAAAAAATGCCAAACTAAATAAGCCTAAAGTCATTTAACAAAGCAATGCCTGTTGATTGATTTATATTTGGTTTTGTAATGGGATTGCACACAGAGTCTACTGTGCCTAACTTCCTGCACTTCACATTTCAGCCCCATCCTTGGCAAATGAAAGCCCAATGGGAAGGCTGATGATAGAAGATCAGATAATCTGCAAAGCAGATAATCTGCTTCTCACAATTGAGTATTAGAACAGTCTAGCAGGCCACCTGAGCCCCCATAATATACCCTTTCCAGGCCCACAAACAGAGCCTTTCAGGTTATTGACCTGAGCCCAGAGGCGTCATGGAGGCTCACAATTAAAAGGCTTTGACCCAACTTCTGACCTCAATGTCCGCTTCCTGTGGAGACTGTCTGAACTGGTCTAACAGAATTGCAGATTTAGGAATGCTCCCCACATTAGTTTCATTCTACCTTCTAGCTCAGAAAACCATTAGGGTCCTATTTGTTCAGATATATGTTGGTGCAACAGCTCAAAGCACTTCCTATTAGTCTTTGTTACACAGATGGCTATGATGTTCTCAAAAAATTAGTTATCCCTTCTATCAAAAGTGACAATCTTTATTTTAAAACATGTAATACGTGTATTTGCAGCTTTAGCGCTGTGCCTAATCAGTGAATACCACATCTTTTATTGATGCAGATTTATCAGAAGCCTCAGCAAGATCATAGTAATAAACAGGTCTTTGAGAAACAAGATCTTCAGTAACCTTAATATTGTAACTGCTGTTGCTTGCACAACAAACATGTTCACAACTAGGATAGCTAGCCTAAAAGAAGCAAATATTTTATCTCATTCAGTTGCCTGTGAAACTGCCTGGATGACTGAGAAGCTCAGAAAAGTGAGAAACCTGCTTCTTCAGAGATGGAAACCCCAATCTTGACACCCTCTTGGTCAGAAGAAAGCAATCTTAAATGGAGAATGTTGATAGTAGCAATTAAATACTTTGCTCTAAATCAGTGTAATTCTTGTCTATATTTTTATTCTCTCCAAGAGCATGGCAGTAAGAGACTGTATTTTTTCACTGATATCTCCAGGCCATCCTACCACTGAGTTAGATATATTCCTCCTGGGTGAGAGATGTAAAATTTCTGATAGCTTGAAGACTGGCCCTAGCTCTTGTCAAATTACGCCGTTCAGAGTTCACTCGGTGATTCATACTACACAAATATCTGCTTGCCAAATAACATTTATGTGTGTGTGGTGTGTATATGTGTACAAAAATATAAATAAGCCAAAGAGAGCTAACCTCTTATGTCTTAGAAAGCAGTTGGAGCAAACTTTGATGGGAAGACAACCATCCAAAGGACGTGAGCTTCAGATACAAGTATATAACTAGTCAATTAAAATTTTCTCTGAACCTGAGTATATTCTATCAGTTGTAATTTCTCCAGGTCAATCTACAACCCTATCAAAAGCAGAGAAACAAAATCAACAGCAGTAATAAAAAAAGAAGAAGAAGAAAATGATACCCTAGATCTTTCAAGCATATGTGGATTTTCAAACAAGGCACATTGGATGCTTAAGTTAACCAGGACCTCACTAATCAACCAGCAAAATGGTAGTGGGTTTGTGATGGTACGTTAATTATACTTGCCAAAGGGTGATTATGTAATTTCTGAGAAAGTAGAGTCTTGCTCTATAAAAGTTACTTGCCATTAATGTGCAAACCACTATCTTTACATTCTGTGTTTTATTTTTTTTTCAAACCAGACAGCTTCTGCTAGCATTTAATTTTAGTTTTAAAGCAATTCATTTCATAACATATACTTAGTTTAAATCCAACCAATACTTTAGAGCACCTACTATGTACGGAGCGCAAAATTAGTTACTGCTGAAGAGTACAATGATGAATTGTATCAGAAGCCGGAATACAGAAAATTTGCCTTTTTAAAATGAATCCATTTGATTCCTATTTATAATTATTGTACCAGTACACAGAAATAGATAAACTGGTACTTTTATATTATTAGATCATAGGGTGTGTTTTTCTACTTTTCCTTTTTTAGCATTCCTAACAACTATATTTAGGGAATAAAGTAATCAATCTACCACAAAAACATGTAATTAGTTAATATATTGTTCATCTCAATTCCCAGAATTTCAAAAACTAGATAATGTAACCGGATAAAAATCTAAGCATGTATTTAATTTAAACAGTTCCAGAATCCCTAGAAAGTGAAGAAATGTTGGCCTTCATTTTGGAAAACTTCTCAATTCATTCCAGATCACTCTTTTATAATTGGAATTTTAGCAGAAGCAGATCCAGATTTTGTGGGACCAGAAGCCTACACGATTTAGGGGCTCTTGTCTAAGAAAAGAAGGCAAAATCAGTTCGAGGCCCTTCAAAGGGGCCCATGCAATGGACGAGCCCTAAAGCTTCAGCTTCATTAGCTTCTGAACAAATCCATCTCTGCTTTGCAGCCACCAGTAACAAGCTTTCATTAATGACATGATGTAAAACAGAGCAACAAGTATCTGAAACTTAAGTTGGGGCGGAAATAGATTTCTCTGAAATGTAATTATAGGAGCTATGTGGACTTCTGTGAAAATGAACTCCTAAAGGCACCCCCCAGAAACCTACTCTAACATTACCATGCATGGCATCAGGAGGAGGCTCAAGGTTAATCACTCATTTCCCTTTCCAATCTGTCTCAATTACTGTTATGGGATGCTTCAATTAGTCATTCCCATTCTCCCCAGGGATAGGGGGAGATTGCAGACAACTCACCCCAAATAGACTTACACAATTTGAATCCCTCCACCCTGCTAAAGAAAAATCTTCACTAGAGAAAAGCAAGATTTGCTATCATCCACTCTGTATTTTGTCAAGGCCACTCTCTCATCAGACAAAAAGAAGCCATAAGTCTTCTGGGATGCAAGGCCTTCTTTTCCCTTCCCCCGAAGGAGCAAGTTCTGTTTCTACCACACACTCAGCCCAAGACAGCCCTAGGCAATTGTTCTTAAAACTACCCTTGGAAGGCCCTTTCCAGAAGCTAGCCCCTGAGACAGACAACCATGTTATCAATCACGAAGACAGCATTTATACTTTTATTCTACTCCTGTTCTCTACGTGTCACAAGACTGCTTAGCCCTAGACTCTAAAATCTGCAAGAAGAGATATTCAATGACTCTTTAAGAAGCATGTGTGGTATCAGTAGTTTACAGAAGACTACACAGAAAATAATGATTGCTAAATCTATGAAGAGTAATGCCTCTCATCATAGAGAAGGCATCAATCTCTAAATTCATGGGCTAAGAAAAAATTCTAACCCAACAAAAGGCTTTGTTGCAAAAGTCGTGTTTTTGACCCTTGCAAAAAAAAAAAAAAAAAAAAAAATTCAAGGAGTCTAGGTACTACTATGATATGGAGATGACACACATTGTGCTACGACAGCAATAGTGTAAGGTAACATCGACGAATAGACAAAGATTTCTAGTCATGTTGGTATTTCGGTAATTGTTTATTCCTCACAGAAGAACTACATTTGCTCATGGACTGTGTGAAGGGGTCTATTTCTGATCAGCCATTTCCTCCTGTGTGTGCTATCGCTGCACTTTGTGCTCATTGCACTTACATCACAATGCAGTTGCAGTTCTCAGGACTATTTCACCCAATAGACTATAAAGCCCTGGGGGCTGGAAAGGTGGGCGCAGTGGGGCTGCTTTCATTTCTGTGTCGTTAGGGATGAGTAGAATGCTGATATATAGTAGGCACTCAATGAGTGGATTTACTGAAGAAGAGTCAGGGAATGGATAATATTAAATGGTGAGATTTATATATTTTAAAAATTGACTGAATTGTGCTCTTCAATTAAATGGGAATGGCAGGAAGCCTAATAGTCTAGGAGTGAACATAGCATATTGAAAAATTTTTAAAAAGCTACTATAATAAAAGCCGTACAAAAGACGCTCTCAATGGAACCAAGCAGGGCTAAGCTTGAAGTGATTCTTAATATATAGTAACATCTCCTTCCAGAAAAACATTGTAGAACCCAGAGATGAAACATATTCCAGGGGCACCTGGGTGGCTCAGTTGGTTAGGTGTCTGACTCTTGGTTTCGGTTCAGGTCATGATCTCACAGTTCATGAGTTTGAGCCCCACATTGGGCTCTGTGCTGACAGTGCGGAGCCTGCTTGGGATTCTCTCTCTCTCTTCCCACTCTGCCCCTCCCCTGCTCGCTCTCTCTTTCTCTCTCTCAAAATAAATAAACTTAAAAAAATATTCCATATGTATTTAAAATTATATAATTTATTTCAAATTTCTTATAAGATTGTCATCTTATTTCTTGACTTTCCTTTCATAATGTTTGTACTTTTGCACATAAGAAAAACACAAAACTCAGTCTTGACTTATGAAACTCTCCTCTATTATAAGCCCAAAACATTTCAAGATATAATTACAGACATACTATGATAGGAATAAGATACAATAAAATAGGCAAAGAGGGAAAGGTTAGGACCGGAGGTCCCTGGGTGGGGGAAAAAAACACGTATTTTGGAACAATGCTGAGAGACTTTGACCACGGCAAAGCCCCTCAGGAGTAAGGTGCTTCTTAAGAATGTAACAGACGCCACCTACTCCCCTTCAGGTTCCCCTCAGGAATTTCACAAAATACTTAACTAAAATAAGTAAACCATAAACCTTACATTATATGAGGGAGAGTATGACCATAGTCTGACTCCTCACACAATGGAATTGACCTAATCAGGAACAGCCAACCCAGGCATCTAGAGTTATCAAGCCAAAAAGGGTGGGGCCTGAGAAGGAACTAGGAGGAAGGGAAGGGTAAGTGGACCAGAACCTTATAGAACAGTCCCTCGCCTATAGTTGTGGGCACTCATTTTCAAACGCCTCTTCTCTGTAAAGAGAGCTTTTATACCATTCTTATTTTCTTACTTTCTACTCCAGTAAACTTTTGTCTGCTGCTTATTTTATTATGTGTCCATCTCTTTATTCTTCAAAGCAGTGAGACAATGAATCCTGGGTGTTGAGGTAAACAAATCCTGCAATAATACCCAAGAGATTATTACAAGTTTGATTCCAGACCACTGCAAGAGAGCAAAAATCACAATAAAGGGAGTCAAATGATTGTTTTTGTTTCCCCATGCATATAAAAATTATATTTACAATGTCCCGTGGCTTATTAAGTAGGCAATAGCATTATGTCTAAAAAACAAAACAAACCAAAAAACCCAAAACTGTATGTACCTCAAATTAAAAATGCTTTACTGCTAAAAAATGCTAACCATAATCATTTTCTGGTGGAGGGTCTTTACTCGATGTTGATGGCTGCTGACAGCTCAGGGGTTGGGGGAGATCAGGGTGGCTGTGGCAATTTCTTAAAATAAGACAACAATGAAGTTTGCTGCACTGAGGACTCTTCCTTTCCTGAATGACTTCTGGGCAGCATGAGATGCTGTTTGATAGCATTTTACCCACAGGAGAACTTCTTTCAAAATTGGGAGTCTGTCTTCTCAAACTCTATCGCTGCTTTACAAACCAATTTTATGTAATATTCACAATCCTTGGTTTTCATTTCAACAATCTTCACAGCATCTTCACAGAATATATTCCATCTCAAGAAACCACTTTCTTTGCTCATCGTTAAGAAGCAACTCCTCATCCGTTCAGGTTTGATCATGAGATTGTAGCAATTCAGTCCCACTTCAAGCTCCACTTGTAATTCTAGTTCTCTGGCCATTTTTACCATATTGTCAGATACTTTCTTCACTGAAGTCTTGAACCCCTCATGAGGGTTGGAATCAACTCTTTGCCAGCTCCTGTTTATGTTATTTTGACCTCTTCCCATGAATCACAAATGTTCTTGTTGGAATCTAGAATGGTGAATCCTTTCCAGAAAGTTTTGAATTTACTTTGCCCAAATCCATGAAGGAAATCACTATCTATGGCAGCTATAGCCTTATGAAATATATTTCTTAAATAATAAGACCTGAGAATCGAAAGGACTCCTTGACACACAGGCTGCAGAATTGCTACTGTGTTAACAGGAATGAAAACAACATTCATCTCTTTGTCCATCTCCATCAGAGCTCTTGGGTGACTAGGTGTATTGTCAGTGAGCAGTCATATTTTGAAAGGAATCCTTTTTTTGAGCAGTAGGTCTCAGTGGCGGGCTTAAAACATTCAGTAAACCATGTCGGAAAGAGATGTGCCATCATCCAGGCTTTGTTGTTACATTTATAGAGCACGGGCAAAGCAGGTTTAGCATAAATCTTAAGGGACCTAGGATTTTCGGAATGATAAGCATTGGTTTCAACTTAAAGTCATCATGTGCACTAGCCCCTAACAAAAGAGTCAGGCTGTCCTTTGAAGCTCTGAAGCCAGGCATTGACTTCTCCTCTCTAGCTATGGAAGTCCTAGATGGCATCTTCTTCCCGTACAAGGCTGCTTCATTTACGATGAAAATCTGTTGGCTTGTGTAGCCACCTTCATGAATTATTCAGCTGGACCTTCTGGAGAACTTGCTGCAGCTTCTCCATCAGCACTTGCTGCCTCACCTTGCACTTTGATGTCATGGAGATGGCTTCTTTCCTCAAACCTCATGAACCAACCTCTGCTAGCTTCACACTTTTCTTCTGCAGCTTCCCCGCCTCTCTCAGCCCTCACAGAATTGAGGAGAGTTAGGCTTTGGCTTAAGGGAATATTGTGGCCAGTTTGATCTTCTATCCAGAGCATTCAAACTTTCTCCCTATCAGCAATGAGGTTGTTTCACTTTCTTATCATTCATGTAGTCACTGGAGTAGCGCTTTTCATCTCCTTCAAGAACTTTTCCTTTGCACTCACAACTTGGCTAACTGTTTGGCAAAAGAGGCCTAATTTATTGGCCTATCTTGACTTTCAACACGCCTTCCTCACTAAGTTTAATCATTTCTACCTTTTGATTTTTTAAAATTTTTAAATGTTTATTTATTTTTTAGAGAGAGACACAGCACAAGCAGGGGAGGGGCAGAGAGAGAGGGAGCCACAGAATCCGAAGCAGATTCTAGGCAATGAGCTGTAAGCACAGAGCCCAACGTAGGGCTCGAACCCATGAGCCACGAGATCATGACCTGAGTGCAATTCAGAGGCTGAACCGACTGAGCCACCCAGGCACCCCCTCTAGCTTTTAATTTGAAGTGAGCGATGTATGACTCTTCCTTTTACTTGAACACTTATAGGCCATTATAGCATTATTAATTGGTCTAACCTGAATATTGTCGTGTCTCAGGGGACAGGGAGGCCCAAGGAGAGCAGAGAGATGGGGGAATGGCCAGTCAGTGGCACAGTCAGAACGCACACAACATTTATCAGTTAAGTTCACCACCTTACATGGGTGCAGTTCATGGCACCTGAATACAATCACCATAGTTATATCAAAGATCACTAATCATAGATCACCATAACAAATACAATAACAACGAAAAAGGGTGAAATATTGTGAGAATTACTAAAATGCAACACAGAGACACAGAGTGAGCAAATGCTGTTGCAAGAATGGCGCAATAGAATTCCCGTCGCAGGGTTGTCACACACCTTCACTTTGCAAAAAACACAGTATCTGTGAAGTGTAATAGGTGAAGCACAATAAAATGAGTCAGACCTTTATATTAATTAGCATTGGGAGAAGGCAAAGAGGAGGATTAAATATCATAAATGTTGGTGAAGCTTTCCTTGCCACCTTCTAACCTCCTCCTGGCACCACCTCCCTCTTGCCCAGCTTCCGCAGTTTCTTTCTGCACGCGGGCCTCCAAAACCACTGAATGTTCCCTCCGTCTCTTTCTCTGCTCTGCTCTGCTCCATCATCACATAAGTGAGCATTTTTTTATTGCTTCAGCGACCACTTCAGAGTGTGCTTACAGTCATGAATTCAGAGGATAATGGGAGGCAACTAGACAAGATTAATTGGTTCAAGCTGATTCTAGGAGACTGAGTATTTCTCTAATAATAATAGTAAATACTTCACATAATGATCATTTTGATGCAAGTATTGCGCCAAGTGCTTTGTATAAAACAATCAACTATTTCTCTCAGCTCCCTATAAGATCGGTTCCATTATTGTCCCCTCTTTTGGTCAAGAAACCTGAGGCTAAGAACGGCTAACAACGGACTGCCACTGTGACTGAGATTCAATCTCAGTTTAGCTTTGGAATCTGTGCTCTTTATGAATAATGATGATGATACTAATGACATCAGCAAAGTCAGAATACTAACAGTTAGGAGCACTTATCAGGGGCCAGGCATGTTCTAAGTACTCTATAGATATTCCTTCACTTATTTAAGAAACAACACTAGACTAGAAGCCAAAAAGACCAGGATTCTACTCCAAATCCTGGTACTGATTAACTGCAAAACTTGGAGGAAGTCACTTCTACCAATCTGGATCTCAATTTCCACAGATATACATTGAAGGTATTGTACCAGACGATCTCTCAAGTCTAACATATTTATAGTCTTCCCACTCAGAATAAGCCAACGGAAGAGGCCCTTGAGATGAACACAGGGGTACTAGAATAAAAGTATATTCTTGCTGTCAAAAACTGTATATATTAAGTCAAACAATATCAGTGATTGGGACCAGTAAAGATTTCACATGGCATTCAAAACTGTTTGGTGGATTAACACAGAATACAAAATAAGATTTGGTAATTACAATGGGCTGAATTATGCACTCCCACCCCAAATTCATACATTGAAGTGCTAACTCACACCGTGACAGTGTGTGGTGTGATAGGGCCTTTTGGACCTAATGAAGGTTAAATGAGGTCATAAGGGCAGGGCTCTAAACAATAGGGCTGGTGTCTTATAAGAAGAGGAAGAGACACCAGAGATTTCAATATCTCTCTCTCCACCATGTGAGAACACAGCAAGAAGACGGCCCTACAAAGGCCAGAAATAGTTACTTTGCCAGGAAGTGAATTGGCCCGAACCTTGATCTTGGACTTCTTAGCCACGGCAAGAAATAAATTTCTGTTGTTTAAGCCACCTAGTCTATGGTATTTTGTTAATGGCAGCCCAAACAAAGACAGTAATTAAAGGGAAAAAAAATAAATAAATCCTAGATTTAAAAAAATCCTAGCTCTAAAGGAAAACACTGCTAAATTTAATTGCACATTGAAAAAAAAACTTTATATGACAAAAACAATTACACAATCAAAAGGTAAATAACTGGGAAAATATTTGCAAAATATTTGCAAAATGTAACAGAAATAGATTATTACTATATGAATAACATATAAAATCAATGTAAAAGAGTAATGGGAATTTTCGTAAAAAGATAACGTATTCACACCCTTAGTGCCTTGTCCAGTTCCTTGAGAGAGATAGCTAATGATTAATTGAACCAAATACATAAATTAACGTAATTTTAGTTTTATTAGTTTTTTTAATTTTTTTTTTTTTCAACTTTTATTTATTTTTTTTGGGACAGAGAGAGACAGAGCATGAACGGGGGAGGGGCAGAGAGAGAGGGAGACACAGAATCGGAAACAGGCTCCAGGCTCCGAGCCATCAGCCCAGAGCCCGACGCGGGGCTCGAACTCACGGACCGCGAGATCGTGACCTGGCTGAAGTCGGACGCTTAACCGACTGCGCCACCCAGGCGCCCCTTTATTAGTTTTTTTTTTTTTTTTTTTTTTTTTTTTTTTTTTTAAATTTTTTTTTTTTTTTTTTTCAACGTTTATTTATTTTTGGGACAGAGAGAGACAGAGCATGAACAGGGGAGGGGCAGAGAGAGAGGGAGACACAGAATCGGAAACAGGCTCCAGGCTCTGAGCCATCAGCCCAGAGCCCGACGCGGGGCTCGAACTCACGGATCGCGAGATCGTGACCTGGCTGAAGTCGGACGCTTAACCGACTGCGCCACCCAGGCGCCCCTATTAGTTTTTTTTAAAGCATACAACTTACATAAATATAGGGGTTTAGACAACAATAGGTTGATTTTTTAGAATTATTATAGAATTTTATAGAAATATAAAATCAGAATATTATATTAAAAACAAAAAAAGGTATGTAAAAGCCAGTGAACATTTTAAAAATTACTCAACCTCACCTGTAATTGACAATAAATAAGAAATGCTACAATAAATACTTGATACATATATATCTAAGTAAGATTATATTTCTCTTAATAAATTTATAAGTTGGTAATGTCTAATGTTGGTGAGGAAGAAAAAACAGTAGAGCCTTTTAAGAGTAAAGTTATTTATCAAAATTAAAAATATAAATACTTACGGCGCAGCTGTTCTACTTCTAGGAACCGATGCTACCAATATGCTCCCAAAACAAACATCAAGATAAATAAACACTAATGTTCATGACTACTTGTTTATAACAGTAAAAAACTAAATACAACCTTATAGGCTCATTTATGGAGGATGAATTCAATCCTTTTGCTATATCTTGTCAATAGACTCTTAAGCAGATGTTAACATAGAATAAAGGAAGATTGCACTGAGTTAAAGAAAAAAAAGCAAGGTGCAGACTTTTATATGACATATTACCATTGGTGTGAATTTTTAAAAGCATACATGTACACATGGGCATACACACCCACACACATACACACACACACACACACACACACACACACTATACTGGTATCATCATATTTTTCTGGTAGCAAACATGAGAAAGTTAGCAATGGCTTTCCATAAGGAGATATGGGAGGGGGGTACTTTCATTTACTGTTTTGTTTTTGTGTGTGTGCCCATAATATATATTTATGAATATAATTCTGAAAAACAGAGCATTTAAAAAGGCTTTAAATTATGGGTCTACCTTCAATTTCTATGACTCAGTGACTCTTCCTTGAAAAGACTGAGTATTCAACAATCAGTATGGCAAACACCTCAATTAAGCCAACATTTCTTCCTTTCCATAGCAAATATAATTTTCTTTAGCAATTTCTCTTTTACAAACAAACCACACTGAGTTTGTCCTAAGCTCTGCTCTTTTCTCCATGTTCTCTTAAATGCAACCAGCTGCCAAACCCAGCTGATACTCACTCTTCCATTCATGCTGTCAGGACCCTAGCTCAGGTATTCATGATCATTTATTAGGCAATAGTAATAGTGGAAGGAGATGTTGTTACTGAGCTCTTCTATGTGGCAGGCACTTCACATATTCTGCTTTCAAATCCCTACAACAATCACAGAAGGTTAGTATTAACATCTCTTTTATCTGGATACCTACAATATGATTACACCTAAAAAATGGTGTAATCAGGTGATGAAAAGTAGTGTCTCATTACTTGAAATTAAATTCCTCTTAACACCTAAAAGGCTGAACATATTTTTATTCATTTACTGGCCATTATAGTCTCTTGCAGCATTTCCTGCCATATGTTTTGCCTATTCTTAGGCTAGTGGTTTGTCCCTTGCTTACTGATTTTAGTAGTTTTTCATGTATTTTAATCTCTTTCCCTCAACTTTTTAAAAAATAATTTCAAACCTATATTAAAATTGCCAATAGTATAATGAACATCTATATATTCTTCACCTATATTCATCAGTTACCAATTGCTAACATTTTGCCATCTCGCTTTTAACCCTCCACTCCTAAACTCTCTGTCTCACTGGTGGATTTCACAACATTGTGACACTTCTCATCTAAATGCTTGCATGGATTCTGTGCCTCTTCATCCTTTCTGCTAGGCTGGCCCTTCATAGATCCTTTCTCTAGCCTAATGAACTCCCACAACTTCCTGTATCATATATTTACTGTTTCTTTTCCTTGGAATGTATTTCTGCACTTTCCATATATCCAAACCTTATCAATCCTTCAAGGCACAACTCAGATGTCCCTCGATCCATGAACCCTTCCCTTTTTTTTTTTAAAGTGTAATTTTTTTTAAATGTTTACTTATTTTTGAGACAGAGAGAGACAGAGCATGAATGGGGGAGGGTCAGAGAGAGAGGGAGACACAGAAGCCTAAGCAGGCTCCAGGCTCTGAGCTTGGAGCTGTCAGCACAGAGCCCGACGCGGGGCTCGAACTCATGGACCGTGAGATCATGACCTGAGCCGAAGTCGGATGCTTAACCGACTGAGCCACCCAGGCACCCCAACCCTTCCCTTTTTAATTTTCCTTCTGTTGCCTGTGCCAGTTTTATATCACTTATTTCTTTCTTCTTGGCACCACAGTTATTTGTGCATATGTCTCACATCCCTAATAGTCACAAGCATGTAAGGACAGGAAGTGTGTCCAATAGTAACTTACATTTTCCACAGATCTTAGCAGAGCAACTTACAAATAGGAGATACTCAATAAACAACTGCAAAACCAAACAGCAAAATCACTGAATAAATTTATGTTTGTGAGAAAATCAGAGGGAAATTAAGATTCTATTTCCAACCCTTTCAACAATTCATTGTGATTTTCTGTAAGTCACTTAACTCTAGCAGTGAAAATATGGATTATAAAACAATAGCTCTTTAATTTTTTTCAAGTCCAGGCACTTCATATATGCCATTCACTGTGTCATTTAATCCTCATAACAGTCTTGTGAGGTAGACATTATTACCAAATTACAAGAGGAAATGGAAGTAGAGAGAGATCAAGTAACATGTCTGTGCAGGTGGGGTATTGGTCTATGATTTTTGTCATCTTTATCTTTTTATTGTTTGTATTGCTCACTTGACCTGTAGTAGGTGTTCAATAAATGTTTGTGAAATGACTTGTTTAAAATTAGGTGTAAGCAGATGCCTACTTAGAGATATATGAATTCAATGAGTAATACTATTTAGCCAAAAACAATAACAAACAAAAAAAAACCAACCAAAACAGATAAGTAACTCATACTTGATACCAGATAATTAAAGAAAAGCTGGTATTTTCTGTTATACACAAAAAGTCACAATAATCTTTGGAACTCTATAATAGGTTGATTTAGCTTTTAACTTCTTGATTTATCATGAACAGCAGCAATACTTAGAGAGGTACGTGCTTAAAACATGGAGAATTAAGGGGCTTTTTCTTTGGGGGGGTTCTGGTGAGGAGCTAGGTGACTTTAACTTTTATAATTGTTTTTGTAATTGGCAATTCCACCAAAATCCATCAGATGGGTATCTGTGAGTTCTCTATTAAACATTTTATGTTACCTTGGAAAAAGCGCACATCAAGAGTCCAGTGTCAGGGCCCTTTGTTATCAAACAGGGGATCTGGCTCCCAGCTCTCACAGGTCTGAGACTCACTGGCTCAAATACAACCTTTCTGTCTGAACAGTGCTGTGAGACCTAAAATAACTGGGCTATAATTTCAGTTGTTTTAAAGTCTGACTCCAAAGTAACTGATAGGCTTTGATCTTTGAACAGAAAAAGAAAAAAAAAAGTGCATAAGCAATTTTCATCAAATTTTGTTTCCCTGAATTATACACTCTCCC
This sequence comes from Puma concolor, assembly GCF_028749965.1. NCBI lineage: Eukaryota > Metazoa > Chordata > Mammalia > Carnivora > Felidae > Puma > Puma concolor. Next base: position 81,590,463 of record NC_141670.1, on the reverse strand, counting down.
AAACACCACTGTGTTTAGTTTTAAACACATACTCTTAATGAAATCTATGAACTCATTTAAAAACAGTAAGCAGTATCAAGAAACATAGTAGACCAACACTCCCAGAGAGAACTTGTCTCTTTGGTCCAGCTTAAGTGTCTCCACGGCCAAAGTCAGAGGATCAGCTTCTAATATAACATTGGAAGAAAAGAATATAATATGACTGTTACATAGATATATAGATATGAACTCCAAATTGGAATTAGGAGGCCTGATAGGCTGACCTCCTGGCTATGAGACACTGAGCACATCACTTACCCAGCCTCTATGAGCCTCAGAGTCCTTAGCTATAAAATGTAGATGGCCATTTCTCCACGGGCAACTGCTAGGATTTGTGATATAACGGAGATAAAAGCACTCAGCAGTTACCTAGCTTAACAAATGCTCAATAAATGTTAATAAATGCAGCCTATGGGGTCTCAAATCATATTTTTTTAGGGATTATGATAATGAAAAGTGTAATAGTATATGACACCATTAAAGTTTGAGTGTTTGAGCTTTAGTCTTTTTTTTTTTTTTTTTTTTTTAATTTTTTTTTTCAACGTTTATTTATTTTTGGGACAGAGAGAGACAGAGCATGAACGGGGGAGGGGCAGAGAGAGAGGGAGACACAGAATCGGAAACAGGCTCCAGGCTCTGAGCCATCAGCCCAGAGCCTGACGCGGGGCTCGAACTCACGGACCGCGAGATCGTGACCTGGCTGAAGTCGGACGCTTAACCGACTGCGCCACCCAGGCGCCCCTGAGCTTTAGTCTTTTAATGGTAAAATTTGTTGAAGACATCCTAGATTCTGCTATTTGAAGGAATATTTTTACTCATATACCTTATCCAGAAAAATCAATCAACAAACATGTGTGTTTATTGAATGACCAAATGAATACATGGGTGAAAAAAAAAGGTTTTTGGGTTATAAGCATACCTGCTCACAAAAAACCTTACTGAAACTGACAAAAAGCCATCATAGTGTTTTATGATTCCAATTACTGATAGTATTGCTAATGCTAATAATTACTAAGGACTTCAAGTTTGCTAGGCATCAGTAAGTTGTGGGAAAAGGATACAGAGTACGTGAAAGATAGTTATTTAAATTAGAATCCTGGATCTGGGAAGGTTCTCAGCAGCAGAAGTCATGAAAACATGAACCATTTTCCCTTCTACTTTATCAGATTACTTGTAAGTTATTTAAATTTACTGGGTTTAAATGTGCCTGCATTTCAAGTACTTTTTGCTTTTAATTATAACTTTAGAGTTAGCAGACATAAATACAGAAAATTCAAAATGCAAAAATTGAAAGTAAATGGTTGTAAATATACAGAATATAAAAGCAAGAGGAGCTTTGGGAGAAACTAATGCTCAGAGCAACTTGAAAAGGAAAAAGAAACAAATTAACAAATCTTGACCCATTTTCTTTAAGGAGAGAGATCCTGAAGCTGAAAAGGGGTGCTATCATCCTGCTAGTTAAATGTTGACGTGTTGTATGATTGAAATGTCTAATTGTTTATAAAAATGTAACAAAACGTGTCATCTTCACTCATAAGGAAAATTTCTGCTTTACTCATAAAAGGACATGTAGACCATATAAACTCAAGCCCTTAGAATAAGTAATTATCTCTATTTTTTATCTTTATTACAATTGTCATATACATATTAATATAAAGTATACCAGAGCTTTTAAGTGTTGGCCCATCAAACTTGAACATGGCAAATGTGTGAAGAGGAAAATAATGTTAGGTACCCATTTGTGACTGTGCAAATCAATGTCTCCAAGAAGAACAGTCTGGACTATGGGTTATTCTTGTTACCAAAAAGAAAAATGGCCTGTGTCTGTGTGACCAAGGGGGAAAAAAAAGCGTAAAGTAAAAACACTGCTAAAAGCAAACAGAATTCTTGAACTCTTTGACCTATTCTGAGTTGAGAAATAAAGTATACCTTACGCCCTTGGTTCGTAGTCCACTCAAATACTTGGGGCTATGGAGCTGTGTTCCACTGAGTAGCTGGTCAGTTGTTAGGGACTGAGCCACACAAAAGGCACATGAAGTCGTCTCTTCTAAGAGTCAATGCATCTTCTGTAAGGTCCCCAAACATCCCTAACTCTCATCAGTAATTGTCATTAAAAGCTCTCATTATGTGAAGTAAGTGTAATTATAGCATCTTGCCCTCACAGGGTGTACAGCAGTGAGAAGGCTGGAAGGGTTCATAAATTAGTGCCAATTCACTCTCCCTCTATCTACCGTGCAATCTGCTGTGAGAGAGAAAAACCGTATTTATACACATTAAGGCAAAAGCCCAATGGCCCCTACAAAATTAACCTAAACACTAACTGTGGTTATTTGACGGACTCCCCATTTCATTATGTGTCTCAGAAATAAAAGAGATAAAGTTTGCTGCCATCAATAACACTGAACATATCTGCTGAATCCCGCAGATTCCAAAACATTAATAATTCAAAATCTTGTGGGAATTTTGTCATGGTGGAGATACGACTTGTCTGCAAACAGAGCTCAGGGGATGCTCAGTATGATCTATTCTTGTATATATGCACAACTGCTGCATTCATCATGACACAGAGGAGAACACAGCATTCGCCTGTATCTCTGCAACTGAAATTTTGGGATGTATATTATAAAGTTGTTATGTATAACACAATAATTCCCAATCTCACATGAAGAGTAATCATCCTGATGTGTCATTATACCTTACAGATTAAAGGGATTGGTAAATATATTTTCTCTCCCTCATCTCTTAAACATTTATGCCATAATTCAAAAAAACATTGAGACTGAATGATCATATTCAGAAAATAAGTTGGGCTCTCTCCTTATTGGGTGACAGAATGTGTGTGTGTGTGTGTACATATACATACGTGTGTATATTTATACTGACATATTTGTATATATATGTGTATACACACACACACTCTCTGTGTTTTTATATTTTTGTATATATGTACATACACATATACACACTCACATATCCATGATCCCCAGATTTACTTAAAAACTAGAAATTGACAATGTCAGTTACATCACTGACTGCTGTTCTGAGACCAACACCTAAGAAGATGACACTAGCAAAAATACCCACCAATATTATTCCCCAAAAGGTCCCTTTAGAGACTAGCCAGACCCTTAATTCTTGATAAAAGATTTTGAACTGCTCTCAATACTAAGGCCAGAACAATCTTTCTAAAACTCAAATCCAATCATGTCATTTCCCTGTGGAAATTCTTCCTATTGCCCTTAGAATAAAACCCTAAATCCTCTTTAACAAGGCCCAGGAGACCCTGTGTGATCTAGCTACCCCAGCCTACCTCAGCCTCATCTCAAGCCATTTTCCACTTCATTTTCTGAGCTCCAGGCACAATGGCTTTCTTTCAGTTCTTTGAAAACATCATGGGCAATCCTGCCTCAGGGCCTTTGAACATGGTGTTTTCTCTTATGTAATGTTCTCCATTTAGCAAATTCCTACCATTGTTCAGATCTCAGCTTAAAAGCCAAATGCTCAGAGAAGGGGGGAAGTAGTACCTATTACTACTAATAGGTAGTAATTACTAAATGTTCCTGTGTAATAGGCATTGCACCCAACTTTTTACATGCATTTTTTTTTTTCATTTATTTTCACAACAACCCCATGAAGTTAGTATTACTATCCCTATTTACATATGTGAAGATGGGTCCTAGGAAGATGAATATATGGAAGATCACACAACTTTAAAAAGGTGGAAGAGGAATTCACTGAGATGGTCCCTCTGATACATTCTCTCTTCACATATATACTCTTAGGTAACATCATATAATTAGTTGCTTAATGTTTGCTTCCCACATTAGAACGTAACCTTTATAAATGTTGAAAGTGTATCCACCTCGTTCACTAAGATATTGTGCTGGTGCTGGGAACACAGAGGTCAACAAACATCTGATCCTGTTGAATGAGAAAGTGCATGACACAGAGTCATTTCTAACACAAATAAAAGAAAGGCTAATTAAAAATGCTCACCGTAAGTCATTACCTATCCAATTCAAGGATAGGTAAAGCTGAGATAAGTGTAAATTATTCAGAACTATATGCAGTCCAATGAAGTCGTAGTAAATATCATCTGAATGGGAAATGCATGCAGTGTGTTTTTAGGGAAAGGCAACACTGTGTGCACATCTAACTCTATACTGGAGCCTACCCATAAGACCAATTACTCAGAGCACTTTTTGAAAATGCAGTTCTTTATAGATTTCAGAGTACGCTTGATAGCTCTCAACTCCAAAGCATAAACACATTTAAAATCACAATGAAAAATGATGGATGATTAAAGTAAAATTGTTTTGGGGCACCTGGGTGGCTCAGTCGGTTAAGTGCCTTGACTCTTGATTTCCGCTCAGGTCATAATCTCATGGGTTTGTGAGAATGAGATCCATGCTATCAACTCAGTGACTACTTGGAATTCTCTCTCTCCCTTTCTCTCTCTCTCTCTCTGCCCCCGTCCCACTTGCACACATGCTCTTTCTCTCTCAAAATAAACTAAAAAAAAAAAAAAAAAAAGGTAAAATTGTTTCAAACACTCATCGATCTATCTCAAGGAATGCAGCTAATCCTTGCATCTAAACAGTATTATTCCATATATTGGGAAATCTCATCAGAATGATTGCAAGTTTTCTTGAACCTAATATGTACAACCAATTCCACTGACTCTGGGGACTGATCAAGGTCAGCCCTAGATTTCAAATTTTCAAAATCCATGATTACATCATGAATAAAAACCTGATTTAAGTATTTATTTCAACATTCTACCTCATTAACTTTTTCATTTACCAGTGCTACAACTGATTAACAAAATAAACAGGTCCTGTTTTATATTCTTCTTTTCTACCTTTCTATAACAAAGTAGTTAATGAGTATTGACATGGCTAAATATGAGGCAGCTTACCATAAATTTTTTTTTCAATGAGCACAAATATTATACTTTAAATTAGAAACTATAAAGGCCAATTATACTAGATAAGCACTGATGAGTACACCAAGACAAAAGTGTGTAACTTTACCTTTAGCAATATACGTATTTAGACAGCCTACAGAGCCCACCATGTACAAATACAATACCTATGAACAAATGGACAAATGAAAATGTGGAGGACCTGGACAAGATTCAAAGACATCATCCTTCCAAGTCCCTTTTCTTACCCATAGGATCACATTCCTCCATACTCTTATTCACATGACTACAAAATGAATAATCTATATTTTTCAAAAGCCATGCCTTATTAGATGTACATGAACTTTGTTCAGCTATCAGAAATGTTTAAAGGGAATATTGGTCTCTGATCAACAGTTCTACTTCTTCTATGGAGTCTTACCTGATCAATTTTATCTCCCCCCCTCCCTAAATCACTGAGCTCTCACTCCTTGTTACCATGTCACCTGTTCCTCACATGCATGCTTGTTAAAGCACACAATTTCTACTACCTTGTATTTAAAGCACAGTTTCTACTACCTTATATTTCATATATTTATGTGTTCATATCTCTCTTTTTAAAGTAGAAGCTCATTCAGGGTAGGTTTTTCATGTGATTCAATTTTGCACCCTCCTGTCCTGTCACAGCACTTATCATAATGGATGCGCATAATAGATAGAACAATTCACAAATAAATGAATATGGCTGTCTGTGAGTGATCTGCTGTCAGGTGCTAATATATATTTGATCCCAACAATATTAACATCAGACATGCTCTTTAGTGCTAACATGTAATAACTTAAGTGAAAAACCAGAAACAACTAGTGTATGTGTATTGCACAGCATGAATGTCTTACTAAAAGAGGGTTTCTACTTTGGTTGTTTAATATTTCAATGTACTTTCTATCCACTGAAGTCCCCCCAACCCTATACTTGTAGATAATTAAATATGTCATTCATTTTTCTTTGCTCAATTTAGACTTTATAGAACTTAACATTCATAAAAATCAATAAGATATCCTTATAAAAGTAAGCCACTTTGGCCCTTGAATTCAAGACACTGATCATTCTTCTTTTTGCTACACATCATGGATTGTTTGCATTATAGGTCAACCTACAGAGTTTTTTCTCTCCACATACTTCCAATATTAATTATTCCTTCTCTCTGGCCCAGAGCTACTAGTCAACATGTTCCATAAGCCTGTCTATCTGAAGAGAACGATAAGGTAACTAAACTCTGATATCATTTGATATTTTGTTCCCCACCTTAATCACCCTTATTAGTCTAATTTCTTGACCACAAAGAGAAATCATGATATCAACTTTTAAATGAGGCGATAACTAATTAAGCCAAAGTAACTCAAAGGGTTTAGAATATTCAAAGAAACAAAGATACTGATAGAAACACCCACATCAGTGGAGCGAGCATATTTAAATAAAAATTTTCCCTCCAATGATGGACATTTTTCCAAAAATAAAATACATTATTTCATGCATTATGTTTTGAAAGTCAAAAGCTCATGAAAGTAGAAAAGGTTGATGTTTCAGATTACATTACTCTAAATAAAGAAGGAATTGTTGCTGACATCATCTTAAATATATTGCATATTGACATGTTTTTAAAGGAATTATAGTTGTGTGGCACAAGTCAAAATCAAATTTAGTTCAATCAGCTGCAGCATATTTTTAAAAAATAAAAACATATTAGGGATACAAATATATGAAAAGGCCTTTATCAACCTTGCTTTTTATATGCCAAATTTTTAAATCCCTACTTATTTGCAAGCAAAAACCATGTACATTGATGAAACTGTGGGATTATATATTTATAAAAAGAGTAATTTCACACACACAAAAATTCCTGACCACTGCTTCCTCAAAAGTTCACTGAGAAAAAGGCAGGTAGGGACCTATTTCTTTAGAATTCAGTACAAAATGTTTAAACCCATACAAGGAAAAGTCACTAAGATTTAAACATAAATAACAAAGGAAAAATGAGAAAAAGAAATAAGAGAATTAAGTCAAACACTCTGTAAACTGAATTCAGACTCTAAGGTTTTACAGGCCATTAATCTAATATCTGCCAAATTAGATTTTCAAATTCCATAATATTTGATTTCTTTTCTAAAACTGGTTTACCCTTAATCCCAGAAGTTTTTCTTTCAAAGATAAACTACAATTCTAAGTGAGATTTCTATTCAACCAGGAGCTCTATTGTTGATTTTTTAAGTATTTATGAATCATATTTATGATTTTACCCTCCCTAAACATTACTTTTGACTTTAATAAATTTTAGACTTGTGTAAGAACTAAAAGATGGTTTAATGTGGATTAAATAATATTCATTTAAAAACAGGGCCACTTGTATACTATTTGTCAGCTAAAATAATGTCAGAAAAGTTTTTAGACAACTGGGAATTGCTTCCAAGTCAACAACTACAAAGCAACACTGAAGCCATCTAGGAATTTCAGTGTAAGATAGATCTCCTTTTGAAATATAACCCTGAAAATATATAAAATTGATCACAGGTAACTTTCTGTCTTTGCTCTAGGATTACAACCTTTAGCTGGAAAACACCATGACTATGTTCCAACCTGAAGTACTAAAGAATCTGCACAGCACAACAGCCTAGGAAATTTAGCTATTGGACAGCTTGATTGCTCCCTCACACCCCGCTTAATAGAGCTTCTCATTAAGTCACAAAAATGAGATCATTCAGCAAAAGTCCTTCAGTATGGCCCGTCCACTCATGCTAAAGTGGTGTTGAAACAGAAGTCCGTGGGTTTGAGAGCGAATAAAAGATCTCAGCAGGGCATGGAAGGATGTAGTCCTTGTAGGGTAAGTAGATCTGGGGTAGCATCAAAACAGGAGAGCAGTAGAAACACCTTTAAGAATTCTCTGGAGTATAATTTAACAATACAAAATAAAAGTGGAAACTAAAGATGGAAGAAAACCTGGATAAAGCAATAACTAAAGAAGTTCCTTCAGGGCAGAGACTCTGGGGACCAGAGTTGAAGCACAGTTAGCTCTTCAGGCAGTGCAGATGCATATAATGTCACAAGTGTTCACAGTGTTATTGATAAAGTATTGGTATTTTCTGCAACATCATATAGCAGAACACAATAACTCCTAGGAGCACCTTGAGATTTCTGGAAGTATGTGAGTATGTGCATACATGAGCAAATACCTACAAATGAGTACCTCTTCTGCTAGACCTTCAATTAAAAAAAAAAAAATTCTATTCTGTACTGGAAAAAAAATAGACAAATCTCTTTATATAACTCAGCATCCTTGTATTTAATTTGATATATATTTTGACAATGAAACAGCAATTAGGATATAAGGAAGAGCCACGTGAAAAAAGGTTGTCCAACTAGACTAATGCCACTTTGGACAAATCTGCCACCATGACTGTTCTGTGACCTGAAATCTTCTTGAGCACAGCCTCTCCCTGCCCTCCCCCTACTTCTTTCCTTTGGCTTATACCATACCCTTGGGGCATAAAGTCATTGATCTGCCCTGGAGATATGACTATGACATACACCTATTCTTAAAGATCTTCTCTGGAGTGGTCCCTCAGCATGTATTCCCAGCCTCTAGGGCTATAAAACAGGTCTTAAAGGAGGTGGGGATGTCAAGACCTACTCCTTTTGTGCCCACCCAAGACAGGTTGCTATCCATAAATCCCCTTAATAAACCATTTCTCATCAAGCTGGACTTGTTGGCCTTTTTCTTTGGTCTTATGGCTCCTTTGGCCTTTGGAGGTCATTTTCCATATACCTTCCTTTCATGGAACAAAGGTAATAGTTATATATACTTACACACACACACACACACACACACACACACATGCACAATGAATGTGTGGCATCCATTTATAACTTACATATTTGATTTCTTTCTGTTTAAAGTATAGTAAGAGAAGAAGTACCAAAAAGGTTTTTTATCACAAAAGAAGTCAAAGAAGACAAATTAAGATCAAGAAAACCAGAAACTCCAAAGGAGAATCTATACAAAATTACACTGTAACAATAATGGAACATTTGTTAAAAGTAGACAAGCCTTGGACCAGTGATCAGGAAGCCCTTTAATTTGATATAATAAGAAACAGCTTTATGGACCACAGTGTGCTAGAATTACTCTTTTTCAGGAAAGAATCTCTGGGTGATGTCAAAAGACAAGAAGGATGAAATATGGCTTTGTAAAAGCTGTTTAGAGATGGGAACACAGACAAGTCCATCCTGAAGAAAGAGAAAAGACAGAGAAAAAACAGCCAGGCTGGGAAAAGCAAAACCTTGCATGCAAATATGTATCATACACTGCTAACTTATAAGACTCACAAATCCCCAGGCTTTTTGTTCTATCCTGAGTCCTGCCTGGAAAATGGTTTATTTATTCTATAGCTATTTAAACTGGCACAGGCTGGGTGCCAGACACAATATAGGTATCAGGGACATTAGAATGAAAAAGACAGGCAAGGTCTCTCCTCTCTTAGAGCTTACACTCTAGTGCAATTGACACACAACAGACAAATTAACAAGATGACTTCTGATAATGATAATGGCTTTGAAGAAATAAAAAAAGTTGATGTGTTAGAAAGTACTGGGGAGGTACTTATGAAAGGCCACCAGGGAGATGCCTTTTCAGCTGACACCTGAGGGACAAGAAAGAGCCAATCCAGTGAAGACCAGAAGAAAGAATGTTCTAGAAAGAGGGATGGCTAGTGCAAAGGCCCTGAGCCGGGGGGAATGGCTTGGTGTGTTTGAGGAGAGACTCTGTGTTGCTGGAGTGTGCTAAGTATGTGGTATGTATTAGGTGGGGCCAAGGAGGAAGGCAAGGGTAGTTACTAAGACTTTACTGGTTGGGATAAGGAGTCTATAAATTCTCTCTGATGGGCAACAGAAGACAACAGAGGTTTTAAATATTTATTTATTTTTGCAAGAGAGAGAGAGAGAGAGAGAGAGAGAGAGAGGGAGACACAGAATCTGAAGCAGATTCCAGGCTCTGAGCTGTCAGCACAGAGCCTGACATGGGGCTTGAACTCACAAACCAGGAGATCACGACCTGAGCCGAAGTCTGATGCTTAACCGACTGAGCCGCCCAGGTGCCCCAGGAGACACCAAAGGTTTTAAAACTAGGGAAGGGTTGGGGCACCTGTGTAGCTCAATCGGTTAAGTGTCTGACTCCTGGTTTCGATTCAGATCATGATCTCATGGTTCATGAGTTCAAGCCCCGCATCAGGCTCTGCACTGACAGTGTGTAGCCAGCTTGGGATTCTCTGTCTCCCTCTCTCTGCCCCTCCCCTGCTTGCTCTCTATCTCTCTCTCTCAAAATAAATAAACATTAAAAAAAAAAACAAAAAAACTAGGGAAGAGTTGGGAGAGAGTATGGTGACATAAAATGAGGTTTATATGCTAAAAAGATTACTTTAACCGTTATGTGAAGTCAGAATTTTAGAGAGATCAGAGTAGAAGCAGGTGAGACTGATTAGGGAATAATTACAGGGCAAGAGTTGATGATATCTGGTATTTGGGTAGTAACAGTGAAGATGAAAAGAAGTTGATGAGCTCGAGATATATTTTGGGGTAGATCCAATAGGATTTACTGATAAGTTAGATATGGGGGTGGGGGGAAGAGACAGTGGAGAGAATTCCAGGAACACTCTTAAATTCACTTAATGAGTAGAGCCATTTACTGAAATGAGAAAGGCTGAAGGAGAAGCAACCTAAGGACGGGGAAGGAGATCAAGAATCAAGAATATTTTGCATGTGGTAAATCTAATAAATGTCCAAGATTAGACATCAAATAGGCCTTTTCATATGAGTCTGGCATTTAGGGGAAAAGTTAGACCCGAAGATATCAATTTGGTAGCAGTGCATTTTGATGTTACATAAAACCATGGAATTGGCTGAACTTTCCTGAGTTACTGTAGACAGAAAAAAGACCAGGACCCACCACCAAGCACTGAGACCTTCTAATAGTGAGAATTTAAAGCAGAGCAAAGAACCAACACAGCAAACTGAGAAGGAATGGTCAGTAAAGTAGATGGAAATCCTAGGAGAGGGAGATATCATGGAAATGAAGAGCATAACATGTTTCAAAGAGGGTATACTCTGAGGGTATAGAACATTCTTATGTGTCTTTGAGTAAGACCAGAACAGAGAAACCACCACTGGCTTTGGCTAGATGGAGGTAACTGGTAACCTTGATAAAAACTGAGTTAAGTCCTTCGTAGAGTGCCAGGGAGTCTTGATTAGAGTAAATTGAGGAGGGACAGTGCTATAAGGAGTGAAGATTGGGACAGCTGTTTTAAAACTCAGAGCTAATATCATTCTCAGTGGGGAGAAACTGAGAGCTTTTCCTCTATGGTCAGAAATAAGACAGGATGTCCAGTCTCACCACTTTTATTTAATATAGTACTGGAAGTCCTAACCACAGCAAGCAAACAACAAAAAATAAATAAAAGGCATCCATGTTGACAAAGAAGTAAAATTTTCACTATTTGCAGATAATACTATATATAGAAGACTCGAAAGACTCCACAAAAAACTGCTAGAACTAATACACAAATTCACTAAAGTCACAGGATACAAAATAACTTACAGAAATCTGTTACATTCTTATACCAATAATGAAGCAGCAGAAAGGCAAATTCAGGTATCAATCCCACTTACAACTGCACCAAAAACAATATGATACATAGGAATAAACCTAACCAAAGAGGTAAAAGACCTGTACTCCTAAAACTGTAAAACACTGAATATGACACAAAGAAATAGAAAGACATGCGAAGCTCATGGATTAGAAGAACAAATATTTTTAAAATGTCTATACTACCCAAAGCAATATACACATTTAATGCAATCCCTATCAAAATACAAACAGCATTTTTCACAGAGCTACAACAAATAATCCTAAAACTTGTATGGAACCCAAAAAGACCCCAAATAGCCAAAGCAACCTTGAAAAAGAAAAGCAAAGCTAGAGGCATCACAATTACGGACTTCAAGTTATATTACAAAGCTGTAGTGATCAAGACACTTTGATACTGGCACAAAAATAGATCAACGGAACAGAAAGAAAGCCCAGAAACGAACCCACAACTATATGTTCAATTAATCTTCAACAAAGCAGGAAAGAATGCGATGGAAAAAAGAATGTTTTCTTCAACAAATGGTATTGGGAAAACTGGACAGCACCATACAAAAGAATGAAACTAGACCACTTTCTTACACCATACACACACACCAAAAAAATTCAAAATGGATCAGAGACCTAACTGTGAAACCTGAAACCATAAGAATCCTAGAAGAGAACACAGGCAGTAACCTCTTTGACCTTGGCCATAGCAATTTCTTTCTAGATATGTCTCCTGAGACAAGGGCAACAAAAGCAAAAATAAACTCTTGGGACTACATCAGAATAAAAACCTTCTGCACAGCAAAGGAAACAATCAACAAAACTAAAAGGGGTAGTATCCAAAATCTATAAAGAACATATCAAACTGAACACCCAAAAAACAAATAATCTAATTGTAAGATGCACAGAAGACATGAATAGACATTTCTCAAAGAAAACATATAGATGGCTAACAGACTTATGAAAAGATACTCAACATCACTTATTATCAAGGAAAATGCAAATCAAAACTACAATGAGATATCACTTCACACCTGTCAGAATGACTAAAATCAAAAACACAAGAAACTTGGGGAAGATGTGAAGAATGGGGAACCCTCCTGCACTGCTGGTGGGAATGCAAACTGGTGCAGCCACACTGGAAAAGAGTATGGAGGTTCTTCAAAAAGTTGAAAATAGAACTATCCTATGATCCAGCAATTGCATTACTGGGTATCTATCCAAAGAATATGAAAATACTAATTCAAAGGGATACATGCACCCGATGTTTATAGCAACATTATCTACAATAGCCAAATTATGGAAACAGCCCAAGTGCCCATAGACTGATGAATGGATAAAGAAGAGGTGATACACACACACACACACACACACACACACACACACACACACACACACAAAGAAACATTACTCAGACACAAAAAAGAATGAAATCTTGCCATTTGCAAGACATTCTTACGTGTGCAACTCAGGCATTTGATAACTGTGTTTTTCACACAAATTCCTAGAAGGGGAACTGACCCACCAAGAACAGGCTGAGCAACACAGTACTTATTGCTGTGGAATCTGGAGTTAGAAATGTGCAAGTTTATATCTTGACTTCATCACTGAATAGCTGCTATCATCCTGGGGGGAAAAAATCAAACTCTTTTTAGTTCTGGTTTCCTCATATAATTCAAGAGTAATAACACTTATTGAAAATAAAAAAACACAATACATGCTAAGTGTTTAGCACAGCACCAAATCCATGGTTGCTTTGACAGATGCTATTATCTTTTTTTTTAAGTTCATTTATTTATTTTGAGAGAGAGAGAGTATGTGTGTGTGCGTGCCCGAGTGTGACTGGGGGTAGGGCAGAGAAAGGAGAGAGAGAATCCCAAGCAGGCTCCACACTGTCAGCACAGAGCCCAACGTGGGACCCAAACCCACGAATTGCAAGATCACAATCTGAGCTAAAATCAAGAGTCATACACTCAACCAACTGAGCCACCCACGTGCCCCAACAGATGCTATTATTATAGTTATTGTTCTCAGCATTTCCAGTTTAGATCCATATCGTGAGACTACCATCTACAAAGCTCATATCTATTTATAGACCCATCAACAGTGTATATTGCAAAGTCTTTCCATTCTCACCAATAAGTCAATCTTGTTAAACTTTACTAATTTCAGAGATGGAAAATGTTTAGTTTTATTTGTATGGATATGATCAACAATATAGTTACATATCTTTTCATAATTTTATTGCTCACCCACAGTTGTTCCTCTGTGAATGGCCAGTTTAAGATCTTGCTCATTTTTCCATTGATATACATATTTACTTCCTTGTTAGCTGCAAGAGCTGTTTATTTGTTAAAGATCAAGGGGTGCCTGGGTGGCTCAGTCAGTTAAACGTCCGACTCTTGGTTTTGGCTCAGGTCATGAGAATCTCATGGTTTGTGAGTTCAGGCCCCACGTGGGGCTCTGTGCTGACAGCATGGAGCATGCTTGGAATTCTCTCTCTCCCCGTCTCTGCCCCTCCCCCGTTTGCATGCGTGCATTCTCTCTCACAATAAATGATAAACAAATAAAATATAATAAATAAACTGATAATAATAAACTTTAAAAACTGAATAAAGATAAAAACATCCTTGTCTATATTTTGTTTCTTACTTACAGCAAACTTCAGATATGAAAGCACTTCCTTTATAAAGGATGAATTCACTGTAAGAATAAACTGAAGATGTAGTCTTTACTGATATGTAATTTGGGTTATTACTAGTCTTCTTTCCCAACTTCACATGAAAAAAGCATAGGGATTATCTTACCTTGCCCAAACAGTGCAAAATTCTGTTTCTAAAGGATGTCCCAGAACATGATAAAAAATAAGAGCCATGGCGTGGCATAATAATACAATTATTCAAGATCTGTTCAGCGTTTACAGCCAGATTTGCTATAATTTAGTTTCTCGCTGTTTCTGAAATAAATTCACCAAAACTCTTTAAGATGACATTTCTGCCTCTGTTAAGTACCTCTACTTCTTAGTTTTCAAGAGTTCTTAGCATGCCCTTTCCTCTTTCTATTTCCAGTTCTACCATCTTGGTCCATGTGCACCTAACCTATGGCATTCATGACTTGATAGATTTCTACTTTACAGGCCAAAGAGTCCTCATCTTTCACTGTGTCCTCATATGTCAATTCCTCTTCTCTCCCTCCGACTCCTCTGATCATTTTATAATGATTTAGTAACCACAATAATGAAATTTACTGAGAAAACTAAATTTTGAGATGCTGCCATAACTAATGGAGTCAGAGAAATGATGAAAAGGGCTTTAATGAGGTTTGAAATATGGTTGGAATATTACAGATAGAAAATCAATTTAGAAAATGCTGTCAGCCTCATCCACAAGGGAAAAATTATTTAAACACACACATCTAAAGGACAGAAGTAACTTGGAAGGCAATGAAGAACTGACAATTGTTTCACAATAGAGAAAGCTCATTCTTTCTTTATGTACCTATATCTACCTACCTATCTGTCTATCATCTATCATTATTTTACTATGATTAAAAACCTAACTTGGTAAATATCTAAATACCATGGGTATTCAAATTCTGCAAAGACTAATAAATAATTAAGCATTTGACAATTGTAAGTAATTTACCCTTAGTTTTAAGTAATCTTGGAGGTAGCAATACCGCTTACAAAAACGCTGCGTAATTTTGGTCATCCCCTACAATCGATTTTATCTTCCTCAAGAAAAAAACCTAAATTTTGTGGACTCAGGCCTGAGGAATATTTTGGAGAAAAGCATACCTTTTCCATAAAGCCATTTATGCTACATACTGCACATATTGTAAAACCTTGTACATCAAAGACAAATTTGTGTTTAAACAGATTATCAGGTTATAGAACAATTAGAAGCCACAATTCTCTTAAAATAACTCTAATGAGACCTGAAAAACTGCTTCAAGTCTCTGTTATTTAAGCATTCGGCATATTCTCTGTTCTTAATCTTTGAAAATTAGATGAAAGCTATGGCCTTTCTCTCTAGAAAAATCCATATACAATTATAGAATACATTTTGAATATAAATTTTCAGAACTGACTAGGATCCCAAGCCTCCAGGCTAAGGACTACTCTAGAGGAAATATTGTTTTTAAGACTATCGCCAAATACCTAATATATGAACTACTCTCCCGTTTCTACCTTAGGCACTCCATCTATGTAGTTTGGAGCATAGAAGAGTTAAAGTTTCACACCTTCATTCCATAAGCTCTTCAACCGTGTTTTGCAGAGCAAAGCCTTGGCAACCGCCTGGAACTCACTGCTGACGCAGCTCCTACCTGCTCTCCACTCTCTGCTATGGAGAGGAGCATCCTGACCGATTATACTGGAGACTGGAGACCTACTGATGTGCACCCTCAACAGTGTGACACATTAGAAGACAACTACAACCGATGTGCTTGGAGCCTGTTCCTAGGATTCTTCCTCACAAGCTGACTATGCAACTCTGGTCTCTCACATATAAACCTGATTCACTTAGGTGATGGGCCCTTTCCTGTCCCCCACTTTCCTTTTACCAACTACTGGGATAACCAATGTATGCAGAAGTCAGACTGCAGTGAGGCTGAAAATACGCCTGGAAAAGGAAGTCAACTTTCCAGCTCCAAGCTTCTTTCACAGTATATAATAATCTCACTATTAAAAGGCGGGGGGAGGGGGAGAGAAACAGTGACTTCTGAGAGTAACAGATTCACATGTATTCAAATCCAAATATAGCATATTCCAAGATCAAACATAATTTTTTGAAGCAAACAATTGGGTCAGATTCTATGAGATGCCTATCTAATAGCCATTCCCATCTTCTCATATGCTAATGAAATCATGTAACACTTCTTTCTTTGGGGCAACAATATGTCCAACTAGGATTTGACTCATGGCTAGTCCACTAGTCATTTCCAACTAATGTGAGCCTTAAATACACCATAGATAGCCAAGATATTGACCTCCCCTTAACACTCAGGGCAGATGGGCAGGGCTTGGAGCAGCAAGCGCATTCTCTTCACTCCCAGGATGTATAAAAAATGTTACATTTCCTATGTGTGCCACAAAGGGAAGAACGTCAAGAAGCAAAGGAGAATTCTGTTCCCTTTGATAGATACTCAACCTGTCTCCTTTCCTTACAGCTAGCAGTAACCCTCTGATTGAGTTATAGTCAATGAAATATTCGAGAAAGTCTGCTGAAAGCCATTTGTTTCTGCTTCTCTTACCTATTAAAAGGGCAGAGATGAGAGGAAACCTTTCTAGCAATGCCTTTTCCCTTCCATCATACCTTGAAAAAGGACACGATGCCTGAGGCTACAGCAGCCATCTTGCTACCACAAGACAACAAAGCATGCGAGTAAAAGAGCAACAGCTAAGTAGAGCAGAGCAGAGAGATGGAAAGAGTCTAGAAATTCATTACTTTGTTGAACATCAGAACCAAAATCAGCAATTGTCTACTTCCCATCTTCTTGCTTAAAGTTGACCGATGCATACTAGTGGATGGGAGATTTCAAGTCTTTTTTTTTTTTTCCTCTGAAGCATCCTATAGTTCTCACTTCGTGGGAATATCAGCTTTCTTATCATCTATTAATCCCTTCACCATGTTGAGTACCACTTTGAGTCTGACTAGGATGATGCCCGGTTTAATGCTATCAATTTCTATCGTCCTCTTCATAGCTCAAAACTTAAGAGTCTCCTAGAAATTTTAGTACATTATGGCAATACTGTGTGTAATTCTGCAGCTAGGTGGAAATTCGCAGGGCCACTATACATTCTCACATTCAGGGTGTGTTAGTTTGCTTAGGCTGCCAGAACAAAATACCATAGACTAGGTAGCTTAAACAACAGAAATTGATTTCCTGCACACTTGAGGCTGGAAGGCTGGTACCAGGGTGCAAGCAGAGTTAGTTAGATGTGCAGAGAGCTGCCTTCTCACTGTAACCTCACTGGCCTTTCCTCTGAGTAAGTGAGCGCCCCTTGTGTCCCATCTTCTTCTTATGAATACACCAGTCCTATTGGATTAGGGACCAACCCTTGTGGTTTACTTCCTAAAGGCCCTAGCTCCTAATACAGTCACACTGGAGGTTAGGATTTCAACATATGAATTTGGGGAATGACACAATACGCTCTATAACACAGGCCTTGGGTTATTAAAAATAAATAAATAACAAACCCAAAACCTCTGAACTAAAAAGCTGGGGGCAAACATGTTTTCATACATTCTGAAAGATAATTTAACAACTGTTCCCCAGCATATGGAACACACAGAGAGGAGTATTTTAATGGGTATGTATAGGTGAAGGCTCAGGAATATTTAGGCACTGTCAACCTATCTATAGATAATATAGATAATATGAGCCAAAAACATCAACTAGTATTTCTTCTAAATGAAAAGCACACTCCAAAAAGGCAACTTTGGAAATCTCTTTTAAAGAAATAAGTGCAATAACACGTTTGTTCCCAAGGAGGAAAAAAATAAAGATGGTGTTTAAAAATGGTACATTAACAAAAATGCCATATTTGTCAAACTCAAAGCACTACATGATGTATGATTCAATTTATGCAGTGTTCTGGAAAAGTCAAAATTATGGGTACAGAAAACAGATCAGTAGTTGCCAGGGGCTGGGAGGGTGTGTAGAAGCGATGCCTCCAAAGGGGCACAGGGAAACTGTAGGGGTGATGGAATGTTCTACATCTTGATTATGGTGGTGCTCATATGACCATAAGAATTTGTCAAAACTCATAGAACTATGCACTAAAAAGAATGAATTTTACTATATGTAAAACATACCTTAATTTTTTAATGGGAGAAAAGGGCACATTTGTGGACTGATAAAAATAACCAAAGGGTTATTCTGTACTCAGTTAATCCACACTCTGGTAACCAATCAAGAACTCTAGAAACAGAGCAATCACTCATATATTAAGTAAAATTTTAAGACATAAATGTCTATGGCAGGAATAATCTTGTGTTGTGGGGTACCATTATATGTGTTCAAGACTTTTATAGTGATACAAACTTAATATCTGAATTATATCAAATTATTAGGTTTAATTTACCAGAAAGGGATCACAAAAAGTGATATCCATTACTATGGAAATAAGCAATTAATCTTAATATTTCATAGCATAATTGTGCCTTCCAATGGGAAGAAGGGCACAAATGATAAATTTGATAATGATAAATTACAGATGATAATAGCTTACTTAACTTTCAAGAACATTTCATGTTTTACAAACATTCTTATACATACTGTCTCATCTAATTCTCACAGTACTCTGGTAACACTTAATAGGTGAGGCATTATTATTACTTTCCCCAATATACAAGTGAGAAAATAAAGGCCAAAGAGGTTAGATGACTTACCCATAGTCCTAAAATTAGTACAGGTAGAGTCAGAAAATAAGCAAAGATATTCTGACTCCAAATCTAATACTTTTCTCCAAACATCAGTTGGCTAATTAAAAGGAACGTATCTCAAAACTATTCCCCAAATTTCTAACTACAAAGCTAGCTAAAATCTGAAAAAAGCTACATCAACCCTCAAACACACTAAACACGCTACACCTTGTTAAATGGTTCTATAAAATTAAAATGAGAATATAGCAGAGGCAGGACTATCTGTAAGGCAAGCTACTGTTCCCATGAAAAAGGAAATACATACATAGTGAGTTCCTATGACGTGCCAGGCCCACTGTTTCATATTTAAATTAAAAAAAAATTTAACGTTTATTCATTTTTGAGACACAGAGAGAGCATGAGCAGGGGAGGGGCAGAGAGAGAGAAGGAGACACAGAATCCGAAGCAGGCTCCAGGCTCTGAGCTGTCAGCACAGAGCCCGATGCAGGGTCCAAACCCATGAACTGTGAGATCATGACCTGAGCCGAAGTTGGATGCTTAACCAACTGAGCCATCCAGGCGCCCCTCATATTTAATCTTATAACAATCTCCAGAAGTAGTATTATTATTATCCCCAGTTCACATTTAAAGACATCTGAGTCCAAAGATGTCAGTTTAGTTGCCACAGTCACACAACTCATAGGGATAGAAACAGGATTCCAATACAAATCTGCTGGAGGCTGAAGCCCTTTGTTTTTGGAACCAAAAGAAGGTATTTTAAGTCTACACATTTGGACAAACTGAGTCAAAATTTCAGCAGTTCCATAACTTTGAATCTCAATAAGTCAACCAATCAATCAAGGCATGCCTTATTTACATTTTCTTCACCTTTAAAATGTGGAATAAGTGTGTTTTCCCCGTAGACATATATAAAACCTTTTTGCGTAACCTGAAATGATCTGAGTTTACCAAAAACAGGCATTCAATACTAGTGTCAACCTTTAGGTACCAGTGTGGTGCCCTGTAGCAAGGTCAGCCAGGCCTTGAGATCAAAAAGCAAAATGAACCAAAATGAGAGTAGAAATAATTCCAGGAATTATGACATTTTCCTTAAAATGTAATTCTGCTTTAAAATTATACATTAAATATTTTAAAATATCTGTTTTGCCTTTTAAAAAAAAAACAAGATTCTTAATCATAAGATTACAGAAGAAATGGCTTTTTTTTTTTTTAATCTTTTTATCCAGAACAGAATGATGCCCATGTAGGCATCTGAGAAACATCTCATGGTGAGGTTGATGGTAATGATGATTGGATAGCTACTTTTACACTTATTTGTCTTTAGTGGCTTTCATTTTTTAAAAAAGTGAGGGGGAAAATAATTTCTAGTTTCGATTGCTTTATATTGTCACGTAAGCTGGTGAGTTATCTGTTCCTAGGTGTGTTTTTTTTTTTTTTTTTTTTTTTTCATGGAGAGATGTAAGTCATCCACTTGCTGGCATAAAACTTACAAAACGAAGTTCATTTTGCCTGCCAAGTGCAGATAAAAGCAAGGGGGGAAAGAAACAGTTTAAATGTAAAAAGCACCTTTTCCCTAACTCCTGAACTAGTTCACACAATAAAATGAATAATTCAACTAAAACTTCGTGTGTGCAGAGCGCTGCATGCACACCAGTGGCATTTTCACTTCAAATTTGTACAGTCTTTAGTCAACACCCTTCATCTGCATTTCTAACACCTGCTTCAGTCAGCTGTGAAGTAGGCTGTTATCTCTATGGTCGCCTTTCATCTTTACTCTGTCCATCCAATACACACAAAAAATTGCATTATAGAACATAATTACTCGGCCTAAAAGAGACAGGGATAATTCACATGATCTTCCGAAAGGTATTTTCCTCTATCGTATCAAAAGGTAATTTTAAAACAAGTTACAATTTATGCTGTCATTCTTCATTGTTGTGTGTGTCTCTTTCAAGCACTGATGTTAACTTTGCACAGCAAAAAAAAAAACAAAAACAAAAACAAAAACAAACAAACAAAACAAACAAACAAACAAAACAAACCACAGCATCTACACTCCTCTGCAATGAGAATCTGTTTTAGGAGCAAAGGAAAGTAAAAAATTAAAGGCAATGGCTGGTACTATTTGTAGAGTGCACAAATATCTCTTCTAAGTTTGTGCTGTTATTAAAATGATGCTCTTCCAACTTAGCCTGCCAATCATGGCCTACGTTAAAGTTTTATGTATACCAATGTAAACACTAGACAAGTCTTTTGACTATCTACTCAAATTATTTGTCCTGTATTAAACAACTTCATAAGGAGGACTTAAGCAAAACACTTAAAGCCTGAGGTTTTCTGATTAAGAAATTATCTTAGGAAATGAGTGAAATGGGGAGCAGTTGGGAAAAGAACTAGACTAAAATGGAACAATTTCTGGTATACCATCATTCTGTTTATTTCCTTCACAGCACTTAATTAGAGTGTGATTACATATTGCCCATCTCTCTATTTGGATGTAAACACCATCTGGGCAAGGATTGTGCCTTGCTTCGTCACCACTCTATTGCTAATGTTTAGATTAGTTCCAGCCACACAGTAAATACTCAGTAAACATATTTTAAACAAATGAATATTTAAATCCTCTACCAGATTGAATTGGAAGGGACTCTGAAGGACCATTTAAGCTTCTGTACTTTCTTAAAAATATATATGCCCTGCATATATGTATAAGAAAAAAACCCTCAAGTATCTTGGATCATATTTACAGAATATTTTCTATATAAGCTGATGTTCTCAGCCAAAGAAGATCCCTTTAATATAACTTTAAGACAATTTATTTTTTTAACTTTAAAAATTTTTTTTTTTTTTAGAAATCCAATGGCTGGTGAGAATGTGAGGAAAGATCTCTTTTTTTTTTGAGACAGACAGAGAGAGAAAGAATGCATGCAAGCAGTAGAGAGGTGTAGCGGGGGGGGGGGGGTGGGGAGAGAGAGAGACAGAGAGAGACAGAGAGAGAGAGAGAGAGAGAGAGAGAGAGAGAGAGAGAGAGAATCTCAAGCAGGCTCCAAGTTCAGTGCAGAGCTCCATGCAGGGCTCACTCCCATAACCGTGAGATCATGCCCTGAGCCAAAATCAAGAGTCAGATGCTCAACTGACTGAGCCACACAGGCACCCCTAGACAATTTAATTCCATGTCTTTTAAATATGAGTCATTCAAACATACGTTATTATTTATTTTCTACCTTGTTTTTATAAAATAGGTCTCACAAAATTTAATCACTTCTGATGCCTCACAATCAAAATTATATACTAAAACTCCTTACATTCCATCATAAAATATAGTGGTTGCTTGATGTTAGTAAATAGGGCTATGTATCCCTAAATATGGGGACATATCAATAGATACTCATTTTTAATGATTTTGTTGTCTCTTTTCTCGCTTTCAGTTTTTATTATTATACCTCTGCCTACCTCTCTCTTCACTACAGGTTTCTGCTCCTAATAAGTTATAATTTATTATTCAGGATTTTCTGAAGTCTATATATTTCTATTAGAGATTAAAGGTTAAATCTGGTAGTGTTAAACACCAATCGTTACCACAGAGAGAAATTCAGGATGTGATGCAAGGGAACTCTTAATGGCCCAGGGAACAAGTGGGCTATACTTCTAGAACTGCAGGAAGGAAAATTCAGGAAGCTATTGAGGACGAATAGTATAGGGAGGTCAGATGCTAATATCCTTGCTTGGAAGAGATGGTGAAATAGAAATATCCAGAATCCAGGAGCTAATCAATGGCTTACTCAGGACTGGCCCCGGGGAAAGTACAAACTCCTGGGAAGTCTCACACTGGGCTTTACCCAACACTAGGAAAAAACAGCAGTGGTAAAAGGACGTGTCTAGATAAGTAAACATTAACTATAGCTCCTGCACATGGGATCCAGACATTCCCATGTGCCCCAGAAAGGAGACACCAAGGTGCCATTTGAAATACATGGCAACCCAGGACTAATCCTAAGGCTTTTTTTACAACCCTTCTAGCTTAATTCAAAATTCTGCCAGGGGCTGGCATTCAAGTTCATCTGGGTTAGGGACTTACTGAGAAAATGCCTGTGCAGTGAGAAATTGCATAGACATTTGGCCATGAGCTTCTATAAGACTCTGTGTACTACTCATGAATAAAATACTCAACAGTGGAGACTGGACAAAAAGAGAAGCAAAAATCAGATGTGGGAGCAGATACCTCATAAAGTCTTAATTTAACAGTCCCCAAATCAGTACTTTCATGCCTAATGAAAACACCAAACAGTGAACTGTTGAGGAAACAATACATAGAAATTAAGTGATTTCTAGAGAAGGATTAATTTAACAATTCAGAGGAGATTAAACTTTTGGACTCATGAAGGAAACAAAAGGTTAACCTTTATGAATAAATAGACCCTCTCCAGAGGATGAAGAGATGGAGTCAGGATGGAGTACTGAAACGTTCAATTTATGGAATATGAAAAGAAACAAAATTTCACTGCTTTCTGTGACTTGAATTATCCTATGTTTTAGAGTGGAACTCCTTCAGCAAATGACATAATGGAAAGTAGAGTGTATGAGAAATAACAGGAACTGGATTCTAGCTGTGGCTCTTCTTATCACTAGCTAGATAAGCCTGGACAAATCAATTGACCTTTTCGACTCTTAAGTTCACAACTTACTAAGTGACAAAAATAATGACAGCTAATATTTATTATTTACTAATGTGCCAGACACTCTACTAAACACTTAACACGGACTATTTCATTTAATCTGCACAACACTAGATAAGGTTGACATAGGTGCTATTCCTAGGAATTGGAGACGCAGTGAGGGGACACAAACCCAGGCAGTCTGACTCCAGAATCAGTCCCGTTTGAAACCTGAGCCTCATGATATTGTGCCTGCCTCACAGGAGAGGTGTGGGGGGCTTGCCTGGGAAAATATATGTAAAAGTGCTTTGAAACCTATCAGATGCTATACATATATATAAGCAATCCAAGGAACAACCTGTGAGAATGCCCTGACATTGTAATGAACTTGATTCAGTAGCTACTACCCTTGGTTGGGGTCACTACAATCTCTCGGCTGAATTACTGCAACCATCTCCTAACTGGTCTCCTTGCTCCTGCCCTTGATTCTGTAGTCCATTCTCCACAGAGTGGTCTTTAGGTGAGATCATGTTCCTGCTTTGCTTAGAGCTCTCAAATGTCTTCCCATCTGCTATGAACTGAACTGTGCACCCCTGGCCAAATTTCTGTGTTGAAGCCCTACCGTCCAGTGTGACTGTATCTGGAGACAGAGCCATTAGGAGGTAATTAGGGTTAAATGAGGTCATAAGGGGTAAGGCCCTAATCTAAAAGAGATTAGTGGCTTACTAGAAGAGGAAGACACTATCCATATTTCTCTCTCCAGCCCTCCAACTCCTATGCCAGGACATGGCAAAAAAGACACTGTCCACATTCCAGGAAGAGGTCCTTCACCAGGAACTTAGTTGGCTGACATCTTGGTCGTGGACTTCCCAGCCTCCAGAAAACTGTGAGACATAAATTTCTATTGTTTAAGCTACGTAGTCCATGACAATTTATTATGGCAACTCAAGTTGAGTAATACACTATCTCACTCAGATTTAAAGCCAAGGTCCTTTCTATGGTCCTCAAGGCCCTACCTATATAATCTAGACCCTTGTTACATACCTGAATTTATCTCTATCGCCCACCCTGTTGTGGCCTTTCTCCGACCTGAGTGCCTTTGCACTGTGGGTTCTCTCTTTATGGAACATTATTTCCCCAAATATCCTCAAGGCTTGCTCCCCTACCTTTTTCAAGTCTCTGCCAAAACATTCTAAGACAGACTGTCACTTAGCACCTTTTAAAAAAGTTGCAACCCCTCTAGCTTCCTCCCTTCCTGGTTTCATTTTTCCTTCATTTACTCCATATTTTATATGTGTATTTATATTTATATATGGGGGGAAGAGGGAGGGAGGGAAAGGGATGACATTATATATACATTTATATATGGGGGGAAAAGGGAGGGAAACAGATGACATTATATACATATTTGATACATATTACATATATTTCAGTTGCAAATCTATATATTTTATAGTTGTCATATCCCCTCAACTAGAATGTAAGCCTCATGAATTTTTGTCTGTTTTGTACATTTTTGTAGCCTCAATACAGAGCAGAAGCTCAGTGAAGTATATGTTGAATGAATGGACTAGAGGAACTGCAACTATGCCCACACGGCAGCTGTCCTGTGGGTAAAGAAAAGGCAGCATGGCAGAAAGCTGGAGAGGAAGGCAAGGCTTAGATCAGGCAGGACCCTATAAGCCATATAAGAGAATTTGGTATTTATCCCAAGAAAAACTGAAGGATTTTAAGCAGGAGAATGACATGATCAATTTACATCCTTCTTTTTTTTAATGTTTATTTTTGAGAGACAGAGAAAGAGTGCAAGCAGGGGAGCAGCAGAAAGAGAGGGAGACACAGAATCTGAAGCAGGTTCCAGGCTTTCAGCTGGGGCTGAAACCGACGAACCGTGAGATCATGACCTGAGCCAAGGTCGGATGCCCAAGTGACTGAGCCACCCATGTGCCCCAATTTACATCCTTCAAGATCATTCTCATTGCTAAATGGAGAATAGGATGGAATAAGCCAAGAAAGAAGAAGAAGAAGAGAAAGAAGAAGAAGAAGAAGAAGAACAACAACAACAACAACAACAACAACACAGAACAACTTCCATTTTCAGGGTTAATGCACATGTTGGTGTTTCTCTATGCAAGGATGTGTACACCATTAATTAACACAATACTAATGTAAAAATAAGTCCTAGCTCACCTTGTCACAACTGTATTTGCAAACTTTCCAATACTACCTCTCAAAATGTAAATGTTTCTTTCCTAAATCTTGTTGTTCTGAGTTATCCCTGAAAGAAAAATGTACTGACATAATGACTTTCAGCAAATTCCAATTACTTAGACCCCAATTCATAACATAATCAGTACTTTGAGCTTGTACAAAACAGATCTCCGAACAAGATTCATAAAGGTCACGAGCAGCCTAATTTTCTGAGATTCTCTTAGCTATAAATTTGACTAAGAGCTGGGATAGTATGGGAAGGAAGATAAGTGAGAAAAACACTGGTGATTTAACCTCTAGTGTTCCCTTAAGGACAAACATTTGTCACCTTGACAGCAAGGTGAAAGGTTTGCAGCGAGTGTGCTTATAACAGGACTCTCTCTTCTCTCTCCTCCCCAGAGACCTGTGATTTCTGAACAGACATTATCTGAACAGATGATGATGATGACACCGAGCCACAGGAAGGGCTGGGGAGGAAAAGAGGCTGAGAACCACATAACTCAGAGCCTCAAACTGAACCACTGCCCCAGGGACCATCACAGAGATTTACCATTTGCTGCTCTTCTTCCTAAGGTTCCACTTGAGGCTGGAGTAATCAACCCTATAAATTATCAGGAAACATTCAAACAGTGTCCAGTGTTAACAGCATGGATCCCACTGCTAATAATTATGAGTGTGCTATAAAGCTGAAGTAGGTCCTAGCCATATACTAGCCATATACATCTCCACTTTCTATACGAACCTCTAACATTTAGGGTATACAATTCTAATGTGAATGTCTGCTGCAGGCTTAAAACAGGTGCTAAAATGAGTCTGAATTTTACTCTTGATGAATACATGTAACCAAATTAGCATTAATATGATGACACCTATGCACCAAAATAACAACAATAATAATAATAATAATAATAATAATAATAATATCATCTCTATTTTGGCCTAGAAGCTAAATTGCTTACACTATTGTCAAAGTGAAATAAGAGGAGATATTTTGAAAGCTAAGAACTTTTTAAAAGAGAATTGAAGTTACTAACTTATGAGCATTTTTGGTTCTAATTTAATTTCACAATCAGGCATTTATTTCTGTGCTCCTTCGATGAATGGAATTTTGTCTATGATACTATTTTACATTTTTACTTTAAAAGATATCTTCAGGGGCGCCTGGGTGACTTGGTCGGTTAAGTGTCTGACTTCTGCTCAGGTCATGATCTCACGGTCCCTGAGTTTGAGCCCCGTGTCGGGCTCTGTGCTGACAGCTCAGAGCCTGGAGCCTATTTCGGATTCTGTGTCTCCCTCTCTCTCTGCTCCTCCCCTGTTCATGCTCTGTCTCTCTCTGTCTCAAAAATAAATAAACGTTAAAAAAAATGTAAAAAAAAAAAAGATATCTTCAATGGGGGGCGCCTGGGTGGCTCAGTCAGTTAAGCATCCAACTTCAGCTCAGGTCACGATCTCATGGTTTGTGAGTTCAAGCCCCGCATTGGGCTCTGTGCTGACAGCTCAGAGTCTGAAGCCTGCTTCGGATTCTGTGTCTCCCCCTCACTGCCCCTCCCTGTTCACGCTCTGTCTGTCTCTCAAAAATAAACATTAAAAAAAGATTTTTTAAAAGATCTTCAATTGAAATTACTATAAAATCCAGATTGAAGCTATCATCCATTTTAATAAATATTTACTCTTCACCTAATCATCACTGACTCTAAGTACTGTCAGAAAAACCGAAATAATTTTTAAGAAGAAAATAAACATTTTAACAGAATGAACTCAAACAAACATAATTAATAGGAAAGTAAGGTCCCCTCATATGCCCCAAAGTGTGTGGGAATGGAGCAGAGTGGCAGTGGAAAGTTGTAGGCTGGGACACAGAAAGGATGAGATCATAAGTTTAAAAAAAAAAAAAGGGAGGAAGAGGAGAAGGGGAAGGAAGGATATTAATATTATTATTAATGATCAACCTAAAAGGATCTATACTGGTTTAAGATCCATGTGTCTTCCATCCACGAAGGAAGAACATACCAAGCATGCCCACCCCTGGGTATCTGCCCCTGGATGTCCCAGTACCACCATGTAACTAATATCTATCAAATCAAAGTTAATCATCTCACTCAAAATTATTCTTTTGTTTAAATTCCCTGATTTTGTTCATGACACCACAGTTATTAATCCTAAGATTTTTGGGTCCCCAGTCTGTTTCTGTTCCTTACATTTCCCGGCATTTCTACATAAAGATATTCCAGACTCTTTCATGAAAAACTTGGCCAGTAAAAGTCTCTAAGAAGGAAAAGTCTCTTATCTTTAAAAGATGAGAGCCCTTGGGGTGACTATGTGGCTCAGTCGGTTAAGTGTCCGACTTCAGCTCAGGGCATGATCTCATGGTTGGTGAGTTCGAGCCCCACATCAGGCTCTGTGCTGACAGCTCAGGGCCTGGAGCCTGCTTCAGATTCTGTGTCTCCCTCTTTCTCTGCCCCTCCCCGACTTGTGCTCCATCTCTGTCTGTCTCTCAAAAATGAATAAACTTTAAAAAAAAAAAAAGATGAGAGCCCTTACCTATTAGATTGCTGTTAAAATGAAGACATGGCTGGGGTTTGCATCAAAGTAATACCAAAGCAGACAGAGGTGTAGAGGAAATAAGCCTGGAGTGAGTTAACAACTATTGAAGCTAAGAGATGAGTACACAAGGTTCACTAACAATATTTGATTTGATTTCTAAAAGTTTCAAAGCCTCTAACAGAAAAAATGTTGTTGTTCTTGAAGAAACAGATGTTTAGGAAAATACTGTATCTAGGGAGTAGATAAAAGTCTACATATGGGATTATACAGAGGGTTTTGGCCACAGGGATGAAGAGGGTCTTGGTGACATCGTTTCTAAAATAAACCAAATAGTATTAGGAGGAGCCACTTATGAATTCTTGTTAATGTACCACACACTCTGCTAAGCATCTCAGAGACTCGATCTTATTTAATCTCTTTAACAGCATTGGGAAGTAGGTATCCCTGGTTCAAAGCTTGGGAGTGAAACTCCTTGTGTATAGGGCCTCACATACAGCAGGCATAAGGTTAATATTACTTTTCTAAGTAACTGAATAAATGACTAAAAAAAGCTTTTCCTTTTTCTTTTGTGCTTGTGGTTTTTTGTTAAAAAAAAATTGAAAGTCAGTAGTCAGAGTGTTCATCATTGTTTGTCTAGAGTTAGAATAGCCTACTTACCAATCTTTCATGCACAATCTCACCAACAAACACATTGCTATCAGGACATTTCTCTTAAGACACCACTTCTGGCATGATATACTCCTTGAAAACTCCTCAGTAATGTCTCACATGGTATCAAGTTCAAGTTTAGCCTTCCATTCAAGACGCTTCATAATACAGTCTCACATAATTTCCACCAGTCAACAAGAACTGGCGTACTCTGGTAAGCATCCCTCCTTTCACTGTCTCTTGCCTGCGACTGCCCATTCATTCATTTACTCATTATATATTGGCTACTGAGTACCAGGCGCCATATTTGCCATTATATAGATAGAGATAGAAAGAGAGGTAACAATGTGTATAACAGGTATGGTCCCTGCCTTTGTTGGACTGTATCCACTCTCAGGTTGATTTTCTCCACTTGGGTTACTCTTGATTTTTAAGATCTTACATTTAACATGCTCCAGGGATCCTTTCTTGATAATTTTATGTTGTCTTGCTCTCCCTTTCTTAATTGATGATAACATACTTTTAACCACTATTTTTTTCTTGTTTTTCTCCAAGTGTTTAACTTAAGCATATCTCATTCCCTCAATTACACTAAGTCTCTTAAAAAAAAAAAATGTGTATTATAATCTTCATCACCCATTGAATGTAGGTCAACTGAATTCAATGATATGTACACAGCATGTCCTTAATAAATAGCTTTTGGTATTGAAAAGAGTTTGGAATACTAAGTCAAACTAACAATAACCACGACCTAATTTATCTTCTAAATAGAGATACAAAAAATCTCTAAGCTAAAAAGGTGTAATTATACAAAGAAAGAAGGAACAAAAAGGAAAATTTTTGTTATATAGTAAAACCATCTCCCAGTCATGTATAATACAGTAGGCCCTCGAACAACATGAGGGTTAAAGGGGCCAACCCTCCTTTGCAGTTGCAAATCCGAGGTATAATTTCTGACTCCTGAAAAACTTTACTAATAGTCTGCTACTGACAAGAAAACTTACTGATAATATAAAGTCATTAGCACATATTTTCTTTTTTTTCTTTTTTTTCCCTTTTTAAAAAATGTTTATTTAGTTTTGAGAGAGAGAGCATGAGCAGAGGAGGGGCAGAGAGAGAGGGAGACACAGAATCCGAAGTAGGCTCCAGGCTCCGAGCGGTCAGCACAGAGCCTGACGTGGGGCTCAAACCCACGAGCTGTGAGATCATGACCTGAGCCAAAGTCAGACGCTTAACTGGCTGAGCCACCCAGGTGCCTCTAGCACGTATTTTCTATGTCACATGTATTATAGCATAGTCTTTTTCTTTAATTTAATTTCTTTAATTTAAACATCAGTCTTTTTCTTTAAATCTTGTATTTTATAGAACATAATTGAGACCATACATTGGCCAAATTTAATAGGGTTTTGCTAAGATGTCAATAATATTGATGAAAGTAAATGGAGTCTTTACTTATTTAACTTTTTTAAAAGAAAAATTATTTTTCAACAGTAGCAAAGATTAACATTCTAAATAGAGAGACCACACATGCATACACACACACCCCTATCTTTTACATTTATCTAAAAATAACAGTACTATAATTTAATCATGTGTAAAAGTGTAACGAAAAAGAATCTAGTAAATTAATTGGCAGGCTTTCCATGTCAAATGTACCTTCCTCGCAGAAATCCAGCTGTGACAAATATTAGACAGGGCCTCCTTCTATGTATTACTTGCCCATTTTGGATTATAGCAGACTCTGTCCACAGGACACTAACATTCTAACTCATCATAAACTAAGCCTATGAGATCGATTTTTGAATAGAGAATCAGTAATAGTAAGATCCCCCTTACTCCAGTCTGGAATAAACCTCTGTATGTTCCTCAATTCCATTTATTCTGCAAAGCTTCCTGTCATCCTGTGCCTTGTGGAAGGTATACCCCATTGACAAGAAAACTCTGCAGTGAGAGCTCTGTGAGGGGGGCTGAGCCTGCGGATCTGTGTACTCCTCCCAGCAGCTACACTGAACCATCTTTAAAATACTCAGTGAGAACTCTTAATTTCAGCTCGGGTCATGATCTCAGTCATGAGATTGAGTCCAGTGTCAGGCTCCACACTGAGAGTGGTACCTACTTGGGATTCTCTCTCTTTCCTTCTCTCTCTCTTCACCTTCCTCACTCATGCTCATGTTCATGTGTGTTCTCTTGCTCTCAAAATGAATAAGCATTAAAAAAAATATAAAATTTCTTAAATCTAAAAAAAAAATACTCAGTGAAAAGTTACCTTTCCTAATGTAAGAACAATTATATATAGGAATATGGATGAATAAATATATATTTGAGTGTGTATAAAAACACTCCAATAAGTTCTTTCATGAGTCCACTGAACACATAAGAATTCCATAAGTAGATATTATATATCTATATATTCTATACAAATATGTAATATATAATAGATAGAGATATCATATATAGATATAGATATACAATATATTCTATATAATAGATATAGATATTATATATACTATAATATGCAGAATAATAAATATATATATATTCGATGTTACCTTAAAAACATACTTTTCCAAGCTAAATATTTTTTTTTCTAAAATGTTAAGTTCTTGACAAGTGAATTATATTACCCAAATATTCCCCAAAGGGACTTTTCTTTGAAACTGAATTCTCAGGTCTAGTTAAATTACTTTGTCTTTATTCTTTTGTTTTCACCTTCCTCCAATTCTGGAAGAGATATCTATTTCTTCTGAGCCCCTACAGAGTATAGCTTGGACAAACTTATCTCAGAATATGAATTAGACAAATGAATATTTGGCTAACAGATGGCATGGTTAAAACCGTTAAATAACTTTTTGATACATTTCTATCATGTATTAAATGTTCTAACTGTTCTAATTATATTATAGGATTTCCTTGAATAGTGATAGTCTTTGCCTAACTAACAGCACAGAATCTAAATCAAAATTATAATTCAAAACACCAAACAGAAGTGGTAAAAAGATCAATGAAGAAGAAAATCAACAAAGATTGATAATTTCCACAATGAACTGTTTGGGCTTGGGACTAGTCAAAACTCCAAAGAAATAAATGAGGCAAAATAAGAAGAATGTAGTATAACTATCATCAGGTTAAATTTATTCAATGATAAATGAATACGATAAAATCTACACTTCTGGGTTTCATATTTGAACATCTATTCTTTCATAAAATGATGATGAGAATAAATGGTAGTTCTTATTTGGCAAAATAAGAAACTAAAGACATTAGGCGCTCCCCAAAATTTCTTTTGAAATTTACTGATGAGTGAAATTCAAATGTTAGAAAATCACTGACCTAGTTAAACTACTATATAAGAAAGACCTGTCTTATTGAAAATAATCTTTCAAATGTGAAAGGGGTTAAAGCAGATTAAAAAATTGTAACTGCCCCATGAGAACAGTTGTTAAACGCAGAGGAAGGCACACAAGTTAATAATAAAATCATATTCAGACTCTGAAAACAAACAGACTTCCGGGCACTTCTAGTATAACAGTATACTATTTTCTGAAGGACAGCTCTTAGACACATAAGGCTGCATTTACTTTCCTGGCACTGTCAGTACTTCTGAAGGAGTGATGTTAATTTATTAAAACAACGTGGTGTTGGAAAAAGCAAGAAATCTACTATTATGAGGAGTCAAAATTATGAAAATTATAATATAACCATTAAAAAGTGTTTCCACTGTGCGCCAGAGTTTTTATAATACACCAAAGTAAATAGTCCTCTTAGTAACTAGAAGGGAACTGCAAATGAAATTCATGAGAACTTTGTCCTAAGTAAAACGCATAAGTACTAGATACTTAAATAACTAGTATCTTTAACAATAAAATCCCTGTCCAGCTGAATATATGTATATGATCTACTTCAAACTCAATGATGACGACTAGAATAGTAAGTTGGGCTATTACTTGAAATAAATATAAAACAATGAACACATACAAAAATATTAGGCACTGAATTATATTAAAATAATTTCAAAATAGCTTGCCAATTAAACATCTCTCCAGTGCTGTTTAACAGAACGTTCTCCAATGATAAAAATGTTCAACATTCTGCACTAATACAGCAATTAGCAGTCACATGTGGTTACTGAATATGTGAAATGTGAGTAGTGTGGCTGAAGAACTGAACGTTTAATTTTATTTAATTTTAATTAATTAAATTTTATTTTTTTTTAATTTTTTTAATTAATTTAAAATTTAAATAGCCACATGTGGCTTGTGGCTACCATGTCAGTCAGTTCAGCTTTATAGACAATACAAAATGGAAATATTAATGTATCTCCCTTAACTCTGAACTTGGCAATAAAGGAAATGCCTTTAAAACAAAGACATGTAAGATCACTTTAAAACATTAGAATGGTTTCAACATCAGCAAGACTTCACTCTAAGGTATGGCAGATCAATAAAAGGGCAAACCAGTCAGCAATGGAACCAGTGAGAAAATACCTAAAAGAAACCATTAAGAACACATATCTAAACACCATCTACGAAAGAAGATCTCTGGTCCAAATGGTAAATCTGTCTGCTTCCAAGGGCACCATACCCTTGTTGTGGAGCCAGACACATTAACTTACAACCGCCTGACAGAATCAAACTTGGGAACTACGTCTCTACCTCTCTTTCCTCTAATTGCATTCTTACAAAATAAAATTCTTATCAAAATATCTTTTCGTGTAGATTTAATCATAAGGACAGAAGGCGTCAACTCAGCTGTCAGAAGTTTCTCATAATTATTTTTTCCACTTTTGATTGCTTTATATATCATTATCTGTGAATATGATCAACGTTGAGTCCATCCCTGTGAGACGGAGACACAGAATCAGTTTCTGAAACAGGACCATAGAAAATTTACAAAGTATATGCCTTCCTGGTAATCAGAAGCCCAGTATCTTAAACAATGGATGATTCAAAAAGACAAAGGGGAAAAAAAAAAACAGTAATATTACTGGATACGATTTTGCTTAGGAGAGACATTATGCCAAGAAAAGACTTAAGCCAAGAAAAAAAAAAAATCTCAGATCTTGGAATTTCCAGCAGAGAATGGAAAACTTCCTTAAGAATTGGGTAGCACCCAACTTCTCCTTCTTTAAGGAGAAAAACTTCCCCTTCTAATTTGTTTGTATTCTTAAAAACATGTGCCAAAACATATATTTTAGATGATTCACTACTTACAGTTCCCATATAGAAATGAATGAAGGTCGGGGCGCCTGGGTGGCTCAGTCGGTTAAGCGGCCGACTTCGGCTCAGGTCTTGATCTCGCGGTCTGTGAGCTGGAGCCCCGCGTCGGGCTCTGTGCTGACAGCTCAGAGCCTGGAGCCTGTTTCAGATTCTGTGTCTCCCTCTCTCTGACCCTCCCCCGTTCATGCTCTGTCTCTCTCTGTCTCATAAATAAACGTTAAAAAAAAAAAAATTAAAAAAAAAAAGAAATGAATGAAGGTCAACAATGTCTAGAAAAACTAACAGAGATGCACAAGGCTATTGGAGAGTTTCATTAGTTTATGATAATTTTGCCATGAGAAAATCTGCAGTGATGATTATGGCACCAGGTTGGTAGAATTTGGAAAAAAAAAAAAAAAAAAAAGCCAGACATGATGGAAGATTTGCTTCAAGATTAAGGGTTGTTTGTTGAGATTGCTCCCTGGGGATACCTCAATGTTACTTTTCAAATATATCTTGAAAATTCACATGAAAAAGAACAATAGCATTCTTACAAGAGTAAGTATTCTTCCTAATGTAGAGATTTTCTACTGTTACACACTTAAACCTTTTTTAAAACCACTTGTGAGAGTTTTTACTCATTTTTTTTTAGAGCTGGAAATTTAACCTTCTGACTTCAACAACTGTTTGGCTTGAAACTACATGAGATATGAATCTAAAATTCTATACAGACATTTATTTAATGATACAGAATCCGGATTCAACCATTTTGAGAGAAAATGCCTGTCAACTAAAGGGCAAAAGACAGGAAGGCTTTATATTTCTCTAATGTTTTTTTATGATCTGTACTCATTTTTTTCTTCTTCAGTTTAAAGAAGTAGAAGTAAACGAAGAAAAGAAAGAGGTAACACGCCAATCTACTTTTTTTTTTTTTTTTTTTTTTTGTAAACAAGAAACAACCTTTCTTCTTCCTGATTTTAATTACTGAAAAGACCAAAAGCTGTTCTTCTCCAAATCTGTGTATCTCAGCAGTTATCTATCAGGAACTCCAAATGACTTATGAGGCTGCTATATCAAATACAGATGGTATGAATGTACTTTTTAGGTTATCATAAGAAAATGGGACCAACTTTCCCAGTTAAAAATCGAGTCTGATTAACTATACATCCCTTCCTGGAGTATCTTAAAATTCTGTCTCTTCTTTCTCCATTATATAGAGGTACATCACCCTCCAAACCTCCTCCAACCCAAGTCACATCTCTATTTTCTATATCTCATTTAACAAATTTTAACCCCTGATAAGACCAAAGTCAAAGCAATATTCTGAATTCTGAACCTACCAAACTCAAATGCAGAGGGCTGTAACACGATGCTTCTAAAGAAAGAACTGCATTAGCTTTCATACGCTGTCATATCGTGTTGCAAGTTCAAGTTATTTGCTTCCTCATTATCACCTTGGCTTTCTTATTTTCTTTCTTTTTCTCTTTTGGTAGTTTCTATTTTCTAAGTACTTTTAATGACTCTCAGAAATGGATTTTATTGGGGCGCCTGGGTGGCGCAGTCGGTTAAGCGTCGGACTTCAGCCAGGTCACGATCTCGCGGTCCGTGAGTTCGAGCCCCGCGTCGGGCTCTGTGCTGACAGCTCAGAGCCTGGAGCCTGTTTCCGATTCTATGTCTCCCTCTCTCTCTGCCCCTCCCCCATTCATGCTCTGTCTCTCTCTGTCCCAAAAATAAATAAACGTTGAAAAAAAAATTAAAAAAAAAAGAAATGGATTTTATCCATTTTTTTTATACACCATTGATTGGTTTTCCTGTTTTTCAGACTTAAATTTTTACCTCTCCTCTAGACAATTTTTCAGTATTGTCTAGTAATTCAGCTCTCACTTGTCAATTTAATTATATATTTTACAAGTTGTTAAAATATAAACTTAAATGATAAAATACTTTTCCTTAATACCAAGAGCGCAACAATTCTCTACAATGCCATATAATGGCAATCACTTATTACATCCTCTTATTTATAAATCTGCAGCTCTTTATATATGTAGTAATCACACTTGTAGCAATCTTTCATGGAAAACTTTCTGACATTTAAAATCAATTATTTCAGTGATAACAAGATATGGATTGGTAACAAATTATATAGGGATAATCTGCCATTATCTACTCATAGAGAGTTATCATAAGAAGAGAGTCTTACAAATTACCCAATATCAAATTTAGATGTAATAATGAGTTTTCACTCCCATTCTAAATCAACACAGTGAATAGAAAGCAATATAAATTTTGGCTGTATCATATGTTTTATTGAAACTAAAAGCTTCCAATTTAAAATCATTTTAACATAAGTAAGCAAAATTTGTTAGATAATGAAAATGATACCAGGATTTCTGTCAAACGAATTCAACATTTAATTGTAATCACTAACATACATTTAACTGTGTATCATATACAAGATATTTTACAATCTAAGATAGAAGAAGAGAGGTTAAAATAACATTCATTGAATGATTTCTATTTATGCGTGTAACAAATAATTTTTGAGTGCTTACCATGTGCCAGATACTATATGTGCCGTGGCTAGAGCAGTGAACCAAATCAACCCAAACAACCAAAACCAATAACTGCTTTCATTTCCAAAAAGGGAGACAGACAGTAAACATAAGTAAATATGTAATATATTACAAGATACATATTTTAGGAAAAAAATTAAAAGAACAGGATGATAAGAACTGCCAGAGGTGGGAGAGATCGGAATTTTAAAGTAATTATGCTAACCAATTATAATCTTGATGGAAAGCCTTCCTAA
The DNA here is from genome assembly GCF_028749965.1 of Puma concolor. Taxonomy (NCBI): domain Eukaryota; kingdom Metazoa; phylum Chordata; class Mammalia; order Carnivora; family Felidae; genus Puma; species Puma concolor. Next base: position 81,553,391 of record NC_141670.1, on the reverse strand, counting down.
GAGCTAAACAACCATTAAAAAAAAAAAAAAATGCTGGAGGCAGTCTTCAAGGGGCAGATGGTCTTTCAAGAAGAGATGGATATGATACGAAAGGACGAAATAGTGTAATCAAAGAGGCAAGAGGAGAGGGAGGAGAAGAGGGAATCAATAGCGAACAGAGGAAGGAAAGAAAGGTGCCAGAGAGAGAGGGGATGGGCTGCACCAGGAGGAATCAGCACTGAAGGGCCAGTAAGCCCGTGAGCAAGTAAGAGCCACTGAAGGGACTGGAGCATGGGGCTGACATATGAAAGTAGTTAGGTGAAGACAGCTAACCTCACAACAACGTATAGGGTGGTGGTGAGAAAGAAGGTAGAACGTGTCATCTTGGCTTTTGGAAATTACCAGAAGCACAATAATGTTAATAAACATCATCTCTCCCAAATGAATGAATAAAAAGAATAACAACATAGGCTTTCAAATGAAAATAGGAACATTTTAGAAAATAACTACTTAAAAGACAATTGCCTGAAAGATAAGAAAACTAAACCACAAATATTGGCCACTACACCAAACAGCACTATAGACATGGTGGAAATTTTTAACTTAATTACATTACTTATTAGAAACATCACAGAAAAAGCTACCCAGAAGAAGTTAGTTAAGTGTAGTTCTGTCAAAAGAGAAAGAAAACATATTAATTGTAGACTCATAGTATAACTGTCAGTGGACGTGTAAAATCCGAATCAATGCTCATCTCATGGAGATCTGTGAGGCTTTGACTTTAATTTCCAAGACACTGTGTTCACATCCTGAGATTGTCCTCCCCTGATCGGTAGAGCCCGTTCGATGATAAAAGTTAAAGTCAAATGGATCAGGTTTTTTAAATTACAAACTTATTTTTGGAAAGTCCCCTATTATTCAAAACTCTATTTCACCTGCAATCTTCCAAATAGAAACATTTTACTGTCGATTTGTGTGACTATCTGCAGATTAATTGATAAAGAGCAATAAGAGGTTTCTTTTTTTTTTCAACATATGAAATTTATCGTCAAATTGGTTTCCATACAACACCCAGTGCTCATCCCAAAAGGTGCCCTCCTCAATACCCATCACCCACCCTCCCCTCCCTCCCACCCCCCATCAACCCTCAGTGTGTTCTCAGTTTTTAAGAGTCTCTTATGCTTTGGTTCTCTCCCACTCTAACCTCTTTTTTTTTTTCCTTCCCATCCCCCATGGGTTTCTGTTAAGTTTCTCAGGATCCACATAAGAGTGAAAACATATGGTATCTGTCTTTCTCTGTATGGTTTATTTCACTTAGCATCACACTCTCCAGTTCCATCCACGTTGCTACAAAGGGCCATATTTCGTTCTTTTCACTGCCACGTAGTGCTCCATTGTGTATATAAACCACAATTTCTTTTTTCTTTTCTTTTATTTTTATTTTTTTTCAATATATGAAATTTATTGTCAAATTGGTTTCCATACAAAACCCAGTGCTCATCCCAAAAGGTGCCCTCCTCAATACCCATCACCCACCCTCCCCTCCCTCCCACCCCCATCAACCCTCAGTTTGTTCTCAGTTTTTAAGAGTCTCTTATGCTTTGGCTCTCTCGCAATAAGAGGTTTCTATAATTTTCACTCTTCTATGTACATACCCATTTACACTTCAAACAAATAATCTTAAGTAACTGTATTAATGTCATGTGTAATATCCTAAGATGGAGAAATAACTTTTAACAGTCATGAATACTGATCTAATTATTTTCAGGGACAAGCATACATGTCACTATGTAGATATGAAAGTAACACTACAAAGCTGGGCTTACGAGGAAAAAAAAGAAAACCAGTAAGAACAGTAACAACATAAATTGACTTCTTTAGCTAATGACACCATAATCAGGTGAAGTGCTTTCAAACTTACTCATATTTACTGAACTCTCATATAACAGGCTTTGCTTTTTAACATATATTAGATATACACTGTGTCTATAAAACCGGAAGAAAATACATGTGAAATTTTACCTGACATTGTGATTAGAAAAGGGCTTAATAAGTATAAAGGCTATGAAAAAAAATCCATTAAGGGAAAGGTGAATACATTTGACAGACATGAAAACTTTAAACTTCTACAAACATATGTAAAGTAATGAATCCCAATTTATACGTGGCACCATATACACACATTAACTCAAACTGGAGCAAAGACCTCAATGCAAAAACAAAACCTCTAAAACATCTAGAAGAAAACATTGGGGAAAAATCTTCGTGACTTTGGTTTGAATAAGGATTTCTTAGAAAGGACACAGAAACCATGAACCATAAAAGAAAAAAAATAGATAAATTGAGTTTTATCAAAATTTAAAACTCCTGCTTTTTGAAAGATACTATTAAGAAAGTGAAAGACAAGCCACAGACTGGGAGAAAACACTTGCAAATACATATCCCTAAATGACTGCTGTCCAGAATATATTTACAAATTCACAATCTAATTATAAGAAAACAACTCCATAAAAAATGGGCAAGAGATTTGAACAGATATACAGATGGCAAATAAGTACATAAAAAGATGTCCAACATCATTAGCTATCAGGAAAATACAAATGAAAGCTATGATAACAAATTACTGTACACCTATTAGAATGGCTAAAATAAAAAATACTGCTAATACCCTGGGCTGCTAGGATGTGCAGCGCTAAATTCCTCAGACATTCCTGGTAGGAATGGTACAACCACTCTGGATGATGGTGTGGTGGTTTTCTGCAATGTTTAACATACACTTACCATGTAACTCAGCAATCCTACACCTAGGTATTCCCCCAGAAGAAATGAAAATATACATCTACACAAAAACCTATACACAAATACTTATAGCAGCTTTATTCATAATTGCCAAACACAGGAAACTATATGAAGTTCATCAACTGCTAAACTGATAGTGCAATACTATTCAGCAATAAAAAGGAGTGAGCTACTGATAGATACATACAACAGCAAAGGTGAATCACAAAAACAAATACAAAGTGAAAGAAGCCAGAATCAAAAGCCTACCCGTGGTGTGATTCCATTCATAGGACCTTCTGGAAAAGGCAAAGGATAGGGCCAAGAAAGAAGTCCAGTGATTGCCAAAGGCTGAAGATGGGGAAGGGGACGACTGACTACAAAGAGGCAAGAAGAACTTTTGGGAGGGATGGCAATATTCTTTATCTTGAGTGAGGCGGTAGTTACATGACTGTTACATTTTGTCAAAACTCATAACTGTACATCTAAAATGGGTCGATTTTTCTGTATAAAAATTACATCTTAATAAATCTGACTTAAATTTTAAACTTCTGTCAATTAAAAATCATCTCCTCTCACCCCTCCACACAAATAAATTAAAAGGTTCAACACAGTGGCTCCTGAGTGGCTCAGTCGGTTAAGCATCCAATTCGATTTTGGCTCAGGTCATGATCTCAGTTTGTGAGCTCAAGCCCTGTGTTGGGCTCTGCCCTGACAGCACAGAGCCTGCTTGGATTTCTCTCTCTCTCTCTCTCTCTCTCTCTGCCCCTCCCCCGCTTGTGTTTTCTCTCTCTCTCTCTCTCTCTCTCTCAAAATAAATATTTTTTAAAAAAAAGGTTCAAGACAAACAAGCAAAAATATTTGCAATATGTGAAATAGAGTATTCATATCCTCAATATAAAAAGACTGTTTTGAAACCAAAATAGGCATCCCAAAAGAAAAATAAGTAAAGTATATGAATAATTGACAACAGAAGGATCTCAAATGGCCAATAAACAGATAATAAAACATCAACTTCTCAAAAAGTTATACTTAAAGTAAAATAAGGGTTTGCTAAAACTTTTAAAAAGTAATAATTAGAGCTGGTGATGATAAAGAAAAATGAGTATTTCTGAACATCTACATATTCGGATGATAATTTTTTTTTAATATTCTGGATGGCAACTTAGCAACATCAAGAATCCTTTAAAAGTTTGTAGCATTTTACTCAGTTTTTGTTCTCTTAGGGACTCCTCCTAAGATGGATAATTAAAAGGGAGAATCACAAATATTTATGCACAAAAATATTGTGGAAGCTTTTTTTTTAAATAATAGTAGAAGAATATAGACAACCCATATGACTGTCAATGGAGAAACAACTAAATAAATATCATACCCTGTCCAAAAAAATGTTATTATTATTCATTATATAAAGCAAAATCAAGTAAACAAGGTAGAAATAAGAATATGAAGAAATGTGTATAGATGTTGTTAAAGGGGAAAGGTAGAAAATAAAATCATCTATATAATGCAATTCCAATTTCATTAACTATATGTGCAAAATACATAGGACATACACCAAAATGCTCAGAGTAGTTGTATCTAGGTGATTCTATCTCTATTTTTCAAAAGTTCTATAATAAACATATAATAACCACTGTAGTAGCTTTTATGAAGTTAATTCTTAACACAATGATGTAATACGATGTTATATGTAACAGAATAAGTTATACATATAGTAAGATACTTTTGTAAGTCAGTTTTTGATGTAGTTACAAATTGAATCTGGTCTCTGACAAAACTGCTTTTAAAAACAACCAAGCTGGCAGACACACAAACTTAAAATCCAGTTTTCCTTACAGCTGTAATCAAAATGGAATGGTTTTGTTTGTTTTGTGATAACTGGAGATGATCGTCTACTACCTTACCTGACGTTCTGTAGTTATGAGAAGTGGTCACCAAACTTTGTGGGTCCAAATCATCAGTTGGCAACTAAGAATCGCGGTTTGGGGAACTATACTGTGAGAAATGCCATTTAAATCCAGCAAGTTTTACTCTCCTTTTGGAGTTCTAGAACCTCACCCAGAGCCTAGCACATAGTAGGAAGTCCACAAATGTTTCATTAAATAAAACTGATATAAGGTCAAACAGTGACATGAAGTGAATTAGAGCTAAAAAAGCTGATGTCTCTTTTTTTTTTTTATTTCAAACTACAATCTGCCATTTCCAATAACACAGATGATTATTTTTGAGAAGTACTAAATGTTTACTCAAAAACCTGAATCCTCAATGGAATTTAGGTGTCTAGCATTGCTTTCATCATAAAGATCAGTAATCAAACGAAACATTCTTTTTGGTTGGTAGAATCCAAAAGTTGATATAGTTCATGCAACCTCAGATGCCCTCCTGCTTCTTTCCATATGTCCCAATTTATTTTGGAATGGCAGTAGGGTCTTGAATCAATGAGGTATATTAATAATGGAAAATTATTAATTTTCCCTCTCCCCTGCCTGCCATGGGATTTGACATGCTCACCTTGAGAATCTATAATACAGACAAAGATAGAAGAAACCTCGTTTGGCTCACCACATTATTATCCCCAGATCCCCCAAATATTAGCTTAATAAATAGAGTAATCAAGTAAGCTTCTGGTGTGGAGGAATGAGAACTATCTACCACATTATCATTACTAATTATGGGTATCTCCTACTAATGGTCATAAACTCAGCAGTTCTGTAGTTGGCTGGATTCACATGAAGGAAATGTAGTCATTTTAACCAACTTAACCACTAGGATCATGTTTCTTAGGAGACCATATCCTGCCCTCCCCCCATTTACATTTATTTATTTTTATCTAACTGGGTATAACAGCAAGTATTTTCCAGAATGGTATTTTAAAAATTAATAAAAATAGAAATGAAACTACATGGCATTTGTTAAAGGGTAATAAAATAACTTCAGTCAATTGGCTGGTTCTACACCAGTAGATTTCTTTAAATAGTAATGAAATCATTGCTTTAAAAAAAAAATCCATCATTATTAAAATAAAAAAAAAAGTTGCCTCAGCCTCCGCCAAAATTAGATTTGTAAGTTGCTGGTCATTCCTATAATTAAATCTATGTCACAAATTTGCAAGAAAAATGGTCACTGTGACTAATGCATTTACTTGCCACACAAGTCCTGTCAGATGACACAGACATAGCTTAAACAGAGTAAGGTTTCCATACATTTTTATTAAGTAACAAAGACCATTTTTAATCACAGCACTTCAAACACTAGTCTGCTTTAGAAACAAACCCAAATGTAGCTACAGCAGGGTTCTCCTTGCTCCAGCATCATAACTTATTTACCCCTGCAAACATGTTTGGCTCACATGCATACTGCTCTTCTGGACAAATGTTACATGGGAAAGAACTCTGACAAAGAAACAATAACATGTTCAGGTTGCTAGACTCCCTGGTTAGGACCTTTCTTCTTTTGACCTCCCCAGATGGTTCTAATTCACCTCTGATGAAATGACTAAGAGATGACTTTAGAGAGAACAGTGCTGAGCAAAGTGGAAGTCAAAGCAAGATGACATAAAGGACACATGAGCAAAGAAGTAGTGACGAGACCTTCTCTCTTTTCAAAAACTCTTTTCAATCTTTTAGATTGCAGGAAGAGGCTGTTTTGGGTTTGGGACCAGTACTAATTTTACTTTTTTATCAAAAAGAGGACAGGCTATGAGCTCAGAGACTTATGAAGGCAGCAGTTTAGCTACCAATTAACAATAGTTTTTTTTCCATTTGATTTAATTTCAGTGACCTTCTATTCATGACAAAATTGTTTTATGTGTTGATGTCAAGTTTCACTTTTTTTTAAATATTTATTTTTGAGAGATAGAGACAGAGCGTGAGCAGGGGAGGGACAGAGAGAGAGGGAGACACAGAATCCAAAGCAGGCTCCAGGCTCTGAGCCGTCAGCACAAAGCCCGAGCCCTCGAACCACAAGCCTATAAGACCATGATCCAAGCCAATGTGGAACGCTTAACCAACTGAGCCATCCAGGTGCCCCAAGTTTTACTTTTTAAAAAAGTTAAATTTTAAAAGTGAGTTTTAGACGCCCCAGTCTGGCTCAGTCAGCGGGGTGTGCAACTCTCAATCTTGGAGTTGTGGGTTCGAGCCCCACTTTAGATGTAGAAAGAACTCAAAAAAATTTTTTAAGTGGGTTTTAACTTAATACAAATAACATGTTGACACGGCAAAGGTCATAAAAAGTGCCTGAAATTTGGAAGACATTGCTGTGAAGGCAGTTCTTGTCTTCCCTCTTTTTAAAATCTTTTATTGTTATTTTCTTCACATATTTGCTTCAGTGTCTAGGAGAGTGCCTTGAATAATGGACTCTGAGTATATGTGTGTTTATTTTATATCCTACCTTCCTATTTTGTCCCATACTAATAAATAACCCGACTGCACCTTTTTAAAGAATAAGTAGTCTGTTCTCAGCAATTCAGCTTTTATAACATTCATTTGCCCAAAAAGGTGATTCAATGAAATATACAGCATAACAATGGGCTCCATTCTATCAAGGGAGAAACCACCTTCCCGTTGTCTGAACAGAGTTCATAAGGTATTTTAAAACCCAAAATAGGTTATTTTAAATTCTAGTTTTATCAAGTCCTTAGCAGTAAGGAACGAACTTGAAATAACATTCTATAAGGTGGTACTGAAAAGTGTTTAATTGTAAGCTCAATGAAAATAAAAACCTGTTTTATAAAAAAAGTCATGAACTTTTGGGGGAAAACCAAAATCACAACTGAGTAATTTGGGTTGGTCAGGATTTTAAGCAAACAAAGAAAAAAAAAAAAATCAGCGTAGTTTCCAGTGTTACACAAAAGGAGTATTCCACAAACATAAACAAAACTAAAAATTGACATTCTAGATTTAGGCGAAAGGAAAACTAATGTAACAATTGAGTCTTCTCTGGTTACAACCCTTAACCCTCTTCATTAATATTTGAGATTCTTGCTCTGATTTTTAAAAAGCAATCAATGAATAACAAAGTAAATGTGCTTCCTCTCTGACCATGCTAAGTGTGGCTTACTACATTTTTGTATAAGAAAGGAAGAATAAAAAACAGGTGGTAAACACATATCCTGAGTTGTTAAAACATGTCATTTGTGTTTGGAATTTCCTTTCTTTAAGCAACTTTAAGAGTATCATTTAACTATTCAAATCTTACTACAAAGCTGGGTAGTAATAGCAGACCAGCCAAAGCTGAGAGGGAAGGCAGAACAACAATAGAGTAAGGGAAGGAAAATATATTCTGGCTAGTTATTCATCTTAAGGCAAGGAGTTCCTTTTAACCCCTATTTGTTTTAGAATAGCTTCTGCTCATTCCCGTAATGAGCAGAATTACTTTAAAAGAATTATTTTACAAGAATTACATAAAATCAACCCATTTCTTTATACTTTAAATGAAGAGATTTAGAAAGTAAATAATAACTCTTACAGATATTTTTTAGACTTGGTGTTATACATTCACAAAGATGATTTAATTTTGCTTATAACTCTTTGCTAATGTTTCAGAATACTTACATTTATGAATTGCTATGATGTCATATAACACAGTTATTAGAAACTCAATTTGGCATGATCAGCTTTGTCACTCACCAAGGTTTCCTCAGGAATTACCAAACTCCCTCAAGAGTTACCAAAAATAATAAAATAGGCTGAGGAGTCTGAAAGGCAAAAGCTCTACGTTTTCCTGTCAAACTTTAACCTATAATTCTTGAAGACATGGAACCATTCAATTTAGCCCCCAAACCAAAAATGCCAAAGCTCTAATAAATCATGTGATCAGATTATTTTCAACACAGTTAAATCTTTTTAAACTAAAGAGAGGATTTTCAATTGCAATTGTTTTAAAAGTTGCCAATATCTATTTTTTAATCTTTCTTTTGATGAGGAAGCAGCACATGAGATGGTTGAACTTGAAATGCCTGATGTTATACAGAAAAAAATATATATATATGTGTGTATATATATATATATATTCTTTTTACAACAATTTAGTTATTCAGAGAGGTGGCTATCAAATTTTATTAAAATCTCATCAACTGAGAAACCTTAAAACAGTTATTATACCCCACAATTATTGTAAACAGAACAATTTAAATGAGAGGAGGAGATAATGACATTAACTTCTTAACTTAAAGCAATCCTCTGTGGCATGATTTTAAAATATGCTCTTGGTCTGAAATTTATGTAAATTGAATTCATCTATCATTGGTTATTACCAGCCTAGCTACATTAGAAAAAAACAAAACACAGTTTTCTGTAACAATTAGTTCTTAAAAACACTGTGTTTTAATTAGACCTGGGACATTATTAAACTAGCTATAAATATGTACAGTATTTTATGTGGTATACCCAGATGTCTAAAAATCAACAAAAATGCCCTCAGAGTTCTTTCTTCAAAAATTCATCTAAAAAAAAAGGCTTTCATTCAAAGTTTTAATGGAATCTGAAGTAAATGCCCTTTTTAGATTCTATTTACGTAACTACAAAAGAAATGGTCACTTATAACTAGAGAATAATCAGAGAACAATCATTAGTCAGAGATAACCAATTCTTCATTTTATGGATGTCCATGGCCATGCCAAAAAAAAATTCATGGAAGAACTTGGAAAAAACTTAGATCATACAAATATTTTATATAGATTATCCCATTTAATGCTCACCACAACTGTATAGTTTAGGTACTATCTACTCCATTTTATATATAAGGAAGTTTATGTGATTAGGCTAGTAATTCAGTCAAATGAAGATTTAAGCCATTCTGATTCCAGAAACCATAGTACTACCCCTCATCCTAAATTTTAAGAGTAAGTGAATATTTTTCATTTATAAAGAGAATTCCAAAAACACTGTAACAAGTACTATCCTTTACGAATTACAAAATAAGAAACAAGTGTTGGTGAGGATGTGGAGAAACAGGAAGGTTTGTAAACTGTTGGTGGGAATGCAACCTAGTGCAGCCACTGTGGAGAACAGTATGGACTTTCCTCACAAGGTTAAAAATAGAACTACTGTACAATCCAGTAATCACGCTACTGGGTATTTACCCAAAGAATAAAAAAACATTAATTCAAAGAGATACATGCACCCCTATGTTTATAGCAGCATCATTTATAATAGCCAAATTATGGAAGCAGCCCAAGTATCCATTGACAGATGAATGGATAAAGAAGAGGTGGTAGATCGATCGATCCATCGATCGATCTACAACGTAATATTATTCAGCCGTTAAAAAGCATGAAATCCCACCATCTGCAACAACATGGATGGAGCTAGAGATTATTATGCTAAGTGAAATAAGTCGGTCACAGAAAGACAAATACCATATTATTTCATTCATATTTGGAATTGAAGAAACAAAACAAACGAGCAAAAGGAAAAAAAAGAGAGACAAACCAAGAAACAGATTCTTAATTATAAAGAACAAACTGATGGTTACCAGAGGTGTGGTGGGTGGGGAGATAGGTTAAATAGATGATGGGGATTAAGGAGGGTACTTGTAATGAGCACCGGGTGATGTACAGAATTGTTGAATCACTATATCGTAAGCCTGAAAATAATACAACACCATAGTGTAGGCCCGAAAATAATATATAAGTATGTTAACTATACAAGAATTAAAAAAAAAAAAACTCGATAAAATTTTTAAGTAAATTAAGTGAAAAATGAAAAAAAAAAAAGAATAACAAACTAAAACATGAAGGTTACAATTTAGAATTTCCTTCCTCTAAAATAAGTCCTTTTCCCAAGCCCAACTCAAACACCAACTTCTCCCTGAAGCCTTCTCATATCATTCAACTGAGATTAATCTTTTCTGACCTCTTGGCAATTGCTGTACACTGCTCACATGAAGAAAGTGCTAGCTCCCTTTTAATACTTATTCTCTTTTTTCTTAGTAACAGAAATCCAATTTTTAGCTCTTAGCAACCTGCCACATGTCCCAACCTCTCCAGTGGCTAAGTAGGATTGCTTGAATAAGTTCTGCAATAAGATATGATTGCAAGTATGATGTTGGAATTCTAGGAATGCAAATTAAACAAAGCAAACTTAGATTTTAGGAGAGCTCTGTGCTTTCCCAGGATAAAGACTTTACTAACCAGGTATCTTTTTTGGCTGGAGCTCCAGCAGCTGTCTTGGACCATGAGGTAAGCTTGAGGAAGGAAAGTGCAGGCTGTGGAGGATGGAGGAGAAAGATAGGTATATCCATCCACAATGAGACCACGAAGCCACCATACAACACTTGGACAGCCTCCTTCCAGATTTTACATAGTAGAAATATAAACCTCTATCCTGTATGCCACAATTATTATTTTTTCTGTTAAATAATCTGAAACTAACTCTAATGGATTTAGTCCAGATTCATACATAGTTCATAATCCAATTTGCTCATAATCCATAGTTCATAATCAATTGCAACTATGGGGGGGAAGAAATAGAATTATTATTTCTTGTAACACTGGAACAAAATATCTCCAGTCATAATTTGCATTCTCAAACTCTTTCTGGTAACTTTTAACTTTGAGAAAGAAAGGGGGTAACAGGGGCTCCTGGGTGGCTCAGTCGGTTAAGCAAATGACTCTTGGTTTTGGCTCAGGTCATGATCTCATGATTCGTGAGCTGGAGCCCTGCATCAGGCTCTGCGCTGACAGCGCGGAGCCTGCTTGGGATTGTGTCTCCCTTTCTCTCTGCCCCTCCCCTGCTCGCTCTCCATCTCTGACTCTGAAAAATAAAAAATGAACATTTTTTAAAAAGCGGGTAACAGAGGGGGAAGGAAACATGGAAAAAGACACTTCTGCCTCTCTGCCATCACTCATGCCAGTTCTCCTCGTTCTCTACTAACTAAAGCCTACCATACTTCAAGGACCAACTCAGCAAAATGGCTTCTGACTTTCAAATTCAGAGTGCCTATGGCCTGTGCCATTTCACAGTCCTACATCATCTAGTAACATCTTTAGTTTGACCTGTTAACTTTTACATTGTATTTCTTTTTCTGTGAGTCATATCCACAACACAGTGGGACCCACATCATGTATCCTGCACCCTCCACAGCTATTAGAAAACCATCTCTGTGTAGTAGGAGATCACTAAGTACTTTTGATTAGTTGAATTAAAATAAAAAAAGAGGAAAAAGAGCAGAAGACTAACGAGTGAGAATGCACAACTTCTTAGAAGTGCAAGAGTAGAATAAAGATCCTAAAGAGTCCCTAGAACAGGTATTACTTTCCTGGACCTTATCAAATAATCAGGCCTGGGAGAACACATATTCTGATATGTTCACTGTTCATACAATCAGTGCAAAACTCAAACTATACTTAGTGAGCTTGTCCTCCAACTAAGGGACGGTGTATTTAAGTATGTTAGTTACTTAGACAATTGCCTCAAATTTATTTTCTCAATTACTGTAGACGTTTAAAGAGTAAGAGATTCATCTTAGAAGTCATGCTTTGGTAGTGGATGTATATGATTCCAAACTATATAAAAAACCTGGCTTCCAGCAAGGTCATATTTTACAGATATTATTTTGTCAATTGTGACAAATAATGAAAAATAATACTTAGATGAAAAAACGATTTAACAAAATACTACTGAGTCTGGAACAAGTAGCTTAAGAGCTCATTTCCATTAAATAGACACTATTAACTCTCTTCTAAAACCCGATAATACGACATCAGAAATAACACTACTACTTCTTTAAAAATAAGGTCTACTCTAAGCATAAATTTTGCAGAAGCTACATCATTTAAAGCTCTAGAACATCGGGACCTTCAAAGCTTTGTAGCACTACATAGAATTAACATCATGTAACAACACGTTTAAAAGCTCCAGCTACATTCAGATGCATACAGTAGTGACACAAAGAGCATTTTAAACAGAAGTAACTGATATTTTGCCTAGACTCGTGAACTATTTTATACCCTGCTGATTTTATTCTCAATTATTTGCAAATCACTGTACTTCATATCTGTTCATGAACTATGGACCTAAAAACACAATATTCTAATTTATTTTCATGAATTTGGCAAAGTTTTAGGGAGGGTATAAATAAAAATAATTAACAGAAAACTCAGTTTCTTTCGCATTCTTTCATAAAATAAACCAAGTCTTTGTTATATCATTATTTAAAAAACGATTGAAAACGCTAAAACAGAATCGTCCTTAGAATTCTATTAGCTCTACTTATGAACACTGAACTATTTTCTAACCTTTATACCATTTATAGTTCACACGTCAAAAAAATATTGCATTTTCCTCCAAATTACTCATTAATTATTTCCTCATTTCAAATTTTTTTCACACAGATTTCTCAGAAGTATCCATGACAGTAGCTTCTTTGACAGTGAAATGAACAAAATAAATGACATGTCAACAAGTAAATTAGCATTCCCTTTCTGACCAGCTGGGTCATGTTTCCTTTTCAAAATCCTTAGTCCCATGATACAAAATAATAATAATCTAAAAGACCTCATTAAATGATCAATATATTGACATAACTTCTATAAGGAGATACACAGTGTTTTAATTGATTCTTGAATCCATTAAATGGAATATTAAACCCAAGCCTCCAAATTATAATGTAAGAGAACATTTCCTTTACTTATTAACTAATTTTTTCAGGGTATGGTTAACGGCACATAAAAAGCTTCAAAAACTTTTATATTTAATCCAACAGTAAAAAAAGTCCCAATTTTCACTAAATCTTTCATATAAACAACATCACAACAAAAGTTATTATAGACAAGTTAAACCATATTTACTTACCAAAAAACTTCCAAAGGCTGAATTAAATATTGCAGCTGCCTATAAAGAAAATAAATAGGGGGAAAAACTCACTGAAAGTAAATAGGAAAAAGAAAAGCAAAGATTATCATTCTCCCATCCCCCACTATTCAAAACCCTAAAACATTGACTCTACAAAGCAAAGTTAGTCACTGCTTACAAAAATTGCCAGTGGCCTGTACTTTACTAAGATAGATGAGCTGCAGCTTAGGAATTCATAAATAATGGGTCTCAAAAGCAAGCAGAAAAGACTTGCCAGGAGATGTTTTGAACCTATATGACACTACCAAAGAATCATCACCAATAGTAAACTGAAATCTTGTTATTGGTTTCGTTAGTTGACCTAAAACAGAGGTTGATATACTTGTTAAAAAATTCTTTTTCATGTTACCGGGCAAAGAAAAACCAGAATTGTAAAGAAACATTAACTACTCTGCATCAGGGAGCATATGTCTTATGAGCTACACCCACCAAGTGAGATCTGTTGTTCCCATACAACACACATTAGAATGTGAACAATGCTGCTAAGACGATGTACCATTAATGCTAAAGGAGAAACAAGCAAGAAAAACTTCCACTTGGTGTTCAAAATTCAAAGAAGAAACATTTGACTTTGCGCTTACCTAAACATCCAGGGATTACATAGTAGATGTGATACAGTTCTTAACTTTAAATCAATCACTATATTCCATGAAGCTACACCTGAATCCTGAAAGCTTCTCACATTACCCAAAAAGGATAAAAACTTGTATAACATCCAATCTGATGGGGGAAAAAAGGAGAGAGAAAGAAAAAATAATAAAAGGCAAAAGGAAAGGTAGAGAAAACCTATTGACATCTCCTGTAGATCAAGAGCAGAATTAAATTAATCATCATGGACATTAGCAGCCACGTCGTAGTAAGAAAAGGATGTCAGTTTAGCAAGTTTGAATAAAGTCCAAAGCCAGGCTAAGAGCCGTAGCTGAAAATGCCTTCTGCTCCAGAAGAGGATGCAATGAGAGTGCATGGGTAATGAGATCCCTGGCTCCAGAGAGCTTAGCTCTCCTATTCAAGTTCATAATTAATTCAAAGCTTTGATAATTTCATTAGATTTCTTCTTTGCTGGCCCTATCAATAAAAGATGGCACTGGACCAGAGCTCCTCTGTGGCATAAACATAGGCACAGGCACAGACCAAGGAAACCTTTGCTTCCTGACAGGGACAATGGCATATGGTGTTCCGTGTTGTACAGGGAGTAGTGGGGAAAAAAAATTTTGGCTAAATAAAACATTACAGATGACAATTGTAAACTATGGCAACATATTTAACCCATCTTCCTGGAATTCCATTATGGATGATTCAGGAGAAACTTGTATGTGTGGACAAAAATAAGTAAAACTACATAAATAAATGAGTCATAGTGAGATCAACTGGAAACACTGCCTTCCTTCCTACAAAAGAAATGCACCTTCCCCACAACCACAGTTTATTTCTAGACCCTATTTTGTGCTTAAAATGGATTGATCTCTTTAGTAAAGGAATGAGGTATGCTGCTTTGAGCTTCTCTCTTCCAAATGTGTTTCTTTCCAGTGTTCACCAACCTTATTCAAGGTAACTAATGGTTTTGACTAGTATTTAAAAACAAGCAAACAAAAAAATCAAAAACAAACAAACAAAAACACATGGGTTGTTAGAAGTAAAAAGACTCAGAAGTCAAAGTAAAATAAGTCAACTACTAGTCATCAGATCAAATTACCATTTTCCCACTCCTTCCAATTCTCTTTTTTTAACCCAAACACAAGCAATATATTGTATGTGGATTGGCATTTTATAAAATAATGGCGATGACAGTGACGTGCTGTCTTAGGTACCCGAAGATGCTGCAAGCCAACTTCTTAGTTGTTCTTCTGCTGGTGCTGGTGCTGATGCATTTGAACCCACCTGTCCTATCACTTGGTGCTCCCATGCAATGAGCTCTGGCATTCATTTGTGAAACAGCTCATTAAGGTACTGGGTATCTCAAGAACCATGTGAAATTGGACACTGAACCAAGGATCTTGAGCTCAATAGTGACAAATAATCAACCTAATAGTTGACTTAATTCTACTCTTGCAGCATATAAAGGAATTATGTTTTCCAGAGTCCCAAAGAGTGATAAATATTTAGAGAGTGTTTCACTCATACATAAAAGGCATGTATGTCTTTAGACTTAAGGAGGAATTTCCAGCTCTTCAGCACGATGTACAAGGCCTTCCATGAATAGGTCTCTGTCCATCTTATTTCTTGCCTCCAATTTTATATCCCGACAATACTAAACCACTTGTGATTCCTCAAACTCATTGTGCTGTTTCTTACCACCTTGCTCCCTGGCCTAGAATGCCCTTCCCTCTTCCTCCACCTAGGTAACTCCCACTTATATTAGCAACTCCTTCCAAGCAGCTTTCAATCACCTCCTCCAACACACATATATCCTCACTTCTAAGTGGACTGAGTGTCTCCACACCTGCTGCCACAACATCCTGAGCATACCTCTGCCATGGCAATTGTTACACTATTGAAATAACCTATCTATTTACATGCCTCCTGGCCTTCCTAGAAACTAGAGTCTTCTGAGGAAGGAATCTGATGAAGCTCATCTTAAGCACCTACATGTTTATCTGCTGAATTGCTGAAATAAGTAAGATTTCCAGAAATGTCTAAAGTCTACCTCTTCTGCTAAGTTTTTCTATATGTTTGGCAGAATACAAGGATTGGCAGAAGACTGGATCTGACACCTGGCTCCAAGCCAAGCAAAAGCAATGACAGATCAAGACTTCAGTCTCAACCCAATACAAGCATCTCTTTCACAATATCTTGTTTTATTTCCTTTAGCCTCCCTATTATGATCCAGTTATATACAGTTACATAAATATGCTTAAATAAACAATGTTTTAAAATTTACTACTGCTATGTAACAATAGAGTTAGTGAAATAAAATCTAGAATTACCAAGGAATACTCTGCAGCCATCACACTTCAACAAAGCAGGAAAGAATATCCAATGGGAAAAAGACAGTCTCTTCAGCAAATGGTGTTGGGAAACTGGACATTGACATGCACTTTCTTACACCATATGCAAAAAATAAAGTCAAAATGGATGAAAGACCTAAATGTAAGACAGGAAACCATCAGAATCCTAGAGGAAACAACAGGCCACAACCTCGTTGACCTCAGCTGCAGAAACTTCTTACTAGACATGTCTAAAGGCAAGGGAGACAAAAGCAAAAATGAACTACTGGGACCTCATCAAAATAAAAAGCTTCTGCACAGTGAAGGAAACAATCAGCAAAACTAAAAGGCAACAGACGGAATGGGAGAAGATATTTGCAAATGACATCAGATAAAGGGTTAGTATCGAAAACCTGTAAAGAACATATTAAAATCAACACCCAAAAACCAAATAATCCAGTGAAGAAATGAACAGACATGGATAGACATTTTTCCAAAGAATACATCCAGATGGCTAATAGACACATGAAAAGATGCTCAACATCATACATCACCAGGGAAATACAAATCAAAACCACACTGAGATATTACCTCACACCTGTCAGAATGGCAAAATTAACAACTCAGGAAACAACAGATGTTGGCGAAGATGCAGAGAAAGGGAAACTCTTTTGCACTATTGGTGGGAATGCAAAGTGGGGCAGCCACTCTGGAGATTCCTCAAAAAATTAAAAATAGTACTACCCTATGACCCAGCAATTGCACTACAAGGTATTTACTCAAAGGATACAAAAATGCTGATTCAAAGGGGCACATGCACCCTAATGTTTATAGCAGCACTATCAACAATAGCCAAAGTATGGAAAGAGCCCAAATGTCCGTTGACTGATGAATGGATAAAGAAGATGTGGTATATATATACAAGGGAATATTACTCGGCAATCAAAAAGAATGAAAGCTTGCCATTTGCAACATGGATGGAGCTAGAGTGTATTATGCTAAGTGAAATAAGTCAGTCAGAGAAAGACAAATATCATATGATTTCACTCATATGTGGAATAAGAAACAAAACAGATGAACCTAGGGGAAGGGAAGGAAAAATAAGATAAAAACAGAGAGGGAAGAAAACCAGACGAGAACTTTAAATACAGAGAACAAACTGAGGGTTGCTGGAGGGGTGCTGGCTGGGGAGATGAGCTACATGGGTGATGGGCATTGAGGAGGGCACTTGCTGGGATGAGCACTGGGTGTTATATGTAAGTGATGAATCACTAAATTCTACTCCTGAAACCATTATTACACTATATGTTAACTTCTTTAAATTCAAAAAAAAAAAAAAAAAAAAAAGATGATCTGCATATACCAACATGAAAGCTGGCTAAGATATTTAAAGTGAAAAAGCAAGCTTCAAAATTATGTATAATTCTTTTAACTTTTTTCCCCCCATACCATCAAGCAATTCTCTGACACCAGTTAGGTGCCCTACAATTCAACTCAAATCTGCTACTTTCTACCTTAAGCTAGTGTCAGATCCCACAGGTTAAGGATTCAGTCCCACAAGACCGTTCCCATTTCAGATGTTAATCACAAAGGCCAGGTTGTCACCTGTGCTTCTGACGCACTGGCTATATATAAATTGGAGGTTCCCACACCGTATCCTCGAGTTTGATTAATTTGCTAGAGCAGCTCACAGAACTCAGGAAACGGTTTTATTCACTCCATTGCCACTTTATTATGAAAAGGCTATACAGGAACAGACAGATGAGAGAGGTGCACAGAGCAAGGTATGGGGAAAGGGCACGGGGCTTCCCAGCTCTCTCCAGGTGTGACACACTCTCAGCACCTCCACATGTTCACCAACACGGAAGCTCTCTGAACCAGTCCTTTGGGGTTTTACAGAGGCTCCATTAAAGAGGTATGATTGATTAAATCATTGGCAGTTGCTGATTGAACTCTATCTCCGGCCCCTTTCTCCTCCCTAGAGGTATGGAAGCAGAACCAAAAAGTCCAATCCTTTAATCAGCTGTTTGGTTCCCCTGGCAACAAGCCTCATCCTTAGGTGAGCTGGGGGCTTTCCAAAAGTTACCTCATTAACGTAACAAAAGACTCTTAGGATATGATTCCTCTCTCCTACCTTCTAGAAGCCATACCTGAAAGGATTCACTGATTTTTAAATATAGCATTTTATTTGTTATTATTGTTTTTGCTAGAAACAACTTAAATACCCATTTCCTGTCTATAATGCTCTATTACAACAAGAATTTTACCTAACTGGTACAAGATCATGTCCTCAGTGCCTAGAACAGCACCTGGCTTATAGCAGACCCTCAATAAATATTACTGAATCAAATGAAGAATGAATGAATGAATACATATGCGAACTGAATGCCCTGTACAGTAATGTTTTCATTTTTAACTCATGAGTCCTATCCGTAAAGTGTATACCTTGGCGCAATTACTTTGATGGATAATTAAAACAAGACTAGCTGGAAAAAAGTTCATATAAGTGTTTTTTTAATACTGAGTAGACTTTCTTTATATC
The DNA here is from genome assembly GCF_028749965.1 of Puma concolor. Lineage (NCBI taxonomy): Eukaryota > Metazoa > Chordata > Mammalia > Carnivora > Felidae > Puma > Puma concolor. The sequence goes on along the minus strand of NC_141670.1, from coordinate 81,534,312 downwards.
ACATATTTTTAGATGCTATATTGCTTTTAGTATCTGCCCAATTTTACCTAATATCTGTTATTTTATATGTTGTATAACATGTCTTTTTTAAAAAAAAATTTTAATGTTTATTTATTTTTGACAGAGCATGGGCAGGGGAGGGGCAGAGAGAGGGGGAGACACAGAATCCAAAGCAGGCTCCAGGCTCCGAGCTGTCAGCACAGAGCCCGACGTGGGGCTCAAACTCACAGACCGCGAGATCATGACCTGAGCCGAAGTCAGACGCTCAACCGACTGAGCCACCCAGGCGCCCCAATATAACATGTCTGTATTAAATTATTTTGGTAAATTGAGTAAGTTCAAGAACAAATTAATTTCCTTATAACCTACTTGAAATAAAAAGGTAATTTAAAAAAAAAACTGAAAATAATGGGGACAGAGAGTCCTCTAACTCATAAAAGCAAACTCTGCCACAGCCGAATGCCTTTAAATGTTATGAAGTTCTACCTTACAGTAAGCCTGAAACCTTTACCATCTGTTATGGCTGTGCCCTGACAGTGTCCCATGCTCTGGAGTTACACAAATATGTAGTCTTTTTTTTTTTTTTTTTTTAAATGATTGCACTTCAGATACATGAACACTGCTGAGTCCTACCCAAGTCTTCCCCAAGTCTCCTCTTATGACGCTATATCTAAAATTTTCATAATGCTGGTCCAACAGCCCTCTTTTTCCTTCCATCATCAATCCACTAAGTAAAGAAATGAAATCCATTGTTCGCATTGGGTGTTAATGATCTATTGCAAGTTAATTTCTGAAACTTCCGGTTTCCACTGTTGCAGACCCTGCTTCCCCAGTCAACATAATCAGAAATGTTTACCAAAATGTTAAAATGGGACACTTATGGTTGTCTCAGAATTTCCAATAATGCACCAAACTAAAGAGAATATGTGGCAAGCACCGCACTATTCCTACAGTAAAGATACCAGACATCGACATAGAGTACCCACGAAAACACATGAAAACCAGGCCAGGGACCATTTCACATGCAGGCTGCATAAAAAAAAAGACTAGGAATTCTAGAAGGGATTGATAAAAAGGAAATCTCCAGGAGTAAGAGGGTATTTGGACTTCTCCTTTAGAGGAGAAAGCCGACCTGCAGCCCCACGCAGGATGTTTACAGGGGAGAAAGCAGTCACCAGCAGAGGGCACTGTGTGAGAGTTCTCGGAACCTCATGGTTAATTCCCTAGAACCGGGGAGGAGAATAAGGCTGTGTAATGAGCAGGAAACAGGCACTTGCTTGCAGAATAGAAACAGCAAAGTTGGGGAGGCTGCCTAGAACAGACCACAATGGTGGGACAGAGAGAGAGTAAGCAACTGGGCAAAGTGTACTTCAACTCTGTGATGGGATCAGGTTCTGTCAATTCCATATGGGCCAAATACATGCCTCAGAGGACTGCCATCAAATGTTAACTCTTTTTGAGAAAAGCAGAACAGCAGGCTTCAAGGGCGAGGAGTCCCTGGCAATAAGGGGCTGAGGGGATATGTTGTGAAGCAGGAGCTGGAGGTACACTCTGAAGAACTCCCTCCCTTAACCTGTCCAGGAAAAGACATAGCTTGTGGGTATCCACCATGACACAGGGCACTAAGGGCTGGGTAACATCAGCACCAGTAAAGTAAGACTGTCCCCCACACTGTAATGCATTTGTTCTATTCACCCTGACCCTAAAGAAGCTGGAAGTAGGGAGGGTGAGAAGGTAAAAAAAAAAAAAAAAAAAAAAAGGGTAACAGACCATGCTCTCTTCTCTACTGGTCCTGCCTCTACTATTTTTATATTTTTATCATATATGTATACATTCATTAAGGAAAAAAGTGCAATGTTTTGTGTTTTTAAAACACAGGTTAGGCCTAAATTGGGAAAGAAGGGAGTCTGGAGTTTTAAGCTAGACTGCCCTAAATTAAATACTAACATGTAAATGCTAATTACTACACATATGACTATTTTTGCAACTAAAAGTGACCAGAAAACCATGAGATCTGCCAGGGATGCTGTCAAAGGAGAGAGGAGGGGTGGGGAATAGGAGTATGTAAGATGGCATTTCGCATGCACAATCCTTAAATTCTCACCACTCAATACGGAGATTAAAATAACAACACAACATCTTCAATGTAAAGTTGAGCTAAAAGAAAACAAGAAAAGTCAGGTAGTAGACACATGGAAGCTGGGCAAAAGCAGAGTGGTAAAGCAGGCGAGGCGATGCTGCACCCTCTCGGACGACAGGCCTGTGTCCTGGGCCCTGGGCCCTGGGCCCTGGAAGCAACAAGTAGCACAGCTTCTACCTGCAGAAGGTGACAAGTGGAGCGGAGGCACCTGTAGCAAGCAGACAGACAGAACCTTGGAAGGACTGCCCCACTACCACAAGGGCACCTTGACAACTCTACTCACAAAATCAAGAAAATAACACAAGGCCTGCTGCGTCCACGGTGTGCACAGAACTGCACTGCCCCTACCATCTGATTCAAGAATCCCAAACTAAAGACTAATTCAAGAAAGCAAAAGACGGGGGGCACTTGAGTGGTTCAGTCGGTTGAGCGTCCAACTTCAGCTCAGGTCATGATCTCATAGTTCGTGGGTTTGAGCCCCACTTTGGGCTCTCTGCTGTCGGCACAGAACCTACTTCGGATCCTCTGTCCCCCTCTCTCTCTGCCCTGCCTCCACTCACTCTCTCCATCTCTCTCTCTCTCTTACTCAAAAATGAATAAACATTTATCAAAAAAAGAAAGAAAGAAAGAAAAGAAAACAAAAGACAAAATCAATCAAAGACCAGTAGAACCCCTAAGGCCTTATAAGAAGCAAACGCAAAACTTCTCTTTGGGGTCACTTCAACAATCCAGAACACAGTGGATTCCCACTTGAACAACCCCTACTGAACAGAAGTTTAAAATACAAAATTACAAATGTGAGAAAGCTGAATATGACAACAGCACCATTACAAAGCAGTTAGGAAAGGAGGAGAAACAGTATTTCATAATATACTAAGAAAATACTACATGAATTAAACGCTTAGAGCTGGAAAGCAATACTTGAAAACATCTAGCAAAAAATGAAACTATCTTTATGCCTTCAAAAAAGGAAACAATTGTGTGGTTTTTTTTTAATAAGACACAAAAAGTACACATGAGAAAGGAAAAGCTAGGGTTGCCATGCAACAAAGTTCTGGACAATGAGATATAAATTGATACATCCATGCTTCATGGTGGGGGTTAGGGAGGTTAGTTTCTGGCGCTGTCCTTCTTCCTTCTTCCTGCCTAGAGCAGTGAAAGCTGGCATCCAGAAGAGAAAGACCAATAGCAGTGCAGAGACGGCCACTCTAATGTCATCGAGCCACAGAACAAATGCCAGCAACCCCCACCTCCAGGCATCTTAATATATGAGAAAATAAGTCTCTGCTTGTTTAAGCTACTTGTAGTCTGATTTTCCATTACGTGAAGTCTAACTGATACAATAATGTTCCTAAATAAGGCAGAAAATAATAAAGGACTAATCGGGCAGGTTAGATAAATCAAAAATGCTTCCTCTAAGATATAAGTTTGAGTAGGCATGTTCAGTTTTATTTAGCATAATGTCTTATTCCCATCGCATATAGCACAGCACATTATTGGGGGAAAAAAAGAAAAAGAAAGCAAGAAAAGGAGAAGAAAATTGACTACCAGTGATGAATCAAAGCTGTATTGTCCTGCCCTGGAAAAGTTCCTCAATTATGTGAATTTATATCACTCCAAGCTCTGATTCACAAGAATATAGTATTTTTAATGTATAGTATTTTTAATATTTTAATTTTTACTTAAATTTAAATTTTTATTTAATATTTATTTCCTTTCCAAGCACAGGTTCAGTTGAAAAAACATAAAGACATCAAATATTGAGTTCCAATCCTTGGTCTTTTATTAAACACAGAAACACAAAATATTTTCTTTTTACTTGTATTTTGCAAAGTGCTATAGAAGTGCTAAGAAGAAGAAGAAGAAGAAGAAGAAGAAGAAGAAGAAGAAAGGAAGGAAAAATGAAAGAAAGAAAGAAAGAAAGAAAGAAAGAAAGAAAGAAAGAAAGAAAGAAAAGAAAGAGAAAGAATTAGGAAAAGTTTATCCCATTCGCTTTAAAAGCCAATTGTATTTGGCTTTCTGCGAAGCACCTTAGTTGCTAGGGCTAACTACTTAATTACCACTATTTTCACTGTATATATCTTACAACAAGTAAAACTGAGTTATACATTTCTATATTACACTTAAGTATTATTGAACCATACCACGGAAAACTAAATATCTGGGACATCAATTAAAATATGAATTTATACACCATGCTCAACATTAAAGGGGCACTCTTCATTTTATTCCATTATTTATGTTACTGCACTAAATGAAGACTATAGAACTACTACAAGGCATTCACCAATTTAAAGAAAGATTACTTTTAGAACATGTACCATTAAAATTCACCATCTTAACAACCATTTTAATTCTTTGTTTCAAAAACATTGAGGAATGAACAGAAGTTCATATAAATGCAGGTTGCCAGTAAATGCATCCAGCTGCTTTTCTCAGAGTAAGCTACATTTCTTGCCTGCTTCTACAGGTTCATTTCTTGCTACAAATGGAAAAAAAATTATTTAATATCCTTAATCTTGAGGTGAATGGGGGGGGTGGCTATTCTTGTTTGTAACTATTCATCTCAATTCAGGCAAGGAAAAAATATATTCAAGTTCCTGTTTCTGGGTGCTAAATTGAATCAGGTGTCCTCTCCTCTTAAGAAAATTAAGTTGCTTTTGTGCAAGAGTGTTTTAATGAGAACAGAGCCCGCCGACAGTGATAAATGGGAATGACACCAGAGAGAGCATGTAAGCAGGACAATATGTGCATGTTACAGTCTTACAGCCTATTTTTCACTGACTATTCTGAATGACTTCGCTGTTTCTTAAGGGGCCTATTAATCTCAAATTTAGTTATTACACAACGTTTATTTGAACATATATTCTGCCGATGATGACAGTTAATAAAGGAAATCTTTCACAAGCTGTATTTTTACATATTGTTCCAACTACAGCTCCCAGTCATTTGATGGTATTGATGGAATAACCTACATTGTGCTGAGGCTTTTAAAAAAAAGGCACATATATTCAGATTCCTTTCTAAGCACATGGGGACTCTTAAATAACCGTTAAAATGCATACAAAAAAAATCCTTCTACAAAATGGTAAAAGTAAAAGGATACCTTAACTGCTCAACAAAAAATATTTAATATGAAAACTGACCCTTCTAGGAAAAACCAGACACCTTTTAACACTTTTAAAGCTTGGGTGCATAATACGCAATAGTTCTTGCATAGCAACCCAACATTTTCACAATATGCATGGAATAAGGAGGGAAGACAAAATCAATTTTCTTGAGGTGCAAAAAGAATCAAGTAACATAGCTACTTTGATTCTCTTCTTGGTATGCTTTTTTGATAAAATGCCACATAGTTAAAATAGTGGTGATCCTGTATTTCTTATTTTCGGTAGGATACTTAAAGGCTAATGAGTATTACTTTAACATTTTCCTAAAAATATATTTATTAGCTCAAATAACTTCACCAGTTCAGACTGTGATGATTGCTCCAGGAGAAATTTGTTACTTTAAGTATAGCTGCTTCATAATAACACCTAATTATATTAGTAGGAAATATTTATGCCAGTTCAAGATTTTTAAACCAGCCTCATAATTGAGATGAATATATACTTAATCAAACACTTGCAATTTCATCCTCCTGAAATCTCAGTCTTTGAAGGTATTCAATTTCAATGAAGTCAGAATTTTCAACTGGTAAGGGCCCTTAGATACTATGAAAATCCCTTTAGAAATGAAGAAATAGAACTCTAGAGAAATAAAAGGATCCTTCCCAAGGTCATATTGGCTAGTGGCAAAGCCAGACTAGAACTCATCCCCAGACATTCCCTGTACCCTATTACACTCAATGCTGTCTATTTCACATATTTTTTAACAGATATTTATAAATATGTAATATAAAAGGGCATATACCCAAACACTAACAGTGGTTATGCTGCAGTAATAGGATTATGGACTTTTTCCTGCTTTGTGATTTTCCTTAATTTTCAAGATTTTTTCACTGATTATATATTTATTAGAAAAAAGCATACAATAAATGTAATATTACTCACAACAAACATTTTCGAGGTTCTCTCTTTAATCTCTAGGCAAACCTTAATGCTATGTACATATTAGGTGCTCAATGTCTGACTAAAAATTGAATGAAATTGAGGAGAATACCAAGAAAAAACCACCTAGACTTACTTGCTATATTAACACAGAATGCTTAGGAGCAAACTGTGTATATAATTCAGATTACCAACTATTAAATTGAATTATATATATTATTTATTTAATAATAGCTTATTAAGCACCTGTAAATTTCTTTTTTAAATTTTTTTTTCAACGTTTTTATTTATTTTTGGGACAGAGAGAGACAGAGCATGAACGGGTGAGGGGCAGAGAGAGAGGGAGACACAGAATCGGAAATAGGCTCCAGGCTCTGAGCCATCAGCCCAGAGCCCGACGCGGGGCTCGAACTCACGGACCGCGAGATCGTGACCTGGCTGAAGTCGGACGCTTAACCGACTGCACCACCCAGGCGCCCCAGCACCTGTAAATTTCTAAGAAAAAGCTGAATAAAACTGACTTAAAATATTCTGTACTGCTTGACATTATATCTTTTTTAAAATTCCAATTTCTCAATATCCCTGAAGTTTAATTGTTCTTATCTTTTGGGTTTCCTATGTCCTGCTAAAAAGGAATAAAATAAACGCTCCTTTAATTATTCATTTATTCAACACAAATTTATTAATTTATTACTCTAAGCACTAATAATTCAAAAATAAATGCCACAGTATCTGCTCACAGTATTGGGCTAGACATCATAATGGCTATAATACAATAAGATCAATGGGATCACAGATATGGCAGCACAGAAATTAACTACTAAAATTTCCTTTAAAGTGGACTTTTTCAATACCTCCTAGTGATGGACAAGAAGCACTTTTCTGATCAATTAATGGAAGCCCTATTTAATGCCAACCCACGAACTAAGCTCTCAGCACACCAACAGAGAAATTGGCCAAGAATTCCCTTAACACTTTGTTTAGAAGGGCATCCACAAAACGTAAGTGACAAGCTATGTCGAATCGTCTAATGTTTCTTACAAATTTTAGACTCTAGCTACCTACCTCTGTTATTTCTGCTCTTTTCCATCCATTAGGTCTGGGAATCACAGAGCTTCTTTTTTTTTTTTTTTTTTTTTTTTTAATTTTTTTAACATTTTATTTATTTTTGACAGAGAGAGAGAGAGAGAGAGACAGAGCATGAGCGGGGGAGGGTCAGAGAGAGAGGGAGACACAGAATCCGAAGCAGTCTCCAGGCTCTGAACCATCAGCACAGAGCCCGATGTGGGGCTCGAACTCACAGACTGAGAGATCATGACCTGAGCCGAAGTCAGACACTCAACTGACTGAGCCACCCAGGTGCCCCTCACAGAGCTTCTTAAGAGGGCAATGGATCAATCCCTCAGCAATAACTCTCTCATCAGCTTTTCATTAGCAATAAAACAGCTTTCCTACCATCTTCTGGGAAATAACTTACCATAGATTCACAGAACTGAAATGGACTTTTGCAGATCATCTAGTCAAGGCATTTTTCAAAAGTAGTCCTCAAAAAGGACTATACTGAAATCACGAACAATAGGAACCTCCCTATCCTATTCTTCATGTCTTTAGGATCAGAGATTGCATAATCTTTTTTAAAATTCCAGATTTACAATCTATATTTTTCACTATTAATCTACGTTTTTCACTATCAAGTCCTGTCTTTTTCTGAATTAACTTTTCATTTGAGATCATCTTTTTATGTTAGGTCTCCTGAGAAGATTAAAAAAGAGCTGTGTTATTTCTGTTACAAGTAGTATGCTGGTAAATGTTTAGTAACTGGCTCTCAAGATGAGGGGAGGAACATTAGTTTGTAATATTGGCTGATTTTTATGCTGTAAATATTCCCACCATGGCCAATTTCAAGTTACAAACATGATGTCACTGAACACCAAGATAGGAAGGGATGGCATAATCCCCAAGGTATAAGAAATGAGAAAAAAATGGGCAAATTAAACACAAAATAAGTACAGGAAGGAAATTAAGTAAAGACATGAGCAGATGAATGAAATCAAAACCATAAAGGCAACAGAATTCAATGGAATCAAAAGCTGGTTCTTTGGGGGAAAAGATCAATAAAACTGATAAAGCCTTAGAACAGGGTCTGGAAAACTTTCTGTAAAGGGCCACTGTTCAATTTCAACCTAACTGGTCTAACACCATCTGAATATTCTGCAATACAGTTCTGATGCTACCTCCCTGGAGTTAGCACAGACCCCACAAGCTCAAAGCTCAGTCCTCCACAAGACTGCCCTCACTTCAGCAGGCAGGTGCACTACAGGAGTCCCAGGCCACCAGCACTTCTGACCAAGTGGCTATAGATTCAGGGGTTCCTATGACCCTGGTTGGTTCAATAATTCAATAAAACAGCTCACTGAACTCACTGAAAGTGCTATAGTTAAGATTACACTTTGATTATAAGCAATACACAAAGAAGGGGGTCTGAGGACTTCTGTGCCCTGTCCCCATGGAGTCAGAGTGAGTCATTCTCCCAGCACATCAACATGTTCACCAACCAGGAAGCATCAGTGAGCTTCAGAGTCCATAGTTTTTAATTGGTGTTTCCTTATATGAGCACAATTGATTAAATCATTGGCAATTCAATCTCCAGCTCCCTCTCCTTCCCCGGAGGTGGAGTGACTGGAATTTCTAACCCTCTAGTTACCAGTTTGATCTTTTTGACCAGCCCACATCCTAATGGTACCTAGGAGCCCATCTAGAGTCTCTTAATTAGCATAATTAGCATAAGAAAAACATTCCAATCACTCAGGAAATGCCAAGGGTTTTTGAAGCTCTGTGTCAAAAAGCTGGGACAAAGATACATATTGTTATTATGCCACAGCAACATAATAAATATTTTAGGTTTTATAGCCCATATGATCACAAATTCTTAATTCTGCTGTTATAGCACAAAAGCAGCCATAGATAATGTATAAGTGACTGAGCATGGTTGTGTCCCAATAAAACTTTATGGATACTAAAATTTGGTTTTCATGTGTCATGAAATTTTATTTATTTTTTTTTCTACCTGTTAAAAAATGTACAAACCATTCTTAATTCATTTACTACACAAAAACATGCAGCAAGATGGTTCAGCCTGCAAGTCATGGTTTGTCCTTTCTGCACTACGAGAAAAAAAGGAGGTAGAAATGACCAATACCAGGAAAGAAGCGACATACTGAGATCCTTCAGATATTTAAAGGATGAGAATATTGTGAACATATTACTTGATTTCAACACTTAATATAAAGCTGCACTAATCAACAGTGTGGTACTAGCTTAAGGACATATACATAAATCAATGAAACAGAATAGAAAGTCCAGAAACAGATCTATATAGATATGACAAATTGATTTTTGAAATGGGTGCACAGTAATTTAATGGGAGTGAATAATCTTTTCAGTAAGTGGTAAGTGACATCTCTAAGCAAAAGACAAAACAAAACAAAATTTTAATCCTTACCTCACACCATACATAAAACATAAATTGGAATGGATCATAGAGCTACATGTAGAAGCTAAATCTATAAAACTTCTAGAAAAGAACATAGAGAAAATCTTTGTAACTTTGGTTTACGACAGCATTTCTCAGGTAGGATACAAAAATGGTAACTTTAAAATTTTTACATGATAAATCGGGCTTCATCATAATTTAAGACTTCTTTCCTTCAAAGACATTGTTAAGAAAATGAATAGCAAGCCATAAATTGGGAGAATATATTTCCAAAAACTATATCTGATAAAGAACCTGTACATAGAAGACATTTTTTAAAAATTCTTGCAACTAAATAAGAAGACAATCCAATAAAAAAGTGGGCAAAAGATTTGAACAGACACTTCACTAAAGAAGAGCTATGGATGGCAAATCAACAAAAAGATGCTCAACATCATTAGTTATTAGAGAAGTGTAAACTAAAATCATAATAAGATACCACTATATACCTGCTAGAAGTGCTAAAACCTTTTTAAAAACCTGATAGCTCAGTGCTAATGAGGATGTGAACCAAATGCAACTCTCATTTATTGCTGGATGGATTGAAAATGGTATAGCCACTGGGGAAAACAGTTTAGCAGTTTCTTTTAAAGTTACACCTACACTTACATATGATCCAGCCCTATCAAATACTGGGTATGTACCCAAAAGACAGATATTGATATGTTCATTCAGCAACTTGTACTCAAATGTTCAGAGCAGCTTTATTTGTAGTAGCCCCAAACTGGAAACTACCTAAATGTCCACCAAATGGTAAATGGATAAACACATCATGGTACATCCATGCGATGGAATACTACTCAGTAATAAAATGTAATGAACTAATGATACAGGCAACAACACAGATGAATCTCAAAAGCATTACACTAAATAAATGCAGCCAGATACAAAACACTACATGCAGTATGATTCCATTAATATCATACTCTGGAAAAGGCAAAACTACACAGACGGAATTCAGATCACTGGCTATCAGGAACTGCAGGTAGGAAAAGGGAAAAGAGGCACAAAAGAACTTTTTGGCATGATACCAATGTTCGACATGACTTTGTATATATTCTGAAACAAATCATACTACATACTTTAAAAGAGCAAATGTTACTGTCTGTGAATTATATATCCATAAACCTGACTTTTTAAATCCATAAGAATTTTAAAAGTAAAAAAAAGAATAGTAGAAAAATACAACAATATGATATTATGGGTTAACTTTTTCATCTTTACTCAGTTTTGAGATTTACCCAGAAAATTTCAAAAAATACATAGTAAGCCTTTACTTAATATAAATTAATTAAAACCACACTGTTACTACCTATGACCTATGAAAGCTGAAGCCTCAGAGCTCTGCTTGTAATTTGTAAAAATGTCTTTTAAGTCATTATTTTCAACAATAACATAATGGGTATACTTAAAGACTCTGTGGGTTGATATGACATTCAAAAATGACACTCTTGTTTTATGTTTATTTAAAGATGATAAAAGATTTCATGTTAAATAAAATGTTTTAATTTAAAATCATCACAGAGGGGTGCCTGGGTGGCTCAGTCAGTTAAGCAACCACCTTTGGCTCAGGTCATGATCTCACAGCTCCTGAGTTCAAGCCCCACATCAGGCTCTGTGCTGACAGTTCAGAGCCTGGAGCCTGCTTCGGATTCTGTGTCTCCCTCTCTCTCTGCTTCTTCCCCACTTGTACTCAGTCTCTGTCTCTCAAAAATAAATAAATGTTAAAAAAAAATTGTTTAAATCATCACAGAGACACCTGTGAAATACTAGAAAAAGCATTGATAATAAAGTCAGGAGACTTGGTTTCAAAACAATCTGGTCACATACTCAGCTATGAAAACTCCTTTAAAAAATCCCCACATCTTTTTATAAAATGCAAATAACAACAACCACTTCACAAAATTTTTGTGAGGATTAAATGAGATGGCAGATATAAGACCCCTGGATATCCTACAACCATATAAAGTAAGGCCCAGCAGGCCTTCTTTACATAGGTCTTCATTCTCCAAGTCCCTGAAGAATTTAGGCTGTACATGGAAACAAGGGACATCATGGCAGGAAAAAGTTCACTAACGAACTTCCCATTTCTAAAAGGACTCCCAAGAAGACATTTTCCCTTCCCACATGCACACCCTAACCTCTTCACAATAGTTATCTATCTCTCTACTTCAGCTTTGGTTGGTTTACTCTCACTGACTGCACAGTATTTTAAACACCTGACATATAGCACAAATAAAACACAAATACGCTTGCTAAATATAATTGTGAGTCCTACAGAAGATGCGGGAAAGTCAATGATATCAGCACAAAGTTAATGACAAGTAAGAAAGAAATTAATGACAGGACAGGTGCTTAAAAGGAGAGTAAATTGGACTTTTTTTTTAAGTTTCTGTATTTATTTTTGAGAGAGAAACAGAGAGAGTGAGCAGGGGAGGGGCAGAGATAGAGAGGGAGAGAGTGTCAAGCAGGCTCCGCACTGTCAGCACGGAGCCCGATGTGGGGCTCAAACTCACAAACCATGAGAATATGACCTGAGCCAAAACCAAGAGTCGGATGCTTAACCAACTGAGCCACCCAGGCCCCCCTGGACTATTTTTGAAATGAGAGTATCTATGAAAATTTACAAAACCTCAACTCTTTTCGCAAATTTGTGTTGCAAAATAAACAGGAGGAAAAGATGTGACTTCATGTCATCTTAACAATTTTCTTGGGAAAATTACAGTTACCCCTACCTTCCAAAACACTTGGCCCTTTCTTCCTTCACACCAAGAATCAGTGAATGGTTACAATATAACCCAAATTTTGTTAAGCGAATCATAAAATAAGTTTATTCCATAATTTAGTTTCATTTTTTCAAAATAAAAGCTAAACATATTTTTTAAGTACTAGTAAATGTTCATTCTTTTTTCAAAGTTAATTGGCTTTAAGTGATTTTCTTCTGTATCATTTACCACTGAATGACGTGGATCTTCTCTTTTATTATTCTAGCTACTCAAAATTTTATGGGGGGCAGAAAAGAGAAATTCTTTTTTTTATTTCCTACAAAGGCAGAGTTGAAGTTAAAAAAAAAAAGTTTCAAGGTACAGATTCTTCAGAATGTAATCTGGATTTTCTATGAATAGTAGAGTAACACAGGTAGAAATTTTAGAGAACATCTTCCCAGTTCCCTAATTTTACATACAAGGGTTGGACTGAAGCCCAGTGTAGGAAGTGACTTGCTCAAGATCACACAGTTTGTGGCAGTGGCGAGACAGGATTTGAAGAACTTCCAAACACTCTTGCTTTTCTAGGCCATTAATCTTTATTTGATTCCAATATATTATGTAGATAAGAGATGTGTGAATATCAAAAATACACGAAATGGAAATTGTAATAGACACACTCAAACGTAAAACACTAGTCAGCAAGCAGTGAAGCACTAAATCGACTTCAAATTTTTATTAAGGTTATCCTTCTGTTAGTGATTGAAGGTATATTAGCTTAGTGGGCCATGCAATAGCTGTAGCACCACAACTAATGGACTGCCAAGAGATGATTTAATAAAGAGGCCCAGCTGAACAATGGTGTATAAGTAACTCTGACAACCTGAGGCTTTCTTCTGGTCAAACGTTTTATATCTGTAAGTGACTTTCTCTAAAAAAATTACCTGAGAAGATACTCTCAGAAGGTTTCACTGTAATAACAGCAGCCCAAACATTCTTATATAAGTTCAGATTCTCCAAGATCTTAAGATGTGATTAAAAAAAAAAAAGTTTAAAGGTCTTGTCCCCAGATCCTTCCACAGGCACCATTTATAACATGGTTAGAGATCTAGTTAAACAACACATTCAGCAACAACAATGTGTATTTCTTTTCGTTGAAGTCAAATAAAGAAATAGAGCAACTTTTTAAATGTTGCCATCAAGATTTTACTCTAAAATATGACATATATTGGGCAGTGGGGGGGGGAAGGATAAAATTAAAATATTTGTCAAGTACACATTTCTAGAAAATATTATGTGGGCTCTTCATCTTTACAACATGGACTGACTCGCACTGAAAAGAGAATACAAAAGTAATGTAGGGAGAAAACTATCAAATGAGCAAAGATTTGCAAAAATAATAATTCCTACGATTGATGAGAGTTCAGGGAAAAGCTGCCTCTGCATCCTTTAGAACCTCGCTGGGTTCTAAAGCAGCCAAACCTTACAGGTGTCCATACACACCCCTTGACCCAGCAATTCCAGTTTTAAAAACTTATCTAAGAAACTAATACAGATCCAAGAAAAGATCTAGTGAAAAGGCTCTTCATCATATTATTTTTTAATAGCCAAAACTAGCCAGGACTGAAACAAAACATTGCATGTCCACACGTGAGAATAGTAAATGGTCTATAGAAACACTGTTGTAGGACACTATGGAGACATGATCACGATGTATTGCTAAGTGGGCAAACAGGATTACAAAACAATATGCATTATATGATCTCATTCTATTAAATATATGTGCAAACAAAAATGTCTAGAAGATACACATAAAAATATCAATATGGTTATCTGACCGGTGGGATTATGGTATTTCTTTGTTTTGTTTGCTTACGTTTTCTATATTACTCGGAATATGGTGCCTTTGTGATAAAAAAAATTAAGATACTAAAAAATTTTTAAACAATACAAGAACATAATGTTTGCTAGTCATTCTGTAATGTTGTATGTTACTAGATGTCTCACATAGTGAATTTAGGACAGTGAATGAATGGTAAGCCTTTTCCTTGATAAGCCATTGGTCAAAAATTATGTTTATGTGATAGTGTGAACCTAACCCAAAAGAAAAAAGTCACTTCATTGAGAATAACAGCAATTTTATGTTATTAGAAAAAGCACCCATGACAGCCATTATCAAAGTAGTCATTTTAAGGAAATTAAATTGCAAATAAATGAAGACATTTACGTAGAACGATTTTAGGTTGCAGGCAAGATGGATGAGGATTTACATACTTAAAGCCACAGTGTCTTAAATATAAACATAGCTTTTGTTTCCTTTAAAAACGAGTTTATTATTTGCTCATTTAAAAAATGTATTCCCTTAACTACTCCTTACGGTAGCACAGATAAAGTTTGAAGAACTCATTCTAGATGTAAAGCCAGATTCATGATTCAGTTTTTTTAGGATGCTTGCTTCTTAGGAAACAAAGACAGAGCTTCCCATCAGAATTTCAAACATTTCTTACTAAGAGAACAGTTTAAAAGACTCTGAAGTTTGTTTCTTAAAAAATTATGCTTATAGAATCCAATAAAATATTAGGCAGTCAGTATGTGTAATTAACACACATGCACGCGTGTGCACACTGTTTTGTGCACCACATTCATGGTATGACTCATTCAAAACAGGTTTATGAAGTAATTTTTCCTCTTCTAGACACATGTAAAAATAAAGAAATTACTTAAAGAGAAATAATACCCTTGCATTTAAAACCGTGTTTAGATCACCTTAAAAGGGATTCTTGATTTAAAATGTGTTCCCAGAAAAACTTAAAAATAAAATGAATCACAATGTTATTATTCTGGTAGCCTTTTTGAAAAACTGTTTTCAGATTCAACATCAAATAATAATAATTTAAATGCTTTATGCTCCCAATCACTGAGAGATAGGACTGCTTCTTACATACTTTTTTAAGACTATAAATCTCAAGTTTTAGTATTCTTTAGAAATTAGGAAAAAATAAGGCATTTGTTTTTCTTCTAATGCTACTCTCTACTTCCATTAGTACAGTGAAGTTATCATAGAAAAGCACTGCTTAAATATGAACTGTCTATGCACCAAGTGCCTCTTCTATAATTATACATAAAACACCGCCTTGGCCAGCACATTATAACAAAGACGCACACACACACAGAAAACAGCTGGCTGGAAAGATCTCTGTTGCAACTACCTTAACATTTTCTCGGTTCTTCAAGATTTCTGTTCAACTGAAGTCTTTATCGGACACCAAGTGAGTCACCATCTACTGGAAAACTCTTTAAGAATATAAATGAGAAGGTTACTCAAACCAGCCCTCCTTCTTTAACCACAATTAGCTTAAATTCTAGATCCAAATTGTGAACATAGTCTTAAGATTTTGATTCCTCCTCTTCTACATTTTCCTCATCTTTCTAATCATAAAGTGGAAAGAGGTTTACATTTTTTAGAAAAAAAAATATGGATGCTTTTTAAAAATGTATTCCCTTAACTACTCCTTACATCTACTTTCTAATCCCCAACTCACTTAATTAAATTCAGCGTGAATTTAAATTGCAATTAACATCTTTTGAGGGATTACATGTTCTAATCGCAATTATGCAGTGAATATTTGAAACACATACATTTTGTTATATTATCTGAAATGCAAATTGGAGTCCAAAAAGATGTTTAATAAAAATGTATAGTACTGAAGACTTTATTACGGAACCTAAGGGACTAGAAATGAGATTAAAAAGAGTAAAAACAGTGATACAAGTACAAAAACAAATTGCTTCACCTCCCAAACCCTTGGAAATGGCCCCACTTGGCTCCCGTTTAACCTAGCTTCATCACAGTTAGAAACTCCCTTCCAAGAAGTGTTATGAACCAAACTGAATTTCATTTCTCCCCCCCAAGATTAGTAGCTCACAGGGTCTTAAATGAGAGATGATGCATGAAATTCTATGGGAGCAAGAGGTAAAAACTGTTTTTCTGACCCAAGAATTTAGAATAAAATGATTTAACTTCTTTTATTTTCCTTTTCCATCAAAATAGCATTTTATAAGCAGAAGGAAAAAAAGCTGACATTTGTTAAGCATCTTCTATACCAGACAATAGGGGTTACTTCACTTAATTCTTAAAACAACCCCATGAGGTAAGTATTATTCCATTGTACAGATGTGAAAAATAAGCCTCAGAGAAAGTAAGTGGTTGAGAGAAATAAGTTGAAATAAATCAATGGTAAAATTGGGACCCATGCTTAAACCCATGCTCTTATAAAAGGACAGTGTCATAAGTGTAAGACCAAAGGAGGAAAGCTTAGGGGCGCCTGGGTGGCTCACTCAGTTAAGCGGCTGACTCCTGGTTTCTGTTCAGGTCATAGTCTCATGGTTCGTAGGTTCGGGCCCTGCTTCAGGCTCCACGCTGACAGTGCAGAGCCTGCTTGGGATTCTCTCTCTCTCCCTCTCTCTTTGCCTCCCTCTGTCTCTGCCTCTCTCCTGCTCCTGTTGTCACTCTTTCTCAGAAAAGAAGAAGAAGAAAAAAAAAAAGGAGTAAAGCTTAGGACAAAGCACCTGTCTTTAATTGCCCATTTAACTATAATCCTCTCAAACAGGTTGTGGGGATTTCAGTGGCCCCAAGACACCTTCATCTCTGGTGTGAGCTTGACTAGAATGCTTCAGGAAGTTCTTGGGGCTCTCAGAACTCTTTCTGCAAATCCATGGGCTTGCTAAAATCCAGGTTGACTTCACTGTCCTTTCAATCAGTGTCTGGTGGTCAGAGCAGGCTTTATCATGAAGTAAAGGTCTGGTTTATTAGTTCATGTTCTGTTTCCTTCTGGTACCTTTCCTTTTTTAAAAAATTGAAGCATAATTGACTTATAACATTCTATTAGTTTCAGATATATAAAATATTGATTAGATATTTGTATACATCGCAAAATAATCATCACATTAAGTCTAATTACCATCTGTCATCACACAAAGTTACAAAAATGTTTTTTCTTATGATGAGAACTTTTAAGATCTACTCTCCTAGAAACTTTCAAATAGGCAATACAGTATTATTGACTACAGTCATCATGCTGTAGGTTACAGCACCATGACTTATTTTCAGTAGACCCTTGAACAACATGGGTTTGAATTACATGGCCCACTTATATGTGGATTTTTTTTTTCCCAGTGAATATACTGGAAAATTTTTTGGAGATTTGCACCAATTTGAAAAACTCACAGCTGAACTGCATAGCCTAGAAACACGAAAAAAAAAATAAGAAAAAGTTAGTTATTATTTTGAGAAGACAGTATATAATAGTGGAACATAAAAAATATGTGTTAATCAACTCTGTTTTCAGTAAGGCTGCCATTCAACAGTAGGCTATTAGTGAAGTTTTTAGGGAGTCAAAAGTTATACACAGATTTTTGACTGCATGGGGAACAGTGCTTCTAACACCCATATTCTATAAAGGTCAATTGCATTTTATAACTGCAAATAACTTTACTGTCTGAGCTTCAGGGTCTATTTATGCACTTGCCAGACTGTCAGTTCCAAGATTACATTTATCTTTAAGGAAACTAATGCAAATTTAGGTTCTGCCTTTCGTGCCCTTAAATTGTCAGCTGTTAACTATTCACTATTCACACCATTTTTGCTATCACACTTTACTAGTAAAAGAAGGACTAGTTACGCTGGCTCTTACTTTTTCCTTTGACATTGTCATCATGAGATAATACCAAGTTATTAAGCTGCCTACCCATTCAATCTTGAAAAACAGGGCTAAAAAAACTTGTTAGCATGGTTTTCTCTTATTTATCCATGATCCATCCTCCTAGATATATATGATATGATTATACCTAATGAGACACAACCTCCTACACAAGAATAGGTAAGGACACAACCCAAATATTAGAGAGAGGCAGTTGGGAAATGAAGGCTATGTTTCAGTACATAATTTACCACTTAAAACAGCCGTAAGATTGCAGGCACTAGAGGGCGCTAGATTTAGCTTATATTGGTCTGAATCCAGCTCCACAGACAGGAGACTGAACAACTTTAGCCATATTAAACTTCCGTTTCCTTGTCTCACAATGGGTGTAATATTACTATCTGCTTGTAAGCATTTGTGAGAATTCAATGAGAAAATTTATATAAAGCATTAGCATAGTTAGTACTAAATATTAGTTATTATTAATTGTATCATCATCAATATTATCTCATTACTAAGTGGTGAGAACTATTAATCAATGACTTGCCAAATTAGGGACCCAAATAGAGATAAAATTTCTGGTGAATTTGGAAAAATGGAGACAAATAAGCATTTTTAAAGTGGGAATAAGAGAAAGGATGGATATGGGGATGTAAGGCAAGCCTTTTAAAAAAGTTGTGTTTATTGTTTATAACTCCCTGTGATTTTAGAATCATAACCTATTATGTAGACCTCTTTGTTAATATTCAGAAATTCATGAGACCTAAGGAAAAAGTCAAGAAAAGTTGTGTGTGTGTGTGTGTGTGTGTGTGTGTGTGTGTGTGTGTGTGTGTTTTACCATCTTTGGGGGAAGAGTCTGAAAGAAGTCTGGGGGTAGGGGGGTGAAACCTTTACAGAGCAGCGGGTCCTCACAATTCTAGTTAGGATTGGGGCTTGGAATAAAAGAATAATCTAGGGTGTTTCTAAAGTTTCCTGAAAAGCAAAGGGTGAATGTGGAACACAACTAGAGGGAGAACATAGTCACTGGACAGGCTAATGGCTTCTAGAAGGGCAGAAACCAACAACCCCTCTGGCAAAACATTTGCTTCTTTCCTATAAAGCACACCTGCACCCAATCATCATGTCTCCAACTCTGGCCTTTCTTGTGTCTCTGGCAGAATAACAATGTGGGGAGGGCATAAAGAAGTGGGATGGGTTAGTGGAGGTAGGAAGGGGCTCAGGAGAGGCAGAAGTTACCACTTTGTCAGGGAGGTTGGAAAGGTAACTCAGCAGCTTCACAAAGCTGCCAAAGGGACACATGGATAATGCTTCCTTGAGAGCAGTACTAAGTAAAGGTAAGAAAAAACAAGGTACATTGGGATCCATGGACTTATATCCGAGTGTTATTATACTATTATTATACTACATTATTATGTTGACCCAATTATTCAGTCAATGAGCATTCGATGAATTCCTACTGTGTTTAAGGAACTAGGTTGTTTTTGTCTTTTTCTTTTCGTCGTCGTCTTCTTCTTCTTCTTCTTCTTCTTTTTCTAACAAGATAAGACTTCTGTTCTCCATAACATTCAGCCTATAAGGAACTATAGGATGTGTTAAATCCAAAGCTATTTTAAAGAAAACCAGGCATTGGACAAATGTTTATTTAAGCCGAATAGACTACATAGATTTTCTTCAAAGTGGACTTCCTTTAAAACAGAGTTTATAATTCACTCTGTGACGGACTTCTTTGTATGTACAATAGGCTATATTTGGGAGAGATGTAGATCTGTATTCTGACAATCGGCAGTGATGCAGCCTGCACTGTTGATTGGTAAAGAAGAAGGAAATTTTAAAAAGGCATACTCCTTTGAGTATTCTTTACCTATTTCATGGTCTTATTGATTACTATAATGTCTTTTCTTCAAAGTCTTCACAATTAACAACTATTGCTCAAACTTAAGGCATTATTTAAAATTCCATTATTAAGCAATGTGCTTGACTAGAGCTCCTCTTGAAATATTCCTAGGTATACATCAGATTCTGAGATTTTATATAATGTACGTATCAATACAGCCAGAGATATACATACATATGTATATATTCATGTGTTTACATGTATATTCATGTATATAAATGTACATAGCTACATACCCCCCCAACATACCATATATGTAACCAACTAAATGGGTAATATGAAGATATGGTATAAAAGAATTTTCCTATAACTACAAAGAATTGCTTAGACAGAACTGGTACCTTCTCCCTGTATTCTGTACATGTAAAGTTAAATGCATAATCACTTTTCAGAAAGGAGTCTCTTTTCTAATATAGCACAAAGTATCTACCTCAAACTTTAACAAAGTTTTCAATGGAGTATTAAAATGATTAATGGATCATTTTTAAATCATATGAATTCTTTTCATCATTTATATGATAACCATCTTACTAGCTTATGGATCCTATACTACACCCAACTTTTTACATTTGCTGACCTTAAGAATCTCTCTGAAGTTCCTCCTTTCAAATCTGCAAAGCATTATTTAATGCAGGCTGGGCTGTTGATACGAAACATGCATGGACACTAATTCACAATGACCATCATTTCCCAATCCCTCAGTGTGCTAGGCACTGAGAACATCATCTTTATATACATCTTCTCATCTAGTAAGTACCGTGCCAAGTGAAAAAAACCACGAGAGATATTTAAAATAATTCCCAGCCATATACTGCCATTCTAATTAGTTTAAATAAACAAATGTGTTAGACACAGTCACATATATAGGAATACTTGTAAACTTTTCCAAATTTAGACATCCACAAAAAATATTTCCAGAGGCTGTCTGGAATATTGGCCAAATAGATTTTCTTTTCCATTCAATTTCCTTTCAGCATTTGAAATGTGGCTTATTATAAAACTAATTGTTTAAAAACATATCCTAACATTATGTTTTTGTGTCAAATTCTGGTTGAAGCTAAAGTCATTCCCATTTGCTGAGGCTTGGTAAAAAAAAAAAAAAAGAAAGAAAGAAAGAAAGAAAGAAAGAAAGAAAGAAAGAAAGAAAGAAAAGAAACATGTAGAGGAAAAGACAGAATCTTCAATCCATTGAATGTATACAACCATACATATTAAAATAATGGTCTAATAACTGAAATTTATAGTTGCTATAATAGCAATTACGTATCATTATTATGGTGAGCATTGATGAATACCCACTCTACATCAACAAAATTATTTATATTCATTATCCTCTCATTTAAAATTCATATTATACCCATTTTACAGCTGAGGTAGATATGAGGTAAAGTGGTTTACCCAAAATAAGATAGCTAATAGTTAGTAGAGCCAGCATTTGTACAGGTCTGTGGACACGAAAGCCCACACTCTTCACTACATTATGATGTCAATGTTAAAAAGCTCAGTTGAAAACCAAATGCTACTGCAATTTGAACCATCATTCATATTAAACTCATAGACCCAAGAAAATACCTTCTACCCCACCCAAGCACTTCCTCACCTCTACACCTACCCACTCCCAAAAGACAGGTTTATGCAGTTTTCCAAAGCTTCACCAAAAATAAAGAAAAATAGAAGTGATAGCAATACATAACATAAATCCTTCAGCACCTTAAGACATAACTTTCCTGTAAAAAAGAGTGGAATAAGTGAAGGACGAGTATTAAAGAGTAATGAATGTGCAAAAAAAATGCACCACTGTCAGCACTCCACCTGGGTTCGGATGTGTTACAGCATCTCAGTTGAAAACAAATCAGCCTAAGTGCCTGTTTTGGAAAACGTTGCCATGTACTATATGGCAGTGTTAGGAAGGAAAGCAAGCCTAGAAATTAATTAAGAAATGAGTGGTTTTACAGAGTGCTGCAAGAAAAAAGAACTTTCTAATAAACTTTCTCTGTATAGAGTGAAATCTTCCTACAGATTTCCTTCTTTCATTTACATATCTGTACAGGCCTATTCTTTTTTTTTTTTTTTTCCTCCAAGCCCCTTTGCCCTTTCAATCATGAAGCATATTACTCCACTGTCAGTGCAAAGCAGTTCCTAACAACAGGGAACCCAGCTGGGATAGGAAGAGGGCAGCAGGCTCATGCATTAACATAATAATCCAACTGTGTTCCCATAGGCCCTTAGGGCAGACAGCATATTAGGTAGGCCTCCTGTGCAGACCCTGGTGGAAGCTGCCTGATCACCTGCCTATCAACCTGTGGCAGCTACAGCCGGCTCAATAGCACCAGCTCCTGCCAAGCGGTGGTGCCCAATTACCTTACTACAAAAGACAGAAATCCATTTTTCTATGTCTGTTTAATGTACCCACTGCATTTCCTTATTTACGATTTGAATCTATGTTTCTGTGTTTGCAGGGGGATTGACTTATTGCCTTTTAACTTTTGAAAGTCTGGTTGTCTAAAAGCCATATCGCTTCAGTAGGCAGGAAATGAGACTGAAAACCAAATTTCAAACACCAAAGCTCAGGTTGGTAAAGCTAACTGCTTGGTCATCAGTTGTCTAAAGCATTTTTTTTCCATCGATACAGAGGACTAGAGGTGTGGGGGAAGATCTAAATGGCTGTCATCACTATTTCTCAAGGGGACAAAGGTCGGGGAGATCCCACACCAGTGTCTTTGTGAAACGTGGGGTTTTTATATTCGAATCCAAGCATGTTCTAAGGTTCCCTCAAAGCATAAGCCTTTGTGTGCACTGATCCCCTCATGAGGAAAGTGTGTGGGTTGCTACAACTGGCTGAAAGAGTAGAGAATCACAACAGATATGGCAAAATTATTTTTTAATCTCTAATTATCACTGAAAACTTCAAAAAAAGAGCTGGCCGATTTGTATGCTTTTTACTGTTTGCATATATGAAAGTGTGTTTTATTTTCATGCTGCCCGGTTCCTGGAGTCTGTGGTTTACTCTATGTGTGGTTTTCTTTCCAAGCTACAACACCTATCAAATACGGAAAAGCCAAGGGGTATATTCCACTAAAAAGATATGTATACATTACACAAGATGATCTTTAAAACATCATAAAGAGATGTTTGAAATTATAATTTACTTCAGTGAATTAAATGCAGTGGTCTCATTCCTTGATAAAACTTCCCCTTAAAAAGGTTACAAAGAAAAGGCATAATTTGACATTCATGGGGTAAAAAGTACTTTTTAAAGTATTCCAAATAATGCTGTCTAAAAGAGCACAAGATTGGGCTGCCTGGGTGGCTCAGTCGATTAAGTGCTGGACTTCAGCTCAGATCACGATCTCAAGGTTTGTGGGTTCAAGCCCCACATGGGGCTCTGTGCTGACAGCTCAGAGCCTGGAGCCTACTTCAGTTTCTGTTTCTGTCTCTCTCTCTCTCTCTGCCGCTCCCCCACTCCTGATCGCTCACTCTCTCTCTCTCTCTCAAAAATAAATAAACATTAAAAAAAATTTTTAAAGAGCACAGGGCTACCAATTTGGCTAGGGAAACATTTTCTACTGATCATGTATTTCTTTAGAAAAAATGAGTTTCTAGAAATGTTGTGTTTTGGTTTTTTAATGGCTATTTTAATAAAAAATGAATCCTCTGGTCAAACAAAAGTGCATTTATCTAACATTTCTATGAATTTTAAATGCTAGGAAACTAATACTATTAGTTAAGCCAACCAACCTGATGTGCTTCATGTTCACTCTAATAATTAAGTAAAACTTAAGTATCAAAGGCCATATCTGCACATGGCACTGGTTTTCACTGCCAAAGTTACCTCTGTTACCTTAGCATTAACAGTCTGTGCATTAGGGTAAGAGATGATGCTGACCATTCTACAACCTGTCAGTTCTTTGGTTTACTTCCATACATACCAGACAGGGTTTTACTCAAGGTAAATGCCCTCATCATGAACAAATTTGTTTGCTCTTTACCAAACAACCATGGGGAAAATTCAAATAAAAGAGGAAAAAAGAAAAAACCTAATTTTTTTTTTTTTTACTGTGACTCAATCTTAGCTGTTTAATGTTCTCTAAATAATACACTATAATATATGTTGATGGAAGAGAAAATACAAAATACTAAACTCAATAATAAATATTAATGCTTATATAAGTGTTAAACAGCATAATTATACACATCCCCTTCTTGATCTTTTGGGGATTCCAGAGGCTCTTTATTTTTCATAAATTCTTACATTTTGACAAAATGTAATGCATCTTCCAAGTCATTAAATACAGAAACTTGATTTTTTGATTAAAAAACAATAAACAACAGCCATGTAGTGACAGGATAAATGGTAGCCTAGACTTTACTATTTTAATTCCTTTAAGGCGTAAGCTTCCAGGGTGAACAAAAGAAAAGCATTTATATAAAATAGAAATCTAGCCATTCCATTAGTAAGAACTTGACTTTAACTTAAACAGTAACTCATATGGCTAGAATAACTCAGTCTATGAAGCAGAAAGAAATGAGGGACAGAATTGTAGTATCATTTCTAGCATGAACAATTCAACTTGAGATGATGTTAAAATTTAAAACAAAAAAAAATAAACATAAATGAAGGAACATGTTATTTTAAATGTAAGTGGGAATAGGGGCGCCTGGGTGGCGCAGTCGGTTAAGCGTCCGACTTCAGCCAGGTCACGATCTCGTGGTCCGTGAGTTCGAGCCCCGCGTCAGGCTCTGGGCTGATGGCTCAGAGCCTGGAGCCTGTTTCCGATTCTGTGTCTCCCTCTCTCTCTGCCCCTCCCCTGTTCATGCTCTGTCTCTCTCTGTCCCAAAAATAAATAAACGTTGAAAAAAAAATTTAAAAAAAAAAAATAAAAAAAAATAAATGTAAGTGGGAATAAATAGAGATAGAAAATGGTGTGAAAGAATCCATAGTTACGTTTAAGTATGATAAATCAATTTTTAAAGCTGCCCCCTGCCCTCCCCACAGCAGTTTTTTAAGGCTGGATGTTCCTGTATTTGAAATACAGCACATCTTCAATTTGACTCCACTAGCACATTCCCTACCCTCCAGAGAATTACCTAGAAAGGACACCCTCTTCTCCCTATGGAAAACTATTTGATTCTTAAGGATTTTATCTACCTAGTTCAATTTGGTAGTGTAGATATGGCTTCAGAAATGGTCTGCAGCTGGTGTATTTTGACATTTCTGCTACGGATAAGATTAAGTATGAAATATCAAAATTACACGTTAAAATAGATGCCATTTTACTTTGTTTCTTCCTGAATAGCCCTTCAGCTGTTGAGGCACATACATTTTTCCCCAGGCAAAATCCCCAGGCTAAAATAACTAAGCCTCATATCTTCAGGAAACCCAGCTTCCCAAACATTATTCTGAGGTATCTGATTATCTATTGGCTGTCGTTTCATTCTATATTTAATCATGTAAATCTTACCTGAAAAAGAAAAAGGACTCCACTTAAAACACTTCTGCCAACTGCTCACATTGGATACAATCAATGACAATGCTTAATTTTCTATTACTTCTTTTCAAGACGTTGTCCTTTATTTTAACCATAGAGTTAGAAGTCACAAGGATTCAAGATCATTTTTGTACTCAAAACATAACTTTGTTTCCAGAACTGCCGGCTTGAGCAGTGTGCTACCAGTCATTTGCCACTGGTGAAAGGACTCTCCCATCTGCTAGGATCTAATCCTATCACTTTGCGGCCTCAGACTCTCAGGCAATTTAGAGCCAAAGACCACCATTGGAAACAGTGACAGATGATCCAAGGGTTATTTCTACAAACCTCAGATGAGGATAAATGTTACTTTAAAAGTAAAGAAATTTAGGGGCACCTGGGTGGCTCAGTCAGTTAAGCATCCAACTTCGGCTCAGGTCACGATCTCACGGTTCGTGGGTTCGAGCCCCACATCAGGCTCTGTGCTGACAGCTCAGAGCCTGGAGCCTGTTTCAGATTCTGTGTCTCCCTCTCTCTCTGCCCCTCCCCCACTCGTGCTCTGTCTCCCTCTGTCTCAAAAATAAATAAACATTAAAAAAATTAAAAAAAAATAAAAGTAAAGAAATTTAGGAAACAAGTTAAAAAGGTAAGTAAGCAGGTCTTAAGATCTTTCAAACCATTGCAGATTAAAAACAAATGTTTAAGACCATATGCTTAACTTCAAAGCTTTTAAAATTAAGAGAAATTAAAATGCATATTGAGTCATCACATTCTAACAAAACCAACTTGATTTATATTGCAAGCATTTTTATTTAGCAGATAATTCTATCACAAAAAGTTTATAGATTATTACCTCAATACCCACTCAAGTACTAAATCATTACACATTAAGTTATTAAAAGAATTTTAAAAAGAGAGCTTAATTGCCTGTTCTTACAACTTTGCTCTTATTTCATATCAGAACCCATCCTGGAAGGCTATCGGCAGACTGCTGAAACACAATTAAGAACTAAAAGATGAAGAATAGAGAAAATATGACAGGGTAGAGGTGGAGGTAATCTACAAAGAAATCTATGAGTAAGGAAGGTAGAGTGAATGAAGAAAAAGCAGGAACTAGAAAACCAACACTCTTCACCTCCTTAAATTTGATAATGCTTATTTTTTCAAGCATAATTCAACATTTCTCTGTACACAGTGTTGAGGGAGAGATGCCCCAAAAGATGATACTCACAGTAATGGCCCATAACATAAATGGGAGGGGAGGAAGAAGAGGGGGAAGGGGGAAGAGGATCAGTAGTCAATGAAGCGACTCAAGATGAATACATTAACATGACCAGCAACATTGGCAACTTCTGAAAGATTAAAAAAAAAAAAAAAATTAAAAGAGTTACCTTTTGGTCTTCTCCTTAGCAAATCCCCATTTTAAATGTGTATACATACACAAGCATGTGTGTCTTGGGGGTGAGGTGGGAAGGGGAGGAAATGAGGACTTCCTTGAAAGGAAGAAACAAGAACAGCCCCCTGAACCACAACAGAATGGACTGCTCCTTCCATCATTGGACCTTTGTCCTGGAACCATGACTCTCATTCCTTCAAATCAAATCCTGCTATATAACCACCTCCAAGGAACTGACAATAATATTGTGATACTGGGAAGTGTTTTGTTACTCCAAATACTACTTGTTTAAAGTAAGCCAGTAACTGGAGCTTAGAAATGTTTATGGCACAGTTGTCATAACTGAACTCGATTTGCACTCAAAATAGGAAAACAAATAACCAGACTCCCCAGTGATAATAAATGGTATTGTTGACGATGGGGTAAGGTAAGCAGTAACAGAAACACAGGTGTAAGGAGCGAAAGCACAGATCACCCTTTGTCACTAAAGTAACACAAATTCTGCTCTTAAAAAAAAAATACAGTTGTCTCTCCAGTGCTTTGTGCAGGAAGCCAATTTTATTCTTGCTTCAATACTTAAATCTAGAAGCAAAGAGATAAATCAATTAATCCTTACAAACTGCTCCTAGGAGCTTCATTTTCCTCAAGGGGTTAAAAGAAGCCTTGACCACTACACAAAGAATATGAAATCTCTGCACTATATTGCTAACACATATCTCCAATTAGGTCTAAAGACATTTTTACAGCTTTTATGCCAAGTTTATATTACTAGATGTTAAAGAATGTGTTGTAGCACTTAAAAGCGCTAAAGCTGGCTCTTGGTAACAATGGTTTATGATTATATCTCAAGGAAAGCAGGAATAAGGCTTTTACACGATTTTGTTGTTACACGATGATGTTGAACGGAAACAAAAACAAGTGGCAAGGCCAACCAGAATCTTTTGTTCTCTATTTTGATACTGTCATCTAGAGGCTAACACATCAAAAGTTATAATTAGATGTTTCCCCATCCCTTGGAATAAATTCAGCTAAAAGCTTTCAGAGCCTTTAGGATTAAAACAAACTCAAAAGAGCAAATGTATTCATATTTTCCAAATTTGTCTGCGTCTAAACAATGTAAAATTGTATCTATAAAGCAAACAGGTAAAGGATAGCAAGAACGTTTAATTAGCATTTCATTATAATACCAATGTGAAAAGAAAGAGGTCAACTATTAATAAGGTACAGATTTCCCACCACTGGGATTTATCCTGAATTCATTTTAAGACCAGGAAGCTGTGATCTAAAAATCTCCACTCTAAAGCAGTTAAAAGTTGAAATAATTGTACTTTTAAAAGTAAGGCTTAGAGCTTTAAGAAGAGCTCTTCACACATTAAAACATGTAGCTCCTGACTATTAATTTGTAATTTTAACCTAGAACCATAATGCCACTCATTTCATGATAAATGATGACACACTGGACAGCATATCTATTTTGGATAAGAATAACAGTACTTAGAGATTTCAATCAAGCACATAGGTTCCTTTTCATTTCTCTTTTCTGATATGTATACTTCTCAAAACCACACAAAAGAACACATATCAAAAAAGAAATATACTCACTAAAATTTAAGGTTACGCCAACAAAAGGGTTAATTAGAGAAACAAATTTTCTCAGACTGTTAATAATGGGAATGACACATATTATGTGCCCATAAGTAATTCTCAGGTATCTTTGATCTTCAGCCCCACGCGGTTTCTGTTGCCTACCGTAGCCTGGCCTCTGGGACTCTCTCAGAACCAGACATCTGGCTACTTTGTTGTTTTAGACTAATCTCCTCCCAGGAGAGCTCAAGAAATGACACCAGGCAAGGAGGGTCCTGGCAAGGGAAAAAACATTATGGTATTAGGCAGATTTTTTTTTTTTTTTTTTCAAGTGGATGAGAGTATCAAAATTGTCTTCAAATTTCTACAGGGGTCTTAGAAGCTCTTCTGTTCTGTGGTTTTACTCTGGCGTAATTTTAATAGGATATAAATATTGTATCTGTATGGCCTATCAACTATCTTTAAGAACTCACTGAATGCGAATCATAGATTATTACAATGTGTAGGAGAAAGTTGTGGGGAAAAATACAAATCAGATTAATTCTTCACCCATCTGTTAGGGTTGGGTGATGACTAATAAAACAAAGATTTTAATTGTCAGCTGAAGGGTTACACCAAAATAGCGGGATGATGTCTAAGATTTGCAAATACAGTTGCATACCTCCCATTAGGCCAACTCCCTATCATATTTCTTCTTTTAATTGGGATTTTTTGAAAGCATCGTACCAGCTACCAATCTACCAGAAAGGTTTTATTGAAGCATACCTCTATAAAGTGCCTCTGAGGAAACCAAGAGGGAGCAAGCAGTGATACAAGTTTAAAAAACAAAACAAACAAACAAAAAACAAAACACTTAAGTCAAGGACAAATGTTATTTTTGAAACAACAAAGATCATCAATATTTTCCCCAAGGCAACAAATAATCATCAACATCTTAATTCCTTTTTTAGGGATTATTATTCAATCCTAAAAATCTGTACATTCTGAGAAAGAAAACTAATTTACTATTTGTTACACACATAGAATATAAGCCAAGTGGGATAACCGCTTCATCTGTGAACTTTAACATTTTATCCTAAAATCACATTTTATCTATTTCTAATATATTCAGATAACACGTGAAATCAAATGGTACACTACAATATGACCTTTATGTTCTTACATAGGATGACAGGAAATTCACCAGATTAGCTAAAATATCTAACATATTCATCTCATATGGCATATCTGTTAACATAAAGCCCTTGTTTTATGTTTCAATGGTCGTTATAATATCAAAAATACCAAACTATACAGTGACTTCTACCTTGGACTGTATTGCATAAACTAATGATTCAAATACCCTATTTTATCATAACACTATCTACTCTGTTAACGTTCACTGTAATTACCACGATCAATGAAAATTTTCAGAAGATGAACGTAAAAAAGACAATCCTGTGCAATAATAATTCATTTATGCTGAAATAATTACCCAAGTAAAGAAAAACAATATATCAGTGTGGAATAAGCAAGTCAAAAGGAGACAAATACTGTATGATTCCAATTGTATGAGGTTTCTTTCTTGAGGGGTCAAATTCATGGATATGGAAAATGAGAAAGGGGGTTGCCACGGGCTGGGGAGAGGGAGGAATAGGGAGTTTTTATTTAATGAGTACGGAGTTTTATTTTGGGAAGATGAAAGAGTTCTGGAGATGGATGGTGGTGATGATTACACAACAATGTAAACTGTAGTGTCAATGAGCTATACACTTAAAAAATGGTTAAAATGGTATGTTTTATGTGAGGTGTATTTCACCATGTTTTTTTCTTAATTACATTAGCTTCAAAATAATACGTAAACTCAAAGATAATGAAAAATCTGAGCTCATTTATTTTGAATATCTGTCCTTGACAAAAGATGCATAAAGTTTATGAGAAGCATTACCAACCACACTTTACTGTATGTATTCTTATCACCGTCACTCAAGAAACGACAAAAAAAGCACAAAATCAGTCTCGAATACATTAGCAAAAAGGATTCAAGACAGAATATTTCCAAAAATTCCCCTAAGTGTCTAGAGTTTTGTACTTAGCATTAGGAATACTGCTGCTAAATAACAAAACTATTTCTCAGTATTAATCCGCATTTCCAAAAGAATCAAAAGAGGTAAAATACTCAAGACAATCATTGAGCTACTTTTTATAATACTGCACGTTAGTAAGTTATAATGGACCCAGGAATCACTTTAGCTCTTCAAGTGGCTTCTAAATATATTATTTTGAAATACATTCAGTGTAGCTCCAGTATTAAGTGTACTTTATTATATCCCATTATTTGAAAATTATATATTTTACATCAATTGTGATCAAGTTTAGTTGCAGACAAAAAACTACTCCAAATAACAATGCTTATACAAGAGAGGTATGGCTTGTAAAAGAAGCCTGGACGTAGGCAACCCAGGATATGGCAATGCCATAGTCAAAAGAACCCAGAATCCTGTTCTTGATGCTCCACTATCATTAGCAGCCTGTCTCTCAATCTTAAGACTGCTCTTCAAGCTGTCGCCATCAGGTCAACATTCCAGTAAGCAGAGAGAGGAAGGAAAAATGAAGGCTGCACCACCCACTTTTAAGGAGACATCTTGGATGTGATATGCAATACTTCCATTTACATTTCACTGGCCAGAATTTAGTTACATGGCCATTGGAACACCACAAATTCTAGTAAATACAGTGTTTAGCTGAGTGGCAGTGTGCCCAGCTGAAAGGTTCTGCTCTAAAGAAGGAGGGAGTATAGATATTAGAAAGCAATTGGGGTGTATGATACATACATTAACCAGCATAGTCACTTAATCAATACAGTTTTTTGAAGAGAAAAAAATCATTATTATTGGTATCTAATTAGTATAATTTATACAAAAGAATGGGAGTTGTTAAAAAAAATCACCAAAAATTCAACAAAATAAGAAATTTTTTTTAAAATTTTTTTTTCAACGTTTATTTATTTTTGGGACAGAGAGAGACAGAGCATGAACGGGGGAGGGGTTAGAGAGAGAGGGAGACACAGAATCGGAAACAGGCTCCAGGTTCTGAGCCATCAGCCCAGAGCCTGACGCGGGGCTCGAACTCACGGACCGCGAGATCGTGACCTGGCTGAAGTCGG
The DNA here is from genome assembly GCF_028749965.1 of Puma concolor. Lineage (NCBI taxonomy): Eukaryota > Metazoa > Chordata > Mammalia > Carnivora > Felidae > Puma > Puma concolor. The sequence goes on along the minus strand of NC_141670.1, from coordinate 81,502,700 downwards.
ACGCTTAACCGACTGCGCCACCCAGGTGCTCCCAAAATAAGAAATTTAAAGTTGGGTCAATTTGAGAAAATAATATTCAATTAGACAGATACAGGAAATCAATTCATTTCCTTGCAACATACTTTATTTCCTTTACTTCCTTGAGTATGAATTGAGCACTTATGAAATAAATAAATTGGGCAGATTCTCCAAATTAGCTAATATTCTGTGTTGACTTAGGCTGAGTCAATGCAAAAACAGAATACAACTTTGGTATGGATTGAGGTAAATGGTCTTCTGCCATCCCACCCCCAACCTTTGCCACGACTGGTGGGGTGGGGGGTTAATGTCGGAAAAGAAGCCAAAGAGTGAAAATCAGGATAACCAAACCAACATCCCCCAAGACCCTCACACCTAGACCAAATGGAGAATTATTTCTACAGAATCATACGAGATGGAGTTTAAAGAGATTATATGATTTGACTCTGACTGGAGATTTTAGAGAGTTATAGTTATAGCTCAAGGTCCTCTCAGGCGGCCATCCATCTCCTTGACTTCTGCAATTTCCAAATAAAGCTTCAGTGATTCATTTTGAGAAGGCTTTGGAAGCAGCACTTTAAAGAGTAGGTAGCTGCCTAGAAGGAAGACCTGAGGGTACATGACACCAGCAGGCTTTGGGATGGGCCTTGTGGTCACAGCTAAGCAGAGTCACACATCAGTTGCACACCCCACAGGAAGCTTCCTAACATCTTGGTGCTGAGGGCAGAAGGAGTCCCGAGGACCCTGCGAACACCTGCTGTACACAGAGCCAGGGTAGAAGGCAATCGCCTGTCATAGAGGACCTTCAGAGGCTACGATTGCCAGAGCAGATGGATGAACCCTGACAGCTTCTGGAAGAAGAGATAGTGCCAGGGATGTGCATGCCTCTGTCATTAGAAGGCCAAGTTAAGGATTTGGAAACCTAAGATGTCCTGCTCTAGGCTGAAATACAGTTATGCCGCAAGGAAGAAACCACACATTAAGAGACGACACTGAAGACAGCGACAATAACAAAGGTGCCAGGGGATCATGCAGAAACCTACTAAAGAGTCCAGTTTGGTTAAGACTTAGTGGAGGAACTAAAATTCACCAGAAAAAAAAGAGGGAGAGACAATGATGAAAGATAGATAGGAAAAGGACAGGAACGAGAGAGGGGAAAGTTCAAAAGACAAAGACATAGATCTTAAAAATATAAAGACAAAAGTGAAGAACCTTTAAAAAAAAATCAAGTAGACTATCATAGTACTCTCTCTTCTCTCTTCCCAGCCTTTTGAGGCAAAAAGAAATAAGTGAAGCAATTTAGGCAAGGAAGAGAGAAAACACTAAATGTTTTTTCAAGTATCATGTTAAAACTATGGGTTTCTAAACCAAGGTGGAATACATCACATTTAACTCCTAACTCCCAGAGTAGTAACACAACATACAATAAGACAATTCAATACCTAACTCAATTAACTATATCAAATAGACTTTCTAATCAACAATTTTTTTAAAAGCCAGTCATCTAATAGCATCATCTAATAGCAGTAACCTAATAACAAAGTAACTGTAATGGTTTGTAATTTGCAAAGCATGTTCACATATGTTAATTTAATCATTTCCCCAGTTAGCACTAAACAACATGTATCTACTGCCAGGAAATATTTTACATAACCTAATCAATAGTATGGATTTAGGGAGGAAAGTAGGTATGTACTAATAGGGTTTCTAACATTGAAGTTAATTTGTTATTTTTATTTCAATAACATTTAAAGAAAAAACATCTACACTGTGTCTTATAGTTTCAGATACCAGCTAGAAGGGAATATTGGTGGCTGTGTTCCTGGGGGGGATTGGCTTCCTGGTGGTAAAGGTTGGATCTGTGGTACCAAAACAATTTCGAAAGCCTTCTCGTGTTTAAAGAACAGAAGGAAATCTCAGATTTGCTATCACCTTCTCATCCAGTTAGGAATGGAAACTGCTGAGATATATTTGAAGATTTTCTCTGTGACTATGGCAGTGGTGATTTTTTCTTTTAACTCTACAGCTGCCATGATGCATACAGGTTTGGCCTACTTGTGCCACAGACCCACCCACACCATCAGTGTGGTTTCCGGTTTTTCCGTTCAGATTTTGTATCCATGGGCACAGCAAAGTGGCAATTCTGCCACCAGGTCACTGTAAGGAAGCAACATTTGCAGTGCAATTGTCAGTCGTGATGCGACCGCATCCTCACTCAGCCTGCATTCCTGCTCCCACATGCAGGTAACAAACTGTGCTGCGTCAGCCAGATCGCTGAGACAGGATTTGTGAGCAGCATCCCTTCCAGCTTGGATCTTAGAACAAGTTTACCTTCACCTCACTCGGAAGCACTTTCAAACAATTTCCTAACCGGTGGGAGAGAACTTGAAAGCGGATCACTTCCAAGGACCACCTTTCCAACCAGAATTTGTGGGCCTGGCTCAAACCCTAGGGACCTCTCCAGCCCCCTGCTTACTGACCCCACCTACTCATTCACACTCACTTGTTGCTTATGCTCCTGCCAATTTCCCCCATTTCATTACCAATCTCTGTGAAGGCAGACTACCGCTGGATTCTCTTTGTACTCTACCTCCCCGCTCCTCAAAATATTAGTTCAGTGCTCTGTAAATTGCAAGTGTTCCATAATGTGTTTCAAGTTAATAGTGCATTGACATTCGATCTCCCAGAACAATTTCAAACCGTCCACCTGTAATGAAGAGCCAGCATAAGATCCAGGTGTTCCTTCCTGGAGTTCTGTTGTTTTTGCTTGAGATATTGTATGATGGGGTGAAAGCGGCCTGGAGAAGGAGTCCATACTTTCCAACTGTGTGACTTTAGTCAAGGCACCTTACCTACAAATCCTAATTTGACCAGCTACAAATATCAGGATAATATATTACCAGTCTTACCTACTTCGTACAATTGTTACGAAGTTCAAAAGAGAAAATACACGTAAAGGTATTTCAAAAAATATGCAAAATAATTTAACTGTATTTATCACAATAGAAGATGACCTAAAGAAGTATTCTTACATATATTCTAATTGTTTATACTGAAACTTCCAGAGAGAAAAAAATCACTATTTATTTTAAGGAAAAGAATTTTTTACCACATCATTTGTGCCAAACAAAAACATTTATCAAGTACCTATGAAGGTCTTCTAGTGTCAAAATCATTTTTCCCACATGAGATTTTTATTTGACTAGATAGTTTAAGACCATCCAAAATAAGAAAGGGAAAAAAAACACACTCAAGGTCCCATTCAGTTACTAAAATGTCTGTGTACATTTTTCATCTCTGAACTGATCTGAAAATACAAGATCAACCTTATAGAAGTCTTTTTTATGTCCTTCTAAACATCATGCCCACCATTTTGGAGGTTGCCACCATCTAAGTGGCTGTGGCTGCTGATGTTTAGATGAAGCAGAATAGTTGTGAATAACTGGGAGAAGTAAAAATATTGCAAGACATTGCCAATTAGGTATCTTGATTTTTCTATAAAACTGTATGATATTTATACAAGTTTATTTAATATAGAATGAAGTAAAACAAGATGTGAATTACTGCTTTAATAAGACATATTTAAATCAAGACCTGGATAGGGCTAGATTTAAACACATTCCTTCAAAAATATTAATCAATTCAAATAGATTTACTATGCCCCTGACATATGCCGAGTGCTGCACTGGACACAGAGGATACAGCTGTGAATAAGAAATATTCACAAACACTGTTTGCCATCAAATGGAAGCCTCGGTGAGATACACAGACCTTTGCTGTGTTGCCCATGCCTGGATGGGGTACCCACCACAGGGCCCTGGCAGACATGGGAAAGCATTCTGAAGGGAGACCTCCTGTCAGGTAGAAACATCAATGCCTACACAACTTCGTAGGGATCATTTTTTCTGCAACTATGGCTTTTGGGTCTACTTATAGGTCAACCTCTATTTTTCTCACCTAGGTAGCACAGGCACTAAGCCACATATAGAGGGAGACCTTTGAGTGCCATCTGTCCTAGCTCCAGTGTTAACTGAGGGACTGGCAGAAAAGGGAAAGATGGGCACATAGACACGGAAAGCAGAGCACCTGGTTTACAATCACAGCTCTTCTTCTGGGCTACACAATGCTGGGCAAGTTTCTGTATCTCTTTTTGTGCCAGTTTCCTCATCTACAAAATAGGAATAATAGTACCTAACTCCAAAGGCTGTTAAAAAGATTAAGGGAATTAATGCATGTAAAGCACTGAGGCCAAGGACTGACATATACCAAGGGCTATAAAAGCACTGGCTATTATTATTTTGATGACAAGATCCTACTGTGATCTCAGTGGTCTCTTACTGGGTGGGTTAGCAGCTAGCTAAATCCACTCAGGGCACAGGAATTGCCCACAAAAGTTAACAGTGCTTACTGGACTGTGCCCTGTTACAGTCCTGAGTCATTCTATCATCCTGCTGTGCCCTTTTTATTCACCCAGGTCAGAAATAAGGAAAATGCAGAATAAAGCTAGTATTTCTTCACATCCCTAAAAGGCTTTGTAAAAAACCTGAGGTTTGTTGGGATGAGCCCTGAATGTTGTATGTAAGCCAATTTGACAATAAATTATATTTTAAAAAATTATTTGGAAGTAAAAACAAAACAAAACAAAACAAAACAAAACAAAACAAAACAACTGAGATTAGGCTCCTTCCAACCAGTAAAAGGCTCTTTTATTTAGCGAACAAGTTTCTAACTCAATTAACTTCTTTCCTCTTTCTCTATTGATAATCAATTTATAATGAATTGGGCCCAAAGTTCTAAAATTTCATCAACCATAGGCAAACTGTTTCTTAAAGTAGACTTTTTTGGGGGGCACATGGGTGGCTCAGTGGGTTAAGCAAGATGGCAAGTGGATTAAGCCTGACTTTGGCTCAGGTCATGATCTCACGGTTCATGAGTTCTAGCCCTGCATTGGGCTCTCCACTTATAGTGCAGAGCCTGCTTCAGATCCTCTCTCTCTCTCCCTCTCTCTCTGCCCCTCCTCCACTCATACTCTCAAAAATAAATAAAAATAAAAATAAGTAGGTTCTTTTTTTAGCCCTCAGAAGTATTTCAGGTGTGCCTGGGTGGTTCAGTCAGTTGAGTGTTCAACTCTTGATTTGGGCTCAGGTCATGAGCTAGGGGTCATGAGATCAAGCCCTGTGTCGGGCTCTGCACTGAGCATGGAGCCTGTTTAAGATTCATTCTCTCTCTCTCCCTCTGCCCCTCACTCATGCTCTCTCTCTGAAATAAACAAAATTTTTAAAAAAGCATTTCAAACATAATTTGAAAATGAAAACTTTTTAAATAGAACTACATGATTCCTCCAACAAAAATTCTATCTTTGGTTATTTACTAAAAATGATGATATCAAACCAACAGAATTCATGTCTTTTTATAGACTACTTGAGCATAGGTAGATTTTTTTTTATTTTAATGCTGGCTCTCATTTTTCATGTGAAAATGTAATATGTACTCCACCTTTAATGGCAAGTGTGCAAACACAGAGCAGAGCAGTTGGTAGTTAAAACTACTGAGGAACTGGAAATATCGTACTTCGGAGGAACAAAAACAATAAATGCATGCCAGTAACTGCAGATCACAAATGTAATAAGTATTTATGATGGCTCATTTTGATAAGGACTCAATGTAAACTCCAGTGAGAGTTAAGGCATATCAGTCCCTGTTGTCCCTGAAAATGGAGCCATAAAATCGAAGAGCATTTTTCATAGGCTAACTCATTATGCATTAAAAAAATATTAGTATGTATAAATATATAAATATGCTTTACCTCATACAGTTAATTTCTCAGGCTGTTTTTTGGAATTAAACTATCACGGTCTGCCTATTTGAGAAAGTGTACCATTTTCAAAGCAGTGTGAACTTAATGTAATTGTAATTAGATGAGAACTTTGTAATCCCACTGTCTCAGAGTCCATGTCTGAAGGATCATTAAATAAGAAACACTATGGGGCATCAACTGAAAACTTCCCACAATAAGTTCTCTCAACAAAATTTAAAATTTATTTGCATTAATGACAAAATATGACTAATCTAGACAGAATATTGCCCAAGTCTATCCTACTTTATTCTGGCACAGTAAGTTTATGAAAAGATCCTTGAAGGAGAGACTGAACACAAACTTATGGTAATTACTGTCATGGAAGTGACTTCATCATTACTCTGAACAACTTTGTCGGGACCGTTGTATGACTGTGATAGAACTAGAGTCATTCTCTAGCTTCCCCAAATGCTCCTTTGCCATTGTTATTATGGATACTCTTGTACAGCATTAAAGGGATCAGAGAAAAGCAGTTCCTGAAAATGAACCTCAAAAATTGGTTGGAGAGCCAAATACAAGCAAAACTATCTGATAAAGGGTGAATGTCATGACAGAGACACAAAGGAAGTACCAGGGAAGGCAGGAAAGATTAATTCTGACTAGGCGGCTGCAAAGGCTTGCCTTCTGCGAAGGGAAGTGGTATTTGACTTAGGCCTTGACTGATGAGTAGGACTTCATCTGGTAGCTAGGCGGATGAAGAGGTGTGTTCTCCAGGAGCGGACTGCTCAAATGAGCTGACCACAAATGGCAGAAGAATTGATCAGGAACACAAAGTCCCCAAGCGGTCTGAGGGCCAACACCAAAGGAGACTTCTGCAAGTAACAGGCGGCCAGGAATCCCCCTGGGAATAAACCAAAGGCCAATAAGTCTGTCCAGAGGATCAGAAGAGCTGACTCAAGAGGAAATAGGATGGCAGCTTTCCACTACAGGTTAGGATAGTATTTTTCAAACTGTAGTTCACAAAATCAATTTAGTGAATACCGACTGGCATTTTCTTTCCAAAATAGAAGAGGAAAAAAGAAAAGGAAGGGAAGGAAAGGAGAAAGGTGGAAGGAAGTGGGGAGAGGGGAAATGAGAAGAGAAAGTGAATTATACATAGAGTAACTATACTTTAGAAACTTCTCAGTTTCTATCTGTGGGTTGCAATTTTTTTAAAAATTGAAAATCACTCATTTAGAGGGCCCTGCAAGTCCAATATCTTATCACTTGATTAGAATGCAGCTCAGTCCCACTCAATATATTCAGACCATTAGTTTGGACCCAAGTGTTCTTGGTCATGAATAATCTGCTTGAAAAATCTTATTGCACTAAGCAGAATGTTCTCATTAGGTACTTAGGAGACACAATCTGATATCTTCATAATGCGAGTAAAGTTTAAAAGGATAATTTTCAAAGTTTGTAGCAATGCAGGAAAGATTAAGCTTGGTTCCTTTAGTCTGATAGATGCTGAATATTCCCATATGAAAGATACATGTATAATACCATCCTGTTTCATAAAGCATATATTCTCATAAGGAAAGTTAAGCTGAGAAAGCATGAAGATCTACAATTAATGCAATACAGTTAATCATATTTCACCAACAAGCAAACAGCTTAAAATAACAGATTACCTCCTGTCACTTAAATAGGTCCTTTTAGCATAAATATAGACAACAAACTGATGGCTGCCAGAAGGGAAGGTGATAGGATGGGGAAAATGGGTGAAGGGGAATGAGAGGTACAGGCTTCCAGTTATGGAATGAATAAGTCACAGGGTTGAAAAGCACAGCACAGGGAATATAGACAGTGGTATCATAATAAAGTTGTATGATGACAGATGGTAGCTACATTGGTGGTGAGCACAGCATAACATATAGACTTGTCCAGCCACTATGTTGTACACCTGAAATTAATGTAACATTGTGTGTCAACTATATTGTAATTTAAAAATTTATAAATAATTCAAATATATACATCCTTTTCTTTTTCTTCCCCAAAGTATTTTCATCTAAAACAATTCTGTCACCTGATACTAATATTACAGTGTGTGCTAACTGGAATTTAAATAAAAACTTGGAGAAAAAAATAAATAGATATAGATAGATATGTATAAATAGATACAGATTTATTGTAGATAAATACATAGACCAATCAGCCCTATTTATACACAATCAATTAAAAAGCTAAAAAAGAGAATACCCAAGATCACAGAGCTGGTTAAGGACAAGAAGAAGCTAAGTCTTCTCACATCCAACTTATTGATATTTTTGAAACTCCATGGTTTAACAAATTATTGGGAGCAAGTATCCTATTTCCAGTAGCAACAACTTCGTAAGTATATACAAATACATGAGTAACCGGAATGTAGTCAATGCACAGTAAGCCACAGAACCTGAAAAATGTACACACCCACAATCTGGAAATAAAGGTAAAAACAATCAAATTTTCTATAATAAGACAAATACAAATATTAATCAAATTAGATTAGCTAACAAAGAACTTGTGCATTGTTTAAACTAGTGTTTCCTCAAGATCGCTAATAAACCCAGGGTATTTCCCGAGAAAGTTTGATAATTAAAATATAATTAAATTCAAATAAACCAAATTGCTGAAAAATGTTTTATGTTGGTCCTAATATATGCAGACATTCTGATACTGAAAAAGAATTAGATAACAGATTTTCAATGTTTATGTAGAACTGTTCAAGGGAGACATGGTACCTGATTGTTCTTGTGGTTGGTTGGTTTGTTGACTTGGAACAGAACCAGGGTGGTTTTCCAGACTTTAGAGAAATATCCTGCAAATCTGTTCAACCCCCTTTATCTGGTTCTAAATTCCCAAAGCAGGGCAGCTGGGTGGCTCAGTCGGTTAAGCAACTGACTCTTGGTTTCAACCCAGGTCATGATCTCATGGTTTGTGAGTTCGAGCCCCACATCAGGCTCCACTCTGACAGCATGAAGCCACCTTGGGATTCTCTGTCTCACTCTCTCTTTGCCCCTCCCCAACTTTTTCTCTCTGTCTCTCTCGAAATAAATAAATACACTTAAAAAAATTTTTTTAAATAAAAAATAAATTCCCAAAGCAATCTTTCTACTACTACTATGTTTCCCCATTCCTTTTCATTCCCAGAAGGGGTAATCTTAAATATCTGACTAATATTCCTGGTTATGGTAAGAAACATTTATATAAAAATATTGAAGACCTATAATATAAACTAATACAAAGTAATAAACTGGGATTATACAGTTTATTAAATTTATTTACACACTCACCATCTTATAAATTTAAACACTAGCCATCTTATATTGCAATTTACTGTTTATGTTTTATATCACTTACTCAACTGAAAATTCTATGAAGGTACTATATATATAACAAGCTATAGCAAGCACTCAACATATATATTTTTAATGAATGAGTGAAGTGAGTGAATAAGTAAACTCAGGCGATCAAATTCTTGAGAAAGCAATGATAACTAGGTGACCCCATCAGTGACAAAATCATCATCATCTACAATGATGATGCCGATGCTTGCTTGATATGCTCCTGAACAATTTATGAGTACTTCTACATACGATTTCATAAGATCCTTGTACGCAATCCCATGAAATAAAGATGCAAATACTCCTCAGATGAGGAAACCAAGGCTCAGAGAGAGAGGTCCTGGGCTTACCTGGTGACCACTTAGGCCACTAGGTGAATAATGGTAACAACTGCTTTGATTCCTGGGCAAGTGCATCCTTTGCTAAAGGTCAGATGGCTTAGCAACACGGAGTGATGTTGCACCACAGCATGTTGAGCTGGTGTTGCTTAAACACTTCTCACCAAAGATCAAGACTGGTCCTTATGTCTGAGGCAGAGACAGACTGAAAGGTGGGGTTCAAAAGACTTCAGCAATGGAGAGAAGCACCCAGTTACAGGAATCCAGCAATGCTAAATAAGGTGTTCCAAGATCAGATCCCTGGACGACATTCCCATTAGGATGGAAAAGGAGCTAGACAAGGAGAAAAGGGATGATGAGAGACAGAGGAAGAGAAATAGGAAAGAAGAGCGTCAGGGAAGCAAAAGGAAGAGGTAAGCAGCATGGTGTCAAAGGCTAGTTAAGTCATGGGGGACAAAAACTGAGAATTGGCCACTGAATATGGTGAACACAAATCACTGCCAACCATTAAGGAAACGCTTTTGTTTAGAGTGGGAGAACGGAAGACAATTTGAGAGGCATTAAGGGGTTAAAGGGGAGAATTCTAAGTTACACACAAACAAAATTCTGGAGAAATCTAGGCATGTTTCAAACAAGTTTTATAGCAGCTTAAAACAAACACAGCCAACTCTTTGCAGGGCTTCTAAGAATACCAACCTCACCCAGAAGATGAGACCAATGTTAAAAGGTATATACGGAAGAAGAGTAGTTAACATACAATTTCTCGCTGCTGCTGCTGCTGTTGCTATCCTATTCTCTAATCTGTCAGAGAGGAAGAATGGTCACCATTTCCCAGAGAGCACAGGAGGCTGCAGGGAAATAAGTGCCCATAAGCCAGCTTGCAAGAGGGCTCAACACGGAAAGCCTTTTTCAGATATGACATTTCTCCAGGAGGCCATTAAACTTCCACTGCAAGCAAAAGCAGTAGCGGACCCCATTTAACAGAAGAGAAAGGCAAGGCACAGAAAAGCTGAGTGATTGCTGAAGCTGAGACAGTGACTGACAGGTCAGATTTCCTTCTCACTTCAAGTTGGCTCTCTGCTGATCAGATCTACTCTAAATGCCTTTATAAATGTTTCAATGAATCTTATCTTCATGCATTGGATTAGCAAGATCAACTCCCCACTGATAATGCAAAATAACCCTGAAATGTTTCATGCCTGACTGATAAGCCAGAAATTGAACTTTCTGTCTCCATTTGGACTGTGATGATCTTGATCTTTCACCTCTAGCAAAAATCTTCTCATAGCTATAATTTTAAAGTTAGTAATGAGTGCTTCATTTGCTTTCCAAGCAGACAGAAAACCTTTTTTAAATACACTCAGACTGCCATGACCTTCGTCTATGACTTAAAGAGTTCACCACACGTAATAATTTTCTTTGCTCAGGAGACATTCTTAAGTTTTCTTTGAAGAGATTTGGGCAATAGCCCCATTGATGAAATTAAACACACACACACACACACACACACACACACACACACACCTTTTAACTTAATTACCTCTCTACTATACCTGAAATCAAAACTTTTCTTTAAAATGTGTTTGGAATGCTACATGACTACCAAGGAGTTCTAAAATCCCTCAACCTACTAATGAAAATATAATAAAAATGCCAACTAAATATGTTTACATTAAAAGGAGCATACCGCCTTAACCCTAAACTAGGCAAGGAACAGCCTACTGCCTAGAAGAAGCAAACACAGTCCAGATTCCTAAACTGAAGTTCTGGCTGTCCTACATAGGTGCGTGGGGCTCAGTTCACTTGGGGTGCATTTTAAGCTTTTTCTACACTAAAAAAGGAAAACAATAATCTGATAAAGTGAGCCAATACAAAGCCATTTTACTCTGTTTCACCTATTTTTGTGAGGTTTATAACATGCAATAAAGGTTTTGAATAGTGTGATATCACACTAAATGTAGGCTTTTGAAAGCAGGCCTCATTCTCCTTTTTACTCCCAGTGTCTACATAAAGTGAGTGTGGTAGCTAAAGGGTATGTCTCTCCATTGGATGGGTGCCCCGTAATGTGGGTCGAGATCTGGTAGAAGCCAGTGGCGCCAGAGGTGGGTGGAAGAATCCACCTGAGGCAGGACAAAGGAGATAGTCTATTGAGTACACCACAAGGGAGTGGCAAGCAGGACAGCAGAGGAGAGGCTGTCTGCAAAGAGGCAGTGGGAGGGGGCTGCTTTTATGGAGGGAAGGTGAGGAGGTATGGCGACACAAATTTTCACTTTTTTGGTAACTGTGCCTAGTTGTCAGTAGCCCGTTGGTCAACTAGGGCCTATGGATATTTCAGGGTGGGTCGCCTGATGGGCCTGTCTGTATTCAGCCAGGTGGTCACCATGGCCCTTTGTGCATTCCATTGCTTAAGCCTGTTTGCCTAAAAGCGGCCTCCGTAGTAGGGGCTTAACTTCTGGTTGAGTACTATACTCTATTTCTTTTTTTTTTTTAATGTTTATTTATTTTTGAGAGACACCGAGTAGGGGCAGGGCAGGGGCAGAGAGAGAGGGAGACACAGAACCTGAAGCAAGATGCAGGTTCCAAGCTGTCAGCACAGAGCCCGAGGTGGGGCTCGAACTCACAAACTGTGAGATCATGACCTGAGCCAAACTCAGACACTTAACTGACTGAGCCACCCAGGCGCCCCTAATTCATAATTTTTAAAAGAAGAATCCTGAGGTCCATCTACCACACATTCTAGTTCAACAGATCCTAAGGTGGAGACAAGGATATTTTTTTTCTCCTAATCATCCACCCATAATGTTGGTATGGGTGATCTATGGAATTCACTTTGAGAAACTAAATAAATAAATAAATAAATAAATAAACAAACAAACAAACAAACAAACATAAATAACATGCATGTAATCGGCACACTGCTTTTAGTGGTGAAGATTCCTTATTTTCATAATTCAAATTACCAGGCTTAGCCTTAAACACAGATAAGATAGAGTTTAGCATAAAATACACTCAGATCTGACAGGAAACTCCTTCCTACCCTGCCCTGATTTTTATTTACTATGATTCTTAATGCTCTCCCTTTCTTTTTATTTTTTTCTTTCAGGTATCTGAAGGCAGAAACCCTTAATTATATTTCTCTCCTACTTGGTTTAATGTTCAAACTCACAAAACTTCACAAAGTTATATACAGCTTTGCAACTTTACTCAGAAATTAAGACCTAATATTTACTTCACATTTTGAGGCATGGGCGATTAGCTGAATCATTCCTTTTTTCAGCTTGCAATCATTCCTTTTCTCAGGAAAACAGTGTAACTATTCCCAAATTCTACCTTTCTAGCTTTTTTCATTAAACAGCAGCATAAGTGATAGGGAATTGAAATACCTCTGTAACAACAGCATGAAAACTACATAACTCTATCTCTTCAAACTTGGAAAAATAATGTGCCAGTTTCTTAAAGAAGAAACTTCTTTCATAATCCCTTCCATAGTTACTATGAGGCAGAATCTCCTTGAATTTAAATACAATGATTTCTTGGGGCGCCTGGGTGGCGCAGTCGGTTAAGCGTCCGACTTCAGCCAGGTCACGATCTCTCGGTCTGGGAGTTCGAGCCCCGCGTCAGGCTCTGGGCTGATGGCTCAGAGCCTGGAGCCTGTTTCCGACTCTGTGTCTCCCTCTCTCTCTGCCCCTCCCCCGTTCATGCTCTGTCTCTCTCTGTCCCAAAAATAAATAAACGTTGAAAAAAAAAAAAAAAATTTTTAAATACAATGATTTCTTTAGCCAGTCCCATAAGGTTTTAAACATTTATAAAGCTTTGGGGGAAAAAATTGTATTTTTTACCATAGAACTTTACATTTGGAACAGAAATTTATTTATTTACTTATTTTAAAGTTTATTTATTTATTTTGAGAAAGAGAGAGTGTGGGGAGGGTCAGAGAGAGAGGGAGAAAGAAGAGAATCTCAAGCAGACTCTGCACTGTCAGCACAGAGCCTGAGGCGGGACTGGATCTCACAGACCCTGAGATCATGACCTGAACCAAAAAAGGAAAGCAAGAGTTGGAGACTTAACAGAGGATCCACCCAGGCACCCCGGAACAGAAATTTAAACCAAACAAATGTATACAGTGTTAAACAAAGAATAAATGTTTATCTCCCATGTTAGAACAAAATAGAAAACATGTTGATCTATCACTTTCTTACACTTGGCAATGAAATTAGGGTCCATCAGGTCTTATTACTCTTTCTAGTACTTAAAAAAGGAAATGAAAGTGCATGTGCGTGCGCACACACACACACACACACACACACACACACACACACACACAAAACCACATAACCACCAATCAGACCATTGCAACAGCACACCTTATAATCTTGCAGTTTTGAAAAGTTGCATTTAAAACTGTTATATGAATAAAATGAATGAATAAATAATGAATGAATAAATGAGTGATCACAAAAAAGAATTTAGCTATGTTTCTAATATTTAAATGAAAGTAGTTTAAAATTTAAAAGCCACAAAATAAGACTGTGAGTCAGCTATGCCCTTAAATAGTCTCATTTTAATACCTAAAGGATATGCTAGCATTTCAGCATATAAGCATTGTTGTGCACATATGCTGACTTCCTTCTGCTGCTAAAACTTATTATAAACTCCAGTTGGCTCACTGAAACAACAATCTAACTTATAAAAACAGATACTTTTTTTTAACTTTAACAAGAAGTAACAAGACTATTTCTTGCCAAAGTGCAAGCTGTGAGTTTAAGGAATGTGCTAACTTTCAATTCATGACAAAACCTTTTGGTAATCAACAGTTTTATGGAAAAAGCATTTAAAATGAAAGGTGTATAATAAGTAACAGAAAAAACTTCCTCCTAAGTTATATAACAACTTCACAAAATAAAAATAAAATCATTCCAAATGACACTACTATATCTGCATTCATCCCCAAAATCATTAAATACAAATATGCTACACAATCTCACATTTCCTTTAATACACCAGAACATATGCTACACGTGTATATTTATATTAAAGATGAATATATAAATATATGAGAGCATAAACTAAATGTAAACAAGTTTAACAACACAAAATCTGGAAGGAAAAAAGTTTTCTTATATGTTATAAACACTGCAGAGAATAGTCAGTTTTAAAGGACAGTGCAACATGGAAATGTGCCCAGCAATTTTTCCTACCACATTGAAATCCACAAGGGTGTATAAAGCTGCTGCGTACAAGGCAGAACAGAGAATCATAGAGAAGTAGAATCAAAACCTTTACCTGATGGAACCTGATAGTGGATTCTGCTTTTGGACCTGTTCTTTTTCTATTTTTTTTTAAATTTTTTTTTAATGTTTATTTTTATTTTTGAGAGAGAAAGAGAGATACAGCATGAGAGGGGGAGGGGCAGAGAGAGAAGGAGGCACAGAATCTGAAGCAGGTTCCAGACTCTGAGCTGTCAGCATAGAGCCTGATGTGGGGCTCGAACTCTCGAACAGTGAGATCATGACCTGAGCCGAAGTCGGACACTTACCCAGACTGAGCCACCCTGGCGCCCCTGGACCTTTTCATTTACATGGACCAATAAATTCACTTTCCACCCTTAGATTAGATTTTTCCCAATACATTATACAAAAGATTAATCTTCCTGTACATTTCCTTCAGCTAAATCTTATATTCAGTTACCTTTTAACATTACTTTAGAAAAACATTAAACTTAAAATCACCTAATACCTTTCCTCACAGATCACTTTCTTCCACAATCTGATGTAAATATTGAAAAAGTCCACTCATTTCATATCAGAAGATACGATCCAACTGGACTTTGCAAGCTCAATTTTCAATACCTATGAAAACTTGTAACTTACTCCCAGGACTACAAAAATGCTTGATAATGATAAAGGTGTACAATACAATCATTTATGTACTAGACCAATGACATTAGAAAACAAAGGAGATATCTATAAATTCAACATTATTAACATGCAACATTAATGTAAATCATTTAAATATCTACTGGGGAATGAACATGTATATACAATCTCTAATGCTATATGTTAATGTCAACAAAATGAGTGGACTTTGAACTTCTGCCAACAGTCATCTGAGAACAAAAGGGTTTTTTAGTTTAAAAGCTCTTAAGGGGGGCGCCTGGGTGGCTCGGTCGGTTAAGCGTCCGACTTCGGCTCAGGTCATGATCTCACGGTCCATGGGTTCGAGCCCCGCGTCGGGCTCTGTGCCGACAGCTCAGAGCCTGGAGCCTGTTTCAGATTCTGTGTCTCCCTCTCTCTGTGACCCTCCCCCATTCATGCTCTGTCTCTCTCTGTCTCAAAAATAAATAAACGTTAAAAAAATTTTTTTTAAATAAATAAATAAAAGCTCTTAAGGGAATCACATCAGAAAGAAAGACATAAATGATGACTTTGAGCCAGTTAACACTAGGTCCTGAAAAGACCCTCCTCTCAAATGCTTTCAAAGCAATAGAAAGAGAATCACAGCAAGCACTAATCTAAGACTCCTGTAACTCCTCTAGCTCAGTAATGATGTGGAAACTAAAAAGAACTTCCCAGCATAATGAAACGCTGGTTAAATCCAACTCTGTCAATTCCATTCCTGGACCAAGAAACTAAATGCAGATAAGAGAAACACGTAACGATGAAGTCTGGCTTCATTTTAAATGCATGACCGTGGGTCTCAGATCCTTAGTGCTTCCAGCAGTGCTACCATACTCTCCAGTTAATTCACTCTCTTCACCTAGATGGCATTTGCACACTTTCTCCTCTTATCTCAAACATTAATACCACCTACTCCATCATCAGTCTCAGCTGCTGAGAAAAAAAATGAAAACCAGAGGAGAACTGAGAAAATCAGAAGAGCCCTAAGGAATGAGAAGTCATCAGGACTCCCAAGTGCACCCTTTCCACCCATCTTCATGGATCTCTAACCACACACTCTTATTATGAATAAATGATCCAAGTTCCACTGAAGCTCATGCAACCTGATACCATTCTCTTCCATTTGATCCAATAAATTACTCCAGCACTCCCTTAAATCAACAGCTTCCTCTCAACTATATAATCCCCACCATGATAGAAACACACTGCCTTTCTCTGTTCCCTCTGCTGGTAACTCCTCATTCTAACCACTTAATGTTGGAGGGTCCCAGTGCTCAGTACTTGAACTTCATCTCTTTTCTAACTATGCTCTCTCTGCATATAATCTCATCCATCTTTGTTTTAAATATGATTTAATAAAGAAACAATAGAAAAGATCAATGAAACCAGGAGTCAGTTCTTTGAAAAGATTAACAGAACTGATAAATCTCTAGCAAGACTCATTGAAAAAAGAGAGAGAGATGACCCAAATAAAGAAAATTACTAATGAAAGAGGAGAAATAACAGCCAACACCACAGAAATACAAACAATTGTAACAGAATATTATGAAAACCTATATGCCAACAAACTGGACAACTTAGAAGAAACGGATAAATTCACAGAAACATATAACCTACCAAAACTAAAGGAGGAAGAAATAGAAAATTTGAACAGACCAATTGCTACCAATAAAATTGAATCAGTGATCAAAAAAATCTCAAAAAACAAAAGTCCAGGACCAGACAGCTTCACAGAAAAATTCTACCAAACATTTAAAGAGAGTTAATACCTATTCTTCTCAAACTATTTCAAAAAATACAAGAGGAAGGAATACTTCCAAATCCATTCTGAGGCCAGTATCACCCTGATACCAAAACCAGATAAAGACACCACCAAAAAAAAGAACCATAGGCCAATACCTTCATGAATATAGATGCAAAAATCTTCAACAAAATATTAGCAAACTGAATCCAACAGTATATTTTAAAAAATCATATACCACGATCAAGTGGGATTTATTTCCAGGACAGAATGGTGGTTGTCAGAAATGCAGAAAAAGCATCTGACATCCACTCATGATAAAAACCCTCAGCAACCCCATCCTTTCAGCTACTCAGTCAAAAGTCTTAGAGTCATTCATGACCCCCCCCCCATATCCCACATTCAATTCATCAGCATATCCTGTGCCTCCAAAATACATCCAGAATCCAACCACCTTTACTGCCTTCATTACCATCCTGCTCTTCAAAAGACACTGGTAAGAAAATGAAGACAAGCTACAGACTGGTAGAAAATATTTACAAAGCATATATCTATGAAGGACTTGTATCCAGAATATATAAAGCTCACAAAGCAAGCTTTTCATAAGAAAACAAACCACCTCCGTTTAAAACAAAGAAAAAAAGGCAAAAGATTTTACACTTCACCAAAGAAGACATGTATAGCAAGTAAACACATGAAAAATATTAATGCTCAACATTATTAGTAGCTGGGAAATGTAAATTAAATTAAAACCACAATGAGATACCACTAGATACATATTAGAATGACTAAAATTATAAAGACTGACAATGCCAAGTGCTGATGAGATGTGGAGCACTGGAACTCTCAGACACTGCTGGCTGAGATGTAAAATGGTAAAACCACTTGGGAAGATAGTTTGGCAATTTCTGAAAAAGTTCAACATACACCTGCGGTCCAAGAAGAGTGCTTGTATATTGACAGAAATGGTCCACCTCAGAAGCTATTTATAGATGATTTGTAACTATATGTTGGTAATTCTTGCCTTGGTTGAAAGATGCTAAAACATACACCACCCGATGATCCCAACATTCCATTCGTAAGTATTCCCAAGAGAAATGAAAGTGCACATTCACTTAAAGTTTTGTACACACTGTTCATAGCCCCAAAGTGGGAAATGCCCAATGTCCACCCACAGGTAAATGGATAAACAAACTATAGTATATCCATAAAAAAATAATAATACTCAGCAATAAAAGGACTGAACTATTGATACATAGAGTATAGATGACTCTCAAAATAATCACGCTGAATAAAGGAAACCAGAAAAGAAAAAGGTGTACACACTGTATAACTCCAGTGTATAAAAGTCTAGAAGACGCAAACTAATCTACAGGGACAGAAAACGGATCAGTGGTTGCCTAAGGAAGAGGAGCACTAAGAAGGGCAGGAGGGAGGGATTACCAAGGGACATAGGAGAGTTTTGAGGGTGATGGATACATTCATTATCTTGATTGTGGTCATGGTATCACAGGCGTACACAGACATCAAAACATTAAGTTGTTTAGATGTATGCAGTTTATTGTAATATCCACAATAGCTCAATAAACCTATTTTTAAAAAGAATATAGCAGGCACTTAATACACTTAATAAATATTTTCAGAATAAATAAAGCAGATGAAAATAAAAACAAATGCTAAGAAAGCGAAATCTTAAGAATGAATTGAAGTAGAAATATATTTATTTTTTGAAGTAGGAATCCCTTATATTCTCCCTCATTCAATAGTATTCTTTGCTAAATGAGAAATTGGAAGTGGAAAAGGAGGAATAAGCTACCACCAAGTCCTTCAGTATGAAGTTGTGGTACCTTTCACCCGGAGGAGCCACCTCTGTGTAGCCCCTGAAATGGATGACTGCTGTCCCAAAACGCAAGCACTCCGCCCCAGTCCCCCAGCACTTGCATAATCTCTTTGAACTCACCTTAGAAACCCTGGCTCATTTCTCCTTTTTACATAGCCTTCACTTGCCATTAAATGTATATGGACCCAGGGCCCCTGGGTGGCTCAGTCGGTTAAGCATCCGACTTGGGCTCAGGTCATGATCTCACGGTTTGTGAGTTTGAGCCCCATGTCGGGCTCTGTGCTGACAGCTCAGAGCCTGGAGCCTGCTTCAGATTCTGTGTCTCCCCTTCTCTCTTCCCCTCCCACACTCATGCTCTGTCTCTGTCTCTCAATAATAAATAAACATTAAAAATAAATTTTTAAAAAATGTATATGGACCCTTTTTCCACAAATGTACTTTGCTACAATTTTTTAAAATGTTTATTTATTTTTGAGAGAGAAAGAGCACAATCAGGGGAAGAGCAGAAAGAGAGGGAGACACAGAATCCAAAGCAGGCTCCAGGCTCTGAACTATCAGCACAGAGCCTGATGTGGGGCTTGAACTCACAAACTGTGAGACCATGACGTGAGCCAAAGTCAGACGCGTAACCGACTGAGCCACCCAGGCACCCCAGCTACAAACTTTTTAAGAACTAAGGAATGGCCATAGAGCTGTTGTTGGCTCATTAGTCTTAGATGAAAAGTACCTTTCCTTGGATTGCTTCTTTTGTCTCTCAATTTCTCACCGAGGTAGAAAACTCACTATCTCTATTTCATTCATCTCCCTTGCTCTTCTCTTTGAAATCCTCACTTTCACTCATCATCATTAATTTTAGCACCATCCTAATTTATGAATCTACCTACACTTCTTTCATAAGCTGCTACAGTTATGCATTCTCTGTGATATGACTTCATTATAAAATTTAAAAATAAAATAAAATATAAAACAAAAGCACGGCATTTAGCCCTATGACTCACCTCATTTCCACCAACTGCCTTGGTTAAAATCACTGCAGAAGACACAGGGGGAGGCATGCAGCCTACTGTCTGCAAGCTGGAAAATCAAAGAAAATGCAATTATCAGTAGGGTTTTTTTTTTTTCAATTATAAACAGCAATGCTCAAACTTTCAGCTCATAAAAAAACATATTCGCGATCATGTGCTTCTTGAATTCAAACAGTAGCAAATTCTAGTACCTATTCTAAATTTAGTTTTTACTAAATTATGAGTCTACTCCCCAGATCATGACAAGAAATCTATTCTCTTAGTTTAGAATAGAAAACACATTGTAAAACTAGGAGTAGTAAATCTAAATACCAAAGATATAAAACATTACTTACCATCTAAAGGATGGATATACATCCCAGATGGATAGAATATACATTCTAGACATGGTGAGCAGCAGCCCACTAAAAGTAGAAAGTTCATACAGGGAGGGAATAGAGGACACGGAATGCCTGATTTAAACATATTTTAAGTCCAGATTACAGATATTTCTACTCCCTTTCGTAAGAATTTATCATCTAAGCTTCATGCAATGAATTTATATTACCTCTGAAATAAGAAAAAAAGAAAAAGTTTTAATTTATTTTGACTGAAAACACAAGAACACACATTTTTCATAGAATTTCCAGCTCAGTTCATATCTTTTAAGGTCTATTTTCCCAAGTGATGCTTAAGTGGTCTTTCCTATTATCGATTCCCAGTCTCTGAGCCTTTCTTATGACCATCACTATTATCATCACTGATACTTACCAAGCATTTACCATTTGTAGCAGATACTACTCTAGACACTTTTCTCATTGATTCCTTGCAAGTATTTAAGATAAATTCTCTTAGTGGGGGCCTCAACTCATTCTCTCTTTACTCACCTAGATTCAGACTTATGCCCCTTCTACTAGTAACAGTGGTAACCTTAAAAAGTAACAGGTGATCTCTTACTCACCAAATACAGTATCCTCTTCCCCATATTCATTCTCGTTCCCTTCTTGCTTTTCAAAATATTCTATTCTTTTGGTTGCCATAGTACTTCATCCTTCTAATTTATCTCCTTTCTTTTAAACCAGCCCCTTCTGACTTTTTGCTGACTCTCTTGCATTCTTTTTAATCTCATTTTCAAATCTGAATCTATATGAATATATACAATTTTACATTTCTAGCCCTAACCACCATTCCCCAAATTGTAGCTGCCTGTGACTGCCACCTCTAACTGAACATGTCTAATAGTTTCTAAAACGTCAATTTCATCTCTGAATTTACTTATTTCTGTCAATGGGATAGTTTGTTGTTGTTGTTGTTGTTGTTGTTTTTCCTAATGATCCAATTTGAAACTTTGGAGTTACATGTGGCTCCACCTGCTTCTCATAAATCAATATATTACCACAACCAACTTTCTATTCTTTTCCATGACTATTGCCATCATCCCCCTTCAGATGTTTTTTTTCCCCAACTTTGGATTTTTGTAAATGCCTACTGAATGTTCTCTCTACCTCCACTCTTTCCCTTTTACATAGCAAGGTAAAGAGGACGTGCTCACAATATTTATTGCAATGACTGAAACATGGCCCTGAGGTAAGAGTCTACAGCTCCCTCAAGTTAGCAACATACTGTGTACTCTCAAACTAGGGTGGGGAACGCAGAAAAAGTGAGCTAGGAAAAGCTTTCTGTAAGGGAGTTAGGCTAAGTGTAAACTCCTTTAAGCTCAATATCATGAGGTGATAATTGTATCTTAGCTTCCTAAGACTGCAAGCCCAACTCTAATAACACCCAGTATGATGCTATCAGATTAATCTTTCTTACTGACCATGTTTTAGTACGTTATTCTCGTTTAGTGCATTTCAGAACTTCCCATCATCTACAGATGCAGCCCCAACTCCTCTGCCCAGTAATTCAGACCTTCTGTAACGTGGCTGTAAGGAAATTTTTTATTCTTGTCTCCCACCATGTTTTATTTTTGAATTCTCTACTTTAGGAATTCACAACCTTTGCTGAACCTCTTACCTTTTAACCTATTACATTACTTATCTAACAAATCATATGCTGCCCCACTGTGGTTGATTACTATTTTATATCTCTCACATACCCGACTACCCTGGACATTCCCTGAATACAAGGAAAATGAGTTAATATCTTCCTATTCCTTGAGTGCCCTTTTCATGGGAAACTCTCAGTAACTATTGGTTCTTAATATGCATCATAAAAAAAAATTTTAAGATATGCATCATACTTTGCTGCTCTAAAATGATGTCATGATACTTATGTGGCACTTTATGCTTTTCACTGAAAATTTTATGTTCATTCTCTCAAACTCAATCTGGCCAAGACAGCGGTCTTGATTTCCCCTTCTTATACTACTCTGTTTCTCCTCAGCTAAGTAAATGATGCCACCAATTATTCAGTGGCTCACACCCAAAACCCAGAAGTCATCCTTGATTCCTCCCTGTCCTTCTCTCTCTACATCCTATCCACCCAGAGGTTCTGAGAGCTCTAATTTACAATACACTCTCCAATGTCCGTTTCTCTCTACCACACTGCTACCTTACCAGACTAGCCTCCAAACTGGTCTCCTACCTTTCTCTCAGCCCCTCTACTATCTATTCTCTATGCAGCAGCCAGAGCACTACTTTGAAAATATAAATCAGACCACAACACACCCTCATTTAAATCCCACCAAGAGCTTCCTGCTGCATGCAGAAAAATACTTGAATGCTTTCACCAAGGACCTATAAGTCTCTGTGGGACCTGACTCCTGCTTACCTTACCAACTCCAAGTCCTATTATTCTTCCTCTGTATCTCCAGGATCTGGCCATCCTCGTCATTTTCCTGACCCTAGAACATACCAGGCTTGTTCCTGTCTTAGAGCCTTTGCACATTCTACTTCCTTTGCCTAAAACATTCTGCCCCGAGAACTCTGCCATCTAAATTCATCACTGGACTACCTACCCAACCACTTTTAACTGTATCACACTGTGTTTTACTTCCCATCACTGATCTCTATCTTGGTCATCTACTTACTTGTTTATTGTCAATCAACCTAAGTCTTCCCAATGTGCAAAACTAACTTGCACTTTCCCATTTTTGTTCACTATTCTTTCTCCAACACCTATTATAACGCCTGGTACATAGTGGGAACTAAACAAGTGACTTGAATAAATGAATAAGTGATCTCAATTGAGATCCTCAACATTATTATCAAGCAGACAGTGAAAGTATGACTATCCTCACTATTTATAGGCAGGAAAATTGAGGTTCACGACTATTACATGACTTCTTCAGTTAGGGATGGGGTCAGAAAGCAACCTCCAGACTCCAAGTGGTTTAGTTTTAAACCACTCCAAATAATTTTTTAAATTCATTAAATCCTTTGAATAAACATGATGGCATTTTTATGGAAGAAAAGTGTCTAATAAAAATCTATTGTTAATTCAACTGTCATAGCAAACATAAACAGAACAAGTAAAAAGGTAAATGTTTGCTCCTTATATATTTTTTTCTTTCCTGTACTTCTAAAATACTTATATTCAGCCACTATCTGCCTACATTTGGCAAGATATAGAATATACAAGTTAAAGTGCCCAACTGATGGCCTACATTATGCACATACACACATATCTTACATCTTCTAGTCCCTTCCATCTTTCTCCCAACACAGCTCTTTAAAACTTCAAGAACAGTATCTATCCCAGAACCTTAAGATTAAACACTTTAAGATTGTGTTATAATTAAGAGTACACTTACTTTGATGATCACTGGGTATTATATAGAATTGTCAAATCACTGGATATGTAGGTGGCTCAGTCGTTAAGTGTTCAACTCTTAATTTTGGCTTAGATCATGATTTCACGGTTCATGAGTTCGAGCCCCACAATGGGCTCCACGCTGACAATGTGGAGCCTGCTTGATATCCTCTCTCTCCCTCTCTCTGCCCCTGCCTCTCTCTCTCAAAATAAATAAATAAACTTTAATTGTCAAATCACTATACTGTATACCTGAAACTAATATCACACTGTAGGTTAAATATACTGAAACTACAATTTTTTTTAATGTTTATTTATTTTTGAGAGAGAGACAGAATGCGATCAGAAGGAGGTGCAGAGAGAGAGGGAGACACGGAATCTGAAGCAGGCTCCAGGCTCTGAGCTGTCAGCATAGAGCCCAAGGTGGGGCTCGAACCCACAAACAGAGAAATCATGACCTAAGCCAAAGTCAGACGCTCAACAGAGTGAGCCACCCAGGCACCGTGAAATTACAATTTAAAACAATTTACTAATAAAACCCTTAGAAATCAGAAAGAAAAAAAAAAGATTGTGTTATAAAATTCTTTGATGAACCTTCTTGATGAACACTATCATTTTAAAGGATAATAATTTTTAGGGGTACCTGGGTGGTTCAGTTGGCATGACTTCATGAGTTCAAGTCCCGGCTCCAGCACTGTACTGGCAGCATGGAGCTTGCTTGGGATTCTCTCTCTTCCTCTCTCTCTGCCCCTCCCCTATTTTTGCTGTCTCTGTCTCTCTCAAAATAAATAAATAAATAACTTAAAAAATTTTTTCAGGGATAATAATTTTTAAAGTGTTCTTTTTTCCTTATAAGATACCACACATAAGCCCTTTTGTATATAGTTGCCACAGAAACAATAACGTCACTACAGATGCCTCATTAAAAGTGGGCCCTTCAAAATATTTAAACGTACCCTTTCAAAAGCCACTCATTGATGGGTGTGATTGATAAAAGCTGAAGAAAAAGCCATATTGTTGCTGGGAAGAATGC
Organism: Puma concolor; assembly: GCF_028749965.1. Taxonomy (NCBI): domain Eukaryota; kingdom Metazoa; phylum Chordata; class Mammalia; order Carnivora; family Felidae; genus Puma; species Puma concolor. The sequence continues at coordinate 81,477,917 of NC_141670.1, read as the reverse complement.
AAGCGTAAAGATCTGGATGAAAAGGTGCAGTTTTATATGCACCAAAGCACTGGTCAGCTCCTGCAAAAATGAAAGACACAAAATAGCAAAGGTAAGAATATTATTTTTCCCAAGAAAGGCTGCTACTAAAATAACATCAAATAAATGAGTTTTTAATTTGGAATTATTTCAGAGCTAAAATTTTTACCTCTAAGCATGAATAGACAGACTTACGGAAAAAAAAGAAGTATTTTTATATAAAATTTCTGAAATATTCTAATTTCTTTGAATATATAATATACCCCAACGATTCAGATTTGTAAAATTCTGGACCAAAACTGAGCTAAGTACCTGTACAGTAGTATAGACCTGAGGACTGTTGACACTATAAACAAATAGGCATGTAACTACTTAAGGACCTATCTCATTTTAATGAAATGATTAATCTCTAGCAAGGCCTCACTTTGCCAAGATGTTACCAAATCTACACACAAATCATAATTTTTAAAAATGTTTTTCCCAGTAATATTCTATAATTCAAAATGGCTTTTTCCCCAAAATCAACTTTCTGGATTTCCTTGCCAATGCTTACAGAACAGCAGCAATGTGCCATGCTCTGAGCCTGTCACTTTATGTATGTTATCTCATTTAATCCTCACCACAGCCCCCATTAGATATTATTATCCTATTTTACTGAGGAGGAGATTGAGGCTGAGAGCTACTGAACAATGAGGCTCCTAATCAAACTCATTTCTGGTATGCTAGCAAACCCCTCTCTTCTTCCATCATGTCACACTACTACCCCAGAGGGAAGAAATTCACACTAAACACGACATACCAGGCACGTTATATGCCTCACAGCTGAAAACAGATAATGAGGTCAACTTTGGGGTTCAAACAGGTACAAATTCAAAGGCCTTTGCATTTGAATTTCTTTGAGCTATGTGGTTATTCTGTTGAAATAAAACAAACTCAGAAAGCAGTGGAAAAAGTAGTACAGTCCTATAAAACCTGCAAGAAGTCATTAAAGCACCTCAAAGATGCCAGAGATTCCCCTGTTATAAACAGAGCACTGTAATGCCTACCCTAGTTCAAGTGAGACATTCAAGAGATCCTTGGCCTCAGAGACATTAACCAAAGCTCATCAGTTTAATGGACAGGACTCATTTCCCGTGTGAAGACACACAGCAGTGCCAGTGTAGTCACAGAACATCCCAAATGACATATCTAAGGAATTTCTGGCAAATGGAAAACACCGGGCAGACCAGAAGCCACACCAGGTCCATGGATCAGATCGAAGATTAAAGGAGCCATCCTAATACAGTATCAGAATTTTTAAAGTTCCACCCCAGAGAAAACTTGAGCACCAGCAGTGCCAAGAATTCTCAGCAGTTCTGAAACCAAATGCCACTGAGATATACTCAGAGGTATTTGATGAATGCCAAATAAATAAGATTCTAATTTTTTAATAGAAACAAGATGATCAGCCAGAATGCAATAATTAAAGCATTTGCTTATACTTCAGGTAGGAATATGAAACAGAATAACTTTTCTGAAAAGTAATTTGGGAACATATATCGAGGACTACAATACAATTCGCATTCTTGAACCCCCAAAATGTTATGTCTAGGTACTTGATCTAAGGATATAATAAGTGGTACAAGCATTTATATGCAGAATTGATCACGACAGCATCATCTATTATAGTAAAATCAGGAAACGAGTTAAAAGTCCAAAAACGGATGAATAATTAAATAAATTAAGGTACAACCAGACTGTTATAAGATTAAAAACCATGTTAAAACTGTGTTGACAAGCATGTGGGAACACAAGGTCCTTCCCGACTTAACCGATAGGAATATAAATTGGCACAATCTAAGGACAGCAATCTGGCAACTCATTCCTTCAGTCAACAAATACCGAGAGCCCAGCACTGTTCTAGGTACTTGGAGTATCTGTCACAACTTCCACTGCATGTATCATGTGACTTAGCAATTTCACTTCCAGGAAGTAATCCTTCATATTTTCTCCCAAATGTGGGAACATGGGCAATTTTTAGGTTATCCTTTGCAGCAAAACCTAAATGTCCATAAATAGAGGACTAGTAAAATATAGCATGACACATTCATACAACGGAATGCTTTCCAGCATACAAAAAGAAACAAGGAGTTCTCTACATGTTGATATGAAACAGTCTCCAAGATATGTTTTCTGAGTAAAACAAGACAGGGTGGCAAGCAGTACAAAATACCTCAGCTTGAAGGGGTGCAATACACATATGTTTTACACAGAAACTATTAACTATGGAAAGATACACAGAAACTATTAACATTAGTTATGTCCACATATCTGATAGAGGGGAGAAAAGAAGACTTTTCATCATGTACACTTTTGTACCGTTTGATTTATGTTCATAAAAGTAAGCAAAATATAAATTTCATTATATATGAAGAAAAATTAAATTAAAATATTAAATTATATAAAAAATTACTATACAGTGTCACATAAGAAAAAAGATTATATATGTGTACATGTACATGATACTATGCAAGTATATGTATATATATGTATACTTACATATATATAATTTTTTTAAGTATTTCATTTTTAAATATTCTATGTATAAAACATGTTTAGGAAAAAAGGGACCAAAATCACAGAGATGTTAATGCTAGTTATTTTTATTCTTTCTAATCTTTCTACAATAGGTAAATACCAGTTTTATAATCAGAAAAAGTTATAAAAAACAAAATTTAGTTTAAAAATACTAGCCGATCTAATATATGACAATTATAAACAACTGCCATTGCCTCAGGACAATGGAACAATAAAGAATCCAGCAAAATGAATCACAAAGGCCAACAATGTTGGGTCATGAGAGGTCTCTTAACAACAGGGAAATAATAGGCATGAAGTATCCCTAAGATTTTAAGACTATCACAAAAACCCAGGGTTATATATTTTCCATAACTTCTTCATACAAACACAGAGATAAAATAAGGTAACAAGGAAAAGAAAAAACAAGTAAACACTGTAACATCCAAAATAGTATTACTCCATACATACCCATACAGAGTTTAGGGCCACGTACTCAAATAAATGCCATCATGAATAATTGAAAAGTTGATTCTGCATGACATTTTATTTATTCACACATAATACAGGTCAAATTCCGTTAAAGTAAACTTAAGTAAAGATACTCCAAATATTTATTATACCAGAATTATCACCGACAGTATCGAGAATTGCTTGCAATCAGGCACTCTGAGATGTAGAAATATTTTCATTTACACACCAATTTCCCTTCTAACCCTTATTTGACCTTCATTTGATTCACTTTCTGAGAAATCAGCCTCATAGCTCTAGGCTGGAAACAAGCAGCATGAACGTAAAGTTTAGAAGTTGCTATATTTACTTCTAAGGTAATAGAACTTCAAAAAATAATCTGTTTAGGAAAATAAGGAAAGACCTGTACAATCTGCCCTACTCAGGACCCTTTCCAGGCCCTGAGCATCTTGCCCATCTTTGGTTCTATCCCAGTGCCAAACACAGAGCTTTGTAGCCACAGGCACCTCATAGGTATTTGTTTATATGAGATTGATCCTGCCACGGTCTATTAAGTGACAAATCCTCTGAAACGGTAGCTCCTAATTAGCTAAGCATCAAATATATTTCAAATGTGACCTTACTTGACTTGAATACAATAAATTTTCAGAAGACATTTCAACAGATATTTTAAAATCTAGAAATCAACAGTTATAAGACTTAAGATTTAGCATTAAATCTTTTTAGTATTAACACAGAGTTCTTTATGATTTTAATAAATGAGCAAAACAAATTTTAGAATATACATCATTCCATCAATGAATGGGTAATACTACGTGAAATGTTCAATATAAATCAAACGTGAATGGGACCAATGTGAATGCTCTCAAATAAACTCAAGTCAATAATAACTTACTGTCTCCTGCCTGCAAAAACACACTATTCTAATAAGGTTCAAAAATAGTAGTCCCGGCTGAAATAAACTTAAGATTATTAACTAGAAAACAAATAACAACAAGACTGCTACCTGCTAACTTAAAAGCATTGGTTCAGTTGCCCAGGAAATTAGCAGGACTTAGACGGTTTAACACTATACAATGATGCAATCTAAAAGATCTTCAACTGAATGGATCTTGAAAATGACAATGTAATACAGTGAAAAGGGGCATTGGTGGAAGAAATGGCTTTGATGTCTACTTAGATACCGTGATAAAGCACAGGATCAAGGCATTTTATCATTAGATCCAAATTAGCTGGAATACTCTGAAGGTTTCCTAGGTGCTTACAGAAGAATTTGGTCCTTAGAGAAATGCTGATAGCTGTGACGTTCTTCCTTCTTAAACTCCTGCATCCCACAAAGTTGGCTGCTTTACAGAATCACATTAAGCAAGAAGCTAAGGAGTGAGAGAATCAAGTCTCTTGCCAGATTTCTCATGGCATAAGTAACAGCTGTAGCCGTTAAGCAGCCACCAGGGGACATAGTTAGAGCAACGTCCCAAGTAGAGGACTTGGGTAAGGCAGCTGCTCACAAAGGGCATTAGCCAAGACCAGCAGGAAGACCTCCAAAGAAGAATAGTCCAGCACCATAGGGGTAGCAAGTATTTTTCTGTATCACTAGGCCCCACATTTGAGAACCAGTAGAATGAAGGTGGTGACAGAAAAAGCCTGTGCCCTGTAAGCACTGATCATAGTCCTTTCATGTCAATGTAATTTGCGAAAACTAGAATTTAACATATTTAGGAAATCTCATCCTATGTCAGTTATTTTCAATAGTAGTGAGACTATTCAGGATTTTTGAGACATAATTTCACAGATACCACACATGGATCCCATCTATCTAAAAATAATGCTCCAATAAAAAGATTTATACCAACCAGATAACTACAGAATACATAAATTTACTAAAACCGTATTTTTTCCATGTTGCTACTAGGATGGTCCTTGTAACTAAATTTGGTCCTCATTCCAATCATACTTAAAATAAAAAATAACTAAAGCAAAACATGATGCTGAAACAAAATTTTAACTTATAAAGCTATTTCCAAAAAAAAAAAAAAAAATCCTTGCATAGTAAGATTTCCCCATCTACATAAGAATAAGCATCTTAGAATAACAACTTTAAAAATCCTAAGTAATTTCTTCAAGAGCAAATAGGTATTTTTTCCTATATTTTTCTTCTCCTTTTTTGTTATAAGCCAAAAGAGAATCATAAATTCTACTTATTCCTCTCTTGAATGTTAAAATGTCTGATTTCTTTAATTCTGGGAGAATTCCATGTTCAGCGACACACTGATCAATAAATAACATTAACTATATATCTTCATGATAAATTGTGACATAGTATGGAAAATCCCAATTTTTTCTTAAAATACTTATTAATATTTAATAGATATACCAGCAAAAAATATACATTAAAAATACAAATTGGTGGGGCGCCTGGGTGGTTCCATCAGTTAAGCCTCCAACTTTGGCTTAGGTCATAATCTCACTGTTGGTGGGTTCAAGCCACGCATCAGGCTCTGTGCTGACAGCTCAGAGCCTGGAGCCTGCTTCGGATTCTGTGTCTCCTTCTCTCTCTCTCTGCCCCTCCCCTGCTCATGCTCTGTCTCTCTCTGTCTCTCAATAATAAATACATGTTACAAAAAAAAATTGTTTTAAATACAAATTGGCTAAAAGTTGTAACAGGCATCACTTGAGCAGCATGAGTCCTGAGAACAAACATTATGGAAACCCAACTAAACATCAACTCAAATGTGCCACAGCAGTCACCATCGTATTGACCACCATAATCTGAGGAAGATCTCAAGTGGTTGCTTCATTCAGTGCAGTTGCTGTATTAAAAACATACCCATTATAACCACACCCTCAGGGTCCATGTTGTTCAACTACAAAATTTCTATAATAGGTAGGTTCAAAACACAAGTCCTTTGCTGAAGTCATCTTCTATTGTAGTGAAGCTTTTGGACCATAGTTACATACATCTTTACAAAAGGATTCTGATATTTCAAAATAATAAGCAAAAATTAAATTTTTCTCCCTGCTTTTGATATGCCCCATAGGTGACAGTACCTCTGTTTTTAATGATAGTCCACTGTTAAAGAATATTGTTGCAACAGCAATGTAGGAGACCGTTATTTCTGGCTTCAGTGGTCCTAAAGAGAGAGAAACAAGTTACTGTTAGATAAGAATTTCCAGTAGATAACTTGGTATGAAAGAAGAATCCATTGAGGGAGGGCAAATAGTACTTCAAATCTTAGTGTTACCCTTACTATACCACTGTTCTGAAGAGTTAAGTATTTGCTGTGATGCAGTCTAGCTCCAAAAGAGATTTTCCAGAAGGCAAGGACCATGGCTATCCAGTTCAGCACAGTATTCTCAGACCAGCAGAATAAAAATAAACTGCTCTCATATAGGAGAGCAAATAGGCAACATCCTTCAGTATGATGTCTAATTGTACCTACCACAGTATCAGTGCTTATACAACAATCAAAATTCCCCAAACTAGGAAAAAAAAAAGAGAGAGAAAGAGAGAGAGAGAGAGAGAGAGAGAGAGAATCAACGGAAGAAGTTCCCTTCTGTTTAGCAAATATTATTTTATTCCTTCTAGGATACCAGAAATAAAAACCTGTATTCACGCATACATTCAGTTCAGCCCACGGGTAGTCATTCTACAAAGATGTACTGAGCATTTACTATGTGAATGAAATAATACATACAGAGTAATACAGTAGTAACAATATGTTAAGTTTGCAATTATTATTACACTGTGCCAGGCCCTGGCTATACTGCTGTGAACCAACAGGCCTAATCTTTGCCCTCTGGAAAATCCTCTCTGGAGTTAGGCTGGCATCACCCCAAATGTGTTAACACTATGAGGACAACAGCAGCAACCCTAACTAATATTTACTTCATTTTGTCACCTGTATACAACTCTCTTGAAGACCTAATATATTAGCCAAAGAACAACATGCTTTTATATATATATATATATATATATATATATATATATATATATATATATATAAAGTTTATTGTCAAATTGGTTTCCATACAACACCCAGTGCTCAACCCAAAAGGTGCCCTCCTCAATACCCATCACCCACCCTCTCCTCCCTCCCACCCCCCATCAACCCTCAGTTTGTTCTCAGTTTTTAAGAGTCTCTTATGCTTTGGCTCTCTTCCACTCTAACCTCTTTTTTTTTTTTCCTTCCCCTCCCCCATGGGTTTCTGTTAACCCTAACCCCATGGGTTTCTCAGGATCCACATAAGAGTGAAACCATATGGTATCTGTCTTTCTCTGTATGACTTATTTCACTTAGCATAACACTCTCCAGTTCCATCCATGTTGCTACAAAGGGCCATATTTCATTCTTTCTCATTGCCACGTAGTACTCCATTGTGTATATAAACCACAATTTCTTTATCCATTCATCAGTTGATGGACATTTAGGCTCTTTCCATAACTTGGCTTTTGTTGAGAGTGCTGCTATAAACATTGGGGTACAAGTGCCCCTATGCATCAGCACTCCTGTATCCCTTGGGTAAATTCCTAGCAGTGCTATTGCTGGGTCATAGGGTAGGTCTATTTTTAATTTTCTGAGGAACCTCCACACTGTTTTCCAGAGTGGCTGCACCAATTTGCATTCCCACCAATAGTGCAAGAGGGTATCCGTTTGTCCACATCCTCTCCAGCATCTATAGTCTCCTGATTTGTTCATTTTGGCCACTCTGACTGGCGTGAGGTGATACCTGAGTGTGGTTTTGATTTGTATTTCCCTGATGAGGAGCGACATTGAGCACCTTTTCATGTGCCTGTTGGCCATCCGGATGTCTTCTTTAAAGAAGTGTCTATTCATGTTTTCTGCCCATTTCTTCACTGGGTTATTTGTTTTTCAGGTGTGGAGTTTGGTGAGCTCTTTATAGATTTTGGATACTAGCCCTTTGTCCGATATGTCATTTGCAAATATCTTTTCCCATTCCGTTGGTTGCCTTTTAGTTTTGTTGGTTGTTTCCTTTGCTGTGCAGAAGCTTTTTATCTTCATAAGGTCCCAGTAGTTCATTTTTGCTTTTAATTCCCTTGCCTTTGGGGATGTGTCAAGTAAGAAATTGCTACGGCTGAGGTCAGAGAGGTCTTTTCCTGCTTTCTCCTCTAGGGTTTTGATAGTTTCCTGTCTCACATTCAGGTCCTTTATCCATTTTGAGTTTATTTTTGTGAATGGTGTGAGAAAGTGGTCTAGTTTCAATCTTCTGCATGCTTCTGTCCAGTTCTCCCAGCACCATAAGAACAACATGCTTTTAAAAGATGTCGTTCTGAGAAAATGCCATTTTGTACTTATATACCAGTGGTTCTCCAGCAGGAGCAATTTTGCCTTCCATAGACATTTGGCAATGTTTGGAAACTCTTTTTTGTTGTTATAATTCAGCAAGTGGGGGGGTGTTACTGGCATCTAGTAGACAGAGATCAGGAATTCTGCTAAACAACCTGGGAAGCACAGACAGGACAGCCCTCCCAACAGCAAAGAATTACCATGTCCAAAATGTCAATAGTGCTGAGGTTGAGAAACACTGGCATATGCCAACATTTCAAAATCTGATCATCTCATATTTGGCATTCTATTCAGCCCTCTAGTGCTGAGCTGAATAGTGTCCTCCAAAATCCATGTCCCCCCAGAACTGACGAATGTGACCTTATTTGGAAATTGGTTCTTTGCAGATGCAATCAAATCAAGATGGGGTCTTACTGGATTAAGGTGGACCTAATCCAATGACTGGTATTCTTACAAGTATAGGTAAGTATGAAGACACAGAAAGATGGCCATGTGTAGACTGAGGCAAAGCCTGGAATTGTATTACCATAAGCCAAGAAACACCAAAGACAATTGGCAACCAGCCCAAGCCAGAAGCCAGGAAGGATTCTTCCCTAGACCTTCAGTGGGAGCGTGGCCCTTAGCTTCAGAATTCTAGCCTCTAGAATAATTTCTGGAAAATAAATTTCTGTTATTGGAAGCCACCCAGTTTGTGTTTCTGGTGTGGCAGCACAGAAAACTAATACACTCCCTTAAGCAAAATAACAGGACCACATTCATGGCTCTTCCATTCCCTGTAGCCCTCCACCATACCCACAGATACTGCTCAATAAGTAAGACCAAGCTCGGGAAAAATCACCATTCAGTCAACAAATGCTTACTAAGCATCTACTATATTTTAGGCATTTGTAGTATCTCAATGAACAAAAAGAAACAAAGATCTCCTCAAACACGGCAACAAATTCTTATATATACGTGCTATTTACACAAATTATTTTGTTGAGATCTGAGAAAAGGGAGCAAAAGGAAGAAGGCAAGAGCAAAAGGCATTACATTTCAGGGCAGTAAAAGTGCTCCAAAACTTAAAAAGAGGTGCATTTTTTATACTTGTGAGTGAATCTGTCTCTGCAGCTCACACTTAGAAATAATATTTCCTCTACAACTGAGGAAGATGATTCAGGAACAGATTTTAAAGTCAAGGAATCCAGCTTGTTTTGGAAGTAAACATCTTCCAAGAATTTTAAATACCTTGTTTGTTCATTTGTTTCTTTGAACTCATTTTTATTTTCCTCCAATTCCCTGCTTTTTATGAGACCCTATTCTTATCAAGTACACCTCTGCCCACAGCGGTACCCCAAAATTTCTATAAAGGATGGGTTAAAATTAGCAATGTGGTTGTAAGGTAGAGCCAGGGAATGTGGCCAAAGATGTATCTCCACAGCAAGTGCATGGCATTTATTTAGACTGCATGTTTCTTTGGGGCAGCTACAGCATCTGCTTTAGTTGGCCAACAATTATATGTTTTAAGAAGCTAACCCTTCCCACATTCCATGCATACATACATAAATACACACGATAACTATGAACTACTTGGCATGATTCCAGGCTTTTAATGTTTTAAAGCTTAGAGATGGGGTACATTGTCTTTTATATTAGATGCACATCTAAACAACTTTAAGCCATGGCAGAACATGGTGAGGACATTTCATGGCTTCCTACAATGTACGTTTTATTTTATTTATTTTTAAAAAAATTTTTTTTAATGTTTATTTATTTCTGAGACAGAGAGAGACAGAGCATGAGTGGGGGAGGGACAGAGAGGGAGGGAGACACAGAATCAGAAGCAGGTTCCAGGCTCTGAGCTGTCAGCACAGAGCCCGACGCGGGGCTTGAACTCACAAACCATGAGATCATTACCTGAGCCACCCAGGCGCCCCTACAATGTATGTTTTAAAAGGGAAGAAGGAATTAATTATGATTTGGAGAGACCTAAAGCCCCTTTGAGATGTGATCAACTATCAAATTGCCCAAATTGAGAATGGAAACCTAGAAGTCACACAGGGCTGAAATAAACATTTGGTAAATATTTGCACAGAGGTGAGAGTTGAGACTACATATAAAAATGAGATATGAAAAAAAAAGAGATTTGGCCCCTCTCCAAGACAATGATTACATCCTCCAAGTCACCAAAATAGATCTGAATAAGACCTGGATCTTCAGGTGGCTATAAAGTTCAAAGTAGAAATACAAGTTTTAACTTTTCCTTTATTATTATTTTTTTTTTTAGTTTTTTTTTTTTTTTTTTTTTTCAACGTTTATTCATCTTTGGGACAGAGAGAGACAGAGCATGAACGGGAGAGGGTCAGAGAGAGAGGGAGACTCAGAATCGGAAACAGGCTCCAGGCTCTGAGCCATCAGCCCAGAGCCTGACGCGGGGCTCGAACTCACGGACCGCGAGATCGTGACCTGGCTGAAGTCGGACGCCTAACCGACTGCGCCACCCAGGCGCCCCTTAACTTTTCCTTTAAATAAAAGAAAAAAAAATGTTGATCAGTAAAAATAGGATAGGAGAGCAAAATCAGGAGAAAAATTACCCAGAAAAACAAGTAATTTTGGGGCTCCTCAAATCCATGCTTTTAAAGGGGGGGGGGGAGATAAAAGAAAATGATTTGGAATGCTTAAGAATGCAAGGAACTATTACCATTTTATAAAATCTACTCATCACCAAGTACATTTCATTTATAAACCTATAATCTAAGATATTCATGCTAACACACTTAAGCTTTAACATGTTTCTGCTTATGTTTTTTAATGGAAAAACGAAGCAGTTTCCTTTTAGGATTTATGTCTTATTAATGTCAATAATCTAAATTAAGATGCAAGTAGAACTGAGAAACTTACTCTGTACTTCCAAAGAAGTAAACCTTTCTCTTCCCGAGAATGAATAGCACAGTGTTACTCTGGTCAACTCAAAGGTGTGCATAGCTCAGCACTTCCCTGGGTTGCACTGGAACAGATTATCAGCACCTCAAAATCTGCACATTTACATTTACCCTGGCTCTTTACTTTCAACTTTCTTCTACATATTTAAAAATGAAGGGGTCGTGCTCGCTTCGGCAGCACATATACTAAAAATGAAGGGGCGCCTGGGTGGCTCAGTCAGTTGAGCATCCAACTTCAGCTCAGGTCATGATCTCACGGGTTGGTGAGTTCAAGCCCCGCATCAGGCTCTGTGCTGACAGCTCAGAGCCTGGAGCCTGCTTTGGATTCTGTGTCTCCCTCTCTCTGCCCCGTCCCTGCTCATGGTCTGTCTCTCTCTGTCTCTCAAAGATGAATAAATGTTAACAAAAAAATTTTTTTAATAAAATAAAAATGAAATGTATCTGAGTAAAAAGAATAGTGAACTAAGAATTAAATTTTCGAGGCTACTACATGTTATACTTTTTCTCATTTGGAAAGTCATTCAATGTCTCTAATTTTAGGGTTTCCATTACCTATAAATTCCCTGCAATATACAACTCACCTATTGGCTATACAGATTGTTTTCAAAAGGAGGTCAGAACACAGGTATGAAATGTTAAGCGTAGAAATCTTGCATTTACATATAAAGAGTATAGTCGTTAAAGTATTGATCCAGGTAAAGATGAAGCAAACATCTTAAGTTTAAGACTACCAAAACTTTTCCTATTTAAAAGAATATCTAGAAAACCGTTCTACTGAAAATTGTTCAGGGGCGCCTGGGTGGCTCAGTCAGTTAAGCATCCAACTCTTGGTGTCGGCTCAGGTCATGATCTCAGGGCTTCGTGGGTTGGAGCCCTGCACTGGGCTCTGTGCTGACGATGTGGAGCCTGCTTGGGATTCTGTCTCCCTCACTTTCTCTCTCTCTCTTGCTGCCCCTCCCTGACTCGTGCTGTCTCTGTCTCAAAATAAATAAACTTAAAAAAAAAACTGTTCAGTCAGTATGAAAGCACTAAAAATCACATCCCTGGGGCGCCTGGGTGGCTCAGTCAGTTGAGCTTCCGACTTTGGCTCAGGTCATGATCTCGCGGTTTGTAAGTTCGAGCCCTGCGACAGTCTCTGTGCTGACAGCTCAGAGCCTGGAGTCTGCTTCGGATTCTGTGTCTCCTCTCTCTCTCTGCCCATCCCCCGCTTGTTCTCTGTCTCTCAAAAATAAATATATAAATGTAAAAAAAATTTTTTTTTAAATAAAAATCACATCCCCAAGCGTACACAGCACATAAATGGAACCTTTGACTAAAAATTACAAGTACAAAGAGGCACTTTAGACCATTCCAAAGAGCAAGATGCAATAGAAACATTTTCAGCAACCATTCCTCTCCTTGTTCCTAGATTTTTTGTTGTTTTAACTTGTGAAGCGAAAATGTTATTTGGTACTATTTGGAGGTTTATTTTTATTTAAGAGGTTTCACAGGTGGGAAGGTCAATTAAAAGCTCAAGAGAATTATCAAGAACTTAGCCTGATAGCCTATATAAGAAATCCCAAGAGGCCTGGGTGGCTCCGTCAGTTGAGTGTCTGACTATTGATTTGGCTTCAGGTCATGATCCCAGGATTGTGGAATCTAGCCCCACTTCGGGCTCCCCACTGAACATGGAACCTGCTTAAGATTCTCTCTCTCTCTCCCTTGGCCCCTCTCCCTTGCTCACGCTGTCTCTCTAAAATAAAATTTAAAAAAAGAAAGAAAGAAAGAAATCCTAAGCAATCATTTGTTTTACTTTTTTGGAAAAAGTAACTTTTATACATGGACAGTTATCAAATCATCTGAGTACACTGTTATTTCATATTTGCTGATTCTGCTCTGCGTTTTTAGGCTAAAACTTAAGGCATGGAAAGTATCTTTATTGCATAGAACCCTTCTTTACAATAGTTATTCGCTTTAAATTATTTTTTGCCAAGAAAATGTGTATGGATTTTGCAACTAGTATGGAATAAAGGGAGAGCCCTGATGTCCAGTGCCTCTTCCTTGAGCACTGACCTCAGGCCTCAGTATCTTCATCAACTGTAAAAGTAGCATGCTAGTTTAAAATACTTAAAGGTTCCTTTTAGTTCTTAACATTCTACTCTTTTTTTTATGTTTATTTTTTTAATTTTGAAAGGGGAGGGGGGAGGGGGGAGGAGGGAAGGGACAGAGAGAGAGGGAGACAGAATCCCAAGCAGGCTCTGCACCGACAGCTCTCAGCCCAGAGCTCCACACAAGGCTCACCAACTGGTGAGACCATGACCTGAGCCAAAATCAAGAGTGGGACACTCAACCAACTGAGCCACCCAGGCACCCCTTAACATTCTACTCTTACAATTAATTAAATAAATGAATTATCCTGGATTAATGGCACAAGTACCGGCAAAAATGGGAAGCATTTCTAAGATACAATAATACACCAAAACTTCAAGAAGCAGAGTCAGAAGGAACAAACAAGATTATAGAATCCATCTTGCACACACTTCGAAGAAGCCCTAAGGAAATGATTCCGTGTTCAATAACCCTTCTTCTCACAGCATCCTTGGAATGTAAGATAAAACGTATTTTACCTAACCTAGCGTCTGCAGACTTAAAACTTGAAGATAATATATCACCTGTAATTACACCTTAAGAATGAGCAAATAATAGATCTAACACCATAAAATAGAAAGTGTGCTACTGAAGCTAGTTAAGTGTGCATTCCAGACCACCACGAAGACACCCTAACTTGAATTCTGCCTATCCAGCTAGTTCCAGGGACAGAGGGTACTCATTTGACAGAACTTGAAATACCAGCATTCACAAGTTTGCCAAAAACTCCCGGAGAAGCTAGGTCAAAGATCTTCAGAAGGAGAAACCATGATGAATATCAGTTTTATTCTCAGTTATATATTCTACACATTTTGTACGAAGTTGAATATAGAAAGAAAAAAAATACACAAAAAAGTTTTAGTCCTCACAGTCTTTGTTCAAAAAATTCCTTTTAAAATGTTCCCTGAAGCTACTTCTAAATGGAGAAATTGAGGGTGGATGCTTGAATGAACCACTGTTCTAATGAGAGATATTTCACTCCCTTCCATCATGTTTTAACAAACAGGTACATATAACTTCAAATATCCTTCTGAGCACTTCCTAAAAAATTGTGTGCTCACTTCGGTCCTTATTTGTCCCTGTTGTATGACTGACCGTATTAAAACTGTCAATAAAGGTGAAAGGTGACAAGGTCAAAAAGACAATGAATTGGAGAAATTCAATTAATGTTTATGAAGAAGACATGAGTGTGTAAGGGTGAAACCGCAGGGAGGAGAATAAAAGACTAATGATATTTCCACCAATGCCCACCCCCACATTACACGGCTCCTACTATTCAAAGATCTGAGTATGATTTTAGCCTGCCTACACTTCCTTGCCAAAATACACACTGCACATAGTCTAACACTGCCTGTATCTGTTAGAGTACTAGCAACTGAGTCCGGGCAGCACACGGAAGTAGTGTCCTGTAAGGAAAAAGTGCAACGTGTCAGTCGGCTTGGGAGTTTCTGGAGCGGTGGCAATTGCAGCAAATCATCATTCTGCAACATGTGGGCCATGAAGTCTGAGTCGGAGAATGAAAGGGTGTCCCTTTTTCTTCCCCCACCTCCCCCCCCCACCTTTTTTTTTTTTTAAACATGGGGCCGGTAAGGAGGAGGGATCCGGAAATAGACAAGGTAATGGTGGCCACTCCAAGATAGATAAGGAACTCCTGGCAACCTAGCGTCCCTTGGGATAGGATGCTACTATGAAGGCAAGAGGAGTTAAGTTTCATTCTCAGTAACCTCACTCCCTAACACTAAGGATACTCATAGATTGTTCGCGGAAAAGGTAACTTGCGTTCAAATTCATTTGCCCCATTCCTAGCTACAGTCTCCAAGGCTGACAAATTAAAACAGCAGCAGAATGGGCCAAAGGACACCCCTGAGCTGGTCAGTGCCCTTGAGAGAAGCAGACACTTCCCAATTACGGTTTCCCCTCCTTTCCAAGACTCGAAAATTAGTTCTGAAGTGAGAATCGCGATGGAGCGTTCAGAGGTGCAGCACTTACCCCCATTCACCCCTATGGACGGCTCCAGTTTAGCTCCGGCGATCGCCAGCACTATTCCAATCATGAACCATTCTTTCCTCATTCTCTCCAGCAGCCTCATGTTTGTTAGGGTGGGTGGGTTTTGTTTATTTGTTTGGCTTTTTTTCTTTTTAAGCTACGATCGCTTAATCCCCGAGGCGTCTCCACACTTTCCACGGTCCCTCCAGACATGCAGCAGAACAAGTCAAATTGCCACTTGTAAACTGAAGACCTGGGGGTTGCTCCGGCGGCTTTGAGGAGGGCTGGGAGTAGTAGTATCCAGTGACAGGAAAGTCTCACTGAGCGCCGCCATCACTACCACGCGCCTCATAATAGACGCGCATATCACCACGGCAGCTCTGGCCGACGCTCCCAAGTGCAAATGCTCTGAAGCGAACACTTGGGCCAGGTTGGCCAGCGTAGGCGATCGTATAAGGGAAGCTGGCTGCCCGGTAGGGGTGACAGACTCGCTTAACGCCAGGACCTGCAGAACCTTAGGAATGACTGGTACAGGGAGAGACGTTAGGCTTCACAGCCACTTAGCCTTATCGAGCGTCTCGCTCCGACAAGCCTTTAGACACAGCTTCCTACTCTCCTGGAACACATCCACGGAGAAACTTCCTTTTGCTTTGCCATGAGCCTACGGGAAGGGCTAGCGTGAGTTCTCATTCAGCAGCTGCGGCGGCGGAGTGCGGGGTGGTTTTTTGGGGGTGCGCTTCTTCGGGGCATTACGGCTCTTCCCCGACGCCGCGTTGACGTGTGCGCCGGGGGAAGGGGAGGCCACTCCGAGTCTTCAGGTTCTTGGCTTGGAGCTCCGGGAGTTAGAGGCGCTCCGAGCTCTGGTCGGAAACGCGGCTCGCTCTTTGGGAGAGGTTTAGCCCAGAGGACGGGTTGAAAAT
This sequence comes from Puma concolor, assembly GCF_028749965.1. NCBI lineage: Eukaryota > Metazoa > Chordata > Mammalia > Carnivora > Felidae > Puma > Puma concolor. Next base: position 81,461,612 of record NC_141670.1, on the reverse strand, counting down.
TGGGCGCGTCGAGCCGACGCCCAAGTCTGCAGGACCCCTGCCTTCCAGCATCCGCGACATCCCTGGAGGGCGGGCGGGACCCACCAGGCCAGTCGCCTGTGGGACGCTCGGCCCGAGCCCCCTGGCCCACACCGCCCCCCCCCCCGTAGCGGAGAGGGAGGTCTGCAAGGTTCGTCCCCTCTCGGGCGCTGGGGACCAGATCTTACTTGGGGGGCACTGGTGAGTGCTCAAGCTCCCTTCCTGCGAAGCTAAGAGGCAAAGTGAGGTCTGAGCAAGGGAGTCTGGAGGGTGCGCGAGTGCAGGGGCTTGCTTGACTCTCAGGGCTTGCCCACCCAAACAGCAGGACACGCGTGGGAAGGGGATCAAAGTCCTCAAGGCAAGAATGGTGAGGAGCCGAACTGAGGGGAGCTCCTGACCTTTTCCATTGGCCCTCGTGCTGTATTCTCTGCTTCCCCCAGTTTGTCCCTTGAGGTGTGTTCTGGCAACCAGTGACATTGATCGTTTCATGGATGGACTTTTCCTTCTAGACCCAGCAGGAGCTTCTACTGCTCCCCAACATGCACCTAAATAAATGACCAAATAAAATACTACCTAACATTTCGAAGTAGTGTGGTGTCTGATGCTTACTTAAATGGGTAACTAGGGAACCTCAGGTTTGGAAGAGACTTCTAGGATTGTTCAGTGATGCCGGACTTTGATTCTGAATTTATTCAGAGATTGAAAGAGACTCATTTTGTAATTTCATCTACTTGTTTAGCTCTATCTGATGACGACTTGCTATCCAAAAACGAAGCCAGTTTTTGCAGTTATGCTACCAGTTGTAGGTTACACAGTGTGGAGTGTCATCTAATTATACATCAGGCAGAATGGCAAGAAGTGAAACTCAAGATAAAAAGAACTTAATAGGGAGACACAGATGACATTAAACAACTTAACTTGAAAACAGAAAAGAAAGCACATGAGATGTGATAAAATCTGATGCTCATTATCAGGCAGTCACCAGATAAGTGGAGATGAAAGATAGTTTACAGCATAATTATTTGCTTAGAGTAATTTACTAGGTTAAAGAGTCCTGCCTATATTTCAGTCATTGAAGGTATGATCTTGTATTAAAAAAAAATCATTAAGCATTATGCTTACAGAAAATTGGGCCAGTTTAATTTTATCACTGTTTGCAAGTCCTTATTTACTAAGAATTCCTTGATCTGTTTAAAGCAGAATCTAACTCATAGAAGGGTTTTTGTTTTGTTTTTAATGGTACTTCAAGGAAAACAGTGTGCTGTGATTTCTGTTCTGTTAGTGTAAGGCCTGTATTAGTTTCCCAGGATAACTGTAGCAAATACCTAAAACTGGCTGCCTTAAAATAACAAATCTATTCTCTCAGAACTCTAGAAACCAGAAGTCCAAAATCAAAGGTGTTGGCAAAGCCATACTTCCTCTGGACGCTCTGGAGAGAGAATCCTTCCTTGCCTCCTTCAGCTTTGGTGATCGTTGGCATAAATTCCTTCCTTATGACCACATCCCTCCAATCTCTGCATCTCATCTTCACATTATATTCTCCTCTGTGTGTCTGGCTACTGGCTATATCATTCCAGTCTCTGCATCTGTCTTCATATTGCCTCCTCTCTTCTGTCTGTCTTATGTTTCCTCTTCTGTGTGCTTCTTATAAAGGCAGTTGTCATTGGGTTTAAAGCCCACCCAGATAATAATCCAGAATGATCTCATTTTGAGATCCTTAACTTAATTATACCTTCAAATATCCTTTTCCCAAATTAGGTGACTGTACTCTGTCAAATATTGTCCCCCGCAATGTCCACCTGGAACCTCCGAATGTGATCCTATTTGAAGTTGGGTCTTACAGATATGATTAGTTAAGATGAGATCATACTGGTTTAAGATGGGTCCCAAATCCAGTGACTGATATCCTTTTAAGAAGGTCATGTGGTGACACACAAAGAAGATATGAAGAAGAAAAACTTATTAAAGATGGAAGCAGAGATCAGAGGGATGTGTCCACAAGCTAAGGAGTGCCAAGGATTCTGCCTTGGAAACAACCACCAGAAGCTAGGAGAGACTCGTAGAACGGATTGTCTCTCAGAGCTCCCAGAAGAAACCAAGCCTGCCCGCACCTTGATTTCAGACTCCTGGCCTCCTGAACTGTGGAAGAATACATTTCTCTTGTGGTACTTTCTTGTGGCAACCCTAGGAAACTAATAATGGAATCATTCACAGGTTCCAGGGATTTGATGTGGTCCTATCTGGTCTGCCCACCATTCAACCCCCCACAAGGCCCTTCTTGCCCTGTCTTCCATTACTGTTTCTTCAATAATTGCATCACTCTTTGCTCTCCTTCATTTTTTCCCTGTCATTTTTTCCTTTCCAATGTCTCTTCACTTCAGTTTTTTCTCTTCATTACCTGTGCCACTTCACCTGACATCATCCCAACAAAAATGTACATGTTAAAGGAAGCTTCTCTAAAAGACACACGATAAATGCTCTTTGTTCGATAAATATTGTATTTGTCTATTGAACAAATATTTAATGGCCTCCACTATGAGTCATCATGTGTGAGTGTTGTGCATTCAGTTATGAGCAAAAATGACAACACCTGCCCTCAGAAGTTTATAATCTAATAGAGGAGACAGATGTAAACAAATATATCATTACAAATTGCTAACAGGAAGGAACAGGATGTTGTGAATCATCTAGATTGGGGAAGGCCTCCTGAGATCAGAAGGATGAGCGGGCGGGTGGGAGAAAGCTATTGCTCAGCAAGAAAGAGCTTGACACCATGGAATTCAAAGACCAGGATAGCTAGGTGAGTCAGTGAGAGGTGAATGATGTGGGAAGGGTAGAGAGAACTGGCCAGGGTTCAGATCGTGTGTGACCTCTCATGTCACAGTCAAGGATTCAGATTTTATTAAATACTATAGGAAGCCACTGTAGGATTTTAGCCTGGCTAGTGATGATATGCACAGTCTGCTGGAAAGTTTCCTTTAGAAGCAGGCTCTCTACAAATGGTTCAGGAAGAAGTGACTAAGTGGATGGAGCTGGGAAAGGCAATTAGTATAAAAACTTTTGAATAGAAAGAATAAAGAACAAATGACCAGTCACCTCTAGGGAAATGGCAAAGCAGTCTAAAATGACTTCCAGGATGTCTGTCAGATAGATACCAGTGCCATTCACTCAGCCATGGAATCTTTACAAAGTAGATTCGGGGAGGAGATTATATATTTAGTTCACATCTTGTGTGCAAGGCCACTGAGGCATATAAAGAGATGCCGGCAGGCAACTAAAATGAAGGTTTTTTTTTTTAAGTTTATTTATTTGGAGAGAGAGGGAGCATGAGTGCATGAGCAGGGGAGGGACAGAGAGAGAAAGAGAGAGAATCCCTAAAAGGCTCCCCTCTATCGGCACGGAGCCCAGTGAGGGGCTCGATCTCATGAACTGTAAGATCATGACCTGAGCTGAAATCAAAAGCCCAGCACTTAACATACTGAGCTACCCAAGTGTACCCCCCCTTTTTAAAAGTTTTTTTTATTTTGAGAGGGGGGATGGGCACAGTAAAATGAAGGTTTGAGCTCATGAAAACAGAGTTGCTATAGTTCCTGGAATCTTCAACAATAGCTTATGGAAACCATAGGCATTAATGGAGCAAATATTTACTTTTAAACTTTGCTACCTACATTGGTTACTCAGTCTCTTTGAACACAGTTTGCTTACTTATATTTATGAATGTTTACTATGTGCCAAGAACATAAGGTATACTCATGTGTACCTTATGATCACTCCCATGGACTTTGTGTTTAATAAAATGGTGATAGGAATTCTAGCTCATCAGGCTGTTGAAAAGATTCAGTGGGGGTACCTGGGTGACTCAGTCAGTTCAGCCTCCGACTTTGGCTCAGGTCATAATCTCACTGTAGTGGGTTCAAGCCATGCATCGGGCTCTGTGTTGACAGCTCAGAGCCTGGAGCCTGCTTTGGATTCTGCCTCTCTCTCTCTCTCTCTCTCTGCCCCTCCCCCACTCATGTTGTCTCTCTCTCTCTCTTTCTCTCTCTCCTTCAAAAATAAGTAAACATTTAAAGAACTTAAAAAAATTTTTTTAATTTAAAAAAGTAAAAATAAAAAATCACAATAAAAGAAGACAAGTCAACTTCCACCCTACAGAGATCTCACCTTCTTTTCAGACATATGGCCCTGCTCTGCTCAAAGATCTTTAATGGCTTCATATACCCTGTAGAATAAAATTCACATTCCATAGTCTAACATACACAATCTACATATCCAATAGGTCAGAGTGGAAGACTTAAACAAAGGAGGTTTGTTTTCTCACAGTTCTGGAGTCTGGAAGTTCGAGATCAAGGTGTTGACAGTGTTGGTTTCACTCTTCTTGGCTTGCAGAGGGCTGCTGTCTTCACACAGTCTCTTCACACAGTCTTTTCTCTTGGCATCCACATATCCCTGGTGTCTTTTCCTCTTCTTATAAGGACACTAGTCATGTAGGATTAGAACTCCACCCTAATGGTCTCATTTTAACTTAATCACTCTTGAAAGACCTTAACTCCAAAGAGGTTACATTCCCAGATCCTGGAGGTGAGAATTCAACATATGAATTTTGGGAGGACATAATTCAGCCTATAATAGTTGACTTCTAGAATATGACAGAAGTGATTACCTGGCACTTCTAAGATAGATTTCAAAAACGAACAAACAAACAAAAGAACTGTGGCTTCTCTCTGGAATATTCTCTTCAGGTTGTTTCTTTGGGGAGGGAATCCAACTGCCATGAGGCCCAGTGGCAAGGAGGTGATCTCTCCCTCCTATAGCCAGCTAGAGCCTAAGGCTTAGAAGTGGATCCCTCAGTGGAGTCTCAAGATGGCTGCCAGCCAGGTCTCCACCTTGATCTCAGCCAGTGGCACCCAGCTAAGCCATGCCCAGATTTATGACTCATAAAAACTGTGAGATAAATCATATTGTTTTAAGATGGGAAACTTTGGGGGTGGCTCATTACACAGTAATAGATACCTAATACCTAAGGCAAAAGCCCTGTATGCTACAGGGAGCATACACAACTCAGTCAAAAAGTTTTGCTGTGCTGTCGAGCACAGGAATTACCTGGGAACTGTAGAGAGATGTGGATCAAAGAGGAGTCTCTTCTTTTGAAGATGAGTGATATTGGAGCATTTCCATTTGCTGATAAAATGATCCATTAGAATGGGAGACCTTGATAATGAAGAAGAAATAGGGGCTATGATCGGCAGAATAATGACCTCAGCCAAAGATGTCTACTTCCTAACCTCTGGAACCAGTGAATATGTTACCTTACATGGCAAAAAGGGACTCTAGATGCAATTAGGGTAAGAACCCTAAGACAGGAAGAATATTCTGGATTATCCAGGTAGGCCCAATGCAATCACAAGGTGTCTTTAAAAGACAGAAGAGGGCTGTATGTGTCAGAGAAGGAGATGTGAGATGGAAGGAGACTTTAAAGTGATGGGATGACTAGAAGGGGTGCATGAACCAAGAAATGCAGGCAGCCTCTGGCAGCTGGAGAAGGTAGGAAAATAGCCCCCACACCCCACCAGCCTCCAGAAGTCGAGCAGCTCTCCTAACAGGTTAGCTTTAGCCCAATAAAACCTATTTCAGATTTCTGACCTCTAAAACTATAAGATAATAATTTTGTGTGGCTTTAACTTATTAAATTTATGGTAATTAGTTACAGCAGCAATAGCAAATTCATTCATACAGTGGCTAACTTGAGTACTTGAGAAGGTAAATATTGACCCTTTCAATAAAGATGAGAGGGAGGATAGAATCTTTTTGTCCTCGAGTAGTGGAGTCCTAGAGGAATTTAGAACACAGGAAAAGCCTTATCCCCACATCATATTAACCTGGGACATGACCATTTGTCCTTTAAAAAGATTGTTTCCATATTATAGGTTAATATTTCTTTAAGAGATACATAAAGCAGTATATAAAGACAGATCCAAAAGAAGAGATATTGCATTGACTAGGTGCATATTCTGATTATCTATGGCTGTGAAACAAACCGACCCAAAACAGTCTTAAAACATGAACCAGCTACTTCTGTTTCTTTTAAGAGTATAGCTAGCTTTCCAGTTATCCACACTCCAACCACAGTGTTACCCTTGATTTCCTCCTTTCATAGTCTATAATCAGTCACTCACCAAGATTAGGTTGGTTTTTTTTTCTTCAAAATTGTACTTACTTGTGTCCAGCCCTTCGTATTTGTTATATGACTAACTCTAGTTCAATTTTTCATTTCCTTTTACCTTGACCATTGCAATTGGCTCTATGGAACTGATCACTCCACTCTGTAGCTCTAATAATACCACTTCTCTGCTCAGATAATATTTAATATCTTCCTACATGGTACCTGGAACACAAGAGATTTTGTGTTCATGAGAGCCCCCCTGAATGTGGTTAGCACCGGGATGCTGACAGAGTCAGATTTCTGAGCCTATAAAGGTAAGAAATAGCCCCTTAATCATACTAGCTTCTTAGTGGCCAGCAAGGTTGTCTTCTTCTGGTAACTCTTGAATGGTAGCTTGCCATTTAGACTACGCGTAAGTATTATTTTCCTCATATTACAAATGTGAAAATGAAGAAAGATGAGCTATGCTTTCCCCATGACCAATAAGTGGCAGATTCAGGCTTCAAACTTAGGTAAGCTTGACCTCAGAACTTCAGGCACTGGACCTTAGTGATTAAGAATATATCTCCAAGCATCCAACAGCCCAAGTTAAAATTCTGACTCTGTTACTTACTGCTATTCCCATGTGACTCTCGGAAAGTCACTTGACATTCCTTAGCCTCAGTTTCCACATCTAAAAATGGGGGTAATTGTAGTACCTACCTTAATGGCTGTTATAATCATGAGGAAACATATCAGAAACATAACCAATGTAAAAAAATATTGTGGTAGTGTCTCCTTTATATCTTGACCCACATCAAATTGTACAACTTCTATGAAAGCTTTTCCTGCTCTCTTGAGCCAGAAATAATGTTTCCCTCTTGTGTGTTCCCTCCCTTGTTGCAGTTATTAGTTATTAAAGGTATTTGTGTATATACTTTCCTATACCATATTAGAAGCTTCTCAAGAATAAGGATTATAGTTTTTTCATCTTACTGTCATCCTCACCAGCTAACATCAGACCATGAGATGTATTAATATGTGATATATTTGTTGACTTGAATAGTTCGTGTAGAACCTTAGGGTATAATGTAGAGAGAAAAAAGCAGGATTCACTTTTTTGTTATTATTATACCATAGATCAAAAGTTAAAATTTTCCTGGATTAATTTTTTTGTTTCAGTTCCATGTCACCCTGTCAATTCACTTGTTAGATAGCATATATTCTCAGTGTTTACTGTGTTGACAGGGCCCAACCACATATTTTGGGTTACGTGCGCATGAGTGTCCAGTGTAGACATGGCATAAATGTCTCCCATGATAAGTATGGGCTAAGTAGCAAGGTGTATACCAGGCAAATGAGACCCTGAACCTAATGAATATCTAATAACATGAATTGAGTGACAGATGAAAAGCAAATGAAAAGGTTAAAATTTAGCTTCTATTAATTCTTTACGTTCATAAACAACTAGTTCCTTCCATATGCTTCAACTTGGCTATCTATACTGTCATACTTCACCCAAATCTTACCAATCTTTTCATGTCTTTATGATACTTTTAATTCAACTAGCTCTCACACTCTCCACCAAGAACTCCTCAAGTGTTGGGGCACCTGTCTGCCTCAGTTGGTGGGGCATGCAACTCTTGATCTCAGGGTTGCAAGGTCAAGCCCCACGTTGAGTGTAGAGATTACTTAAAAATAAAACATCAAAAAAAAAAAAAAAAGAACTCAAGTCTTAACATAGACTTATAAGCAAATTGGAAATGTAGAACTCCATTCAAACAAGTTAAATAAAAAGCCCCCTGGAGATGTGTAGAAACATAATTTATATAGGAGTGTTTGGTTCAATAGTCAATGCATGTAATTCATTTATCACTAGTGGATAATTTGTGAAAACTACAATGGCATGATGACATTATTTTATATTTTTCTTTTGAGGAGTTAAATAAGTTGTATGTTTGCTTCTTTAATTATTTGAAGTAATTATAATTTAAATGAAAAGATCCATAAAGGCATAATTCTTGACATGTGATGTAATCTTCAAACTAATATATATTTAAGAGCAATTGTTTTGGTTGGAGAATACTTTTATGCTAGTGAATATTTTTAGCCCCAAAATGTTACCATGAACAGAAATGCTGAGTTATTTTCCTGTATTCTAAATATAGCAAAGATGAAGATATATAGTGCCCTCGCCAATTACAACAGAATACTACCAATACATGCTTAATTTGAAAACATACTGTAGCTAGCTGGCTAATTTTCAAAATAAATATCTGGTAATCAGCTTCTCTGAGTGTTGCTAAAATGCTTTACGGAGATAGAGTACTATTTTATTCTTTGATAAAGAACAACTCACAGGCTAATATTAAACAGTTATGAAAATTCCAATTCAAATATAAGAGGTCATGTTTTACATTAGAGTAGGAGTATAACCACTTCTCCTTTCTCTGCACAAGAATTTAGGCACTTAGCTTCTATTGTATTTGTGTTAATGAGAGTTATGCATGTAGATTCCCTCAATTCGAATGCCATTATGCCTTCTTCACATTGATAGCAACTGGGTTTGTCAGCACGGAAGATGTAATGCTACTTTCTTTCCTTAACCCATAGTGTGTGAATGTGTCTCTTTGCAGAAGACCTTATGCTCCCGCGGTTTGTGGAAACTCTCCATCTAATAGTTTCTCAGTCTCTTAAGTGGAAATCTGTCTCAGGAAATTAAGGACAAAGAGGAGAGTAGACAGCAGTGGATGATAAGCTATTGGGAAGCACAGTAAGTAATGGAGGGAAATGCAGCCCGAAAGAGAGGGATCATTTAAGGCTATTAGATGACAAATCCACTTCAATGCAGTTATTATACCTGTAAATATAGAAAAATGATAATGTTGACAACTCTTCATCACACAATCTGTGTCATTAATAAATGATGAAGGATAGAAAGAGTCAAAGAAATAAAGCCAACACTGTGCATAACAATATCACAGAAGCACTTGGAAAAACTAGCTAAGCTAAAAACAAAGACATAACTTGGCACCATTAATGAAGAAAGACTGAGATAAGAAGAAAAAATGCAGAAGCATGTGTGTGTAGAAACTAGCATGAGTAACATAGGTTTTGTTGCTTAAAATAAATATACAATTTTACCTTGAAATCATCAGAAAAAAATAATGTATGATAATTACCTGAGTATTTTATTTAATGTTGGCTTCTAGGGAAAAGATAGCACCTGCATTCCTCTAGGACAGGTCAAATATCATTCTTAGAGTAGCTCTCCACTTCCTACTCCTGAGAGAAATGCCAAACATATTAAACTTCTCCAGAGGGCATTTTTATCTCCTCCTAGAAAATTATATATAGCTATGTCTCTGATTGTCCTGTAAGATTGGGCATTCACTGGAGTAGTAAGTCCAATATAAGAACACAGATTTAAAAGAAACTTGAAAAGCCTTATGTCTCTGTGATTTTGAGACCTGTGTACATTCTGCTAGGTTCTTGATGCTCCCAAAGGCTGCATGTTTCAAAGAATGGATTGGGTTGGCTGATGCAAGGGCTGTGTAGTCAGAATGGGTGGTAGGGATTGCTGGCCCACCTCCCCTTGTTCATTTTCTCCTTTTTTCTTTGTGGTAGAACTCCTCATTCTAGCTAGGCACATGCTGCCAAAGAAAGATTGCAGTTTCCTTGACAACCGGTAAATGGGCATATGACCAAGTTCTGGCAATGGAGTGGAATTAGAAGGGCTTTCTAATTCCTAGATTTCTAGGAAGAACGTGAAAGGAAAGGGATGTTCACCTCTTTGTAGATTTCTCTTCTTGCTAGCTATATGCAGATATATGCAGATATAGAGGCTTAAATCCCAGCATCCTTCACTAATACTGGCAGAGCACAAAGGGGGAGCATCTTGGAGCTGCCCTCCTTGCTCTGCCTACCCCCAGATTGCATGTATATAAGAGAAAAACAAACTCTAGCATATTTATCACTATTATTTTGAGTTTTCTATTATTTATAGCCAAGCCTAATCTTCATTAATGTGTTAATGAGCAATTTTGAAAACTAGAAGTAGTGATCTCTTGATCTAAAGAGTAATCAAAAACTGAATTGCTAATGCTGAGTAATGCCCAACTGTTGCTTCCCACTCATAAAATGTTTTGAACTTACACATAGTAGGAACTGAATCATTGGTGATAGATTGGTTATTTTGTGGGGTTTTTTGTTTTAATTTTTTATATCATTTATTGTGAGATTATCAAGTCAAATAAAACATTGATCTTCATCATTTGCTTCTATTCATCTCTCTTCTTGATCAATTCTTCATTTTCCCTTCCAAATTGTTGCATGCTACTCTTGACTCAATGAAAACATTCTAAACACTACAGCTAAAAACCTGAACATTCATCTATAGCTACCTACATGCTCATTACATGCAGCTGTAAGAGGTTTTTTGTAGAGGTTTTTTTCTCAGTTAACCTCTATCACGAGTTCTTGGAAAACATGTGTCACAACGATCTTGGTACATCTTCAACCTTCATAGGCTTTACATTACCTCAAAGGCCCCACCGCTGCCTGGCCAGCTGGCTAACAGGGCTTCATGTACTTTCCTCCCTTGACAGCCTTGAAGAAAAGTGATTTATTAGTAAACAGAAAACAAAGACTGGATTTTGCTGTTGTGATTGGCCTGCTTGTCTTGGTAAATTCGATTTATGCACATTGGGAGAAAGAAGTCTGGCCTGGAGGCCAGAAGCTCTCTCTGAAGACACCTTAGAGCCACACCAGCCAGACTATTCTATACATATTTTTTTAAGGTTTATTTATTTTTGAAAGAGAAAGAGAGAGAGAGAAAGCTGGGGAGAGGAGAGCAGAGTGGGGGGGTGGGGGGTGGGGGGAGACACAGAATCTGAAGCAGGCTCTAGGCTCTGAGCTGTCAGCACAGAGCCTGACACAGAGCTTGAACTCACAAACTGTGAGATCATGACCTGAGCCGAAGTCAGATGCTTAATGGGCTGAGCTCCCCAATATTATTTTTTAATAAATTGCATCTCTTAGTATCAGTGGTGAGGCTGGCTCATGAATTTTATGTGGCCCTGGGTACAAGGATTGAAACTCTTGAACAATAAGGAAGGAAACAAGTGCCATTACCCTTTTCCAAGGGAAGTGGAGTTTTCTTCTATTTCAGGGGCTGTTGTAATTGTGTTTCCCTGGAAAGAAAGAGTTGAATAACCAGACCAATGGCCTTTCCTTATCTGTACAGCTTATCAAAGCAGAGCTCTTAAGTTCACATCTCCAAATTGCATGCCTAGTATTTGTATTCTACGAGCAGTGGGCAATACACAAAAGCCCTTGTTTTTGCAAGCAAATAAAAACAAATTCTGTTTTTGTAAATAGTTACATTGAAACTTAGAGCTGTGCCCAATTTTTTAGTATTGTATGTCGCTCTTTTACTACAATAGTAGAGTTGAATACTTGCAAAGTGATTTTATCTCCCAGCGAGCCAGAAATATTTATTATCTGGCCCATTACAGAGGTTTGCCTCTATAAAAGAAGTTTGCCTCCCCATCCCTAACCTATGAAACCTCAAATAGGAGAAAGTTAAGGTTCTTAAGCTTCACCTTTGACTTTTAAAATCTTTCTACTCTAAGATAGCCCCCCTGGATCTGTCTACTCTTGGGTACAGCTTACAAGATTTGCTAGGGAATAAGTGGAAATTTATTACTAAATCCCACTGGCAAATTTGCCTGCATCAACCCCAAACAAGCAACGCTTTCCTGAAAATGCAATATAAAGACCTGCACCCCAAATGTATGTTGCTGGAAATTAGTACCTTCATCTAGTAAGTTATGTCCTGGGGTAGCCAGAAGTTGTTATGACATGACATAATTTTTGTTCCTTTCTGAAATGTAGGAAAAATGCAGAGGAAATAAAACCAACAAAAGGTCAAGAACACAAACAGAAAAAAGATCAAGAAGATAGATATATGGCTGAATGAAATAAGTAAAGTTAAAGAGAATTAAGACAATTTAAAATAGCATAGAGGAAAAGCAGCCTGAGTGTATATGGAGCTAGACAGAAGTAATCCAGATAAGGCGAACAGTTTGACTTTCCTGGTTGAGTCATTCATTGCTGGGTGAAAGTTATTCACATGTTTCTGCCCTGAGTGCTTAACCAAAAACGGTTGTTGGATTCTATTTGAATTTGTCTATTTGGAATTTTAGAAATTTAAAGCCAGACGTGAACTTTAAAATAATTTTAGTCCAATATGCCCATTATACCAACAAGAACCAGTTGTGTTCCTAAAAAATCACACCCTGCATAGTGACAGAACTGATTCAGGCAGTCACAGTTCCTGATCACAGCATTTCTCTGTACACTACACTGAGACATAACCTCCCAGAAGGGCCGTTTAGGTGGTAAAGATTACTAGATACAGAACTCAGTTTGGGGAAAATGTAAAACCTTTGGAGATTTAGAGTCATCTTAAACAATTGGAAGATAAGCCTTTAGGAGTTCACTTGAAAGATAAAGTGAATTCATAAATATATACTTGCTAGCTGCAAAATGGATGTAACGTAACAGGACGTTGATAACACAATATACAATCCCCCCCCCACTTATTGGCAGAGGATATTTTCTAAAACCCCCAGTGGATGTGTGAAACTGTAGGAGTATAGTACCTCAACCTATACATACTGCTTTTTCCTACACATACATTCCTATGATACAGTTTAATTTATAAATTAGGCAGAGGAGGAGATTAACAACAATACCTAATAATAAAATATAAGAATTATAACAACATACTGTAATAAAGTTATGTGAGTGTGGTCTCTTTCTCAAAACACCTTACTGGACTGTACTCACCCCTCTTCTTGTGAGGACGTGAGATGATAAAATGCCTACGCGATGAGATAAGTAAGGTGAATGTCACAGACTTTCTGATCTAGCGTTAGGCTACTACTGACCTTCTGAGGGTATCAGGAAGATCATCTGCTTCCAGACTCGGGTTGACCTCAGTACCTGAAACTGCAGAGAGTGAAACCACGGTAAGGAGGATCTACAGTATCTTTAAATTAAGACTAGAGAAGGGAAAAACTCTTCTAATATTTTTCCTCTTTATTTTTGTGGTAAATGAACTAATAAAAATGTTTGAGCATTTCAGTTATTGTGTCCTTTTGCTGTATTTTTCCATGAGTTGTGTGCTGTCTTCCTTTTACTCTTTACTTCCACTAATTAAATTTTATTATCATTCCTTTATTTCCGCATTCTGAAGTGCCTGAGCATTTATTTTCCTTAAAGTGATCTCACCTGTATCCCATAGTCTGTCACGGAACTCTCATTTTACAGAACATGGAGACTATTTGAGACGGAAGCTAGAATAAAATGTGAGCCATACTACTAGATATTTAGGAATATTAATTAAGTCATAATAGTAGTTCTATTTAAGCGCTTCTTTGTGGTTGCAATAGCACATCTTCCTGACAAGTTTACTTCTTTGCCTTTGCATGAGTGGCACATGATGTTTTTTTGCATGTTCCCCTCAGCTGGGTACCAGCTGCATTGTCTCGATGGCTTTCAAAAGGAGACTAATGGGCCTAATCCATAAATACCAACTAGAAGTCAGAGTAAAGGCAGGAGGCTCTGTTTATTGGCCATTACTCATCAACAAATGATAGCAGTGTTAAACAATAAACACAGAGCGCTGAGAATATCGTTAACATGACTTACAAAATAAATGTTTCTATGATATATCAGCATTTGGTAGCCAAATCCGCAGATGGCTCTAGGACAAGATTTGTCATCTGCTGCATTTTAAACAACAATATCTTTTTAAAAAGCTATTTCTGGTTCTCTGCTCCGATGGACTTGTAAGAAGACTGGGATTTTCTCAAAGAGGAAGATTGTCATTTCTACTGTTTTTGTGTCTGGCTTCACTGGGTTAACTTCATAAAGAACTGAGAATATCTGACAAATATTTGGATGTCTTCATAACCTGGGCCTCTACACTTGAGGTATATGTTATAGGAAGCATGCCTACACCCACTGACCACTTAATCAAAACAAACAAAGGGTAAACCTTGAGACTTTAAGAAATGAATAACCACAGAACAAAATAAGCCAGTTTTTATAGTCCTTCCTAGAACAAAGGGAAAAGCAATAATAAAAAAAAAAAAGGTTTCGTAAACAGTCTGTTTGAACCCCTCCCCTTTTCTTCCCTGAAATCATATGCCTCCTTGCTTGGTACCACACTGCAAACAGCTGGAGTCTATCACACGTCTAGCATTATTCCCACTTGTTGAATTTCCTAAAACCAGATGGTCCAAAAACAATAAAGAAAGAAAGAATAAACATGTTTTAAATGATCCCATTTTCATGCTTTATCACTTTCTCACCATCATTTTAGCCATCTACCTAAAGATTTATTTTGGAGGCTAAGTGGTGATTACAGATGAATATACTTCTAAAACTCATTTGACATGCCTTACTTTAAAACACTTAAGAATGCGAGACAGTGAAAGACTGGAGGCCTCAAACTCCACATCCAGCATCTGAGTCAATTACCTAACCACAGCTACAGGTCTGTTTCTTCGCTGGTAAGAGCAGAATTGTTGTGGAGCAGGGTTGATATCTGGCAAACTTATGTTCTCAAAAATCGTAAGACATTCTTATTTTTACTAATTGCATGAAAATCTCAAACTACCTCATTAAGAGGCAAGTGACCCCTCCACTTTCCAGTGAAACATGCCCTGGTTAAATCCCTACATAATAAGGTTGTCATGAGTGTTAAATATAGATAAAGCACCTAGCAGTAGTTAATGGCCAATAAGTGTTAACCCTTTTCCCTTTCCATTTTGTCCTTCTTCCTGTTCTTTTTTTTTTTTTAATTAAAAGTTTTTCTTTTTAAGTTTATGTATTTTGAGAGAGCATGCAAATGGGGGAGGGACAGAGAGGAGGAGAATCCCATGCAGGCTCTGCACTATTGCAAAGCCTGACACAGGACTAGAACTCATGAACCATGAGGTCATGACCTGAGCCAAAGTCAGACTCTTAACTGCTAAACTACCCAGGCACCCCTGTCCTTCTCCCTGTTCCTAAAGAGGAGAAAAGTCACTAGAGTTCCTAAACATTAATATTTGTGGAATAGACTTAGGAACAGGATAAGAGAAAAATCTCAGACTTTTAGTGAAAAACGTAAAATGATGACAAGACATCAATGCCTTTCTGGAATCTCTGCTCTGGGCTCATACCATACAATTTTCCTCTCTTTAAAAATTTTTTTATTTGAATATAATTGACACATTAGTTTCCAGTGTGCACATAGTGACTTGACAAGTGTATACATTATGCTATGCTCACCACAAGTGTAGCTATGGTCTGTCCCATTATATCACTATTCCAGTATCACTGATTAGATTTCTTGTGCTGCGCCTTTTATTCCCGTGACTTATTCGTTCCTTAACTGGATGCCTTTATCTCCTACTCCCCTTCATCCATTTAATTTGTCTCATTCTGAAAACACAGAAGCACCAAAATGTTAACACCTTCCTTAAAGCTACTTAAAGAACAGGGGCACCTAGGTGGCTCAGTTGGTGAAGTGTCCAACTTCGGCTCAGGTCATGATCTCACAGTTCATGAGCTCGAGCCCCGCATCGGGCTCTGTGCTGACGCTCAGAGCCTAGAGCCTGCTTCAGATTCTGTGTCTCCTCCTCTCTCTGCACCTCCCCTGCTTGCACTCTGTCTCTCTCTCTCTCTCTCAAAAATAAGCATTAAAAAAATTTTTTTTAAAGTTACTTAAAGAACAGATGCAAAAAGAATATCAGAGTCTCCACATTGGAAGTTCAAACTCTAAAAACAAGCACATTATTTTTGAGCTATTATTCAGTGATTTGTTTGTGTATCAGCAACCAGTAGTGAATCACGAGTTATGTTTAGGTTGTGAGTTTTCAAACAGAAGCCCCGTTACATGCTCAGATCAGGAAGCCAAACAGGCTAAACGAAGACCTCACAGTGGAAAGCAAAGAATGAGTTTGTAAGTGGGCAAGTGCACATGCAGCTGCCATGGCTGTGGTTCGTTGACGAGCTATTTTTTTTTTTTTCAGTGGTTGACATCATTGTCTTCTGTCCCTTACTGAAATGTTTCCACTGCTGAATCTGTGAAGCTTCACTCTATGCTATTCCAGAGTCAGGTTCCCTGATATAGTCACCTGGGGTATCTATCAAGGCTGCACACCCCAACACTCATCTGCTTCCTAGTTCTCCCTCTTGCATTTGTTGCTTTGGCTGTCCATTTACACAGGCTTCACCACTGCTAGGTCATTGCCCTCTGCACTTAGGATGCTAACTTAGTGTGTGATCTCTAAAGGTCCTAGGTACCTCTTGCTTGATAAGAGTACCAAACTCATTAGTACCCTGTGACGATGTTGGAACACCCCACACCTATGTACCGTAAGTGGGTAACTTACAGCATTTGCCTACACATAGCTCCAAATATGCCCCAGAAGCATGGCCCCGTTCCCAGACCATGGCCATCTGAGAGATGACAGTTTTGCTCTTCTCTGCAGGTTGAATGCTTTTCAGAGAGTCACTCTGATCTGGTTTCAAGAGAAACCCCAATAAATGGCTTTAGCGTGTTCCAAGGGACTATTGTTAATCACAAGAGCAGGCTTGGATCCTGTTGCAAGTCAACATCCTCAACATGCCTCTGATCTGTGCTTTCTTGAGATAGACTGCAATGCCCTTGGAGGTTCTAAGACAGGACACACTTCCAGATGTTCCTAGATCACAGAGGAAACAGGACCGGGTCACTGCCTTTAGATGCTTCCAAATAGCACAACAGGATTAACTGTACGCAGTGATCCATGCTAACATTTAGCCTTATTTGCAATAAGGACCCAGATATGTGAACAGCCTCCTGCTCCTTGGCAAAGTGCACTTCAGTTTTGAGCTGATGTGTTTACTTTCCAGGGTTGAAATTGTTGTCAGCAATTTTTATTTTAAATAGAAGTTGCAGTCGCTGGCCTTTTAGAATACTTCATATTTACAAAGGTGTCTTTTATAAGAACATCCTAAAGTGCTATATGAATATCATTTCATTTATCCTTATAACATCTCTGTGAGGGAAAATAGCCCACATTACCCTCCCCCACGGTCACCAGACCCAGTGTTCAAATGAAAGCACACACAGAAGGAGGCTTCTAGAAGACCAGGATAGAACTCATGGTGGAACCAAGAATAGCCTATTATGGTTGCGTACGAATGTTCAGACTGGCAAAGGGTTGGGAAACATAACTCTATCACCCCAAGAGGATAACACTTTCTTGAGGACAGAAAAAGGGGGTAAAGGAAGAGAAGTTTCCTGAAATGAACCTGTTAAATTAGGAGCATTCTACAAGAACTATAACTTTTGATCTGGTAATGACGTGAATTCTTGATGTATTCTTGTTCTCATTTATTCTTATTCTTACACTATCTTTATGACCAATGCAGACTTGAAATTGGTTAGTCTCGGAGTCTAGCATTCATTTCATTAAAATGAAGCCGGTTTGGAAATTATCACTAAATGTAATTTTTCTCATTCTAAACCTGCTTACCTATGTAGAGATGTTGTTAAAGCCTCCATTTTTGTGTTCTTAAAGTTTTATTACAAAATTATATTTTATGTAATATAGTTATATGTATAACATATACAGTTATACGTGTAACTATATGTATTACTATAACTATATGTATACTAGTTATATGTAGTACATTACAGTCATGAAAATACACATGAATTCATTTGCTTCTTATCATCCTGTAGCATAGATGGAGCAGGTATTATTACCCCTGTTTTACTGACAAGAAAACTCAGGGTGGTTTCTAAGCACATTTACCCAGGGTTAACTTGGGTTCAAATACAAACAAATAAAGCAAGTTGTTTGATTCCTGATACGAGCTTGTACATAGGCAGTTACAGAACGTTCATTCTTTCCTAAGAAGAGAATGTATGGAATGTAATATTTTAAACCTGATAAAACCATTTTTCAATTGTTAAAATCTAACGATACCACCAAGGAATAGAAAAAAATGGATTCAAACCGTGAGGTCACGACCTGAGCCGAAGTCAGATGGTTAACAAACTGAGCCACGCAGACACCCCATACCCTTTATTTTCTTATCATATTTTCCTGCAACTCTCCATCCTTTAGTCAAGCCTAGCATAAAAAGCACTCAGATTTTTCCACTTCTTCAGATCTTACTTCCTTATGAAGTTTTCCGTGTCACATAAAACCCATGTTAAGTAAGTTGGTATGCTTTTCTCTCATTAATCTGTCTTGTGTTGTGGAGACTCTGGGCAAGAACTTACAAGGTGGAGGAAAAAGGATTTTTTCTCCCTTACACTAGATGTTACTGTTATTTCTATAGATGGCAACCAGGATATTCGTTTCACCGTATTCAAAACCAAGACAAATCCATGGTGTTGTGATACATACACATCTTTAGATGGCTTTGGGGGGTTTGTTGGAAACCTTGGGCTTGTGTGCTTCATGTCCTTAGAAGAAACTGGGACTTAACTCTTGTGCCAGGAGAAACAGACACTATTTGTACATTCTGACTCTCTGTATCAAACCCAGTATCTAAATTTGACAGATCTTCTAGTTGGTATTAAGGGCCCATGAACAGGAGTAGAGTTTGTAAATGGTCTACTTTATGTGGTTGGGGCATAATAGCAGCATAGTATAAATCCGTTAAGCAAAGTTTTAAAAGTCTGCCAAATTAAAAAAAAAAATTTACCAGTTGTCTGGAGTATATACTCAGCCTCATATTTGAAAACATAATGTTAATTTGTAAACTTTAAGAAACCTATTTATATACTCTGTATTTTTAAAAGTTTTTTCCTTAAGTGTTACTATAACATTAAAATTGCTATTTTACTTATAATTCTCTAAACTTCTTATGCAGACAAAATATGCTATATTGTAGTCAAACAGAACAAACAAAAGCTTAAGAAAGAAACTAAAATTCACCCAAGATAACCACTATTAACACTTTGGTAACTTATAATCAGGCATATATACACAGACCATATACAAAATTTGAGTGGCTAGGATCATATTATACACATATTTCATTGAGAATACTTTTTAAACATTTTGTTAAATTGTTTATCTCCCTTCTCTCTCTTTCTCTTATCCATCGCTCCTCATCACTACAATAAAAAAAAAAAAATGTTAGGGGCACCTGGGTAGCTCAGTTGGTTGAGCGTCTAACTATTCATTTCGGCTCAGGTCATGATCCCAGGGTCGTGGGATCGAACCCCACGTCCCACTCTATGCTGACAGTGAGAATGGAGCCTGCTTGGGTTTCTCTCTCTTTCTCTGCCCCTCCCTCTCCTCCTCCACTCTCTGTCTCTGTCTCTGTCTCTCCCTCCCCTCCTCCCCTCCCTATCTCTCTCAAAACAACAACAAAACGCTAGAAAACTGTTTCTCACTTAAACACATAATGTAAAAATCCCTCCAAATCAGCTAATATAGACCTAACACATTCTCTTCCATGGTATGAATAAACCCCAGTTTACTTATCTGTACCCTTAGAGATGAGCACCCCTTTGTGTTCCCGTATTTGCCACTATGAACAAAGCTACAGTAAACATCCTTGCACACACCCTCTCATGTGCTGGTAGGTTTATTTTTATGGAATTGTTCAGGGAAAGGGTGTGTGTACTTGTAACCTTTATAGATATATCCAGAATTGCATTCTCAAAAGATGGTAACAGTTTACATTTTCTCTTGGTATTTAATCCAATCTTTATTTTTAGCATTTATATGCACACTACATACATACAATTATATGTAATTGGGGTAATTACTATAGACTTATTACATTATTTGCAATGCTAGAAAAATTCAGTAGTTACTAAAGTTTTTGGCCTGGCCCATTGATCTTGTCACCTGTACTTTAAAAGTAAGGAAAGCAGGCTTTCAATAACTACATCTCCTAAGCAATGCCAGGCAGTCGAACAGAACTATTGCTGACAGTCTGAGAGTCATAGTGGGAAGTTACACACTTAGTTCTACCAGTTCTTAAAGTTAAGAATGCTGTCTGAATTCCATTTAGCAGAGGAAAACAGCTCCATTTTGCCAGCATGGCTTTCTGATTTTTATACTGCTGCTGTGATATTTGCTTCTAGCACCTAAAGTCAATATAAAAATGCATTTTAAATCATTGAGATTTCTATACTAATATTTGCATTGTAAACCAAACTGGGGTGCCTGGGTGGCTCAGCAGGTTGCGCACCTGACTTTTGACTTGTGCTCAGGTTGTGATCCCAGGGGTCATGGGATCGAGCCCCTGCATTGGGCTCCCCACTGAGCATGGAGCCTGCTTAAGATTTTCTCTCTCTCCCTCTGCCCCCTCCCCTGCTCATTTGCACCCTCTTTCTCTCTAAAATAAAAATTAATTAATTAATTAATTAATTATAAAATAAAATCAGCTTAGAACTATGAGTCTCAGCTTCTTGGTAGTATTCTTATTTTTCAAGTGTGGGGGGAAGAAATCAAGATCACTCATCAAAGAAATGTAATACCATAAAGCGAATGCACTGATATATGATGAATTATTTATAATCTAAATATTATACTTAGGGGTAACGTACCAAACACATTTAGGCTCAGGTTTCATGGCCATGTTTGGATTGATTTTCTGACCTACTTCGTAATTGGCATATATTTGTACAGGTGGAAATTGGCATCTCCTCAGTTATCCTCCCAAGTACAGAAAAGCTGCTATCCTTTGACTCTTAGGCCAAGTTCTGAACTGTAGACTGGGAAACGGTGAGACATTGTATTCAGCATCACCCACTGTATTGGCAGTCAGTTCTTCAAATTAAAAAGAAACCAATTATCTTCTGTGATCATGAGGAAAATGTCTAAAGATGTCTTAAGTCATTTTTTAAAAACTGCTATCGTGGTTTTTTGATCCACATCATAAATCGCTATCCATCCCAAAGTATGTTAGAAAAACAGTCAGGATGTAAACAAAGCACAAACTGTGTTTTCAATCTTCGGTCCAGTAGCTGTGTAGAAACAGCTGTGAGTGAGCCTCAAGTGAAACACCCGGCAATATTCACTGCACTGACGCCAGTCCCCAGTGAGCTGTATATTAATGTCTGGCTGGTAATTTAATGGCACCTCTAGGCATAAACAAAGGTTTATTAAAATAGTAAGTAAAATATTCCTGAACACTGGTTTGCTTTTTAAATTTTCCTGTTCTGCTTTTGGAAATTAAGAAAAAGCCTATATTGTGACACTGAAAGACACTGATTGAATCAACATTTGCCATCATTTTATTTAGGTTCTATTTAGCATAGCCTACAGCAAATAATCGTCCTATATTTATATTCAGAAACTTTTATTTCTGGGAGAAAATCTACAATGGTGATGAACAGAGTCTCCTTCTCCAGGTTCTTCTTTATTTACCCTTATAGTTTCAATTCTGCTCTCTTCCTGAACAGCTCTCCAATTACTTCACAATGCCAAAATCCCTGGGAGCTTTTTTTATTTTTATTTTTTTCAGGAAAAAAAAATCAAATAACGAAAGCAAATTACTCTTCCAGAGACTGCCTCATGAAACCATCTTGGATAAGCAGCTTTGAAGTTCTTATGGTTTCCTTAAAACAATTGCATCCAACATGGCATCTGGTGGTCCATAAATCAGAATCATTTTTATATTTTCAAAGAAAATAGTCTGAAGCTATTGGCAACCCCACTCAGCATTTCTTTATAGAATCCCAGCAGGTAGACTACACTGATATCTTGGGAAATATTGACTTCAAAGAATGTGGTATGCTTTATCACTACACTCAGTTTAGGGTCTTTTATCTAAAAGAAACAACAAAACTGTATCTAATGGTCTTATGTGTTTCATCACCTTCTACAAATGACAATACAACACTTTTTGGATGGACTAGAGCTCATTATTCTAAACGTTCTCCTAAATAGCGATCTATCTCGTCTAAAGTTAACCCAATATAATAAAGCGAGTGACTTGTAAAACTTCATCACCAAGATTTTTTTATGTGAATTTTGCCTTAAATTATGAAATTCTCTTTGGTACTGGTACTTCACCAATGGGGAGCGCTGAGTGTACAACTGGTCAACATTTCAATAACTGATAAGGATAGTTAATCATGAAACTTGAAACACTTTTTATAATAGAAGTTCATAGTGACTTCTATCACAAGTTTATTTTCCCTGTAGATATAGTTAACAGGTAGCAATTGTAGCTGTGGGTGTTAGCAAGTCACTTGGACTTACTTTGCTGAAATGGTTTTAGCAGTCATGATCAGTTTAGGGAGGATTTTCTGGCCAAGGAGGATATATTTAAGGACTTCTGGGGGACATCTTCCTTCAGCCCTGTGAGCTAATATTTTAATCTTAAACCTATTTCATATAGGGGCGCCTGGGTGGCGCAGTCGGTTAAGCATCCGACTTCAAACAGGTCACGATCTCGCGGTCTGTGAGTTCGAGCCCCGCGTCGGGCTCTGGGCTGATGGCTCAGAGCCTGGAGCCTGTTTCCGATTCTGTGTCTCCCTCTCTCTCTGCCCCTCCCACGTTCATGCTCTGTCTCTCTCTGTCCCAAAAATAAATAAACGTTGAAAAAAAAAATTAAAAAAAAACAAAAAAAACCTATTTCATATAATGTCTCCAAAAGCAAACATTGTTTTTCTATATTAAAAGGTATATTTTTCTTTTCATGTTTTATATATTAAATATAATTTATTGTCAAATTGGTTTCCATACAACACGCAGTCCTCATCCCAACAGGTGCCCTCCTGATAAAAGAGATCTTTTTCCAATCTTTATCCAGAAAACCTAGTTTAAAATTATAATCCTGGACACAACCTGCTGCAGTGAGCAATACTTTGGTGATTTATTTCCCCTCCAAAAGTATATACTTATTTTCAACAATGCAGAGTATGGGCAAAACAACATCACTTTATGAGCTCTATCCACTGGTTTTAGTAAAAATAATTGCTTTCCCAATAAAAAGAATGACAGGAAGTTAAGAAATAAAGGATAGACTGCTCTCAAAAAGAAGAAAATTGCCCTAACGTGAGGATAAAGTTTAATTAGGGAAGCTCTGTGGTGCCCCAACTCATAAAACTCATTTTATTAAATTTATGTCCCATATTTTTGCCACACTATATTGCTTTCTGCACTTAAAATCCAGGCATGAGGATATGAAATTATTTTCCCACTCAGTCATTGGCTTCAGGGGACAGGGTCCTGATTTCACCAGGGTCTTTGGTCCGCTTGCCCTTTTGTTCCTTATTCAAAAGTTTCAGCAAATTTAACCTCTGAGAAGATACCCTTTCCTGTTAGCCTCATAGTTTGACATTTCTGTTTGCATATTAGGACTCTGCTCAGAAGTAGAAAGTCTTACAGCTGAGTGCAGGAGCGAGAGCCAAGGTGAAGTTTCACTGCCAACGTATTTCACACAGCGGGGCCAGCTTCCTTATTCAGGACTAAGCATCTGAATTCTACTTTTTTTAGCGTCCATTTAAGATTGACATGCTTGTCTAGCTCTCTCCAGCACCCACTCTTGAGTGCTATCTGGTTCATTCTGCTAAATGTCTTTGTCTCCGATATTAAATCATTCTCTTAAAGGGAAAAACTCATGTGTTTCAGAAGTCCTGGTTATCTGAAGGGCTTCCTGCACCCATGACATCTGGATAAGGGATTGACTCCCCTCTCCTTCATTTGCAGCGACCCCGCCTGACCAGAACATTCCTGTGTCGAATTTGGTCCTGTGTGAGAAAAAGAAATATTCTCAATTTATACCTGGATTGTGTTTCAAAGTTTCATCCATTAGCCAGCTGCTTGGAACTCATTTTCTAAACTGTTAACAGTCAGAGGCTGAAACACAGACATAGGCATTTTTTGGGATCCAGCAAGTACTACTAAAAATGAGGAAGGCGGGGTGGAATATGCATGATTTTTAAAACTTCCAGTAAAGCAGAAATTCCTGGCCAATGAAAACTCTGCCCTTTATTCCCTATCAAGAGGCAGTGCTGAGGAATAAGCAGATAGTATGCACCCTGAGCCCGCCCTCAGCCTGGTGTTAGAATTCTCCCCTTGTGGAAATACTGCAGGGTCCAGACAGGACTCAGCCTTTGCAGAAACAGCAGAGGGTGACTCATTACTTGTTTTCATAACTGGGTGATGATTCAGAGATGAGCATAAAAAGGTAGGGTCAAAGGGTTGGTTTCTGGTTCATTCTAGTTAACTACAGCAGAGATTACAGCCCTATGTGAGCATCCAACACAGCTCTTCCCTTGTCTGGGGATACTGAGGGGCAACCGTTTCTCTGTCCATTTATGGAAACAAGCAAGCAAGAAAGAAACAAGCACAATTCTTAAATAAAGGATCTTTAAGTAGAGGATTTGCAAACACAATCGGTTTTCTTTCTGTGTGGCCTATCTTCTAGAAAGTGGCACACTGATTTTGGTCTACCTTGTTTAGGAAAAATAGACACTGATCACAATTCATTAGTCCCATCTGCTTTCTATAAGAAGAGTCACTATATTGGTTGCGTTTGGGTCTGAGGCCTTATAAAGGGTCTATGAGATACTGTGTGCTAAATACTAAAATTCACATTAAATTGGAGAAAAGCAATTTTATAAAATCGGTCAAAATGCCAATAGTGAAAACTTAAACAAAACACTTCAAATGCTAGAGCCTGAGGAAAAGTGGGTTTAATTTAAGGTAAATGACGTGTTGGAGGGCAACATGAAATTCTGAAAATTACTGGTGTGTATTTGCATGTCGTCAAATTTCATTCCAAAATTTATGGAGTTCATTTTCTTTACTGCAAGAGTTACATGGCACTGCCAGACCAAGAATGGCAAACGCGCGGCCCGCTAGCCAACGTGGTCTGAGAGACGAATTGTTTCGCCTCTTCAAGTTTGAATGTGAATAGTTTGCGGTGGGACAGACACACTTCACCAGACCTGTACTTCTACACTCAGCTGCTTTGCACATTGATGGTGTACTTGGGTCCCGAGGGTGTTGTTGCTGTCATTGTCCTCGTTGTTTTCCCCCTAGATTATGTGACTTTGGGAAATGTTAGGCAAGTACATGTTAAGAAAAGCAATGAAAGAATACCAGGAGATGAGAGGTGAAATTGCAAGAGTTAGAGAAAGAAAAAAAGATTTGGATGGCAATATTTATTTAGTTCCCATTATGCACTGAGCCGTATCCAAAACACTAGGTAAAAACCAATAGATAAAACAAAGTCCTTGCTCTCATGGAGTTGATATTCTTGTGGGGAAAAGTATAAAAACAAGTATTGTCAATGGAAATGAGAAACATGAAGAAAAATAAAGCAAAACAGGAGATATAAGTGATGGGGGTGAGAGGAGGAAGATGCTTGTATGTAGGACGGCCAGGGAAAAACTTGTTGGAAAGGAATGACTTTCTAGGCAGAGTAAAAGGAAGTGCAAAGGTCCTGAGACCAGAGTATGGGCAGTGAGTTATAGGAGAAAGAAGACCAGGCTGGAGAAAGAAGATTTGAGTGAGGATGTGGTAAGACACAGTAATGGGTCAGATGATGTAGGACACAGCCATACTAAAAACTTTCCTCTAAGGCAGTTTTGAGCAGATTAAATGCATTATAAGTGTATGATCTTACATGAATTCCAGAAGAATGACTGCAATTGTGTTGAAAATATAGAGGGAAAGGCAGAAGTTAGTGGGCAGTTAGGACGTTCTTGCAGTACTAGTGGTAGATGGATGAGAGTAATAATGGTGGAGATGCTGAGAAGTGGTCTGTATATTCTTTGAAAGTAGAACAAATAGGATTTGTTGATGGATATGGAGCATGAATGAAACAAGAGGAATTAAGGTTCAATCTACTTTTTTGTATTTTTTTAAATTTTTTGTATTTTTTTCTTTAACAAAAGTAACAAAATAATGATTCAAGATGTTGGGCTCAACATCTTGAAGAATGGGAGTGCCATTTATTGCTATAAGCAAAAACAGGCAAAGGAACATATTTGAAGGGTGGGACCATAAATTCAGTTTGGGATATTTGAATCCTATATTTGAGATGCCTGTTAGACTTCCATATAATAATACCAAGTAGGGGGTTGATTACATGAATACCAAGGTCAGAGGAGAGATCCGAACTGTCAATAGAAATTTGGAATAGTCTATTGATAGTTAACACTTAAAAGTTAGAGGACTGAGTGAGATCATGTGAAGAATGAATGATAAAGAGATCTGAGGATGGAATCCTTAGGCATTGTCAAGTTTAGATAAAATGAAGAGCAAGATCATTAAAAGTAAGAATGAGAATAAAGGATGAAATGCTGCATGTTTGAGGAAAGAATAAAGGTACAAAATAGTTTTTAGAAGAATAAGAGAGGAAGAGGATGATTTAAAGGCAGTAGAATCTCCTGGCAACAGTTTAAGGGTCCACTTGATATTAATAGGAACTGAAGCAAGATCTGTTGGCATAAGTGTATTTTCTTTCAGCCACCTTCTACAGTTCAGGGACAGAAGGGAGTGGAGTGGGAGTTTGGACTGGGCTAAAAATAAGTAATGAGAGAGAACAAGGGAATTGGGACATGTATAAGGTAATGATTATCATGTTGAGCCACTGAGTCTTAATTGATGAACGAGATAAATTAGGACATGCGAAAGTGAGAGACAAATGCTAAGGTCAATAGAGAGGTGTTTCTTCTGGGGCTAAAAAAAATGATTACAGTGAGATGGAGAGATAAGACGTAGTGGTGGGAGTGTATGGTGTCTGAAATTGATATTATGAAGGAGGACACAGTTACCAGTAGTGATAACATCTAGAGTGTGACCATAAGAGCAGGTGGCTGAACTGATAGGCAGGATAAGGTCATGGGAGGAGGACATCAAGAGCCTGAAAGGTGAGATTATTGCAATGATTTTAAAACACCAAGAAATTGGGAGAAGACTACTGTAAGAGAGATTGACAGTGGGCCAGGGATGAGAATCTTCAAGGAATGATGAGAAGAGACGATGAAGTCTGTATATTGATACATGGAGAAGAGGATAACCAACAACTGAGCTTCAAAGGAAGCAGGAATGTTTAGGGAGAAGGCGGGTGGCAGTGAGGGGGGGCAGAATCTGGAATTGGCAGTGAACACTCACAACTATAACAATGGGTTTCACTTAGAATAAAGAAGTGGCAGTAAGGTGGAGAGGACCCTGAGGATATAGGAAATTTTGCTGATGTCCGTGAGTTCCAGAGGGCACAGTGGGAGAGTCTATGTTTTGGGAAATATGTGAGATTGGGTCATACAAAGGAATGGACAGAGATATTTGGGGATGTGATTTAAAATGATAGGGACACCTGGGTGGCTCAGTCGGTTAAGTGTCCAACTGTGGGTCAGGTCATGATCTCACTGTTTATGGGTTCGAGCCCTACGTAGGGTTCTGTGCTGACAGCTCAGAGCCTGGAGTCTGCTTCAGATTCTGTGTCTCCCTCTCTCTCTGACTCTCCCCCGCTTGCTTGCACTCAGGCTGGGTTGTTCTCTTGCTCTCTCAAAAATAAACAAACATTTAAAAAAAATAAAGCGATGAGTGGTGTTGGGGCTACTTTTGGTGACTCTAATAGCATGGATGTATGTAATTTGCAATTGAAGAGAAATTTCCAAAACAACTTACTAAGTTTCAAGTACAGAAAATAATGGGAGAATATGGTTTGTGCGTATATTAAAGCAGTTTTATTAGACAATTTACTACCATGGCCAGTAGGTGGTACTGTTGGCCCAAGATAGTTTGGTTGCTGTTTGGCAGGGAGAAAAGGGAATGAGATCACAGATGGAGAATAATGGAGACAAGGCAGTGGATCAGCCACGAGGTAAAATATAAAGTATGCTGGTAGATTGAGAAGATCTTCCTTTATGGATTAATCATTCTTCTACAAAATTAATGTTTCTATGGATGGACAAACAAGCTCTAAGTCTCAGAAAGTGTTTTTTTTTTTTTTTTTTTTTTACTTGAACATAAAGATAATCATGGAAACACAAAAATGCACATTATTATGTCTTTGTTTTTTTTTTTTTTAATTTTTTTGGGATGAAAAAATCAGAAACAGAGGGAGAAAAGAAAACTGCAAAAATTTGCAGGTTATTGAAGACAATTCAAGATGTCAGCTGTTGTGATTTCTCTCATTTTGCTCTGGGACAGCCATGTGCACTCATCCTGGTAGGCAAATGCATGAGAGTCACTGGCTATATTCTGATATTTATCTGAAAACACATGCTCTGTAAAAGGCAAATTCAGTGTTTGCTATAAAAACAAACAAACAAATCCACCCCCTCTCCTCTCTTCTCCCTCTTGCTTTGGGGATTCAGAACACAGAGCTCAGAAAGCCAGAGGCACAATGACTTCCTTTTCAGAAGAAGCCGCTGAAAGAGACAGATGCTGATCAGAGTCTATGAGCTTTGCATATTCATATTCCTTAGTTGTTCAGCATTAGAAAATTCCGGTAATGAGCATGTGAAAACTCTAGCAGCCTTTGTATAGCTTGGGGGTTTGCTATTCTCATGTTCTCTGTGTAGAATTGACTCTTATCAAATGAGGAGGGTGCCCCCCCAAATTGAATCAGTGCTTGTACATTGAAGTTTTCAACATCACCCACAAGATTTTTAAGGGCTTGTCAAAAGAATCTTCATAGTCTCTAACCATGAATAAAAATGATTTCAGATATCATCTCTATTGCACATTTTATTTCATGGGATTAATTTAATTGATTGAGCTGAATAGTTAAGAGTTTTTAAGTGGTTGCTAGTAATAAAGAGAAATTTTTAAATTTTTAGAAAAATATACCAAGTACATGCTGCCATAGTGATTTTATTTAAATGGTTGAAACTCTTCCTTAATGTTAATACAGTTAGACCTTGAATAAACAATCTTCTAAGGCAAAAACGAAAAACAAAAAAAAAACAAACTAACAAACTCCTTTCTAACGAAATCAGCCTTATTAAGAAAAAAATCTGGGTGGCTCAGTCGGCTAAGCATCCAACTTCGGCTCAGGTCATGATCTCGCGGTTCCTGACTTCGAGCCCCACTTCGAGCCCCTCTGTGCTGACAGCTCAGAGCCTGGAGCCTGCTTCAGATTCTGTGTTTCCCTCTCTCTCTGCCCCTCCCCCGCTTGCACTCTGTGTGTGTGTCTCTCTCTCTCTGTCTCAAAAATAAATAAACATTTAAAAAAATTTTTTAAAAAGAAAAAAATCTGCAGCTATCACATGAGGTTGATCTGCTTGGTATTTGCACAGTAAAAATGCCATATGAGCCATCTCACATATTGCCAAATATAGTCAAAAGTTAACACTTAGCTCTAGGAAAAATTAATCTTTTCTAAGTTTCTCTTAGATACATCATCTTGGCAAGGTATTCGAGGGCCAGGTTATTGTTTAAAAACTTGTAGAAGATTTAAAGACAGGAGTTTTTGAGCTGAACCCCAGGAAATTTTCTGGAGAGAATTGCTATTTCTCCTCTTCATTAAGAATTACAGCACAAGACCAGAAATGTCTACTTTTTCCCCGGCTGTTAGGTAGCCAGTGGGCCTTGAACTACATTTTCCTTAAGGATGATTGACTCTAGAATAAAGAGGGGGCATTCTAAAGTAATGTAGATCTTCAGTATTTTGTTATAATGGAAAATTTTCTCTCTCTGATACTTGAGCAAAGCCTGCTCTTCAAGTGGCAATGGCGTCTGTCACCAATCAAGAGCACCTCTAACTATCTTGTCTTTACCAATAGTTCCCATCTGCAAGCAACTCAGAGCAGCGTTTATCGCAGTGTGCAAAATCACCTATGGTATTTATTAAATATTCCTAGACCTCATCCTAGACCCAGTGAGTCAGGATCACTGGGGTGAGCTGAAAATCTGCATTTTACAAACTCAGAGTTGAATCTCTGCTTAATCTCCTATTGGCAACTATGATGTAACTATGTTCCTGAAAGAGCTTTTAAACAGAGCTACTTTATACGCCTGTAGAGCTGCACTAAGACAGGAAAACAAAATGAAATACCGTACGTTCACTTGACAAATCATGAGCAGGCTCAGAGAAAACTTATTAGTGATCAATCCAACTTTTAGTACTTTCCCAAACCCTTCCTGAACCTTCTTTGCTCCTCCCATTCTCAGCACTTTACTTGAGTCCTACTTCATCAAGAAAATGGAGGTGCTTCTCTGTAAGTCCTGTATTTCCAGATTTCCTGAAAAAAATTCCTGACTTCATTCTTCTCTCTTCCCTGGAATAATTTAGTCCTGCTTAAAATCTCTAGACGATTATGACTAATACGGGCTACTTCCAACCTTTTCTTCTATTACAAATAATGATTTAAAATGTTTTTATAACAATCTGGACTTAGTGTTCTAAACTCTTTCATCCAGTATCACATACCCAACTGTTCCTTGACATTTGAATTGGATCCTTTTATAATAGGATTGAGTTCCTGATATTCCCCTTAAAGTCACTTTCTCTTCTACAGCCTTCACCACCTCAGTTTCTGGCAATCTCTTTCCCCCAGTATCTCAGGCCAGTCACTTTGATGTCATCTTTGACTGCTTTATTTTCCTAGCTACTCACACGAATTCATTTGCAACACCTAGCAGCTCTACCTTTAAAATATATCTAGATGTTGGGGCAACTGGATGGCTCAGTTGGTTAAGCAACTGACTCTTTTTTAAAATTTTTTAATGTTTATTTATTTTTGAGAAAGAGAGACAGAGCATAACCTGGGGGGGTGGGTGGGTAGAAAGAGGGAGACATAGAATGTGAAGCAGGCTCCAGGCTCTGAGCTGTCAGCACAGAGCCCAACGCAGGGCTCGAACTCAGGAACCATGAAATCATGACCTGAGCTGAAGTCGGGTGCTCAACCGAAGGAGCCACCCAGGCGCCCTTAAGCAACTGACTCTTGATGTCGCCTCAGGTCATGATCTCACGGCTCATGGGTCCAAGCCCCACAGTGGCTCCACACTGTCAGTGCAGAGCCTGCTTGGGATTCTCTCCCTCTCTCTCTGCCCCTCCCCTGCTTATGTGCACACTCACATGTGCTCTCTCTCTCTCAATCTCTCAAGAATAAATACATAAATTTAAAAATATGTCTATATCTAGGATAAGAACACTTTTCATCACCTGATTTTACCATCTCTCCCACCCAAACCACTCATCTCTTATCTGGATTATGAACACCCTTGCTCTCTGCTGCTCTTACTTCTGCAGTCTATTCTCAGCACAGTGGCCAGAATTATCCTGAAAAACTTTTAAGTCGTGTCATGTCATTTATCTGCTCAAAACCCTCCAATGGCTTCCCACCACTTACAGCAAATGGCAATTTGTTCACTGTTACCTGTGAGGCCCTTCTAATCTGCTTCTTGTTCTCTCGAACCATCACCTCCTATTCTCTCCCTTGTTCTTTCTGCAGCAGCCACGGTACCTCCTTACCAGCCCCAGAACATGCCGACTATGCTTTCTTGACCTTTGAGTATGACTTCTCTCTTGCCTGGCTCCCTCACATCCTTCAAAAAATTTTTTTCAGGTATTCCACAGCCATGCTATTTATTTATTTATTCATTTATTTAAGTTTATTTATTTTGAAAGAGAGAGAATTGAGTGCGGGAGGGGCAGAGAGACGGGGGAGAGAGAGGATCCCAAGCAGTCTCTGCACTGTCAGCACAGAGCCCGATGCAAGGCTTGAACCCATTAACCAGAACCGCTAGATCATGACCTGAGCCGAGGTTGGCTCCTTAACAGACTGAGCCACCCAGGCGCCTCCACAGCCACTCTATTTAAAGTTTTAATTTCTTTAACCCTGATACTTTGTATCTTCTTTCCTTAATTTAATTTTTTCCTTTTAGCACTTAACATTATATCACATGCTATATATTTTACTTATTTGTCTTGTTTATTTAGTGTCTTCTTCTAAGGTAGAGTGTTTTTTTGTTTTGTTTTCCTCAATGTTATTTCCCCAGCACCTAGAACAATGTCTGGCACATAGTAGGTGCTCAATATGTATTTTCTGGGTGTTGATTAAGTAATTCTTTGAAATGCAAACACTGGCAATTCCTGTCATCATTGGTAATATTTCTGGGAAACATCTCATTAAAGTAAGGCAATAAACACAAGCATAAAAGTAAGAGAATAGGATGTAGGGAATCAAGGGAAGCAACAGAGAGGCCAGTTAGGAAGTCGTTAGGAAGCCACTGGCCATCATCAAGCAGAAGTTGATGATATCAGTGGAGATAGTAAAAAGTAGTAAAGTTTTTGGAAATATCAGAGTCAAGAGAATTGGAGGTCAGACGTGGAATGTGATAGAAAGAATTTAAGATGGACTCCAACATTTTGGGCTGAGTGGCTAGAAGCCTGGAGTTGCCATTTTGTAGGAAGGAACAGATTCAGGGGTTGGGGAGGGTGAGGGGATAGCTAAAATCAATAAATTTTTTTCACATTCAGTTTGAAATTCTATTAGGCATCCGGTGAGGAGTTTCAGTATGCAGTTGGTTATATGGATCTGGAATCCAGAGGAAAGAAAGGGAGTGAAGATACAAATTTAGGAAGCTCAATAGATAGTATTTAAAGCTATGGGGCTAGGCTTTTCCACATTCCTCCCCACCCAGCCAGAGGCCATAAAGCTGATGTGTGCTGGTGGCGCATGCCAGCTACACCATGGTCCAGCTCACTACTGTCCTCTGCAAGGCCTACCATGGTGTCCACTTATCCATCTGCCTTGCACTGTGTGGCTATACCAACCTACTTTTCTACCACATTGTGACCATTCACAACAGGGATGGCTGTTTCATGGAGCAGCTGGATTCCGATTATCCACTGCCCAACAGTCATGGAGAGAGAATCGTTGCTCTCAACCTGGACCGGATCTGGGATTGAAATGCCTGTGGAGCCCATCTCTGTAAGCCTGTAGGGTAGCTTTTGGGCCTTTCTGGATTTTTCCCTCTGCATTCCATGAAGATCACAAATGCTGAGAGGCTGCAGAGGAAACGGGAGTGGGAAGTCCTTTTAGCATCTCAGAAAAAGGATACAGAAGGTACAGAAACAAAAATGAGCTGACTTCAGTGAGAAGAACATTGGGAAAAAGATCAAAGTCCTCTTAAAACACTTGTGCAGAGCTCTTAGTTTTATTAGATTTGGAGGTCAATAAATGGAGTTTTATGAGTCAAAAAAAATTAAACAGATAAAGCTATGGGGTTGGATAAAGTTTTCATAAAATGAATATAATAGAGAAAAGATCTGAAGAGATCTCAAAGATAAAAAGGAATCAGCAAAGGAGCCTAAGAGTTAGAAACAGAATCAAGAAAGGATGAAGTCCCACAGACCAAATGAGGAAAGGATTTAAAGGAGGGAGTGGTTTTCTATGTCTGATAGGTAAGACAGGTAAGAGGAGGACTTTGAGACACAGAGATCATTAGTGACCTTGACAAGATAAGCTTACCAAAATGGTGGAGACAAAAGTCTGATTAAAGTGGACTAGGAAAGAATGGGAAAAAGAGGAAGTAGAGACAGTGAGAACAGACTCCTTTGTCTAAGAATTTTGCTATAAAGAGGAGAAAAGAATGAGCCTGTAACCAAACAGAGTTTGAATGGGGCTGAATCAAAAGAGGTTTATTTCTGTTTTCAATTTGGACAATATTACTAACATGTTTGTACACTGATGGGAATGATCCTGTAAAAAGGAAAAAAGTCAATGATGCAGGAGACCACTCCATGAGTAAGTTTCTTCAAAGAAAGAAAGAATGGAAATGGAATTGCCTAATGGAATAGGCAATTGGAATAAATGCCTAAATGGAATAAGTGACAGGATTTTTTTCTCACAACAGTAAAGAAAGCATAGTAGGAGGTCACCCATACAGGTAGTTTTATAAATTTGGTTAGAGAAGCAAATGGAAAATACTTTCTGATTGTTTCTATTTTCTCAATGAAATAAGAATCAAGATCATCAACAGGCAGTTGAGGAAAGGCATGGTAAGGAAAGAGGAATGAGGTGAGAAATAATGATCTAGAAAGAACTAAGCATGATTGGATCAGGGAAGTGAGGTGGGATTACAGAGTAGTACTGAGTGCACATTGAGATTAGTGGGATGAATTTACAGTAAGACCAGGAGAAGAGGGGTGAGATTGGGTTTAACCAAGTAGGAATTTTTTCACATAACCACTACTTAAAGAAAGCAGAGCAAGAGATTTGAAGGTATGTACAAGAAAAGAGATTTTTGAGAGAGAGAGAGACAGACAGCAGGTGTGCACACACACACACTCAAAAGTGGATAGGGGCAGAGAAATGGAGAGAGAGAGAGAGAGAGAGAGAGAGAGAGAGAATACCAAGCAGACTCCATGCTGTAAGCAGAAAGTCCAATGTGGAGTTCAATCTCACAAAGCTCAAGATCATGACCTGAGCTGAGATCAAGAGTCAGATGATTAACCAACTGAGCCACCCAGGCACCCCACAATAAATAATTTTAATGAAGGAGAATTGAGTCTAAGCTGCATCAGGAGGCAAGTAAAAACACAAGGGGAGTAAGGCTAAGTGAAAGGTGGTCCAACCCATGAATCTGAAGGTTCTGGTGGCATTGAAGAATCTTTGGTGTCAGGATATTAGAGGGAGTGAAGTGGATTTAGAAAGAAAAGATCTTGAAAATTAGTTATAGAAAAGTTGATGACAAGGTCTAGATGACTTTGGGAGTATGTGGTGAGAGAGGTCAGGGGCCTGAGAACTCACATAAATGGAAGGATCGTCTCAGTGATAATGACATGGCTGGAGAGATTAACTGTGAGCCAAGAGCTGTGATCTTTAAGGACTGATGAAGAGGTACCTTGAGGGCTATGGTTGGCTGCAACATGGAGGGATAGTCCATAGAATTGACAAAAGGCATGGGCTTTGAAGGATTTGGCAGGTGTAGGGAAGATGAAAAAGCATGGTCTGAAAGTGGCCATGAGGGACACAGAGGACAGCTATCACTTCTGGGCACAGTTGTAGGAGACCTAAAGAGTCACTACTTAAGGGGGCCAGAGGGGAAATTGTATCCTCAAGGGAGAGACAAGTTAGAGTTATAACAGGATGTGTTTGAGGATATAGGAGATTTTGTTGATTACAGATGTGACTTACAGAGGGAACAATGGAAGGGACTGTGGTTGAAGAGGGAAGAAAGACTGAGTCAGATTATTGTGGAATCAACAGAGCCTTAGGGGAGGAGTCTTTATTGGAATAAAGAGACACGACCTAGGAGTCTTGACCTTCTTGAGGTTGCTGAAGTAAGCAGGAATGGAGACTGTGATGGGATTATTTCTGGTGGGTCCTTGGACAGGCATGGTAAGAGGATGTGAGTGCATTCAAGAGGGAAGTCAGGGCTCTTGCCTGTAGCCAGCAGAGCTCTAAGGCTCATGGTTCAGTCGTTCTGATGATGGCTTTGAAGTTAACACAAATGTGGTAGCACCAGGGGCTGGTCGTCACTTTGATACAGTCAATTTATACAATGGGGTCTCAGTTAGTAATGAGCAGAAAGAAGTTCTTGCTGGCCTTCCATCAGTGTGGACAAATGGGTTTTCTCCACCTAAAAGGATAATGCAACACATGTTTTCTCTGGTGTTTTCTAACACATCACTCTCAAGAACACACACATCGTTGTACGTAACTGGACAGGAGGGTCAGGCTGATTTCTCTTTAGTGAAAAAATGAATGTTCCACAAAGTAGGGAATGGAGGCAAGCTTAAACAAAAATTACTAACAATTCTTAGTTTTGTTGGCTTGGAATTTGAGAGATGAATTAATTCTGAAGTGGCTTAGTATGAGTTTCATTGAGAAGGAGATGACTTTTCATGGAAAACATTCACTGCCTTATTAAAAGGAAACCCATTTTAAGGGCCGGTCTTGAAGTACAACTCCCAACACAAGAAGATTATTTATATTGCCCAGTGACCTCCCCACAGGGCATTGATACTGATTGGATCTGGTGGTTTCTGTCTGTTACATCTCCAAAGAAAATGCTAGTAATAAATTGAGGAATTTAAGGCTATGAATATCTTTTTTTTTTTTCTTCAGAGTGTGACATTTAGGAGGGAAAAAAAAGAAAATCACTGGAGGGTAAGGGAAAATGGATAGTACTTCTCTCCTTCTTTCCAAATCAGAAACTGCGTCAATCCGCCTTTCCCTTCATGAGTCAGAAAAATAAAGTGATACAAAATCCAGTCTATTCCTACGCCTTGAGGCATGACTATAACTAAACCATTAGGGGATGCAAATTGAATCCTCTCTGACTAAAATTCAGTGTATAACATACTGTTTGGGCCACACGCAGAAGCTACCCATTCATAAACGGGCTTTTCCTCAGAACATTCATGGGTGGGCTCTTACCCAAGCATGGGGAAAACTTTGATTCACAAGATTATTAAAAGTGAAGTAATACTTAAAATTTTTTCCTTAAGTTGACATGCTAATAAACTGAGAATGTTATCACTTTTAGTCACTCAA
The DNA here is from genome assembly GCF_028749965.1 of Puma concolor. Lineage (NCBI taxonomy): Eukaryota > Metazoa > Chordata > Mammalia > Carnivora > Felidae > Puma > Puma concolor. The sequence continues at coordinate 81,424,962 of NC_141670.1, read as the reverse complement.
TTTTTAAAAATAAGACATTTCACTAATTTGATTGTTTATGAAAAACAGCGCTAGTGGGGGGCGAGGACATGTTGCTTCTTTCTAAGATCACTGTTTGAGAGCCTGGAATTAAACTACTGTCAGGCAGGTTTGGCCTGCCTCCGGGTAAATCATGGATAGGATGGAAGTGTTCATTTACTGTAAGCTCCTGTGACTACTTACAAAGGCTAGTGACAATAGTACTGTGGTTCCTTAAAAAAACTAAACACAGAATTACCATATGACCCAGCAATTTCACTTCAGGATATATACCCAAAAGAACTGAAGGCAGGACCAGAGATACTTGTGGTATTTGTGTACTCTTGTTCATAGCAGCATTATTCACAATAGCCAAAAGGTGAAAGCAACCCATGTCCATGGACAAATGAATGATACACAAGAGGTGGTATGTACATACCGTGAAATATTATTCAGCCTTTAAAAGGAAGGAAATTCTGACACATGCAGCATGAATGATCCCTGGAGACACCATGCTAAGTGAAGTAAGCCAAACACAAAAGGACAAATACTGTGTAATTCCACTTATGTGAGATATCTAGAGTGGTCACATTCACAGAGACAAAAAGTAGAAGGCTGGTTGCCAGGAGTTGGGGGGGGGGGCGGGGAAATGGGAAGCTATGTTTCAGTGGGAACAGCGTTTTAGTTTGGGATGATGAAAAAGTTCTGGAGATGGATAGTGGTAATGGGGGAACAACAACATGAATGGTTTTTTAAAAAAAATTTGTAATGTTTATTTTTGAGACAGAGCATGTGTGGAGGAGGAACACAGAAGAGAGAGACACAGAGTCTGAAGCAGGCTCCAGGCTTTCAGCACAGAGCTCGACTTGGGGCCCGAATTCATGAACCGTGAGATCATGACCTGAGCCAAAGTCAGATGCTTAACCAACTGAGCCATCAAGATGCCCCAGTAAAATGGGTTTTATTGTTATTAATCATCTTAAAAATGGTTAAGATGACAAATTTTATGTTATGTGTGTTTTATTATAGTTTTTTTTGAAAAGCTAATGGCTCCATAGATTTGATTTCCATGTAATTGCTTTCCATGTAAATGGAATTGCACAATATATGGTCTTTTGTAACTGGGTTCTTTCACTTTCCACAATGTTTCAAGTTTCATTCATGTTGTAGTATGTGTTGATACTTACTCACTTTTACTGCTGAATGATATTCCACTGTACTATATACTACATTTTTCTAGGCGCTGGAGGGAAGACGTAATGGAGGGTAGCAGTGGATATAGGGTTTCTTTTTGGAATGATGACAATGTTCTAAAATTATATTGTTTCTAGAGTTGCACAATTCTGTGAATATACTAAAAACCCCTGAAGTATACACTTTGAAAAAGTGATTTTCATGGTATGTGAATTATATCTCAATAAAGCTGCTATAAAAAAAAAACTGAAAGAAAATAAAATCACCAATGACATCTTGGATGCATTAGCAAAAGTACAGAGTCCATACAAATATGGTGAAAAGGGCACCCATTTAGAGTCCAAAGGCCTAGGTTCAAGTCATGACTCTGGCATTTACTGGTGTGATTTTGGTTAAGTATTAACTTCTCTGAACCTCACATTTGTGATCTGTAAAATGGAAATAATAAACTAATGCCTACTTTGCAGGACTTGGTGGGGATCAAAGAACATTATGAATATGAAAGCTCTTTATAACTGTGAATTGATGCATTAATGTTAGCATTAATTGGAATGCACGGGTTATGTGGATGTGGGTAGAAGATAGATAGATGTCTTTTGTTCAAAGTGCCATTGAGTAAAAGGCAATTGGATTTATTCTGAATTGTTTTAAAGAGTAAAACTATAAACATAATTTTAATATGCCTTAACTTTAATTTTAATTTTATTATATCTTAACTCCAATATTTTTTAAAAAGTGTATCTTCTACATGATGATCAGTCTTGAAACAATGTAACCCCTTCTTTCTCCCGGGCCCCTGCCATGTCTTTTCCCAGATGTTTCTATTCTTCATATCTTCACTTGCCATCATTTCTAATTCCCACCAGCAATGAAGCAAAATTCCAAGGGTTCTAGGCAATGGTTCTCAGCGTTAACTGCACATTTCAGTTACCTTGGGAGCTTTACAAACTACTAATGCCTAGATCTTACTCTTAGAGATTCTTAGAGATCTAGGGCATAGATTGAATGTCAGCATTTTTTTTTTTTTTTAAATTTTTGAGAGACAGAGAGAGGTAGAGCAGCAGTGGAGCAGGGTCAGAGAGAGAAGGAGACACAGAATCCGAAGCAGGCTCCAGGCTCTGAGCTGTAAGCACAGAGCCCAACTCGGGCTCAAACTCATGAACTGAGATCATGACCTGAGCTGAAGTCGGACTGACTTCGGAAGCCGAACTGGCTTAACAGACTGAGCCACCCAGATGCCCCTGAATGTCAGGATTTTTTAAGCTGCTAGGTGATTCTAAAGTACAGGCAAAACTGAGAACGCTGATGTAGAGTGAATGATTGTGTGACCCCCACTGAAACTCAGTTGGGGGTGGTGGGGGAATGGCATAGAGAGATTCAGTTCTCCTAGCTCCTTGTCTCACACATCTTGTATTCTGCCATGTCACCAACTGCTTCTAAGTAGGTAAGTAACAGCTGCAGGTGAATCTGGAACAGATGCCAAGCCAGAATTTCATTCCAGCAATTACTATCCCCGCAAAATCTTTTCTTTCTGTTAAAAAGAAACTCTCCTTTACATTGATATAACTGAAGTCAAGCAGACCTTTATTGTGGTCCAGTCAGTCATCCTGGGGACATAAATGTCCAAGACAGCACTGGAGAGGAAGGGCAGGATTACCATATATGGGTGTCTAAGGAAAATGCAAAATTGCACACAAAATAGGTGTTTCTACTCTGCATGTATTGGCTTTTGCAGAAATTTTCCCTCTTTCCTCACTTCAGTCCCTTGTGGTCTAAAACATTTCACTGAAGTTTCCCTATCAATTCTCCTTGATTTTTGAAGTTTTTGCAGTTTTATTTCTCACATTACATCAGGTCTGGAAGAATAGTTTGAGCTTTCTTTCTGGTCATCTCTTTCTAATAATTCTCTTGATCCCTATAGGCCCAAGAAGGAGACTTAGTGTTTAAGATATAGTCATTTCCTTTGTCCCACCTTGAAGATGCTCTCCAAAGATAGCCAGAAAGTGACACTCAACCAGTTCTCCAATTTTTTAACCAACATGTTCTCACCAGCATTTCATATTCTACTGTGAGCTATTATTAGGAAAAATTGGTCAATGAAAGAATAAGTGACTGTTCCCTTCTCTGAACTTCTTAGGGAGAGTGTAGATGCACTTCCTGTTTGCTGTACCTAAGAGAAAGACACTTCAAGTGTGTGCTCAGAGGATAGGCGTCTATTATGCATCTTGATTTACAAGATGACTAACCATAGTAGAGCAAGTGACTCTTGATATCAGGGTCATGAGTTTGAGCTCCACATTCTGTGTAGAGATTACTTTAAAAAAAGAGAGAGAGAGAGAGAGATGACTAACCAAATAACCAGTCTTGAGTTAAGATTGAGCTATCCATCCATTCCACAGGGCCAGTGATTTCCTAACTAAAACTGTAAATTGAATATGAGGGATATTATTATTCTTATATTTAAGCATACTGAATTGGTAAGAAATTTAGTGTTCCTATGACAGTACTTGGATTTCATACTATGTACATGTGTTAGAGATATTAAAAAGAATAGGAATGTTCAGTGAGAAAGTTAATCCCTTAGGTTTGAGGAATTGATAACACAAAAGGAACATTTTAAAGAAAAGCTTAGTTTTAGGTCTTTTAATGTGAAAAACTTCAAGCACGTTGAACTGCTGACATCTCAAACTTTCTGAGGCCAGCTGCTCAAAATATTTATCTCTTTTTGAAAACTCCTTCAAATATAGTTTCAATTCAGGTATATTTGCAGAGGTGAATAATATTTCAATATGCTTGTAAGAACCAAATGCTTGGCCTATGACCTCAGTGGGGGTGAATTAGTTATCATGCTCCCCCCAGAGAAAAATATCTATCTTACTTAAAAAAAGGAATCTTTCATTTTAGGCTCTCTGGAAAAGTTTAAATAGAGAAATATTATTTTCCTTAGAAGGCCTGATAAATAATTCAGACTAGCTATAAATCTTAATGAAAAAAAATCTTTTTTCTTTTTCAGTGAGTCTTAGTCCTCTGTCTATAATGGAACATAGTTGTTCTTTGGCTGTTCCACATCTAATCACAATACTTTCTGGAAATGGTCTCTGATTTTCTTTTCTTTCTCATTCTCAATCTTTGTGGTTCTGGTGAAGTTTATTCCACCCCTGATGCCAAGGGTGGACATGTGACCCAAGTCTGGTCAGTCAGACCAGGAATAGTGATTGGTTCAAGATGGACACATGATCCGAGTTGGGCCAATTAGAGACAGTAAGGTTAATTTCAGGACATTGGTGTCAACTAGTACATTTTCAAACAAATTGCCATTATAGGCAACTGGGTCTTAATCTTGCTTTGAATCCTAGGAGCAAAGGTAGGACACATGCCTGTGAGTAATCCCACCCTAGGGGAAAAAGAACTGGATATTTATACCCCACCTCCCATTAGTCGTTGGTTTAGGGCTATCGGTGGGAGGGAGTCATTATTTCCCTTGCATTTTGGTCAGAAGAAGCCCTCAAGCAAAGAAATGCATTTGGAAGTTGATCCTGTGTATCCCGAAATATTAAGGGCAAGGAGCATGTGGGTGGGGCACTGACTTACAACCATCTACTACAGCAAATAGTGGTCTTACTACAATAGCTTATTCCATTTTACCACTAACTGTTAGTAAACATCAGTTACCAATAATAGTTATTCATTCGGCAAACATCTATTAAACCTTGTACTAAGGTACATACACTGTGCCAGATGCTGGGGATAAAGCAAGACAGAGAATAGTCCGTCACTCAAGAAGCTGATGACTTACCATAGATACAAACAAGTAAGCAAGAGATTATGTGCTAATGAGAGGAAGAGTATGGGTGCTGGGAGCACTTAGATGAGAGGAACCTTCCCAGGTTTCAGCAGCAGGGGAAAAAAAGTGGGAGAGGGGTAAAAAAAAATTAATAGATGACAGAGGTTGAAGGTAAGCTGAGATTTTACTACACGTCCTTTTGTATTGTTGAACCGCATACTATACGCATGTATAAAAAAGTTAACTTAAAAAAAATAGTCATTCCATTTTAAAGGAGTAAACCTAGTAAGCATCAACATAATGAATAGAATAACCACCTGGGGCACCTGGGTGGCTCAGTCAGTAGAGCGTCTGACTTTGGCTCAGGTCATGATCTCATGAGATGTGATCTCATGTGAGTTCGAGCCTTGCACCAGGCTCTGTGCTGACAGTCAAGAGACTGCTTGGGATTCTTTCTCCTCTCTTTCTGCCCCTCCCCCACTCATGCTTTTTCTCTCTCTCTCTCAAAATAAATAAATAAACATTTTAAAAAAAAGAATAACCAACTGTAGTAGTAATCTGAGTGACTGTAAAGTGTAGCTAAAGAGATCTGGGGATACAACTACAATTTGGATGCTGTAGATACATGCCACATAAAGGCAGGGCTGGAATACAGTAACATCTAGAAAGTTTTAGCTTCACATATTGCACTCTGGCTGGTCCCGGGGAAGAACCATTAGGGTGTGGCAGCAGGAAGCTCAGAGAGCAGACAATCAGAGAACAAGTACCTGTCATTGTGTCTCCAGCGCTGTAGTTACAAGACTATACAAACCAGACATCACAGTTGCTGGGTCCTCCTGGCAGGGCTTTGAAGGATACTCAACAGACAATTGCTGAAATTAAATCAATTCTATTTGAAATGGATCACAACTCAATAGCACTAACCATTAAGAATATCCCTGGCTCTGATTTCACACTCACTAAATAATCATTTGATTATTATCTGGTTTCCTATGTGAATAATCCCACAGAAACAAAGTAGGCCATTTCAGTGGATTTTCTGTCTGCGTTGATAGTTACATATTTCTTAAATGAATGAATTGGCTCTTTTCTGCTTAATTAGTGTGATTCAGGGACCCTAAATATGATGATTACCTTGGGGCAAACCAATGAAAATCATATTTCTTGACCTGCAGAGCCAAGTGCAGGGCTCGAAGACACTGGCCCCACCAAGATAAGCACTCTGTGAGCCTCTCCGCCTCCCAGCCCCTTCATCATGTTCCAGTCATACTGGCTTCCTTGCTGTCCTTCAAGAATCAGGCTGTCTCCTACCTCAAGCCTTCATGTAACTCTTGCATCTTTCTAGAACCCCCTTCTTCCAGAGAGGACTTTATCTAAAATAGCACATCCTAATATTCTCTATCTCCTTGCCCTCTTTTATTTTTCTTCATTGTTTTTAAAGATCTCATTTTAGAAAGAATGAAATATGGCCCTTTGTAGCAACGTGGATGGAACTGGAGAGTGTTATGCTAAGTGAAATAAGCCATACTGAGAAAGACAGATACCATATGTTTTCACTCTTATGTGGATCCTGAGAAACTTAACAGAAACCCATGGGGGGGGGAAGGGAAAAAAAAAAAAAAAAGAGGTTAGAGTGGGATAGAGCCAAAGCATAAGAGACTGTTGAGAACTGAGAACAAACTAAGGGTTGATGGGGGGTGGGAGGGTGGGGAGGGTGAGTGATGGGTATTGAGGAGGGCACCTTTTGGGATGAGCACTGGGTATTGTATGGAAACCAACTTGACAATAAATTTCATATATTGAAAAAAAAAAGATCTCATTTTATACAACTGCTAGACTATTTGTTAATTATCCAGCCACCCCACTAGAATGTAAGTTCTGGAGTTTATCTTCCTCGCTGTTGATTCCATAGCATCTAAAAATGATATCTAACATATAGCAGGCATTTGATAAATTTCTATCAAGTGAATGACTGAAAGCTTTTTGTCTTACAAACTATGTATAGTTGAATGACCTATATGACACATATAATACTTTAAATGTCCATTTTTCATCTTCCTTCCAGTGCAGGCCAAACTGAGAATGTTTAAAAACATAAATCTGTCCTCAATATTTTAAAGCATATCTACATTTCCAAAACCTCTATATCAAACATCTACTATTAAACTTACTAAGGTGCATTCTACTTCTGAAATAAGATTTCAAACAAAATTCACTTTTTTTGGTAAAAGACATGGATCGTGTTACTAATGATCATTTCTGTACGTATATCCACCAGATTCTCTCCACCATGGAAAATGCTTCCTTAGCAGCAGGAATCTTTAACATGAACAAGAAGAAACTAAAAGTTTCAATAATGGAAAAAGCCTTCTACACAGTTCTAGGTTTAAAGATTTCTTTCTCTTCTTACTTATAGCCATGGTGGACTATAAAACCCTGTCTGAAAGAATGAAATCTTGCCATTTGCAGCAATGTGGATGGAACTGGAGGGTATTGTGCTAAGTGAATAAGTCAGTCAGAGAAGGACAGATATCATATGTTTTCACTCATACGTGGAATTTAAAAAACTTAACAGAAGACTATGGAGGAAGGGAAGGGGAAAAATAGTTTCAAACAGAGAAGGAGGCAAGCCATAAGAGTCTCTTAAATACAGAGAACAAACTGAGAGTTGATGGGGTGCAGGGGGAGGGGAAAATGGGTGATGGTCACTGAGGAGGGCACTTGTTGGGATGAGCACTGGGTGTTGTATGTGAGCAATGAATCATGGGAATCTATTCCCGAAGCCAAGAGCACACTGTATACACTGTATGGTAGCTAACTTGAAAATAAATTATATTAAAAAAACAAAAACAAAAACAAAAAAAACCCTCTCTGTTTCAGGAAGTTTATGAGAGGAGGAAAAAATCTCGTAAAATGAGTACTACTGAGGAGAGACTTTGACCCTACTTCTGCATATCCTGAATTGTTTGCATATGAACAGGGAAAATCAGGGGTGCCTGGGTAGCTCAGTCTGTTGAGCAACCTACTCTTGATTTCAGCTTAGGTCAGGATCTCAGGATGGTGAGATCGAGCCCCGCGTTAGGCTCCAGGCTCCACACTCATCGTGGAGCTTAAGATTCTCCCTCTCTCTCTCTCTCTCTCTCTCTCTCTCTCTTTCTTTCTCTCTCTCTCTCAAATAAGTAAATAATGAATAAATAAATAAATAAATAAATAAATAAATAAATAAATAAATAAATAAAATGAACAGTGGAAATCAGGGACAAGGTTAGAAACAGAGAAGTCAAAAATTAATGAGCTCTGCCAAGAAACAGAAAGCCTAAGGAAAGAACTTAGAATGATTGCAGACAAAGTGACTCAAGTTGTCTACAATTACTGAATAAATATTAGTATCTGAAAGTGGCTAGACAAATGTTGGTCAGAGTAAAATGAAGAATAAATGGTGGGTCAGAGACACAGAAGTAGGACAATGAACCATGAAGGAGATCCTGACAGGCACTGGTTCATAACCTCAGGATGACAGCTTGGAAGTAAATGACAAATCAACACTGAGCATCATTCCTTATAATTTAAATTACTTGAAAATAAACTACTGATCTTAAGGTTGCAGTCCATGTATTCATTTGTTGTCTTAGTCAAGAACTCAGCAAACATAATAAGGGAGGTGAGGTGGGAGGTCTGGCCTGACATTTGCATCCTCAGATACAGAAAGAAAGCCATGCCTTATGTAAAATGGGTTTCTAACCATCGTTCCTGTTTAGGAGATTAGGCCCTTCAATTGACATGCACAGTAAATTGTGGATCAGAGGTATTGACTAACTCTCCCAAGAAAGGAAACAGACTGAGAGTATATGTTGAATTTTTCTGAATAATTACCCAAATTTCCCATGTTATTCTATATGGCTGTATATTCAGGCAGAGTTTCCTCAAATTTAAGTATATAATACATTTACTTTACTTTATTTTATTTTATTTCATATTATTTTATCTTATTCAAGAGAGAGAAAGAATGAGCACAAGCAGGGGAGGGGCAGAGAGAGAGAGAATCCCAAGCAGGCTCCACACTGTCAGTGCAGAGCCCACATGGAGTTCCATCTCACAAACTGAAATCTTGACCTTGAGCCAAGATCAAGAGTTGGATGCTTAACTGACTGAGTCACCCAGGTGCCCCTATAAGACATTTCTGAACTCCAAAAAAGTCACTCTATCAAATTTCAGTGCTATGATTCTCAGAAAAACGGTTAGCCAAAATACATTCTATTTTTCTTTTACTAAGAAACTGAGATAATAGTACTGCTTTATATCAATGGAGAGGAATAAAAATTACTTGCTTAAAATTAATTCTGTATGTAAAAAGTCTGGAAAAAAGGGCTACATAATTCCAAAGGTAATTTTGGCATTAACGCACAATTACTTAAAACTGAATACTGTCTGTAGTCCGTATTTACTTTTTGAATATACAATTATTGCCATTTTAGAAAAAAGGAACCAGAAACAAGGTATCTTAGAATCTCCAAAAATGTTACTGCATTCTGTCCATAACTGACATCATGATTTTCCCTACCACTCTGACAACAGGAATATGCATTTAAGCAAGGCATTCAGAATTCTGTGTTAATAAAAGGTAAGTGAGGTCCAGGGGCCCTTCACTAGTTTGCCCTCCTCCCCACAGTTAAATTTTATAAAATACCCTGCAGATATAGAGCATGAGAAAGAAAAAAGGAGAAACACCATGTGGTATAAGCTAATAATTATTTATATTCCTAATCAAAGGCTCAGCATTTTACATGCATGGTTCACTACTCTGGCCCACCCAGGCCCTGAAGCTATTTTTCTTTTTTCAAATTAGGAATCCGCTGATCAAATCAAATGCTGATTCTGTATCTAAAGTGATATGTTTTCTCTTTGTGCAAGTGATTAGGTCCCGCTAAGAAACTAATTGCTGCCATTTCAAATTGCACAAGTAGCAAGAGTGCTTTCCCTAAGAAAGAATTCTAGCTATATCCCTCATGTTTTTTTGCCATTTTAAAGCCATGCTTTTCTTCAACTCTGTTATTCAATCCATAAAAATGGTGAAGAGTAATTGGATGAAGTAATAAGGCCAACATGGGTAAAATTTAAATATATATATTTCCTTTTGCAAGTGTGTTATCGCTCATCAATCTTCTAGGTGTATAGATACATACATACGTGTTGAATTGTTGAGGACAATACATCAACATTGTCTTCAGCTTTCCATATTGTCTGTTCACAGGTTCAAGTTCATTTGGCAGTAGGTCCACTCTCCGCTAATTTTACCAAGTGAACCTAAGTACTTTGGCCTCTTTTTGTCACGTCCACCCTAATGAGTATGTAGAATAAATGGCAATTTGCATTATATTATTTTAAGGCCACTTCTCTTTCTCCACCATTGTCTTCCTTCCTAATGTGGGACACTCCACAGCTAGAAATTCATTTTGAGGAACTCTATTAAAATACAAAATTTTCCAGAAAAGTTGACTCTTGATAATTGTCCGTTATAGCAGCAAGTCAATTACGCCTTAATGTGAAGAATGTATCAGAGCCTTTCTTGAGAGCTGGTTTTGAGGAGACTGGGAGAGGAAAGGCCCTGGAAAAAAAAAAGAGAAAGAATTGGGCAATCAGGAGAAAGAATGAAAAGAGGCAGAAGATCCAAAGAGTTCTTTTCAAGAAGTGTTCAGGCCATCTTCCTACTGAAAATATCTTTATAGGGAAATCTTCAGTGAACAAGATGTGCTGCCCCTGAAATCTTGTGGGCTCTTGTTACCGGAGAATAACTGAGAGCTGCCAACTGCAGCAACCCCACATGTTTGGTCTCAGAAAGAACATCTCCAATGATTTTCCTCTCTTTTTCTGTTGCCAGAAAACAACTGGGCCAAATGATGGGGACAGTTATTTGGCAAGAGACTGAAGTTGCCAGAGGAATGAAGAATGTAAACAAGCAAAATTAAAATGAGTTCACCACCAGGGATTTTGTAACATCCCATCTGTAAGAGGAAGGAAATTTTAAACTTGCACTTAAACATCTAGTGCCAACTGCATTTAAACTTTTTTGTGTGTGTGTTCACTCTAGTAGAGCTTTATTCATTCATGGCTTCACACACCCAAGTGATTTACTTACAGGTTTTAGGGTTGTGCAAAATAACCTAAGATTTTAGAGAAAATGTGTTTCTTTATATTGCTATTCTAAGGCTATAGTACTTTTCAGAATTATTTCCATTCAGAATAATATTTTAAAATATAGCAGTAGTACCTATTTAAGAGCTAAAATAACTTTCAGGGAGAAATAAGTAAGAACATAAAGATATTGTTGAATATGTTTTAATATATTGGTAACTTGGCCCTAAAAATAGTCTCTATCCCATGTTGTGTGGTGACACTTTTTCTAGGACATATTTTTAATGCCTAAATTATAAACTGCAGACAATATATTTCAGTGTCCAAATGATAGTACATAAAATGCTTAATCCAACATTTGAACCTCAGATAAAAATTCACTGCATTATGCTTACAAATGGTTAATTTAAAATTTTTCTTCTGGGATGCCTACATGGCTCAGTTGGTTAAGCATCTAACTCTTGATTTTGGCTCAGGTCATGATCTCACAGTTCATGAGATCGAGCCCTGCATTGGGCTCTGTGCTGACAGCATGGAAAATACAAAACATTAAAAGCTTTTGAAAATCACCATTTGTATATTGATCTTTTATAAATATCTAAATAATACACACTAGCTGATAAAAATATTATCCCTGTAATTTGAACAAGAAACAACTTCACTATATAGTTGTTTTTGGTTTTTTTATATAATTTTTTTAACGTTTATTTATTTCTGAGACAGAGAGAGACAGAGCATGAATGGGGGAGGGGCAGAGAGAGAGGGAGACACAGAACAGGAAGCCGGCTCCAGGCTCTGAGCCATCAGCCCAGAGCCTGATGCGGGGCTCGAACTCACTGACCGCGAGATTGTGACCTGAGCTGAAGTCGGACGCCCAACCGACTGAGCCACCCAGGCGCCCCTATAGTTGTTGTTTTTTTTAACACACAGAAAACATTACTAGTAGAGCTAAGAACAGTTTTTACATGTTAAAATGTATAAACGAAAAAACAAAGAAGAATATGGAGCTCAGACATATGTAGTTCTCAAAGCTTAAAACAGTTACTATCCGGCCAATTACATAAAAGTTTGCTAACCCCTTGTTTACAGGGTGCCTGTTTAATTGCAATATTTAGTTCATTCATATTTAATGTAATCACCAGTATATCTGAGTTTAAATTAACCATATTACTATTTGTTTTCTGCTTGTTGGCTCTGGTCTTTGTTTCCTATTACTTACTTTCACACTTCTTTTAGGTTAATTAGGCATTTAAAAAGTCTATTTCCCCTTTGTATTAGAGTTTATTATTCTTTTAGTAATTATCTAAAGATTATAACATGCATCCTTAACAGGGTTTATTATACATTAGTATTTTATCACCTCTTGGATAATGCAAGGATTTTAGAACATTTTAAGGCTATTTAACCCTTTCCAACTCTTCTGTGCTATTGTTGTCATATATTGTAATTCTGTATACATTTTTATTTACCCTATATTAATACTTTACAATGCTCTTCATTTCTTCATGAAGTTTAAAGCTGATTTCTTGGATTTTCCTTTTTCCTAAAGAACTCTCTTTAGAATTTCTTTGAGTATAAGTCTGCTGGTAAAAAAAAAATTAGTGTTTGTCTGGGAAGTCTTCATTTTAAAGTATATTTTCTCAGTTATTGGGGTACAGATGGGCAGCTACTGTCTTTCCATGCTTTAAAGATCGCATTTCCATATTTTTCTTGAAAAGTCTGATGTAAATCTTATTGTTACTCCCTTGAAGTTCATATATGTTTTTCCTCTGGCTATGTTAAGACTTTCTCTTTCTCTTTGCTTTCAGGAGTTATACTATGAAATGCTTAAGTATTGTTTTCTTTGTATTTATCCTGTTGAAAGTTTATAGTTCTTTTCTGCATACATCATCTTTTTTCCTTTCCAGATTCAGTCCTGATCCATATTCTAGGCCAGTAATCCTCTCTTCTGCTATGTCTAATGATATTAAACACATTTGTTGAGTTTTTAAATATCATTATTATTTTATACACTTGTAGATTTCCATTTGATTTTAAAATGGATTACAGCTGTCATCTATGTTCTTAAAGCATATTAATTATAGTTTAAAAGTCCCTGTCTGATCATTCAGATATCTGTATTATCTATGGGGTCCATTCTATCATCTATTCTTTTTCTCTTGTTTTTGGTCATTTGTCCTGTTTCTTGGCATGATTGAAAACTTTTTCACAAATGCCATACATTGTTTTAAAAAATTATCCATTCTTAGGCATAGTCCATCCAAGCAGTACTGATTTTATTTATTTATTTATTTATTTATTTATTTATTTATTTATTTATTTATTGCAAGACTGATGCTTCCTTTTTTATTTTCCCTCTGCCTTCCCAACCCCATCCTTGGTGATGGTTGTACCCTTTTAAGCATTTCTGAGAATAAGACCATAAGTAAGTCTTAAAATAGAGGGGAAGAATTTCTGTCTAAACTGTAACAGAAGGGTATTAATAGCAAGAATAGCATAACTGTTGTGCAGTAACAGAAGCTGCCCAGATCTTCTTGGTGGACTGCATGGATTTGGAATTATGGAGCATCTGTCCCCCCAACCACCTTTTCCCACCCCCCCCATTCCACCTCTCATTAACAATGTTAATAAAAGCTTAATATTCCAGTTCTAAAGTGCAAATGATTTGGGTATGACTGCTGTTGCAACAAGGCTGGACATAAAAACAGTGAAGTCCTCTCTATCTATGTGATATTTCCCAGAATATAAAAGATGAGTCCCATGATGATGGGCTCTCACTGAGCTGGGAGGCCCCTTCACAGATCACCAGCACCAAATTTCTGTCCAGATTATTCATGTACAAAGAAGAACAGGGTTGGCCATTGCTCCCTACTTGATAGCCAACTTGATCTGAGTCAATGTCACATGTAGTCCTAGTTTAGTCATTCCGTCTTCCTTCAGAAGCTCCAGGTGGGGACAAAGAGCAAGGCAAAAAGTATTGGCAATGTGCTCAGTCAATAAGCTATGATCTGCAGGATCATTTAGGCAACTATGCTGGTCATCATTTTCTAGGAAATGGACACCTCTGTCTATCTGATGACTTTTGCATTTGCTTTATACTCTGATACATGGAATATTTTCACATTTGTTATAGACTCCATGGACTTCCCATCTATAGGACTATAACACCCTTGGTGGGATTCTTATTGTCATCTACCCACTGGATATTAGATGTGCTCCTGGGGATTCTTAGCATCTGCTTTGCCACAGGTGCTGGTCAAGGAACATTGCTTTTATTTTTTTTTTTTTCAACGTTTTTTTTTTTTTTTTTTTTTTTATTTTTGGGACAGAGAGAGACAGAGCATGAACGGGGGAGGGGCAGAGAGAGAGGGAGACACAGAATCGGAAACAGGCTCCAGGCTCCGAGCCATCAGCCCAGAGCCCGACGCGGGGCTCGAACCCACGGACCGCGAGATCGTGACCTGGCTGAAGTCGGACGCTTAACCGACTGCGCCACCCAGGCGTCCCAAGGAACATTGCTTTTAAACGAGGGTAGATTGTGCATTGTACCAGAACCCACATTCCAGGAGCCTACTGCTTTGGACTACCTTCACTGAAATTTTTAAGTCATTCTTTGATGACTTGAGTTGGCCAAGATCAACAGGGCAATCCAGACAGGGCTTGCAGAGCCCAAACTTGGTCTTACATGAATCCTAGTTGCTAGAAGCACTTCCTAGAATTTACTAACTCCTGTTCTGTTGCCAAAATGGTACTGGACCATTCTCAGACTGGCTATCTGAGAAGTGTATCTCATGCCTACACTAGGACCTGCATAAACTCTGGTCCTCATTTTCTCCTCAGCTTGCTTTCAGACCTCCTATACTATATGTGGGTTCAATTGGTTACTCCAAAGAAGTCCAGGACTGAAGCTCTTTCTACAAGGATTTTCCTATGTTACTGTTGCCAGATTCCTATTCCAGGAGGGCTGCTCAGTAAGTAGATTATTACTGCTGGATAGTGTAGTATTTCCTTCACAGAATGGTACCTAGATAGACCTTCATAATGTGGCTAACACTCTGATTTGGGGCTTGAGCTTTGATTTGATCCAGGCCTATGTATTGACTTTTGCCCATCTGTCTTCTAATCACAATGTTACCTGTAGTCTACAGCAGTTGAGGGCAGTGAAGGAAGGGAGGGTATTAGGTATCTTTTACTGTTTGTCTTCCACTCGTGGCACCAAAGGTGGTTATTCCACCCTCATTGCAGACTCTATGCCACAATCTCAGGCATCCTGTGGATAGCCATGTTTTCCTCCTCTGAGAGCTTTTGAGACCCTGGCTCCACAACGCCAAAACTCTTCTGATCAATGTCCTTTCTTGTTTCTATTTCCAGATAGATGTCATATTCTCCTGGATTGATTTAATGCCATTCTGAATTAGAGATGTATATCCTTGAGTGAATGACACCACACTTTTCCTCTGCCCATACGGGTGTCACCTATCCTCCCTACTGGTAGTTGTGTGTGGAAGCCTGGGTACAATCAATACTGAAAAAGATCACAATCTAGAAAGGCACTAATTATGGTCTAAAAAAGTTCAACAGAAAAGATGGTTGGGAATATGCTGTTTTACCTTTATTCTATAAAATTTTAAAGGGCAAATTTAACATTACCAGAAACAAATTCACATTTTTCTGAATACTCTGAGTATGACTTGCATTTGAAATCATCATCAACAAAGCATGACAACGTCCGAGAGGGTGAATGGAAGTCAGTATTTATGAACGGTAGGATAGATAATGCAGAATCATGAGTAACCAGCATTAAATAAATGGTAGTAGGATACTGCAGAACAAAATAATCTGTATTATATCAGTACAAATAGATTCCAAACAGTTGACTTTTTCTTCTGGCGGGTGATATAAAATCATCCAGAAACAGCATAAATAACATGAAGAGATGGCTCCCAGGCATGAACAGGAAGAGTTGGTACCCACAGAATATAAAGAAAGACTCTTCAATGCACTGATTAGGCAATAAACAAGTATGTATCTTATCTCTATAAATCATTCTACATCTTCATCAATAAATCTCTATCTTACATAGGCCCATGAATCTTATATTTCTTAATCAAATGATTATATAGACAAATGCCTATACACAATATTTGCTAGTGGCTCCCATGTCTCAAAGTCAGTCTTGCAAGCAGGGTTTTTATTGAGAGGACATTCCTTTCTCCTTAGCCTTCAGAGTTCTACTTTTCAGAGGTTTAAAACTTAGCTCTTGGGTCTTCCACCCAATATGGGTTTAAAATTTAGCAGGATTTTTACTTCTAAGTTTTGCAAGAGAACAGGGGATTTCATTCTGCATGTCTGACTCAACTGCCCTGCTTCCTGACTACCCCAGAACCCCAAAAATATTTTGTGCAGATACAAGCCATGGGTTTGGTGCTCCTCTGTGCTTTAACCAGTCATGCTAGGACAAGAGGTCATGAAAGTTCTTCCAGTTTCTCTACCCTAGAGAGCCCTCTGCCTATGCTAAGCCTTATCTGCAACTAGTGCCCTGAATCAGCAAATGTTCCTAAAGAAGAAAAAAGCCTTTGATCTCAGTTCAACTAGGAAGGGTTCCTTTTTATTTAGAATTGTAGTTCTTCCAAAGTTCATTACTCCCATAGTCCTCCAATATCTTCAAAAATTTCATTTTTTTGTAATTATCTTTTTTTGTTTCAGTTGCTACAGTGGGAGCAAAAAACTGCTCAAGAGGGTATTTTATAGAATTATAAGATATTAAACTAAAAAATATTACCAATATTCTTACACATAGTACTCCTGGGCGCTCCTCCAGTAAGATTCACACCTTCTGAAATCACCAAATAAGAAGTGGTCACTGGTCTTTATGTTAAAAGTATCCCAACTACCCTCAGAAAGCTTTTCCAAAAATTCCGTCACCATACCTTTCAACTGGGGCCTGAAAATTCTGAAGCTTAGCGAGTATCCAGCCAAGGGGTGAGATAACACTGTTCTTTTCTTGTAGGATCCATAGTTAGCCATGAATGATTCTGTAGTAGCCCACCTCTTCCATCCCAAATACAGCAAACTATTTTTAGTGTCACAGGCATATACTTATTCTCTCTCAAGCTATCCTAGCATAGTGCTCAGTAGACACTCGATAAACACTTGTTTAATAAACAATTGGGATGGATAAAGAAACTCAGTTTACCTGCCTGCCAACTGCATGGTAGTGAAATTAAACTTCAACCATGACCGAAATATAACTTTAGATTTTACCTGGACTTAGCACACCTGGTTTTATAGTGAATAGTTGTGTTTCTAGAATCAGTATAAAAATTTTGGTGGGGAAACTATGTAGAATAAATAATTTGGACAATTATGTTGATAGTTTGAAAAAATAATTTGTGTTGATTTAACAAATTCAGTTACAAATTAATTTTATGAGAATTATATAGCTCTACATTTTATTTTCACTATAGATTTTCTGGTGACCTTTCAGTTCTAAGTAGCACCAAGAAGAAGAATTTTCTAGTCTTTCAGGTTCTTCCATTATGAGTTTCAATCAAAGAAATATTTGAACTTCAATTAGCAACTTGTAGTGAATTACTAAATAAAGAATATTAAGAGATGTAAAGAGAAAAATATGGATCACATTATTCCTGCTTTAGGTTAAAAGCAACCAAGCAACCAATCTTATGTATATAGTTTACTGTCAAGGCATTCTTTGGTTGCTGGGGGAATATAAGTCCACATAATAATGTCAGTTTGCACTTGAACCCTTGTCATGAAATATGGTGTGATTTGATACGTGTGCAACTGAATCCAATGTTCTGATCAAAGAACCAGAAATACCTGCCTGGACAACTGTGAGTAACTGCTTTGTTCCCTCCCTGTCACTGGTTCTTCTTCATCATGCCACTATGGGTTTTTCTTTTTTTATATTTTCTAACTTTGTCATGTGTTTGCAACTAATGGAGTATTCAAAGATTGAAGTTACTGCACCAGCTGGAGCATTAGTGCAATCATCATTGTGCGTGTGTGTGTGTGTGTGTGTGTGTGAATTAAAAACAATAATAACTAACTTACAAAAATTCTCTAAGTATATATATCATCTAGGAAATCCAAGGCCAAGAATGTAATGGATCCTGCCTCTGAGACTAGAAATATTATTTTAACTCTTTCTTAATAAAATGACTTTTTCCCTTAAACTAACCAAGTATGTATTCTTTTCTCTAATAAAGTATTGGAAAGGGTGAAAATAAGGAGTCTGATAATAAACCCCTTCTTGTCCTATCTCTTACCTGCCTAAGAAGCATCTTGGTCCAGCTGTAGGCAAAGAAAGGACATATGGATTGCAGTTGAAATGATTTAGGCCATATTTAGAGGATCTTGTGTGGAATCCCCAGCCAAGAGTTTGATAGGCAAGACTGGCTTCTCTGTATAAGCCTGTGAGAGTTTCCACATTTCAGAGATGTACTATAAAACTCGGATGGCTGAATACATCCTTCTCAAGTCAATTAAATACCATTTCAAATCTATAAATATTCACTGCAGTTAGTGATAGTGAATGAGTTCAGTTGATGGTTTGGCTGATGGATCACTTAGTTACAGCACTTTAAATAAGAGATGCAATGAATCTTATATGAAAAAGTATGCAACCTGGGAAAGCTATATGTACAACTGTATCTAAATCTATACACACGTGTAATTCTGGTAATAAGAGGAATAAAAGCTCATTGTAGACAATTTGGAAAATCTAAATCTCTCACAATGCAACACTTAAAACGAAATGCTTATTTTGTCACTGTTTTCTGTGTATCTGTATACTTCTTCTGAACACAAAGAATCACTGCTTTGTATCACGTTTGTTTTTGTCAAATAGTGTACTTTCCCATGCCATTAAATGTTCTCTGAAAACATGATTGTAGTGGCTGAACACTATTTAATAATATGGTTGTATTTCAATTTATTAAATGATTTCTCCATTATTAGACATTTAGATGTCTCCAATCTTCACTCTTATAAACAACACTGCCTTTAATTTTTTGTTCATTTTTTATTGTTTTCTTGAGGCATTCCTAGAAGTAGGATTCATAGGAGGAAGTGAACTCTTTTAAGGCCCTTGATATGTCTTAATCAATTTATATCCCAGTTACATTCCTACTATCCAATGGCACTTACTATATTGAGTTGAAAATGTCCTTGGATATATATACCTCCTTGAAAAATATACAGGTTTTCTGTGTATGTTTATGTATATAAATGGTATTATATTGCAGGACCTGTCCCATTTTCACTCAACTTTTTAAGGCCTTTCTGTATTGCCTTAAGAGTCACTGCTTCCATCTGCTGCCTCTACCTCTCTGCCATTATAAACAACACTCATAGGAACATCTTCAAACACATTACCTTCTGAATCTGTAGAAAAATTTCTTTGAAGTATAACCCAGCTGTGGAATTGGTAGACCAGAGGGTTTTTGCCTGGACATTTTTACTAAAGTTTGCCAGTTTGCTTTTCTCAGTGGCCATCCAATAATCATACTTCTATCAATATTATGTTATGGTTTCCATTCCACATCCTTAATAACTTTTGGCATTATCTAACTTTCCAATTTTATAAAGATGATAGTTATAAAGTATTACCTCACTGTTTTATTTAGCATTTGTCCTGGTACTTAGTGAGATTTGGCACCTCTCCAATCCTAGTTAGCGCTAGACTTTGCCAACCTATAAATTGCCTATTTATATCTTTTGCCCACTTTTCTATTAGGTTTCTCTTCATGTTAGATTGCAGGGGTAACTTGTATAATCTAATTTTTCCTTTGTAGTTTTTAGCCAATGCAAATATTTTCTCTCAGTCTGCCATCTACCTGTTAACTTTGGATCAGGTACCGAAAAGAGTCAGAAAGGAGCAAGCATTAGTGACATTGTATTGTACAACATTCATATCACTTGCTATCATAATGATCATCCATTCAGCCAGTCAGTGAATATGTATCTAGATACATAGGAACATCTGCTCTAGATAAGATGTATAAACATTTTGAAACCACAGGAGAAGTTCAACATAGATTCTGCCTTCAAGAATCTCACAGTCTCACATAGGAAATACGACAAAAGAAAAAAGACATATAGAGATGGAAAGTAATAAACTCCATAACTTAAATATTGATAAAGTGGTATGAATCTGTAGGAGGTGGGTTTTGTAGAAAGAACAGGTATCCAGGTGGAGAAATCCAATAACTTACTGGAATATGAAATATCTTTCAGAAGAGATCAGAGTGATATAGTTTCAGGTGAGAGTAAAAGCCGTGAAATTGATAGAATTGACAAGGAAGAAGCAAAAGTTGGATCCTCATTCTTTGATGGATCCTTAATTGATCAGTATCTTTCAGGAAATGGGAGAGTAGCCGGGGCAGGGGTGGTGGGGAAGAAAACAGTGTCTCAGAAGGTAGATGTGCAGAAAACTCTCCACTTGAAAAAACAAACTGTGTTGAACATGCTCAGGTGTAAATAATGAGTGATTTTTATTAATTTTCAGAATTTATTAATTTTTTGTGGAAGTAAGTTAGAAGTGCTATTATACTGGTAGGGAAAGCCTAGTCACATAAATGTGTGTCTCCCTGAGCAAGATAAAGCATTTAACCAATAATAATTAACCCCCTCCTTCTCTGAATGTGTTTTTGAGTTAATGAATAAATTATATATAAACCCACATTTTTTATATAACTGCCTTGGGGAGATGGGCCACTGGGGAGCTGGCCCTGTTTTATGGACAGGAAAGAGTAGGCAAAATATACCAAGAAAGGACAAAGCCTGGTTTAAACAATGATTCTACTAAGGCTGACACATTCTGCCTTTACAAATCATTTGCTGAGATCTAAGCCAATCCATTTCAAGAATGAGAGAATGGCCAGCCCTCACATTTTGCAGATATTATTACTGATGATATTGTAATAATGCTTGTTATATACAAAGAAATATGCTAAGCCCCTTACATACAATATGTCATTTAATCTGCTCAATAATCTGGGAGAAGAATATGTTATTATTATGTACATTTTTCAGAGAAGCAAAATGAGAAGTGAAACCAATAATTGGTAGAGCTAATACAAAACCCCAAGTTTGAAGCTCATGCTTTTGGGAGTAGTACCACAGGATGTGTAAACTCAATGGCCATCAGTATCCTAAGGGAGAGCACCATCAGTAGAGAGTTAAGGACACAAGTACACTTTCCAGAGGTGAAGTGATTGAATGGTGAGAAGATGGAAGTGGCAAATGCAGCTATCATTTCCAAAATTGGGTAGCAAATCTTTTGAGAGATATTGAAGGGAAAAAGTTAAAGACAGTTTTTGTTTTGTTTAAATTTTATGGCCAACACACCTTGAATATAATTGTGGTATAGAAGAGATAGACTGGAGAAGTGAAATTGAAGATGCAAGAAAAAGAGTAAATTGTGAGAGCAAGATTCTGAAGAAGGGGAGAGGGTAAGAAATCATGAGTACATGGAGGGTTATCTTGAGGGAGGAGGCTAACACGGGAGAATCACAGGAGGAGATGTTGGGTGAAAACAGGAAAAAATGGTTGGATGGCAATTGAAAACTTCATGGAATGTGTGGTAGTAAAGTATTTTCTTAGTAAACTGTGAGGCAAGGTTATATGTTCCAAGTCAAGACAGAAGTAGAAAATGTTTGCAATAAATTCTGTAGGGAATGAAATGGAGAGTCAATTAAAACTGAGCAAAACAGGGGCGCCTGGGTGGCGCAGTCGGTTAAGCGTCCGACTTCAGCCAGGTCACGATCTCGCGGTCCGTGAGTTCGAGCCCCGCGTCGGGCTCTGGGCTGATGGCTCAGAGCCTGGAGCCTGTTTCCGATTCTGTGTCTCCCTCTCTCTCTGCCCCTCCCCCGTTCATGCTCTGTCTCTCTCTGTCCCAAAAATAAATAAACGTTGAAAAAAAAAATTAAAAATAAAAAAAACTGAGCAAAACAAATACCAAGCAATACAGAGAATAATGTTAAGGCTGGCTTATCAGTCAGGGTTTAGTTGCAAGGTGCAACAGAAAGTACTTTACCTATTTTAAGCAGAGAGAGATTTAATGCAGGTAGATGCTTACAAATCTTTGGAAAGGCTGAAGTAGGCAACTCTAGGCTGAACTTCTGGGAATGACTCCCAGAACCACAGTGCAGCATTAGCTTGCCAGGAAAGCTATGAGCTCTACCACAATCAGGAAAGAGGGGAATAAGGAGAACATTGGTAAAGCACAGACTTCAGGAATATACCATTTTTGCAGCATACGACTGTTGGCTATAAAGTACCACTCTTCTTAGATTCACACCAACAAAGAATAAATGATCCACGCCCCTGCTTCTCAGTTACAGCCAGTACCCAAACTATAGGCGAGTCTGAGAAATGTAGTTTTTAGCTTTACAGACTGCAGCAGAGGAAGGAACACAAGAAGATTGAGAAGGATGTTGAGTACCAAGTTATTACAGATATAAATAACATATATTTATTTAATAGTATAAATTTATCAGCAATCTGTAGGCAAAAGTGGAAAAATAGGTAGTCTGATATGGGAAAGATAAGGAGCAAAGAGATCAAGGTGCCTAGCAGGGTTACTATAGAAATGACTGATCGTCTGGTCCAGACTAGTGAATGGAAGCCAGGAGAAACCGAAGAAATATGAGGATAGGAATATGACAGATAAGCACAATGTTGATAATGCCTACTTTGGGTTTGCCCTTGAAAGGCAAAAAAAGGGGTGCAATGAGCACATGCAAACTAAATAGCATTTGTGTTTTGAAGAGAAGAGAGTTTAGTACTTTTCAATACACATGCAAGGACTCTTTAATGTGTTATACGCACATCGGGAAAAACTAGTCAAGGCACACAGCTGTAGCATATTCCAGAACACGCGTTAGTTGAATTATGTCTTGATCTGTGTGCACACATAAGAGGAGAGAAACGAAGAGGGAGATAACAACACCTATGTGGGTGCAAATACTGTATAATTCTACCATTGATTTGCAGACTTGTGTATATGAGATTTACAGGCAAATCATGGTCCATATGTAAATCCATGAAAGGATAAATGTTTAAAGGTGAGTTTGTTGTCATTGTTGTTGTAATGTCCTTCCGCTGCATTAAAAATATGAGAGTGGATGCCTACAAGGAAGCTAACATGTTTTGTATGCTTAACTCATATTTATATAGCTAAGAAGTAATTATAATCTTTGCACTCAATCTATTAGCATTTCTCCTTAGGTTTTTCTGTTTCCTACAAAAGGCATGTTGTTTTGTTTCTAATTCATTTGGGAAGGGGAAGGAAGGAAGGAGGCTTCAAATTCTATAGATGCACGAGATTTGACATGGGCTATAGGTCTCCACTTCCTGGTGGCTTCCCAGCAGATGCCTCAGCCATGACTTCATTGAATTCCAGTTGTAGGTCTGCAAATCTCTCCTTTTGTAAGATTTCCCTTTATCTCTGAAAAGAGGCAGTGAAGTTTGCTTTCCACCAGGCTGCTTTGATTTCCTCCCAGTGCTTCCAAACGCCAACGGAGCACTCTAGAGGCAGTCCCATGCGTCTCTCAAGCAAAATAAAGAAGAATATGCAGTGAAGATCAGAATGGAGTCACTGTATCTTCATTCCCAATGTCTTTTTTAATCACGCACCTAGCGCATGACTAAAGGTTTATTGTATGATTATATGTAGAATCTGCTCTAAAGACTTTGGACATTGAAAAATACTTACTGGAAAGAAAATAAACACAATTAGGTGACAGAAAAATACACTCACACTTTTTTTTTTTTTTTTTAATTCTGGAATGCAACTCTTTTGGTGAAGAGTACAAGAAAAAGCTTGACATTGAATCATTAAAGGATAATTAATCTTTTTTTCTTAATGACCACAAGGAACAGGGACCAAACTGCTGTCTTTACAGGGTCATTGTTTTGTGAAATCCTTGTGGGATGGGAGTGTCTAAACAAAATCTATTACAGAGGCATGTATCTCTTATTCACCTATAAATATTTGTCAATGAAGATGGTTAATAGATAAGCCATCTGGTGCCCCTGATCTTCAGAATTTGATAAAGTCTGTATTGTTATTGCTCAAGAGATTTCTGTTGTATAAACTCTGACATGCAGTATATGTGCTGATGGAAGAGGAAGGTCCACGCTAACTCTGAGAGAATTAAAATATGCAGGTGGGGGAAACAAGGAAACTCGTCTCTTTTGACAAATGCACGGTCCTTGGTTAACTTCTCATTAGCAGTCTGCTCACATCTCATTCCCATTAAGAGTATTCCGTTTTCTTTGTCTAAAGTGTTGAGTGGTTATGAATAGTAAGGATAGACTATCTGTAATTATTTTTTAATTATTAATGGTTTTGTTAGATCCTTTCACTTTTACATTACATTTCTGTTAATGTGAGTTAAATCAAAATGTACTTCAGTTTCCAAGCTGTTCCCCAATGTATTTTTCATTCTTTCATAACATTACTTCAGATTCCTATAAGGTGTCTATGAGAAAGCATGCCTTTCTGGAGTCACCCACACCATGCTAATAGTTTCAGGGACTATTCTGTTCTGCAAATCCGCTAGCCATAACATTAGTCGTCACCAAATTTCTAAATTCCCAATAGTACCCAGTGTTAGAAACACAACGTGTACCAAAATCATTTGATTTTTAGCCTCTCGAAGACTCTATTTTATTTAGTGCCACCAGATGAAGGTCTTTTGGCACTTCGTAGATATGAAGACTCTCTACCAAATACAAACCAAAGGGGAGGAGAAAATGAGTAAGTTTGAAAGGAACAGATATTAGAGGAAGAAACTAGTGTCCAGGTTTTGTGGTCCATCTAAATAACTTGAAGAGTAGTTTAGTCAGAACGAATATTCTAGTATTGTGCCTTAGGAATCTTCCTAAGATGACACTTCCTTAATGACACTTAAGGAAAAAAAAAAAAAAAAAAGAACTTCTCTGGAGAGAAGGAAAAAAAGTCTACTTTTTAATCAATTTTTCCATCACCAGTCGAATGGCCCTTTTTGATGATGCACTGTTCCCTCAGAGGAATGGTCCTGGTTTGTATTTACGAAAGGGTCTGTTTTCAGATCTAGTATTAAGCATCTCACACAAATTCAAATAATAGCCCCAGTGAACAAAAAGAGAGAGAGAGAGAGAGAACGGGTGAGATTTTTTTTATTTTTTTATTTTTTTTTTATTTTTTAACGACACACAACCCTCAGCCCCAGGGATTCTTGTACCGTTACAGCTGGTGACTTCTGAAAAGAAACATTACGAGATCAGTTCTGAGCAGTGGGAGGAAAAGGGGGACCGGTGCAGGACAAAATTCCTGCTGAGGGGGCGGCAGCGACCCCCACAGAATCGAGGAAGGGAGCTAGATCTTAGCCAAAAGCATAGAGTTCACATACACTGCACCGAACACGAACGCTACTAAAAATGACTGGATAAATTATGCAGAGGGATTTCTGGATTTCTTTCAAGTAATTAAGTTTCGATTTCTTGCATTTATTTTAGTTCCAGGAAGCGCAAGGCGCCACGGGTTGCAAAAGTCTTCATTGATTGTTCCAATGCTTTAAGTTTGGTTTCGTGACTGGACTTAACTTTAGGAAGAGGTAAACACACGGGCCAAAGAAATTCACCGCGAAGAAAAATAACAGTTTCACTGGGGCAAGTAAAGACAGGAGTGGTTGCTCGTGGAAGCAACGCGGAGATCCGCTCGCCCCTGCCCAACTCCCTCGAAAGTGGCCCGCCAGCGGGGGGAGGGGAGAAGCATGTGTGCGTGTGACCGAGTGTGCGCGAGTGTCAGCACACACGTGTCTGCGTGCGTGGGTATGTGAGCGTGTCTGGGCGCGTGTATCCGTGC
Organism: Puma concolor; assembly: GCF_028749965.1. Taxonomy (NCBI): domain Eukaryota; kingdom Metazoa; phylum Chordata; class Mammalia; order Carnivora; family Felidae; genus Puma; species Puma concolor. The sequence continues at coordinate 81,398,980 of NC_141670.1, read as the reverse complement.
GTGAGCGTGTGAATTCGCGCCCCTGCGCTCTAGGGAGTGCGGAGCTGGATACGGAGGACTGAATCCTTCCCTCTGCTACATTTTCATTTCTTGGCGCCTGTTGTGTTGGCTCCAAAGCTTGGTCGACTCTAGAGGGTCCAATCAGCTGTCCCCACGTGCGGGTTCCTGGCCGCATTCAGTGTAAGCGTACTTACCAGGCGGAATCCTGAAGGCGTCTAGGCGCTTCGCAGGCATCCTGCGGGCCTGGGGCTGGCTGCTTCCCAGGTCTCCCTCCTCCCAATCTGCTTTTTTTTTTTTTTTTTTTTTTTTTTTTTTTTTTTTAATTTAATGGAGCTCCGCTTCTTTCCATTCACCGGGGAAAGAGGGAACCGTTACTTTCCTATCTGCTGTCCCTCCTCTCATCCCTTGTCCCCTGCCCAGCCACCTTTCTCAGTGCAGAATTACTTAGAGAAAGCCCCCACGTGGCTTGTTCGGCGACTACAGGCCCCCGGCCCTGGCGCGAGTCCCTCCCTTCACCCAAAGGGCACCCTCCAAAGCGCCAATAACCACTCGCTTTTGTCCTCCTCCCTTCGCCCCGTTGGAAGATTGCAAAAGTCCTAATTTCAATCTAGAAAGGCCAGAGGAGCGCCGGAAGCAGAGGTTTCCGGAGACACGTGCTAACTGCCTGCATTGGGAGGTTGAGAGTGTTAGCCCGGAAAGCCCCGGGAGGAGGCTGTGCCATCGGACATAAGAGGAGCCAGGCATCTTTGGACAAAAGAGGGGTTCCTTCAAATCTCTAAGTGAGGGGTACTTGGGGCTCGCGGGGAGCCAGCGGAGACAGCAAGTTAGAGACAAACAGAAGAGCAGAGTGGACATGATCGGAAGAGGAAAGGTGTTTGAACAAAGCGCACGCATCACTCCTTGAGCGTAGCCCCTATCTCAGGCCGTAACAAACCCAGGAGAGCCCTCCTTCCCCGCCACTCTCCGCGGCCAGTTCCCTGGGCGCTCCCAGAACTCTCAGCTTCAGGGACATTTCTCTCCTTTTTTCTCCCCTGGAACTGCGAGGCCATGTAGGAGTTTAATCACCCCCTATCTTTCTGCCCCAAGCTACAGAGTCCAGAGAGAGCTCAGAAGGTCTGATTCTATTCAGAATTAGGTGCAGATTGACTTCCTTGAAGAGTTGGCATGGAAGGAACCTATCCTTTCCTTCTTTCCTCCCCCACACCCTGTCTACCTAAAATCGAAATGGTGCTTGAAGGGTCAGATTTGTCCTTTCAGAAATCTTCCCTGTAGTCCAACTCAATTCTGTGTGAAATACAAAGAAATCAAACTGCCCTTATTGGATTAAAATTTAATAAAAACACATTAGGTCCGGTAAAATATGAATGCACAGCTTAAAATTTTAATAGTAAATTAGGACCCAGATACAGGGGAGGAGACAGTGATTTCTCCCCTCGGGATGGCTACCGGCCGATTTAGGGGGTGGGGGGAGGGCTCCTACTGCAGGGACCCCGCTGCCAGGGAGCTTGGGTGGAACCTCAAGCGACGACTGCCCCGCGGGGAGAGAAGAAGCTGGTCACATCTGTCCGCATCTGGCAGCGTATGGGACAGAAGCTATTGTCAAACAAAGAGACTTGGCGAGAAGAAAGGCTTTCCTCATACAGTCACACATTTGATTCATTTTTTCATTTCTTTTCTTTAAAAAAAATCACATTTCTGTTTTCAGTTTACTAGGTAGATTTGTAGGTGTGCAGAGGCACCAGCACAGACAGGTGCTTGGGCATAAAAGTGTATTTTGAGGTCATATGAAGCAGATTTTGGATATTGGGCCATTTGCTCACACCCCCTTGGGTCTATCCCCAACTTTCCAGTTGTTTAGATGGCCTCCCCTACCTGGAGGGCTGAAGTCTTTCTTTCTCCGAGAGCAGCTTCCACACTCACTGGAGCACTTTGCAACAATGCCTGTGGGCAAAACCAAAATGGGTTTTATTGATATTGCTAAGACGTTCGTGTTCTGGATGCTCCTGGAAGGAAAGATCACAAGATTGCAAGTCGTGGTGATTAAGGAAGAATTGCATTTTTTCTCTATTGCAACACAATCACTGCTGTTCATTTTTCACTTGGAGTGGGAAAAGGAGAAATCTTACTCTGCTTCGACCTGCATGTGTTTTCTAGAGGTAATGGAATACAGGTAAATAAGCTCAAATTACTCAACTACATGCTAATTTATCTCAACTTGGCAGTTAGAATAAAGAGCTTCCTTTTCTCCCCCCCCCCCCCCCCCCCGTCTGGAATTAGACATATCGCTGGGAAATGTCTGAGAGATTAAAAAAAAGTTATATTAAATTAATTTAATGATATATGGATTTTAGCCATCAGGACAATATTCTTTCAGGATTTCTCCTGTTTAAAATAGTTTTAGCCGATCAATTCCATATCAAACAAAGTTTGTCCAGTCACTTCAACAGTGCCCTCTTTACTTCATGAATTTATTATACTACCTTATTTACCATATGAAGTGGTGACAAGTGTTTAGCATTTTGGAGATCAGTTGTCAGTTGCCATTAAAATCAAGATTAATTCATATTAACGATATGCATTTCTCAATACTCCCAGGTGACAACATACATTAAAACAACTATTGCAAGTAATTAAGCTCAATGAAGGGGGAGGGGACAGGAAGAGGTTCAAAACATCCCCAAATATTTGATTTTGCAATCCAAGTTCAGCAGACTGTTGCCACAATAATGCTTGGGGACCTCCTCAGGGTTGCTTTTCACTTTACATCTAATTAGGCACCTAATGAAAGAGAAGAATTTTTTTCCCATGTGATTTTTCTCCTTGATATTCTTATGCCTTTATTTAAACACATAAACACACTGTTTAGGAGGTGCAATACCCAAAAGTTTCTTGTGTGTTTCACTTGGTATTATAATCTGGGGGAACTAGGTAGATGCAAACATTTGTCTTATAGTTATTTTCTTCCTCCACATTCACTCTAACCCTTTGCCCCTTACATAGTACTGACAGAAAACATACCCCAAAATATTTTAATTTATTTAATATTTTTATTATGCTTTAGAGATGCTCAACAGTTTATACTAATTAGGCCATCCAAACCCTTTTGAAGATTAAGCAAATTGGACAACCCTTGTTAATTAGAACATAATTTGAAGTTTGAAATTATATCATTGATGAAGTAGTCTAATTAGTATGACGATGTGTTAATGGACCAGTGAGACACAACAGTGGAGTTTGGCGTGAACCTCTCCAAGTCTTCCACGAAAATTCTCCCTCCTATACCAACATTAATAAAAGATTTCTATAGACTTCAGCCTTTCCACGAAGACATACAATTTATAGTACATACAATGCATTAGCCCATAGTGCTGCTCAATTTTTTCACTATTATGAAAACTAATAAATTCGTCAAGCTGAATTAAGCATACAAATCAGATGAGGCATAGCAGATTACACAGTGAAGCGCGGTGTCTCCCGAGCCTAAATGAAATTTCAATCTAATAATTCCTTCCTGGCCCAGTCATAATTTGTTTAGAGATGTTGTTCTACTTCTTTCAAAGCGCTATTCGCACTATAATTAAATGATACTCAAGCTTTTAACTTTGATTTATTTCATTTCTCGAAGCTTGAGACAGTGAGAGCTGTACAATGTCATTTTTTTATTTCTTTGAAAATTACCGTGGCTGTTGTAGAGGTGGAAATTAAACACCTAAGCATTTACTTGAACCGTCCGGTGCAAGCCACATTCATTCATGTCAACACCCCCTGTCCAGTCTCGTGCCTAGACTTATCTGGTCTCATGCTCAGGAACAGTGCTGGTAGGAATCCCCTTCAGCCACTATTTAGTATTTTCCTCCACATAGGGGAAGAGAAAGACATGTCCAAGGATAGCGCAGGAAAGCGCAAGGGGTTAAGGACCATGGACAGAACCCGTCGCCCGCCGTTTGTTGCCGCTTCCCCAGTACTCTTGGCGACTCGCGGGCTCTGAGCTCCCGACTTGAACCTGCTGTCCAGCTCTGGTGAGGTCATGGGTGAACCGGCGGGCCCATACTCTCTGCCGCCGCGGGGCTTCCGGGCGCTGACCACTCGAGGCCCCCCCTTCGCCATACTCCTTTCCACTCTGTTTTGTCCCAGCGCGAGCCAGCGCCTCTCAGGCCTGCCGCCTGCTCTCGCACCTGCTCGCTTTCCCCAGGCACCGTGTGCCTGCACCTGCTCCCAGTCACCCCAGTCCGGGTCAGGCCACCCGCGGACTCCAGCGTCCAGGTCTCAGGGCCTTCTCACCCTCGCCTATACTCCGCTCCTTCTGCGCTCTGGGGAGGTGACAGCCGCCCCTAACGTCGAGGGAAGTAGAAGATCGAAGCAGGAGGAGAGGAAGGCGGTGTGTGTGTGTGTGTGTGTGTGTGTGTGTGTGTGTGTGTGTAAGACTGTCTCCTATTTTTACGATTGGAACTAAGTGTGTGTCCACTTCTAAGAAAAGTGGTCTGCACTGGGACAAAACTGCGAGCAAAGTGTTGGCTAAAAATAGGTTCTCTGCGCCCAGTGGTTGTGGAAATGAAGACAAGTGGGGCTTGTGCCAACCCCTAAGGGCACGCGCGCGCGCGCGCGCGCGCGCGTGTGTGTGTGTGTGTGTGCTGGGGCGGGGGGGGGGGGTTAAGCAGCACATGCGCTCTGTGATCTCTGGCCCTGCCGCTCCCTCCATCAGTTGCCCCTTCCTCTTTTGATTGTGGCTAATGAAGAATAATAAATCCAGTGGCAGGATTTGCCAGTGGATCCACCCAAGACCCAACTCACACTGAACTTGGATACAGAGAGGAAAAGGAGGAAGATCGGGAGGAAGAGAAAAGAGGGAGGAGGTGTGTGTGTGTGTGTGTGTGTGTGTGTGTCCGTTGGGGGGGGCAGTAGACAGGGTTGCGCGGGGGGGGGGGGGGGGAAGGAGTCGCATGCGCAAAGGCGACCGGAGCTGGCTCCACGGCCGTCCAATCCGCTGAGAGCTGCGAGAAACCGAGTGAGAGAAAGCCCTGCAGCCCGGTCGACCCCATGTCTCTTCGGCACCAGGCACCCGCCGGGCCGAGGGGGCGCAACGCTAAGCGCCAACTGCCGCGTGCACCAAGCGGAAGCGCAGACCAACGCGGAGGAGCTGGTTCTCCCGCGCCCGCTTCTTCTCCTTCCGCCAGGAGTCAGAGGCCGGGGTCACCTGAGCTGCGGGGAGGGGCGGGCCGAGTGGGGGCTGAGGCCTGGAACTTAGCGGTAAGCAGGACATAGAGGGGAGAAACTGCCAGGTAAGAGGCGTTCCTAGTAGTCTGGGGGGAAAAAACCTACCCAAGGCTGGCTTGGCCCGCAACTTTATTTAGGACTTTCTTTTCCCGGCTTGGTGGAGACTAAGCGGAAAAAGCAGGAGGGGCTGGAGGCCGGCTCTTAGAACTGCCTGGCGACTGGAACACAGACCTGGCCAGTGGGGTGGGGTTGAGATCCAAAGTAAGTGAGAGCTGCGGGGCGCCGGGAAGGGGCGGCGGCAAAAACGTGCGGGCGGGGGCCGGAAGGGGAGGTGGAGGGCGCGGCGGGGGAGCGGGAGGCGGGGGTCGAGAGAGCTCCTCGGACCCTACTCTGTAGGGAGCAAAGAGAGAAGGGGCGACGCTAGAATCCGAGCTGGAGAAACCGCGCTTCCTGGCAGGGAGGGCGGAGGCGCGCGGGAGGGAGGGAGAGAGGGAGGGGGGTAGGGGGCAGGCGCGGGGAGAGGGGAGTATAACTCGGCGGCCGCGAGGCGCGGGGGCAGTTTCGGGCGCCCAGGTCTGCAGCCAGCTCCAAGCGGAGCCCAGAAACCCCTAAGACTGACAGCGGAGCCAGAGGAGGAGCTCGTAGTCCGGGCAAGGCGCGCAGAGCTGGGAGCGGCGGCGGGAGAGCGCAACTTTGCACTGCCCTTCGCTGCTCCTGCGCTCGCCCAGCACTTCTCAAGAGGGTCCCGGCAGACGGGGTCAGTGCGTGCGCTACGGACGAGCGCCCGGGCGGACCGGGAAGATGATGATGATGTCCCTGAACAGCAAGCAGGCGTTCAGCATGCCGCACGGCGGCAGCCTGCACGTGGAGCCCAAGTACTCGGCACTGCACAGCGCCTCGCCCGGGTCCTCCGCGCCCGCGGCGCCCTCCGCTAGCTCCCCTAGCAGCTCGAGCAATGCTGGCGGCGGTGGTGGCAGTGGCGGGGGCGGTGGAGGCCGTAGCAGCAGCTCCAGTAGCAGTGGCAGCAGCGGCAGCAGCGGCGGGGGCTCCGAGGCGATGCGGAGAGCGTGTCTTCCAACCCCACCGGTGCGTATTTCTGCATAATCACCGCTTAAAGGCACATTTTGACAGCCCCCTTTATCTGCTTGATGTTTTTTTCATGTCTGCACAGCAAATCACCCCACACCTCCAACCAATTTCCCCCCTCTCTCTCTTATGTATTCAGCGGGCCTTTTCTTTCATATTAATTTTTATGACCTGGGATGTTGCCTGTGCGCGTGTTGTGTTGTGTTGTGTTTGCAGGCTCACTTTCCTCCTCCTCGTGCACTCACGGTTTCTCTCAGTGGCTTCCCTCCTCTCCGCCTCACCTGCAACATTCAGGATTATTATTATTATTATTATTATTATTATTATTATTATTATTTTAACGTTCTGGGAATGTTGTAGGCGCGGCGGTGTTGTCGAGCGCTGTGCCGGGGCTTCCGGGGAGAGTGCGCACAATTCCCTGCTGAGCGTAATGTGTGCCTTTTACTTGCAATTGCAGAGCAATATATTCGGCGGGCTGGATGAGAGTCTGCTGGCCCGCGCCGAAGCTCTGGCGGCCGTGGACATCGTCTCCCAGAGCAAGAGCCACCATCACCACCCGCCCCACCACAGCCCCTTCAAGCCGGACGCTACCTACCACACCATGAACACCATCCCGTGCACTTCGGCTGCCTCTTCTTCGTCGGTGCCCATCTCGCACCCGTCCGCACTGGCGGGCACGCATCACCACCACCACCATCATCACCACCACCACCATCAGCCGCATCAGGCGCTGGAGGGCGAGCTGCTGGAGCACCTGAGTCCCGGTCTGGCCCTGGGTGCCATGGCTGGCCCCGACGGCGCCGTAGTGTCCACGCCAACTCATGCACCGCACATGGCTACCATGAACCCCATGCACCAAGCAGCGCTCAGCATGGCCCACGCGCATGGGCTGCCCTCACACATGGGCTGCATGAGCGACGTGGACGCCGACCCCCGGGACCTGGAGGCATTCGCCGAGCGCTTCAAGCAGCGACGCATCAAGCTGGGGGTGACCCAGGCCGATGTGGGCTCCGCACTGGCCAACCTCAAGATCCCTGGTGTGGGCTCGCTTAGCCAGAGCACCATCTGCAGGTTCGAATCCCTTACGTTGTCGCACAACAATATGATCGCGCTCAAACCCATCCTGCAAGCGTGGCTCGAAGAGGCCGAGAAGTCCCACCGAGAGAAGCTCACCAAGCCGGAGCTCTTCAACGGCGCGGAGAAGAAGCGCAAGCGCACGTCTATCGCTGCCCCAGAGAAACGTTCTCTTGAAGCCTACTTCGCCATCCAGCCGCGGCCCTCCTCCGAGAAGATCGCCGCCATCGCGGAGAAGCTGGACCTTAAGAAAAACGTGGTGCGCGTCTGGTTCTGCAACCAGAGGCAGAAACAGAAAAGAATGAAATATTCTGCGGGCATTTAGGAGACCCTTGGCCTCTCCAGGGACATCCCCTCCTCGTCCCCTCTTTTCCCTCCCTCTCTCTCTCCTGCCTCTTTTCTTTCCACATTCCAGTAAATGTGAATCCGGAGAAAGCGAGGATTGGAGAGCGAGCAAAGGAGCGAGCAAATGAGCCCAAACCCAGTGAGAATGTGAAACGATTTCTCAAGGAAAAACAAAACAAAACAAAACAAAACAAAAGAAGGGATTTGTCAAGTTGTAGCGAAGTTATTCCTTTTAACCCCACCCCATCCGGAAAAGGCACCTCGGCTTCTTCACAGGAAGTCTGGAGCTGGCTGTTTGCAGGAACGCAGACGAGACAGCGTTTTAAAAAGGCCCCCAAAATGATCAAGTAAGATTTGTTTTTATTCCTAAAGACATCACCCTTGTTCAAGTTTAAAAGTACACTTTGCAGCTATTTTTCAGAAATAGAAATCGATTCAGGACTGAAACTTTAAACTAGAGTTGATGCTTAATGTGATAGAGACATCTCTAAAGTATTTTGAATTTTAAAAAAGATGGCAGATTTTCTGCATTTACACTGTATATTATATATATATTTTTATTGTGGTTCTTACCCCCTTCTTCCTTCTCTAAAGTGTTAATGCTTAAGAAAGGAGTTGCGCCTGCTGTGTTCACTGATCTTGAAAGCTATTATTAGATTATTGCCGAACAACCCTCTGTAAATTATTAATTTATCTCTCTAGCAACTTAATTTGTGCACATTCTAATTAATTAAACTTATTTAGTCTAAAAATGGGGGAAACGTATGGCTCGTGGAGTTAAACAATTTTATGTTTGATGAGTTTACTGAATTTTTATGGCTTTCCTCTTATACTGTGTTCCTTTTGGCCCATTTGTATATTCTCACTTTGAATGAAGATTGTTTTTCCTTTGTTTTTACTGGTAGTGTTCTGGTTTGTGAGTCGACACTCAGTAATGGATGTCTTAATCGTGTAGACTTGATTCACTGTCCAAAGTATTGTTTACTTCGTTACATATTTAATGGGGATTCCCACATTGTCCCCACTACACACGCGCTCTCACTCACCCTTACACACACACACACACACACACACACACACACCTCTAATGGAAGAGAAGAAGTGAAGCAGTTGGAAGCATGACTATGATGCATCATTTTCTAGCTTTAGGTGCATTTGTTCACTTGGTGTTTGCCCTTCCAGATTCTACGATTTCACCAAGGTATCTCAATCTTCTTGTTTTCAATTGCTTTGTTGACTACATTTTAACATTTACAAGAATCCTTCGGTTTTTCCTTTTGGAGGTTTGTTTGTAGAAAAACTAATTTAAACTATAAGAAAGACAGTGCACTGCTTGTAAATTCACATTGTTTGGTAGAATTCTTTTGGAACAAAAAATAATTAGGTACATGGTGATTGGTACCTTATCTATTGTAAATATCCCATTCAAAATGATGCACATATAGATATATTCTTACAAATTTTGCTGTATTGCTGTTCCATTTGAGGCTCTCTGAAGTCTTGAGTTCTGTATATGACCTGGTTTCTTGTTTTTGTTTTGTTTTGTTTGTTAATAGATGGTTTATTTACTATGGTAATGTATTAAGTTATTTTTGGTGTTGTTTGATTGTCTTTCATTGAAAAGATGATTTTAATGTTTTATTGGCAAAGTATGCTGCTTTTTTCATTAAAATATACTATTAAAATTAAATGGCTTTTAAAATGTGATGTTGTTTTCAATCATTTACATGGAAATTATTTTGATAGTTTTTTAAAGCGGAAACATTTTAATGGTTTATTTTAGAGTGGTTGTTATAGTCTGATTTGGATTTAAAAGGGGGTGTTTCTCTAGGAAGGTATAAAAGAACAGCGTTTATAATTGTCTTCTAATAGCCAGAGCTCATCTCACAGGGTGCATTGCTTCTCTGTCTAGATGAGGTTGTGATATTTGGCTCCAATATCTCCCTTGGAGTCTTTTCTCCAGATCTGCAATAATTCTGCAAAGAGAATCTTTATGAACAGAGGTACTACCTGGGAAGAAGGAAGAAAGGAACTCAGTTTAGTTTTCAGCCAGGACTGGGAGCCTGGGTGTGGCAAGAGTCCAGGCCTGTTTCTGGGAGTAGGATACCCCGGTTGAGGCCTAAGGGCTTGCCCACCATACTTCTCAGTTCAGTCACTGCTCCTGGAGAGCAATGCCCCAACCAGAGCAGGAAGCACCTAGGTTACTGAGTTATGAAGCAAAAGTACATCTCTCTCTCCCTTCATTTCCATGACCTTTACAAAAACTTACATTCTGCAATAGGCAGAGTGGGTTGAGGAAGAAATCCTGGGTGGTTAGAAGGAGTTGATTTCTGCCCCCTTCCTATCACTCACTCAAACACCAGAGTTGGTGAAAGTCTAATGGTGGTCTGGCACAAAGAAATTTTGCCCTTCGATATACAGACTTTTCTCCTTTTTTGATCCTAGTTTAAAGGTACCTCCTGATCCATTTTAAGCAACATATTAGGTTTCCAAAGTTTTTTTCCCAGGAAAGCTCTGGTTTAGACATTTACATTATTAATGATGAGAAGGGCACCTTACTAATCTATAGGTCCAAAAAGAGGAAGGAACGAGGTGATCCTTTAGGGGAAATTCTGCTGCCCTGAGCGGTGACCTAATATCGAACTGCTTTGGGGTGTTTCTTATTTTGAGGATGAGTTTAGGAAATGTCCCAGGAGTCCATGAAGATTGTTACAGTGGCTCAAGTTGGGATTAAATGTTGTTAAAGAACATTGTGATTTTCAGATGTAACAAAAAGAACCGTGACAGTTAATGGATAATAAGTGAAGGGACTTAGTTTTCTTCAACTTAAAGAGGAAACCAGAAGAGACAAAATCTATGTGTCCATTTAGAAACAATGAGATATATTGTATAGATGCTTAAGGAAATATTTCAAAGTTGTAGGAACTTAAAAGAAAGAATTGTGAATCCAGATATAGTGATACTGATGGTTTAATTTTATTCTTAAATTTTAGAGGTTGAAAGTCCCTTCTTCTGTTTTACCTTCTAAGACTCAGTTTTCTTGAAAAGTCTTTTCAAATAGCCAGCCCCTAATCACAGTACGCTAGGTCCTGGTTTCAGCACCACGGATAGTAACCACATCACAGTCCTACTCCAACATGGGTTTGACCAAGCATTGTCAGCCAGCTGGAGAACTTTCTGCTAGTTACTTTTTCCAGAGTGGAGAAAATGAATTAAATGGCTTGAGGATGTAGCAAACCAGGCTTGCTGATCTGGGCTTAAAGTTATCTTCAATAAATAACACCTCCTTCTTCCCATATGTGGTTGTTATCTAAGAGTCTAGGATATATTCGTTAAGAGAAAGGGGAGTCCATTAGAGGAAAGACAGACATGTGTGCTAGTGTTTTCTTTCTACAAATATGACATCTTTAAACGAGGAGAGAGATCCTGTAAAAGTAGTAGAAATTGAGAAATATATTGAAGATAAGCAAAATAGGCTTCTTTTGGTACGTTTGAAGTACATGATAGCTTTCACGTATGCATGTTTGTCCAAGATTTTTATGACAAAAATGACATAACAGCAACTCAGTTTACCTCGACAGTTGAGAGTGAAGGCCTATATCCCCCCCCCCTCATTCACCAAGTGTTTTTTGTCTCCCAAGCTCCTACACTTTGAACACTGTACCACAGTTTTAAATATATCTTCTCAGTGTTATTACAAGGGTAAAAGAACCCCTCTTGTCTACAAGATGGAAATTATATCCATTGTTTAACCCTACTTAACTGTGTTTGTTTTATGGGAAAATCAGAATTTAAAAAAAAGTAAATATACTCTGAAAGTTTTTATTAATGAGAGCTGCAGAGACATATCAAAACAAACCAAAGAGATTTGGAGAAAAGAGGATTGGTCTTAAAAAAGAAATTAAAGGTAAGAGCAGAATGAATCCTGTATACATTCTTGAGAAATATTTATTTAATATTGACTTTCAAAATACTGAAATGGATAAAGAGCAAATTGTGGCTGAAGAGCCTTGACATATCAATCAAATCCACTGGCATTCGTGACTCATTTCCTAATTTTTTTCTTCAAGGTCCACAATTACTATTTAATTAGGAAGAGATATTTTATGAATTGACTTAGCAGCACACCTAGTCATCCTCAATTGACATTTCAGAACTATGCTGTTAATTTTTTAACTTCTCCAAAGGCAAATGATCCAATCTTTTTGTTAAATGTAATCATCTAAATCTAAACTAGAATAGAATAAATGTCTAACAGCAAAGATCATGTAAGGCATGGCTGATATCTAAGTACTCTCTACCAATTCTATTCTGATATCATCTAGAAAGAGTGCAGTTTCCTTTGGATAGTTGATATTAAATCAGCTGGTCAGTTCTTTGTCAGATTAAGTTTCATTGACACATAGCTTGGGGAAGATAATGGAAATATGAAAAAGAAAATGAAATAATTAAGATTTATGTTCAACATAATGCTCTTCTATTTTCTATAAAATGTATTTTAAAATAAACAACAATATATAACTAAGTCTTTCTACTATCAAGGACAGATTTTGAGACCTCTCTTTGCCCAGAGAATTGGAATTTGGGCCATAAAAATGCTTTATTTCAAACTTTAAATGAATTCATTTTGATCTATCTATTGGAGACACTCTTGAGGACATACTGGAAAAGGCATTACAAAATTCACTTGATTTTAAAAGGCATATTATTCAGAAGATGAAACTCAAATTTTTCCAAGCAACCCATGACAGTAAGTTTAGAAATTTACCTTTTAACTTGTTTGGTGAAAACAATTTATATTTCCAGGTAAATGGTGCATTTAGAACTCAAAACTTCACTTTACTTTTCAGTTGGCTTTGGAGGGAGGGGCTGCAACAGAAGGGGGGAAAAGGTTAGATTGGTATTCTGATAGGACAAAAAGAAGACAAAGGTTCCCAGACAGTTATGATGATAGAAATGTTCCCGAAGTCTACATTTGTCAGGAGACAGATTTATGGCAATGAGGGAAAAAAAAAATCACTAAATTTTTCCTGCTTTGCCCCTTTAAAGGAGCCTTTCCCAGCACTGAAAGGCTATTATGAGTGAATTAATAAATTACACAGCAAATTATTAAATCCAGATAATTACAAGGAATAAGTAAGTAATCATTAGTTATCTCAGCTAATTACTGTGGGTCAGAGCCAGCCGGAATGTGAAATCCTCCTCGGGAATTGAAATTAACTTTGCACAGTGAGCCTCTCTGCTTGACATCCCCAGTCTGTAGGCACATGGCAGCTCCCTTGTGAGCTAGTCTTTCTATTTAACTTGGAGAGAATAGAAATAAAATTAAGTGGCGATGTGATAATAGGAAGCTGCTCAGAAAGCAAACTGTGGGTTTTATTCTGTACTTTCAAGGCCTGGAGATGAAAAGCTTTATTTACATCAGTTTCAAAAAAACTTAAAGCACCCTTGTTGAGACAGACCCCCCTGAACACACACACACACACACACACACACACACACACACACACACACCTATAGTCATCTGGTATGACAGTCATATTAGCAACACATGAAGAGGGCTCAAGGAGAACAAATATTTTGAGGTGTGTGTGTGTGTGTGTGAGAGAGAGAGAGACACAGAGAGAGAGAGAGAGAGAGAGAGAGGTGGGGGGTAGCAATGAGAAAGAAAGAAAGAAAATGAAAATATTACTCCTTGCTTTCATCCCACAGAGTGGAAGGCTGTCGAAAAGTGCAGCCCCGTCTAATAATCTGTTTGTTTTGTTTGGGTAACAATATGCTTTCATCTTGCCACAGGAAGAACTAGCTTAGTGCAAATGTTGTCTCTCCTTGATCTTTCGCCAGATGCTTCAAGAACTGATGTCACCTTTTTCTCCTTTTTCATATAGCATCATTTTCCAAAGCCAGCCTCCACTACCCTCTCTCCCTCCACTGCCACCAACCCCCAACGCCTTCTCAAAGGGCAGAGAAGACAGCCAAGTCTGGTGCCTGTTGGAAGTGGAAAATGTATCTGTGTGATAAAGTGATTGTGTGTATCACAGGGCTGGGAAAGACTGGACATCCGAAGAAAACTGCTGTTAATATATTAAAATGAGGGGTGGGGGAATCTAAGAGATTTTTTTTTTTTATCAATTGCAATTAGATGGACAGTCTTTCCGCTCATTCCCTGCTCTAGTCTGGGATGATAATAAAAATTTAATGAAGCCTGGGACGAGCAGAGAGCTCTGTCTAGGGACCGTGGAATAGAATATTTTAACTGTACATTTATACCAACTGTCTGGCTTCAAAGACGTGACTGCTTTTAATCTCGAATTAGAAAACCACAGATTTGAAATTAAATATTAGATACCCTCGGATCTCCTTCCTTTCTGAAATATTGTCACGACTATGTTTTCCTCCATTGGCCCGTAACACACACATCTTAGGTCTCCAATTACATTTCCGTGAATAATAGATGGCTTTGATAGGGTGCAGTATTCTGGTGCTTTTGTTTTTTTTTTTTTAATAGAGTTAATGCAATATTAATTGGCTGTAGATGTTATAAGAATGCACAGTCCCCTTTTCAGGAGCAAATCGATGAGATAGGGATATGAGAGTCCGCGAAGGCGAAGGCTTTTCCCAGCCTAGGTCACTTCTTTGTGGAGGGGACCTTCTTAGAGATTTAGGTAAGTGAAGGGGCGCTTTGAGTTGCGAGGCCCGGGCTGCTCAGGCTCCTGAACCTGGAGAGAGGACAACTGGTGAGGGCGGAGGTACAGAAAGGGAACTGTGTGTGAGAGAAGCAGGGCGTGCGGACGATTACCGAGAGTCTTTGCTAGGTTTTCATGGCTAAGGCTTCGCAGGCGCCTGGCTCGCCCTGGCTATGCTGAGGAATCAAGTCTTCGCACCCACCGCTCTGGCTTACCACCACTATGCACCTGCCGGCCATGGGTTGCATATGAGCCCCACCTCCCCTCTCCTCCAGCTTGGGGTGCATGTTGGTGAGAAGCAGGTTGTGAATGGGTGAGGGTTAGAGTCCACAGGGTTGGGGGATGGGGCAGAGCCGTCCACCCTCGCTGGACACGCTGGCCCTGGCCCCCCCCGTGGCCCCCAGAGCCTGGGGGAGCAGGCGGCTTGCCAAGCGCGCAGCCAGGAACCCGCGAGAAAGAGAGGCCCGGGCGCCTCGCCCCCTTGCATTTTACTAATCACATCTATTTAAATTCTAGCGCGGTCCGCCGCGCTCTCACTGGGAAAGCTCTGGAGAACTGGACCCATCAATTATTCTGAAAAAATCCCAGACTACGTGAGGCTTCCAGCCTGCGGGAGGGAGGCAGCGGGAGGAGGTGGAGAACCTAGCCCCTACTCTTCTACCCTTCTCTCCGCCGTTCCCAGCGAGGATCCCTTGGTGTACCCTTAACTTCAGGCTTCTGGGACCCGAAGGAGCTAGTGCACCTTCTGAGAGTTTGCGCTTTTATGGACCCAGAGGGGAGGTGGTGAGAGTAGACTGGGACCTGGCCTAGCCTTCTTTTCAACTCCCGTGGAGAGGTCTGAGTCCTGTGCGGCCACATCAGACAGATCACCATTTCCCGTTCTGTTACCCGCTCTGCATCGCCGCTACCCTCCACCCTCACTTTTTGCCGGGTCCCTAATGCTGACCGACTGTCTGGGGGCTGCTGGGTGTGGAGCAGTCTCCGCTCAGCCTTCCTCTGCTCCACAGGCCTGCAAGGATGGGACCTTAGGGACATTCCAGTTTAGAAGCCTTTTAGGAACCTCAATTTAAAGTCTTCTAGCACTCACCCCACCCCCTATTCAGGCTCCAGGATGCCCCGAGGCGGAGCAGCAAGCCGAGCGCGCAGCTGGACGCGCAAGAAGAACGCGGTCGCTCTAAAGTAGGGAGGCGGGTGAGCCTGGCTAGTAATTACTGCCCCCCAACCCCCGCCCCCCGGCTCGCCCGCCCCCACCTCCGCACTGGGTCTGCAGCCATTACTCCAGCTGTCATTCGGCGGAAAGCAAGCGCCCTCCCCCCTTCCCCCGACTTTGCTGTGACTAACAGACGCCTGCGCCCCCCTCGCACTCCCATAGTGTCCGAGTCATGGTTCTTAAATTTTTGTTATATTTTTTCCCATAAATACCACATTTCCTCCTTTCTCTGTCCCCTAACCTTCCCATTTTCTGGACCCTAGGAGCGTATTCAAAGTCTTATTTGTGTGTATTGGTGAGTATTTTGTTTTTGTTTTTCTTTGATTGGGGGGGGGGGAGTTCTCTCATAGCTTCTGGGTTTCACTGAATAATTTGAGGTGACAACAAAATGAGAAGTATGTATCAAATAGTTTTGAAAGAAGCCAATTGGCTTCTGGAATTCTTGTAAGATGCCAAAGTCATCTTGTGAAATCAATGCGGTTTGATTTAAAAAAAAAAAAAACAAACAGCAACAACACACAATAACAAGTTACTGATGGGCTTGAAAGTGATTGAAAGGCTTAAATCAACACCTTCTGCATGAGTGGCTCAGGCAGTGTTGGTATTCTACAAGGCCTAGGGTTTCTGAGTTGGTGGGCTCACCAGAAGATAGATGGTTAACACACACAGGACCAGACAGTCCTACTCTCCCAAAGGGACACCAGGGTTTTGCTAGATGGTAGTCCATATCTCTGTGCAATTTGGCTAAACAAGGGTGAAGGCTCCCTGATTTCCAGAAACAGAGTAGGTCTTCATTTGGGGAATTATTGGCCTGGTGTGTGAGGTGATGGAGGTGTGTGTAGGGGGAGAGCTTGAGGTAATTCTTTTGGCAAAAGCAGTCACTTCATGCTCCAAATTTAACAGCAGTCCAGAGTCTAGATATGTAAGGGTGAGGTTTTCTGTGAAGACTCCTTGAGCTTTGCCCAGAATAGCCACCTCCCTGCTCCAACTCTGGTCTCTCAATTTCCTTGTTTTAAACCCATGGGCTTCTATTCGTTGCACTGGGGATGAGGAAGGTGGGAGTGAGGTGTCTCTCCCTTGGCATAGACAGAGGTGGGAAGGTAGGAGTGAGGTGTCTCTCCCTTGGCTGCTGAGGTCCAGCAGCCTCTGTGGCATAGCAAAAGCAAGGTCTATTTTAAAGTTGGGCCAAAAACCAGCCTGAGCCAAGTCACTTTACAGCGTTCGGGATGCATACCTCTGTCCAGGGTCCATCCTAGCCTCCGTGGGCTTGATCTGAAAACACAGACCCCAGGAGAGGTAGAGATTGTCTTCTTCAACTCTGTCATTTTCCTGGAAACTTGTCATGTAGACAATACACATATGTAGATAGATGTTCACATATCAACATGCAGGTACACACAGGGCCTTTCCCTGGGGGCCAGCATACCTTAATGAAACTTTTCAAACTCACTCAAAATCTCTCTTTCTCTGTCTAGCCCAAACAAGTAATTCAACTGGAAGGTGCTTAAGACTCACCTCTGTGCGTGTATATATATATATATATATATATATATATATATATATATATATATTTTAATGCACTTGACAGGCTTTGACCTTCTGTTGCCACAGGTGTCCTTCCTGACAGTCCTGCCTTTACACGGAGCCCAAACGCAGTGACTTTTGGCCGCAGCAGCTCTGTCTCCGAAGGTGGAATAGTCTGTGACTGCCAGGAGGGACCCGGGGGCCAGGCCTGCAGCCGGCCTCAGTAGAGGTGAGGGGCCAGAATTAGACAGACTGTTCCTTTTGGAATCAAGGTGCAGTGCTTCCAGCTCTGGGCTCTCCGGACTCTGTGGTGGCTTCCAGAGAAGCCAGTCTCACCGGTTTTAAGTCCCATTTCTGTACCAACTTGGAGGTTCTAACTAACCATGTGGGATCTGGCTAACTTTCCATCTCAGTACCATTTCCTCACCTGGAACCCGCATGAAAGCAATCACTTTCTCATCCACCTCCGGAGTCTTTGGTCTTTGGGGTAGAGGATGAATGGGGAAGAGAACGCAGCTCCTGGCTGCTGAGCTAGGAGTTCTGATTCCTTCTGAGGGAAAAGTCGTTTCTGAGGGCTGTGGGGCTTCACATCCTTAAATTAGGTCTCTAGCTTCGTGAACCAGTCCTAAATGTGTTAAGTAAGAATCGGTTGGCAACTTGCACTTTCTTTCATCCACTTTTCACTTTGCAGCCCTGAGAGCTTTTAATTACAGTATTGTCAAAGGGGCCCATTCTTCTATTTCCTAAATCATTTCATTGATTTTTTTTTTTTCCTCATGCTGCCTTCCTTTTCAGCAAGACTTATTTTTTTTTTCCCTGGGATTTGCTCAGAGTTTGAGAGGTGAACAAGAAAAAAAGAGGTAATGCGACAGGAGACTGGTGGTTAATAAGAGAGTAATCTCTACCTTTCCCCAGGGAGAAGGAGAAAGTGCAAAGAATGACCCTGTCCCCCTTCTCCGTAGTGGAGACAGTGTAGACACACAAAAGAGAAAGGGAATCTATAATAAAATAGAAAGGGCACGGTAGGGGGAACCAGATCAGTCCCATTTTGTCAGGTATTCTTAATTAGATCCGCGAGAACCCCAAATACCCAGATAATTGGTAATTAGTCTTGGTAACATGTGTTCGTTCACTGTAAATAAAATTGCAAAATTTCCTGAAGGTGACTTGAACTATATATACTCTGGGCAGGAGAAAACAGTGGAAGAATAAGCAAATCTAGCTCTCTGAGTTGGAATGTAACAAAATACCGTTTCCCATTCTGAAAAGCTCAGCTACTTTCCATCCTAAAACCAGGTGAAACCAGAATTCTTTGGTTTGGTCATTAATTTTGTCATTTACATGCCTCTTAAGTTTTGTTTTCAAAAACAGTTTTTACCATCCAGTTTTACCACCAGCACGGAGCAGAAAACAGCCAGTGGAAAACAGGAGTAGGATTCTGCTGTCAGATAAAACGAGAGGTGAGGCTGCTCTTTCGGCTTAACTCCCATTGCTACAGAATCCTACGCTGGTAGGTAGAAGAAATGTCCAGATGTTTCCCGAATGTCCCTTTAGCACTAGAAGTGTGTGTGATTGGGGAAGAGAGTTGGAGGGAGTAGTAGATAGATTTAATGGAAGACAGGAACAATCGTATTTATTGCACCCCAATTTAGAACTACTTCATAACTCAGTAATTAATGACGGTAGGAAGCATCCTTACTCTCCACCATTTAACTCCTGGCCATTAGGTATCAGTTACTCCCAGATAAAATGATTTAATCAGTCTAGGAGAAATCTTTTTAGTGCTCAATCCCTCACCCTTCCATTTCTCCCCTCCCCCTGCCCTCTTCTCATTACTCTCATCTTTCAAATGGCTTAGAAGAGGAAATCTTAGAAGCTACTGTCACCAGTAGAAACAGCTGTCTTATTGAGGTGGGATTTCTATATCAACTCTAACACTGCCCATGAATTGCTTATAAAAATGATCCCCCCCCCCAAATCCTGCATGTGTAAGGCAGAGAAAACTGCCCTGAGATGCAGTAATGCTTGACTTTCTTGCAGCAGAAAGGCTGAGTTTTTGTTTGTAATTTATAATAAACAAGCCATTGACAAGCTAGAGTTGGCTGGGTTTTCAGGTTTTGCAAACTCACTCTTATACAAACTCTTTCCACTTTAGGAAAGGATGCCATCCCTGAAACTGCAGCCGGGTGCAGCTCTAAGCAACCACAGTGTTACAGAGGGAACCTGCCCTAGCTGATGCCATGTAGATGTGATAAAGCAGAAAGTGAACACAGGTAACACCATCTTAGAGTAACTCCTCTTCCAGACTTCCCATTTAACTGTCAGAGCAGTAACAGATTGGAAGAAAATCAATTTTAAGAATCAATCCCCAAACCCTTTCATACACTCAGATGACTTGAGACTTATAATGTGGGAAGCACTTATAATGAGGGTAGGGGAAAAAAGCAGAGCTACAAATACCTCCTCCACTTTAATTGAGTAGGTATTAGAGTTCCTCCAACCTTTCCTCTCTGAACTCCTTCTGTTCTCAAATTCTTTTCCACTTTTTCTTCTGACCACACCACTACCATAATCCCCCTTCTTCACCTCCTCCCCTCCTACTTCTCCTTCTCCTTCTCCCTCCCCATCCTTCTCTTCCCTTTCCCTCTCTCGATCTCTTCCTTCTCCCCAGCACTCTCTTATAGAACCTGAATTGTGTGCAAAGTTAGAAATGAGATCTCAAGTGATTTCACAATGACGGGATCTAAAACTGTGATCAGTAGAACTCAGATCCCAGGCAAGTTGTCTGTGTCTTTGGGGGGCATGTGGTTCAGGAGCATGTAATGCAGATCTGGGTCTAGTGAAGAATAGAGTTGTGGCTGGTGGGTGTGAGGTACAGTTCTAAGGGGGTTGAGTCCGGATGCTCTTTTGGGGAACCTCTTTAACCATGTGGAGGAGATGCCAGGGAAATTTTTACTCTTTTGGTCAAAGGAGCACACACAACTCTAGAAGATATCATATTTACTACCCAAACACACTGACTTTTAGATGGAAATACCATCAGTTGTCTCTGCCCAGTTCTATTGCAGATCTATTAATCATATCCACAAGGATTGCCAAAATGGCAAGGCTCTCTTCGCTTTTCAGTTTATACAGAACAGAATCATTTACATAAAGTCCTTAAGGCAAATAACTGTTGGGGCTCTAATTTATATCTGATCGAAAATTAGCCGTCATTATGCGCTCCATTAGCAGCATCTTTAATGTGCTTCTAAGCACCATTTGTCAAGCGGCTTGTTAATATCCTTCAAGTCTTTAAAGTTGAGAGCTCATTAAAGAGTGCGCTCTGTTATTGATGTAATTTAGATGAGTTTGGAAGAGCAAGTACACCATGCCTTGAATGGGCAACCTCCAGAAGCCAGGGCAAGGGGGCATTTGGTGACCAAGTTCACTATGAAGGATTGCCCAGAAGCCTTCATGCTTCTTTGACAGCAGGTCTCTGGGTCCTGCAAAGGTGTTTTTGAAGGCCCACCCCCTGACCAAGGTGTGAGTCATTCATTTCTTTGGGAAGGCCTATGTTTATCTTCAGTGTTTTCTTTTTTTCTCATCAATTCGTGTTTACTGTGGCTCACTGAACCTTGTGGGAAGGGGTGGGAAGTATAAAAAAATGGACCCTAATATAAGGTCCTTCATGTGAGAATTTGCCAGTTTTCTTTTTTTTTTTTCTCTTCACACCCCCATCCCTGTTTTAGTGCCTACCTGTTTACTTCCTGAGGGCTGCCTTGTATTCCACGGAGTGGAGGAAGTGAATATCCATTGAGAAAACCATAGGCTGAAAGACAGAGATACTGCCCTTGAACCTATTTTGACTGAGGTACAGTAAACCCGCTTAATTATGTACATATTATTACATTATCTATCAACCACCCCATCAGAAGAGCATAAAGGCCAATAAATTACCTCAGTTATTTATCTAAAAATCCATATATTTTGTCATTTTCTTTCTGGAGGAGATTATGTTAGTGTAACACAATAAAGAAAACCATTAGCACAGCCAGAAAATTGCAATTGAGTGCAACAATAATTCCACTAGCAGGAATAAATAACAGTTTAGAAAGCTGCATTTTGTCCTGGGTTTTCTGGTAGGTTGTACCAGCCTTCCTTTGATTCAAGTCCTGAGTGTGTCCGTGAATCCTGCAATCAGGGGTTTAGTAAGATTTCGTACACCTTCCCCCCACCCTTCTAAATCTTACATTAAAAGAACAACATTCAAACCATCATGATTTTTGAACCCCACTTCTATCTGTACTCTAAATTCACTTCCCCTCCTGAGACCTTCTGGGGACTCAGATTAATGCAAGATAATGAAAGACACTAGGCATTTTATTCTCTCCTCTAAATTTCCAAGATTCTTTCAGCCTTAGAAGCTTGTGTGAAGATGGCTCTACTTTATCAGATTGAATAAAAATAAAAGCAAGAGTTTAGGAACTGGATGGGGGTGGGGTTGGTCCAGATACCTCAAAGTCTTCTTTAAACCCCTCTCCCCTCTTCACCTTCCTCTTAGGGAATCATCTCATTTCCATCATTTGTTGAACAGCTTATTCTTGCAGTCCACACCTTGAAAGAGTTTATTACTCACACATGGAGAAAGAAGGGAGAAAGAAAGATATAATAAGATCAATCTAAGGACATATTGAGGTCATATAACAGCACAAATATTCTCAAGTGCTCTGTATAATGTGCAGTGGGGATTTTGGGCAGTTTTATTGTGTGGTAGGATCCTCATCTCCGTTGTTTTTTACAGGATTCCTCCAGGCTAAAGTAATAAAGCGAGTAATTAGAATGCTAAAGACAGATGTAAATAACAGGAATGAGACAGCGGTGACAGATGAGCGGCTGGGTCACGAAAGAGCCCAGTTGGTGGAAATGACACCGCTCCCTCGCTCCCGATCCCCTCCCCCACGCCGTTCCCTTTTTCTCTTTGGGCCTCTTCTCCCTCCCAGCCCGTGGCCTTAGGCGGTCGACCGGGGACACTCGGGTCAAAATTGCCTTCGGTAGGAGCAGCGTGGCTGCCGTCCGCGGAGGCCGCGCGGGGAGCGTCCCGAGCCTGGAAAGCCACGGGCTCCACCACGGATCGGCAGCGAGGTGGGCGCCACTCGGGCGCCTGGGCCTTCCCCGGGACCCCTCCCTGGCCGCCGGGACTTGTGGGTCACCTCAGTCCCCGGCCTCGCGGCCCGCGCCCTCTCCAGCCCCCAGGCCCGCAGCCGCGCCGGCGCCTCCCGCCTGCGCTCTGGCCACGACCTGCGGGGCATCACCAGCGCGGTGACTGAGCGCGGCCCTGCTACGTCCTCGCAGCAGCCCAGCTGTGCCTTCGGCCCTTTGTCTGTTGCCTTTGCTCCCAAACCAGGGCGAAGAGGCCCCGGAGGTGCCTTCGCCTCCCACTTGGGCCCAGGAAGCCCGGCAGGCCCGTCTTTGGCGCCCCGGCCAGCCGCAGGGCTGCGGCCCCAAACCTGGGAAGCGGCCCCAGCCTGCCAGGTCTGCGCCGGGGTCCTGAAAGCCCTTTTCCTCCCGTCAGTCCGACGCTGAGGAATGAAGTATCATAGGGCTTCATTTGACTTCCTCACCAAGACTATCCCTCCGGAGCTAGCCTTTCCTGATGTAAACTTCACATGGACCCCGGTAGATCGGGAGAAAAACAACGAACTCCCCATGCCCTTTGACAAATTTGCCTTTCCCAACCCTGACCTACCAGCGACTAGGCTTGTAGGAGAGCAAACAGGAGGATTCCTAAATGAATGAGCTTCATTCCCCTCCCAACAATTTAAATAGACTGAGCATCGTGGTCTCGGTTTGTTATTTGGAAATTTAGAAGTGTAAATGTACTTAACCACAGTCTTTGACATTAGAGGAAGAAGAATCAGGTCTGAATCAAATCTCTTAACAGGTCCTTTAGTTACTAAAGCCCCATAGGTAACTTTCTTGATCTGGTTGCCAGAAAGCTTGTCTTACGCCTACTTATAAGGAGCCATAGTCCTAAGATTGGGGCCTATTCAGGTTTGAGGGGTTATTTTAAGGAGGATGCTAATTGTAGCAATGTTGCTGCCTTTTGGAATGGATGTGGTTAAGAGTACGCAGAAGTGACCATGCATCACCTTTCTATGTTAGCTTTAGAGGATCAAATGCCTTTTTTTAAGCAGCAGTACTCTTCAAATTACAACACATATGCATCAAACAAATGAAAAAAGCCAGAGTGAGTTAGATGAAGCCAGGAGGCAGCTCTGATCTCCCTGGTACTGGGAGCCGGTACTAGGATAGGTTAGCAGGTGCTTATGAAACACAGTGTTAAGCATGTCAGCTGAGGAATTTCTCTATAACTTCCTGGATTATTAACCTCAGGGGTATGCCTACCAGTCGAGGTAGATAACCATTCTTTCAGATTTTTAAATTTTTTTTTTTCAACGTTTATTTATTTTTGGGACAGAGAGAGACAGAGCATGAACGGGGGAGGGGCAGAGAGAGAGGGAGACACAGAATCGGAAACAGGCTCCAGGCTCTGAGCCATCAGCCCGGAGCCCGACGCGGGGCTCGAACTCACGGACCGCGAGATCGTGACCTGGCTGAAGTCGGACGCTTAACCGACTGCGCCACCCAGGCGCCCCTCTTTCAGATTTTTAAAAGAGGCTAGTAAATGAGTAGGGCAAAATGAGAAATACATATTTATCAATTTTGGCTTTAATTTTTAATACCTACTTAATAAGTATATTTTCACAATTTGTATTGATACATGCGATAGATGCATGTCTTAACCTGTTCCCCACCTTATTTAGACCGATTATTATTTTGGTTTGCGTTAACTATTTAATTTAATTTAATTTTATTTTTACAGAAAGAGAACATGACAATGGGGGAGAGGGGCAGATGGAGAGAGAGAGAGATAGAGAGAGAGTAAATTAAGCAGGCTCCATGTTCAGTGCGGAGCCCAATGTGGGGCTCGATTCCACGACCCTGGGATCATGACCTGAGCCGAAATCAAGAGTTGGATGCTTAACTGACTGAGCCAACCGGGCCCCAACATTTTATTTTTAAACAACTATCTCTTCCTAAAAAAAACAACAAAACAAAATAAAACATGGCTTTGGAGTAGTTATAAAACTGGTGATGATAAGCACTCTTCCTCTAAGGTCTTAGGTAAAACCTATTAAGTCAGATTTTTGAGACTTTTGTTAAGTCTATATTTCATAAAAGTAAAGTATTTCAGGTATGCCTGAAATATCGGCATTGGTGGGTATTGATGAGGGATCACCATAGAAATCATGGAAAATTGGCAGGCTCTTCTGGATGATATGCATGTTTCTATCGCTAGTAACTAGAGGTCTGATCCATTAGAGGACTGATCTTGGAAAATTGAATTGGGCCTAAACCTAATGCCTATGAAGATTAATGGGTAAATTTCTGCCTATGTGTAGCCTCAGGACTGAAAATGTGGGTGTGACCTAGAATTTTGATCTAGTCAGATCTCTGATAGCAATCTTCACTTACTCATGTGAAGAAGCTTCATACGTGTTGACTCAGACTCAGACCAGTGCAGCTGGTGGTGGTAGAGGATAGTGGTGACAATAGTGCCTCAGAGAAGGTTCTGCTCTAAATATGTGGTATAGCCACCTGCTATACCTCATTGCTTGAATTCCTCATTGCTAAGGTAGCTATGCGACTGAGAAGGACTTAAAGGTCATGTCAGCTTGGACCGCTTCTGTAGGAGATGAGAATCACTTCTTGGTTTCCTTTTCTCTGTGTGAAGGACCTTTACTGTGGGCAGATCTCCCTTCTGTTACAGAAATTTCAAAGGTTAGGTTGTGATTTATTAGTGGGTAATGACTCAGTTTAGTGGGTTGTAACCAGCGTAAAGAAAAAAATTTAAAAATAAAATACATTAGGGGTACCCGGCTGGATTAGTCAGTAGAGCATGTGACTCTTGATCTCAGGATTGTGAGTTCAAGCCCCATGTTGGGTGTCGAGATTATAAATACATAAACTTAAAAAAAATTTTTTTTAATGAAACACAATAGAAACAGTCAATGCAGACCACTTGTGAGAGCAAGTTTTGTTTCATGAAACTTCAGTTTTAGTTTTATTTATGTCTGTATGTTTATATTGGGCCATGGTATAAAATATATTTCTTATTGTGTGTTTTAATCTAAAACATTTGGAAACCATTGTTGTAGGCCTTACACTTGTCTTACCTTCTGTGAGAACTCTTTCTAGGTTATATCATTCCTTAACAGTGTATAGTTCTTTTTCCCATTACCATTTATTTGTGCCACTTATTTGATGCTTCTCTGATGCTTTTTTGTGTCATAAATTTCACATGTGTACATGTCTTTTCTACCTAATTGAATTGAAACTTCTTCAAAGATGTATATGTTAGGCTTCTCTGTATACTTCATGGCTTCTAATGTGGTGCTGAACACATGATACCCCGTTGACACATGTAGATGGCTGATTATGTGCTTAACACAAGTAAGCCAGATCTCAGCTCACACGCCACTTTTTCAGGGATTCAGTTTTTTGTTTTTTGTTTTTTTTAAATAAGAAGTTTACTTAAACAACAAGATGCTTGACCTGAAGGGAAAACTATCTAGGATTCATTTCCTTTAGAGTGATTTAAGGGATGCCTATCTTAACTTGTTCACTGCCTCCACTCCAGGCTAGATCATATCTCCCTGTTATTGGCTCTCATAGCACTATGTAATGCCTTCTTTAAAAAAATCTTTTTTTAACGTTTATTTATTATTGAAAGACAGAGAGAGTCAGAGTGTGAGCAGGGGAGGGGGAAGAGGGAGAGGGAGACACAGAATCTGAAGCAGGCTCCAGGCTCTGAGCTGTCAGCACAGAGCCCGACGCGGGGCTCGAACTCACACACTGCGAGATCATGACCTCAGCAGAAGTCGGACGTTTAGACTGAGCCACCCAGGCGCCCCTGTAATGCCTTCTTAACACTTACTGGGGTTTGAATATAAATATTTGTGTGGCTAGGTGACTTGTATTTTCCACTAGGGTGTAAATGTCATTGAAATCGGCCAGATCTGTTGATCTCACGTGTACCTAGCACAGTATCTGGCACATGGTAGACACTTAATCAATATTTGTGGACTGACTGATTGACCAACAGACTAAATGACTTAAAGAATGACCAGCAGTTCTGGCAGAGGCAGCAGGCCCTTTCGTGTTATCAGAAAGACATTTTGCTAATGAATATGAAATGAGAAGGGAAGAGTCAGATCTGATGATTTGAGGAAGATAAACTTTCGCATGGTGACATCTCGTTTTTTCCCCAATTATGCTAGCAGCACGCTATTTTGGTTACTTGTACTTTGCTATAGAAATGGGTTCATTGGGGCGCCTGGGTGGCGCAGTCGGTTAAGCGTCCGACTTCAGCCAGGTCACGATCTCGCGGTCCGTGAGTTCGAGCCCCGCGTCAGGCTTTGGGCTGATGGTTCACAGCCTGGAGCCTGTTTCCGATTCTGTGTCTCCCTCTCTCTCTGCCCCTCCCCCGTTCATGCTCTGTCTCTCTCTGTCCCAAAAATAAATAAACGTTGAAAAAAAAATTAAAAAAAAAAAAAAGAAAAAGAAATGGGTTCATATAAGAAACGGCTATGTGAATGACATCTCTGCCATCTTTGAATAACTGATATGGAGAAAATGGATTCTATTGTGTGAGGCTCAGTTTGTGACCTACATAAGAAACCTCTCTTAGAACTTGTAAGCTGTTTCTCCTTCTTGACACGTGAGAGCTCTACCTCTGTGATTTCCCTCTTTGCCCTGGCTAATAGTGCAGGTCTAAGATTCGGGTTAAAATACCATAGGATTTCACTCATATGTGGAATTTAAGAAACAAAACAAACGATCACAAGAAAAAAAGAGACAGGCAAACCAAGAAACAGACTCAGCTATAGAGAACAAACTGATGGTTACCAGAGGGGAGGTGAGTGGGGGATGGGGATTAAGGAGTGCACTTGCTGTGATGAGCACCCGGTGATATATGGAAGTGTTGAATCACTATATTGTACACCGAAACTAATATTGCTCTGTATGTTAGCTGACAGGAATTTAAATAAAAACTAAAAAAATACAATGATTATTTTTTCTATGTATAGAATATTTGTCTTTTTGTTTTCTCGGCCTTTATAACTTACGTTTTTGTTGTCATAATTAATTAATCAATTAATTAGATTATGTGCTTTCTGGCTTTATTACACCTATGTCAGCATACTGTAGAAAAAGTGGCGTGCATTGTTTTTGGTCTGGGTGCAAATTCTAAACAAATGTAGACTGTAATTTTTCCTAGCTATGTGATGTTAGAAAAGTAACCTCACTGTGCCTTACTATTCTCTTCTATAAAATGAGATCAATACTACTTTCCTTATTGTTTTAATTATTATCTGACTTACAAGTGCAGTATTTAGCACATTTTAGGTACTCAGAAAATATTCTTTCTCTTTCTTTCCTTCTGTGGTGTGTAACTTCACGTCCATTTTGAAAGGAGGTGAGTAGGATCCATGAGAACAAAAGGGTTTGATGTGTTAAGTTACATTTTCTGTTTTTTTTGAGAACTTAGGAAAATAATAATGTTTCTCTCAATTATTTCATCTACAAAATTCAGAAAATTGTAATTATAAATCACATCAGGGAATTATTTTTTTAAATATTATTGATGTATAAATTATTTGAGGATGACCATGTATAGTCTCAAGGATAGTCCTGAAAAGACTAGAAAGAGATAACCTGATGTGCTGAAAATGTCATTTCTAGTTTAAGTTATCAGGATTTTGTATTAATTACATGTAGAATTGGTGTGGTTTTTTTTTACTAGTGTTTTAGGTACAAGTTTATCTTGTATTTCTTGAGGAAGTTGAAGGTATGGTAATTCACATTCTCTTCTATCCTGAATGGTTACAGTTTACTTAGGAAAGTGAGAAATAGATACTGCTTCAGCTCTAGGGGCACAGCGCTAAGGTATTAGTAGTGGCTGCAGTCGTATAAGCTCAGATTTAAACAGCAGCCACATAGAACTGATTAGGTAGGCACACAGGCTTCTAGCAGAAAGGGAGAAGCAAGGTATCAGAAGCAAGCTGAATATAGAGGATCTAGGAGGTCGATCACCTGGGAATGAGAAACCAGTTTTTGATGTTCCAGGTAGGCTGGAATTCAGCATATAGAAAATGAAGGGAGTTCAAAATATGATACCATCACAGAAATGAAATGAACAAAGAGTACTTTTTCTCTAATTTCATTTATGCTTTTTCAGCTTTATATAGGAATCTCAGGCTGAGGTGTATTCCAGAAGTAAGTGCAGTTTAGGGAATTCTACTGCTGTATTCATGGTTTGAATGAGATATGAGACCTTGTTTTCCCCATTATATGATCCTTTTTTTATACCAAGATTTCTGGAATTGTTATATTGATTTGTAAATTGAACATTTCAGTCATTTAACAAACTTTTACCAAGTTTCAGGTATTTTGAAAGATGCTAGGAATAAAAGACATGGTTTACCCTTGAAAAATGTACACATTTGGGGGGAGAAAGACACCTGGAGACAATGATGAGTAAATGATAAGAGCTGGGACAGAGACTTAAGGACAAAGGACTAGGCAGTAGAGAAACTGGAGCGACAGTTTATATTTCATGAGTCAAAGGTTTATACCAACCCACTCTCCCCTTCCCCCTGTAACACACACCTTGAATTGACACAGCAGAAGGAAGAATTTTTCTTTGAAGTCTTTTTGGCTTATGTAAAACTATAATTATTTGGGGTTTTTTTAATGCTTTTATTTAGTTTTGGAAGAGAGACAGAGACAAAGTGTGAGTGGGGGAGGGGCAAAGAGAGAGAGGGAAACACAGATCTAAAGCAGGCTCCAGGCTCCAAGCTGCCAGCACAGAGCCCAATGAGGAGCTTGAACCCACAAACTGGGAGATTATGACCTGAGCCGAAGTCGGACACTTAACCGACTGAGCCACCTGGGTGCTCCAAACTATAATTATTTGTTAAAATCAAGTGGAGAAATGAGATAACTGTAGTGGAAGTTCAAGGAAAGATTCTATTTTGCTATTGAACTTTATGTGCATTTGAATTTCAATCAGCGAACTTTTGATGCACTTTTATGTTTACAAATGTTTGTTGTAAACATTGCTGAGCTCAATGAAAACAGAACGCAATCCATTACCCCTTATTGAGAATAGATAATCTTTTGGTTTCTAGAAAACAGGACATTAGAACTAGAAGAAGAAAATTTTTCCTTTCCTTATTTTACAAGGATGGTGTGGTTTTATTTTTAGAATCAACAGATTTTTGAGAAATTTAGTTGGTTGCAAACTGAGCAAAATTGCCCTTTTACCCTTTTTGTGGAATTATATGATTGTATTTTCTGTACTATTTCAAAGATGTTTCACATTTATTCTTTGCAAAATGCATCAGTTTAATATTTTGAGAAAATGTATTTGGAAGTGAAACAGCCACTCCCTGCTTTAATGACTGTGGATGTGAACAATGATCATTTTGCGAGATGAGAAACTCACAGTGGTAATAAAGCTAAGAAAATGATAGCATGTTAATAAGCCTCAGTTATCTGTTTAAAAGTCTATTTTTTTTTTTTTTTTTTTTTTTTTTTTACTTTTTAAAAAGATTTAAATTCTACTTAGTTAACATACAGTGCAATATTGGTTTCAGGAGTAGAATTCAGTGATTCGTCAGTTACATACAATACTCATGCTTATCACAAGTGCCCTCATTATGTATCACCCATCTACCCCATCTCCTATCCACCTCCTTCCATCAACCCAGTTTGTTCTCTATAGTTAAGAGTCTCTTGCAGTTTGTTTCTCTCTCTTCTTCCCCACCCCCACATCTGTTTTGTTTCTTAAATTCCACATGAGTGAAATCATATTGTATTTGTCTTTCTCTGATTGACTTAGTTCACTTAGCATAATACATTCTAGCTCCATCCACATCTTTGCAAATGGCAAAATTTCATTCTTTTTGATGGCTGAGTAATATTCCATTGTATATATAAACCAAATCTTCTTTATCCATTCATCAGTTGATGGACATTTGGGCTCACTCCATAGTTTGGCTATAGCTGATAATACTGCTATAAACATTGGGGGTGCACGTACCCCTTTAGATCTGTAGTTTTGTATCCTTTGTATCCTAATAGTGCAATTGCTGGATTGTAGGGTAATTCTATTTTTAGTTTCTTGAGGAATCTCCATACTGTTCTCCGGAGTGACTGTACCAATTTGCATTCCCACCAATAGTGCAACAGGGTTCCACTTTTTCTGCATCCCCACCAACATCTGTTTTTTTCTTGTGCTGTTAATTTTAGCCATTCTGACAGGTGTGAGGTGGTATCTTATAGTGGTTTTGATTTGTATTTCCCTGATGATGAGTGATGTTGAGCATCTTTTCATGTGTCTATTAGCCATCTGGATGTCCTCTTCAGAAAAGTGTCTATTCATGTCTTCTGCCCATTTCTTAACTGGGTTATTTGTTTTTTGGGTGTTGAATTTGATAAGTTCTTTATAGATTTTGGATACTAACCCTTTATTAGACACATCATTTGCAAATATCTTCTCCCATTCCATAGGCTGCCTTTTAGTTTTATTGATTATTTCCTTCACTGTGGAGAGAGGTCCAAACACTTCATTTTTGGTTTTGTTTCCCTTGCTTTCAGTGATGTGTCTAGTAAGAATTTGCTCTGGCCAAGGTCAAAGAAGTCTCTGCTTCTGCTCTTCTCTGGGATTTTGATGGTTTCCTGCCTCACATTTAGGTCTTTCATCCATTTTGAGTTTATTTTTGTATATGGTGTAAGAAAGTGGTCCAGTTTCATTCTTCTGCATGTCGCTGTCCAGTTTCCCCAACACTATTTGTTGAAGAGACTGTCTTTTTTCCATGGAATATTCCTTCCTGCTTTGTTGAAGATGAGTTGACCGTATAGTTGTGGGTCCTTTTCTGGGTTTTCTATTCTTTTCCATTGATCTGTTTTTGTGCCAGTACCATACTATCTTGATGACTATAGCTTTTGTAATACAGCTTGAAGTCTGTCCGGAATGGTAATGCCTCCAGTTTTGTTTTTTCTTTTTCAGAATTGGCTTAGATGTTCGGGGTCTTTTGTGCTTCCATACAAATCTTAGGACTGTTTATTGTAGCTCTGCGAAAAATGCTGGTAGTATTTTTATAGGGATTACATTAAATGTGTAGATTGCTTTGGGTAGTATAAACATTTTAACAATGTTTGTTCTTCTAATCCATGAACATGGAATGTTTTTCCATTTCTTTATGTCCTCCTTAATTTCTTTCATAACTGTTCTATAGTTTTCAGAGTATAGCTCTTTTACCTCTTTAGTTAGGTTTATTCCCAGGTATCTTACTGTTTTTGGTGCAGTTGCATATGGGATCAATTCCTTGATTTCTTTTTCTGCTGCTTCATTATTGGTGTATAGAAATGCAACAAATTCGTGCACATTGATTTTATACTCTGTGACTTTGCCGAATCCATGTATTAGTTCTAGCAATCTTTTGGTGGAGTCTTTTGGGTTTTCTACATAGAGTATCATGTTATCTGCATACAAAAAGTCTATTTCTTATTTGCTTTGAATATATAATAGTCTGGCCACTGTAGAATAATCCAGTCCCCACATTTCCCAGCAGCTGGGGAGCTGGCCTTGACTGTCCATTGCCCTGCAGGGCTTGGCCAAGAGCCAGGCCACAAGAAAAGGCAGTGTGGAAGTCAGGTGAGGAGAATTAGTTAAGCTTTTAATTAACTCACCCTTTCCTATTGTGCGGATAAGTGTGGAGACTCAAACCTTCCATTATACCTCAAATGCTCAAACTAAGCCACATATTGACACAAGCAATAAAACAGTTCACTAAGCTTTAAGAAGGAGAGTAAAGAGGTGTAGCAAGGCTTTAAAGAGCTACTCAGCAAGAATTTGTATGGATATGCAGATGTGGGGCATCAAAGGGCTGGGAGTTCCTCTCTAGTCAGTGCTGCCACTCTTCTCAGTGTGGAAGGCATCATGTTGTTCATCAAAGTAATAGGACATTTGAAAACATCCAACTTATACATCTGTATGTAGCTAACCTGGATACCACTGGACATATTTAATTTATTTATACCTATGGACTATTGTTCTGGAGGATGGTTCTTAGTCTGGGCATGTTCTAAACCTCCTTTTAAGTCCCCTAATTCTTATAGATCATCGTTTTGTATCATCATACACTTATGTGGCCCCTGTCTCTAAGGTCAACTTCTGAATTTTTAATGGTGGGTATGTTTATTGTTATCACATAATAAGAAGTCCTGAGAGACAACACTCTAAAGCTGGTTAATCTAATGTGAAATCAAAAGGTTATCCACTGAAGGAGAGGGACGAAGTAACTTGTTGCCTAGTGTAATACCAAGCCCCAGCTACACAGCAGAATTGGTCATTTGAGTCTCAGACTCTTCAATAAATGCAGACCAGCCAGGTGTGCAGGTAGGCAAAGTGGGGAGTCAAGGACATGATTGGCAGTTAAGCCAACTGCTTGGGGCTTCTGCTGGGAGTTTGGGGACAGAAGTGAGGAGCACAAGTGTGTGTACTAAAGAGAATCTGATCTTCACTTACTGTCTGGGGGATTTAGTAGACATATGATATAAAAATGGCAAAAGGTAGAGGCACCTGGGTGGCTCAGTCAGTTGAACGTCTGACTCCAGCTCAGGTCATGATCTCACAGCTCGTGAGTTCAAGTCCTGTGTCGGGCTTTGTGCTGACAGCTTGGAGCCTGGAGCCTGCTTCAGATTCTGTCTCCCTCTCTCTCTGCCCCTAACCAACTTGCATTCTGTCTCTGTCTCAAAAATAAACATTTTAAAAAATTAAAAAATAAAAGATTTAAAAAATGTCAAAATGTGACTTACCTTGTGTTATTTTTCAAATATAAATGATAGACTTTAAACTGAATGAGATGATGACCATGTAAGAAATAAGGATAACATAAAAGCAAATAACTTATTACAAATATTAGTCACTATATTTGTACCTCTGTCAGACTTAGTTTCAAAGCAGTTTTTTGTGTTGCTGACTCTGAGGCTGAGCTCTGAGAGACCATGGCAAGGAAGTAGTCTGTTCTCTTTCAGCATAACTAGGATGGGTCAGCTGTTGCCTGTTCCTATTTCTGAAGCTGTCATTTCCCTGTTGCCCTGTCTTGCCCTATTGACCTTTTGACTAGAAGAGAATTCTTTTTTTTTAATTTACCATTTTAACCAGTTTTTTTTTTAATGCTTATTTATTTTTGAAGGAAAGAGAAAGACAGAGAGACAGAGCATGAGCAGGGGGAGGGGCAGACAGAGAGAGGGAGACCAGAATCTGAAGCAGGCTGTCAGCACAGAGCCCGACATGGGGCTTGAATTCATGAATGGTGAGATCATGACCTGAGCCGAACGCCAAAGTCAGAGAGAGAGGAAGACAGGATCTGCAGTGGGCTCTGTGCTGACAGCAGGGAGCCCCATGTGGGGCTCTAATTCACAAACGGTGGGATCATGACCTGAGCTGAAGTTGGATACTTAATTGACTGAGCCACCCAGGCACCCTGAAGATAATTCTTAATGACCTTGCTCATCCTCCTGAGTAGAAATTTGAAGCATGATGTGACTCACAGTGCAAATGGGTTATGTAGAGGTTGGACAAGAAGGGGGATACGTGTGGATTGAGAATGGGGTAGGTGAGGTCAGTGTACATGGCCCAGGGTCAAGGGATAGGAAGGTCTGAACTATGGGGTAGGCTTGTGGAGTCAACTGCCAGACTTTGCCTTAATCTTAGAAAGAGTTGTTTCTGTTTCATTCTATGAAATTTAGATTCATCCTTAAAGAAACAGCTGACCTGCTGTGTAATGATGTTTGGTCTCTGAATGTTATAGATTTTAGGAAATTAGGGAAGCAAATATTCCTTCCTGTTATAATTGACCAGCTTGTACCTCATTCTGTATGTTCCTTTTCAGTTTGTTCACTTACCCGGAATAGGTCAAGGACATTGGATCTATATGGTATGCAGTAATATTTTGAAATAAATGACTGTTTTTGAGAAACATTTTATAAGTTTGGGAAGATCAGACGTTCAAAGAATCAAAGAACACCCATCTTACATTTAAATGCTTAAGTTTTATCATTTATTGAACCTCGAAGTTAATAGTTTTCATCATTAAAATTATAAATGTTTGTTATAAGAAATGTGGTAATAATGAAATATTTAAACTATGACATAATTATATAAAGGATAAAAGATTACTCAGGCCTCACTAATCAAAGTCTATTAACATTTTGGAGTTTTTTGTTTGTTTCTTCTTCTATCTTTTCTATCTACTTATTTTTACAGGATTGTATATATAGATTTGTATTTTGCTTTTTCACTTAGGACAAGAATCCTGGAAGTAGACAGGCTCCAGGCAACAGGCAGTCTTCTTTATTATGGCAACATTATGCTCTGTTGTGAAGTTATAATTTACCTATTTGTTTTCCTTTTTATTGGGTCATGGAAGACTGAGTATGAAGTTTGGTATATAAATGCTGGTATAGTATACTTCTTGATACATATGACCTCTGGGGTTAGATTCTGTTCTTAGCATGGATAGCAGTCATGAATTTACAGAGTCTTGATATATGTTGTCAAATTACTTTCCAAAAATCTAACAGTTCACACTTGGGACATCTGGACGTCTGTGTGTCAAGTATCCCTTTGCTCCTCTTACAGTGGGAGTACTTGCCTTGTTTTGATCTACCTCACCAGATGATGTGACTGTGGGAACAAGGAGTGCTACCAAGCAGCAGCATATCTTCCCAGCTCTTAAGAGTTGATCTCATTGGGACATGTGACCCAACTTTGGCCAATCTGACTTCTTTCATTGAGTTTTTATATACTAATCATTGAAGTATTTTGTCTTCTGGGATTTCTAAACTGTGTGGATATAACTTGGAGCTACCTGCTGCAAAGATTCCTGACTTAGACTAGGAATCTCTCTGTGATTGGAGAGAAGAAGGGCAATACAAAGGGAAATTGAGAAAAGACACTGTGGGCTGGGGGAGGGTGGTTATGATGGGACAAGAAAGGAGGGTGGGAGGAAGAGGAGTGAGGAGAGTGGAGAAGGGAATGGGGAAAGAAGTAGAAGAACAGAGGAGAGAGGAGACAGTTGAGTTCTTCAATTCCTTTATTCCTGGCATTAATGGCATCCATGTCCCTTCCAGTTGCATGAGCCGATAAATTCTTTTATGTGGTTAAGTTAGTTTGAATAGAATTTCTGTAGCTTGTTTCTGAAAGAGTCCTAATATACATTCTCACTTTTTCTATAGTTTCAGTTTGTTTGTTTGTTTGCCTATTTAAAATAATTTTTTATTTAAAATTAAAAAAATGGTTTTTTTTTAAGTTTATTTATTTATTTTGAGAGAGACAGAGACAGTACAAGTCGGGGTGGGGCAAGGGAGAGAGAGAGCATGAGAGAGAATCCCAAGCAGGCTCCGTGCTGTCATGGCAGAGCCTAATGTGGGGCTCAAACCCACAAAGCCACAAGATTATGACCTGAGCAAAAACCAAGTCTGAAGCTCAACTAACTGAGCCACCCAAGTGCCCTAAAGATTTTTTATTTTTAAGTAATTTCTACATCCAACACGGGGCTTGAACTCACAACCCTGAGATCAAGAGTTGCACATCTACCCATAGCGCCAGCCAGGCGCCCCTCTATAGTTTCAGTTTAAATTAAAAATCTATGGTATAAATGTCCTATTCTACCATGCACTGATACCAACTGTTAATCATAATTAGCATCAGTATTAATTACAATGCATATTCATGCTTAAACTAAAAGTCCTAAGTTGGCTAGCATTTGTATCAAGATTAGTGACAACAGAAATAAATACATTTTAAATGGATAAATGAGGTGTTGAATGAGTATTAAATGTTTAGGGGACATTTACTCTTTACCTTAAATTTAATTTGATAGGTTTATAACTTTTCTTTTCCCTCCAACCCTCTTTAAACTGTTAATTCTTAGGTAGAAAATTTCCAAGAAAAGATTGTTTTGCTATTATTGAACACTTGATTTGTTCATGAAAAAGAAAATCATATATTTATTTCCTTCAAGAGCATCCAATATGTTTCTTAGTTTTTTCTAATGTTTGGGTTGTATCTAGGACCATATTTGAGAGTACATTATATCCATTCCAACATGTCCTGAGATGCTCCCAAAGTGGGATGATTGATAGGTGTCATTGACTTGAGCAATTCCTAAAAGTTTTCCATCATAAAGTAGATATGAAAAGGTCTCTAGGGTAAAAGGGAAGGAGGGACTTGGTTAAACTAGTTGGATTCTCAAAGCCTTTAAAGTGCTAATTTGCTAACACTCCAAAGGGAACTGCAAAAGGCTGAACATTTTTAAACCACGAGGAACCTTTTTCATTTAACATTTTATTGGCTACATGTTTGGTTTTGGAAATATAGTAGTAAACAGGGTAAGAAGCTGCTTTTCACAGAATTTTTATTATTTACAAGTCATTTTCTCTGCTGGAACATGACTACAAGTGAACACCCATATATCATATGCCCACATATTTAAAAGCTATACATTAAGCCAACAAATTGGTCAAATGTGTCCCATGCTCTTGCCTTGACTGATACATCTGCAAAATGAAAGCAGACCAAGCTTTCATTTAGAGTTTTTGGATTCCTTGGTGTGTTGTGATGGTGAAGGTAGAGAATGCCCCTGGTTCCCTGCTTCTGGGCCTCTTTCCCACTTCTCTTCCCCACCCAGAAGAAGTGTTGCTTTGCTTGCTTGTTTGTGAACACCACAGTACCTTCAGCCAAAGTCTACCCCCTGCCCCCCCCAGTGGGGAAAGCCACAGAACTGAGGGTGGTGGGCAGCAGGTAGGGTAGGGGTCCCCATATCTGGTTTTGAGGGTGGTACTGCTTACTACATTACCTTGCATGTCCTTGTGCTGAGGGATGCACTTTGGGAAACTGATTAAGTTCACCATTTTGAAAACAGTGACAACCTTGAGAAGATGGTACCATAGAGTTTTGGTTTAAATATAGCTCGTGTTGTCTTTATGACAAGAGGTGGATTAGAAGTTGAAACAGTTACCTTTACGGTATTGGAATTATATTAAATGAATTTACCTCTCTTCCCGAAGCCATGTTTCAACTATAACATATTTGTTTTAAATCTGGCAGTAATTGATAAAGACTTTTTTTTTAAACATTTATTTATTTTTGAGAGGGAGAGAGAGAGCCAGCACTGGTGGGGGAGGGGCATAGAGAGGAAGACAGAGGATCTGAAGCAGGCTCAGTACTGTCAGCACAGAGCCCCATGTGGGGCTCGAACCCATGAACTGTGAGATCATGACCTGAGCTGAAATCAAGAGTCAGCCGCTCAACTGACTGAGCTACCCAGGTGCCCCTTCTGCTAATAAAGACTTCTGAACTCCAAGTTCTGCCCAGAACATAAGCATTTGGTTCTGTAAGAAGTTGAGAGCTACCATTTAGTTCTTACTCAGTGTTTCAAAATAAGCAGCATATATTGTTAGTAACCTGAAATAATAGCAAATAATAGCAGGGAAAAGAGAAAATGCAGAAAGTTGACAGAAAAACTATAAAAGCACAGCCATCAGTGGCCATGTAGTATATAGGAACAGTTTTACACCCCTGAATCCTTGCTCCATAGGACTTTGTGATAGCTTTATGGTTTCCATAGATTTAGAGTGAAATTATTTTTGTATTACTCTTTATTAAAAAAAAGATAATATGGCACAACAGATTTTTTATGTGTTAAATTCAAAAAATGTTTTGAGATAATGGCTCTTGTTATTAGTAATATTCACTTATGTGGCACCTAATAAGGAAATTAATATTTATAGTTGCTGAAAACTTCCAGATGAATGGCATTTACTAGCATGAAAATTACCATTCTTACACTTAAAATCCTGAATAACATGACCTATTTTTCTTTTAAAGGATGCTGTCCTGGGGCACCTGGGTGACTCAGTCCATTAAGCATCTGACTTTGGTTTCAGCTCAGGACATGATTTCATAGTTGGTGAGTTCGAGCCCCAAATTGAGCTCTGGACTGACAGTGCAGAGCCTGCTTGGGATGTTCTCTCTCTCTCTTTCTGCCTCTCCCCTGTTCATGTTCTCTCTCTCTCAAAATAAATAAATAAACTTAAAAATTTTTTTAAAGGAGGCTGTCCTTCTTCAGCACTCTCCTACCCATGCTGCATGCAGTCCTAGGAAGGCTTTTGGAGAAAGGGTATGCTAGGGTTATGCTGGGGTGTACTGAAGGGTATACTAGGGTATACCGAAGGGTATGCTTGGAAGAACTCATATCATCCTCTGATAAGGATTCTTTTGAATATTGGATGGGAGAATCATTCCTGCCCACCGATTGACCCTTTTTGGGGGGCTAGAACAGTTTTTGCTAAAGAATGTTGACAGGCTGGATCATTGCTGATTGCATCTGACTAAAAGTTCCCTTCATTTTGTTTAGAATATGTGGCAGACATTTTCTGGAAGCATTTTGTGATCTTACTCGGGCAAAATGTTTACTTGCCAGTAGATTTAGTGAATGAGAGGGAAGAACAATGAACGTGCAGGCATTATGTATGTGCGCTGAATTTAAGTTGTTGACAGACATCAACTATGACAACACTATGCTACAGATTTCTTTATTTTCTGCAGTTGAGGTTCAGAGACATGGATTATACTTGACTGCACAATATCTCTTCACAGAAATTGTAAGGAGAATGGCATGCCCTAACAGTGCTTCTTTACACAGAACACCCTAGTTCACTGTTTCCCCTCTGGCTCTTCTTAAACAAGCAATTTATTCTCAACAGTTTTAAATTTAAAATCAATATTTCTAATACAATAGTTTTACACTTTTCATCTTTATGTATGGACATGTATTGGAAGAGAATCCAAATGAGTTTAAGCAGCAAAGACGAGGCTATCGATAAAAACATTCTAGGGAAGTCTATGCAAATGAAGTATTTCTGTTTATCTTTCAGCAACAAAAATATATATGGAAGGGCACATCGTGTAACTTTTATTCATTAATTAGATGTTAAGCAGTAGAATTGGTTTTGGGAAAAGCAAGTGAATTAAATTTTGTGGTAAAATTTTTAAAAATCTACGAAAGTATATATTTTGATGTCTAGCTTTCACTCATATCTTTATTTTCCCTATTACCCCAACCCACTTTTATTAGACTTTTGTATACCCTACCACTGTTTTGTTTTTTAATTAAATTAAATTTAAAAATTTTAAACTTTAAAAAAAAAATTTTTTTTTAACATTTTATTTATTTTTGAGACAGGGAGAGACAGAGCATGAACGGGGGAGGGTCAGAGAGAGGGAGACGCAGAATCTGAAACAGGCTCCAGGCTCTGAGCTGTCAGCACAGAGCCCGACGCGGGGCTCGAACTCATGGACCGTGAGATCATGACCTGAGCTGAAGTCGGCCGCTTAACCAACTGAGCCACCCAGGAGCCCCTAAACTTTTTTTTTTAAACAGTTTTAGGTTTACGATGAAATTGAGAGAAAAGTACAGAGATTTCCTATGTATCCCTGGCCGCCACACAGGTGTAGCCTCCTCCATTATCAACATCCTTCACAAGAGTGGGACATTTGTTACAAGTGATGAACCTCCATTGACACATCACTATCATCCAAATTCAATAGTTTACATTAGGATTCACTCTTGGCATTGTACCTTCTATGAGTTTGGACCAATGTATAATGACACACATCCACATTATAGTATTCATCTAAAGTATTTTCATTGCCCTAAAAATCCTCTGTGCTCTGCCTATTCATCCTTCT
The DNA here is from genome assembly GCF_028749965.1 of Puma concolor. Taxonomy (NCBI): domain Eukaryota; kingdom Metazoa; phylum Chordata; class Mammalia; order Carnivora; family Felidae; genus Puma; species Puma concolor. The sequence continues at coordinate 81,358,971 of NC_141670.1, read as the reverse complement.
CACTACCCCCAAGCCCTGGTCTCTTTATTGTCTCCATAGTTTCGCTTTTTCCAGAATGTCACGTAGTTAGAATCATATAGTATATAGCCTTTTCAGATTGGTTTCCTTCAGTTAGTAATATGCATCAAGGTTCCTCCATGTCTTTTCATGGCTTGATAATTCATTTCTTTTTTTATTGGTGAATAATATTCCATTGTCTGGATGTACCAAATTAACGGAGAAAAATTTAAGTAGTACCTCAATGTAAGCACTTTGAGCAACTTCTGGAATCCCCAAATAAATTTTCTCTGCTGTTCTACTGAAGCATGCCATCAATCAAGAGTGCTCAGTACTTACTTCATTTATTTTTAAAGTGTTTATTTATTTTTAAGAGAGAGAGAGAGCGTGTGCATGTGGGAGGGGCACAGAGAGAGAGAGAAGCAGAGGATCTGAAGTGGCCTCTGTGCTGACAGCAGAAAGCCCTACACAGCTCTTGAGCTCACAAACCACAAGATCGTGATCTAAGCTGAAGTCTGATGCTTAACCGACTGAGCCACCCGACGTCCCAGTATTTACTTTAAAAGAGCAATACACTTAAATTATTTTCAAACTACCGAGTGAATTTTTTAATTTGACATCCTACTTGTTTTCAAGTTTTGCCAATTATAAATAAAGCTGCTGTAAACATCCATGCACAGATTTTTGTATGGACATAAGTTTAACTCCTTTTGGTAAATACCAAGGGTTGTGACTATTAGATTGTATGGTTAGAGGATATTTAGTTTTTTAAGAAATTGCCAAACCGCCCCCCAAAATGGCTGGCTGTCCGTTGCCACCAACAATGTGTGAGATTTCCTGTAGCTTCACATACTTGTCACCTTTTGCTAGTGTCAGTGTTTTGGATTTTGGCCATTCTAACAGGTGTGTAGTAAAGCATCTTTTCATGTGCTTATTTGCCATCTGTATATCTTTTTTGGTGAGGTGTCTGTTCAAGTCTTTGGCCCATTTTTTAATTGGGTTGTTTGTTTTCTTATTAAGTTTTAAGAATTCTTTGCATAGAGGCGCCTACAAAACCCAAGACCATGACCTGAGCCAAAATCAAGAGTGAGACGCTAAAATCCACTGAGCCTAGATTAATTTTTTTTTCAATTGGATTTTTAGTCATTCTAGTACCATTTGTTGAAAGGACTATTTTTTCTCCATTAAAAAAAATTTTTAGTGTTTATTTATTTTTGAGAGAGACAGAGACAAAATGTGAGTGGGTTAGGGGCAGAGAGAGAGGGAGACACAGAATCTGAAGTAGGTGCTAGGCTCTGAGCTGGGTTCGAACAACCAGTTGTGGGATCATGATCTGAGCCGAAGTCAGTCGCTCAACTAACTGAGCCGCCCAGGTACCCCTATTTTTTTCTCCATTGTATTGTCTTTGCTCTGTCAGAGATAATTTGACTATGTTATATAAGTGCATTTCTGGGTTCTTTATTCCATTCTTTTTCTTTTTTCTTTCCTTTTTTTTTTTTTTTGCCAATATCATACTGTCTTGATTACTGTAGCTTTAGAGTAACTATTAAAGTCATGTAGTGTCAGTCTACCAACTTAAAAAAATTATCATTTGTCAAATTTTGGTATATTATCAAAGGAGAATACCCATAGTTATCTGAAAAGACTGTTAAATACTTCATCCTTTTCCAAGTGAATATCTGTGTGGGGTTGGATTTTCTTCATATACTCCAAATAATATATTGCTAACAGATTTTTTTTAGTATGAAATTTATTGTCAAATTGGTTTCCATACAACACCCAGTGCCCATTCCAACAGGTGTCCTCCTCAATCAATCCCCATCACCCACCCTCCTTTCCCTCCCACCCCCCATCAACCCTCAGTTTGTTCTCAGTTTTTAAGTGTCTCTTATGTTTTGGCTCCCTCCCTCTCTAACCTTTTTTTTTTTCCTTCCCGTCCCTCATGGTCTTCTGTTAAGTTTCTCAGGATCCACATAAGAGTGAAAACATATGGTATCTGTCTTTCTCTGTATGACTTGTTTCACTTAGCATCACACTCTCCAGTTCCATCCACGTTGCTACAAAAGGCCATATTTCATTCTTTCTCATTGCCACGTAGTACTCCATTGTGTATATAAACCACAATTTCTTTATCCATTCATCAGTTGATGGACATTTAGGCTCTTACCATAATTTGGCTATTTGCTAACAGATTAAATTCAGAAGCAGTTATGAGAATCTAGCTTTGTTCTATTAAGCTTAATATTAAGTTCTATTAAAAATATTTGCAAAGTATAAAGAACTTCTCACTAAATTTTTTGTTTTGGAGAATAGTTATTTTCATAAAAACGTGCCATTTGTATTAACATGTAATAGGTTTATTATGTAACTTTAAAATAAATACATATTTAAAATTTTTTTGCTTCAACTTTTAATATGGTAAGTATCGGTAAGTATCAATATATATAACCCACATAAACCAAAACTTTTGAGGTCATCAATAATTTTTCAGAGTCTGAAATCCCCTGAAACCAAAATGTTTGAGAAACATACTTTTAATACTCTGTTAGTATTGGGCAACTTGAAAGAGTGAGGTCTGAAAATCAAGGCCAATTATTCATGAGGTTTATTTTTGTTATTTGCATGTTCTGTTCTGAGTCAATCATGTTTCCATTGCCACAAGTGGAATTTGTTTGCTTTAGAATAGTGCATCAACTGAGCTAAACTACTGTGAACTGGTCCTTCTCTCCTATTTTTACCATTTTGATTCCAGCTAGATGATTCCTATTTATCTCAGTTCCTCTTAGGCCTTAAATAACCTTTAAGGTTATTATTCTTTATGGTTTTTATTCTTGTATTCTTAATTCACAATGAATTATGGGGCTTCAACCCACAACCCAGAGATCAAGAGTCACATGCTTTATTTACCGAACCAGCCAGAGGCCCCTTTGCCTTTTTTTTTAAAGTGAAGTTGACATTTTATTTTTTGGGGGGTTTTGTTTGTTTGTTTTGTTTTTGAAAAGATTTTTTATTTTTTGAGTAGAGTCCAAGTCCATTCTGAGGCAGTGCTGTGACCCTGTTGGGGGAGTACATTGGGAATGGGATATGGCTGTGTGTGGTAGTTGCCTAGAGGCTTCTGTGAAGTTTTATAAATGGCAGTGGGGTATGGATGAGAATAACTCATCATTATCAACAAGAAGAATAATGATAACATGATCCATTTAGCATCTTTATATCAAATTTCTGTGGTCTTTTGTATCTGGGCAAATTTGAGTTTGGACGTAAATAATTTTTGTATATACTTATATGGATTTGGGATAAGTTTCTGTCTAGGAAATGGATGTTTGATTACATATTTCCTTTTAGAGATGCACCCATGGTTTGGTATTAGCCTAAGTATTGGCCAAAATTTTTGTCTTTGGTTTATCCTGAGGCTACTGGAGACCAAATGCCTACTTCAATTGTCATCCTAAATATTTGCAGAATCAGCGATGTGGTCGAATAGGTTACTATCACTATCACATCAAATCTGCATACAATGTTGTATACAATGCCAAAAACAGGAACAAAGCATATCATTAAAATTATTGCTACTATCTGAATATGCTCTTTCAAATGTAGATATTCTATATATGGTTTAAAATAAGAAATATGTCTATAGATTTAAAATGTTGAGAGTCTATCAACCCACTGAAATATAAATATAGGGGAGACTGGGTGACTCAGTGGGTTAAGTGTCCAACTTCGGCTCAGGTCATGACCCCCCAGTTTGTGGGTTTGAGCCTTGCATCAGGCTCTGTGCTGACAGCTCAGAGCCTGGAGTCTGCTTCAGATTCTGTGTCTCCCTCTCTCTGCCCCTACCCTGCTCACGTTCAGTCTTTATCTCTCAAAAATGAGTAAATGTTAAAAAAAGTTTTTTAAGCTTTATTATAAAAAAGAAAAAGAAAAATATAAATGTTATAAAATGGGGCAATATTTAAGGACGATTGTGCAAATTGCTAACTTTCCACACAAAAATAATTGGAAGATTTTATATAATAAACTTATGAGGAAGTAGAGTTAAAATAAAGATTAATTTTAAGGGAGCATATACCAGCTAGAAAACAATAATATTATATCCTCTTAGAGTCAGTACATATTTATAAAAGTTAAATAATATAAGAAAGAATAATAGAAATCATATTGTGAAGATTAGAATTAGTCCTCAGAGTCGTATTAGTATTCAACTATTAATAAAAATAACCTTTCAAATTAATTTTGTTTTATAGTTTTGTTGTTGCTGTTGTTGTTATTGTCATTGTTTTAGTTACTTACTTCCATGAGGCCATGAGTCTTTCAGGAAAAAGTTCACTTTGGAAATTCTTCACAGCTTGAAGGATGGATGGAAAGCAAAATGTTAAGTTTGCTTTGTTAAAATTTCACAAGGTGGGAAAACAACCCAAATCATGTTTAACACCTGTGATAAATCATCTTTGATGCAGGCCTAACAAAGAATATATGGAATCAAGGAAGACAGTGTTAAAGAAAAATGAAAAACTCCTAAAATACGTTCTGCCAACCCGCAAGCATGCATCTATTTTGGGTCTCACATCAGGTATACGTGAACACAGGAGCAATCTTTCAGTTGACAGTGCTGAAACATTTTTCTTTTATTATGTCAAATTTTAAAAAATTTACTGTTGGTCTTTATAATAAAATTATAGTAAAAATTACTTTTGGGTAAAATTCCAAGATTCTGACATCTGAGAAGTTCAGTCTATGATGGCAAACTCAGGTTTGGGTCTTTGTTTTGGCTGAATGTTGATTTTCACATTTGTTTATTTTGCATTACCCAAAATTTGGCGCACCTCTACGTCTTTAAAGCATTACTCCTGCAGTGCAAAGTAAAAAAGGAGGAATCCACAATGCCACTAAGAAGGTTGGACATTTTCCTCTGTGTTTTTCTTTGCTGCTCTCTGTTTTGCTATTTTTTTCTTTTCTGGGACACGCTTATTGAACTTCTGTCCCAATGTTTATCTTTTTTTCTTACAGTTTTGTAGAAGTTCTTCATAAATTCAGCTTATTCTTGTTTTATTACTCAGTTTGTAACTTTTTCTCCACTCTGCTTTTGGTGTCATTTGATACACTAAAATTTTACATTTATCAAATTTATCAGCATCTTTTGTTTGAAAAGTTCTTTTCTAACATGAGGTCATAAAAATATTCTCCCATGTTTTTTTCTAAAAGTTTGAAGTTTTTCCCATCACATCTAAATCTTCAGTCAATTTAGAATTAATTTTCATGTGTATATTAAGGATCAATTTTACTATTATTTTGAATAACCAATTCTTCCGGTACTTTTCATTGAATATAGTGTGTTTCAGTGATTTTCAGTGTAATCTCCAGTATAAGTCAAGGTTTCATTTGTGTGTGATTCTGTTTGGAGTCTCACTATTCTATTCTATAGGTCAATTTCTCCCTTCATAAATGCAACATTTAAAAATTACAATAGGGTTATAATAATCTCGATCTTTATGTGCAGTAAAGATACTGCACATACTTCAATGATGTCTTGAGTATTTGTAAATTTTGCTTTTCCTTACAAATTAAAAAAAATTTTTAATGTTTATTTATTTTTGAGAGAAAAAGAGAGAGAGAGTGAGTGAGCATGCCCCAGTTGGGGAGGGGCAGAGAGAGAGGGAGACACAGAATCTGAAACAGGCTCCAGGCTCTGAGCTGTCAGCACAGAGCCCGATGCGGGGCTCAAACTCACAAACTGTGAGATCATGACCTGAGCTGAAGTTGGACACTCAACCGACTGAGCCACCCAGGTGCCCCCTTTTCCTTACAAATTTTAAAAGTAGGTTGCAATTCATTTGAAAATTCTGCTGTAGTTTTTGTTTTTTGAAATAAACTTTACATACAGTAAAACACAGATCTTAAATGTACAATTCAATGAATTTTGAAAAGTATATGACCTTATGTAACCAGGAGCCAATCAAGATAAATAATATTTCCATGACCTCAAAAAGTTCCCTTGTGGCCACCATCTGTTAATTCCTATCTTCCAGAAGCAACCACTGTTCTGGTGTCTATCATCAGAACTTAGTCCTGTGTGTTCTTCAATTTTAAATAAGTAAATCCATTTGGTATATACTCCTTTGTGTCTGGCTTTATTTTGTTCAACATAATGTTTTTGAAATTTATTCTTGCTTTGTGTATATCTGTAGCTAATTATTTTTTATCATTGAGTAATATTTCATTGTGGACATCCCACGATTTGTTAACCCATTTTACTGTTGATGGTCATTGGGCTGTTTTCATTTTTTGGCTGTTATGGATAAAGCTGCTATAAATATTAACATAAAAGTCATTTAAATTTCTCTTGGTAAGTATCTAAAAGTAGAATTCAAGGTTAATAAGGTAAGAGTATATTTAAATATATAAGAAACTATCAAATCATTTTTCCAAAGTGGTTGCACCATTTCACGTCCCATTGGCAATGCATGAGAGTTTTAGTTGTTCCACATCCCTGCCCAATGTTAAGAGGTGTCAAGTTTTAAAATATTAGCTATTTTGGGGCACCTGGGTGGTGCAGTCGGTTAAGTGTCTGACTCTTGATCTCGTCTCGGGTCATGATCTCACAGTTCATGAGTTAGAGCCCCACATCAGACTCTGTGCTGATGGCGTGGAGCCTCCTTGGGATTTTGTCTCTCCTTCTCCCTGCCCCCCCTCCCCCACTTGTGCATGTGCCCTTTCTCTCTCTCTCTCTCTCTCAAGGTAAATAGACTTACTAAAAAACAAAATATTAGCTATTGTAGTGAGCAGCATCAAGTAATACCTCATTGGTTTCTTTAATTTGCCTTACTCTGATGACTAGTAATCATTCATGGCTTATCGTCCATTCATAAATGTTCTTTTGTGAAGTGTTCTTTCGTGTTCAAGTCTCTTGCCTATTTAACAAATTTGAATGTGTGTCTTGTTACTACTGAGTTGTATGAGTTCTTTCTGTATTTTGGATATAAGACCTGTGTCATATATTTGTATTGTGAATAATTTTTCCAAAACTGTGTTTTGAATTTATTTTCAGAATAGTGTTTATTAACAATTGAAGGAGGGCTCCTGGTGTTTGGAGGTGTGTGTGTGTGTGTGTGTGTGTGTGTGTGTGTGTGTTTATTTTTGAATGTCTTTATTCCATCCATTTGGGGTATATTCACTCAACAGAGAATTCTATTTTAACAATTATTTCCTTCAGCAGTTTAAAAATGTCATTTAATTTTCTTCTGGTTTCCATTATTTTTGATGCAAAGTTTTCCTTTGTTTGTGTTGTTGTATTTGTTTGTGTTATTATATATTATGTATCTATTTTCCTGGGTACTTTTACATATACTGTCTAACTTTGGTTGTCAGCAATTTGACTTTGATGTACCCAGCTTTTTCCCCTTTGAATTTATTTTGTTTGGAGTTCACTGAACTTGTTGGATCTTTAAGTTAATGTTTTCCAAAACATTTGGAAATTTTTGACCATTATTTTTTAAGAAATATATATATCTGCCTTATCTTTCCACTCCATCTCCTCTCCTCTCCAGGGACTCTAGTGACACTATCCATGTTAGACCATTTTATATTATTCTACAGGTAACTGTCCATTATTTATTTAAATCATTTTTCTCTCTGATCTATTGGATAATTTCTTTTGATTTGCCTTCAAGTTCACTATAGCTTTATCCTGCAATCTCCAATATCCTGTTAAACCCATCCAATAATTTATAAAAGTGTCAGCATAATTTTCATTTCTACGACTTCCATTAAGTTCTTTCTTAATAGTTTCTATTTCTCCACTGAGATTCCTCATATGTTTACTTATTATGATCATCTTTCCTTTAAGCCTATGAACAAATCTGTTAAGTCCATGTCTGCTGATACTAACCTCTGGATCATCTCAGGTCTGTGTCTATGGCTTGCTATTTTTCTTGGTTATGGGTCATAGTTTCTTAATTATTCATGTCTAATAATTTACTATTGTATGCTAGACATTGCTTTGATACATTTTTGGGAGACCAGATTTCTTTTTCTTTTGAAAGCTCTTGAGTGACATGCTATAAAGCACAATAAATTACTGCCAGATCCCTTTGTTCATGACAAGTCTGCTATGACTTTTTTTTCACTATATGCACTTATGTGTGAAAATCACAAAAATTTCTCATATATACATATATTTATGCCCACACACTTATTTTCATGAAGTTGAAACATCTTGTATCACTTGAAATATTTTACTAATCATTAAATTATTACCTTCTATTCGTATTCATTTCTTCATAAGTATATTCTCTTTTATTAATTACATTGTGAACCTCAGGGATGGATCTTTATTTTATATCTCTTTGTAGTCATGGCATTTGACACACAGCTAGAATTCAATAAATGTTATTGTTCTTAATGACAAGAAGAATGTCTTGCTCTGGTCCTTTGGGCTTTACTCCACTGTCTCTTCTGTAGCTAGTCTTACTCCACTTTTATGAGTAGCAAACACTGAGTTTATTCATTTATTCTCTCATACATTTATTCATCTACTCATTCAGCAACTATTTATTAAGAACCTACCATATGCCAGTTCCTGTCTTGGTGCTGTGATTACAACAGTGATAAGACACACAGTGTTCACTCCCTCATAGAGCTTATGAATTAGTGGATTTGAGAGTTTAGCTAAGCTACCCCATGATATGGCTGCCTTGGCATCCATTTTGTTTGGCCAGCCAGTCTGGGAAGGTTTTAAAAGGACACACCCTCATGTAAGCACAAGCTCTTGGTAGCAGAGTCATAAGTAATTGTAAGTTCCTTCTATAGCTTCCCCAGTAGCCCTTAGAATAAATAGTCTTCCCCACCAGCCAGGGCCTTACCTTTGTGTGCCATTTATGGGGCTTACAAAGCCCTTTTGGTTTGAATTGGCCAACCCAGTCTTAGTCTGGGAATCCCAAAGTATTCTGTGCGGACCCTAATTTAAAAGGCACGTGCCCTAGGTCCTGCCTGTCTCTGACTGCACTCTGCCTCAACCTCCCCCCATGTGGTCCCTCAAAGCATTCTGTGTACTTCCTCTAGGACCTGTCAGTAATAAACTTCTCTATTTTAATTTCTCTTGTGGCCCTTTATTGCTCACCATCTGGCATCTTGTGCTCTATTTAACAAATGTTAATTTAATTAAGTCATAATAGTGATAGAAACAAATAATAAGGAAATAAACAAGTAACTGCATAAGATATAATCAGACAGTATTCTAGGAAGGAAAATAAATCAGGGGAAAGGGATAAAGAATAAAAGAAGTAGCTATTGTAGTGATAATGATGCACGGGTGGTTTTAAAAATAGGATTTTGAGGAAAGGCCTCTCTGAATAGGTGATATTTGAGCATAGACTTCAAGCAGAGCAGTTAAATGACTGTATATACACAGAATAAGGGGCTGGTTATTAGATGTGCTTTCAGAGGCATTGGAAAGGCTGCCTTCTCCACTAAGCTTCTGAAATCCAGCTATCTGAACTTTGCACCTTTATCTTAAAGCTTTATTGCCTTAACATGCAAATCCCTTTGGTAGAGTTTCTATTTAAACTTGTACCTGTCAGGGGCGCCTGGGTGGCGCAGTCGGTTAAGCGTCCGACTTCAGCCAGGTCACGATCTCGCGGTCCGTGAGTTCGAGCCCCGCGTCAGGCTCTGGGCTGATGGCTCAGAGCCTGGAGCCTGTTTCCGATTCTGTGTCTCCCTCTCTCTCTGCCCCTCCCCCGTTCATGCTCTGTCTCTCTCTGTCCCAAAAATAAATAAATGTTGAAAAAAAAAATTTAAACTTGTACCTGTCAAATATTTCTGTGTGAATAAATTTTGGAATTTTGATGAAGAGGTGAAAATAATAGTTCAAGCACCTAAGGAATCAGTGTACTATAGTTGTGAAGAGCACAAATCGCCTGGGTGAAATATCCTGGCTCTTTCACTTATTAGCTGTGTGGCCTTCATCAGGTTACTTAATATCCTAATGCCTCAGTGACTTCAATTATAATATGGGGATAATAATAAATCTGTCCTAATATAGCTGATATGATGATGGTACCTTGTAGCATTTTCAAAATCTTCATTGGCTCCTCCATCTGGGAGGATTACCCATCACTGCTCCATTGTTGACTTGGCCAAATAGCTTTTGTTTTTTTCCCTCTGAAATGTGAGCTTAAATGATGTATACAACTTATAAGCAGAAACTTTAAGATCCATCATATATTTTCACCATTCTCTCTCTCTTCTCTTCTGTGAGAATGATGTCTCTGACAGGGGTTTCTTCAGCCTGCATCCTGGAGTAAAGAGAGCATGAAGGAGAGCCACGGTCAAAGTCAACATATAAGTGAGACATACACGTTGTTATGAGCCACTGAGATTTGGAGTGATTTCTTATTGCTGCATTTTTTTACCCTAACATTATGATATAAATCAATTATTATTTCTAACATGCTTATAACATTATGTGACACATAGTGCACATTAAATAAACAAATCTAACCTTAAAAGAATATAACTGTTGAAGAAAAACCATAAGAAAATCACAAGGCTGGGACGCCAAAACCAATGATGTGTCATTTTCTTGCAGTCTGAACCAGATATTAGAAATAAGATGCTGGAGGGGTGCCTGGGTGGCTCAGTCGGTTGAGCGACGGTCATGATCTCATGGTTTGTGGGTTCCAGCCCCGCGTCGGGCTCTGTGCTGACAGCTCAGAGCCTGGAGACTGCTTCTGATTCTGTGTCCCCCTTTCTCTACCCCTCCCCCACTCATGCTCTCTCTCTCTCTCTCTCTCTCTCTCTCTCTGTCTCAGAAATAAGTAAACATTAAAAAATAAATAAATAAAAATAAAAGAAATAAGATGCTGGAGTCAAATAATTTGTTAATGTTCTGCATTACAATTGTTTCCAAACTATTTCTTATGGAGTCTTTACTCCTCACTCCTATGTATACTTCTTAAGAGTAGAGATTATGTGGCCTATTAAAAAATATGTACACAATGCCACTTTTAGTGTTCTCACAAAACAATCTCCCTAGTGTTTTTCAACTAACCGGATCGCCATAAGAAAAAAAAAAAACTTGTTAATCTGGATGTTTTAAAAAAAGGAGAGCTTCTATTCATCCTGTACATGTTATAAGAGTGACCATGGTTTTCTTAATTGCATTCCATTTGTTTTGTTAACTAAGGTACTGTACTAAATTCTGAAGCTTATATTTGTCCTTAAATTTTTGCTTGGAAATTTAATTATTCCTAAGCTTTTTGACATAAATCGCTTCTGGTAGGTTAATGGGGTAAAGGAAGAATGAAGACTCCTTTTTCTTATTTATGTCTAACAAAAAGGCCACAGATTTAAGGATATATATGAGAAGTCAATCATAGCAATAACACCTTTTTAAAAGGGTAGGTTAATCTAAGTTGAATAAATTGTGATTAAAAACTGAGCTCAAAACTGGAGCAATTTCTTCCTTGAATAATTTAACAGTATTAAAAAATGTCTATGCTGTTAAAAAAATATTCTGCAGGGGGCGCCTGGGTGGCTCAGTAGGTTAATCATCTATTGTGGATCAGCTCAGGTCATGATCTCACAGTTTGTGAGTTTGAGCCCTGCATGGGGCTCTGTGCCAATGGTGCAGAACCTGCTTGGGATTCTGTCTCCCTCTGTCTTGGCCCCTCCCCTACTTATTCTCTTCTCTCTCTCAAAAATAAATAAATAAAAATTTGGAAAAAAAATCTTAAAAAAATATTCTGCAGAAATGGAAAAGGAATTGGAGTATACATTCATAATAAAAATTTAGTGTATGAAAGGAAATTTAATGCAAATTTGTAATAATTCGTATGGTAAATTATCCTTTATAAAAGTGTTTAAAATTATCTCTTAATTAAATAGTTATTTAATTACAACCAAAGATACTTAGTCATTAAGCTATTAGGGAAGAATTTAAACCACAAACAAATGAAATATCAAGAAAAAAATTAGAAAAAGTAGTGCATTTGTTTGAAAAAAGACCTTTTTGATTGGGGACTGGAAGGCGTGAATTTTTTAAAATCTTACTTCTTAAAAGTTATTCTTTATTAGGTAGATAAGTTTGGAAAATATAATATATACCTGTGTTCCCCGCACTTACCTTTATCAAATCTTTATATTATTATGTTTATTTCAGTTACTTCATTTTCTAAATATTTATTTATTTTTGGGATAGAGAAAACCTAAGGAGGGGGAGGGGCAGAGTGAGAGGAGAGAGAGAGAATCCCAAGCAGGCTGCAAGCTGTCAGCACAGAGCCCCACATGGGGCTGGATCTCATGACCATGAGATCCTGACCTGAGCTGAAATCAAGAGTTGTATGCTAAACCAACTGAGCCACCCTGGCATCCCTCAATTACTTCATTTTTAAAGAAATACAACATTACAGATGTAATTGCTGTCCCTCCCTGACAGCAGTTTCCTTCTTTCCTCCCTAAGAGTAAGTACTGTTCTGACACTACCTGCTGACTCAGGTAGAAGGAGACTGACTGGGGCTGTTGCAGCAGAACTATCAATATCTGGCCATCCAGCTGGGCAAAGACCGAACTGAAATCTTTCCCTCTCAAATGGCACAGCCCATCATGAGTGCTTCAGACATGCTGAAACCTCCTGAAGAAAAAATCTGATGTCTTAACTCTTCCACTTCGATAGATCCTGAAGAAGATAATAGAGACTAACATGTAGATGGCTGAAGTGATGAGAGAAGCTGCCTTTTCGTTTGCTGAGGCCAAGTTCACCGCAAGGGACCTCTGCACCACAGTTATCTACAAGGTAACAAAGCCCAAGTGAAGCTTCCAGAGAAGAAAGATAACTCTGCAGCTGGTGTCACTCTGCCAGTATTTGAGTATTCCCCCAAGGAACTGACGGTTGTGAACTGACTGGTTTAGCCAGAGGCAGGGGCACAACCAGCTAAATTAAAGAGGAATTAAGCCAAAGCGGTGGAAGTACTGGTGGGAGGAGTAGCTTCAGTGCAGACTTCCTTTGTTACTTTGAAACTTTTTAAAAAAAATTTTTAACGTTTATTTATTTTTGAGAGACAGAGCATGAGTGCGGGAGGGGCAGAGAGAGAGGCAGACAGAATCCGAAGCAGGCCCCAGCCTCTGAGCTGTCAGCACAGAGCCCAATGCGAGGCTTGAACCCGTGAACGATGAGATCATGACCTGAGCTGACGCGGGATGCTTAACCGACTAAGGCAGCCAAGTGCCCCTGAACAAAGCCATTAGGATAACCAACAGGTGTGTAAATGCCACTGAATGTGTCATCATCCCCCAGAATGAAAGTACCCTTTCCTATATCATTACAGAGCTGGATGAGAGAGAACAAGAAGAGTTCCAGGGGTTAAAGAAAATACAGGGGAAGAAAAAGATTCTCAAGGAAAAGTTGGAGAAGGACTTGGAGCAACAGAAGGCAGCTGGAGAGGTGATGGGAGGCTGCTGATCTTTGGCTGAAGAGAAGGACGAGGATCTTCTTGAGTAATCTTTCCTGCTCTGGCTCTTTCAGAAACCCTAACACGGCACCATTTTAATTCACAGTATGTAGGTTCTGTACGTGTGGCTATTTTTTGGCCTAAGAATTTCACTGTTTGTAAAATTTCCCTTGACGTTCAGTTCTGGGAGTACCTCTGCAGAATCATAATTCAGCAACCATTTATCACGTGAGGTTTGTAAACCCTGCCCAGGAACTTGTAGGGCTTATTCTGCACAAGTGACATTTACTCCATTTACCTCTGTGATACAAGAGATCTGCTTACTGAGAATATTAGGAAATTCCCTTCAGGAAAGAGAAGTGGCCTCAGGCCAACATGTGTAGGCCAACCATTGCTGGAAGACCCTTGGTTCCTGCCCCCTCACTCCCCTCCGCGCTGCTGTGTGAGATTGCTGCCGTCATCCTTGTGTTCTGGTACTTCTCTCCTCAAGCTTTATGAAAACCTTCCCGGTCTTTCCTTGCATGACCGGGCTCTGTCCTGTCCATCATGGGAGCTGTTCTGCCAATTTAAATGTGACTATGGTATAAACAGCAAAATGATTTTAAAAAAAGTAATCACTCTGTCGAAATTGTTAATTATCCTCATTTTACTTTTGATCTTTAACCATACACACAAACACACACCTATACAGCATACGTGTGTAAAGTGTACAGCATTGTTTTACATTTTTAAATTTTGTTAAAATGTTATGATGTTATACACCTTTCTGAGGCGTTTATTTTTGTACAAATTCTGTTTTTGGAGATTTGTCCATGTTGACGGTCATAGTACTGCTTCTTTCATTAGCTCCTGCGTGTGGTTTCCATTGTATGAATGCCACAATATATGTATTCTCATAATAATGGATATCTCCAGCCTTTTTGTTACCATAAACAGAGATGCAATAAAAATTCTGTTTGTCTTGTTACGCATATATGAGAAAGTTTCTTTAGAGTATGTGCTCCGTGATTCATGGGGTATAACTGTCTTCAACTTTACTAGATAACACCCACTTGCTCTCAAAGGTTCATTCCACTTCTCCACATTCTCACCAACACTTGGGGTTATTAGAATTTTGTATTTTTTGCCAAATTGGATGTGTATAAAATGTATCTTGTTGTTTGTTTGTTTTTTTTACTATGTATTTTCCTAATTAACTGTAAGGTTGATTATATTCTCATATTTTTCTTGACTCTTTGGAGCTCTTAGCCTATGAAGTGTCTGCTCTTATACTTTGGCCATTTCTGTGTTGCTTTTTCCTATTTGTGCAATCTATTACATTGTAGATATTAATGTTTTATTGGTTGTACATATTACAAATTACTTTTATATTTATTTTATTAATGCAATGAGTTTGGAATGTGGGGAGGGATGTGTATCAAAAACATGCACTTTTACCTTGATGAGAATTCTCTTGTCACTTCTATAGCACTTACTATGGGTCAAGTGTTTTTTATTTAAGCATTTTACAAATATTAACTCTTTTAATCTTGGTAACACCCATGAAGTAAGTGCTATCATTATCCTATAGTCTTTTTTATTGTTGCTTTAACAAATAACAGCTTTATTGAGATATAATTCACATGCCATAAAGCATACGCTTTTAAAATATGTACAAGTCAGTCGTTTTAGTGTATGTTTAGTGTATGTTTTAGTATGTGCACAGAGGTGTGCAATCAGTACTGCTAAGTGATTTCAGAACAAAGAATCCCACATCAAATTAGGAGTAACTCTCTATTTCCACTGAAGTCCCCAGTCCCAGGAGACCACGAATGTACTTTCTGCTTCTGTATTTTTGCCGATTCTGGGCATTCCCTATAGACAGACTCGTACAATATGTGGGATTTTGCATCTACTACTTTCGTGTAGCATAATGTTTTCAGAGTTCATCCGTGTTGTAAATGTATCAGCATTTCATTACTTTTTATTGCTGAATAATATCTACTGTATGAAATACCACATTTTGTTTATCCCTTCATCAGCTTATGGACATTTGGATTGTTGTGCTCTTTGGCTATTACAAATAGTGCTACTTGAAACATTTGTGTACAAGTTTTTGTTTTGAAACATTTGTACAAGTTTGGACATTTGTTTTCAGTTGTTTTGGAGTGAAATTGCTGGGTCATAAAGCAACTCTATGTTTAAGTTCTTGGGGAGCTGCCAAAGTGTTTTCCAAAGCAACTGCACCATTTTTTTAAAAAATTTCTACCAGCAATGTACACGTGTTCCAATTTTTCTACATTCTTCCAATACTTGTTATTGTCCATCCTGTTTTGAAGATAGCCATAGAGTGGGTATGAAGTGGTAACTCACTGTGGTTTTGATGTGCATTTTCCTAATGACTAATGATAGTGAGCATCATTATATGTGCTATTGGCTATTTATAAATCTTCAGAGAAAGATCTAGTCAAATCATTTTCCAATTTTAAATTGGGCTATTTTTGTTGTTGAGTTGCAAGTTTTTTACATGTCAGTTATCTCTATGTTAAAGATAAGGAAATTAGGTACAGGAAGGTTAAGTAACTTGTCTAAAGTCACACAGCTAGGAAGTAGCAGAGGTAGGATATGAAAGCAAGTAGTCTGGTCCTGGATGGAATCCATACTATTAACTTTTATGCTGTCCTGCCTCATAGCATTGTTCATCCTATCTATGCGTTAGTGTGCTAAAATTATAATATTTTCTATAAGAAATAGAGTTACAGTTCAAGATTTGGGTTTTGGAAATACGTCATTATGAAAAGTCATGATGTTGGATGCCTTAAAATGTATTGCTCAAGAAATATTTTTATAATAGTAAAGGAAAAAACACATTTTCTCATATTGTATCGCATGATTTCTTGACCTATATTAATGTAACTTATAACCAAATTCAAATTTTGATTATCAGTAAACTGGTACAAATTCTTAATCTTTTTTGGAAATAGGAATGGTATCTTATGTGTTTTACATATTTAACACATTGTTTGGCATGAAAGATGCTCAATAAATTAGCTTAAATATCTGAACACTATCACATGTATTGGATTTATGTAAAATTAATTTTATGTACAGATATGTTAAATATTATCCTAAGCCAACAAATGTTTTTATATAAACATATACATTATTTATATAAATATATCATTTTTATATAAATATATATTTTATTTATTTTATTTTATTTTATTTTATTTTATTTTATTTTATTTTATTTTATTTATTCATTTGAGAGAGCACAAGCAGGGGAGAGGGGCAGGAGAGAGGAAAAAAAAAAAAATCTTAAGAGGGCTCTATGCTCAGCACAGAGCCTGATGCCAGGGCTCAATCCCATGACCCTGGAATCATGACCAGAGCTGAAATCAAGAGTCAGACGCTCAGCCAACTGAGTCACCCAGGTGCCCCTCAGTTTATCTTCTGCAGTGATACAATATGTATGATCACTATATTTCTCTATTTTTAGATTTTATTTTAGAAAGAGTGCAAATGGTGGAGAGGGGCAGAGGGAGAGAGAGAGAATCTTAAGTAGGCTCCACGCTTAGCATGGAGCCAGACACAGGGCTCAATCCCACAACCCTGGGATGATGACCTGAGCCAAAATCAAGCGCCAAAATCAAAGAGCCAAAATCAAGAGCCAAAATCAACGGACTGAGCCACCTAGGACACCTTGATCATTATATTTCTTCAAAGTGAGCTTCAAAAGATAACTTTGGTTAGAAGTATACTTAAAATTGACTTGCAAAGTTGCCCAACAATTTAAATTTTGAAAATCTCTCCTACTAATGTCAATATCTACTGAAAATCAGAGAAAAAAACCCCAACTTACTGAATCATTATATCATCTGTCAGATTGAACTAACTGCATTTCATTTTTAAACACTTAATATGAGTTTGTGTATTCAACATTTGTAGTACGTACGTGTTCAAACAAGACATGGCAATGTTTTCAGAAATAAGGGCATTACAAATTAATGATTTGCTACTTAGAAATTTGTCAAAATTTTTGGCTTCTACTATATCCCATGGCAGAACACTTGGATGAGCAATGTTGGGCTCATAGCGAGTGTTTGTTGACTTGATTTTGCTATTTCTATTCATAAATAAGTGACTTGCTGGTAAGAAGTTAGACACTTCAGGTTTATATTTCTCTCAGGGAATGAAATTGTTTTTCTCCAATTGTTACTTAAAAAGAAATTCTTCTCTAAGCTTTAGTCCTAAATACATGCATTTAATAACACATGTACTTTTTGATGGATCATGAATATGTAATTATAATTTCTTCTTTTTGATACCTTATCAAAAAGGGCTTTATGTTAACATGACTGATTTCCTTTTCCTATACTCAAACTCACTGTCCCTAAATTTTGAATTGACTATCTTCCATTCTGTCCATTCTTCTTTAACCAGCATCCATATTCTGTTGACTTCAAAACTGTTATCTATAGCCTGACCTCTTCTCAGTTCTACACTTTGATGTCTATTTGACTTCGATAGGAGGTTTAATAAGCATCTGAAACTTGTGTCTAAAATAGAGTTCATGGGGCACCCGGGTGGCTCAGTCAGCTGAGTGTCCGACTTCAGCTCAGGTCATGGTTTCAGGGTTCTTGAGTTTGAGCCCCACATCTGTCACACTGCTGTCAGCACAGAACCTGCTTCGGATCCTCTGTCTCCCTCTCTCTGCCCTTCCCCTGCTTGCACTCTCTCTCTCTCTCAAAAATAAATAAACATTAAAAAAAATAGAGCTCTTGATGTCACCCTCAAACTTTGATCTTTCTATGGCCTTTCCCATCTTAGTAAATGTACTACCAATCATCACATTACTCAGGGAAAAACTCTAGGGTCCATTTTGATTTCTCCCCTGTTTCTCATCATCTCAACCACTCTTATCAGCATTTTGTAGAATCAGCAGACTGCATCCTAAAAATAAGTCTTAAACCGTTTGCTTTTGTCCATCTTATTGACACCCTGTTATTCTTTAAGGACTCTCATCTGTCTCTTGCCTGGATTACTGCAGTACCTCCTAACAGGTCTCTAAGATACAACTTTTGCCCTCTTATATTCTCTTCTCCACAGCCAAAGTTGTGTTTTAATACTTTCAGAAATACATCTCTTCCATGTTTAAAAGCTTTGAATGGGGGCACCTGGGTGGCTTGGTCGGTTGAGCATCCAACTTCAACTCAGCGTCATGGTCTCATGGTTCGTGGGTCTGAGCCCCATGTCAGGCTCTGTGCTGACAGCACAGAGCCTGTCTGCTGCAGAAAATCTCTCTCCCTCCCTCTCTGCCCCTCCCCAACTTGTTCTCTCTCTCTCTCTCGAAAACAAACATTAAAAATTTTTTTTTAAAGATTAAAAAAATAAAAGTTTTGAATGATTTCCCATTGGTATTTAAAATAAAATCTGAATTCTTTACCCTCATCTAAGGATACTTATATAATCTGGTACCTGCCTATTTCACTTTAACTTCATCTGGTGCCACTGTCTCCCACTCATTCTAGTGCAATCACACCATTCTCGTTTGTATTCCACAAACATGTCGGGTTTTTCTTGCCTCAGAGCCTTTGTATTGCTGTTCTGTCTGCTAGACTGCTGCTGCTTTTGGCTTTTCAAACTGCCATAGTTTTCTCATCCTGCACCTCTCAGTTCAAATATTACTTCTTCTTTTATTTCCTTCAAGTTTTTATAACAATCCATCTTGTTTATTTACTCACTTGTTATGACATGGTTTGTGTTCTCCATCTTGAATGTTGGCTCCATGGATAGAGAGCCTCTCTGTTTTATCCGCTGTAATCTCCTGTATCCTCAGTGCTTGTTGCTTCAATAATGACAGTTCAGGATAGGCAGTTGAAAAGCTAGAATAAACCTACACCACCTTGACAATTAGCAAAGGGGAATAAGTAATTGCAATAACCTTGATCTTGAATGAATCATGTCACCTTAAACAGAAGCTTTAGTTTTCTACGATGTTTTAAATGGACAAAATGAAGACTTAATTTCTTAAAACTCTAATGGCCTCCTCCTCTCCCCCCCATTTTAACCTGGATTGAACCTAAGTACATTGTTAGTGATCTATTTAGGATCAGAAGCTCTTAGAGCTGGAAAGGATGAAAAATATGTATTCACTTTACATAGGGGGTCAAAAATAAAGGAATTTTTCCCCTCACAGTCATAGAAGGAAAGGTACAGAACTTGTTTTGTCTTTATCATATGTTCTTTTTATTATACCAACAATCCATGTTCATTGGAAAATATGGCAAATTTTAAAACTTGAATTTATATCCCCTGAAATTCTATCTTTAAGAAATAACAACTATTAATATTTTATGGTATATCTTTCAGGAATTGCTTCTATGCATATTCAGTAATATAAATAAACCATGCAAATTTCAGGATTTGTTCTTATATATATTCACTAATATAAATAAGCCAATACAAATGTACATGTATATATGTGTATCTATCTATCATCTATCAAATCTATCATCGATGTATCTATATATCTATTCATTCTAAATAAATAGGTCTTCTTTCCTCACTTCATGGTATTGTAATATCTTTCTTTTCTGCCATTAAATATACAGCCAAATCCAAGGGTGACATTAAAAATTATTAATGATTACTGTTTCATGGACACCAAGCAATGAAAGGACAGACTGTAGCCCAAAGGTTTACGACTATGGCAGGCATCAGTCCTTTAATTGCTAGATCAGGAGGTGGGGCTGTGGTCATCCTAGAGGAGGGGCTGGCAGAGTATCTAGGCACTGGATAGAAGGACCCAGGGCAGTCATACAGAACTGCAGCCAACAGAAACATTTGGCTGAACATTTCAGTATTTTCATAACTGGCTTATATTGGGGGCAGCCAAGCCAAATATCAACTCTACATTCATCATTTTTAGTTATTGTATTTTGTTCCATGGTATGGTAGAGTAGCATTATGTACCACACCCGCCCCTCCCCCTTCCCCTATGAGGCAGCTATAGGAAGGAACATTGGTTGCCTCAGTTGCTGAGGGTGGCCCTTGGCTGACAGCCGGCACGGAAACAGAGACCTCAGTCCTACAGCTGCAAGGGATTGAATTCTGCCAACAACCTGGCAGATAAGGAGCCCAGCTCAGCAAACACCTTGACTTTGGCCTTCTGAGACCCAAAACAGAAAACCCAGCCATTCCAGATTAGACTTTTGACCCGCAGAACTGTGAGGTTAATAAATGAGTATTGTTTTAAGCTGCTATATTTGTAGTAATTTATTATGGCAGCAATAGAAAACTAATATACCTAGTATGAAGGTACTATAAATTATTTGACCCATTATTTATTATTGGGAATTTAGGTTGAACCTAGGTATTATTTGTTTGTTCTTATGCTAGCATGAGAAAGTAACTTCAATAATAGCATTGTACTTTCATCATTTCTCACTTGTCTGATTATTTCCTGAGATAAATCCTTAGAAATGAAATTGTAGGGTCACAGAGTTTTTAAAAGCTTTGGTACATACTGTCACATCACTCTCAGATTTTTTTCTTTTCTTCTTCTTTTTTTCTTTTTTTTTACAATTTGCATTTCTACCCCCTTGTTTACTCACCATTGTAACACCAGTTATTTTTATTCTTTGTAACTTTTGATCATGTAATAGGCAAAATATTAGTATTACATTGTAGTTTTAATTTGTATTTCTTTGAACACCAGCAGATGCAGAACATGTTTAAAAGTTTAGGGCTTATAAAGTGGGGATAAGCTTATTATTCTCTGATGCCAAATTTACTCAGCCTGGTGAATCCTAGATTGTCCAAGCAAATAATTACTGAGACCGTTAAAAGAAATTTTGAGGTAATTCACATATATATACTCAAAATCCAAAATTTTGGCCACAATAACCTAATGTAATTAAGTGCAATCTCATAAAGTTTATAGGTATGATTCTACAATGAACTGTTATTTCAGATAGAGGTTGAGATGTTAGATACAAAAGCAAGATGTTTGGAAAGAAAAGCAATTTTTAGTGGGGTAGTAAATAAACCTACAGCATTTTAGTCTTTTTCTTTCTTTGATTTTCAGTCAATTTAGATCATAATTTTTAAATATAAAAATCCCATAATAATCACATGGCCACACTACTCTCCAGAATACAGTTTATAATTTTTATGGTATGTGTGTGTGGATGGAGGAGAGTTAAATATCTGCCAGTGGTAATGATAATGTAATACCTTCTTAAAAAATAACTGAACAAAGTAACTTTGGTAGGAAGGCATTAAAACTGTTTATCTTATGCAACGCTTTCGTGGCTCAGTTGGTTGAGCCTCTGACTTGATTTCCGCTCGGGTTACGATCTTACGGTTGTGAGATCAAGCCCTAAGTTGGGCTCCATGCGAGGTGTGAAGCCTGTTTGGGATTCTCTCTCTCTTTCCTCTCTCTTTGCCCCTCCCCTGTTCATATTCTCTCTGTGTCTCTCTCTCTCTCTCTGTCTCTCAAAATAAATAAATAAACTTTCCAAAATAATTTTTGGACAATCTTACTATAAAAAACATGATATCATAGCGAATTTTTAAAGGAGAAACTGAATGCTAAAGTAATTATAGCACATTATGGAGTGATGTATTTTAGGCACTGTTATTTTGATTAAAACGGTATGTGAGACCATTGTAAACACTTAGGTTCTCAGGGAGTGGTCCTTGCCGCCCTGTGTCTGGAAGAGCCTTTTACAGAGACTTGCACTTGCTGCAATTGTGATTTGCATCTGTCGTCACAAAACTTTGCTTTAGTTTTCGTATTTGTTTTCAGTTTCACAAATAAAAGTGACTCCAGTTGAAATTTAAGGAGAAACCGCCAAAGAAACCTTCTGATTAGATCCACTAGAAGGGATAGTAGGGTGACTATTTAGCATTTAATTGTATATTCTGGCTTCTGTTGACCTTCCCAAGAGGTGTATGTTTGATCTAATTTGCTGAAGTATTTGTAGAGATGTGGGCATTTTGATTAAAAATATTCTCACAAAACTTTCCAGACACATTTTTAAGGATCTTATAGTTAAGAAGACACTATCATAAAAGGCTATTGTTACAGAAAAAGCTTCAAAGGAAAAAAATAAATATTTATTATTTGAATTTAGAACTTCAAAGCCAGAATTGTTCTAATGAAAGGAAAAAGTTTTCTCATGGCTGATCTTTTTAAATAGAGTGAGATGAGATGGTGTATTTTTAGTGAAAATGGTTAAGGAAACACTTTACATATAGTAGAAGAACCTTTTTTGTCTTCAATGTTTTTTATCGTTAAAACACATACCCACAGCATATAGTCTTGCATGTGGAAAAAATTGAACCAATACAGATGTATAAAAAATAAAATCAGGGGCGCCTGGGTGGCTCAGCCAGTTAAATGTCCAACTCTTTGGCTCAGGTCATGATTTCACAGCTTGTGAGTTCAAGCCCCGTGTTGGGCTATGTGCTGACAGTGCTGAGCCTGCTTGGGATTCTCTTTCTGTCCCTCTCTATTTGCCCCTCCTGCTCCTGCTTGCTCTCTCTCTGTCTCAAAATAAATACATAAACTTAAAAAATCAAATCAAATCAAATCATTTCTGGTTTCCCATTCCCTAGAGAAAATTGCAGTTCCCATTTGGGTGTAAATCACTTAAGACTTTTTTCTATACTTATACGTATATACATAACCACAAATATACACAACTATATTTAAATAACAGTGTGATCAGGCTGAATTTACTCAATAGCCACATCTCCTTTTTATTTTTATTTAAAGTCCAATTTATTGAGTTACAATTTATGTAGTAAAATTCATCCTCATGTATACAGTATCCTCATGTATACACTACTCCACTACATTTGAGTAGTGTATATGGTTGTACAATGACCACTAACGTCAAGATACAGAACATTTCCATAGCCCCCAAAGTTCCCTCATATCCTTTTATAGTCACTTCCCTTCCTCTACCCTCAGCTCATGGCAATCATCCATCTGATTTTTGTTCTGCAGTGTTGGCTTTTCCAGAATGTTATATAAATGCAATTTTTGTGTTTGGCTTCTTTCTTTTAGCATAATGCTTTTGAAATTCATCTTATTATATGTGTCAACAGTTGCTTTCATTTTATTGCTGAGCTGTATTTCATTTTATAGAATATGCCACCATTTGTTTACTCCCCAGTAGATGGATATTTTGGTTCTTTCCAGTTTGGGGCCATTATGAATACAACTGCTATAAATATTCACAGACAGGTCTTTGTACAGATTTATGTTTTCACTTCTTTTGGGTAAATAACAGAGTGGGGTGCTGGGTCATATGGTGTGGTTTAAATTTATAAGGAACTACTAAACAGCTGTACAATTTTGCATTTCCATTAGTGACTTTGAGAGTTCTAGTTGCTCCACATCTTTACAACACTTGGAATTGTCAGACTTTTAAACTGCAGCCATTTTCCTTGGCATGTAGTATGATATCTGCTGTGGTGTCCATTTGCAATTCTCTAATAATTAATGATGTTGAGGATCTTTTCATGTGCTTATTTGCTATGTATCTTCTTTGGTGAAATGTCCGTTCAAATCTTTTGCCTCTTATATTTCATTCTTTGTCTCAATGAGTTATGAGTTCTTTATATATTTTTGATATTAGTCCTTATCAGACATATTTTTCAAATATTTTCTTCCAGTTTGTGATTTGTCTTTTTTTAAAGAACTTTTTAATTTTTATTCCAATTTTACTGACATATAATTGACATATAACGTTGTATTCATTTTAAGGGATGATATAATGATTTGATATATGCATGTATACATATATATGTATATGTATACATATGTATATGTATATATATGTATATACATATATATGTATATATGTACATATATATGTATATATATACATATATATGTATATACATATATTGCAAAATGATTACCACAGTAAGTTTATTTACCATCCATCCATCACCTCATAAATTTACAAATTTGTTTTACCCCTTGTGATGAGAACTTTTAAGATCTCTGTTAGAAACTTTCAAATATACAATATAGCATTGGTAACTATAGTCACTATGTTGAGGATTTTTGCATCTATATTTATAAGGGATATTGGTCTATAATTTTCTTTTCTTCTAGTGTCTTTGGTTTTGGTAACAGGGTAATTAATGCTGGTCTTGTACAAGGAATTTGTTCCTTCCTATTCTATTTTTTGGAAGAGTTTGAGAAGTATTGATCTTAATTCCTTTAAAAATATTTGGTAGAGGTTTGCCTGGGTGGTTCAGTTAAGAATCCAACTCGATTCAGCTCAGGTCATGATCTCACGGTCATGAGACTGAGCCCTGCGTCCAGCTTCATTCTGGGCATGAGACCTGCTTGAGATTCTCTCTCTCCCTCTCCCTCTATCCTTCCCTGCCTCTCAAAAAAATTATTGTGTTGAAATCATCAGTGAAGCCATCAGTCCTGGGATTTTATTTGTTGGGAGGTTTTTGACTACTGATTCAATCTCCTTACAAGTAATTACTAGTAAAATACTAGTAATAAATACTAGTAACTAGTAATTTAAGTAGCTACTATTGCTCTTTTCAGAATTTGTATTTCATGATTCAGTATTGGTAGGTTGTATGTTTCTAGGTATTTCTCCATGTCTTCTAGGACATGTCCAATTTGTTGGTGTATAATTGTTTACAGTGGTTTCTTATGATCCTTTGTATTTCTGTTTTCTGTTGTAACATCTACTCTGTCATTTCTAGTTTTGTTTGAGTCTTCTTCCTTTATTCTTGATGAGTCTACCTAAAGGTTTGTCTATTTTATTTTTTAAAAAAAAACAGCTCTTATTTTCATTCATCTTTTCTACTGTTTTTTTTCGTCTGTATCTCATTTATTTCCACTCTGATCTTTGTTACTTCATTCCTTCTAGTAACTTTGGACTT
Organism: Puma concolor; assembly: GCF_028749965.1. Lineage (NCBI taxonomy): Eukaryota > Metazoa > Chordata > Mammalia > Carnivora > Felidae > Puma > Puma concolor. Next base: position 81,333,619 of record NC_141670.1, on the reverse strand, counting down.
AATTTCTTTTTCTAGTTCCTTGAGGTATAAAGTTAGGTTCTTTATTTGAGATCTTTTTTTTCCCTCTTAATATAGGCATTTATCACTTTGAGATTCCCTTCTAGAACTGCTTTTACTGCATCCCTTAAGTTTTGGTGTGTTGTATTTCCATTTTCATTTGTTTCAAGGTATTTTTAAAATTTCTTTGATTAGCCTGTTGACCGATTAGTGGTTCAGTAGCAGGTTGTTTAGTCTCCCCATATTTATGATTTTTCCAGTTTTCTTCTTGTAGTTGATTTCTAGTTTTATACCATTGTGGGTGGAAAGGATGCTCAATATATTCTCAACCTTAAATTTTTAAAGATGTGTTTTGTGGCCTAATATATGATCTATCCTGGAAAACGTTCCATGTGTACTGTTTCTTTTGGATGAAATGTTCTGGATATGTCTAAGTCCATCTGGTCTAATGTGTCATTTAAGGCCAATGTTTCCTTATTGATTTTCTGTCTTGATGATCTATCTATTGATGCCAGTGGTAGTATTAAAGTTCCCTACTATTATTGTATTGCTGTCGATTTCTCCCTTTAGGTCTGTTAATATTTGCTTTCTATATTTAGGGGTTCTATGTTGGGTGCATAAACATTAACAAATGTTATATCTTGTTGGCTTGTCTCCTTTATTACTATATAATGTCTTTCACCTCTTATTACAGTCTTTGACTTAAAGCCTATTTTGTCTCATATAAATAAAGCTATCTTAGCTTTCTTTTGGTTTCCATTTTTATGTAATATGCTTTCCCATCCCTTCACTTGCAGTCTCGTGTATCTTTCAAGCTGAAGAGAGTCTCTTGTAGATGACAATAGTTGGGTCTTTTTTTCTTTTTTTAATCCACTGAGCCACTTGATGTCGTTTGATTTGAGTATTTAGTTCATTTACATTTAAAATAAGTATTGATGGCTTGGACTTTTTGCCACTTTTAAACTTGTTTTCTGGCTGCTTTGTAATTCCTGTTTCTCTCTTCTCTTGCTCTCTTCCTTGTGATTTGATGATTTTCTGTAGTGTTATGCTCATATTCCTTTATGTTTTGTGTAACACTATAGGCTTTTGCTTTGTGGTTACCATCAAGCTTAAATAAAATATATTTATAACAATTTATTTTAATATGATAAGAACTTAAATTCCAATGGTATGCTCTGTCCTTTTTCTTACTAGATTATCTTTTTCTTTTTTTTCCCCCTTCCTCCTCATCTTCTCCTTCATTAATGTTTTTTCATAAATTATTTGTGTTTTATGGGCATTAGTTTTTTTGATTGTTGTTGCAAATTCTTCTGCTCTGTCATTGGGCTTTTAATTTTGTTTAGTGACCTTTTCACTGTATGAATATTTTAATGTAATCACATATTTTGTAGTCATTGTTAATTCTGCACCTGACTTTGATTTCTTAATTAGGAAGGCATTCCGCAACCCAAAATTAGAAACACAATCATGTTGTATATGATAAATATACATATTTATTATATATTATATCATATATATCATATTATATATATCATATATTCTGTATGATTCCATATATTTATAATCAGATAATGTAAGATGGGAAACACATTATAGATTTTGTTCCTATATAGAAAACCAGGGTTTTTGGGGTGCCTGGGTGGCTCAGTCGATAAAGCGTCCGACTTCAGCTCAGGTCATGATCTCAGTTCATGAGTTCGAGGCCCACATCAGGCTCTGTGCTGACAGCTCAGAGCCTGGAGCCTGCTTTGGACTCTGTGTCTCCCTCTCTCTCTGTCACCTGCTCACACTCTGTCTCTGTCTCAAAAACATTAATTTTTTTTTTTTTTTTTTTACAAAACCAGGGGTTTCAGTACATTTATTATGGTAAAGACACATTAGGGGAGAGGCCTAAGACTGAAGGATTTTCCTAATCTTTTATAATAGACATGGATACATTTTATTATGCAGTTCATCTTTGAACAAGGTAGGGGTTAGGAGCATCAATTCCCTGCACAGTTAAAATCCACATATAATTTTGACTCCCCCAAAACTTAACTACTAATAGCCTAATGTTGACCGGAAGCCTTACTGATAACATAAAACAGTTGATTAATACATATTTTGTATATGTATTATATACTGTATTCTTACAATGACAGAGTAAACAAAGTGTTAAGAAAACCACAAGGAAGACAAAACATAGTACTGTACTATATTTATATAAAAAATACATACATGTATAAGTGGACCTACACAGTTCAAACCTGTGTTGTTCAAGGGCCAACTATATCCTATCAGCCAAAAGTATCATAAAATATAGTTCTACACAATGTAATGTTATAATAGTGTTAAGAAACATATATTTGGTTTTTGTCCCTGATTCCTGGCACAGAGCTCCTTATGTAATACAATAAATTATAATTTGGTTAAAGGTGAAAGGAATATCTTTTGTTATAATATTTGGTTTTTGTCCCCAGGTCCTGAAATAGCTCTGGAATGATAAAGGTGAAAGGATCATCTTTTGCTATTCATAACAAGCCCCTTTCATCTACACCAGAGTTTAATGAGGTGACTTTTGCAAAGCCCTTAAGGATGGGGTCTTGTTGCCAGGGAAGCCAACCATGTGATTAGAGTTTAGAAACTTTCAGCCCTATCATCTGACCTTTGGGGAGGGAGAGGGGCTGGAGGCTGACTTAATCAATCATACCTATGTTATGAAGACCCCATAAAAACCCCAACTGAAAGGATTTGGGGGAGCTTCTGGGTTGGTGAATGTATAGAGGTGCTAGGAGGGTTGATGTACCCAGGAAGGGCTGGAAGCTCCACCCCCTCCCCCATACCTTGCCAATGTATCTCTTCTATTTGGCTCCTTATCTGTATCTTTTATTATATTCTTCATAATAAACTGGCAATGTAAGTATCTGTTTCTCTGAATTCTGTGAGCTGATATAGCAAATTATTGAAGTCAAGGAGGGGGTTGTGGGAATTCCCAGGATGTAGCCAAGCCAGTCAGAAGTATAAGTGGCACTTTGGGACTTGTGATTGGCATTTGAGGTGGGAAACATCCTTGTAGAACTGATCCCTTAATCTAGGATCTGTGCTAACTTCTGGCAGTTAGTGTCAGAATTGAGTTAAAGTGTAAGGCACCCAGTCAGTATCTGCTGAGAATTAGAAAATTGGTTAGTGTGTAAAACTTCATGCATTTGGTGTCACAAGTGGTGTGAGTAGAGGAAACAGATGTTTCTTTTACAAGTAAAGCACTGTTTCAAACAGTGCTTATCAATATAATAGTCTTTATTGCTTATAATCTTTCAATTATGTTGAAATTTCTTCCTGAAAATTTAATAAATATTTCCCCATGTTTATTCAGTATAGATTTCCTTAAGTTTAAAATGATTTTCTCTGGGTACCTGGGTGGCTCAGTCTGTTGAAAGTCTGACTCTTGATTGCGGCTCAGGTCATGATCCCAGGGTCATGAGATCGAGCCCTTTGTTGGGGTCTGCACTGAGTGTGGAGGCCTGCTTGAGATTCTCTCTCTCTCTGTGCCCCTCTCCCCCACTCGCACACTCTCTCTAAAAAAATTTTTTTAAAGAAAAAATAAAATTATTTTCTCATTAGACACAACCAAATTTGATTCTATAATTACACTTTTCTTGTGGAATAGTGGATAAGAGGAAAATTTATAGTTTGTTTTATGAATAATTGTTGATAGTTCTAAGCATTTGAGATACATTTTTTATTCTCATCAATTTTAGATTAAATTTGTAGTAGTACATTGCAATACAAAATCCAATCTAAACATAGTCATAGTTTTATTATAACTTTATCTGTATTATTTGTAACATACTCCTATGACAGTTATCAAAGACAAAGGTGACATGATAAATTTCTTCTTGCTTTGTTGCTGAGTCAAAAGCTGGTTTAAGTCTCATTTTTTCGATTATCTGGAAATCTGAAATACATAAATTACAAAATTTAATCTTATATTGGGGCAGAAAGTAAAAGACATTTGCTTGAAAGATATTTTGTTTTCTTTAATTTTCCAAAATGGCTTAAAAGATGAAAAACACTTAACCTTATGTAACATTTAAAAGTAAATCTGTGATTTTTTTTTAGACAGTGTTTCAGTATTATCAAGTACTAGATGAAATTATTCTTCTTGTGTTTGGAGAATCAGTTTATGCTTAATATTTTGCCTAATGTATATGCAATAGAAACTTTTAACTTGGTTTATCTTACCCATTGAGTTCTTCTGAATTCTCTGGGATTTGATACAAACTTTCCATTGTGGGTTTTCTAGATCCTCCTACAGGAAAAAAGATGTGTAAATTTAATGGTTTATCACAAATATAATTTACAGTTATATTGAGCTTGAACCTGGGAGTCTCTTTTCAGAGATACCTATCCTGGTCACTTGAATGATCAAAGTGAATGTATTACTTGTGTCACCAGGGCAGATTATATTAGTCAAAGATAGCCACAATATCTCCCACTTTACATGTTTCTCAACAATATGATCTTCAAGTGGTGGAATCTAATTCACCTTCTCTTGAAATTGGGCTAGGCTCTGGACCCTTTTGTAATCATTAGAATGTGGAGAGAGTGGCTTCATGATTTCTGAGGTGAGGTCAGAAGAGGCTGTGCAGCTTCCTCCTGGTTTGCTCAGGGTGCTTGCTTTGGAGGAAGCCAGTCACCATATAAAAAACCCTACCATCCTGCCATCCTGGAGAGACCACATAGAAGATGCTCCAGTTGACCTTTCCAGCTGAGTCCAAACTTCCAGCCATCCCTCCAAGGCTCCAGTCTGTGAGGAAAGCTGTCTTGGATCCTTCAAACTAGCCTGTCAGCTGAGCACCACCATCGGGTGACCTCAACTCATGTCTAGCCAAACCATGGTTGAATTCCTAATCCACAGAATTCTTGTGATACATAAAATGGCAACTGGAATAGCCACCTTTTGGGGGACAAAATGACTTGTTAGAACAATACTCAAAAGGAAAATTAATTTAGATAGCAATATAAAGTATCCAAATAATTAAATCAGATACAGGAAATGTATACATATTAATAGGCGTGTTAATTTTTTATTGAACTTTCATATCTGCCCTTCAACTTTTGAGTTGAATCCATTGGGACTAATCCAATAATATGCTCTACATTCTTGCTTATCATAGGCCTCCGACTCCAGGAGCCCTTTCATTTCCTGTATTCTATTCTATTCTATTTTCTTTTCTTTTTTTTTTCATTAAAGAAAATGTTGATTTATTTTTGAGAGACAGAGAGAGAGAGAGAGAGTGAGCAGGGGAGGGGTAGAGAAAGAGAGGGAGACACAGAATTTGAAGCAGGCTCCAGGCTCTGAGCTGTCCGCACAGAGCCCAACGTGGAGCTCAAACTCATGGACTGCGAGATCATGACCTGAGCCAAAGTCAGACGCTCAACCGACTGAGCCATCCAGGCTCTACCCCTGTATTCTATTTTCAATAAGGCTCTATACATTTCCTATTTTGCCCCCATATCCTACCACAACTCCTGAAACATTTCCACTGTATCCTCATTCCATTTTCTGAAATTCTCTTTACTTTCTTGCTCTAACAGAAACATGGCTGCCCTCAAAGGACGCTGCCAGCCCAGCAGCCTTTTTTGTTTTTCTTTTTGTCAGTCTGGCTACCATTGGACCTGGAAATGGACAGATGTCCTCCTTACACTTTATTGTTCTCTTTCAGGACACTCACCTTCCTTCCTTCCTTCCCTTCCTAAAACTCAGTCATCAGTTTACACAACCAACTATTGTTGTGATCTACCCACAACTGGGATCATTCTCAGTTGATTTTATCATTGGCTTATTGTTACCTTGCTACTACTTTCTTAACTTAGCAATTTAAATGTACATGCAGAAGATTCTTCACCTTGGGTCCCAATTCCTTGAGCTCGGTTCTTTTTGAGCTGGTCCCACAGCCTACTGCAGCCATTGATTCCCATGGACATTTTTAGACTTTGCCAGTAGCAGTAACTTAGAGCCCCCCTCAAATTCAGTTGCCAGCATTCAACTACTTGACTTCCAGCTTTATCCTTTTAGATCACTCCCTCTAGTACCCCAACACCAGCAATTTTTCTACTTCCCTGGGACCTCCAATGCTGCCACATTTTCATTGTTCCTCTTCATTTTGATGTCTTCTTTCCCTTCTTTATTTAACTTGAGTTCCATGATCATTCTCCCCCTTGCATATAGCCTGACTTCATTACCCTTTTCCCACTTTGTCATACTCACTTGACAAAACCATAACCCTAGATACATCCAACTGTCTCCCTATTCCTCTCCTGTACTATGTACAACCAGGCCTCACTTTAAATTAGGTGGACTTTTAATGCTTTCAGGTTATCCTTTTAAGCATTCTCGGTCCATTCATTCTTCTACTCTCCTAGATGACTATTTAGCTCTTTCTTCTATTTTCTCAAACCTCTAATCCTGCAACTGGATCATTGTTTTCAGCTGATGATTTATTTTCTGGTTTCATGGAGGAAGTAAAAACCAATAGGAAGAAACTTCCACAAGCTCTGTGTTAACAGTCACTTACCTACTCGTTTTTGTTCTATATGCTCTATCTTACCTACTATGCTCCCATCTAAGGTTAACTCCATCTTCACTAGACTTCATCAGTTCTTGCCCACATAAGACATGGCTCCAGTAATTCCTTCTGTCTCCCACGTATCAGGGTTTTGTGTTTGTTTGTTTGTTTGTTTGGTTGGTTGGGGTTTTTTGTTAGTTTGTTTTTTGCTATTAGATCTTCCACATCAGCAAATAAATACTTAGTTGAAGCCAAATGACTGAATTCTTACCAGTGAAAGTAAACAAATGATACATACTGCTCCTGGGTCTGAGTGTTAGACAGTGAGGATTTATTCCCCATTAAATTTTTCCTTTTCTTTAATCTTAGACATAGCACCATTACCCCATGATTCAGTTTCTAACATGCAGACATTGACAATACTCTAAGCCAGTGGATCTCAGCTGGCAGTGATTTCCCCACAGGTGGCTTTTGAAAATGTCTGGGGACATTTTTGGTCATCACAACTCATAGGTGGAAGTGCTACAGGCATCCAGTGGATAGAGGCCAGGGATGCTTCTAAATATCCTACAATGGCCATGATAGCCATATTCCAGCCCCCTTAGCAAGAAAAAAATCATCTAGCTCAAAATTTCAATAGTGCAAGATTGAGAAACCCTGCCTTAGGGGATAGCGGAGCAATAAAATGGAAGATCATGGTCCCCTAATTGCCTGTGGAGCTACCTTGTGAATCTAGACTGCTCACTTCAGGATTAAGGAAGAAACAAATTTGTGTATTCTTAACCTACTGTACTTTGGGGACTTTCTGTAATAGGAGCTGAGCTTTTACCTTAAGTAATATGTTTTTATCATTCTTTACCTTGGGCTTCTCAGTTTAATATTTTCCATTGCATCACAATATATAGAACATCCTAACCTCCTAATACCTATTTTGTACTATCTAATGTCTTAAACTCAGCCTTCCCTTTGGTTTGGCAGGATGTAACATCTCTTAAACTGGGGAAATCTTTCCTGGATTTTCTGAGTTTAAAATTATGCCCGGTTTGTCTCAAATAATTCTCTAGCATTCACTCCCCAGATGTTGAAGAAAGATGATTTTTAGTGGGAATATTTCCCAAGTAGATTCTCTGAGAAGAATAGCTATATCTGTAGCTGTTCTTTTACTCAACTTAGGCCACAGTTGCCAGTTTAAATAAAAGACATCCACACTCTCTCTGTGCTAGGAAACCTTAGCAATGATTAATTTATATAGGGGAACACCTGAACTCATCAGGTGTTCCGATATTTCTATTCATTTGCAATAAGGCGAACACCATGGGATTGTTTGTTCTTGGTTACACTGTTGCAAAAGCACTCATTTTGATTCCTAACCTAGGTTTTGTGCTGTGGGCTTGACTTCGAATGTGATTTGTGGTGTTTGATCTGTAAGACTTACAAGGAAGCTGGAAAAGTAGGACCAATATCACTCCCACAAGGAGATCAGAACCAATACAAAGTTGAGAGCATGATATTTGCTTATACTGTCTACCATTTCAGTAGAAACAGACACTTTTCTGTTAATAGTAGGCTCTCAAATGGTAGATTCCCTCAGGTGGGCAACAAAACAGTCTTATTTATACCTCCACTTAGCCTATACTATACCAAAGAGCAATAGAGTAAGTCAGCAAATGCTGAATTGCAATCAACCTACCATCCCATCCCTTTACTTGAAAACAATGGCCTATAATTTTCATATAATAGAGTACGGTATGTAAATGAGATTTCAAAAAATGTTACCAGTAGAGCAGTGCAAAATAAAATGGAGGAGACACTGACTGGTAGTTTTGTGAATGAGAAGGTAAATGAGTTTTTATAATTTTGACATGACTAACATTTTTACTGGCCTTAGTCTAGAAAAGGGTAAATAATAACTCGTACATAAAGGTTGTGTCAGGGTTTATAGACTAGACCCCTGGTAATGGATTCAACCTTTCTACAACAAATCAAAAGTATTGTATGCTCACATGAATATACAGTGGTCATTACCTTAAATTTAAAACTCACTATAAGCAGCAAGCACATAGAGCAGCATATGAAGGCTGTATTGTATCAGTGTGGTCTGCAGAGAATTTCTTCATATGGTTTTTGCCTGGTTGAAATATATGTTGCAGTTCAAAGCTAAAGGGATTACTTCTGAATAGTCATCACAGAGGTTGATTACGTTCGTATATCATATTTAGCTGGACCCTGCAGGCTATTATTCCATTAGCTATGCTGGCCCTGCTATTGTCAAAAAGTTGATCACCTAATGTTAAAAGATTGTGCTTTCTGTTGACCTTATCCAAATGACTCAAAAGGTTTTGTTAAAAAATAAAACTCAGATTGCATTTTATGAAAGTGATTAAGAATAAATACTATGTATAAAAATGCCTATATCTTATGGGTGATCTTAGCATTATACCAGTATTAATGATAAAATTATATTTTGCTTTAGTATTTCAGCACATTTTACTTAAAGTCATAGGTTTAATTTTAGTACAAGTAGTACTTCTTTCTTGCTGATAGTAGAGAGTGTCAGAAACTGAATTCTGCAAAGGGAACAAAGTGTCTCCTTCCATGTACTCAAATCATATAAAATTAACACCATGGAAGTAAGCTCAGTATAGCAATATTAATATGATAGTACATTCACAATGTAAACTAATTACAACATGGTTTTACAAAGCAACTGTACTGAGGAGAAAAGGGTTTTGTTTGGAGGAAATATGCATATATACGGAAAATTTGTCATTTATGCTTGATAATCAGAAAATCACTTCAAATAATATTTTAACTATTCTTTAAACAACGGTTGTGTAGTTTCATTTATTTAGTCACAATAGCTGAAAAAATTTAAAGAAATGAGCTAAATATATATCTGTATAAATCCTGAATCCCATTACCAATATAAGGCATATTTCAATAAGCTTGACTTTTCACCTATGTTATTGTGAATTAGCTACAGATTAGTAAGCAAACGAAAGTGTTTTCTTGACAAAAATATTGACAGATATGGTTTTATTATTTAAAATAATCTATAAAAAATTTTCATTAGAATCACATTACCAAAGCTATCTTTGGGGGAACAAAGATGATTTTGAAGCTATCTCAATGAACAGCTAGTTTTTGAATTATGCTCCTAGAAGTGTTGAGGGATTGGCACAGAGTCATGTATCCTTTTTGGCATGGTCCTCCTTGTAACTGATGGTGTGTAAAATGGCTGGTCAGGGATACAGCCTGTGGTCCTGGAGCACAGCCAGACACTAATTTCAGCCTCATTAGCATTGTTCTCTAATCAACTGAACTTTTCAGCAAGTGGAAGTTTCCTAATATTTCTTGTACTTGCTTGTCTTCAGCCACCCCAGTTGATACAATAGAGAAGGAGAGGGTATCAGTCGGGAGGAAACAGATGGCACATTCAACTGGGATTTGGAAGAGACTTTAATGAAGGGACCACTGGGAGATGAGGGCAGGGCTAAGAACTGACAAGGGATGAGGCACCCAGTGCCTCATAATAGAGGGATGCCATACCTTTCCCTGGGACTGAAAGGTAAAGGGGAAGAGGATGTTATTGCACCCTGAGTGAGAAATGGAGATTTAAGAAAAGGGGTCTCCCAATAGAAGCTAGAAGCAGCAGCTGTAGAGTATCACAGCTGTCAGAACTGAGCCTCAGTTCAGTTCCTCAGAACAGAGGAACAATTTCCTGACCTCTCCACCTTCCTAACCTCTGATTTCCTGCTGGTGATGCCCTTTGGATAAATCCAAACCAGGAAGCCAGAAGGCAAGTGAAGTTGTGAGATGTAGTCTGAAGTCAGTCTTCCAAGGACACAGAACAGATAAAGTGGGAGAATGAATCTTGAGGTGTGTGTGGGCATGTGGCAAATAGCATCTAATAATCCCATGTGCAAATGTCATCAATGTAGTCATGTGAAGCATGATTGCAGTGTCAGCATATTGATGTTAGTATATGACTTGGTGCTTTTTTCCTTCCCTTTCCTTTCCACTTTCTCTCCTCCCCTGGATTTTTGGTAATATTGGCTTGTCATTCATGGCACTTCTCATCTTATAGTTGTGTAAAAAATTCTATGAACCAGAGTTACTGGTTCATGTTACCATGAACAGAGTTACTCACTCTACCAAAAAACATGTGCGTTTCTTGGCAATACTTTCCTATTTTTTGTTAGTAAACAAAAAGATAATCTGTTCTGTGTTTTGAAGTAGAAAATCATGATATGGTTATTCTATACCTGGTGAAGAAAAAGTCAAGATATTAACTTTGAAGGCAGGAGGCTTCTTACAAGTTTGGGCATATTCTCTAAAGTGTCAAAAAGTGAGATGTGTTCTTTCATTTGCAGGTTCTGGTATATAGTAATTCCCTTTCCAAAGGCATTTGTTAATATTTGAAGCTTGTTAAAATTTATACAAGGATCAAGTGTATATTCTAACTCAAAATTATAGGTTCTTTTCTCCTAACACTATTTTAAATCAACGGAATGGAGCTAGACCTTGGTGAAGCACTGAAGTTACCATGTTGACACAGATTTATACTGAATTTCTTCTTCTGGATATCTGAACTTTTAATGAAAGTATCTGATTCAGGTGTATCAGCCTGTATAGACACTAAATACTTTTTTTTTAATATTTATTTTTAGGGGCGCCTGGGTGGCGCAGTCGGTTAAGCGTCCGACTTCAGCCAGGTCACGATCTCGCGGTCCGTGAGTTCGAGCCCCGCGTCGGGCTCTGGGCTGATGGCTCAGAGCCTGGAGCCTGTTTCCGATTCTGTGTTTCCCTCTCTCTCCCCCCCTCCCCCGTTCATGCTCTGTCTCTCTCTGTCCCAAAAAAAATAAATAAAAAACGTTGAAAAAAAAAATTAAAAAAAAAAAAAAAAAAAAAATAATATTTATTTTTGAAAGAAAGAGAGAGCATGCACACATGCAGGGAGGGAGAGGCAGAGAGAAAGGGAGACAGGATCTGAAGCAGACTCTGTGCTGACAGCAGAGAGCCCAATGGGGGGCTTGAACTCACAAACCATCAGATCATGATCTGAGCCGAAGTCAGATGCTTAACTGGCTGAGCCACTCAGGCGCCCCTAAATATTTTCTCAAGATAAACACAGTGCTGATGTCTTCATACAGTTCTTTTTATTTCTCCTATTGATACTACATTACAAATCTAACATTTTCCCCCCTACGGAGTATGGAGTAACAGAAATCACAGTATCTTCTTTCCCCACCAATAATATGAAGCCATGATTTTGAAGATACTAGACATCAGACAACAAAACCCAGTGACACCTGAGAGACAGGAAACAATATGAACCCTACAACTGCTCAGCCTACTGTCTTGAGTATGTTTCCATGCCATAACTTAGAGAGGGGGAACTCAGGAAGAGCTCAGTGGGCTCCTTTAGTTGAGGAGATGGCGCTGAGAGAGTCTGGGGAAACCAAGGCCACAAGAGTTAGCAACTAGTGTGCTGTAGAGGAGACAGCTGCATACAGTGAGAATTCTGGAGGTATACAGAGGCTGCCCTCGAGGATTTATCGAAGTACAGATCAGAGCATATACGTAAGGAAACTACCCATGGCTGGGGAAGGAACAACCCAAAAGGACAGGAATGACAGTACACAGTGTGTTCACAAAAGGCTAGGAATACTACCTGTTATCACCAGCCAGACTGGGAAATCTCATAATTCATGGGGCAGTGGGCATAGTGCTCAGAAGGGTCTTGCCTCAGAGGTGGGGAAAAATATCCCTATATTTAATCTTTCTCTGACCCCACCCAATAGATCACAAAGGCAATACCTGGGAACTTTATTGCATCTCAGAACAAAGCTTGAGGATATTCATGAGAATACAAAACTGACTAGTACCAAAAAAGGATACCATTTATAGTATCTGGCATTTATTTATTTATTATTTATTTATCTTTATCTAATTGGCTTTATTAAATGATTCATGAATGGGCAGCATCCCATCTAGCAAGTAGAGGGGAGGGAGGACCTTCCACAAAATGGAAGGTTTTTAATAGAAGGAGAGTGGGGCAAGAAAGTTATAAGCAAAAGAAAAGAAAGGACTGTTGCAGGCCAAGTCACTTTCCCTGAAGGGTAACAGCAAGGAGTCTTAGGCAGATTACCTCAACTTTCTTTTGGCAGGCAGAAAGGGCCCATGTAACAAATTTCTTCATTGGTGCTTATCAGAAAATTCCTGATCAACAGGTTATAATTTATATTTGTGGAGGAGGTTGAAACTGCCTGGATTTAGTAACTTGGCCTGACTCAAGTGACACTATTTTGGGCCTGTTTTTTTTTTTGTTTTTGTTTTTTGTTTTTTTTTTTGTTTTTTTTTTTTTTTTTGCGACTCTGAGCTGGGCCTGTTGTTTTTGTTTTTGTTTTAACAGGTCCCCTCTTTTGATCAGACTCTCAGTTTACCAGAAAGGAATGTGATCAAAATTTAAGGCACACAATATCTGGCATTTAATAAGAAATTACAGAATATGCAAAAAAAAAAAAAAAGCATAACGAGGAGAAGAATCAGGCAATCAGAAATAACCTAAAACTGACACTGTTGTTAGGATTTGGAACAAAGACATAACTCTTATCTTATCTTATCTTATCTTATCATCTTATCTTATCTTATCATCTATTTTTATTTTATTTTCTAGTGAGAGAAAGAAAGACAGAGCATGAGTAGGGGAGAGGCAGAGAGAGAGGGAGACACAGAATCCAAAGCAGGCTCCAGCTCTGAGCTGTCAGCACAGAGCCCCACGAGGGGCTCAAACCCAGGAACTGTGAGATCATGACCGAGCTGAAGCAGGCATTCAACTGACTGAGCCACCCAGGTGCCCCAGACATACTGTATTTTAGGCATTAAAAATGTTAAGTGGATACATGGATGGTATAATAAAAATCAATTAGCGAAACTGAAGACAGAGCAGTAGAGACTACCCAAGCAAAACAAGCAGAGGCACATAATTAAAAAGATACGAAGAATATCACAGAGTTGCAGGAAAGTTTCGGGTAGCCCTTTATAAACGTTATTGAGGTTCTGGAAGGAGATGGGTAAAGAACTGAAAAATATTTTAAGAAATTACAGCTGAAATTTTTTCTAAACTTGATGAATGCCACAAACCCAGAGATGTAAGTAGTTCAACAAACTCTAAGCTCAAGAAACTTAGAGTACTGAAAGAAAAATAACCTGTCAAGCCCAGAATCCCATACCCAGTAAAAATATATTTCAACAATGAAGACAAAATGAAGACTTTTAAGACAGACAAGAGCTGAAGCAATTCATCAGCAGCAGATTGCACTGTAAGAAATGATAAAATCCTTAGAGGGAAAATGACACCAGATGGAAATTTGGACCTATGCTAAGGAATGAAGAATGTTAGATATGGCAAGTAAAAGATGAAAGATTTTTTGTAATTACTAAATTTCTTCAAATAATATTTGACAGAATAAAAATTATAACAACGTAGTGTGGGATTTACAATATATGTAAAAGTGTAATATATGTAAAAGTATAATGTATGACAACAATAGTGGAAAGTCTGGGGGGGGGGAGAAACAAAGGTATATTATTGTAAAATTCTTATATTATGTGTTAAATTGTCTACTGTCACCTGAAGGTAGACTCTGACAAATTAAAGACGTGAGCTGGTCATTACTATTTTTTTTTTCCTCGTTGTGGATTTTTTAAATTGTTCTAATATATACAAAATATAAATTTTATCATGTTAACCATTTTTAAATGTGCAATTCAGTGGCATTAAATGCATTCACAATATTGTGAAACCATAACCATGATCCATTTTGATAACATTTCAACATCCCTAACAGAAATTCAGTATCTATTAAACAATTCCCTGTTCTTCCCACCCTGCTGTTCTTGGTAACCTCTGTTCTACTGTCTATAGCTTTGCCTCATATAAGTGGAATCATACAATATTTGTTCTTTTTTGGTCTGGCTTATTTTACTTGCATAATGTTTTCAATATTCATTCATGTTGTAGCCTGTGTCAGAATCTCATTCTTTTTTTAAGGCTGAATAATATTTCATTAAATGTATATGCTATATTCTGTTTGTTCTTCTGTTGATGGACATTGGGTTGTTTACAGCTTTTGGCTATTGTCAATAATTCTGCTATGAACATTGGTGTACAAATATATGTTTAAGTCCTTGCTTTTGATTTATTTGGGTATGTAACTAGAAGTAGAATTGCTGGATCATATGGTAATTGTATGTTTAACTTTTTGAGGCACTACCAGACTGCTTTCACAGCATTGCACTGTTTTTACATTCCTACAAGCAATGCACAAGAGTTCTAATATCTCCAGGTCCTTGCCAACACTTGCTATTTTCCATTATTTTGATAATAGTCATCCTAGTAAGTGTGAAGTGATAACTCATTTGGGTTTTGATTTGCATTTCTCTGATAACTAGTGATGTGGAGCATCTTTTCATGTGCTTACTGGCCATTTGCATATCTTCTTTGGTGAAATGTCTACTCAAGTCCTTTGCCCAATTTTTAATTGGGTTGTTTGGGGTTTTTCTTGCCGATTTGTTCTTTATATATTCTCGATATCCAAACCTTATCATCTATATGATTTGCAAATATTTTCTCCCATTCTGCGAGTTGTCTTTTCCCTTTTTTGATAGTGTCCTTTGATGCACAAAAGTTTAAAATTTTGATGGATTCCCATTTATTGTTTCTTTTTTTTTTTGTCTGTGCTCTTGGTGTCAAAATCAAGAGATTATTGCCAAATCCAATGTTGAAAGGACTACCCCTATATTTTCTTCTAAGAGATTTACAGTTTTAGCTCCTATATTTGGATCTTTGATCTAGGTTGTGTTAATTTGTGTATATACTGTGAGGTAAAGGTCCACTTTCATTGTTTTCTTTTGTATGTCGATATCTAGTTTTCCCAGGCTGATATGTTGAAAAGACTGTTCTTTCCCTACGGAATAGTTTTTGAGCTATTGTCCCAAATCAATTTACCATATACATATGAGGGTTGATTTCTAATTCGCCAGTTCCATCCCATCAGTTTATGTGTCTGACCTTAAGGCCAGTACCATCCTGTTTTGATTACTGTAGCTTTGTAGTAAACTTTGAAATAGGCAAGCGTAAATCCTCCAACTTTGTTCTACTTTTTCAAGCTTATTTTGACTATTCAGGGTCCCTTTCAATTGAATATGAACTTGAAGACTGCTTTTTCCATTCCTGCAAGAAGTTTGTTGGAATTTTGATAGGGATTGCATAGAATTTGTCTATCATTCTGGGTAATACTGCCATGTTAATATAAGTCTTCCAATCTATTAATGTGGGATGTGTTTCCATTTATTTATGTCTTTTTAGATTTCTTTCATCAATGTTTTATAGTTTTCAGTGTGTAAGTGTTTCATTTCCTTGGTTAAATTTGTTCCTGGGTAATTTTTTCTTTTGGATGCTATTGTAAGTGGATTTTTTTCTTAATATCATTTCAGATTTTCCACTGCTGGTTTATAGAAATATAACTGTTTTTATGTGTTGGTCTTGTAATCCTGCAACTTTGCCATATTTGTGTACCAGCTCTAGAATTTTTTTGAGTTTTTAAAAATTTCCTTGGGATTTTCTATGTTTAGAATCATGTCATCTACAAGTAGGGATGGTTTTGCTTTTTCCTTTCCAATTTAGATACCTTTTTCTTGACTAATTACTCTGGCTAGAACTTCCAGTCCCATCCCACTTTGTACATCATTTTGATCAGGTTTCAAAATCCTGTGAGATAAGATCCAATTTGCCTTATACAGGGGCCTTATGTGCCCATCCCTTGGCCCTTTAGCTTAAGGGATTTTGATTACTAAGATGTATATATGGAGAAGGAGTTATTCTATCAGATGAGATTATGGCACTAGTACCAACGAAAGAGAGATGGACGCTCAGTAGCCAACAAACAAACAACTGTTGGCTCCAAGGCCCTGTGTGGTCACAATCAGTTGTGACCAAAACACAGGTCTCATGATTTTTAGGCTTATATCTTTGTCCAGTGTGCTCACAGTTCTTTGTTACATTTTAATCACAAATTAATTTTCTTAGAATGCTCAGTTCAATAGGTTTGAATTTTCACTGTTACCACTGACACAGTTGAGGTTATTATTATTATTATTATTGAGGTAAAATGGGTATATAATGTTATATGAGCTTCAGGTGTACAACATAATAATTCAATATTTGCATACGTTACAAATGATCACCACTATAAGTCTAGTTACCGTTTGTCATCATATAATTGACCCCCTTTGCCCTTTTTGCCTGCCTCAACTGCTCTCTCTGATAACCATCAGTCTGTCCTCTGTATCTATGAATTTTGTTTTGTTTTGATTCCACATATAAGTGAAATCATACAACATTTGTCTTTCTCTACCTTATTTCACTTAGCATAATACTCTCAAAGTCCATTCACATTATTGCATATGGCAAGATTTCCTCTTTTTTTTTTTTTTTTTTTTTTTGATGTTTATTCATCTTGAGACAGAGACAGAGTACAAGTGGGGAAGGGGCAGAGAGGGAGACACAGAATCCGAAGGGCTTCAGGCTTTGAGCTGTCAGCACAGAGCCCGATGTGGGGCTTGACCCCACAAACCAAGCCAATCATGACCTGAGCTGAACTCAGATGCTTGACTGACAGAGTCACCCAAGTGCCCCAAGATTTACTTGTTTTTAATGAATGAGTAGTATTCCATTGTGTATATATACCACAGCTTCTTTACCCATTCATCTATTGATGGACATTTAGGTTGTTTCCACGTGTTGGCTATTGTAAGTAATGATGTAAGTAATGTAAGTAATTGTAAGTAAGTAATGATGCAATGTAAGTAATGATGCAATGAATATAGGGGTGCAGATATCTTTTCGATTTAGTGTTTTCATTTACTTCAATAAAAACCCAGAAGTGGAATAACTGGATCATGTAGTAGTTCTATTTTTAATTTTTTGAGGAACCTCCATACTGTTTTCTATAGTGGCTGTACCTATCTACATTCCCGCCAACAGTGCACAAGCGTTCCTTTTTCTCCACAACCTCTCCAACACTTGTTATTGCTTGTCTTTTGATAATAACTATTCTGATAAGTATGAGATGATATCTCATTGTGGTTTTGATTTGCATTTCCTTAGCGCTTAGTGATGTTGAGCACCTTTTCACGTGCCATTTCATGTGCCATGGCCACCTGTATGTCTTTTTTGGAAAACTGTCAATCCAGATTCTCTGCCTGTATTTTAATCAGATTTTTGTTGTTGTTATTTGTGGAGATGCAGGAGAGAAGCATCAAAGGAAAAGACTTCAAAAGGGAAGGTCTGGAGAAGGTGAAAGGCCTTAGGGCATGTTTACACAGCTGAATGTGGCTGCAACTTGCAAGGACTGCCTAGAGCCTTTAACTTTGTCTGGGCTGGATCCTCCTTCACACCCGACCCTTCCTAGTGTTATAGAAACCAATTAACTCGAAATTCAACCTTGAAAAACTAAACCATTAGATTAACACACTTACTTAGCTGACTTTATGCACATAGTCTTTAGCAATTATCCTAATAAAAAGAAGCTTCAATCTGGGGTCAGGGCCTCATTCCCACTGAGTATGAGGACCTTCACTTAACTGCACTTTGTAGACTCATCTTTTGCAACTCCGGTCATACTTCCTGCTACAGTTATCGAGTTGTATGAATTGTTATATATTTTGAATACTAGTCCCTTATTGGATATATGATCTGCAAATATCTTCCCCATTCAGAAGGTTGCCTTTATATTTTGTTGATGATTTCCTTCGCTGGAGTTTGATGTAGTCCCAATCATTTATTTTTGCTTTAGTTGCCATTTGCTTTCGGAGTCAGATCCAACAATGTCAAGGAGCTTACCATCTATTATAGTTTCTAGTCTTATATTCAAGTCTTTAGCCCACTTTAATTTTTGTATGGTATAAGATAGTGGTCCAGTTTCATTCTTTTGCATATGGCTGTGCATATGGCTGTCCAGTTTTCCCAACAGCATTTATTGAAGAAACTATCCTTTCTCCATTGTATATCCTTGTCTCCTTTATCATAAATTAATTGACTATGCATATGTAGCTTTATTTGGGAAGGTCTCTATTCTGTTTCATTGATCTATGTGTCTGTTTTTATGCTAATACCATACTGTTTGATTGTTTTTGTTCTGTAGTGTAGTCTGAAACCAGGAAGCCTGATGCCTCTAGCTTTGTTCTTAAGGTGGTTTTAGCTACTTGAGGTCTTTTGTGGTTCCATACAAATTTTATAATTTTTTTTTTATAGTTCTGTGAAAAATGTCATAAGGATTGCATTGAATTTGTAGAATTTTTTGGGCAATATGGACATTTTAACAACATTAATTCTTCCAATCCATGAACACAGAAGATCTTTCAATTTATTTGTGTTTTCTTCAATTTCTTTTACCAGTGTTTTATAGTTTTAAGTGTACAGATCTTTCATCTTCCTTTTTAATTTTATTCCTAGGAATTTTATTCTTTTTGATGCCATTGTAAATAGGATTGTTTTTTTTAAATTTATTTTTCTGATAGTTCATTATTAGGGTATAGAAATATAACTGAAATCTATATACTGATTTTTGTATCCTGAAACTTTACTGCGTTCATTTACAATTCTAATAGTTTTTTGGTGAAGTCTTTAGAATTTTCTATATACAGAATCATGTCATCTGAAAATAGTGACAGTTTTATTTCTTCCTTTATATTTGGATGCCTTTTATTACTTTTTATTGCCTACTTGGTATATTTAAGGCTTCTAGTACTACATTAAATAGAAGTGGAGAGAGAGGGTATCTTTGCCTTGTTGCTTATATAGAAAAGCTTAAAAGTTTTTCACCATTGAATATGGTGCTTGCTGTGGGTTTGTCATATATGGCCTTTATTATGTGAAGTATGCTCTCTTTATCCCCATTTTGTTTAGTTTTATTCATAAATGGATGTTGAATTTTGTCAAATGGTTTTTTTTTTGCATTTCTTGAGCTGATCATATAATTTTTATCCTCCTTTTGTTAATTTCACAATGATTGATAAGTAGATGCTGAGCTCTTAGAATAAATTCCAATTGCTCATGGTATATAATCCTCTTAATATATCATTGAATTTGGTTTGCTAATCATTGTTGAGGATTTTTGCATCTATGTTGATCAGAGATATTGGCCTATAGTTTTCCTTGTAGTGTCCTTGTCCGGTTTTGGTATCAGGGTAATGTTGGTGTCATAAAATGAGTTTGGAGGTATTTCCTACTCTTCAATTTTTTGGAAGAGTTTTGAGAAGGATAGGTATTAAATCTTTGGTAGAATTAACTAGTGAACCTGCCTGCTTTTGGACTTTTGTTTGATAGTGTTTTGATTACTGGTTTGATCTCCTAACTAGCAACTGGTCCATTCAGATTTTCTATTTCCTCATGATTCAGTATTGTTGGTTGTATGGTTTTAGCAATTTATCCATTTCTTCTATGTTGTCCAGTGTGTTGTCATACTACTGTTGATAGCTGTCCCTAATGATCTTTTATATTTCTGTGGTATCAGCTATAACTTCTCTTTCACCTCTAAATTTATTTACTTGCGTTTTGTTTTTCTGTGAGTCTAGCTAAAGTTTTGTCAGTTTTGTTTGTCTTTTCAAAGAAGCACCTTTTAGTTTCATTGATCTTTTACATATCTTTAAAGTTTCTATTTCATTTATTTCTGCTCTGATCTGTATTATTTCCCACCTTCTACAAACTTTGGGCCTTGTTATTTTTTTTTCTAGTTCTTTTAAGTGAAGAGTGTAGTTCTTTTTTCCCAAATGTTTCCAGTTTTTTTAGGTAGGACTGTATTGATATGAACTTCCCTCTTAGAACTGCTTTTACCAAATCCCATAGAGTTTGGGTTGCTGTATTTACATTTTCATTTGTCTCATGGTATTTTTTTTATTTCCCTTTTGGTTTCTTTGCTGACCCATTGGTTGTTCAATAGTATGTTATTTAATCTCCACATATTTTTGATTTTTTCCAGTTTTCTTTTGTAACCGATTTCTAGTTTCATACCACTGTGATCAGAAAGATGCTTGATATGGTTTCAGTTTTCTTACATTTATTGAGACAGATATTGAGCCTAATATGTGTTCTATCATGAAGAACATCCCATATACACATGTGAAGAATGTGAATTCTGCTGCTTTTGGATAGATGTTCTGTATATATCTATTAAGTCCATCTGGTCTAATGTGTCACTTAAGGCTTATGTTTCGTTATTGATTTTCTGTCTCGTTGATCTATCCACTGATGTAAGTGGGGTATTAGAGTCCCCTGCTATTATTGTATTTTTGTCGGTTTCTTCCCTTAGGTCTCTTAATATTTGCTTTATATATATATAGGTGCTCCTATGTTGGATGTGTAAATATTTTCAAATGTTATATCCTCTTGTTGGATTGATTCCTTTATCATTATGTAATTCCCTTCTTTGTCTTTTATTATAGTCTTTGTTTTAAAGTTTATTCTGTCTGATATAATATAGCTACTCCAGCTTTCTTTTCATTTCCATTTGCATGGGAACTCTTTGTTCATCCCTTCATTTTGTGTGTGTCTTTACATCTGAAGTGAGTCTCTTGTAGGCAGCATATAGTCTTGTTTTTTATTCATTTAGCCACTCTATATCTTTTGATTGGATAGTTTAGCCCATTTACATTTAAAGTAATTATCGATAAGCATAAACTGATAACCATTTTGTTAATTTTTTCTGGATGTTTTTGTAATTCCTCTCTGTTCCTTTCTTCTCTTCCTCTTCCCTGTGATTTGATGAATTTCTTTAGTATTATGTCTAGATTCCTTTCTCACTATCTTTTGTGTATATATTGTAGGTTTTTGCTTTTTGGTTACCATGATGTTCACATGTAACAGTCTCTCTATAGCAGTGTATTTTAAATTAGTAGCAACTTAAATTTGAACGTATTCTAACAACTCTATATTCTTATCCCCCCTGCTTTATCTTTACCTCATATTTTACATCTTTTAATTCTGTATATTCTTTCACTATTGTAATTATAGTTAATATCACAAATTTGTCTTTTAACTCTCATACTAGCTTTATAAGTGTTTAATTCAGTATCATTACTATATATGTACCATTAACCAGTGAGATTTTTACTTCCATATGCTTTCTTATTATGAATCAGTGTCTTTCCTTTTCAACTTAAAGAATGCCCTTTAATATTCATTGTAGGCTTGTTTAGTGTTGATAAAGTCCTTTACCTTTTGCCTACCTGGAAAACATTTTAGCTCTCCTTCAATTCTGAATGATAGACTTGCTGAGTATTCTTGGCTGGAAGTTCTTTCCTTTTAGAACTTTGAAGTATTTGTTTCCTTCTGGCCTACAGATTTACTGCTTGACTGTCTTATGGAGGTTCCCTTTGAATGTACTAAGTTGTTTATATCATGTTGTTTTTATGATTCTCTCATCTTTAGCTTTCAACATTTTAATTATAATGTGACTTCTTATCTTTCTCTCTGTGCTTTCTGGACCTAAGTGTTTGGTTTATTCCCACAGCTAGGGAAGAATTCAGCAATTCTTTTTTTTTTTTTTTTTTTTTTTTTTTTTTGAGTAAGATTTTTATTTTTTTTTAATTTTTTTTTAATTTTTTTTTATTTATTTTTGAGACAGAGCATGAATGGGGGAGGGGCAGAGAGAGAGGGAGACACAGAATCGGAAGTAGGCTCCAGGCTCTGAGCCATCAGCCCAGAGCCTGACCCGGGGCTCAAACTCACGAACCGTGAGATCATGACCTGAGCTGAAGTCGGACGCTCAACCGACTGAGCCACCCAGGCGCCCCTAGCAATTATTTCTTCAAGTAAGCTTTCTGCCCCTTTCTCTCTGTCTTCTCTTTCTGGGACCCCTATAATCTGAAAGCTATTCCACTTGATGTTGTTCCATAGGTTTCTTAAGCTATCTTTACTTTTTAAGATATTTTTTCTTTTTGTTGCTATAATTGGGTAAGTTTCACCGCTCTATATCCTAGGTTACTGATTTGTTCTTCTACTTCATCTAGTATGCTGTTGAACACTTCTTGTGTGTATTTTTCATTTCAGTTATTGTATTTTTCAGTGTTGTGACTTCTGATTGGCACTATCTTATATTTGCTATCTCTTTGTTGAAGTTCTCATTGTATTCACCATTGTTCTCCCAAGTTCAATGGACATCTTTAGGACCATTTAAACTCTTTATCTATTATTTATCTCCTTTTCATTAAGATCTTTTTTTGAGGATTTGTCTTGTCTTAGTTTGGAACACATTTCTCTATTTCCTCACTTTGCTTGACTTTCTGTGCTTGTTTCTATGTATTTAGTGAAAAAGCTACCTCTCCCAGTCTTGAAGCAGTGTCCTTATGCAAGAGGCAAATCTTATTACTTTGCCCTAGTACTTGGTTGTCTCTCAAACCTTTGTGATTCTCCAAGTAGCTAACTTAATTTTCATGGACTTCAGTTGTTGAGGGTGTTGCATATAAATTATGCAAATATATATAGTAGACTATACATACAATTTATTTCAATTATAGACCTTGTTGACCTCCAGATCAGTATATCTTGGGCAACAGTCGCAAGAATCAGGGCTTCAGAAGAGCGTAAATGCTCCTTTCTGAGAGGTACCAGCTAGCTGTGGTAAGGCCAAAGAAGAGCATACAGATGATATCTCTCTGCTTGTGTTTCCTAAAAGCACCTCTGTAGCCTTTAGATTTTTGGTAAACCTGAAATCTGCCCTTCAAGTTGAAATCCCAGGACAATTAAGTGGGCCTTTTCACACAATTAAGTGCAGACTGGGGATGTGTTTCAGTCTGCTGTCTGTGCAGTGCCCAGGGGGTGGAATCTTGCCTAGAACTGTCTTTTTGACTGTTACAGTCTTGTGGGTCCCAGGAGTACAAGTCCAAATTTTCTTGACCAAATCAGATGAAGTATAATGTATATAATAGGAACCTAAATGGTGACAGATGGATTTGGATTTTTTTTTTCTGGTACCGGTATAAAAGATACTAGAGTTTGGAAAATACACAAACTCCATATCCTTCTCATGAACAGGCTACTTTAGAACAGAGGATTATATAGGGAATGACATTTTTAATGACTAATCTAGAGATGTAAAAATTAATATTTTGCAAAGATTGAATTTTAAAATGCTAAGATTGTCAAACATAATGTAGATATATAATATCCAGTCCAAATATAATTAAATGAGTAAATATGTACTATATTCACAGAAAAGTAGTTCCTAGAAATAAATCTTCCTTGAAAAACAAAACTAATTCCTCCACCAAAACTATAAATCAAATCCTTATAGATTTCAGATAAGGTAGCCTTCCTTTTTTACTTTTTATAAAGTGAATGGGTCTATTTAAAATAATCATAAAGAAAAATAAAACAAAATTAATATAATTTTCCAGGTGATCTACATTTGTGGTCTCTAAGTGTATTCTCCAAGTGAGCAGCATTACCTGGAGTTTATTAGAAATGCAGAATCCTGGGCCCCATGCTCAGTAAAAGCAGTGGTGTCTGCTTCTCCTAGGTTCAGGAGCAATATTCATATCATGATTAAAAACTAAATTTTTTTCCATGAATTGAGAATGCATTTTGCACTAGGTAATGGGATAAGGACTTTTTAAAACCTCCAAACCACCCTATGCTTTAGATACTATTATCCTTATTGTACAGGTAAGGAAACCAAAGACTGAAGAAGATTGCTCAATATCCTACAACTGAAACTGAGTGAGTGGAGATTCACACTCAGGTCAGTTTGGATCCAAAGCCCATGCTCATAACTTCTGCATTCATTCTCTCTCCAGTGTATTCAGAAGGATGTTATAACACAAAACCTCTTTGCATCTGTTTTGTGTTAGGCCTGCAGAGGCTGGATTTACTTGACTTTGTGAAGAACTGCTGTTATTTCTTAATCGTTGTTTGTCTATTTCATTTTGTGACTTTTAGAGACTATTTATAATGCTGCAGTTAAAAAAAATTGCCATATGCCCCAGGGATCTGCCTAAAGACCACCCATCTGACAACTAGGCCAGGACAACTGAGCTTGGACTAGTGAGAAACCTAATCTAGGGTTTCCATCACATGAGTTGTTGCTTTTTTTTTTTTCATTATACTTTGATTTGACCCCTAATGGATTCAGCTTTATAAAGTCAGAAAAAGAGGGAAGGAAAGCAATTTATTCATGTTTTCACTGGAGCTCACTGCAGACATGAAATTTCTCTAAAAATGCAAATCATTTGGTACAACACAAGTGAAACTCGGTAGCTAAAGCTCTTGGAGGAAAGCGCTTTCCCAGGGCTAATGTTTTTATGCCCAGTGATTGAATAAATCGATCCATTTATTACAACATCTTTACTTAAGTTTTTTATTCCTAGGTGAATGTGTCTAAGGGTATTGGAGGACTTTTCTTTATCACAAAGAAAATTGATTACACTTGTTAATTTGGCTTTTAATCTTAGATATATCAAAATAAAGACCATAAACAAGTGTAGAAGCAATCAATATAGATCAGTTTGATATCAGATTGATCAAAAGAGGATTTAGGAAGACTCTAAGATGTAAAAACTAATGTACAAACTAAGCCCTTACTTATGTAATATGACTTTAGACAAGCTC
The DNA here is from genome assembly GCF_028749965.1 of Puma concolor. Taxonomy (NCBI): domain Eukaryota; kingdom Metazoa; phylum Chordata; class Mammalia; order Carnivora; family Felidae; genus Puma; species Puma concolor. The sequence continues at coordinate 81,308,404 of NC_141670.1, read as the reverse complement.
AGTATCTGAAAGAAACCATTTCTGAAAACAGAAATGGTGCACTTTTGTTGCATTAAAGAAAAATCCCCAGAAGGCCTACCTATCCAAGGTATTTAATGTGAACATTTGTTTTTAAAAGATTTCTTGTCTTTTGTCCAGCCATTCTTGTTAATTTGCGGGGCACCATATCACAGATTTTTTTTTTATGTTACATAAAGCAAAAATTACACTTAACAAGTGTAAGGTTGGTCATAAAAAATAGATAAAACAACACTCTTAAAAGCTCAGATATCACAAGGAAAGGCTATCAGTCATTCTCTTCACAGAAGGTGAGGACAATGAGAAATAAAAATCATACACAAAGACTCCTGTAATGCTATGTAGACCAGCTCTGGGCCATTATGATGTGTTTTGTTAGGACCCCGAGTAGCAAACCAATTGCTCCAGGAAAACTCTCGATTAAACATATTTTTTATTTCACTTGTATAATAATGAATGAGACAGAGATTCATGTTACTCCATTCTCAGAATGATACAAATTTTAAACTGCTTTACCTGTAGTGAGTATAGTTTATGTTGAACATACACTGTCTTTCAACTGGTAGCCTCTATTAATTTGCCATTTATTCAACAGAAGTTCTTTGAGTACCCACTAAATGAAACACACACATTTGTGGGATAATTGCTGGTGTACAGTTTGCAGCAGTGTTCTAATTAGATGAATTCAGGATACGTGGCCAAGAGGAGCTCAATCTGCAATCATGGCATTAATTCTCTGGAATAGGGCCTGGTTTCAGAGAAGAAATGAGAATTTTATGTACAGTTCCTCAAAGCAATTAATTTAGAGTAGCCCAGTAGGGGGCACAGAGTTTCAAAACAAATACTAAGACAATAACAAAATACATATAAATGCATTTTAAATGTTCATCTCAGGAATAATAAACTTGTTGGGTTTTCCATGGTGGGACTCAGATTCTTTGATAGCTTGATTGGTTGGTCAGAAATGTGAAGAGTAGACAATCTCCGTGTTAAAGCATGTCCCCTCAACGTGTGCACATAATACAACTATGCATATATTTTGACTTACAGATAAGTAGGAGTCATTTTTGTAAAACTTTTTGTGGTTTGAATTTAAGTATATAACCACCATTTCTTTGTAGTCTTTGGATTATAGACTTTTCTCTTTTGAAAAGTAATATATTCATTCCTGTCCCTGCAGTACCTTGCATGATGTCTTACAGATAGAATGTCCTTAATGTTTCTGAATTTCTGAATGAATGTTTGCAGCTTACGATTTACTTTTAGAAATATGACATAATACATGGCAATGAGAAAGAATGAAATATGGCCCTTTGTAGCAACGTGGATGGAACTGGAGAGTGTGATGCTAAGTGAAATAAGCCATACAGAGAAAGACAGATACCATATGGTTTCACTCTTATGTGGATCCTGAGAAACTTAACAGAAACCCATGGAGAAGGGGAAGGAAAAAAAAAAAAGAGGTTAGAGTGGGAGAGAGCCAAAGCATAAGAGACTCTTAAAAACTGAGAGCAAACTGAGGGTTGATGGGGGGTGGGAGGGAGGGGAGGGTGGGTGATGGGTATTGAGGAGGGCACCTTTTGGGATGAGCACTGCGTGTTGTATGGAAAGCAATTTGACAATAAATTTCATATATTGAAAAAAAAAGAAATTGTAAAAAAAATATTAGATTTTGTCAAATGCTTCTTCTGCATTTACTAGGATAATAAGATGGTTTTTCTTTTTTAGTTAAAAAAAAAAGAAATATGACATAATAAAATATTACTTGGCACATATTGAATGACCAGTAAATGTCTGTTGAAAGAAAAACAGAATGAATGAGAATGTCTATTCTTAAATGTTTAGTTGAGAACACAAAAGATATATAATTAAGACAAATCTATTGGTTTCAAGTGCCAGATTTAAAAAAAAAAAAAAAAAAAAAAAGCTGTCCTGGGGCGCCTGGGTGGCTTAGTCAGTTAAGCAACCGACTTCTGATCAGGTCATGATCTCACAGTTCATGAGTTCAAGCCCTGCACTGGGCTCTGTGCTGACAGTTCAGAGCCTGGAGCCTGCTTCAGATTCTGTCTCTGTCTCTCTCTGCCCCTCCCCTGCTCATGCTTTGTCTCTCTGTCTCAAAATATAAATAAACATTAAAACTTTTTTTTTTTTTTTAATTGTCCAGCCAGGTCTATGGACAACTTTTTAATGAGTACATAATAAATACTTAGTTTTTAAGAACTGGTTTTCCTCTTGAATGTATTATGTTTTCATCTCGCTAGCAAAGTAGGAAAAATTTAAACTTTTAGTCACAATTTCTGAAGTGCTTTGGAGAAGAAATGAGATTTTAATGCAAATTGCTTAAACTAATTTAAAACATTTAAGTTTAAAGAAATCCTTAATTTTCCTTCCTGTCTTAATGAAAGACGGTTTCAGCTACACAAATTGTCTTATCTTCATGGATTCGGTATTTTAAAGAGCAAAGAGGGTTTTGAGTCTACTTTCCCTGTTTCAGTTATGGAGCTGTGGCATGCACAGGTGCAGAGGAGAGGAGAGAGAGTGAATAGCAGACTGGAGGATTGTTTATCCTCACAACACAAATAACCTCTGCTGTTCAAGTTTATCTTCTTTGGCTCTTTGGCACTGTGGTTAAGAAAATAAAGGTACTATATCTTAAAAGCAGACATATTTTATGTGGCAAGATACTACTTAAAAGTTATGCTTTAATGAATGGGAAGATATGAAAAATAATAACACATAATCAGTTAATAAGTTACTGGAAAAAGACTACTTTTATGGGTAATTACTTTTGAATAGTTAAGTTGAACAAAAATATAAAATAGTCTTTTCAGTTTAAATATTTACATATATTTATGTATTTACATGTATATATTTATTTGTTCTTTAAAAAAATTTTTTTAATGTTTATTTATGTTTGAGGTAGACAGTGCGTGAGTGGGTAAGGACAGAGGGAGAGGGAGACACAAAATCTGAAGCAGGCTCCAGGCTCTGAGCTGTCAGCACAGAGCCTGATGTGGGGCTCAGACCCACAAACTGTGAGATCATGACCTGAGCCGAAGTCCAATGCTTGACTGAGCCACCCAGGTGCCCCAACATGTATATATTTATACATATAATACATAAATATTTACATATATAAATAAATATAATATAAATGTGTGAAAATACATGTACTATAAATATAAAATACATTAAAATATATACATTCGTTATTCTTGCCATTTTTACGTTACCTAGAAAAGTGAGAATAAAAAACTAAATTCTCCGTGTAATTTAAAGTTTGTTGATTTGCTCCAGCATCATACAGTATTCTTCATACATATTGAGACAGCAAAGTAAATTACAAATTAACTTGAATAGAGTCCTTTATATCTATACACCCAAACTACCTATTTAAAAATTTCCCTGGAAAAATAAGACAAAAAGACAGAGGGAGGTAAACCATAAGAGACTCTTAAATACAGAGAACAAATGGAGGGTTGCTGGAGGGGTGGGGGGTGGGGGAAAGGGCTAAATGGGTGATGGGCATTAAGGAGGGCACTTGTTGGGATGAGCACTGGGTGTTACATGTAAGTGAGGAATCACTAAATTCTACTCCTGAAATCATTATTACACTATATGTTAACTAACCTGGATTTAAATAAAATTTTCCCTGATGCAGTTTCTGTCCTCCCATTTCTGTTACTTCTCACTCTGGCTGATCTGTTTCTTTATTTAAGTATCGTTACATAATTACACGTTTCTCTTTGGTACCTGTTATCCTACCCAGGATTGAACAATACTTTTCATTAAGATGGTATACAAACAACAAACTTAGAATGATATTAAAGAGAAGGGATATGATCCATGCATATCACTGATGACTCTATGGAGGCCACTTTTTCTAAATTATAAAAACGTAACCTAAGTGTGGTAAAGAGGTTTAAACTTTAGAAAGTAAACTGAATAGACTTCTTAATGCACAGACATTATTACAGAGGAAGAACTTAATTAAATATTTTTGTGAAAGAGTGAAAAAAAAAATAGGCCCTGTTTGTGTCTGCCCCAGATTCACATGTTAAATCCTAAGGCCAAATATGATGGTATTTAGAGATGAGGCCTCATGAATGGGATTAGTGTTTTTTTTTTAGTGGTTTTTTTTTTAATGTTTATTTATTTATTTTGAGAGAGAAAAAATATGAGTGTGAGTAAGGGAGGGGCAGAGGGAGAGGGTGAGAAAGAGAGAGAGAGAGAGAGAGAATGAGAGAATTTTAAGCAGGCACTCTGCTGTTAGTGCCGAGTACCACGTGGAACTTGATCTCACAAACCGTAATGTCATGACCTCAGCTGAAATTGAGAGTCCGGTGCTTACCGGACTGAGCCACACAGGCGCTCCAGGATTAATGTCCTTATAAAAGCCCCAGAGAGTTCCCTCGCCCTTCCTACCATATGAGGACAGAGTGGAAAGGATGACCTAGTAGGTACCAGAATGTGGGCTCTCACCAAACACTGAATCTGCCAGTGCCTTGATCTTGTCTCCAGAACTGAGAAACAAATTCCTGTTTTTTTGTCAGCCACCCCGTGTGTAATATTTTTGTTATAGCATCCCAATGGACTAAAATAAGCTCTAAGAATCCCATAATTATTCCCCATACATCTTTAGTTCAGAAGTTAATTGTTTTTTGAATAGGTGTAGAAGTTCATTGTTTTTTGAGTAGCTGATACATGCCCATGGTGCCTCTTTTTTTTAAGGTTGGACAATGAAAAAAATCTGTCTGGAATCTTTGATCCCCAGCTACTTACTTCCCCTTCCTAGAGGCAATTACTGGCTGTATCTTGGGTATCCCATGCATATGTAAAAGGATAAAATATATATATTCACATATAAAAAATAATACATATTTATGTCTTATTTATACACACATGTCACCATACTATACACATATTTCTGTACTTTTAAAGAAATAGTCTATAATGGACATCATTCTCTCTCTTTTTTTTTTTTAACATGGACTTCATTTTTTAGAGCAGTTGGGTTCACCACAAATCTGAGTGGAAAGTACAGAGTTCCTATATACCCCTTACCCTTACACACACAGAGCTTCTCCCGCTAACAACATACTGCCTCAGAGTGGTACATTTGTTATAATCAATGAGCCTACATTGACACATCATCATTAACCAAGTGCATAGGTTACATTAGGATTCACTCTTGGTATTTTACATTCTATGGGTTTGGACAAATATATAATGACATGTATCCACCATTATAATATCATACAGAATAGTTTCACTTCCCTAAAAATCCTCTGTGCTCATCCCTCCTTCAACCCCAATCCAATGGCGAACACTGATTGTTTTTTTTTTTTTTAAATAGTCTTCATAGTTTTGGCCTTTTCCAGAATGTCATAGAGTTGAAATAATACCGTATATAACTTTTTCAGATTGGTTTCTTTCACTTAAAATATGCATTTAAGGTTTCTCCTTGTCTTTTCATGGCTTGATAGCTCATTTATTTTTAGAACTGAGTAATATTTCATTTTTATGGATATACTGCAGTTTATCTATATTAACCTACTGAAGGACATCTTGGTTGCTTCCAATTTTCAGTAAATATGAAGAAAGCTGCTATAACCATTTATGTGCAGGTGTCTGTGTAGATGTAAGTTTTCAGCTCCTTTGGGTAAATACCAAGAAGTGTGACGGCTGGATGGTATGATAAAAGTATGTTTAATTTGTAAGAAACTGCTACGTTATATTCCGAGGTGGCTGTACCGTTTTGCATTCCCACCAACAATAAATGAGAGTTTCTATTGCTCTACATCCTTGTTAGCATTTGGTATTATCATGTTCCAGATTTTGGTCGTTCTAATAGGTGTGCAGTAGTATCTCACTTATTTGCAATATGCTTATTTGCCACCTGTATATCTTCCTTGGTGATATGGTTGTCCATATCTTTGTCCCATTTATTTTTTAAATTTTTTTTTTCAACGTTTATTTATTTTTGGGACAGAGAGAGACAGAGCATGAACGGGCGAGGGGCAGAGAGAGAGGGAGACACAGAATCCGAAACAGGCTCCAGGCTCTGAGCCATCAGCCCAGAGCCTGATGCGGGGCTCGAACTCACGGACCGCGAGATCGTGACCTGGCTGAAGTCGGACGCTTAACCGACTGCGCCACCCAGGCGCCCCTATCTTTGTTCCATTTAAAAAATAAAAACCATAAAGTTGTTTGTGTTCCTTTTTTTTTTTTTCAAGTTGTGTCCTTACTATTGGGTTTGAAGAGTTTTTTTTGTACGTTTTTGATAGCAGTCCTTTATCAAGAGTGTCTTTTGCAAATATTTTCTCCCAGTTTCTGGCTAGTCTTCTCATTTTTCTCGATTATTTTAATACAAATGGAGTTGGCTCATTCATTGGTAACAGTGCAATAGTATTCCACATATGGATATACCACAATTTAACCAGTCACTAAACATCTTAGTGGACATTTAAATTGTTTGCAATCTTTTATTATTACAATGCTGTAAATCAACCTTTGAACATTAGTGAGACTTTTGCATTTTCTCTTCCTTCAGCCTGGATTGTTTTCCCCCTGAGAGATGCTTAAGGCTCACTCCCTCACTTCATCTAGATTTCTCCTAAAATGTTACCTCCTCTGAAAGGTCTTCTTTTCCATTCTTCCTAAAGTAGGATTGTCCCATTCCATTTCTCTTTCTATCTATATGTATCTCTATATAAAATTTATATATGACACATTTTACCACTCTATATATTATATTATGTTATATCATGTTATATGTTTATATTTTTAGCTGTCTAGATTCCCCTGTAGCGAATAAGCTCCATGAAGGCAGAGATTTGTTTTGTTTGCTGCTGTATACCTAGTGCCTCTGGCAATGCTTAGCACATAGAGATCATAGAGATATTTAGCAAAGAGTTGAATGAATAAATGGTTGCCTTGGCCTATCTGTTGAATAAACATAGAATTACTGGGTCAAAGCTTTGTGCATTTTAAATTTCTATATTGCAAGACTACTCTCCCTGGATGTTGTATCTGTTCTTTCGCTAGTAATACATGGGAGATCCTATATCATTACATGCTCACCAACATATTGCATTATCAAACTTGCCAATTTGATAGCTGAAAAATTGCTTTTTATGCTTTTAATTCATTTTTCTTATCACAAATAAAGTTAAGCATGATTCACATTAAAATTTACTTTATAGTAAATTCTTTATATCCTTTTCCTATTAAAATAAAAAAATGGGTTGTTGGCCTTTTGTCTATTGATTTATTAGATCTTTATATGCACAAGAGATGAGTCCTTTATGACATTTGCATATTTTTTCCAAGTTTATTTTTATTTTTTAAACCTGTTTGTGGTGTTTTTGTCATGCAGAAATGTTTTATTTTTATGAAGGCATGTTGTCATTTTTTCCTCTTTTGGTTGTAGAGTTGGGATGGTTGTCCTGTGATTTTAGGTCTCTTATGGGTTCTCTTATAGGCTCTTATGTAGATTTTCTAGTTTTTTTGTTGTCATTGCTGTAAGGGTGAGAATGACATTCTTTTCAGCTTTCCACATTTAAGCAGAAACTAGAAGACTATTGAATCTTACATATTAATTGTACTTAGCCACCTTACCAAGTTTTCTAATTGTTTATAAGGTTTTTCATTTGCTTATCCTTAGTTTTTCAAGTCAGCAATTGTATCTATGTAAATAAGTGTACACTCTTCTCATCCTTATCCAGTTCTTATATATCTTTTTTATTTATACTAATGTTAAATGATAGCAGTGATCATGGGAGTCTTTGTTCTATTATTGTTTTTATTTTTTAAAAAATATTTTTAATGGTTATTTACTTTAGAAAGAGAGAGAGCAGGGGAGGGGCAGAGAGAGAGGGAGACAGAGAATCCCAAGAGACTCTGCACTGTCAGTGCAGAGCCCAATGTGGGGCTTGAACTCACAAACTATGAGATCATGACCTGAGCTGAAATCAAGAGTTGGACGCTTAACTGACTAAGCCACCCAGGCACCCTTATTATTGTCTTTAATGGAATTATTCCTAGCACAGATGATGAATTTTATTAAATGTATTATGTGCATCCATTGAGATGATCATGTAATCTGACTTTTCAATTGTTCATTCATTCAACAAATACTTGCATGCCTATAGTGTGTCTATGTTCTAAGCTTTAGGGGTACAACACTGGGGAAAGAAAACAGACAAAGAATCCTGTTCCCGTGGAGCTTATCATTCTAGCGGTTAAACAGATAGCAAATAAATAAGGAAAACATGGTATGCCAGATAACATATGCTATGGAGGAAAGGGTATATACATATAGGGAATATATATGTGTGTATGGGGGATGGTTTGCAACTTTAAAAAGTCTCCTATTTGGAGGAAATTCCAAGGAAGTAAGTCATGGGACTATCTGGAAGAACAACACAGGCAAGAAGAGCAGCAAGTACAAAGGTTCTGAGGTGGAAGCCTCCCTGGTATGTTCCAGGAACAGAAAGAAGATCCATGTGGGAGGAAGAGTATAAACAAGGGTCAGGAAAAGGGTGGTAGGAATGACTCTCTGAGAGGTAAAAGAGGGCCAGAACATGAAGGGTCTCAGAGGCCATGTGAGTATGTTAGCTTTTTACTCCATGTGAGATGGGAAATCATTTGGAGGGAACTCTTAAGCAGAGAAGTGATATAATCTAACTTGTATTTTAAAAGTATTACTCTCACTACTGTGTTGAGAATAGACTGTAGGGGAAGCTATTTCAATAGTCCAAGCATGATATGCAGTGGCTTGGACCATTCTGGTAGCAGTGGAGACAATAAGAAGTTACATGATACTGGATGTATTTTCAAGGAACAGCTGACAGGGTTTGCTGGCAGATTTGATGTGGGGTGTGAGAAGATTAAGTATGACACCCGGGTTTCAAATTTGTGCAGATGGAAGGGTGAAGCACCCATTAGTTAAGACATGAAAGCCTAGGGGAGCTCCATTTGGGCCCATTTGAGATGAGTGATGAGAATATGATTGTGGACACCTAAATTTGAGATGTCTATTAGATATCCAAGTGAACATGTCAAATAAGAATTTGTGTATGCAAGTCTGGAATTCAGGGGAGAACGCCAGGCTGTATATGTAAATTCGAAAATCATTAGTGAATAGGTGATATTTAAGACCATGAGATTAATAAAAGAATGAGTGCAAATAGAAAAGAGAAGAAATTGAAGCTTGGGCCATGGCTCACTAACATTTAAATATCAGGAAGATTAAGTGGAACCAGCAAAGGAAATTGAGGAGGAGCAGCTGGTGATGAAGAAGCAGCCAGTACAGTATGCCAATTGAAACTAATGTTTAAAGAGGAGAGAGTGATCAACTTTGTTCAGTGTTGCTGACAGGTCAAATAAGATGAGAAGGATGGGGAAATGACTATTGGATTTGGAATGTGAAAGTCATTGGTGAGTTTGAGAAGAGCAATCTGGGTAGAAGATAGGACTAAAAACCTGATGTGAGTGGGTTCAGGAGAGAATGAGAAGGGACTGATTAGAAATAGCTAACATAAAAGATTATTATAAAGAGTGCTGCTATGAAGTACAGCAGAAAAATGGGATGGTAAATGGTGGGGATTGTGAAGTCAAAAGAATTTTTTTGAAGATTAGAAAAATTATAGCCCAAACTATATGCTGATAAGAATGACTTACAGACTATTTTATACAGAGGGAGGGAGGGGAGAATTGTTGGAGGTAATGCTTTGAGAAAATGAGAATGGATGTGATATAGTATACACGTGGTGAGACTGGCTTAGGCAAGGACCATGACAGTTAATCTTTAGTAATAGGTGTGAGTGTATATTTGGCAGATATGTACGTGAGTGGGTAGATATTGGGATTATACTTTATTGAAGTTCTCTTATGATTGTTTTGTTGGTGAAATAGGAAGGAGGGTCATTAATTGAGAGTGAAGATGGGGGAGGAAGCAATGGAAGTTTGAGTAAAGAGGACAAAATACGAAAACGTTGTCTGGGAGAAGGGAAGGGAGAGTGAACCATGGGAATACAGTGATTGGGGTTAGCATCAAGGACCCACTTCAGGCTAGTGACCATGATCACTTAAAATGATATCAGTCAGCATGGCTGTATGTTTCTGCAGCAATATTCAGTTGTATGGATGCAAACAGGAAGTATGCAGTGAGTTGAAGTTAGTTTTATAGTTTTACCAGGCAAGTATGAAGAAGAAAGAAGGGCAAGGGATGGACCACAGACTTTAAGCTGCTATAGACAGAAGTAGTTTCCAGTGGCAATTTCTTACTGGAATATTTCAGAGAATTTGTACGTTTTGCTGAATCTTGAATTGCAGAATAAAAGACAAGCTGGTAAGTTGGGAAAACAGGTAAATGTATTATAATTCCCTGGTGAGAATTAAAGGTTAAAAATATAAAGATAATACTCGTTAAAATTTATTTATTTATTTATTTATTTATTTATTTATTTATTTATTTAGATAATGAGCTGGGGAGAGGAGCAGATGGAGAGAATGTTAAGTAGGCTCCATGCTCAGCACAGAGCCCATTGTGGGGCTTGATCTCACAACTGTGAGACCCTGATCTGAGCTGAAATCAAAAGTCAGATGCTCAACTGACTGAGCCACCCAAGCGCCCCTTTTGTTTTTTAAGGAATCCACTAGCACCAAGTTAAAACACAGGACAGGAAATGCTGGCACTTGGATGAAAGTTAAAGTTGACATTCCTGGAAACTGAATGAAAGCATGTGAGAGAGAAATAAACATGATCTGGTCCATGTTGCTTTTAGCCATTGCCATCTTAGAAGTATGTGTTTGTGGCACTGTCTGTTGCTAATGGCAAGTTCTTCTTGCAAATAAAATAAATGTTATAGAGTTTACATGAATAGAATACTTACATGAGTGGTGTTCCAAGCAATAAGCTTTTAAAACAAACATATCCTTAAATTCACATTATTTTTAATTTTTTTTTTTATGTTTATTTATTTTTAGACACAGAGAGACAGAGCATGAACGGGGGAGGGTCAGAGAGAGAGTGAGACACAGAATCCGAAACAGGCTCCAGGCTCTGAACTGTCAGCACAGAGCCCGACGCAGTGCTCGAACTCACAGACCGCGAGATCATGACCTGAGCCGAACTGACTGGACACCCAACTGACTGAGCCACCCAGCCACCCCAAAATTCACATTTTTTGATATGTGATTCTGAGCAGTGCTATTAAACTGCAAGGAGACTGAAATGTTATGTTATTTGAATACTTACGCAGTAATGTTAGCTTGCATTTTCTCTTGTTTGAATATTCACTATAGGCAACAATTCTTTGTAAATGTTCCTCAGCTTAGTATTTCTTTAGATATCTATATATTTTAGATTACAGACTTCTTAATATATGAATAATAAGTCAAGAGTATGAAGACTGTGAAAGTATTTTAAGAATAAGTTATGACTTGGGGACTTCCTGAGAATTTCTAGAAATCTTGTTTCTCATTCTCAAATCTCAAAGATTAATATTTGATGGGAATTTGGGAACACTGATAGAAGTATGGACATGAAGGAACTGAAGGAAAATGAAAAGGTGGTACGACCAACAGATGACATAGTTCCTGTTAGAAGCCTCTTTTTTATATGAAGCAAATTGGAGAGCCAGGAGATTGGGGTGGGGAGTGCTTGAAATCAGATTTGTGAAAGGCAGTGCAGTTATTACTATTGATGAAGTCTAGGTTTAACCACGAGGAGGAGACAGTTAGGTAAGGTGGAAGACAAGGCCACTGAAGGAGAAGAAGGCTAGAAAGTAAGAGATGAAAATGTTGGAGGGATCATTATGTGGATATTGAAATTACCAAAAATGAATGGGCATAGGGATGGAGGGACAATGAACCAGGAGCTATAAGCTTCAAGGAATGAGGAGGGGAGACATGGAGATAGATAATTGCAAACCAGAAGAGTTTGAAGAGTACAGTTTCATTACTTAGATTTATAAGTAGGGTTTTAGCCAGCAAGAAGGTGCAATATGGTCAAGGCTATTTGTCATATTGTAGGCCCAATGGCCTCAAGGATATGCACGAGAAAACTGCTGTCACTTGAGAGCACTGCAGAGAAAGTGGTGTCCTTGGGGGACAGAGCCAGGTTTCAGTTAGCATGAGACAGCAGAGAACTTTGGGAGAAAAGGTGGAGGGTGTTGCTTTTCTAACTGTGAATTTCTGAGGGCCTACTGAAGGATTTCACTAGTTGAAGAAGGTTGAGAGATGGGATTGGAAAAAAGGTATGTAGAAAATCTTATGGGTATGAAAATCTTGGGGAGATTGGGGATTGTCATCACTGTCTTAGGACAGAGATAAGTGAGATTAGTCCTGATAGCCTCAGGCAGATAGTGGGAGCAAAGCTGGGAGTGGTAAACTGAGGCAAGGGTAGGAGTTCTGCCTGGAGCTCACAGGGACAGGGTGCCCTCTTTCCTCCTGCCAATATTGATATGGAGGCAGAGGTGAAGTGACATTTTCTTTTTTTTTTTTTTAAATTTTTTTTTTTCAACGTTTTTTATTTATTTTTGGGACAGAGAGAGACAGAGCATGAACGGGGGAGGGGCAGAGAGAGAGGGAGACACAGAATCGGAAACAGGCTCCAGGCTCTGAGCCATCAGCCCAGAGCCCGACGCGGGGCTCGAACTCACGGACCGCGAGATCGTGACCTGGCTGAAGTCGGACGCTTAACCGACTGCGCCACCCAGGCGCCCCGAAGTGACATTTTCTGGAACACCTGGAGCTCTACTGGAGTAGGAGGAATCTAGGGTTCATCTTAACTCTTACAGTGTAGGCTGGAGGAGGGAGAGACTTATTTCAACTGCAGTGAGTTATATTACTAGATTTCCTAATATTGGAAATTTTAAAGAGCATTGGCATTATCTATTCCTTAAAAGTCTGGTAGAACTCAACTGTGAATGTTTTGTATATATTAAGGGTTGAAATACTGCTATTACTTGTTTTTATTATATCAGATTATGGGGAAAGAGGATCTATGGTTTGTCTTTGTAGCCTTAGCACCGAGCTAAGGGTCTGAAATGAGTGATACTGTTATCGACATTACAGACTGTGATTTATATTTCAAGAAAAAAGTATAAATTAAAATATCTTAATATAAGGATTTTTATCAACCATTCCTTTCCGTTTTCAAGGCTTCCACCTTAATTTAGCCTCTATTACCTGACCTATTACAGCAATCTTCTAAGCAGTCTCCCTGACTTCTCTTTCTCTTCTTTAGTACCCACCTTACATTCTACTCCCAGATTAACCTTCTTAAAGGGCTGTTTTGTGCATTTGACTCTGCAGAAAAACCTTGAGAGGCTTCCCAATGACTAAAACACAAGCCCAAACTTCACAGTGTTGTCGGTCTTAATGCTGCTTGCCTTCATTTCCCACTACTTCCCCCACAGAAACAGTAGGCTTGGGTAACCTGGTTTTCTTGCCACTTAGCACAGAATTTTTGAGCTTTTCATTCTGTCCTTTGTTTATTCTTTTCCATTATCTAGGTTTTTTCTTCTATTCTGCTTACCAAAGAATCTTGCTTATTCTTTAAATTCAAGCCCCCCCACCCCCGACCCACGAATCCATCCATAAAGACAGAATTCTCTCTCACTGTCCTTCAAAACATTCATTTGTATGTACCTTGTATCCTCTGTTAAAATGAAAACTGCTTGGGGGCGCCTGGGTGGCGCAGTCGGTTAAGCGTCCGACTTCAGCCAGGTCACAATCTCGCGGATCTCGCGGTCCGTGAGTTCGAGCCCCGTGTCAGGCTCTGGGCTGATGGCTCAGAGCCTGGAGCCTGTTTCCGATTCTGTGTCTCCCTCTCTCTCTGCCCCTCCCCCGTTCATGCTCTGTCTCTCTCTGTCCCAAAAAAATAAATAAACGTTGAAAAAAAAATTAAAAAAAAAAATGAAAACTGCTTAAAGGCAAGTATCCTAACTTATAGATCTTTACAATGCAAACGGCATTTATTCAATGACTACTTTTTGAATAAGTGGATGAAAAATCTAATAAACTGATAATGATTTATTCTAATAATTTATAGTAAATTCCAAACATTCTAATTTAGCATGGATTTTAAACACTATGGAATTTAGTATCATATTCTGATTGATACATGAACACTTGGATGAAATAGTATATGCATGTTTTATATACTTCTGTAAGTATGATCACAATCGTAAAAATGCGTGAGTTTATATGAAATAATGGCAGTCACAGATCTAATTTCAAACTTGTCTTCCTTGAAAAAAATAATAGATTGACACTTAATGGACTTTAAGAAACACATTTAAAATTAGACCTATTATTTAAATAGAATTTATGTACTTATCCTACTTTATGATAGTGTTACCTAGCTATAGAAATGGATGACTTATTGTTTAAATGACTTGTTGCTTATTTATTTATTTTTTTTTAATTTTTTTTTAAATTTTTTTTTTCAACGTTTATTTATTTTTGGGACAGAGAGAGACAGAGCATGAACGGGGGAGGGGCAGAGAGAGAGGGAGACACAGAATCGGAAACAGGCTCCAGGCTCTGAGCCATCAGCCCAGAGCCCGACGCGGGGCTCGAACTCACGGACCGCGAGATCGTGACCTGGCTGAAGTCGGTAGCTTAACCGACTGCGCCACCCAGGCGCCCCATGACTTATTGTTTAAAACCAACTGGCCTTCATCTTAAAAGTGGCAAATGCCTACCAAAAATACTTTCCTGACTGGCTTTCTCAACATCCCACAGAAGAGCTTGAAGAAGTAAAACTATTAATGATTTTCAGGTAAATACTGGAATAAGCCAGGTTGTTAGTAGCACAGGAACACAATACAAGATCTTTTCAGTGGACCTACACATTTACTTCTGTCTGAGAGATCTCTGGAATCCCTTTTACCATATCAATGAAATAATTAAAAAAAAAAGTATGAATATTCACAAGACTGTCTAGCTTAAACTGTAGCCAGAATAGCATCCAATGCCTTATAGTGTTTCATCATCTTTTTAAGGAGAAAACAATAGAGCAAGTCTTCCTAATAAATGGAAATATTAGGTAATTGAGAAGAAATGTTAGACTATTGGCCAAAGGAAAGCTATAAGCCTTTTAAATCCCAGCATCTCTTTAAGTGAGATGATTGGTCAATTAATGTTTTTCTTTGATTTCTCTATTACTGATTATTGGATTTCTTCAAAATTAACAATTTTGAACACAATTTTAGCTACAAATTTTTGTTTTAAAATGCTTCAGAAAACACAAATATATAACTTTTACTTTTCTCTATTTAAGGAAAATACATATGAATTTCCAATAATATTTAAAGCCTATTACATTGGCTGGATGACTAGATTATATAAGCTCTTCATTCATATTACAGGATGAAGACTATGAGAAAAATTGAAAAAGGTGGACATGTCTTAGAATTCAACAAAAAGAGTAGGATCCATATTATAGAAAATGACTTCTGTCTTTACTGAGGACACACAAAATATAAATTTTAAGTTTTGACCTCAGTAAGAATCCCAGATACTGGGAGAAGTCACTAAGGGAAATTCTAGACTATGAACTTTAACTTGACATGCAGTTTTATTCTTAAAGAACAATCTCAGTCTTATTTGCTAAAATCCAGGCAATGCCCTTTCAACTTTTTAACTTGCACACGGTAGGCACACCCAATAAGCATATGTTTTGCTGTTTGGCTGAATGAATGCGGTGTGTTTTGATATAGGAAGGTATCACCCCCGGGAATACGATGCTTTCAAGATTTAATGTTATTAAATAAAGCATGTGGAGCTTTGCAGTTCTTCTGATGTCATTTAAATTTGTTGTATCAATCCATATTTAGTCTACCACCTATTTCTGTAGTTTAAAAAGTTGAATGCAATATTCATTTTGATAATGTATTACTCCTTAATCCTCACGCACACCTCGCATTTTCCTGTTTTTATGCTTCTGCTTATGCTGTTTCTTCTGCTGATCTACATAAGGCCGAGGTAACCTTCAAGCCTTATTCACAGGCCCTCTCCACCATGAAGCCATTCCTTATGCTTCCAATTTAAAGTTATCTTTATGTCTTTCAGAAACTCTGTAGCACTTCCTCTCTTCTATAGCACATATTATGCTCTACTTTATACTCTGGTTATTTGTGTGCACCATTTTCTTCCAAATTATGACTGTAAAATCCTTGGGCTTAAGATTCAAATTTGTATCCTCCACCCACCCCCCCACCCCCCCAACTCAAATTCTAGCACAGGGTTTTGCATAGAGTAAGAACTAGTAAACAGTTATGGAATGATTTTCCAGCACTGCTCAGAAGGCAGCTACTGTAATTTGCTTGGACATTTGGAGTGGGGGGTAATTGATTCTAATGTATCATTTAAAAAAAAATCTGTGTAGGCTGACTGCTTCCAGTGTTTGAATGAAGAGCATCTTGTGTTCATATATTCATACTTTTCCCTAAAATTCTCACTTTTGACTAATAAATACTGTGTACCTCCATAATCTTTGTCCTGCTGTATAGTTGGTAGTTGTGATGGAAACTGCTAGCTAGTCACTAAATTTGTTTCTCCACGTTCAAATACACTACTCAACGACATCGCCCAGCCTTCTTTTGCAGTTAGGGGTGGCTGGGATTAAGTTATACCCAAAGGAATATGAATAGAAGTGAAGTGTGCCTCTTCTAGACCTGATCTTATATAAAAGCCTCTCATGAGCTTTCCTTATCAACTGGTTAGATACAAACAATGACAGGCTCCAGGGGATGATGGAGCCGCAAGATGGAAGTATCTGGAGTTTTGAATGGTCACGAGGAACAGTCTCTACCTGCTGACCTGGAACTCCTTTGTCCTATTAAGTAAACAAAGGCTAAATTTCTGTTGTGCGGCTCCATTGCATGTTTACATCTTTTTTGTTGCTACAATGTAGCCTGCCCTAAATGACACAATAGGGAAAATGACTATGACTGCAAACTACATTTCACCAGCCTGGAAGAAAGATGTCCTTGTGTATAGCAGCCTTGCTTTTATTATAGCTCAAGAGTAACAAAGAAGATGTTGAAGAAGCTGAAGGAATTGGATTATTAACACAGGAAACAGAAGCCTGAGAGTGAGTTGATTAAGAATCTGTAATTATGTTGTGTCTGTTTTGCCTACCATTGCCCTAGTACCAAGCTCAGTGTCTGGCAGAAACATATATTTAATGACATTCTGTATGTTTGAATGAGTAAATATTACGGACAACAAGTCTTCACGTCTACTGACAAGAGTGTTCCAAGAACCAGGCTTAAAATTTATTAGAGAAAATTTAAATTATATATTATACCATCCTATGCCTTAATGATTCCAGATTTTAAGTCTCAATTTTAAGTTTGGCACAGAAAAGTCACTCAGTGTTGTGGGCCTTACCCTGCCCCTCACGTGAAAGAAACCTGTGTTTTGACATTTTGATAAATGTTAGCATACTTTAGCACAAACACATGACACACAAATAATACTATTTTAGATGTAGGGTGTGAAACTTTTACATGAGTACATGGAGGTTTACTTTTTTTATACTGAAATCAGAATTGAAGAGCTTTATGGTTGCTTTATTTTTCCCTTTTTATCCATGCCCTCTGACACTGTCCTAATTCAGGTCATCTTCTTTTCTCTAGATTATTACAAGAGCCTCTTATCTGGGTGGGCTCCTTGCTTCTGGTCTCTCTTAATTTCTAGTCCATCCTCTATAACACCACCAGAGTTACATGGATACATTCCTAGTAAGTTCCAGTGATATTCCTAAAATGTCCTAGCTACCTGTTCAAACTGCAAAACCTTAAACATGACATGGTTCCTCACAAGACTTGACCCTTTCTGGGTCATCCTTTACTTTCAGCTACTGGATGAATTCCTATCCAACTTTCAACACAACTCAAAAACTTCTCCTCTGTGAAGTTTTCTTTAAATTGTATCCAGAGAAATCCAAATTAGACTCTCCTTTGTTCTCCCTGGCACCACATATCTTAATTTTAGAATTGGCAAGATTGTGCTAGGTGGTGAGTCCTTCAGCTCATGGACCTCTATAACTAGGGTAGTTAGCATTCTGGGAAATTCATGGGTTCACCTGCATTATGAAATTTAACTTATTGGAATAATATTGTAATCCTCAGATTACAGACAAGTATGCAGAGAGCCAAAAGTCTAAGTGACACAGCTGGTAAATGATGGGGCCATGATTTGAACCTAGGTTGTCTGATCCCAGAAGTGGCACTTTTCATCACAATTCCATTTGCCAAATGAATCCCCATTCTACAGAGTCTTCCCACCCCGTGGGAAGCGTTGGGGGAGCCCCGTGAAGGTTTTGGGATGGTGCTTTTGCTTAGGGGTATAACTGGAGATATTGCTCTTGGATGGTCAAAGTGTGACTTCCAGGTTATGACCAGGTTTATACTTTGTGACACTGGACTCTGTTACAGCCCAATTTATTTATGGGGCTGTAAATAAAGCCGTAAATAAAGAGAGGGGCGCCTGGGTGGCTCAGTTGGTTAAGCATCCAACTCTTGGTCTTGGCTCAGGTCATGATCTCACAGTTCATAAGGTCAAGCACCGTGTCAAGCTCTGTGCTGACAGCGTGGAGCCTGCTTGGGATTCTCCCTCCCTCTCTCTCTCTCTGCCCCTCCCCTGCTCTCTCTCTCTCTCTCTCTCTCTCTCTCTCTCTCTCAAGATAAATAAATAAGCATTTCAAAAAAAGAACAGGGGTGCCTGGGTGGCTGAGACAGTTGAGTCACTCAGTCAGTGGCTCAGTCTGACTTTTGATTTCCACTCAGGTTGGTGAGATTGAGCCCCACATCAGTCTCTGCACTGACAGCACAGAGCTGTCCAAGCCTGCTTGGGATTCTCTCTTTCCTCTCTTTGTGTCCTTCCCCTTATTTTGAGAGAGAGAGAGCGAACATGGGAGGAGCAGAGAAAGAGAGGGAGAGAGAGATTCCCAAGCAGGCTCTGCACTGTTAGCACAGAGCCCAAAGTGGGGCTTGACTCATGAACCCTCAGATCATGACCTGAGCCAAAAGTCAAGAGTCAGACGCTTAACTAACTGAGCCACCCAGGTGCCCCAAATAAATAAACTTAAAAAATAATAATAGCAAGAGAAGTATACTGCTGGGGGCTACTGAGGAACTCTAGAGGGGACACATGAGGAATCCTATTTGCAAAGATATTCATCCTTTACAGCCGGGATGATATATACATCAGTTTGTTGACCAAATATACCTAATAATAACAAATAAAAAATACTTCAAAACAATGAAAAACAATTTTGTTTACATACATCATTGTGAACTAACCTTCCTTCCTCCCTCCCTCTCTCTTCTTCCTTTCCTTTCCCCCCTCTTTCTCTTTTAAAACAAAATAGTTGATCTAAGTCCCAGTTTGAAGTAAAAGGTAAGATTAGATTAGCCTACATATATAAAACAGAAGAGATTTGAATGCAAATCTAAAACAGACAAAGATAACACAAAACACAAGGCAAAATAAATTCCTCAGATAGGACTTTGTTTCAGCAAAAGCACGAGCTAACTTCCCAGCCTGACATCACAAGAGAAATCAGTCCTCAGCCCTGAGCCTTTTACTCTCCACCTACATTAGTCGAAGACCTTTTGTCCTAGCAGGAAAAGGCCAGACAAAGTCTCTAAATCTCAAGTGGGAAATGTTCTCAGGTACACAGGTTTTCAAAAAAGGAACACATTCAAGAATCCTTGAAAATCATCTTATAAGAGGCCTTAGGAGGGTGGGAGAATGCAGTTCACAATTAATTTCAGGAAGACAATCTGATTTCATCTAATAACTGTTTTAAATGCTCTACATTGGAAAATTTCTCTTACTTCACTTAGAGATGACTGAAAATAAGTG
Source organism: Puma concolor (assembly GCF_028749965.1). NCBI lineage: Eukaryota > Metazoa > Chordata > Mammalia > Carnivora > Felidae > Puma > Puma concolor. Next base: position 81,288,496 of record NC_141670.1, on the reverse strand, counting down.
CTTGGCCATGCTGCACCCTAGGTATAGTCACTCTGTGTTCAAGCTCAAAACAGATATTGATTTTCATTTCAAACTCTAATGCCAAAATTAGCAGTGTCAGGTTGAATTAGAGGTGGATGCTTTGGAGAGTTCAAAAGTGAACAAGCAGCACAGCCAGGCTGCGTTTTCTTTTATATCTTTTTATAGTTTTTCTTTTCTTTTTATATCTTAAAGACAACGGGGCATGCAACGTAAGACATCCTTCAGTTTCACGGCACCCAAAGAAATATTTAGGGCAATTCCACTCATGTGTCTTTATAGCACATTGGTTTCCAAGCATTAGTTCAGAGGGTAAACACCTAGTTTAAGGATTATTACAGATTGCTTTAATTTCCTTCTGCTGGACGTTTTGCTTCTTACTTGTAGCTTTTGAAAAGCCAAAATTTGTACAGCAGCACAAACTGACAGAGGATTTCATGTACATCCTCTCATGAAGGGGGCAGACAGCACAGTTACTGAATTGCTCCATCAGCAAAGTGTGGATCCTTTACATCTGGGATTGATTGAAGGGAAATAACTACAAACTGGGCTTGTGAGAGTTTCCCTCAGATGGGGCAGTTGATCAAAGGAATGGATAGAGCCCTGTAATAGGGACATTTGGGGTATACGTTCACTACGAGGAGCAAATGCCCACAAACCGAAGTTACCCAGGCCTGATTAATCAATAAGGAAGAGTGATTTATTGATAAGTGTGGCTTATTTATCAAAAAAGAAGAGTATTGTCAGAATGGCTTTGAAGGTGGAGAGGGAAAGGAATGAGTATAGATACCTTCTGAGATACCTCCATGTCTGTACAAATATCAGTGTATCTGGTTGTTACTTATTCTTATTCTGAATGAAGAAGGTATTCATTAGATGTCTTCCAAGCAGAGATGTGTGTTTGGAGTGAGTGTGTGTGTGTGTGTGTGTGTGTGTGTGTGAGAGAGAGAGAGAGAGAGACAGGCAGAGAGACAGAGAGAGACAGAGAGACAGAGAAGAGAGAGAGAAGAAGGGGAAAGGAAGGGAAGGGAGAGGAGAGAGAGATGAAGAGTGAATGGTGAACAGCAGAGATAGAACCTAGAAGTTCCTCAAATATAGATTCTCCAGGATGAAAAGAGATTTAGGTAGTAAATGCCTACAAGTTTCTTAAGCTGTTTTCTTCTATATGATTCGTTCCTACAAAGGGCACTGGTTATTGAATTACCCTGTGAGCACAGTGTGGAGTACAGTAAATCTCTCTGATGGGGAGGATGGTTGGCAGGCTCTCTGTGCCCTGACAGGTGTTGTGTATGTCTATCTCGTCAACTATCGAAGTATGTTGTCACCTGCTTACTTGTCTTTCGTGGCAGAGATTGTATTTTATTCATCTTACAGTTCCAGGCTCTAGGAAATGTTTGGCTTATAGTTGGTACTCAAGTTTGATGAATGAATCACTAGTGGGCTGTATGGTTACCTGTAGGGATGTGTGAGTATGAATTAGAGGTGGAGAGAGGGAGTTGTTCCCTACCCTACAGTCTTTTTAGGAGTGAAAATGTAAAAAATTAACAAAGTGGAGAGGGCATCCCTGTCATTCATCATCAATAGCCCACTTGACTAAGATTCAGAGACCAAACCACACTGACCATCGACATCCAGACACGTGGGTATTGGACTATAAGCAATTTGATTTAAGCACATGATTAATCACAGTTGAGGATATTGGACAAAGAGTTTGAGGAAGACAGTGGAAGAAGTTGTTGGACTGATGTGTAAGCAGGAGTGAGGCAAGAGCCTAGAGAAAAAAGGGCATGGGGCACTCTGAGCCAAGTGACAGAAAGTACAAGAAGCTTGTAGGCAAGAACTAAAGGCTCCTGGAAATAGAAAGGAAAAATTACATGCTGGCAGGTAGGTAGGGGAACCTTCATCATTGAGCTGGGACTGGCACATAACATTGGGTGTTGAGAGAACCTTGGCAGTGTTCTCTGTTGGTTGCGGTAAATAAAGCCTGGTTGGGTGTCAGTGAGAGAGATGAAGAACAACTCTTCTTTGCTGTTCTAGCTATTAAAAAAGTTTAGCTAACATTTGAACCATAGACTAGAGTTTAGCTCTTAACAACCATCATGCTTAGCACTCCGTGGCTGGAAGGTTACTTAAACTACAGCTGACAGGAACAATCTTTGTCTTTAGAGGCCCAGCTCTTCTGATCCAAAATGTAGTGTCCTTCTGCCCACCTGCCTTAACTCACACCCTACTAACGTTTTCAGTAACATTATGGAGCAGCATAGTCACATTTCAAAACTGTGGGCTGGAAACACACAATGTTGTGAAATGTGTTGTGTAAGGGTTGTTATTCAAATGTTAATACAAAGATGGTGATAGGCTTTTAAAAACATTGCTTCTTCTTTTGCCTTTAGTACTGGCCTCTAGCACAAACCCTGCAAGAAAGGGCACAGTTACCTCACAATGTATTTCTCTTTTTTGTCAAATAATGCCACAACAGAAAAACCTATCTGCAAAGAGATGCTTTGCTTTCTATCTTGCAATTGGGAAGCACAGCTAGTTTTCTCTGTCTAAACTCCCAGCTCAGCGATTGATGTTAGAGAAAGCTCAGTCTCCTAGAGTGAGTGGAGTTTATAGACTAGCCTTCAGCTTGTAGATCCTCTGTACCAGCCCTAGGGGAGGATAGATTTTATAAATAAAATATTTGTGAACAGCAGTAGTCACAGCATTATTACAAACTTAAAAAAAAAAGATATCAAAGGGCATGGTTACATGAAGAGAGGAACAAGTCTGCGTTTGCTTCTCTGAAACATCCAGGGCTATAACACCACACAGGACTTATTAGTATGCTTCAACAAGGATAGAAAGTTGTATTAAAAATTAGAGATGTTAAAATTGTCAAAAATTCCAAATATACTTGGTGCCGATTTTCCAGCTGACTTGGTGTTAGGATGTTAAGTATTTATATCTGTGAAGCAAGCATGTGGTTGATGGTGGACCTTAACTTGAGAATTAAAGTCGTGATTTTTCCCTTTGGTTTGATCCTTCTGCCAATATGTGAGCATACAGAAATAATAGTTTGCAGATAATTTTAGTTTCAAGGAAAATACTAGTTTCAGGTAATTTCGGGGTGTTGTTGGGGATGGGAGGAGTAGTTGTTGTCTCTTCCCACCCTGCCACACCCCCCCCCCCCAAGTCCTCCATGGAGATGAAAGAGTGTGTTTAGAGAAATGCTGGAGGGAACAGTTCCTCACCTTTCCAATTCTGTAGGTTGGTCTGGCTTCTGTCCCCTTCCAGGAATGACTAAGATACAAATGTAAGATTCTGCATCACAGAAGATACAAATGTTAAGACCTGCATCACAGGTCCAAAGGTAGCTCAAAGAATGACCCAGAACCAAGTTGAGCCTACTGTAGGAGTTAGGAAACTTCAAACCAACAACTCTTTGGGTCTTCTTAAAACGAACATGTATCTCCTGATTCAACAGATTATAGTTTACTGGAATTCAACTGTCATGTTAAACAGGATCAGACCCTGGGATTTTCTTTACCAAAGTCTTTAGTCAGGTTCAGACTTCTACTTCTTTTATTCTGTTCATGTTTTAGAAAGCCTATTAAGTGACACTACAGCTATAAAGATTAAAATGATCCATAATATGGATAGCATTCACAAAACAGTGAAATTAGTTATCTGGAGTCTAACATAATTTTGCCCAAAAAGTATTCTGTGGTTAGATTGTCAAAAGTTTCATTGCTTGTTTAGGGAGACATTATTGAGAGTAAAGGATAGCCCTCTAACAGGATTAAGAAAAGTTGCCTCCATATGGACAAGTCAATTTTTAAAACAAAACTAGCCATCCTCTATACCATTTAATTCCAAATACAATCTTAGATGGTTGGCAGCTATGTGGTGCCTTCATCTCTTTTTATAGTCTAGGAAATAACCCTCAATTACACAAATTAGAGTAGGTCAATTAAAGAACACAAGGGCATAAAGATTATGGAGAAGATTCTCTTGTGTCACAAATTATGCATGAAAAACAATTCTTCCTCTCCTATTCTTTGGTAATTGGTAATCTTTCTAGAACAAATATATTCAAGTAAGCTTCCAATGCACACTTTGTACATTGCATGCATAATCAATGTTGAAATAAGAGCTGGATGCTGGTGAATGATATTTTTTGAGTCAGGGGGTCAAAGCTGCCTTGTATTCCTTTGGGTAGGATGTGGAAGTTGCAGGAGATTTTAGTTGAGTATTTTCCCTAAACAGATTTTTTTTTTATAGACTTGTCTCTGTGCTCCTTTTTACTTACTCTTTCTTTAGTGTGGTGTAATATACATAATTTAAATAACCAGGGAGCATCTCTGGGCTCAAAACCACCTGCTGGCTTATATTAGCTAATTAATGGTGATTTATCTGAGTTACTAATTTGAATGGAGCTGATTGCCTTTAGGAATTTGGGAAACGTTGTAAGAATTCTGATTAAAATTATGCCTTTGTGATGGACAGTCTCCTTAAAAGGCTTAAAAAATGTTGCCTGTTAGCAGATTAAAAAAAACAACAACTGCCAGATCGATGACCTTGTGTTGTTTTCTGGCTCAAACCACATCTTATAGCAGCTTTCCTTCCTTTGCGATTCAATTTTATCTCTGTTAGGCTTCTTCTCATTTTGTCTCTTACATTAGGGTTTATTTGCCTTTGACTGCTTGAAAAATAGAACTGATTTCGACTCCATAGAGCTTAATCATTTTCACAAAAACTAATACAGCAGATTCATTTTAGCCAAACTTATGTGTCAGGCTGGCTTGATTCCCAGGGCCTGAATGTATGAATTTAATGGTGGTACAATGTCTGAGGTAGGAATATAATAGAAAGCTCTCAGCAGTATATCTATTGGATCAGTGTAATTTCTTTTTTTCTCTGCCGGTCTCAATGTCTCTTAAGGCAATGTAGTCTGTGGACAACAAAAGCTGGCCATCTCTCCACTGTAATCCCACGGCTGTTACAATCAACTAAGAATCACCTTCTCGATTAAGTATAAAGCAGGCAATTGTTAAATATACAATTAAGGTTCATTGAAACATTAATTCTATTAACTGTGCTCAATTTGGATTTTAGAAAATGTGCAGTAATGAACACATAATTACTGCTTTGAGACTTCTGGATTTAGGAATAGTTTATCCAACCTAGGCAACCCTCTCAGCCCTCTCTCCTCCCCCCCCCCCCACTGCCAAAAGTAATTCAAGCAATGATAAAATACATACAGCGCTTAATGTATACATATTTTCAATTTCTACTTCTTATCTTCCACACAGCTTTTAAGGAAACAGGTGTTTTTCACACATGCTTGTTATAGTTAAAAAGTTTAGGTATTTTAAATTAAAGTTCAGCTGACATACAATATATTAGTTTCAGAAGTATAACAGAGTAATTCAATATTTACATACATTACGAAATGCTCACCACAATAAGTCGACTTATCATCTGTAACTTATCATCTGTTGTACAGTTACTACAACATTACCGACTACATTCCCTGGGCTGTACTTTTCATCCCTGTGACTTACTTAGTTTATAACCAGCAGTTTGTCCCTCTTAAATCCCCTTCACCTATTTTGCCCATGCTCCCACCCTCTCCTCTCTGGCAACCACCCCACAGTTTAACTTTTGAAAAACAGTCACCAAAGAACTCAGGGCAAAAAAGGAGATGGAGATTGAGTTCTAAATGACCCAGACACAGTTTGGCTGGCTTGTCTAATACTAAGAGGTGTAACTGAAATATGACTTGCCACTTTTTCTGACTTCTAATACACATCCATGACACGAAAAAATTATATATGTATACACAACATTGTACTGTACACATACAAAGTTGTTGAGAGTAGAGATCTCATGTTAAGTGTTCTTATCATAATTTAAAAGATAAACAGATGCTCACTACCCTTGTGGTGAGCACAGCCTAACACAGATCTGTCACACTTGTCAAGTCACTGTGTTGTACATCTAAAACTAATGTAACATTGTGTGTCAGATATACTTCAATTAAAAATATATAAACAATATATGCCCATATTCTACATCAGTTATCAAATGTGACAACCAAAAAAAAAGTTTTGCTATTTCAATTTTGAGGTGCAAATGTTTAGCTGAAGTTATTTCTGGATTGGGGGCACTCAGTGAGTTTCCCTAGGGATGAAGTTTCCATAGCAGTGAATGCTTTTGCATTTTCAGTGGTTCTCTCTCTCACCTCCTTGGTTACTCAGAGTCAGGGCTCTCAGTACCCAGAACTTCTCTCATCTCTCTTTATTTCAATTGTGTAACTCAGTTTCTTAGGACCTGCAAGGCTCTTTAGTCGCTGAACTCAATCAGTTTAGAACTGAACTCAATCAGTTCTCTTCTCTGTTGCTTGTACTCTGCTGATACTCTCTTTCCGCCTCTGAGTTACAACTGCTTTAAGTAAATGAGAAGCTCTTAATTTCTTCATTAAATTCATGTTGAAGAGTCATATATTCTTGGAGTTGTGGACGAAAAGTTTTTCTGATCTCCTCCGCTAGATATTTGGTTCTCCTATTTCTGACTTTACCAGGCATGAGGCATTTTTGCTGACCGCAATCCAGTTCCAAGTACAGCTAACTGTTTGGTGGCTAACAGAATTCAGGTATCCTTGGTTTAACCAGAATGTAGTGTAGGGCATGGGAAAAGACAACATTCATCTGTATTCAAATTACCATGGGTATAAGCATTATAAGCCCAAAAAACGGCTTGGTAAAGTGAGGAGCAACTGACTTGAAGTTAGCACTCTTGTGGTAACACAGCGAACAGCTGCGCTTATCTTAAAACTTTTGGATAGATTTCGTTAAATGACACATTTGAAAAAGGTAAATCTTTCAGTGGTTAACTGACAGCAGAGAGCACAACGAAGTGACAGAAATCAAGGCGCTAGCCGTTTCTTCATCATAGTCACCATCTAAAGTGAGTTCTGAAAGTCAAAGTCACAGACTGTGATCTTCAAACTTGCTGCACTTCCAGACTTCACCAAAAAAGCTTCTTTATTTTTCCCAATCTGCACCGTATTCCTTTTTCAGAGATAGTGCATTAATATTTATAGGCTGACTCCATGCAAGTTCTAAACATGCTGTACAGAAAAGATCTCACTAAATAACCGAGTTGGTTATTGCTAAGCCAGAGGGGAGGATGGTTATGGCACCTACCTAAACTTAATTCGCATATTCCCACCCTTCTGCCACGATAAGAGAAGTCACCAGAGCACAGGCTGGAGAATATACCCCCAAAGCATCTTAAACCATTTTTTGGAAGTTTAACATATAGATATAAGATGATCTCTAATGTTCAGAACTAGCTTGGCATTAAGTATCCAATCAACTTGTGATCCAATCCATTTCAAGAGTGGTAGAGGGGAAAAAACAGACTTCAAATCATAGCTACTGTCTTGTGCAAGGTTCTTATTAAAAACAGCGTATTCCTGTAGCCCAGAGGGCTGACAGCTTCTTCCAAAGCAGAAGCACTGCTCTAAGCTAACCTCAAGGGGCTACTCCAGAGAGATGCATCTCCATCCCTCTTGCTAGGGGCTTGGGGCCTGGTAGTCTCACAGCCTATCACAACTCCAAGCCTCAGTTACCCCAATGAGAAATAGTCCTTAAGGCATTACGAGCAGGCGGTTCCCTCATTAATTGGTTTGTAAGTATTTTAATAAGAATACTTAATTTTAAAAAGAAAGAAAACACTTTAAAATAGTATCAGTTTAGGGGAGTACACATACCTAGGCTAATTTAGGTAACAGATTTTTCTTTTTATCATGTTCAAACATAGATATCATTTGCTTCTATTATATCACTTGTACTTGACATTTTATCTACAGATGATCAAAATATAATAAAAGGATCACCTCCAGACTGAGGTTTTTAACAATGTAGAGTAAAGCGATGGTTGGAGACATAGTGCTCAGGAACACGAATGTACTGAATAAATTCAGTTCAAAAAAGATGATCATGTCCTGAGGCACCACTAATGTGAGTGTTTTTTCTTACTGTCTGCTAAAAGTGACAGCAACTCTAAAGAGGTTTTTTTCTTTTCTTTTTTTTCTCATTTTTTCCCCCATGAAGATAATCAGTTTCCAGTTTACAAATTAGACTATTTCACTTCTCATCCATAGGCTTACTGACTTTAGTTTGGCCATAAGCATTATGTATGTATTTGTATATGTGTTACAAAACAAAAAAAAAAAAAGTCTTTGTTAATGTTGTAAGTCAGACCTTAATGTACTATTTCATTATTCTACAGATTAATAATGCAGTTAAAGGTTTGGAAGAATTTTAGAGATTATTTAAAAATAAAATATATTTGGTATTTTAAAAATTTAGAACATCATCAAAATAAAAAAGAAGAAATGTATGCATTTAGGCAAATTCACATAGAAGAGATAAGATTTTCATAGAAAGTAATTCTTTATAAAGTTAAATTGTAATTTAAATGCCCTATTGTTTCTTTAAAAGAAACCAAATATCACAAGTTACTGTTTAGGTAAAATGCATTCATCTTTCCAGGTTTTAATTTCTAAATCAAAGAACAGGCTAAATTTGGAAGTAAAACTCCTTTAATTTTTATCTTTCCTACAAAATTGAGAGTATTTTATGTAATTTCTTCCTGAAACATCTCTGCATATAAGTACATGATCCTTTGATGATGACAAGGTATCACTGTTCCTACTTCAGCTCCCTAAACACAATTTATCTGGTTTGTAATGTGGCCCCAAACCAAGTGAATTGATCAGAGAGGCAGCCTTCAAAGGATAGGCAGACCTTGTCATCTGTTCAGATTTATCATTTTAAATGATACCGATACTCTACGGCTGGAAAAAAGAAAAAGAAAAAGAAAAAAAGAAAGGGGAAAAAAAAGAATCTTGGTCTAGGAGTGCAAATTCAAAGTATATAAATCAACTGTCAATAACATTGACTGAAATGTTTTTAAAGCTTCAACTCTCTAGAGGGGACCATTGCTCAGAATATATGGCCTCTGCCATAAACACATATGCAGGTCAGATAGCTGAATTCTCAAGGAGAGCAGAACACTAAGGGCAAGTTGGGGGTTTCAGAAATAGAATAAATCTGGAGAGCAGAGAGATCTTGAGTCAAAAAATTATTTACTCAGACTTAACAGTGTCTCCGTTCAGCTGGACTCAGCTAAATGTTAAGAAGCCAGCAATCAGATTAAGTCAATCAATTCTAATGTACGAATGGCCATAACCTTCTTACACATGTTTGCATTTAAAAATGAATGTTTGTTAATGTAAATGCCTAATGACTGAGCCTTAAACAGAGAAACAAAATATATGTAAGCAAATCATTCTGACATATGAGGAAAGATGCTTTTGATCAGTTCATTATGTGGGAGCCTGGTCTTTGGGTTGGCATCTAACACAGAACAAATTCCTCTTTTTGCTAGTATTTTCATGGCTGCTTCTCTTTCTCTACTTCTACACCAATAAGGACTCTCAAATATAAAGTTTACAATTCTTTTCAACATTATTTTTGCATTGATGGTGGTAGAGGAAGCTTTGTTGTTTGTATGGTATAGGTAGGGCTAAGTATTTCTAAATAAATATTTTAATAAAATATTTATTGTGCATGGACTACCTGTCTGGTAAAAAATAAACAAGAAAACTGAATTAGTATTTTGTTAAAAAGTGGGTTTGTAATAAAGCCATTAGTGTCATTATTGCTAAGTTCCATTGCAATGATTTTCAAATCTGGGTTAAATGACACTAGGTATAAATATGCTTGAGAATTAGGTTTTATGGGATCTTTGGCAGAGGATGAAATCACAGCATTTAATGTTAAATAATTTTTTTTTCACCATCAATTTAGAACTCAAGAAGAAAATAGTCTCTACTGAAATCAGAAGACATTGTTAGAAGGATTGTGAACTGAGTAGAAGCCTTGGTGGGTAAATTAGTTTTTGGAACTAGACATTTAAAAGTTGTTCAGTTCTTACATGAATTGTTTAAGGTTAAAAAGATCATTGACAAATTCCAGTCAGAATTCCTTCAGAATCATTCCCAGAACTGTGCTGTAAATAAAACATTGCTTTAGCAAAGTTGGCATCACAGATCTCAGAGCTTCCTTAGATTTCTTTCATAAGATGTTTTACCTCCACCTTCTGACATGAGAAAAGAATGTTCTCTGATGATCTTTGTGCACAAATTACATTCTATTTATGATACTGTAAATCATTCTCCTGGTAGTTAATCATATCTGGTCTCTGGAATCGGAGAGCCCTGGTTTTAGTCTTACTTATATTACCCTCTGGCTGGGTCACTGGGGTCAAATTGCTTAACCTCTACAAACCTCCATTTTCTCCATCGTAAAATGGGGCTCCCATCTCCTCCATTTTCTTTCTGCTATTTTTAACAACTGCCCTTGGTGCCTCACTGCTCGCCTCTAATTGCCAATGCCTTAGATCTTTCTCTACCTTTCGTCTCCCCCAAATGAAAACATATTGTTTCCTAACATTGCCTCAAGGCCTTGTTAATGTGTTAGCTAACTAATAATTCCCCTCCCTGATAACAAAATGCCTTAATTTGGTGGAAGCAGACATTCCTTCTTAGTGATAATGACTTATTATTTGTATAAAGATTTATGGTTTACAGTGCTTACACATATATAATCTAGTTAATTCACAGGACATCTCTGAAGTAGGATATTAGTATCTACATTTAGTGGATGACAGTAACAAGAGGTCAAGTGACTTTCTCAAGGATAGGTGCATAATTTGGAATTCAAGTTCTAGGTCAGCTGGCCCTAAATCCAGCATTTGTTACATTTTACAGCTGTAATCAATGAAGCATTCAAGTAGTATTGAGAAATATGAGAGTCTCAGACCTCAGGGCTGGCTGATACAGAAAAATTAACAATGGAGAGGTTCTAATAGTCACTCAGCCACGTGTGTTAAGGCAATCTATTTAGTCTGTCTGGGACTCAGTTTCTTCAACTTTAAAGTTCAAGGGTTGAAAAAAATGACCTTTTAGCTGTATTTCAGCTCTAATATTCTGTGATTCCTTGAACACACGCATCACAGTTGCAATTCCTACACCAATTTTAATTTTCTTTTCAGTTTATACTAATCGCTTGCACAGAGAATTTAGTTATCACTCAGTACAATAATATTTCCAAATGTGTTACCATTTTATGATATTGTTAAGAGAAACAAGGAGAAAGCACAGAAAATTGAGTATTAAATTTGAAGCTGCACATAGCGGAGAGAAGCCATCAATTTCTCTTGGCAAAACAACTTTGATGGGGCAGTCTTCTGCACCCCAAAGTGCTTAGTTTTAGAAGTGATGTCCAGGGAGTAGTGAAGAAGCAAGGGGGCACCACTTCGCTATCCCCATCAGCCAAATCAACTGCAGACATCAGGAGCATAACTGATGCGGAAAGAAGATCATTAACATGCTCATGGATTAAATTTTAACAAGTCAGATGCAAAACGGTATTAAGCCACGTAGTCAATACTGATGCTGCCTAAGTACAATTCTCTATTTATAATTATGAACTGTCCGAGAAAATCTGGCCTGATTTTATAGGATAGGCTAAAAGCAAAATTAAAGAAAAAGATGACATTTTGAAGGTTTCACCACCTAACCATCCCCCCCCCCTCCCGCCCCATTAACACAACTAGGCTGGCTGAGCTGTGAAACTGTGATGGAAATATTAGAGCTGTTGTGCCTGAAAAAAATGCAGTGATCATTTCATTCTTCCTGTCTTTTAATGCTCCAGGGTTTTGGAGACGAATAGGAGCAATAAGTTCACTTTGCAGAATTAATGCAGTAATTCTTTATCATAAGAGCAGAGCATTACCTCAATCTGATTTTGCTACAAAATGGTTCAAAGTCTATTTTTAATGATGGCCCTAATTTGTTAACACCTTTTAAATTATTAATCCCCTTTATATTCAAGTAGTTATTGCATGTCATAACAATGTATCTATGCAGGGAAATTTAATAGTATTTTCTAGATGTCAAGAAAAGGCTTGTTCTGCAAAATGCTATTAAAACTGATAATGAGCTAAATATTTGCCATAGCAAACACTGAAATTACTATATCAATCAGCATTGGGCTCTCTTATTCAATAAACAGAAATTAACCTATTAACTATGCCTAACTTTCAGCAACAAGATGGTTGCTTTCAAGCATTTCTCTCCTCTTCAAATTTTTTTTTTAAACTACATATTGGCCTATAACATCAGAGTTTTGAATCAAATTCTTAGTATCCATATTTATGGTTGAAATTCTAAGGTACACAAGATACGTCACGAATTGCAAATATTTTTGACTTTCCTTTTAGACAGACATCGACTTACATGCAGTAAAAATTATATCTGATAAAGTCAAATACTCAAGCTTTTTTTTTTTTTTCATTTTTTTTTTCAACATTTATTTATTTTTGGGACAGAGAGAGACAGAGCATGAACGGGGGAGGGGCAGAGAGAGAGGGAGACACAGAATCCGAAACAGGCTCCAGGCTCTGAGCCATCAGCCCAGAGCCCGACGCGGGGCTCGAACTCACGGACCGCGAGATCGTGACCTGGCTGAAGTCGGACGCTTAACCGACTGCGCCACTCAGGCGCCCCCAAATACTCAAGCTTTTAAAGCATGTTTTAGAATATTTCTCTGATACTAAGGATTTTGAAAAAAAAAAAAACAATTTCTTTCTTACTTTGTGAATTATGGGATTTTACTAAGGTATAACTACAAAAAATATAATAGTGAAAGGTGGTGTAAGTGTCTATCATTGGTTATTTACAGCGTTTAGATACTAAAAAAGATATATAATAATAATATATGAAGGACATATTTTTCATGCATGCCCTAAATTAAGATGTTGATCTAAAAGCACTTTAAACATCATTCAAAAGAAAGTCAGTCCCAATTTCTGCTGTGACTTAAGCAGGACCAGACACAAGTATCTTCATATAGTAGGTATGTCCTAGTTCCAATTAACATTTTAATTACACTTTGGGCTGATAATCAGTGTCACACAAAAACGACCCAGAATTGGCTTTCATTCAGACACTTTTCTCTTATTCCTCATCTAGATGAAAGAGCTTTTATATCTTCAGTTACTTTCATAGGTTCTAAATTTCTAAACAAATTACACTGCACACTCTAGGTCATTTAAAATAAGGCTAATGTTGACGTTCAAATGATGAACTTTAGAGATTACACATGTAGTTAAACACAATAAAAATAATAAAAGTAACATGTACGTTGTGCTTTAAGCTTTCTCAAAGCTTCTTGTGTCTGTTACAACTCCGCCGAAGTAATAGGGTGTATGTCATCTTGGCCAAATAGATGAAAAGGCAAACTTATAGAGAGGTTGTAGAATTTGTTCAGCGAGTGGAGGCATGGGGAAAACAATCTAGGCTTGATCATTTCAAGCTTATAATTCTAGTTCTCAACCCTATCACCTCCTTTGAATCACTTGGGCGTCTTTTGGAAAAACATTGTTGGGTGCCACCCAGTTAAAGTCCATTTAGGTCCAGAATCCCGGGTGTGGAGTATGATCTGCATTAGTAGTGAATAAAAACCAGACAAGACCCAATGATATTAAAGTTGTATGAGGACCGATGGTAGCTACACTTGTGAGCATGGCACAGTGTATAGGGCTGTGGAGTCATTATGTAGTACATCTGAAACTAATGTAACATTGTGTGTCAACTACAGGAAAAAAATTATATGTATATATACATATATATATATATATATATAAACTAAAAGATGATTTTTAAAATTGTTTTCAATGTTTATTTTTGAGAGAGAGAGAGAAAGAGTGTGAGTGGGGGAGGGACAGAGAGAGAGGGAGACACAGAATCCAAAGCAGGCTCCAGGCTCTCTGAGCTTTCAGCACAGAGCCTGACGTGGGGCTTGAACCCACCAACCGTCAGCCAAAGTCAGAGGCTTAACTGACTGAGCCACCCAGGTGCTCCGGAAAAGACAATTCTAAAGCACAGCCAGGGCTGAGAGCCCTAGGGATCTTGTGACCCAGTAGTTCTCAGCAGACCTGTGCTTTTGCTTTTCTAAGATTCCCAGGTGATGTCTACACTGCCAAGCCCAGACCACATTTTAAGCAGCAAGACCACACTTCCTTCTTCATGTCAGTTTTCTCTTACCAGCTTGATGGGGAAACATCTTCGCTTTTTAAAAAAGAGGATCTTTTATATTTAAGGAATTAGGCGCAAGCATTTCCTTGAGTAGGTCTGTAATTTCTTTGACTTTCATAAATTATAATTGCTTGACAGAAATATACTCAACTGAATTCTAATCTTTAAGGAATTCAAAATTAAACATAAACTAATAAGAGATAACATCTTTCCAATTCAGAAAACATGCGGTCAAAGACCAAACAGGGCCAAGATAGTAGCTGAATGCATGGATTCTGCAGTCAAAGCTGGGTTTAGATTCCAGCTTTGTCACTCACTAGTGCATCTCCTAATCTCCCTAAGCTTCAGGTTTTTTTTTTTTAAATTAGTGTTTATTTTTGAGAGAGAGAGAGAGAGAGAGAGTGAGAAGGCGAGGGGCAGAGAGAGAGGGAGACAGAGAATCTGAAGCAGGTTCCAGGCTCTGAGCTGTCAGCACAGAGCCTGACGTGGGGTTCGAACTCGTGAACCGCGAGATCCTGACCTGAGCCTAAGCTGGACACTTAGCCGACTGAGCCACCCAGGCACACCAAGCCTCAGGTTTTTTGTGTGTAAGATGGTCGCAATGATATTTGCTCACTTGTTTGATAAATACATTCAAAGTTGGGGCGCCTGGGTGGCTCAGTTAAGTATCCAACGGTTTCATCTCAGGTTGTGATCTCACAGTTCCTGAGCTCAAGCCCTGCATGGGGCTCCATGCTGATGGTGTGGGGCCTACTTGGGATTTCTCTCTCCCTCTCTCTCTGCTCCTTCTCTGCTCACTCTTGTTCTCAAAATAATAAATAAATAAACTTAAAAAAATACATTCAAAGCCTACTCAGTGCCAGGTGCTGCTATTCAGTGACAAACGGGATAGCTAAGGTCCCTGCCACCAAGAACCTTACCTCTACCTAACTTGTAATAAATACCTTTGTAGGAATAAAAGGGGCACTGCATAGAAATTGCTTAGCATAGGGCCTAACATGTAAGGGCTCAATAAATGTTAGTCATTATTTCATATTAGCCCTAAAGTCTTAGCAGTTATTATGTCCAATTAGCACTTACCACTTTGATATGTTGATAGCCTCAATAAGGACAGAAACCATTGATTAAATATACTAATCATAATTTTGGATACAGAACAGAGCTTACAGGCACATTTTGTGAATATGCCCAGGAGCAGAGAGCTAAGCCTTCATTATTAAAAGAAATGCATGGGGGTATCTGGGTGGCTCAGTCAGTTAAACGTCTGACGTTAGCTCAGGTCATGATCTCATGGTTCATGGGTTTGAGCCCCACATAGGGCTCTCTGCTGATAGCTCAGAGCCTGGAGTCTGCTTCAGATTCTGTGTCTCCTCAACTCTGCCCCTCCCCGGCTTGTGCTCTGTCTCCCTCTCTCAAAAATGAATAAACATTAAAAAAAAAAAAAAAGAAATGCATGGACTTTAGTTCTTAGTTTTATGGTCAATTTTTGGTCAAAGGCTAAATGTTGTTCAGCTAATAAAATTGATGAGTATATCTGTAAACGTGAGCAGTAAGTTCAAGTGATGGTGATATTGCCAAAAATATTTAAAATGTCCTTGAATGCATATTTATTGATAAAAGCTTTGCATCTCATTAGCTTAGTATTTTTGGGAATGGCTCATTTAATTATGAAATATTTTCCTTTTTAAGTAGATTTCGTATTTTTTCTGTTTTTAAAGAGATACTGTTTTTAAGAGGCAAAGTTTAAAATTGGAAATTTCTCTCAACTGAAAAACTTTAAACGTGGAGAGCATAGAGGGAGATAATTTTGCTAAAACCGTCCCAGAAGGTAGGGTATAGGAAGGACACAGAATTAAAATACAAAAGGTCAATATTCTCCTTTTGTATCAGACTTCAAGCAAGCTGGGCCATTTTCATAAGCCAGACTTCACAGAGGTGAAACCTAGAAATACCCCATTCTAGCAAATGTAACGACAAATATACTTTAAACCAAGCTCCTGGTTTGCAACTCAAAGTATGTACAAGCTTTCCTGAAGGAACTATAGGTGTAGGGTACTGCTGTCTTTCCAGTTCTGCACTCTCCTCCTGGAATCATGGCTCCCCTGAGGCAGAAGATACTTCTGGGATCACACTAAGTCCACTGTCCTCATTATAGGAAATCATTATAGGAAATTATAGGAAACTGAACCACAGAGTTGTAGTACTTCTGCCAACTCATCCACCAGGTGGCAGAGCCAGGACTAGACCCCAGTTAGTTCTTCATAGAACACCTGACTTTTTTTTTTTAAGTTGGTAAAGAGGAGTTTATATCATTCTTGTTTATGTGCCCTGGATATTTTTTATGTGAGTGGAGAAGTGCTAAGATGAGAAAAGAAAAGACGTCTATGTTCTTAATAACTAAGATGGCATTTTGAAAGCATACAGTGAATCCTCACGTAATCTTCCCATTTCCTTCACATTACTTTACAGTAGGCCATTTACCCTTCATTTACCCATTCTTTGCCAATCCTCTCTTCTCTGGCCCCAATTTTCTAAGTCCCTCATTCTTCTGTCTTGCTCGAGTCTGAGCTCTATAACTCAAATATATGTTACCTTTGAGACAGAACAGAATAGAATGCCTGTGAGGTTCCTCCACTTTAGAGAAGCCTCTGAGGTACCAATATGTTTTGTTCAGCTGGGCCATGAGGAAAGAGAGAAGTCAAGATGACTCCAAGTGTTCTGCCTCGAGAAAGCGGAAGAATGGATTTGTCGCTTAACTGAGAGAAGATTGTTCTAGAAGCAAGTCTGGGGGTGTGGGATGGGTGTGTGGGGATGAAAACAAAATCCCATTGAGATTCAGATGGCTATTAGATATTATAGAAAAGATGTCATATGAACAGTTGGCCACACTGACCTGGAGTCCTGGGACTATCTCGGTGGACACACAAATTAAGTTATCAATGACTTTCCTTTTTGTCTTGGTATTGTTTCATTAATTTCTATTCTTTTCTTTACTATTTCTTCTCTTTTACTTTCTTTAGGTTTATTGTTATTCTAACTTCATAATTTGTATGTTTAGCTACAAACATACATTTTTATGTTTAGCTCATTAACGTATACACTGCCTCTTTCTTTACATGAATATTCAAGGTTATAAATTTCCCTCTAAGAGTTACTTTATTTATTTTTTTAATTTTTTTTTTCAACGTTTATTTATTTTTGGGACAGAGAGAGACAGAGCATGAATGGGGGAGGGGCAGAGAGAGAGGGAGACACAGAATCGGAAACAGGCTCCAGGCTCCAAGCCATCAGCCCAGAGCCCGACGCGGGGCTCGAACTCACGGACCGCGAGATTGTGACCTGGCTGAAGTCGGACGCTTAACCGACTGCGCCACCCAGGCGCCCCTAAGAGTTACTTTAGCTCTATTTCACTAAATTTGATATTTTCAGTCATTCTGTACTAAGGCATTCCTGATTTCTGATATTTGTGTTTTTTTTTGTTTATTTGTTTTGAAGAGGCTATTTAGAACTTTTTTACAATTTTCGAACAAGGTTTTGTTTAAATTATCCTAGCTTAATTGCACTGTGGCCAGAAAACATGGTCTGGATGGTATCAGTCCTATGAATTCTGCCAAGGTTTGTTTCATGGACATTAATTTTTAAAAATGCTTTATATATGTTCGAATATATCACACATTTCCTACTATTAGATATAGTTTCACAAGTGTTCATTATATCATTAAATTTTTTTGCTCACATCTTCAGTTTTGGAGGTATTTCGATTTGCTTAATCCATCAATTACCAAGAAAGAAATGTGAAAATTTTTTATTATGATGGTAGAGTTGAAATTTCTCCATGTTGATTCCATTTGTTTTTGTTTTGTACATTGACATGCTTTGATATTAGGCAACTTTACACTTAGAATATTGTATCTTCCTGGCGAACTGAACCTTTTATCATTATGTAGTAACTTTTGGTTTCCAATCTTTTGCTTTAAAGGACTATTTTCTCTAATAAGCTTCATTGCTTTCTATAGTTTTGCATGTATGTCTTTTCCCATTTGTTTACTTTTTAACCTTTCTGGATTTAGGTACGTTTCTTATAAATACCATATAGCTAGATTTTTTTAATTCAGTCTGATAACCTTTGTCTTTAATAGTTCACAAGAGAGTTTAATAAAATAATTTAATCAGCTTATATTCATTGCTATTATGGGTTTGTTTTTAGTATATTATATAATGCTTTTTATTTGTTCTAATTTTTCCTTTTACTTTTTTCCTCTCTTCACTCTTTTTGGTTTGTTTAGGCTTTTTCACCTCATTCCTTTCTTCCCCTCTTCTGATCTATTTCTTTTTTAAAATTTTTTATTTATTTATTTTGAGAGAGAGTGAGAGCATGAGTCAGGGAGAGGCAGAGAGAGACAGAGAGAGAGAGAATCCCAAGCAGGCCCCATGTTGTCAGCCCCATGACCCTGATATAAGGCTTGATCCTAAAAAATGTGAGATCATGGCCTGAGCTGAAATCAAGAGTTGGATGCTTAAGACTGAGCCACCCAGGTGCCCCCAGTTGTTATTTAGACATGATGTATAATGTAGTTTAAAAAGCTGAAAGTAAATTAATATGTTAAACCACCAGTCCACCCAGAATTGTATGTAATTATTGCTTAGAAATTTTCTATCTTTTTTAAATCCCTCAGACTGGATTTTATAATTTTTATTTTTTTAAACATGTTTAGATGTACTTAATGATTCAGATTTACTTATATGTATATCTTTTTCTCACCAATCTTTCTTGTATTTCAGACCTTCTGAGATTACTGTCCTTTATCCTTTAGTACACACATAAGGATTTGCTTTAGTATGGTTCTATGAGCAGGAGATTGATTTTTTTTAATCCGAAAATCTTCCACTGTTGTTCTTGGTAGATAGTTTCATTGGATTTATAATTCTAGATTGATTGTGATTTCTCTCATTATATTAAAGACATTATTCAACTGTTTCATGACTTCCATTGTTGTTATTTGTAGCCGACTGTGAATCTGTCATTCTCGAAAGATAATCCTTTCCTTTTTTCTTGTTTAACCACTTTTTAAAAAAAAAAACAAAAAAATTTATATTTTGAGAGAGAGAGAGAGAGCGCGCACGAATGGGGGACGGGCAGAGAGACAGGGAGAGAGAGAATCTCAAGCAAGCTCCACACTGCAGTACAGAGCCTGATGCCGGGCTCAAAATCATGAACCACATCATGACCTGAGCCGAAATCAAGAGTTGGACGCTTAACTGACTGAGACACCCAGGCACCTCTCTTTTTGGCCACTTCGAAAATCTTTGCTTTAATCTTTGGTATTCTGAAGTTTTACTCTGATGTTTCAAAATCACAGATTTTTAAAATTTAGTTTGTTTGGAATATGTTGTGCTTCTTATATCTGAGCACTCATTTCTTGGCAATTCTCAGCCATGATAGCTTTAAGGTGTTGCCTTTGTCTCATTTTCCACTATGTAACTCCAATGATTATATCTGGACATTTTTACTCTATTTTTTGTGATTATTCACCACTAGTCTATATTATCTTTCTTTTTTGTTCTTTAACATGTTCTATTCTTTAGATCATGTATTTTCTTTAGATCTATTGATCAGTTTATCAATTCTCCATTTAGCTAGATCTCATCTGATGCTTAGCAAATCTACTGAGGTTTTAAAAAAATTTTATTATTCATTATATTAATTGGTCCTTGCCATATACCTTTAATTTTTTATACTTGTATACTTGCTTGGTAAACTCCACCCTAGCTAAGTCCAACTATCTTCATACTTGGCACCCTGTATCAAAGAATAGCTTGGGGAACATGGGTGGCTCAGTTAATTAATGTCTGACTTTTGATTTCATCTCAGGCCATGATATCACAGTTCTTGGGATCAAGCCCTACCTCGAGCTCTGCACTAACAGCACAGAGCCTGCTTGGGATTCTCTCTCTATTTCTTTCTCTGCCCCTCTCCTGCTCTCATGGTCTCTCTTTCAAAATAAATAAACTTAAAAAAAAAAAGAATAGCTTTAACTTGGTTTGAGAAAACCACAAAAATGCTGACTAGCCTTTATATTCATAAACATTAACCTCACCATGGCCCATTAGATTTGCCTTGGAATAATCATAAACTGACCTAGTTCTCATATTCTGTCCTTCTCCAAGAAGATAATTTCATACCTTCTCTTTTCTCCTTAAACCTCCCAGTCTGATCTCTAGATAGTAATGATGTTTCTTATTTCATTAAGAAAACTAGGACAAGTAAAAGATAACCTTGATAAAGTTCCAACTCACCTATTTTGCTGTGTGCTGTCACTCTTGTTTCAATGGAGACGTGTCCATGTTGCCCTCAAAGGCCATCCATGTTGGCCAACCAACATCCTTGCTATTTGCGTAGTACATCTCATTCCCTCTTGCCTGAACAAGAAGATTGCTCCAACAATTATCCCCTTGTTCACAGGAATTTCTTCCATTTCTATTGGATCATTCCCATCTTGCCCCAGCCATGAATTCTGGGACCTCATTATTCTATCACTTGTCTTCCTGCTCACTTCTCTTAAGTCAAAATGACTTCTTTGTTGTTTCTCAAGCATAAAAAGCATGTTATATTTCAGGCCCGTAGGTATTTTCCTTTTTTTTTTTTTTTTTTTTTTTTTTTTTTTGCCAGCTTAGCCATTCACTTTTAAAGTCTTTAAAAATATTTGTTTCACATTTCAATGGAAGTAAAATGTTTCATGGATACGAAGTCGTCTGTGCTTTTTTTCTACCCTCTATTCTTAGGTGCTCCTCTAGAGCCCAACTTTTGCTTGTAGAGTGACCTTGTTCTCAGACCCCAGACACTTTTCTTTCTACACTTGCTCAGGGTTATTCTGTGAAGTACCACTGCTTCAGATACTCTATATAAACTGTGACTCTCAAATCTGTGTCTGTAGCCCAGTCCTCCCCTCTGAGCTCCAGACTTACATATCCAACTCCTGCTTGAAGTCTGCAGTTCAGGATCTAATAACATCTTAAACATCTAAAGCATGACATATCCCAAAGAGAACCCTTGATTTTTCCCAGTCAAAATCATCTCTACCCAGTTGTTCAAGCCAACAATTTAGGAATCATCTGTAATTTCTCTATTCATCCTCATATGTAATCCATCAAGTGTCAGTTCTGTACAAAAATATATCTCAAGTCTGTCTGCTTCTCTATCACCATATCTATGCCATCACCTTGATGCCAGCCAGATTTTCAGAAATGGACAGAACTATGGTATGTCATTTGTTCTTTCTTTTTATTCAATTTTCTTTTGGTGGAAATTAAGTTGAAAAATCTCTTTCCCACTTTGCTTTCTGTATTCTGCATGCTTAGCTTCTTATACATTCTCTGTTGCAAAAAAGCATTCTCTGTTGTACACACATCAAACAGCAATAGTCATATCCACATCCAGGCACAATCATGCCCTATGTTTCCATCTGTACATACGTGAGTATGTATTTCTGTATCAGGAAATACATCGACTACATGTTGAGTTTGTTACTAGACATGATGAGTAATAAAGAACAACTTTGTAAAAAACAGTTTTGAAATGCTGTTCTAAATACTAGAGGCTGGGCAGCAACAACTTTGAACAATGAGGGGAGGAACTTAAGTCTGAAGTGTAGTTAGTCTCAATATAGCCTGGTTAGAATCCCTGTAAGGATAATGTATAAACGTAAGAATAAAATAAATGCCTCATTCCAGAATTATTGGGTGAGAGCTTTTGAAAAAGATTTTATAATAATCATTTATTGCCAACTCCAATGAAACATTCCTGGTTATAACTGATGGCATTTCCTTTATAATTTGATTCCTTCCAATCAATTTCCAAATTTTCCCAAATAATTTTTAGCAATCCCAGTGTTTAGGTATAGTTTGATATCATAAACAAATAGGAACAATAATTTTTAAAGGAATTCGCTGTAGCTTAGAAAAAGCTTTGAAATAATATTATTAATTGAATACAAGCAAAATATGTGGTACATTCTTAAGCTACTTGCATTGGTAAATATGCATTGGTAAAATGACAATACTTGAGATCTATTAGTAATTAACATACTAACTTAATTAAATGTTTACAATAAAAGCAGTAGATAATATGATTCTCTGTTTTTAATTTTTGTCATGATAGCTATTATAGTCTGGGGTTTTAGAACAGATTAGAATTAGATTAGATTTGGCTTTATCTGGCTGCGTCTGGGCATCACTACATTTACCCCACAGTCATTGGCTCTCAACTACTGGTGAAACTGCCAACGGCTCATTTTACTTCCTTTACATTGGTTCTGAATCTCCTCTTAATGGAAGACTACCCTGGAAGCTAGTCAAAATAAGATTGAATTTATAGGTTTTCACGTAGAATGGAACCACCAGCTATTTCCACTGCTTTTAGAGCCTCTTATAACTAGACAGCGGAAGTTAAAAAGTGAATTTTAAATCCAACACTACATTCAAATAATCTTTTTGGCAGATAAGATGTTATATTTCACCCCCACCCCATCTTAGTAATGACATTTATAGCTACTTGGGATTCTAGACCTGTAGAGGTTCTCAAAAATTGGACTATTTTACAATTTGGAAGTATTATATGTATTTTTACTTTTCTTTGAAATGTCGGGGATAGTAAACACAATTCTAACTCAAAATTGTAGCTTTAAGAGAAAGCAAAGAACATTTAAATGTATATCAATTTTCAGTACGGGAGATAAAAGGAAATGTTTAAAACATCAAGTTACCTACTTCCTTCTAAAATCCTCCCATTTGAAATAAATGTGACATTATGCTTTGTAGTAGAACTTCTAAAATATTTTAATTGAATTTAAACAATGTGAAAGGGCAACTCTAGATATGTAAAATTTCCAGATTTAATATATTTTTTTCAGATTTGCTAAAATTGACTTGCATCAATCAAATTAACTCAGTGGAATATTCTTTTTAAAAGTACTTGTCAGGGGCGCCTGGGTGGCGCAGTCGGTTGGGCGTCCGACTTCAGCCAGGTCACGATCTCGCGGTCCGGGAGTTCGAGCCCCGCGTCGGGCTCTGGGCTGATGGCTCAGAGCCTGGAGCCTGTTTCCGGTTCTGTGTCTCCCTCTCTCTCTGCCCCTCCCCCGTTCATGCTCTGTCTCTCTCTGTCCCAAAAATAAAATAAAAAACGCTGAAAAAAAAAAATTTTAAAAGTACTTGTCAGTAGTGGAGACTATAATGTCAGTAATACACAGAGTTAGGAATCTTAATGGGTATAGCATGGTCAAATGAATAATTTTCTAAATGAACTTTTAAAAAAATGTTTATCTATTTTGAGAGAGAGAGCATGCATGAGCAGGGAAGGGGCAGAGAGAGAGAGGGAAGAGAGAATCCCAAGCAGGCTCTGCACTGTCAGAGCAGAGGTCAACATGGGGCTCAATCTCATGAACTGTGAGATCATGACCTGAGCCGAAATCAAGAGTCAGGCACTTAATTGACTGAGCCACCCAGTTGATGAACCTTTCTAAACTTGGTGTATATGTGGATGCTATGAGGACCTTAATTTTCTGCATTATAAATACACATTCTTATTGTTTAACTTGTTTAGACTGTTTAGTAAGTACAAAAATAAAAAGCAGCATGTTCTAATGTGCAATCTCTTGAAGCCAGCAGTTTCCAACTCTTTTCCAGGGATCATGTGTCTCATTTGGGCAAATAAGACATTCAGGCATGTACATAGAGGACAATTATGTGTAGGAATTTCTTTTTCTCTAGGACTAAGTGCTCTTCCTTGGAATAGTTTCTGCTTCTACTGTCTGAGGTTTCTTGTAGCTCTAGATTTGCCTTTTCTGGAGTCCATCTCTTAAACTGCTGACTTTCTTTCTTTCTTTCTTTCTTTCTTTCTTTCTTTCTTTATATTTTAGAGAGAGAGAGAGAAAGTGGGGGAGAGGGGCAGAGGTAGAGAGAGAGAGAATCCTAAGCAGGCTCCATGCTCAGCAAGGAGCACAATTCAGGACTTGATCCCATGCCCCTGGGGATCATGATCTGAGCCGAATCAAGAGCCTGATGCTCAACCGACTGAGCCACCCAGGGGCCCCCTTTAATATTTGTATGTTAAATAGATGTGTATATCTCACTGTACCAGGTTTATTGCACTCAATTCTTTCAGTTGTCCTATAAGGTTGGAATGATTTGCTCATGTAACAAATTAGAAAATAGAAGATCAGATAGTAAATGCCTGGACTTGTATTAGAATCCATCATCTCATTACAAATAACTTCTTTTGTTGCTTCCTAGGGAATTGGTCTTTGTAGATTTGTTTCACAAACAAAATATCCTGACAATCTTGGATTTGAGGATTGTAGTAGACAAACTTTGTGTAATTTACTAATTATATGTGCATGTGCATGTGCAAGAACACAAGAAAAGTAACGTTTTATTAAAAAAAGAGAAAATGGCAGCAGACATGCTTTGTTATAAAAATACATCCTCTCTTTCTTGAAATAATAGCATATGATCAGAACTACACTTGACAATACAGTGTTGGGATAAAAAAATGAAATACAGTGAAATATATAGCCAGATGTGAACAAAAAAACTGCTAGATTGGATAATCCAGTACTAAAGGGCTTGATATCTCTCTAAATCAACAAAATATATATCCAATAAAAATACAGAGATTACATCATATTGAAATGAGTTAACTTTCATATTAACCTTGAGAAAATGGATTAAAAGAATCAAGCCCTGAACAGAAGATTCCTTTCCTTTAACACTCCTGGAGCTCAGATTTTGAGAGCACAATAAAAAATATGGCCAAACTCCAATATCTCTAAAGAAATGATGGTTGAAAACACATGTAATTTTATAGTTTAAGACTAAAATCTTGAAATGTATATGACACATTGGTATACTGCAAAGTTTGCTTGGCGCAGTATTAAGTTAATGTAAGAACAACAGTATGAAAGATTTACTCAAGAAAAGCAAACATTATATAAAACCCACTCACTATATTTGGGGTTCAGTAGGACTTCATTACCAGCAAGGTTCACTAATATGCTACTCCAATACTGCATTATCTCAAATTATTCACCTCTGGTATAGGACTACCTGAAAATGAAATTTTATCACAGTAGCATTTTGAAATGTTTTCACTTTGGTCTCTTTAGGAAATGAAACCCACCTAGCTGCACACATGCAATGCCTCTCTACAGTAGTTTCTTTAAACATGTATGGAATATTAAATACATTTGACAGTAGAAGAAATTCAATAGTAAACTAAATGAGAATTCTGATAGCGAAGAGAAAATCTTGACTTTTAATTTTTAATAAACAAAAACTAAAATGATAACGACAAGCAAATTTCCAGACCAGTTGCTACTAGGAAGCAAACTGAAAGACAAAACAAAAGAAGCTATTAAACATGCTATTTAGCCCGTAAAACATGGTATCTACAATGATATCTTTTCAGGTGCAAAACCATTCAAAAGAGAATCTGTGGTACAACTGCCAATTACAAATTCTATATGTTTATTTTTACTTCTATAAGTTAATTTCTGAAGTTCTTTTTCTTAATTTTTATTTTGAGAGAGAGACAGAGAGAGCAAGTGGGGGAGGGGCAGAGAGAGAGGGAGATAGAGAATCCCAAGCAGGCTCCACACTGTCTGTCAGTGCAAAGCCCGATGCGGGGCTTGGACCCACAAAATGTGACATCACGACCTGAGCCAAAAACCAAGAGTTGGATACTTAACCAACTGAGCCACCCAGGTGCCCCTAATTTCTGAAGTTCTGATTTAAAACACACGGAAGACATGGAAACTTCTACTTTATAGTACATTTCTTCACTTCTTTTACACAATAGTCTTATTTTGTCTCTGAATAGTCCTTTCCCTGCCACCTTTGTGCAGGGAACAAAGCAACCACTTTAAGGTATTCAGTTCATAATTTTATAGGTATTAAATTTTATGTCTTGACCATTCATATGGGAAATATCATTTAAAATTAATGGATTATTAAAAGTGCATTAATTATCAAGAGAAGGGGAAAAGTAAAATAAATACCAAGATAAAATGGTTCTTAATTGCATTACTATAAAGTTACTTAACATGTAAAATATTTATTATGTAACTAGTGTTCTGACATTACTATGTTGGAGAAACTTACAGAGAAACAAATTAGGGAATACCACATTCAATGCAACAACCAGCTCATTGTTTTGTTTAGTAAGAAATGATAGTGACTGATGATGGAAACGTTTTTCTTATGTTGATGTAATCTATTCCATGATGTAAAATGCTGCCTATCATAGTGTTTTGTTGTTTTTAAAATGACCCTACAATACCAGGGAAATGTCTAGGAGAATAGAAAAAGACAAATCCAAATCAACTTACTCTGTATTATAATTTTGCTAGGACTATTTAGCATAGAATATGGGACCTGAAGGCCAAGGGCTTTGTTTTATTTAATTGACCAAAGTTTTAATCACCATGGGTACCCAAGTTAACAACAGAAAAAAAAAAAAAAGAGAGAGAGAAAAAAGAAAAAATTTTGAATTGAAACAGATAGCCTGACTAGACTTTATAAACCCAGAAACCCATGTGGTCCAGTTAATAGTTTTGTCCCAGGAGAAGAAACACAGTTCAAACAACAAAAGCAGTTAAAGTATAGCTCAAATTCTTACATTTTTCAGATTTCATTAACAGATTCATTCATAACCCAACATACCACATCATCATCTCCCATGTCCTTTGTTGCTTTACACTCTCTACACCTCCCCACAATGTCCGTCACACCAGCTTTGTCTCTTCTCACTTGCTCAGCATCTTAGTCTCTATCCCCGTTGACCTCCTTCATTCTTTTATGAGTGAGGACTTAGCTTCCACGTATAATGAGTTAGCCTTTCCCTCAGCCAATGAAAATCCTTTTCCTTTAGGGTGGAGGATGAGGAGGAGGGAAATGGAACATGTATAAGGATGAAGGAAGACTATAAACATTCACCCATTAACACTTTTTTTTTCTGAAACACCATAGAAGAGGTTTTGTTGTAAAACATACATTTAAAATAATCTGCTATGCCTTAATATAACCTCAGTATCTGCTCTGGAAAAAGGCAGTCATTTAAAAGGTGAATTAGTAGAGTTGACAATTTCAACTGTTTGTGATATTTTTGGTGTTTCTCAACTGAGAAAGGAGCTGAATCCCACGTGAAGGTAGAGCACTGACTGCTTCTTCATTACAGCATTGTCCTTTATAGTAATGTCTCCAATATTTGTCTTTTCTATTTGTGCTAACCAGTACCATTTGTTTTAGGATATATATAACATGACATATTTTACAAATATCTTCATTATTCTTTCAAGATAAAGAACAAAAGATAGGATCCACAGATTAATGAAAATGTTGGAACAATTAACCTAGGACCCTACTTTCAAATGGTATTTTTAACTAGCCACCTAGACTCATTTCTGTCCCTAAGCTATCTAAAGACTTGTGAAGTAGATTGAAAAATTAACTCAGTAGCTTGAACTCATTTTCTTTAAAAAAATTTTTTTTATGTTTATTTATTTCTGAGAGTGAGAGAGACAGAGCATGAGTTGGGGAGGGGCATAGAGAGAGGGAGACACAGAATCTGAAGCAGGCTCCAGGCTCTCAGATGTCAGCACAGAGTCCGACGCAGGGCTCAAACTCATGAACTAAGATCATGACCTGAGCCGAACTCAGCAGTTTAACCGAATGAGCCACCCAGGCACCCCTATTTTCAAATATATCTATATCTATCTATATATCTATAGATTCCCTCATTTTTCCAAAATCTTCTTTCATGGTAGAGGGTAAACTTTTTAGGTAATTTAAATTTACTCCACTAGGTACCAAAACTAAAAAAAAATTAAAAACAGTAAAATTGTGACGGGCACAGGAAAACTGAAAGAGGGTGAGATGTGCTCATTGTAGATATGCATTTAAGTTCTGACTCTGCCACTTATTCTGTCTGGCCTTGGGTAGGACATTTCACTTCCTGTGAACCGAAGTTTCTTCATCTGTAAAATTCAGGGTGAACTGGAAATCTTGGAGTCTTTTATATTACTAGAGTTCTACAAAAGAAAATTTTCTTAAAATTCTGCTGCATTTCTAAACAGACTAAAACATGAATGTAATTTAATCTTTTCTTGGTGGCTGAGGGTCACCAATAGAAAAATTAATTATGTGATACAGTTAAAAGGCATTGAGTTTGTAAGGTCTCTTATTCCCACATAATATGGCCCCAGACTGCTAAGTGCTTGTATGAATGAATAGCTTTCTCTCCCTCTCTCTCTCTCTCTCTCTCTCTCTCTCTGTGTGTGTATGTGTGTGTGTGCGTGCGTGTGAATCTTTTAATTTTCAGCTATTATTTATTGATGTTTTCACTGTGTCTGTTTATAACATGCCACCTTGGTTTTAATACACTTATCGAGGGGTAACATACTCTTCTATAAAATAGGTACTAGCAATTGCCTCAAGCAACAACAGCAAAGTAAATGTTTGGTTTGTTGAATTCACCAAAGTTTGACTAACAGATAAGTGAGGTATTTCTACTCTTTGCAGTAAATGCATCTTCTTCTGTTCCATCCTCTGAGAAGATGGAGCAGTTGTTAAAGTGTCCTTTCCTTAGTGACACCTTCTTGAAGACATTTATTAAGTCATTAGAGAACCTATCCCCACAGTCCAAACTAATCTCAATCTTTACTCATGTGTCACATTTTCCAACCAATTCTCCTTCATTATGATTTGCTAAATCACCCTCAATACTTACACATGCTTCTTAAACTGTCCAATTTTAAAACCAAAACCGTAGTCTAATAATAAAAGACTTGTTATTTCTATTAACATCTCTGTTAATATATCTTAAAGTGATGTTAACCCTTTTGATATTATTTCCATTTTACTAATGGTATACACACACACTCTCAGTTAAAATAGTAAACTAGGTTGGCTGGGGAGACTGAAAGAATTTTCCTGAAAGTTATTTATAAAGCTTGAAATCAGTAGCTTAAATTCTGAGAAACAAAACTGATGAGTGTGACTGTAGTTTGGAATCAGGTCAGAATTTTAATCCAAGAAGATTCTCCTTCTCCTCCTTCCTTTTCCTCCAGTGAGCTATCTTTGGAACTGCCCTCGCATCTTCTGGGTAATGTGTAAGGTACAGTGCAGGGGAGGTTGGTGTCTGTTCTTCTATAGAAGTCTGGCTGGGCTAGGCAATACTTTGGTAATAATCATGGCTGTGCTTAAAATTTGTACTTAAAATAACACAGTTGAATCAACTTAAGAAGCTTAATCCATTCTACTTACACTCAATACAAAGATAATTTGGATCTCATCTTGTTTGTTTTATGCACACAGAGAAACCACAGTGCCATGCTCTGCTCTTTGGAGCAGCATAATTTCCAATAAATTCTCCCCACTGAAGGTCCTACTCTGAAATCTCAAGGCAGTCTCATATCACCACCTTCAGTACAATGAATTTAAACCTCAGTTTCTGAAATCCTGTTTGTTCCTCTATATTGACATAACATAGGGGAACAATTTGTTTTCCTTTCTATTACCCACTCCTACAACTTCTGTAACTATTTGCCTAACACTGTTGTGATCAATGTCCCAGAAATAGTGTATAGGAACTGAAAGAAGTGACTGAATACCAGGTAGAAAATTTGTGTAAAATTTAGGAGCTGATATTTAGGGTCAGGAAAAAAAAAACCTATAGAAGTCACAGAACCAAAACAAGGAAAAAAAACATTTTACATATGCTGTTTTCATGTAAATATTATTTAAGATGGAATCTGTTTCTGAGAGCCATCAAACTCTTCTATAAAGAGAAGATAGAAAATTGCTCAAAATAATATGAAGGTAATGGTCCAAGAATATTATCTTACTGCATTAGGATAAATTTCCAGTAGGTTTGAGTTGTTGAGATAAATTCCCTTAAGCTTAAAAGTGGGACCAATGAAAGAATTCTATTAAAGTATGCTCAAACATAATGCAAGATAATTGTACGTACACATATTATATTTCCCACATGTCATCTTACAAATTCTGTGTGTGTGTGTGTGTGTGTGTGTGTGCGGTGCGCGCATGTGTGTGTAGAGGGTTGAAATGGTGGTAGCGATAGTGAATTTATTAAGCCAAATATTTGAGTTGTTCTCCCAAAAGGGGGGAAATTGATTTACATGATTGCTTGCTATTAAGCCTCAAATACATCTACCATGCTTAGGTTTTCTCTTATGTTTTTCAATTTTTGACAGCTGTCAGTTTACAGATAATTATTGTATCTAAGCATCACAAACATTGCATTAGTATCTTCAGAAAATATACTGTGAAAGCTGTAGTTTCACTGTCTCAAATCAGTTACTGCATTCTTAAACTTACAATATATTCATTTGTGGGCACTGAGGCAGCCAGTGGGAGGGTATTGATTGGAGTATAATGTCATGTGTAGCAGGAGAGAAAGATGAAAAGTGTTTTCTGCTTAATGGGTTGGTATTAAGTAGGTGGGAATGGCTTCTAATTAGCCAACAATTGCTGTGTTTCCCAGTTTCCCTCCTTTCCCTCCTCCTGTCGGTCACCAGCTGCCAATCTGCCCCCATTTTTTTTTTTATTTGGAGTTCATTGCTCACTGCAGTGAAAGCCTTTGTTTAAGAAAGAGGGCTCCCAGGGTCTCAGCTGCCTGGGTACAGCTTGCTGCCTACGATGAGTAGCAACTGTCAGTTTATTTTATCTCAACCTTTTCATCATTCTGTTGAAACTGATCGACTGAAACCACCTGAGAGACCTGAGGATTCCGTACCTACAAGTCATTAGCTAGGACTGCAGTCTCTCACCACATAGCAAGTCAACTGAACACTTCCTGAAATACAGTCCACTTTAACCCCATGTTTCCCCATGAACACATACGAATTCTGTCCTTTTTTTGTTTTTGAAGCTGACTCAATGGGAGATGCTTCCTTTGACACATAGACATAGAAGTCAGAATATTTCACTTTGGCTAAGGGATGAGGATAATGTCCCTGTGATAGGCTTTGCTACAGTGATACCAACTGATAAAGGGAGCATTATTCTATCCACAGCAAAAGTGAACGTGAAAATGGAAAACATTTTACAAAGTGACTTTATAATATCAGGTCTTAAGCCCCATTCTTTACAAACATCAAATGTGCCAGATTGAAGTCTGATTTTGTATTCGTGTGATCCATAACATAGCTGCTTAGCCAGCTTCCTATTTCACTTTAGAACTGAGTAAAGAAAAATTTTCCACACGCTTAAATGATAACTTTGAAAACCTTATTTAAGAGAAGCCATGTAACCTGTTGTATCCAGAATGCATCAAAACAGAACGACACGATGAGAAGATTCCACCCATGCCACAGTGGAGGATAATGCTTAGTGAAAATCAATGATGTGCAAACCTAGTAAAGAATGATGCTGTTACAAACCACTTAGAATTGTAGGGCTGTGTGATATTTTACCATACTTCAACATGGGTAGTTAGGCTTCTTGGGAAGTGAAATTTTTAAAACATTTAGAAAGAGAAAGGAATGGTAACTGAGCAGAGACAAAGATAATTATTTCTGATTAATGATGTGAAGTAACAACAATTAGGATTATGGAGGAAGAGTTCAAAGATTTTCACTTGGTTTTAAAATAAATATCTGAAGACTGTGAAAGGAATAGACGTACTGATTTAAAGTACTTTTCATTTTTTGTATGTGAACCTATAATTTTGCTGACATATATTCTCTGAAGACCCACTAAATGGGCTTACACACATTAGTGAAGGATCACATATTCATGTAGAAAAGCTAACCTTGCATTATTACCACCTTAAAAACCAAAAACCTTTAGAGCAGATCTCCCACATGAGAATCACCTGGTGAGCCTGTCAAAAAGCAGATTCTCAAGCCCCTGAACTGGAGATTCTGTAAGGCTGTGTTAAGGCCTGGAATATGCATTTATAACAACTCCTCCCACCACAGATCAGGGCATTTTGATGCAAGGGATCCTTGAATTGCACCCTGAGAAACTGCCTCAGGCTTATCGTGAAGTTTAATTTTCCACAGGGTATTTTTAAATACTTCTATCAGAATAGAAAATGCAACAAATAGAACAATTTAAATCTCAATGTCATTTTCTTCCAAAGAATCTTCTACTTATAATTTCTTTAAACAACATTAAAACATGAAATTGACTAAGGTAGATTACAACCGAGAAACACCCAAGAGCTTCACATGTATTAAGTACTGATTGGTGAAACTCTCGAGGTAAAATATATTTCTAACTATAGGTTTTGGTCAAAAAGGCCACTGTTTTACAACCTATTCTTTGCATGGCCGCCAAAATGATCCTTTTGAAAAGTCAGTCAGAGTCCTATTCTCAGACCTCAGTGGGAATGTTCCAGCACAACTGGAATAAAATCCAAAGTCATCACTATGACCTGGAAGACCTAAATTAACTGGCTGCCGCTCAAAATTCAATTCTTCCCTCTCTCCTCCTCACTCTATTTGCTCCCAGCATACTGGTCTGCTAGTTAGCTGGCTACCTTTGCCTGGCCCTGCTAGATATTCACAGGGCTTTTGCTTTGTCATTCCAATCAAGTTTCTCTGCAAATCACGCCTCTTTCGAGCTGCTTCTCTGAACCTTCTGTTTAAAACAGCCCCCTCCCTATCACTTTCTGTTTTCTTACCTGCTTTATTTTTCCTTCACAGAACTTAGCACTATTTCTAGTGATTGCCGGCCAGCATCTAAACCTCCGTTTCCATGCCTAAGAAATTCTATACTTTATAAATTTAAATGGAAACTTGTCCTCACTGCAGGGACTAAGAAGTCAGCTAATACTCACTTTCCCAGCTTCCCTTGCAGCTGGGCAGACACGTGAGCCAGGCTCCACCAATCAGCTGCATGCACACTAAACTGTTTTGAAAGCTGTTACTGGTTAGTAAACGGGGCTGTGCAGAGTTAAACCCTGCAAGATGTGCAGTCAGGCACTATTCTATATTGCAAAGCTTCCCTAACAGTTCTCATGACAAGAAATTAACCTGCCATCATGTATGTGCTAGTTAATTTTTTTTCTGGACATTTTTTTTTACTGTTATATAAACATGGCTTTAGTTACATGCAAACCTGAAAAACTTGCCACATACATTTGTATTCCAGTATCCCTTTTGTGTCCCTGTTAACAAGTTTTTATAAATATTTATGTACATCTAGTTATTGAATTACATTTACGTTAAATTTATTCGTGAATATGGATCGTAGCATTTATAGTGTGTAACTATATTTATAGTGTGTAACTTCAAATCACTGTGCTAAAGACAGTCAAGAAGAGATCTGGAAGAAAGAGCAATAGATAGATTTTGGTCCACCTATCTTTTTTACAAATTATATTTTTCTTGGCATGTACAGAGAAAGCTACCCAGTACAAAGCTGATCTAATTTTTTTAAAAAGGACAATTCCTATGTTAGATATAGAAAGTGACAGTATTGTGCATAATTATCTATGCAATTACACTTTCACATGCTTGAAAATTTTTAGCCAGGAATGCTTAATAACATTTGCATGGTTAAATGAGACAGCAGAAACAACTGGAAAGGCCTCGGGGCATGGTCATCTATTTAAGCATCCACTTGGATTTTCAACATAATTAGTCATATAATTGTGTGCCTACACTTAGTAGATTCATGTAAGTAATTATAAATTATTAAAAAGCTGTGCATGTGTTTTGCTCTCTATTTCCTGCCAATCAAATTACTAGGGAATATACTATGTTCACATTTCATCATATAAATCTCCAAATAAAATTACAGTGTAAAGCTCTGGATGAAGGTGAGTAAACAAGTGAATCCATTCAGATGAGATACAGTTAATATAGTTATGTGGACATCCATATATTTACAAAGAATTCCTATGATCAAATCATAATAGAAGTTTCTTCATCTGTCCCTACTGAGATGTTTTGTTTTATTTTTTTAAGAGAGAGAGAGTGCACATGTGAGTGGGGGAGAGGGGCAGAGGGAAAGAGAGAATCTTAAGCAGGCTCCATGCTCAGTGCAGAGCCTGATGGGGGGCTCGATCCCATGACCTTGGGATCATCACCTGAACTGAAATAGAAAATCTGGCATTTAACCAACTGAGTCACCCAGGTGCCCCACTACTAAGATTTTTACGAAAAAAAAAAAAAGTTTCTTTTGCTTATGTTGTATTAGATAGGAGTTTTTTCTTTATTAATTTTGTTTTAACTTTAATAGCTAAAGGTTAGACATAACAGCTTCCTCTGTATAGCCGATTTCTTCTTTTTCATAGTTTTGTTAGTGGGTGATGGTAAAAAGGCCAAATAAATCTGAACAGTAAAAAATATTAATCCCCCAATTTTATGATGGTCATTTGATCTATAAACTCTCACAGTTTTTTTCACCAATCCTCTACCTGACTGTTAATTTTGAAGCTTCATTTTACTTCATACTTCTCCATTGCTTTTTTTTTCCATTGTTATCTTAATTTCTAGGTTGAAAATTGTGGAGATTTGAGGAAAACTGTATATCCCTTCTCAGGAGCTCATCTAATAAACAAGATGAGAAGAACTTTGAAAATGTTGAACTAAATTTCCTTTGATAAGAGTGCAAATTACGCTTTAATAGCTGCTGATACAATGCAATACAGTCTTAACACCAAGAAATCAGATCTATCTCACTAAAGGCTAACATTAACCAATCTTTTTCTCATTCTGGGTACCTGATTCCATGTTAGAAGTCAATAAATGCAACTCCTCAGGGCATCACTAAAGAAAACTTTAGTTTTCTCTATTGGTTTGACAAAGTCCAACTTTGTTTACCTTAAGGGCAAGATGAAAGAATTTCTATTTGCTCAGATTTTTAAAAAATTGTTTTTTTTT
Source organism: Puma concolor (assembly GCF_028749965.1). Lineage (NCBI taxonomy): Eukaryota > Metazoa > Chordata > Mammalia > Carnivora > Felidae > Puma > Puma concolor. The sequence goes on along the minus strand of NC_141670.1, from coordinate 81,253,417 downwards.
TAATGTTTATTTATTTTTGACAGAGAGAGAGAGAGAGAGAGAGAGAGAGAGACAGAGCATGAGTGGGGGAGGGGCAGAGAGAGGGAGACATAGAATCTGAAGCAGGCCTCAAGCTCTGAGCTGTCAGCACAGAGACTGATGCAGGGCTCAAACTCATGGACCACGAGATCATGACCTGAGCTGAAGTCAGAGACTTAACTGATTGAGCTACCTAGGCACCCCTATTTGCTCAGATTTTTTGATCGAAGGTAGAATGAAATGAAAGTAAGAAAATACATGAGTATACTACAGTGACAAAGGATTTGGGGATAGTGAATTTTTGTTAGTACTTTTAATATTTATCCCATTGTGACAGTAGTTCAGAGGATTCAGAAAGTAAATGTGTTCAGGTGTTTCAAGGATTTGCAGTCTTTCAAGGATTCATTTTAGGAAGGTCAGGACACTGGTCAGGATGGACTGGCATTAAAATTAAGAAATATGCTAGCATTTCTTCTGATTAGATTCTTGTTCAATATTTCCTACACTGAGCACGCTGTACCCATCCCTGGGAGGCAGACATCACCCGTAAGAAGTGAAATACGTATCCAGGCATCGTTACTCAAAGTCAGTCATCATAAAAAAGCATTATAAATAATTTCTAATTTCTAAAAGAATATTCATCATGAAATGTATCTATTTTTCTATTAATTATGCTGAAGAACATAGGCTATAACAACATTCACTCTTGTCTGAGAGTTAAAAAAACAGGGAGGGTAGAATAAAAGAATTTAAAGGAAACTGAGTCCTGGGACCATGGATATAAATTTTGATTGATGTTGTGGTTTAAAAAAATCAAAATTCATAATGGGAATACCAACATGAGAGATAATAAGAAAGAAACACTCCCACACATAACCCCAAATCAGGGAAACTTTAGAAAAATTAGAAGCTAACAAAACTTGTTCTTCAATATGCTCACGTTTTAAGTATTAATGTCACTTCTTTTTTCAGAGGAAATCGTATGGGTTAAGAATCACATGAATTATCCTAATAGAGTTTTATTAAAGAATAGACGTATAAGAAATAGATATATAAGAATATTTTTTTGCCTCCAAATTCTAGCAATGGTAGGAAAATGTTTACCTAAGTTGGCACAGGATTTGGAATCCATGCCCACAGGGAAAAGGACATAGCTGGAAGCAGGGGTGAGACCCCTCAGTGGGAATGAGATAAATACAGATGGGATTCTCTCAGATCTTCAAGCCCTAACGCTGTACTGGTCCAACTCTGGCATTTATTCTGGTTTTGCGATGGTTTAGCCAATCAACAAACTTTTCATAAGCTTTTCAAACTGGCAATTAAAGATGAAATTGAAGAGATGGAGAGGGAAGATGGCGGCGTAGGAGGACGCTTGGCTCACCGCGCGTCCTGCTGATCACTTAGATTCCACCTACACCTGCCTAAATAACCCAGAAAACCGCCAGAGGATTAGCAGAACGGAGTCGCCGGAGCCAAGCGCAGACGAGAGGCCCACGGAAGAGGGTAGGAAGGGCGGCGAGGCGGTGCGCGCTCCACGGACTGGCGGGAGGGAGCCGGGGCGGAGGGGCGGCTAGCCGGCCAAGCAGAGCCCCCGAGTCTGGCTTGCAAAAAGCGGAGGGGCCTGACGGACTGTGTTCCCACAGCAAGCGCGACTTAGCGTCTGGGAGGTCATAAGTTAACAGCTCTGCTCAGAAAGCGGGAAGGCTGGAGGACAAAGGGAAGGAGAGCTGCTGAGCCCCCTGATGACAGAGCTCAGTTTGGTGGGGAACAAAGGCGCTCGCCAGCGCCATCTCCCCCGCCCATCCCCCAGCCAAAATCCCAAAGAGAACCAGTTCCTGCCAGGGAACTTGCTCGCTCCGCGCAAACACCCAACTCTGCGCTTCTGCAGAGCCAAACCTCCGGCAGCGGATCTGACTCCCTCCTGCTGCCACAGGGCCCCTCCTGAAGTGGATCACCTAAGGAGAAGCAAGCTAAGCCTGCCCCTCCTGCCCCTGTGCACCTTGCCTACCCACCCCAGCTAAGACGCCAGATCCCCAGCATCACAAGCCTGACAGTGTGCAAGTAGCCCAGACAGGCCACCCCACCCCACGGTGAATCCTGCCCCTAGGAGAGGGGAAGAGAAGGCACACACCAGTCTGACTGTGGCCCCAGCGGTGGGCTGGGGGCAGACATCAGGTCTGACTGCGGCTCCGCCCACCAACTCCAGTTATACACCACAGCACAGGGGAAGTGCCCTGCAGGTCCTCACCACGCCAGGGACTATCCAAAATGACCAAGCGGAAGAATTCCCCTCAGAAGAATCTCCAGGAAATAACAACAGCTAATGAGCTGATCAAAAAGGATTTAAATAATATAACAGAAAGTGAATTTAGAATAATAGTCATAAAATTAATCGCTGGGCTTGAAAACAGTATAGCTGACAGCAGAGAATCTCTTGCTACAGAGATCAAGGGACTAAGGAACAGTCACGAGGAGCTGAAAAACGCTTTAAACGAAATGCATAACAAAATGGAAACCACCACAGCTCGGATTGAAGAGGCAGAGGAGAGAATAGGTGAACTAGAAGATAAAGTTATGGAAAAAGAGGAAGCTGAGAAAAAGAGAGATAAAAAAATCCAGGAGTATGAGGGGAAAATTAGAGAACTAAGTGATACACTAAAAAGAAATAATATACGCATAATTGGTATCCCAGAGGAGGAAGAGAGAGGGAAAGGTGCTGAAGGGGTACTTGAAGAAATAATAGCTGAGAACTTCCCTGAACTGGGGAAAGAAAAAGGCATTGAAATCCAAGAGGCACAGAGAACTCCCTTCAGACGTAACTTGAATCGATCTTCTGCACGACATATCATAGTGAAACTGGCAAAATACAAGGATAAAGAGAAAATTCTGAAAGCAGCAAGGGGTAAACGTGCCCTCACATATAAAGGGAGACCTATAAGACTCGTGACTGATCTCTCTTTTGAAACTTGGCAGGCCAGAAAGAATTGGCACGAGATTTTCAGTGTGCTAGACAGAAAAAATATGCAGCCGAGAATCCTTTATCCAGCAAGTCTGTCATTTAGAATCGAAGGAGAGATAAAGGTCTTCCCAAACAAACAAAAACTGAAGGAATTTGTCACCACTAAACCAGCCCTACAAGAGATCCTAAGGGGGACCCTGTGAGACAAAGTACCAGAGACATCACTACAAGCATAAAACATACAGACATCACAATGACTCTAAACCCATATCTTTCTATAATAACACTGAATGTAAATGGATTAAATGCGCCAACCAAAAGACATAGGGTATCAGAATGGATAAAAAAACAAGATCCATCTATTTGCTGTCTACAAGAGACTCATTTTAGACCTGAGGACACCTTTAGATTGAGAGTGAGGGGATGGAGAACTATTTATCATGCTACTGGAAGCCAAAAGAAAGCTGGAGTAGCCATACTTATATCAGACAAACTAGACTTTAAATTAAAGGCTGTAACAAGAGATGAAGAAGGACATTATATAATAGTGACAGGGTCTATCCATCAGGAAGAGCTAACAATTATAAATGTCTATGCGCCAAATACCGGAGCGCCCAAACATATAAAACAATTACTCATAAACATAAGCAACCTTATTGAGAAGAATGTGGTAATTGCAGGGGACTTTAACACCCCACTTACAGAAATGGATAGATCATCTAGACACACAGTCAATAAAGAAACAAGGGCCCTGAATGAGACATTGGATCAAATGGACTTGACAGATATATTTAGAACTCTGCATCCCAAAGCAACAGAATATACTTTCTTCTCGAGTGCACATGGAACATTCTCCAAGATAGATCATATACTGGGTCACAAAACAGCCCTTCATAAGTTTACAAGAATTGAAATCATACCATGCATACTTTCAGACCACAATGCGATGAAGCTTGAAATCAACCACAGAAAAAAGTCTGGAAAACCTCCAAAAGCATGGAGGTTAAAGAACACCCTACTAACGAATGAGTGGGTCAACCAGGCAATTAGAGAAGAAATTAAAAAATATATGGAAACAAACGAAAATGAAAAGACAACAATCCAAACGCTTTGGGACGCAGCGAAGGCAGTCCTGAGAGGAAAATACATTGCAATCCAGGCCTATCTCAAGAAACAAGAAAAATCCCAAATACAAAATCTAACAGCACACCTAAAGGAAATAGAAGCAGAACAGCAAAGGCAGCCTAAACCCAGCAGAAGAAGAGAAATAATAAAGATCAGAGCAGAAATAAACAATATAGAATCTAAAAAAACTGTAGAGCAGATAAACAAAACCAAGAGTTGGTTTTTTGAAAAAATAAACAAAATTGACAAACCTCTAGCCAGGCTTCTCAAAAAGAAAAGGGAGATGACCCAAATAGATAAAATCATGAATGAAAATGGAATTATTACAACCAATCCCTCAGAGATACAAACAATTATCAGGGAATACTATGAAAAATTATATGCCAACAAATTGGACAACCTGGAAGAAATGGACAAATTCCTGAACATCCACACTCTTCCAAAACTCAATCAGGAGGAAATAGAAAGCTTGAACAGACCCATAACCAGCGAAGAAATTGAATCGGTTATCAAAAATCTCCCAACAAATAAGAGTCCAGGACCAGATGGCTTCCCAGGGGAGTTCTACCAGACGTTTAAAGCAGAGGTAATACCTATCCTTCTCAAGCTATTCCAAGAAATAGAAAGGGAAGGAAAACTTCCAGACTCATTCTATGAAGCCAGTATTACTTTGATTCCTAAACCAGACAGAGACCCAGTAAAAAAACAGAACTACAGGCCAATATCCCTGATGAATATGGATGCAAAAATTCTCAATAAGATACTAGCAAATCGAATTCAACGGCATATAAAAAGATTTATTCACCATGATCAAGTGGGATTCATTCCTGGGATGCAGGGCTGGTTCAACATTCGCAAATCAATCAACGTGATACATCACATTAACAAAAAAAAAAAGAGAAAAACCATATGATCTTGTCAATCGATGCAGAAAAGGCCTTTGACAAAATCCAGCACCCTTTCTTAATAAAAACCCTTGAGAAAGTCGGGATAGAAGGAACATACTTAAAGATCATAAAAGCCATTTATGAAAAGCCCACAGCTAACATCATCCTCAACGGGGAAAAACTGAGAGCTTTTTCCCTGAGATTAGGAACACGACAGGGATGCCCACTCTCACCGCTGTTGTTTAACATAGTGCTGGAAGTGCTAGCATCAGCAATCAGACAACAAAAGGAAATCAAAGGCATCAAAATTGGCAAAGATGAAGTCAAGCTTTCGCTTTTTGCAGACGACATGATATTATACATGGAAAATCCGATAGACTCCACCAAAAGTCTGCTAGAACTGATACATGAATTCAGCAAAGTTGCAGGATACAAAATCAATGTACAGAAATCAGTTGCATTCTTATACACTAACAATGAAGCAACAGAAAGACAAATAAAGAAACTGATCCCATTCACAATTGCACCAAGAAGCATAAAATACCTAGGAATAAATCTAACCAAAGATGTAAAGGATCTGTATGCTGAAAACTATAGAAAGCTTATGAAGGTAATTGAAGAAGATTTAAAGAAATGGAAAGACATTCCCTGCTCATGGATTGGAAGAATAAATATTGTCAAAATGTCAATACTACCCAAAGCTATCTACACATTCAATGCAATCCCAATCAAAATTGCACCAGCATTGTTCTCGAAACTAGAACAAGCAATCCTAAAATTCATATGGAACCACAAAAGGCCCCGAATAGCCAAAGTAATTTTGAAGAAGAAGACCAAAGCAGGAGGCATCACAATCCCAGACTTTAGCCTCTACTACAAAGCTGTCATCATCAAGACAGCATGGTATTGGCACAAAAACAGACACATAGACCAATGGAATAGAATAGAAACCCCAGAACTAGACCCACAAACATATGGCCAACTAATCTTTGACAAAGCAGGAAAGAACATCCAATGGAAAAAAGACAGTCTCTTTAACAAATGGTGCTGGGAGAACTGGACAGCAACATGCAGAAGGTTGAGACTAGACCACTTTCTCACACCATTCACAAAAATAAACTCAAAATGGATGAAGGACCTGAATGTGAGAAAGGAAACCATCAAAACCTTAGAGGAGAAAGCAGGAAAAGACCTCTCTAACCTCAGCCGTAGCAATCTCTTCCTCGACACATACCCAAAGGCAAGGGAATTAAAAGCAAAAGTGAATTACTGGGACCTTATGAAGATAAAAAGCTTCTGCACAGCAAAGGAAACAACCAACAAAACTAAAAGGCAACCAACGGAATGGGAAAAGATATTTGCAAATGACATATCGGACAAAGGGCTAGTATCCAAAATCTATAAAGAGCTCACCAAACTCCACACCCGAAAAGCAAATAACCCAGTGAAGAAATGGGCAGAAAACATGAATAGACACTTCTCTAAAGAAGACATCCGGATGGCCAACAGGCACATGAAAAGATGTTCAGCGTCGCTCCTTATCAGGGAAATACAAATCAAAACCACACTCAGGTATCACCTCACGCCAGTCAGAGTGGCCAAAATGAACAAATCAGGAGACTATAGATGCTGGAGAGGATGTGGAGAAACGGGAACACTCTTGCACTGTTGGTGGGAATGCAAATTGGTGCAGCCGCTCTGGAAAGCAGTGTGGAGGTTCCTCAGAAAATTAAAAATAGACCTACCCTATGACCCAGCAATAGCACTGCTAGGAATTTATCCAAGGGACACAGGAGTACTGATGCATAGGGGCACTTGTACCCCAATGTTCATAGCAGCACTCTCAACAATAGCCAAGTTATGGAAAGAGCCTAAATGTCCATCAACTGATGAATGGATAAAGAAATTGTGGTTTATATACACAATGGAATACTACGTGGCAATGAGAAAAAATGAAATATGGCCTTTTGTAGCAACGTGGATGGAACTGGAGAGTGTGATGCTAAGTGAAATAAGCCATACAGAGAAAGACAGATACCATATGGTTTCACTCTTATGTGGATCCTGAGAAACTTAACAGGAACCCATGGGGGAGGGGAAGGAAAAAAAAACAAAGAGGTTAGAGTGGGAGAGAGCCAAAGCATAAGAGACTGTTGAGAACTGAGAACAAACTAAGGGTTGATGGGGGGTGGGAGGGAGGAGAGGGTGGGTGATGGGTATTGAGGAGGGCACCTTTTGGGATGAGCACTGGGTGTTGTATGGAAACCAATTTGACAATAAATTTCATATATAAATAAAAAAAAAAAGATGAAATTGAAACAAAACCAGATGAGAAAAACCAGTTACATTTTTCTTGGAAGTGGTGAGTTTAGTGTACCTTGGAAAGTTAAAACTGGTAATACCATCAGCTACCAAGAACTGTGAGCAGAATCTAAAAGAAGTATAGTTTTTGTTTGAGCAATCAAGAATTCTCTTTTATTGAACCAAGGCAGCAGATAGAGAGGGAGGCTCTCAGAAGGGAAAAAAAAGAAAAAAGAAAAAAAAAAAAGATCTTTCAACCCGAGGGATCTAGAGCTACGTTATTATTTCCCAACGAAGTAAGCATTAGTTTTCTGAAAAAAGTATTTGATTCCAAAGGAAGCAAATGTGTCACTTGTGTTGTAGAAAACATACGAAGATGGGGGAATTGTATTTGAAGGAGGAAATTTTAAATTCAGGCTCAAACTCTGCAGTCTTTTTTATTTAAAAATTTGGCTACAATTAAGTATTGATTTTGTCTTCTTCGGCATGTTTCATCTTTGGAATTATTTTATCAGTTTCAGAAGCCACTGAAATCTCTAAGCTCTTTCTTAAAATTTATTAGAAGCATACTTTGATAATCTATCATGATTTAAATGAGACTAGTGGAAAAGATGCTTATCTTTCTTAAGTTTTTTGATAGTAAGTAGCATAGAGAATATAAAGAATGTATTTTAATGTTTCATTCCCCTTTGTCTTATCAAACTTGTTTTCTGTGACTAGAAATGTAAGTCAAACACAAAGGATTTTAAGAATCTCTGCCTTAGAAAAAAAATCAGAAGTGGACTCACAACCTATAAACGCACAATTTATACATTGTCATACGGAGAAATGTCTATCCTGGTTCTCCACCTGGAGCTCCCACTGCTGCTATCCAGGGGCCGTCATGAAGCATCCTGAAGCTTGCAGAGTTAGGGCAGGCTACATTAAGCTGTGCCAACAAACAACTCTGAAAATCTCAGTGGTTCACCACAATAAAGGATTATTCTGTGTTCACACAAACTCTGCTGCAGATCCAAACGGCATTCCGGGACAAATGTTCCATGTGTAGAGATTTATTGCATCCATCTTGTTGCCCTATACTTTTTACTAAAGCCTCCACCATGATAACTGTAGCAGGGAAAGAAAGAATCAGCTGTAGGATCTCAGGCAGGCTCTCCTATCTTATACCCAGAGGTAACTTTTGCCCATTGGCCAGGACTAGTCACCGAGCCCTGCCTAGCTACCAGGAGCTGAAAAATGCAGTTTTCCACATGCCCCAAAGTGTAAAGAACCAGATACTGGTAAGCACATAGAATTTCTACCCTATTGAGCAATGGTTACTGAACCCTCTGAAAATTATACACAGTAATTGTATATTTCTCTGAAGACAGGAGAGAGACCTTAGCTTTCATCAAATTCTTTAAGGGGACAGTGATTTGTCATCGAACAACTCTAATAAGTTTTTTTTTTTTTTAATGTACAATTTGGGGCACTTGGGTGGCTCAGTTGGTTGAACATCTGACTCTTGATTTTGGCTCAGGTCATGATCCCAGAGTTGTGAGATCAAGCCCTGAGTTGGGCTCCATGTTGAGCATGGAGTCTGCTTGAGATTTTCTCTCTCTCTCTCTCTCTCTCTCTCTCTCTCTGTCTCTCTCTCTCCTGCCCCTATCCCCCCCACTCCTGTGTGTGCTCGCTCTCTAAAATAAAATTAATAAAAAGCACATATTTATATTGAAGAAAGGAAAGTACTGAAATTCAGCAATAGCTTAGAGAAACTGATTTTAGGTCAAGTTCCCAGGCTGTAGAAGACTGGTCCACATGTTGGCCTCATTATCCACAATTATTTTGCCCCACATGGCCTGAATGGGTTCATTTATATGGTATTTACAAATGTCCCAAATTCTGGCAATTGGTAATCTTCCAACATTTAAAAAATCCTAATTGTTCTGAATAGGCTAAACCACTTTCAGTCATTCATAACATGGTGTGAATCAGTTTAATCAGATTGGTTTCTTCCTAACAGTGTTCATAATTTTTCCCAAGGATCACTGTCTTGTGCTGCCTGTTGTCCAATTTCTGCAAACATTTGTCTTATATGTTTTATCTTTTTAGCTGTTTAAGACAGGAGGGTAATCTTTTCCCTGTTGCTCCATCTTGGCCAGAAATAGAGTCCCACCTGTTTCTTTTCACTGTGAATATTTTTTATCAAGACTTTAAGTAAAATTGTAATCTTTTGGGGGTGCCTGGGTGGCTCAGTCAGTTAAGCATCTGACTCTTGATTTCGGCTCAGATCCTAGATGGAGCCCCACATTGGGCTCCAGGCTGACAGCTAGAGCCTGCTTAAGATTCTCTCTCTCAAAATAAACAAACATTGAAAAATTATAATCTTTTTAAATGTAGACATGGCTTCTAGTAAATATAAAGTAATATTGTAAAAAAGTGCAAAGCATGGAAAGAATTCCTGAACTAGAATTCTAGAACACTAGATTATAAACCCATTTTGTCTTTCAGATTTTTGCATGACTGCCTTTCCCTGGACCTGAGGACATTTGAAAAGAAAAACTGTGGGCCAAGTAATTTCTTTGGTGCACACAGTTCAATAATTTCATGATTCTATAAACTCAAAAAAGTTCAAGAAGGTTTTAACCTGTTTTCAGAAGCTAGAAAGAGGCTAGAAAATGGTACCAGATTGAGGAAGGCAGAGACAGCCAACAGACCGAAGTGCATGAAGAAGGGGTAGTGATGAATAAAGAACCAGGCACATTCAGGAATCAGAGGCCCAGGGAACAGTGGGGACAGGTAGGGGCTGAGGAGATGCTGAGGAGAAGTATGACACAGGATTGAAAATAGGAGGATCAATTGAAAGTCTGCAGATGAAATAGTGCACTAGCTTTAGCAACTTCAACAATGCCAAACAGGGACAAGTAAAACTGCATATGACAGCAGAGAGCTAGAAACTCTATTATAAATTCTAGCAGAAAGATCAAATATTTATACCTTGCAATTTTACAGCTGTTTGATATATTAAAATAGTAACAATGATAATAACAATAATAAAATTCCCTTTTGTGTAAACCAACAGAAACAAGTATTTATGGGGGAAAAACAAAGAAAATGCTCACAAAAATCTAGATTGAGTTCTTAAAGACTACAAAATACCATATGTGTTTAGAATATGCTCCTACTGAGGGATTATTGCCTGTTCCAGAGGAATCTTATTAATGACCCGTTTTGAATCTCAGATAAAGATAACTGAATTGAAATCTTTTGCCCGAAGTCACAAAGCTAATTAGAGCTCAATATGGTATTAGAATCCAGGTAACTGGACTTTTGAGCAACACCATCTCTCAATTACCCCAAATGCCAGTAGGGTGAGCTTTGATTCAGTCAGATTTTTCACCAGAACCTTCTTTTAATGTGTCATGTTTTTGAACACATTTTAGAGACAGAGGTTTGCTCTGTGACAATAAGATGCTATAAAACCTGCTTGCTGACTTTTGGGCTGATTCCATAACTTTCTCCTCATTGTTAGGGTTATTTAACTGAAGTAGCTGATCAAAGTATAATAGAACATGAGGCTCACTCATGAATGTGGCTTTTTCACATTCATTAAAAGGGCTGAGTTCATGAATAAAAAATACAAGCAAAGAACAGGGTAGGAAAATGTGGCTCGACATTAAACCAAGGATTCAACATTAAACCAACATAAACCAAGGGCTGAGAGACAAATTCATGATCTTGATTGTTTTCTTTTAAGAATATTAAATGATTCATAAAACAAGAGTGATATTTTTGGCACTCAAGGAAACCTTTACATGTCATTTTGTAGAAAAGTGTCATTACTGACTAGCCAGTGTATTCATCTATTTCTATACTCAGGATTTGCATCCTATTTCTCTGATATAATTTACATTTGACTTCAATAAGAATGTGCATTAAAACCATGTAACTGATATTATCAGTGAAGTGGTTAACCATGTTGGCATTTGAATGCCATAATTACATTTCTACGTTAACAGTACTCTTAAATTGCACAAGAAAAGCTTTGCTTCTCTGTCACTGTTTCACACTTGGGTCTATAATCTCCAAAAGGCGAGATGAATTAGCTTTTCATTAAAAAATAAATTTCATGATTGTAGACATAATAGTTCTAGTAGGAAAAATAAACTATATTCTGGAGAAATCAGTAGAAATTCATAGGCCCTTAATCCTTCCAGAGCCAACCAATTTCTGTTGCTTCAGGCTTGAATAATTTTATTGAATTGTAATAAATTTGAATTCCTTCTAAATTCCTAAATTTGGGAAGAGAATCTATTCTTATTATTTTACTACTGAAAAGGAAAGGAAAGATGTGAAATTATTCCAACCATATCTAAGAGTGTTAGAATGGTAGGAAGGTTCCTATATTTGCAGTGTTCCCTCCGAAAGGTACAAAGATGAGATATGATTGCTGGTGAATCACGGTTCTATTTTATCTAGAGACCTGAGTGCTCTCACCGCTCTATTCCCTTAGGGGGTCATGTTCCTCTGCTTAAAAGAATATTGCCTGCTCTGTGAGCTAATGATTTGTTTGGAGGATGTAAGTCTCAGAGGTGAAGAAAACTGCACAGCTTTTATAATATATCTTTCAAATCTTTGATCTACTTTTTTCCTGAATACATGGGACCCCTCAATAGCAAGATTAAAGATGCCTCTTCAGAGAAGAAAGGCAAAATTTGAAAACCTAAAAGCTGCTCAGATTTTCAAATAATATTTCTATATTTCTTCATTTTGTCAACATCGTACTTGGTGTTGTCCTGCATTCATGTGATAACCACACGGTAACCAAAATACAGCTTTGGATTGTAGTTGTTTTGTTGTTGTTGTTTTTCCAAGAAGTCATGGAACTATGACTCCTGTTTTAAAAAGTGGTTCATGCAAAGAGTTCATGGCTAGGACACACATACTCATTTTGAATTCAATTTAATTTGACAAATATTTACTTGGTACCTAGCAGATGTTAGACATTGCCCCTATTTTGTAGGAAACACCAAAAATCAGAATCTGTTTTCAAGACACTCCTACTTTCACTGGGCTGATAAGGCAATTACAGAAATGGCTGTGGTAGGATGCAGAATATGACAAATGAAAAGTGCTTGGAGAGAAATGAATGGCATTCAATGTGGGAACAGAGAGAAGAGACAAGAGTCCAGTAAGAGGGGGATCAGGGAAGATTTCAACATTTGAGAAGAACTTTGCAAGACCAGTGAGATTTCCCTGGATGGGGTTAGAGTTGGAAGTAAGGTGATAACAATGTATGTTGTGTGTATCTGGGGGGAAGAGGGGGAAGTAGGGGAAAGGAGGTGGTCAAAAAACGTTGAGAAGCTTGTACTTAGTTTGTAGGCCGTAGGGATCCAATGAAGGTTTTGAAACAGAGCAAAGGTAGAATGATAAGGAGCTGTGGTTTAAGAAACATTTTTGAAGCAATGAGAAAGCAGATTTTAGTGTATTTTGAACTAAAATATGTCTATGTAAACAAGCAAGTATGTTGATAATGTCTACAGGTCTTATTTCCAAATAGAACTATCACTAAAAATGTTAAACATGCCAGTAATAGAAGAATTAACTTCTCATTTATATTTGAATCTGCAAGATTATTCTTCTTCACTTTTATAACGACATAGCTCATCCATGCATAGATTTCTAATCTCAGTCGAATGAATCAGGAAGGGGGTATACTTTTATAGTGTTTCAGAGAATTTAATCTTCTCCATCATACGAATAGCTGAGTTTTTACTCTCTGAATAATATTTTGAAATGTGTTTTTTTTTGTGTGTGTGCTTCCTAAGCCCTTTGGAACACCCTTACCAAAAACAAGGATAAAATTTAAAAAGAATAGAAAAATAAATAGCTTTATAGAGTAAAGAAAAACAAAAGAGATCTTTGAAAAGCCCCAAAAGGACTGCAGCAAAAAGACACATGGTTCTGATCAGAGAACCTAGTTTTGAGGAGTATTTTTTTCCTGATTATTATTATAATGGTTAGAGCTTATCCAAGTAAATCTGAAGAAGTGAGTAGCCCAACCTATTCTCTACCAAACCTTTTATCAGAAGAAGTAATCTAATAGATAGATGGATCATATTTCCTCTGCTTTATCTCCTGGGCGGACAACATGAAGCAGTAAAGGGAAGATAACTCAAAACTACAGAACAAGCTCTCAAATATATGACAACACAACATACTGAAGTGAGCAAAACATTATTGAAAAGTGGTTAGTTAATAGTTAACTGTAAATATTTGTTGGACACTTGAGCACATTGAAATTCAACAAGCTATCTGTTTTTTAAGACTTCATCGTGTATATATATTTGGAATGAGACCTTTACTTATTTCATAACAAGAGGACAGACAGTGGTAAGTGGTATTCTACTAATATACAAGAAGCAATAAAATTCCTTTGTGCTCAATTTACTATTATTTACTATTTATTCTATGGAGAAAATAAATACCAAAGGGCTTATTGTTTCATCTAAATGACCTAAGGGAAAGAAAAGAGTTCCAAGCAGGAGAGGCTTCTTTACATAACAGAATTTTGTCTACGATTCTATTTGAGTTATCCCCAAACATCCCCAAAATATTTTGCTTGAAAAAGTTTGATGTACTAACAATTATGCAGCCTAAAGGTCTGTCATAGGCAGTACTGTTAAAATTTTTAAAAAATTCTATTCTGAAGTTCTTAACTGAGGACTCGAGCTAAGTCAGGCTGACACATAAAAGTGACCTTCACATCCCCTTTAGTTATTTGTTTTTAATTGACTATTTTGACAAATTGTTACAAGAAAAACTCTATAAGAAAAGACATGGAGTTGAAAGAAATTAATACTAAATTTTTCTAAATTAATATTCTAACTTCAATTGATCAAATACAGGAAAATTTACTACCATTGGTAAAGTAAGAGTATAGCACCAATTGCATTAATACTGCTTAGTATCTGTGAACTAGCATCCGTGACTTTTCTTATCAATAAGGTACAACACTGACCACGTTTTAAAAAACACAAACTTGTATCACATTCCTTTCAACTGATCGGTGCATATTGTTGAGTACTTGAGACAACTGAAAAAAAAACAAACAAAAACCAAACGGCATGAAAATGGTGATTTGTCGCGTTTAATCATTACCACTATTTCCTGCTTTCCTTATCATCAAAGGTACATACAGTACAGCATGAAGGCACATCCGATATTCGTGTGGTAAAGAATAATTAAAGTTACCGATAAAATAAAAATCACCAATGCAGCCATCAAGAATGACACAAAAACTGTTTTCAAAAAGCAAAGTCTTACCGATAATCGGATGTGGTGCAATGCTGCTTCTATTCTCCTTCCACGACAGCAGGTAGTCAAGGCTGGTGAGATCGTCAGACTCGATATAATTGTTTACGGTCAGCATTATCTGATGAGCTTTTGCTATCCCATAGTGAACTTTTGTCTCATCCACGTGACGCATGTTCCTTAGCTCTGCTGTTGTGTCAAAAGCTTGTTGAAAGTATTCAGAAGCTTTGTTGTAGTATCCCTAAAAATGTAAGAGAAATCATTTTTTCTTAATTTTTATTCCATCATTCCACATGTCTACTCACCTTGGCATGTACCACACTGGTGTATCCACATGTGGTATTCATCTTTTAGAAGAAAGAGAGGGCAAGTGGGGTCTCTATTAGAATAAGTTTCATTTATTTGTTTGTTTTTGTTTGGAATAAGGTTCTTTTAAAAAGTTGTGATTATTGGGGCGCCTGGGTGGCGCAGCGGTTAAGCGTCCGACTTCAGCCAGGTCACGATCTCGCGGTCCGTGAGTTCGAGCCCCGCGTCAGGCTCTGGGCTGATGGCTCAGAGCCTGGAGCCTGTTTCCGATTCTGTGTCTCCCTCTCTCTCTGACCCTCCCCTGTTCATGCTCTGTCTCTCTCTGTCCCAAAAATAAATAAACGTTGGAAAAAAAAAATTTAAAAAAATAAAAAATAAAAAAAAAAGTTGTGATTACTAACCATACAATATCTTGAAGCTAATACAGTAAAAAGTTTTATCTACCAAGTTGAACTATATGCAACTTAAGTGTTTTTGGATTAAAAATGGTCAAATATTAGCATTTTCATATGGTTCAGCCTAATACATTGTAGCAAAAAGAAGTCTGGGAAAGAGTGATCTGATTCACATTGATTTGGATGTAAGTTTCTTACTTGGAGCATTGGATTTACTTAACGAAGTATTTCAAACCAGATTTTGTCTTCAGTCATAGCAAGAGATCACTTTCAGCCAATCTATTTAATCAGTGGCCAGTGAAAATAGGTGTATTTATCTGCTGATTTGGTTGTTGCTCTGGTTTTACCCATGTATTTATGTCATTCTTGACTGTGGACATAGGATGTATTCAAGATTTCTAAAAATTATGAACTTGATGGCACTAGCACAACTCAAGATCATTTAAATGTTTATCTCTTAAGTCATTTGCAACATTTCATTGCAAAATTCAAGGTGGTGTTTTGTTTTTTGGTTTCTTGTGTGGGTTTTGGTTGTACTCTCCTATCCTCCTAAAAGCTATTGTCTACAAATAAACAGTATTTATCAAGCTCTTTCAAAGTGTCAGGGCCAGGGCTAAATTCTTCATGTATATTATGTCACTAACTTTCATAAGCCATTCTGTGAGGAAATATTATTCTTATTCTACAAGTAATTAAATTGAGCCTCAGTAAAGAGACTGTCTTCTGCCAACCTCCAATCTAGTAAAAATCTTTGCAAAGAAGTTTTCCTCAGTGGAGGATATCATTTTTAGGATTGAGCTATACTTTTAAGACTCTAGGGAACAAAATTTCTCTTCTTCATCCTCTCCTCTCCTCTCCTCTCCTCCCCCTCAAACGCTCTCCTCTCCTCTCCCTTTCCCTTTGGGCCTCCCCACTTTTCTCTTCTCCTTCCTCTCTTCTTTCTCATATACACATAAACATGTATGTACACACTTTTAAGAAGCCCTTACAAGAGAGAATATCTTAATACAGGTTTTCAAGTGATTTTATCACAACATTTTATGAAGGAACTGGTAATACAAACACCATAGAAAAAGCCTTATACCATACACTGGTAGCGGCATACTCAACTCCATGCATCTCTGCATGATCATGGCGTTCAGACAGCAAACTGAATACAGAAGTTGCTAGCCAGGTGAGGAGGGGGAGAAATAGGGCTTGTGTGACAGTTATGTTACCCACATAAGCAATACATATAACGTTGTGTTATAGACCCACAAGGACAAGTTAGTGAATTCTACTCAAATGGCTCATTCCAATTAAATTTGTTGCTTTAAACACAGCCCCTCTGTATTTTATCAATAGTGATTTTTGTTTGTTGAAGTGAACAATTCTTTCTTTTATTTCAAAATGTATAACATAGAATTTATAGAATAAGAGTACTTAATTAGAAAAAATAAAATTGTATCAAAGCTATTTGTATGACAAGCAAATTATGATTGAGAAACAATACAAATATTGAAGATGAAAATAAAACTAGTTAAAATTTTGGAATGTTTTGCTAGACGTCAAAGATATAGGACAAAATAGGTGAACATATGTGACTAGACCAAATAGTTCTATTTTTAAAAACAGAGAAGTATAAATACCTAAGTTCTAGTTATATTTCTGAGCATTAGGCTACTTATCGTTTTAGATGAAAGTCTTAGGAAAATTAGGGCCATAAGTAAATGGACTTATATTTAAATTTCCAGAGTTACCTTATATATTTTTATATTAGAATGAACTTACTCATTCATCTGGCAACTATTACTTATCAAGCTCCGTGACAAGCAGTGGGGATTCAGCAGTTAACAGAATTTACTATGGCTAAAACTTACATTAGATCTTTTTTAACAAGTATTTCCCCCCTATAATAGGACCATTATAATTATTCATAATTATTTAATTATAATTATAATTACATATAGTTATTCTTCCCTCAAATTGAGCCTAGTATTCAATCTTTTGATACACACACAACTGCCATAAAACTGGTACCGACCTAAATTTCTCTAGTTTAAAATACTATTAAGGAAATACATTAATTCTTTTCAGATGCAAGCATTTTTATACATACCATTTTGGAATGAGATTTCACTAATGTGTACTGCATTTCTAGATTTTCAATTCTGAAAGAGTTGAATATCTAAATTTAATCTCTTCTTTAAAGGTTCTGTCCAACGTTCTACAGTTCAATTCTGTTATCAGTTAATCCCTATCCTATTATAAAATTCAGAAGATTCCAGTAATTAATCTTGACAATCTTAAATATGAATTGAAAATACATAAGTTAATTTATGCACTTCATGAATGCATCTTATTGGAAAAGAGAACTTTGCTTAATGTTATAAATATCATTGATAAGCATTTGGTGGACAATTTCAGGACAGGACCTTGATGACATCGTAGGCCTTAAAACAAATCTTGCATTATTGCAACATAATATAGAATTTTCATGCATTATTCTAATTCTTACCTGATCCTTCTTAGTGTGTCTAAAATGCCGCTCTATCCAATGAGCAAGCTCAAAAATAAAGGAGCATTTTCCCAGTACTAAGGAAAAATCAGTTTTTGCACATTTTCTCTGCTATTTGAGTTTGGAACTACCATTGTTTTAACTACATGATTATTATCTGATCTTATTAGGGAATGAGCAATCTCATAAAGAGTCTATGAGTTATTTTCCCTAAAGCATTCTCATTTGACTACTTTATATTAGTTATACGTTCCCATCAAAACATCACATCAGGAGGGTGGGATTGGTGGCCCATCTTCCATGATTATATAGTAAAAGGTAAATTAATTAGGATAAATGATCTTTTAAAGATGTGATGTTTTAAAGATTATATAATTACAACTATAATTATAATAACACTATCATCACTAGAGAAAACAGTTAATTCTAATATTTTTCCAAATACAGTTTTGCATTAGAATTGTGGTCTTATATTATTTCTTGGAAATGATTATAAAGAATACAATTAGAATACATTGCATGAATAATATGAAGCCAAAAAAGAGATGATGAAGGCAGTATGTAGAAGGCCTTAAAAGCAGACTGACACGTACCAGCAATGTTAGATTTGCTTCTGAAGATTCACTACAACTTTTCAGAATTATTGTACACAAATGAAATAGAAGTTTGCAATTCCTAAAGTGAGACAATCCTATTCTTCCTTAAGAGGTATAATTAGTTACAAATTTATTGATTGATTCAATGAATTCACATCTTTTTGCTCACCAACTCTGTGCCAGGTTCTGTTTTAGGATCTGGAACAAAATAATAAACACGGCAGATATGGTTCTTATTCTCATTAAGCTTCTATTCTAGCCAAATTAAAGAACAATAAGAAAATATCATAAATAAGAAAACTATGAGATAGAGTCTAGGTGGAATATTACAGTAATGTTAAAGAGTGACCTGGTGGCTGCTGTTTTTCATATAATTTTTATTTTGGCATGCAGCTTTCAGGACTTCAATGAAAAGAAATGGGAGATTTCGGATATTTTGGTAAGTGGTAGAAAAAAATTTTTTCAACCAAACAGGTACTTTTATTGATTGAACTTTTTGACTTCTTTCTCAATTGCCTTGGAAAGCTCCATAGAATTTAGTGGATTAGATTTCATCATTTTATTTTATTAAAAAATTTTTCATGTTTATTTATTTTTGAGAGAGACAGAGACAGAGCATGAGCAGGGGAGAGGGTGGGTGTAGAGAGAAAGGGAGACACAGAATCTGAAGCAGGTTCTGGGCTCCAAGCTGTCAACACATAGCCCAGACGCAGGGCTCAGACTCAAAAACTGTGAGATCATGACTTGAGCCAAAGTTGTTTGCCTAACCAACTGAGTCACCCAGGCACCCCAAGATTTTTATCATTTTTAGATTAAGAAAATGTGTTTGAGGACTCAAATTAGAAAAACGGTAGCTGTGATTAAACAGTGTTCCATATGAATAACAATAACGGCACCTTAAATTACAAAATACAAGTACATTTTCAAAGTACTTTCGTACAGTTTTGGGTATATAACAATGATTAAATATTTGTATATATTACTAAATGATCACCACAATAAGTTGAGTTAATATCACCTCACATGGTTACACATTTTTTTTTTTTTGTAATGGGAACATTTAAGATCTACTCTTAGCAAATTTCAAATATATAATATAATTAACTGTAGTTTCCATGCTGTACATTACATCCCCAAGATTTACTTATTTTATAACTGGAAGTTTGTACCTTCAAACGACCTTCACCCATGTGGCTATTTTTATTGGGTTGCCAAGGGAAGGCCTCTCTGAAGATATGACATTTGACTGAGATATGATGACAAGACATCAGCAATATGAAGTTCAGATTAGAGAGCATTCCGTAGGGCATTCCAGCTAAAGCAGATGTCCTAAGGCAGGAACAAGCTCCGTATGTTTGAAGGACTTCACTAAGCCCATGTGGCTGTGGTGGAGTAGATGAGGAGAGTGGGAAGAAATAAAGTCAGAGGTGGGGTAGGGGAGCGTACATCTCACATAGAATATTTCAGATTGGGGTGAGGATTTATATTTATGTTCTAAGAAGAATGGGAAGTAACGGAGGCATTTTAAGCACAGAAATAACATAATTTAATTTACATTTAAAAGGACTACTTGGGCCTCTGTGTGGAGACTTGATGATACGAGGGAGAAGCAGGGAATGGGCTTGAACTTAATTGTCATGCAGGAGACAGAATAGAGTGTCATAAACTGACAGGATGACAGGAGAAGACACAGAGAACAAGGTGGATCTGAAATACGTTTTGGTGGCATAAAGGTCAGGGTTTGGTTCTGGATTAGATATAGATCAGAAAGGAGACAAGAATAAAAAAAATATCCAGATTTTTGGCTTGAGCAAGGGGGCTGATAGATAATGATGCCATTTATTTAGACGTGGAAGACTGGGAGGAAGGAATCATGTTAAATTTGACATGTCTGTTAGACATCCAGGTGGAGATGCTAGGTAGCCAGTTAGAGTTACATGTGTCCCAAAGAGAGATCAGGGATGGAAATACAAACTTGGGAGTCATCAGCATATGGATGCTATTTAAAGCCATGGACTTGGAAGAGGTCAGATAAGGGGAGCTCACAGACTGAGAAGTCTGACTAGAAAATACCTGAATCATATTCTATCATAGTTGAATACTAAGTTAATAGAGGAATAGAATTTAGAGGGGAAAACGATGAGTTCAGTTTTTAACAGTTTATATTTGAAGTGATCTAAGTGAAGATGTCAAGCAGACAGTAGGATACGAGTCTGAAGTTGCAGGGAGAGATCTGAGCTTGAGATATTAAGAAGCTAAGTGCTTTTGTGTACCCAGTATGTTCCAGGAACTCACCTAGGTACCATGTACATATTTTTACATTTCTAATCCTTAAATAGCTAGTCTTCAAGGCATCTTATTGACAATTAAAATATGAAAGAACTGAGGATCAAAGAATTCATGTGCCCAAGGTCACAGTTAATAAGTAGCTGAATTCAGATTCAGGGTCAGGTGGGCAAAAATCAGTGAGGTTCCTCTTCATCCTGCTAGTTTCCTTCATGGAAAAGTGTAGTAGATAGCATGTGATGCACAACAGCTTATGAAATTGCTCAGGTATATCACTGAAATAAAGGCATTTAATATAATTAGGAAATATCCATAAGCTGAAAACAGAGACATGAAATAATTCTTTGTCATTTCCCCCAGGAAATGTTATTTTCCTAGTCATTCCTTGTCATTTCTCTAGTTCCCTTTGTAGAACTAGAAGGAAATTCAGGATGTCATCAAGGCTATCCTCTTGTTTCAAAAAGATGAGAAGGAAAAATAACTATATTTAGTTCTAATAAACCCACTTTGTTATATGTTTTCAAATCATACTCTTGGTAATGATTTAACAATTCAGATTCAGCCTGAGAAGTTATCAGTAGATTTTCTGACTTGAGGAAGTATCTGCGAAGAATCACAGTAATGCAAAAAAATTGAGTACAACATTAACAATTTTAGTAACAAAGCAAGTTTTGTTCAGAAGTCTGTCATGCAATTAAACTGTTATAGTATTGTGTACTTAATATCATACTATTTTTCAGTGACCATTTATTACATTAAAATGTAAGTAATCATTAAGGTGCATGAACCAACTTGTATATTTGAAGGCATGCATACTTGAAGATAGCATGAATACCTGGAATCCTCCAAATTTTATATTAGAATTGGGATAAACTGGTAAGAAAATTAACTTTTGGTAGTTGACACAGCCTTTGGACATTATTCATGTTTCTTGCCTTTAAGATATTGGACTCTTCTTTAAGAATTAAAAACCAGAGAATATGATGAGATACAAACTCTTGGCAAAAAAGCTTAAAAATGCAAATGTAAAAATTACCTCTTAGAAAGGTTTATTGTTTCGTTTTCCTTAGGCTTTCTGCAATTAGGAAAATATAGGCAGATGCTTAGTATTTGTGCCATACCAAAACACTGAGTTCTGAGTATTGTTTGGTAGAAGAGTAAAGCAATTTGCATTTTTTGCATTTCTTTTTTAAAGAACAACCCTGTTAAAAAGTAAGACTATGTATAATTAGGAATATCAATTCTGCTACTACAGCATGAGCTCCCACTAGGCTGTCAGCCTCGCAAGGGCATAAGCCTTGTCTGTTTTTCACCACAGTATCCTGAAAAGTAAACAAAAGCACGTACAAGATCCAGGAGAGAGGAGTCACCAGAGTAGCGTAGTGCCACAGAGATAGGGCAGCAGAATGGGGACACAGCGGAGAGAAAGACCTGGGGGAACACCTGGGGAGGCACAAAGAAAGAGGGGAAACGAAGTGGGGGGGGGGGGGGGAGATCAGAGAGAGAGGACCACTGAGTTGAGAGCAAGACCAGAACGACAGGGGCAGGAGAGAAGGGCAAGGTGTGTAGGGGAGGAGGAAAGAAGGTAGAGGGTGAGAGTCAAGAGAAAAAGGGGGGTTTAAAGATAGTGAGTAATAGGAGAGAGAGGAAGCAAATGAACCAGGGCTAGCAAGAGAGAGGGGTGTACAAAGAAATCAGGTTCCTTGTTTGAAAGCGTGTTTCCCGGGGCGCCTGGGTGGCGCAGTCGGTTAAGCGTCCGACTTCAGCCAGGTCACGATCTCGCGGTCCGTGAGTTCGAGCCCCGCGTCAGGCTCTGGGCTGATGGCTCAGAGCCTGGAGCCTGTTTCTGATTCTGTGTCTCCCTCTCTCTCTGCCCCTCCCCCGTTCATGCTCTGTCTCTCTCTGTCCCAAAAATAAATAAAAAACGTTGAAAAAAAAATTAAAAAAAAAAAAAAAAAGAAAGCGTGTTTCCCATAGCAGGGACTAAAGACAGTAGTTTCATTCATTCAAATTAATTTCAAACTCTATTTCCTTAAAAAAGAGCTTAAGGGGCGCCTGGGTGGCGCAGTCGGTTAAGCGTCCGACTTCAGCCAGGTCACGATCTCGCGGTCCGTGAGTTCGAGCCCCGCGTCAGGCTCTGGGCTGATGGCTCAGAGCCTGGAGCCGGTTTCCGATTCTGTGCCTTCCTCTCTCTCTGCCCCTCCCCCGTTCATGCTCTGTCTCTCTCTGTCCCAAAAATAAATAAACGTTGAAAAAAAAAATTAAAAAAAAAAAAGAGCTTAAATAATTATGAAATCATCAAAGTAAATTATATGGCAAATAAAAGACTGTAGTGGTGAAGAGTATAGGTTTGAATACCACTGCCACCTAGAAACACGGAGACCTAGGGTAGGTTATTTAAACCCTCTGAGCCTTGGGAAAAGGGGAATTGTATGATACCACATAAAGGTGTAGAGAGTAATAATGGCTTATATAGCTGGCACTGGCTTCCCCTGCCAGATGCTATTCTAATTGCTTTACATTTATTAACTCAGTACTCACTGCAACCTTACGAGGTGAGAAAATTGAGGCACCTAAAAGGTAAGTAACTTGTCCTAGGTCACAGATCTTATAAGTGAAAGAACTAGGCTTTTAACCAGTTTGGTCTCAGAATTAGTGCTTTTAATCACGACATAAACCACCTCTCAAAAAAATTAAGAAAAGGTGTATAAACATTAAGAATGAATGAAACTACCCTCAAAAATGATAGATCCTATTCATTATCAAAACAGCAATTATAACTAGAGAAAAAAAAGCCTCTTTTATACTGTTTCTTAAAGAAAAATCTAGTTAATAAAATACAAAGTCATGAGAACATAAATCAAAAGATCAATGCATTATGACCAATGCATTATACTAGTAATGACCTCTTGAATAGGATACTTTTAATTTTAGACTTTCTCTTGTTTCTCTTTTCTTTCACATAACCAATCTGATGCTAGAATTCCATATTTCCTTCAGAATTACTCTTGGGATTGTGCTTTCTTCTCCTGAGGGACCTAGGAGGGGCATCACAGATGGATTAATAAAATGAGAATTTGGAGCAAGGAGATGAATGTTAGTGTCAGTAGATAAAAGCCAACCATTATAATGATATTCTTTGAATTGAAATGTTTTAATTGCTCTTCAAATCCAAAACCACTTAGAATCTTCACTGGTTGTGAAGATATGAATCACTTTTAGCAGCTTGTGGTGACTGTGCCCAAGATGGCTCTCAGGTCCTAGAAGAAGAGGAAGGAACTGTCTTGTGCATTAACTAGGCCCTGTAGTCCTGAGGTCACTCTGCATCACATATTATGGGAAGGGGAGAGTCAAATGGGAATAGAATTTTAAAACTCTGCAAATTTCTACCTGTACGAAAGAAACAGGGGCGCCTGGGTAGCTCAGTTGGTTAAGTGTCTAACTTTGGCTCAGGTCACGATCTCTGGTTGGTGAGTTCGAGCCTCACATTGGGATGTCTATTGTCAGCACAGAGTCCACTTCATATCCTCTGTCCTTCCTCTCTCTCTGCCCCACTCCCTGCTCATGCACGCGCATGCTGTCTCTCTCTCAAATAATAATAATAATAATAATAATAATAATAATAATAATAAAGAAACACATACTCACTTTTTCATTATAGATGTCCCCAAGCATTGTACTTGCTCTCACGACATCTAGGCTTTGAAAATTATTTCTTGCAATTTCCACAACTTTTTTCAAGTATTTAATTGCTTCTGGCATCTTTCCTTGGCTAGAATAAATAAAATAGGAAACTATTGGAGAATCATCTCATTTAACATCACACTAAAGGGAAAATATTTTGTGTCTCTGCTTTAGAAAGTGCAAGATGATTCAGGATAAAAAAGTGTGAAGTACAAAATTAAAAAATACGTGGCCTGTCTTTGTTGGAGTATACAGTGAGTTAAAACTTAAACCTTTAAACTTTCAAGTGTTGCTGGTGGGATTGTAAAATGGTGCACCTGCTTTGAAAAACAGGTTGGCAGGTCCTCAAAAATTTTAATATACTGTTACCCTATGATCCAGCAATTTCACTCCTATGTGTATACCCAAAATAAATAAAATATATGTCCACACAAACACTTGTACACAAATGTTCATAGCAGCATTATTTATAGTAGCCAAAAAGTGGAAACAACCTAAAGGTCTATCAATTGAATGGATAAGCAAAATGTGGTATATCCATACAATGGAATATTTTTCTGCCATAGGAAGGAATGAAGTAGTTTAGTGACACATGCCATAACATGGATCACCCTTGAAAACATTTTAATGAAAGAAGCCAGTCACAAAAAATACAGTGTATGATTCCATTTACATAAAATGCCCAGAACAGGAAAATCCAAAGAAACAGAAAGTAGGTTAGTGGATACCAGAGGCTGGTGAGAAGGGGCATATAGATAGTGGCTGCTAAGGGATATGGGGTTGCTTTTTGGACTGGCAACCATAGTCTGAATTAAATTGTGGTGATAGTTGTACAACTCTGTGAATATATTAAAACCTACTGAATTGTAGACTTTAAAGGGTGAATATGGTATATGAATTATATCTCAATAAAGCTATCATTAAACAAAAAGATAAAACCTTTGAAAACATTGAGATTTTCCATACCACTTTGTAAATGAAGCCGGTCCTTTATGGGGAGGCAATACCTACTGGAGGCATTAGAACAAATATGATGAAAATGGAGTATTCAGAAATCCCTCAACCAGGACTCTAAAGAATGAAAGATAGAGACAGACCCAGTTGGAAGGGCCTGGCTTCTGAAAGGCATGGTACAATCATGGGCAAACTGCAAGCATTTTTATAAGTAAGAAATGAGATTTCATTGTGATATACCACTGGGATTTTGGAGACAGTTACAGCAACTCAAATTACCAAAACTAACTAAAACAAGTTTGGATTTTTTTTTCTTTCATAAAGAATTGAAAAGATTTTAAAGATCATTTAAAATCATCATTTTAAGGATTTCAATGAATTATATTAAGAAACCCTTATTATATGAATTCTGCTCTAATTTTACAAATCTGAGTCCCAAATGATCATCAGTTTTTCATGATCTGAATACCACTTCAAGGATATATAAAAATCTTAGTTTTATATGAGTAAGAGCTACACATAAAGGAGAGAGAAGAGTGGAAAGACTCTAAAAATCTCTCTAAAGGAGATAATTATTTGAAATTTGAAAGCCAATCTAAGGAGACAAGCTCTTTTAGGAGCCAGGGGTAGTGATGTACTATGTGAAGAATGCTTGGGGGCCCATTGAGAGAGGTACATTCTCATAAGGGTGAATGAGATCTAAGAACTAAGATAAAAAATATTTGAGCAACCAAAGAGACAGTAATTTTTGAAAACATCTATATCCAAGATATAATATGCTGTGACTGATTTTGTAGAGGTGATTGAAGCCGAAGTCCAGCTCAAGGGACATTGAACTGCCAATTCAGGGACATGCCATTAAGAATTAAAATGCTATGGACAAAAGCAGGAAGTGATTTCAAATAATGGCTCCAAATTAAGTATGCTGAAGAAATTCAGTATCTGCTGAATCTCTGGATTTTTTTTTTTTTTTTGCCAATTCCTAACACAGAATAATGAATCTAAGATTATATGAAATTCTATTGTTAAATCATATCAGAACTATTGAAATTTTTTATTAATGTGACAACATCCAGAATTTAGAGACTTTATTTTAAAGTTTATTTATTTTTGAGAGAAAGAGAGTGCATGCAGGGGAAAGGCACAGAGAAAGGGAGATAGGAGACAGAGAATCCCAAGCAGGCTCAGTGCTGTCAGTGCAGTGCCCCATGCAGGGCTCAAACTCATGAACTGCGAGATCATGACCTGAGCCAAAATCAAGAGTCAGGTGCCTAACTGAGCGAGCCACCCAGCTACCCCCAGAATTTAGAGATTTTAAAATAACAGAAAACCTATAATTGTGTTCCTCAATTAAGTATAATAAAAGAAAAACTCTTACTTCTGAATGTTTCTGAATCCCTAGAATCTCCTTTTGCAGCTCCCAGTGAACAACTATGCCATGACTCAATAATTCATAAGACAAAATTCTGAAATGTAGAGGTTGTTTTGAAATCGAGCTGCTCCCTGCATGGGCATTTCTCAGTTTAGACTTCAAGAATTTACTCATAGGAGCTCTGGATAGTATGATAATGAATGTGGCATATACAGAAGTTTTGCCACAAACTTTTAAATTATTGCCGTTAAAGAAAAATTTAGCAATATTTCATTGATTCTAAAACACACATTTTCCCATGCTCTAACATTTCTGAAATCAGGATGTCTTACAACAGGTAGGCATCTAATAATCACTGTCAGATCAGTAGCAGGCCACAGTTGGTGCTGCAGAATGGACTAGGCTTATATTCCTGGACATGACCCAACAATTGCAATGCCTTGATCTTTCTATGAACAACTATTTTAGATAATTTCAGACAGGAATCTGAGGTCTGGTTGTTTTCTAAAACACCTTTCTGAAATCTTCTAAAAGTCAAGAAAGTGCTAACTTCAAAATGGGCAAAATGAATGTCCATGACTTGGAAAAAACTACTGGAGATGATACTGGAACATTATTTTTAAAAGGGCTAGAGTATCAATGTTCTTGATGACACAAAAGATGATATGTTTGGGAAAAAAATAATGACAGTTCTGATTTAAAAGTGATTCAGAAAAATTGGACTTGGAACAGAAAGATGTTTGAGGAGTGTAATAAATTTGTTTTGTTTGTATTTTTCCATGAATGTTTAAGATTAATGATAAAAATGTCTGCATGTGAGACTAAAATAGCTCTTTTATTAAGTATAAAATCAAAATTCTAAGCATGAGTGGTATTATATTACAGTTTAGTTAGAATATCTTTTTGGTAGTACGTAAGGTGCATCTTCCAATAGAAACAATCTTATATTCAGTGAAATCTAAAAATAAAGCTACTTCAGTATAATGGACTAGGGTAGTTCATTGGCTAGTAAGTTCTTGCTTAAAATTTTCTAGGAAGTTTAGTTTTAAGTCTACAATGTGTTTCAACACGTGTATACACTATGCAACGATCACCCCCACAAGTCTAGTCACCATAAAAAAGTTACAAAAATGTTTTTTCTTTTGATGAGCACTTTTTTAAGAGTCACTCTTCCCTGGCAACCTTCAATATGCTCAGTACCATTGGTTACAGTCACCCTGATGCTCACCACATCCCCATGACTTATTCACTTCACAACTGGAAGTCTGTACCTCCTGACCCCGTTCACCTATTACACCACCCCTGTTCCCTCTTCTCCCTGGGAACCACCAGTCTGCTTATTAGTTTCATTTTGTTTTGTTTTATTCATTCAGTTTGTTTTTCAGATTCTGCATTAGTGACAGTGTAAGTATTTATTTTTCTCTGCTGGTCTTATTTCACTTAGCTTAATACTCTTAAAATCTATCCATGTTGTCACAAATGGCAAGGTTTTGTTCTTTTTTACAATGGGGTAGAATTCCACCGTATACACTGTGTGTATATACTATATCTTATAGTATAAGTATATATATATACTTAAGTATATATATATATATATATAAGTATATATATAGTATATATATATACTATATATATATATATAGTATATATATAGTATATATATAGTATATATAGTATATATATAGTATATATAGTATATATAGTATATATATAGTATATATAGTATATATATAGTATATATAGTATATATAAGTATATATATATATATATATATACTTTATACTAAGTATAAATATATATAAGTATATATATACTATAAGATATATCCTATATCTTATTCCTTCATCCATTGATGGCCACTTAGGTTGTTTCCATGTCTCAGCAACTATAAATAATGCTACAGTGAGCACAGGGGTGCATATATCTTTTCAAGTTAGTGTTTTCATTTTCTCGAGATAAATATCTAGAAATAGAATAGATGGATCATACAGTAGTTCTACTTTCAATTTTTTGAGGAACCTTCATACTGTTTTCCATAGTGGCTGCACCAATTTGTATTCCTACCAGCAGTGCACAAGGGTTCCCCTCTCCATGCCCTTGCCAACATTTGTTTCTTGTCTTTTTAATAATAGCCATTCTAACAGGTGTGAGGTGACACCTGATTGAGGTTCTGATTTGCATTTCTCTGATGATTAGTGATGCTGAGCATATTTTCATGGCCCTGTTGTCTATGTGTATGTCTTCTTTGGAAAAATGTCTATTCAGATCCTTTGCCCACTTCTTAACTAGATTGTTGTTTTTTTTTCTATTTTGAGTAATATGAGTTCTTTATATTTTGGACATTAACCTCTTTTCAGATATATGACTTGCAAATATTGTCTCTAATTCAGTAGATTGCCTTTACATTTTATTGATCATTTCCTTTGCTGTGCAGAAGAAACTTTTTAGTTTGATGTAGTCCCACTTATTTACCTTTGCTTTCATGCTTTTGTTTTTGGAGTCAGATCAAAACAACAACAACAACAACAACCCCACCAAGACATATGTCAAAGAGCTTACTACTTACCTCCTCAGAGTTTAATGATTTCAGGTCTTATATTGTCTTTAATTCATTTGGAGTTAATTTTTTGTGAATGGTAACTAGGTTCCGTCTTTTGCACATGGTTGTCCAGTTCTCCCACACCATTTATTAAAGAAACTGTCCTTTCCCCAATTTATATTCTTGACCCTTTGGTGTAAATTAATTGGTCATATATATATGGGTTTATTTCTGGACTCTATTTGGTTCTGTTGATCTATGTGTCTGTTTTTATGCCAATACCATACTGTTTTGATTATTATAGATTTATAATATAGTTTTAAATAAGGGAGCAAGATAACTTTCTCATGATTGCTTTGACTATTCAGGGTCTTTTGTGGTTCAATACACATTTTAGGATTGTTCTATTCTATGGAAAATGCCATTAGGATTTTGACAGGGATTACACTACATCTGTAGATTGCTTTGGATAGTATGGACATTTTAACAATATTAATTTTTCCAATCCATGAACACAGAATATCTTTCCATTTATTTGTGTTTACTTCAGTTTATCAGTGTCTTATAGTTTTCAGTGTATGCGTCTTTCACCTCCTTGGTTAAATTTATTCTTAGGTATTTTATTCTTTTTGATGTCAGTGTAGATGGGATTATTTTCTTAATTACTCTTTCTGATAGACTGTTGTTCATGTATAGAAATGCAACAAATTTTTGTGTGTTGATTTTGTACTGAGAAAATTTACTGAATTCATTTATTCTAACAGTTTTTTGGTGCAGTCTTGAGGGTTTTCTATGTATATAAAGTTATGTCGTCTGCAAATAGTGAGAGTTTTACCTCTTTTTCCAGTTTGGAGAACTTTATTTCTTTTTCTTGCCCAATTTCTAGGACTTCTAACACTATGTTGAATAAAAGTGGTGATGGGGCGCCTGGGTGGTGCAGTCGGTTAAGCGTCCGACTTCAGCCAGGTCACGATCTCGCGGTCCGTGAGTTCGAGCCCCGCGTCAGGCTCTGGGCTGATGGCTCAGAGCCTGGAGCCTGTTTCCGATTCTGTGTCTCCCTCTCTCTCTGCCCCTCCCCCGTTCATGCTCTGTCTCTCTCTGTCCCAAAAAATAAATAAACGTTGAAAAAAAAAAATTTAGAGAAAAGTGGTGAGAATGGGCATCCTTGTCTTTTTCCCCGTTTTAGATGAAAAGCTTCCAGATTTTCACCATTGAGTATAATATTAGCTGTGGGCTTCACATATAGTCTTTACTATGTTGAGGTTCATTCCCTCTATACTCACTCCCTTGGGAGTGTTATCTAAATGGATGTTGAATTTTGTCAGATGTTTTTTTCTGCCACTATTGAGATGATCATATGATTTTATCATTCATTTTGTTAATGTGGTGTATCACATTCACTTTTTTGATTTCTCGTTTAATTTCTCCTTTCATTGGGCCACTGGTTTGTTCAATAGCATGTTGTTTTATTGCTACACATCTGTGATTTTTCTGTTTTTTTTTTCCCTGTAATTGATTTCTGGTTTCATACCAGTGTAGTCAGAAAAGATGCTTTATTTGATTTCAATCCTCTTAAATTTATTGAGACTTGTTTTGTACTCTAACACATGATCTGTTGTGAAGAATATTCCCTGTGCACTTGAGAAGAATGTGTATTCTGCTGCTTTTTATGGAATGTTCTGTATATATCTATTATGTCCAACTGGTCTAAAGTGTCATTTAAGGCTGATGTTTCCTTATTGATTTTCTGTCCGAATGATCTATCTATTGATGTAAGTGAGGCAATAAAGTCCCCTACTTTTGTTGTAGTGCTGCCAATTTCTCCCTTTTGGTCTGTTAATATTTGCTTTATATATTTAGGTGCATAAATATTTACAAATGTTATATCCTCTTGTTGGATTGACCCCTTTATCATTATGTAATTTGTTCTTTGTCTTTTATTACAGTCTCTTTTAAGCCTATTTTGTAAGCATAACTACCCCAGCTTTCTTTTGCTTTCCATTTGTATGAAACATCTTTTTTATCCCTTCACTTTCAGTCTGTGTGTATCCTTACATCTAAAGTTAGTCTCTTGTAGACAACATGTAGATGGGTCTTGTTTTGTTTTGTTTTTATCCGTTTTGTCACACTTTGTGTTTTGGTTGTATAAGTTAGCCCATTTATATCTAAAGTAATTATTCATAGGTATGTGTTTATTGCCATTTTGTTAACTGTTTTCTGGCTGCTTTGTAATTCCTCTGTGTTCCTGTCTTTTTCTCTTGATCTCTTCCCTTATGGTTTGATGACTTTCTTTAGTGTTATTCTTAGATTCCTTTCTTACTATCTTTTGTGTATTTACTATCGGTTTTTGCTTTGTGGTTACCATGAGGGGCACATATAATAGCCTGTGTATATAACAGCTTGTTTTAAGTTGATGGCAACTAAAACTAAAACTACACTTTTCCTCCCCCCCCATGTCTAATGTTTTTGATGTCACATTTTACATCTTTTTATTTTTGCATTCTTAAGAGATTATTGTAGTTATTTTAACTAGTCTTGTCTTTTTTTAGAGATAGAGAATGAAAGAGACCACAGGGAAGGGGCAGAGAGAGATGGGGAGAAAGAATCCCAAGCAGGCTCCATGGTGAGCATGGGGCTCGATCCCATGACTGTGAGATCATGACTTGAACCAAAATCAAGAGTCAGATCCTTAGGCACCCCTTAAGTAGTTTTGTCTTTTAAAATTTTTAACATTTATTTATTATTGAGAGACAGAGAGAAACAGAGCATGAGCATGGGAGGGACAGAGAGAAGGGAGACACAGAATCCAAAGCAGGCTCCAGGCTCCGAGCTGTCAGCACAGAGCCCAACGCGGCGCTCGAACCCACAAACCACAAGATCATGACCTGAGTTGAAGTTGGACGCTTAACCGACTAAGCCACCCAGGCCCCTTGTTTTGTCTTTTAACCTTTATATGAGTTTTATCAGTGACTAACTCATTACCTTTACTACATATTTACCTTTACCAGTGAGATTTATACTTTAATATGTTCGCTTGTTACTAATTAATGCCTTTTTTTCAGGTTAAAGTAGTCCCTTTAACATTTCTAGTAAAGCCAGTTTATGATAGTGAATTTCTCTAGCTTTTGTTTGTCTGGAAAATTTTTGATCTCTCCTTCAATTCAAAATTATAACCTTGCTGGGTGAAGCATTTTTGGCCAGAACTTTTTCCCTTTCAGCACAATTGACTATATTGTTTGCCTCCCTTCTCACCTGCAAAGTTTCTGCTGAAAAATCTACTGGTAGTCTTTTGGGGTTTCTCTTGTTTCTCAAGTTGAAAAAAACAACTTGTTTTTCTCTTGCTCCTTTTAAGATTTTCTCTTTAACTTTTGATATTTCAATTATAATGTGTCTTGGTGTGAATTTTTTGGTATCATCTTATTTGAATCTGTCTAGGATTCCTGGATATAGATGTCTGTTTTTTCCCCATGTTAGGTAAGTTTTCAGCAGTTATTTCTTCAAATGAGTTTTCTCCCACTTTATCTCTCTCTCTTCTCCTTTTGGGACTCTTACATTATAACTGTTATTCTGTTTGCTGTTGTCTCCATGGTCTTCTAAGCTATCTTTTACTTTTGAAAATTCTTCCTTCTTTTTGCTGCTCTATTTGGGTGAGTTCTATTGCCCTGTCTTCTAGATCACTTATCCTTTCCTCTGCTTCATCTAGTCTGATGCTGAACCACTCTAGTTTATTTTACACTTCAGTTATTGTATTCTTTGGCCCTGTGACTTTTGTTTCCTCCTGTGCTTTCTTATATTTTCTATCTCTTTGTGAAGTTTCCCACTGTGTTCATCCATTCTTCTCCCAAGTCGTTGAGTGTCTTAATTACCACTGCTTTTAACTCTTTTAATAAGTAAATTACTTATTTCCATTTCACTGAATTTTTTTCTGAGGTTTTATCATGCTCATTCATTTGGATCATAGTCCTCTAGAGGTTTTCCCAGTTTTCTTGAGACTCTGTTTCTATGTACTAGGTGAAACACTACCTCTCTCAGCCTTGAAGGACTGGCCTTATATAGGAAATGAACCTTGTTGGTCAATGTTGTCCTAACTGAGAGAGATCTCAGTCAGCACCTAGTTTCAGACTTATTGGAAGCCAGACACTCAGGCAGCAGCTTTAGAGTACTCAAATATATATAGTCCTGTGGGGCTATCATTTAAACCCTGGTGGCCTTCAGACCAGATGGCCTGGAGGTGCTCCCTGGTAACAGTAGCAAAACTTGGGGCTTCAGGTAAGTGTATAAGCTCCTTTCCATGAGGCACCAGTGCCCTGTAGCAAGGCACAAAGGATGGAATGAACAAAGATGCCCCCACCTCCCCCATGTCTACATTCCCTGAGAGTACCTCTGTGGCCTCTAGGTAGGTGGCAAACTTGAAGTCTGCCCCTCAGCCTCAAGTTCCAGAACAAGTAAGTATGCCTCTTTCCCAGAAAGACTGGGAGTATGTTTCAGTCTTCTGTCTCTGTAGTACTGTGGATGTTAGCCTGCCAAGAACTGTCTCTCTGTTACAGTCCCATGTGTTCCAGAAATGCAGGCCTCTCTCTTCTGGCTATCAGAGCCAGATGATTGGAGCATTTCCTATGTATGCTGTATGTGCCCAACAGTTTTAGCAAAGAAGCAGGAGAGCACAGGGCCAGGGCACACTTGCTGGAGCTATCAAGGTAGAGAGAGAGTGAAAAAATGGTACCTGCCAGTGCCTCTGCTCCTGGAGAGAGTCCCATAGGCCTTTGCCCCTCTAGCATATTCTTTAAGATGAGCAAACTTCACATATAATCTATAAACTTTTCAGACTGCAACTTTTGTGCTAGTCCCTGGGGTAAGTAAGTTGCATTCAAGCTCTTTAAGAGAAGTACTCTAGTTCCCTATAGCTCTTTCGGTTTCCTGGATGTGAGCCTCATTGTTTTCCAAAGCCAGACATTTTGGGGGTTTGTCTCTCCATTGCCAGTCTCAGGGATTGGGGTGCTAATGTGGGGCATGAACCCCTCATCCCTCAGGGAGAATTTGCAGATTTGTGAGATCACTCCTGATTGTGGGTCACCATGCTGTGGGTGGGATTTTGGTGAGAATGCTTCTCAGCCTCTCCCACCAATCTAGATGTGGCCCTTTTGCCATTTGTTGTAAAGGAACTGTTCAGCTAGTTTTCAGGTCTTTTTCAGAGGGAATTATTCCATATGTAGCTATAGATTCAGTGTATCTATGGGGGGTTGGTTCAGGACCTTCAATATGCCACCATATTGGATGCTCTCCCTCAAGTTGCCTTTAAACACCGACTAAAATTAAACATTTAGTCTACATGCTATTTTTCTATGATCTGTATGGAAATAAACACAGCAGCTCTGAGGAACAACTGCATCATTATCCCATAGTCTTTGATCTATACTAAATATTTAATAAAACTAGTCTTCAAATGTCAAAAAAGAGGGGTGAGTTATATGGTATATGAATTATATCTCAATAAAGCTGTTATATTTTTTTAATAAAACCTGTAAAAAGTTTATAAAGGTAAATGGTAGTTTGTTCTTGCAAGTGTCCCTTAGCTGTGAAATCTTGGATGTCATTAAAGTGATCTATAGAAGTGTTACATATATACTGGCAAAATGTTTAAAATGACATATAGTTACTAACAGAGTGCTTAGAATAGACTAGGCCTTAATGTATTTTTAAATAAAGGAATGGTTGAAAATTTGAGAAGGGAAACACCTGTGCAGTACTTATAAAAATTAAGCTTCCAGGTAACTTTCAAGAACATCAGTAATTGGATGTTTGGAGTCCATGACTGTCAACTCCTGTCTCCTGGATATTTCTGTAACATCAAGAACATCTTTTTATTTCAGTAATTTTGTTGAGAGACTATCAAATGCCCTAGAATGTGTTAGTTGTTGGGGAATATGGTTCCTGCCCTTAAAGTGTTTCACTGTCAATTTGGAGAGATCAATATAAACATTTGTACATAGAATTAACTGTGATAGGTACTATGAACTGTCTACAGCAGTTTGAAACTTAAAGCACATTTATTTGAATATTTTTATAAGAGTAAGTCTAGTGTTTTGGGGTAAATTTAGTCTTAAAAGGGAGCAAAACAGATTTGGAGACAAATCCAGTGAACACAGTGGTGACCTCAAAGCATCTATATGAATTTGAAAAATTGTAATATGTATTACGTGAAACATCTTTGAATTTTGAACTGCATAAAATGTTTAGTGTGCTTATAGATTTACAGGTCCTCCCATGTTTCTTTCTCCTTCAACCTTACATAGATCTTCAGCATAAGTTGGGAGTTGCTGCTGTTAACTGTCTCATATTTCCTAAATGTTTCTTTCTCCATAGCATCTAGAACTCTTGACCAATCTCTATTCTCTCACTTTCCCTGTATCTCTCATTTACCCAGATAGCTTACTGACATTGAGATTGTTGACTATCCAAAGTTGGCTGTTTCCAGAGTCCTGCCCCAGGCATTCACTTCCCCTCCATTAAAAGCTTACTATGGGCAATTTCATTTCCTACCACACCATGCCCTAACCCCTATATATGCATATGTCTGGCAAATTATATTTCTAGCCCTAATTTTTCCACCCATATTTACAGCTGTCCAAGACCTACCAAGCATGCAAAGGAAGATAATTTCCTCCAAGTGATGTCATCTAATGATAAGGCTAATGGCAATTTTTCGAAAAACTGCTGCATAGTACAGTGGTATAAAGCATTCATAAGCAATTTAATGAGTTTTGTTTCAAAAATCAGGTTATCCATAGAGATTATTTACTGTGTTTTCTAAATGTGACTCTAAATCCTTTTGGCTATTTCTAGAGATCAAACCCACCTCTCAAACAATGATGTGATGCTATTTTGATGCTATTTTGAATGAAGATATATATATATACACACACATACACACTCAAAAGAATATACCACAAACTCAGAAACCATTTCAAAAGAGTATAATTTAAATAGGTAGTGTCAGGATTATAGGTATCAACTTACATAACTTCCTAAGATTTGATGAGGATAACGTTTATTCTCATAGGTAAGCTGTGGTGTGCTTGCAAAAATAAGTTGTATTGTTTCAAAGTCAGTGTGTTATGGTGGATATTAGAAAGATCCAGGCTTGAAACCCAGATTGGCCTCTTAGATGAGTAACTTTGATCACATATGCATTCTTTCTCAGCTTCAGTTTCCTCAATTTTAAAACAGCCATAGGGGCGCCTGGGTGGCGCAGTCGGTTAAGCGTCCGACTTCAGCCAGGTCACGATCTCGCGGTCCGTGAGTTCGAGCCCCGCGTCAGGCTCTGGGCTGATGGCTCGGAGCCTGGAGCCTGTTTCCGACTCTGTGTCTCCCTCTCTCTCTGCCCCTCCCCTGTTCATGCTCTGTCTTTCTCTGTCCCAAAAATAAATAAACGTTGAAAAAAAAAATAAAACAGCCATAACTTGTTGCAGATGAAAAATTACATACATGTATAGTCTGAAACATGGTAGTGACTCAATAAATGACAGCCAGTATTATTATTACCTCAGTGAAATAGAAAGCTGTCATATCCACAGCTCTCTGCCTGATATTGTCTACCACCAGCTGAGAAGAAAAGTCAATTTAGCTACGCATTACTTTTCGAAAATCTTCCATTTTGCAATGAATTAAATGCCACAATGTCAACGTACACTCTGCAAGACAGCACATAAGGTTCTGGTGTCTGGCTTTCAGGGGGCAGGGTCAAAGAATTAACACTTTTTTTTTTTGGCTTCCTTGAGTGCCAGGTACTATCAGGCATTCTTTTTTTCCTTTCTTGTTGGTAAAAGAATGTTCTACATACTAGAAATAGGATGGAATTTCACATTCTTAAAGTTGTGGATATTGCTGTTTATGATTCTGTTCTCATTTTTTTCATAACACAATCATGAATAATTTTCTTCCACATTAGGCATAGCTCAATTCTCCAGAAAAATTATGAATTGTTTGAGGAATATTTCAAATTGCAGACATGGAGTAAAGCACCATGAGAGGTGCATTTACTAATTTAAATATTTATTTTGTGGAACAACTAAAATGGTATTGAGAGAGCTGGAGAGTATAAAATTATTAATAAATAAAAAAGTACACTATTTAGA
The DNA here is from genome assembly GCF_028749965.1 of Puma concolor. Classification (NCBI taxonomy): domain Eukaryota; kingdom Metazoa; phylum Chordata; class Mammalia; order Carnivora; family Felidae; genus Puma; species Puma concolor. The sequence continues at coordinate 81,216,070 of NC_141670.1, read as the reverse complement.
ATTTTGAGCAAAACTTGTGGATTTCTAGGACTAAAAATGTTTTATCAAATTGATGCAAACTCTCCAAGCTCTTTCTTGGACTGTAATATTCAACAACAAAAAATTGATGAAATAAGAAAAAAAATAGAGTCTTCTTTGCATATCACTTTAAAACCTCAGGGAAAAATTATTATTTTTATTTACTTAAAATGGACTCACTGGAGGTTATTTATGTTCATGTTCCTAAAAGCTGATGTATTTTTGATGGAAGTACATTTTGGATTAGGTTTGGCCTGCTGAGGATTGTTAAATCAACATACACAAACAAAAAACCAAGTTCGGCGAGCAAGAAATACAAAGTAGTATAAACAGAACTATTGCTGGGTGGGTGAGTCCAGTTGTTTCTCTCCCAAAGGAGTGACAGATTTCCCACACATCTAAAATTATCTGGAACTTGCTCTCAACAAATAATGCTAGAGAAAAATTCTTTCTGTTATAAATTATATGCTCCACTCAATGAATGCACAGTGCTACAGCCAGCAAAATTGTTACTCTAGCATCTGAAATATAAACATTATGTATTGCTTACAGGATTTCCAAGTTTCAAAGGTAGCAATAGGTTTAGAAACCAGTCTTTCTTTGGAAGGGAAAGAATAAAATATTTTCTTATAGAAAAGCTACAGATAATTTGTTATAAGTTAAAGGACAAGGTTAAAATGTTAGACAAATATTAATTCCAGTTTTCTATAGGCAGTGCACAGGTGCAACTTGAACAGCATATTATATGTTATAATCATTAAATTCATTCAACCAGACCTTAGAGAGTTAAAAACATATATTCTGAGGAACAGGACTCCTCGGTCCAAAGGATGAGAATGAAACAGTGCAGAATATTTGTGTATCAAGGTGATTCCAGTTTCCAACTGGGAAAACAGGACTGTTAACACCCACATCCCCTGACAACTGTCCAATTATGTATATCACACTTGGCCTACTGTTTGCAGTAGAAGTAATCAATAAAGGATGTGGTTGAGTGAACATAGATTTTGGTTGAACCAATGCATGAAAACTTAATCATTTACTCAGAGAGAAGAAATCAAATAGAGCAGAGATGAAACAGCCACTAAGGGGTTTGTTGATTGTGCCACCAAGTTTGTGGGCCACAGATGAAAGTAATAAGGCAAATGGAATCAGTGACAGGAGAAAATGTAAAAAGCTATTCTTAATTTCATGAATTAATAGAAATGTTTTGATGTATTTTTGGGGGGTCATTTTTAGGAAATTTCGCATCAAAGCCTGGATGTTCCATTTTAAAGAATATATGAAAATTACTAGGGCATGTCATTTCTCTCAAGCAAAAAGAAATTAATTTCCAGCTATAACAGAAAGGTAATTTTCACACTTGAAACTTTGTACTGATTGATTGAAAGATCTCCACTGTGGAAAGTTTCCTAGGAAATAATTTAACCCGAGTTTGCAAGAAAATTCACAACGAGTATGGAATAAACCCAGAGGTAGGCTAGTTGTGACCAATATGTCTTGAATAATTCTCATTTTTGTGATTTTCTTCCCCCTAGATTCTTTTCAAAAGTCACCCTGATTATTTGGAGAGTGTGGCATTTCAGTAAAATGAGTTATTTCAGTAAATGAGGCCAAAAAATGCCGTAAAGAAAATTGAGGAATTTTGCTCTCTTTATTTACTCAAATTGTCTGTGTAATAATAATATTTACTTGGTAATTTCTCAACTCATTCTCTCTTTGTTTTATGGACCATAATTCTGGCTTTTATAGCTGTGTCATACACAATTGTTATCATTTTAGAATATCAACCCCCCCTTTTCTTCTAGTATTCCAAGTGTTGGGGGGGGGAGGCATTGTAATGCTTATTTTCTGTTATGCCCCTTAACCCCCTGTGCAATTAATATTATTCAGAACAAGAGCAAAAATAACACATCCTGTTCACTATTAAAACCTTCCTCAATAACTCTAATGGCATGGCTGGGTCCAGCATTACCAAATGGACAATTCTGTATTACCAAGTCCTTAGTCTTGAGGAAACATGGTGTGTTTTTCAATCGAAGGCTCAGAATAAATTCTTATAAGCATTTTAGAAGGTTCTAGCCTTAAAGATTATTCACCTTTCATGCACGCTCAGCTGATAGCCTTAGACATACACTTACGCTAGTCATGGCTATCCTCTTCCATTTCCTTAAGAGATAAAATATATTTATAGAGATAGGGCTACCATTAGCGAAACTTGTGCAATTGTACAGGTTCGGAAAAAGATTTAGAGAAGATGCAAAGCTCATATGCAGCTTGATTTATTTTTCTGCCACCACTACCATAATTTCCTCTATTTTGGTTGTTCTTCATTTCTTGCATGTTGCTGCTAATCTGAGAGCAGTTTGTGACTATGAAAGAGATAGATGTGTGTGTGTGTGTGTGTGTGTGTGTGTGTGTGTGTATCAAAGAACACTGAGCCCTTAAAGAGAATTTTTTTTAAATGACTACAATATCTGTATCAATGCATTTTTAGTAATCAGTGGACTTGATGTAATAAGGCTTCTTAGATATCTAGGATATGCTGTCCACCTGAAGAGGACTTTTGTTTTTGAAACATCTGTCTCTTTCTTGAGTTATTTTACATAAATGGTAAAAGAATATGCTGAGGCTTCTACTCCCCTGAGCGCCACTCCATAACTACCAGCAATATGGCAAAATGGCAGATGTGGATTGGAAAACTTACGGTGTCCCTGCAGTACTTCTTCCCTACGGCCCCAGAAGAAGCATCTCCTGTACTCTTTTGTGTACTGCATAACATGATAAAACTAAGAACCCATGTCTACCATAGAAATCACTGATGGCTTCATTGTTACTTAGTAGTAGATGGGAATTTTTTTAAGTGGAATTTGTTTCATTTGGTATGAAAGTGAGGTGGGGATCAATCTTCCTGCCTATTGTATACTTGCCCCAAGGCAGGTTCTTAGACTGTTAGACTGTTGGAATAGAATTGTCCCCATTCCTACCAAAAACACACCCTACTTTATGGGCTATCAAAATAGCTGTATCCTGTTCCGCATCTAAACCCCAAATAACACTTAAGCAGCCAAATTAAAACATTAAATTGTCTGTCTGTTGTTGTTGTTGCCATTATTTACCAGATAATTGTTCAATTCTCCCCTTAGCTTTTACTATATGGACCAGGAATTCAAATCGTTGACCAGAGACTAAAATATTCCAAGCAAGGTGTCTGTTTTTTACAGGTGAGAATTATTTTAAGGTAACCTCATGTATCCAGAAGTTTAAAAAATAAAGACTATCAGTAACCAAAGGACAACATTTATGACATAGGAAGTACTCAATATCTGTTTATAAAAGGAAATGTTTTCCCCTGGAGTTTTATCTTTTTAGTTATGTTGGAACACATGTCATTTTATAAGAATTATTTTATAAACATGTTAAGGGATGCATTTATTTAACTGTACAGGCTTAGACCAGGTCTGCTACTACAAAGCAAGACAAAAACTTCAGCCATTTTCTACTGATTCTGGGCAGTATTAACAGCAGAGTGAAGTAGAGAAAAACCTTGGATTGAGAGTAACTTGTTCTGTGAGTGTTCCGCAGGACGAGCAAACATTTCTAATAAATTTTAACTTGATAAATGAGTTATGTCTTGCAATATGAGTAGTACCTGATGCTGGATATCACATGATTACAACTGAGGCATTGGTTCTTGAAATTCACTTTGATATACAAATGGTTTGGATTACAAGCATGTCTCCAGAATGAATAATGTTCGCAAACCAAGCATAATTTTTATTGTAATTTTAATAATCAAAATGAACTGCACCAAATGGCACAGAGTTGGTGTGTTACAAAGAGACATTAAACTGAAAACTTATAAATGTCTTCTTTGTGTTCAAACCCCTACTTTTTTCCAGGTGTTATGTGGAAAGTAAAAATTTAAGGGATAGTTGGGTTGGTTTTCCATGGACTAGTTACTGATCTCTACTTGGAAGAACCACAACACTCATGGGTTGCTTGCTTTACTCATGGCTGGCCCTGCTTTCCTAGAGTAAATATCCTTATTTTCCTTATAAATATGTCTGTATCCTTAACCATTTATGCAGTAATGACTGTATTGCCTTTTATTTGGTATTTTGTAGTATACGTTTTATTTCATTGGCATTGGTATTTTAATATTCAATTAATTTATTTAATAATTAATGATTACTATATTGGCAATGGTAATTATATAATGAAGATGTACTTTTAGTTCATTAAGCATTTAATCTTAAAAATTTTTTTTTTACATTTATTCATTTTTGAGAGACAGAGAGAGACAGAGCATAAGTGGGGGAGGGGCAGAGAGACAGGGAGACACAGAATCTGAAGCAGGCTCCAGGCTCTGAGCTATCAGTGCAGAGCCTGATGTGGGGCTCAAACTCACAAACCGCGAGATCATGACCTGAGCCGAAGTTGGACACTCAACCGACTAAGGCACCCAGGTGCCCCAGGCATTTAATCTTTTAAATGCCTTTAAAAAAAAAATGTTTATTTTAAGAAAGAGAGAGAGAGAGAGGAGAGAGGAGGGAGAGAATGCCTGTGTAAGCAGGGGAGGGGCAGAGAGAGAGGGAGGGAGAGAATCCCAAGCAGGCTGTCAGCGCAGAGCCCAACATGGTGCTTGATCCTGCGAACTGTGAGATCATTACCTAAGCCAAAATCAAGAATTGGACACTCAACCAACTGAGCCACCCAGGCACCCCTTAAATGCCTCTTAAATAACAATTTTATCTTTTAAAACACTACCTTGTATGTGTTTGCAGCTGAAATATAGAAATTAGAACTTGACACAATCTATATCTCTTCTTTTTCTTCTTCGTCTCACTGCTACTACTACCATTATTAAAAAGCTAGACATTGGGTATAAGATCACATACCCAAAACCACGGTCTTAATTTTAATAACTGCTCTTATTCTTATTCTATCTTGAATTAAATCATAATGTTAGAACATAGTGCAATAATTAAATGGAGTACACAACAATAACAATAAAATGAGTGAAGGGCAAATCATGTGCTTTCCATGGAAAAATTTGTATCAGAAGTTGTTCAGGTATACTTTTATTAAATTTTCTGTTTTAAATGAGATATTGGGAATATTGTTTTTGCATTCTGGTGTTTACCCGGATATGGATGCTCAAAGACAGATGTCTTAATGGAAGAAGCAAGATTGAAACATAAATGAAAACTTTCCTCAAAGAAGAGATCTCGAAAGGTTAGGGTGAGCCAAGTTACTGAAGCGTACTATATATTTCTGCGTTCTCTGCTTTTTTAACCTGAGATGTGACCTGATTTTTCCCTTTCATTCAAGGTCGTCACTAAACTCACAGAAAATCAAAAATAAAATAGTACAAAGGAGGAATAGACAAAGGAGAGTTTAGGTGCATATTTTAAGATACCACATTGGTTTAAAATAACTTACGATGAAAGGGTCACTTAAGAAGGGCACTGCTTAAAATTTAAGCAGGCAGTAATGGAAAGCGACAGACCTCAAACAATTTAAGTCTTTCACAGCTGAGTGAATTCACAGTGACAGCAAGACAAGGATGTGCTAACTTACCTCTGCAGGACCTTGGCTATTGCTTCATAGGCTCTCCCCAGGCTGAGATCATCTTCCAGGTCTATGGAGATTTTACTGTAAGTGTTAAGGACCTATCAGGAAAAGAAATACGTATTAAACATACAGCATGGCCAGATTCACTGATGTTTTCATTTCATAACAGAAAAGATTAAAATTAATAGCTGTTTTTAATGTCTCCATAAAATATTTTTTTGTGTATTAAAAATTCATGTTGGTTTGGTTTATTTTTATCCATAGTATAACTTGTTTCACAGCAAACTCTTTAAGCCATGACAGTGAGGTCTTACTTTTATAAAAATAATTCTTTTCCTGCACAATCCAAAATTTTCCAATTTATATAACTTAGGTGTGAATAAATAATTGAATGGTTTACAACATTATTTTAAAATATGGTACTATTATCTAAGGTAATGTAAGGCAGATTACAATATTCTACTGTGGTAGCTTAACTATCACGTTCTTTCTATAAATAGCAGTTTTGTAAAGTGTGAATTTAGGTGCTAAGCAATTTCTAAATCTATCATTTTATTAGATGCATATCTCACAGTTTGTACATGTAGTCAGTATACACTAAAAATATTTCTTAAAAATGTACTTCATTACCAACAATCTCTTCAATAATCAAAAGATTATGGCTGCCATAGCCAAACATATGATCTTAATTTAATTTAACACTGACATCAACTTTATGGTATAATTTTCCCTTTTATTCTTTTTCTCTCAATGACCAGAAGGAGGAAAATATGTAAAACAAAATTCCTATTCTTTCTTCTTCCTTCATTGTTACTTGACCTAACCTATTACACACATGAGGACACAGGAAATCTCCAAAGGCCTCTATGGAAATCCTTTTTGCACATTTTCTAAGGCAGAATTAGTGAAAGTCATTTGACAGCATTTGGAGAGAGAGGCAGGGTGAGGGAGGACATAAATACGTGCTTTATGCTACTGCCCGCATTAGGCAGCTTTGAAGATTTAAGTATTGGAGGCAGTATTGACATTTGACTTTACTTTCTTGAAGTTAACATTTGGGAAATAATTTCAACAAGGCCATTACGATACCGCATAACATTTGTTTGTGTGTGAGTGTGTGTGTGTGTGTGTGTGTGTGTGTGGTTTGCAAGTGACGGCTTGATGTAACACTGACATTAAAACTTACTGATACATATTGACCCAGTGTTTTAAACCTACAAAGTTAAAATTTTTGATTCTTATTTTTAAGCTTATAATATGCTTTGTATAAACCCAAGGATATTATTTCCACTTTGTCTTGCATACCTGACAATACCTACATTAAATCTGATACGATTTGACATAGACCTTTCTGAGTTAAGGGGCAGAACTCATGAATTTTGTAAATTTATAAGAGACCTTATTGAATCCAAATACCAAAATATTTAGGAAGAGACCTTCTAGTGTCTTTTTTTGGTTGATACATTTTTATATATGACATTTTAGAACTTTACGATTGAACATTATTAGATTTCTTGCCAAAAACAACTTGTTTATTCACCAAATATCGTTACTGTGTACCAGGTGCTATGTTAGACCCTAAGAAATCTTAGAAGGGAACATGCTTGCAGCCCTGAAGGCGCTTACAGTCTTATGGCACAGAAGTTTGGGTTGATACGCTGTGTAAATTAGCAATGACTGAAGGCAGGGTTCCCCAGGGCTTACACCATGCTTCTACTGCACACTCTCCCATGCCCCTGGTCACCTGGAGCAGCACAGTAAGTCCCACAGGCGCCCATTACCTTGAGGATGTGACTCTACCCTCTGGATAGGAGGGTAGGTGTTCAAGAAATGATAGGTAAATATTTCAGTGCTGGTGACACTTTAATTTGTGGCTTGAGAGAGTTCATACATCAGCTCAAACACTTTACCTAAAAACAGGAAACACATAGGCAGTAGGAAGCACATAGTTCACTATTGGCCCAGTAGGGAAACAATGAATGACATGAAGTCCAAACTGAAGACCTAGAATGTGCCATAGAGGAGCCCATCTAAATCAGGCAGGACCTCTGCTCCTCAGGAATGTGAACTCTAGGGGGAGACAGTAAATGCAGACAGGTGGATGGATGGCAAGAACACAAGGCAAAACTCAGCACATTGGGGAATCATATAGTTAAATCTAAGGGGTATAGGAAGGACATTGTTAAAATAAAGAGGAAAAACTCATAAAAGTGGAAAAATAACATGAGATTAAATATTGTGCTGAAAATAAAGACGTTTTACATTGATCTTCTGGTAAGCTACGTTACCTGCTTTTTAATTAACGTAGGCAAGGTATAATTTACAAGTGAATAAACATTAATCAATTCAAATCCCTAGGCAAATAGTGGAGTCTTTTTTTTTTTTTTTTTTTACAAAGAATAATACTTCAATACTTCAAGTGAGAAAATACAGTGTGCAAATCTGAGAGATCAACTGTACTTGGTTGAATATCCCTTTGGCACACAATATGCTGGAAATGAATCCAGATTAAGTTCTATCATCACAAATCGAAGAGGAGAGAATAAAGACTCTCAGATGCAAACTCTTTTGATGAACTGAAAATTCATTATGTATCTTTAAACTTTATTCACAATGAACTTAATCAACCTTTGTCAAAAGACAAAGGAAACATGATTAAGCACACTACTAGATAAATTTCAATGAACACCAAACTGTGTAGGATTACAAGGTTGTCAAAGTTAGAAAAATCAGTTCATATACCACACAAAAATCGAGCACTACATAGGTACCTAAATGGTTCCAATAATTTCAGTGAATAATGGAGATGAAGCTTTGAAAACTATTTCACTTCAAGTTTTAAAGGCAACGGCCTCATCTTCCCACTAGAATAAAATTGATTTACTTGAAAAGGCATTTTCAAATAAAATCCCAAGTTCCTAAAATGAGATAATTTGTATTGGTCACCTAAAAACAAAACTAGTAGAATACTTAGCATAAAAAATGAGAATGTGCAAAAGAATCATGCTGGCAATATGCTACAAATTCTTTGAAGAATTGTTACTGTAAGATAAAATTTTACGGGTCATTAATTTCTCTTGCTGCAATATCCTTCGAGGGAACACTGGACTTAAGTCAAGATTGTCACCTGTCAACAAAGTGAATGGGAGACAGTGAGAGAGAGGCAGAGAGAGAGAGAGAGAGAGAGAGAGAGAGGGAGAGAGAGATTGAGAAAAAAGCATAGGAAAGTAGCCTTGTCCTCCCAGATTATAAGAATATATTTTGTGTCTGAGCTTTGGTACTTTTCAGGGCAGATACATAAGAAGTCATTATTAGGTCTATTAATATCAAACGCCCAATTGTTCTATATAACCTTTAAATGTTTAGGATTTCCAGTTATGAGGGTGCTTGGAACAAAAGAAAATGATCTATTTTATATTGACCCCCACTTCTTGTCTTCTTCTATTTTCTCATTCCACATCTCTCTGCAATTCCTCTTTTACAGTCCCCTTATCTTAGACAACATTAAAACAGAAAGAACTTCCAGCAATCATGGCCCTTATATTTGTTTTCACAGCCAAAGCCTGCTTTAAACCACACTCCTGGCCTAACTCTCCCAAATTAGATGGAATCATCTCCCTGCTCTTTGGCCCAGCCAGCTGTTATAAGAAAACACTGTTCCAGTTAATTTGTTTTAAAACCTTTATATATTTTTAAATGATTGTAGATTCACATGCAATTATAAGAAATAATACAGAGCACTCTCATATATCCTTCACCGTCTTTCCCCAATGGCAATATCTCACGTAACTACAGTACGGTCTCACACCAGGAAATTGATGTTGATAAAATTCATCCACTTTTTTCAGATTTCACAAGTTTTACTTGCACTCCTGTGTGTGTGTGTGTGTGTGTGTGTGTGTGTGTGTGTGTGTGTGTATTTGCATGTGGGTGTTAATTTTAGGCTATTTTATCACATGCATCTATCCATGTAATAAACACCACTATAGCTAAGATACAGAAAAGTTCTGTTGCTACGATGATCCCTCACGTTACCCTTTCATTTTTAGTATGTTTGCTGCTTGGAAGAGAAAAGAGAAGTGGAGAAAAAATTATTTTTTCTTTTTTGGTTGGGTAAAAGAAAGATCTGCCTTAGGAAAAATTCTGAAATAACTTGGCAGCTGATCTGTTCCCTTTTGGCACACCTCCCTTAACCTTGTGTGTATTTCACCAAGGAAATTTCCTCAGCTAAGTGATAGAAGGACAGTAGTTGATTAAACTAGTTCATACTTAGGCGTGAATGACTGCCAGAAGAAGTTGTAGGTTTTTTTCAAAAAATTTTTTAATGTTTATTTATTTTACAGAGAGGGGGGGTAAGGTTAGAGAGAGAAAGAGTGTGAGTGGGGGAGGGGAGAGAGAAAGCTGGGGAGGGGCAGAGAGAGAGGGAGACAGAATCTGAAGCAGGCGCCATGCTGTCAGCACAGAGCCTAACAGGGGGCTCAAACTCACACCATAAGATCATGACCTGAGCTGAAGTTGGATCCTGAACCAACTGAGCTACCCAGGTGCCCCAAAGTTGTAGTCTTAAAAAGAGGATGCTTGGGGCGCCTGGGTGGCTCAGTCAGTTAAGCGACCGACTTCGGCTCAGGTCATGATCTCACAGTTCGTGAGTTCAAGCCCCGAGTCGGGCTCTGTGCTGACAGCTCAGAGCCTGGAGCCTGCTTCGGATTCTGTGTCTCCCTCTGTCTCTGCCCCTCCCCTGTTCATGCTCTGTCTCTCTCTGTCTCAAAAATAAATAAAAAACATTAAAAAATATATATCAAAAAAAAAAAAAATAAAAAGAGGATGCTTGCTAGCCCCAAGTCACTTCTTCTGAGTGGAGTTTTATGTGGTCTAACGAAGTGAAATGAAACAATTCAGATAGTGTGTGGCAGGATAATTGGGGACAAAGGTTATAAAACGAAAAAGAAAGGCCAGCCTTCTATTGAAATTCAGCCTTATGATATGATCCCTTAAGCAGGTACTGATTTTTATAACCTCTTTTTTGGGGTCTACTTCTATACCTCAGGTTTTCTAGAAGCCTCACACACTTGCCCACAATCTCTTTATCAAAGTAGTATGGAAGAGATGAAAAAAAGGTAGAGGGAAATGTGCAGCAGCAGATGTGAAAATCAGGTGTTCCTAAGTCATTGATACCTGAAAAGGTAACTCCCTCTCATTATCGCTTTCCTCATAATGCTCAACCTTCAGAACCAATATATTATGCGAAGTAATCTTCTAGTACATTCCATCAGATCATTAGATGTGACTGCAAGATAAAACGATATATATATTTTTTATGTACATAGGGTATATTACATATCTACATGTGTAATATAGATATATCCTTGCTCTTAAAGACCTTACTAAGGCAATAAGACTTATAGACATTGATATTATATAGTGCTGTAAGTCTGTATAAAGGGCTAAAAATCTAGTTCAAAGACACTAATTCATTAAACAAATACTGAGTGTCTTCCATGGGTCAAGTCTTGTTTTAGGTGCTAGGCATAGAGCAACAAATAATACAAAATCCCTGCCCCCGTGCAGTCTATACTGTATCTAGGAGATGGGGCAAAAATCTGTAATAAAATAAATAAATGAATGAATTTCAGATAGTGTAGGAGCAATGAAGAACTGGGAAAGGCTTCCTTTAGGAAGAGAAATTCAATCTGCATTTTAAGGGAATGATGGGATTGGGTCAGTGGGGAGGAGGGCAGCTTGAACAAAGGTTTGGGGAAGAGAATGAGTGATACAATGAGGAAAAAGCTTTACCAGAGTACACAGAAGTAACAATGTCCAATAAAAAGTCTGCTTTAAGGCTCATGCATAGAATGTTTTGTCTGATAACATGGACTAAATAATCATAGTTTTAATTGATGGTATGAAGTGATAAACTTTCAAGTTGCAACTTATCTTTTTGATTACAAAGGAGAAATCTGATTGTTGTTTTGAAGGTAAGGTGCGTTATTCACTTTCATTCTTTATTCTACATGCACATAAATGTGGTCTTTTGCAAGACTTTTTTTATTCATAGTTTTTGTCTTTCTGTTTTCTAGGCTGCTCAATGTGTTTGGTTAAAATACGTCACATCCAAGATGCTGCAGGTCCTGCCTTGCTTCCTATTATGCAAGTTTTCAAAAAAATTAATGCATAGTTGTTCCTGTGTCTAGGGAAAGGAGAGGAAATATTCTTCTTTTCTCCCTCTGGCACAGCACTGAGCATGCACCACTCAAACTAATATAGATAGTGACATGAAGTTAAAATGGGCCCCCATGCTCTGGTTGGTGACCCATTGTTACTGTAGGAAAACAACTCATGGAAACCACCACATAAAGTAAGTTCTAACATCTAGTCCATTTGAGATGGAAATTTTGTAATTTTGCAAAAGTTTCAAGGAGCTATAATCCTTTTACTTCACATTTTTGGTATTTTTTTTCTATATACATTTCTTTTTTCACTTACCAACCGCCCCTACTGCTCTCTTCCTTAGTTAATTCAATATTTGAAATCAGTAGGGACTCCTCCTCGGAGGGCATAGACTAGGCTTTGGAGGAGCCTTATGGGATAATTAATCAAATCTCCCTCTGGGTGTTCACATTATCTTCAAATAGCATAGGCTCTCAAGTCACACAGGTCTACTACTGAGCTGATTGACATGTGTCAAGTCACTTAGTCTCTCTGAGCCTATTTCCTCAGGTATAAAATGGAAATGAATAAAGTCTACCTTGAAGGGATGTTATAAAGTTCCAATAAGATGAGGTATTAATAATAATACCTACTAAAGATTTGAATAAAGCAACTGTTTAATTTCCCCAAATACTTATCTTACTTACCTAAAGTGGTTTTCAAATGGGGGTGATTTTACCCCCTAGGGGATATTTGGCGGTGTGTGGAGATATGTGATGTAGTCGTAATTGGGAAGGTTGCTACTGTCATCTAGTGAGAAGAAGCCAAGGATACTGCTAGATACCCTGCAAGTGCACATGGAAGCCGCCCCCCACCCCCACCCCAAGGAAGAATTATGCAGCCAAAATGTGAACAGTGATGATGTTAAGGAATCCTGATTTAGCCTTCACCTCAACCATTCTCATGATTGGAAACCATCTCCTTGTGAAGCTGGCCACTCTGTCATTGAAGAGGTAAGTGAGACAACTATTGGTTAAATTCAGCAAAATCTGTAACTTCTACCTGCTCATGATGGTTGTGTTTTGCGAGACAACACAAAATAAGCCCATCCCTCTTCCATGTGATGTTGCTGAAAGACAGCTGTTTGCCCTCTTAAAAGCCTCCAAACATATAGAGTCATCCAGGAGACTCTGAAATGAATGAGAATGTAACCCCAACAGTTTAGCCACATTTGAACGTTTCCTTCTTAGTTTTGTCTGAGTTCTAGAAGAGTTTAAATAAACCCACCTGGACCAAAAAGTTCTGTGAAACAGCAAAGAGGCATCCATCAGGTTTGTTTGTAGAGAAGTTATGGTCTATTACCTAGGGTGGATTTTTTACCTCTTATCCTTGCCCACTATAAAAAGATAGTACAGCTAATATTTTCTTATACATCTCCTACACAAACCTAAAATTGTGCCATTTCGTAACAAAAGTTTGGCTCTGTGCTCAACAGAGTGCACTACGTTGAGGAGAAAAAGGCAATGACGCAGGTTTACTCTTGTGCAATAAGAAATATAGAAATAAAAAATCAAGTTTGCCATCTTGAGCTTGAAATCAACGTCAAATCTTATCGGAAATATATTTATTCTGATTTCTGGCAATCTAACCTCCTTTAGCCATTTCACAGTTGGTGAGCAGAAAGGATGTTTCTGCCTCATTTACAGTGTCTGAACATGATTCAGACAATCAACTGCAACATTAGTCAAAGAAATCAGTGGCTAATGAATTCTGACAAGCACTGCAGTAACAGGCTGAGGACCAGACTGGACCATAACAACATTCAGAGTACTTTACTGGAGCCAGCAATCAGAGATGGCAAAAGACGGTTAAAAATGGGGGTAAACAGAACTGGTCTCATATCACTTAAAGGCTCTTATACATTTTTTTGCAAAGTCATAGTATCTGACTATAGTAGTCAGTAGTCAGTAGTAGATATAGTAATCCTTTCCTACAAATATGTTATATTGAATGAACACTGAGGACAAGGACAAGTGAGTGGGCATCTCTGTAAACTATAACACATAAAAGTAGTTAAATATTTTGCATTCTGCTGACACTATATTAAGTTAGGAACAGTCTAGCCTTACTATTTATACTGACCATTAGAGTATGTACTCTCTCTTCCTGAAATGCATTACTCATGATTTAGAGTAACTGTCACACATGGTTTACATTGCCCAACACGCAATATGAAGGCTACATGGTCTAGTGCAGAAAGGACTGAATGTTAAAAGGTATGAGTTCTAGTTTCTCTTCTGCCATTAGCTCAGTGTGTGACTTTGGACAGGTCACTTGGTTACCTTGAGCATCAGTATCTAAGTCTGAAAGATAATGGGGTGGGACCAAACGATCTAAAATTCTCTTTTCCAAAAATATTAATTGGAGTTCAGAACTCTACATTGATATATTTAGTAATTTAAGATAGGCTCTGATTGTTTTCAAATATTTATCCTTGGCTTTAAAATCCCTGATAAATTTATTTTATTTTATTTTATTTTTAATTTTTTAAAAGAAACAAAATGATGAGTCCTTTCATTCAATTGAAATGTTACAGCAAGGAGAGCTGAATCTATAATGTTTGGGGTTCATATTAAATAGCCATTGTCATAAATGCAATAATCAGCACTCTTCAAAAATAGCCAATTATTTTACCACCTAAAATTTTAAAGACTTATGAAAATTCAAGGTTATCCTTAAGTTATGTAAACTAAATTAGAATTCGTAGTTAATCTCTCACATGCTAGGAGTTCACATTGCATTTTCAAATGCTTGGTTCTGGCTCACGTCATTGCTTGCAGTTCATGAGTTCAAGCCCTGTACTGGGCTCTGTGCTGGCAGTGCAGAACCTGCATGGGATTCTCTCTCTCCCTCTCTCTCTACCTCCCCCCGCCCCGGCTCATGCACATATTCTCTCTCTCTTTCTCAAAATAAACAAACTTTAAAATAAAATAAAATAATAAAAAATAAAAATTTTCTGAATTATAAATTGGAACATATTGTTCAAAACTGCCATTTCTTTAAAAAAATTTTTTTTAATGTTTATGTTTTGAGAGAGAGAGAGAGAGAGAGAGAGAGACAGAGTGTGAGTGGCGGAGGGGCAGAGAGAGAGAGGGAGACACAGAATCCGAAGCAGGCTCTAGGCTCTGAGCTGTCAGAACAGAGCCTGGGCGGGGCTAGAACTCACGAACTGAGAGGTCATGATCTGAGCCAAAGTTGGATGCTTAATCAACTAAGCCACCCAGGCACCCCAAAACTGCCATTTCTAAATCAGTCATTATAGTTTAGTACTATTTTAATGAGAGACATATTTATGAAGAATTTTAATTCCAATTCTCAATTATTTTCTATGATGTAAATCAGCAAATATTTATCCTGTACAACCCAATCATAATGTGAGTTATATTTATAGCTCCTTCAAAAAAAATTTTCCCTGCCCTCAATTTCTTGCTAGGAAAATCCACTAGAGGCTTTGTTTCATATTTTGCCAGAGGGCCCTTGAAGAAAGGCAGTCCAGAAATCTATGAGGTGGCCGGACATAAAAAGTTCTACTTGGTGGAAGACTATAGTGATTAGTTAGCTCCATCTTAGGAAATGCAGACCCACTGAGCAGCTGGTAATGGCAGAAGTGAGGAGGTGCTCCAAGATAAATGAACATCGAGAGAGTGGTTGGATTATGCCAATAGAGTGAATCCAACTGACTGCTGCTTCTAAGGGGATAATAAGAAAACTCAGCCCCTTTTGACCGGAGTCCTCTGGTTCCCAAGAATCTTTCAGTCTATGAACTGCAACTGTCTGCTGATCCCAAGTATTCATGGGATAGGATGCATGTACCTATCAGGAATCTTTACAATCGCTTCCCTTACTTGAGGTAATCTGAATGACTCTCTTTCTTGTACCTGCAAAATAAAACTGAGAAACACCGCGAGATAAAAGGGCTCTCTTGAGCTAATGTGGTAAATGAATAACTTCAAGGCCTTCCCCTGTCCATGTTTACCAGTGAGAGACGGTACATGTTGATTCTTTCCATGGCAACCCACCAAAAAAAACAGATTCTATAAAGTGATTAGAGTTTTCATTTGCAGAAAAGATTTTGAATGAAAAAAATGTTTTTTTTAAACTAGGATATTCTCAAACTCCACTTGTTATGTTTATATGAGGATGAAAAGGGATTGTGACAAATGATTCCATTATACCTACGATAACATTACCAGTAATTTCAGTTGTCTGTTATTTATGGAGACTAAAGATGGTGGTGGCAAACTGAATCAAATGAAGTGCCAGTCAAATCTAATCTGACCACACACGTATTGTCACTCACTTTGTCAGTGCAGAGATGTCAACATTTATGTCTTGCTGGAATGTGTGGGACTCTGGGAACCTCACTCCAGCCACACAGACCTTTCACTATCAGGAATGAGCCCAGTGCTGTCCACCTCCACGTCCCTCTGCCTGCATTGCTCTTTCTTACTTCACTCCTGACTCTTCCACTCCCTGGACACACACACCACTTTCTTGTGCTATTCCAGCACTTACCACAGCATCATATGGATCTACTTATTAATATTTGTCTCCCTTGGGGCGCCTGGGTGGCTCAGTCGGTTAAGCGTCTGACTTCAGCTCAGGTCACGATCTCACGGTCCGTGAGTTCGAGCCCCGCGTCGGGCTCTGTGCTGACAGCTCAGAGCCTGGAGCCTGCTCCCGATTCTGTGTCTCCCTCTCTCTCTGCTCCTCCCCTGCTCACACGCTGTCTCTCTCTCAAAAATAAATAAAGACTAAAAAAAATATTTTAAATTATAAGAACATATTTGTCTCTCTCCAATTAGGTCCTAAGTGCCACGAGAACAGGAACCATACCTGTTTTGCTGTCCATCATACCCCTAGCTCCTACTTTTATGTTAATGTTGAATACTGCTGAATGAATACGGAAGAGCCCTTGGACAGTACTAGTGGTGAAGTACCTGCAGAAGCATATATAATGAGCTTCTATGTTATATAATACCCCTATAATTATATTAGTAATGTATTTATAATTATATATTGTCTTCATAAGAACATTACACATAGCTATTTGCCTTAAAGAAAAATAAGCTATTATAAATTATTACATAACATACACATTACACATAATATACATTACAGTTTATCACACACTATATATTACATTATATTTTCCGTGTTTTGCATTGAATATCATTCAATAAAGGAAAAAACTACGGCACACTATAACTATGGCAAATGGAAAGTACGGGAACTTTTTCAGTTAACAGCCAGTCCTGGAGAGAATTCAAGTATCAGCAAACAGGCCAAATTCTTAAAGGCGGGCTTAAATGACATTTCAAAATGACGTAAGAACCCCCTACTAAATGTGTGCTTGTTTCATCTAATCATATTCCCAAATGAGTAAGTTTCCATTACGAACCCATTATGCTCGGTGAGGACAAGCAGATCCGAGGCTGAGATTGTTAGATTAGTCATGGTATCTTGAGTAATAATTCTTCCTATCTGTGGAGGGAATATAAAACTCTTTTTCTCTTTCTTTTAAAATCTAGACTGATGAGAGACATATATAGTTACTATCTTCCCAAGTAACAAGCTAAGACAGGTAAGCAGTGAAAAGTCACTAGCTTAGTGACAAACCAAGTTCCTCAGCTTCCCCTGAAGGGGTGACATACCAACCTTCTTCCATTGGACCACTTGGAGCATAATGGTTTCTGGCTCCACAGGAAAGGATCAAAGTGTGTTCTATATTATCCAGAAGGTTTTAATAAACACTAATACTGTGAAAATTTCTATATTTCTGCATGAACCAATTCCCGCTCGGAGATTTGTCTTTTCCCCGAAGGTAGGGCCATCATCTATTCATAATCTCTCTTACTAGATTTCTTCCTCATTGAAGACAAGATTCAATAAAATTTCATTCTGCTTCCCCTTTCTCAGAAATCCATGAAAGCCTTGAAAAACATTTTGAGCATATTCTCTCCGTGCAATTTGATATCCTTTCCACCACAGGCCATTATTCTGGTAAACTCAGTAAACCCTATTTTAGATCCACGGTGTAATGCTTTCAGATCAAGCTGGGTGAACACGTTTCTTTAAAATAAAACATGGTAGGAAAGTCTTTCTCTGAATGCTTGCTCACAGAGGAAGCTTCATCTATTTCCCTTTCGCCGTGATGGAAGAGGCAAGAAAACAATTTATGAGACATTTCCATTCTGACAGATGCGGCCATGACTGGAAAGGCGATGCCTGCCAAGAGCTTTTATCAAGTAGGTTATAACAACTAGTAATAAGTGTAAATAATAAATGGTTGGAATCTTCGGGGAAACAGTGGCAATATGAAACGATTTTTGGTACTTCTGATGGGGCTCTGCCACTCTTGGAATTCCCTGCCTTCCCAGTAGAGTTTTGGCCTGACAATAAACAACAGTTTAGTACTTTATCTAATCCCAGCCAGGAGGTGAGTTCAACAGCAAGCTTTTGCAGATGTTCACATCCAATAATCTATCCATAATTGATGAAACAGGGAGGTCAGATGTAATGGCTGCTACTATTCCAGCAACAAATAAATGGTTATTGACAAAACAAGCCAGTGTGGCGCAGAGCGCTGAGCAGTGACAGGCATGCGGCGGTGCTGGGCAGAGGCAGGGAGGGCTACTGGATTCCTCAGCCAGCCATGTGGCAGGAGGGCCACAATGACACATAAGCAGATGGAGGTGACTTGGAGAGGAAAAGGGAGGTTGCTGAAGTACAAAAAAAAGACGAAGACAGGCAGAGGCAGAGAAGAAAATGATGAGTGAGCCCTGGGCAAGGCTGGGGACCCGGGTGAGTACAAATGTGCGAACAGTTCAGAAATGCCTTTGAATGTGTGCACTGTGATCCAGATGTCTGGTTGCTTTTATCACCAGTGTGTCTTCACTCATAGAGCTGGCTGTCAAACTGTGCAGCCTAGGTGACTCTAACACCAAAGTGCCTGCATGGGATGCTTTGCTGCCCAGACCCTCCCTCCCACTGAGGGACATCCATCGATATTCCATTTAGCACTGCAGATACCGTCTTTTCCCTATGTATTAAAAAAAATCTATGAAAATCATGTATGTAATTTTAACAATATTTTCAGATAAGCCAAAGATGCAAGATTGTGAAGCTAGAAAATTTCCCAAGACTGGGACTAATCCTGAAATACATGCTGCTTAAAATCAAATTTACTGCAAAGGCATGTGAGTGCAAGGCAAAGTTTTCTTTAATAATAAAAAACAAACACTACACTCTATTCACCTCAACCTAAGCAAAGAGTATAATAAATGCATTAATCGAGTATACTTTTATTGACTGAATAAAATTCAAGATATTTAAACATAAATAGCCGAAATCCTACATTTCTATTCCAGTGCTAAAAAATAATGTTTTACACAGTTTACTATGTAATATTATAAGATGAAGAATGGTAGAATGAAATGGTAGTTATTATTGCTATAGGTAGTCATAAAGAGGCTTGGGACAGAGATGTTTTAAATATTAATATTCCTAAAATCACTTAAATCAATTTAACACTCTTTAGTGGTTTATTTAGAAGCATGATTTATTTTATATTTTGCAACCAATGCCTTTGATCAGCTCTGAAATAACATATGAGCTGAAAATAAAATGGCAAAACAAATTGCTGCTAGCATTCTTATAGTAAGCTTTAGGTTTTATACGATAAACTAGAAAATTACCATTATATTTGGCATTTTCAAATTATTTATCAATATTTTGAAATGGAGAATTATAGAGCCCAGAAGCAATGGTGGAGATCATTTCCATAATAACTTGCTAGTTGCTCTGCTTCCTGGGCCCTGCCATTCTCCACGCTGGTGTCCCCCCATCTGGCAACTGTGACCTGCCCCAGTCCCCAGTCCCCAGGGCCATTTCTGTCCCTATTCTATCAGGGCAGAAGCTTGCCATCACATCAGTCTGCCACAGACCATATTCTGATTTGACCTCTATTAAGGTGACCAGGCTTTTTCCATGTGCCTTGACATGTGTCCCAGACCCTGGAGCAGCATCCCCATCTTGTTCTTCTTACCTAATCTCTGTCTTGGTGCTGGCTGGGTCCCTATTTACTACAAAGCTGAAGACCTACATTGTGGCCTCAGTATGCTCTCGTCAGGAGTGCCACTCCTAAGTCTCAGTCCCTGTGGCTTGGTGCTTGTCCCTTGCCAATGGCAGTCACTACCACTTATGGAGCAAAAGCTACATATGTGGAGTGTTTTATATTCATGGTACATTTAATTTTCACAGAGCCCTCTGAGATAAATATCAATATTCCCATTGTACAAATGAGGTAAATTAAGTGTAGAGAGGTTGAGTAACTTGCTCTGGTACACACAGTCCTAGGGTTGGAGAAGAAGAAGAGATTTGAACTGGGTTTATTGGACTTTGTCTCCTGCTCATTTTGTCCTTGTGCACTGTGATATGCCTGCTGCTGGTTACCCTTGAGCATGACTTTGCAGATCTAGACCCTCAGTTACAGCTTACTACCTGCTGCCACCCTTCCCAGAATTCTCCATTCACCTACAAGGTACCCAGTGCAGCCCAATGTCTGACATTCGACATGTTAACCTCATGTTTGCCTGGTTACGGCTTTATCTATTACCAGCTGCTGTTTTTCATCCTATGAACTAATTATAATAGCTAATAATTGTTAATACTGAGTATTTATTATTTCTTTCTCCTAACTGCAGTGACTCCCCCCCTTTGACTCAGAAGAAAACCTGCCTCACTTTATAATGGCCCATAAGGCCTTCCACAACCCCACCCCTAATCCTCTGACTTTGGTTCCCATTACTCTGCTTCCCTTTTGCTTCTCCTTGGCCTCACTGCCCCAAGCCTCCAGGGCTTAGGCTTGGTGTCTTGGAGTTTTGGCCTTGACCTTTCCCTCTGCTTGGAATGAACTTCCATCAAATATCTGCATAGCTGAACTCTCATCTCCTCCCAGTCTTTCTTCAAATGTCAACTTCTCAATGAGGCCCTTTCTGATCACCTATTTAAAACTTCCCCTACTCACCACTTGTTTAGACACTCCTGACTCATTCTTTTCTATTTTTTTTCCTTGTCTATAACATGCTTATTACTGTCTAACACACTATCTAACTCACTTATTATTTTTAATCTCCATTGTCTGTCTTTCTCCAATGGGATGATGCTCCATGAGGACAAAGATCTTTGTTTTGCTGTTGATATATTCCAAGTGTCTAGAACAGGGCCTGGCAATAGGTGCTCCAAAACTATTTGCTGGATATGTCACAGATTGTTCTTAAGACTAGGGGTGCCTGGGTGGCTCAGTTGGTTAAGCATCTGACTTTAGCTCAGGTCATAATCTCATGGTCCGTGGGTTTGAACCCTGTGTTGGGCTCTGTGCTGACTGCTCAGAGCCTGGAGCCTGCTTGGGATTCTGTGTCTCCCTCTCTCTCTGCTCCTCCCCCACCCATACTCTGTCTCTCAAAAGTGAATAAATGTTAAAAAAAACAAAAAAAGGACTACACATATTAAGTAACTAAATCTTTCCAACACTCAGGAGCAGGCATTATTATTATTCTTATGTCTTTTTAAAGGTAAGAAAACTGAGGCACAGAGAAATAAAGCCAATAGGCCAAGGGTCTTATCTGACCCTTTCTCCCACCTCAGTGCCAAGACGCTGCCTGATAATGTCACCATAAAGGTTAGGCCCCAAGTTCTGGCTCCTTTGGTACCACCTGTCCCACCGTCAATCAAGATTTTAACAATGGCGTCCTGTAACAATGTTGTGAAGGAAAATGAACAAGATTTAACGACTTGTCCGAGACCAAAGAGCTTATGACAAAACTACCACCAGAAGGCAGAATGTCTGACTCCTAATTTGGTGGTCTTTCTGATATTTTTGAAAACCAATTCTGAAGATTCTAATGATTGCCTGGATGGTAGTTTTCCATTTCCACATAATCTATTATAATAAACAATTAAAAAGTAATTTTGGCTTTGCAACCTTGTAACAAGTATTAATGATTATTTACATAATATTTTAAAAGGAAAATGTTTATTTTGGTAATGTCTGTGATATTATAAACATATAAAATGAACATAATAAACAGTCACTCTGCTGTAAGCTAATATAAGCTCATAGGGAAAATGAATATGTTTAATTAAATTTAGGAAAAATATATAGTTAAATCATTTGCAGAACAATAATAAGGACCAATAAACCATTATCACTTCACTATTCCACTGGAATTTTCATCAACAGGCTATATTAATAAATATCATGTTCATTTTACAAAGTGGGATGCTGAGAGACTTATCTATGATCTGTTAAGTCAGCAATGGCAGCAGGGATGCCATAATCCTTGCACAAACACAGCAAATCATACTTCTATTATTCTTTAGTATTCACCTGCATTTTTTGAGGGAGGACAGTATGGCAGACATAGATGGAAGTACTTTTTGCATGTTAATCCATTTAATCCTCACAACCACTCTATCGGTTAGTTGCTAGCATTTCCTTACGTTGCAGGTGAGGAAAGTGAGGCACAAGAGAGGTGAGGTGACCCACGTATATGTCACAGGATTAGAAGTGGCAGGACCAGGCTCTGGAGTTAGGCAATGTGACTCTAGGGGCTACGCTTGTAATCACTACATCATACTGTGATCATGCTTAAGACGGGAACAGAGAGCATTGTAATCTACCAGAAGGACCCTATCTTTCTCCCCCTATTTTGTTTATCCGAAAATTATAAACATTCTGCCCTACTAGATCTTTCTGTGGAAAACCTAACAAACAGCATTTTTTATGCTCTTTCCCTTGCATTTACTAAGAGTTGCTGGTTGATAGCCAATTTGCATCAGTAGCAAGAAGAGATTCAGGGTTGTAGGAAAAATATGTTGAACACACTGCTTTTGAAAAAGAATTCTTACAAATGTATTAACTCTAGTGCTGCTAGATATGTCATTGACATCTAGAGAAAACAAGACAAATTCAGCTATGGAGTTAAGTCATGACCAATGAAGAATCCACAATACTCCATTATCTATGCCAATGGAAGGTAAGAGAGAGATGGGAGATGGAAATGTGAGGTGAGAATTCCTTACATCTCTTTCTCTGGAGAAGCTACAAAACAGCGGGTCATTCCTAGCGGGATGCCACTTAATAGTTCCACTTCTGTGTTCCCAAACTCTGTGCCTATTCTGAACTGGCCTGATAGCAGACAGGTGATTCTTATTCTAAGTTTCAATTGTTATTGAATAATAATTTCTACTGGACAAGAATTACAAAATGTTATTTATGCCAACCAGTGATTCATTAAATGGAATAGGTGAGAATGTTATTAAAAGTGTATACATGTGACTTATGTATATCACATATATTTAAATGACTTTAAAAATCAGTTGTGACAGCATTAGCACTTAGGAGCATGGCTCCAGTCTTGGCTCGGCATTTGCTAGCTTTGTGACCGTAATCAAGTCATTGAATCTGTCTCAGCCTTCTTCATCTGTGAAATGGGAGTAAGAGTAAATAGAAAATACTAATAAGATCTGCCTCTTAGGGATTGTGTGAGTATTAAATGAGGTAAAACACGTAAATAATAAGGTTGGGTAGAGTTGTATGTAGACCCATAGCATACAAAGGCACGCTAGTTGTTACTGTTATTCATGATGATGCTATTCTATCTGGGCTCATTTGATTTCATTTGGTTTCATAGGACAGAAACCACCCCAATCTAATTTAGGCAAAATGGTAAACTAGGGACCCAAATGCTACCAGAAATTTCACTCTCCCTTTCTCATCTTGTTTTCTCTCTGTTAGTTTTACTCTCTCAGCCCACCATCCTCCGTGGCTCTGGGAGCATCCAGGCTAACTCCTTACCAAGGAAGACTGGCTCTGATTTAAAAACAATAGAAAACAAAATTATTAGGTAAGCAATCCGATTGGCTGAGCTTGTCTAGAGACCTTCCTCTAGAGATTTGCTTCATTGGAGCAAGGAGTGGTGGCGGTGAGATCTGTAGCCCCAAGGTTAGAGACAAGACCATAGCCAGCAGAAAAGCAATAGTGGTAATGGTGTAATGTTCTGAGAAGACAAGGATACCGGAGGTCCTCCAAATTGCTGTTAAAAAGTCCTCTGCTTAGCTGCTTCTCCCTCTGTGACTTTATCTCATTTAACATCACTATCCTACTTTGGATTATTTGAACAAAAAGCTTCAAATTCTTTGTCTCCATCTTGTCTCTGTATGTTCATCTACCAGCCAGAAAACACTGTAAAATTGTAAAATGTCTCTCAAATGTGTCCGTTATGAGCTACACCATACCACCCGAGTTCAGAGCTCATTATTCCTCACCTGAAATATTTTAGAAGAGCCCTTAAACTGGTTTTCCTTCCTCTACTTTCTCTTTTCAGTTTGTCCTACACACAACTGCCAGGCTATCTTCTAAAACCAGTTCCTGCCCTACTTAGGCCTGTGAGGATCTCATCCCACTGCCCTATCTTTCCAGCTTCCCCCCACCAACAGCCCCGGTCCCTCAACACCAATACTCCAGCGTGACTGGAATGCATTTTCTGCCCTCCTGGGCCTTTACTCATGCTGCTTCTTTTGCCATGTATTTTGAAAGGTTCAATTCAAATGTCATCACCTCAATCTCCAAATACGATGAAGCTTCCCTGTTGCTTCTCTAGCTCTTGGTCCCTATTACAAGTATGCCACAAGTCTGTGTTGGGTGTCTATTTCCTTTATGGACAATGCAGTCCTGCTGCATGGTAAATATCTACCTGAGCATAAAGAAACTGCCCAGACCTATATTCAAAAATGTGCATCAAACTGAAGTTGAAAACAAACAACATCCTTCGTTAATATAGTTGTTAGCGTTTCTTGCTCATACAGACTTTGGTCACATTTACTCAGGATACCAAAAACTCTATAGCTATATTTTTCCCCCTATTTTGTTGTTTTTGCTTTGTAAGTCATATGATTATTTTTTGAATAATTTATTATTTATTGGGTCATCTTTAAATGCTCTTTACTACTTGTTAAGCTTTTAATAACTTGTCTTGGTGTTTTGGGTTGAGACGAGCTGCTGAAATGACCAGCTGCTATGATCAGTCCTATGCTGAAGGTTTTTACTATGAATAGTTTACATACAACCTACTGAAAACATTCATTGAAGTCTTTAAATTTTAATGGAATGAAAAGAAATAGTAGTTTACTTTTTATTATAAAATTAGTATATGTTAATTGCAGAAAATTTGGAGCATACAGATCCATCACTTTCCCCAAAACAGAAAATTAAAGTCATCCATTATTCCAGCTCCCACAGATGACCACCAAAAACAATCTGGTGTTTCTAGTATCTGCATTTATACATATGTCTTATATATGTGTATGCATGCATGTAAATACACGAGTGTGGTCATAATGTACATTGGTTTATACCCTGATTTTTGGCTTAATATATTGATAATACTTTTATTATTATAAAAATACTTACTTTTGTGTCACTTTTATTGGCTGCATTATTTTGCATCACAGGATACTTGGCGATGTTTAATCAACTTGCTATTGTACATTTACCTTGTTTCTAGATATTTCACCATTATAAACAGTGCTTCTAACATTGTATGTATAAGTTATGGCCAAATCTTCATATCCTCACCCTGTCACTTTTTTTTTTAAATTTTTTTAATGTTTATTTATTCTTGGGAGAGAGACAGAACATGAGAAGGGTAGGGGCAGAGAGAGAGGAAGACACAGAATTCAAAGCAGGCTCCAGGCTCTGAGCTGTCAGCACAGAGCCCCATGTGGGGCTCGAACTCATGAGGCGCCAGATCATGACCTGAGCCAAAGTTGGATGCTTAACCAGCTGGGCCACCAGGCACCCCAGGCATCCCTGTCACTCTTGATACCAACTTCCACTTCTAACCACAGTTCTCAGAACCTCACATGCTTGCCAACCTCTGATACTATCTGAATTTTTGATTTCTTGCCTCTAAGTCATGATTTCATGTAAAAGAATATTAACGTTCTTCCCTGAAATGCTCACAAACAAAAGCTGCTATACACATCTATATAATCAATTCTTGATTATTTAGGAACTGAATGTCATTTTGTGGATTTGTTAGTTTCTCTGTTACATTCCTTCTCTTTCTCTCTCCCTGGCCATCACCATTATCATTTAGGGGGAAAAACAATAAGGACAACAGAAGATATTCGTGGGAAAAGTAGAGAGTTAGTCTTAAAGTAGACTGTTTTACTAGTTAACTAAGCTTTTAAATGTTTAATTAAGGAGGAAGTTAAAATTGTTTCTTAAGTATACTATCAGAAATAGAGTGTTGTGCTATTTTAAAGTCCAGTATATGTTATTTTTATTGAGCACCACTTATACTGAATAATTTCTAAAATCAATATAGGTGTTAAATGGAGATCAAGTAATTGTCTCCCCTATAGATACATTTGAGACAATTACAGGTAAGTTTTAAGATGTATTACATTTGTCCTTCTGAAGTTACCCCTTCTGTGTCACAGAGGGAAAAATATAATTTGTTTCAATGTATAATGACTTAGTATGGTCCCCACACTATTGTTTAACACATCTAATCCTATAATCATCTCTGGGTTCTTGCCGGTGTGATGCCTCTTCTTCTTTTGTGGCCTCTAGATCAACGTGTGCTAACAGCTGTGCCGTTGCCTCTAGGTCTGTCATACAATTAGTCTTGTGATGAACTATGCAGGTTGCTTTATTGCTCCAGAGAACATTTTCATATGCTAGGCCTTGAACTTTAAGGGGTATACATACATTATGTTCCATATGTCACTATTCGGTACAGTTGATTAGGGTACTCAATTTTTGGAGTCTGGAAGTTCATCCTCTTTAGAATGAATGAAGTAAAAATAATTATCCTTCTCTTCATTTTCTCACAAAAAGAGTATCAGAAGTTTTTGCGCTATTTCTTAAGATGTGATTGACTGGAAACAAAAATTTCAGCAGTTTCATAAAGAGCTACTCTACCAGCACCTTCTTTTTACAATGAATAATCAACATCATCATGCAGCTAAAGTGGCATTCTACATCTCAAGGGGAACCAAAACCAGCTTTCACATTTCAAAACAAACAAACAAACAAACAAAAAAACCCAATACATTTTATGGCTAGAAAATCAGTTTTTATATTAATTTAGGCCATGAACTTTCTTTCCTGACATAAAACATCTCTTCCTTTTCACAAGTGTCTATGACTTTAAATTTTTGCCTACAGATTCCTGTTTAAAAAAAATCAGGTTTTCTTTTTTTTTCAGTATTCTGATTTTCCTATAATGCATTTGTCATTTAAATGACAAATACTATAATTTATATGACAAATACCATAATGTATTCATCATTTAAAAAGAAGAAAAAAACACACACAATGCTATTTTACTAGGCTGTAACATTGTAAAAAAATAGAAAAATTAAATAGAAAAAATTTTTAGGAGAGTTCAACTCCCCATTAATGAGAAAATTTAAAAAAAAAACATTCAATTTACTAAGATGCTAGTCTGCAAACAATCTTTCCTACAAAAATTTATATGAAATTATTACTGTAATGTTATCTGTTTTGATGTCTTATAAAGGTCATGACTTTAAATACAGAGATAACAGTAGCAAAATTTTTAGTAAAACATTTTACATTTGCATAATCTCCAAATTACTAAAACATATTTTTCATGTACTTCTTAACATGTTTTTCCAAGTGAGGCTAACTGTTCAAATGGTATTAAATAAGATCAGATATGAAATACATGTTTATACCATGCCTTAAATGATTTCTTATAATAATTTTGAGTAATATAATTTGATGCAATTTGGAGATAATTTTTTTTAATTAGGCAATATGACTATTTTCTTCTATGGGTGTTTTTCTAATCCTATCACTTTTCTTTTGCTTGTCAGATATTTTGAACATTTCTCTATTAGCAAAATGTATGGAATGGAAAGGAAGTAACTGCTATTTGTGTACTGGCAGGGGTGCATGTGGCGGGTGGGGGGGGTGATGCTGAATAGAAGGAGATCCGTGTGGCAACAATTGGGGGAAATGGGATCTGTAACAGCTGCTCCTTTTAGATTCCCAAGAAGGAGACTGCCTGAGGTGGGTCATGGGACAAAAGGATAAAACGGATGAAAACTCTGATGCAAAGCAGGAAAATGACTGCTGAGACCCCTGAGCTTACACCTGAATCGTCTCAAGCTGAGTGGCGAGCCCTCTTTAGCATGCTTCAGAAGCTGGTGATGAACTACACAGTACCAGGAGGCAAACTGGCTGCAAGCAGAATTGTCTGCATGTTTTGTATAATAACCAGCGGTCCTCTGGGGAAAGGAGGCCATGATTTCCTCTGTGCCAGCATCTGAGCTCCCCTCAGATACTGAGGCCATTAAACAAGAACAGAAGGGTCAATTTTAGGTAATGATTTCTAATTGGCAAGTAAAGACAACTTCTATTTAGTGGGTAGTGAAGAGCTCTGGTCTTTAAAGAAAGAAATTACTCAAATTCCTTTTTTTGGATAAATGCCATTTTTTTTTCACTCAAGGACAAGTTATTAATATATTAATAATAAAGATTTTTCTATAGAATGTCAGTTTATTACATTTCCATTATAGAAATATGTGCCAATACAAAGATAAACTTAAGCCCTTTGTAATTTACATATGATAAATTTAGTAAATTACAGTTGAGAAATAAGTATAAAGCAGCACTCTGAATAGATACTCAATAAATGTTACCTACTCGAGAATCATTGCTATCATTACTCAGTGCTAATTATATCATAGCCTGTGGTAATAATAGCATCTTACATGTGAAAACTGTTTATAGTCTAAAGTGTAAAAACATATGGTTTTTCCATTTGATCTTCACAAAGATACAGCAAAGCTGCCATTGCCACCTCTATTTCACAAATGATACCGAGCCTCTAAGAAGTTAAGTGACTAAACTAAGGTCAATAGCTAGTTATGTGGCACACGGGACTAAGATCCAAGTCTTCTAGCCCACATGCTAGCATCCCACATGCTCTTTCTATAAAAAACAGTTACTGTCCATATAAAGATTACACATCAAAACCTACTGTCAGCTCAAATGTTTGACCACTTAACAATTAGAGAGCTATTGCTATATACACTTGAACTGCATTACATAAAGGGGTCTTTATCATGTAATATAGCTCCTAAATAAACTCCTTCTTCAACATCTTTGATACAGCTTTTCACCGACACATTTAGCATTTTATTCTATGCTTACTATTTGTTTGGGAATACTTGGGCCTAGAGCAAAAGTCAGAAATCATGATTTTATAGATGTCTGACCATCTAGCACTCGGGAAAATAATTCTTTTCTGCATAGTAATGGTGATACAATAGTTATGGGTTTCTATATGTTAGATCTTACGCCACAAACTTTACATACGCTTTCTTACTTAATTCTCACAAAGCTGTACTGTGGTAGGGGGTAATAGTACCCCCATTTTATAGATGAAGAAGCTAATAGTCCAAAAGGTTCATTTGCTTGTGCAATGTCACATGGTGAAGGTGGCAGCAAAGCTGGGATTCTGTTCTCCACCAGCCCGATTTAACATTTTGTTGCCCTCACCCTCCAAAGAGTTGTTAAATATACTTCGAAAAGCCTGTTGAGAGTTCCTTATTCAAGAAATGCTAGTATTTACTGCCTTTACTTCATGCAAAATTCTAATAATCAAAGATATGGTAGCAGATGTGAGTGTTTGTATCCATCCCAGGCAACTCTAACCAGGTATCCTGGTACCATAGTAAATTGGTTCCAAAGAGTCCTTTACCTGGAGCTGGAAGCAGACAGGAAAGGACAAAAGTGCAGATGCACAGAAGCAAATGCTCTTACGGACAGACCATTCAGTCCACATACAGTAGTAGGTATGGTCCAGCAGAAAAATTGATCATATCGTCATATACTGCACATGTACAGAACTTGGCAGGGTTGAAGTATTTGAACTAATGCACAAAGGATCTAAAAGAAGACAGAGCCTCTGAGAGCCTCTTTCTTGACCTCTTCTTTGCCTTGGCTCCTTTACTTTCTTTCCCTCTCTCTCCACTTACTATTTTTTCTTTATATTTTTTTCTTATGACATGTAGTGTTCAAGCATCTGTCACATATAGTGCAAGAGAATAAAAAATGATTAATGCAAGAGTATCTGCTTCCTTTCCCTTCCCAGTCTACTCACTATGGCATGACTACCTCGGCATTTCTTCCTTTCTCCCCAAACCAGCCCCGTCCTCAGTGGTTTTTTTTTTAATTTTTTTATGTCTATTTTTGAGAGAGAGAGAGACAGAGTGTGAGCTGGAGAGGCCAAGAGAAAGGTAGACACAGAATCCGAAGCAGGCTCCAGGCTCTGAGCTGTCAGCACAGAGCCCAATGCGAGGCTCAAACTCATTCATGGACCACAAGATCATGACCTGAGCCGAAGTCGGATGCTTAGCTGACTGAGCCACCCAGGCACCCCTAGGTGGGTGGATTTTATCATGCAGATCAGAGTTATAATCTGCAGTGGGAGGGGAGTATCTACGTAAGATATAGAAATGAGCCTGCTGAAGAGCCACCATTTCTTGATCTGGAAGAGAAAAGAGGCAAAACAGAAGCACAGAGGAAAAGGAGAGCAGTGGTGAACCACGAGTGAGTGGAAGACAGGAGGGAACTTTGGGTTTAGGGAGTGACATGAAATTACAGGCTACAGAATATCTAGAGACAATTGAAATTTTTTTAAATGGAAGGAGAGAGGATTTAAAAAAAATAATATTGCTGGGAGTTAAGAATTTTATCTTTTACTGTTCTTTGAGGACAAGTAAATAGAAATTGAAATTACTTTTCCTCTAGCTTGCTGGATTTTTAATATGATATCATACTGAGGGTGAAATGTGAGGAACTCATATTTATTTGGGTTATGTAATGGTTTCAGTAGTAGATAAAAGTCTTCACTGGTAAAAGTGACCAAAAAGAAAACTTGTTTTATGTATGTTACTGTGGACTCTGGCAAGGTATGTCAGCTGGATTGTCATTTGGATCAAGAACCCATTACTCCCAAGGATGGCGTGACTTTTAAAGAAGAAAGTAACAAACTAAATGGAGAAAGGAACTAAATGGGAATAACTGTAAGAATTGTCTCCCCCCAAACTTTGGTCAGCTAAACAATACAAATCAAATAAATCATTCTTTGTTAGAAATGCCTTCTGATATATAATGGCTTTCCCTTTGTTTGTATATATAGAATTGAAAGAAAAGTAAAATTTAATTACAATTACCTAGTGACATCTTAAGAATGTATCATTTTACAAATATAATCCATATCCCTCATTATTAATATTTATCAATAATCTGTGAGTTTTTTGAAACAATCTATGAGTTGCTAGAATATTAGTGTAACTATTTTTTCTGATACATTATTTATTTGCATTTTGCAAATATGAGATGCTGCTGATAAAGCGAGAGATTTAGGTTAACCACGAGTTCAGGTTAACACTAATGTTGGAAGCATTCTAAGCTATTATAAAGATGCTGACATGTATGCGAATATAAAGATGGCTACTGTTTTATATATGGAATAATTAAATAATATAGTACATGTGATGAATTTTATACTATAAAAGCAAATGAAGTATCAATATGATGAATTTTGCTTTCATAGTATAATTTTTGATAGGCTACATTATTGCTAAATAATAAGAAGCAAATAATTCACTGAATGTACTGAAGATTGTTAAAGCTGGTGTTCCTAAAATTATTACGTGGAGTGGAATATTTAGAAAGGAAGAAAATTCATGCATAAAACACAGTGCTAAGGGAGGCCCTTTCTTTTTCTTAAATTAATTTTACGGTTGTAGTATTTGATTGTGGAAGTGTGACCAACTTTGCAAAAGCCTTGAATGTGATTTTTAGTAAGGTACTTTTCTCTTTGAAATTTTAGGACTTCATAAGATACATTTACCCACTACCATTCAGAATTTACTCTACTTGGAACATGTGCAGGTCTAAATTGATGATGGCCAAAGGGAATTACCATTTCTTTTCTCAGCACCTGATAAATGCAGGTAGCATTCTCGCCTTTAAATGTCAGGGTCTCTGTGACCTCCTGCACAGGTTTATTAGAGTAACTATCACTTCTCTTCTCCAAATACCTTTTTCTCATTGGCAGGGATTTCAACCCTAAATAAATCCATTATTTAGGGTCTCAGTTTAACCTAGTTCTGTCATCCGATAAAGAATGCTTTATCAACAAGGAATGGATGACCAGACTATTTATATGCTTGTCAAAATATTCTTCTATTACATGTATTAATCATTTATTAATAAATTAAAACCCCTAAATTAAGATCCATTAGCAAAATTTCAAAATCCTTCTGTTTCAGATAATCAGAACTATTAATCAGTAATATTTACTCGTGACAGGTTTCTCTAAGCCAAGTTTCTTTGAACAAATCATGTAAATATCTTTAAACAGATGAACAGTATTGAAAGGGAGAAATTCATGAGAGAAATAGGTTGAATGTAGAGGCAAGCTATTAAAAATCGGAAAATATTTCAAATTACAAGCTTAATACACAAATGAGAGAATAAAAAGAGTATATGGACTTGAAACCAAGAATTAAAGATAGATGCAATATGAAAAGGGAAGGGAAATGCTCAATCTAACTGTCTGCTGTCTCAGGCTGGCTGCAACATGACCAAGCTGATTTCAGGGCATTCTTGTCCCTCTCCACAGCCACACTGTGACAACAACACCATCAGTGCCTTAAAACAGATAAAGATAGTGTTGGTCATACTGCACAGGGTGGGTAAGAAGGATAAAAGAGAATTTCAAAAGAAAAAAAAAATTGTATGTTGAATGTTTACTTTGTGATTAGGTAACTGGGCAGATATCTCATCAATCAATCAGGAAATCAGTCCTCTTTAGTAATTGATCAAGTAATATTTTATATTAGATTCACTAAAGAAGGAGTGCTCTGTCTTATGGGTTTCTAGCCCCCTTTATCTCTGAAAGGAAGCAGGGAAAGTGGCTAAAGTAAGATATTAGAAGAAAAAGACATGGTTTTCAAATGGAAATGAAAGCAAGATGTCAGGTTTTGTGGAAAGCTGTTTTATTACAAAGCAAAAGCAGGCTGCCCTCTAAAATCAACCTAAGCTAGAAGACCTCCATGCCCCAAATCAGGTACAACTGCTCATGTCGGTTTTCCGTTCCAACCACATCCCAACTCCTGCTTCTCATTCCTTGATGATTCCTTGGTACGTGTTCCCTGCCTCCTGTTGTATAGCCCTGAATCTGATGCCTCCTTGACTTTGCTTTTGGCATCTTACTTACAGGTCTGACAACAGATCCTTCATTGACCCTGCAGCTCTATCTAGGGACTTGGCCCAAATTTTAAGCTCGGTTCCTGCAATTCCTCAGTTCTGAGTGAGCTGTATTCCAAAAAGACAACAATATTCTACCACAAGCAAGACTTGGGCTCTGAAGACAGGCTTCATTCTTCCGAACTGCAAAGGCTACTCTTGACTGTGGCAGTGAGCCTTGGAGCCTGGAATATGGCCTTCCTGGTTTCCCAAAGCCTCCGCCCTGGCTGGAGAATTAAATGACAAAAATTAACTGACCCTGACTCTAACTGAGGTATATGCCTGGGGGAGGGGGTTGAGGTCTGACTGGAAATCTCTGCAAGGAGCTCTCTCATTCCAGCCCAAAACATGGGATAGGAGGCAGGAGGGGTTTGCATAATTCTGTTTTTAGACATGCCTGGTTTCCTTGGCTTGTATGTGATCATCTATTCCTGGTTTTCTTCCCACTTCCCTGGATATCCCTGCTTAATCTCCTTTGCACCTACCCCCTCATCCAGCCGGGCTTAGGCCTTTTTCATTCATCACTATCAACTCTCTTTAGGAAATCTCCACTCCACAGCTTCAATATGCTGACAACTTACATATCAAATGTGGATAAAATCTCACGTTTAGATTTCCCCTTGGGCTGTAGACCCACATATATCACTGTTTGATCTCTCCTTGGTAACTGAAAAACTCAAATTCACCATAATCAAAAGTGACCTTCCCATTTCTCCCAAGCCTGGGTATCTGTTAGCATTCCCTCTCAGTGAATGACACCAGCAACCATCAAGTTTCACAGCCAGGCTCCTACTGCCCATCTGGGCACCTCTAACTCCCTCACTTTCCATACTTAGTGTATTTTTTTTTAAGTTTTATTTATTTATTTTTGAGAGAAAGGGAGCACAAGTGGGTGAAGGGTGGAGAGGGAGAGGGAGACAGAATCTGAAGCAGGCTCCAGGCTTTGAGCTGACAGCAAAGAGCCCGACGTGGGACTTGAACCCACGAGCTATGACCTGAGCCGAAGTCGGACACTTAACCGACTGAGCCACCCCAGCGCCCCCTCTGTACTTAGTCTATCACCAAGTCCTTCATAACTTCCAAAATGACTCTCCTCCATCTTCACTACTACCACTAAAGTCCAGAGTAAAAATAATAAAAGCTAACAATTACCAAAGGCATATTATATACAAGGCAGACACTCTTTTAAAACTCTATATAAATGGTCTCTCCTAATCACCCTATGTATTAGTTTCCTAACACTGATGTAACAAATCACCACAAACTAAATGGCTTAAAACAAAAGAAATCGATTCTTTCATAGTTTTGAAGACTAGAAGTCTGAAATCAAGGTGTTAGCAAAGCCGTGTTCCCTCCAACAGCTCTGGGGGAAGATTCTTCCTGCCTCTTCCAGCTTCTGGTGGCTCCAGGCATTCCTTGACCTGTGGCAGCATGGCTCCAAGCTCTGCACCATCTTCACGTGCCTATCTCCTCTGTGTGTGTCTTCCTGTCCTCCTTTTCAAATCTCCTTTCTACCTTTTTCTTACAAGGCCCCTTGTCATTGGATTTAAAGCCCACCCAGATAATCCAAGGTGATCACCTCATCTCAAGGTCCTTGACTTAATTATATCTGCCAAGACTCTTTTCTCCAATAAGGTGAAAATCACAGGTCCCAGGGATTATGAAGTTGACATTTGGGGGCCACCATTCAACCCACTATACCCTAAAAAGTAAGTAGAGTTATTAGTCCCACTGAATAGATGAGGCAATTGAGACTTAGAGAGTTTAAGGTCCTTGCCCAAGGTCACACAGTTAATATTAACAGGAGATTCATGTTTATTTGGTTTATGGTTTCCATACTTTCAGAAAAACAATTTCAATATCTTTCTGAAAGGAGTAACAGTTTCAAGAAATGTGTCTCTTAGACGCCAAGTACTGCTTCTTCAATCCATTCATTACTAGACTACACCACTACCGCTATCTTCTAAAAATAAAGGTCAGACCCAGTGCCTGGCATGACGTCTGTCATGTAGACGGTGCTTAATAAACAGTCGTGAATAAATCAATGTGATCATGTCGCTAGCCTCGTCAAAAGTCATTAAAAATCACACATTGCTTAAAATATGAATTTCACTATCCTCAACAAAGCATAAGACCCTCCAACCGTCCATAAACTTGAAAAAATAATCATTTTGGAAGGAGGACAGTCTTCCTAAGAATAGCCAGAAGTTGTGCAAAAAGAGATTGATAAATTTGGCCACATATATATCTAAAAGTTCAGCATGGAAAAATTTCATAAGTCAGGTCAAAAAACAATGACCTGGAAAAATACTCACAACACATATTACACATATGTGCATTTCCAAAGGAAGCAGGTACCTTCATTTATTACTGTAGGAATGTAAACTGATGAAGCTTCTTTGAAGGGAAGTTTAGAAAAAAAAAATGTAATTCATCTCTTCTCTGATCCAGCATTTCCACCTCTAGAAATTTATTGAGTAGATCATCTCTCACTTTGGCACAAAGCTATTCACTGCTACACCCTTTGCAATAAAACCTGATTGGAAATAATCTAAATGCCCACCAACATGAGATGATTAAATCCATTATGGTACAACTATAAAATGGGACACCAGCAGCCCTTTTAATATGAGGCATGTCTATATGCATGAGTGTGGAAGAAGTTAACTCCAGATGCAGAACACTACATATAAATGCCACAATTTTGTAAACAACAAAAAGAACACATAGGTATATGCACTTATATGCTATACACATATATGAATATTCTTGGAGGGGTAAACCCAAAACTTGTTAACTGCATTTGCCTTTGAGGAAAGAACTGCAGGACCGAGTGCCAGGATGGAGGGAAGATTTATTTTTCACTGTAACCTCTATTATGTTGCTTGAATTTATTTTACCCTGTGTTTTTGCATTGCTCATTAGAGAGAGAGCGAGAGAGAGAGAGAGAGAAACAGAGACAGAGAATTTATAAGCTAGTTTTCACCTAATTTTCTGACTTGATTTCATATTTGCACCTGACAATTCATTGCTTCCCAAACATACCGAGTACGTTCACAGTCAGAGTGTGTGTGTGTCTAATATTTGATATTATCCTCAACACCCTCACTTTCTGTCTACAGAAATCCTGCTCCTCAAAAGCTCCCTGTGCAACCTCCCTGATCTTCAGTGTTGGAACCAACCACTCTTAACCTCTGCACTCAGAAAACCCCTGTTCGGGAAATACAAATCAAAACCACACTCAGATATCACCTCACGCCAGTCAGAGTGGCCAAAATGAACAAATCAGGAGACTATAGATGCTGGAGAGGATGTGGAGAAACGGGAACCCTCTTGCACTGTTGGTGGGAATGCAAATTGGTGCAGCCGCTCTGGAAAACAGTGTGGAGGTTCCTTAAAAAATTAAAAATAGACCTATCCTATGACCCAGCAGTAGCACTGCTAGGAATTTACCTAAGGGATACAGGAGTACTGATGCTTAGGGGAACTTGTACCCCAATGTTTATAGCAGCACTCTCAACAATAGCCAAATTACGGAAAGAGCCTAAATATCCATCAACTGATGAATGGATAAAGAAATTGTGGTTTATATACACAATGGAGTACTACGTGGCAATAAGAATGAAATATGGCCCTTTGTAGCAACGTGGATAGAACTGGAGAGTGTGATGCTAAGTGAAATAAGCCATACAGAGAAAGACAGATACCATATGTTTTCACTCTTAGGTGGATCCTGAGAAACTAACAGAAACCCATGGGGGAGGGGAAGGAAAAAAAAAGAGAGAGGTTAGAGTGGGAGAGAGCCAAAGCATAAGAGACTCTTAAAAAAATTAGAACAAACTGAGGGCTGATGGGGGGTGGGAGGGAGGGGAGGGTGGGTGATGGGTATTAAAGAGGGCATCTTTTGGGATGAGCACTGGGTGTTGTATGGAAACCAATTTGACAATAAATTTCATATATTTAATAAAAATAAATAAATTAATCAATTAATAAATAAAATAAAATAAAATAAAATGAAATAAAAAAAGAAAACCCCTGTTCATCCTACTTTGAACTATAGTTATGTTTACAAGTTGGCCACCTTTATTAAATTAGCTCCTAAAGGGAAGTGTTGGCCTTTGTGCTCCCCAAAGTACCTGGAACACAGCATTGCTGAATGTATGTAATTTTAACCAAAAATTATTAAGCAGAAGAGTTATCTAGAAAAACCCAAGTTCCCCATGATGTCCCAATTTTAAGGGTGACAGAGAAACATATCTAGCCCAAATGTAAGAATTCTACTTAGCATGATTATCTAAATCAGCAAATGAGAAATTCTCAAAGCTGAATATAAAGCCAATATCATGTATCAGATAAAATTATTACAAGAGTGATATGTGAAATGAAATAGGAGGCTTGAAATATATTAGAGGTAAGACAAAAATGAAGGAAAAGATTTGTTATAATACAGAAAAGATATTTCTTGACACTTTTTGTTTATTTTAGCCAAACACAAGAAGTCTCATCATAAAATAGGCAAGCACTTATTTTTATCATGAAGCAGGCTACTTCTCAGATTGGAACTAACAGTGATCTCCACCTTTGCTGCCTCCCCAACCTCCAACTAAAGGTCCACAGCAATGCAATTCGCTCAATTGCTTAACAACCCTAGTCTTTTTTAAAGCAAAAGTTCCCAAATGATAAGTTTACTGTAATTTGGCTCTTTCTTTCTTTTTTTCTTTCTTTCTATTTACTTTTTGCTATCATTTAAACCCATATCCTGTTGTCTCAATGATATGGGGAGTGAGCGCAGAGGGTCACTTTACTCCACATATTTAACTTTTATATATCCTAAAGCACTTCATGCTAATTGATTATACATTACTTAACTATAAACAATAAAACCATTTTTTTTTCTGCTTCTAGAATTGCTATTCTGCTTTAGTCTCTCTAAATACATACAGGTCCACCCATTTCTGCTGGGTTTGTAACAACATATAATAAAATAAAATAAACACAATAAAATAAAAACTAAAAGTGGCAATGATTACAAGTTTACTTCAACTTACTGTTAGTGCTGTTTCATACTCTTCAGCAGCTAGGTGTGCTAAGCCCAAGTAATAGGAAGCTTCCCCTTCCATCTTTTTGTCACTTCCTAAAGTTGAAAATGTAGAAACATTGCCATGGAATGAAAGAAGCCCATTACAACAAACAGAATCTTCATTTTTTAAGACAGTAGAAAGTTGTAACAAAGTGTACAGATTTGTGAACAATCCCTGAAGCCTAACTATGTGCCAGTTTTAAAAGGCTGATGTTAATATAATTTACCTGAGTCACAAATGTTAGAGAGAGGTGCATTAGCAATGTATTTAAGAGGCATTTTCCTCTACATACACATACAGCTTAGTAATATTAGTTAGGCATTCCTATGTAATTTCCATACTGTTGCACCCATAAAGACTTAAAGCCATCCTGCATAGCTACTATACATATAGGAAATAATTGGTAAAGGGTATTGCTTTCCATAGTGCACAAACACATATACACAGAGAGACAGACATTCAGTGAAGTTTCTACAGGGCAGATAATTAGCAAAGTAAGGAATTACTGTTTTGATTAGGTTCAATTTAAAAGCTATCGGTTAAAACTTGAGTGAAAATGACTGACATCTTGGTACACCATTCCACAGATATTTTGAAATCCAAACACATTTTTTCTTTGCTAATGACTGGTAATGCTTTTCATCATCTTTTCAAAGGAATCTAGTCTTTCTAATTTCTGTGAATGTGTTTTATTCCAGGAATTATAAACATCTTCTTTCCAAAGCAATTATGTGTAGACGTGTAACGTGCTTCAGTGAGACATACATCATACCACCTAATAAATACATAATTTATTTACATTCATATGCTAAATGTAACATATAAATCCAATGGGCTTACAAGAACCATTAAAGGCTCTTACTTTTAAAAAGAATACCATCCTTTTTCTACTTTTTGGCTTTTAGTGTTACCTAACTTCTGGGTAATACAAATGCTGGTAGATCTACCCCTCAACTCTGCACTCCAACCATGATGGACTTCAGCAGGAGCTCACAGCTCTCCATACTGCATTCACTCTTACCACTCACTGAATCACCACTTGTGGGGGCACTTGGGTGGCTCAGTGGGTTAAGCGTCCATCCGACTTCAGCTCAGGTCATGATCTCATGGTCTGTGGGTTCAAGCCCCACATCGGGCTCTGTGCTGACAGCTCGGGGCCTGGAGTCTGCTTCAGATTCTGTGTCTCCCTCCCTCTCTGCCCCTCCCCTGCTCATGCTCTCTCTCTCTCTCTCTCAAAGATAAATAAACATTAAAAGAATATTTGAATTACCACTTGTGAAGCAGTGGCTCAACTGAAAGACTATAAGAAAACAGGATGGCAGATGCCAATGACAGTGTTATTATTATTATTCTCAGCAATTTCACTGATTGCAGAGAATAATACCCTCAAGATCTCACCTCAGCAGAGTTGATGATGCCAGTGATCCAGTCTTGGGAATTTTAACTCTTAATAGTTTAGCTGGGTGCTCTTTCTATGCTATAAGTTTATGGGTGCTGAGGTTAGGGATGGGACTAAGGAAGGGAAAGATGGGGTAGGAGGGAGAGGCTATCAGGGGAAGTTAACTTTTGGATAATTAAAAGTTGATTATTTATAATTTGCACTTGATCTATTAAATGTTGTCACTGTGTTAAAGTACCAACAGTGGCATGTGCTGATATAGTATCACCATTTGGACCCAATTATATGTAAAGGGCAGCCAAGAAAAGAAAAGAAAAGAAAAGAAAAGAAAAGAAAAGAAAAGTTGACCCTTGTTGATAAAAAGATTTTGAGGTAGCTAATTGGAACAGTCAAGTCACACTAAATATTAGTTTTAAAATAGGATTTAAGCATGAGAACTTTTCCTGCTTACTAATTGAAACACAATCAAGATAAACTGAAAGCATAAAATAATGGAGGAAAATGTTAGCATTATTAAAGTTGAATGACACATATACCAAAGGAAAAAAGGGCAAAATATTATTTATATTATGTAGTTTATTTGAGTGAGTTACATTAGTATTGGCCTTGCTATCCAAATCAATAATCATCCATGTTAAAGGAAATACTATGTTTTATTTTCAAGACCTACATTGTCCATTCTTATACTGGTATGCTTATAGCAAATCTAAAGAGAGGGTTATGGGGGTCTAATGGATAGAGACATTGTGTTTGGGAATAACTCAAATGTTCCATTAAAATGTGTCTTAAAACTTCCATTTGTTATTTGGATAACATATTCACTGATTCATTTGTTCACTGAATATTTTTTGAGGACCTATTCTGTGTCAGGCACAGCTATAAGAATTTGGAATACACCAGTAAATTAACCAGAAATATTCTCTGTCCTTGGAGAGCTTACATTTTAGAGGGAAGGGACAGAAAGAGATACAAAATAAATTAACACAGTAGAATTATGTGGTAAATTGTATGGTGATGGGTGCTCCAGGAGAAAAAAATTACAGCAGGATAAGAGGAATTGAGAGTGCTAAGTGGGGGTAAAGAGAAAAAAGCAGGTTTCAGTATTAAATGCAGTTATCAGGGTGGGAGATCCAACTGAGAAGATGGTATTCACAAGAGAATGAAATTGAGAATAGATAACAAAACATTTGGGAGACTCACAAGGATGTGGAAATTAAACACACTCTTTTTTTTTTTAATTTTTTTTCATGTTTATTTATTTATTTACTTGAGAGTTGTCAGCACAGAGCCTGATGTGGGGTTAGAACTCACAAACCACGAGATCATGACCTGAGCTGAAATCAACAGTCGGATGCTTAACCGAGTGAGCCACCCAGGTACCCCCTACACACACTCTTAAATAACCAGTGGATCAAAGAAGAAATCAGAAGGTAAACTGGATAATACTTTGAAGTGAATGAAAATGAAAAAACAACAACCCAAAACTTAGGGGATCCAGCTAAGGCATTGCATAAAGGGACATGTATAGTTACAAGTGCCTATTTTAAAAAATAAGGAACACCTTTCCATCTTATAAAACTAGAAAAAGAAGAGCTAACTAAACCCAAAGCAAATGGGAGGAAGGAAAAACAAAGACTAGAGTCTTTATAATATATATAGGAAGGAAATAATAAAGACTAGAAAAACAACAGAGAAAATCAACAACACCAAAAATTGTTTCATTGAAAAGGTCAATAAAATCGACTAACCCTTAAAGTTAGACTGAACAAAGAAAAAAAGAAAGAAGACTCAAGTTACTAAAATAGGGAATGAAAGAGGGAAGATCAGTACACACTTTACAGAAATAAAAAAGGGAATATTATGGAAATTGCATACCAATAAATTAGACAAACTAGATGAAATAGACAAACTGCTACAAAGGCATAAACTACTGAAATTGACTCAAGGAGAAACAGTAAATCAGAATAAATCCATATGTAAAGAAATTGAATTAGTAATCAAACTATTATCCACATAGAAAATTCTAGGCTCAGAGGGCCTCATTGGTGAATTCTACCAAATATTTAAAGAATAATCAATACCGAGTTTTCACAGACTCTTCCAAAAGTTAGGAGAAAACACTTCCCAAATCATTCTATGAAGCCAGTATTATTTTGACATTAAACCAGATAAAGACATCATAAGAAAACTACAAACCAAGATCTCTTATGAATATAGACATGAAAAGCCTCAACAAAATATTAACAAAGTGAATCCACAAAACAAAAAATGGATTATTTTTGACTCCACCAAAATTAAAAACTTGTACTTCAAATAGATACCATCAGAAAGTGAAAAGAAAACCCACCATTTTCAAGTCATATAAGTGATGAAGGACTTGCACTTGGAATATATAAAGAATATTTAAAACAACTCAATAATAAAAAGACAATCCAACTGAAAATGGACAAAGAATCTGAATAGACATTTCCGCACAGAAGATATACAAATGACCTATCAGCACACGAAAAGGTGCTCAACATCATTAGCTCACAAGGAAATGCAAATTAAATACACCATGACACACCATTTTATACCTGCTAAGATGACTATAAACAAGAAGGACAGCAAGAAGTGATAGTGAGAAAGTAGATAAACTTTACCCTTACACATTGTAAGGGTGTGTAAGGGTAACTAAACCCTTACACATTGCCGGTAGGAATGTGAAATCAGGCAGCTACTTTGGAAAACTCCATGCCATCTCCTCCGTAAGTTAAACATAGAGTTACCATGTGACTCAGCAATTCCACTTCTAGGTCTAGAGACAAAAGAATTGAAAACTTGTACACAAGTGCTCATAGCAGCATTATTCATAATTGACAAAAGGTGGGAATAACACAAATGTTCAGCAACTGATGAATGGATAAAGAAAATATGATAAAAGCATACAATGTAATATTATTTGGCCATAAAAAGGAACAAAGTAGTAATATATGCTGCAAGATGGATGAACGTTGAAAACATTACACTAAGTGAAAGCAGCTGGACACAAAGGGCACACATTGTATGATTCCATTTATATGAACTTTCTGGAACAGGTAAATCCATAGAGGCAGAAAGCAGATTAATGGTTGCTAGCAGAGAGGGAAAGGAAAGTATGGAGAGTGACTTCTAGAGAGTACCGAGTTAGTGTTTCTGGTTATACAACTCTGTGAATGTAATAAAGACCAATGAATGACTGAAATAGGAAAATAATAGAATATACAATT
This sequence comes from Puma concolor, assembly GCF_028749965.1. Taxonomy (NCBI): domain Eukaryota; kingdom Metazoa; phylum Chordata; class Mammalia; order Carnivora; family Felidae; genus Puma; species Puma concolor. Next base: position 81,173,176 of record NC_141670.1, on the reverse strand, counting down.
AAGAGTATAGTCAGTGTTATACTTGTGCATTATACCAAGGTGCCCTAGTAAAAGAGTTGGCCCACAGTGGATGTCACTGCTCCTTAAATATTACATAAACCAGTGTGGGAGGCATGCCTTATGCAGGCAATTGTCAGTTTGCTGCTTCAGGCTCCCTAACCAAAGTAGGAGGTAACAGTAAGAAGAAAGGCTTTGTCCCAGGGCGTTCAGCTGTTGTCAGAGCTCTGTAAGACACTGTGCCAACCCTTAACCTATCTACTTTGTTACATGGAAAGTATAGGGGCAAATATTTATGAGTGTTAAAAGATGTTAAAAAATTATTACATAAGCATAAGAAGATTTCCCCTCTTCTTTATCTGTTTTTGGGAAAGCAAAAGATTCTTTTGAAAAGGAGGAGACTGCCAGGGAGACACTGACTTTGGGAAGAGACCCTCGGAGACTTCCTTTCTTTGTAAACTGCCTTACAATCATTTAGCAAATGTGAACCTAACGCAAAATACCTTTTCCTAATTGGTAAATTACTTTACATTGAAGTTCCACATAACTTTCTATGTGACTAAGGTTAGCTGCTGAAATTCATCTAAGAGCTAACTGTTTATGTCAGTTTTTACCCCTTTGGGGAAAGTACTAGATCACCAGTCACTCAAAAGCAGTTCATTCAATGGGATACGTCTTTCAATGAGGGTTATTTCTTATAAGTATTCTAATACCATTAAAAAGAAGTAACAGAATAAGATGTTAACTTTTACTCTTTAGAAAATTAAAATCACAACCAGAAATTCGGTCCTGCTTATTCCAAATAAACCATATGGTACTTGATAAACTAATCAATTAAATATATCCTCAAGCTAATACACTTTAAAGAGCACAGCATCTTTTTCTCCATCATGAAGTCTACTCCATTGATAAATTATGGTAATAAAATATCTTTGCATTTCACAAAGTAAAAGCTTATGAGTATGTGTTCCAAATTTTTTCTTTATATCTTATACATATACAAATGATATAGAATATTAAGGATATGATCAGCTCTCATGAAAGCATTTTTTACCGCTGTTAAGTGTGCGTATGCATCACCAGGGGAACTTGCTAGCCTGCAGATGCTGAGGCAATAGGTCTGGGGTAGAGCCTGAGATGCTGCTTTTTTTTCCAGAAGCTTCTGGTGATGCTGATGATGCCAGTGCAGAGGCCAAACTTTGACAGGCAGAGGTGCAAAATATATTAGCATTCTATTTTCCTGTTACTCTTAACTACATATTTATCATTATCTTCCCTATTACCTGACAATAGGGAATTTACAAACAATGAAAGTTCTCTCAGATTGAAAGAAATATATGGCCACAAACACACACACACACACACACACACACACACACACACACACACACACCCTTAACTTTTGCAAATGACCTTACCTTCTCATTATAGGTTCATTGTTTTATAACACTATTCCCAGAGGGTTGTAATTTTGGAGACAAAGCTTTCAAGAAATTAATGGGTTTCTTGTTGTCAGCACTAAGGCTCCTCTGTTTTACAGTGAAATTTGAAAGTATATTGATGGCATTTGTCTTTGCATTTCATAGGAAATAATCACCCAAACACTTGACGATTTTTACTTCACTCTTGGGAGAAGCAGCGCCTGCCCATTAAAGGAAGCAATGTAAGAGTGTTCTTTTCCACCCACCTTCTTTGGCTATTTCAGAAGCTTTTATTAGAATTCTGATGGCCTGTTTGTATTCTTTATTTTCTAGCATTTTGTCTGAGAGTAATCTGTAAGTCCTCAGGAGACTCTCACAGGCCAACAAGTTGAGAAAGCGGCCTGTCTCATCCTTCCATATCCGCCCTTGCGTCAATTGATGGAATGCTTCATAATGCTCAGCAGCTTCCAGAAGCTGACCTGAAGAATAAAAGCCATTCATAAATACAAACCACAGGCCAGAACATATTTTCAAAAATTTTGTATATATCTTATGTGTTACAATGAAAGGGAAGTAGAAACCATGGAACACAGTTACGAATTTCTAAGGATGAAGAGGATGTAAGCTGGGAAAGGAGCTCTCCCAATTTGGACCTCAGATTCAGCAATGATTTTGGATGAACATCTGCTGGAGGGATGTATTTTGGCGTGCAGAAATTGACTAGGATTACACATGTTTAGAAACGGTGTAAAAACCCAGTAGTAATTACTAATAGCAATGGTATTAGCTAACCTTTATTTAACATTACTTATGCAAGGTAATGTACTATGTGCTTTATGTGAATTTCTCATTTAATCTTCAAAACACTCCTGTGAAATAGGAATTGTTATGATTCCACTTAACAGAAGAGAAAGTGAGGTTAAGAATTTTGCCCATGGGGGTGCCTGGGTGGCTCAGTCGGTTAAGTGTCCCACTCTTGACTTCAGCTCAGGTCATGATCTCATGGTTTGTGAGTTTAAGCCCCACAATGGACTGTGCACTAACCATGCGTGGCCTGCTTGGGATTCTCTCTCTCCCTCCTTCTCTGTTCCTCCCCTGCTTGTGCTCTCTCTCTCTCTCTCAAAATAAATAAATAAACTTTTCTGAAAAAAGAATCTTGCCCATGATTGCATATTTAGTGGGGTAATCTATCCAGGCAGTCTGATTCCAGAGCCCATATTCTCAACCACTTTCCTACACTACTTTTTCAACAGACAGCATCTGTTTCATTCCCAGGAAGAATTCAGGTATCTTGAGAAAGGATGTGTCTGTTACAAATTTCAAATTCAATTATTATAGACGCGTTTGTATATTCCATTTAGTTTTTCATAATTAAAATACCACTTAACTGCATTTCTGGATTAAATTTTATAATACAGTTTAAAATATTTCTTCTCAAAGCCAAAACTCCATATTAACTTCCATAAGTTACAAGTCATTTTGCTCCTTGAAATAGGAACAAGCATACCTCTGGAAGGGTAGTTTGCAGTTCCACGCTGTGGATCGATTGTATTTCACATGCGAATTGCCTTGTGAAAATCCTCACGATATCTTGGAGTCCAAATACTCTTATGGCATTGGAGCCACCCGAATTGAAATTAGCTGGAAAGGTACTTGTATGTAGGCATTTCAACAGTAGTGTTTAAGAGGGGGTGCAGGTTATAAGCAGCCAAACTGAGTTCCTATCCCAGCCTTACCCTTTTTGCTGTTTAGCCTCAGGCTAATTACTACCCTCTTTGTGCTAGAGTTTAATTCTTCTGCAAAATAGGATGATGATGTAACTATTCAAAGTGTTATTGTGAGAAGTGAATCAATGCATGTTCAATAGCTGACACAGAGTATTCTCTAAGTATAGCTTACTCTCCCTGCAAAAGATGCAGTTGAGTCTTTATTAACAATATTGCCATGGCTAATTAAATTAGCCAATGCAGGTCTTAACAGGCTCAATATAGTTTCTTAACTTAGGTTTCACTAGATATCACAGGTTAGATAATACAGGATACTGAAGCCACTGCCATGACTCCTGCATATAATGTCCCCCTATTTCTGCCCTGAATTTGCTATCAAAATTAGTACTTAAGTAATAAAGAATACACACATAAATAAGAATGACATTCACAAAGAAATACAACAGAGGTGGGCAATCAGCAAATAATCTGTAAAAAAAAGGAGTAAAGATGTGCCCAGTCTGAGCCCCTGTTGCACCGTGTAGAAGGAGGGCATGTCAGCAAAGATACATACAGAGAGAGGGGAATGTGTATGGCAGAGATGTTTAGCAACTTGTATTATGAAATTTTCACATGGTAAAAGACTACTAAGCCATAAACATGATACTATAGGAAAGCATTTCATCACATGTATAGGTGTTTGTGATAATACTGGAAAACATCAGAAAATATTTACAAGGCATTATCAGTATTTTGTGGGTAATGGATGGTTTCTTTATCCTTTCTGATTATTGGCATTTTCTAATGTTTCTATCATCAAAATATGCTTATTTTGTAATAAAATATATGATAAAAGCTATTTTTTAATTTTTTTTAACATTTATTCATTATTGAGAGACAGAGAGAGAGACAGAGCATGAGCATGGAAGGGGCAGAAAGAGGAGGAGACACAGAATCCTAAGCAGACTCCAGGCTCTGAGCTGTCAGCACAGAGCCCGATGCAGGGCTCGAACTCACAAAGTGCCAGATCATGACCTGAGCCAAAGTCAGGCAGTTAACCAACTGAGCCACCCAGGTGCCCCTGATAAAAGCTATTTTTAAAATAATGTCCAATCCTTTTTCATTTTGATGCAAATACTCAAAGTTCAAGTTCATTGCTCTAATCTCTCCTCACATTTAACCAACAATTTTTCTCTTACTTCCCACAAGAGCAGGCAGTTTCTCATGTCTCTCCTATAGCACCTCTCACTAGAAACACCTTTCTCCAAATACCCATGACCATCTTTTTTTTTTTTTAACTCAAATGGAGCACTGACATATATGTGTGTTATGTTTCCTCTGTTAACTATATTTCTGCCTGTAAAGTATAGCTCTGTATTCCTAGAAAGATGTATATCAGAGTTGTTCTTTTTTTTTTTTTTTTTTTTTTTTCTATCCAGCTTCCATCTACTCATAAAGTACAGGTACATATTTCTCTTTGGCCATGTGAATAGGGGAAGATAGATATAGGAAACTGTGAGTAAACCAGATAGTTCCAGAAAAAAAATTGGGACTGTAAGGAGGCTAGCAAGGACCTAATGGCATCTGTGGTTACACACAGTAACCAGATGGAAAGAGGATCCAAAGTTGTGTTATAAAATAACAGATTCACTAAGAATTCCAGGAGGACAGCCAGGAGGTGAAGCACTGGATAACTCAAGTAATTACAATGAGATGCAAATGAGGCATAAAGATGTAAATAGTATTCTAAGAACTGATGGCCATGTCCAAGATTTCATCTACAAGGGAGCAGAAAGAAGAGGCAGGGGGAGGGAGGGAAGGGTAGAAAGTAGGGAAAGGAGAGATGGAGGAAATGGAGAGGGGGGGGAAGGTAAGGAAGAGTGGAGAAAAGGTGGGGGCTATGTCTTTGTATTCCATAACAGTCAGACTCCTGTCTATGTTATTGGCACTATTCAGCATCCTGGACAGGCTGTCTAAGCAGAAATGAAGTAAAGGGGGCCTGGGGGACATTTGTTTCAGTTGGTTACTATGGCAGGCAACCTCGGAATGAGGTTGAGTTTGATTTTTGCTGAAGATTTGAGGCCTCATATCAGTGTACTACTTGGGTCATGATTATTGGCCAAGGTTCAACTCTCAGAAGAATAAACTTATAGTCTCCCACGATGAAGGAGCCTGGTCCAAGATGCTCGAGTGAAAGAGAACAGGAAGGTACTCTTTCCTGAAGGCCTACTGGGTCCTCATCAAGATGGAAGATTTTTTTTTTCTCCATACACTACCTTATTTAACCTTCCAAAAACTGATGAAGTAAATACGATTATTGCTTTTACACTAAGAGGTAACTGAGGTTCACAAAGGTTAAATGACTCAAATAGCTAAAAAGTGGTATTTTGGATTTACACCCAGAATCATCAAAAACCCATACTGCTTGGCTCACCATATTAGGTGCTAGTCACCAAACCAAGAGTTGGGAGACTTGGGTAGAGTAAGTTATATTTTCTGGATATAAATCTCTCAAGTTAAAAACAATGTTAGGGTTTATATGATTTCTCGTTTCTTCCATTTCTATAATTCTTTGACTCTATTCAGGCAATTGTAGGTGATCTGTAACATAAAAGAACAGATCTTAGGGGCGCCTGGGTGGCGCAGTCGGTTAAGCGTCCAACTTCAGCCAGGTCACGATCTCGCACTCCGTGAGTTCGAGCCCCGCGTCGGGCTCTGGGCTGATGGCTCAGAGCCTGGAGCCTGTTTCAGATTCTGTGTCTCCTTCTCTCTCTGCCCCTCCCCCGTTCATACTCTGTCTCTCTCTATCCCAAAAATAAATAAACGTTGAAAAAAAAAAAAAAAAAAAAAAAGAACAGATCTTAGACCCTGATGTACTTCTGATTGTTTTTTCTGAAGGAGTTTGATGTATAGGCATCTATGCATCCTTTATCTAAATTCCCATCTGTCCCATAAACCATGTGGTGATATCCATGGAGCACCTGGAATTCCTAGAGTGGCCCAGACTTAGCTGTGGCCACATCTAGCTATTCATAGATTCACTTCCTCTTTTTTAACCACTTTGCCACAGATGAGATCACTGGGAATTCTGTTTTAAACCAAAGTGCCTAAACAGAGAAAGTAGAGTTTTCCAGTCCTTCTCAGATGTAGAGATGCATTTCTAAAGTTATTTGGTGGCAAACAGACCAGTAAATAAGCCAGTAAGGATTTGATCCAAATTACCATAAGCACACAAAAGACTTGGTTACAATTTCTAAAGGCTGGTCAGAATTTTCAAGTGCATACTATAATATGGTACATTTGATTTTAAAATGTTAAAATAGAGTCTATACTATGAAGGGGGCACAGTAATTTAAATATGAGAGTATTCCCCTTTAAGCATGATTAACAATGGAAACATTTCCATTTAATTTATATTTTCAACTGTGAATAGGATTTTAAAGATTTTCTTGCTTTCTGGGTAAAGACCAATATTAATATTAAGACTGGATAGGGGCGCCTGGGTGGCTCAGTCATTTAAGCTTCCAACTTTGGCTCATGTCATGATCTCACAGTTCCTGAGTTCCAGCTCCATGTCAGGCTCTGTGCTGCCAGCTCAGAGCCTGGGGCTTGCTTCACATTCTGTGTTTCCCTCTTTCTCTCTGCCCCTCCCCCACTCATTCTCTCCTCTCTCTCTCTGTCTCTCAAAAAAATAAGCATTAAAAAAAAGACTACATATTTATTAAGACAATGCATCCTGTTTTATCTCAAAAAAAATTAAATTTAATGTACTTGAGAGAAATATTATATAGGGCTATCATGATGGTGGTCACTTCAACAAAGCAAAACATAAAAACAAATGAAGATCATGAACCAGTTTCTTCGCTCATCTCTTTGTAACTTCTTTAAAGTGTTCATATACAGTCTACCTTTTGTTACCATATCAACTTTAAACATCGGAACCAGCTGAGATTACCAGATCTTACAACCAATCTTGCAGAAGGACAAGTGTCTAGACAACTGGAATTATCAAGTGGTAACATTATTTTCCAATGAAGAAGAGGGCAGGGAGAAGAAGGACTGCACCAAGGTACCACAAAAGTAAAAGTTAACTGAAAGCAGGAGACAAAAGAGAAGTCCTCGGGAATAGTCATCGATGTGAAAGGTCTTTGGGGGTACCTGAGCTTTCTCATGTTCCAGCAAATCTTCACTATCGTCGTGTGTAGCAGAGATCACAGAAGTAACCTCGATAAGGAAGACAACTAGCGCTCAACTAAGTGCATGGAATGCATGGTTTTATGCTAAGCAAAACTCTAGAGAGTTCACTAATATTTCAAGTGAATCAAGGAAGAACATGGAGCCAAAATGTTTGGTTAGAGGGAGTCAAATGGTCCTCTACTAATACCGTTAGTAATCAGTTTACTCAGTCATATGAAGTACTATCAGGAAACACTGAACAAATGTTTAAAACGAGAGTGTCCAGGTATGGATAGAACTAAGACTCAGTTGTTATTGTTGTTTTTTGTAAACAATTACATGACATCTACATAAACAATAAGGAGGTTGGTATGTGTTTATAGTTTTTCACCTAAAGGAAAGTACACTCTTAAAATAAAACTGTTACAAAGGAGTCTCACTTTACCTAGAGCCCACACAAACAAGAAATCCATCCATTTATTTAAAAATACAAACAAAACCCAAACAATGTGGTAAACGGCAAAATGCTTGGTAGGATGTGAAGACAAACGCTATGTACAGAAAATTAGACTTTATATATTTGGGTATTATCCAAATTGTTGCTTACCCCTCTTCCCTCACAACATCTCTGAAAGTTTATAGATATTTGTGGTATCACAGCAGATGTCTAGAACAAATATTAAGCAAAAGAGAATGTATATGATCTCTCCCATTTTAGTTTTTTTTTAAAGTAGGAAGATTGACTAGATATTAACACAAATGGGTTTAAATGTGAAGCTGCCATAAAAGCAGGAACATAAATGTAATTCTCCCAGCCGCTATTTTGATGCACATTTTTGATTCCATGAATATTTTATGAAATGGCCCAAACTAAAGCCATATAACATTCCTGCATTACTGATGCTTGCGCCCGTAAGCTACAAACATTAGAGGCATGATTGAGTGCATTAAAATGAACTCATTCAGCAGTGCATTGATTACTTGAAGGGGGAGGGAAAAGAAAAAAGAAAAAAAAAAAAAAAAAGAAGTTGCTCCACTTAAGAAAACAGCACACAAATCTAAACTTTGCAATATAATAAGGGTGAAAGCAAGTCTGAATAAAATAATATTTCATAAATAAAGTGTGACTCTGTCTAGACCTGACAGTAATTAGGCAAGGTGTTAATTACGTCCAAAGATGGCTCCCGGTATTATTCAGGTAATTTAAAATGTCACAATCTCTAAGACGCACAGACTGGGCTCCTTTAGTTCCATGCATCAGCAATTCTGAAAGTAGCTAATTATTTCCTTTTCTATCAACTTGTACATTTGCCAGTAAAAATAATGCTACAGAAACAATTGCATGAAAATCATTTGACAGGTCCATAAGGCTTATTTCTTCAGCAGCACTGGTATAAGTCTTAAGCATATTTAGTTGTAAATTGGGCGTATTTGTTGAGGAATTTAGGGAAATATTCCACTTTAGCTTAAAACAACAACCTAAAGGAACAATAAAGCTTTATGTATATTATATTACATTTTAATCTGGAGCTACTGGACATCTTTGGCATTAAGTTACTATTCCATACAATGTAGACATAAAATCTGCTAGGAGCAATATTGAACAGTAGCAAAAAGAGAAAAATGTTATTGCTCTTTTGTAAAAACAAAAGACATTGCTTCCCATTTCAGTTTAACTGCACGAACAATTTATATCATCTTTAGGTTTTTACATTCAATTATGATAATTATAACGGCACTATACATGCTGAAATAGTTAAGGGCTTGTCACACTTCCCAGTGGAAACTATCACTTGCAAGGGTTTATCTCTTGTCAGAGGAGATTTGTTCTGACTATAACCCACTGCATACCACTGCAAAATAGAAAGCTGGAAAACAAAGATTTTGTTCTGTAACTCAACAACATCCCTAATAAACCAGGAAGAAAATGTGCCCATAACTTTTGAGTAGCTACTTTGGGATACCTAGAAGACATTTGAGAGGCTATTTAAAAAAAATGGAAAATCTCCTTTATCATTTTGAACAAAGATTTCATATGGACATGATAGGAATGCTACCATATCCCTATTAAAAACTATGGGTCACTAAACCAGACAATGAAAGGGATCCCAGGAAGACAGCAAGACAGGTGTGGGAGAAACTCACAGAGGGTCTATCCGTGAAATTGGCAATATGACTATGTTAATTTTTAAAATCCAGAAGGTTATCCTGTGCTTCTAAAATATTCTTAAGGAATTGATATTAATTATTGTTGTTTATGATTTTAGATAGGTGAATTGTGGTCAGTGATGGAAATGGTACACAAGCTTGACGGCTTTATGACGTAATAAACCTCAAATAACTGGTTTCTATCAAAGTTTTGTAGTTTCTAAAGATTAAGCATTAGGCATCTTTGTTCTTAATTAATTATAAGTCTCAAAATTACAGGAATAATTTTTAAAAATGTAAAACACTTCTATAATGTATAAACAATACGAGTAACTACTAGCCATTGTAGAGCTTACAGAGTTGACCATCCCTTGTGTAATAAATTGTTTTACTTTAATGGTTGCCACCCCATCTTAAAATATTAAGTAAAAAGTGTTGACAAGTCTAAAAGTCTGAGAAGAAATAAAGACAGTATTGATATTAGATCAACTAATGAATCATATTGTGCTGGACTTAATCAACAATGTAATTCTTACTTGAATTATATACCGTTCATGATTTTAAGCAAACCACATTCTGATTAGGTATATATGTTTATATGGGCGAGGAGCAAAGTATGGAAGCACATATACCAAAGTACCAGTACCAATGAACTTAGAGAAGATAGAAGTGAGTGAGGGGAGCATTAACTTTCCCCTAACACACCACTGTTTTGATTGATAATAAGCATGTGCTATCTGGGATACTACAAAAACCGAACAAACTGAAAATAATCTATTTAAGTGAGTCTGGAGGGAGAAAAGCAATGTTAGTTGCACACTCACCATGTGCCTAGCATGACAGTAGCTGCCATACATATATGTATTACTATCTTTAGAGATGAGGGAAATGAGCCTCAGTGTTTCTTTTCCTCAACCCACACACCAAGTATGCAGCAGAGCTGATGCCCAAAGCCCACAGTGGCTTCACTTGCTCAACTGAGCCCTTTTTATTTTTATTTTTATTCATTTTTATTTATTTTAAATGTTTACTTTTGACAGAGAGACAGAGCATGAGTGGGAAAGGGGCAGAGAGAAACAGGGAGACACAGAATCGGAAGCAGGCCCCAGGCTCTGAACTGTCAGCATACAGCCCAACGCGGGGCTCAAACTCACCAACTGTGAGATCATGACCTAAGCCAAAGTTGGACGCTTAACTGACTGAGCCACCCAGGCGCCCCAACCAGTGACCCCTTTTTAGAAACTCTGTCCAACTTTTGACCTTAAAGGCAGAGACCAAGGTTTGAGCCTCAACACCATGATATAACTGGACCCTTCACACCAATAAGTGCTCTGAAACAAGGATAGCAATGCCAGCCTCAGGGAGTGGTTGTAAAGGGCATGAAAACAGCTGCGGTGCCATGCAGGGTGCCTGGTGCCTCGTAGATATCCAATAAGTTTTCATGCCCTTTTACGTTTTGTTTTTTTTTTTTTCAGACTTACCATTGGGAGGGAAGCTGGATGAGTCTGCTACATGGAATGCTTTAAAACTAAATATGACGGCACAGTGTCACTCCTTCAATATTAAGAGCCACTCAAGGCACCAGTGAAACAGCACACCTCATCCAACTTTCATCCAATACCTCTTTCGCCCTTGGTCAGCGGGGCCTCTGAAGAGATGTTTCTAGGGCAGTGCCTCTTCTCAGACAGTTAGAGGAAATACTGCCTCCAGAACAGTTTATTCAGTGTGGCAAGAACTGTGGGCTTGGTGCAGCTACTCAAGACCCCCTTGCAAAGCTTTGAAAAAGAAAAACGTGCTGCAGAGCAGGTACCTCTGAATGAGGCTTCCTCTCTGTGCTGCTCGTTAAGCAGTAAATAATTAAAACACCCTGAAAAAGATAGGTAAAATACAGCAGCGATGTCAGTAACACAGACATGAAAGAGAAGGGGAAGAAAATGAATTTAAAAAAAAAGGCAATGAAATAATTCATTTGAAGCTCTAATAAAGTTTCATTTGCAGTCTTGTTTAAAGATATATCAGACTTCAGGGATGTAACCTAATTACATTTTTATTCTAAGTTCCATTCAAAGATCTTGGACTTTGATTCTTTAACACAGATCAAACATGGTATAATTTTCTTGTGGCTATCAATACTTAAAAAGGATCTCTTCATTAAATACTATAAGGTCTTATGAACATGTACACACAGTAGATGGAGAATAAACTGACATGCCCTGAAAAGTGACAATTAATTTATATAGAAATAGCAATGCTAATTCACTTAACTTCTGAAAAAAAAAAAAACACTTTAATTATTAAATTCACTTTTATTCAAATATAAAGTGACTCAGTTTCTAACACTGATCTAGTCAGAGGTACCTTTGAAAGTGTATGCTAGTGCCCATTTTTTAAAGCCATTCTTGGAATATACTCCAACAATGCAGTGGTAGAAGTAGTAAGAATTACAACCAAGCAGAGAATAACAGAAAAATGCTATCAATAGACTTGCAGTCAACCCGAGAGCCTTAGTGGGGGAGGCTACGTTGGAGTAATCAGAGTTCATACTTCCGCACTTTCTGGGTTGGCTTTACTTCATATAGTTACTAGGAAACCTGAATAGAATAATTTGGTCAGTCTTCCAAAGGATCTTTTTGGAAAAGTTCCCTCCCAAGGGACTTCTAAGATGCAAATTTACAAGTAGTTTAAAAGCAGAGGGAAACAAACAAATAGGACTTATTTCTTTGTAACTATTAAGAGGAAAAAATGCTCCAATGAACTTGTGTCGTTAAACTGAAGATGTAAGTAGATAGGGAAGTATGCTAGGACTTAGAAAGCCCAGCGGGAGAACCAACACAGAACTTTGGTCATACACAGGCAGCAGCCACTGGGAAATTTTGCTGGAGTTATTTTTGCTTGTTTTTTTTTTTTTTTTCCCTACAAAATATCCATAGTGCTACCAATGAATCTATTTTCAAAGATAAACATTGAACGAGATGCCCTTTGTTGCTTCAAGTGCTATTTTCTCTTACAGCATTCTGTATGTAATGGAGGGATTGTTGTTACAAACTTTAAAATATGATAGCAATTTAAATAGAAAATACAAGACATTTAAAACCCAAAAGAACCATATTAGGCCTGTCAAAATCTATTAATAGCAAATAACAAAGATGTTATTATCTCACTATTGTGAGACAGATGCTAGGTTTAGAAAGACAAAAGAAAATTTTAAACTTCACTATATTTAGGGTGACCAGTTGATTCAGGTTTGCCTGGGATTTTTCTGGTTGAAGCACTGAAAGTCTTCAGTGCAGGGAACTCCCTCATACCCAAGGCAAACCAGGATGATTAGTGATCCTAACACTGACCCGAAATACAAAAGCAATGTTGAAAATGTAATTAAAACACAAAAGTGATATTCAGCAAAAGATACAATGCAATGTAATGCAATATACGCTTTACTTATTTTAAGGGTCAAAATATTATATTAGTGTGAAATGCTACAAGGAAAAATCTGAAATTTACTAACAATAACATCATTAATCAATCAAAATGTTTTATTTTGGTCAAGTTTCATTCTACTCCTTTTCTATATCCATGTATAATTTTTACACACTGGTAAAGAGAAAAATATAATTTTTCTACTATCTAAATTATTTTAATGGAACTACTTTCCATATTACATATTTTAATAATAGCATTTAAAACGACTACATATTTTTTCAAGGGGGGGATGTATACTTTAATCATCTGCCTATTGCTTGTATACGTAGATTGTTTCTCCATTATAAATGAGGTTTAATTAACACTTTCATTATTCTATCTTTAAATTTTTAAAAAATTTCTAGAACTGTCATTAACAGAGAAAAAGAGATGGCAAATTTTATTGTTGCTATGCATTGCCATATTATTTTCCAGAATCCATTTAAATGATGTACCTTATCATGTACATAAGAATTACTTTGAAGAATCATGATCTTTTTTTTTTGTATTTTAATAAGTGTTAAATGGCATTTCATAATTATTCAAATTGGTTTTTTGAGAAACCATTTTTTTTGGTTATTTTCCTATATATCCATTGCATATCATATTTCCTCTTTGATAAATTATCCATATTACACTTGTCTTAACATTTGTTTTTACCAATTAATATACACTTTACATAGAATATAGCTGCTATATATACTGTTATATATACTGCATATAAGGTCATTTTTCCCCTCCTTTTTCCAAATCCCTGCCCTATATTTGACTATTGATGCTCTCTCCTCTGTAGTGTCTGGAAGTCATTCTTCCTTTACATTTATTCTAATGTAAGCTCTAATGTAGCTAATAGACCAGCCCATTCCTCTCAACAGTCTTAATGCCTTTTAAATCCTCCTCCTGGTTCTAGTTTTCCCTGTTTTAAGGTATTCCACCCACAATTATTGAACAGCCTAATTCACACATGGATTTCAACATATAACAAAAAGCTTTGTTATAAAGTCACCCAAATCTGCCTGCTCAACATTCAGTTCACTGATTGTTTTCTCTTCCATTTTGCTTTCCATATTTGAAGGCCTTCTCTATGGTATTAGCCTACATGAATTTAATTTTTACAGAATCATCTTTTATATGCATAATCTTGATAGGCTAATTAATAGTGAAGATTAAGTCTTGAGGGGGTCATGTCACTAGTATCCACTGATGGAATGGGATTCTCACTGAACACATGAGAATCTTGGTCAAGGTAGGGCTGGGCAATGGACCATGAAGGCAAATGGTTGGAGAAGTTGACTAATGACAGAAGACATAAACAAGGAGATACAATTTTTTTATTTGTAATTTTGTCAGGGCCAGTTTTATTTCAGAAGTCTTTTCTTATTGTAACCTTAATAAAAATAAATCAAGAAAAAATAAATCCACAAGGTCAACTTTGTGAGGTCCCTGTTGAGAAAGTCTTTGTATAGGGAGACAGTGTGGGGTAGTGAGAAGAATGTTGAACGTAAAATCCAAATATATAGCCTCCTGTCTTGGCTTTAGTTGTCATGTAACTTCTCAGTATCCTAATTTCTGCAAATCAGAAATGGGAGTAATATTACCTACCTCATGCATGAGAAGAAGAATTTCATATAGATCTACTAACACACCTTTCTACCTGTTACTGCCAATACGTACATTGTAGATACATTTTATTTAGTCTATGTCTGTCTAAATGTTGCCAATAAATCAGTTTGAAGAACCATGCATTACAAGGGTAGTTTGTGTGTGTATTTCTATCCAGTATGATATGGAGGAGGAAGGAGAACTGACACAGATATGGAGCTCTACATCCAAGTATAGCATCTGCTATTATTAACACAGTAGGTGGCTGTGGCAAAACTATTTAATTATTCTATTCAGCTTCTTCCTCTCGTGAATTAGGGTCTGAACTAGATGACTTCTAAGATCCAACATGGCTCTAAAATTCATTCATCTTCAAGAATTGAACATTATGTTTGGACTATTTCAATAGTCCAAATAATTGAGGGCTATTTACAACTTATTAAATCTGATGAGGGAGCATAAGGCAAGCTGACAGGCCACAAACACCCTTCCCCCTACTCCTAGATGGGATACCTGTGGCTGCCCAAAAACAAAGAAAGGGGAAAAACAAATGGTTAACTGATAGAGATCCTAGTCCTACAGGACCTAAGTCTCCATCACCCCTCCATAGTGATGTGGGAAACAAAGGCAGAAGAAAATGACAGAACTAAATTTCCTTATACTCTGAAGCCTATTGACAAATACTTGAGGCTGGCAGAGTAAAACATTTCTCTAGGAACTCCTTACTGTCTTAATGTTAATGCTTTGCTAGAGGGAAAAACAACCTTAGCTTCACAATAGCTAGGCCTCCAGTCTCCTTTGAGTCTTCTTTAGCATATGAAAATCTCACTAGAAACTTCCCCTGGGCTTTACTTCCCCCCAACCCCATAGTATATAACCAGTCTCTCCTCCTGGTCCCAGGGCAGCTCTTCCTGCCCAAGGGTCTTGTCCCAGTACTTCAATAAAATCACCTTTTTGCACCAAAGATGTCTTCAAGAATTCTTTCTTGGCTGTGGGCTCCGGACCCCATGAACCCCACTGTCACCCCCAAAACCTCATCAAAATCCATATCCACCTGTTACTCCATGGAACGTTTTCTTGACCCTTAGTGCCTCCCTTATAATATGCCTTCTTACACATCAACATTTAGGAATTATAAATGCTTAGGAAAAAGGAATCACAGGAAAACAGTTCTGCCCTTCTATTCCCCACCCAAACTACTCTCTTCAGTGCTCCCTCATTTACATACAGTAGCCTGGCCTCCAAGTGAAACAACAGGTACAAGCAGGAAAAAACCTTCAGGTTCCTCAGACCAAGAGGATAGGCTCTAAGTACCTAAGGTACACACAAAAATGATCCTACCATTTCGAAAGGCAATGAGGATGCTATTAATGGAGGAAGACCTCCCCTCTCTGTATATGCTAAATGTTCTGAATGAAGAGATCAAGAAAGTCCTGAACAAAAGTGAGGCAGGTGGCTTTTGTTGTTGTTGTTGTTGTTTTTGTTTTTAAATACAAGCCCAAGGAAGGATAAAGAGAAGTTTTCCACAAAAAGTGCTTTGTGGTAGATTTGCATCATTGTCTACAGTAGAACATGGAGAACATCAATGGTGGAGCACAAGATGAGAGGACGGAGATAAAATGCAGATTGCTGCAGAAAGAGTGAGATGAGATGAAGGAGATGCCCAGGGGAAGAGAAGAGGAGAGGCAGCAAGTTGGAAGTGTCAGCCATTCACTAGCACGGATCTTCATGCTTGGGCTTCTCCTGGCTCCTGAACTGGCCTCGCTGAGTGCTCCCAACTTTTAACTGGGGACTCACTGGAATTGCTGCTGGTTGACCTGATACAGAGCCTGAACAGTGCTGTAATTCTCCCCAGCCTACTGTAAATGATATGAGCGTTCTGGAAGTGAGAAGAGAATGTGAAAAGAGAAGCAGCATTTATGTAGGCTTAGGTGACAAGCAGAACACCAGGCGCTCTACTGATCTCATTTAATCCAGAGAACAATTCTCTCAAGAGCTACATTTTTTTTTTTTAAGATAATGAGGAGTGGCACAAACAGAGTTAACATTAGGCTCTATCTCCATTTCATAAGCTGACATTTTTCTTTCCTTAATAAGTAAAGAAGTTGACACACAGACTTTTTAAGGACTGATCTTTCAATAGCCATTTAAGCAGCCATAGAAATCAGAGCTGGTAGTGAACTAAGAGCAAAGAGCATGTGCTCCCAAGGCCTCAGGTTAGAGGTGAGGAAGGCAAGATCCACAATTATTGAATACCTTACCCAGATTCACTCAGCCAACTAGTAAGTGCAAGGTCACAAGAGAGTCTAGGTTTATTGCTCAGTCTAATACTTTTTCCCTGCTAGACTTCATTCCTAGCCTGATGCTCAGATGCTATGTTAAGTTTTAGACCAAGACAGTCATTCAACATCTATCAGATATCACTAATTTAACTCCTGTGTATGAATTTTCAGGTTTCCAATTTATATCTTTATTTAAACCTTTTGTCCCATACTTCTAATATCACTGTAGATTTGGGCTTTCCTTGCTGTCTGAAATCAATAATTCACATTTCCCCCTACTTGTCTACTTTATTAATAATGTGATTGTATCTATAACAGTTCTTTAATCTTTACCATTATTTTTACCAACTGCAAAAACCTTCTGTCCCTTTCAATACTTTTTAATTCAATGAAATTTTTGAAATTAGCTACTCCCCCCCCCCCCCATTAAAAAATCACACATGCACAGGGTAACTGATTCTAACAGTGAGAAAGGGCCTATGATGCAAAATAAGTCGGCCTGCCATTCCACATCATTGGTGCCCTTCTCCAGAGGCCGCCTCAGCTGAGATTTTGTATATTTGATGGGTTTTAAATTCTCTCAACAGCGCTTACATCTCTATTAATTTTTAATAAAATGCAAGAGAAAATAAAATACCACACTAAAAACTGATGTATCCTTTGCATTTCTTTTAGTTATTAAGGCTGTTTTTCTAATAAACTGGCAAATGTTATTCCATGACAAATAAGAAATTACCCTGAAATTTCTATCAATTTTGATGTGGCATCTTTGACGATATTAAAACCTTTGATGATATTATTGTATTTTAACCTTTATTTTTTGAGAACTCTGATAATCAGTTTCACTTCAAATGTCAAAGAATAAAAATATTCACCAGATGAAGTCATATTTATAATGGAATACAGAATAAGGTAAAAAGCCAAAACTGTAGGAAAAGATTGTTTATATAAGATATTAAGGAGTTTTTTAAAAATCTCCCTGTATTATTTTAGATAGTATACAATTGATCACCACCTACCATAATTGTTTTATTATGTCAGAGTTTAAAATTAAGGAACATTACATTCTTTACATGTCAGGTCATAACCACTCCGCCGTTGCTTTATTCCTTTTTTCCCCCTGAAATAACATCTTTCGTTACTTTAGGAAAATGAATGACACCATATTAAATACTGTATTAATTTCCCAGGGCTGCCATAACAAACTGGTGGCTTAAACAATAGCATATATTCTCTCACAGTTCTGGAGGCTGCAAATCAAAATTAAGGTGTTGGTTCCTTCTGAATGTTGTGAGGGAGAATCTGTTCCATGTCTCTTTGCTTCTTTTGGTAGCTTCAGGCATTCTTTGGCTGTAGATGATGTCCTCCCAGTGTCTTCACATTACCTTCCCTCTACAAATGTCTATCTCTGTGACAAATCTCCCCTTTTTATAAGGACACCAGCTGTATTGGATTCAGGCTCACCCTAAAGATCTCAACTTGATCATCTCCTGTTTCCAAATAAGGTCACATCCAAAGGTATGGAGGTTGAGAATAAAACATCTGTAGGTTTTGGTTCAAGACAGCAATGTAAGAAGATCCTGAACTCACCTCTTCCCAGGGACACACTGAGTCAATAACTACATATGAAACAATTACTTCAAAAAAACCCAAACACCAAAAAATCTTAAAGGCTGGCTGAGCGATGTCTACTCATCAGGCAAACAAGAAGAAAACCACATCAAAGTGGGTAGAAGAGGCTAAAACACAATCTTGCCAAAAACTATACCCCTGGCATGGCAACTGGCTCACAACTGGGAGGGAACTCAAAACCCAGAGCTTCTCCCTTAAGAGTAAAGAGTTCAAACCCCATATTGGATACCCCAACTTTTAAGATATGCACTTGAGAGACACGCCCCAAAACATCTCACTCTGAAAACCAACAGAGCTCGTATCCTGAGACCCATAAGACTAGCTATCTGAGAAGCCACTCTTAAAAGAGCTTGCAAGTTGGGACTCACTCACCCTAGGGCCCAGCTCAGAGGCAGCCAATCAGACCCAGATTTAAAGTGAAGAAGGCTAGGGGCGCCTGGGTGGCGCAGTCGGTTAAGCGTCCGACTTCAGCCAGGTCACGATCTCGCGGTCCGTGAGTTTGAGCCCCGCGTCAGGCTCTGGGCTGATGGCTCAGAGCCTGGAGCCTGTTTCCGATTCTGTGTCTCCCTCTCTCTCTGCCCCTCCCCCGTTCATGCTCTGTCTCTCTCTGTCCCAAAAATAAATAAACGTTGAAAAAAAAAAAAAAAAAAAAATTTAAAAAATAAAGTGAAGAAGGCTCATCTGTTTATTTTAAAACACTGCCCTGAGGGGCAGGCATGTAATTTAAACACACATTTAGGAGCCTGCTAGAACACTCTCTGGGGACAGGCAGACACCATTTTCATGCTCTCCCTCTGCTGTACTCCAGAGGACCAGTATTTCTTGGAAGGAAGTTTTTGCACATGTCTGGTGTTCTGGTTTTTGTGGCTGCTGCCAAAGGGACACGTCTACGTCACCTGGTTATGGTGGCCAGTGAGCACATGGGCTTTTGCTCATGGGTCCCACAGGACTATAACCAACAGACAAAGAGTTCTTAAAGAATTATAACTCACAGGGCACAGCAAGAGGCAAGAGACCCAGGAGCTCAGTGTTTCTGAGGAGTCCTATTAGCTAATCATCATGACTGCGGCCTGAGGGTTAGGCCTCTAATTAAACATCCATCTAAGGGCTGACTATAATCCTTTCCAGAGACCTCAGAAGGTAGGTGCTATCTCTGTGATCACCCTCTGCTGCACTCCACAGTGCCACAGTCTCCTGGAGGGGAGCTTTGCATGCATCTTGTTCCCCAGTTTTTGTGGCTGCCACCCAAGGGATGCTCCTTGATCACTTGGCTCTGGTGGCCAGGGGGCTTGTGTTCTTGGGTTCCATGGGACTACAGCAATTGGAGAGACAATTCTTGGCAGGCTACCACTCCCAAGACACTGTGCAAAGAGTGGACTGAGGCACACATCCCGATCTTTCTATGAAGAAGGCTTCCTTGCCTATCCTAGAGCTTTGGGGCTAAGGGAGAGGCTTCATGTTTGGCATACATCTAATGGCCTATAGAGCTGTCCTCAAGAATGTAGGTTGTGGACTTCTTCTTAGTGCTCTCCCTCTGCCTTGCTCTAGCTCACTGTTATCTCCCATAAAAGAGTATATATAACTTGTTTGGAACCTTGACATTTGCAACCGATCCCCAGGGGACACTTCCAGATTGCTTGACTCTGGGGGCCAGGGGATTTATGATTGTGGTCTCACAGGAATGTATATATTTGCATACTTTTAAAAGCTGATCAGGACACCTGGGTGGCTCAGCTGGTTGAGCATCTGACTTCAGCTCAGGTCATGATCTCATGGTTCGTGAGTTCAAGCCCCACATTGGGCTCTGTGCTTCCAGCAGCCTGGAACTTGCTTCGGATTCTGTGTCTCCCTCTCTCTCTACCCCTCCTCCGCTTGCGCTCCACCCCCCCCCCCCCAAAAATAAATAATCATTAAAAACAAAAAAACAAAAAGACTGATGCTGGAGGGTCTGGCTTCTGGGTAGCCTGAATCTAGGAACTGAGATACTCCTCTTTGGAACACTGACAGGTCTTGGCATGTTCTCAAACACTGGGAGCTATTAAATATAAAAGAGGCTGCTTGGATAAGCACAAAGGTTTGAGAATCAACCAATAACTGGAACAGGGTTGAATGACAACATTCATCTCCTACACAAGATCACTCCTTCAAGACTGAAGAAGTAGTTTTATCTACCATATAAATGATCTAAATATAACACTAAAGAAAGTCATCAAATCACAAGGGAGAAAAGAGAAGAAAGGAACAGAATGAATGGCTTGAACAATAGAGAAGTCAAAACACAACAGCATGCATCACACACTGGAGACACCCTCTGAAGCACCAGGCCCTGGAAACTACATGACCTCTTCTTCATAAGGCCATTATTTCAGGAGAAGGAGATATAACTGGCTTTTCTAACACATATAATGCAGAGACTTAGACAAAATGCCAAGATGGCAGAATTTATCCTAAATGAAGAACAAGAAAAGGCCATGGCCAGAGATCTAAGTGAAACAGATAGACACAAGTAACATGCCTGATGGAGAATTTAAAGTAACAATCATAAGGATACTCACTGGGCTTGAGAAAAGAAGACATCAGTAAGACCCTTACCACAGAGATTACAGAGTTAAAAAATAATCAATCAGAGATGAAGAATGCAATAAACAAGACTGGTAACAGGCTTGATGCAGTGAACTAGCTGGAAGAAGCAGAGGAACAAATTGGTGACCCAGAAAACAAAATAATGGAAAATAATGAAGCTGAACAAAAGAGAGAAAGAAGAATTATGCAACATGAGGATAGACTAGGGAACTCAGTGACTCCACCAAACATAATAACATTCATATTATAGGAATTTCAGAAGATGAAGAGGGAGGAAAGGAGGCAGAAAATTTATTTCAGTAAACAAAAGCAGAAAACTTCCCTAATCTGGGGAAGGAAACAACATACAGATCTAAGAGGCACAGAAAGCTCCCATCAAAATCAGCAAAAGCAGGCCAATACCAAGTCATACTGTAATTAAATATAGTGATATTTATAGTGCAAAATACAGTGATAAAGAAAAATTCTTAAAAGTAGCAAGACCAAAGAAGTCCTTAACTTATGAGGGAAAACTCATAAGGCTAGCTGGAGATTTCTCAACAGAAATTTGGCAAGCCAGAAGGGGGTGGCATGATATATTCAAAGGGCTAAATGGGAAAAATCTGCAGCTAAGAATATACTCTATCCAGCAAGACTATCATTCAGAACAGAAGGAGAGATAAAGAGTTTCCCAGACAAACAAAAATTAAAGGAGTTTGTGACCACTAAATCAGCATTCAAGAAATATTAAAGGGGACTCTTTTGAGTGCAAAGGAAAGACCAAAAGTGACAAAGACAAGAAAGGATCAGAGAAAATCTCCAGAAATGACAAAACAAGTAATACAATGGTAATAAATACATATCTATCACTAGTTACTTTGAATATAAATGGACTAAAGTCTCCAATCAAAAGAAACAGAGTGTCAGAATGGATTAAAAAAACCAACCAATCAATCAATCAAACATGATCTATCTATATGCTGCCTATAAAAGACTCATTTTAGACTTAAAGACACCTGCAGATTGAAAGTGAGGGGATGGAAAAACAGCTATCATACAAATGAATACCAAAAGAAAGTCAGAGTAGCAATACTTATATTGCACAAACTAGGCTTTTTTGTTCTTTTTTTTTTTAATGTTTATTTATTTATTTTGAGAGCAAGAATGAGCAGGGGAGATGCAGAGAGAGGGAAAGAGACATAATTCCAAGCTGGCTCTGGACTGGGGGACTCAAACCCATGAACTGGGGGATCCTGACCTGAGCTGAACCCAAAACCAAGAGTTGGACACTTAACCAACAGGCACCCCTGTTCTTGTACTGTTTTTATCCTGCTTTGGTATTGGGGTAGTACTGGCCTCCTGGAATGATTCTAAATGTGTTCCCTTTATTCCATTATTTGTAAGATTTTGATAAAGATTGCTATTAGTTATTTTTTATTTTTTGGTAAAAGTCACCAATGAAACCATGTAGTCTTGGGCTTTTCTGTGCTGAGAGATTTTTGATTCCGAATTCAACTTTCATTCTTATTATTGGTCTAAGAAGATTTCCTATTTCTTGTATTCAAGATTCATGATTGGATTTTGGTAACTTGTACATTTTTAGGTATTATCTTTTTTTTTCTAAGTTATCTGATATATTAGTATATAATTATTTATAATAATCTGTCTTCACAGTATGCATTTCTGTGTTTATCTGTTGTATTGTTTTCTCTTACATTTCTTATTTTAGTTTCTGAGTCTTATCTCTCTCTCTTTTTTTTTTATCTTAGTTAATGTTAAAGCACTGCCAATTTTGTTTATTTTTTTGGAAAAACTGGTCATTACTTTCAAGGTTATCTTATTGTTTATTCTGGTCTCTATTTTATTTATTTCTGATTTTTCTTTGTTATTTTCTTCTTCTACTAAATTTCAGTTAAGTTTTATTTTCTAGTTCCTTCTGGTATAATGTTGTTTCTTCTGGAAAGTTCTTCTAAACTTATCTTTTTTAATACAAGCATTTATAGCATAAGTTTCCATCTAACATCTGCTTTTGATGCATCCCATAGGATTTAGAATATTGTGTTTTCTTTTGTTGTTGTTGTTTTGAGACACATTTTGATTTGCCATTTGATTTCTTATTTGCCCATTGCTTGTGCAGTAGTGTGTTGCTTAATATTTATGTGTTAAATATTTAATATTTACATGGTAGATTTTCCAGCTTTGTTTTACTATTGATCTTTAGTTTTGTACCACTGTGGTTGGAAAATATACTTGGTATGATTTCAGTCTTTTAAAATTTCTAATATTTGTTATATCTCTTTTTATATGATTTAACCAGGGGATTCTCCTGTGTGTACTCCAGGTAAATGTGTATTCTATTTTTCTTGGATAGAATGTTTTATATATATCTTTTAGAACCATGTATTCTGAAGTATGCTTCAAGTAAAAAATCTTCTTGTTGATTTTGCATATGGATAATGAAATTTGTTGAAAATAAAATGTAAAAAAACAAACCATAAGAGACGCTTAAATACTGAGAACAAACTGAGGGTTGATGGGGGGTGAGGGAGAGGGGAAAGTGGGTGATGGGCATTGAGGAGGGCACCTGTTGGGATGAGTACTGGGTGTTGCATGGAAACCAATTTGACAATAAATTATATTTAATATTTAAAACAAACAAACAAAAAATCCAAAAAATAAACTCAGGGAGTATGACTCTGTATCCTATACATGAACCACTAACTCCCATTGCCTCTATTTTACTGAGTCATATTTTTAATTATTTTTTTCAGGCAAAAATTCAAATAATATCTGTTTATTTTACTTCAGAAATACTACCATTTGTCCTCATTTGCAAATAGGGAACTAAGTTGAAAGTTAGTTTTAGAAATTATGTAATGAATAACAGTATTATAATTCTAAGCATAGTTCACCATTTGTTATAGTAACTGAAATCCCTGTCTAATGTCATATGGCACCATAAGATCAACTATTAAATTTAAAACAACAGTTAATATGAATAAGAGGAACGAATGCAAAACTGGCTTGACATTGCCAATGGAGTTTTCTCCTGTGACACTGATCTAAGAATTAGTAGTATATGAATTGAAGTAAAAAGTGAATGACAATAAAAAAAAAATAGAAGACAGTTGGGGTGCCTGGGTGACTCAGTCAAGTGTCCAACTCTTGATTTCAGCTCAGGTCATGATCTCAAAGTTTGTGAGTTTAAGCCCTGAGTCAGGCTCTGTGCTGACAGTGCAGAGCCTGCTTGGGATTCTCACTCTCCTTCTCTCTCTCTGCCCCTCCCCTGCTCTCTCCCTCTCTCAAAAATAAGTAAATAAATATACTTTTTTAAAAAAGCCACAAACAATGAATAAGGTGGCAATAAGCACTTAACTATCAACAATTACTGTAAATGTAAATGGAATAAATTCTCTAATCAGAAGACATAGAGTGGCTGAATGGATTAAAACACACACACACCTACACACACACACTCACAAAATACACCACCTATATGCTGCCCATAAGAGACTCATTTTTGATGTAAGGATATATAGACTGAAAGTAAACAGATGGAAAAAAGATGTTCCATATGAATGGAAAACAGAAAGCTGAAATACCTATACTTATATCAGACAAAATGGGCTTTAAAACCAAGAATGTAATAAAAGATAAATAAGAGCATTATATAATGATAAAGGGGTCAATCCAACAAGAGAATATAACATTTATAAATATTTATGCATCCAACATAGAAGCATTTAAATATATAAAGGAAATATTAACATACCCATAGAGAGAAATAGGTAGCAATACAATAAGAGTAGGGGACTTTAATACCCCACTTACATAAATTCAGACTGAAAATCAATAAGAAAATATTGGCCTTAAATGACACATATGGACTTAACAGATATTTACAGAATATTCCATCCCAAAGCAACAGAATATACATTCTTCTCAAGTGGAAGGACATGAAACATTTTCCAAGACAGATCATATGTTAGGTCATAAAATATGTCTCAATAACTTTAAGAGAAATGAAATTATATCAAGCATCTTTTCTGATCATTTTGGTACGACATTAGAAACTAATTACATGAAGAAAGCTGGAAAACTCACAAATATGTAGATTAAGACAGCATCTACTGAGAACCTTTGGGTGAAGAAATCAGAAGAGAAATAAAATAATACTCTGAGACAAATGAAAATGGAAATGTAACATAACAAAATTTATGAAGTGCAACAAAAGCAGTTCTAAGAAGATGTTCATAGCAATAAATGCCTATCTGAAGAAACAAGAAAGGTCTCAAATAAATATCTTCACTTTATACCTCAAGAAACTAAAAAAAAGAGCAAATTAAGCCCAAATTAGTAAAATAAAGGAAATAATGAAGATTAAAGCAGAAACAAATAGACTAAAAAGACAATAAAAAAGATCAATAACAGTAAGTCCTAGTTCTTTGAAAAGATAAACAAAATTGACAAACCTTTAGGTAGACTTGCCTAAAAGAAAAGAAAAAGGACTCAAATAAAATCAGAAATGAAAGGATATGATAACTGATACCACCATATACAAAAGGATCATAAGAGACTACTGTGAACAGTTATATGCCAACAAGTTGGACAACCTAGGTGAACTGGATAAATTTTTAGACACATATAACCTATCAAAACAAAATCATCATGAAATGTAAAATCTAAACAGATTGATTACTAGTAAGAATATTGAATCAATAGTCACAAAACTCCTAACAAACAAAAGACCACACCAGATAGCTTCACTGGTGAATTCTACCAACCATTCAAAGAAGAATTAACACTGATTCTTCTCAAACTCTTTCAAAGAATAGAAGAGGAGGAAAATCTTCCAAATTTATTTTATGAGGTCATCATTATCTTAATACCAAAACCAGACAAAGATACCACAAGAAAAGAAAATTACAGGCCAATATTCCTGGAGAACTCAGATGAAAAATCCTCAACAAAATATTAGGGAACCAAATTTATCAATACATTAAAAGGATCAAACACCATGATCAAGTGGGATTTATTCCAAGGATGCAAGAATGGTTTAACATCCACAAAACAGTTAATGTGCTATACCATATTAACAAAATGAAGAAAAAAATTCACATGATCATCTCAATAGATGCAGAAAAGCCATTTTGACTAAATTCAACATCCATTTATAATAAAAACCGTCAACAAAGCAGACACAGAAGGAATGTTCTCCAACACAGTATAGGCCATATATGACAAACCCACATCTAACGTCATACTTAACAGTGAAAAGCCAAAAGCCTTTCTACTAATACCACGAAAAAGACAAGAATGCTCATACTTCCACTTCATGAGTCATAGAGAGGAATTAGGCAAGAAAAAAAAGCATCCAAATTGGGAAGGAAGACACAAAACTGTTACTATTTGCAGATGGCATGATATTATACACAGAAAAACCTAAAGACTCAATAAAAAAAAAATGGTTAGAACTTACAAACAAATTCAGTTTGTAAATTTGTTTGTAAATCTGTAAAGTTGCAGGATAAAATATCAATACACAAAAATCTGTTGTAAATCTGTAAAGTTGCAGGATAAAATATCAATACACAAAAATCTGTTTGTAAATCTGTAAAGTTGCAGGATAAAATATCAATACACAAAAATCTGTTGCATTTCTATACACTAAAAATGAACTACCAAAAAGAAAAATTAAGAGTGCAATTGTATTTACTTGTATCAAAAATAATAAAATTACCTAGAAATTAACCAAGGAGGTCAAAGACCTTATTTTGAAAACTACAAGACATTATTGAAAGAAATTAAACAAGACACAAATAAATAAAAAAAATTCCATGTTCATAGTTTGGAAGAATTATATTGTTAAAATGTCCATACTACCCAAAGCAATCTACAGATCCAATGCAATCCCTATCAAAATCCCAGTGGCATTTTTCTCAAAAATAGAACATATAATCCTAAAATTTATATGGAACCACAAAAGACCGTAAATAGCCAAAGCCATCTTGACAAAGAACAACACTGGAGGAATCACATGCCATAATTTCAAACTATATTACAAAGGTATAGTAATTAAAGTACATAGATAAAAGGGACATAACAGAGAGCCCCAAAATAAACCCGCATATATATGGTCATTAATTTACAACAATGGGCCAAGAATATACAATGGTGAAAAGACAGTCTCTTTAATAAATGGTGTCAAGAAAATTAAATAGCTACAGGTAAAAGAATGAAACTACACCATCATCTTACATCATATACAAAAACTAACTCAAAATGGATTAAACACTTGAATGTAATACCTGAGAATATAAAACTCTGGGAAGAAAACATAGGTGGTAAACTCCATAACGCAGGCTTGGCAATAGTTTTTTGAATCTGACACCAAAAACAAAAGCAAAAAAACAAAAAGTGGGACTACACAAACTAAAAAGTGTTTGCACAGCAATCTACTGAATGGGTGAAAATATTTGCATATATCTAATAAAGGGCTAATATCCAAAATATATACAGAACACATACAACTCAACAGCAAAAACCATTTGATTGAAAAATGGGTGAAAGATCTGAATAGACATTGTCCAAAGAAGATATACAGATGGCTAACAGGTACATGAAGAGATATTCAATGTCATTAATCATCAGGGAAATGCAAATCAAAATCACAATGAGATATCATCACACCTGTTAGAATGGCTACTACCAAAAAGACAAGAAATAACAAGTGGTGGCAAGGAGGTGGAGAGCAAGGATCCTTTGTGCACTGTTGGTGGGAATGTAAATTGGTGTAGCCACTATGGAAAACAGTATGGAGGTCTCTCAAAAAATTAAAAATAGAAATAACATATGATCTAGTAATTCCATTACTGGTTATTTACCTGAAGAAAACAAAAACATTAACTCAAAGATATATGCACCCACATGTTCATTGTAGCATTTTTTACAATAGCTAAGATATGGAAGCAACCTAAGTGTTCATTGATGGATGAATGGATAAAGAAATCATGATATATATATGATATTACATATCATATACATATTCCTTGTGTGTGTGTGTGTATATATATATATATATATATGTATAATTAAATAATTTCAGCCATAAAGTAGAATGAAATCTTGCCATTTATGACAACATGGGTGGACCTTGAAGGCATTATGCTAAGTAAAATAAGTCAGACAAAGACAAATACCATATGATCTCTTTTGTATGTGGAATCTAAAACAAATAAACAAAAAAACAACCAAGATCATAGTCACAGAGAACAGATTGGTGGTTGCCAGAAGCAGTGGGTGAGAAGGGTGAGAGAGATGGGTGAAACTTTTTGTTTTTTAGTTTAAATAAATTGTATAAAAAAATTTTTTTAGGGGCGCCTGGGTGGCGCAGTCGGTTAAGCGTCCGACTTCAGCCAGGTCACGATCTCGCGGTCTGTGAGTTCGAGCCCCGCGTCGGGCTCTGGGCTGATGGCTCAGAGCCTGGAGCCTGTTTCCGGTTCTGTGTCTCCCTCTCTCTCTGCCCCTCCCCCATTCATGCTCTGTCTCTCTCTGTCCCAAAAATAAATAAACGTTGCAAAAAAAAAAAAAATTTTTTTTAAAGAATATCACCAAATCCCATCTAGTCAAAACACTGAAAAATGAGCACTGCTCTCTAGAACTAATAATCATCAATTGTATCTGATGAGTGTCTGTCATGTACCAGGGACCAATTTACTTCATTTAACTCTTACCTCCCTGAACCAACTCTACATGTAGATTATTATTATTCCATTTAGAGATGAGAAATGTAAGACTCAGATAACATGTGTAACTTGCCTAAGAATATACAGCTAATAAATGATGACACTGGCATTTGATCAGGTTCAGTTAATGCAAAGTTCTTAGATTACTAGTTTAAATGATAAAAGATATTATCACTAACAATTATCACAGAAGCTTTAATAAGAGTTTTATTTACCATGATACTAAAATGCCATTACTGTATAAGTCCAGTTACACTGAATTTCTCTGCAAGTGTTTCTTACACACATTGAAACTATCCTTTCTGCTCAGAAGACAGCCTGTTCTATCAATATTTTGCTTAAATAACAAAACACAAAAGAACTTTCCAACATATTCAAAACTGTATAACAGAAGGCAAGAAAAATTGTGGCAGATGTACATTATACACAATATTGGCAGATAACATGAAGCTGTATCTTGTACTGAGTTACCAAGATATGAAATGGCATTATTAGTTGAAAAGAGATAACTCTTCTTTCAATCATGGCAGACGAATCAAATGACTGCATGGAATATTCCATAGCAATTGAATGTAAGCAAGACCAAACATGACTAGTGCACAAAACCATCAAATTACATTTTAAAATTAAATAATCTCAGCATACATTTATAGAAGATAGGGACAGAATGTACAGCTTCAAACGAGCAACCTGAAGTCCTTTCATCCAAAAAAAAAATTTTTTTTTCACATTTAGAAAGTATAAAGGAAGTAGTGATAGTCTTTTGGCTCACAGTGAATTGTGGGCCCAATACTGTGGCTGGCAGATGTACCCAAGCTAGGGGCATGCAGGTGCAAAAAAAACCCAAAAAAACAAAACAAAACAAAACAAACAACCCCCCCCCCCGCAAACCCACAAGTTTTGTATCATCTTTGTCATAGGTTTGTTCATATGCTAGTTGATGGCTACATGGAAAGTACAAAGTCCAGAAAACTTTCAAATAGATTTTAGCTGTCTGAAGTACCAGTGAAGACTTTGGTATATATTTCATTAATCTAAAATAAAAATTTGCTGGTTTAATTAGAATTCTGGATCAAGAATTTGGATCAGGATTTTCATATAAAACCAGATATCTTCGGGGCACCTGGGTGGCTCAGTCTGTTGAGCGTCCGACTTCAGCTCAGGTCATGATCTCACGGCTTGTGAGTTCGAGCCCCGCATCGGGCTCTGTGCTGACAGCTCAGAGCCTGGAGCCTGCTTCGGATTCTGTGTCTCCCTGTCTCTCTGCCCCTCCCCCGCTCATTCTCTCTCTCTCTCTCTCTCTCTCTCTCTCTCTCTCTCTCTCTCTCAAAAATAAATATTCAAAAAAATTAAAAAAAAAAAAAAAAAAAAAACCACAACAGCCATATATCTTCAAGGCTAACATTTAAGACATGAATCACTTTTTGGTGTTATTTGCCAGGCATCTGAAAAGAGGTCTAAATACCCTGCTGTATGACCAATTTAGTCTCTAACAGCCAGTTCTAATAAAACTTTAGTAGCTATGTGATAGATAATATGAGAGTCAAACTAAAAGATTCAAAGAAAATATATCTGTACTTCCTCATGCTATCTACATCTGTACAGACAATTTAAACATTATGAAGTATAACTGGCAGTATGTTTATAGTCAAAAAAAGAAAAACACTTTTGTCCTTGGATTTTTTTTTAATGGGCTTCATGCCCAGCATGGAGCCCAATGTGGGGCTTGAACTCACAACCCTGAGATCAAGACCTGAGCTGAGATCAACAGCCAGACACTTAACTGACTAAACCACCCAGGTGTCCCTGTCCTTTGGATTTTAAATTATGTTTTGCCACCGTTATTATGAAACTGGCACTGACAACATTAGGAATGCTAATTCTAAGATAGGTAAGTGGCAGAAAGTAGAGACAAAGGCACCTATTATCCAACACATGGAATAACCTATTTTAAAACCTAAAGTTATAAATATGGAAATTAAAGTTCTCTTATAAGTCAATTATCTAATAATTCACACCTCACTTTGACACATGGGTTTATTTTATTCAGTATTTAATACATTAATTCTTTTTTTTTCATTTGCACTATTTTAAGAAAATATGAGCCATGCATGCAGAAACAGTTATACTTTACTAGATTTGGTTGGTATAAACCTCAGCACATTTTTTAAAATAAAGAATTCAATACTTTTTGGGGTCCACAATTCAACCCATAAAAAATATGACTGAAAATTTTCTCTCAAACAAGAAAACAATGTAGACAATGTATATAGTAGCTGTCTTGTTTTAGCTATAGTTACTAAGAGCTGATGGCACCAACACCGACAAGACAAAGCAAAGCAAAGCAGCTTGGCACAGGTAACACCATGAGAAGAGATTGCAAATGGGATGTTAAAAGGCCTAACCCATCCATAAAGCGATAACGAGAATCACAGACACGGCTATAAGTGAGGTACATGGAGGAGCCCAAGCCCAAGGCAAACCTGAGGTCACAACAGAGAGGAGACAGGGCAGAATACCATGACGGCCCTAAAAGGCTGTTTGAAAGAATTTGCTTGAAAGAATAAGTACTGGCCATTATGGTGGTGCCTCCAACTAGCCTAAAGCCCAGACTGATGAACAGGGAAAATAACATTCCCCTCACACATAGAGGGCTTGGGCTTGTGGGAAAATCACCGGGAAAGCTGTCACCAGAAAAGGGGTTTGGTAAAGGAGCCAAAAAGTTTTCTGCATACTTTGGCCTCATTTATCTCTGTCAATGGGAATGGAGTTCAGCTCATATGGTGGAGTTTGGAAGTCTCTCCAACTAGTGAGGGATCCGTTGGAAGCATGATCCAATGAAGAATGGGGTCTCGTGGTCTGGCAGATGATTGATTTGTGAATACAGAGTACACATAGAGACATACAGAAGGGAAAGTGAGAGGGGGGAAAGTCAGACTGATGAGGCAATGATTAAAAAGGGTCTCAGAAATTTGTTAATCAAGCTTCCTGATGGACAGTCTCCTTCTAAACCAGTAGTTCTTAACAGCTGTATTGCGGTACAGTTGTGTGTCCAGATCAGTTCTAAAATGTGTTACCAATAATTTTTTACAACAATGAATAACCAAATTTCCTGAATGGTGTACTTTTTCTTTAAGTATATAATGTTGATTTGTCATTACCCATTTTAGGTGTTACTCTGGCTCCTTTAAACTCCACTATGCTTTCTAGGTGGGAGAGAAATGCTACAGAACTATTGGTAGTGCATAAACCTTCAGACCATTTTCCTTTGACCATAGCCCAAAATTAGTGCTTATACTGTGGGCAGGATGTGCATGTTGAATCTTGCTATTCTCATTGTAGGATTGTCTAAGTCAGTGTTAACAGTCATATTTGTTGCCATGAGAAAAATGGTTGAGAACTGCCACTGTTATAGCATCAATGCTCTGAGGCTGGTGGGTATGTGGGAGATAAAATACAAGATGAAGAAACCCACAGATACTAGGTGGTGAGCAGGGATACAGTGATTTTTGGTATTGGGAAGGTATACTGACAAGGTTTATGGCCACCAAATATTTCTACAGGCTGAGCAATACTGCAGCACAGTCAGATGACAAGGGTCTGTATGCTCATGGTGAGGATGTACAGTTAACAAGACTACTTAAAGCTGTTCTTCAGCACTGGAAGCCTGTTTTGGGAATGTCCACATAAATTCTGAAGAAGGCTGTATGAATTATTGCTTGCTATGATGGTTCAAGTGGAATCAGGGTGATAGAGATACTTTCAGGGTGGCTTATCTTGAAGATGGCAGATCAGACGTTCCTGATTTTTCAGGTAAGGCATATATAAAGAATCTGTTAACTCAAATATTTTTATCTGACTGACTTTCTGAGTGCCTATGTGTTGTGTTCAATATTGACAACCACAACTACTGTGCCCGATCTTTTGATGCCTTTGTACTGATGATTACTCCTACACTGGGTTACTGAGTTGGCTGGGAGGGAGTTGCCAAGAGGTTTGAGTGAAGGAGACTAGGAATCCAGGATTGAGTCAGAGAGCTCATTTGAGTACTAGATCCTAATTCCAAAACCCATGATCAGGTTTGAGTCTCTGCTCCTCTGACTGAGACACCCCAAGACAGGGTCAGCCAAGGGGTCCATTATTTCCTCCTAGGTTTAGTGTTCAGTAATGATAATCATGAGATCCTGAAGCAGGTTAGGACCCCGTATTATAAACAAAACACTTCTGTAGATTTATGGTGGAGTCACTGCATATCAGCTAGCTTTAAAAAATTGTATATTTTTAGTTTTTCAGATCATAAATATGTTGCACATCTACTATATTCAAATAGAGAAACACATAATAGAAAAAGTAAAATGCATCTATTTTTTCTATATTGAAAAAATAGAAATGGAATTTTTGGAAGACTAAATCGTATTGTAAATTGAGGGATTTATATATTTTTAAAAATATTAAAATGAAGTTTTCAGGGAAGCGCAAAAACATTAGATATCACATTCTAAAAGAAAGGGTTGGAGTATTGTGTGAAATTTTCAAAGAAATTGCCAAAAACCATTCACAGAACTCGTAAAATCCTTCATTCACAATAAGGGCATGTAAGTGTTAGGGACTGGAGATTGCACACGGTGGTAGCAAATAGATGCTGAAATCCCAGGGGTTTAGAAAAAGTAATTTTCTTGTTCACATGAAGTCCACTGAGAACTGAGTGACTCTCCAGGGTAACTCCCCTCCAAACACTCATTCAGGGATCCAGCTTGTTTCCATCTTGTGGCTTCACCATCTCAGCCTATGTCCCCCAAGGTCACCATGGCAAAAATACAGATAGCTTGGAAGATCTGCTTGGAAAATACAGATCTGCTCTTCCATACATTAGTCTGGAAGTGACTGCTTATAGCCTATTGGCAAGAGTTAGCATTGTTACAGTGGCTAACAAATAGGACTTAAATAATGGTAGCTCTTACAATTGCAGTTACTGGAAAAAAGCATTTTTGAATGGCGGGATATGAGTTCATCATGTATAATTACCATAATTAGAGCGTTACCCTAATGTAAGACATTTCTATAATTTCCATTTTTAACTATCATAAATAGTACATAACGAAAGACATAATATATCTTTATGTAAATCGTTGTCTTAATATCTGATTATTTCCTAGTAGATTAGTGGGGTTAAAGGATATGGACATTTTAAAACTCCTGATACATATATCCAAACTCTTTGCTAGAAATGTCACGCTAATTTATCCTATCACCAGCAATGTAAAAAACATGCTTGACTTATCAAAATTACACAAGTAGTGAATGCTACCTTAAAAAAATAAATAGGCAACATTGACTCTTGCACATTTGAATTTGGTGCATTTTGTACCTGTCCTATCAGTACATTCACTCACATAATTGCAATGATCAGAGAACTGACTTGCCTCTTCCATTAAAATGTAAGCCTCTGAATTAAGGGGCCATAGATATCTTTTCCAGCCACGGGTTTCCAACACTTAGCCCAGTGTCTTGCACATAGTTGGAACATAATAAATGTTTGTTATAATATTACAGGTGAAAAGTCTATCTTTAGTGTTCTAACTTTGCTTTTTTATTATTTATCTTGTTTTTTT
The DNA here is from genome assembly GCF_028749965.1 of Puma concolor. Classification (NCBI taxonomy): domain Eukaryota; kingdom Metazoa; phylum Chordata; class Mammalia; order Carnivora; family Felidae; genus Puma; species Puma concolor. The sequence goes on along the minus strand of NC_141670.1, from coordinate 81,138,834 downwards.
TTTCATGTTTATTATCCAGTTGGATTTCTTCTTTGAATTTTCCTCTTAATTCCTTTACCATTTTTGTACTGATGTGTATATGGTTTTTCTCAACAATTAGTACACATTCTTGAAATAATAATGCTATTAATCTGTTATCACATTTGTTTCAAATATTTCCCAGATTTATCCTTTAATTAAATAAGGTTTTTAATAAACATTTTTTAAAAAAAGTATGTGTCAAATCTCTCAATACTTGTTTCTGATAGTGAGAATTCTATTCCCCTAGCCTCATGTTTCCATGAGGGGACGCCCTCTCTCTTTCCCCCTTCACTTCTCATCAGGGGAAGAAGTATGACATCATGTGAAATTCTGAATTCTCATCCTCTGTGGACTCAGTTCTCAAGGAGGTCTGACTACCAAGCTCCACACTGAAGCTCATAGGCACAGGCTTAGAACCTGCAGGAGAGTCTCAGCCTGATCTCCCGGTAATTAGGTGGTTACGATGAATACTGAGGATAATAGAGTCTGGCTTGAAGAGATATAAGCTTTGTTCCCCTGATAAGTCTTAACAATTATGATCTGATTCCTATGTTTCTTCTGAATCAGTTCTGAACTTGGAGTAGGGAGAGAATATAATGATCCCTTAGTAAACTCTATCATTTTCACTTGTGCTTTGTACAACTATTTTTATGTTTGAAGGTCTTTCCCAACTAAGACTGAATAAATATTTGCATATATTTTCCACTTGGATTTTTATAGTTTATTTTTAAATGTTTCTCATAAAATTTAATTTTACAGTAAGATACAGAAGTAATTAGCATTACTGCAGAATGGTAAATATAGAAAATCATAAAGGGAAAAATTAAATCCATACTTAATTTTTATACTGTGTATCCTCTATTTCCAAAATTTTTGACATGTATGTTGTTTTGTAGGCTTAACCATGTTTAATCAGTTTCAGTGTTTACTGTCAGTTCTTTTACATTAGAACTTCCTTCTTCTTGAATTTTTATTTTTTATTATTTTTAATTTTCTTTATTTATTTTTATCTTAGGGGGAGAGAGAGAGAGTGAGTGTGAGCAGGAGAGGGGCAGAGAAAAAGAAAGAGACAGAGACAGAGGGAGAATCACCAAGCAGGCACTATGCTCCACGCAGAACCTGACCAGGGGCTTGATCCCAAAACCCTGGGATCAAGACCTGAGATGAAATCAAGAGTCAGATGCTCAACTGACTGAGCCATTCAGGCACCCCTGAATTTTTATTTATTTATTTTTGATTTATCTCTTGTTGAATTGGAGAATACAATACACATGGAAAATACCTTTACAGTGTACTTTCTGAATGTCTTCCTGTTGCTTCACATGGGAGCCAGAACTGAACTCTGTAGCATACTCCCAGTAGTTTTCAACTTGGCAGCATTCTGCTCTTTCCCCTCCTCTCAAGCCCTGTGGACTCTATTTCTTTTTATTTTGTGGCAATTACTGTGGCAAGGGAGAAAACTGAGTCCTAATTTTTGTTACAATGCAGGCAATGTGTGTTTTCTCTTTGAGCTTGTTTGGAGGTTCTAACAGGCGAGTGCAGCTACTTGTACACCCCTGACCCAAGAATTATCCTCCTCTATCCGGGAGGGTCGTCCTCTTTTATCAAGGGCGCAGCTTCAGGAGGGACTCACGTGGAGTGGTGAGGGAGGAAGGGAACACCCGCCTAGCCAGCCACATCAGCCGAATCAACCCTGGCGATCAATGGGGTGACAGATGTTGCAGCCAGATCGCCCTCACTTCCATGTATTTTCTCTCTGAATGCAAGTCTGTCTTCATTTAAGTCCTTCGAAAAATTACCCAGAATTTGTCTAGCTATGGATCTTTCTTAATAATTTTTGACTGGAGCACAAATGACGAATTCAGTCTGCACATTCTGAGGGGGTTCTTTTAGGGTCTAGAGTTTTCTTAAAATGTCTTTGGTCATGCCTTATATTGCAATTACCTAATATTCTTTCTCAGGAACTTCCATATTTATTTCTCATTGTTTTCATCTTAGTCTTTCTTTTGCAAGAGTGTTTCAAGTTTGCCCTCAATATCACTGATTCAACTTCCTATTGGGTCAATTCTACTCTTTACCTTTTCCACACTGTACGTTAATTCTACTGACACATCTTAATGAAAGCATTGATTATTTCATAATCTGGGGCTCATTCTCAACTCATTTGGCTCTATCCTTAAGCTTTTCTGTCCTCCACATGTATCTTTCTGAAGATACCAAGAATTTCCCTAAAATGATCACTTTTACTGGTTTGTTCTTTACCAGAGTCTTCAGATAAATGCTTTGTTTTCCTTGAATTTCCTACATACCTTATTTAGGAGCAGTCTACTTAATCTTGGTTCTTAAAAGTAAGCAGAGTGGACAGTCTGCCCTTGCCTCTCTGCTCCCTGGCCTCTCAGTGCTGGTAGAATCCCCCTACTTCTACCTATAGTCAGAGGGCAGTTGGTAGGAACAACACTTCATTTAATTTCACTGTCTAACAGGCATTCTCCTAGGACTGAGATTTGTTCTACTCTTACTTTAACTCACTGGTTCTCTTCTAATTTGGACAGTTCTTAAAAACATCTAGTCTTTGGGGTTGGAGCTTCTTTTGAAGCTTATCATCTTACTCATGGCCCTGTCTTTGTCCTAGTTCTTCTCAAAGGACGGGACTTCTACATCTAATAACCTGACCCGAGTCTCTTTATGTTAATAACACTCTTTAGGCAGAACTTAAAGATTTAAGGGGATAAGGGTTTATTTGTCCAGGACTGACTTTTGGAGGCTAGTTTTCTAGAAAAGAAAATGGACTTTAGCAAATTCCAAGGAAACCATTCAGGTTCAGTGCTTTTAAGGTAATCAGTTCTGATCTACTGGAAAGGCAGTACCTCTCTCCTGACAGGGGAGAGATTGGTGCTTCCCAACTATAAATGCCTTTATGGCAAATCTTGCTATTTTTATGCCATATCCTATGGCTGCAGTCATAAGGCAGAGACCTCAGGCCCCTCCCCTTTCTCTTCTTCCCCTCTGCTGATCATGCATGGGAGGGGCTATGCTAGGTCAAATCACGAATGCTGAGATGCTGGGTAAGACCTGTATTAAGGCTCTGCCACATCATGTTGCTATTGTGTCTGTCCCCAGTCACACCAGGGGTGTGACCACACTTCTCTAAACATATAGCATCCAATGAAAGGGCAATGGGCACCAGCACACCTGCTACTGTTCCTGTGGCCGTGAGTTCTCTCAGAGCAAGGCTGTTCTAGCAGGCCTGCTGTGAGTGCTGCTGACCAATTATCTTGTTAGCATGGCAGTTGTCCCAGCAAACTGGGCATCTGTCCAGGCCCTTACCACGGCCTTCTGGAAGCAAGTCAGATGACTGGAAATAAATTGAAGACCAAGATTGGAGTGGGAAGAGTCTGCTAGTGGTGTTGTGGCCAGCCTTCAAGGAGGCCAAGGAGTGACTATTAGCAGAAACAAATTTTAAAAAATCCTAAGTAGTGGGAGGCCTATAGGGTTCAGACTCTCAGTTATAGGATTCCTTGTTTCCTTTTTTTGTGATATTGGAGGGAGTTGCCTTGGATGGGTCGGATGCTTCACTAAGAGGAAAGCTGAACTCTTGCCTTTCCTAAAGTTCATGCAAAAAAAAAAAAACACACACACACACACAAAAAGGGATGTCTTCTACTAAAAAGGAGAGAAAATTAGGGAACATCAGTAACACAAGGATAAGTAGGCTTCTGAATTCCAACTCCTTTTCATGAGATCAAGACGATAAGGGGGACAGTCCCTTACAATGGTGGGCTTCTCCACTGATCTGTTGCTGGATCTACCTTCCATTACTGGATATATCAGGGGAGAGTGGAAGCCACTCCAATGTGTCTTCACAACACGACTCTGCTCCTGGTGCCTTCCGGCCCCTGGCAAACTGCAATCTGCACATGGAGCTGACTGTCGAAAGTATTCTAGGACCCGAACTGGGCAAGCCGATCAGGACAACTCCTTTCTTCAGAAGTTCCTCTGTCATTGGGAGAGCTTAGGATCAGTGCTGTAGAATCTGGTTAGCCATTACTCAATCCTTGTGCTAACATCACAGATGATGGCTTCCTGAACTGGAAGATGTACATTGTCTAAGCTCTTCCTACACTGGTCTTCCCCTGCCTGTTTTTAGTGGCCATGATCAGCACTCTGGGGTTGTCACCCAACATCTATATCTAATTATCCTTTTGGTCTTCCACAGCACAGTTTGGACTCAAAGCCCTTCTGGGTTGAAATGGAATGGGTTGCTGCCAGTAAGAGATGCTCTTTATAAGCCATGGACTGAACTGGAAGAGGAAGAACAGACAAATGGGTGGACAGAAATTAATGGTTAACTTGCCCAAGACTGGCTCTGCAGGCTAGCCTTTCAGAAAGGAGTATGGCCTCCTGCAAGCCTCCATAGAAACCAGTTAGCCTCAGTACTAAGTCCATTAATCTGGCCAAAAGCAAGGCTTGGACCCAGATCCTGAATCACTGGAAGTGGGGAAAGGGGAAAAAGTGTTGCTTCTTGCTCAGCTGTGAATGTTGACGTGGTCATTTCTGCCCAAGTTTGCTATCCCTACCCCCAAACCCAATAAAACCACAACTGCAAGGCTTGGACCCCAGTATCCTAATCATGCCAAGTAAATGGGTTGGTGCTGGACCCAATCAGTAATGCTGATCTGGCAGAAGAGGACTGAGGTTACAGCTCTGCCATGTCATCATGCCATTGTTGTCCTAGACCCAGATCATCCCAGGGGAGGAGCCAGTGTTTCCTTAATCATGTCTCTTAAAAAACCCTCTCTCCCAGTACCTGACAGCTGGCCTTGCTAGACCTCTGTGTGCTGCTCTAGAAGGTATGGACATATCTCCTACTGACATAGTGTCTGAGAGTTTTCTCCAATCCTCCACAGATGTGGTGTGAATGCGGCTGGTCCATTTTTCCTTACAAATATGTCACAGTTCTGAAAGAAGATATAGCCATTGATTTGCTACAAGTATTTGTCAGCCCATGACTATTTATGCTTGACACCCCAGCTATAGTCTGAAGATACCTGACATGAAGAGTCACACTGCCAACCCTTTAGCCTATGGAAATCAGGCCACATTGTATACTAGGGCCTGATCTTTAACAGCAGTGGGAACAAGGACCTCTGCTCTACTCTGGCCAGGGGGCTCTGGGTGAAGCTCTGGTCACATATGTGCCAGTGGGCTGCACACTGGCCCTGACTGCACCCAGGTGCCCAGTCCCTGTGACTATGGCTTCTGCTCATGTTCATTTGCTCTATAGTTCCCTGAGGGTTCTGGAGCCATGCCCTGGACTACAGCCTGCTTCGTTGGGCCCTGACAACCTGCCCTTTCCCATCTGCCGGCTGGTATCCTGCTTTAACCTGAATGGGCACCCCTGGAATCAGGATGCTGCCACCTGCCCCTGAGCACAGCTGCTGCCTAGCTGTTGCTGTGGGGCCTCCATTCGCTTGTCTGGACCAATCAGCTCAGATTTGTGGATGCTATACCTCCATCACCTCAGGGGGAGCCCTACAGCCAGGTGAGTCCTCACTGCACTCTAGCCACACATTCTAAGTAGTCCTAGTTTACCCGGATTACAAAAGCTGCACAGATACTTTTCACCATTGCTAAGCAACACTCAAAGTCCGTCTCTAGAATTTTCAGCAACATCAACGCAGTTATTTTATCCATCAGGCAATAAAGGCATGGTTCTCAGGGCCTATGAACTGATCAAGGGCATAGAAAAATATTTTAGACCTGACAAAAAAGTGATTGCAAACAAAAAACACAACCTAATTTAAAAATAATTTCATGGGCAAAATATTCTATTTGCTGTGGAATATGGGTGCATTTTATCATGCTATAGGGTGTGACACCTAACTATGAGCAAGCCAAGGACCTGCAAATGTAATCTCACAGCAGCCCAGCCCTCATATTTCCCAAACTCATCCTCATTTGCAGTCACTAAAATTATATGGGCAACCACGGTGGCACGGCTGCTGAGTAAATGGGTAGATTAATGAATAAATAAGGGAAGCAATGCATAAATCCTCCAACAGAAATGCATTCAGATATTTTAAAAAATCAGGAGGGAAACTGGAAGTTGATGTTTAATGGGTATTGAGTTTCCGTTTTGTGAAGTTCTGAAGACAGATCACATGACAGTGTGAATATACTAAACACTGAGCTGCACACTTAGATGTTGAGATGGTAAATTTTGTTATGCATTTTTTCTGCAATAATTTTTTAAAAATCAAACTGAATTTTAAAAATCAGAATTAAAATTGATACAGAAATTCAGAATATACCTATGATAGCTATTTGAATCTCACTGGGCCACTCTTAATATTTTCACCAATGTAGCCCTGACTTCTTCAGCCTTATTATCATATATTATTTCTTATTTCTTTTGTGACTTTTTTGGGGACTAGAAGTGGACACTTTAATTGATCTGATTTGTTACCACAGATGACAGAAAATTAGGGCCCCAATTACAGAAACAAAACAAAACAAAAAACGATTTTTATTGTATTCAGTTGCGGGGTGGGGGGTGGGGTTCCGGGATTCCTATAGTAAAGAATAAAAAAGTGGTAACTTATCTTCTAATATATAATTTTCATAACTAGCACATCATGGAGGTAAAGCAACCAATCCTTTGTTTGCACAGAGCACTGACTACAGGCTCTGAAGCTAGCTGACTAGTCAAAACTAGCTTCATTACCAGGGCGCCTGGGTGGCTCAGTTGGTTAAGCAGCCAACTTCGGCTCAGGTCATGAGCTCACAGTCCGAGAGTTCGAGCCCCGCGTCGGGCTCTGTGCTGACAGCTCAGAGCCTGGAGCCTGTTTCAGATTCTGCGTCTCCCTCTCTCTGACCCTCCCCTGTTCATGCTCTGTCTCTCCCTGTCTCAAAAATAAATAAAATGTTAAAAAAAAAAAAAAAAAAAAAACTAGCTTCACTACCAACCAGCTTAATCTCTTTGGGCCAGTTTTCTCATCCTCAAAGTGAAGATAATAATTTTTTAAAGTTTAAAAAAGTATCCACCACACCTATGAAATGAGAGTAATTTTTAAAAGCTTAAGAAAGAATTTTACTTAAGCAAGAATTTATCCCATTTTTACAAACTGGAAGAACACTACTTTTAACAACAGGTTGCAAGCTTTAACAACTTCTCAAATTACAGTAATAACCAACTTTTCCTTACTCTGAATATACAGAAGCTTAAACCCAAACTCTGAATCCTGCTGTGTCCCTATTTTGCCTTTCCACTCTTAGCTGCCACCACTGCTCAGAAACACACTTTCCACTTTATTTATTTGCTTTAAAGTTTATTTATTTATTTTGAGAGAGAGAGACAGAGAGAGAGAGAGCTCTGGGGAGGGACAGAGAGAGCAGGAGAGAGAGGGAGAATCTCAAGCAAGCATTGGGAGCCCGATGTGGGGCTCAAACCGACAAAATTGAGAGTATGACCTGAGCTAAAATGAAGAGTCAGAAGCTCAAGCCACTGAGACACCCAGGTGCCCCCACACTTTCCATTTTAAACAGGTTGCTCCTCCTACAAGTTTTTCTAACTATGCTTTAGTAGCTGCCTCTTACAGAATATATTCCTGTTTTCTTACCTCCCTAAATTCCACCCCATCTTCCAAGTCCCCTACCAGTCCCTACTGATCCCATTATGCCTTCCTTGAATCTAGTCTGTATGATCTCTCATTTCTCTGAGTTTTTCTGGCAAACCTGGTATTTATCCCTCAAGATGGCTCCCGACCATATTCCACGTCCTAGCACCTACCATGTTATAGATTACGTGTAATTTCCTGAAGCACAAAAACTTTTTTTTTTTTTAATCTTTCTCCAAGTCCTATACAGTCCTAGCTACAAAATAATAAATATTTTCTAATTTAACTGTTTGGCCAAAGTCAAAACCTTTGTGGAAAATGAGACAATTTTTTGGGAAAAGAAATAGGATTATTCATATCTTTTCATATATTTTCTTTGCATATTATCTACCCACCATTCCTTCCATAATTTTAATTCTTAAATTTCTATTTGCATCCTTTAGTAAGCCATCATACAAAATATGTTTAGACGATTTTTGTTGTTGTTGTTTCAGTCTTGTCTTAAGATAACATCATTAAGTATGAAGTTACTTTTAAAGGACTTTTCCTTCAGAAGTTGTTATAAATCACAACGGGGCAATATCTAAATTATAGAGGTATTTTTTTGGTCCCCTTTGTAGGGGACATGTGGCATTAGGAAAGTCACGAAGCATGCCTTCCTTTATTCCCATTTTCATACAGGAGAAATCAAGTTAAAATGAATAGAGGACTTAAGAATGGTAAGAAATTCAAAACCACACAGCAAGTGGCACTGACGGATATATGTGGATGGATACGGGAGGATGCTTATTCTCCGTGCTGCTGCTGCTGCTGCTGCTGCTGCTGCTGCTGCTGGGAACTCTAGCCTGAGCGCTTGGGTGGAGTATGACTGCAAGGAATGCTTAAGGTGAATCCATAAGTCACACACCTTTGCTTTTTAATCTCAATAACTTACATGCTTATACTAACGCCTCAGGTCTTTTTCTCAATCCCCACGTGCTTTCTGGTTGCCTGGACTCTGAATCCTCCAAAGCACCCAGGACAGCCTGACAAATGACCACTCACCCTCTTCCTCGAAGAGAAGTCCCATGTGCGCATGCGCCTCGGCTTCTTTCTTCCCACCGTCAATTTTGATCCGTTGAGCAATCTTAAAACATCGTTCATAGAAGTGGTTCCTTACCCATTTGTCTTCAGAATTACCGAAGTAACAGGCCAGTGCATACAAGTTGTTATAGACATCTTCAAAGTATTCTTCAAACAAAAACATAAACTGCATTAGAAAAATGTCTCACGGCTTGCCCCTTCAAATGTTAAACCAACTTAGTGACATTTATTTTTTATTTTTCCTTAAAAGCATGATTAGCTATTTTAAAAATGGAAATGCAAACTTAAGTTCATGTATTTTAACCACTAAAATAGTTACATCGAAGATGTGCACTCCAAAAATACAACAAAAACCTTTTTGAAAACTTAGAAGATGTTAGAAAGGGGCACCTGCGTAGCCCAGGAAGTTAAGCATCCAACCTCAGCGGCCCGGTAATGATCTCACTGTTGGTGAGTTCCAGCCCCACATCCTTAACTCAGGCCCTGCCTGGGTGAGCTCAGCGCTGAAAGTGTGGAGCCTGCGTGGGATTCTCTTTCTCTCCCTCTCTCTCTGCTCCTCACTCACTCACGCCCTCTCTCTCTTCAAAATAAAAAAATAGGGGTGCCTGGGTGGCTCCACCGGTCAGGTGTGGGATTTCGGCTCAGATCATGATCTCCCGGTCTGTGGGGTTGAGGCTGCTGTCCGCTCTGTGCTGACAGCTCAGAGCCTGGAGCCTGCTTTGGTTTCTGTGTCTCCCTCTCTCTCTGCGCCCCGCCGCCCCCCCTCCCCGCATTCTGTCTCTCTCTCTCCAAAATAAACATTAAAAAATAATAAAAAAAACTAAAAGAATATATTAGAAATTGAAATACCTTTTTGGCTGAAAACAGCACAGAGCCTGCTTGACATTTTCTCTCCCTCTCTCTGCCCTCCCTTGCGTGCTCTATTGCTCTCTCTCTCTCAAAATAAATAAATAAATTAAAAAACAAAAACAAAAACAAATACTCTCATCGCAGAACTGACTTCGCTTATGTTTTGTCTTTGCATTGTGAACCTTCTACATAATGTGAACAAAGCACTAAAGTCTGTTTTATAATATTTTATTTATTTATTTATTTATTTATTTATTTATTTATTTATTTAACATTTATTTATTTTTGAGAGACAGAGCAAGACAGAGCACAAGTCGGGGAGGGGCGGGGGGTACACAGACTCCAAATCAGGCTCCAGGCTCCGAGCTGTCAGCACAGACCCCGACCAGGGTCTGGAACTCACCGACCGCGAGATCATGACCTGGGCGGAAGTCAGCCGCTTAACCAACCGACCGAGCCACCCAGGGGGCACCTATAATATTTTATATTCTTTGTCATCTTTAGTGATTAGAGAGCTATTTTATAAAGTCTATAAAGCGTTCCATATCTTCCATTTTTAAAAAGTTCTATAAAGAGCTTTCATGAAAAAAATGATCCCAAAATAATTTGTTTTTCAGTAATCACACCTCAATAGAAAAACATTTCCAAAATTTCATACTTTTTTTTTTCTTTTTTCTTTTTAGAATGAGTTATATAAGCTATCAAGATTCCATATTTAAAGACACTTGTCAGGGGCCTCTGGGTGGCTCAGTCATTTTACATGGCCAGCTTTAGCTCAGGTCTGATCTTGAGGTTGGCAAGTTCCAGTGTGCATCAGGCTCTGTGTTGACAGCTCAGAGTCTGGATCCTGCTTCTGATTCTGTGTCTCCTTCTCTCTCTCTGCCCCTCCCCCACTCATACTCTGTGTGTGTGTGTCTCTCTCTCAAAAATAAACATTTAAAAAATTAAAAAAAAATAAAGACCAGTATCAGTTAAATTATTTTTCTATTAAAAAATGCAATATTTTTCATAGTATTAAGTATAAAGGGATATATTCAAGTTTTGAATCTTTGGACAATCCAAATATATGGGCTGTACCCTTTACATTCTAAGCAGCCTTATCTCCTCGCTTGTAGACTGCTTATTTGAATTGTCAGTAGACATTTATAAGATGAAAAACATTTTTACTGTTGGTTTATTATTTAGACAAGTATTCACTGTGCTATCTAAAAAGGAGATTCCATGATGAAATAAATGTGGAAAATACAGTTGCTAATTTCCCTCTTTTAGTGAACCACACGGTATACATCAGCATATTAAAGGCTCTGGTAAGTCCTGCAATAAATCAGCCTCCTTAATGTCAACGTTAATTCATCTGGTGTTTCTCAAACTTATTTCATCAGATAATTATTTTTGTTTTGCTTTACATAAAACCTGTAAACATCCTGTGGGACTCTGCTTGTATAGAACATATTTGGGTATCTTAAATAAATGTTATTAGAAAAAAATTGCTGCTTAACCCTTAACAATAATTTAAGTCAAGTGTAAATAATGTTTGAATTATCTATTGATTCAGTTGCCCATTACCATTATTGCCATCTCTTCTCCAGCCCCATGGGGCACAAGGCCCTAATCATAACCTTATAGATGGTACAGAGATGATTTACAATAATGGGTAATATAAGAAATGTTATTAGGGACAAAAAATAAAAGCACTTTAACAAATGGAAAATAATCCAAAAAGAAATGACTAGCTTACTTTAAACACTTTTTGCTATAAACCAGCAAGTGGTGTTTTGCAGAATAATTTAAATAACTCTAGGTTCCTGTTCTGTAAGTCTCAAGAGACAGAACTGGCCCAAGATGACTATTGTTAGTGCTATAGCTTTGATTAAATGAACTTCATTGTGGCCCTAGAGTGATAGTCTTTCCAATGAGAAGCAATGAGAATGCTCAGAGATAATGCTACTTCAGGATAATTGTTTCAGATTCCATATATGTCTTATGACCATATAAGATGGAATCCTGAGACACCATTAACAAATTTTTACATTCTAGATTAAGTGTGTGTGTGTGTTTGCATGTGTGCATGTTTTAAGATTTAAGATTAATTCAAATTAATAAGAGTGAATGAGTATATCCCCTTTCCCATTTTCTGGGATGTTCTTAACTTGTATCACAATTTTTCCTCAATAAAGATTATGTAGTAAATGTGAAAGTAATTAACACAATTTTTTTAAAGTATACAAATATTCACAAGTCCTTCAACTGAGGTATTTCCAACAATATTCTTTGCTATAATCTTAATTTTCTATATTTCAACCAGGCAAAAGCCACTGCATTTTTGAACAAGATAACCTGAGCAAGAGGTAATTTTATTTCTTTAACAAATACAGCTTAGTTGCTATGAATATATGATAAAACCAACCAGTAAAGAAAATATTTCTTTTCTTTACTAATATCATGTGTATAAGGTATTGATTACTATAAAGTTTGGACTTTGTTAATTTTTGGGATTGGAGAAAGTTTTTTTTTTTTTTAGGTTTATTTATTTACTTTGAGGGGGGTGGGGAGAGATAGAGGGAAAGAGAGAGAATCCCAAGCATGCTCCATACTATCGGTGCAGAGTTGGCTCTGGGGCTTTAACCCACGAAAGGTGAGATCCTGACCTGAGCCAAAATCAAGAGCCAGACGCTCAACCAACTGAGCCACCCAAGCACCCCAAGAAACAGTTTTCTTTAAATGTTTACTTTTATTTAATAAAAAATTGTAAATTAATGTTTTCTACATTAAAATAGACTACTTAGCATTTTAGTTTCTTTATAATTACAAAATGCATTATGACAAGTTTCTCATAATTATGACACTTTTTTATAACAAGTGATGTATGGGGCTCATATTTATGCTACTCAGATGAAAGCCTCTATTTAAAACACTTAGCGAATGTGATGAATTCAACTTGAAAAAACGACTAATGGGAAATTTTTATCTTGCTCAATTCTATTTTCAGTGCAAATATCACTTCAGAATTTGGAGCTGAAATGAGAATGTAAGTTTTTTACAAAGCATTTTTTATTTATAATAGTTAATTTCTTGAGAAATTAGATGTCATATTTTAAAATTCACCAGAGGATTCTATTTTTAAAGTGAATCCTGTGGGGCATCTGAGTGGCTCAGTCAGTTAAATATCTGGCTCTTGATTTTGGCTTAGGTCATGATCTCATGGTTTGTGGGTTCCACCCCTGCAAAGGGCTTTGCACTGACAATGCAGAGCCTGCTTAAGATTCTCTCTCTCTTTCTCTCTGCTCCTCCCCTGCTTGCACTCACTCTCAAACAAACTTAAAAAAAAATTAAAAAGTTAATCCTGCAGCTAAGCATTTTTCAGAATACAAATATCTGCCTCCTGTACTCACACACACATACAAACACATACGCACATTCACACGCACACACACACACACATTCACTTGTTAAAATTTTCGTGTATCTCATATTTGTAAGTCAGGTCACAACCTGATAGGAAACATGTATTAACTCCACTGTAGAGGTTGAAAGACTTCTGCTATCCCTCTAATACTGTTACCATGCCCCCATTAATTTTCCCCACTGTCATTGGTACAGTTGTGGAAAGTTGTGTAATACTCAACTTTCTTTAAAGAATTTTTTCAATGTTTATTTTTGAGAGAGAGAGAGAGAGAGACAGAGATAGAGACAGAGACAGAACAGGAGCTGGGGAGGGGCAGAGAAACAGGGAAACACAGAATCCGAAGCAGGCTCCAGGCTCTGAGCTGTTAGCACAGAGCCCAATGCAGGACTCAAATTCATGAACTTTGAGATTATGACCTGAGCTGAAGACAGATGCTTAACTGACTGAGCCACCCAGGTGTCCCTCTAATACTGTATTTTCTCATAGAAAGGCCTGAAGTAAAATATAGGCATTATTGGGGCCTGAGCTTCTCTCTTTCAGTCCTATGATATTTTCACACAAGAAGTTGAAGAAAAAAATAATTTAGATCACCAAATTTATATGCTGATTTCTAGGATCTAGGATTTCCTTTCTTTGATTATATAAAATGACCAAATCCTAATATGTAACTAGGAAAGGCTCATGACAACAATATGAGTATAATTACAGTGGAGATCAAAATATTTTATTCACTAGATGAAACATTGACTTTTGGGAAAATTTTCAGATACAAGAAAAGGAATTTACTACAAATGATGTGATGGAAAATATAAAATTAACAATTTTATTTATATTTGTGAATTGCAGGCTTTTCATATCTTCCTACTATTCACTAATAAAAATTCTCCAATTGAAATCTGTAGGACTTGTTGGTAAGATCTTCAAATTCTACTATATAAATAATAGAAAATCAATATAAATTTTCAAGTTATAATACTCTTTGAAAGAATGAAACTCTTAGTAAAAGTCTCTATTCAGATTATATATTTTAAAAACCATGGAAAGATTTGTAATTCATGATACAAAAGATTTTAATACATTGGAACATTGTGGCGGTGTTATTAGGTGCGATGCATGCATTGTCTTTCCTGCTTGAAATGACATCAGCAGGATGCCCCTGTGTCTGGGCAGCTTGTGATTCAGCGTTCCCCTATCATGTATTCCATAAAGATGCTCAGATGTCTAGAATGCACTGTGCTAAGGTGTCTTAATGGTCTCAATTCAGACATGAAACACTCTGCAATCCTCCCCCGGGCTCACTGCTCCAGCTCCCGCAGCACTGCTGCCCACAGTCCCTCCACTCACCTTTCCGTTCAGCCGCCTCAGCCCTGGTCAGGTGGTGGTAGAAGTGACCCAGCTTATCAGGCTGCTCCTCCAGGGGTCTCTGCAACCAGAAAAGGGACCTAACTCTTGCAGCCTCCTGCAGGGCATCCCACTTCTCCATCAGGGCGAAGAGCTCAGTAAAGGACTTGTGATAACCGTCTCGCAGCATGTCCACACAAATGTTCTTCTTGTACGAGTTCCGGTAACTGGGAAGAAGAAACCCAACACTCAGAACATGATTTTAATCCTTTAAATCCATGCAGTGTTTTTCTTCTCTAAAGATTAAAGGTTGAAATGTGCTGCCTTTTTTTTTCCCCTCAGTGAAAGCTGAAAACTATCTTTGCCTCACACGCTTATAATTGAACAACTTCAGTTTAATGAAAGATGCCAGGAGCTACCCAAATGTAGTAATTTTAATAAAATTACATTATAAATATAGCAGTTCCAGAGCTGAGCTCTGTTTGATAGGGACAAATAAACTAGTTGACTGATGTCAGTCCATTCTGGCTGCTAGAACAAAATACTAGTGACTGAGTAGCTTATAAACAGCAGAAATATATTGCTCACAGTTCTAGAGGCTGGAATTTCAAGATCAAGTCACCAGCATGGTCGCCTCCTGGTGAGGGCCCTCTTCCTTGTTCATGGTTGGTGCCTTCTCACTGTGTCCTTACATAGTGGAAGGGTAGGGATCTCTCTGGAGACTTTTTCTTTCTTTTTTTTTTTTTTTTTTTTTTAATAAGGCACTAATCCCATTCATGAGGGCAGAGCCTTCATGACCTAAGCACCTCCCAAAGACCTCAATTACTAACACCATCACCTTTGGGAGTTAGGATTTCAACATATGAATTTGGGGGAACACATGCAGACTGTAGCAATTGCAAGATCCAAAAGTACTTGATATACTAGCCTCCCAGTAAAACAAAACAAAAAATTCAACATGCCAAGCAAAAATTAAATATGCCATTTAATGTCAAAAAGGCACTCTATATTATGTGGCTTCATTATAAGTTATGGAAGTTCCTTCATTCATTCATTCACTCATGCTTGGATGTTTGGTTAGAAAATGTTTATTAAAATCTATTAATAAATACACTTAAAAATATTTTCAGTTAGGATTAAGTTAATGATTTTTTAGATTAACAATTCACTTCTAATTTAGTGATAAATCATATACAAGGAGATAAAGTGACAAATGAATACTCAATTTATTTAACAGATAGCTATTAAATTTTCTAGGTAGAAGGCACTGTTCTAGACCAAATGGGTTCAATCTTCTTGTGAAGTTTGTATTCTAGTGGGAGAACACAACCAACAAGTAAATAGGAAATAATAAATCATTTCAGATGATGAAAAGTGCGATACAGGAAATAAACAGAGTTATGGGACAACAGCTGTGTGGCAGCTTTTATTCCACTTAATGAGCAATCAGAGGCCAAATCATATAGCTACTAATTATATTACATTACATTTTTTAAAAATTAGGAGCCAGTTAAATATTTAGAACAACTGACACAATGTGATACTACTAGTAATAAAAATTTCAGGGTGGAGTGGAGACAGCCTTGAATTAGATTACTCAAGGTTGGGCCCAGTTCTACTGCTCCGTGTACCTCATTTCATCTCGTTTGTAAAATGTGTGTATCAATCTATGCCGTACCTATATCACAGGATTCTTCTAAGAACAAAATTAAATTATGTAGGGGTGCCTGTGTGGCTCAGCTGGTTGAGCGTCTGACTTCGGCTCAGGTCATGATCTCGCGGTTTGTGAGTTCAAGCCCCGTGTCAGGCTCTGTGCTGACAGCTCAGAGCCTGGAGCCTGTTTCGGATTCTGTGTCTCCCTCTCTCTGAACTTCCCCCACTTGTAAAAAAAAAAAAAAGATTATGTATGTGAAGATGCTCAGATACGTGTAAAGTCCTGCACTACTGGTTCTCAACTTCTGGATATGCAGTAGATTCATCTAAAGAATTAAAAAACAAAAGAAAAAAGAAAAAAACAGCCCATGTGCCATCCACCAAGAATTTCTTACTCAGTATAAGTAAGGTATAAGCTTAGGTATAAAGAAAGGTGAAGAGAGGAGTGGTGAGAGAGTAGCTTTTAAAGAAAAGACAGGACCTCAAAGCCATGGTAAGAAGTGTGGACTCCAAGCGAAGAGTGAGTTAGAGCCATTGAAGGGTCCCAGTTACGGAAATGACTACATGAGATTACAGTTTAGAAAAATCACCCGGAAGGAGTGTTCCAGCTGAGCTCTTATCCTCCCCGCTCTGGCATCCAGATAGATATACAGCACCTGTTTAATAGGACTCGTCCATAAAGAAAATAAGGAAGCCACATTCCTAGGCCACAAGGTCAAAGGCCCCCATGTTGTAGGAGACCAAAAACGTATGACATAGGGAAGAGAAAAGAAGTAAAAGATTTTTGTTTGTTTCTGCCCTCTTGTCAAGACAAAGGAAGATAGTATGAAGAAGGAGCAGTGAAATGCTGCAAAGGCCATGTCCTCTCTCTCCCCTCCTTCTACCTGCCCCACACAAGGTATACCAAAAGTCACTGTATTGGATTTCTCAGAACCAGCCACTATAATTTCCCATAGCTCCTGAATGGTATGGGTGAAATACCATAGTCATCTAGTGGGCTCCATGTATGACACAACAGTTAATGGAAATAGAGGGCTGGTATATCTGTCACAATGTCACTGGCCACAACCAGGGAATGTGTGCTAAAATGTTTTTGTATGGCCGCCCACTGGGGGCTGAAGGAGGACACAGCTATAACACTGAGAATAAGAAGCCTTAGGGAGCTATCAAAGGAGTCAGGTCAGCATATTTCCAAATCTGACAGAAAAGGATGCATTCATCTCTCATGAATGCATGAGAGATGGACACGTGAGAGATGGACATGAGAGATGGACACCCCATAGGTTTGGAATGCATTCAACTACAAGCAAGAGAACTTGTTTCATAGTACCTTTAAAACTAGAGATCTCCATTTCTCTCAGCAAAAGATGCCTAAAAGTAGGCATCTGATGGCCTTGGTTCAGTGGTCTGGCAAGGTCAATGCACCTGGGATTATCTTATTCTTTACCTCATGCTTGTCCCCTGCTGGTCACTGGATGGTTGTTATAGCTTCAGATACTGTGTCCATCTTCAAGGCAAAAAGAATGGGGAGATGGGTGGCACCAGATATGTCTTTCCCTATTACTGGGAACACCAAAAGCATTCCTGTAACTGCTAGTAAATTCTTACTTTGGTCCCATTCACCATGGCCACCCCTTGCTGCAAGGAGACTGGAAAAACTAAAATTCTGCCTGTTCTTAGACACATTGCTCTCCCAAGCAAAACTGTAGTTTTGTTGGCAAAGAAGAATGAAGAAACAGATACTAGAGAAGGATATTCAGTGTCTATAGTAAGGTCTTAGATTAAGATCTGAAAGTAAATACTGACAAACCCCCAGCCCTGGAGTTGCCAGATGAAACTGGGCAGGATGCCCAGTTAAATTTGAATATCAGATAAACAATGAATATTTTTTTAGTATTAGTATGCTCCAAACATTGCATAGGACATATTTATACTAATTTTTTTGAAACTCAAATTGAAGTATATATCCTATATTATTATTTGCTAAGTCTGGCAACTCTCCTCCTCTCTACCTTGCTCCAGCACTGTGTTGTTTCTATATGAGAAAACAGGGTGAGGGGACGAGGTGTCAGAATCTTGAATAACCTGAGAAATCACTGAATTGGACTCACATTACCTGAGAAGAACAAGACTGGATTTTTACACTAGGGAAGATCAAGGCTCGCGGCCAGGAATTAAAATTGTTATAAAAAAAATAAAGGCTTTCAATTTAACACCTTCGAGCTTGTGACTCTGAAATTTGTGCCTGATCCAAGAGAATGGCCAGGAGGAGGGTGGAAGTGGGAGCAGGGCGAAGAGATGGAGGAATCTGGTGGTCTTGGAAAGGAGAGGTCACAGGGGCTGGACCAAAGGAAAGGCAGGGGGAATGGATAGAAGCAGGTGGGTTCAACACATATTTAGGAGATAAAAATATCAATTCCTTGGTGACTGAGGGGGTGTTGGGGGAGGAGGAAAAGGAGGACCTAGGAGGACACCAGGTTTTGAGGCTGGGCAATAGGTAATTGGTTATTTGCTAAAGAAGAGAACACAAAAGGATGAACAGGTTTGGGGAAAGATAATGAGATTGGATTCAGATAACTTAAGTGAGAAGAAGGCTGAAAGGATATCCAAGTAGTACCTCCAAATGGAGACAGGTTGTGGGGGAATATAGGAGATCTGAGGACGAGATCTGAAGGGCTAAAAATCTAACCTTGCTTCAAACAAGCACTGTCAGCTTTGATGGTTATGCCTTGGAAGAGAAGAAAGTTGTAAATAAATAAAAAATAGAATATGGACTTTAAACAATAAAAATAAACACAAGCCAGGAGGCTATCCACATTCTAATCTCAGCTGGGACAAAAACGCAGAAAATCACCCTGCAGGCCTTGTTTCCTTCACCTGGAAGGTGAGGGTGTTTTGGTTGGCTTTGGTCACCAAACACCTAGCTCCATTTCCACAGGTGGCAGTACTCCAGACACTTTTGAAAATGACCATTCTCACACTGTGTGTCATCTTGGTGGGACTTGATTGTAAAGACTCTCTAACCAAGCGGTGGATCAGTGACCCAAACTAAGCAAACCAGTTCCTCTCCCATAATTCTGAATCTTGGAGCAAGAAAAACACAAACGGTTAGGAGGTTTTTGGAGTTCAGTCAACTTGATATCCTGACAAGAGTCTCAAGTAGTTCTCGCTACCAAGATCCTATCAAGGGTCTCAGGTCTTGTCCTTTTCATATGAGCTGGGCTCTCCCTAAATTCAGCTTGTTACCTAATATCCTTCCAATAAAATTGTTTCTACTTTATTTAGTCAGAATCAGTTTCTGTTGCCTGTGACAAAAGAACATGAATGGATTCAGAAGGGGCTATACTAAAATTGATTCCAAGACATATTTTCAGCCTCAAAACATCCATGATATATAACTGATAACAATTTTTTAAAATTTCTGGTACTTTTTTTTAATGTTTGTTTATTTTTGAGAAAGAGAGACAGAGCATGAGCAGGGGAAGGGCAAAGAGAGAGGGAGACACAGAATCTGAAGCAGGCTCCAGGCTCTGAGCTGTCAGCACAGAGCTCAATGTGGGGCTTGAACCCATGAACGGTGAGATCATGACCTGAGCCAAAGTCAGACACTCAACTGACTGAGACACCCAGGCGCCCCTCTGGTAACTTTTTTTAAAAGACCATTCTTTGCAAGAGAGATTTCAAATAGAGATGTATTTTAAAATGCATATATAACTATGCTGATTATCATTTCTATTTATATACAAATTCATGTGCGCATATACATGCATCTGTACATGTAGGTCATTGTTAAATCTTCATTATTAATTTGAGAGCAAGAACGAGCAGTTAGTGATTTACTAAATTAGCTCCTATTTAAATCTTCATAGTTAATGCAAATTCTTTCTTTTTTTTAAATTTATTTATTTTTGAGAGAGAGAGAGAGAGTGCAAGCAAGGGGCAGAGGGAGAGGGAGACAGAGAATCCCAAGCAGGCTCCCTGCTATCAGCGTGAAGCCTGATGCAGGGCTCAAACTCAGGAACCATGAGAGTTGGATGCTTAACTGAATGAGCCACCCAGGTGCCTTGCAAATTATTTCTTTTAACCAAAATAATTTTCTTTTATTAAAATGAACTGACTACCTGAAAAAAACGTATGTCAATTTCACTATGATATTTGGACTTCTCAGGTTTCATATTTCATAACAGAATCATAAAGTTGACTTGCTTTATGGAAAGAAAATTTTTCTAAACACAAATAGAAATATAAACAATTCCAATTCATTATTTTGTTGTTCATTTCGACACAATGTTATCAGTCTTTGGTTTCATCTGCATATTAGAACAAATATTAGTCTAAATTAAAATATATTCTTTGCAAGAATCAGAAGAAGAAATATCTCTTTGACCTAAAAAGTCACTATGCTGGGGGGAAAGTGAGAATTCTGGTAAAATTTATGTAGAGATTTGATATTATGGAGTTTGAGAAGAGTTTCCCTGACAGAGAATATGCCACTCACAGTAGCAGAAGTCGTGACTTTCACTGGACTCTATAAATCTCTACCCTGAGGAAGGTATCTACCACTGCAGACACCTAAGGTTGCACCGGACTGAGGGATGCAGCTGGAGAAGAACGAATTTAGGAACGGAATTAAGTGGCCATCCATTTAATATGGACTTATTACGATTTAAAGCCATTCTTCAAAAGAGACACTGTGCATTTTGAACGTACGTAAAAATTGCCCTAAAAGATCCTAAGATTAAAAAAAAAATCTGTAAATTTACAGAAAGTAAAACTGAACACTTTGACAGAACTTCATAGCTGAATGTGTGGAGATGCTGAGAGATGGGGAGCTTTCTGTTAAACAGCCATGGAGATATTCTATCATTTTAAAATTCTGCTTTAAAACATTCTGAGCAGCTACTATTTTATAGACTACCTACAATGTGTTAGACACTGTAGACACAATTTCTAACACACAGTAACTCTACAAAGTAATACTTCCATTTTCACAGATAAAGAAACTGTCTTCGGTGAGGATGTGATTTGCCATATAAGTGACAAAGCCATACAAACTAATAAGGGGCAGAACTGGAATTCACATCCAGGTTTCTGAGTATGAATTCTATATTTTTGCACTTTACCACGCTCTCTCTTATTGCTTTAAATTTGTTGGGTTTTCTTCTCCTTTTCTTCCTCTACACATTGTTTTTTGTTTATTTGCATTGATTGTTTAGGAATTTGTCATTATTGGACAATTATAATGTAACCCTCAAATATGAAAGCCATTGCCTTTGTCCTTGTTAATCCATGTTTCTGCTGGACTAGGAAAAGAGATTAGTGTCATTATGTGACCCTCCCACAGAATCCCCTTCCTTAAAATGAGTAAGTAGACAGTAGCACCCATGCAAAGCAAATTAAATAGATATGATTGTCACTCAAGGATATATGAAGTCTAATAAAAGAAAAACACCGAGAAGGACAAACATATAAAAGGATAAAAAGCACATACTTCTACAAATCTGAACAACATGAATAAATGGAATGAATATATATGACAACTTCTTTTATTTCTCTTAACCCATAGGTATTTATATTAGTTATCAGATGGGCTTTCAAAATCAAAACGAATTATCAACTACTCAAATATATGACTAATATATTTAACATATTTTTTTCATAGGACAAACTCAAATACTGTATCCAGGTGAAGCTTCATATTCTGTAAAATATTTCAAAACCAGCTTAATAAAAAAAATCATAATTTAAAACAAGATTATAAAAATTTTATTTAATCTGACAAAGATAAACCTAGAAGATGTGTAATATCTAATCAAAAGTCAGGATAATACTTTTATTCCATTAAGTTAATATTTATAAGTCACTAGTGGGTTATCTATGTGTCAGTTATAACAGTCTTACATTCGTATTGTAGGAATAAATGTTATTGGAATCACCTACGGGATAATTACACTGACTCTTAAATTAATACTTAAATAGCTTCAGTTAATATAATTTCCACGGAATAAAGTGAGTCACTATTCTTACCCATACTTCTCAGTGTAGGTAGACATTACATATAGTTTGAATGGAGAAAATATGTATTTTTTGACATACTCACACTGATAAAAACCATATAAGTTGGGTGTGTTTTATAGTTTTTTGTGAAAAGAATAAAATTTTCCCGAAAAGCTAAAACAAAGATATGCCATTCCCCTAGCCATATAAATATAGGTAAAGAGAGAAGTTAGAATGAAAAAATATCAATTATATTTAAAATGACTTAAAAGCATATAAAATTACAATGACAACTAAAAGTATTTTCTTAATTTTACACTAATTTAGGTTTTTAACAATTGTTAGTCATAGTAGTAAGAGTGATTGAGAACTAACGCTAATTAAGAAATAGACTAAAATCATTCATATATATTTTTATGTAATAACCATTGGAGAGTTGGAACTTTTAGGACATTTAATTATTTTCCATGTACTTCAAAATATAACAAGAAAAAAAATGTTTCAATATGAAAAAGGCTCTTTTTAAATTTAAAGGATTTCCAATGAGTTGACTGGTCTCTGGGGGCATCTACTGGAAATTTAGCAAACTGCAGTTACATCATGTAAATTTGATAACTTTCATTATCCATCTTAATACAGATATTATTTTAATTGATATGTAAATAAGGTGACATTCAAAGAAGATAAATGTAAAGTTATGCATGGTATTCTATCTCATCCATCTGGAAACAGCAAAATATGTAGCTGTCTATGAGATCAGTTAACAAATACTCAACTGTTAAAAATGTAAATAGGACAGGTGGCATATCACAGATGAACAGTTTTCAAACTATTCAGTTCTCATGTCTGGAAAAATTAGAAATATATTTTAGAGATAAACATATACAAATTTAATGAGGCATTTTTATGAATCCAAATAAAATGTACATAAAAAGCACTTTTGATATGATAGTTTCTCTAAAGCAAATTCATTTTGCATCTCAGTATATCCATTTAATCATAAATAACTTGATAATCACTGCTTATTTTCTTTATGACTTACTTGAATTATTTACATGTCAACATCTCAAAAAGTAGAATTTGTTATACTTGAAACAAAAAATCTATTGCTTATTATTGTTTATTATAATTAGTATATGTGCTGCTGAAGCGAGCACTGTTTATTATAATTAGTAATTAAAAGTAGAATTAGTCATTAAAATGAACACTGTTATTAATTTCTCCTAAATATTTCTGGGGAACTTCCTCAAATAAAAATGAACATATAATAAAGATAATACAATCATTGCAGCTTATATATAGTTTTAGCATATATTTCAATAAAGAAAATAACTTCTGTAATAATATTATTGCAGTTTTGACTAGTCATGTCACAGGAATTTTAATGTAAGACTTTTTAACAATAATGATTTTCTTTGTGAAATGTATTGGTCGTATTTCTTTAACAGAAAATCTAAAACTAATTTTGAAGGTATATCTATTGTGCAATACTTATATTGTTATACAATATAAGTAAATTTTACATAAATGTATATAAAATTTAATAAATGTATATTATTTATAAATTTATTTATAATAAATAACAATATATTTATTATAAATTTATATAAAATATATAAAGACTCCTAACAAAGATTGAAATACATAACATGTTAGCTTCATTTTAAAGAAACACCACAAATGCATGTTTACACAGTTTAGCGATTAGAATCGCTATCCAAATAAATGTGATACCACCTTTAGTTGCATCAATTGAAAAAACTAATCATCCTAAAAATGTTATCAATAAATCAGAACATAAATATTAATTTGGCAGGATTTTTTTTTCAGTTTAGATTTAGAATAATTTTAGATAGATGGACTTATTTGATAACTTAAGAATAAATAAATAAAATCTGCCCCCAAGAAGTTATGGGACAAAATTTTTTGTGATTTTCTAAACAATTACAAGTTTACTAAATTTGAAACTGCTACACAGGCAAGTTGTGCTTTGTATTTTTAGAAAATACACATTTTTATCTATTAATAATCACAGAAACCATAGTCAGACTGCCAACAGTTAAAGGATATGTGTACAAATTGAAAAATGCCATTTGGAAGAAACTATTTAACCCAAGTTCAACTTTTAATTATTTTTTAAAAAATCTAATAACAACTGAGAAATAAAGTTTAGCCTATATTTTCCAAATAGCACTATTACTAACATAAATCAACAAAAAATAAAATATTTAAAAATTTGGTCAGCAAAGAATTCTGCCGAGAGCACAATAAAAATTCACTTCAATATTGGTGATTTTATTTCAGGATACATGGGATATTGGTGTAGAATGTAGAACAAAGATTACTTCTCAGGCTCAATTATGTACGAACTGATATTTAGCAATTATGTAAGAACTGGTATTTAGCATAAAAGGCAGTAACTTTTTGTTAGATCAAAAACGTTAATCAAATGGTATTTTTCCTAGTGATTGCTACCCGAGATCAGAGAAAAGCTGTGGTTATTTACTACAGTGCAGACTGCAATGTTACAATAGCTTTAAAAATTCCCTTAATGATATACAGGAATTTTTTGTGTCTATTTCCTATTAAAAATTATTTACTCAAGTGATTCCAATGCAATCAAATATCTGGAGTACAGAGATTGTCATCAGTCAGGAATGAAGCAACTATTTGTCAGTCAATATAAGGTATTATCAAAAAATTTACCCATGTAGCTGTAACACACATTTTCTTTACGGAAAGATTTTCTCTACTGGAAAACTCTTGAACTTAACCACATTATAAAAAGTTCTTCTTCAGAAGTTCAGTGGAAAAGAGCTAGAAGAAAGCAAGCTCTTTATAGGAGAGGCTAATTACGTCATCTTTAAAACGGTCCTATTACTTGTAAACTTCTAAGATGAGAAATTTAAACTTATTTATAAACGGAAGGGTTAAGCTAAAGATTATACATGGAAAGGTACGAAATGAGTGTCCTCATTTAAGAAGAATTTTCAGGGAAGGTATTTTCACGTACCACAGCTGAGTCCAAGCACTTTTGGCTAAATGAGGCAGTCATGTATTTTTGTTCTTTTCTTTTAAATTGCACTGTAACTTTCAACTAAAGGAAAATCAATTAACCACGAGCTGAAAAATAAAGCCTGAAAATAATCTTAGGTTTGGGATTGAGTCACAATGATAAAAAAAGAAATCTGAGCAAGTAATATAATTATTATAGTCTGTGTCCTAATATAACAATAATAAACAACAAAAAGAAGAGAAAAACAAAAAGTAAGCTTCATACTAATGATTACAAGCAATGGATTACAAACATGTATAAACATGATCATGCTAGCTCATTAACTCCACATTTTTGTCTATATTACTATTTACAAATTTTCATTAAAATAAAATAAAACCCCACGCAATATAATAGTCACTCTGTTTTTTGAAACATAATCTTGTGATTGTTCTCTAAAATTTTTAATATTCTATTATTTGGGAAATTTTGTCTCCAATAATATAATTTAAACTTTTTCTTACAGCTTTTCATCTTTATAAATTAAAGAACTATCAATTTTCCATATAAGTTGAGTGAAATAATCAACTTTTAATAAAAATGTGAAGCTGAAAAATATAACAAAACTTTGTAAAAACAACAAGTTGCATTAAAAAGAAAACTTAAGTTCACTGTGTTCTTTTTTTACTAAAGTATGTCATACATTTTATCTTTGCAAGAGTTTGACGAGTTTTGCAAGTAAAATTCTGTTTCCTCTACACTTGCTAATAGTCATGAGAATCTGTAGTTTGCACCTTCCCATTAAAAATGTATTGTATTTTTTTGAAATTATTCACCCCGCCTTTTATCCAGATCATGTCTTTGAAAGGAGGAAGTAGATAATAAATGGAATAATTCATGATTTCCCATTAAATATGAAACTTTCTTTTGCAGAGTTTAGAAAATGAAGTTCTACATAATGTACAAAAGTTGATTAGAACTTTTTTAACCTTTTCAAGAAAAAACCTTTCACATTAAACAACTGCATGAGGAGGTTTCTTTGGGAAAAGTAAACCAATCAATTCTTTCCACCTATAGCTTTATCATATATATTCTAATACTGTTCCTTCCAAACACATATTCCTTTGTAATACTTACTTAGTTATTAAAATGATGGTAAGAAAAATAGTATACATTGGGCTATAAACATGACAAGTATCTAAAAAAATGTAACTGATGTTTAAATTACAAAGGGAAAGTCACATAAATTAAAAATGAAAACAAAACATTACTCATGCTCTTTCCAGCAATGTAATGGAAGATAGAGTAAGGGTAAATAATAAAACCTGCATTTAAATTTCTCTTATTATGACATTTCTTCTAGTGTGGTGATGATATTTTGTCATGAGAAGAAAATATATACCTTTATAGAATTTCTTTACAAACTATCCGTTGATGTTCCATTAACTACACTGTTTTGCCTTTTTTTGATAAAAGAAAAAATATTAAACCAAATGATTATTAGGCTCATGACTGCTCTGTCATTCTATATTTCTTATCTTGCAGATAAGAAATCTGCAATAAATTTAAGTGAAGAGAAATGTTAAGTTCTATTTTAGGCCAGCAGATGACCTCAATTCTTTGCACTGTGGAATAGTTTGTTTTTCACTATTTAACATAGTAATTATATATCACATTTTGATGTTTTAATTTTCCCTGTTTCAAAAAAAAGCATCGATTTTGCCCTTTCAAGCTTGAATACTTAAAAATAACCACCATAATGTAAGCCATGTGAAGTAGCCATGTGAAGTGTATGCTCCTTAATTACCGTTACAAAGGAGGTATATATTGCACAGGGGAACAATGAGACCGGGGATTTCTCATAGGTTCTATGTACAAATTATCAAACTTCCAAAACATACATTAGGAAAAACTAAATTAACAAAAACAAAAAGCAAATTGATCAATTTGATGCTTTCGTCAGACAACATCTGTAATATTTTATTTTGCTGAGTGTTGTGTTAATTTTATCGTAGCTATCTCGAACATTTAGAAAATTTCTACTTGTAATAACTAAGTGCATAGAGAGCATCCAATCAAAGATGTGCATCGATAAGAATATTGTAGGAACAAAAGAAGTATTTGTCAGAAGTAAAATAAAAGAGCCTTGAATTCAAACTTTAAAAACAGTAGTACAAAATGTACATATAGTAGTGATTATAACTTCCTTGAGATAGAGAACATGTCATTTGTTTCTTTTGTATTTTCATATTATAATGCAAATGCCAACAAAGAGAAAGCTGTTACAACATTATTAATATCAAACAAAATAGAATTTAGGCATAAAAAATTAAAGGAGCATACTAATAACAGAAACTCATAAATAGATTGATTTACTGAGATATAGAGCAATTAGGAGACAATACACCTAATAACACAGCTTCAAAATTAACAGAATAAGGGGGAATTGATTTTAATGCATTTTTTTCAGAAAATTCCAAATAAAGTCAAGGAAAAAAGGATTTGAATAACAATTTTCTAGCTTGATTGAAGTAACAGGCTCAATCTAATTATTAGTTTCTGTTAGGGTTTTCTGTATGGAAATGTCTACCAAATAAATAGAGAATATATATTTATTTTTCAAATATACAAGGAATACTTATAAAAATTGACCATGCACTGGCCATTTGGGAAATTTTATAAACTGATATACACAGCCCATTTACTGAGCACAAGATTCACTCCCCAACCTTGCATTTCTCCCCTCACAAACAAACAAACAAAAACTATTCATCTGCAAATTTACAAGTGTATTTCTAATGTATTCATTGCCTAAAGGGAAAACCACTATAGAAATTGTTCACATATTTAGAACTGAAACAAAATAAAAACACTAAATATCAAATCCTGAGGCAGATGTCATCATACTGTTCAAAAAGAAATTTATAATTTAAATGTATTTGTTAGAAAACAAGAGCACTGAAACAAGTGAAGAAGCTAGCTTTTGAATCAGGATTCTAGAAAAGAAATCTTAACAAAATCAACAATGACATGAAGTAAAATAAAGGACAGAGAAGGAAATACTAGAGGTAAATGTATAAATTAATAGAAAACCAAAAAGCTGATCCATAAAACAAAAAAACTGATTATGTGAAAAGACAAATAAATCTTTGCAAGTATAATCGAGAAAAACAAAAATAAGGAAGTCTCCAAAATTGTGCCAGGAATGAAAAAAGTAATACAGCTTTTAATTACAACTATAGTAATGGCTAACTTTTATTGTATACTTACAATGGGCCAATGTTCTCAATACTTTATTTACATGAATTACCTTTTTAAAACCTTACAGTATTTTTAATGAGATGGATGATGATGATGATGATGATAATGATGATGATTACCTCCATTTTACAGATGAGGAAACTATGGCACAAAGAGTTTAATTAATGAGTTGAAGATCATACACCCTGTGAATGGTGGAGCTGGGATATCAACCCCAGCAGTCTAATTTTAGAGCTGATGTTATTTGCCACCATTACCTTCATACCATCTCCAAGATATAATGTTTTTAAAGATATAAAAGAGATTTAAACATTATTAGAAAATATCATGATAAACTTTATCATGCTAAATATAATAACCCACATAAAATAGATACTTATATAAAACATCAAAATACCAATTATCAGTTTGCTGGAGAAGACTTAGAAGACCAATTTACAATAGATCTATTCTCTTCCCCATGACCCTTCTCCCACCAAAGGAGAAAACTGTCTGCTTTCATAGAGATAGTAGTTCTATCAAACTACTCTCAACA
This sequence comes from Puma concolor, assembly GCF_028749965.1. NCBI lineage: Eukaryota > Metazoa > Chordata > Mammalia > Carnivora > Felidae > Puma > Puma concolor. The sequence goes on along the minus strand of NC_141670.1, from coordinate 81,110,077 downwards.
AATAAGAAACTCCCATCTCATAGGAAATGTTCCAGAGCATAGAAAAAGGTAAAAAAAAATTATTTAGTTCATTTTTCAAAATCCCAAAAATGCAGCAAAAGGAAAGAATAGGTTAATATCATGCAAAATTCTCTCCCTCTCCTCTCAGAAAAGAACCCTTAGCAAATAAAAATCATAGTGAATAGTTTTTCCCAGAATTTCAAAAATGGTTCAAAATTACAAAATCTAGTAACTGTATGATAATCTCATTAGATGCTAGAAAGTTAATTAGTAAATTCAAAACTCATTCATAATTAAGAAAAGTAGAAACTAAAAAATGAATTCTTTATCTTGGTAATGTGTATCTATGAAATCTACATCTATATGGCTGTTACCATTCATTCTCTCCACTTGCTCCTCTCTCTTTCTCTTGGATAAATATTTACCCTCTGGACTAATGTTCTCTATCTCACACCTTTACAAATATAATCTTTGTTAATCTTTTTTTTTCTTTTGTACTGTGATATTTTCTCAAATATCAGAAGATATTTGTCTGCTCATAATAATGAAGTTCCAGAGTTCTTAACTTTGGTAGTGTGCCTGTGTTGGTTGGTTTCATTCTTTGGTGCATAGGGCAGGAAAGCACTGGCAGGCTACACCTTGCACCAATGCCAAATGAAAAGGACTTTGCATTGTGCACCAGCTTTCTGACAGGAGCTCTGGTCAACTGCCACTTTTCTTTAAAATGTTTTGCACCTATGTTCATGAGGGATGTTATTCTGTGTTTTCTTTTTATGTAATGACTTTTTCTTGTATTGATAGCAGGATAATGCCAGTCCCAGAGAATAAGTTGAGAATTGTTTCCTCTTCTTCTATTTTCTTGAAGAGTTTGTACTAAATTGTTATTATTTCTTCCTCTTTGTTTATTTTTAAGAGAGTGCAAGCAGGGGAGGGGCAGAGAGAGAGAGGGACAGAGGATCTGAAGCAGGCTCTGTACTGATGGCCGTGAGTGCACTGCGGGGCTTGAACTCATGAACTGCAAGATCATGACCTGAGCTGAAGTAAGGACGCACAACCAACTAAGCCACCCAGATGCTCCTTATTTCATCCTAAACTACTCAGGAGAATTCACCAGTGAAGCCATTATGGGCCTGGAATTTTCTGTGTAGGAAGTTTTTTTTTCCCCCAGTGTTTATGTATTTTGAGGGAGACAGCCCCAGTGGGGGAGGGGGAGAGAGAGAAGGAAAGAGAATCCCAAGCAGGCTCCACACTGTCAGCACAGAGCCCAGTGCCAGACTTGATCTCATAATCCATGAGATCATGACCTGAGCTGAAATCAAGAGCCAGACACTTAACTGCCTGAGCCACCTAGGTGACCCTGGGGGAAGTTTTTAAGCTATGAATTCTTTAACAGATACAAACAGATATAAACCTTTAACAGATATAAGCCTATTCTGTTACCTATTTCTACTTAAGTAAACTTTGGCAGTGTCTCTCAAGAAATTCAGCCATTCCATAGAAGTTGAATTTATCAGCATACGGTTTATTATCTAATTAGCATTTTAATATTTGTATAACCTATAGTGATACATTCCCTCTTTCATTTCTTAAATGGGTAATTTGTGTCTTCTTTTTTTCTCTGATCAATCTGACTAGAAGAAGATCAATTTTAACTGATCTTTTCAAAGAACCAGTTTTTAGTTTCATTGATTTTCTCTATTTCTCTGTTATCTTAATATTTCTTTCCTTGACTTTCAGTTTAATTTGTTTTCTTTTCTCAGTTTTTTAAAACGAAGGCTTAGGGCACTGATTTTGGACATTTCTAACTTTCTAACATAATAAGAATTTTAAAATGCTATAAACTTCCCTTTCAGCACTGCCTCAGCTGTATCCCATATATTTTGATATGCCACATTTTCTTTTCTTTTGGTTAGAAGTACATAAAACCTTGGTTTGCAAGCATAAGTAGTTCCAGAAACATGCTTGTAATCCAAAGCACTCGTATAGCAAAGCAGTTCAAGAACCAATGGCTCAGTTGTGATCATGTGACATTCGGTGTCACATGCTACTCATATTGCAAGACATCGCTCGTTTATCAAGTTAAATTTATTAGAAATGTTTGCTCATCTTGTGGTATGCTTGCAGAATAAGTTACTTGCAATCCAAGGTTTTACTGTGTTTTCTAATTTCCCTTGCAATGTCTTCTTTGTTCCATGGGCTAGTTCAAAGTATGTTGCCTGGTTTCCTAACTTATGGGGATTTTCCAGAACCTTTCTGTTTTTATTTCTAATTTAATTCCATTGTTGTAAGGCAAAAATAATTTTTAGGATTTAAATATTTTTAAATATATTCAAATTTGTTTTATGGCTCAGAATATAATCTCCTTTGATTAAGTGTTCCAGGTGCACTGAAAAAATGTGTGTTCTGCTGTCATTTGGTGGGATGTTCTGTAAATGTCAATTATTTAAGTTGGCTGATGGTATTGTTCAAGTCTTGAACTCTTACTGATTATTCTATCAATTATTGAGAGAGCGGTGTTGGGATTTCCAACTAAAATTATGGACCTTTGTGTTTCTCCTTTTCTATCTGTTTTTATGTATTTTGAAGTCCTGTCATTTGGAGCACAAACATTTAGTATTATGTTTTCTTGATAAGCCAACTCCTTTTATCATTACGAAAGGGCAGTTTTTACCCCTGGTAATATTCCATCTGCTTTCTAAAAATGTATTTCTTAAAATCTTGGAATCTCTTTTTTGCCCCTCCTTTTTCATCATGTTATTAAGATTTTACTACCTTCTGTACTTGTATGTGGTCATTTCAAATATAGGAAGGAAATGTATTTAACATCTATCTTGATCTTGATCTTGAAATGGAAAAAAACACAAGCTGAGTTAACTTTTAAGGTAAATCCCATGTTTGGCAACATATTTCTTTGGCTATTCTGGTTGTGGGATAAGAGAATTTTTTTCAGATAAGTTTAAGGATATTTTATGGAAATCTGAGTTAGGATTAAAGAATGACTAGTCCTTATGAGGTGAACCCTAAGGAAGGTTCTAGATCCAAAGTAATACTCAGAATTCAGGAGGTGCTTCAAAATCTGATCTCTGATGTAGGTCTGGTCCATTTTCTTTCTAGCTCATTCATTCCTTTGTCTCTATGAACCTTTTTTTTTTTCTATCTCATTGCTTCTGCTTCTGTATAACATTAGATCACTTTGGCCAAATTACTCAACCTCTCTATGCCTTGGTCTCTAGGAGTAACAACAATTCTTCACAGAGTTATGGTGAGGATCACTTGAAACAAAGACCAGCACACAGTATTCATTTAATATATCCTACCTGTTCCTATCTTGCCTGAAATAAAACCTAGTTAAGGGATGTAATGTTTACGACAAGCTGTCTGAATGCCCTTTTTATTGTTCATTAGGTGTGCAAAGTTCTTTTTTGTTGCCCCATTTTTCCTATACAAGTCCATGTGATAACTTTCCTTTGGAATTTAGAATCAGGAAAAAAGCTTGTCCCTCTTGAAGAACTGATAGGTTTCCTTTCATCAGGAAATGAGAATTTTATAGTCCATCACATCTCCCCTTTTGCCCAACCTGCCCAGAAGTTTAGAGTGAAACTTAATGTTCCCTCAGGGAAACTATATTGACTCTAGTGGGCAGCATATGTCCACGCTTTTCCTTTATTTACCTCTCATTTTCTATTTATAATCTGACAGATGTATAATATAAAATGTTAACTTTAAGTTTCTTCAATCTTTTCTAGAAAGAAAACAAGAAATAAAGTGTTACTTTATGTAAGTCAGAAGACTCTTAAAGGAGAATGAAATACAATCCCTGCTTTCAAAGAACTCTAAGCTACAGCAGAGTCCTTTCCTTATGGCAATTCACAGCAGGAAAGACATTTTACACAGCAGTTCAGTACATGCACATATATATTTTATACATGCATGCGTATGAAACAAAAGTTGAAATGCATTAGTCCTCAAAATGTTCTCATCTCTTTATAAATATTAATTTAATTAGTCCTTGTAACCATTCCATGAGCCATCCATCCCTTCCATCAGTATCCCTGTTTTTTCACATGGGGGAACTGAGATGCAGAAAGGTTAAATAACTTGGCCAAGGTCAACCAGTTATTTTGTTTGTAAGCGTACAGTTGAGTTTTGAGTCCAGGGTGTCTTGTTTTAGAATCCATGCTCTGGTGCATCTGCTGGTAGCCTCCCAATATTTAGTCTTACTCTATGCAATGTACTCTTTTCTATTCTGTTTTACTACACTCTCTTTCATTTCGAAAATGCTACTCATGATCCCCAAACCAGTGGGTCATAACCATATCCACAAAGGGTCAGAGTCTCTAGTTTGTTAACTGTTAATCAAGAAGGAAAAAACCCTACACGTACATGATTGCCAATGGATACTAAGAGACTTCAAGCAGGAGCTCTGAACTCTACCATATGGTTGAGGATGGCTCTACAGGAGCCTCACAGAGCAAGAAACAGTTAGGTGGAAAACAGAAGTTTACCAAGTACACAGGCAAGGAGGAAGGAGAAAGCCATTTCAGGCAAAGCACATATACAAGGCCATGAAGGGATAAAAGATCATCACGCATCCATCCTCTAAACACCTATAAGCCAAGCACTGCACAAGTACGAAGGTTGCACATGAGAGCAAAGAAGCCATAGCTCCAGCCTTCTTGAAGCTTGTAGTCTAGTAGAAGAAAGTAGCAATGACAATGCAATGCTGTAAGTGCCATGATGGGAACAGTTCTGGGTATTACAGGTTTTATAGTAGGTTTTATTACAGGTATTATAGTAGCAAGGTTACAGTACATACTGAAGTCATTTAAGAATGAGTAAGCATTAGCCATGAAATGATAAGGGGAAAAAAGCATTCTAGGACAAGGGAATGGCAGTACACTCAAGTTGGGAGATGAGACAGAACATGGTTTAATGATGACCTAAGTAAATCCAAAGACAGAATAGTGTAATGATTTGAGGATGGGTTCTGGAACCAGACTGCATAGGTTCAAATTCCCACTCTTGTATTTATTTGCTGTGTAACTATGGGTAAGTTACCTAATATCTCTGTGCTTCAATTTCCTTAGCTGTAAATGGAATTAACAAAGATTTTTCTATGATTAAATGGATGAATACATGTGAGGTACTTAGAATGGTATTTTAAATATACTAAGTGCCCAATATTAGTCATTATTATTTTGGCAAATAATAAATTTCAAAGTGGGAATGGTAGAGATTGCATAGACTGAAGTGTGGTTGGCCTTAGTTAAAAAATACTAATTGAGTGCCTACCATGTGCTGGGTACTATTATAGGTACTAGAGACTCAGCAATGACTAAGACATTGTCCCAGTTGCTCAGTTGAGTTCAGAAGGCATCATCTTGGATTACTTCCTTTACTCAATTCCACACTCATTCTGTTGGTTAAGTTCTAATCTCCCTATCACCTAAATATATTCTAAACCAAACCATTTCTGGGATGCCTGGGTGGCTCAGTTGGTTGGGCGTCCGACTTCAGCTCAGGTCATGATCTCGTAGTTTGTGGGTTCGAGCCCCGCGTCACACTCTGTGCTGACAGCTCAGAGCCTGGAGCCTGCTCTGGATTCTGTCTCCCTTTCTCTCTGCCCCTCCCCCATTCACACTCTGTCTCTCTCAAAAATAAATAAAATTAAAAAATTTTTTAAATCAAACCATTTTTCATCATTTTCACCAGATCAACCCTGTCAAGATGCCATCATCTCTCACTTGGGCTCTTACCCAGGCAGATATCCACAGAGCAGCCTTAGTGATCTTTTAAAAATGTTACATCACATCATTCCCTGCTTAAAATGATCCAATAATTTCCCAGTACACCTAGAATAAAATTTAAGCACTTCAAATTATCCTAAGTAATTTCTAATCCCTTAAGAATAATGTGAACATAATAATAAAAAAAAAAGGGCAAAAGAAGTTTGGGAAGATTCTGTCCCATTGATTGCCTAAGAGTTTTGAAAGACACTATAATAATTAACTAGTTACTTTGTGAATTAATTATAATTAATTTTAATTAAGAAATGAAGCGGAGATTCACACTGGTTAATTCCAAACAACCAAAATCTTTAAACACAGAAGCCCCAGAATGAAACAAAATTAGTAAACCAAAATATATTAGGTTTTTCTAAAATATATTTCTTACTTCACTGCCATATGAAACAGAGTAAGGCGAACACAGTAATACTTTGCTACTAAATTTCAATTACTTAATTTCAACACAATGCAAACACACTGAAAAGAGTACCAGTCATTTCCAGATGGTTCAACCTTTCATTAGTGGCTGATACTTTTGACTTCCTCTTTATCAGATGTCATTTCAGTATGTTAGCTTTCTCCTCATAGTTTCAAGCCACAAAAAAGTTAGAAAAATGAGAGGTTTCCACAGAAAACAATATAGCCAAGCCTGTTAAATCAGACAACCTAATTTTATATACATTTCTAAGTCAACTGACTTGTCCTAAGGATGGCTCCACACATCCCTCTTGATAGTAAAATACCATTTTTCTAGAGCTTTTCTTGTTTATGTCAAAGTTTGCAAGGATATACTGGTGTTGGCTAACCTAAATCTGATATCTTAATTAGTGGGGTATCCCTGATGTTATTACTGGAAAGGGACTGCCAAATTTTACCCAGGGTGTGTGGATTACGATGAAGGCGATGTATTCTCCTCCATCTAGACTTTCCCCCAATATTTGATTTCGTTTAACATGCTTACACATTAGCTTGAAGAAAAATGCTTAAAATATATAAAAAGATGTTTATATAGTAATATGAAGAAAATTCAGTTCATAGTTAAATCACAGTTTGAGGCTATATATATCTATATATATATACACACACACACATATATACATATATGTACACATACACATACATATATACACATACTGTATATATGTAAACATATATATAAATGTATATATATAAACATTATATATATATATATAAACACAACCACTATATATAACTTTATGTGTATATATAGAACCTTACAAGATCAAAAAAGTATACAGTATTTAAAATGATTTTAGACAATCATTCCAAACAAAATCGTTAAAGTTTCCAAATAATTTTAAAATGAACACAGAAAAGGATCCTCTATACATTTATGCATTTGTTTTATTTCTTATAACTAGACATTTAAATTTTTTTTACTTCGAAAGAGAATGGCAATGAAGAGGATTCTTGAGAAATGGTGGCATAAGAAGCTTCACCAATCTGTCTCCCAACCTAGACAATAATTGCAGCTTGATGTAATTATTTTGCAGTGCTAGAGTCTATTGAAGCCTTGCAACATCCAAGGGAAGGCTTAGACAGTACATTCTTATTAACTTTGGTCAGTTTTAACTCTTAGCTCGCGGTAGCCACTCATCCCCCACCCCCAAGCCTCATGGCAGGCATCTATGCACTTGCTCCTGGTCCAGCATGCAAACAGCTTGCAGGAGCCAGGGTAGGCAATAAAGGCCCTGTCTTCCAAATATCGGGGTTTTGTGTTCTGATTGTTGCTTCCGATCATGAATAGGCAGATACCAAGTGGGGGGGGGGCAGCCATTATTGCACATACACCTTCATTCTTGTAAGCCCCTCCCTCTCGGGCTGAAGCAACTTCCAGGAGATTCAAAGGGCTGGTGCTTTCCTGGCACCATTCTTTTCTCCTTCATTTTTCTCTTTCATACGCTTTGAAAGCCAGATTTTTTTTTTTTTTTTTTGAGAGAGAGAGAGAGAGAGAGAGCGCGCGTGCAAGCACAAGCAGGGGAGGGGAAGAGGGAACGGGGGAGAGAGAATCTTCAGCAGGGTCCATGTACTAGAGCCCAATGCGGGCTTGGTCTCACAACTGTGAGATCATGACCTGAGCCAAAATCAAGAGTCAGAAGCTCAACCGAATGAGCCACCCAGGCACCACAAGATTAGGACATTTGAAAGCAATAGTATGTAGGGGGAAATAAGTCACCACTCATGCCCAAGGAAAGGTACAGGCACCAAAAAGACCTAGGAAGACCTTAAAAGTATACTTCAGGCTGATCCTTGGCACAAAGACAGAGTACAACAGTAAAACAAAACACAGCAAAATAAAAAGCAGCAAATGCTGTAAAAGTCGAAGAATCTGATTGCCAGAGTTAACCACATTATTAGATTCAAATGTCCAATTTTTAACAACAATAGCAACAACAGCAAAAATCACAAGGTGTACAAAGAAACAGGAAGGTATGGCCCATTCAAGGGGAAAAACAAATAAGGCACTGAAACTGTCCCTGAGAAAGACCAGATGGCAGAACTACTAACCAGAGATTTGAAAATAACTGTCATAAAGATGCTAAGAGAATTATAGAAAGATGGGAAGTAAGTCAAGAAAAATATGTATGAAAAAATGGAAATATCAATAAAGAGAAAGGAAAACTAGAAAGAAACCAAAAAGGAATTCGAGAACTAAAAAATACAATTAACTAAAATGAAAAATTAACTAGAGGTATTCAAAGGCAGATCTGAAGCAGGCAGAAGAAAGAATCAGTGACCTTAAAACAGGACAACTGAAATTTTCAGGTATGAGGAAAGAAAGAAAGGAGACTGAATAAAAATGAACAGAGCCCAAGAGACCTGTGAGACATGATCAAGTGGACCAACATATGTGTTGTGGGAGTCCCAGATGGCGAAGAGAGAGAGAGAAAGGGGCAGAAAAATTATTTCAAGAAAAATGGCAAAAATGTCCCAAGTTTTATAAAAGTCATGAATAAAAACATCCAAGACATTCAGTGAACTCTAAGGAGGACAACTCTAAAAGATCCACAATGAGACATAAAATCAAACTCTAAAAGGCAAAAACAAAGAGTGAATCTTGAAAGCAGAAATAGAAAACCAACTCATTACAAACAGAGGTCCTCATTAAGACTGTAAGCAGATATCTCATCAGAAACTTTGGAGGCCAGAAAGTAGGTGGCTGATATATTGAAAGTGCTAGAAGGGGAAAACAACAACAACAACATCCAGCAAATTGTCCTTCAAAAGTGAAGGAGAAATTAAGACATTCCCAGATAAACAAAAGCTGAGAAGGCTCATTACCACTGCAAGAAATGCTAAAGGGAGTCCTGCAGGTTGAAATAAAAGGCTACTAAATAGTAACTTAAAGCCATATAAAGAAATAAAGATCTCAGTGAAGGTAAATGCATGGTCAATTGCAAAAGCTAGTATTATTACACCAATGGTTTTTAACTTCACATTTTTGTCTTGTACCTTATTAAGAGACTAATACATTTATAAAAAAAACAATTATTACCCTAAAAGCTAGTATTATTTTCACTTTGATTTGTAACTTCTACATTTTGTTTTCCATATAACTTAAGGTTCTAATGCATTAGCAAAACAATTATTAATGTATCTGTGGGAGCAGAGGGTATAAGAAAAATCTCTGTACCCTCCCTTCAATTCTGTTGTGAATCTAAAACTGCTCCAAAAAGGGTTCTAAGCAAAAAAATGATTAGTATATGTTTTTTGGACAATGTAGAAAATTTAATTCTCTTATGCCCATAACTGAAAGGGGTAGAGATGGAGCTATAAAGGAGTAAAGTTTTTGTATGTTCATAAAGTTAATAAGCCAGTATAAATTCAAATTAGAGGGTTATAATTTTAGGGTGTCAGACATAATCCGTGGTAACCACAAAGAAAACAGTTATAGAATATATACAAAAGGAAATTAAAAGGCAATTAACATTGTTTCATTACAAGAAGTTAACTAAACAAAAAAAGAAGACAGTAATGAAGGAAATGAGGGACAAAAAAGCCAAAAGGCATATAGAAAATATATAGCAAATGACAGAAGTCCCTCCGTATCAGTAAATACTTCAGATGTAAATGCATTAAACTCTCCAGTTAAGGGCAGAGATTTGCAGAATGGATAAAAGAACATGATCCAGCTATGTGTTGTCTCCAAGAGACTCATTTTAGATCCAAAGATGAAAATAGGTCGAAAGTAAAAGGATGGAAGAAGATATTCCATGGAAATAGTAACCAAAAAAAAGCAAAGGTGGCTATATCAATGTCAGACAAAAAAGACTTGAAATTAAAAAAGTTTACAAGAGACAAATCAGGACATAATACATCCATAAAAGATTCAATACAGGAAGAAGATATAATCATTATAAACATTTATACACCTAATAACAGACTATCGAAATACATAAGCAATAAACTGACAGAACTGAGGAGAAATAGATAGCTCTAAAATAATAGCTGAAGACTTCAATACCTGACTTTCAATAATGGTTAGAACAAACAAACAAAAGATAAGTAAGAAAGAGAGGACTCAATAACACAATAAGCCAACTGGATCTAATAGACATATACAGAGCACTCTACCAACAACAGAATACACATTCTCTCAAATGTACATGGGACATTTTCCAGAATAGACCATATATTAGGCCACAAATTAAGTCTCAGTAGATTTATTTTTTAAAATTTAAATTTAAATTATACCAAAGTATCTTCTCTGCCCACAGCTGGATGAAGTTAGAAATCAGAGAAGAAACTAGAAAATTCACAAATTTGTGGAAATTGAACAACATTCTCTTAAACAACCAATGGATCAAAGAAGAAATCACAAGGGAAATTAGAAAATACTTAGAGATGAATGAAAATGAAAACACAACATAGCAAAATTTATGGAATGTGATGAAAGTAGTGCCAAAGGGGAAATTTAATTGTAAGAGCTTAAATTTGTAAACAAGAAAGATCTTTCAAAAACATTTAAAAACAAGAAAGATCTCAAATAAACAGCTTAATTTTACAATTTAATGAATTAGAAAAAGTACGGACTAAACCCAAAGCTAGCAGAAGGTAGAAAATAGCAAAAATTAGGGCAAAGACAAGTGAAATAGAGAATAGAAAAATAGTATTTTAAAAAATTAATGAAACCAAGAGTTGGTTCTTTGAAAAAAATCAGCAAAATTGAAAAACCTTTAGCTAGACTGACTAAGAAAAACAGAAAGAAAACTCAAATTACTATAATCAGAAATGAAAGTAGGGACATTACTACTGATTCTACAGAAATAAAAAAAAATATGAGAGTATTATGAAAAACAGTATGCAATACATTCAATAACCTAGATGAAATGGACAAATTTCTAGAAACACAAAACCTATCAAAACTGAATATGAAGAAATAGTAAACCTGTATAACTACTAATGATAATGAATTAGTAATCAAAAATATCCAAACAAAAAAAAAAACCTGGATCTGATGGTTTCACTGGTGAATTCTACAAAAACGTTTAAAGGACTAACACGAATCTTTATCAAACTTTTCCAAAAAATTGAAGAGGAGCAAACACTTCCTAACACATTCAATTAGGAGAGCTTTGCCCCGATACCAAAGCCAGACAAAAATACTACAAGAAAAGAAAATTACAAGAAAACCAATATCCCTTATGAACGTTGATTTAACAAATACAAGTGAACCAAATTCAGCATCATATTAAAAGGATTATACATCGTGACCAAGTGGAAATTCCTCCTGAAATGCAAGAATAGTTCAACATACTAAAATTGATCAATGTAATATACCACATTAATAGAATGAAGAAAAAATTACTGCATGATCATCTCAACTGATAGAGAAAAAGCATTTGAAAAAATTCAATAAAAACACCCAACAAATAAAAATAGAAGGAAACTACATCAACATAATAAAAGCCATATATGAAAAACCCACAGAAAACAGAATATTCAATGATGAAAGACTGAAAGCTTTCCTCTTAGTTCAGGAACCAGGCAAAGATACTCAATTTCATCATGTCTTTTCAACATAATACTAGAAGTCCCAGCCAGAGCAATTAGGCAAGAAAAAAGAAATAAAAGACATCCAAATTGGAAGGAAATAAATAAAATGATCTGTTTCCAGCTGTTGTAGAAACCTGGTGTAGAAAACCCTAAAGATTCCACAGAAAAAGGTGTTAGAACTAATAACAAATTATTAGGATACAAGGTCAATACACAAAATTCAGTAGCATACCTATATACTAATAATAAATAATTTGAAAGGGAAATTAAGAAAACAACTTCACTTATAATAGCAACAAAATATAAACCAAGGAATTAACTAAGGAGATGAAAGACTTATACAATGAAAACTGTGAAACATTGTTGAAAAAGTTAAGCAAGATATAAATAAATGGAAAGACATCCCATGATCATAAATTGGAAGAGTTAATATTGTTAAGATGTCAATACTACCTAAATCAGTCTATAGATTCAATGCAATTCCTATCAAAATACCAATGAGAATTTTTGCAAGGTAGAAAAATCCATCCTAAAATTCATAATGAATCCCAAGGCATCCTAATAGCCAAAATAATCTTGAAAAAAGAAGAACAAAGTTGCACCCACTTCCTAACTTCAAAACTTACCACAAAGCTACAGTAATCAAACAGTGTGCTACTGGCATAAAGACAGACATATAAACCAATGGAATAGAACAGAGAGTCAGAAATAAATCTTCACATGTATGGCCAAATAATTTTTTATAAAGATGTCAAAACTACTCAGTGGACAAGGGACAGTCTTTTCAACAATTGGTGGTAGGAAAACAAGAATGAAGTTAAACCCTTACCTAACACTGGATACATTAATTAAAATGGATTAAAGACCCAAACATAATTTAAAACTATAATATGCAAAGAAAACTTATGGCAAAGTTTTACAACATGGGATTTGGTAATGATTTCTTGGATATGGCATCAAAGGTACAGGCAACAAAAGACAAACTGGACTTCATGAAAACTAAAAACTTTTGTTATCAAAAGACATTATCAACAGAGTGAAAAGGCAACCTATGTAACAGGACAAAATAATTGCAAATCACATTTCATATTATGGGTCAACATCCATGATATATACAGAACTCCTAAAACATAATAGCAAAAACCAAACAATTCAATTCAAAAATAGAACAAAGGACTTGAACAGACATTTCTCCAAAGAAGATATCCAAGTGACCAACCAATAAGCACATGGAAAGATGCTCAACATCACTAATCATTAGGGAAATGTAAATCAAAACCACAATGAGATACCACCTCATACCCATTAGGATGGGTATTGTCATAAAAGCAGAAAAAAATAAATGTGGGCAGAGATGTGGTGACATTGGCACCCCTGTGCATTGTTACTGGAATGTAAAATGGTACAGCCACTGTTGTGGCAGAATGGTGTTCCTAAAACAATCAAAAATAACATTACAAATTATTCAGAAACTCCACTTTTAGGTTCATAATCAAAAGGATTGAAAACAGGGTCCTTAAGACATAATTGTACACCCATGTTCACAGCAGCATTTTATAGCTAAAACATGGAAGTAACCAAGTGTCCATCAATGCATAAATGGATAAGCCAAATGTAGTGTATACATACAATGGAATATTATTCAGCCTGAAAAAGGAAGGCAATTCTTACATATGCTACAACATGGATGAACCTTGAGGACATTGTGCAAAGTGAAATCAGCCAGTCATAGAAAGATAAGTGCTGAATAACTTTAGTTACATGAGGTATTTACATGAGTAGTCAAAATAATATAAACAGAAAGTAGCATAATGGTTCCTAGGAGTTGAGGGGAGCAGGTAAGGAGAAGCATTGTTTATTGGTTACAGAGTTTCAGTTCTGCAAGTTGAAAGTAATTCTGGAGATAGATGGTGGTGATGGTTGCACAACAGTATGATTTAATGTCATGGAACCACACACTTAAAAAGAGTTAAGATGGAAAAAACTATGTTATGCATATTACAATCTAAAAATCTTTTAAAAAGAGAATAATGTTGTACATTTCTAATGTAGAGTTAGGCATCACCTAATTTTGCTATACCAAAAAAGACTCTGATCTGGTAATATTTGTGGATGCCCTGGGAAAGCAAAAGGATATTTGTGAGCCTATATCCTAGTTTTGCTTTAAGTACTGAGAAGGTGACACTAGTTACAGTAACTCCAGTTTCCGGAACAGAAAACAGAATAGGGCGTGGGTATGAGCCAGGGAGTGATCTTTACATAATTGCAGTAATATCAACATTTTGAAGATTATTTTTTAGCCATAATGGAGAATGGAAAAAGGCCTAATTAATTTAGATATTCCCTTGCCTTCTTTCTCAATACAGACAGAATACAATATGAAAGACAAAACTCAACATAACAAAACCATCTTGCCACGTGAAGTACAGGTGATGTGGCTAGGTCATTGCTCATCCCACTGACAGTTCTGATTGATTCAACCTCTCTGGTACCTGGGTGTTTATCTCCTTTTATCACTTTGTTCCTTGTTCCTGAAAGAGCAATTTCCCAAATGATTTCCAAATACAGGAGGGCTATTGTGCACTTTCAGGTTTACAAGCTATTATGGGAAAGAGCCACATTCTCTGGCTATCTTCCTTACATTTCTCAAACTGTAGGTTTATAAGTAAAGCAATCTTATTATAGTAATGGTAAGTTAAAGCAATTTGTAGAAATGTTTTAAAGGGGTTTGGAATAGCTCAGCAGACTATACAAATTGTATTGCTTGGTGTAGCATAAGTAAGTTTATGAAAAATTTACCATAAGTTGAAATAAAAAATGTTTTCCCCTTGTTGGTTAGCATTACTAAGTTTGAAATTAAAACTTATTAAAAACTCTGTCTTCTGGGGCGCCTGGGTGGCTCAGTTGGTTAAGCATCCAACTTCGGCTCAGGTCATGATCTCATGGTTTGTGAGTTAAAGCCCTGCATCAGGCTCCTTGCTGACAGCTCAGAGCCTGGAGCCTGCTTTGGATTCTGTGTCTCCCTCTCTCTCTGCCCCTCCCCGGCTCATGCTCTGTCTCTCTCTCAAAAATAAATAAACATTAAAAAAAAAACACACAAAAATCTCTATCTTCTGAACATGATGAAAATGATACCTAGGTAACAAAGTAAAATATGTAATTATACATATGTAAAGAAAAGTGATAAATGAATATTAATACCTAAATCAACACATAATGTTAATGTGAAGTATTTAGGTTATATATATTATTAGTAAATGCTTTAAAAGCAAAAAAAAAAAAAAAAGATCAGTGACTGTTAAATAGCTAAAGTAAATGTTGTCTATATGTGTCTCTCATACAGAATTTCATTTAACTGTCATAAGAATTTCCTATTATCATTATGCTTTCCAAATGGTTGTGGAAATCAAAGATTAGAGAAATCAGATAACCTGCATAAGATCACACAGATATTAAGCAGCAAAACCAAATTTCCAACTGAGGGAGAAATCAGCTCCCATAAAAGCCACAGCTGCAATGTCGTGATTCCTGTGCTTTTGCCTTACAAAGATTTTTTTTTAAGTCTAATAGAGCTGCTAAGTTTAAACATCATATATGAAAATAATATTTTAAAGCAAACTTTTAAAAGACATAGACACATAAATGCCTAAGAAGTTGGCATTTAAAACCTTTCCTCCTTTTTTTATTTATTTAGACTTAGTTTTGATGAAACTATGAGATCCTCTTTGCATCTAGGGAACAATTTTTTTTTAATTTTTTAAAGTCTATTTATTTATTTTGAGAGAAAGACTGAGAGAGCAAGTGGGGAAGGGTCAGAGAGAGAGAGAGAGGGAGAGAGAGAAGCCCTAGCAGGCTCAGCGCCGTCAGCACAGAGCCCAACATGGGGCTCAAACTCCTGAACCATGAGATCATGACCTAAGCCGAAACCAAGAGTCAGAAGCTTAACTGACTGAGCCACCCAGGCGTCCCTGGAACAATATTTTTAAAAGTTCTTTCCATTGGGGCGCCTGGGTGGCGCAGTCGGTTAAGCGTCTGACTTCAGCCAGGTCACGATCTCGTGGTCCGTGAGTTCGAGCCCCGCGTCAGGCTCTGGGCTGATGGCTCGGAGCCTGGAGCCTGTTTCCGATTCTGTGTCTCCCTCTCTCTCTGCCCCTCCCCCGTTCATGCTCTGTCTCTCTCTGTCCCAAAAATAAATAAACGTTGGAAAAAAAAAATTAAAAAAAAAAAAAAAAGTTCTTTCCAACTACATTTCTTAAATTCCAAAATTTTAAATTTTATTAATATCAATATTCTTTAAAAAAAATTATGGTCAAAAAAATCTTTCCCAGTTTCCCATCCTAGGGATCCACTGTGGAAACAATACTAGAATTTGAAGAAACAAACAAACAAACAAACAAAAGTTACCCATCCTCTGTTCCTATCAGTATTCCCAGCTATTGCTTAATTTTTTTTATACTCATGATAAGGTAAGGACTAATTAATGCCTTTCCGAAACTTCAGAACATCAAAATCCTGTCTCTCTTTCTTGAATCAGTAAGACCTTAAAGCCCAGTCTGCTACCTGGAAGGAAAGAAGGGCAGCTTCCATCCCTCTCTTTCCTGACTGTTCCTGTTAGTCATGGAGCCATTTATTTGTCAACTACCCTTTTCAGAAAGTTGATTTGCAAAACTCCATACAGAGTTTAACTTGTCACATCACAAAAGAACAAAATGTTTTGAAGAGAAAACCAAACGATTTCACAAAATTATTTAAAGGTAAACAGGAGAAATGAAGCAGAGCTTTGAAAAGCACACCGAAGGGGTCTACATTCCCATGGTGTTACTGTGAACTATATCCTGAATAAACTTCACTCTGTCACGTATATTTTGACAACCTGGCCGTTGTGCAAATCCAGGTGCTATATTTGCTTAAAACAAGAGTATCTGTGGTTCATAAAAGCGTCTGTGGAAGACAATTTTGAGATAAACTCAAGATGAAAACTTAACACTGGCAAAATGCTAATTTACTTTAACTGCGTAAGTATAATACAATTCAAAATGAGGAAGGGGTGAAAGCCATTAAAAGATATGAAAATAAACGGTTCTTTGTCTCTACAACCCAAACTCATTGAATATGACAACTGACAGTCTAATGGCCACTTGTGCTGAAAGTGACGCTTACTGAGCTTTAACTGATAATGCTGAGAGATGCTCTGAAAGAAAGCAATATCTTAGAGATGCACACATCTCTATTTGATCTAAATCTATTCTTCCATATAATAAAACGTGGTATCTGAAGAAGAAAGATTAGCACTCTGTCCCTTGAAGGTTTTGTTTATTTGTATCCTCATACACATAGCTGAAGCTGTAAAAACTGCCCCCCAGAAATTTTTATTTGAATCTACAAATGACACTTTCATTACTTAGCTATTCAAAGCAATTATGATATGATAATAAGTGATACTTTCAATCCTTTTAAAAAATACAATATTCTGACAATATAATACAGAACAAAAAGCAAAGCACAAAACCACAACAGGATCTTCTTTAGTTGTTAAAGGTGAGTCAAATATTATCAATGAACTATTTGCAGATTTATCTAAAAAAGTCAAATTGTCAGTGTTAATTACATTGGATGTGAACACAAAACGTGGAAAAAATGTACCTACTAGGCACAGAAATAATCCAGTCACTTAAAAAGTAATGAAGCATACCGAAATTCTTCTGCAAATGCAGATGATTAAAAAACAAACAAACAAACAAACCCAGAAGCCCTTTGCTTTTGAACTACTTTACCCATTCCCAAGTAAAATGATCCCCCAATTGGATCTGGCCATTCCAGGAACTAGTCTATACTGTCTTACTCAATTACTCATTTAAATTTTACACTCCTATTTGTGTATATAAGACACTTTTGAGGAGTTAAACTTCTTTGATTCAATATTCAAACCAGTTAACAAACAACATTGACCTGAAAATATTGCAAGCAAAGAATATTCCTAGCAGGATACCTATTTCACGGTGTTTATGTAACATTCTGTTCATTCATTCATTTAACTTGCAGTTGTTGGCTTCTGGCCACATGCCAGGGCACACAGAGACATGCTCCTGTGCCCGTGCAGATCTATTCTGCTGGGATGAAGACAGTCAAAATACAAACTCCCAATGCAAGAGGGGGACCAAATTATAGCATAAATAGAACCAGATGATTTGGCTGAGAGCAAGTATAGGTGGAGTGAGGGCTACTAGATTATGAGGTCAGGAAGTGGGAGACTGAGGGGGTCACATTACCTGCATGACAAGAAACAGTATCAGCAATAAGGCACAATGAGAAGAATGAGTGGTGGGGAGAATGGGAGATGAAGTCAGAGAGGTCAGTGAAGTCCAGATCATGTACAGCAAAGTCCAAACAGTAAACCTTAGAGTTTATCATAAGAGCAATGGGAAGCTCAGGGGGTTTTAAGCAAATGAATGTCATAATCTATTTTTTTCAAAAAATGACTCTGGAAGCTGAAGTTTGGCAGAGTTCGAGGGGCTATGTGAAGAGCAGCCAGGGCTATTCTAGTGGCCATGGCAAGGGATGATGGTAGCTATGCAATGAAGAGAAGTAGATGAACACAGAATATATTTTGGAGTTACATCTGATAGGTCATAGAGATGGATTAGATGGGGGAGGGTGGTGAAGTCAGGGCAAAACTCAAGGCTGCCTTGGTGCCATTTACTGAATATGGGAAACACTGTGGGGGGAATATTTGTTGGGGGAGTTGAGGGAAAGTAGGGATAAATCAAGAGTCATTTGTGGTCATATTAACCTTAGAATGTCTATTAAAAATACAAGTATATACGGAAAAGACGCAGTTGGATATAAAAATCTAGAGCTCGGGGCTCCTACTGGCTCAGTTGGTTAAGTATCTGACTCTTGATTTCGGCTCAGGTCATGATCTCACAGTTCTTGAGACCAAGCTCCACATCAGGCTCTGGGCTGACAGCGTGAAGTCTGCTTGGAATTCTCTCTCTCTCCTCTCTCCTCTCTCTCTCTCTCTCTCTCTCTCTCTCTCTCTCTCTCTCCTCCTCCTCCTCCTCCTCCCCTGCTCACACTGTCTCAAAATAAATAAATGAATATATTTTTAAAAATTTGAAGCTCAATAGCAAGCTCAGGGCTGAATTTATAAATGTGATAGTCATCAGGATATTGTGATACTTAAAACTTTAAGAATGGATCCAAGGAGAATGTAGCTGGAATACAAGGCCTAGGATTCAGCCCTAGGACAACCCACCACTGAGAGTTTGAAAAGAAAGCCAGCCAGGAAAGACTAAGGTGGCACAGTCAGAGTTTGGAGGAAAACCATAGAACATGGCATCCTGGCAGGCACAAGTACACAGTGATCAATGGCAGAGTGCTCAACTCTATCAGATGCTGTGAAGACATCAAGAAAGATGAGTCCAGAAACATCGTCATTATATATTGTAAAAATGAAGGACACTGGTCACTCTAAACAGAGAGATTTCTGTGACTTCTGGGGCTGGAAATCTAGTTAGAGTCAACTGATGCAAAGAATGGGTACAAATATTGAGACAGTGCTTCTGGTTGCTATGAAGGGTAGAGACAAATGGGACAGAACCTGGAGGGGGATAAGAAGTCAAGGGAAACACTAAAGTCAATATGAATGCTAAGTGAGACTGATCCAGTGGAAAGGGAGAAAATGATGATGTAGGAGAAAAATGTGTTTAATTGCAGGAGAAAGTCTTGGAACAAGTAAGAGCGGATGGTATTCAGAGCACAAGTAGAGGTATCATCCTTAGACAAGAATAGGAACTTTCCACCCATTATGATAGAAGGGAAGTCCAGAGTATAAAGTTTTTGGGTTAGATGATGAAGCATTATTTTGGGACTCACATTATTTTGGGACAGAGAGCACATACATATTATGGGATATGTATATCAATTATATAATGAACATGTATATAACCATCTTTATACACTTGATCTTAGCACCAAATATATAATATATATATATATATATGTATGTATAAAGCAGTGTATATAGAGATTTAAAGGTTTATCATAGACATTGCTTTTGTCTGACTGAAAATTTGATTCATCAATTTCTTCCCCTTTTATATTGAGGATCTGTGATGTACTAGTTTGGTCACTTTATAATGCTACCAAACAGAAAGCCAAACTCAAAATCTGTCTTCCTTGGTAGGTTTTATCCTGATTTCCTCTAGACCTTGAGGCTGCCCCTCATAATACAATCAGCACTCATTTATTCCATATTTGTTTCCTGTTTGTAAATATTGTTTCAAATAGAGACAAGGAAGGGGCCAAATATTTTATAATAAGATATCATTGTCTTTCCCCCTGTGAAAAACCTAGTATTAGATATAAAGCAGGCACTTGAAGGCTTGCTGACCAATTTATCTTTTTAGAGTTGAATGACTAATAAAAAGTTTTATGTAGCAATTCCTTGGTTAACAGAATATGCATAATTCCTATGGCACCTGCTGAGTATTGCTGGGAGATGATGAAATTATTCATCAACTTTCTCCCTTACATGTTATTCAATTAGTTTGTCTGTGGCAAAGTCTAGAATATATATCAATCAAAAGAGTGAACTAAGTACAAGCTATCTTCCTATTAAGGTTTGCATCCACTATCTTAGCTTTGGTCTAAGAAAGTATTCAGGTGCAGGAAACTTTAAGGAGAATGCAATTGTAAGGATTGAGATTTATCTGGTGCTACTTGTTTTCTGTAGCGTATTATGGATTTGAAATAATTTTGGTAATACCTTTAATGAAAAAAATATTAAGAGAATGCTCATCAGCAAAGCCTATTTTGCATTTTTAGGTCAAAGTTTTCTTCAGTGCAGACTGAAAGCTTAGCAGATTTTAAGTGCTGTATATGGATTTCTAGCTTGTTAAAATATCTGAAGCATGTTTAATTCCAAATTAAATTCCTACTTCTGAAGTCAATTACAGATATTTGTATATCATTATATTTAAATAAGAAGGAAAATATCACTCATATATATTTTTCTTTCAAGAAGTATCATCAGACAATATTAACCTTTAATTTTAACCAACAGGTTACCATGGAAAGTTAATAAATCAGCAATCAGCAAAGCATTTAACCAGAGGGCCCATATACCACATATGGAAGTCAATAGCATTCCAAGGAAGACAGTGATTATAGGTACCGTAAAATTTTCTCACTCTATGAAGTAACTACTGACAGAATGAACTATTCCATTTTTCCACATTATATGCAAATTCACAAAGATAATATCTAATCAAATGAAACATATCAAGAGACTTGGAATTTTACACTTTGTGAAAATCTATACCAAAAATACTAAGAAAGCACTTTCAGTAGAATCCCACAGCACTAGACAATACTAGTAGAGAGGATGCTTTAAAAGCATTTATTGCATAAAATATTTTAATTGAGTCATCTAATGAGTTTCATAAGATGCATGTGCATTAAAATATTTTTATTTTCAGTGCTTATATCTAACGATCTGATGATAACATAGCCACCAAGTCTACAGACAAGAAATATCAAAGCTGTTTAGCTATTATTATAGGTTTTTATTCATTTCTCACTAACCTACACAGATTTTTATACTGTTTTTACTCAAACCATAAATTAGTTTCTAACGTGATAAAATGGCAAAGTTCGTGTTGTCCATTGATAAAATAAATCCAGACAATTTAGATTTATGTAAAAAGTAACCAATAAAGTACAATCCACTCATTCTTTTGTGGGTTTTTGGTGGGGGGAGGAACATATATTTGTAAGGAATTGTTGTTTTAAGTTGCTAGGAAAAAGAGATACGATCTTTCTCTAAAAGAAATTTCTCCCCATGGAGGCAATACCCCTTAAAATGGAAGTTAATAAGCAATTAATAGCACAGACTTAACTAAAATATTGCAAATGTGATAGTATAATATCTTGGTAAATATGAGAATTTTGAAAGCCATAAAATTAAAGACTTTGATATGTGTAAGATCAATAGACATGACTTATCACTATTTAATATGGGCTTTAATATTTAAATGCCATGTTCCAATGAGAAAGTTGTACTGCACAAGAAAACTGAAATTTCAATAAAGAATCAAGACAAAAGAAACAAACTTTATATTAAAGTACCTTTAAGAGGTTATACTTACGCAGCAACCTCCTCTTTTGACAATCCTTTGACATTCACCTCCAGGTAATGATCTATGTCATCTTTTTCTTTGATCAACTGAGACCTAAATGAAATGGAAAGAAATAATAAAGCACTGCTTTATCAAGTTGAAAAGCTCCCAAACATATAAAATGCCACCAGGAGTAGAGAAATACTTAAGGTATAATACTATATATAATAAGTGTTCTACAATAGCTATAGACTTAGGTTGTTGATTAATAATTTCCAAATTTTCATTTTCTTGAATGGAAAGGGACAGGGAAGAATATTAACTCAGTGTGCAAACAAATAAAGCACCAGTACATTAAAAGAATCAGCATTCTTTTTTTTTTTTTTTTTAATTTTTTTTTTTTCAACGTTTATTTATTTTTGGGACAGAGAGAGACAGAGCATGAACGGGGGAGGGGCAGAGAGAGAGGGAGACACAGAATCGGAAACAGGCTCCAGGCTCTGAGCCATCAGCCCAGAGCCCGACGCGGGGCTCGAACTCACGGACCGCGAGATCGTGACCTGGCTGAAGTCGAACGCTTAACCGACTGCGCCACCCAGGCGCCCCAAAAGAATCAGCATTCTTAAGTAAATGGAGTTTTCTCCTCAAAGCTTATAAGCTCTTCCATTTTACTCACATTGCTTCACACTGTAACTTTCCAATACAGAAGTCATATTCTGTCTCACACTGGATTTTGAACTAAGAACGCCTATTTGATACAAATGTATAAAATTTATTTGTTCTAAACATCACCAACTTTGCACTGAAATGTTTGAGTGGTTTTTTTATCACACATAAATTCAAATTATTTTTTAAAAAAGTGATTTTAAGAAGACTTTACTGAGAAATATATTACAGTTGTAGTGTATTTATTCTTCACACTCCCTTGCACCTTTAAAAACAAGCATACTACTCACATCCTGTAACAATGGAAGTACAGGCCTAAACAAGTATGTGTTTTTATTCAGAAGCTAATGTAAAATGTTAATACAAAACTATGCCTTAAATGGTGATGAAAAAAATGTTTTTTCTTCAATAAAATGAATACAAGAAATAGTTTTCTTTAAAAACTTTACTGTAGAGATGTGAGATTGGGCTGTGTTTGTGCTGGTGTTGAAAAGAAAATGAATCTCAAGCATTATAAAAGACAGGAAGAACAAGCTTTGTCAGACTTTGTAAATATTCCACATTATTCAAAAGTAAAATTGAAAATAAGAATATACATATACCCTGAATTATGCATGCATCAAAAAATCTGTTTTTCAAATTTTCTGAAAGGAAAATTTGATTTGCTATTACAAGGGAACTTTTATGTTAGTTTAGCTGTATGCATTTATTTTGGTCCAGTGACTTTGGTCTTTCCCAGAAATACTAAAGTATGGTCCTTCTCAAAAGAAAGTAGTTTCGTAATACTTTGATCCTTATGCCTTGCAGGAAGTGAAAAGTTGGCATATGAAATAAATAATCAAACCTACACAAATTATTTATGTTGATAAATAATATTTGCATCACTATAACTCAATAAAGCCATAAATGGCAATTTCTAAGGAACAGTTTCTAAATTCACATTAATACTTAGGACAAAATACATTGTTCTCTGTCCTTAAGTTTCTGCGTGGCAGCTCCAGGAGCTCAGCAGTCCTTCATGTGTAGCAGCATTTTCAGGCCCCAGGATCATTTCAGTTCCTAAATCTTGCCTGCCAACTTACCCCAGCAATAACACTGGGTTCTCCTTCCTCCAAAACGCAAATCAGCACTCAGGACCTTTGGAGTAGCAGCTATCCACCTTTCAGTCCTAAAGCCTCTGCTTTCAATTCTCCATCAACATCTTAAAAAGCAAATATATCTCCAATGTTTTATAGGACCATGATATAATTAGAACAGGAAATAAAACAATCAAATGAGCACTAGCTTGCTAAGCAAATAAATTCTTAATATTTGGATGAAGTTCATCAATCCTTTTGAAACAGCAGACCTGAATATTCTGAATATAACAATATACTTTTGTCTTTAAACAATTTTGTTTTCTGAGATGTGTTATTGACATTTCTTACTGCAATCAATTCATTCTGTAGGAAAAGAAATGAAAACCAGGGTCACGTACCTTGGAATCGTGCTGGGGAAACATGGCAGCTTCTGTCTGGCTAAAGATGTAAGCTTTGGGTGTGTCATGGGCAGTGGGGGCAGGGTGGTCATTTTAGGCTACAAAAAAAAAAACCAAAACACAAAAACAAAAACCAGAAACAGTATTTTAACGAATGAATCTTTCAAATAATCCTTTAAGACATAATTAGAGATCCACAGTCTGTCATCTTAGCTGAGAATGCCTCTGTATGTAGAGCTATAGCTCTGTTATTCAGGAAGGATACTCACTAAGTGGATTCTGCAGGTTGCTTCTCATTATTTTCTTCTACTATGTGCCTTTTGGCCAATTTATTACTTGTCTGCATCTCTACCAACAATGGATAAGGAAAAAATCTGATAAATGAATTGAAGATTCAGACAATCAGGGGCTTTGGTAGGAGTTTTGTTAAGGGACATGGTTGCAATTAAAGAGTGAAGATTTTCAGGACAGCTATAGATTTCAAATGCTCATGCTTTGCTTTCCTGTTACAATCAATAATTGAAAATTGCTCAGACTTTGCTGTTTTCTAAAAACTTTCTCACTCACAAATAAAGGCTTTAGAAGTGATGGATGCTAAGACTGATTCTCAACAAGGAGACAGCTTCCCCAAGAGGCACACAGCTACCATAGTGTAACAAATCACTTCAAAATATAGAGATCCAGAAAAGATTGTTTAAAACAACCATCATTTTATCATCTTTCACACTTTTTGTGGGTCAAGAATTAGGACAGGGTACAAGGGATGGCTTTTCTTTATGCCATGATGACTGGGGCCTCTTCTGAGAAGACTCAGAAGTTTAGGGGTAACTCAATGGTGGGGGGGGTCAGAAATCATCTGTATCTTATCCCTTGTATCTGGTAATTAAAAGTATTAGCTGTGACCTTAACAGGCTATTTTCCAGAACACTACATTTGGCCACCTCATAGGGCTTTGGCTTCCTCACAGCGTGGCAGCCTCAGGCTTCTCCCGCAGCAGCTCAGTGCTCCAAAGACAAGTATGCTGAAGAAGAGCCATGGAAACTATATCCACTTTCAGAGCTTGGCCTTGGAAGTCACATAGTACTGCTTCTACTGGGATAAAAGTCCTGTTCAGATTCAAGGCTAAAGAACATAGATTCACCTACTGATGGGAGAGTATCAACACCACATTGTATGAAGAGAATGTGGGATGGAGATATTGTTGTGGCCATCTTTGGGAGAAGCAATGTGTCACAGCGGGGAAGGTAGCTGAGCAATAATGAAGGTGGGTCTATAAAATCAAGTTATCTAAAAATTACCCTAAATAGGAAGAAGTGTGGACATAATGTCTGTGGACGTAGAATGGAAAAACTGTCACATGCTGCAAGGGCTTTCAGATGCAAAAGAACACACATTTCTACTGTTAGAGAGGCATCTAAAAGGCCACAGCCTCTTGATTCCACCACCATGTCCACCAGTTGTGATGTCTATCCTAAGCCTCACCAAACAACTGAAAGGCTTATTTTAGGTTTTAAGTCACTTACTTCCAGCATTTACTACATGTGAGACCCAGGGTAAAGCACTACCAACCTGGGCCTTAAATATATTTAACAGATATTTATTGAGCTACTACTTGGTGCCAAGTACTGTTCAAGGTGCTAAAGATAGAGCAGTGAACAAAAAAGATGAAAATCTCTGATCTCACAAAATTTACATTATAGGGGTGATGTGGGGGAAAACAGATAATACACAAACATACAAAATATATATAATGTCCGATGATGATAAGATCTACAGCAAAATATAAAGCAGGGACCTAGAAATTACCCAAGTGCTCACCAGTAGTGAAGGCATAAATAAGAGCAGAATGAGATAAAGTCAAAGACATTAATGAGAAATTTGGTAGTGTTCTGATGGTGTAGGGTCTTGAAGATTACTATAAAAACTGACTTTTACTCTCATTAAGAATCCTTTGGAGATTTTGAGCATAGGGGTAATACAACCTGATTTGCACCTCGAAAGGATCAGTTTTGTTTCCTTTGAGCTTAGACTACAGGGGATGAAGGGCAGATAACACAGGCCAGCTGGGAGGCCAGTTGTTATGAAATCTGGGTGAAAGTCGATGGTTACTCGGGGAGAGGTGGAGGTGGAGAGATGTGGTCAGATCTGGGGTACAGCTAGCTATGGACAGCCAAGGTACAATATTCCTCTAGTGCTACAAAGCCATGAGGGAGGGAGGTGGAAGAATAATAAGACTTGAGGGAAAGTTTTTGAAATAAATGAAAGATTATGAAAATAATTTTTTGCATAATTAAAGACAAGAGTATTTTTTTGTTAATTTTTTTAATGTTTATTTATTTTTGAGGGAGAGAGAGACAGAGAGAGAGAGAGAGAGAGAGAGAGAGAGAGAGGCAGAGCGTGAGAAGGGGAGGGGCAGAGGGAGAGGGAGACACAGAATCCGAAGCAGGCCCCAGGCTCTGAGCTGTCGGCACAGAGTGTGATGCAGGGCTCGAACCTATGAAGCATGAGATCATGGACACTTAACCGATTGAACCACCCAGGTGCCCCGAGAGAAAATTTAATGCAGATCAGTGTCATGTTTTACATATGATGGAATCCTAGCATTACCCAGATTATCATGGCATGGTATGATCTATGAAACAATGTCCACTTACTTTTAAATAGTTACAGCTTTAAAGCACACTGTCTGAACAGCAAATGTTATTTAGTCCTTTCCTACTTCATAACTTCATAATATAGTGACTTCTTTTGTAAATAAAACTAAAAAAAAAAAAAACCTACTCTTCTGATCAGATGTCATATTAACTAGTTGAGTTACTTGGATAACCAGAACTTACTAAATGACAACATTATGTAGAACATGTGGTAAGAGGTTAAGGCCAACATAAAGATAAATCTCACGGACAGGTTTGAAGGCATACCAAAGGCTTCCCCAAGCCCACCTCTGATGAGCCTATTTCAGAGAAGCTAAGAGTCGTCTATGTTCCACAGTCCTCTGATGTTACAGAGCAAATCTGGGCCATCTTAGCTCTTAACCCTCATCTGTCTATCCTTAACGGATTTCTAAAGGGACAGGAGAAAACAATGACTGTGTTTGTTTCAGTTGGGGCATTTCATCCTCTATGAATTAAGACAGTTCTAAGAGCCCCCACTTTGCTTGCCAAGGGCACTGGGGCAGGAGTGATTTCTACATAACTGCAAGGGCCCTTGAAGGGTTCATCAAGGAGTTTCAAAATGAGGAAATAGTACTTGTAATTCTCCAAGTACTAGAAAGATACAGCTGCTTGTAGACAGAAAGAGGCACCAAACCCCAGAGTGCGATCCAGCCAACAAGGTATGTAAAAGCCACCCCCGTAAAGTTGGGCTGTCAGTATGTGATGTAAAATTTATCCTTTTTGATGTTTACTGGGTTAGATAATTGTTGCTAGAAAATATAAGCATCTAATGAAATCAAATGCAAACACCACACGTGGAGAGGAACATGTCTTCTTTGTCACACATATGAACCGTGATTCTTTTTTTTTTCAATATCTGAGTCGTTTCCTACCATTAACGTTTCAGCTGCCAGTTCCTTCATTTTGCTCTCCTCTGATCTGAGAACATTAGCAGCAGGAGCACCTTTACTCTTAAATTTAGTTTAATGTTAGTATTGCAAGCCCTGCTGGCAAGCCTCAAGGCACAGACTCTGAATGGGGGGTGGTCAGAGCTGAATGATAAAGTGGAAAAAAAAGTTATTAACTCAATGTTGGAAAAAATAGGCTCCAACCAAACTGTGTTGGAAAGTTTAAGCTCAGAGTTAGGGTGAAAGTTGAGCAGGCTCCCCCCACTGCCTTAAACCCCACACACGTACCTGGCTTATGCCTGCTGGGAAACGGGATGTTGTTTTTCACAATTGATTCATGGTCACATAAAGGTATTTTGTTCTACACAACAGGTATGTGTGAACTGAATTTTATGGCGCATAACATTTGATATGCATCAAATATTTAAAGGTTTCCTACAACAAATTTTTTTAATCTAAATAATCACCATCTCTTTTGTAAGTTCAGTCTTATTTATGCTGAATTTTGTTAAAGTAGGAAGTTGGTGCTTTCTAGCAAATAGAAGCAGCCAAGAGGAAAATAAATGAGAAAAAACGCAAGCATGCTTAGGGACCTGTCATTTTAGTCTGAAATTATACCTGTCAAGGAAGCCCTTTGCTCTTTGCTGATATGAGTTGTATCACTTTCCTGGTGTTGGACAGACAGTGTTCCCAGCTCCTAGGTGAGCTCCACCAAGCGGGATGAATGGTTCAGGGTGACTATCTGTGTTCAAGCAGAAATGGAACACATCCTAAACAATGCGCTGTATCAGGGCTCTCCTGGTTCAAGACCACAGAGGAAATCACACAAGATGGGTGTGACTGCAGGAAGGGAATGGTTCCGATCCAGGCACATGGAGACAGAGAATGTGAGGCACCTCTCTGGCTGGTACCAAAACCAGTTTAGCTCCAGGAGCCGAGGGTGAAGCAGTGTGTGAGGAGGACCCAGAGGCAGCTCTCCCAGTACCAGCAAGTGGGCGGTGCTGCATGTGGCACCAAGGGTGCTGAGACAGAGATCAAAAGGCCGCCTGAAGCCATTCCACTGTTGGTATTCAGAAGAGATTTGGTGGGTTCTTTGATCTGCTGGTTGGCTCTTGTATCACGGTTTGGCCCCCACATGCAAAGACAAATGAGAATGGAGAAATACAGGATGAAAGGTTTAAGAGTGCTGGGTCAGGCTGAACGTGTCCCATGGTGAGAGTTTAAATTTCTGCCCCCCAAGTAAAATTCTTCAAAGAGTAACCCTCCTCCTCCTGCCCAGAGATGCCCTCATCAGGAAACACAAAGAAAAGGGTAGGCCTAGCACTGAGTAGACAGAGGCTACTTGGGGAGTGAGGAGGTCTGAGGCCGACTACCATCTCTAGAATTCAATCACTTTGGGATGTGAGAAAGCCGACAGACCACAGCAAACAAATTTATTATTTGTCATCAAGAGAATTCAAAATAAATATGATTTTACGATCACCAATAAAATCATTTGTAAGAATTAGAACTGTTCATGTTATCACCATAAGCTCTTTTTACTATAAAAGCTTAAAGAAAACTATGGAAAAAGTATCAATAATTATGGTCCTGAAAAGGGTAAAAGAAAGTCACACAAAGAAGCTGAAAGAGTTGCTAAACGTTTATCCCTTGTATCATAATTTTTAAACACCTCTAGCACTCAGTGGTAGGTCATGAGCTAGGTCATTAAATAAAATAAATAGAAATGAGACATTTTCTACCAACTGACATTTCTTGATGATGAAATCAAAATATAAAGCAGGAAAAGTGTTGAAGGCAGGCCATGTTTCAGTTGACTTACATTCGGAGATTACTGCTGAAGGTCTCTCCAAGGTTTACAGACTTCAGTCTGAAAATTAGGAATAATAATAGCAAAGGAGAGAAGAAAAAAGTTACAAATCAGTTAACAGAATAACTCCTCTTCCTGTCCCAAATCATGGAATAAGAGTCACTCATACAAATAATACCAAGTACCTAATGTGTGTTTAAATGGACGTTTTCTTTTAATACCAAAATGTAGTCCCTAGAGGAGAAACTAATAACTAATTCAATGAAATACCAGTACATCTGAATTATGTATATGTATTAATATATTCCAATACAAATGTGGCATTAGGGATAACAATTTTATCTCTCAAACTTATTAGACACTAAGTTATCTTTACTCAAACAGCGGGCACCTCAGTTCCCTTTCTGTTCCTACTTAGTCCTAAACGGGACTAGTAATTTATTCCTACACCGTTTTATTTTCCCACTGCCCTCAGAGGGTCAGGTGAACTGGGAAGCAGGAAAAGCGCCTCTCCTGGCTCCTACTTCTACCCACTTCTTGAGGTTAAATGGCGAGGGCCTCTGTTCACGAAGCTTGAGAAGGCGTCTACACACTGATGAAGGAAGGTCTGCTGGGGTCACGAAAGGGACTGGACTGCCTGGAAGAGCAGCCCGCCTCTCCTGGGAACTGTTAAAGTCCTGCCCCGAGCTTCGCCTCAGCCGTCACGAACCTCGGTGGGCTGGCCCCGTGGGGCAGTTCTGGTTTTCCGTTCCGCCGAAGTGTGATCCCCACCGGTGGCAGGTGCTGGGCGCCGGTGCTGCCTCCTCTTCCAGCAGTTGTTCGGAGACCGGGCACAGTCTGCGCGGAGAGAAGGGACGCGGGAGCGTCGCCCGGGATACTGAGGGGGTGGGGCCGGGCTGGTGGGGGCGGGATTAGGCTAAACAGGGTCTCGGGATTGGGGCAGTTCCAGATTCCTCGGGCACGGGGGCGGAGCCTGGTGGGGACAGAGCCTACGAAGGCTGAGCGGGACCTCCAGATCTAGCACGCTTTTCAAGCAAGGCAGCTTTCAAAAGTTTGTGGCCGCTTTCAGAAATTAGTTCAACTGATCAAAGGGTCTCCAATTTGCCGCCTGGAGTCATTTCCTTCATGGCGCCTCATTCTTAATATTTTGCTACATTTCCCCGATCAATGGGAAAGCACTCAGCTTGGCATTCGTGACCCCCGTGACCTGATGCCACTTTAAGGAACTGGAAGTCATTCATTCCCTTCTTCCTCAGCCTTTGTTGTAACCAGAACCATTTTTGCCCTGCCATCCATGAATACCTTTTCCACTCCTGTCTCCAGCAAGATAGTCCAATTTTGAGTTGTGGTGAGTGACAGACTCAAGATCTCCTGTTCATAGAATCTTCCTGCACCCTGTCTTATTATTACTTTTTAAATTTTTTAGCTGAAACTCAGGATTTTATATTTACATTGACTAAATGTCAGCCTATTAATCTCATCCCATCATTCCATCCCGTCTCTCACATGTGTAAGTGCAAGGAAGTGAGCTTTCTTGCACATTCTCTCATATGTATATAGGGCAAGAGGGTGAGGATTGTTGCTTATTACTTCTCAAATACAGACGTGCTGGAAAGTGAGGCTTTTATTCAGTGCCTACTGTCACACACTGTAGGAGAGAGAGCCAGCAATATTGCTCACGCAAGTCATTCTATTAGCCATAAATTGATTCTATTTGGAGTACAAACATAACAACCATAACTACACATTTCATTCCGACATCTAATTTGCTGCACCAAATTATGAAATTATTTCCACCATGTAAGTTTACATCATGCACTCAACTGATCACTCTGACTACCTGTAACTGGGCTCCACATGATCCCCCATGTCAGTAAGGCCTGCCCTATCCTCAAGAATTCATCTCCCAGTTTTCAACATCACCTTAACACGACTCCACTGTCACCGGTGTGAATTCTTTTCTGGTCTTTACTGCCTTTTCTCCTTAGAGGTTTGTGAATTCCACGCACCTGCTTTTTCACACGAGACTCTCCTGGTTTGGTTTTCTAGGTGGCTTCTTCTTGCCTCTTTGGATATATTCCTCCTGCTTGCTGCATTTTCACTGGCAGTTCTTTGACCAATTCTCTTTCTCTTTCTGCTTAGTGTAATATTTCTTAGAGCTAGGGAATTCAGTTAGCTTTTTTTGCAAGGGATAGAAAACCTGACTTACACTAGGTTAAGCAAAAAAGGAACCTGATTATTTCTTTTTTTAAAAAAAAAATTTTTTTTTCAACGTTTATTTATTTTTGGGACAGAGAGAGACAGAGCATGAACGGGGGAGGAGCAGAGAGAGAGGGAGACACAGAATCGGAAACAGGCTCCAGGCTCCGAGCCATCAGCCCAGAGCCTGATGCGGGGCTCGAACTCACGGACCGCGAGATCGTGACCAGGCTGAAGTCGGACGCTTAACCGACTGCGCCACCCAGGCGCCCCAGGAACCTGATTATTTCACACAACCAAAGGATGCCAGCTCCAGGTACAACTTTACCTATAGAATCAGGGCCTTCTGAAAACTTTGAGGACTCTAGAACACCCCACCCTTCACCACACAGAATTAATCTCTCCTTCTTTCTACCTCTTCCTCTTAGACCAGTTCTACCATATGTGTATCACTTTGCGTGGATCTTGGTTTATATGAGTTAATCTCTCCTGAAAGATTCTGAGCTCTTTGAAAGCAGAGACCATTTTATTTTTCTCTGAATTCCTTGGGGAATTAGTATATACCATATGGGGATTAGTATATAGCATACGCTCAAAAATGTTTTTTGAATTAATCAAATGAATGACAGGATGGCTAGAAGCTTCTGGAGCTGATTCTTCCATTTGCAATTGTTCTTATTGCTTCCTCTCTCTTCCCCACCTAGAATTGGTGAGGTGGGAGGGGATGCAGTTACAGTTTGAATGCTAATACTGACTTAAGATCTAGAGTGCCCCCTTCTGATCTTTGCTCTGGAGAAAGGTTTTTTAGAATGTCTCAGTGTGCAAAGAAGCAAATGATAATCCTCTAGGGGAAGCCAATACATCTTAACTACTCCCTACAATTGTTCTCAAAGTGTTTCTGATACCTCAATCATCATTTCAGTCATCTCCATTATCATGATCTTCCACGATGAAAATTACTCTGAATCATTTTTGTTTTACTGAACACATCTCCAAGGAACAACTGAAGAAAGAATATATGAGGTAAAGTTTTTGAGTCTTTCATGTCTGAAAATGTGCTCATTTTACCCATGGTTATTTGGCAGGTTTGGACATTCTAGGTTAACAATCGTTTCTCAGTTTAGAAGGTATTGATTTCCACCCCCCCACCCCCCACCCCCCCCACCCCCCCACCCCCCCCCCCCCCGCCCAGTATTCATTGTTAACGATAAGAAGCCTAGAGCCAATTTTCATTTTTTGGATGGGATTTTGTGATAAGATCCGT
Organism: Puma concolor; assembly: GCF_028749965.1. Lineage (NCBI taxonomy): Eukaryota > Metazoa > Chordata > Mammalia > Carnivora > Felidae > Puma > Puma concolor. Next base: position 81,077,177 of record NC_141670.1, on the reverse strand, counting down.
GTCTGCAGTGACATCCCCAAATCTCAGTGACCTAAAATGATGAAGTTTATCTCCTGATTACAATATGTAACCATCCCAGGTCAGCCTTGGGTTTTGTTCCATACTATGTTCAACAGCATAATCGTGCTAAGAGGATTATTACCCCCTGGAGCATTGCTGGTTTGTGGCAGCTAGAAGATGAGAGTAAATTGCACATTAGCTTTTAAAGCCTTCATCCAAAATTATATTCATCATTTCCTCTCCTACTTGAAGTCACATGGTGATGCTCAGTTTTAAGGGAGCAGGTAACTTTGATCTTGCCATGTGTCTGAAAGAAGAACCAGATCTCTGCGAATGGTCATAATGAATATCGCACATCTGGTTTTTTCCTTCAGCTAAGACATTTTTTGGACTTTTGTATCTTTCTGTTCTGACATTTCATGGAGGTCTCTAGTAGAACTTGTCAGCTGAGTACTCACATTCTTCCTCAGATTTAGATAATCATCTTCTATTTTTAAAAAAATATTTCATGTTCTCATTTTCTTTTTCTATGATTCTTGCTTATTAAACATCAACCTAGATTTGTCCTTTTTATCTCTGATTTTTATTTCATTTTTATTTTCTTTGCCTTTTTGGTTCTAAAATTTGGACATTTTGGACAGTATTATTTTTCAGTATTTTATTGAATTTTTTGTGAGTGAGATAAATCATATTTCTTAGTCTTTGATATTTCTTGTTCTTTTATTCATCCTTTTGTATAAACTCTTTTATAGGCGTACTATCGTTTATGGATGTACAATTATTTCTGAATATATTAATTAGTTTTCTCTAAATTATTTTTTCCCCCAGAAAATTCTTTTCTTTTGTTAATGTTGACATATTTCTTTTACATAGCTATTGTTCTTTGTTTTTGTATTAATTAATATTAGGTAATTAGCTGCTAACAACAGGAAAAAATATATAGAATTGGAATGATATTCCACAGTGTCAGATTCCCAGTTTCTTTGGCTTTGTAACTCTACTATATATGGATACCACTCCCAAGATCATTGATTGTCCACAATGGCTGCTTCCCAAGCATATGTGTGTATTTTCTCTGAAGGAAGGATGCACAGGGGAATAATGGCATGCATACTCATCCCAAGAGATGAACACATCTTTTGTGCTACATAGCGCTGGCAAGGACTTCATCACAATGTCATCGTTAGCTTCAAAGGCAGCTGAAAATATGATCTTTATTTTGAGTAGCCATGTGATTTGCTAAAAGTCAAGATCCTATAACTGTGGAAAATAAGAAAGAGTGGATGATAGGGGACAATCAGCATCAATGCTAAAGACATCAGTTCTTATATAAGAAAGAAAGACTGGATCTCTGGTGTTGAGTTTCCTCTATTGTCTAAATGGGACTGTTCTCCAAGTTTCCTCCTTGGGTAAGAATTTTCAAAGCTCTGGGTAAGGCGGGCAAGTCCTGTCTTCTTGAGTTTCTTTTAGAGTGAAAACATGGGGAAGCTATCTGGCTGTACCCTCTATGCCAGAAGACGTAGTCAGGCCTGAGGTACCAACTTGCACACCTGGAGCCTAAACTTTCAACTGAAAGTTCATTGAAAGTCTTTATAGAAGAGTTTTGGTTTAAAGTATTCCCTCTTGCTCCTAGGAGTGAGAGTGTTAAATAGGGGTTTGAGTGGTGAAATTTATCATGTACAGACTATTTTTGCCCTTATTTTCAACCTCCCTTCTCATTTCTTGCTCTTCTTGCCCTGTAGATGCTGAACAATGACTCCAGGGTTTATGTTGAAGACTGTCCTCGGCCGCTCCAGTGCTATGGCTTTCTCTACCTGTTTCATCCTTTACCCCACTCCCTTCCACTTTGTATCTTAAGGTGGTTTTTTAAATCTCTCATCCATTGATAGCTAATACCCTATTTTCATTACTGTTATTAGTATTTTTTTTGTGGTACTTACACATTTTTATTTCACTGGGATCTTGGGAGCGAAGGGAGGTACACATATGTGCTTAGTTTGTTAGCATCTAAACATTTTCCAGGAATGGAATACTGAAATAAGACACAAGAAAAATTAAGGGGAAGAAAAGAAAGGAAGGGAAATTATAGAACAAAACTAGAAAATGCGATGAAAAGTTACAGGGAGACATTGATTAAATCATAATAGTCAAGTCACAAACTACCTGTCTTAAATTTGTAATAGATAAATTAACTAATATAATTATCTAAAATTTTCGATAGGGGTACCTGGGTGGCTCAGTCAGTTAAGCATCAGACTTGGGCTCAGGTCATGATCTTACAGCTCATGAATTCGAGCCCCATGTTGGGCTCTGTGCTGACAGCTCAGAGCCTGAAGCCTGCTTCAGATTCTGTGTCTCCTCCTCTCTGCCCCTCCCCTGTCATGCTCTCTCTCTCCTTCAAAAATAAATAGGCATTAAAAAATAGAAAATAAATAAAATTTTGGATCAAATTAATTTATTTGTATGTAGGTTGGCTGTTACGCATTCTTCTTCCTAAAAATACATCTTGAGGAAATATCAAATTCCATTAGACACAATTCAATGGGACAGTAGCAGGTATCCTTATACTTGTTTAATCAGGAGAGAAGAATATGACTGAAGAGGGTCAATTTCAGGCTTCCACCTTAGAATTTGAATTTTGAGCAGCAAGACAAAGAACCCCAAAAGTTTTGGCATTTACTCCACACCAGCAGTGGCCTCCTGCCAAGATAATTCCTGCCAAGATATGGTTGTGGTTTCTGCTTCCTTAGTCTCAGAATCTGCATTGATTCCTACCAGTTCCCAAGCCCAGCTTTTCAGATCTCTGTCCATTTCCTTTTGTCTAAATGAAGTACAGCAAAATTCTGTTGCTTGGGATTAAATCCTAACTGACATAAATGTTGGCACCAGGGGCTGGATTGTGGGAAAAGGAACTTCAGGGAAGGGTTCTTACGATTGATCATCTACCTACATTAAGGTGAAAAGCAATGAAGCTCTGATTCTTGTCCTTACAAGGAAAGGTAGCAAACCATGACAACGTTGATGAAACAGCAATTATCAACCGAGATTACTTGTGAAAAATTTTCCATTGGGGAGAGTAAAAGTCTAACAGATCATGGAGCTACCACAACCAAAGATCATTGTGAAACAATGAGGAATCCAAGTATTTGCGGTTGAGTAGTTGCTTTTGGTGACACTGGATAATATAAGGAAGAGAGTGACAAACTAAAAATACTAAATCTCTGTTCTCAAAGCATGGGCTAACTGTGCTTTATATAACCATCCTGGCACAAAAAGTCAAGTGACTTAATCACAACAAGAGCTGATTCTATAGCCCAGGAAGATCTGTCATGTGAATGTCAGGGCATTCATCAGAAAAGAGTGCTGCTTTAACAATATAAATGGAGTTATTCAGGCATATTCAGAAGACATTGAGTAAGCGGAAGTCCAAAGCCCCTCTTACTATCTTCCACTGAAGCGTCTTTGCAAAGATAAATAATCCACTTTATACTCCACTGGTCACACAGCTATTCTTCCCTTGCTTGAAGATATTGTTACTTTTTTGCCTGAGGTTGTTCCCTTGAAGAAAAAATACAGTAATTTCTTTCTTACTCAGCATCTCATAATATTCAGATCTGTAATTAGATTTAAATCTCATAGTGTCCTAGGGGACAAAAATGAAAAAATACAACTCTGAGATGACTCATGTGTACACATACACACACAAGCACAGACACACATGCGCGTGTGCACAGAATTTGCTAGTTTATGTCAGCCAAATTCTAGAAACATTGTTTTTCCTCCAGAATGGATTTTTAGGGCGCCTGAACAAAAAGTGGGGAATGTAATACCAGAATTTGTAATGTAATATCAGTATAAATTTGTCATGATGGGTAGATTTTTTAAAGACTTTAGATTCCATATGCTATTTTAGGTGATTAGATACAGTTTATTTAATAGTTTCCTGGTTTAGTTAATGTATATCTGGCCAAATGGATAGTAATTTGTGTTGCAAAAAATTTGGTTTAAAGGCAGAAATTTAAAGTCTTTCAGAGATAGGGTGCTAGGGTGCCTATATCATATATGGCTCACCTTCTAACTATATTCCCTAAGAAAGTCTTAAAAATCTTCCCTTCACCAACAATTTGAGATCTAAAGAGGAAAATGCCAAACCTCTGTAAGTTCTCTACTAACTTATTTCCCTAGGTTAAAAGTGCTGGTGGGAAGTGTTATAATCGAAAAAGCACCATGACTTTAATAGAGGTGCAATGTTCCCAAGGTAGAAGAGGTCAGTGGAATTATTAAATCTCAGTGGGAGACTAGGTATATTTACCATAATATTCAGCCATGCCAATGTGTTCATTAGAATAGCTTGATCTACAGAGATCTGTGGCTATGATTAATTGGTCATGACATTGCTAGGAATCAAACTAATGGGTAACCTTTATACTTAGAACTTAATTTGTGTAAGAAGAAAAAAGATCCCCTAAACCTGATAAACAGAAGCCTGGCTTGAGTTCCCATAATAGACAGTAGAGAGTACTTATTTTTCGTTACATGCCAAGATGAGAACCACAGCCCCTTGAATGAAAGCTATGTACCCTGGAGTCCAGACATTACACCCAAAGTGCACTTGAATCTTTCTCCTTTTTTTCTTTAAAGGTAACTATATTTATTCACTCAAGTAACCATACTGGAAAAAAGAGTATACCCAAAACTTTCGGGTTGTTAGATACCATACACTAATTCTGAGTTAATGCTAATGCTAATTTTTAATCCATTATTAATAGATTTAAGGTAAATTAATTGTTTGGTTTTTTTAAGTCTAAAATAGGCCTAGTAAACTCTGGGCCCATCCTATGCTTATTTTTCTGATGGCAGGAATTTTTAGTGATCACCTGACCTTTAGAATAAAGGTTATTACGGTACAAGAGCATCAAGAGGAAGTTCTTGAGATTCTACCTTTATGCAGCAATTACAGTGGGTCAGATAATTGGAAAGATTCACCAGACTCTAGCAAGACTTACTCAAAAAGATTCCTCTGGGCAAAAGATACAGAGAAGCAGGGGCAAGAAAGCATAATGGGGGGCGCCTGGGTGGCTCAGCCAGCTAAGCGTCCAACTCTTGATTTTGGCTCAGGTCACGATCTCAGTTTTGTGAGTTCAAGCCCCACATCATGCTTCGGATTCTCCTTCTCTCTCTGCTCCTCCCCAGGTCGCCCTGTCTCCCTCAAAATAAATTAAAAACAAAAAGGTATAATGCAACCTCAGATTGGTCCTGACACCCATATACAACTTCTTTGGTTCTCCCTCATTTGCACATGATGACCTTCATCTCTAGAACAAAAGTTTACCTGGGGATCTCTTATTTATTGTTGGATTTAAGTCTTAATATATACTTTATTTTTTCCCCAATCTATGTTAAGGAATAATTGAAAAATTACTGAAAGATATAACTGCATACATTTAAAATGTACAACATGATGATTTAATATATATACAAATTGTGAAATAATTACCAAGACCAAGGTAATTAACATATTCACCACCTTATAATGAACTCTTCTGGTATGTGTGTGCTGAGAACACTTAAGATTACTCCCAGCATCTTTCAAGTATACAATTTTTTTGTGGTCGCAAATGGCAAAATTTTATTCTTTTTTATGGCTAAATAATATTCCTGTGTGTGTGTGTGTGTGTGTGTGTGTGTGTGTGTGTGTGTGACATTTTCTTTATTCATTCATCCACTGGAGGGCATTAGATTGTTTCCATGCCTTGGCTATTGTGAATAATGCTGCAATGGACATGGGAATGTAGGTATCTCTTTGAGATGAAGATTTTGTTTCTTCCCAACCCAGGAGTGAGATTGCTGGATTATGCAGTAACTCTATTTTTAGTTTTTTGAGGAACCTCCACATTGTTTTCCATATTGGCTGTACCAATTTACATTTCCACAACAGTGTACAAGGGTTTCCTTTTCATCAAGGGGTCGTTATACTCCACTGGTCACACAGCCAAAGCAGGCTATAAAGTAGGTACGGATTACCAATCTATATATTTTGATAAACAATGTAGACAAACTAGTCCAGCGTGCATTCAGGGGAGTTTCAGACTTTAAACAGCATATTAAGTGTCACTACCTAGTATATTTCATTCATATCTTGGTCATGGGAGAATAAATGGAAAGTAATACTACATCTGCAAGGAACTTCACACATGGAAAACTTAGGAGTGGAAAATTCTTTGCATATTCCTATTTGTTTCCTTGGGTTAGCTGGACAAAGTAGATGTACGTTTTGAAGAATAAAAGCTTAATCATTGTGCCACTGTTCCTGATAGAGCTTTCTTGCTGGAGCAACCTGATAAGCAGCATATACTCCCTACTCCCATATTTTGATTCGCAGAAAAACAAAACAAAACAAAACAAAACAGAAGTGATTTGCTTTTACTTAGCAAGAACAGAAGTACACTTTTATTTTCCACCTCAGTAATCTGTCAACTTTGGCTCTTTGCTGCAATTTAGTTCACAGGGACCTTAATTCTCTTACCATCTTGTAGAATATCAGGTTGGAATGCGACACTGATTGGTTGTTTAGTAGAAACTGGAGAGCAAGATATACCAGGTACTCTATACCCTCGTACTATAAGTGCATGGGAAAAGGGACAATATACATCTTATGAAAACACAGGAGTTTTCTCACATCAGTGAGGTTCTGGAGGGTTTAGATGGACAAACACTCCAATGTGAAGGACAATTTGTTGAAATTTGCCTACCCAATCAAAATGCTTATTTGCGTAACTTTGGATTTTAGAGGCTGATACGAATCCTGGCCTGTCATCACATCTGTAGTCTGTTGTCTGCCTTGAGATAATAAAACACAGTTCTTGGTTTCTGGCCCCAGGATCTGTCCTCATATCTGCCCTTCCCAAGTCTTGTTCACAGCTTCACAATGATTTTGTGAACCTCTGAAATCCATTCCAATAAATTAATTTTTCTGAAGTTAGCCAGAGTTGACTTTTATTACTTACAACTAAAGAATGTTAATTTACACAATAATTAAGGATGTAGTGCAAATGAAGTAAAACTTAATTAAAAAAACACAAATTAGTAAGTGTTAATTATAGACATCAATTATTCACATTGAACATTTTATAACATTTAATTTCTGTAAAAAATTTTTTTCAACGTTTATTCATTTTTGAGAGACAGAGAGACAGAGCATGAGCAGGGAAGGGGCAGAAAGACAGGGAGACACAGAATCCCAAGCAGACTCCAGACTCTGAGCTGTCAGCACAAAGCCTGACGCAGTGCTCAAACCCAAGAACTGTGAGATGGTGACCTGTGCTGAAGTCAGACGCTTAACTGACTGAGCTACCCAGGCACCCCTAACATTATACATTTTCTAAAGTAATAGTTGAAACTCTAAGATTCTATTAAGAAATTGCATTTAAAGAGTGGGTGCCCGGGTGGCTCAGTTGGCTAAGTGTCCAACTCTCGGTTTCGGCTCAGGTCATGATCTCATGATTTCATGAGTTTGATCCCCACATGGGGCTCTGTGCTGATTAAGAGCCTGCTTGGGATTCTCTCCCTCTGCCCCTCCCCTGCTCATGTTGTCTCTGTTTCTCTCAAAATAAATAAATAAACTTAAAAAATAAAAAAAAAAAGAAACTGCATTAAAGATTATACAGAATTACATATATTTTTCTATCGTTACATCGAGATTTGATGAAATTAGTTTAAAAAATGGAGGCTAAAATATTCTATTTGATTTTTTGTTGTTATTGTTTTGTTTTTAAGTTTATTTACTTATTCTGAGAGAGAGAAAAAGTGTGTGTGGAAGTGGGGGAGGGGATGAGAGAGAGGGAGGGACAGAATCCTAAGCAGGCTCCACCCTATCAGCCCAGGGCCTGACTCAGGCTCGATTTCCCCAACTGTGAGATCATGACCTGAGCTGAAATCAAGAGTTGGGTGCTTAACTGATTGAGCCACTCAGGTGCCCCCAAAATATTCTATTTGTGTAGTCAAGTGATTATGTGCATTTTTTTTTTAATTTTATTATTTTTTTTTTAATTTTTTTTTTTCAACGTTTATTTTATTTTTGGGACAGAGAGAGACAGAGCATGAACGGGGGAGGGGCAGAGAGAGAGGGAGACACAGAATCGGAAACAGGCTCGAGGCTCCGAGCCATCAGCCCAGAACCTGACGCGGGGCTCGAACTCACGGACCGTGAGATCGTGACCTGGCTGAAGTCAGCCGCTTAACCGACTGCGCCACCCAGGAGCCCTGTTATGTGCATTTTTTTACCTGGCTGAAAATATAAAATATTTTTGGGGTTTTACTATTTCCTATTTGTAAAATAAATTAGGTGGAGAAATCTAGTCAATATTTATTGATCTTACATAAACAGTGCACTGAACTAAATATTCTAAGGTAAAATAAAAAGCCATTTGCTTATTGATGTTTGCAAGCAATAATTTTTATGCTGAATTTAGAGTTGAAAGCATTTTTATAGATTGTACCAATGTGTATAACACTCTTCTAATTGTCCTAAGTGTTTTGCAGTTAAAAGAACCTAGAAAAATAACTTTTAAGATTCAATCAAATATAATCAGCAAATAGTTTTTGAACTACACATTCTCAAATTGTTTGGCAAGATTCTGTAAAATGCAAGAGAGCTGGAAAAGGAGAAGCAACAGGCTGAAGGCATGATACTCAGTCATACTAATGTTAGGAAAGCACATTTTAAAATTAAGGGTATAGGAAATAATTGCCTGAAAATCATCAACATCTAAGAAGCTTGGAAAGCCTTTAGGATCCAGCTTGAAAATCTTTTACCTGTCTTGACATCTAATGTATATTATCTTGGTTTTAAATTCAGTTTCAATTGTTTTTTTTCTCACTCAATGTGTGCAAACCACATTGTTTTTAATGCCAAAGTATACAGAGAACTTTCTTTTATAATGTCTTGTAAATATTAGTTGTTATTAAAACTTATTTCCCCATTTTTTTCAGTGTTTTTATACTCTGCATTCTGTTTTCTCAGACGGCTAAATCTGCCAATTAAAAAAAGTGCCATTTGAATTTGAACATACTTTATATGCTTTTTGCTAATTTTACTCATTTTGTGCCTCCACACACTGGATAAAACTACAATGACAATGTTTTCTACAAGTGTAGGCAAATTTCAACAAAATAATATGCTTTAACAGTTGTCACATCTTTCAAAAGCTTAATTATGTGTGCACATCATAATAAAAATATATGTGTATATACATATCTGCTTATATGTATATAAATATCATTTTAAGATATTAAGAGGCATATCAATATTTTCCCAATTCAATTCAGAAGTGAAATTTCCCATTTTCCAAGGACAAAGATCTAACTGTATACACAAGGGGAATTCTAAATTCATGAACAAAACATATATTCTATATGTATCGAATATATGTAAGCATATTTTATATATAAGCATATTATATATTTACATATAGATTATATATTCTATAGAATATATATATTATATAGAAGAGATCATGTGATCTCATGATCTTTTTACGTAGGGGCACCTGGGTGGCTCAGTTGGTTGAATGTCTGACTCTTGATTTTGGCTCAAGTCATGATTTCATGGTTTGTGAGTTCGAGCCCCATGTCAGGCTCTGTGCTGACAGCACAGATACTGCTTATGATTCTCTCTCTCTCCTCTCTCTTCCCCTCCTCTGCTCGTGCTTGCTCTCTTTCTCAAAATAAATAAACATTAAAAAAAAAATGTTTAAGTAACATAGGGGACCGCAAGGAAAAACAGAACGTCAGTGAACCAAAAACATACCCAGGAAGAAAGCATTTTGAATATTATAAAAAAAAAAAAAGTTTTAAAAATAATAACTTCAGTGGTTCTATGAACAATTTTAACAATATATATAAGCATATAAACATATTATATATTATATTGAATATAATAATATTTTTCAAAGATTGTTATAAATAAGATGATAAATATCACATTTGGTAAAATTCTATAACTTCCAGTTCAGTCTCATACTAAAATAACTTTATTAAATAAAAGTATAAATAAAAGCTGAATTAGACATAACAAAAAAATATGGAGTAGCAGTCCTATGCACTAAATTTGAAAGTCTAAATCCATTCATCCATCCAACCAACCATTCATCTATCTATCCTTCCATTCATCACTTCAGTAGGCCAGGTAGTCTGCTAGAGTAGGAATACAAAGATAAATCATGTTCTCAGTGAACTCACAGTCTAGGAATCAAGACAGACATGCAAAAGAGACAACTATTGCTTTGTTTTTAAGCTCTGTGACCCATCTGCACCAGCATCAGAAAGAACTGGACTGATGTCCTTTTCTTCTCAATCACTTAAGTCCTAGCCATCCCATTCCGGTCCCCAGGCTGTGCCTAATCCTCTCTGCTCCTGACTCATTCAGTCTCAAATTCTGCACTCAGATCTAATTCTCCTCTAGTACTGACCTCAGGACACCCAGGCATTCACACCCCATGAGTTATGTTCCTTCAGCCAGTTTGCATAACCAATTATTCTAATGGGACCTGGTACAGCACAGACCATAATGGCCAACGTGCCTCCTTGGATCATCCAGTCCTGCGGAAATCTACAGTACCACATGATAAGTGCTATAAAATAACATCACCTTGGGTGCCTTGAGGAGGGACTATGCAGCTTCCCAGGACTGAGTGGAAGTTTGACAGCTACAAAACACTTTATAGAGAATAATGTTTGAAATGTAATTTTGAGTCTCGAAAAATGAGTACATGTGTGCCAGGTATACAGAGAATACAATGGCAGAAAACCTTAGCTCTTTAGATTCACATGAATTCTAGAATATAGGGACACAGAGGTGTGGAAGATGAAGTCATCCCCAAACAACATAGCAATATAAAAATCTGAGCTCCAACCAAGGCAATGAAAAACTGAGCACACAATAACATATTCATCAGTTTAGTATATTTGGGATTATAATTGGAACAGATATTGATTTTATAGTATTAGTTATAGTCAGGACAGGGAAAATTATGAATGTTCCTCAAGAAGAGTGAAATAAAGTAAAAAGGGCATCAGTTCTTTATGGGTGAAACTGGTTACTTACAGGAACATTCTACAAAGAACCTTGGTTGATCTGACTCCAAAGATTTTCTCCTAAATTATTATTTTAGCTTTCTTTCCTCTTATCCCATGCTTAACAATAATATGTATAATTTCCTTCTCTTTGTAGAGAAGGACAGAAGTTGTGTTTTGGTTAACCAACTATGAATATTTAGGTTATCCTTGAAATTATATTCTCACTACAAATAAATTAATATATTCCCACCAGAAATGCACTGGCATTTGGCTTATGTGTCAGCATATGTCTTTAGTTATTTTGTGTTTACTAAGGTTGTTCACCACTGGATATGCTGTAGTCATGGTTCTGGATTTTCAAAACTGAGGAACAGGTCTTTGTCTAGAGTAATCCATCCAGAAAGAGCCATCTTATGAAGGCCAGGTTAGTGACCATTGACTTCTCTTGGTAATTACCCCCATCTTGACCCTCTTTATTACAAAAGTAATTATGGTTCTATGTGATTTATTCAAAATTTTTAAGTAGGGCCACATGGGTGGCTCAGTTGGTTGAGTGTCTGACTCTTGACTTTGGCTCAAGTCATGATCTCATGGTTCGTGAGTTCGAGCCCCGTGTCAGGCTCTGTGCTAACAGCACAGATACTGCTTATGATTCTCTCTCTCCTCCTCTCTCTGCCCCTCCCCTGCTCATGCTTGCTGTCTCTCTTTCTCAAAATAAATAAACATTAAAAAAAATTTTAAGTAACATAAGGGACCACAAGGGAAAATAGAAAGTCAGTGAACCAAAAACATACCCAGGAAGGAAGAATTTTGAATATTATAAAACAAAGTTTTAAGAATAACAATTTCAGAAGACCATGGGGGAAGGGAAGGGGGGAAAATAGTTAAAACAGAGAGGGAGGGAGGCAAACCCTAAGAGACTCTTAAATACAGAGAATAAACTGAGGGTGGATGGGGGTGTGGGGGACAGGGGAAAATGGGTGATGGGCATTGGGGAGGGCACTTGTTGGGATGAGCACTGGGTGTTGCATGTAAGCGATGAATGATGGGAATCACCCCAAAAACCAAGAGCACACTTTACACACTGTATGTTAGCCAATTTGACAATAAATTCTATTAAAAAATAATAATTTCAGTGGCTCTTTGAACAATTTTAGCAGTAACATCTTTACATTTTTTTTCTAGGATAATCAGATAACTGAGAATATCTTATCCATCACAGTGGCCGTGAGAATGCACCTCAGAGACCATTGACTTGACTACAGGGTGTGTAATTAACCAAGGGTACCAGCTACTGTGTTTTGAAATTTGTGGTTCCACACCTCCCAGAGGTCATTCCCAGCCAATGACTGTGTGCAGAAGAGGTACTAAAGCAAACCCATTCTTGACTTCTCTGAAGGCCAACTTTGGCTTAAGGATTCCCTATTGTTTCCCCAAACCTTCTATCAGTCTAGGGTAGTTCCACCAAACCTCTCTCTCTCCTTTATTTGAGATCAGAAGTACATCAGAGTCTGATGGCTCTCTTAGCCTTCTCTAGCTCCCTCCCTATTTTCTCTCAAAGAAGCATTTCTTCAAATAAAATCCTTGCATATTACCTACCTCATCTTTGCATCACCTTCTGAAGGACCCTGAACAACACTTCTAAAAATTTTTCTAAATTCTCTTCAACATTTTATGCCATGGTACAAAAGGTAAGAATTCCAACTGGGCTAATCCTCCCAGTGGGCAGAATATTGAATGGTATATCCTCTTGTCCACTTAACCCAGATGGAGGAAGTGTTTGAGGAAAGAGTCCATGCTGATATATGGGTATTATCTATTAGTTTTCCTAAAAGATCAGAGACATGGGAGAAGCAAGATTGCTGACATGGAAGTTTGGATAAGAGTTATATGGGTAGGAGCACCTGGGTGGCTCAGTCGGTTAAGCGATTTTTGGTTTCAGTTCAGGTCATGATCTCACAGTTCATGGATTCAAGCCCTGTGATGGGCTACGTGCTGACAGTACAGAGCCTTCTTGGGATTCTCTCTCTCCCCCTCTCTCTGTGAACCCCCCTGCTCACTCACTCTCTGTATCTCAAAAAATAAACATTAAAAAAAAAAAGAGTCTGGATAGACTACTTTGAATAGACCCAGAGTGGATAAAAGAGTCTCTTAACAGTCAGGTAGACTTTCCTGCTCAGTGGAGGTAAATTTATTCTAGAGCTTACTCAATGGTTTATGAGCAACATGATCATATTGGTAGGAAAGGAAGGAACACATGGATAGGCACAGTAACGAGCATTTTCCCACCCCACAGATGACCTAGTTTTTGCTACTGCTGAGAGCCCGTTTTGCAAGTAGCAATAAATAACCCCATGTTCCTGATTGGATACCATATTCTAGAAGGACCAATCTACTAGCTAATAGTATGCTGGTTATACTATATCCCCTCCATCACAGAGGAGGCAGTATTTTGTCCTAACTAGAACAGACATGTATTCTGTATATATATTTGCCTTCCCTATTGGCTATGCTTCTGACAGCAGCATCACCTATGGACTTATAAATGCCTTATTTATGGCTACAATGCAAATGGCTTCTCGGGGATGAAACAAGGGAGTTTGTTGATACTCATGGTTTAACTGCTTTAACACATAATCTATTATCCATAAGATCCTGACCTTATAAAAGGAAACAAATGAAGACTTAGAGCTCCAGCTGACACACACTACTTTCTAAGTTTGGGATGTTGTGCTGTAGGATATAGTATGTACTCTGAAACAAGAATCAATGTATGGTGCTGTTTCCCAGAGCCAGGATACTTAGGTCCAAGAACACAGAGAATAGGGATGGTACTGCTTGGTACACCTAATATCCCATTTGCAAAACTTTACTTCTCAACAACACAACCCTAGGATGTACTGAGATACAGCTCCTTAGTACCAAAGGGAGAAATGATTCTACCAAGGGGCACATTTTGTTTCCATTGAGTTAGAGTAGCTAAGACTGCTATCTGGTATTTTGGTTTCTTCATAATGGTTATAATATTGATTAGATGGTTGATCTTGCCTACCAAGAAAAAAGGAGAAATCAGGATGAAACCAAGGGGAGCCTTGGCAAGGATTGCCTTCCAGAACCTCTGTGTCTAATAGTTAAAGTTATTAGAAGACCCAACAATCTCAAATATTTGGAAACACCGGGGCGCCTGGGTGGCGCAGTCGGTTAAGCGTCCGACTTCAGCCAGGTCACGATCTCGCGGTCCGGGAGTTAGAGCCCCGCGTCAGGCTCTGGGCTGATGGCTCAGAGCCTGGAGCCTGTTTCCGATTCTGTGTCTCCCTCTCTCTCTGCCCCTCCCCCGTTCATGCTCTGTCTCTCTCTGTCCCAAAAATAAATAAATGTTGAAAAAAAAATTAAAAAAAAAAATTTGGAAACACCAAGGACTTGTAACCACTTGGAATGCATTTTTAAGTTATTCCAAGACATAAACTGATTAAATCGAAAAAAAAAAAGATAAAATAAAAGGAAAATGTACAGTGGAGAGGAAAATTGTATATACTTTTATATAATCGTGTATGACAAGTTGTAGAAATAAACAAACTTTCATCTACCTAAAATATCGACATGAAATCATACCAGAACTTGAGCATGATGGATATTACTGAACAATCTTGGATCTGTAACACGCAATATTTTTGGTTGACTCCTTTTGGGTATGGAATGACCATTACTTTGGTTGCACAAATGAGAACTGTATTACGGAGGGTAGTAACTTTTCTTTTTAAAATATGTGTAAGTATAGGAAAACTGGTGTATGTTGACAGTGGGCAGCCAGAATGGTAGGTCATAATGGGAATTTGTCATTCTGTTTTAGTCATTCTGCTTCTGAACCTTCTACTCATATTTTAGGAAACCTTGTAAGCTATAAGAAGTTCACTTCCGGGTACAGAAGCTCAGTATGACAAAACATTACTTTTTGAGACTCCTTTGCAATGAGCGTACTGATACACTGCCAGTGTCAGCCAATTAGAGACATCTGCTTCAGACTTTGAACCACAAGTGACTCATGCAAACACATAACGATCATGCAGAAAATGGCAAGGCTGAGAGTAGTGACAGTGATTATGTTGTTTTCAGAGGCAGCAGAGGCAGCACTGTCTAGAGCCCAGGGCCAACACTGATAGACTTAGAAGTCCAAGGTGGGGCATCTGTGCCCACAGAGTCTCCCTGGCACTAGTTACGAGGCAGGATTTGGAGTATTGTTCAAGGATTCATGTTTGGTCTCCACTCTGTGAATATTCTGTAAAAGATCAAATATGATTTTAACAAAATTTTGTCTGACTGTAATAGACAGAGCTAATTTTTGTAATTGAGACCTTTTTGCCATTGAGAATATGATTAATACTCTGTTTTGTGAATAGGTAATTTGAGAGCCTTTTGGCTCTTACTGCCCAAAGTAGCCTGTGTTGCCTTTACGTGCCTTCAAGATCAGCCCCAACCTGCTAGATACTGACCCTACTGTTTGAATACTTTGTTTCAGGCCTGGTTAGGATTAGCTCTGCCTCTAGAGCTTTGTGAAGCTACTCACAGATGTGTACCATGTATTCAGTTCTTCCATTTTGCTTCAGTTTTCCCAGCTAATAAGCAGCAGACCTGGGATTTATTTAGACTTTGTGACTCCAAAGTCCTTGCTCCTAATCATCACCTCCTACTGACTTTAGCTACATCTCACAGATGGGAATGGTCCCTTTGAAGGTGAGTGGCCTCCTCGAGACTCTTCCAAATCACGTCATTATATAGTCTCCATATAATCTGACAGACTACCACCTACTGACAATAGCATTCATGTTGATTAGCAAGCTATACTATTAGAACTTCTTCTAATATCATCCACATTAACTATCCTGCACCTTTCACTTCATTAATGTACCCCTCATATCTTAGCACTTGCCCTATATAAGTGTATCTTTTACTAACTTCCTCTCCCCAGAAAGAACAGAACTGTCCTGGCATCCTCTTCGGCCTGGGTGGCACCAATGGAATTACCGTTCCTTCCACTTCCTGCCATCTCAAACTCCTGGTATACTTTCTCAGGGCTCAGGTTGGTCCTCTATCAATCCATACAACTGGAATAATGTAACACTTTATAGTTCATCTAGAATTCCATGTCTTAACTTGGGTGATTAACAAAGGAACAATTAGAGAAAGCTAATTGAATTGGAAAAAGATAATGACTCCAGAATTCCTGACTCCAGACTTCATGGGCACTCCAGTAAGTGATTTTTCCGTATTTTTTGCAGCCCCACATTTTCCTCTCTTCTGATTCCAGAATTGTTTTTGAAATGGTAGCTGTCTTTGTGAAAAGAAGAAACCTTTAAAGGTGCAGAAGGATATTTGATGAGGCTGTTTTAACTGAATAAAAGCTTACCACAAATACAATTTACTTACTTTATGCACTTAATTCTGTATGAAATTCATAGGTAGGAGGCATATTTTATAAAAGCAGAATCTTGCTGGGTTGATGAATCTTGCTGGTTTCCTAACAGAAAAAAATGGGTGTCTCACTTGAAATACATAAGCTTTGAAAATTCTCCAAATCATTTCTCCTTTTTTTAAACATTCAGATTGAAAGATGAGATGGAGACAGGAGTGCTGTTGATGATCAAATGAACAACCATTGCAAGCATTCTCAGTAGATAGAGCTCATCCTGAAAGTCATTAAACACATAAATGCTGGAAGAGAACATCAGTGTCATGTTTCGTTGCTCCAACAACACATAGAAGGAAGAGCAAAGTATTTTTTAAAAACTTGATACCCAAATTGTTTATTTCAGCATTTCCATTTTACCCTTCATTACCTTTTGTTCCAGAGACAAAAAGTTGAAAATCATGATAGAAAATTGCAGATGTTTTCCAATAGCTCATTATTATAAATATGGATGAAATTCATAATAAAAATATTTTTCATTTTTTCTCCTGCTGGTGCAACCAAAACTATCCAAGCAGATGATTAGTTAATAAAGTAAAGAGCAATGTATACAGTCAGTTCATAGCAGGCTACAGGTACCAAGGAGGATGAATCAAAAGGGTTTGAAAACAGTGACAGGAGGAGGTTGTCAAGTGAAACTCTGAGCTGTAAAAATCAACGCTCATAAGCAGACTAAGCATCCGTAAAAGTAGCCCATTGTGCAAAATGGCTTATGAGTGTTGCCTCTGAGAACTTGTGGCTGTAAAGACCTACTTGTGTTTTCTGAAAGTTGTGCTTATAATCAATTCCACCAAAATATAAGTTGCCCAGAAGAGAGAATGTCATGACTGATAAAAACAGCAGAAGGGTGTGCATGGGGAAGAATTTGCCAAGTATCCAAAGCAGTCTCCAGAGAAGCTGGGTTGACTTCAATGGCCAGTTTCAGTTATCTAGCCAGAGACTTCCCTAGAGTAATGCAATATAGGTGGTCAAAGCCTGACAGACCCATCTTTTAAGGACATCTGATTCTTTTCTTATTCTGTGCTCAGGAATAGACTTTCTGATCGACATTTATTATCTACAGCGAAATGGGAAGTTATGTCTTAAGTTAACAGTCAGGATCTGTTGCTTTGTCAAATATAGATTCGAGCATAAACTGGCAAACTGATGCATAAACTAATCTTTTAAGATTTTTGGTTTATGCAAATCAACTTCTACATCCTGATTATTTCTTGGCAAACTGGTAAGCATTTGTTTTTTGAATCTGTCAAGCTGTAAACTAGACAATGAGGTAGTGCTTCCACCAAAGACTGCCTTCTCATGAAACTCTACAAAGACATTGGCTTCAATATCTTTTTCTTGCCCCAATGAGTATTATAGCTATTCAATTGGTCTATGTTTCCAACCTGGAAAGACACAGGAGTCCAAATTAGGATGAAATTTACTACTGTAAACTTATATTCCAATCTTCATACAAAGAAGTATTATATATTTAGGACTAAAATTATCACTGTAGAAACAAAACATTTTATAAGTACTACCATTTTCCTTCATAATCCTTTCAAAACAAGAAGGAATAAATAATTATAAATTTTAAATCAGAGCTGGGAATTCTAAATAGTACATTTTACACTTGGCTATTCACCTTAGCAGACTAATATTAGAACAGAGTTTTGACTTTTTTTTTTAAATTTTCAAGTGGGAATCTTATAATTCTTTCAGTTCTTTATCCCACATAAAATTATGAACTATCCACTTTTTATTCTTATATTACTCTAAATTTACCCAACAACATTAGTTATGCTCTTTCATATCACTTCTAAGCACTGAAAATATGTTAAATGAGTCTCCACTCCAGTGGTCATTTGGACATTTTATTCTAGGGGGAGTGAGACACAAGTAGTAAATGAGTAAACAAGGTGATTTTAGGGCTATGAAATAAGATAAAACAGGATAATATAATTCATGATTGTGTGTGTGTGTGTGTGTGTGTGTGTGTGTGTGTGTGTACGTGTGTTGGAGATGTTTGTTTAGAGTGGATTCTTAGAAAAGGCCTCCATGTAAAAGTGTCATTTGAGCCGAAATCGTGGAAGAGTCAGGCAGGGAGCTGGGGTGGGGTGGGGAGCATCATAGGTAGATGGAAAAGAACAGGCAAATCTCCAGAGGTGGGAGCAGAGTTGATATGTGGCTGTGTGGCAGACAGACAACTCAGGCGCCTCCCTGTGACTGCCTCTTTCTTGTGTTCACACCTTTGGATAATTCCTTTCTCTTGTGTGTATTATCTGTGACTTACTTCTAACCAATAAAATATGGCAAAAGTGTGAAAGGTCACTTCCATGATTATTTTTTGTAATATAAGATTTTATCTTGTCATCCAAGTCACTCCAGTCTCTCTCTCTGTCCCTCTCTCTCTCTCTGTTGTTGGTTTTGAAAAAGTCACAGCCCAAAGAAACCAAATGCTCCCCAAAAAAACACACTAGTGAGAAAACAGATACCTCCTTAGTTGAGCCTTCAGATGAGAATTCAGCCCTGGACAACCACTTGATTTCATTCTATGGGACTCTAAGCACAGTCTTAGAGTCCCAACCCATGGAAACTATGAGATAATAGATGTGTTATTCTAGGTTGTAAGTTTGTAATGATTTGTTACAAAGCATAGAAAACTAATACATAGCCTGACAGTTAAAATACATATTTGACTGGAGGGTAACAATCCAAGGGGAGAGCGGGTACATATGAGGTGATGTAGAAGGGTGACTACATAGAATCTTTAGCCATGATAAGGAAGTTAGATTTTATTACAAGCATGTTGCAAAATCAGTAGAGAGATTTAAGCAAGAAAGTGGCATGATTTTTATGATGTGTTTAAACGTTTCCTGGCTACTTGTGAAAGATGGGCTATAGGAGGCCCAGAGTGGACAGGAAGACTTCTCAGTAGGCAGCTGCATTCATTAGACAAGGTGAGAGAATGAGGTGGCTCAGATTAGGGTAGAAGTGAAGTACGGTGAAAAAAAAGCCAGGAAAAATTTCAATGCAGCTACCAAATCCTAGACATTTGGATTTAGCAATAGAAGGACAGTGATTTCTTTACTACAATGGAGAAATCTGAAAGAGGGTAAGTTGGGTTTCTAAGCTGGAACAGAGAGAGAGAAAATCCAGAGCGTTGCATGTTAAATTAAGAGGTCTATGAGAGGGGCACCTGAGTGACTCAGTTGGTTGGCTCAGGTCATGATCTCATGGTTCGTGAGTTTGAGCCTCACATCAGGCTCACTGCTGTCAGCCTGTCAGTACAGAACCCACTTCGGATCATCTGTCCCCCTCCCCCTGCTTCTCCCCCACTTGCACTCTCCAAAAAATAAATAAATATTTTTAAAAAGAGGTCCGTGAGATATTCTAAAGGAAGAGGTCAGGGATGCTACTGAACAAACAGGTCTGGAACTCAGTATTAGTGATATATATTTGGAAGAAAATGAAATACTGATTGCAATTAAAATCAAGAATGGGATGAAAATCATCAAAGAAGGAAGTGTTAGCAGGCTATGTAATAAGAAAGGAATTAAATAAATACATAAACTTTCTGTTGACACTGAATAGAGAACTGTGCTTTGTCAACATTGATACCAGTAGGCTATTATCACTATGTTCCACAACATTCATAAAATACATATTTAATGTGCACTTAGTATTTACTTGGAATTTTGAGAATGGGAGTAATATGATAAAGTAAAACCAAGGATGGCTAAAGTTCTACTGCAGCCTTCTTTGTGAGCAGCTCCTACCTGGGGTGAGATTTCACATTTCCCTCTCACCCCTACCCTGTTTCTATTTGAGCCATTGATTCAGTCCCAGTGAACTGACTCTGCTCATCTACCTTCACTCTTTACTGGTTTTATGTGGTCTCTTTGCTTCTAGCCTTCCAGCCATTAGTCATGTTTGTTTAAATAGCAATATTAATTTAGTAGTTAAAAATGATTGCTTTCGGGGCGCCTGGGTGGCGCAGTCGGTTAAGCGTCCGACTTCCGCCAGGTCACGATCTCGCGGTCCGTGAGTTCGAGCCCTGCGTCAGGCTCTGGGCTGATGGCTCAGAGCCTGGAGCCTGTTTCCGATTCTGTGTCTCCCTCTCTCTCTGCCCCTCCCCCGTTCATGCTCTGTCTCTCTCTGTCCCAAAAATAAAAAATAAACGTTAAAAAAATAAAAATAAAAAAAAAATAAAAATGATTGCTTTCAAAATAAAATTACCTAATGGGATACATTTAAACTATACCCTCTCTTACACTAGTTGTAGTGATGTTAACCCATGACAGCAATGGATTATGGTTACAGAATCAAATAAACTGATAATAATAAACTAAGGTTATACAAAGGTGTGATTTGGTTAAAGGAAACAGAGATAATCCCCCACTAGGTTTTTACTGTAGGATTTCTCACTTCTCAAGAGTGACTTATCTTTCTTTCATGAGCCAAAAAAACCTGGAGCTTGCAAGTGCCTCAGGCAAGTGAGTTTGAAGGTCTTCCTCAAGACTGAATGAAAGATAATAATCAAAATCTAGGTCAAGATACTATTTATTCTATAGAGAATTGTTTAAGCTAATGCTTTAAATTTAAGTCAGAACACATTTTAATACATGATTCATACGATGCCTATCAGATATTCTTAATGACTGCACACATTGTAATCTCATTCGGACTGTTTTACTTTGAGGAATTTTCTAACATCAAGTAGTACAGCTATTAAATTATCATTACAAAGATATCAAACTTCCTTCATTGCATCTAACTATTTCTCAAGACACAGGTATGCAGTATGAGTCTGAAAGGTTTAGAAACTTCAATACAGTTTTCAGAGAGAGAATGAAAACAAAGGGTTTGTAGCAAAAAAGAGAGCGCAAGAGAGAATGAAACAGAATAGAAAAAGTGGAAAGGAAAAGGGATCTAGTCTGATCCATGACAAGAAAAGTTTACTTTTGGAGAACCAGAAGGAAGCCATTGCTGGTTATCATCAGCAATAGCACAGGCATAACCATAACCATAAAATAGAAGAAGTGAAAAAAATTTGAGAAGGATACAAGAAAAAATTTTAAAGTGGTAAAAAATTGGTGGGGAATAAAAATAATTATCCATCATACATACTTTTCTTTGTTTTTTGAGAGAGAGAGAGGAGAGAGAGAGAGAGAGAGAGAGAGCAAGTGGGAAGGGGCAGAGAGAGGGAGATACAGAATCTTAAGCAGGCTCCATGCTTAGCACAGAGCCTTAGCACATGGGGCTTGATCTCACAACCATGAGATCATGACCTGAGCCAAAATCAAGAGTCTAATGCTTAACTGACTGTGCCCTGATTCACCATACATACTTTTCTATGGGAGAAATTAAGCTATATTGCATATGCTCTACATTTCAACGAAAGCATTCTAGTTTGTACTATATACCAAGTGAACACTGGCATTTAAGAGTATGTAAATGTAAGTATATGTTAATGTAAACATTAAGTACTTTACTCTGAAAGTTTCCTCATATTATCAATTCATTCATAGAGTTAGTTATGAATTCTGGTTCCATATGAAGAAGTATACATCAGAGCTTGAATGAGATTAGGATAAAGTCAAAGTGAGTACCAAAAAATTCAGAGATAGCTAGCTGCCTTGTTAATATCAAGAAAATAAGAAAACAGATCAAAATTGCACTCTCTGGCTGAGGACTTCATATAACAACCGGACTATCTGGAAGAAAACAATAAAGTGTTAAAAGAGGTAGAAATAGCGTGTTTGAGTTCTATTAGAATAAGTTATCACTTGCATACTCTGAAGTCTACAGATGCTAAGGAGGTGGATTGGAGAACTAGGGTTCTGAACTGTGGGATGAAGGAGTTATTTACAGTAAAGTTCACATACTCAGCAGTGAACTTGGAAGAGAAGGCCTCTTCTGATTAGCCCCTGAAAACAAGGAGAGTGAAGTACGGCAGTGGTAACTGGCTAGTGGTCTATAGGGAGGTCAGATCGCATGAAGGAGCAAAGGATTAATGACAGCAAGGCCAGGTTTCTGATTCTGTTTTATGACCCCAAATTTCACTGAACTTCCAGTCAACTTTCTCATAAAATGATGACTAATGGTCACAAGGAGTAACCTTGTGGGTTAGAATTCTTAGTTGCTAAAGAATTTCCGTAACTGCCAGTGGCTCACTGGTAGTTTTCTAGGCAAATGGGAAATCATCCAGTCCGAATTACAATTGAAGGATTGAGGTCCAAAGAGATGAAATGATCATCTGGCCAAAAGTGAAGGCAGAATAACACAGGTCAACCAACTCTAAAAAAGTCAGGCCTTTCTCCAACACACTACAATAAAGGCACAGTGTCATCTCTCCTTCAGAGACAAGATGGATTACTGAAATTTACAAGTAAGCCCTGAACTTCCTTTTCAGCTAAAATGTCCAACTTTCCTCTGGCAAAATCAGAGTAAATCACAGAGAAATAATAGAACCCAAATGATTTAAGTTTCATCTCCTTTTATTTCCTCTTTGATTTCTTATGGAGTTGCAAATGAGCAATGAAAGGGCCAAAAGTAAGAAAGGAGAAAAAGAAAAGGATATAGAAAATCCACAAAGTGATTAGTCAGCCCCAACGTAGCTGAGGATTAATACTAACATATTTATTTGGTATAGATTAAAAGCCTTCACTACGTTCTAAAATATCAAAGAACCCAAGTGAATCTGGACCTGGCAGAACAATTTCTCTGGAATATAATGACTTGCCAGTTTCTCCCAGAATCCATTGAAGCTTATTATACGAAACTGAGGCACTATTCCTCCTATCACTAAAGGTATAATTGTAACTGAAAATATAAATGGCCTACTGGTGAGACGTTCCTGCATCATTTGCTTGCCTTCCCATCTTCTGCACTGGACAAGTACAGGAAGGAAACAGAAGATCTTTAGATGGAGTAGAGGAAGAGAGTATTCCTTTGCACTTCTGAGCACGTGCACACATACAGCATGCTCCTGAGGAGTAATCAGGCAGTTTCTTCCTGAAGAGTTGTCATTCAACCCACACCAAACTATACAAATGTCAAAGGGTCAAAGTCCTGGAGAGTGTTTTCCTGAGGTGGCTAAGCTCACCTCCACCACCTTTCCTGGGCTCACAGCCTCATTTATGGTATGTTAGAAAGCCTCTGTGGCCAGTGAGTCCATTCTCCTGGATTCCATTTTATTTCAGCTTCCCAATCCCAGATGATCCCAGTCCTTTGGTCTCTAAAACCATTTTTTCTCATCCTTCCAGGTAACTGTTCCCTTGACCCACACTCTACCCATAGTTATGTCATTTTCTCCCACCTTATTTCCCTTGCTAGTAGTGAGTAGGAGAAATTTTCTAAATTTGAGAGCAATGAACAGAGGGAGCTAAGGAAGAGGAAGACACCCCCATAGGGGTCTGGCCTAAAGGCAGAATATCTAAAAAATCACCCTACCTTCCTACAAAGGTGAATCTTCTGGTGGATCATCTCCTGTATCTTTGAGTGTGTCCTTCCTGACTGTTTTGGGTGCAGATTCTAGGAAGGATGGGCAGAATATAAGAGTAGAAAGTCAATTATTCCCCTCAAACAATCCATTTTTTGGGTGTCGCTGCATGAATTTAAGTTCTGTTTGTTGAAAACCTCTATGTGTCAGTTTATTAGGATGGTGTTGTATAAGTTGATATCAACTCCATTAGCAAAAAGAAAGATACCAGATTTTATGTGCCTTGAAGATATGGTAAAGTTAAATACCCCTTATTCAGACCCCCTCGGGAACACGAGGTCAAAGACACCACTGTGTATTTCAGGCTTCCAAGGGGAGGAGGTGCAAAGTGGGGGCTGAAATTCAGCCCATTTCCACTTGCCTTCTGTGGGCCCTAAACAGGGCTGCAATCCCTGAAGGGAGGATGACTTCTTTATAATTCCTTTCTCTTTTGGTAGTGCCTGAACCTGGGAAATTACTTTTCTTTATTTTTTTCTCTCTAAAGGAGAAGCTAGGTTTGATCACTTAACAGGTGTACAGTGTATGGAAGGTGCAAGATTAGTAACTTAGTTCAGACATTAGGAGTAAAGAGGCTGAGTGAGATCAACAGCAAGGGTTTTAAAAAGTCCCTCATCACCTCAGTAGGAATAAACATGGAATGGATGCTCGCTGTGAACCAGGCACTGCCCTGAGCACTTTTTCATGTCATATATCATAAGACATCTTCAACAACTTAATGAGAGAGCTGCCATTATTATTTCCTCTTTTAGAGGTGAGATCATGCAGCCATTGCATTTTACTCAAAGTTTGGTTGCCCAGTCTCAGAAGAGATTATATTTGTTTGTTTGTTTTTAAGACTAACACTGTAAAAAATAGTATCTTGCTGCCATGAAATGGTGGTACCATGGTGAGGATCAGAAAGTCATTTATTTTATGACAAGTTATGAAATAAATGACACTCTTGGCGCTTTATGTTTTTCATAAGTGTCCCACCTTTACCTTGCCATTTTCTGCTTTTCTGGGGGGCACCTAAAGTGTACTGCATGTGCGTATTTTAGACACCTTGAGTTCATATCAAACATAAAACACAACATGACATTCTTAGAACAGAGATGCTTCCAGATCAGTTATCCATTATTACCTTTGCCCTTTTAATCCAAATTCCTTCTTCTAGTTCCATGCTGAGAAGTGTGGTACTTAAAAGATAACTTTACCTATCAAGTATTTATTATATTTGTCTTTTCACTTCCATTCTTCTAGTTTAAAATAAATATTCTCACGTATTTTTTTTCTTTCTAGGGTTGTGATAATTAATTTTATGTATCAACCTGATTAGGCCACAGTGCCCCCATATTTGGTCAAACACCAGCCTAGGTATTGCTGTGAAGGTATTTTTTTAGGTGAGATTAATGTTTAAATCGGTAATCTTTGAGTAAAGAACATAAGTGAGAAGACCGAAGTCCCTGGAGGAAGAAGGAATTCTGCCTCTGGTCTGCCTTAGGACTTGAGCTGCACCATCAACTCTTCCCTGGCTCTCCAGCCTTCTGGCCTGCCCTGTGGAATCCCCCACAATTGTAGGAGCCAAGAAATCTCCTTAAAATAAATCTATCTCTGTCCTTCTGTCTCTCCCTCTTTCTCTCTCTGTTTCTCTCTATATACATACACACACACACACACACACACCCTAGGGGTTCTATTTCTCTAGAGAACACTGACTAACACAGGTTTTCAGCTCTGGCCTGGTACATATGCTGTCATGTTATTGCTTACTCTTGCTTTCATTAAGACGACCACTAAAATTCCAATGGAGGCCATGTCCACATTTCTTATAAGTTGTGTGAATATAAGCATCTCTTATTAATTGCTGTTGATTAGCCAAAAGGCAAATATTTAATTAAACCTTGCGAGATAATAAAATTGCACATGAATTATCTATCTAAGAGCACACAGGTCTGTACATTTCATTAAGATGGTTTAACTAATAATCATGTCTCTTACACCCAGTCTTTGTTTGAGCAGGATGATTGTTTTCTGGTTGTTGTTTTTTTTTTTTCCCCTAAAGTTCCCTAGAGAGACAGTGCTGTTTTTTCCTAAAGTCATGTTTGTTGATTTGTATTTACTTTGCTTCTTATCTATGTCCCATTAGAAGCTCTGCTGATCACATCACAGATGAACACTTTTGTTTATTATACTTGAAACTGTATACTCAAGAGAAATCATTGACCGGATTGAATGATAATGAATCCTCATAAGAGAAAAGATTTAGCTGGCAGTGAAAGCAGAACTCAACTTCCATTGGTCTTCTTACATATTTCTATTTCCTAGGGATTTCCTTGGTGTGAAAGAAATCCACAGAACAAGGGGGTAACTCTGATATTGGTTAAATAGGCTTTAAAAGTTCACTTCAAGTACAGACACAGACTTTTATTTGGTTACGTAAAGAAGCAGTAAAAATCTGAATATCTACGATGTGCATGACCAGGACTGAGCTGCCAGAACTTTAATACAGGGCCTGGCAGATTGTTCCTAAAGGGATAAGGCAGGAAGCTTCCAGAGTAGTTGTCAAGGCCGAGCCACCAACCACGAAGGCCAAACCTTGTGAAAAATAAAAATACTTCCACTCAAAAAATGCTGAAATTATGTCTTTCCCTTTTTAAATTATTTTTAAATGTTCATTTATTCTTTTTTTTTAATGTTCATTTATTCTTGAGAGAGAGAGAGGAAAGCAGAGAGAGAGAGAGAAACAGAATCCAAACCAGGCTCCAGGCCTCTGAGCCGTCAGCACAGAGCCTGACATGGGGCTGGAACTCTTAAGAGATCCATGAGATCATGACCTGAGCTGAAGTCAGACCCTTAACTGACTGAGCCACCCAGGCACCCCCCCCCCTTTTTTTTCAATTAACTGTCCTTTCTTTTATAATGGTGACAGTTAATAATAGCATACGTGTATGTGTTTTTAATGGTCTCACTTTGCAGTAAAAAGTTTGAAGCTCTATGTTGGATCTACTCAGTCTTTTAAAAAATATTTCAAAATTTTCTGTCAGAAAATCCACATGCCTTCGGAAATGCTGGCCTACATACAAGTTTCTTGCTTCTGTTTCTTGCCACAGCCTCCAAATTCTAGTTACTCCTCTGATATTGCAAGAGTGTATTTCTGTGCAACGGAGAACGCATGATTGTTTGTCATCTCTATGGTTCAGGGCGTTGATCTCTGTGACCAGATGGCAGTACTGAAGTGCTTGCCACAAAGTTGTTAAAGATGTGCTCCTTTAATGAAACGGAGCTGGAACAACTCAGGAAATGGCACACACGTTTCCCTGGCACAGTGGCTGCTTCGCATCTAAATGAGACTGCTAGGAAAACCTAGACTATGCACTACTATAGATCGGCTGTAAGGGTTCTTTACACAAGGGCCAGCATCTAGCGCTCTGCAGAGTGAGGAGAATTAAACCACTAACTAGGCTGAAAAATACCCTGCTAAGGCTCTGAGGCATTAGTCTGGATAAGTACAGGCATAATCCACTTTGTTCACTCTCACAAGGAGTTACTTTATATTGTCATTCTCTAAATATGCATGTTGCTCCAATTGTATTAATAATAAAGAAGCCTTCTTATATAAAGATAGCACAGAATATTTAAAATTAATTTGTGCATAGGATTCAAAGAATTGCCTATTAGAATAATGCTGAGGAGAAAAAGACCACCTAAAATTAAAATTGTTCTACTTACAAAATTTAAATGATTTAAAAAATCATTCACCACGATCAAGAGAAATTTATTCCTGGGTTGCAGAGTGGTTCAGTGTTGACAAGTCAATCAACCTGATACACCACATTAATAAAAGAAAGGAAAAGAACCATATGATCATTTCAATAGATGCATTTGACAAAGTACAACATCCATTCATGATCAAACCCTCAGCAAAGTAGGTTTAGAGGCATTTGTCTTTCTTGCACTGACTTCTTTTGCTTAGCAGAATACTCTCTAGCTCCATCCATGTCCTTGCAAAAGGCAAGATTTTGTTCCTTTTTCCGGCTGAATAATATTCCACTGTGTATATATCCCACCTCTTCTTTACCCATTCATCATTCGAGGGACACTTGGGCTGTTTCCATAATTTGACTATTGTAGATAATGCTGCTGTAAACATCCGGGTGCATGTATCCCTTTGGATTAGTGTTTTTGTATTCTTTGGCTAGATACCTAGTAGTGCAATTGCTGGATCATAGGGTAGTTCTGTTTTTAACTTTCTGAGGAACCTCCATACCCTTTTCTAATGTGACTGCACCAGTTTACATTCCCACCAGCAGCGCAAGAGTGTTTCCCTTTCTCCACATCCTCCCCAACACCTGTTGTTTCTTGTGTTGTTGGTTTTAGCCATTCTGACAGATATGAGGTGGTATCTCATCATGGGGCCGATTTGTATTTCTCTGTTGATGAGTGATATTGAACATCTTTTTGTGTGTCTGTTAGCCATCTGTATGTCTTCTTTGGAAAAATGTCTGTTCATGTCTTATGCCCATTTCTTAACTGGATTATTTATTTGGGAGTATCGAGTTTGATACAGTCTTTATATATTTTAGATACTAATCCTTTATCAGATATGTCATTTTCAAATATATTCTCCCATTCCATAAGTTGTCTTTTAGTTTTGTTGATTGTTTCCTTCACTGTGCAGATTTTTATTTTGATGAAGTCCCAATAGTTTATGTGTGCTTTTGTTTCTTTTGCTGCAGGAAACATTTCTAGAAACAAGTTGTTACGACCAATGATAAAGGGGTTACTTCCTGTGTTCTCTTCTAGGATTTTTATTGTTTCAAGTCTCACATTTAGGTCTTTAATCTATTTGAAATTTATTTTTGTTTATGGTGTAAGAAAGTGGTTCAATTTCATTCTTTTGCATGTTGCTGTCCAGTTTTCCCCACACCGTTTGTTGAAGACACTGTTTTTTTTCCATTGAATATTCTTTCCTGCTTTGTTGAAGATTAATTGATCATATAGTTGTGGGTTCCTTTCTGGGTTTTCTATTCTGTTTTATTGATCTATGTGTCTACTTTGGTGCCAGTACCATATTATTTTGATCACTACAGCTTTGTAATATACTTTAAGTTTGGAATTGTGATGCCTCCAGCTTTTCTTTTGTTTTACAAGGTTGCTGTGGCTATCCAGGGTCATTTGTGGTTCCATACAAATGTTAGGACTATTTGTTTTAACTTTGTGAAAAATGCTGTTGATATTTTGATGGAGATTGAATTAAATGTGTAGATTGCTTTGTGTAATATAGACACGTTAACAATATTTGTTCTTCCAATCCATGAGAATGGAATGTCTTTCCATTTCTTTGTGTCATCTTCAATTTCTTTCATCAGTGTTTTATAGTTTTCAGAGTACATGTCTTTTCCCTCTTTGGTTAGGTTTATTCCTAGTTGTCTTATTGTTTTAATAAGAATGGGATTGATTCCTTAATTTCTCTTTCTGCTGCTTCATTATTGGTGTGTAGAACTGAAATAGATTTCTGTCTGTTAATTTTGTATCCTGCAACTAAATTTGTTTATCAGCTCTAGCAGTTTTCCGGTGGAGTCTTTTGGGTTTTATATAGAAAGTATCATGTCATCTGCAAATAGTGAAAGTTTTAATTCTCCAATCAGGATACTTTTTATTTCTTTTTGTTGTCTGATTGTTGTGGCTAGGACCACAAACTCAATACTCCCAAATAAATAATCCAGTTAAGAAATGGGCATAAGACATGAACAGACATTTTTCCAAAGAAGACATACAGATGGCTAACAGACACACAAAAAGATGTTCAATATCACTCATCAACAGAGAAATACAAATCGGCCCCATGATGAGATACCACCTCATATCTGTCAGAATGGCTAAAACCAACAACACAAGAAACAACAGGTGTTGGGGAGGATGTGGAGAAAGGGAAACACTCTTGCGCTGCTGGTGGGAATGTAAACTGGTGCAGTCACATTAGAAAAGGGTATGGAGGTTCCTCAGAAAGTTAAAAACAGAACTACCCTATGATCCAGCAATTGCACTACTAGGTATCTAGCCAAAGAATACAAAAACACTAATCCAAAGGGATACATGCACCCGGATGTTTACAGCAGCATTATCTACAATAGTCAAATTATGGAAACAGCCCAAGTGTCCCTCGAATGATGAATGGGTAAAGAAGAGGTGGGATATATACACAGTGGAATATTATTCAGCCGGAAAAAGGAACAAAATCTTGCCTTTTGCAAGGACATGGATGGAGCTAGAGAGTATTCTGCTAAGCAAAAGAAGTCAGAGAAAGACAAATATTATATGACTTCACTCGTATGTGGAATTTAAGAAACAAAACAAATGAGTAAAGGGGTGGGGGGGGGAAGAGAGAGGCAAACCAAGAAACAGACTCTTAACTATAGAGAACAAACTGATGGTTGGTGGGTAGGGGGAAGGTTAAATAGGTGATGGAGATTAAGAAGTGCAATTTGTTGGGGCACCTGAGTGGCTCAGTCAGTTGAGTATCCAACTTCGGCTCAGGTCATGATCTCACAGTTCGTGGGCTCAAGCCCTGCATCAGGCTCTGTGCTGACAGCTCAGAGCCTGCAGCCTGTTTCAGATTCTGTGTTTCCCTCTCTCTCTGCCCTTCCCCCACTCGCGCTTTGTCTCCCTCTGTCTCAAAAATAAATAACATTAAAAAAAAAAAGAAGTGCAATTTGTTGTGGTGAGCATTGGGGGTTGAATGAAGTGTTGAATCACTATATTGTACCCCTGAAACTAATATTACAATGTACGTTAATTAGCTAGAATTTAAATAAAAACTTTTTTAAAGTTACTGAAATTTTTAAAAAGCTACCAATTTTATCGGTGTGTTGTTTATACTGACTACCTCAGATTTACTTCACTAATTTACACTATACGATTAAAATGCATAACATAATATTTTTGTTGTCACCATTGTAACATCCTTGTGATTGACTCATCCATTCACTCATTCATTCATCTCTAAGTTTCTTTTATGGGCTAGGCAGTGTGCTGGGTACTGGGAACACATAATCGAAAGAGTGTAATCTAATAATTAATAAAATGTAGTAAGTTCTATGTCCAGAGCAAGCTCAGACAGCTGAGAGCTTATATTCATGGCCAGGCTGATAATCCACAAAAAGAAACCAACCCTAACCATTATCTTCTGTTTGCCCTTCTCTGAATCTGCATTAGGCACACACACCTTTGACTACTAAGATGATAGTTTCCATTCCTTTATATCTTGCCTCCTCCAAAGCATGTTAAGTTTGAAATCCTGAGAAATTCTGGCTGATTTAAAACATGGAGCTTCCTAGAGAAATCGTGATTTACTGGTACTGCTGAAACACGATTCATTGATTTAAGATCTGCAGAGAACCTGCTGCTAAAGTATCTGAAAAGGAAACTCAAAGCAACCATAGTTGTTGTAAATATACAAACATATAAATAGTGGCTTAGATGCAATTTTGGAGCGAAGGCTGGAGAGAGATGGATGCAAATGCTTGGGCAATTGCAACAGTGGGGTGAAGGCAGAGGAGAGCTGGTTTAAGCACAACCCTAAAACTGCTACTGGGACAGAGGACCAGAGAGTAAGCCTGAATGAAACCTGGGACCAGTTGAGAGCCTCTCAAGTTCAATGCAGAGATTTTAATTCCTGTGTGCCGTTATTTAGACTGAAAATGGAAACGTGCAACTGTGAGGCAGATCTCATCCATGCATAATTGAAACACCCAAGGGTAAAACAGTGAGGCACAATGGATGACATCTGATAAAAAGAGAGCAAGGAAAGAGAAGAAGTTCAAAACAAGATACAAGACCCTGGGGACCACAGAGAAGAATACCTGACATAGGCCAAATAATCTCAAATAAAAATATCCAAATTACCAGACAATGCAAATATAAAGACAAATGCATGGAAGAGACATGAGGATTGGGTAGGAGAAAACGCTTAGAATATGAAACATTCAAGGGATGAGTCACTGGTGAGCGAAACTCTTATTCTAACAAATGTAACCATAATAGTATTTATGTGGTATTCTCATATACATAGGAACTACACAGAATTAAACTAGCACAGGATTCATTGTTTTTAAAGAAGCTATATTCTAAACGACTATATGTTTATGTAAATAGAACAATGGGCCATATATATGCATAAAAAATTTTTAACTTACTGGGGGAGCAGCGGTGTATGTGAATATGTGTGTATCTGTATAGAGGTGGCTTCTTACTTATTAAGGATAAATTCCATTTCATTAGAGAGATTTGCAAAAAAGTACTGTGACAAGTATTTTAAAAATAAACGTCACAAGTAAGTTGTGATAGGTATTTTAAGGACAAAAATGGCTGGCTGGGAGGCATGAACAGGTAATGCAATTGTCTTGCCCATTTTTCTTGCAAATTCACAGATCGTTTTTTGAGTACCTATCATGGACCAGGCACAGTGTTAGACCCTCTGCACTATTCCATTTCATCCCCACAGGAGTTTCCTGAAAAGGCATTATTGTTCTCATTTTAGGATAAAGATTCTGAGGTTCAGAGAAATTAAGGCATATAATCTTATCTAAATATAAACAGGAACTCTCCCCACTGCACACTTCCTCCACTCCCTTAGGGGGATGAGAAGGTGAGGTTGACTCAAGAAGCCCTCACAATGCAACCTTTCTAAGTGCTTGGGCTTGACATTCTTCTTACTTGCTCACATGATGTACAGTTTCATTAAACAAACTGAATATTGCAAAAGTAAAGCCATGCTGATTTCCTTCTGTTAGAAAAAAAGAGGAGCCTTTAAGCTGCTTAATGATTCTGCAGATTCAGTGTTGCATTTAGGTCCATGTCTTGTCCACATTCTTATTCCTTGCAATGGGAAGAAAACTTAAAAAGGGTGTATCCCATACCAATGGGAACATGAGCTAGATGTAGGGAAACGACCCATACCACATACCTTATGATTTCACCATATATGTTCTCACATTAACTAAGAAAATAGTAATGAGTCATCTAACTCCACTTAAAGTTGTCGAACTTAATAACCTTAAAAGGTTGTTATATAATCTTACACACCAGGCATTGAGAATTCGAAGAACAGTAAGTGACAGTTTCTGCCTTCCAGAAACTGTGTGCAAGCATGTACATGTATGTACTTGTAAATATGTGTCAGGCAAGTGACAAATGCCTCATGGGACACGTGGGCAGTAACAGGTATTGGAGAAGACAAAGGTCATTGAAGGCTTGGGCTTATTCAGCTTCTAACACAGGCACCCCCAGTTTGTATCCATATATCAAAAGTTGCTACCTCTCTTCTTTTCTGATGATTTACAAATGACTTTGCTTTCAAGAATCATCAGATTCTGTAAGACTAAGGTGCTAAGATTCTGTGCTAAGGTACTATAGAAAACTGGTCTGACTCTCACAGATGTGGAAACTGAGGTTCATAGGAGCTAAGTAGCTTCCTGAACATAACATGGACAGCTAATTTACTTAAAAATATCTCTGAGAGTACATATGTTACAATGAGGATCTTGAAAATAAACCTTTTAGTTGGAAATCAAGGCTGCCCCTAAAACAGTGAACTAGGGAATCAGGCAACCATGGTTCTAGTATGATCATTTTTGCAGCCTGGAATGGATGGCTCAACCTCCCTGGTGGCTCACCTCACAGCTCTCCACTTGTGAAAGGAGGTACATTGAACTAATGATCTCTGTGGTCGTTTCCAGCAATGAGATACCAGGATTTAATGATTCTAAATTCATACTCAGTATCATTCTCTTTCAACTTCACAATCCCCTTTTTTCTGAGTCAATTTTTCCTTCTAGGGGTCCATGTCCCATGTATTTGCATTGCAAGTGGGAAGGCAAAAATCAGTGAAAATAACCCACAGTCTTTCCATTTTGCATAGGGTCTTTAAGCAAACTGGAGCAGGACTGAGGCAAGAATTGAGGTGTTTAAACATTCCCCTGTTGCTTCCTTTTCCCTAGCAAACATATCCCAACCAACTTTGCCTGATTTGTAGTCTATTTTGTTGGAACCTGACAATATCAAAGTTGTCTGGATATCTACTAATTTTCTTATCCCTTTTCCATCCCAGGTGACCTGTGCAAATTACTTCAGCTTCCTGAGGATGAAGTTCCCACACTGGGGTCTGAATTTGTAGAAGTCGTTCTAATGGTAGCAATTCCAGGTCAGGTAGAAAGGGAGCTATGGTAGTGTCTTCATCTTACGAAACATGATTTTTTTTCATTCCCAAAAGAAAACGAAGAATGAAGTTTTTACACAGAATAATACACAGACCCTGCAATAAAGTAAAATCAAAGAAAGCTTTAATGCTCTCCCACCTTCTCTATGCCCGGTGAGAACCCAAAAACACATGAAAGCGTTTTGATTCCACTCTTGTAGACAGAGTGAAAAACAACTCCAGGGCCCTGGAGGGATGGGGTGGGTGTGGTTCTAGCAACCTGGAGAACTTCCAGGAACTGGGTTTGCTTTGTCTAGTCAGGAAAGAACAGCCACCTCACCAGCTGAACCAGATGTCATGCTCCTTTAGGCTCCTTCTGAGAGAGAATCATGAAATGCTTTCTTTTATGAGAGTGGATTCTTGCTCACAAGGTAAGCAACTAAGGCCTTCAGTGACTGAGCTGCCCATGGTCAAGTATTTTCCCTCACCGTTGGACTCCTACCAATACAAGGGAGGAGGAGAGACAAAGATGGATTATAGCTTTTTTTCATAAAGACCGTTAAGCTTACTCTTTTCACCCAGTGTGGATGACAGACTCTCTGTCTTAAACTGAATGCCTTTTCTGCTTGAGAGGTATATTATAAAGGTGAATGGTCTCTATTACGAATTGGTACATCGCATATCATATTCATTTATGTATTCATTTGTGTATGTTTTACCTATGAATTGTTTTTTATTATTTAAATATTCTTTTTATTTTAGAGAGGAGAGAGAGTATGCATGAGCTGGGGAGAGGGGGAGAGGGAGAGAGGGGGAGAGCAAAAGAGAGATAGAGACAGAGAGAGAGAGAGAGAGAATACCAAGCAGGTTCCATGCTCAGCATGGAGCCTGATGTGGGGCTCGATCCCATGACACTGGGATCATGACCTGAGCTGAAATCAAGAGTTGGATGCTCAACTGACTGAGCCACCCAGATGGCCCTATTATGATTTTTTAATGTGGGTATCCAAGCCCAACCTCAGTAGTATAAATCAGAATATGTAGGGCAGATCCAGGTATCTGTCAACATTCAATTATCTGTTTAAAAAGTATCTTTAACATGAATAGACACTTTTCCAAAGAAGACATCCAGATGGCCAACCAACACATAAAAAAATGCTCAACATCACTCCCTCATCAGGGAAATACAAATCAAAACCACAGTGAGATACCACCTCACATCTGTCAGAATGGCTAACATTAACAACTCAGGCAACAACAGATGTTGGTGAGGATGCAGAGAAAGAGGATCTCTTTTGCACTGCTGGTGGGAATGCAAGCTGGTGCAGCCACTCTGGAAAACAGTATGGAGTTTCCTCAAAAAATTAAAAATAGAACTACCCTACAACCCAGCAATTGCACTACTAGGTATTTATCCAAGGGATACAGGTATGCTGTTTTAAAGGGGCACATGTACCCCAATGTTTATAGCAGCACTACCAACAAAAGCCAAAGTATGGAAAGAGCCCAAATGTCCATCGGTGGATGAATGGATAAAGAAGATGTGGTGTGTATATATATATATATATATATATATATATATATATACACACAATGGAGTATACACACAATATATATATATACACAATATACACACAATATATATATACACAATGGAGTATTACTTGGCAATCAAAAAGAATGAAATCTTGCCATTTGCAACATGTGGATGGAACTGGAGGGTATTATGCTAAGCAAAATTAGCCACAGAAAGACAAATATCATATGACTTCACTCACATGAGGAATTTAAGATACAAAACAGATGAATATAAGGGTAGGGAAGCAAAAATAATATAAAAACAGGGATGGGGACAAAACATAATAGACTTAAATATAGAGAACAAACAGAGGGTTGCTGGAGGTGTTGTGGGGGAGGGGATGGGCTAAATGGGTAAGGGGCATTAAGGAATCTACTCCAGAAATCATTGTTGCACTATATGCTAACTTGGAATTAATTAATTTTTTAAAATGTCTTTAATTGATAGGTTTTATATTCATTTGGAGCTGTCAAATTTAAATGACTATGCATATGCTTACACTTTTGTTACTGGATTAGGTTATCTTTACTCCCTTATGTTTTTTTTTAAAACCCCTTTAAAACATTATGACTTAAGTCAGCCAACCACTAGGTGTAAAAGATTGTCCATTGTTCGTCCACTAATGACCATTGGTAGATATTGGCTTTTAGGCCACCCTAGCTATAATAATTTTATATAGTTTTTAAAGCTTGTTAAGTGGATGCCAATTTCCAAAGAAAGGAGACAGTAAAGTTGTAAAACAGCTGATACATGTCTACAGCTCGTGGAGAGTCTATAGTGGTAGAAGCCCTTGGCCTCTGGTCCTATTCCACCGAAGCCCCTCCAGGCAAATACACCAGGTCTGAGAAGTCATCCTGGGGCCAAAGCAGCCAGGCCATATTGAAAAGATACTTCTGGTTAGAATTATCTAATAAATCATTTCCAAATTTACATATTGGGAGTTCAATCTTCAGTGGAAGGGAGGAAGCAGAGGAGATGAAGTGCAGTGGGTGGGAAGGAATGGGTATTTTAAGGGCAACTGAAAAAAGAAGGGGAAGATGGTCAGGTTTAAAAGACCACTATAAGAGTCCACTGATAAACTCTTGGATCTATGGACGATCATTGATGAATATGTTATAATATTACATTGCAAAATGATACCACCATAAGAAATAATGACTTCCAAAGTTTAATTTTTTCTAAATAAATAAGATGCTGGAGTAAGATTAAAAGCTCATCTCATTTAAATGGACAATAGTCTGCTGTAGAAATTCTGTAAATTAACAGAAAAAATATTCAGGAAAGGAGGAAAATTTACAAAAGTAACATATAACATCAACTGATAATAGTCCTATATTTACTTGCTCATTGTGGATTAGACTTTATGATATATCTGTTAGGCTTGAGGTTGCTTGGCAGTAGAAATTGCTGGAGTTCTTGATTCAGACAGACTAGGGTTGGCGCTCACTATGTATGTTACTCTGGGCAAGTTGTATATCTTCCCTGAGACTCAAATAATAATCACAAAATAGTAAGCCCTCAATAAGTAGCTGACTCCAGGTATGACTGGCTCCCTTCAATGTTTTGATTATCTGCCTGCCTACAATCTCCTTTCTCTTTGTCTTGTAACCTCCAACTCCTAAGCATATGACAGATTCCCTTGTCCTGTTCTTCATGTAGACCAGTGACCTATGACCATCTAACCTGACACTATGCTGGCAATGAAAGGGCAAGGATTATTAGAGAGGAACTCTTCCCAAAAGAAAAGGAAGGGCCGGGGCTACCAAGAACTTTTTTCCTTCTCTGTAGTAATGTGTGTGTGTGTGTGTGTGTGTGTGTGTGTGTGTGTGTGTGTGTGTGTCTTCAGGTAGAGGGGTGAGGTGGATTTTAGGAGTCCCAGAAAGGCTTCAAAAATTTTCTGGAAATTTGGCTTATAACTGTGGCTCCAGCTATAGCTTAATCTATACCTACGACTGGGATTTATAATATTGTAACTTACTGACTCGTTTATTTCTCAATTTTACAAAGATTAACTGAACACTTAGTGTATGCCAGACACAGTTACAGGCTTAAAAGTTGGAAGATTTAGTGGGGTAAAGGCCCACAGCCAACTATTTTTATAAACTGAGTTATGAAGCTAAGAGCCTGCATAGAGGATTTGGGGAAGGAAGAAATACACTTGAAAGTTGAGTCTTTCAACTCATGTGAACCACCTCCAGGGGCCTGCATTTGAGCCGTAGGTAAAGAGGACTTGAAGCAAGAAGCTAAAGGAACAATTTTCATGTGACACCAGGAGACATAGGCATATGGGGCTACTTTGGTGTTAATATGTGACCCAGGGTTAGAAATGAAAATATTATCTTCCTTACTGGACAGAATGGCCCTAAATCACTGAAGACCCCAGTGGCTGTGTTTCTAGTACTCTCAGGGAGTACCTAGTACTTTCAGTTTGGATACGAACATTGTCACAAAGGGCACCAGGAACGATGGTCCTAGTGAGGAGGTTTGCAGACACAATATAAATGAAAAGGCCACGGTTGAACAGGAGGACAGGATGCCTTATAGACTGTAACTTAGCTAACTTGTACTTAAGCACATGTAAGGTATTTCCTAAGACTTCGGAATCACAGAGTGAGATTTTGCAAGAAGATGAGACAGTGTGTGAACATGTAGTCAAAGCTGGTGAGATTAGAGTCACTACTGTTAATCTGATAATCTGATGGTAATGCTTGGGGAGCTGTTTACATCTAATTACAGACTCATTTGAATAGACATGTTGCCATTTGGAGAGTTCAAAAGAATCTAATTGGTCATTTCAACCATAGTACAATGTAGTTCAATCACATTGCTTGCCTAAAATCAAGTTATGACTTAATCTGCTTCTCTAGGAATCTGAGTACAAACAGGAGGATTTTTGTCACTCTTATTGTTTGTTTTTCTTTTCTTTTCTTTTTTTTTTTTTTTTTTTTTTTTTTAGCAGAGGACATTTCAAGGAGGGTTGTATCTACCTATACTAATAAATTATAAAGATTTGCCTAGGCTTAAAGTAGTAAATCATGTGGTGCATCTGGGAGAGGAGAAAGTTCATGAATAGACAAAGTTTAAAAATGCTAAAAGGCAGCTAGGAAAGCCTGGACAAACTTTTAAATGTAGATCTGAGGAGGCAGAACCTGACACAACTTTCCTTGCCTCCTCTAAACTAAGCACACTTCCCTCTCACTTTTCTCAGAGGGCCACTTCCTGCTACCCATCCTCATTAGCCCATCAAGCCTGGAGTACTGAAGATACAGCAA
This sequence comes from Puma concolor, assembly GCF_028749965.1. Taxonomy (NCBI): domain Eukaryota; kingdom Metazoa; phylum Chordata; class Mammalia; order Carnivora; family Felidae; genus Puma; species Puma concolor. The sequence goes on along the minus strand of NC_141670.1, from coordinate 81,038,129 downwards.
CTGGTGTTGGAGGAGGGAGACTTGAGTCTAGGAACAGGAATCTCTGCCCTTTGGTCTTCTTCTATAGATTTGTTACGATGGACACAACCGGCCAGTCCTAGCCTTGTACTTCTTCAATAAGAGTCAGTATAATTTATAAAATATGTGTATACTCTACAAGAGAAACAAAATGCTAACTTGATAGAAATGTATTTTCTAAATACGCTCCTTTTCATTATTAACTACTACTTGCCATGTACATGCAGGATACATGCAAAGCCCTGTATCGTTGGTTTAAAAAGGCAATTTGGCTTCCACTATGTTAATCCAAATGTTTCAATTAGTTTAGTGCTTTCATAATTATGTATAATTCAGTTTGCATTTATGCATGAAATGTTTATTTCCATAATTGTAACAAGCACTTAAATTAATTACATTCTAACCTCTTGATTCTATGGGCCAACTGTTGAGTCTTTTTGTTAATACTTTAAAGTCATGCCTTTTCATTTTTGAATTCCTCCCTCCAACCCCCGTCTTTGATGTGTTGTTTCTTATCCTTGTTTGGAATTCTCTATAGAATATTCTCAGAATAATCTTGCAGTTTTCTTTTATGACTGAAACTTTGCATTTTAACAGTTGTCTGGAGATAGTTTCTTCCTTGTGAAATATCAGTTTTAATAACAGGAAAAGAAAAATGCCATAAATCCGCACTAACCACATAAAGCTGAAGTCTCTGAGAGACTGATTAACATGGAGACTCTACACAGGTTTTTCAATAATTAGAGGATGTGCTTGCACGGAGCCACGGCTGCTCTGGCCTTGAAGCCATTTCCCAGGGCAGCCGGCAATTATTACAGCCTGGAGTACATTTCTTATATTCGAGCCCTCTAGCTATTGAAGCTGTTTTAAAATAAAGGTCTCTTAATTTCACAAAAAGTTAACATCACCTTGGATGAACAACACTTTTCTGCTAATACCTTCGCTACTTAGTTGGGAGAGAGTCCTCAGAGGGAAGGCAATTAGAAATTCCTAATTTGTTGTCCTTCCACCCATAAAAGGTTAAGAATATCCCAGTCTCTGATTACATGAACCAAGCAGAGGGCAGAACCAGTGTCCCGCAGTGCCCTAGCTAACTGCCTGCCCTATCAGCAAGTGCCGCTGAATGTTCTCTTCAGAGCACAGGACTGAGTTGGCAGCTTTATTGTGGGTTTGAGTGCTTGATTTTTTTTTTCTTTTTGTCTCAATGAATTATAGATAGCAAACATACTATGGAAAGGCTTGCCATTTATCCTTTGGGTACAGTGCTTAGTAAACTATCAGTATGCAGTAAATGCTAAATGTGAGCCATGATGATTTTAGAGAAAAAAAAATCCATATGATAATTCATCACCTATGATGGCTGTGGTGTTCTACTTTCCGAAGCTTAATTGCTTGTATGGTCTGGATGTAATACTGCAGCATTATAAACAATTATGAATAATGTAGCTCACTACAACGTATTATTTTATTTCAATGAGTGCTGATGAAATTTTGACTATGTGATAAAACTTGCACAAACATAAGGCTTACTGATGGGCTTACTAGTAAATAAGCAACTCATAGTATGAACGACAACAGAAAATTCATCTCTTCAGTCAAGGCATTTGATTGTCCTTCACCTATTCTTCCTCTTCTGCGAATTCAACCATTTAATTTGGTCAAATGGGCAAATTGAGTCCAGAACAAAAGTCTCTTTAAGCTGGAGTGGCTTAGGGGACAGGTCTTAATGATGGAAGGGAGAGGTAAAGAAGGAAGATGAAACAAGCCTGAAAAAGCTAAGCAAACCTAAATGTGCCCACCCCCTGGCAGTGCAGGGGACCAATTTTGATACAAAACAATCATGACTTGGCCTCACGTTGAGCAAGTTGAAATGATTTGACAAAATATGGCCAGTTCCGTTTGCCTCATCATGAGAATGTGGAAGACACTCAGAAGCATCAAGTTTTAGAAAATAATCCATTTCACGCTGCATCTAGCAGTGACTATCGATGCCATAAGCCCAACCTAACAGATACGTTTTAAGACCGATTTCTGACTCCAACTGCATTTTGCGTCTAACCCTAAATTTTTATTTCATTTTGCAATATTTCTGCTTGACAAACATTGTAGTAATACACGTTTACATTTATATGTCATATAAAACATGTATCCTCAATGTGCTTGATGAGTAATTGTGATGCATATGTTCAAAAACAAAGTACAAATAACTCCATTTTGTGTATGCTACATCGATGACTGAATGGCTTCTCTAAGAAATATGGGCTCATACTGCAGATTCCATTTGATATTTGGGAAGTTAAATTTAACCTTTCTGTGTTTTAATTTCTATGTTTGTAAAATGGAAATAATATTAATTGTTCTGTTTTTCCCCATAATTGTTAAGAGATTAAATACAGTATTGTGTATAATGTGTAAAAGATTCTCCAAAAATAAGAAGCCATTATTATATTCCTACAGGCAACACTTTGCATACACAAAACAACAGTCAGAAGCCAATGTGAATAAAAGAAGGAAAAGGGAGAGAAAATGACACTGATTATAAATGGCTAACAATTTACTGTGTTGGTCTACATTTTTTATTCATTTTTCTCATGTACTAATCTTACAGCAAAATTCTTGAAGTGTTTTTGAAGTAAAAATCTCAGAACTATGGCTCTTAATTCACAAGCTGACCAAAACAACAGCAGTTGCTGGAGAAATGTAATCCGTAATTAAAACTCTTGTCTTTGAGAGCAACAGTCTGGGAGTCACCCTGGCCATCACATCCTGTATAAATATCAAACTTGAGTTATTGAGCAAAGTGGATTACTTACGTACAATTTAACAGCTGTAAAAAGTACAAAGAAAAATGATTTGGGAGTACGGCCAGTTCGGTTTATTTCCCACTGTTGATTAAAACTGCTTTCACAGATTAACATGCTCTAGGTAGAACATAAGCTGTATATTAAACATCAAAATTCTCTCAAATATAATCTTCCTGCTTTCTCCTTTTTAAAAGTATTGTCAACTAGGTAAACATTAAACTAATTGTGGGGCACCTGGGTGGCTCAGTCGGTTAAGCGTCCGACTTCAGCTCAGGTCATGAGCTCGCGGTTTGTGAGTTCGAGCCCCACGTTGGGCTCCGTGCTTACAGCTCAGAGCCTGGAGCCTGCTTCGGATTCTGTGTCCCCCCCTCTCTCTGCCCCTCCCCCACTTGTGCTCTGTCTCTCTCTGTCTATCAAAAATAAATAAATGTGAAAAAAAATTTTTAGACTAATTGTGAACTTGTATGTGTGGTTAGTAGATGCAGAAATTTTAAAAGTTCATTAATAGATACCAAATGGAAGACTCCTAAGGGAGGATATGGTCCTTATTATTTACCTCACTGAGAAAGCTATTCAGTGTTTATAATTATTAGAGTGCAGGTCCTGTAAATATTTAATATTTGATAACATTTTCATGGGCATTTGGTGGCAACAGCTGCGTGAGGGGGAAAGATAGAGTAGGGAAGATTTAAATAAGACAAAAATAGAATTTTGAATGAAGACACAATTCATATTACTTTTCTACAGTCAAATTCAGAGGCACCAGTAGTTTGAGGGGGACAAGGCAAACTCTCCACTATTCTGTCAGTTCTTGACTTCGGGTCTGATTAAGTGATCTCACATACCCCTGGACACATAATCTTGAACACCACTGCTTGAACCAGTAATTGACCCTGTCATTCTCCTCCTTTCAATCTTTCCAAGGCTTTGCACCACACCTGGAAGACCATCTCAAAACCTTGATCCTAATCCTGTGAGAAGCAGTCACCAAGACAGCCAACAAGCAGGGACTGTGTTTAGGGAAAATGCCTGTGTTAGAAAAAAATGGGGTGGAAGTTGGGTTAGACCGGGAACACATCAGACAGTCAGGCCATGCAAGCCTGACCCAGAGGGAAGGAGAGAAGAAAGGCAGTTTGAGTGCTGTGCGGTCTAAGCAAGGCCACTGGAGAGTGTTCAAGTTCAAACTGGTTGACAGAGGATGCCTGTGTCTTCTGGGAATTGGCCTGCTTGCTGCAGGATCACTGCCAAGGACATCACTGGCAGCAGAATGCATGATTCAGCAGAAGTGCAGCACTGGGTTTTAGAATGCAGCAGCTGGGGCCCTTGGTCAAGAGTATGCCCCAAATGGGGGTCTGCAACATGCATTCGCAGTCCACTCTCAGGCCACATGGATCGACTTCTCCACTGATTCCGAAGGAAGCCCCTCTGGAGTTTCTGTGGCCTTTTCTTCCTGTGGGAGAACTCAAAATAGGTGAGTGAGTGGGGTGAAGTACAGCTCTCATCACTGCAGTTGGTCTTGGAGCTTTAACTGGGACTTATCTTCCTTCACCTCCACTATATATCTTAATTCCCTTTACACTCAGCTCTTCCCTCAGCAGGTCTCGGTAGTATTTCTGGATTGTCTAAACCCTTGAAAAATCGTATCCTTTTCACTCTAGGGTTGCAGCAAGTTTCCATCCTAAAGTTACAATGGGGAAAGGGAGAAGCAAGTGGCATCCAAGTAGACTACCTGAGTTTCACATGAATTCACCTGCCTCTGTTGTGTAAACAGCGTTGCCTCCTCTCGCAGACCAGGGTCAATTACTCCTACAAGTATGGTGACTCTTCTCTTCACTAGCTGTTTTCTTAGAACGATGAGTCCAAAGTGTTCCGGTGACAGCCATAATATATAGTTCAATTCTGCGTCCTCTTGGGGACCAGGACTTCCTGCCCTGAAGAATCCAGAATTGTAGGAACAGGAAGCACAAAACCACCAGTGTATCATCAGGAATCATGGTTAAGCAGGACTAACCTGCTTTTATTCCTTGGTGCCCAGACCTACTTCTCCTTTCCTCATGGAAAATAGGATTTCTGATTAATTAAATACACTGCATCCTGGTGGATGGTATCCTGCTTTTCACAGTGTTTCCATTGAGCTGGTGCTCCAGTCGCATCTTTGTAAGTCGATTCCAATGTTTTACAAGATCAGCTGCCTCTGGGTTGTATGATATGTGATCATAATCCCACGATCTCAGATTCACTTCATTGTGAAGTTAGTCTCATGGTCAAATGCTATGCTACATAGGATTTTATGTCCATGGATCAGGCTCTCCATAAACTACCAAATAGCAATGCTGGCTAAGGCCCTGGGACAGGAAAGACAAACTCATACCTAGATTAGGTATCCATTCATATGAATTCCTGACCTCTCTAAGATGGATGTGGCTCAGTGTAGTTAACATGCAACTGAGTAACCAGTTGGTCTCCATGAGGAATAGTGCCACATTGAGGATCCAGCTTTGGTCTCTGTTGCTGGCAAAAAGGGATTTCAGAGTCAGCCATAGCTAGATCAGACTTGGTAAATGGGAGTCCATGCTTTTGGGCCAGAAGTCACTTCCATCATATGACCATAGTACCATTACATGCCTAGGGTAACTGATAATAAAGGCCAGCTAACATTGACTGGCCGAGTTATTTTATCTGCTTAGTCATTCGGTGCCTCTTCCATGGTGGATGCTTTCTGATGGCCATTAATGTGTGGTACAAAAATCTTCATACTTTGTGTCTACTCCAATATGTCATTCCAAATACTTCTAAGGCAGAAATACTTTTTTCAGATCTTCCAGTCCTGCCTGTACTTGTGAGGTCTTTGAGGGATTAGTTTAGGCCAATGACCACTGCCCAGCTGTAGGTATATATTCTCACTTTGAGTAACTATTCCTCCAAACAAAATGTATGACCAAGTACACGTCTCACAGCTCAGCCACTTGGGAAGATTTTCACTCTCTCTGTCTTTCAGTGACATGCCTGACAGTAGCTGTAATGCAAAAACCATCCATTTTTAGCTTGTACCACATACTGAAATGACCTAGGTGCAAGCTGGGGTCTCCTTAAGTGTTTGGCCAAATACTAATGAGAAACTCTGTGAGGTCTGGAAAAGAATAACAATGATGAGAAGTGTGCTTTGAAATGGACAGATATTCTAGAGACCACACAGGATAGAGACATATTGGAATTCCAACCCACAAAGTAGAGAGATCTTACTGAACAACTCCAGCATTCATTTGAGACTCCAACAAGGCCATACCTTAGGAGTCTGGCTTCTTTAGTTCTAGAATAAGGATTATTTTGACTGTCATAACAAAACCTAAAACCAAGTCTTTGAAGGATCAAGGGGATCTTCCAGCAAATTAACTCATTGTCAGAATTAAACCCCAAAACTCAACACTTTTTCAAGGACTATAAGAAAATTCAGATTCTTGATAATGGAACATTCACAATATTTATAATAAAATATAAAATATAATAAAACACTGCTAGATAGGTAAAGAATCAGAAAAAGGAGACATAAATAATAGGAAAAAAAATCCAGTGATGATAAATATGTACCAATAAGCAGAGAAGATCTTTAAAACAGCTATTTTAAAATATGTTCAAGAATTTTAAGAAGAAATGACACAATGAATGCAGCATTCCAGTAGAAGAATAGAAGGTATAAAAATAATTGGAAATGCTAGAATTGAAAACTATATTAGAAATGATGAATTCACTGCATAGGACACTGCAAGAAAAAAGATCAATGAAATTGAAAATCAATTAAAAAGTAAAAGAAATTATCAAACTAAAACATAGAGAAGGAAAAAATGTTAAAAAAAAAAGAAAAAGAACAAGGTCTTAAAAGACATGTGAGAATATGAAGAAGTCTAATATCTATGTATTTGAAATTCTAGAGACAGGAGAGAGAGGGACTGTGGTAGAAAATATATATGAAAAAAATCGCTGAAAAATTTTCAAATTCGATGAAAAATAATAATCACATTGGGGCACCAGGGTGGCTCAGTCGATTAAGTGTCTGACTCTTGGTTTTAGCTCAGGTCATGATCTCATGGTTCATGAGTTTGAGCCCCACATCATGCTCAGAGCAGCTGAGGAGTCTGCTTAAGATTCTCTCTCTGCCTCTCCCCTACTTTACTCTCTCTCTCTCTCAAAATAAATAAACATTAAAAAAAATCCACAGATCTAAGAAGCACAAGCAGGCTGAATGCAAGGAAAGCTACACCTAGGCACATCATAGTCAAAATGCTGAAAACTTAAGAAAAAAAGTCAATCTTTAAAGCAGCAAGAGAAGACACATTACATATAGGGAGGCACCCAGGGGTGGGTGCCCGACCCAGGGCCTGATTAATGACCACTTCTCTCATAGCAATCATCACTCTTGTCCACCAGTGCTCACGGCAAGGCCCATTCTTTATACTGTGTTCTGTTGTTTCCCAGCTCTTCCTCACTCATGTGTCGTGATGTATAATGGTAAGAAGGACTGGTTAATTCTCATCAGAAACAGTGCAAATTAGAAAATAAGGTGATGATAATACTGAAGTGCTGAAAAAAAAAAAAAAAAAAAGACCTGTAAAAGTAGAATTCTAAACCCAGGAAAAAGATACAATGGAATACTAGTCTGTGATCAAAAAGAATGAAATCTTGCCATTTGCAACAATGTGGATGGAACTAGAATGTATTATGCTAAGTGAAATAAGTCAGTCAGAGAAAGACAGATATCACATGATTTCACTCATACGTGTAATTTAAAAAACACAACAAAATAAGCCATACAAAGAAAGACAGATACCATATGTTTTCACTCTTATGTGGATCCTGAGAAACTTAACAGAAACCCATGGAGGAGGGGAAGGAAAAAAAAAAAAAAAAAGAGGTTAGAGTGGGAGAGAGCCAAAGCATAAGAGACTCTTAAAAACTGAGAGCAAACTGAGGGTTGATGGGGGGTGGGAGGGAGGGGAGGGTGGGTGATGGGTATTGAGGAGGGCACCTTTTGGGATGAGCACTGGGTGTTGTATGGAAACCAATTTGACAATAAATTTCATATATTGAAAGAAAAAAAATTTTTTTTTAAATAAAAAAATAAAAAACACAACAGATGATCATAGGGGAAGGGAAGGAAAAATAAGATAAAAACAGTGAAGCAAACCATAAGAGACTCTTAAATATAGAGAACAAACTAAGGGTTGCTGGAAGGGTGTTGGGTGGGGGGATGGGCTAAATGGGTGATGGGTATTGAGGAGGGCACTTGTTGGGATGAGCACTGGGTGTTATATGTAAGTAATGAATCACTAGGTAGGTTTTCCTCCAGAAACCAAAACTATACTGTATGTTAACTAACTTGAATTTAAATATATATATATATACACACACATATGTATATATTCAGGTATTTTATATATTTTCACAAATGAAAAATACATACATATATATTTAAATATATATTCACATATATATATATTTACAAATGAAAAAAAAAATAAAAATAAATATCTTTCAAGATAAAGACATTTTCAAATAAACCAAAGCTGAGACTTCTCAATGGCAGACCTGAATAAAATAAACGACAAAGACATTTCTCTGGATTGAAGAAAAATTTTAATAGATGAAAACATGGATCTTCATGAATGAATGAAGAGCATGAGAAATATGAAGATAAAATAGAAAGGCTTTTGCTTGCATCTTAATTTCTTTAAAAAGATTTGACTTTAAAAAATGATAATATAAGGTAATATAGGTAAGGTTTATAACATGAAGAAGTAGAATATATGACAATGACAGCACATTGTTGAGTGAGGAGTGAGGTAAATGGAAGTTACTATTACAATATATTTACATTATTCATGAAGTGACATGATACAACTGCAAGGTAGACTGAATTAAGTTAAGGATGCATATTGTAATCCTTAGAACAACCACTAGAAAAGCAAAAAAGGCCAGTAGATAAAATAAAAAAGAAGGAAAGAGAGAAAGAAAGAAAGAAAGAAAGAAAGAAAGAAAGAGAGAGAGAGAAATGTGATTAATCCAAAAGAAGGCAGGAGATGAGGGAAAAAGGAGCAGAGAGGAGATAGCAGCAAATAGCAAGGTAATAGATTTAAACCCTAAATGCAAATGGCCTAAAGATTTCAATTAAAGGTGACCGAGATTGTCAGTTTGGATAAAAATCAAGACCTGACTGCATGCAGTCTATAAGAAACTCACATGAAGTATAAAGACAAGTAAGTTAGAAGAGAATGGGATGACTCATAACAAGTAAACACTAATGATAAGAAAGCCTAAGAGGTTATATTAATACTTGACAATGAAGACTAAAAGGGAAGGTATATTACCAGAGACGCAGGGGCATATTTCATAATGATTAAAGGGGCAAATTGTTTGTTTGTTTTTTTAAAGAGTGATTTTAAGTGTGCATGTACCTGATAGCAGGATTTCAAAATGCATGAAGCAACAAGTAAGAGAAATACAGGGGAAAAGAGAGAAAATCATAATTATCAGTAAGGTTCTATCACTCCTCTCTCAATAAGTGGTATAGCATGTAGATTAAAATATTTAGTAAGTTTATATAAAGCATGTGAATAATTCTATCAACTAAGTAAAACAATCCTCAGTTGTAGAACACTGCACGAAAAGACTATGGAATAGTCTTTTAATAGTCTTTTCCAAGTGCACATGGGACATTCACCAAGACAGGCAATAAAATATACTGTAATTCAAAAAAAAACCCTGAAATTATACACAGTATGTGCTGTGATTACAATAGATTTAAATTAGACAGCAATAACAAAAAGTATCTGAAAATTCCTCCACATATTTGTAAATTAAGCAAACACTTCCAAATGACCCATAGAACAAAGAAGAAATCACAAGGAAAAGTAGAAAATATTTTGATAATAAAAATACAACTTATCAAAATGTATGGGAGGTAGCTGAAGAGGTGCTTGGAGTAAAATTTATAGCTTTATATTCTTATTTTGTAAAACAAAAAAGCTTGAATCAATTAATCACTCCACTGCAAAAATCTAGAAAGAGTAAAATACATCCAAAGGAAGCAAAGAATGAAGATATGAGAAGAATGGCTGAAAAAGAAAATAATAAGAAAAATTGTCTTTATTGCAGATGACCTAATCACACACAGTTGTACTTGGAAAATACCAAAGAATCTACCAAAAAAAAAACAAAAAAACAAAAAACCTGCTATAACTAGTAACTGAATTTATTAGCGAGATCACAAGATAAAAGGTCAACATGTAAGTATCTATTATGTGTCTGTATTCTAGCAATGAACAATCGAGAAATGAAATTTTAAAATACCATTTACATTATCATAAAAATGATTAGGGATAATTGCAGCAAACTATGTGGAAGATTGATTCCTACAATGGAAAGTAAAAAATATTCTTATAGAAATTTAAAAAGACTTAAATAAATTGAGAAATTATACCACGTTAATGGGGTGGAATATTCAACAGTATTATAATGTCAGTTTATCCCATACTGGTCTATCAAGTAAATGTACTTCCAGTCAAAATCCAAAAACTTTTTTCTAAGAAATTTACAAGCTCATTCTAAAAGTTATATGGGAAGGGAAAAGAGGAAAATCCAAAAACCGATTTTAAAAAAGAATAACGTTGGAAAACCTATACTACCCAAATTCAACAATACAATAATACAATAACATTGGCAGTGTGATACTAGCTGAAGTATAAACATATAGACGAATGGAACAGAAAATATTGGCCAAAGATAGATCCAAACTTAAAAAGTCAATTGATTTTTTTTTAAGTTTATTTATTTATTTTGAGAGAGAGAGGGTGCAAGTGGGGTAGGGGCAGAGACAGACAGAGAGAGAATCCCAAGCAGCCTCAGCACTGTCAGCACAGAGCCCAACCAGGGGCTCAATCTTGCGACTGCGAGATCATGACCTCAGCAGAAATCAAGAGTCAGACTCTCAACTGACTGAGCCACCCAGGCACCCTGTTCAATTGATAACATTGGGCCAAAGCAATTTAGTGGGAGAAATGAAAGTATTTCCAACAAATAATGCTGGCACAACCGGGTTCCATTTGGAAAATTATAAACTTAACTCATATCTTACACCACACATAGGAATTCAATCTAGATATATAATAAATGTGGGTGTAAAACTAAAACAAAAAGGTTTCAAGAAGAATTCTTAGAAGAATATCTTCATGATTTGAGAAGTAGGCAAAGATTTCTTAGGAAGCATGATCATAAAAGAAAATTATTAAGTAATTTGACCATATCAAAATTTAAAATGTTTGCTCATCAAAAAAACATCACTTAGAAAATGAAAAGGCAAGCCACAGAGTACAAGAAAATCTTTGTGATACACGTATCTGAAAATGGGCTTGAATCCAGAAGTAGAAACAATGCCTACAAATCAATTATTAAAAAACAGTCAGCCCAGTTTAAAACTGGGCAAAAGTTTTAAACAGACATTTCACAAGGAAAAGATAAGAGCATCCAATAAACACATGAAAAAGTGAACATCATTACTCATCAAGGAAATGCAAATTAAAACCACATGAGATAAGACCACACTCTGACTAGAATGGGTAAAAATTTAAAAAAGAAACTAATAACACTATATATTCATGAGGATTTGGAGCAACTAGAATTCTTATACACTGATGATGGGAAGCATATAATTTCACAACTACTTAAAAAAATTTTTTTGTCTGTGTTATATAAAGCTAACCACCTATCCGATGATTCAGCAATTCCAACTGTCCATTTAGAAAGAGAAATGAAAACAAATGTTGACAAAAGATTTCTACAAAACTCTTCATGTTAGCTTTATTCATATTAACCCCAAACTGGCAACAATTCATATATCCTTCCGTTAGAGAACGGACAAATAATAGGATATTCATGCACTGGTACCATCGTCCCTGCTTATTCATCAGGGATATGCTCCAAGACCCCCAGTGGATGCCTGAAACATAAATGATGGTTTTTCCTACACATACATACCTATGGTAAAGTTTAATTTATAAGTTAGGCACAGTAAATGATTAACAACAACAATAATAAAATAGAAAAATTGTAACAACATACTCTAATAAACGTTATGTGAATGTGGTCTTTCTCTTAAAATATTTTATTGTACTGCACTCACCCTTCTTCTTCGTGATAATGTGTGATGATAAAATGCTTATGTGCTGAGATGAAGTGAAGTGAATGACAGGCATTGTGATGTAGCGTTAGGCTAGTATGGACCTTCTGAAGATACGTCAGATGGAGGAACATCTGCTTCTGGACCCCGGAGGACTTCAGGGAACTGAAACTATGGGAAACTAAGGGAAATCACAGATGAGGGAGAACTACTGTATACCAGGCAGTGATAAGAATGAATAAACTACTGAAGCACTCAATAACACAGATGATCTCAAAAGCATTATATGGAGCAAAAGATGAGGGACATGAAAGAGTGCTTACTATATAACTCCATTTATTTATTTTTTTAGACCTTTATTTATTTTTGAGAGAGAGAGCGTGAGCAGAGGAGGTGCAGAGAGAGAGGGAGACACAAAGTCTGAAGCAGGCTCCAGACTCTGAGCTGTCAGCACACAGCCCAACATGGGGCTTGAACCCACAGACTGGGGGATCATGACCTGAGCCAAAGTTGGACACTTAACCAACTGAGCCACCCAGGCGCCCCTATAATTCCACTTATATGAAGTTCTACAGGCAAAGCCAAGTTATGGAGATAGAAATCAGAATACAGTGGTTTTCTCTGAAAGGGCAGGAACTGAGTGGTTATGGGTATGAGTGGACTTTCTGAGGAAACAGAAATTTTGCACATCTCCTTAAAGGTGTGACTTGTACACATGTATGCATTTGTTAAAACTCACTGAAAAGTGCAGGTCTGTGCATTTTAGTATATATAAACTTATGTCAATAAAATGAAAGTTTCACAAAAGCTAATTTGATATTTTATTCAGCCAGTAAAATAGCAAGGCTATTTTTTTACAGGCATGAACAAGTAAGAATTTTGATTTATTGTGTTTTCGTATGAATTCAATGACATATTCTAGCTATTTTCCCCCTACTATATTTAGTGAGTTTCTTAGATAAATTATTTAGGCTATTTTTAAACTCCATTTGGCCCACCGTCTGCAACCCTATAAATATGTGCTGACACAAAGTTGCTATTTCGTGATCACGAATGCATGATTTCAAATGTTTGTGTGTCTCTATTGACACCACTCTCCTTACTCTGATTCAGTTAGGTGGTGGATAGTTGATTTATACTGATGAAATACATGACAATATTTCCTCACTTAAAAAAATTTTTTTTTTCCTTTTTGAGACGCCTGGGTGGCTCAATCAGTTAATCATTGAACTCTTGACTTTGGCTTAGGTCATGATCTCATGGTTCGTGAGATCGAGCCCCACGTAGGGCTCTGTGCTAACAGTGTGAAGCCTGCTTGGGATTCTCTCTCTGCTCTCCCTCTGCTCCTTCCCTGCCCATGCTTTCTCTCTCAAAATCAATAAACATTTTTAAAAAGTTTTTTCCCCTTTTGTTTCACTTGCTTTCACTTTAAACTATTTGTTATCTAGACTTTATTATGTGAGCAAGACATTTTAAAACTACATATTTATTTGCTTACATTCTAAATTTTGAAGACTTATAACCTACATAATGTGACTTTAACTCAAAGATCCTGAGAGATAATACATATATATCTTCTGTATCGGTGGCTTCTTGGTGCATACAGATACATATGAATTTGCCTTATCAAAGAAACAAACCTGAAACAACACAGAAGCGATGACTGAATGAAAAGGAAGATGGTTCAAGTACAAGTATATGCCAAGTGTTATTAGTTTTTATGTAAATTGGAAAAATGCTTTATTTATTAATTTTGGAATGCTTTAATGGAGTAGCCACAAGACAACTACACACTCATCCAATCAGTACAATTTCATCCTTGTATAAATTAGGAATCTATGCTCATAAATATATACTTCAGTAAATATGGTATGTCAGCATTCAAACTTGTTTTAAAGCATGGGGACATAACCCTAGAAGTTATGATATGACAGGGCACAGGATGAGTAGGGAGTTTTATTAAAACAGCAAGACAGAGTTTACAGACACTATGAACAAATGTATGCCTGAGGAACAGTATTTTCAAGAAGTTGAAAATAACTTTTTGTCTTAAAATGTTGAATACATTATTTAAGAAAAGTCACTGTTTAAATTGTCCAAAAGCTTGAGCAAATGTTCTCATCTAGAAAATCATTTGGACAATGTTAAAATGAGCCTATGAATTTAACGTTTTAGTTCCTTCTCTCTGTCTCAAATCTGTTGATGAAATAAGTTCCAAGTGGAAGAAAAAAATTTTCAAAACCAAATGCATTTTGCCTTATATACTCAGCTCTTCTGTATAGTATGGTGATATCAATGTCCGATAAGTGCTCAGACAACTGGCTTCTCAATTCTTTCTGCATGCTGGACTATTCTAGGTGGTTTAGAAAAATACCAATGTCTAGGTCCCATCCCCAATGATTCAAATTTAATTGGTAGGAGTTGTGGTCTGGCCATTAGAGCTTTCTAAATAAAGCCTTGTAGGTGATTTTCATGTGCAGCAAAAATTAAGAAGTACTACTATAGAAAATAAGTGGTAAATGTTCACAGAAGGGGGATTTCTCTGTATTGGAATTCTGGGCTTAACAGAATAGGCTTAATGGAAAATATGACAATTAATTGTAATATAATGAACAGGGTTCAGCTGCAGAAAACAGGAACTGCTCTACCAAGTTTAAGCAGAAATGAATTTATCTTGAAATATTGAATGTCCTACAGCTCACTGGGAAGGCTGGAGGAATAGATGGTAAATCGAGCTTTTAGAAACAACTTTGGACACCTCATTTCAGAACTGAGCCACTCAAGGAGTTGTTACCAAATCACAAAGCTATTTCTACATTGCCAATCCCCCAAACAGGCCTCCACTCCTAGGATGAGAGGGACAGCAACCTCAGGAAATGCGCATGATTAGGAAATCACCACAGAACACCTAGATGCAGCAGGTTGTTTGGAGAAAAGCAGAGAAGGTTTCTCTTGGCACAGTTTCTTGAGGGGACCCAGGTGGCTGAGAAGTAATGTGGTAGGTGCCCACTAGGAATAAAGGCAGCAAAAATAGCATGGCAAAGGTACAGAGAGGTAAGAGAGCCATGGGATATGGACAGGATTTGTAAGTAATTGGTTATCACAGGAGTATAAGGTGAAAATGGCAGAGTGGTAAGAAATGAAAAAAGAAAGGATTGATACACGTGGTAGAGGTAGAGAATTTGTGTGATCCTGTTTGATTTGTAAATTTAAAAATTTTGAAACTTAGTGGGATTGCAAAAGGCAGCACAGTGCTCTAGTCAAGAGCAGTCTCTGGAGGTAGAGTCCCTGATTTGGATATCAGTGCCACCACTTGCTACCTTTGTGATCTTGGGCACGTTACTTAGCCTCTTGGTGAGAATAAACGTACATAAATGCTTAGAGTAATGCACATTGCATGTACTTGTTTGATGATGATGGTAATGATGATGGTGATGGTGATGATGAATAGTAAAGAATGAGAGATGACCTCTCAGAATTAAAGCTCAAGTTGTGGGTCATCTACTCCCTCCAGAACACCTTCTCCATCACAGAAAGATGTGATTTTTTGTTGAGAATCACTACATGGAAATGAAAAGAAGCAAAGGATCACATGCTTTTGCAAGAGTCCAGGTAGGAGACAGATGATGAAGATCTGAACTAAGGCAGTAGCAGAGACGAAGACACAGAATATAGAGACAGTTATGAGGTAAAATTGATAGGGTCTGGATCTGGTAAATGACTGACTTTAAAGAGAGAAAGATATCAAAAACTTATTTTGAAGACAATTGGGTGTTTGTGCCATTAACTGAGATGTGAAATACAGGTAGAGGAGCAGGCTGAGAAATGGGGTGGGCAGAAAAAAAAGAACACATGCTCATCTTGGGCTCATGAGTAACATCCGGGTTGCCAGTATGGGCCTGGAACTCAAGTCATGCAAGGCCAGAGGAACAAATTGGCAAATCAGTGAGATCTCGGGTGTAGACGATTTGCCCATGAGATGAGATGAATTCATATTATTTGCGGTGATTTAAGGAATGGGCTAAAAATGTGTGGTTAGAACAAAGGTGGAATGATTAGACTGGTGTAGGAGAACCATGGAGATCAGCAGTTGGGCAAATAATTCTTGGATAATAGTGAAGGCAGCTCTGAAATGGCTCACCAAGAATCTTTGCCTACACAAAAAGAGTTAAAACCATAAGAAGCCCAGTGAATTGGGAAGACACATAAGGGGTGAGTGGTTAGAGACCACAAGGTAGATTTGATGGGTCAGAAGAGTGACACGAAATAAACGAACTCCTCTAAATTGTAGCAGCAGTTATTGTCCACATGGTCTACAACACATTAATCATGTGTTATATTCAGCATCTCTTCAGTGTGAACTTTTATTTATATTTTTCATATGGGAATGGTGGTCCCTAAAATGAGAAAAGAGAGGGACTGTGAGGTCACAATCTTGGCTGGATCATCAAGATGAATCTGAGTTACAGATACTAACTCACCCCAGGGTTGAGAAGGAAAGGACATTTTACGGCAAGGATACAGATACTAACACTGTGTCAGCATCAACCCACGTTGTACATGCACTTTCAGTGGATCTGTTATTGCCCATTAAAGCAATCAGTGACTGCATTCAAGCAGAACTCATATGCCTGAATGTAGGCATCTATCAATTTCTCAGTGAAACTCGAAGTATGAGCATGCCTGTGGGTGGGGTTTTATATATTTATTGGGATAGTTCCTTTATCAATATGTACACAGCTGAGAAATTCCCATAAAAAATAAAAACAAACAGCAACTTCTATTTCCAGGAATATCTAAAATTCTAGAGAAAACCTTTCAGAATAGCATGCCATGCCAAAAATGTTGCTAAACTAGTTTTAATAAGTCTCTATAATTCATCGAGTTTGAACCAATGTATAGAATCTTGAAACCAGTATCATACCTGGTATGCAACATTTCTAGCACTCAAAGTTCTCTCACGAGGCTTTTCATGACCCCAAAAGTCCCCTCCCCTCATCTAGCAAGCACAGATATGCTTCTGTTACTAAAATTTTGCATGTTCTGGAATTTCATGGAAATGGAATAATATGGGATGTAATCTTTTGTATTTGACTTTGACTTAACATAATGCTTTCAAGATTCATCCATCCTATTGTGCTTATCCTAGTTTGTAGCTTTCATTGTTGGACAATGTTCCCTTGTATGAATATGCCACATTTTTTTTTATCAACTTATGAGTTGATAGATCTTTGGATTGTTACAATTTTTAAATTTATAATGAATAGAACTTTTGTAATCATTTGAGCACAAGTCCTTGTGTGTACATATATTTTCTTTCATCCTAAAAAAATACTTGGGAGTAGTATTACTGGGTTGTATGGTGAGCTTATGATGCACTCCGTGAATGACAAACTATTTTCCAAATGGGTGTATAATTTCACTTTGCCAGCAGCAATATCCAGGAGTTCCTATTGCTCCATGATCTTGGAAATACTTAGTATTTGTTGTTAGTCTTTCTACTGTAACTTTTCTAGTCAGTATGTAATTTGCACTTCCTTTGTGACTAACAATATTGCATCTTTTCTTGCATATTTGCCATTTATTTTATAAATAATGCATTTTGTGTATATTCTTTGGTAAAGAGTCTGTGTGAGGTTTTTACTGATTTTTAAAATCAATTCTTAATTGATTTTTTAAAATTAATTTTTAAATTGTTATTAAAATGTTAAAGTATTTTATATATTATATAAGCAAGTCTTTTACCAGATTTATGCTTTATGAGTATATTCTCCCAGCCTGTGCCTAATTTGTTCATCTTTTTAACTGTGCCTTTCAAAAGCAAATGTTTTTAATTTTGCTGAAGTCAAGTTAATAATTTTTTTTCTTTTACAATCTCTGCTTTTTTGTGTGTCCTAATAAGAAATCTTTGCCCAATTCAAGGTCACAAAAACTTCCCTCTGTTTTCTTCTAGACGTTTTACATATCCAACTCTTGCATTTAGGACTGTGATCCATTTTGAGTTAATATATATATATATATATATATATATATAAATAATATATATATGGAATATATATATATACATATATATAGAATATATATATGGAATATATATATATACATATATATATAGAATATATATATGGAATATATATATAGAATATATATATAGAATATATATATGGAATATATATATATAGAATATATATATGGAATATATATATATAGAATATATATATGGAATATATATATATAGAATATATATATGGAATATATAAATATATATATTCACACACACACACAATTATCCAATTGTTCCACCGCTTTTTTTTTTTTTTTTTTTTTTTTTTTTGCTTATGATCTCTTTTCTTATGAACTTTTTTTAGGGGCACATGGGTTGCTCATTCGGTTAAGTGTCTGACTTCAGTTCAGGTCATTATCTCACAACTTGTGAGTTTGAGCCCTGCGTTGGGCTCTGTGCTGACAGCTCAGAGCCTGGAGCCTACTTCAGATTCTGTGTTTTTCTCTCTCTCTCTCTCCTTCTCTCTCTCTCTCTATCTTCCTCCTCCTCTTCCTCCTCCTCCTCCTCCTCCCTCTCTCTCAAAAATAAATAAACATTAAAAAAAACCTTTAAGTGTTTTTTGAGGGGCTAGGGGGAAACTATCCTTTCCTCTTTGAGTGTCCTTGGTCCTTTATGGAAAACCAATTAACCATTTATGAATGAGTCTATTTCTCAACTCTATTTTGTTCCATTGATTCCTGTGTCTAGCCTTATAGTATTCTTATTAGCTTTAATAATAAGTCTTAAAATCAAATAGTGTGAGTCTTCCAACTTAGCTGTGTTTTGTGTTTTTTTTTAAAAAATTTTTTGACTATTGTAGGTTCTTAGATTTTCCATTTACTTCTAGAATTAACTTGTCAATCTCCACTACTAATTCTGCTGGGATTTTGACTGGAATTGCACTGAACCTGTAAATCAGTTTTAGGATGGTTGATATCTTGCTACTGAATCATCTGACCCATGGACAAGGGCATAACTGTCACTTATTTAGGTGTTCTTTGATATTTCTTTGTAATATATTGAAGTTTTCAGTGTACAGGTCTTGCACATATTTTGTTAAATATTTTCTTATGTATTTCACACTTTTAATGCTACTCTACATGGCTTTGTTTTTATCAATTTCAATATCTAATTTTGTTATTAGTATGTAAAAATGCAATTAATGTTTTCATGCTTCAGTGTTACTTAACTCATTTATTAATGCTGGCATGTTTTTATTATTGTTGTAGATTCATTAGAATTTTCAATGTAGACCATCATGTTGTCTTTGAATAAAAACAAATTTACTTAAACATTTTTTTTTTACTTAAACATTTCTAACCTGGAAAGGTGGATAGCCTTGCCTTGTTGCCTTGGTCCTGACCTTAGTCTTGCACAATTTAACATGATATTATCTGCATGGTTTAGTAAATGTCATTCATCAAGTTAAGGAAGTTTCTGTCTTCTCTGCTGAGAATTTTTATCATGCATAGGTGGTACATTTTATCAGATGTTTAGCTTTTCTTCTCTGTTGACACTATGAATTATATTGATTTATTTTAGTATATTAAGACAAATTTGTATTCCTGAGTTAAATTCATTATATGATATATTATCCATTTGGTACATTTCTGGATTTGATTTGCTAAAATTTTGTGAAGAATTTTTGTCTGGTGTTAGTACTAGTGTAATGCTGGATGCACAGAATGAGTTGAGAAGCTTTTCCTCTTTGTCTATTATCTAGAATAGTTGGGTTAAAATTAGTATTTTTCTTTCTTTTTTGTATTTTTGATAGATTTCGCCAGCGAAGCCATCTCAGCCTGGAGTGTTCTTTGTGGATTTACTTCAAGTGCACGGGCTTTCTTTATCCTATCTCACTAGTTTTACCCACACACTCTATCATTTTCTTTGCTCCTCATTTCTTTTTGTAAATCAGATTTTCTTTTTATTTTTTATTAAAATTTAAAATTTTTTTTTATTTTATTAATGTTTTTAATGTTCATTTACTTTTGAGAGGGAGAGAGAGAGAGAGCGGGGTGGGGGGAGAGAGAGAGAATCTGAAGCAGCCTCCAGGCTCTGAGCTGTCCGCACAGAGCCTCACACAGAGCTCAAATTCACGAACTGCAAGATCATGAGCTGAGTCAAAGTGGGACGCTTAACCAATTGAGCCACCCAGGTGCCCCTAAAAAATTTTGTTTAATGCTTATTTTTGAGAGAGAGAGGGAGAGAGAGGGAGAATGAGTGGGAGAGGGACAGAGAGAGGGGGAGACACAGAATCCAAAGTAGGCTTCAGGCTCCGAGCTGTCAGCACAGAGCCTAACGTGGGGTTTGAACTCATGAACCATGAGATCATGACCTGAGCCAGTCAGGTGCTTAACCAACTGAGCCACCCAGGCACCAACAGATTTTCCTTTTAGAATCATATTATTGTTCTTCTACTTGAAGTAAATATTTTAGAAATTCCATTTTGGGAGTCTATTTGTGATCAAAATTAAACTTCCACAAGATGCCAGTACCACAATTAGCCCTTTACTAACATCTGTAGCCATATAATGTATATTTTATCTTATAGATTACCTTTTCATGCACCTATCTAAGGTCAGGACTTGCTCTTGTACACTATACTTCATCTACTTTCGCTAGAACTACTGCCCCAGCCATTTTCTCTCACTACAGTACATTTTTTGGTTCATTTCTATCAGCATATAAGTGTGCAATTATTTCTACCATCTTTAAAGCAATGGTCTCTTGACCCCACATCTAAATTTTGTATATTTTGGGTTCAACTAGAGAAGGAGAACCAGTAGGCTACACACACACACACACATACACACACATACACACACACACACACACACACACACACACACAGAGAGTGAGAGAGAGAGAGAGAGAGAGAGAGAGAGATCTGCACAAGAGAAGAATTGACTCACACAGTTGTGAAGGCTAGGTGAGCACTCTGTTTCAGACTACCTCTGTCTAATAATGCTAAAGTCTGAAGTGCACAGGCAGGCAGTCAAGATAGGAAGCTGATGAGCAGGCTGGAACCGCATAAGAACAGATTAAAACCTGACTCCATTCTTGTTGTCTTTGACCTTGACAATAAGGGTAGCCTTCAGAAGCCAGATTCTCCTTCATGGAGATGAAAACAAACCCCTGATCCCAGGAATTGGAGAAACTGAAGGATGATCCAGGCACAAAGAGAGAGTAATTGAAGGCCCAGCTGCTGTTTCACATCATTGAAGTGATTCAGTAAATCAGCAACAACATGGCATTGTCAAAGCTCCACAATATAGAAACATTTTACAATTTCCCTTCCCCTCTACTATCCCGAGTCTTTGCAACCCAGGGAAGTTAGGAGACCTTCATTTTTTTCTTCCCTTTCCAACCCCAAAACTAGAAGACCTAACCTAGAAGGAGGAGGGGGAGTAGGTATGGAAGACCCAGACCATGTTTTTACCACCATGTTAAAGCCTAGGGTCATAAATCTTGCCTACACTGGGAATAGGAAAGAAAAGCTTTGGACTGGATTGAGATCAAAGATAAGATGAAAAGGACAAATCTTAGATGCAAGAATGGAACTGGACAAGTAGCTGAAAGTAGCTGAAAAGTGATGGAATCTTGCCAAGGTGTCACGGAGGCAGGATTGACTCTGACAGCAGTGGGTGATGGGGGATTTAAGGAGGACATGACAGAAGGCATAAAGACCAAGCAAGAAGCTTCTTCAGAAAATCAGTTAAAGGATGATAAGGGCCTAATTATTCTTGTAAATGTGTTAGTTGGAAATAGGACACTCACTGGAATAAAAAAGAAAGATGTATGTGAATATTGTTGGACACTGTGGTGTGGAAATGATTAAGAGATTGTCCACAGTCACAGGGTTGGGACTGTGAGTCAAAAAACCTGCCTTCTAGTCTCAAGTTCCATCATTTCCATGGGCAAGGCATTTAACCTCATTGAACCCCATCTTCCTTCTGAAGGAGCAGGTAACATTTGTGCTGTTTACGCTAGGTGCTTTGGTAGAGCCCAAACAAGATGGCTTATGAGAAAACATTTTGAACACTTAAAAACGTAAGACTGTATTATGCAGCAAACCTAGAAGATTAACTTAACCTTTTGTTTTAAACCATTAAGGTATTTTCTTTATTTCAAGCTGGTGAGGTTAGATGGTCAGGAAAATAGAGGAAGAGAACAGGTAGGATGGGAGAACTGCATTCGCCCGTCAATTTGGTCAGTGTGAAGAGACAGGCGGGAAAGAAAGAGCCCCTAATCTGATTGCCGGGGAGCTCAAATGCACACCTTTCATCCTCCTGGCAGGTGAATCGCATATCCTCCATCCCGCATAGTCTCATTTACACGCAGTTTCGCAGATAAGGATGCTGCTGCTCACTTGGGAGAAGGTTTCCAAAGCCACTAATAAAAAGGTAACTCGCTATGAGCTATGAGAGATGACAAGCGCACCTGGGGATGAATGATGGGTAAAGAATTGTCATTTCTCTTCTCAAAATCAGGCTATCGCCGGCTCATGTGGCTTGGCACCTGTGGCTTGTTAGCAATTACGTGTGGAAGCCAACCCATTCAAAGTTGCCCCTGTAGAGCACTTTTAGTTGCCTTCCGTCTGTCTTTACATGGATTCAGGGCACTACAATACACATTTGAGCAGAAGCTTTAAAATCAGCTTTCTTTCTCCATTTAACATCTTCTCCCATTTTGTTTTGAAGCGCAATTTTATTAGCTTTGAATCAGGATTTAGGGAGGAAGAGAAAGAGCATTCCCCTTAGGTTCATGATTATTTGGGCTATACCTGGACTTCGTCTTCTAATAAGTCAATTGATAATTGACTCATGTTAGAAATGGTAGCTGTTCTTCAAAAATGTTTCAAAGGTGTTTGCACCACCATAGTGCCTTGTTTTGCGTAAGCAATATTAACGACCATAACGCATTTATTTTTTACTTAAAATGTACCAGGCACTGTTCCAAGCACGTTATATGAATTACTTTAGTACTCATTGCAATGCTATGGTTTTCCCCTTTTTACATAAGGGAAAACTGAAGCATGAAGCTGCTGGGTAATTATTTGCGATACATATATAAAATATACACATGTTTAGATTTTGCAAAAACACAGTTATAGGAACTGCCAAATTATTCTCCCTAAAATACGAGACTGATTCTGTAATTCCTTAGCTCAGAAATATTTCATAAATATCCTCTATCAAATTAAGAGTAGATACCCTATCTTGACATCCCAGCTCTCTCAAATTGTGATCGTTGCTTCTTTCTCCAGCCCTGTTTTTGAGCAACTCCCTAACTCCATGGTCCTTAACCACAAGAGATTTTGTTCCCCCAGGGGATCTGTGGCAGTATCTGGAGATATTTTTGGTTGTCACAACTTGGAAGATGTTACTAGCATCTAGTAGGTAGAAGTCAGTGATCATGCTAAACACCCTAAACCGCCTAGGACAATCCCTTCCCACAACCAAGAATTGTCTGGTCCAAGCTATCAATAGGTTGATAGCTATTGATAGCCCCAGCAATCACTGCCCTACCCTATTTTGCAGCCTAACTGAACAACTTGAGCTTCCTTAAATAGTCTCTGTGTGTTCCATTTTTGTAGCTTTCTTTCATTTATTCCTCCACTAAACAATCGTAGAGCATCTATTATGTGTGAGGCCCTATTCTGTGTAAGACATGATTCCTGATCTCACACTGACCCGCTACCTGGCTTCCCATCCTTGTCCCCTTCCAATATACAAGCCTGCCTTCTCCTGAAGACCCCTCTCAAATGCCATCTTCCTTCATAAGGTAAATCTTTGCTCTTTCATAGTAGTTTGTAAAGATAAAAAAAATATTATGTCTTGGAATTAAACAAAATTGATTGAAAAACTTATTCCTACAAGATGAATTTAAGGTGAATATATGAATGACATTTTTCACTGGAGAACTGTTTAAAAATCTTCTCAAACACGTTTCACTGTTGCAGCACAGCTTCATTTTATTCCCAATAAAGTTGTTTCTGTTTTGTTTTTAAAGTCCCTTTTGGGGGCGCCTGGGTGGCGCAGTCGGTTAAGCGTCCGACTTCAGCCAGGTCACGATCTCGCGGTCCGTGAGTTCGAGCCCCGCGTCGGGCTCTGGGCTGGTGGCTCAGAGCCTGGAGCCTGTTTCCGATTCTGTGTCTCCCTCTCTCTCTGCCCCTCCCTCGTTCATGCTCTGTCTCTCTCTGTCCCAAAAATAAATAAAAACGTTGAAAAAAAAAAAAATAAAGTCCCTTTTGGAAGTGAAAGTAGGAGGCCATTGTAGTTCCAGGGCGCATACTGTAGCGTTTGAGGGAGGATGCGAGAGGCTGTGTAAAAAGGCTGACACCCATGTTTCATTTCAGCAATAAAAAATTTAAAAATCGATTCAATAAGAATTTATTGAGTGCCACTATGAGCCAGACACCGTTAGATGCTGGAATTCAAAATAAGCACCTCGTTCTTTCCTACAATGAAGTCAGGTAAACATCTCTAACACTTCAAAATGTTTTATTATAGAGGTAGAGGAATCCTTTACATGGGTAAGCATTCTGATGGCCAGGTAAATGGAGAGGTGACAGTACGTGTAAGTTATGAGGCCCTGCTTCTTCTGAGTACTATACAGGAAACTTAAGGAGGAAATAGGATGGCATGCATTATTGAGGGTCTTAATACTGTCATGGAGAATTGTGGCCTGCCTCACATCCCAAAGGAAGAGGGAACTCTCTCCTGGACTGTCGTTCAGAGGCCTTGACACAGACGTGCTTCAAGTGTATGAACCAAAGAGAGAAGATTCTACATTTACCACTGATGATGGAACATCCAGGAGCATGGACACACTGTCCTTGAATGTGTTACCCTGCATGTTAACGTCCTTGCTTAGAGAAGTAGAAAGTAGAGGCCGTCTACTCCACTGGGGGGCATGGGTTGTGTGTGGTTGTCAATGGGGATGTAGGGATAACTTGCACACTCATCGAGCCAGGCTTTTCAGTGTCTGGAACTATTTTGCAATGTTCTCCATTTTACCAGTGGCTAGTGCATCAGTATCAGAAATAAGCATTTCAAAGTGATGTTAAAAGAATTCATTATTTGGGTGAAATCCAGGAAGAATCACCAGCATCTCTGTGATGCTCTTAACCAGGAGGATACCATGCTCTCAGTGACACCTAGAGTAGCATCTTCTCTTGATTTCATAGATTCCCCGGAAAAACAATCATGAAAGTGGCTCCTAAAATTCAAGGACTTAGACATTTATTACCACCACCACAACAAAAAACCTTCATGTACGGGATATGGACATTTTCTGCTAAGTTTTTAAAAACAGTTCATGGGGCCCCCTACAGTCAGAATGAGTTTTATGCTGAGATCTTTTTTTTTTTTTCCCTTTTCTTCTCCCTGAATAAATTTAGAGCTGGTAAAGGAGATAATGAGAACACTCTAGCACGCACAACGAGGCAGAAGTTAATATCTCTGGCTGACATTATTTCCTACCAAGCTGAATATGGCAGAAATGAAAAATAATGTCTGCTATGTCTATATACTTTTCATCGGGGAAGAAAAATACGATAGGGGTCAGAATCAAATCCTCCCAATAAATTTTAAAAATTTATGCCATAATAGGCATAATTCTAACTTTGAGTCCTTGGGAAAGACTTACAACACTGTCCATGATTTGGTGTGCTATGTCCAGTAAAGCCATTTTCTGTTCATAGTTTGGTCCTTGCTTGTTAAGCCTCAGCTAAAGGTCGCCTGACATCCTGAAGTCAATTCTCTGTGAGCATAAAGCTTTGAAAGGAGAACCTATCACAAAACACAGGGCCCCTATCTGTACCGCCCGATGTTGGTGAGATGCCGTAAATAAACACTGCTGGACTAAAACACAAGTAGACAGATCTTTGGAGATGATCTGGAAGACATCAGGATAAACAAAGAATTGCTTGTGGGGAACCTAGCAGGACACATCACCCCACCTTGTCCTCAGTGTAACCACTAAGGAAGCTACTCGCAGTTTATGTACCAGATTCAGGTAAACAAATGATCTCACAGAGGAGATCCTGTTATGAAGACATTCTACATTGCTCTCTCTGCAGCCCTTGAGATAAAATGTTCATGCAAAACAGGGGCACCTGGGTGGCTCAGTCGGTTAAGCGTCCGACTTCGGCTCAGGTCATGATCTCGTGGGTCATGAGTTTGAGCCTCATGTCGGGCTCTGCTGACAGCTCAGAGCCTGGAGCCTGCTTCGGATTCTGTGTCTCCCTCTCTCTCTGCCCCTCCCCTACTCATGCTCTGTCTCTGTCTCTCAAAAATGAATAAATGTTAAAAATTTTTTTTGAATGTTTATGCAAAACAAAGCAAACACATATGTAAACAGCTAACCGGGTATGTGGCATGCAGTTGAGGCAAATACAGTTAAGCAGCGCCTTATTTCACTTTAGACAGCAGGAAAAGAGGTGTCACTGCAAGGTTCCTGCTCCATGAAAACTCTAGGTTCTGACCAATCAGAGCTTATACCCAATGTCTGCAAGTCTCCTTTAAGTCCAAATGCTGCTCTCTTTCTACTCAGAGTTACCAGTGTTTTTCCTAAGTCTCATCTAATCTGAACATTCTTGTGAGTCAAAATCTTTTCTCCAGTGCTGCTCAAGTCCTTTCTTTGAAAATGATAACTTAGGTGGTAGTTTATTTTCAGTACAGGCTGAAATTTTAAAACCATGTGACCTTGTGCACTCCCTCATCTGTGAAAATGACTATAATAATACACATGCTCCTTGGAGTTGTGAGAATTAAATTAGTTAGGATATGTAAAATACTTGGACGGTACCTGGCACATAGGATGTGATCAGTAAATGGGAGCACAAACCCAGCCAAGATAAAAAACATTCAGTAATTACATCAAACTTCCCAATAATCTAGAAACCCAACAAAAGCCACGTGAGTTTGTTTTGTTTTCAAGCAAATAAGGGAAATATGGTAAAATACATTTCTCTAAGGTGTCCTGCTTTATTTCTTTTAGATTTAGCTTTCTAGGTATCATAGTTTATCGGTCAAAGCTTCTTTTCATGGTAGGCCACGTGGTGTAACACACAAGTGATGGGTAGAGACTTACTTCTTTAGCTCTGTGAGTTCTTCCTTTTCTTGTTCATTTATTGTTAACTAGCAAGGTGATATGAAGGTCATGATGCCTTGAGTCATCTCATGATCTGGGAAGTACACTGACCATGTGATTCCAAGAAATACCTTGATCCTCCGCTTCCACTCCAGCAGAAGTCAAGTGTCAATCATAAGCTTGGACAGCCCCTTACAGGGACTGGCCCTCCCTGGGTGTTAATGTCACTAGAATTGATCTTAACACAGACAACCCTCCACCCCTCCTCAGCTTCCCTCTCAGTCAGAGAATGACAGATTTCTTTCTTATATTACTTTCCACTTACTGTTCCAGAAATGGTTTGGTGAACATTTACCTAAAGTTGGAAATTAGGGTTAATGCAGAAATCTGTGAATTTCTTGGGGCTCACATTCATGGGGTAAACTTGATTTAAATTTGAATCACCTGCAAATGTCACTCCTGTAAATCCAGGTAATTTTCTGACTGGCTGGACTTGCCCTTACGCAGGAGAGAGGAGTCAACAATACCCATTAAGTATCTCATTTTCATGGGGGAATTTTTTTTGTTTAGTTGAGCTCTATAACTCATTTCCAAAAGCATCCAAATAGTTTAAATTTTTATAAGTTTGCATGCACCGATCACTTCCCTTGAATAGCTAAGTAAGGAAGGCAGGGAGGGCTGAAGGGAAGTTTTCCTGTGAACACGGTGTTTGTGACTGGATTAACATTTCCCTGCTAGAATTGCACGTCCTCTTAGCTCTCAGAAGGTCCCAATTAGGCCTGACACATTGCCATCACAGCACACATACTCCCTGTAACAACCGTATTAAGCTTGGTTGGTGCTGGGTGAGTTTTAAAGTAGGCTTTCCAACCAGTGTGGGTGGACAGATTCCCATTTCAACACCCCCACCCCTTCCCCCAGCCCATCGCAAATTCCTATTGTAACACCCTGCCTAGGCATATGCTAGCTCTCGACACAGTGGGCGTTTATTTGTCAACAATTTTATAAACCTGAAACACAGAAAACCATCCTGCTGACATTGGAGGGGAAGAATCACACAAAAACACTATAGACTTTGTGAAGCAACTCAAAAGTTTTAAGAAAATAGCCACTTGAAAACTTCAAGTTTTAAATGTGTGCAAATGAAATTTAAATAGTTCCAATGGAAGAGCCCTCCAAACAGGAGGCTGAAAAGAAAAGAATCCAATTCATGAAGCCGTGTGTTGCCTATGTGATATCAAAAATATTCCTGCTTAACTGATTTTCCCCTTGTGGTAATTTGTAATTTTGGCATTGGGGACATGCACAGAAGTTCATATAAACCTATGGAGCAATCCATTCTTCATCAAGATTCTCCACCATGGATCCTTCACAAACCAAGACAACTTATTTGTTTACTCATTTTTTTCAAAAATCTTTTACTGAACTCTCATTAAATGCCAGACCGTTCTGGTTCTTGGGGAATCCACGTTTCAATAAGCTCTCATGATAATTACAGTGATAAGGTAGACAAGAAAATAATAGATGGTGATATGTGCCAAAAGATGAAAACGATCAGAGTTATGTTCTTTAGAGCACCTGGAGAAGTAAGCTGAGGTCTTCATGATAAGAAGGAGCATGTTTTTTGAGCATCTATATTTACCAGGTAGAGAGAAGAGCTAGTGCAAAGGCCCTGCGGTGAGAACAAGTTTGACACATTCCAGGTATGGAAGAACGTAAGTGTAACATGAGCAAACTGATTAAGACAGATAGTAAAGGATAAGATACAAGAGAGATAGACAGGTGCCAGGTGAGGCAGGGCCTTTGTAGGCCAGGTGAGGAGGTCGGATTATACTTTAAATGCTTCAGGAAGCCACTGATGGATTTTAAGCAAAAACGTGACATGATTTGATCCATATTTTTAAAAGATTAATTTGGCCTCTCTCTGGAGAATAGAATGTAAGAAGCAAAGAGCATGAAGACCAAGTCGGAGGCTGTCGCAGGAGTTGATGTGAGAGAGGATAACATGTGAACTAATGTGGCAGCAGTAGAAATAGAAATTTTTACAATTACACTTTTAAAGTAGCAGTAATATTCTACCTTACAACCCACTGCCTCTCCAGTCTTCAGAATCCCACAACGTAGCGTGCATTCATTTATTCTATCATTTAGCAATAGTTTATTGAATGCTTACCATGTGCCAGACGCAGAGCAGGGTAATAAGGACCACTGAATGATAGATGTCAGCTCATTTTCCAACGAATCATTTTGCTTAGTCATCAAGACCAAACCACCTAAATTGACATTTAAAAATGTAACTGCAATAACAGGTATTTTATAATCATTCTAATTAATTGTTAACATGTGTGTAGGCCATGGCCCTGCTAGGTCTGATTTCACATGCACTGGAATCCTAGGAAACTAGTTCTGAATGAGCTAATATTTTACACTGAGGTCTCACATAGAGCAGGCACTGAGAAAAATGTCGAGGATTAATTTACAGCCACGAAAAGGCTACTCATTAGTTTAATTTTTCTGCTTAAAGCATACCTTTATTCAACAGAATTCTACTGGCTGATTTCAGCCCATTCATGTCCTCTCATCCATCTTCATGGCCAATTAGAGGACCAACTAGGAGAACTTCCTTAGGTATTTGCTAGGAGAAGAATCGTTCCTCTTCTCAGCTCACCTGACTTGCTCTGCTGGTGAGGCTGAATGAGACATGCAAATCTGGTTTTGTAGGCTTGAATCCTAACATATGCCACGACCACTTCTCTGCCCCATTTTCTTAGGTGGCTCTTTTCAGCACATAACCTCTGTTCTCATAACTAGAGGTAGAGGAGCTAATCCTGCAATCCTACATTGAATTTGGACATTCTAAATGAGAATCATAATGCTTCCCAAACAAACACAGACATTTTTAGCCTTGGGAATTTCTTTAAATTCCAGGTCAGGCACAATTTAAAGACCTTCATATAGATACAGATATAGATATATAGACATAGATAGATATAGATATAGAGATAGAGATAGAGATAGAGATATATAGATATAGATATGTCTCAAAGTTTCTTTATCAGTTCTCTGAAGAATTAGCATGACCATTTCTACTCCACTTTATGAAATAACCTTTCTCTATCACACTTTCTTTCATGTATCTTAAATAAAGTCCTTTCTACTATCTTGTGCTTTCATCATTTATAATAGGATTCATTCTTGACTCACAATGGTCCAACTTACTATGATTCTTATGGGCAAAATTTTGGAAATTATATCCCTGCTATTTACTGACAGCACTTAGTGAGGAGAGCAAAGTCACCACACCATTTGGCCAGGGCACAACTCCCTTATCTGCTGACCTGACCCATCAGCGCAGGGAAAAGCACCAGCCCAGGAGTCCTCGACTGCTTCCTGAGGCTTCTCTGGGAATCCGCTGGATAAATTTGATTCATTGGTTCTATTCTTGCTTCCCTAACATGCTATTTACAATTCACTATTTACAGACATATGATTAGAACATTTTATGTTGTGTGACGTAAATGTGTCTTACTAAAAGTTGATTCAATACCACATTCATGGCCAGTTCTGTTAAAAAATTACGCACCAGGTTCTGGGTCAGGAAAGTGGCCTCCTTTTACTGTGAGTTCCAAATGTACTCAACTAGCTGAACAACTAAAAGTCATACTGTGAAACATGATGAAATACTAAATCAACAGGGGCACCTGGGTGGCTCAGTCGGTTAAGCGGCCGACCTCGGCTCAGGTCATGATCTCGCGATCCGTGAGTTCAAGCCCCGCGTGGGGCTCTGTGCTGACAGCTCAGAGCCTGGAGCCTGTTTCAGATTCTGTGTCTCCCTCTCTCTGACCCTCCCCCATTCATGCTCTGTCTCTCTCTGTCTCAAAAATAAATAAACGTTAAAAAAAAAAAAATTAAAAAAAAAAAAGAAAACTGTGCCTCTAGGAGACCTCTCAAAGTCTGAAAATAAAAGCAGATTAGGGAGCAGTGGGTGAAAAAAAACTTTATATACTAGAATCCTAAGAAATCTTTCAGGAAAGGTCTTTTTAATCTTTCGAGAACTGCAAAACTGGTCGGCCACTAGTGGAGGTAAAAACATCCTTTTCAGACTCTCTTTTTCAGCTAGGACAATATGGAAACTTATGTCAGGCATCAACAATATTTGCAGAAAATTTACTTAGGAAATCTACAGACTTGAAATTTGCAGACTTTAAAATTGGTACTTAAAAATGTAAGTGCAACACAGATATTTTATAATCACTGAGAGTAATTGTTATCAACATGTTTGTAGGCAGTGAGTGGCCACACCAGGCCTGGTTTCACATGTACTGGGATCCTTAACCATTGCTATAAAAGGACTGGAGTGTTGGCATCTGGGAGATTTGGTTTAGCATTTGGGGGCTGGGCCAGTTAATGAACTATGCAAAGTAATAGTTTGGGTGTGTTACTTGAGTTCTCTATGGCTTTCCCAACTGTAAACTGGAGATCATAATAGCTACCTCATAATAGAGAAGTAAAAAGCAGTAATATGGGAGAAAACACCTACCACTGTGATCCGTCTGTTTCCTTTCTCTTCCCTCTGACCCCTATCACCCTCTCCGGCCAAAGGCAACATCTGTGACTAAACACAAGACACTGAGGTCCTCCAAAGATTTTGCACTCTTAACATTCCTTCCACGTTTTTGTTTGCTCTTGTAATATAAGACACATTAGCACCATGTCAAATAAAAGAAAGTTAGTGAAAACCCTCAGTTAATGTTCTGTTTTATATGCAAGATATGGTGCTTCCCCTCATTCTTCATAATCTTTCAAGATATGGCCATATTGGAATGATTGCTTATCTCCCCTCCCAGGAACCCAGCACTCCTTGTCTGTTTTAAAATCTGTAAAACATTCCTAAGAGATGAATTTATAGGCAAAAGAGCTGGCCAAAGGAAAAAACACTGAAGAGTTGCAAAGCTGGTTTCCTGTGCCCACAGCCCCTCCTCACCGCATCCTTGCCCACACTCAGTATGGCTACACTCTTTCCCTGCAGGGGCCATGACCTCACACTCTACCCACTTCAAACAGACCTTTTACACTATCACATTTTCCTGAGGTGCACTGTGGGGTAAAAAGCTTTGTCTCCACTAAAATACTTTCAGGGGGTGGAGGAGGGAGAGCAGATTTGGGAGTAGCAAGTTCAGGG
Source organism: Puma concolor (assembly GCF_028749965.1). Lineage (NCBI taxonomy): Eukaryota > Metazoa > Chordata > Mammalia > Carnivora > Felidae > Puma > Puma concolor. Next base: position 81,005,817 of record NC_141670.1, on the reverse strand, counting down.
CCTCCTTCCTCTGCCAGAAATCAAGTGTGAGGCAAGGATTTCTATTCACCTGCCCCCCACAGGGCCCTCTCCAGGCTGCTTTCTCACACTCCTAAAATAGTGCCTCAGTGTGGGGACCTTCATTTCCAACAGAGCTCTTCACAGACCCATTAATCCACTTCAGGTGACAAACCTTACCCTCCATCGTTTTCCAACTATCCTTTAAAAAGGATTGGCGCTGGGGTGCCCAGGTGGCTTAGTCTCTTAAGCATCTGAATCTTGATCTCTTGGCTCAGGTCATGATCTCACAGTCTGTGAGTTCGAGCCCCACATTGGGCTTTGTGCTGACAGCACAGAGCCTGCTTGGGATCCTGTCTCTCCCTCTTTCTGCCCTTCCCCTGTTTGCTCTCTCTCTCTCTCTCAAAATAAATAAACTTTAAAAATAATTTAAAAATATTAAAAGGATTGGTGCTAGACTCACCTTGAACTTGGGTCATAAGGAAAATTAAAATTTCTGATTTCAAATGTGTATGTGATTTTCCTTATGTAATTCCAATTTGATAAACTTAACTATGTAAGGTTTCATTTATATTGCTTTGATTTTTTTTCACACAGAAAAAATATATAACATGTAATATAATATGGATCTATAGAGACAGCACGTACTATATATCTTTGTCCCCTCAGTGCACACATAAAAGTGTGTATTTGTGATCTGGGTAGCACTGGATATAATGAGTTAGAGGAGCAGTCCCGTGCCTGACGCATGCCATTTTCTTTGTAACGTCAGTCATTTTTGCCTTTATTTATAAATTTAGGTTAATGTTGCGATTAATGAGCAATTTAAGTGTTTCACTTAAAACCTGTAGACTGTGGAAGTGGATGAATTAAATAATACTACGTAACCTATTCATGTTTCTGAATGATTTATGATTGATACATAAATAGTGTCAGAATATTTTAGCTTAAATCTAGAAGAAGTAAATTGCTATGATTAATGCATCGAAATAAGAAAAGTGTTTTGGTGGCCATATCTCATTCTAATATGTTAATTACATGTATAAAATATGAATCACGAGAAGAAATTATTTTAGGTATAATCAGGAAAAACAATGCATCAATAAAGATGGCATTTGAAATATTATTTCGGAGTTCCTGAGAAGCAGATGTTAAAATTGTCATTATTATTACTATTATCATCATTTATTTATGAACATTTCAGCTGCGGTATACCGTATTATTACCTGACATATATTTAAGTCAGCTATTCCCACATATGTTAGTAAAATGCCTTTGTGTTCATATATATTAGGATGCCAAAAAAGAACAGGATCCGGCAGTTAGTCCCAATATTAATTATTATTAGATTCTTATTATTTCTCTTGTGGAATTTTAAAGCTCCTTGCGATCACTTCAAAGTCCCCATCTATGGGCCTGAGTTGCTTTGCATGTGAGGTACACTTTATTTCTAACAGAAACTATCCCATAACAAATAGATGTTTCACGACACCTGATAAACAGTTCACATTTTTCAAAAGAAGTGGGGCTGGTGTTTCATAAGCCCTAAAATAAAAGTCAAATCCCTTAAATCCTGAATTTTCAATCTAAATTTGAATGGGTTCAGACTCTGGCTAGAGGCAGTTACTGAAAACTCATTTCTTTGGTCACCTCCCCACTCCCACCCTCAACCACCTTTGAAATGGTTAAAATTTAGCCCCCTGGGCATAATGAGAATTAACCAGTTTGCTCTGTCAACCAGCACACCTGGTTACTACTGATGCGGGCGGGCTGCGGGCTGGCGGTCCCTGCCTCCCCGGTACAGAACACCACAACACCACGCGGTTTTCCATCTTGTTCACAAACAGAATCGCTTGTGACCCTCACAGTAACCCCGCAAAGACAGCAGCAGGATTATTATCTCCAGGAACAAATGGATGAAAGGAGGGCCAATTTACAACCCATCAATGGCAGAGTGCGCCTTAAATCATGAACAAAGAACCTTCGAGGGAGGACATCGGCATATATATTTTTACATATTTCAGATTGTCATTTGTCACTAATTAAAGAGACTGTTCAAATTATCGCTCGCCCACGCTTAGATATGTCGCTTATTTGCTCCCCCTAAGACCATGGAGATGGAGATTTAATCAAAAGACCTTATGATGAGTGCCTTGTCAGAGCACAAACATTTGGAAATCCCAATGAAAATGCAGTTTAATGCATCCAGTTAAATTGCCTGAGAGGAAATAGTGAATACAGCTTTCTTAAAGCCTTTCCCCTCAGGCCATTAACTAAGAAACTGGTCACTAACTGCTGGTAACAACCCATTTTTGAGGGATTATTGCTATTATTGGCATTCTGTGGTTTATGGCAACATTTTGTTGAAGATGTTAGAAACGATAGTGCAGCTGGACTTCCTACTTGAGAGAAACCTGTCCCTTCCCTGGCGGTTAATGGCCATTTTTTTTATTCCAATCTAAACGTACCGAGGCTGAGCTGCGCCGCTGAGTTTATTATCTGCTACATTTCTTGTTGCTCTAAGAAATACGCTTTACACCGGAGTCAGCATTCAAATCAATGGAGCAAAAATATAACATTTATTGTTAGTAAAATTGAATCATGCTGAAAAGGCTGAACGAAGGCTTGACTTAAACTGGATGTTAGAAATCATTCCACTTGCCACGAGCGCTTTCTGGCTGACACACAGCCACATGCTCTTCCCTTCCAGTGATTAATTGTTAGCCAGAGCAGGCATATACACACTGCCAGATGGAGAAAACTAACGAAAGTTATAGTGTCGATTGCCCACAACTCTAGGTGAACCCCTACACCTGGAGAGGGGCCAGCTCTGTGTGGCTTATAGCTGCCTGCTGATAATTCTACATTCTGATAATTCCACTCCCTCAAAACAGAATTAGAAAGGAGGCAGTCCAGGAGAAGGACAGGCAAACATCACACAATGAAAGAAAAGTTCTCGAGAGTTTCAAAAATATTTCTTTTGTTCACTTCAAATGGCAGAAACAAGTCAGAACCCTGACAGCTTAAAACTATAAGGTACATTAGTGACACCGAATGCAGATTACAAATACGTTATTTGCATGGGAGACAGGTCTTTTGCCTTTTTGGGGTCCGTTTTTCCTCCCATCTTTTAATTACAAAAAAGGGGAAGATCAGAACGTATCATTAGCTCTGCTTCTTAGTGAACCTGACTTTTCTCAAGAAATTTACATCTTTCTCTCATTTTCTGTTAAGATTTCTTCCCCTGTTTTCTCACCTAAAGAATTATAATGAGGTAGAGTGAATGAGATCTATGGGGAGAGCAGTGGACCCAGAGACTAAAGGTAAAAGGATGATTGATGGTATGAAATTACCATAAAAGTACAATCAGGATCAGATTTTAAAATGAATTTTTAAGCAGCCTAAGAGATACTCTTTGATTTGCAGTCTGGTGGAATGGATAATGTCTCATTCAGTGGATAAAGTTTCTTACTGTGTGACTTGAGCTTTTTCTGATCTTTCTGACTGGGAGTAAAATGGAACCAAAGCCTAAAGTGGTTTTTAATGCAGAAAATATCAAACACAATATTCTTAATGTCAAAACCTGGGCATAGCAGGTGAGGAAAGAAAAATAAATAGAAGAATATTGCTGTTAGTATTATTGTATTAGGCTCTCTTCTCACTGGCAAATGGGGTTAAAACACACATTTTTTAAGGGGCAAACTTGTTTACATATTGAAAAAAAATAAAAGTTTAGGCTGGTGTCAGATTTTAGTCTTTCTTAGGTGTGTAAAATGTTCCAACTAAAATACTAAAGCAAAATGTATTTCATGGGCTCTGTGCTTTCCCATACGCTTTTTAAAAATTTAAATACATTTTTTTAATTTTAGAATAATTTTAGATTTACAGAAAAGTTGCAAAGATATCCGAGAGTTTCTGCATAGCCCTCATCCTGTCTTTTCTACCATGAATATCTTACATTATTATAAGGGTTGCCAGATTTAACTTATATAGTATGGGACACCCAGTGAAATCTGAATTTCAGACGACGAACAAATTGGTTTTTAGTACACACACGTCCCAAGGGAAATCTAATAACTATCATTCACTCATCATAACTAAGGAATCAACATCCGTTAACTAAACTCTATACTTTATTAGAATTTTACTGGCTTTTCCTAATGTGTCTTTTCTGTTCTAGGATCCCAATCAGGAAACCACATTGCATTTACTCATCATGTCTCTACAGGCTCCTTTGATCTGTGACCATCTCTCAGACTTCTCATTTGTTTTTAAATAGAGTACAAAATGAGATAAAATTTTAATTGATAATCTACTAGTGTTAATAAACACTTGATGTCTGCACTCAGAGTCTGTTTTTTTACATTAATGAATTTCCAAGAAACTTTAACTTCTAAATCATCTTAATGGTCTGTACATCCAATGCTCTCTCTATAAGACTGTACAATAATAATAAATCCTACTACAAATCAGGAATTTTTATTTATAACATCAGGGGGAAAAGAACTCGTAGCAGCTTGGGAACATAGTCATGCTCACGGCAGATTGGAAATACCGTGTACTACTGAATGTTAGCACTATCACGGTCCTTGAATACAAAAATAATTACTAAAAACTGTCAGAGTATGTGCTAACTCACTCAGTTTAAATGTTCATTTCATCAACCTTTTCCATAGACTATGCCTGCTTCTAAGAAAAGATCCTTGAAAGATATGAATTCATTTTTGTGGTAAATTTTGTTCATGGCCACAAGTACAAAGATTTATTTTTATTTTGGTTATTTCAGAATTTTTCCAAGGAGGCTGAAAGAAAAGATAAAAAGATAGAGATGGTTAATCAACCTAGCAGAAACGATTTGGAGCTTGCTGCTTTACACTTTAGGTTGATCTTCATTAGGTTAAAATCCCCTGCTTTAAAACTGTTAAACATTATGGGAATCTTTAACATTTCCGACAGTTGCTTCTTGTGACAGTTTCCATTTCTTCCCCCCTGCTGACAGTTCCTATAATGACTTTAATCATAGAGCCTGGAAACGGAACTGGCTATTGAACAGCAACAAACTCAGTGGTCAATGTCTATGTCACTTTTCTGGGAGCAGGACTTTCTGAGCATCAAGGAGATAATACTCAGAGCCTCCTGGAAAAGTGCTAAGTGCATTAACTCTCTGTCAATCACATCTGTAACATGCAGGCCAAATTATTACTATTTGGCTCAAGACATTCCATTGAAACTTATTTGTGTGGTATTCGTATCTGTGTACCGTATATAACTAATGATGATTGTTTATGGAAAGGTGCCTGTCCAATTATTTTTGAAGAAACACAAGAATGCAGAATGACTGGAAGCATCAGGTTTTTGCCAGAGAATGCCTCAGGTAAGAGGAGAATGGCTAGAGGCTATAAGGAATCACAAGAGACAAGTCAGAGTCGTAAATTGGGAAACTGACATATCTCATCTAATATACTTGCTAACTAGGCCTTTAAAAACCTTGACATTTAACTAAGTTTGTGGAAAAGTTATGGGTTTTTGTCCTTTCCTATTGGCTCTAACTCATTAATCCAGGGAATTAAGGTGTTTATCATTGTTACCGATATTAGCAGATAACGGGGGCAACTGTTTAGAGAGGCAGGGAAGCTTCTCGCAGCCGAGCAGCTGTTTACGCTGGCTGTGCCTGTTTCAAAGTCAAGTCAGTCAAAAATGATACTTCAAGTTATTTACCCTTTTGGTACTTCAGGGCTTGAAATGGCATGAAAGGAGCCTTTCATTTGGCAGAGGCATTTAAATAAAGCTTTCGAAAAGCTGATGTGTTTGGAAGAGGGTGGGCTCTTTACTGAAATAAACAAGTTTCCAGGGATTTTAAGAAAATAGGAAAGAAATGAAAACTTTCCCGTGAATGTTGTCTACTTCAATATCTGATTTTGATCAAATTTATATTATTTAAGGGCATAGCAATGGCCCATGGCAAGATAATCTTTGGCTTCATATGTTAATGTTCCTGAAGTAGGCTGAACTTTACCATAAGGTATTTTTTAAACTCCAGAAACATCAAGAAACAAGACAAAAGACATACTATTTATAATCAGAAAGCTGCACAGTTTCCCAAAAAGGCACAGAGAAAGTACTGCTCACAAAGCACACAGCCTTTTATTCACTATTTTGTTAAAGGTAAGTTAAAAGAAACTTCATTAAACTGAAATCAAAAAGAGGTGCTGGCATTTGCCTCCCTCAAACAGTTCTCACCCAAATCACACCAAAACACTACTCTCCTTTTTTTTTTTTAAATAACTGCAAGGCTCACATTTTCAATTTATTTATATAAATTGATGATAAAGACATCCAGAGACACTACAGAAAATGTTGAGCTAAGACCTAACAATTAGTGTGTGGACACTGTTACTTGAAAGCCCTAAGAAACTACTTTAACTTTGTGTTCAAGTTATTAAAAATTGTATGTGTATGTTTCCTTTTTCAACATCTATTTATGAACTAAGCAGATTCTTTTTAAAATTTTTTAATAAACATAGAAAGGCTTTACTATTTGCTTCTAGAATTGCCACGGACCATCTGTAGCACTTATAGATTTACTGGCCATATGAAAAATCATTCAAAACATATTTTAAGACACATTATCAAATTATTTATACCAGTTCCTTCTTTTTTGGTTAATTCTTGTAAACAATATATCGAGCTAATATTCATTTGGTATTCTGTATGAAGTTGGCATAACATTAGATTCTCTGGAAAGAATATAAAAGAAGTTTAAGACAAGGCCCTTACCTTCAAAGGAGTTCTAATTTTATATGGAAGATGAGTTAAACACATAGAGGAATAAAAAGCATAGGGCAACAATATAAGATGGTATGTTGTGATGAATAAAGACCTCTTGTAACAAATAATAAAATGCCACGGTATGTGGCTGAAGAAAAATAAAAAGACGTGTTTACAGCAGTGCAGAGAAGGAAGATCTCTGTGGCTGGAGGAGTCAGAGAAGGTCTGTGTGGAGACCTGAAGGTTGAAGGGTGAGGGTTGTGCTGTCCACAAGCGATAAATTAGGGGTGGCATGTTTTGTAAAAATGATATTTGCCTTATTTGGTGATGAATTTGCTGGGACAGACCTGGAGGCAGGTGCTTACACATTTGAACAGCCTGATCCAAAGCTAGAAAGCAAATTAGACCCGGTGGTAGTTCATGAAATCGCTAAGGAGTTCACAGGGGTAGTAAGTTATCTTTGACAAGAAGATAATGTTGGATGAGGAGATGTTTAGTACACATGGTGCCCTCCGTGTACAAATAGCCGTCATGTTAGGCAAGTTATTTAAACTTTCTAAACCTGGGTTTCCTTATCTGTTACATGGACTTAATAATAGTTCTAATCTCATCGAATTGTTGTTTGTAAGAGATCACATACACACACACACACACACACACACACACACACACACACACACCAATAATACCTATTCCATAGGGTTGTCGTGAAAATGGAATAGGATAATATAGTCGTCTCCCCATATCCCCTGGGGATACATTCCAAGACCCCCAGTGGATGCCTGAAACCATGGATAGAACCAAACCCTGTATGCACTATGCTCTTTCCTATGCATACATTCCCATGATAAAATTTAATTTACAAATCAGGCACAGTAAGAGACTAACAATAATCACTAATAATAAAATAGAACAATTATAACAATATACTGTAATAAAAGTTATGTGACTATGGTCTCCCTCCCAAAATATCTTACTGTACTGCACTCACCCTTCTTGTGATGACATGAGATGATAAAATGTCTACATGCTGAGATGCAGTGAGGTGAATGATGTAGGCTTTATGATGTAGTATCAGGCCACGATGGTCATTCTGACAATACATCAGAAGCAGGACCATCCCCATTCAGGATCACAGTTGACTGAATTGCAGAAAGCAAAACCGCAGACGAGAGGGGACTACTGTACATAGAAAACATGGTGGAGGTTGGAAGCAGAGACAGGAAGGTGTCAGGAAGGCATCAGGCTATGGCAGCTGGTCTCAGCCTTGTGTTTATAAGGGACTGGTTTGGAAAAGCTGAAGCTGAATTTGGACAGCTTATTTATATCTCATATACAAAGTAAGTTAACAGGGAGTAACTCAGGAATTGCGGAACTTCTTAACGTTGGTTTGTTGTGTTTTTATGCATTGCCTTTAGTGACCTTGGGGAAAACCTTTGTGGATAGGGATGAGGTTGTTCTTCATCCTGCAGTAGAAAATGAGTGCCCAAGGGTTAGGTTTTAGGTGATGTCGGAATAACTGTCTTTCTGTTCAGAACTGGAGAAAAAAGATGTTTGGAATCAGTACAAAACACATTGGCAAGGAGGTCTCGTTGACATGAATTGGCCTCCACAACATGTCAGAAAATAGGCACTGGAACATCGGTACATTGCAGGGGCTAGGGCCTCAGAAGGGCCTAAGCCAGAGATTTCTGAGAGCAATCACATCTAATAATCAATCTTAACTCCTGTGTATTATTCTATTTTGTTCCCCAAAGCTATCATAAGAGTCTCACTAAAACAATACATTTCAATCTTCCCTATGACAGTAGGGAACTATGGGAGGCATTGAGCCTATGCTTGAGACAAAGTTGTGCCAAGGATGGCAGCAGCAGGTGCTTGAATGAAATAAGTCTTGGGGCAAGAAAAGGAGACCTGCAGAAAAGCCCAGGAGTGGCCCGAACCCAGACCAGTATGACATAGATAGACAGCCAGGTCTGGGGACGAGAAGAATTTCCTATAGTTCCAAGAAATTCATGGAAGGGAAAATGGTAAAGATACTGGACATCTAATAGTGACAAGAGATAGAGACCCACGTTATTGTGATTAGTTATTAACGGGAGGTATGATCTTGTAGCCTACTGGTGTACGGAGTATCTGGGTTATATAGTATTGTTGTGAGGCTGAAATGAGATTTAAAAAAAATTAAAGTCTTAGCATAACATCTTGCTTTTAATAGCCTCACAATACCTGTTGGAAGTTGACATTATTATTGACTATGGATGTCATGTTAGGGGATTATCTAAGGGTACTGGCACAGAGGATCATATAGGATGTATTCTTTGAGCAAGTCTTGTAGGTAGCCAGATTCTTACATCTGTGAACACTAAATGGCACCACCATGTACACAGCCAGACCAAGGAATGACTAGAAGACCATTCTCTACTTGTCACTTTTCTAAATATGGACAATGTTGTGGGCATCCAGAAGTGTACTTTTCTTTAAAAAAAAAAAAAAAGTAACAAATTACCAATAATTCAAGAGAGCAGTTTAAGAAGGTCATGAGTCTGTGGGAGCAGGTGCAAGCTTCCAATGGTGAATGCATTGAGGCAGTGGTAGCTCTGTGGGAGTTTGTCAATTTCTTTCATAAGATCACCAGATCCCCACTGAGCAGGTAGGTGATCTAATAAATTCCACCATAATTTGTTGTCTTTATTCTTTCACTTAAGCTCAAAGAAGGAAGCAGCCATTTGACAAAACACAAGTCCCAGTGAAATATGTGTTGGGAGCAATCTTCTGTGACTAAAGGCATCTCCTTATATGATATACAATTGTCGTGGGTCCCTGGCGCTGTGATGGAGAGTGGGCTGGGGCTCAGCAGGTGACATAGACAGTTCTGGTGATAGAGATCTCATATGAAACAGTAGGCAGAGTTAACTTGAGGAACTGAATGGAAGTCTAGCCAGTAGAAACCCAGATACAGGAGGAAGGATGGACAGCAGATAAGAAACATCAGCTTCTCAACATGCTACCCATACCCACCAGTTTTACCAGCAGGAAGCAGCAGGTGGCAGTGCGCCCAACCATCAGGGTGGCCTGTTACTCTGGCCTACCTAGACTACCTACCTCAGCTACAATTAGACTAGCTGGGCCAGAGTATATGAAGCAGTCTGATAATCCTAACAACCAGCATTTATCAAGAAATATTTATGTACAGCAAATGAATTAACCATTTAATCTCACGGTGACCGTATTTAACAGGTAATATCATTATCCCATGCACATTTCGGCCTCAGGGCCTTTGCACTTAAGAGTTTTCTCTGAAAGGAACACTAGTTACTTTCATGGCTTATTCTCCACTGCATTCAGACATCTGGTCAAATGTTATCTCCTAAGAGAGAACTATTCTAATTACTCCATCTAAAATAATCCACGTCATTCTTTATTCTCTTACTATGCTTTATTTTTCTGCATAGCTCTTATCTCTTTGACAGAATACATTCATTTTCACATTATCTATTTCCCCTCTAGAACTTAAGTTCCACGGTGGCAGGTAACTTATCTAGTTTGCTTATGGATTTGTCCTCAGACCCCAAAATAGTGCCCATCCCAGAGAAGTAGCACAATAAATCACTGCTGAATGATGAAGCTTCACTTTAAAAGGAAGATTATGAATTTCAGGGAGTTTAAGCAAATTGCCTAAGTTCTCAGAGTGATTTATACAGAATCAAGCTTGGAATCCAGGCAGTGGGGCTTCAAGACCCCAGCTCTTGACCTCTACTTTCTATTGCCTCATGAGTACTTCGTTACATAATCACCTCAGTCATGAAAGAGAAAAGGATGTACTGCAAGCAGGGCAGCAGCATGTGGAACACTACTGTCCATAAAAAAGGACTAGAAAGGGTGGACACCCACATCTGGCCTCCTTGATTCTCCCTTCTAGCCTGGGCCTCCGCACATGCTGCTGGGAGGCCCTGGGGCTCCAGGTTGGAGGGCAGCCTCCATCTACCTCTCTCCCTCTCCTCCTGAGCATGAGAGCAGGAAGTTGGGCTAAGCTGCTCTGAAATCCTGGATATCAGCGATAATCTTACTGATGCGGAAAGGATGGCAGGGTCTCTGTTGCCTGGCAAATTTCTGTGCGGCAGTCTGGGTCCTGGAATGCTCTGGTTAAAATGCTTGGATCCCAGTCCTACCGGCTGAACTCAGATCACTCACTGTGGAGGGCATTACTGAACCTCAGGACAGAGCTGGTCTTTGGAACTCTGTTGAAATCAGGGCTCCATCTTTATCTCTAGCTGACTATCTGGAGTCTGAAGGACTGGAACTGCAAGCTCTGGGTGCATCCTGGTCAAGGTATGAAGGTTCCAGAAGAAATAAGTCACTCAGTTATGCTGGCGATGAAAAGAATCCTGGCATGCCTAGCCACTATCATAGACATGGTAGGGGTAGGAAGATACTCAGAGACTGACATTCAAACAACCCTTCCATTAGTGGATACCCAGTAGGCTGAGACCCAGGGCTTGGGTAAGGCAAAGGGGTGGGATACGGCAACTCCACAGATTATGGTTTGTGGTGATCAAAGAAGGGAGTCAAAGCTGAGACCTAAATTTAAAACCAGGTGGACAGCAATGGTTGAACAAGGGGCATAACTTAGGTCAAACAGCACAAGAGAAGCCAGTGTTCTAAGCCAGAGCAAGAACATTCAGAGGACAGGGCAAGAAGGGGAATCTGAAGACATTCCCTGAGCTGTGGGATGCCACCTCAGGCCTTTCACTGCACACTGTTGGTCACGGTTGGGGCTGTGAGGCAGAGTCAGCTTGGATAACACTGAAGCTATAAAGAGTGGGCTCTAATACACTTAGGGAAAAAACGAAAAGTGAGTATCCCTGTGTGGCTATCCCCAAAGCTCAAAATATTTTGCAGATTCTGCTTTTCATGGGTTAGTACATTCTTTCATTAATTCAACAAGTATTTATTCAGAGCCCACTGTACCAGATGCTGAAATAATTTATGGCTGAGATGAGCCTACCAAGCCATATAAATGTTGGTTTTTTTTTTCAACATTTATACAATTCTTTCAAAGAGCAATACTTGCTTGTCAAATATCCACCCCATATCATCCTGTGCTATGAAGATTTGTTTCTTTTAATATTTAAAATTTTTCAAAAATAGAGAATGATGCTTTTGATTTGCTAGAAACTCAGCAAAAGATGTTTGAAAAGTTAATGGGAAATTGACTTTTTTTATACTGAAAGGCAGTAATTTCTGTTACTTACAGATGTAAGACTGTTACTTACAGATGACAGACTACAAGTCCATCAATGCAGGCTAGAGCTGCTAATATGTGTATTTTCAAAAAGACCACCCGAAGCATTCTATAGGTTTACAGGATGGTTTCCCAGAAGTTTTTTTCACCTTGTTCTTTTTGTTCACCATTTTGAATCTCTTAATGTAACTTCTCTGAAGGGCCCTTAGATCACTACACTCTAACAAATGATGATTCTCCATTAATATATGTCCACATGACTTCACACTCAAAGGACAGAGTCTTTCAAATAAAAGAAGAAAGTGCTAATTACTCACACTGGGGATGACTATTAATAGACTTACACATATTCACTGAGTGCCTACTTAGGCCTGCATGTAAGAACAGAGGTTAAAGAACACAACTTTAAATTTCAGAGGTGATAGTCATTCCAGGTTGTGACAGGAAATTTAACTTAAAAAAGCAAGGCATTTGAATCAAGTCTAGAGAACATGTAAAGGCCAAAGCTGGAAAAAAATTTACAAATAATACAAAATTAATAGCAATAATAATAATAAAAATGCAGGCCAAAAGAGCAATTGGGAGCACTAACCCTGACTCATTTAGAAAGGCTCAAAAGTGATATCTGGTAGACCAAGAAAAGCAAGGTTACCCTCACCAATATATGGCACCAGCCAGCGTTTTTCAGGTATTCAACAAAGGGTCATACATACTTAAGCATTTAGTTGAAGCATTGATAGAGATAAATATGTGGAAATTGTCCCCACTAGTACTTTCTACCTCAAATACTTCTCAAATGTACTAAATAATATCAAGAGTGGTTTGAAAAAAGTATGCTTATTTTTTAAAACAAATGTACTTTTTTAATTGAAATATAGTTGACAATGTCACATTAGTTTCAGGTGTACAACATAGTGATGTGACAATGCTATACGTTATGTCTCGCTCACAAGTGTAGTTACCATAGCTGTTACAATATCATTGACTATATTTCCTATGCTGTACCTTTCATCCCTGTGACTTACTCATTCCATAAGTAGAAGCCTGTGTCTCCCTCTCCCCCTCATTTATTTTGCCTTTCCCCACCCCCCTTCCCTCTGGCAACAACCTGTTTATTCTCTGTATTTATGGGACTGTTTCTGCTTTTGTTTGTTCACTTGTTTTCTTTTTAGAATCCACATATAAGCTAAATCACAGGGTATTTGTCTTTTTCTAACTTACTTTACTTAGTGTAATGCTCTCTAGGTCCATCCATGTTGTTTTCATTAAGGACATTGTGTGGGTTAAAACTTCATGCTCTATAATGTAATAAAGTTTACATTGTACTCTCCTTGCCTCTTATCTCCATAAAGTTATTGCACTAAATTATTCTCTCATGACTGAATGTCTCAATACAAATTATATACAAGTCGTACTAAAGCCATACTGTGGTCTAATACACTAAAAAAGGATGACATGAACAGACTAAATCGATGTCCAAAAATGTTAGAAGATAGTATTGGCAAAATCCAGCATAAAATCCATTAATCTTTACTTTGGAGCCATGAGCATTGACTGCAATGCCGACGTACATTTTAACACTGGTCCTAAACATTTCTTATTTTGACTTTGGGCAGAGGTCATGGTTCCTAAAGTCTTTTTGATTGACAAGAAAATCACTCCAGGATCACAAGGCCTATCTTTTTTTTTCAGTACACCAAACAACCAAACAAAAATAACCTGTCTCTCAGAGAGATCCTTTGAATGAATTTAGTCACATCTTGGATTGTTAATAATGAAACAGAGCTGTCTAAAAAGCAAAGAACATGACTACTTGGAGGAGAAAGAAACTGAGGAGCACAGTAGAGGCAACTAGCATTTATTTTTTCATATCACAATAATGGGAAATACCATCAGGAGTTCTGCCAAACACAGCAAGCCTAGGGAAGGCAAAATGAAAGATTATGAGGTTATAGATGACAAATGAAAATGGACGTCACTGCTTCGGGTCCAGTTCTCCTCTTAGATCTGTATAAAGAGCCACCTGTACCTTGCCAGGTGAGGTGTCCTTCAGGAAGAAGGCTTTAGACTGGCCCAGCCCTTTCACTGTTAGCCTGTGTGTGTGACCAAGATGGGCTAAACTATTTGTGTCCCATCTGTATAAGGGTAATTATGATAGTATCTATCTCAAAAAAGGTTGTGAAGATTAAGGGCGAATAAGAACAATACTTGGCCAATTCTTTAAGCATTACATTAAGTGTTAATTATCACTAGGAGTAGTAGTATAGAAATGGTAGTAGTGATAATAGTTATCGCAGTAAGAGTAGTATTAGCACCGATTTGTTTGGGGTTTATTATTTGCCTTCTACAGGAGAATATAATCTCCTTAAGGATAGAAACTTTGTTTCATTCACTACTGTATTCTCATTGCCAAGAACAGTGCCTAACATGCAGTAAAAGCTTAATAATTATTTGTTGAATGACTACATTAAAAATCTGCAAGCCTTCATATTCCTTTTTCTATGACTTCTGAGATTTGGGCAACTAAAATCCACAAGTGATGAGCATAGTCTCCAATGTCAAAGCTGTATATACGTGGTCCAGCACCCCCATACGCCAAGACACAGAGTGGGCATCACTTATGTTGTTTGCCGTGCCTCATTCTGAAGGCCTTCTTTCCTGACATCTTCTTCCCAGGGGCCTCTCGGATGGCCAAGTCACTCTCCATTCCCTCTACGAGGTCCTTCCCTCTCCATCCCATAAAAATGAAACCGCCCTTAACTGTATCTTCATAAAGCCTTCTCCCTGGTAGATGATACCTAATTACTCTTGCAAACTAACATGCTCTTCAAATCTGTTTAATGTCCCTTACAATTCTAAACTTCTACAAACTGATAGTGTGTGATGATGGTTATTTCACCATTTGCTGTATGTATGATGATATTCATATGTGGGAAATGTGCTAATATTTGCCCTCTATCTGGTAATGAATGCCTTCATCCAATGGAATAGCTTTAATGATAGAACTCAGCGTGAAAGCTGACCTCACAGGAAAAAACATCAGTGCTGATGGAGCCTGGGGAAATTCTTCATTACATCACAGGGTTTTATTTCCCAGAAGTAGGGCTAGAGCTCTTTGATTCATCCAGTCAGCTTCTCCTGACTTCATCAGAGACATAAGTGTCATTCCCAACTGGGTAGGTTTGGAATTTAACTTCCTTCTCTCCTATGAAAAGTAGCAGAGCTTCCCAAGGGAAATCAGGAGTGAGGGTAGAAGTGAAGAAAGAGCAAAGAATGAGGAGAGGGCAAGAAATAGGTGTAGAGTGCAGTAAGAGAGGAGAAAGTACAGGTGGAAGGGAGGTGGAAGAGCAAAAGAGAGTGCTAGTAAGCAAACAGGGAAAAGGAGAAAATGCAAGGGAGAAGAAGATAGGGAGAACTTAGCACAAAAGAAGGTAGTGAAATGCAGAGAAGTCTGCCAGACAACCATGACAGCCCAGCAGGGAAGACTGAAGTAAGACAAAGGGACAGGATACAAATGGACATTGAGTAGCCATTGTCAGTTATCTAGGTAAGGAAGGACTGGTGGTCTAAATAAAAGGCATATTGTGTATTTATAATTCTGGTGGTTTATTGATGATACATCCAGGTGTTTCATTTAATCATTATCAAGTTATAATTTTATCATTACACACAACTGATTGTTTTCAAAGTATCATGCATAGAAGACCCCTTAATCAAGGGGTAGAAGTGATATAACTTCACCTCAAATCTATAATTGTACATACATGAATTAACCTTACATTGTTGGAATCTTCCTGGTGGTGCCTAGTGCTACTAAACACTATTCTTGACAATGTAAGTATTGCTTTATATTGTCAAATACAATAGTATTTATATTTACAGAAAAGGAAGCAATTATTTCTTAGAAAATGATACAAGATTTAAATACTTTGGCCTAATTAGCTGTGAGAAAGGACATGGTCCAAGTATTCTTCAGAAAAGCCAGTTTACATAAGGACGCTCTTCTCTCTCCATTCCCGCTGCTCCATCCTAGTTGCAGCCAAAATTGTTCACTGGAAATATTATCCAAGTCTCTTAGACCCTTTCCCTGCTTCCATGTTTTCTCTTCCCATTTATCTGTAACACATCCAAAGTGAACTTTTAAAAATATTACCCCTCAGCCTCTATTCGATTTTTCATTGGTGTCGCACTGCACAATGGACAAACTTAAGTTCCCATAAAGACCTAGATGACCTTGCCTTTGTGTATCTCATCTTCATGTTCAACTGTGCCATACTCTCTCCTGACCCAGAGCCTTCACATATGTTCTGTCCTAAAACTGGACCGCTCTTCCCTAGTCTTCATCTGTTTAGCCAGTACTCAGGCTTACTGTCCAGATAAATAGTGTTTTCTTCAGAGAAGCTTTGCTTGACCCCCAGCCTAGGTCAGGTCATTCTGTTACATGTGTTCATTGCATATTTTACTTCATCTATACATCAGTTCACATCATTATTCTTTAATACTTATTTGTATACTTATCTGTTTGCTGTGACTGCCAGTTGGTTGTAATTTTATGAAAATGGAGGCCAGGTGTATCTTGCTCATTACTCTTTTCCCAGTACCTGCCATGGTTCTTATTACTTCACAAAAACTCAATATATTGGGTGAAGGAGTAATCGAGATTTGAATTTCCAACGTTCTAGATTTGTTTATAATCCCAAGGAGCCTGCTTCTGGTAGAGCACAGTGTTTTCTATGCATTTGTTTGCAGAGAGGAAGAGAGAATCCCTTCTGCTCCCCCTGAGTAGAATCATCCTGAATGGGCTCAGTATTGCAGAAGGACAGTAGGGATGGAGAAAGCACGCTTATGAGTCTTTCATGTGTAGAACAGCACCTGCCATTGTCCCACATGAAAGCAATGTGATGCTCAGTATTCAAACCCTTGCAGCTGCCTTAAGCAGAGGATTTGCAGGCCTTTTTAGTTAAGATGGAATCTCTCCGAAGGGCAGAATGTAGTTGTAGTAAAGAGAAGCATTGGGGCACTGGGTGGCTCAGTAGGTTGAGCATCCGACTTCAGCTCTCAGGTCATGATCTCACGGTTCATGAGTTCGAGCCCTACATCAGGCTCTGTGTTGTCAGTGTGGAGCCTGCTTTGGATCCTCTGTTTGTCTGTCTGTCTCTCTCTCTCTCTGCCCCTCCCGTGCACACATACTCTCTGTCTCTCAAAAATAAATAAAAATAAAGAGAGAGAGCAGCATTAATAGCAATGAACTTTCTATAAAATAAAGGAGACAATTAAAATCTTTGGTTCTCTACTTCCTTCACAGCAAGTCTCATTACCGTCTCCTGCTGTGCAATCACCATCTTCTTCAGATTAGCTGCCAGTTCCTCATGCTTCATTCTGAAACAATGGCGTCCAAAATCTGCACTTCTTAGTGTAATGACTTGTTTCAAACACCCCAGGATGACTGCCTCAAGGACTTTTGGCCAAATGTTGTCAGTTACGTTGGAGGGGTTTCTGGCAAGGCCAGAATCAATCTAGTGAAGCTTCCAGTTGTCTTCCCATATTCCCAAATAAGATGACCTATTACAAGTGCTTATTCCTTTCTGGTGGTAATAGGGACTAGGGAAGACAATGCACTGTTAACTCTAACGTAAGTGATCAGATAAAAATTTTAGGATTTGGTGATTCTCTTCTGGTAGCCAAACTTGCTTATAGCTTTCAGAATTCATGCCCACTGATGGCATGAAACACTTAGAGTCTCTCATCACAAAAGAACACCATGTCCGCAATTATCTTCCAACGGTGAGATCAGCCCATGTCAATGTCATGTTTAATATTTAAGCATACTCTACTGTCATTTGTATGTGTTTATTCCGTGGACATCTGCAGAACCAATATGAATAAAAATAGAACTTGTGGGGCAAGAAAAATATATTGAGAATCATTGAGTTGGACAAACCTAGTGGGAAGGTTGCGCCTATTCAAACACCTGTCTCCCACCCTCTCACCATCTGTGCAATCACTTCACCCTTCAGCTTCACTACTCACTCCTACAATTACCCTGTCAAGAGCAAAGTGCAGCTCAGGTGGATTTAATGTGGGTTTAATATGGCCCATCGAGTTCAATGTTGATTTCCTTTAAGTAACTGTTTCTGTTCTTGCTATAAATCTATGTCTATGTGTCTACACTTAATTTGGATAATGAGTGCATCTAAGGCAAGAGGCAGTTTATATGTTTTGTAGGCACTAGATCAAATACGCAGATGAAAACAGCAAAATGATGCACAATTCCCAGTTTACAGTGAAATTAAAAGAGAAGGTTAATGTTTTAATGCATTCTTAAGAATTCTTTCCCTCAAATTCTCCATATAACAGTAGTCTATATATAGATCTAAAGGAAAGGGAAGGAGCTAATGTGTAATCCAGACCTACTATATGTTATTGGGTGTGATGCTAGAAAGTTTATAGTTACTTTCTCATCTAATAAAACAGCTCTTCAAGGTGAGTATTAAAACAAAAGACCTGGGGCTCAGAGAGTTTAAGTATCATGGAACCGGTGCCTAGGTCTATTTGTTTTCTAACTATGTTTTCTTTCCTCTAAGTGGTCATATCATTTATCTCGTGATAGTACATCAGTCTAGATGATTCAACCCTCTAAGGGTCTCACCTAACCAAGTGTGATTTATTATGCTACTTCCCTGTAGAAGACCAAAAAAAAAAATATTAGGAATAAATGGAAATCATAAGGACTCGTCCATTGAACTACCTAGATATGACATCATTTAGAGCTCAAAGCCATTGGATAAATGCTCTATTTCCATCCATTCATTCTTTTACACAAAACATATTGTTCTGATGGCCAACTATGTGCCAGGCACTGGAACATACATTTTGGATAGAATGATAAGCAAGATGGAGATGCTCTCTGTTATCACAGAGCTGAGTATATACAGAGCACAGTGCAGTGCAGATTGGCCTCTGTGGATTCTGAGGTGGAACGGGCTCAATGCGACCTGCCTGAGAAGGTGAGAAACCAAGTACACTCAGATGCTGCTTCTGTATCACAATTTATGAAATTTAAAGAAGGAATCAGGATCAGTAATGCTTTATATTTAGTCAGGCTTTAAATATTTATTGTATCATGTATACTTCAATCATGATTTGTCATAAATATGAGACAAGTTGTTAAAGGAGAATTTTGTGGTTGATTTTCTGAATTTTCAACATGTTTACGCCACTGAGTACCTTTATATTTTGCAGGTATGTAGAGGAAAGGCACAATCAGCCTTCTATTACAATGCACAGCACCTAGAGAGTGAACCTAGAAATTACTATTTAAGTTGTGACATATTCAGAATCATTCAGCAACATGCACAAGTCAGAAGTCCTTCCCCAAGGAAAATGTACCCCCTTCCCTGTTTCCTGAGTCAAGAGCAGAAAGTGGCATTCACTCATTCTTCATTTTTATACTTAGTAAAGTTAATAAAAAAAATCCATAAGTGATACACTGAGTGTGTCACATCAATTACTTTGTTGTTCAGATGAAATGAGCTTTGTGCTGCTCTCAAATTAGGCACTCATCATGCATAATTAGCCCCTTACATAGAACAGCTGCTGGCTTTTACAAGGCTTTCAACCCAGTGCTGAGTGCACCCATCGTCGGGTGTTTACTGTATTATTTAATCAAATCTGTGATAGATACACACTTGATTTGATGATAAAATATAGAAAAGAACTGCCTAGAGAAAAGCACGGTATGTTTATCTTCACCTAGAAAAGTTAACTTTGAAGTAATTATATTAAAAGGCACTAAGCTATTATATTGGGAAACCATTTTAATTTTTTTGAAAATTAAAAATTCTTTTATTATTAACTATAATTCTGTGACTGTTTATGAAAAAGAGGCAACTGTGCGTTTCGCACCAGTGTGTTCAAAGGAATAAAAAGCAACTGAATCATCAGGATGGGTCTCGTGGATAAACTGGGCATCAGAATATCTTCAACTTAACTCTGAAACTTTACAATACCCTTACTCCCTACTTTTGCCATCTGTAAAACTGGAAAGTAATCATCAACAAGTGTTTATGTGAAGCACTTCAAGATGGAAATTGTTACCACAGATGTACAAAATGTAATTCCAGAGTATAGTTCTAAATGTAAACACCATAATGATTTGTATTGGATGCAAATTGGAGATGTTGCCATGGGTTCTGTTACCGATGGTTTATGCATTTGAGAAGTGGGGAAAGCTTGAGGGACAGCTAATGTAATCATTACAAGCAATTGCCGGCTGCCACTTTTATTTTTTAAGTGTGTGTATTTTTCATCTCTAATGGAATCATAGTTTCATAAATAAGATAACTGAGAAAAGGGAATCCTGCAAAGTCACAGTGAGTGAGATAAGGAGATATTGTTACTACAGTTCCCCAGTTTGTAAATTTTTCTCCTAATCACACCCAGCTAAAAAGAGAAGCAGAAATTTAACATATCCTATTTCAGGTAATAAAAAGCTATGTCATGAGCACAATTTTCCTTTTTCAAATTATAAAGGTAAAATTTGACTAAGGGAGTATATTCAAATTTTTACTGCCAATGTTCAGTATTTCTGTTAAATCAGCTAAATGCCATTTATGATATTGGAGTAATGTGTTTAAAAGTGATGTGCTTTGAAAAAGTGTTTTAGAAATTAAGAGATTTCCTACCTATTCATATACACATATTTGTATGTAGATATACATATGCACACAAACACACAAAACAAATTTCACTAAACAGAGTTCGACAAATATTGTTGATATACCTTATGTTTTCCTTAACAGGTTCACCTTTGGGTGAGGGTGTATACAAGACTGATACTCAAATGGTACAAAACCAGACTGGCTCAAGCGACTGTTTACTGGCTGGCGTTCCTTCTGCTTTATCCAGCAGGTACTCACTTGGGTTGGCTAATGCTTGTATCATAATGGTTATTGAATATTTTTATTACCACTCTAGGTGCCTATATGTTAATCACTCTAGATGCATATATTTTAATGTATTCTATAGAATTCCTTATAAACCATTGACAATAGTCAAGTAATAATAGCAAGAAAAGTATTTGTGGAAGCTTCTTTACTGTACATTGTTGAGAGATGAAGTTGGCAAATAGGAGGAAATAAACAGAAATATTCTTAAGTTCAGGTTAAACTAGAAACCATGTAGTGAAGGAGGTCAACACAGTTGCATCTATGATTGTAACAGTGGTCAAGGAATACACAAGATGAAAATTCCACCCTCTGGCAAGAGAATTATTCACTTAAATTGCTTTAAGAAATCTTCACGAGATGGGAGTATTTTTTAACATCGTTGGACTACATAGATGAAGTCTCTGTGTCTTTCTCTATGTCTCTCTCTGTCTCTCTGTATCCCTCTCTCCCATTCTCCCTCTCTTCACATTGATTATAAAGAAAGAAAAAGTCACTGGTTATTTAAAGCAATTAATCAAATATATTCTAAAATACACCACATTTTCCACAAATACTTTAAATAGGATTTTTTTAACAAGATAAGTATTCTACCTCCCTCTGGCAACCATCAGTTTGTTCTCTATAGTAAAGAATCTGTTTTCTGGTTTTGAGGGTTGGGGGTGGGAGATGGGTGAAATAGGTGAAAGGGATTACAAGTACACTTATCAGGGGCGCCTGGGTGGCTCAGTCGTGAAGCGTCCGACTTCAACTCAGGTCATGATCTCACAGTCCATGAGTTCAAGCCCCACATCAGGCTCTGTGCTGATAGCTCAGAGCCTGGAGCCTGCTTCGAATTCTGTGTCTCCCTCTCTCTCTGCCCCTCCCCTGCTCATGCTCTGTCTCTCTCTGTCTCAAAAATAAATAAAAACATTAAAAAAAAAAAAAGAGTACACTTATCATGATGAGCACTGAGTAATACATAGAATGGTTGAATCACTATATTGTACACTTGAAACTAAAATAACACTGTATACTAACTATATTGGAATTAAATCTTTTTTAAAAAATATTCTAAATTTTCATCTTTTGTGACTTTGGTGGACAAATTTTTCTATACCACTTTTATGTACATTGTCTTTTATCCTATTTCAGTGGTGTTCACACAGGCTGAGCTAGGATAAAAGGAGAAATTTAACCAACAATTATTTGGAGAGAAAAATCATTAGAAAACTCTTTTATAAACAGCATTAGATTGAATTAAACTACTTGTTCTCAGCATAACTATTTAACTGAATTCAACTAGTTTTTTCAAGTTAATTTGATAGAGTAGATTCACTTTATATTCAAGATCTTTATATACTGTTTCATAAGACAAAGCCCTGTAAAATTAAATAAGAACATAATCATAAAGGATTCTCTACATCTATTACCTACATCTAGAAAGAACCATACCATTCATCATAAAAACAAAACAAAACAAAACAAAAGCCCTAAACCATTTTTTAGAGTATGGTTAGCAAAAGTTATCCTGCCATCATAGGTGTTAGTATTCCTATAGGCATTAACTTTATAGATAATTTCCTTGTGACTTATTCCATTTGTAGAAATGTAGGAGCCTCCAAGAAAAAATATATAGAGAAAATTTCCCATCAAGAATCTTTATTCCAACCTAAGTGACAAGAAATTTTAGCCTATAAGGATTCTCTAAATTCACTTTAATGATTTGTAGAATTTAATCTCCACTGAAGTACATGGACTTAAAAAAAAAAAACACTTTGAGCAAATTTTTAAAAACACAAAGGAAATCATAGTAACAAAAAGTATTCAAAAGATCTCAAACATAATTTTCCATACTTTCAAATTATGTATTAAGACTTGAAGGAAGGGGGGAATGAAGAAAGGAAGTTAGGGAGGGAGGGAAGAAGGAAGGAAGGAGGAAAAAAGAGAAAGAAACAAATTATCTTTGCTTCTAAGATGAAAATAATGGAAAGAAGGTTTATTGACTACTTAGGGCAAAGACTGATCCAGACTGACATTTCATGCCAACATAATGATATTGAATGTTCTTTCTGTCATTTCTTAGAGATGTTTGGCATTTAGCATTGATATCTTTTGGCCATTTTCCAAAAGTATATTGCAATTATCACAAGAAAGGTGCGTATCTTTTACTGTCCAGGCCAATTTACCTTTTTTTTTTTTTTTCTTTTTAAGGTAAAATCCATATTGTCCTTTAGAAAATGCTTTTGTTTTCTAGTGTAAAAGGAAAATAAAAAGAAAGTCAGTGTTGGGATGAGTTAAGGGCCGTGTGCAGAGACTGGGAAAAATGCAATATTTCTATGATTTTAAGTTGATAGCTTTGTATTGAGTACTGCCCCAGAGAGGTCTGTTAAAAAAGCTAAGTTAGGTAACTGAAAAGAATGGAAAGCACTTATTCAAAGTCACAGAAGAATTTGAAGAATTCATCAAAGAGTTCTCATTGAAGAAATTCAGAAAAAAAAAATCTGTCTGACATTATGTAAATGAAGCATATATAATCTGTGTCTATATGACAGTGTTTCAACTGTCTCTTCCATTTTGTTATGATGTACCTCAAGGTTTTGTCACAGAGAACCACCAAGGAAAAATCACTTAGGCACACAAACAGATGCATATGTGCAAAGAGGAAGAATTTTCTGCATTTGCATTAATAAACCAATCTTAGGAGAGGTTTCAATCAGTAAGTTCTAGATGGGCCAGTCAGAAAGGTGTAACCACCAGTAAAAGTTGAAAGAGGAAGCAGGCTATTAGGATCATCTTTGTGAGTTGTAATTAAGATTCATATGGAAAAAAAAAAATTTTAATCAGGTGAACCACTGTCTGAGAACCAAGTTTTCAACTAAGAAGTGAAAACTGGTTCTTCCACTTATTCAAAAAATACTTTTGAACACTCACTGCATGTTAGATATCGTATCTGTATGCCAGATACCATTTGAGATGCTGGAGGGGAAAAACTGATAACCAACTTTTGTTTTCTTTTCTCAAACTGATCTTCAGAAGGTGAGTGAAAAAGAAGCACAAATGATAGCAAATGTTACAAGCAAATGCTTATATCTTCCCCCAAACCCATATGTTAAAGCTCTAACTCCCAGTGTGATATTGGAGGTGGGGCTTTGGGGAGGTAATTGGGATTAGATGAGGTCATAAGAATAAAGCCCTCGTGATGGGATTAGTGCCCTGATATGAAGAGACTGGAGAGCTTCTTGAGAGTCTGTTGCTCTTTCTCTGTTCACCATATGAGGACATAGCAAGACAGCAGCCAGGAAGAGGGTCCTCACCAAGAACCTGACCATGCTGACACCCTGATCTTGCGAACTTCCAGCTTCCAGAACTCGGAGAAATAAATGTCTGTTGTTAAGCCACCAGTCTATGGTATTTTGTTAGGGCAGCCCAAGCAGACTAACAGAGCAAGAGAAGATACTTTCAGGTAGGCTAGGGGAGGAGATGACTGTGGCAAGAAGATACGCTACCTGAAGATGATCATTAGGCCTTTATATCTGGACAATTTGTTTTTACCTAGAGTCAAAGCAGCAATTGATTAAGCCCGAAGCAGACCAGTAATCTAGTCAGAACTAACCCAGTGTGGTGCATGTGCCTCTTAACAGTGAAAGTTCTGGTGGAGAGTCAGGCCTGGGCTCTACTTTCTGTTGGGTCCCTGTGCAGCTTCAAGCTTTGTGGTCCTTGGGAAACTCACCTGTACAACAAAGGACTAAAACCTTCCCAGATTTCCCCTATTACTATTCTGAATCTTTGTCAGACAAATATATACCAGTGTTCTGGGATGAAGATGTTTGGCTTGGCCAAATGGTTGACCAAAAATCTATTGCCATTCCTAAAGAAAATAACATAATATGTTCCACTATAAGTGAATCAGTAGCATCATTTTTATTATTAAAATTTTTTTAATGTTTACTCATTTTTATGAGAGAGAGAGAGAGAGAGAGAGAGAGAGAGAGAGAGCATGAGCATGGGAGGGGCAGAGAGAGAGAGGGAGACACAGAAATCTGAAGCAGGCTCCAGGCTCTGAGCTGTCAGCACAGAGCCCGATGTGGGGCTCAAACCCACAAACTGTGAGATCATGACCTGAGCTGAAGTCAGCTGCTTAACTGACCGAGCCACCCAGGCGCAGCAGTAGCATCATTTAAAAATAGGAAACAGAAAACCCTTAGTTTCTCCTGTAAATGTGAAATAAAGAGAACCAAAAACCAATTTATTTGCTAGGCTGTGCTTTACAATAGCTTCTAGGTTACTTCTTTTAACGAGGGGAAAAAAAGCTTGCTTTAGATTATGTACTCAGCTATAAACATGAGCAGATATATTTAAAAAACACACTGCTCTGAAACACACTTACTTTTCTAAACTGTATGTTGAATCTCAAACCCAAAGCAAAAGATAAAATTATTCCTTTACCCCCAAGTTTAATATGGGGCAGATATTCCATGATCCAAGTGTTCAAATACTTGCTTGACTCGGTTCGACCTTTCTGACATACCTGCTCAGACTCAGACAGATGGATGAGATCAGACTCATTCCGAGCCAAGCCAAGCTTTTTAACTTGCCAGACGTGTTCTTTGTGGAAATAGGATTGTAGTACAGGGAGGAGTTGGTGACACTCTTCTGGTGGATGGTCAACGTAATAGTATTTAGCATCATAACTTAATTATATAGACATAATAGCAATTTGGAGGTGTATGACTGCAGATACTGGAGTCTGAGCAAGAAAACTGAGATTCATTCTTACTGAACTTAAGTACATTTATATGCCCTTCTTCTTAAAAAGTCCCTCAGGTTTACGCTTATAAAGTATTCACGTGGTCTTGCCACTTATCTCCCTCTGAGATAACATCCCTGGAGTCTGCAATCACTGATTACGTCTTCAAGTCCTACCATGTCAGTGAGGATTTAGATTTCAGTATCTTGGGGAGGAATAAATATAGAAGCAGAAGAATTTGTCTGGAACTAAGACCTTGTTTAGGGATAATGGAAACCACCTAATGTATGTTATTAGCATTTGAGTTTCAGAGCAAAATGCTTTTTAAGTGCTTGCTCTCAAGTACCCTCCTCATACTTGTAGCACTTTGTTAGGGCTTGGCTTCTTTCCTAAATATAATTGTTTGTATGTCTAGAAATATATAATGGAATCTCATAAACACAGAGAGAAATTTTAAGATCACTCAGCATTAACCGGAAGCAGCCTTTCTTACCTCTCACGAATTCTGCACCGTTGGGATTTTGGAATAGGGCTCCTTACTGCCTAAACTTAACATAAACCTACCAGAACTTCCTCACACTTCTTAGTGAATTCAAGAGGGTTTTTAAAGATTATAATGTCTGTGTTTTCTCTCCCTTCTAGTAGATTAAAAATGAGGCTCTCTGCCACACCCCTGTTTGCAAATTATGTTTTCAAGTAAGAAATTGCTATTGGCTCTTCTGTTACTCTTTTCCTTGATTTCTACTTTCCTTTTGTCCTTACATGCCTCAAGCTCCCTTGCAGTGCTGTGCCTTTCGTTTGCAACCACGTTGGCTGCTGGGCTCATCAACTCCTGGTCTGCATAGGCTTTTTTTCCAGATGGCACCTTCAGCTTTTCTTCCTGCTCATCTGCCCGAGTCTCTGGCCACAGCCTGGAGCCTTCTCTATCTTGGGCCGCCCCACATTTTCTCCGCCACTCAAGAAGGAGATTTCCTATTCTCAACTGCTAGCCTGGAACTTTTCAAAGCCCCTGGGTCTCATCTCTCTCTCCCTCCCTCTCTCTTTCACTCTCTCCTAGAACTTTTCAAGGAACTTTTCAAAGCCCCTGGGTCTTCTCTCTCTCTCTCTCTCTCTCTCTCTCTCTCTCTCCTCCCCTTCCCCCCCATCCCCACTTTCTCTTTCCTCCACGAGTGGTGGTCGAGGCCAGGTCACATCTTCTGGAGTTGAGGTGGGCAGCAAAAGCCTTTGGTTTTGCCTGCTGGAAGATTACTGCTTCCTTGTGGTGGAGATATTGTGCTCTTCCCAGAGCCTAGAGTGGGGCTGTCACTCTCTGCCAGGTTCAGAAGGGCTTTTTTTTATTGTCCCTGTCAGTTAGCAGCCCAAGGTTACTGCCAGCTCTCTGTCAGGGCTTTGATTTTTGTCAGCTATGGCCAGGTCCTTTTAGTTATCTGCAATCTTTTCAGCTTTGTTCAGGCTGAGCTCTACTTGTCTACTAATTAGCTCTTTGGAGATTTCCCTTTTAAAACTCACTATCACAGAGGACAGGAACCGTTCAAAAGTTTTGTGTTTCATAGAAATTCCATATTCATCCATATCTCATACAGCCATATTTTTAAAATTAAAAGTGGCAGGTCAGGCCAATTTAAGGTATAGAAGTAACATCGTCTATAAAGAAAGACCTTCAGGTTCTTGATCAGGTATGTAGATGAGTGACAGGGAAAGGAAAGGGTTTACATCAAAAAAACACTGAGGGGTACAAATTAAAAAGAAACTATCACTCTGTATAACATATTCACATTTTCTTTATCTTCTGGTGTGCAAATATTGTGCTAGCTGAATATAAAAGTAGCACAACTTTAGGGCACAAAAAAAACACACTGTAAAAACATCAAGAGTGGTCTTACATCAAGGAGGGCCCTGAGGATGTCTTTGTTGTCAACTTCAGAAGAAAAGAGAGGAACAGAAGAGGAAACTGGCAGAAGGAATAGATGCCAAAGAGAACTCAAAGGATTAGGTCCGGGTGAGGTGATCGGTATTCGAAAACAGTCTGCCTTCTGGCTCTGATCTAAGGGAATAGGCTGGCAGCCAAGCCAGAGGGCATAGCAGCACAAACACACCTTCAGCACACTGCTTGAGGGTTGCCTCAGTGCCTTAGAAATTGTGCTGGCAATTAGAAATAAAGCTATGGAAGAGCAATAGGCAAAATACTCTATCTATAGATAAAATTTTGCTTTTCACATAATTCCTAACCTGGTTGTCCCCCTCCTCACAAACTTACCTTTTCTTCCTTTCTCTCTCTCTCTCTTTTTTTCTTTTCTTTCTTTCTTTCTTTCTTTCTTTCTTTCTTTCTTTCTTTCTTTCTTTCTTTTTTCTTTCTTTCTTTCTTTCTTTTTTTTTTTTTTTTGGCAAGCCCTCCTCCTTTTCTAAGCTCCTAAGTACATTTTTCTTCCACTAACTCAGTGCTGTTGTAAGTTGCGCTTACATTGCATTTACACACTGTTAATGCCTGCAAGATGAAAGTAAAAACCTTTGAATATATTAATGCTATAACACAGATGTCTTACTTTTTACTCTTTTTTTTTTTTTTTAAGCAAGTTGATGTGGCTAATAATGATGCAGATTGTGCTGGATGGATGTACAGATGAAACAGGGGAATACAGATTAAATAAAAATTTCTTCAAAGCTTACGTTTGCTTCATAATTTAACTTCTGGGCTTGTCTCAGTGGTAGTAGGTGCGACCAGGCATCATAACATTGTTCTAAAACATCTTGGCATTGCAGAGCAACAATCACCCAAACAGCAATGCCGTACTTCTTCGAAACGAGAAGAAAGTCACAATAGGGAAAATAAAGACTGCCAGTGGCTCCATCCAAATAGGCCTGACCCAACTGCTAATAAGGGGGCAGCCGTGAGAAGTCAGGAAGCAGGCTTTTGTGCTTAAGAACTCATCTCCTTGTATACTGAACTTCGCTTTTTGTATCTACACTCAAAGCACCAATAGCTTCTTGCAGATATTGAATATGGTGTGTGCCAGAGGTAGCCCTGTACTCACTATGGAAACATCCATGGAATGACTCTTTCATTTAGCTCTTTTAAACAATGAATAAAAGGGGGCAATAATGACACAAGGCCTTGGAGCACTCACCATCAATTTCTCTTTCATGTATCCATTCATTCAGGGAACATTTATTAGCATACCACTCTGTGCCAGGGGTCTTGCTGGGTCCCTAGGATATGCAGATGAGTGAGACACACACCTTTCCTCAAAGATCTCCTCGGCAGAGCACATGTGTGGGCAGAAAACGTATAATGCCATCTTTTAAAGGAATGGAAAGTGCTGTGGGATCTTTAAGGAAGGAATAGCACTGTCTTCCAGGCCAAATGTGGTTAAGACTGCATCTGAGGTCTGTATCTTTAATGCATGAGGAGAAGCTTACCAGGCGATGAATGGCACGTGTTGAGGCCTGGACTCACAGATGAGCAGCAACATTGGAAAATGGTGAGAATGCCAGAGCTTAGCCCGTGTATGTGTGTGTGTGTGTGTGGCACTGGGGACAGAATGACAGGTGATGAGACTAAGGAAGTAGCTTTGAAGCATCCCCTACAAGGACTCATATGCCAAGCTAAGGCATTCAGTATCTACCATACAGGTAATAGGAGGCCAACTAGAAACTTCCAGCAAAAGGGAAGGGTAACACGATCTGACATCCTTTTTATGATAGCTGTGATAGCTGGAAACCCCTCCAGAAGAGACTGGTGTAAGGAGATGATTTGGAGCACATACAATTCCCAAGATGGTGATGGCAATAGTCAGCTGAAGACAAGAGCCTGGATTCAAGAGACACTTTGAGGGACTTCGACAAGCAGAATTGAGCTTCAGCAAGAACTTTCTGCCAGTGGCCATCTCGTTTGTTACCCTACGCCTCAAGTACTACCTAATCTGATGTGGGCAGTTCTGAGGTAACTTGCTGAGAATCCCAGGCTTCTTTCTGGGGAAAGGGAACTCCGTTCATAAGGGTCTTATAAGACATACGGAAGAAACATTCTTCTTCTGCCGTACACAGTGCGTTTTGTGAACACAGACAGGAGCCATGCCCTTACGCACAGTGTTACCTTTCACTACACCTAAATAGAACACTGAAGAAAATACCCACTTCATAATTTTCTCTTGAATGAATGAATCAAACTGAGAGACAAAACTAGAGTGCAAAATATGTGTGTGTGTGTGTGTGTGTGTGTGTGTGTGTGTACCCTCACAGATTGTAAAAACCCATTGTATTTGTTTAAAATTATTACAAGAATGTAAAGACAACTTCTACTTTTTTTCATTTTAAGAGAAGTGGCCAGTTTTGGGGCACCTGGGAGGCTCAGTCAGTTAAGCGTCTGACACCAGCTCATCTCATGATATTGCAGTTCGTTGGTTTGAGCCCCATGTCAGGCTCTGTGCCGAAAGTTCAGAGAGCCTGGAGCCTACTTTGGATTCTGTGTCTCCCTCTCTGTCTGTTCCTCCCCTGCTTGTGCTCTCTCTCTCTCTCTCTTTCTCTCTCTCTCTCTCTCAAAAATAAACATTAAGAAAAAAAAATTTTTTTAAAGAAGTGGCCAGTTTATTATAAACAATAACAAAGTTCCCCTCTAATGCTATTTGGAAACCATCCCTTCATGGAAACAGGTTTAGGAAGTGGGCTATAATGCTGATATCTTGGCATCCTAAGTGATAACACACAGCACATCTATGTGGCCACATGGCAGATCTGCTTCAGAGAGTGGCTGTCTAGGCCTTAGGTCCTGATGCTGCAAGAGAAGAGATCTGTTACCTTCTGCTGATGTTACTAAAAAGGCAATAGGTAAACATGGCTGACAGGGACAGTTGAGCAGTTTGTGCCCTGAACAAGGATACCCAGCTGAGGGGTGAGTGGCAACTGGAATCCAGAAATTATGCCTGACTTGAGGGAGGCTTTTTCTTAATCACACCTAAATGCTAGATGGGAGAATGGGATCCTGGATTTAAGGTAAAAGGACCAGAAGGAATGGAAAAAGATACTGCTGAGAGCAGTTTCATGGACCATTCCCCAAACATATCCACCCTACCCCCCACCGTGTGCATTGTGTCCTTTTATACTATCTTCTCTTTGTTTCCTCTCATTGGTTTTCGAGCATCATATCTAGTCTTGCTGTTTGGACCTTCCTGCTCACACTCTACTTGGTTGATACAGGTTTAAAGGAGCCTAAAAGGGAACAGGCACACACTGTGTCTTAAACATGATTGACGCAACCATCTGTCAAGCACCAGGGGCGTCTGGAAGAGATGGCACTCCATGCTCATCTGGCCAACTGGTGGAGTGTGGGACCCGAATAATGACGTTATCGAAGTGGAAGCATCGTCCACTGGATGAAACTGCAGACATTACTTATGGATGACATGAGGTCAAAAGAGGTCAGAAGAGACAAGAGAGGAGCTGGCCATGACAGCTGTCCATGCTGCCCCTGAGACGCGTCATCACCACATCAGAGCTGGGACTGCATCTTCTCATAGCCAAGGGGCTCTGTTCACCAGAAGCATTGCTGCTGTAGCATTTCAAACCCAGGCAGATAGAGCCACGCTCCTGGAGGAAGATGCAGGAAAAACAAGCATGGACGGCTTTGGAAATCACGATAGCCTTCCCCTCATGTCTGTGCTCTTTTTGGGAGCTTGGCTGCCAGAGTGAGCACTCCGCAGGGGCAGCTATTAGCATTGTGGTCAGTCTGCAAGCCTCTAACCGAATGAAAGCATGCATACAGGCATGAGTGAGTGGGCGGCTGGAGGACTGGGAAGGAGGTAGAGGCTGATGTAGAGAGTTGGGAGATAGCTTTTTAAGAACAGGTGTCATGGAAGAAAAGTTTTAAGTATAAATCTTCGATTGCACAGTCACATAAAAAGGTCCACTCCTGTGAATGATAGTTCACCACTGTCTGCCTAATTTTCTGGAGAGGCATCAAGTGAAGAGGTTCACTTGGAGACTCATAACAGGATTTATTCTTTTTTTTTTTAATGTTTACTTATTTTTGAGAGAAAGAGCACAAGCGGGGGAGGGGCACAGCAG
Organism: Puma concolor; assembly: GCF_028749965.1. Lineage (NCBI taxonomy): Eukaryota > Metazoa > Chordata > Mammalia > Carnivora > Felidae > Puma > Puma concolor. The sequence goes on along the minus strand of NC_141670.1, from coordinate 80,974,073 downwards.
AGAGAGAGAGAGAGAGAGAGAGAGAGAGAGAGAGAGGGAGACCAGAATCCAAAGCAGGCTCCAGGTTCCGAGCTGTTAGCACAGAGCCTAACACAGAACTCGAACCCACAAACCGTGAGATCATGACTCAAGCCAAAGTCAGACGCTTAACTGCCTGAGCCACCCAGTCACCCTGTAACAGGATTTATTCTATCTTGATACATACAAAGTCTTAAAACCATATCATTTCAGTCTTTTATAAGCTGCCCCTTACCTAGGACCAGAAATATTAACACAGAGAATAAATTTAGATACTTAATTTTATCACTTATAAAGTTTCTATCTTCTTGCATAAGAAAATAGTATATTAGATTCATAATTAGTCACTTCATTAAGTGTTTCAAAGCCCCCTTTTATTTATTTTTAATTTTTTTAAATGTTTATTTATTTTTGAGAGAGAGAGAGAGAGAGAGAGAGAGTAAGCAGGGGAGGGGCAGAGAGAGAGGGAGACACAGAACCTGAAGTGGGCTCCAGGCTCTGAGCTGTCAGCACACAGCCCCATGCGGAGCTCAAATTCATGAACCACGAGATCATGACCTGAGCCAAAGTCGGATGCTTAATCAACTGAGCCACCAGGCGTCCCTCAAAGTCCCCTTTTAATTTCACCTTGATACTGTCCCAATGAAAGCCACCATGTATAGAATGAAACACAAATATAATATATGCATTCTCTGTGAAAAATAACTATTAATATTAACCTCAAGGAGTTAAAGGTTAAAAAAGAGCAGAGTTCCCATTCTCAAGTATAAATCAGTCCAGTTTGGAGTCAAGGTTGTAAAAACATGTCTAGAGCTCTTTACTGTAAACACAATGAGATCAAGAATGGTTCCCTCTGGAGAAGCAAAAAAATGCATTTCTAAATTGCAAGCACTTCCAGCATATTGCTCGATGCCGAACACAGCTTCCTTCTGTTGCACTTTATTTTAATGCTATTCTTTTCACAGATGAAAGTTTCATTAAAAAAAAAAAAAAGGATACAGGAATATGTAGATAGTATGGAAGTGATGGCTAGGAGGGATAGCAATAGTTTATGTGGTCTGGGAATTCTCTTCTATGTCACCATCCTCCCCCTTCTGTGAGTGTAGCAAAATAATTGGCCAACATAATTAAATATGAATCCGCATAACTTCAGACTCTGAACGTGTGATCAGTCCTTTGATAGGCTAAAAGAGGTGCTTCACCCAGCCCTGTATTCCGAAAGCAAAGTGGAAAAACCTGTACTTTCTTTGATTTGTGAAAAGATGCTTCTGCTATAAATAAGGAGCATGTACTTGAGATTACCTTAGGAAGACATCTGAAACCTCAGAATGTATTTATCACAAATGCAGTGGGGACATTATAATACGTTATAGTCCTTCAGTCCCACGTTTCCCCACTAGCACTCATGTGTTCTGAAAAGAAAGAAATTTTCAGCTTATTGGGGAGACAGCAGCACCATGGAACTAAAATAAAACAAGCAAAACCAAAAAAAATACCCCAAAATGTAATGGTGATTGGCAGTTAGATAATGAATTGATATAATATTTACTGAAGACCTGTGGTAGGCAAAGCTCTTTACCAGGTACCATGAAGAGGTGTAAATAAAATGGCCAATAGGTATCCTTCCCTCAAAGGGTCTGCAGTCAAATACATATTTTGTCTTTGTATAAACAAATGCATGTGAATGTATAAACAGCACATGAATCTTAAACAATCAGAGCATGCAAAACCAATTACAACCAAACACACATGAGTTCGCGCAGAAGTCCCTCCCTGACAGGCTGATTTCCTTTGAGACAGCCTCAAATCTTGGACTGCCAGCCACACAAACAGCTGGATGACAATACTGTCCACAACATAAGCTTGTTCATTTTCTGTCAAAGCTTTTATTAATTATGAGATAGGACAGTAGTTACAAGTTTGATCATATGATAAAGGTTTAATAAAATTAATGCAATGATTGATGTATTCACCCTTAGGACTGAATTTTGTTTTAGCTAAAAAGAAAAGGAGGTAGTTTGTAGACTTTTCCCTGCAATATTTTTTTTAAGTTTTTAAAAAAATATTTATTTTGAGAGAGGGAGAGAGAGGGTATGCACATGATTGGGGGGTGAAGGAAGAGAGAGAGAGAGATGGAGAGAGAGAATCCTAAGCAGGCTCTGTGCTATCAGCACACAGCCCAGCTCCCACAAACACTGAGATCACGACCTGAGCCAAAACCAAGAGTCAAACACTTAATTGACTGAGCCACTCAGGCACCCCTAACTTGCAACATTTAAATAATGTACCTGAAAGATGATTTTTTAAAGCTTAATTAGAGGGAAATGTGACACATCTCTATGATAAAACCTAGGGATTTTAAATTTAGAAGGTATAAAATGAGAAGGCATTTTAACAGATTTCCTTCCCCCCCCCCTTACTTTAAGAATTACTAACAGAAACTATCATCCTAATTTTACTATCATCTTAATATTTAGCATTTTAATATTAGGAAAAAGCATCTCATTATAAGAAATAATTTCTCATAGAAAATTATAACATTTACAACCAAACTCATGATTATTTAAAAGGAATAAGCAGAAGGTCTACCTGAGTATAGAAATACTGGCTGCTATTTTAATCCATAAAACAGTGATGATACAATCATAAACATGGCAGGATTACAGGAAGGAACATGAGTACAGTAAAAAGCTACTGATCACTAAATTTGATTTAAGAAATTAGGGAGTTAAGTGAATTTTTAACAGGATTCTCTCTGTCTAAACAACTATACTAACAGCTATACAAGTGAATGGTCAAATAAGTTCATCACATTTTTGGTATCTATGAGTTATCACTACTTTGAGAAGCAGTGTGGTTGATTTAAGTGACAAAAGCATTATTTCAAATCCATCTGTACCCTATATGACCCGGTTCTTTGGAGTCTTAACACTTTGATAAGCATCTAAGGGGATTTTGTGGGAAATAATATACACCTGTAAGAGACCAAAACACAAGGAATGAAAGGCTCTACAGAGCCCAGGTGAAACTGCTATATGTAAAGTGCCTATTTATATAAATTCTATTAATTATAAAATTGAATTGTGATATTTATGTAATATAATAATAAAAATAATTGGTATATAAAATTATAAACTTGAAACTCTTGAAGCACCTTCTGAGTCCTCATTTTAGATATCGCTTACATGTATTTGCTTACATATATTGATTCACACCAAATTGCTGTCTGAAAAAAAAGGGTGGGGAGTTTGATGGTATACCATGGCCCCCACCCCAGACACACACACACACACACACACACACACACACACACACACACAGTCCTTAAAAAAAAGATAATTGAGGGGCGCCTGGGTGGCGCAGTCGGTTAAGCGTCCGACTTCAGCCAGGTCACGATCTCGCGGTCCGTGAGTTCGAGCCCCGCGTCAGGCTCTGGGCTGATGGCTCGGAGCCTGGAGCCTGTTTCCGATTCTGTGTCTCCCTCTCTCTCTGCCCCTCCCCCGTTCATGCTCTGTCTCTCTCTGTCCCAAAAATAAATAAACGTTGAAAAAAAAATTAAAAAAAAAAAAAAAAAAGATAATTTACTTAGTACAGTAGAGATAATTTACATTTTTAAATTTCTTTTTTGGAAAAACAAAAACAAAAACAAAAAAAAACAAAAAACCATGGGGCCCCAGGGTAGCTCAGACAGTTAAGCACCCAATCTTGATTTCAGCTCAGGTCATGATCTCACAGTCACGGGATGGAGCCCCTCCGACAGGCTCCCCCATGATAACATGCAGCCTGCTTGGGAATCTCTCTCTTCACCCACAAAAGAAAAAAAAAATCTTGGAACTGTGGGAATTATAGAGAAATATGACAAATGCCACTGGAAAGAGGTAGAGCAGAAAAGTCTCTGGCCATGGAGTCCAGGACCCCAGTGCCACGCCCTGGGAGGGCTGTCTGAGTCTGTTTGCCACTCCTACACCTCAGCTCCCACTGCTGACTTTCCAGTATTCTCATTACATGGGTTTGAAAGAACCCCTTCTCTGACACATCCCACATATCCTGGAGGTAGAGTAGAGGCTAAAGATGTTAAAAGCAAGTTAAACATCCATGATGAATTCCTGAGGGCATTGCTTAGTGCGGGCTTTTAACCTGAAAAGAAGACATTCTGAAATTCTGAGGTTGGAATACTAAGTCAATTCCTGAAATCATGCTATCATCATCCTTTCATCTACAACAACAGCAACACTGACTGAAAAATCATGCATAAAATGCATTTTGTTTTAATTAAATTTGAACGTATTAAACATACGAACTTCAACAAGTCAAAATTGAATTGCAAACACACTTACAAATCCTGACACATGACAAAGTTTTCATGTTATACAATCTGTTTTATAACAATACATAACATGTCATTTTTTCATGCTTTAGAAGCTACCTAAGTTATCTTCCAAAGATGTTAAAAGGTGGTGGGGGCAGAGGAAGAAGGGGACTTTGGTTATTTTCTCTAAAACTGGTAAAACAGAGCTGTTTGTAGATCCCCTCCAGTGTGACAGGTGTTTGTGTTAGGCAGGGTAAGAATCACGCCAAGCCAGGTAAACACCAAGGAGATGTGGCACGTTAGCTTGGAAGGTTGGGGGAAGTTGGGTTCCAGCTGGGAATGATGCACCCTTAATTTCTTGTGGTTGAATAGGATGGGGTGAAAAACTATAATTAGAAATAATGTGGGATACAAAAAGAAAAGCAACTTCTGTGTCATAAAAGCAATGTGGGTTCTACCTGGTCCCTTTTGGGCTAAGGAAGCTGTTTGATCAGCTTCTCTCAGTCTCTGTGGATGTCCTTATACGAGTCTAATTGAAGGACTCCTGTTCTTTTTTTATTTTTGCTCTATGAAAAATGTATCGGAGATGTCTCATAATGAACTTTGATATGGTGAAATGATAATAATGTCCTAATTATATATAAAAATGTAATTACACTTGCTTCTATTATAGAAAAACTCCCTTTATAATGAAGTGTTATGTTGGAAAAAGATTTTCATTATAGGCAGACTCCTTTACTTGTTAATTTGAGCTCTGATTCATCATTTTAATATTAAAAAAAATTCTTTGTAAGTTACTTTTGATGTGTCTCATTTATGGCTCATTTCACTTCCTGGGCACCACCAGGAGCCCAAATCCAAACTTCTTTGAAAGACACTTAAAAATACATCTTTCAAAAGGAATTCTTCTTTCTATGTGGTGGAACAGCAGTAGTCAAGAAAAATATTACTGATCTTCTCATTTACTTGAGCTCTGAAAACTTTTGTTTTGAAATTTGGAAACAAAAAATCCATATGGCTTCTTGGATAGTTAAAAATCTGTTGTGCATAAGACGGTAGTATATAGGCTATTTAAAAATAGGGTTTAGCCAATAATCAATTATATAGGCAACTTCACGGCATTCAAACAATATGGTTTCTTTTCTACTCATTTTGGGATGGCTCAAAGCATGATTTCACCAAATAAAGTGCAAAACTGAGAGGCACAACAAATCCATCTTCTTTGCCCTTTGCCCTAACAAATCTGGTCAGAGTCTTATTAGGAAAAATAATTATATGGTTAAAATTAGTTTTGAGGTATTTAGTTACTCAGCTGAATCTATCACTATCACAGGGGATGAATATTGCGTCATTAACACTAGAAAAAAGAAAGAGATTACGCTATAAACTCTCAAAATCAACAAGAAAATTTAATTTAAACAAAAACTTTCAACAGTATTGCAAGAAAAATCCAAAAATTAACGTACAACTACCACAGAGTATTATTTTTATTTTAAGGCATCCACTTTCAGATTTTAAGAAAGATTAACTTATTGGGGCACCTGGGTGGTTCAGTCAGTTAAGTGTCCAACTTCGGCTCAGGTCATGATCTCGCGGCTTGTGAGTTTGAGCCCGTTGTTGGGCTCTGTGCTGACAGCTCAGAGCCTGGAGCCTGCTTCAGATTCTGTCTCCCTCTCTCTCTGCCCCTCCCCTGCTCACATTCTGGTCTTTCTCTCTTTCTCCTCTCTCTCTCTCTCTCAAAAATAAACACTAAAAAAATTTAGAAAGATTAATTTATTTAAAAAGTAATTTCTTTTTAGAGTGGTGGGTCCTTAGAAGTGAGACTGATTTAAATAGGTCTTTTACAAAATCAGAATCACTACCTCCATTTATTGTCCTATAATCTGTGAGCAGAATAGGAATCTTGAAAATTCTAGAGAATCCCAACTTCTTTTATAACCTCTTCCTGAATAGAGTAACTGTAGGAATGTCACTGCAACTTTAGTTATGAAACTTTAAAGGAGTTATATTTGACTCCCTCTCCACTCTCCCAACCCAACATTCAGTCTATAATGAATCCTTTTGACTCTACCTCCTATGTATCTCTCAAATCCATTGTACCCCATCCCTCACCTCCCAGTCTAAACCACTGCCACATCTCACTTGGATTCCTGCAATGGCCTCCTGGTCTCTTGGCTTCCTCCCCAATCTATTCTCCAGGTGTCAGTTAAGGATCTTGTAAATTGTACACTACGCCATGCCACTTCCCTGCATAAATCCTTTCCACGGTTTCCAGGTGCACTCAGAATAAAATCCAAGTTCCTTACATGGTAAAGATCTACATACCCCTCCTACTTTACCTCCTGCCACTCCCCTTCACACGCTCCACTGCTCTCAGACACACCGGCAGACCCTTAAACAAACCACACCCTGCTGCCTCTGCCCAAAGTGCTCTTTCCAAATGTTACATGGCTGGACTCTTTTCACATCTCAGTTTCAATGCCACTGAAGGGCCTGGCAGCCTGTCTGAGCAGGGCCCAAATTTGGTGGTTTTCTCTCCCACCATCCTGTTTCCTCTTTCGCTCTACACTCCCTGTCACTCATTTAGGCATTTGTTTCACTTCTGTACCCTTCATAAGATGTGGCTTTGATGAACAAGACGCATGCACCGTCCCAAACCACATCCACTCTCCCATCTCTTGCCTCCCAGAATCTAAGCCTCCTTGTTCTCCCAAGTTTACCAGACGTATCTACACCACCCAGGCCTCTGTTCATATCCTCTCCTCTATGTGGAACAATCTGGAGACTTTCAAAACCTTTCTTGTCTTTTCCACTCAAATGCTGCCTCCTCCCAGAAGCCTTCTTTGATTCCCTTATTAAAATTAACTTATCCTTGTGACTCAACACCACTTTATTTATAGTATGAATCCCATCATGGTTTGCACCAAGGTTGGTTGTATACAAGTGTGTCACACTAGCAACCGTACTTCTGACTGTTTGGGGTATTTCTCCTAATATGAGTTCTTCAACTTTTAAACGACATTTAATCGATACCTTCCCTTTACCTACTTTCAGCAAAAAACTGTATAACTTAACAAAGGATAATTACACTTATTAAACAAAACTACTAAATAATCTAATGACTTTGCATATCAGAATTTTCATAAAAATCTCTAAAATCATTGTTATTTGTTAGACCTTAACAAGAAGCAAGTTAACTGTAAAATAATTAAAATGCCTATTTGGCAAATAATGGCAACTGGAGAACAATGTTTCCTCCTTTATACTTTTACTTTTATCCAAACGGAAATGGAAAACCATTCCATGTCTAATGTAGATGCTATTGTAAGAATGTAAATATGATGATGTCTCAAATATGACAACATGGATTCATGAATACCAAAAGGGAACACAGCGCTTAATATTAACAGAAGGAAGACAGCCAAGAACACCCACTGATTTTCAAAAAAAAAAATTTATGCAAATAATTTTTGGAATTATTTGGTAAAAGGTAAATATGAGTGACTAATAACTGATCTACTTTAATTCCCACTCAAAAGGATAGGTATAACAAGTAACGATGATATATTAAACTCAAAAGAGTGAGATTTCAGAATTGACGAAGTCCCTCTTGGGTTTTTGGACATTTTGAGGTTTTCATTTCTCTACTTGTAAGATCTTTCAAGTTGTTGCATTTTAAATGTTAAAAAGGATGAGAAAAAATGTATATAGGAATCATCTCTGAAAATATTTTTTAAAGAACATTATTAGTACTGGAGAATCCCTCTCAAAATATTTCTATTTCTTTTTTTTTTTTTCAAATCTTACCTATGTCTCCTTTACCAGTAAACTATTTCATATTTATTCTCTTTTGATAACTAGCATTTGAATCTAAAAGACAAAAATCTAAAATAACACCAGATACGGTGTTTCTGAGAGTTGTACAAGTTGAATTGGCTGGGAAAAGATAAGGGTTTATTTCTCTCCCATGTGAAAAGAGTTGGGGGCTAGGCATTCAGGCTATTCTGGATGCACCCCAGTCAACCAAGACTCTACTTTGTCTAGCTTTGTGCACCATTCTTACAGCTTTTATTTTCAGGATTGACACATGGCCCAACATGGTTGCTGGAGCTCTTGCCTAACAACCACAATTCAGGCAAGAAAAAAAAAAAAAAAAAAGGAGAGGTAGGGCAAAAGGTCATTTGTCTGAGGTCAGTGCCCTTAAAGAGATTTCCCAGAAATCTACCCAACCTCTTTTTTTTCTATTGCTTTTTAATATAATTTATTGTCAAGTTAACTAACATACAGTGTATACAATGTGCTCTTGGCTTTGGGAGTAGATTCCTGTGATTTATCATTTACATACAGCACCTAGAGCTCATCCCAACAAGTGCCCTCCTCAATGCCCATCACCCATTTCCCCATCCCCCCCTTCCACCCTGTTTGTTCTCAGTATTTAAGAGTCTCTTATGGTTTGCTTCCCTCTCTGTAACTATTTTTTTCCTTCCCTTCTCCCATGATCTTCTGTTAAGTTTCTCAACTTCCACATATGAGTAAAAACATATGATATCTGTCTTTCTCTGACTTATTTCACTTAGCACAATACGCTCCAGTTCCATCCATGTTGTTGCAAATGGCAAGATTTCATTCTTTTTCATCTTCTTTATCCATTCATCAGTTAATGGACATTTTTGGGCACTTTCTATAATTTGGCTATTGTTGATAGTGCCGCTATAAACATTGGGGTACTCCTGTATCCTTTAGACAAATTCCTAGTAGTGCTATTGGTGGGTCATAGGTAATTCTATTTTAATTTTTTGAGGAACCTCCACTCTGTTTTTCAGAATAGCTGCACCTACCAAACCTCTTAATGTCTTTTTTTTTTTTTTCAACGTTTATTTATTTTTGGGACAGAGAGAGACAGAGCATGAACGGGGGAGGGGCAGAGAGAGAGGGAGACACAGAATCGGAAACAGGCTCCAGGCTCCGAGCCATCAGCCCAGAGCCTGACACGGGGCTCGAACTCACGGACCGCGAGATCGTGACCTGGCTGAAGTCGGATGCTCAACCGACTGCGCCACCCAGGCGCCCCAATGTCTTTTAATTATATCTCAATAACCACCCTTACCGGCCAAAAAAAAAAAAAAAAGGACAAAGGAGAAAAAAAGCCAGGAAATATAGCCTCTTACCTAGGCACATTACAGTTTGGAATAAAATCACAACTTTTTAGTAAGGAGCAAAGGAAGAATGAATATTGGAACAGTTACATACTGTAATGCTGAAATGATGTTATGTACTTGAAGATGAACATTTCTGACCTTATCTTCTGCTCTCTCCTGCTGACTCACTATGCCCCAACCAACAGAGCTTCATGGTAGGGCCCAGGACATGACAGAATCCCTAGAATTGCTTTCCTCCTTCATAGAAAGCCTGCCATCTGACTTGTTACATTGGCTGGCTCCTTCTCACTTTGCAGGTTTCTTCTCAGCTAAAATACCACCTCACAAGACCATCCTCACAACTCTGATTTGTAGAGGAGTCTCCTTTCCCAATCCCATTACTGTCTTGATGCCCTATTATATCTTACAGAGCACCTAACACAATCAGTAATTAGTGCCTTTAAATATTTGTGTATTAGTTTATTACATGTAAATGCCCAAAGAGGGTGTAAACCTCATGAAAGCAGGGGTCAGTCTTGATCACTGTTGTATCCCTAGAACCTAATCTCGTGCCTGATATATTGTGGAGTTCAATAAACCCTTGTTAAATAGATGAGGAAAAATACCAAGGAAACTGTTATTCAACTAGTAAATGAAAATATCACTTTGCCAACATTTTTTTTGTTTTGTGTGACCACTGAAGCCTAATCAGGAGCCTAATCAGAACACTCATGTATCTTTTTTGTCTTTTTAATGTATCAGAAGTTTATGGACAAAGTGATTCTAAAGATTCTAACTTAGTATTTTACCTGGCATTCTTATAACATAAATGGAAGGATTGAAGAAATGAGGAAAGAGAAGGCGCGCGCGAGAGAGAGAGAGGAGGAGGAGGAAGAGAAAAAAGAGAGAGAAAGATAAAATAAGAAAATGGACCCTTATGTTGCAGAGAACTTTTCATTGTGACAGTTTGAGTCCTAGTCTTTTGAGAACTGCTAGAAGACATTTTAGCATCTAATTCTTCAAGTAGCTCATTAGGGTGATAAAAAGCCCATGATGAAGGGACAGTGCCATGTTTGAAGAGCCAGGGTTCCTGTTGTCCTGAATTATTAAGTAGTCAATATTCAGTGGGCCACTGCATGCCTGCCTGCCTGTCTTCAGCAGGTGGTGCCCCTCTGCCTTTCTCTAGAAAGCAGCTGTGTACTCCCAGCTTCCCCAGAGCTTACAACAGCCATTTGTTTCATTTAAGACAGACACTGTCATTATTTTGTGCAAAACTTCACAGAAATATTTCCTACTAAATGCTTGAAACATCTGAGTAGCACCGGGCAGGCTGCTGGCTTCATTAATAATGCATCCATACTTATCAATAGGTTTAGACAACTGGTATTTAGAAGCTTCTTCAGGAGTGGGATGGATTTTTTTTTTCACACCAGTTAGCTTCATTCTGTCAGTTCCTTGATGTTGACATTATATCCAACTGTGTTCTGAAAACCAAAGGTGCTAAAACTGTCTGGGCTGATCTCTCTTGCTCTGGAGTGCTTCTTGATAAAGCTAAGTCATGGTGGTTGGCCTTTGCCCATTTCTGCCCTTCTTTTCAAGTGTATGCTAAAGGAAAAATTATTTCCAATCACTTCACTTGAAACCTTATTATGGGTGGTTCCTCACACTCTGTTAACTTGGGCTGCTTCTCACTTGTACCCTGCTCTGGTCCTGTATGTGTCAGTACAGCACGGTAGAACTGAACTCTGTTAACACGTATCCTGTGCATGGAAACTCACACAATCATTTTTAGATCACTTACAGTCACAGAAGAAACAATGCATCTTCTGGAACTTTGGATTTGAATAAATATCCACTAGAAAGGCTTCTGCAAAGTTCAGTCTACCCATTTGTTTGCAACCTGTTTGTACCTTGCCAAAAAGCAATGCCAAAAGTAATGAAGACACTCTGAAATCCTGTAAGGCATCAATGGTAGAAAGAAAAGCCACACAAGAACAATTAAAACATTATTTTTTCCAATGCTGGAGAGTGAAATATATCTTTTCACAATGATGATTTCTCAAGATTTCCTTTATAAAGCTCATGTTAGCATTGCTTCTTATCAAAACATATAGTTACCCAAGTGAAACTGATAGAGTTAGTGTCAGAGTCCCATTTTTAATGGAGAAATTATATAGAAGGAAGTTAAAGAATTTTCTTATACAGCCATACATATAGAAGTATAATATGCACATAAAATATCACATACACACACACACACACACACACACACACACACACACACACACACACACACACCCTTTCACAGAGACAATGTAAAGGTAGAATTCAAATTGCATGTACATTGGTACATCCTTAAAAATTCTTTGCTAGGGGAGATTGAGACAATTTTCCTTGTGAGGCACTCATATCCAGTGCCCCCAAATGAATGATTATTAAGTAGTGAGAATTCTGAGTTGAAAGTGTTGTATATGTGTACAGAAGTGAATTCAGATGGGTCATATGCCATCAACTACTGCCAGCCCAAATTTAACCCCAAATAGGAAAGATGCCTGAGGGTTGTTTGTTCATGAGGCAAAGCAGGATGTTTGGAGCCAATGGGTAGGTCAAAGAATTGTTTGTTTGGCACTGTCTGATGTTCTCTTTTAAGGTTTTGTGGAGTATCAATGTGAACCAGCTACAGAATACCCATCAGATGGAAGAAAGAACTTTTCTGGCTTAACTGAATGCTTTCCTTTGCTTTAGAAGCCTCTGATGCCTTTGTTAATTGATTTGTGATTTCATAATCCAGCCAATATATCTCTGGCTCACAGATGAGAATAAAGTTTTTATCCACTTAAAGGCATCTAATACATTAATATATTAAAATAGAGTGTTTGGGAGGATTTTAGAATATACATATATATTGTAAATATATAGCTATGTATATAACTATATGTAAGTATTTATAACTATATATAATTACAGTTATATATATATATATATATATATATATATATATATATATATATGGCTGCGTAACTATATTACATATACATTTTTCCAAAGTTTTGGTTGATCCAGAAAGCAAAATATTTGGAATTTAAATTTCCAAAGGCATTAAAATAAATTTATTTATCAAGCATAACAACTCTTTTAAAAGTGGTATTTTAGTACTGCCATGGTGAAATTGGCTAGTAAATTAGGTTCACTTTTTACAGTTTTAGACAAATTTTTTACAAAAGGTAGAAAGAAAACTTTAATAACGTCTTACTTTTTTCAATAGGGAACTGAACTTAAGAATTTAACACAATTTAAAAATTGAAATTTTAATTCTGTCTGTGATTTTTCATAAACTGACATCTATTTATCTGTCCATTTTACCTCTTTTTTCCTGACAGGAATACCAGTCCTCCTCTGACAGGGGAACCACCTGGCACACATGCTCTTTGCCACTATTTGCATAGTAGAATGTATATATATTAGCAGATGACACTACAGTTTCCCTGTTTAGGAAAATTCCAAGATGGATGGTGGCCTTGAGTGAGGAAATTGGGTCTTAACTTAATCCAAGAGAATGGCCCGGAGAAGAGAATAGTAAACCAACAAATGACTGGATTGCTCTATTCACAAAGTTAATGAGGCTTGGAGATGGGAGTAAAATGGAGAGCAAGGGGAAGAAAAGAGAAGCAAAAGACAGAATAGGATAAGCAGTATGTTGAGAAGCTGAATCTGGCAGAGAAATAACTGGGGAACAATTAAAGGGGCTGGATGCTCATAAAGATGACTAGGAGCAGGATTTGCTAATAACCAATTGAAAGATGTTTGCTTGCTTCCTTATAAACCCTCTCGGTGGCTCTAGCCCATCAGCAGATCTGCTCTGCCCCAAGGCTGGCAGTCATACTCTGGTGAGCAGAGGAGTCAGGGTGTTGCTCACCATGGTAAAGAATGGTACAACTGGGAAAGCTGGATGATCCAGGAACTTGGGACCACAGAGAGCTGGCTCATACCAGCTGTCCTCACCGGAACCCAACCACTAGGACACTCAGAGGTACCCAGGGAGGCCAGGTCTTCCAAGTGCTGGCTGGATGGGAGTTAGAGCCAATTTTCCTTGCATCACAAAAGCCTGAATGGCCTGTGCTGATATCTGGCTTTTATTTGGTTTTACAGGATAATAGTGTTCTATGATAATTTCTGTAGATTTGGGGGTTTCTATTAAGATATTTATTAAGTGCCCATTATATGCTTTAAGTACGAGAGTCATTTACTCGTTGGGAACTTGCAGTCTCACAGAAGGTGACAAGCCGTGCATACATGAAATTATAAGCAAAACCACAAGTCATCCTGTGTGTATAAATCTATACATTAGAATTTTTAACTAATATAGTGAAGTCGAAAATTGTGCTCTGCAATTAAAATGGGCACGTAAAGAAGTGGGCAGTAGAAACTGTAGTAAACTCTGTTCCCATTGCCACTGCTCATTATCACTCATTAGACTATAGTTAAAAGCATCTTGGCTCCCTGTCTTCAGTGCTCTCATCACTAAAAGTTATTATTTACTTTGCTACTATTAAATTAATCATAATGAGAGAGAGTTCTTCCTGGCACAATGCCTGGCACAGGATAGGGTTTCGAGAAACACTTGTTAAATGAACAAATCAATCGGTGATTCTTTTCCATCCTCCACACAAATTTCAGGGTCTCATTATTTCCTATTTATCTTTCTAATACTATATCTCATTATACCTCATTACTGCTTATTATGCTTCTATGTTCCAGCCCTGCTCCCATTCTTATCTCTTATTCTATGCTCTTCCTTCATCTGATATGCCCTTTCCTCCCATTCCAGAAGTTTGCTCTATCCATCCTTCAAAGCCCTTCCAAGTATCAATAGCTCTTTCTCTCTGAACACCTCATCAGAAAATAACTTTCTTCCCATCTTCCATATAAGTTTACCTTCACTTCCTATCACACTTGTTATTGTTTACTGGATATTACAGTACTCTGTGCCCAAATATCTGCCCATCGTACAGTACAAAGTTCAGGGTACTTTGGTACAGACAACAGAATCTACTCCAGTTAGCTTATACAAAATGATATTTATTAAAGGTTATTGCATAATTTATGGAGTTACTGTGAGGGCCAAGGAATCAAGCTTAGGTCATTCACATCCAAAAACAATGCAACCAAAAGAACCATTTGGCTTCATGAAGAGAAATGTCTGCCCAAAGATTCCATTTTTACTGCCTCCTCTCAGTTCATGGTACCTCTAACTAACCAGACACAAAACTTTCTTTAAAAAAGTCTAAAATTTCAGATGCCTTGGAAAACCAAATGCTTCCACTACACTCAATCCCCCATACAGTCACCTAAAGCACATGTTGCTCACTTCTATTTTCAAAGTCTTATGTAGTACATTTGTTTAGTTAAACCTAGTGCCCACATGCAATTGTAGCTACAAGGGAATCTGAGAGATGTTATTTCTAGGTTCCCACCCTCTATGATATCGAAAGGCATGACAGAAGTGGGTCAGAGCAGACTGGTCCAATCTGCAGTATCTACCACATTCAGTTGGCAGACTGAGAGCATAATTCATGTCCGATCATCTCTGTAGTTCCCATTTGCCTACAGGCAGCACTCAATGACTATGTGTCAAATAAATGAATGCATGGGTAAACATATATTACACGTACAGTATGCAAGGCAAAGGAGGAAGGGGAACTGGCACTGGCAAAAACTTTCATGTTGCCTTTTCAGACCTTTTTTATTTAAATCACCAAACTACCATCCTTTAAAATAAGTTCCTCGGGGTGCCTGGGTGGCTCAATCGGTTAAGCGTCTGACTTCAGCTCAGGTCACGATCTCGCGGTCCGTGAGTTCGAGCCCCGTGTCGGGCTCTGGGCTGACGGCTCAGAGCCTGGAGCCTGCTTCCGATTCTGTGTCTCCCTCTCTCTCTGCCCCTCCCCCATTCATGCTGTCTCTCTCTGTCTCAAAAATAAATAAACGTTAAAAAAAAAAAGAAACAGGAATTTAATTTAAAAAAATAAAAATAAAAATAAAATAAAATAAGTTCCTCAATCTACCACACTACGAAGAAGAAGCAGGTGTCAGAGAAACAGGATCATAAATACCAGCTGCTTCTTTTTTCTTTCACCACTAATGAAACGTTGCTTGGAAGCCCTTGTACCACAAGTAAAATTGCAATTTGTCCCCCCACCAGCCCAAATAATTAAACAAATAAAAAGATAGGTGTTCCCAAGGAGGAAGTAAAACTTGCACTCTTTGCAGATGACAAGATACTCTATATGGAAAACCCAAAAGATTCCACCAAAAAACTGCAAGAACTGATCCATGAATTCATCAAAGTCACAGGATATAAAATCAATGCACAGAATCAGTTGCTTTTCCATACACCAATAATGAAGCAACAGAAAGAGAAATCAAAGAATTGATCCCATTTACAACTGCACCAAAAACTATAAAATACCTAGGAATAAACCTATATCTATACAGGGAAACTACAGAAACCTTATGAAAGATATCAAAAAGACACAAAAAAATGGGAAAATATTCCATGCTCATGGATTGGAAGAACACATATTGTTAAAATGTCAGTACTACCCAAAGCAATCTACATATTCAATGCAATCCCTATCAAAATAACACCAGCATTCTTCACAGAGCTACCATAAATGATCCTAAAATTTGTATGGAACCAAAAAAGACCCTGAATAACCAAAGCAACCCTGAAAAAGAAAACCAAGCTGGAACCTCACAATTCCAGGCTTCAATATGTATTACAAAACTGTAATCATCAAGACTGTATGGAAACAGACACTTAGATCAATGGAACAGAATAGAGAACCCAGAACTGGACCCACAAACATACGGCCAATTAATCTTTGACAAAGCAGGAAAGAATATCCAGTGGAATAAAAGACAGTGTCTTCAGCAAATGGTGTTGGGAAAACTAGACAGCAGCTACATGTTGCATTCTTCTATATGAAGAATGAACCTAGACCTCTTTCTTACACCATACACAAAAATAAACTCAAAATAGATGAAAGATCTAAACATAAGACAGGAAGCCATCACAATTCTGGAGGAGAAAGCAGGCAAAAACCTCTTTGACCTGAGCAGCAGCAACTTCTTATTCAACATGTCTTTGGAGGCAAGGGAAACAAAAGCAAAAATGAATGACTGGGACCTCATCAAGATAAAAAGCTTCTGCACAGTAAAGGAAACAATCAGCAAAACTAAAAGGCAACCGATGGAATGGGAGAAGATATTTGCAAATGACATATCAGATAAAGGGTTAGTATCCAAAATCTATAAAGATCTTATCAAACTCAACACCCAAAACACAAATAATCCAGTGAAGAAATGGGCAAAAGACATCAATAGACACTTTTCTAAAGAAGACATCCAGATGGCTGACAGACACATGAAAAAATGCTCCACATCACTCATCATCAGGGAAATACAAATCAAAACCACAATGAGATACCACCTCACATCAGTCAGAATGGCTAAAATTAACAACCCAGGCAACAACAGATGTTGGCAAGGATGTGGAGAAAGAGGAACACTTTTGCACAGCTGGTGGGAATGCAAACTAGTGCAGCCACTCTGGAAAACAGCATGGAGGTTCCTCATAAATTAAAAATAGAACTACCCTATGACCCAGCAATTGCACTACGAGGTATTTACCCAAAGGATGCAGGTGTGCTGTTTCGAAGGGACACATGCACCCCAATGTTTATAGCAGCGCTATCAACAACAGCCAAAGTATGAAAAGAGCCCAAATGTTGATCGACGGATAAATGGATAATGAAGGTGTGGTATATATATACATATATATGTATATGTATACACATACAATGGAGTATTGCTCAGCAATCAAAAAGAATGAAATTTTGCCGTTTGCAGCTACATGGATTAAACTAGAGTGTATTATGCTAAGCGGAATTAGTCGGAGAAAGACAAATATATGATTTCACTCATGTGGAATTTAAGATATTAAACAGATGAACATAAGGGAAGGGAAGCAAAAATAATGTAAAAACAGGGAGGAGGCAAAACATAAGAGACTCATAAAGAACAAACTGAGGGCACTGGTAGTCTTTTGGGTTCAGAGGATGGGCTAAATGGGCAAAGGGCATTAAGGAGGACACTTGTTGGGATGAGCACTGGGTGTTATATGTAGGGGATGAATCACTAGAATCTACTCCTGAAATTATTATTGCATTATATGCTAATTTGGATGTAAGTTAAAAAAAAAAAAAGATAGGTGTTTCTTCAGAAAGTTTATAGACCAAGAATTAAACCTTACACAACTGATGATATGCATATCCCACAGATTCACAAATTATTGAAATAACTTTTCTTATTCCTCCTATTCAAAAATCTATCTATGAGAACCTTCTGAAGTGCCAATTTAACTTCATTTGCAGGTTAGAAACACAGATTTTGATAACATTCTTAACAGGTTATTTTCCAAAAACAAAAAGATCCAAGAAGGCAAAGCAATGGATGTTTTACATTAGTGATCATTTAAACATAAACTATTGATAATTAAAAGTAAATTAAAAGTCAAAAATTCTAAACACATTTAGAGAACACTGATAAAACCATGAAGGCCATTACTGACCAAGGTTAAGTATTTTATATATTCATAACATTAGCCATTGAATATTGCTGTCCCTAACTCATGGCTACCAACAAGTTTTAGTCCCTTCACCTTCCCTAATGAATAAGTGATAGACCATCACTCAAACACGAGAAATATTGAGGGATTCAAAAATCACTTCTGGGGTAACATCCAATAGAAATAAAGGTGGGTAAAAACTTCCCAATTTAATGAACACAAATAAAATATGTCAAGAAGCCATAAAATATTTTCTTGCTTAGTGAAATACTGTTTTGTAGGGAAGGGAGAGAGGTAAGCTGGCTGTTTTTACAAGCTCTGTGGTAATTCACCATAGTACAAAAGATTCTGGAAGAAAGGAAGCTAGCTTTTTATCTGCTTCCACAAACATGCCATTTTCCCAAACCACTCAAAACTCGATTATCTTCATAATTTTCCTTTTAGTTTCCCCATAACTCTGATTGAAGAGATTATCAGTAGAAACCAGTAATCAGGGAGGTAGTGAGATGCAGCTATGATTCTAAAAAAAAAAAAAAAGAGAGAGAGAGAGAGAGAGGGAAGTTATATTACATAACACATGATCTGAGGAGCCCTAAGTCATTTGAAGTTAAGAATGTGCCCATTGCAAAGAACCAGCTTTCTCTTTATATGCCAGTTTCTTGTATGGTTTGCTTTTGTTGTTTTGGTTTGGTGGAAAAGCTGGCATCTGGGATACAGTACACAGGTACACACACTGTGTGAACATTTAAGATTGTTCTAAAATGTCCATTTAGAATTATGGAGTTGGACAGCGAAGGTCTTCTGTAAACTGGCACAAGGCCAGAGTCATTAAGGCAAGTTACTTCCCAATTCCCTGATGTGTCTAAGAGTCAATGGGAGGCTGCCTTGTGGAGGGAGGAAGGGAGTGAGGGCAGGAGATGGAGAGTTTCTGTGGAGTGGACCAAAGTGGGGAGTAAGAAAATGCAGGAATCCAGAGTTTACCTGCCTCCTTTGTGCCCAGTAGAGGTAAAAATCTCCCCCCTACCTCTAAATTCCTCTATCAAATGCTTGCACTTTTGCAATGGAGAATGTAATTCTCCACTAAATGTAACGTTCAACAACTTCACACTTTCTCTTTCTGTGCATCATTTCTAGGGGTGGTTGTGTACAGTTGAGAAAAAAGAATCCAATAACATAAAACTATTTTAATAATTTTTAAAGGGAAGTTTAAATGATACACACTCGATCAGGGTCGATGAAAACGGCACTAGTGTCGAAGGGCAACAGGTTGCTAATAAATACAATAGTTTAGGAAAGTGCTGTTTCTGTCATGGAAAAACTACATTCTGGGGAAAATAATACTACTATAATTCATTTTTGAAAGCTATTGAGACTTCTTGGATGAAGAATGTAGTTATTAAAGGCAAAAGTACACAATATGTTGTAATGAAATGTTTGTGCTTCACACTTCATTAAATGTTTTGTGGGCCCCTGGGGAAATTCTATCTCTCACACACAGAAATAATGTTTATACATGGTGGTATCACTAGAGGGAGTGCATAGAGCAATGTTCAAAGGAAGAACTTGCTACGATTTCAGTATGTTCAGCGTAAAACACCAAAACGAGATGTGAAAAAAATATGGGTGATCCTGATGAAAGAGCACACAAAATTTTTCTGTGACTTTGGTAATCTTTATACCTTAACTTAAACGCTGTCTTTTTCTTTATTCAATTTTAAAATAAAATATTATAGGTTTTGCTTGAAGTATAGGGTGATGGAGAACACCAGGTGGTCTGAATTAGTGGGATAAATGGAAAAAGCATCAGATTCTAAATTTTGCTGCTAAGTAGAGCCAATATGATCACATTTAGGATTCTGAGATTAAGAAAGTCGGTAGTTTGGGGTCTGTGGACTGTGTTGACTTACAGTATTTTGAAAGTGACATGTAAAATAGTGGTACAGTTGCAAAGACATTCACAAAAAAATAAAATTCTTGGGAGGTAGGGAAGTCCACTCATAGGAAATATATGAAAAATGTAATGAGTAACTTCATAAAGTCTCATTCCCAAAGGGTTTTTAATCAAGAAAAGTAAAGTCATGTGAAGAAGAGAAAACTATGGAAGTTCTTGCCTGAACAGACTTGGTTTTGTTTATTGGATGGACTTTGTCCCCTCAGCAGCACTTCCTGAAGGCATGTGTCCGTCTGTCTGATCTAAACATGCATGCAGATGTAACATTTCTAAGGAAAACGGAATAAGGAGACATAAAAAGCAATCATATTCAAGCAATGTTAAAGAAAATGGGCTGATGTTCTATAGACCACTGGGTAAAAAGTAGTAGTACCAAGATTCTTTAAAAAAATACCATATGAAATTTCCAAGGAAGCATTCCCTTGCCTCGAGAACATTTTTTTTCCCCTCAAGAAGTATGTTAACCTTAATGGCTTTCCCTAGAGCTAGAATTTCAATAAGCTGCTTTACTACCACATCTCTAGTCACATAAAAAAGTAGTGACTCTCAAAGAATCCTGTTCTAAGTTATATTCTTTGTGTGCACATCTAAGTTGAGTTTAGTTACGTTTTTTTTTTAATTTCCAGGCTCCTGTATAATAATAGTAAGATGCTAGTTATAAGAAATGTGCAACTTGAACTTGGAAGAATATAATACATGGGTTTTCTTATTATTAATAAAAATACTTGTTATATGAATGGATTCATTTATTGAATAGTTACAAACGTTATTAAAAATGAAAGCTACCAGCAGAGCTGAGAGGACGATGCCAACTGTAACAAAATTCTCAGTCTCTACATTTTATCTGCTCTTATTTAATAATTGAAGGCATTATGCTATATGAAGCATTATGACTATATAATTATATATCATACTACATTAAGCATTAGGAGGATAATGTTTTGAAAATCTAAAAAAATAGTTCTTTGAGGGGCGCCTGGGTGGCGCAGTCGGTTAAGCGTCCGACTTGAGCCAGGTCACGATCTCGCGCTCCGTGAGTTTGAGCCCCGCGTCAGGCTCTGGGCGGATGGCTCGGAGCCTGGAGCCTGTTTCCGATTCTGTGTCTCCCTCTTTCTCTGTCCCTCCCCCGTTCATGCTCTGTCTCTCTCTGTCCCAAAAATAAATAAAAAACGTTGAAAAAAAATTAAAAAAAATAGTTCTTTGAATAGGTCACATACTGAGGATTACCAATTGTACAGTATCTAATGATATACTTCTAACTGACATTTCCAAAATAACTGACTACTACAATAATATTTATGTGGGTCTTTTCACGGTTTTCTTGAAATGAACATGAGCATCATCTCTGGGGATATTCAGAATGAAACACAAGTGACAGATAAATAACTAATTAAAACTTCAGAGGCCTATAGGAGAGCTAAGAAAATGGCAAGAGTTCAGAGTTCATTCTCTTGACTGCAACTTGTATTTTTCTTTATTTAATTTCAACATTTTCATGCTGATGTAAAAGGCATGTGATGTCTGATTTCAGATTACCTAAATTACTCAAAGGTCAAAACTTATCTAAAAAGATTTTTTTTTAAAAAGAATCCTCATCGGGGCGCCTGGGTGGCGCAGTCGGTTAAGCGTCCGACTTCAGCCAGGTCACGATCTCGCGGTCCGTGAGTTCGAGCCCCGCGTCGGGCTCTGGGCTGATGGCTCAGAGCCTGGAGCCTGTTTCCGATTCTGTGTCTCCCTCTCTCTCTGCCCCTCCCCCGTTCATGCTCTGTCTCTCTCTGTCCCAAATATAAAAAAAAAAGTTGAAAAAAAAAATTTAAAAAAAAAAAAAAAAAAAAAGAATCCTCATCACAAGAAAAAAAAAACATTTTTGGAACTGCGTGAGGTGATCAGTGTTAACTAACTTATGGTGATAATCATTTCACGATATTTACCTATATCCAAGCATTATGCTGTAAACCTAAAAACTCATACAAGGTCTTATGTCATTTATATCTCATTAAAACTGGAAAAAAATAATAATTCTATTGTAAACATGTCCCTCCACTTAGGAGTTGTTCAAGCTCCACTACAGGGCAGTGCTGGCCCTCTTTAGGATGTTACTCTTTCCCCCTCTGCCTGTCAAGCATGGTTTCTTCTGTTACTTCATTTGCAAAGAAGCCTAGAGAGGCATCCGTGTCTTGTGGTTGGGTTCTCTGATGTATTCACCAATCAGGGAACAGCCAGGAAGACAGAAATCACTCCAGCCCTTTCCAGTGGAAGATTTACTACAAGACATTGATTACACAGGTGATGGAAAGAAGCCAAATGGAATTATAAGACAACTCAGAGATTAGCAACAGCAGTAAGCTATCACCCCCCTCTTTGGGGATGAAAGGACAAAAAGAGGAGACAGTGCTGCTAGAGCCCAAAAGCGGAGGCCACTGAACAAGAATCATAACATGGTGGGGGCGCCTGGGTGGCGCAGTCGGTTAAGCGTCCGACTTCAACCAGGTCACGATCTCGCGGTCCGTGAGTTCGAGCCCCGCGTCGGGCTCTGGGCTGATGGCTCAGAGCCTGGAGCCTGTTTCCGATTCTGTGTCTCCCTCTCTCTCTCTGCCCCTCCCCCGTTCATGCTCTGTCTCTCTCTGTCCCAAAAATAAATAAACGTTGAAAAAAAAAATTAAAAAAAAAAAAAGAATCATAACATGGTGGAGGCCACCCAACAGGTGCTGGGGTCATGGAGGAAGAGGTTGTCCTGCTAAAGTCGGAGCCATTGAGGAGATGTAGCTATTGCTGAAGAGGCTGAATGATAAGAAAGAAGAAATACTCTGAATTTTCCCCTTCTTCACCCTCAACCATTGTCGTTCTATGGCAACCTGGAAGCCAGAAGAAAGGAAATCACAGAAAGGTAATTCTCAATGGTAAGAAGAGAGGATAAAAACAATCAGTGCAGGGAACAGATCTGAGTACACAAATGGCAAGAATATTTCCAAGCCAGTCCAGTAACTGAAGTGCCTGCAGCAAATGCCCTGGTTCACTTCATCACTTTTTACCTAATATGCATCAAGAAATCCTGTATGAATGTTTTTGTCCTGAGTCTTGCCTCCTCCCAATTCCTCTATACTTTGGCCAGAAAAGTTCTTCTAACAGGAAAATCTGACTGGAGGGCCCTCTCTGGCCCTGGCTTCTTCAATGTATCCCCATGGTCAACAGACTAATATCTAAACTCCTTCAGATTACATCCCTGACCCTAATCACCTCTTCACCTTCAATTATGTACATTTGCATCAAGCCATACTGAACTGCTTGTGATTTCCAGAACATTCCATACCTCTCATGCCTTCTCATATTTGTCTCTAGGTAAACAACCACTTATCCTATGTGAGGTAGTGGTTATGAACATGGTATCTAGAGCCAGATGGCCGAGGTCTGAACCCACGCACTAATGCTTACTAATTTTCTGGACTTGGTTGAGTTAATTAAACTTTCTGTGATTGAATAGTTACCCCATCTGTAAATTGGGGATAATAATGGAACCTACCTCAAAACGTTGCCTTAAAGAATAAATGAGAGTTTACATCTGTAAAGCACTTACAACAGTGGCTAGCACATAGTACCACATAAATATATGTTGTTGTGGTTATTGTTACTATTATCTTCTTCTTTAAGACAAATTCGTTACTACCACTTCTGTAAATGCCTCTCTAAGAGAAATCTTATCTTAAGCTTTCTCTAGACCTTTTGCGTATCTCTAATCATACTGTGGTCTGTGTATGTTGGTCTCCAACAGCAGTGGACAGACCATTTGAGGGCAGGGCTCTGAGTCCTTCCATCCTGGTCTTATCAGGTCTCCTGCAAGGCCTGACCCAAGTAGATGTTCATAAAGATGAGCATCTGTTACAGAAAGGAAATTTCCAAACAATATAATCTGAGTAGAACAGGATAAGATTAAACTTGACTTTCTTAACGTTTATTTTTATTTTTGACAGAGAGACAGAGTGTGAGTGGGAGAGGGGCAGAGAAAGAGAGGGAGACACAGAATCAAAAGCAGGCTCCAGGCTCTGAGCTGTCAGCACAGAGCCCCACATAGGGCTCGAACTCACGAACCATGAGATCGTGACCTGAGCCAAAGTCAGATGCTCACCCGACTGAGACACCCAGGCACCCCTAAACTTAAATTTAATGATAATAGTGTCTTGGGATCTTTAGGTAACAGAAACTCTAGATCCTTGGTATTTATGATTCTTCAGAAAAAAGAGTATTCTTTGATGGCAAGTTTTGCTTCTGAAACCACTTCTGTGCCCATATCACAATCCCCAATTTTCTTCTACACTCTTTTAAATGCCATCCTCCCTATGGAGTTCTCCTTGATACCTACAGCCAGAAGATGGCCATCCTATCACCACTGATTATTCTAGTAGTTCTTTGTCAGAAACTCTTGCATCACTTTTCATACCCAACACTGAGCCACCTTTAAAATATTAAATCTGAGGGGCACCTGGGTGGCTCAGTCAGTTGAGCAGCTGACTCTTGATTTCAGCTTGGGTCATGATCCCTGGGTCGTGGGATCGAACCCTGCATCTGGTTCTGTCCTGAGCATGGAACCTGCTTGGGATTCTCTCTCTCTCTCCCTCTCTCTCCCTCTGCTCCTCTCCCCCCACTTGTACTCTCTCTCTCTAAAATAAAAAAGTAAAAAAAAAATATTAAATCTAAATTCCTCACTCTGACCACAGGTTCCCAACACTCCAGACCTGTCAATGTCCTCCCACTGTAATACTCTGACTTCACAGAAACTTTAGCTTTGACCCCTTCTCTTTTCTCCCAGTTTATCACCCCCTCAGGCCACATTTTCTTTCCTCCTCTCATTTCTCACCACATAGGCCCAAAAGGAATTTAAATAAAAAAATGCAAGGTACCTTCCACCCTTTCAACAGCTTGTAAAGGTCACTAAAATGATGTACTGTTTACACTGGGACTTTTTATCCAACACTGTGCACTGAGCATCATCTGACAAAGTGCTTTTGCATTCCTTAAAAATCCTGGTAGCTGAGTGATGATGTGTCACTAACTGTGTGAAGACAAATGGTGTCAAGGGCATGTGTCGACCCCTTTTGGGGGTATTTGTGGTGTATTGGGGATGGCAGTGTTCAGTGGCCATGTAATGTGGAAGAGACTATTCTGCCATCAGTGAGTGTCCTCCTGCTCTCTTCTCCATAATGGTCCTGTACTTTCTGGCTCTCTCCCTCAGTCACCCTGCCCCTTCTCTACTCCATGGTAGCCATAATAAAGATTTCCAACATGACCTAATTCTAACATTGATTTTCTTCACTTAGAACAAGGGAAAAATCACAAACCACATTAAGTTGGAATAAATCCAAATCTATGGTTCCCAACCTTATCTCGACCCCTTATGGCCACTTGTAAATTGTTCATGTGTCTTCCATTAACTTCTCCCACTTCCCAAAGCAGTTAGTCAACTTCCACTGCACCTCACACAATCTCCATTGCACAAACTCAATGTGAACTTCTTTAATAAATTAATTCAGTGGAGTAAAGTCTACTATCAGTTTCCCATGTATTCTTCTAAAGCAAACAAGTGGTTCCCAGGAGGCACCTCACTTCCACTGCACCTCACACAATCTCCATTGTACAAACTCAATGTGAACTTCTTTAATAAATTAATTCAGTGGAGTAAGGTCTACTATCAGTTTCCCATGTATTCTTCTAAAGCAAACAAGTGGTTCCCAGGAGGCCTTGCATTTTTTAAAACATCACCATAGTCAAGCAATGGAAGTCAATGATGGAAAAAAGTTGCTGGCTGCTGAGTATATAAAGTGAAAAATCCATTACTTTAGCCTACTCCATCCTGTGAGAGTAGCATAACATATTTTCCTAGTACTGGCCAATCAAAAATTGGCATGTCTCCACCTGTCCTGCATACTGATCACAGTAACTGATTCAGGGATAGACAACTTAATCAGTAATAAAGTGATTCATGTGGGATAGATTTTACTTAAAAAGTTGGGGAAAAGAGTGTCTCCCCTTTTTTCCGGGGCAGCTAAGCATACAGAATATAAGCCTGGAGCAATGGGTGGGCATTTGCTTACCATTTAGGGAAAATCAGTAGAATGGAGCCTACATAGAAAAGCAGAATCAAGAAATTTTAAAATCTGTTAAAAATTACGTTTGATACCTGACAACATTTTTTGAGCACCTGGATCCAGTCATCAGTCTGGAACTCATGTTCCTGAACACCAGTCTTGGGAACCAACAAATTTCCACCTTTCATAAAACAGTTATATTTTGATTATTTATAAACAGAGGAATCCCAACTAATATAGCATCTTTAATCATTCAAGAGGGTAGAAGAAAGAAGTGAAGAGCCTGTAAATAAATTTTAGCCAATAAATTTGAAAACACAAAGAAATTATCTTCTAGGAAGATGTAATTTACCAAAACTAACTTAATAAGGACGAGAAGAATCCCCGAAACACCTATGATCACTAAGAAATTGAATCAGTAGATTAAGAAATCTATCTTCCAACCCACAAAGAACAAGTAATTCTCTTGTCAATTTATACCAAACTTTCAAAAAAGACAAAGAAAATAAGAAAGAAAATCATCTCAAGTAATTTTATAAGATTAATACAAGTTTGAGTAAAAAATTGGTAAAGAACAGCACAAGAAACAATTGTAAGCCAATTCCACTGTCAGTATAGAGTGAGGCTACACCAGAAATGTTTGATTTAAATTTAAAGACTGCCAAGAATGATGGCTAAAATCTAGTTCATGGTGACCTTCATTTCACTTTCCTGTTGAACCCATAAACAAGTAAAACACAAAATATATAAGATAAAGTCCCTGTCCTTGCCAAGTTTCTCAGAAAGTCACTTCCTAAATTTTGTTTTCAAACAGAGGGCAGGATGAGAAAACCTACTGCCTCAAAGGAGCCTCAGTCACTAGCTCACTTCCACTTATGCATTAGAAAAGGGAGAGGGCCCCATCATAAAGTCGGGAGTTTATCTACTACTATATAAAGCAATGTCTGTCTACACGACAATAACACAATTTTGTGTCACTAATGTACTGTGTTTTTATTGCAATATTGTACCCAGAGTAGGCTTGACCATAGTCTATTACAAAACTATATGCAAAACTCATAAAAATGTATATATCTGCAAACTGAAGTGTGCAATGTACTTTTTCAACAGGGGAGGGCTAGGAGAAGAAATAAATGTGTCTATAAAGGGCAGTAAGAGCAACAAAGAGGAGACTGTGATGGAAAGCAGTTCAGAGATCAGAACTGTCTCTTTTCAGAGATGTTTAATTTTTACTATTTGTTTTTTTTTTTTACAAAACTGAATAATGTTAAGTTCTTGTTAATCTATTTACCCAAGTTCATCCTCATTAAGTGAAATACATAGCATAGAATGTTGTATCTTCTGAACCCGAGTGCCTGAGAAAATGTATTCCTTCCCAAATGTCCACAGCCAGCTTGAATTTCCTCTTCTGGCAGTAGTTCGTGCTTTTTGTTAGTATTGCTAGGATTCCTCTGTGTCTGCTTTTAGGCCTGTGTGTGTCCTGCTGAATTCTTCATTCTTTTCATCTGTTTCCTTTTAAAGCTGTTTTAAGGTTCATTGCTTCTTGACCTCTTCAGCCTTGCTGTTCTTCTAGCCCAGTGTAATTCCCCAGTTGGGGCTTCAAGATTCTATTACTGCTGTGCTGTCAACAACCTTTTTCCCCCTTCTTTCACCAACTTTTGGCTACTCCCTGATCACATTCAGGGTGCAAAAATGCTAGGAGTGAACCGTCAACCAATCCACAACCCCCACCAGCAGCACTTATGACAGAACCTATTTGGAATCCTTTTCCATGATGACTAGAGAATGCAGCTAAACTCCATAGCATCAATTCACCCTCTGGAAGAAACCCAAATAGCAACACAAGAAGAGAGTCAAGGATTAACTGATGCTAATGGAAATGTTCACGGTGATAGTACAGACAAAACAGTGCATCCCAGCTGATGAAGGTCTGCATATCATTAAAGTGCTATGGAAAGGTATGCTTCCCAGGGAAGGAAAAACCCTCTTTCAAATGTAATGTAGCTTAATCGTTCACATCTTGTCTGCTAGCTGCATTGACTGTGGTAAGAACCATATACCACAAGAAGAGCTTATAACGGCAGTGTAAACCACAAAGATGATGTTTACTCTCTATCTAAGCCAATAAGTTCATGGCAGTATTTCATGGTTCTTCATCTTTTTCCATATTATATTAGACTGATCCTTTCAACAGGAGTTTTAATGCATTGTAAACCTATTTGCTGGCAGGCTTTAAAAGCATTTAATAAAAGGAATGTGGAGGAAACATCATCAAGGAGCAAGGTTTGCCTTAACGATTCCTTAACCTGTTTATTATTATCTCCTGCTTCCTAGAGATGATGGTTCAGCAGTTCTACAAATCAAGCTGAAAAAAACCTGAGACTTTTCAGAGCCAAAGGTCCTTTGTCCCTATAGGATAATGTAGCCTGCTAGCCTTCCATTATGGGCAGGTTGTGGTTTATTCTGTTTCCTCGAAGGGACCTTCTAGAAGAATTTTATGGTCACAGCCTTCACGGGAGCATTAAACAATCCGTGGCATGTGTGGGAAGAGAAAGCACTTGTCCGAAAAACTATGACTTCAGTTTTCCTTCCTATTTGCTGCCCAGGACTTGGCAGTCTCCTTTAAACCCAATGCCTCTTTGGAGAAAGCATTTTAAAAGTTATCTCTAGACCACACTCATTCATAGAACAGGCAACTTTGGCATTCCTGGGGGGAAAGCCTGAAGTTTCCTGTTCACTCAATTGCTGAGGTATAGGGATATAACCTGAATGGCAAAAGTTTAGGAAAAATACTTCTGGCTCCTTAAATAGTGGCTAGTCTTGCTTTGAAGATGTCTGGGGAGCTGATGCCAATCACCTTCCTCATTTTCACTTGGTCCAATCTTTCCCTTTGGTAAACACACATTTCTACAGACAGAGACATTCTGCTGACTTCTACCGGAAAGATCTACAAGCAAAGGTGAAGCCAAACTATATGGAGCAAATGAAAATAGAACCTGTGGGATAGCCTGACACTTAGTAGAAGTAAATATGACAAACTTAGACCCACAGGAAACTGTTTTATGGCAAAGATTGTGTCCTTTCAAAGAAAAGACTAGTCATTTTATTTTTTGAAATGAAACCTTAGATTAGTGGAACTATTGCCAGATGCCTGGTGGAAATTATTTAGTCTGTAGGGGCTTCATGGTGCTCTCTCATGAAAAGAAAAATTAACCTTCAATGAATAAAAAATCTTTAAATTCCATGTTGGTAAAATTATTCTTACATTGTAGTTCTCATCAAGGACTAATATATATATAACACTTGAAGTTTTTCCATTAAACTGTTTTTGAGTTATGAGTGACAAAAAAATAAGTTTGAACACACCGAAGGAAAAAAATGAAAAGACACAGCCTTCATGTCCCTTAGCTAGAAAGTATGTTATTTACACCTCTGGCAATTCTCTATACACCCTTCCCCACATGCATGTTGCTATGGGCAATACCATTAGTTACAAGTTTTAGGTAGAAAACATATTTTACTTTAATGTTTACTTTAATTCAACAAATATGGGTACCTAGTAAGGGCAAAATTGTGTGCTAAGGGCACAAAACAGATGATTCTAATACAGCATTCAGATTTTTCTTTAAAACAAAAGAGCAAGCTGTATGTAATTAGAAATGATCACCATTTAAATTCTGAAAATGTCAAATTTGAAATGTCTGCAAGACAAATCAGTGGGGATATTTATCAGGAAGCTGGGAACTTGGTCAGTAGACAGGTAAAATTGGACATATTGGGGTGGTAGGCCTCTGTGTCATGTGATGTGATACAAAGTAGGTTCCCAATGAAAAATTAACTGACCACTAAAGAAACCACTATTTCAATCTCTTACTTAAAATCTCCTCTAGTTGATGGGGGGTGGGAGGGAGGGGAAGGTGGGTGATGGGTATTGAGGAGGGTACCTTTTGGGATGAGCACTGGGTGTTGTATGGAAACCAATTTGACAATAAATTTCATATATTGAAAAAAAATTAAAAAATAAAAAAAAGAAAAAGAAAAAAAATAAAATAAAATCTCCTCTAAAGTGGTAAATATACTTTCCCTAGAAGTATTTCACAACAAATGTGTTCAATTCTCCTCACTGCCAGCCAAGTAGGTGAAGGGCTCAGGGAGCCGTAGGAGCTCTTTGAGGGAGGTTACCTATCCAGGCCCACGAGGAGCAAGATGGGGCCCAAAACCACAGCAGGCCTGGGAAAGAGGAGAGGAGAGAGTAGGAAGCTGAACTATAGAATTAGTGAAGAGGAATTTTCTAAAGAATGGTAAGTATAGAGATTTTCATATAAAGAGTAAAAAATTTAAAACCAAAAAACAAAAAACCAAGGTAGCAAGATAGGAATTGGTTGCTAACCCATTTCAATTTTGTATTTTTTTTATCCTGAAAAATATTTTTCTCTCTAAAACTTAGAAGTCATTTTTCAAAGTTGGGAATTGTTCTGGTCAGAATAACTTAAACAGGACTTTGCTACTGTCCTGCCATGTTAATTGTAAGCCTACATCAAACTTTTTGTGTCTCATTTATTTATTCCCCTCATTTATTATTTATGTAGTTATTTTTTCACACACAACTACTGACATCACTCTTCTTGAGGAAGTACCCCTATACAAAATGCCTATTAGGCTATAAAATATTTCTCTTAAGGAAAAAGACAGAAGTCTACAGGAAGCAAAATCCTTTAAGTGATCCTTGAACGAATCTGGTTCTGTAAACTCCTTAGTTTCTCCTTTTATAAAAATGAAGTACCACTAGACAGGAGAAATATTTGTATTTGTTTGAGAGGTTTGGATAGGTGATGCCTTGCTACAAGTTGGTTACTGATAATATTAGCTAACGTTGGACATCAGTCCTCCACAAATCATCTCATGTCAAGCCAGACCGTTGAAGAGACAAAATGGGGGCATGCTATTCCAATAAGGAATGATTGATCATACTGCAGCTTATTTTCAATTTGGGCTGTATCACACCAAACATCAAGGTAGTTGTTTAAAATAGTTTTGAACTTTTCATAATTCTAGCATCCTATTGTTTGATTTTCATAGAGCTCTACATTAAGATCGTGGGCTACAGAGTCATATAGACCTGAAATTGAGTTACAGTCCCACCATTATTAGGTACATAACTTTGGGCAAGTCAGTTCACCTCTCCCATCTTCAGTGTCATCATCTGTAAATGAGGACTTACAATAATATTCCCTTCAAGAGTTGTGGTCAGAATTAAAGGAGGGGATGCATGAAAAGCTTTGAATAGAGTCTGAGGAATAACATATACTGTCTATATATTCCTATTTTCAGTATCATTAATCTGATTCTGAAGTACAGAGTTCACACAAGTTGGAAAAAAAGACAAAAATGATTATGATAATCAGAATTACATTCTCCCTGAGTGTTTGGGAGGGGGGGAATCTCTCTCCTCTCCCCCTCTTTTTTTTGAACAGGTTTTTCATTCTCTCCCTTTTGTATTATGCCAAAGTACTCACATGCTGAGGACCGCTTTTCTCCTAGAGCATATACCAGGTTAGATCCCCAATAGCCTTTGTACCCTTACAGGAGTCATCTAACTAAATGAGGCAGCAAAGACTAGTCATTGGCTACCTCAGTTATGATATTTTGGCAACACAGTATCTTGGCATCCCTGCTGGTAATGGGCTGACAGAAAGAAGTTGTATGGGAAAAGCATGAAAGCTTAAAGTGCAAATGGACCTAGTCACAAATTCTTGGGATAGAAAGAGTTGGAAGGAAAATAGTTCTGCTGGATGTCAATTTGTATAGCAATAAACATGATCTTCTAGGATGCCATACTACTGAGGAGCAAAGCAAAAGTCTTTCCTGGGACTTACTTCAAAATAAACATTCACATTTGGTTTCAGTTGAAATTTATAATAGAAACTCAGGTTCACACAAGTAAAAGGAAGGTGGCTACAGTTTAGAGTGGATCTGATTTTGGACTCAATTAAATTTTTAAAGTAACATTTGTTATGTCATAGGATTTTTAGAAACAAAAAATAGCATTTGAAGGTACAAAGATCTGACTTCAACCATTTTTAAATAATAAACCAGCAGGCATATATACTGGTGCTCATTCATCTTTTAATGAGAAAATGATTATTGTCTCATGAATTGTAGCTTTCTTGTCTGGCACTAAATAATGCAACTTTACTGAGAAAATCAGGGCTCTGAGACACATTACAAACAGTTACAAATATAGCAGTTATATTACTCTAGTCCTTGCTAGCAGAAGTTTTCATTATAAATATGGATATTAAGAGGTTCATCATTCCTATATGTACATGCTCTAATCTAATTCTTGACAGAACAGAAAAATGAACTCCTCTATGTTAGTGAAGATACTTTCTTTTCTTTCAGTTTTCTTCTAGAGACAAAAAAAAAAAAAAAAGCACATTTTTTTGAGAGCCTGTTTCTTGAAGACGAAGATGCTTTAGATTGAGACGGGAATGAAATCCCACCACTATGTAGAATCTGTACCTAGTTTTTAACTGCAGAAGCACATTACCATTGCAGGAAATTCAAACAATACAAATTCCCATCAGGCCTTTTCATTAAGGATCTAACCAAAAAACATCTGATTTCTTGCTTGAGTAAAGATAACTGATTGTAGAGCATTCTGCATGTGTTTGAAGGGCAGACTGGACAATTGTTCTATACACAGACTTTTGGTAAGTAACCTGTTTTCTGGTCCATGTCTCATTCTTGCCTTCCATTACATCTGATGATTCAAAGTCCTGAGCCTATCCTAAATTATTATCCAGATAAGCAGCTCCCTGATGTGGTCCTGAAACCAACAACATCTGCATTACCTGAGAACTCTACCCCACATTCTGAGGCTCTACCCCAGATCTACTGAACCAGAAACTATGGGGATGGGATCTGGCAATCTGTGTTTCAACAAGTATGCCAGGCAATTCTGATGCACATTGGCATTTGGGAACCATAGGTTTGGAGCAGATTAGTTCCTCTGAAGAACAGTACTCTGGTTTTCTCTGCTCTGGGATAGTAACCTCCACTCTTCTATCTGCTCTCAACTTTTAAATATAGGTAAAGTCTGTGTTTTTCCTAATGACCTCATTCCTATTCACTTTATTTATGTGCTCTTATAGACTTTTCTTTCTTTTCTACCATTTTATCGGGGAATCAGGGAGGGAGAACTGACAGACATATGTTATTAAGCTACTGTCATTAGCCATAAGTCTCACATATTTGTACAGACACTTCCAAGGACATGTATATTTGTACTTAGTGCCTGCCCAGTTATCTTTCCTAAAGTTGAAGTCACTAAAGGTTAATTTTGGTGTGTGTGTTTATGTGTGTGTATGTGTGAGCACACATACGCGCCTTTAAAAAGAGCAAAATTTTGCTTTCGGGTGAACAACTTTTTATTTCACTACCTTCCTATTTCATCTCTACTAATTACTTTTTTGGAGGGGAGTTAATTTTCTAGTTTCTTGAACTGAATGTTAATTTTTTTTTTTTTTTTTTTTGCTGTCTAATAAGTGCATTTAAGTCTATAAATTAACCCAAAAGTACTACTTTGCCCAGCTCTCATTTTTGATATCTGGCTTATCACTTATTTCTAATAAAATTTGAAGCTAAATTGGAATTTAGTGTGATTTATTAAAGAAAAGCTTTTTGCAAAAGCTTTTCCTCTGCTTTTTTATTCCATCAAGAATATAGGTATTTAAATGGGTGGGAGAGACAATTAACTTTCAGGAATTTATTTGAAATATTTTTGTGCCTTAGTATTTTATTCAACTATGGTAACCCTTCTTTGTACATGTAAAAAGATTATGTAGTAAGCTTTGGAATACAAAATTCTACATGTATCTATTAGGCCAAACTCATTTATTATGTCATTCAAATCTTCTGTAGCCTTGACATTTTAGGTCTTTCTGATCTGTTGCATTCTGAGAGGCTTACGTTAGACTTCCATTATGATTATGAATTTGTTATTTTTCCACAAAATTTTGCTTTCTATATTTTAAACAATTTTGTTTAAAAAAAGTCTGTAATTATCTTATTGTCTGAGGGGACTGTATACTTTTTACTATGAATTTATTATTATTATTTTATTGCTTTACCTTGAGTTTCACTTGCTTGATAATAACCATACTATATTTCCATTTTGAAATATTTGCATGATATATATCCTTTTTATTCTTTTATTGACCACCGTGCTGTCATGTCTCCAACAGACAGAATATAGAAAGATATTTATTAACAGGATGACATTTATTGAATTAATAACATCTTTGGATTTCTTCCTATTTCTTACTTTCTGTCATCTATTATCCTTTATTTTTATTTTTTCCAGTTCTTATATTTGTTATTGATAGAGGGATTTTTAAATTTTTTTTCTTCTCTTGGTTTGAAAGTTATGTTTTATTGAAAATTGTCTACTTGTGGGGCACCTGGATGGCTCAGTCGGTTAAGCATCTGACTTTGGTCTAGCTCATGATCTTGCTATTCCTGAGTTCAAGCCCTGCATTGAGCTCTGTGCTGACAGCTTGGAGCCTGGATCCTGCTTCAGATTCTGTGTCTCCCTCTCTCTTTCTGACCCTCCACTGCTCGTGCTCTTTCTCTCTCTCAACAAATAAACATTAAAAACAAAACAAAATAAAATTGTCTACATGTCACACTGAAGTTTTAACACATATTTTAAATACTTTTCTATAAACACTTAGAATCCTGGTGCATTTTGAGTTCTCTATTCCCACATCCTCCTCTGAATAGCCCACTTTACCCACAGCAACACCCATGTTGAGATTTTTCATTCTATATTATTTTTACAACTAACTCTTACACAACTCCACATTTTGTTTATTTCTTTGCCTATCACTGTTTACTGTATCATATCTACCATTCTTTTTGATTCATTTTTCATTTTGTTGAAATATACCCTTCTCTTTCCAGGAGTCCTTGCATGTCTATTAATGATAGTTTGGCTGTGTTTAGAATTTGGAGTTCGAAGTAATTTTCTTTCTGAACTTTCATGTGCCTAAGTTGTGTTTTTTATTCATTCGGTTTTACTTTGAATGGGATTGCCAATATAAATATTCATACTTGAAGATTTATTAATTTTTACCATATTTTTATTTTCTATATTGCTCATTACCTAACAGATTTTTTTATTTTGTAAATGCCCTAATGAGAATATTATCTTGTCCTGACAAGAATATTAATAATACTTATACAATGTACTTCTATTTGTTCTGTTAATTTGATTCCTTCAGCTGTGAAAGGCTTTTGTTTGCTTGTTGAACTGGCACCTTTTCATGCAAGGTTCCTTGCTGGCCTACTTATGAATGCTATTTCTATAGGCAACCCAGTACAGTATTGTTTTGGATGGGAAGAGAGGAGACAGCAAGGAGACGCAGTGTGATAACAGCTGAGTTTCTGGGTCAAATTCACAACCTGTTCCTTGTCATGCCACAAGACACCTGGGGAACTGCCCACCTCCCAAATTCATGCACCCACACGCTCTGTCCTCACTGGAAGCGGATTTCTTCCCTCCATGTTATCTGCTTTTCCTTCCTTGAGCCTGTTAAGGCACACTTTTCTCACTTTAAAGATGGGGAAAACTGAAGTACAACGCGGCAAAGTAATTTGTTCTAGCATACCACTACCAGTGACAGATCCAAGAACAAAACTTAAATCTCCAGACTCTTGGGTCTATAGCTATTTCCTAGATCATGCCAAGCAGAGCACTTACCTTGGTCTGACTTGATTAACTCCACCTATATCACTGACCATTTGGAGAAAAGATTTTTAAAAAGTAAAAGCAAAAAGCATATCATTAGGGGAAAAGAGAAACTGACTATCTTTTGAAATGGTTTAAAGAATTTAATGTCGGGGCGCCTGGGTGGCTCAGTCGGTTAAGCGTCCGACTTCGGCTCAGGTCATGATCTCACGGTCCGTGAGTTCGAGCCTCGCATCGGGCTCTGTGCCTGCTTCAGATTCTGTGTCTCCCTCTCTCTCTGACCGTCCCCTGTTCATGCTCTCTCTCTGTCTCAAAAATAAATAAACATTAAAAAAAGTTAAAAGAAAAAGAATTTAATGTCAAAGGATAATGCAGGAAAAAATATATTTTTCCCCATCAAATGAGATTAAACCAAAAGAATCCCAGAAGACAACATTTCACAGGGTGAATGTTAATGTCAGTAGCCACAAAGGTTAGCCAAGGTGTATGCTCCTGCTTCTCCTAGTGCTGCCACTTGCTTTGAGCAAACTGGGCCTCTGATCAGACCAAGGACATGGCTAGGCTGTGAAAATTCGATTGAATCCTCATGAAGCTGAAGCACTGGTGTGGAAAGTGACCCAACATAAGCAATCACTTAACGATGTCAGTGTCTTAAAAGGAAATTCTGCATGCCTGCACATGCACGCTAGAAAGAGAAAGAAAGTAGTCTAATCAGACTAGCTCTGTCATTTCAAAAACTGTTAGGAATAGAATATCCATGTGAAATTTCAGGCCTACAGTAAGTAATAGACAAACTCTAAAATGCTGAGCTGTTTTAGGGTGAGGGGACCATGGGATGACTTTACCTTAAAGATGCTTTATGATGCTCAAACATCATGTAATAATGTTGTGTCAGATAGCTTCTGCTGCATAACATACTATGCTAAAACTCAGTGGCATAAACAAAAATAAAGTATTTCATTCAAAGGTCTGCAGCAGTGTGGGCCACTCTGACCAATTTGACCTGGGCTCTCTCTTGAGTCTGCAGTCAGGGGTCAGGCTGACCTTGAGCTGGGGCACCTCAGCCCTTCCCACACTGAGGAGTGAATTTACACTGCTGCTATCATGATTTTAGGATGCCTTCTTTGTGGAGGATGAACAGTGAAATTTCATAGCCTATTAAAAATAAACCTGTAATTATTCTGCTTAAAAAATTCACTAAGAAAATGATGTAATGGTCTGTTTGAGATATCTTAAGTCACTGAGTTATAACTGCAGAGAATTTTATTTTCCAATAATTTCTTTCAGTTTTACTGCCAACTCTCTTCCCATGAATAATCTCTAAATCTGATTTCATGGTTGTCCTGTAATTTTTAGTTATTCACACTTGGTTCAGACCAACCTCCTATTAGAGCAAAGATTTTTCCCAACTCAAACCCACGAAGGCCATCAGATCTTTGGTAGTAGAACTTCACTCTCTTCTTTCCTCCTTGTACTTTTCCTCTGGTGTTAGTATGGAGAGAAGGCAGGGAGATGATCCATATCCTGACATGTCTTAGCATGGCACATGCTGGCCCAAACACTCTTCCCTTACACAAACAACCACACTTCAGTAGTGCTAAAGTTCCTGTTGCTTTTTTTCCCGTGGTCAGCCCACCTGATCAAACTGTGGTCTATGAAGTAGAAGTGGGAAGGAAGAGGTCTCAAGATCCTGCTCGCACTGGATTCAACTCCAAGGTATTTCCTTTAGAAATCTGAAAGTATCTTCAAAAGTCAGCCCTCACCCTGCCACCGTATTACATGTAGGAGTCCCCAGAGAGCTTACAGCCACCCCTCCTCATCCAATCTATGATCTGCAACCTTTCCAAGTCCATTCTTGGGAGTCATAAAATACTGAAAAGAGCCAATTCATGCCTCCTCCACTTTGCTTTATTATCTCACTATCTTTGCTTAGTGTTCCTGCCTCCAGAATCAGAACAAGTTTGCAAGTCCTATTGCTTAAGAGACAGTAAATGGGAAACCAGTGTCCATGTCTTACTGATACCCACAAACCTTATGAGGAAACCTTTTATTATCCATTCCCTTTAGCTTTGGAGAAGAGACCAATACATTTCTGCTTCTCTTACCTTTAGCAAAGTAAGAGGAGGTCAGGGCCTCTAACAGTTATCTCCTGGCCCCTCTCCAGTTTTCTTTATACAAAAAGAGGATGAGTAGACAGTGGGAAAAGCAGTGGTTGGGAAAAGGTGTTTATCTCTGATTCTGTTCAAATGGCACTTTTCAGCAAGCCCTTTGGGAAGGTAAATGGAACCCCAGCATGATGTTCTCTCTGAATTTAGAATGCAGAATACATAGTGACCTTTGCTCTCAGCTGTGAGTTCCCAATACTACAAAGTTAAAAAAGATCGCATAGGCATTTTATACCATCATGCTATACAGATGAGCCTTTAATAGAGGTAAATATTAAAAAAGAGTCCCAATTGTAACTTCCCCATTGCTGTGAATAGAAATCTTATTTCATCTTCCGTGGCCATTTTTCTTTATCCTTGTTATAGATCACTCTTCTTTTTTCTCCTCCTCCTCCTCCTCCTCCTCCTTCTTCCTCTTCTTCTTCTTCTCCTTCTTCTTCTTCTTCTTTTTCTTCTTCTTCTTCTTTTGCAAATCAAAACAATTTATTGTAAGAGTTTAACAGTATCTTTATAGGCATCGATTAGTTTAAATATCACAGTTCATTCTCTTCCCTTCAGCACCAAGAAAATTGATGTGATGGCCTGTCTGAAGTTGGTTTCCTCTATTGGTCTTTTATCTGACAAGACACCTTTGGCAAAGTAATGACAAAGGCTCATCAATATGCTACTTTTCATCTGCCTGACACTGAAATCAATGGACTGCACAAGAAGTCCCTCTATCAGCATTGTCAGAAATGATCACCGTGCTGGACAGAGCATGCTACCTGATTTCTCTGAGCACTCATTCATTCCTGAAAGCTTTCTCTGGGCTGTTACAACAGTGACCCTGCTTAGAGGTCAGAGATAAAGATGTTGTACAATCAAAGGATGCTCAGTAAGTCTGAACAGGGGAGACTCTCTCACAGTGTGAGATGATATAATGGTCTGCATATCCGGCCCCTGGGAGAAATCACATTCCCCATCTCTGGGACACGTGACCTACAAGATCTGCATTTGTGGGCCTGGAAGCCCTAATTTCTCACAAGTGACAGCTGGGGATAGAGAGTTACACTCAGCACCAAGGAGAGAACTTATCCAAGCAAAAGTGGTTGGGTTGGTATCATCAGTTTTAAAAAAAAAATTAACGTCTCCAATCAAAAATTTAAAAATAATAAAACATAGGCATGTTTATATAAATATTTTGGTATGATTAGCCAATAATAATAATTCAGTAGAAGAAAACAATTTCTCTTTTAACATAGTTAACATATTCAGATCACTTTCAATCATCATCACATTTATCACAGAGAACACTGAATTCTATTAGCAATCGTAAACCTCATAGAATTAGGTCTCCCTGACTTAGAAGCTGCTGGGCTTACGCTCATCCTAAAAGAGTAATGTCTTAAGAACTTTCAGCTTTCCCTTGGAACTGTAACCCAAAGTAGAAGAAAAATTAAAGACTGTTGACTTCAGAGGCTGACATCCAAATTACTCTGACTACTGAATATCTAAATCATCAGGCCAGTTGGCTGTCTTCTGCTTGAAGAGATGCAAAAACATCATGCCCTAAAAGGCAAGTAGTTCTTTTACAAAAACAAAACAAAACAAAACAACAAAATAAATTTTGCCTACTTAAAGTGCACTTTCTTTTGTTCCTCATACTGGCCAGCAGTTACACC
The DNA here is from genome assembly GCF_028749965.1 of Puma concolor. Classification (NCBI taxonomy): domain Eukaryota; kingdom Metazoa; phylum Chordata; class Mammalia; order Carnivora; family Felidae; genus Puma; species Puma concolor. The sequence goes on along the minus strand of NC_141670.1, from coordinate 80,934,374 downwards.
CTGTTTCCCACCCTGCCAAACAATTGCTTATTGTACAGTACCAATATGACTCTTGAGATGTTTTTCCCCTCCTCTCCTTGTACCCATCAATGGTGAAATGTGATGACATGTGATGACAATATATGAAATCCGGGAAAGCTGTGAAGGTATGTAGGGAACTAACAGATGCAGAGACAACTGTCAAGAATTCCTCTGAGGAGTTAGGTGGGGTGTACTTCAATGGCCAAGAAAAACCTAAAGCAAAATTGACTGGAAAGAGAACGTGTGGGTGCAGGAAGGCAAACTCTGCAGCAACGCTGGTCACAATGTCAAGGGACAGGTATTCCCTTAGAAGTAAATATCCTGTAAAACCCCCAAAAGCATAGTCAAAGCACAGCTACAAATTCCAGAAGGGAGGGAAGGAGAAACAGCAGCCCTATCAGGTCTAAGGAAAGAAGCAAGACGTTAAATGAGTCAAGCAGTCAGGACTTAGATTAGAAGCAAGTAAAAAGTGGAGTAGATGAGTTCACTTCTGAGATTCACCTGTGACATTACAGACAAGGCATTTACCTCAACATAACAGTGAAAGGAGAATAAAAAGTAGCAAGAATTACTTCCTATAAGTCAAGTAAGTATTACTTTCTCCTTCTAGCTGGTAGGATACTAACCAAGAGCTGCATAATCTGAAAACCTTGATGTTGCCTCCAAGATTGTGTAGATTCTCCCAGAATATGATGTGAGTGAGACTTTTGTTGGCGCTCAACAGCCACTTCTTTGCTACCAGACACAGCTGGTTTCATTGGCAATCCGACAGAAACCCACACGTAGAAGGACCCTGCACTTGGTTTAATGCTCTGTTGTCTCCATCTTCAAATTTTTAATAACTTTCAAACAAGGAGCCCCACATCTTTACTTTGTGCTGAGCTCCGTAGATCTTCAAATGTATTCTCCCTCCTCCAAGTAGCCAAGTCCTCCTGTAGAGTCTGGCCCCTCTGCAGCACAGAGTGGTTTTTATCTGTCTGAGCCGCACACTGTGGTCTCATTCCACCTGCCAGTAAATTGGTGGAGGTCTAGGTATAAGATTCTCATTCAAACAAATGAGAACCAAGAAATAAGCTGGGAGGTTTCTCGAAAATCTTTTCTCAATCTTAAAAAGGGACACCGGAGGAATGTTCCTTTTGTTCCTGTCTCAGGGTATCAATGAATGAGGCTATTAGCATAAACCATGATTCTGACTGCCTCCCCCTCCCAGCACTACTGTAATGAGAGCTACTTCAGTAGCCCACTAAGCCAGCTCCATATTTCCACTCTCATCCTTTACAGTCAATTCCCCATAAAGGAGGCAGACTGTTTCCTTTACAAACGTAAATCATGTCAGCTACCTGCTCAAAACTCTCCAAAAACTTCCCACCTTAGGATAAAATTCAAGATTCTAATCATAGCCTATAAAGGCCCTTAGGATCTGACAGTTGCTACCTTGGGAATCTTATTGCCTATAAATCTCCTTGCTCACTCCTTTCCAGCCACCCTGGCCTCTGTGCCTCTGTGGCCTCTCAAACACACCAACCACACCCTACTCAGAGACCCTGCCCCAAGAAGTTTCCATGCCACACCACCTTCCTTCATTCAGGCCCTTCCTTGTAGCCAAAGACTTCCTGGACAGCCATTTATAAAGGAGCAGCCCCTCCACCCTCCTTTATTACCACGCACAGCTGCATTGTTCTTCACAGAACTTTCAACTACTGGAAATCATTTCTTCCCATCCCTTTTCTCAATCTCCCATTAGAATGTAAACTTGATAAAGGCAAAGAATTTGTCTCTTCTCTAATACTACAGTGGGAAATCTATTTGGAATGCACGGCCAAATGATTCCACTGTGTCCACATAGTCCCATTAAATTTCCAACACCTGGGAACGTTGGCACCTAATATTCACTAGATAAAGAACTGTGGGATAAATGAATTAATGTTATGCCCAGAACTACCACAGCCATCCTGTGACCTTAAATAAATTTCTTGACATGTGGTGGGAGGTGGAGCAGAAAGAACCCAGCTCCACAGTGAAGTCCTTGAGCTGTGGGGTTCGTCAATCAAGCACAGCCCTACCTCCTACTTGCTATGTGACACAATAAGTTGTTAACGTCACTTTGATTTGGACTTGCTGCTTACTCGCAGCTGAGAATATCCTAACTGATACATAATTCTAACCTTCTAGAAAATTCTGCCTTTTTAAATTCTGGAATATAAGATCTAAGAACACTTTTTTTTTGTTCTCTCATATCTCATACAATTTGGATAAATTCAGCTAAATGGTTTATGACTTTTAGGACTAACTTGGTAATACTAATCACATATTTTACCTATCATGATCTACTTTATAGGCATTTGAATTCCCCCATGCAGGTAACAATGCAAAAATATTTTCTCGTGCAACTAGGCAAAACTGAATTATAAAATTTGCTATAATGAAAAAAATGAAAACAACAACAACAGAAATCCCCCCGCAGAGAGAAGAACAATACCCAAAACCTTGTTTTCCAGATACTGGTCTTTAAATATCTTTCTAATAAAAATGTTTGAACCTCTTAGAAACATTCAAGTAGAAAATGCTATGGAAGTTGACTTTATAAGAGAAAAAAGGATGTGTTACAGAGATATGCAAAAATTTAAGTCATAAACACATTACATCCTTCAGAAATGTCTCCCACATTCTCAAACATATGAGGCTACTTTCCAAGAATTCAACCTTGGAATTCATAATATTTCCCCATGAACTCACTGCTAATTAACTTTAACCGTATTATTATCATTTGGAATTAGTTCTTCATTTATCTGTTGACTGTTTACTTTATATTGGACTTGAAGGCACTGGGGAGATGAATACAAAGAGATAATAGTTTCTATTCTCTGGGAATAGCTTAGGGGAAGACCTCCTGAAAGCCTTTATAGTCTGCATATAGTATATACATCATAACAGGTGCTAAGACCTCTTCCCAATTCAGAGACCTGTGGAGTCCACTGCAAACTTCCTCACCCACACTCTTGAGGCCTGGACAGTGACCTACAGTCCCAGAATCTGCCAGTAGAACACACTGTAAATGATGTGACTATTTATATAAATGGTACCCTCTAGAGTTGGGACAGTACCTTGGGATACTACATGCCTTGGACAGGCACCAGCCCATCCCAGCTGTACCTAGCTATGCCACCAGAGATACATTCGCAAACTTATGACCAACTTATTCCACTGACTCTCGCACTATTGTCATTCTTGATCAGCAGCTAAAGCGAGCGTCTCTCTCATGTGCTCTTTCCTGTTCCTTAATCTTTTCTAATATCGTTCTGTCCCTCTTTTACCCCTATGCTATGGGTTGAATGGTGACCCCATACACACACACACACACACACACACACACACACACACACACACTAAAACGGATGTTTAATTCCTGACCCTAGCACCTCATAATGTGGCCTTGTTTAGAAACAGGGTTGCTGCTGATGTACTTAGTTGAAATAAGGTCATACGGAGGTAGAGTGGGCCCTAATTCAATATGACTGGTGTCCTTATTTAAAAGAACACCTTGTGAAAAGACAGAGACACAGTGAACACCATGTGAAAGTAAGAAGAGATTAGGGTGATATATCTATGAGCCAAGTAACAGCAAGGATCACCAGCAAACACCCGAAGCTGGGGGAGAGGCATGGAATAGATTCTTCCTTATATCCCTCAGAAGGAACAAACCCCACTGACACTTTAATCTTGGATTTCTAGCCTCCAGAACCATGAAACAATAAATTTCTTCTACATAAGCCACCCACTCTGTAGTATTTGGTTATGCAGCCCTAGAAAACTAGCATACCCTATCTGTTGCTCCCATTCTCATAATTTTAGGTGTAACCTCTGGAACCCCCATTTCATGTTAAATAAGCTATCCAACATCTTGGTTTTCTTCACCAAATGATCTCTTCTGGCACTCTCTTGAGGATGGTGCTTTACATGTGGCTCTCTCAAGTACTACTCATCAAGTACGAAGCATTCTCTGGCTTCTTGTTGCTATTTCCAGGGATAGTTGTCTCCTGTATTGTAAAATTCCTTCTTGCTCTGCAGAGGAAGCCACTGGCTATCTTCTACCCAGCCCCTGTTACTATTACTTTCCAATCATTCCATCACAGTCACAGATAAATGTGACACCTGCTTCAAACTCTTCATATTCACCCCAAATCTTGCCTTCGTTTCCGACATCTTCTACAGCCACATGAATAAGCCACCAAACTTCTTAACCCAACCACACACTGTTACTGATTGCTCTCTTCAAATCCGGTCGTCTCTGTCCCCGGCTTCACTCACTGATCCTTGGGTGCCTTGTCTGACCTGGATCTGCTCTACATACAAACCCTTAAATCCCAATATGCCAATTATATCACAACCTCCTAGACTTTGTTTTTCTCACGGTCTCTTTCCTGCCAAATTTTCTCCCTTCTTTTGGCTTCATAAAGATCTCTCAGCCCTTAGTGCCTCCACATTCTCCCAGATGATTATACCCTTCCTGGCTTTACCCTCCCATGTGGAGCAGATCTCTTCATTGATCACCAACAATCTCTCTTCCATAAAAGTAGAATATGAAAGTACATATAGTTCTTGGGATAAACCATCAAAGATGTGTGTGAGAGAGACCGACAAAGACAGAAAGATGGAAAGAAGGAGAGACCATTGGTAGAATGCTAATGGCTCAGTTAATTGGGCCACAATAAATTTTTCAATTTATTTCAGAGTAATAGTTATTTACCTCACTTAAAATTTGTGTTATACCACTTACTTGCTTGTTGTTCTTCGATTGTTTTCCATCACTTATAGAACTGAGTTCTTTAGACTGTCTTCCTGGACTGGTAATAATTTGATCTTGTCTACCCCTCCAGATTCATTTTCCACATTTTCCACATTTTCATTTCCCTGCTCTCACATAGTACAATTTGAAAGCTTCCTGATTTTAGATATGCTTCTGCCTACAATCTTATTTTTTGCTTCTTTATGTAATCCCTTAATGGGGTCCCTATCACCACCATCTCTGGTGAACTCCTAAGTATCCTTCAAAACTCACTGATGATCGGGTATCACTTTCCTATCCTTCAAATTGGATAGAATTTATAAGTCCTATCTTTAAAACACTTCTTCATTTTGTACACTCTTCTACAATTGTACTGATTCTCATTTTTAGTTTTTCCCCATGTATCTTCATGATAGTGCAGTTTCTCAATCTCAGCACTACTGACATTTTAGAGGAGTTAAGTCATTATTGTAGCTAGTTGTACTATATACTATGGGATGCTTAGTGGCATCCCTGGCTTTGCCCCCTAGATTCCAATAGCATCTCTCCAAGTTTGGACAATCCAAAATATCTCCAGATACGGTCAAATGCCCCTTGGAGGATAACACTGCCCCAGTTATTTTTTTTTAACCTTTGTTTGTTTGTTTATTGGTTGGTTGATTGAGAGAGAGAGAGAGAGAGAGAGAGAGAGAGAGAGAGAGAGAATGTGAGCAGGGGAGGGGCAGAGAGAGAGAGGGAGACACAGAATCTGAAGCAGGCTCCAGACTTTGAGCTGTCAGCACAAAGCCCACCACGGGGCTTGAACCCATGAACGGTGAGATCATGACCTGAGCCAAAATCAGACCCTCAACCAACTGAGCCACCCAGGCGAACATTGCCCCAGTTATAGTGTAAGCCTCTCCAGGATTGTACCTAGTCTATTCCATCTTATTAAACTCAGAAACTAACACAGCATCTGGCTCACAACATACATTCAGGCAATGTTTAATGAAGTGATCCGAACCACAGAAAGTATGACACTGCTCTAGCAAAATGCCAGAGACTGCCCAGTGTCAACAGCATTCTTTAGTTATTTCTAAATAAAGATAGTTTCTAATTAAAAATGATGTTTCACTACTAAGAAAAACAAAGGAATTCTGGTTTTGTTTTCTTTTTCTAAAAGCAAAGGGCATATTTGAAAAAGTCTTCTGAGCACCGGGACCCAAGGGCTGTTTTTGACTATGTATTTATTGAGACCTTCCGGGCTCACTCCCTGCTCGTCTGTTTCCTCACCCTCTTGAAGCCCACTCTGCCAGTCTTCACCTCCCCAGCAGTTTCATTCCCGTGTCTTACACATACAGCACTGGGGTAGAGCCCTCGGTAGGCCCTCACAGCTGCTCAGAAGCAAGCCTTCAGCAAAAGTGAATGGCTCCCGTGGAGGAGGGCCAAGTCCATTGTCTGTCTGCTTTCTGTGCCAGGGCGTTTGGCTCCTGTTTACTGGGCTTTTATCTGCATTTATCTTTTCAACCAAATGAATTTAAATTATGTCTTTATCTTTTACTACTGAGGCGGCCTAAATCCCCCTTCTATCTTAATAGGACTTCCTACTACAGCCCATTTTCTTCTCTAAGAGAGGGTTATAAATACTAGAGATGGGAAATGGACTACTTCTAGGAAAATCATGTGAGTCCAGTTTGGTGCATGTGGGAAAGGTTCAGACTTCCCAGCACCACAGGGTAGGACTCAAAGAGAATATTTTATATTTAAAACAGAAGGTAACTTATGGCCTTTCTCCCACCTGCTAAATGGTAGGCCTTGCCTTCTTCTGTTTGAATAGTAAATTATGGAAAGACAAAGAGACTCTAGAAAACTCAGCATGGCAAAACCAAAAGGAGATTGTTGGTTTTTTTTGCTTTTGTTTTTGTTTTTTCCTTAAAACAACTATACAGATTAGAAGAGAAGATAAATCCTTCACCAGAAGCTGAGGGACCACTGTGACAGAACAGTGCTATCTTCATCCAATTCTGTTTGCTTTTGCTTTCTCTGCCTTGGGCTTTGTGAAAATACAAAGCATTGATTTTGTGCTCTTCTGTTTAAAACTATTATGGCAGACAATGTAGGTTGGCTATCCCAATTTCCATTCCCAACTCCCTTCTGAGTCCCTTCTCCCTTGTCCTGCCTCTAACTAAGAAGCTGGCAAAACTGAATACTCACTTTCCCAGCTTCTCCTGAAGCTTGCACGGACATGTGGTCTATTCTTGCCCAAATGGGGATTCTAGGAAAGTGCCTTCCTGATACAAAGACAGTTGTTTCTTATGCCGCCTCTTTCCCCTTCTTCCTGCTTTGAATGTAGACATGTTTCTGGAGCTACAGTCACCATCTTAAGACTGTGAAGCATCTCTTCCATCAGTAGGCAGCTCCACCATGCTGCCAAGTGAGAAGAATGAATCTCTTTCTCTAAACCTGGTAGACAACTGCTCTGCTGTTTGCTGCCAAAAGCATTTATAATGAAAATAGCTGTGTTTATATTCCTGTCAAGTCACTATGAAAATAAATGTGTTTGGTACACCCCTTCTCTCTTCCCTATGCGTTTTCAACCAAAATCCATCAGGATACAGTGTGGTTAGTCCAAAATCTGCCTGTCACTGAGCATTAATCTAAGCCAATGATGACATTATAGCTCAAGTTAGTTCTAGAAGACAGGCTGAAAATCTAGGTCACAGTCCTTGGATGCCTGGCTTTCATATAGCTAACGTTTACTGAATGCTTATTAGGTACTAAACAGTCTTTAAGTGCTGCTTTAAATGAACTAACTCACTTAGTGTTCATAAGAACCTATGAGATAGGTCCCAAGATCATACTCATTTTAAAGATGAGGGAATAGGGGCACCGGGGTGGCTCAGACAGTTAAGCATCTGACTTCGGCTCAGGACATGATCTCACGGCTTGTGAGTTCGAGCCCCGTGTCGGGCTCTGTGCCGACAGCTCAGAGCCTAGAGCTTGCTTTGGATTCTGTGTGTCGGCCTCTCTCTGCCCCTCCCCCGCTCACACTCTGTCTCTCAAAAATAAATAACCATTAAAAAAAATTTTTTTTTTTAAAGATGAGGGAACAAAGACGCAGAGTAACTAACTTAGCCAAGGTTATCTACCTAATGAGCAGCACATCGCTATTATCTACATGGCTTGGACTTTCTGAGTCTATAGAGTACGTATCCCAAAGAATATCCTGAAGAATATCCTTGAAGAAAAAAAGCAGTGCCATTCTACATATATTGGGAAACAGATGAATTTCTGTTTGCATCTTTTAGAGAGTATCAGAGTTACTACCCTGTAAGATAAAAACAGCTATAAAGGGAAAGGTGATTCTGCCCACATAATTCAGAGCGAAAAAGTCCATTTATGTGAAATAATATTAAATACTAATATGAATAAAAATAACAATAACCACTAACCTCTATTGTGAGCTTATCAATTGTCAGGCACTTTGCTAAGTAATTTTATGGCTCTTTCTACTCAATTCTCAGAATAATACAGAGGAAGTAAGCTGCCAGCCCCCAAAGCCATTGCTTCCCCCTCCTCTTTGCTGTCTAAGTCCCAATATTTTTTTAATGTATTTACCTCCCTCTTGCCAAGAGCTCAGAGAAGTCTATTCCATCCCTAGCCCCAGGGGAACAATCATGATTGGTCTCTGTCAACAATCTCTTTTGCCAGCTGTTGATTTGAGATAGGCATATTCTTCCTTGAGAAGCTGTAAACAAGGAGAAATAAGGGGTAATCTACTGGGAATTTCTGGGAAAGATCTCCCTTACTAGTCAAAAGAAGCACCAGGAGGAAGTGCCATGTCATGCCAGTAACTGAAGCAGTCATCTTGCAACTATTAGTTAGAAGCCTAAACACCAAGCCAAATTGCTAAGCATGCCAGGAAAAAAAGAGAGAAAGGTAGAAATGTGGGTACCCAGTGACAGTGTTAACTGCTGAGTTAACGCTTAAACTGTCTTCCCTCAACACTTCTTACTCTATGAAACAGCAGACCCTTTGGGTTATAAAATATACCAAATAGGTTCCATTATTATCCCCATTTTAGAGCTAAGGAAACTGAGGCACTGAGTGTGAAAACAGGTATTCAAACCTGGGGCAATCAAAACACCATCACCACCAGCATCTCCAAAACCTCCCAGCTTCCTGTTGCTAGCTCCCAAAGCCCACTTTCTTTTTTTACACACAGTAAGGAACATTTCAGTAGCAAATTTTTGAGCCATCGTCCTGTTCTCTGAACATCCAAGTGATGTTTAGATTAGCAGACTACAAAATGGTTTCAGAAAAAGCTTTGTCCTCTCCAAATTAGAATGTAAGACCGGAAGTGCTGATGAAACACATACCTAGGCAGTGGTATTCATAAGAAGTAACTAGAATAAATATGTAGAGTTATGTAGAGTTGGGCAGCTTTTCCATGCCTAACTTCTACTACATCCTTTCCTCATGCTCCCCAGATCCTTCCCAACAAGGGTACTTGCCTTTCCCCAAACACAGGACACTTTCATTGAACTTATCCCTTGCTCAGGTATTTCTTCTGGGACTGCTCTCCCCCCAGCATGCCAGTCTAGACCTTACCCTTCTTTGGAGCCCAGTTTTAACACCCCAGCTCCCAAATCTGCCCCCATTACAGTTGGTTCCCCTCTTAATTGTACCACTACAGTATTTTATCTTATTATCCCACTGAATATTGTTTTAATTTGTATTGTAAGTATATGTCTGCCTTCCTTGCTCAGATGATAAATGGTCTCCATGGTGTACCAAAGGCCTTCTACCACATACCTCAAATTGGGATTTGGACTTTTAGAAAAATCAAAGTTCTGATTCCTACAACATTAATGGAGTATTTTTATGAATAAAAACACAGCCTATTCTTTCTAAAATGAAGCCATTCTATTTTTAAAAAGTAATCTCTATGCCCAATGTGGGGCTTGAACTCATGACTCTGAAATCAAGAGTCACATGCTCTACTGACTGAGCCAGCCAGGCACCCCCATTCATTCTTTCATAATTAACATTTTTAAATTGCCACATTAAAAAAATTTTGAATGTTTATTTATTTTGAGAGAGAGAGAGCATGAGTCGGGAAGGGGGTGGCAGAGAGAGAGGGAGACAGAGAATCTGAAGCAGGCTCTGTGCTATCGGTGCAAAACCCGACCTGGGGCTGAAACCCAAAAACCATGAGATCATGACCTGAGCTGATGTCAGACACTCAACTGACTGATCTAAATTGCTACATTTTTCTTTCAATTTTAGAGATACCAAGAGAGAATAATTTTGTTAACTATTACCCTATGTAAAATTAGGATTTTCAAAGGACTTTCTAGGATTTGTTTCCTTTTTTCTACCTTTCCTGCCCCCTCACCCTTCTATTTAGTGATACAGAGAAAGGATACAGGTTCTGGGTGGTGAATAGAATAAAAAAGGTCCTTTAAGAACTATACTAGGACAGGGGGAAGAAATGAACTCTTTCATGACAGTAAGTCTCTGACAGCACAGAGAAGTTGAGAGAAGCACTCAACTGTCAAAGAAAACTATTTAAGGAGCAGGGGCCTGATATCAAACCTGGACACATAAAGCTTTATAGCCTAATAAAGTAGGCTATCTAAGAGAAAGACCCAGATTATTGCAGTTATATGAGCCACACAGCAAAGTAAAAAGAACATGGCAACTGATGACAACTAGAGCCAATCTGACCATAAAGAACAACTTTTCTAAAAACAATGACCACCAGTCCGGTCAGCTTTGTAAGTCACACTGAGTTCACTTATGTTTTCACAGACTGCAGCATTTCTCTATTTGTGAAGAATATTTCTCCTGGAGTTCGTGTCCTCTTGCTTCCATATTCCTCTGCTGCCATGGTCTATCCCTATTTGCACTGTCAGTTACTTAATTAGAGAACTAGAATGCAAGAGGGAGGAAACCAACACTTATAAACTTAATACCCACTGTGTGTCAGAGGTAGGCTATATTTCTCATGTAGTCCCCAACACAATCCCGTGATGTGTCATTGGATCCATTTTTCAGAAGAGATATTTGACCCATGAGTTCACCACCCCATGAATCATGTACTTCAGGCACCAGGGCCTCTGGCTAGATGTGGCACGCACCTGGTCACAAATGCAAGTATGATGAGTGTTCATATGCTGAGCAGAATGATGCCGTATATAAATGACTGAGAACTTTACAGTCCTCGACTGCTATTTGAAAAAGAGCAAAGAAAGTAATTCTTACCAAACGTATGTTCCTCATGGCAAAACCAGGAAATGGCCAATGTCAAAACTTTTTTTTTTTCCCTAAAGCTACAAATAAATATAGCCGGTATGGATACTATTGGTCTTAGGATTTTGATAAAGTTCAAAGATGAAAATGGAGAACCTTTGGTCAATATTTATTTACCTTTAATAATTCCTAAAGGATGCTACTGATCAATTACAAGAGTGACCACTTAGAACAAAAGGAACACAGCAGGCCTTTAAGACTTATGTCAAACAGGATAGGTTTGTGGAACCTAAAATAAACCCATCACTTAAGAATTACTTATGGGAGGGGTGCCTGGGTGGCTCAGTCAGTTAAGTGTCTGACTCTAGATTTCGGGTCTGGTCATGATCTCACAGCTTGGTTTGTGACATGAAACCCCACGTCGTTCTCTGCACTGACAGCATGAAACATGCTTGGGATTCTCGCTCTCTCTTCTCTCCCTTCCTCTCCTCTACTCAATTAATAAATAAACATTAAAATAAAGAATAAACATTAAATAAATAAACATTAAAAAAAAGAATAACCTTTGGGAAAGGTCATTGTTTCTGTAAGGGTTTGAGGTAAAGACATTATAATCATTTCATTCACAGTGTATGTGATCCATCTAAAGCCTTCGACTCTACTGAGAGCAGTGAATCAAGATGAAATTCGAGGAGGGCTGTCAAGGCTTAGAAAAACTGGAATCGGGTGTATTCAGTTAAATCACCAAGGAAGTCAGGGACTCAGAATTTTAAAGTACGACAAAATCTTGAAAATTACCTAATTCAATCCCTAATCATATGAGTTCGGAAATTATAGTCCAGGGATGGTTCTAGAGCACCAGATTCTTGACACCCAGGCCAGCATTCTCCTCCTACTTTATGAAGTTCTATAACACATCAATTAGAATCAGGAATGAAATATATATAACATATTATACTGTATATTTACTCTCCACAAGTAGTTGTAGATTAGAACAAAAATTACCTCAAGCTTCCCTAGGGCCAGATCAGAGCTGCCCTCAACATGTAAATACGAATTACAAATCCCAAAATGAGGTTATTCTAAAGGAATTCTAGAGTAAGTTCATCAAAAAGTGTACAGAAAATATGCCAGGAGACAGAATTCTAATCTCTAAATAAAATGTTAGTCCCTCTGCAACAGAAATACAATGTACAATTTTATTTATTCTTGTTCAAGAAAAAATAAAACACACCTAGAGAATTCTGGAGACCATGTGTAAAGTTAACACAAGTACACTTATTCTCATAAATCCTCAATTCCTCACTAGAGGAGGAGGACTCCTTCGAATTGGGTGAGGTAAGAACAAATAAAAGGAAGTATTACTTTACTCAGAAAATAATAAACACGTGGAGCTCATTACCACAAAAGAAGTACAGGCAAGGAATATAAATGGATTCATAAAGGTTTTGACCAAATTTATGAATGTCAGAGCCATAAACGGCTACTGAGAGTACACCTGACCTTTAAGGTTAATGTCAGGGAGGAAAACTGTGTCCTTTCCTGGCAAATCCCTCAAGGCCCCTGTTGTCAACACAATATTGGGTTGGATGGAACACCAGGCTTGCCTGGCAGAGCAGTTCTTAACTGATGGGTATCTGGGCCAGATGAACATTCACCTCTTCAAAGGAAACATAAATGAAAAATGTTCCACTTTAAACAGGAAGCTTGATGAAATGCTCCTTCAGACACTACTATTTATGTATCAGAGCAAAACAAGAGGAAAAATGTTAGTTCTGGAGTCAGAAGAAAGCAAGGTTTGAATCCAGGCCATGCCACTGAATGGGCCCTGGTGCAAGTTACTTACTTTTCTGCACTCCGCTTTCTCACACGTGAAGTGGGGAGAATCGTATCCATGCTGCAGGTACTTCGCTGAGACTTAGATAAGAAAACACTTTGTACACTGAAAAACAAAAAATACGTATTATGATGTAGTGATAGCCAGTTTTAAGCAAATCTCACTCACTTTGGAAGAGGGTCTGTGAGACATGTGAAGACAGAGCAACCCCTGCTTTATTTTTCTGGAGAGAATAGATAACACTATTTAAAAAGTACTCAAGACCCATGTCAGATGTTAACTCCCCAAGGCAGAGTTTCTTTCTCCTCTAAATTTCCAGAAACATTCAGTCATTCTCAAAGCATTTGTATTATTATTTATCAGATTACTCATCTTCTTCATTTAACTGTGAGCCCCTCTAAGACAGAAGACTTCTCCAATTCATCTTTGCATCCCTAATATTTATCATAGTTCCTGATATACAGGTGGCATTCAATAGATGTTGAATAAATTACTCCATGTGTGGCTGATCCTGTTGTCTCCACTTTACAACAGTAGGATTAAGAAATGATTCAACTATAAAATGAAATAATTTAAAAGTGGCTAAGGTACAAAACCAACAGCTTTCCAAATTTCTAGACTTCAGTCTCTAACTCTGTAATTTGGGAACAATAACATCTTAGTTCTATTTGCACAAGAAAGAAAAAGAAAAAATCTAACCAAAGAGGTGAAAAATCTATACACTGAAAACTATAGAAAGCTTATGAAAGAAATTGAAGAAGACACAAAAAAATAGAGAAAGATTCCATGCTCCTGGATAGGAAGAACAAATATTAAAATGTTGATACTCCCCAAATAAATCTACATATTCAATGCAATCCCTATCAAAATAACACCAGCGTTCTTCACAGAGCTAGAACAAATAATCTTAAAATTTGTATGGAACCAGAAAAGGCCCCAAAGAGCCAAAGCAATCTTGAAAAAGAAAACCAAAGCAGGAGGCATCACAATCCCAGACTTCAAGCTATACTACAAAGCTGTAATCATCAAGACAGTATGATACTAGCACAAGAACAGACACTCAGATCAATGGAATAGAATAGGGAACCCAGAAATGGACCCACAAACGTATGGCCAACTAATCTTTGACAAAGCAGGAAAGAATATCCAATGGAATAAAGACAGTCTCTTCAGCAAGTGGTACTGGGAAAACTGGACAGCGACATGCAGAAGAATGAACCTGGACCCCTTTCTTACACCATATACAAAAATAAACTCAAAATGGACAAAAGACCTAAATGTAAGACAGGAAGCCATCAAAATCCTCGAGGAGAAAGCAGGCAAAAACCTCTTTGATCTTGGCCGCAGCAACTTCTTACTCAACACATCTCCGGAGGCAAGGGAAACAAAAGCAAAATGAACTACTGGGACCTCATCAAAATAAAAAGCTTCTGCACAGAGAAGGAAACCATCAGCAAAACTAAAAGGCAACCGACAGAATGGGAGAAGATATTTGCAAATGACATATCAGATAAACGGTTAGTATCCAAAATCTACAAAGAACTTACCAAACTCAACACCCAAAAATCAAAGAATCCAGTGAAGAAATGGGCAAAGGACATGAATAGACACTTCTCCAAGGAAGACTTCCAGATGGCCAACCGACACATGAAAAAATACTCCACATCACTCATCATCAGGGAAATAAAAATCAAAAAACAATGAGATACCACCTTACACCTGCCAGAATGGCTAACATGAACAACTCAGGCAATAACAGATGTTGGCGCGGATGCAGAGAAAGAGGATCTCTTTTGCACTGTTGGTGGGAATGCAAACTGGTGCAGCCACTCTGGAAAACAGTATGGAGGTTCCTCAAAAAACTAAAAGTAGAACTACTCTATGACCCAGCAATTGCACTACTAGGCATTTATCCAAGGGATACAGGTGTGCTGTTTCGAAGGGACACATGCACCCCCATGTTTATAGCAGGACTATCAACAATAGCAAAGTATGGAAAGAGCCCAAATGTCCATTGATGGATGAATGGATAAAGAAGATATGGTATATATATACAATGTAGTATTACTCGGCAATCCAAAAGAATGAAATCTTGCCATTTGCAACTACGTGGATGGAACTGGAGGGTATTATGCTAAGTGAAATTAGTCAGAGAAAGACAAAAATCATATGACTTCACTCATATGAGGACTTTAAGAGTCAAAAGAGATGAACATAAGGGAAGGGAAACAAAAATAATACAAAAACAGGGAGGGGGACAAAACAGAAGAGACTCTTAAATATGGAGAACAAACTGAGGGTTACTGGAGGGGTTGTGGGAGGGGAGATGGGGTAAATGGGTAAGGGGCACTAAGGAATCTACTCCTGAAATCATTGTTGCACTATATGCTAACTAATTTGGACATAAATTTTAAAAAATAAAAAATAAAATTAAAAAAAATAAAAAATGAAAAGAAATATTTACAAAAGGCACATACTTGAAATCCTAAAATCACATCCCTACCTAAAAATACAGTTTGTATCCTTTGAAATAAGATGGACATAATTTTTTACCATAACATCAAATTTCTGTTAAGTACAAGACTGCAGAGAATCTAATCACCACCATCATCTTCTTCAAAGAGAAAACCTTCAGCTCTGTTACCTGCAGAAGTCAATAAAGGGATCAAAATGAATGTGAAACTGCAAACTTCATATTTAGCCCATGACATGAACCAACAGTTGCAGATATTTAGATTTTTTTAAATAATCTAGGAACTTTTCTCTTCCAACTCATAAAATTAGAAAGGTAAATAGGAAGTTAAACAAGTATGCATGCCAACAATACATAGAAAGAATTATATACCACAACCAAGTGGAATTTATCCCAGGTATTTGAGTCTGTTTTACTTGCAGATGACATGATACTCCATATAGAATACCCTAAAGACTCCACCAAAAAAACTACTAGGAACTAATAAATGAATTCAGTAAAATTGCAGAACAAAAATATCAATATACAGAAATCCACTACATTTGTATACACTAATAATGAAGTAGCAGAAAGAGAAATTAAGAAAAAAGCCCCATTTATAACTGCACCAAAAATAATAAAATATCTAGGAATAAACTTAACCAAAGAGGTGAAAAACCTGTACACTGAAAAGTATAAGACACTGATGAAAGAAATTGAAGATGACACAAACAAACAAAAAGATAATCCATGCTCATGAGTTGGAAGAACAGATATCATTAAAAAGTCCACACTACTCAAAGCAATCTACAGATTTAATGCAACCCCTATCAGAATACCAATAGCATTTTTCACCAAACTAGAACAAATAATCCTAAAATTTGTATGGAACTACAAAGACCCCAAATAGCAAAAGCAATCTTGAAAAAGAAGAACAAAACTTGAGGTGTCACAATCCCAAATATCAAGATATACTACAAAGCTATAGTAATCAAAACAGTATGGTACTGTCACAAAAAGAGACACATAGAAGAATAGAACAAAATATAGAGAGCCCAGAAATAAACCCATGATTAAGTGACCAATTATTCTTTAATAAAGGAGGCAAGAATATGCAATGGGAAAAAGTCTCTTCAACAAATGGTGTTGGAAAAACCGGACAGCCACACGCCAAAGAATGAAACTGGACCATTTTCTTACACCACACACAAAAATAAACTCAAAATGAATTAAGGACCTAAATGTAAGATCTGAATCTATAAAAACCCTAGAAGAGAGCACAGGCAGTAATTTCTCTGACATCAGTCATGCAATATTTTTCTAAATATATCTCCTGGGACAAGGAAAGCAAAAGCAAAAATAAACTCTAAGAAGGACTACATCAAAATAAAAAGCTTCTACAAAAAAAAAAATCAACAAAACTAAAAGGCAACCTACTGAATGGGAGAAGCTTTTTGAAAATAATATTTTTAATAATGAGTTACTATCCAAAACATGTAAAGAACTTATACAACTCAACATTAAAAAACCCACAAATAATCCAATTAAAAATGGGCAGAAGATATGAACAGACATTTCTTTAAAGAAGCAATCTTGGATGGCTCAATAGGTTGAGCGTCCAACCTTGGCTGAGGTCATGATCTCCTGAGTTGAGCCCCACGCTGGGCTCTGTGCTGACAGCTCAGAGCCTGGAGCCTGCTTTGGATTCTGTGTCTCCGTCTGTCTCTGCCCTTCCCCTGCTCATTCTCTCTCTCTCTCTCTCTTTCTCTCTCTCTCTCTCTCAAAATGATAAATAAAACATAAAAAAGAAGAAGACATCCATATGGCCAACAGACACATGAGAAGATTCTCAAAATCACTCATCATCAGGGAAATGCAAATCAATACCACAATGAGATGTCAGAATGGCTAAATTCAAAAACACAAGAAATAACAAGTGTTGGTAAGAATGTGGAAAAAAAGGGACACTTGGGCACGACCAGTGGGAATGCAAACTGGTACAGCCACTGTGGAAAACAATATGGACGTTCTTCAAAAAATTAAAAACAGAATTACCATATGATCCAATAATTCCACTAGTGGGTATTTACCCAAGGAATATGAAAACACTAAATTCAAATAAGATATATACACCCCTATGCTTATTGTAGTATTTTTATTTACAGATATGGAAGCAATCCAAGTATCCATCAATAGATGAATGGATAAAGAAGATGTGATATATTTATATGTATACACACACACACACACACACACACACACACACACATCACACACACACACCCCACAATGGAATATTAGCCATAAAACAGAAGGAACTCTTGCCATTTGCAACAACATGGATGGATCTAGAGGGTATAATGCTAAATGAAATAAGTCAGTCAGAGAAAGACAAATACTATATGATTTCACTCATATTTGGAATTTTAAAAACAAAACAGATGAACAAAGGAAAAAAGAGACAAACCAAGAAACAGATTCTTAACTATATAGAACAAACTGATGGTTACCAGAGGGGAGGTGGGTGGGTGCATGGGTGAAATAGGTGAAGAAAATTATTGTACACGTATCAAGATGAGCACTGAGTAATATACAGAATTACTGCATCACTGTGTTGTATACTAATATAACACTGTATGTTAATTATACTGGAAATAAAATTTTAAAAATCAATTTAATGTAACCCATCACATTAACAGGATATAAATGAAAAGTCACGTGATCATACCAATAAATGCAGAAAAACATTTGACAAAATCCAACACCTATTCATGATAAAAACTCTCAGTAAACTAATAGAGGGAAACTCCCCCAACTTGATGAAGACCATCTACAAAATATCTATAACTAACATCAAACTTAATGATGAGAAATTAGAAGCTTCTCACAAAGATCAGGAACAAGGGAAGGATATCCCCTCTCATCATTCTCTTTCAACATTGTACTGGGAGTTCTAGATAATAAGAAAAGAAAGAAAGGGAAGGGAAGGAAAGGAAAAGGTATACAGTTAGGAAGAAAGAATTAAAATGCCTTTGTTCACAGATGATCATCTACACAGAAAATCTGAAAGAATCAGCCACAACAAAATAACCTCCTGGAACTAACAAGCAAGTGTAGCAAGGTTACAATACAAGGTTAATATACAAAAGTCCATCTGTCTCCTGCATAACAGCAATGAACAAGTGGAATTTGAAATTTAAAAAAATACCATTTATAATAGCACCCCAAATTACTTAGGTATAAAGCTAACAAAATATGAACAAGATCTCTATGAGGAAACTATAAAAGTCTGATGAATGTAATCAAAGAACTAAATAAATGGAGAGATAGTCTATGTTCACTGACAGGAAGACTCAATATTGTCAGGATGTCATTTCTTTCAGACTTGATCTATAGAATCACAATCAAATCAATCCCAATCAATCAAATTGCAATCAAAATCCCAGCAAGTTATTTTGTGGATTATCAATAAATTGATTCTGAAGTTTATATGATGAGGTAAAACACCCAGAATAGTCATAACACTATTAAAGAAAAACAAAGCTGGAGGAATGACATTACCCAACTTTAAGATTCACTATGAAGCAAGCTATAATAATCAAGACAGCATGGTACTGGTCAAAGAACAGACAAATAGATCCATGGAACAGAATAGAGGGCCCAGAAATAGATTACCCATAAATATAGTCAACTGGTTTTTGACAAAGGAGCAAATATAAAACAGTGGGGCAAACATCATCTTTCAATCCAACTAGGCTGTAACAACTGGACATTCACATGCAAACAGATCGACTGAAACACAGACTTCATACCCTTCTCCAAAATTAACTCAAAATGGATAACAGACCTAGATATAAGGCACAAAACTATAAAACTCCTAAAAGATAACACAAGATAAAACCTGTGTGAGTTAGGTATAGCAATAACTTTTCAGATACAACACCACAAGTACAATCCATGAAAAAAAATAATGGGTAAACTGGACTTCATTAAAATTAAAAACTTGCGCTCTGTGAAAGACAATGTCAAGGGACTGAGAAGATAAGCCACAGACTGGGAGAAATATTTGCAAAAGACACATCTGATAAAAGACTGTTATTCAAGATACATAAAGAACTCTTTCAACTCAACAGTAACAAAACAAACAGACTGATTTTAAAATGAGCCAGGAGTGCCTGGTAGGCTTAGTCAGTTAAGTACCCAACTCTTGATTTCAGCCCAGGTCATGATCTCATCATTTGTGAGATCTCACCCCACGTCAGGCTCTGTGCTGACAGCATGGTGCCTGCTTGGGATTCTCTCTCTCCTCTCTCTCTGCCTCTCTCTCAAAATAAATAAATAAACATTAAATTTTAAAAAATGGGTCAAAGACCTTTAACAGATCCCTCACCAAGGAAGATATACAGACGGCAAATAAACATATGAAAATCTGTTTCACATCATATGTCATCAGGGAAAAACAAATTAAAATAACAAGATACCACTATCCACCTATTAGAATGGCCCAAATCCCAGAAAACTGGCAACACCAAATGATGGTAAGGACATGGAGAAACAGAAATTTTCACTTATTGCTAGTGGGAATGCAAAATGGTACAGTCACTTTGGAAGATAATTTGGCAGTTTCTTACAAAATAAAATATACTCTTATCGTAACATCCATCAATCATCCTTCTTGGCATTTACCCAAAGGACATGAAAACCTTTGTCCATACAAAAACCTGCATATAGATATTTACAGCAGCTTTATTCATGATTACCAAAACTTGGACACAAACCATGAAAAGACATAGAGGAACCTTAAGTGCATATTACTCAATGAAAGAAGCCAATCTGAAAAGGCTACATACTATAGGATTCCAACATTCTGAAACAGGCAAAACTATTCCAAAGACAGTAAAAGGATCAGTGGTGGCCAAGGGTTGGGGTTGGGAAGAGATGAACAGGCAGAACACAGAGGGGTTTTAAGGCAGTGAAACCTCTCTGTATGATATTATAGTAACAGATGTATGTGAATATACATTTGTCCAAACCCATAGAATGAATGTAGAGCACCCAGCATGAACTGTAATATGCACTCTGAACTCTGAGTGATTGTGATGGAGGTCAATGTAGCTCCAATTACAGCAAATGTACCACTCTGGTGGAGGATGTTGCTAACAGGAGGCTATGCACATGTGGGGGTCGGGGTCTTAAAAAATAATCTAATAAATAAATATGCAAGCACGTATGACGTATGATGTGTGTGTGTGTGTGTGTGTGTGCGTGTGTGTGTAATCCTTTCATTACTTTTAACGGTAGTTGAAAGGATGAGTGAAATGGGCCAATAGACCCCCAGCTACCAGCATTTCCTGTGCGCCCAGCCCCACCACTGCCTGCGTGAGACCATCTCCTGCCTGCTTAACTCAGCACGTTCCACTCAGCATTGGTTGCAAAGACAACCCTCTCTTCCTCTGAATTCTGAAAGGCTATCCACTAATATAAACGGTCTTGCTTGTCAAAGGGCCTGTAATGAATGTTTATTTCACATCTATTCTTCCTCAGCTTTTCTATAACCAGACTGACTTTGCTGCCCTCCGATTTCAGCCTTTTCATTCTCCAAGGCCAAATTTACATTGGTCGTTAATAATATCCTGGTTCGTTCTGACCAGCTACACACATAAACCTCTTCCACCTCTCTGCATCATAAACGCACCCTACACTAACTTTATTGTCATTATTTTCTGCTGTCAGTCTCATATTGGAATAGGCGACATTGCTCTACTTTGTCATGGTGAAAAGTTTATCCTGCAAATTTTCAGTTTCTTAGGTCTTCCGTGAATGGCTGTGCTTTTCTCATGTGTGCTTCCAGGCATCTCCAGGGCTCTGCATTTTAACTTCGTACTTCTAAAAGCATCTGTACAGAGATAATATTAATGTTATTGCAACAGACAGGCAGAGCCTCATTTCTCTCTGCTTTGACTGAAAATGCCTGTTCGTAGTGAAAATGTGCAGACACTGGCATTTTTGTGTGAGGTCTGAATGTGTGTGGGTCCAGCCATTGGCGGCAAGAAGAAATAAGATACAGCTGCCAGATGGTTTGGTTTAAAAAAAAAAAAAAAAGGACCAGTCAAATTGACTGGTGATCCACAACCATTAAAATTATTTTCCCAAAGGATCCTTTACTCTGAAGCTGGGAAAAACTCCTAAGTGCGCTCCCAGTTGCTTGGCACAGTGGGGGATCTGAAGGTCACTTATCTCTCCAAATAACTACTTACCCAAATATGTTGTGTGTTTTAAATTCTGGATACAACTGCTGATCATATTCAATGTTTTTCAACACCTGATTTAGAATCAGAGTAAGAAGACAGAAAGTAATAGAAAGACACTTGGATTTGGTGTTAAGTTCTAGTCTCTACCATTAATTGATGATCCTTACTGCAGCCCTAAGCCCCAGTTTACTCCTCTGTATAATGGGGATAAAAAATCTGCTCTGGCTAGGTCATAGTCATAAGGTTGTCTAAACAGTTCATGATAAAAATGCACGGGAATGAACTCTGTAAACTACCTAGTGCTACAGAATATAAGTTGTTGCCATACTATTAAAACAGAAGTTCCTGGGAAAACGACAACAGGAATCTATGAGTAGAATCAGCAGACTGGCTTTTGTAGATCATCCACACTGCAACTTTCATTGTGTTATTCTTATTAGCATGATTCTCCTTACGTTGTTTTCTCTATTTTTTTATCCCCAATCAACCCTAAAGCAGAGATGTCTTACAATAATAAATCATGTTTAGGAAAAAAAATCTGGTGCAAAGCAATGGTATTATAAATTTTCACCATGCACACTGGCAACAAGAATTTCAGTACAAAATAATTTATTGCCATCCCATTAGTTTATGTAATAGAGACGGTTACGCTGAGTCAACACTGCTTTTTCACTTTACACTTCCACTCAGTGTTTCCATGAGGGTCTCAGTGATCCTCAGCCTGACTAATGAAGGTGCTGCCTTCCCACCAGCCCCTGCTCCTTACCTCTGGATCTGCGGACTCTAAGCTCCTTAAGGTCAGTGACCTCTTCCCTCTGACCTCTAGCAACCGACCAGCTCATTTTCTCCAGCGCAGTAGAATGGGGCTGAAACTTGCCACATGAGTGGGTGAGGCTGGCATCTCTTCTCCCCTAAGGCACTGCTGGTGGAGGCAACAGAGAGAGTCACATCCCACATCTGGTCAAGACTACACTCAACAGCTCCAGATTCCTGTGCCCATTAAATGCAGTAACTTTTTTCCTAAGAAATAATCAATGAGTAAATAAATGTAATGTCATTTGCCCTGAACGATGCTGTCCTCAACGTGAGGTTTCTCTACCGCCTCTGTACTGCAAATTTTGGAACAGCAGCATTAGGAACATTTTAAAAGCCAAAACGATGGAGCGCGCCCTGGGTTGCTCAGTCAGTTAAGCGTCTAACTCTTGATTTTGGCTCAGGTCATGACCTCACGGTTTGTGAGCATAAGCCCTGCATGAGACTCTGTGCTGATGGCTTGGAGCCTGCTTGGGGTCCTCTCTCTATCCCTTTCTCTCTGCCTCTGCCTTTCTTTCTTTCTTTCTTTCCTTTTCTTTCTTTCTTTCCTTTTCTTTCTTTCTTTCTTTCTTTCTTTCTTTCTTTCTTTCTCTCTCTCTCTCTCTCTCTCCCCCCTCTCAAAAATAAACATTTAAAAGCTGAAAGGAGCAAGTATCTTGCAGAGCTCTACAAATTACTACACATAGCACTACAATATTTTAAAATTTCTATTTCTAAGCTATTATTCCATCTCCAACAGAAGAAGCTCACTTTTTAACAGAAGTCTGCTATAATCACTAAGTGAACTACAACTCTGTAATCTTTAACTGAGTCCCTCATTAGGTCCTAACAACTACGGTCATATAAGTAACAATTATGACTTTTAAGAGAACCATGATATTGAGTAGCCATGAACATGAAACTATGAGGTTGTAATTATAAAATAAATGAGGCTTGGAGCACATTAAGAATTTCAATTAAAAACACACAATAAGGGAGACTGCCCCAGAATTATATTTGTCTAGTTGATCTGCAGCATTCATATTATGCAGCCTAACAAAACCTGGGAATAACAGAAGAAAAATGTGCAGTACTGAAATCACAAGAATTGAAGTCAAAATAAGTAAGTTCCATTCCAACGTCTGCCATTTGCTAGTCATGCGACACAAGACAAGTTACTTTGCTTTCTTGGATCCAGTCTGTTGGTCTATATAGTATCTCCTAGGTTGTCGTGGGATTGAAAAATATTATGACAGAAAGCGTACATTTTTATAAACTCTGCGTTCTCATTGTTTTTACTTTTTTCTTTAAATGTTTACTTATTTATTTTGAGAGAGACAGTGTGTGCAAGGGGGCGAGGGGCAGAGAGAGGGAGAGAATCCCATTCTGCTTTTAAAACATGGTTTGCAAGAAATGGATTAAATCAGGAAATTCGCTTTTTATTTTGGTTATTTTGCTCTTTCTGAAGGCCGGGCTCTTCACACATACTTTTACTTTAATGATCTTATTCAAACAGGCATCCATTACCCCAGACAACGAGATCTTTGCAATGCAATTACCCACCACAAGGATAAGGCATTCTTCTCTTCAGGCAGATGCTACTTTATTGCTAAACTTTTTCAGGCACTTTATGAAAGTAACTTCAGACATGCTTTAGTTTTGAGGACAGGCTGTGACATGAACAATAAAAAAGCAAATTTTTAAATATGATAGGATGCCTCCCTGCTCACGTATTCAGACGCTGAAAGCCCAGCCAACTTGGGCAAAGGCGAGTAGCTTTCCAAGGCAATTGCTAAGCCTTAGTATCTGGAGCAACCAGCCACCTAATGTGAAATTCTTTTCATCTTCTCTCCACACTCCTGTGAAAACCAGGAGGATTTCTGAAAGGCACAGAGATTCTCAATCATTGCAACGAGGCAGCTTTCTTCTAGTTAGAGCTCATGAGAGGAAGGACAATTTCCTGTTAAACATACACAGAAGATGACAGGGAAGGAGGCGAGCTGATGGCACGAAATACATATGCAAACCCTCCCTCGGAAGCTTGCTTTTCACTATCTTGTACAAAGTTAATGGAAACCAGGGAACTACCATTCCAGAATCGTCGCCCCTTTAATCCTTAATAACCAAATAAAAATGGGCAGCCTGTATTCAGGAGCAGCTCTAGCAAGCAGATCTCCAGGAGACAAGGCTCCCTACAGACTTTCCCTTGATCTTAAAGCTTAACTTGAAACATTTATATGCACGGAGCACCTGGCCAGGAGATGTGAGAAGGCCTTTTTTTCACCTTGGCTCTATTTCTTTCTTTAATAATGAATTCTCAGCTTTCTTTCTTTCCCTTCCTGGAAACTGATTTCATTCTAAATAATGTTTTTTGTTCTTTCTTAATAGTTTAAGAAAAGCAAGACAAACTTGAAAACCCCCCATTAACACCCATCAGGTTCCCTGCCTGCCGATCAGTATCATCTTTGCTTTAGGAAAGATGAAGCGGAAGTCAGGGTAGGTTAATTCCAATCAGGTTGAGAGCTTCTTTTGTTTGAATTCAAAGGACTCAGGTTAACCTATTATGCAATTTAGTATCAACTGGCTACACAGATCGTCTGTCTTCACACACCTCACTGGGTGAAGAGGTGATGAGCTCAGTAACCTGATGGTACTGGCTTAAATACTCAGGAGTCTGAATTACGTCAGACATTTAACCCAGGAGGAAAGCTGGTCCTGAAATGGTAAGGCCATCTGGGTCACATCCTCAACAAGGATACAAGGCATTTAATAGCGAACATACACACAGACTCCGCTATACAGCGCTTCTCCCAAACCAGGTCAAACCCAAGACAGAAACCATACAGCTACTTTGAAATAAATGTATTTAAAGAAAGGAGTAGTAGTTCGTAAGTAACCTCTCTCCGCCCTTTCCTACTTCATCCTACAAAATATGTTTCAGGAGATTTACCCAACGATACACACAATACAAATGGATACCATAAGCAGTTGAAATCGGAGCAAAGGGGGAAATAGGTGAAAAAGCAAATGCCAAAGAAGTTATTTCATTTCATATTACATTTAATCACATTTAATTACATATTCTATGTATGTAAACGAGAACCATTCACTCCTGTGCAGCTGCTGGAAGGTAGAAGGTGTAAACCTGTGGATTGCAGACCCCCTTGCAGTGCCTGTCATTGCCGGGGGTCCCCACACCTCCAGCCTCACCTGCTCTGAGCTCACTCTCCACTCCTGAGTAATGCTTCTATAAAGCAAACTGGATCGGGTCTTATTCCCACTCGCAGCACGTTGACGGCTTCCTGCTGTATTTGGGGTAAGGTCAGAATTCCTCCCTGTAGCTTACACAGTTCTCATGACCTGGCCCCTCACTGCTCTCAGCCCCGTCTCGGGGTCCCCTGCCACTCCGCCCTCCCCTCCGGCCACACCAAATCTCTGTCAGCAATTCCCATGAGCCGTTCCCTGCACAGCTTGGCCTCTCCACTGGGTGAACTTGCACTTCTTCCTCCAGTTCTGAGTTCATCTCCGGTTTATGTGCTCCTGAAACATGCCCCCACCGCTCCTCCCTCATCATGGCATCTGTCACACTTTACCATTTACTTAACAGCTTGCTTCTGCTGTCTGGTTTAACACTCTCTGACAATAGGAACCAGGTCTAGGTTGCTCTGTATTTTATTCCCGGTATCTAGCGGAGAGTGCTTGATGTACGATTACTGTTTAACTGTATGTTATTATTTGTTGAGTGAATAAATAATAACAATAACCAACATCTATTAAGCATTGACCAGGAGCCACAAAAGACGCCCAATGTTTTCCTTTAATTACCTTTGTGAGAAAAAAAGAACTACTCTTCACAGTAAAGTCACGAGGCAGATTATTACCATCTTCATTGTACAGACGAGGAAACTGAGGCTTCTCATGTCACCATGGGTGCTAAGCTGCAACCTGGGCCTTTCTGATTCTCAGGTTTGAGCTCTAACCACTACCTTATACCACCTTTCTAATGATGTATGATGCTTCCTTACAGCCTAAACAAAAAAGGAACAACGCTCAGTTACAATATTGATAGCATCTAAAAAACAAAACAAAACAAAACAAAAACAAAAAACATGCACCAACAGTTGGGGAGAATCATGGTTTTTCCTAGATTCCGAAACTTAGAATACTTTCTCCCCTGGGTCATTCTCCAGTGTCCTGATTTTGTGGATGGCAGCCTGGGAATCCCTGCCGTGAGTAAAAGAGCAGATTTTATAGAGCCTCTTCCTAGAATGTCCCTCAGTACATGCCAGGGGCACCCATAAAAGCATACGAGAGTCTGTTCTCTACCAGGGAAAATACACAGTTCTCTGATCTGGCTTAAACCAAGAGCTTAGTTAATTCCCCAACATCAAACCTAGCAAATACTCATGTTGTTGTTTCAAGACATTTTCCCCTTGGGAAGAGAGGGGAAGCAGACAGCCGGTGGGAAAGAAAGGCAAGGACCAGGACCGGTGGCCCTCTCTGACCTGGGAGAGTAATGACCTGTGTGCAGGGAACTGGCTTTGCCAGTTGGGTCTTGCTGTGGGATCTCGGAAGAAAAAAAAAAAAAAAACTGGTGTCTGGGCCCAGTTTCCTTCTCTGCAACCAGGAGACCCCGGTGTTGAGAGTCCTTGCTGATCTAACGTTCCCTCCGTGGCCGCTCTCCCCAGGCGGTGCCATCTTCTGTGGTTTTGTTTAGAAGTGAAAACCCTGTTCGCCATCTAAAAGCTTACATTCGTTTGGGTCTCGGTCATCAACACAGAGAAAGAACTAACCAAGCAATTCTTGCTACCCTCTGTGTGCTGCCACAGAGGTGAAAAGCCCTTGGCCACAGAAAATCACACACACACATACACACACACTACCTCCTGAAAGGAACAATCCAAATGACAGCCCTGCCTTAGTTTAAAGCTAGGTTCTCTTTTCTGCTTATTATGGATCTTTGATAAGAAATACAATTGCTGAGAAGTCTGTTTTGCTTGCTGTTTGCTACGAGCATTGTGAGGCCTTTCCTGAATGTAACCCGCTGTGTAGTAGAATGGGTTGTAAAACTTCCTAAATGTAGTCTGATATGTAATGGAATGAGTGATTGTACATGAACTCACCGGCATTTCTCGCTTCTGTAAACCTGCTTGCTCAACACATTCCTCCCCTTCCCCCTTCCCCCTTTTTCCTCCCGCCGCGAGTAAAGCCTTCCCGCCAAAGGACAAAGGATGCCCAATCAGAGAACAACAAATGTCTTTACTTTAAAATCAACTAATCAGGCCCCTCATAATTTGAAACCTCCCCTGTGCTATTTGTCTCTGTCTATAAAAACGCTGTACCAACCCTGATCGTGGCCTCTTGCGGCACCGGCGACGAGTGCGCAGAGGTCCAGGTTCGAACCTGCAATAAACGACCCTTGCCGCTTGGCTTTGACTTACGACTCTGGTGGTCTTTTGTGGGAGGTTTTGGAACTTCAGGCATTACACTCCTTTTCTAATGGGTGTAACTGGCCCCTTTAGGATCCAGTGCCATTTGCACATTTGCTTTCTGAGTCGGCCGGAAGAGTTGTTTCTGAAGCAACTACGCCTTTACCAATTATTGCTGGTCTGTGCTCCCTACCTGGGAAGCATTTCTCCCTAAAACCCGATTATGGCTGTGTTGCTCCAACTTATCTGCAGCACTGTGAATGGAAATCTTAGATTTTGTGAAGAGAGAAGTCTGTAAAGGAAGCAAATTTTCCCTTTAATCACCTCATTGTAACATCTCAGCAAAATCAGTGAAATATGTTAGTCTTTTCCATTTAAAGCCATGTATCTATGCATGTGTTTTTAAAAATACACACTTCTTGTCTAGTAGACATTTGCAGTTATTTTCCAACTTTTAAATTACCCTCATAAAATGGCTCTGCAGTGAGCAAACAGTGGAAAGTCTTTGAACAAAACAGACTCCCTCTTCCCAAGAAGACATGACAAAAACTATTATACACAAAAAAAATCTGAAAACTCCAGGATAAGAGAGGCTGGAATCTTCAGACTATTTACAACCCACTTGTTTGTTTTTAAGGGATTTGTTAAGGAAATGAGTCTCATTCTATCAACTGGGAGTGAACAAAGCCGCCCACTTACAGGACATGCAATTTTCTTCTTCCTGCTAGGCAACCACAACACTTAGAATTATTCAACAGTAGGTTTATACTATATTTCTATGTATGATTTTCAGTATATTATTCTGAATTTCTTTTAACTCAACATTTACTAGTTATTTAACATCATCTTGTTTTCAGTCCAATCCTCCATAAATAAAGGAAATGGTAAAAAGTTCAAAACAATTCGGAAGAAAAAACTGAGCTAGTTGAGAAATACGTTCAAACTTCAAAAGCGAAATGACAAACACATAAAACAAAGGAATTTGGTATGTTTGCCTTGGCAAAAAAAAAAAGGGGGGTTGTTCTATATTTTTTTAGTAAGAAAAAAAATAATCCCTTAAATTTGTGAAGGGAAATTTAGGTTAGACTTCTAACGAACACAATCTTCTTGTGTGAAAGGCAGTATGTATACTGACTCTAGCTCTAGGGGAATTGAAACTCAGTAGATCCTCATCTTAGGGAGGGAGGAGGCAGACCTCTGAAACAAAGCTGCATCTCCAAGAAGCATCGTGGAATGCAGTTAATGATTTCTGAAAGTCAGTTCCTTCCAGCCCTAAGGACTGGCAACTCACCCGCCATTTAGTAAACAGCCCTTACTTAGTGGAGGGTGGCCTAGTGCCTTAAAAGAATAAGCACATCTCTCATGGTCCCTGCTCATCTGTACATACAGACCTCAAAAACCTTTGGTGCTGAATTAATGCCAAGGGTCTCACTTAATGCCACTTAAGTGGCACAGCCCGTCTTCCATTAGTGGCAGGTAAGGAGAGGCCCCATTTCTTTTTTAGCAACCAGATTTACAAGCAAAAAGAAAAATTGCCCATGCTCATCCCAAACTTTTCGAAAGCTTGTCAAAATAAGGGACAGTGGAAGCACACAACATAACAAAATGCAAACACCAAACCTAGTCCTTCGAAAAAACTCCTCAGCATTCCCTACGTGGTTCAATCACGCTGCTCATTAAACAAGTCATTTTAATACTCACTGTCAGACCAATCTTCCAGGTGCCAGGATTTCCTTTTGAAGACGGAACGTACGCTATGGGCCAGCTTTGCAGAAAGGTAAACATATGGAAACCAGAACAGGCTTTTCTGGTGCTTAAGATCTGGCACCTTCTAAATTTAGAGGCCTCCCCCTCTCTTTTTCTGGTTTAAAATATTTTTAAAATTTATTTTATTTTAATTTTTCAGTTTGCACAGAAACAAGGCGCTGTGAAACACACCTCAAGTGTCTTTTAAAAATTAAAACAGGATTGATTTGTAGTGTCAGTGATTCCTGCTAATCAAAATCACTGACAATTTTTCAGGAGGGAAGAGGTACGGTTTAACTCTCTCACTAGAGAGCACTGCTTCCTTTTTCTGTTTTGATCTAAATCTGAATATTTTCCTACAGATAATTCTCTTGCATTTTTTAAGGGAGAGGAACAGGGAATAAAACTCTCAGAAAATAAATGTTTATTTGGACACACAGATTCCTCTGGCTGGGCCTAGAGACACAGCGGCCCTCCAGGTCCCTCTGCTGGCCCGGCTAAGGGGGCGCTTCTTTCCTAAGTGCAGGTTCAAAGTCTCCAGCATCTAAGTTAAAACTTTCACAGTAGAATGTTCTGTTTACTCCGTTCCTGCTGCCAAGGACCAGCACTGGGATGCAGGAAGTGGTGAGTGTGGATACCACTTATGACAAGAAAAACAAGCATCTGTCCAGATGAGGATTCCTCTAAGTTGTGTAGCTGACTCTGAAACCAATGTGTATTTCAATTCATGTGCCATTTTCTGTGTGTTTTTTTTTTTTTTCCCTTTGCCATTGTGTTTAAAAAATTAGAAGTGAGGGGCGCCTGGGTGGCTCAGTCAGTCAAGATCTGACTCTTGATCCCAGTTCAGGTCATAATCTTACGATTTGTGAGACCGAGCCCTGTGTCGGGGTCTGCACAGATTATGCAGAGCCTGCTTGGGATTCTTTCTCTCCCATTCTCCCTGCCCTTCCCCTGCTCTCTGTCTCTCTGTCAAAATAAATAGACATAAAAAAAAAAAAAAACAGAAGTGACATCCAACATATAGGAATCTTTTTGTCTTTAAATTCAAGGATTTATCAAAGAAGCAGAGAAACAGAAAAAGAGGATTTAACAAAGGAATAAGTTTCCCAGAATCTTCTGTGAACAGCAGATTTAATGCTTTTAAACTGGAGAATCATGTTATGGAAACCTGGTATTCTTCTTTGAAAACAAAATTGTTCTCTATTAGTTTTAAAAGGTATCTTCACTTTAATTTTAAACTGTTTTAATGTTTTATTTATTTTTGAAAGACACAGAGAGAGTGAGAGCAGGGGAGGGGCAGAGAGACAGGGAGACACAGAATCCAAAACAGGCTCCAGGCTCTAAGCTGTCAGCACAGAGCCCGATGCGGGGCTCAAACCCAAGAGATCATGACCTGAGCCGAAATGGATGCTTAACCAACTGAGCCACCCAGATGCCCCTGCACTTTATGAGGACCTTTATATAAACCCATGAATTAACACCAGAAAAGGGAGGTGTTCTTTTCTAATGCTGATCGATATTTTTAACTACAAAAAAGAAAAGATGATATTGGATAAAGGAAAAAACTCATGAATCCAGTTGATTCAAACAGGTCCAGGCAAATAATATATAAACTGTGATTACTTGGTCTCAAGCTATCACATTAAACCAGAAAGTAAATAAAGATCAGAGCAAGTAATGACAGAGAGAGACTGAGATAGAGACACACAGAGACAGAGAAACAGAGGAGAAGAGAAAAAATGAGAAAAGACAAAGAAAACAAGTATTCCATATAGCTGATGGGACCCCCAAATTTTTCAAAAGTGTCAATTCATGATTTTTAAAGATACACATCTCAATACTTAATGTGACAATAGAGGGACATTATTCTGGAATGTCTGACATTATTCCTATACAAATCCACCACTCCCCAGTTTGAGAATCTTCCACTATGAGAAGCACATAGGAGAGGCAATACCATTAGCAAGCTGTCTTTCACATCAAATCAATTCCAGCCCATATGCAGATCTCATAACCTTTATTTAGGACATATAGGGTGAATAAATATTTCAGTTACTAGAGCTCTACTGTTATTATAGTGATTTCAACTTTTTCATAATTGAGATGCTTGAGTATTTTTAATTAAGGCTTTTTCTCTTAAAAAAGTGTATATGGCAATTTTAAGCGAAATTGAGTTAAAATTCATTTTATTTCGAGGATTCTGTTGCTGGAGAAATTAAGGGCACTAGGTCCACTTCCAAAGTTATTGATAATCAAAAGCATGTGGAGGTGATTTTAAAAATCCAGACATTCCTGCACCACTTCACACCTACTGAATCAGAATCCCTGGGGAAGAGTCTCCGTAATCTTTTACTTATTTAATATTATGTCTCTGGGTTTGGAGACCACTGTTCTAGGATGTTGTGAAATCAAGAAAGAGGTTAAATGATTTGAACTAAAAAAAACCAAAACATCCAACATCTGGGCAGGTCTCTGCAGCCACAAACACTAGAGGAACTGAGGCCATACATGTACAGTCTATAAGCACCAGGCACAAATGTCTGTTCTCCAAGGATGCAATGAAACAGAATGTTGTCAAGTTTCTTTCTAGATAAGTAAATCACAAATTAGTAATTTAATGTGCTCTACCTTATTCCTATTATGCGTAGTGATGCATTTAAATTATTAGTCTTTACTTTTTAATTTTTTTTTAACTTTGGTTGTTGGAAAAATAGTTTATTGTAGCCAAAGCTGTAACATAAAAGGGCAATGTTGCCATCTAGTGGTCAATTTGGGACATTAACGAAGCAGACTCTTGTGAAATGCCATGTTGGAAGAAATGAACCCTAAGGAGAGAAGGTAAACAAATTTCAATAACCAAGACTTCACAACTGAAAGAACTCCTCTGTCCTACAGATTACTACCACAAGGCTCTCTGAACCCCCGTGTCAGCTTCTAGTCCTAGGATCACAAGTAATGGTCAAATGACAGCAGAGGTGTGTTTCCTTTGGCTTTTTAAAAACAACATTGTAAACTTTCTCATGCTGGTTTATTTGTATAGGCTCAAAGGTGTATTTTAATACTGGGAGTTTCTCAAACCATTAGGGACGCCATCCTTCACAACCACAGCAAGCCCGTTGCTTTCCTCCGACTGCTCAGTCTGTCTGAACCCATGGCCATTCCCCACCTCTGACAGTTTAGGGATTCTCCTCTAGAAGCCTTTCTTGCCTGAGCCCTCCCACATTCCAAGCATGGGGTCATGTGAAGGAACTGGCCTCCAGTCATGTGAATGAGGGAGATTTCACATCCACACATATGTGTACACTCTCCATAGAGGTTAGCACACATATGATCAGAAAGAAGGAAAAGGGCATCATTCAAAGAAAAAAAAAACATCATTTGTCAATTTCAGTTATTTTAATTTTAAATATTTGGTTTGATCTAAGTGACCTCAATTAGACCATGATATTTCTTAAAGTTTAATGTTACTCTAACTTAATTTTATTTCTGAAGCTATAAGAGTGGTTAGGGGCAGCCATTATATATGTTTTTGAAAGGTGAAGGGTATAACACTGTCTTTCAAAGAGCTATAAGATAATTTGTCCTATACACCGAAATAGGGTCTCCTAGAGAAGGATAGACAGGACTATCCTACAGTAGAGTTCCCTCGTGAGCTTCTTAGAGGGACATGTGAGTTACATCTGAGAGTTACCTGCTCCTTGTTTTCATTTGATGGGACACATATCAATCTTTACCTGGCTAAAAGGCATTCTTACTCAAGACTTCCTTCTTCCCAATTGATTTAGGCATCTGTATTGGTTACCCAGTCGTTTGAAAATGAAAAGGTGCCTGACCAGTGAGGACAGAACATTGCTCCCATGTTCCAATCTGTATACACACAGGAAGACCTGCCTAGAGAGAATATGAAAAGATAACCCAGAGAAAATGTAGAGAACACCAGGTTAAAAGCAGTCTTCCAGATTATATTACAAACTTCTGGCCAGTGAGGCCTTAAATATGGTGTTTATTGAATAATTACATGAAAGAGAGAGAGAGATTACTATATGTCAGATACTATTCTTTACGCTTTACATAAATTTAAGTCTTTTAATCATCAGAACAACCTAGGAAGTAGGTGCTTTAATCATCCCCACTTTACAGATGAGGAAATTAAGGCATAGCAGGATTAAATGACCTGTCCAAGGCAACAGAGCCAGCAATTACAGGAATGTAATTTGATTCCAGGTCATCTGTCTTCAGAGTCCATGCTAGAATCTAACTGCTGTACAAAACCACCTTAGTCTATGGACCCTCAGCCTTCTCAAAGAATTAGAATTCAGTAAAACACAAGTAAAATCACACGGAACAATAAATACTCCTGGATTGATTTAAAGGCTTTGGTGGATCTACAGTCCCTCTGGCTCCTCCATAAGAATGCTAGTCCTCATCACAAAGTACTAAACCAGGTAGGTCACAATAAGATTAGGCTGTGTCTGCATTAGGACTCACAGGCAACAGATGAGGTCCATGATCAAAATTCAAGCCGTTCCAGACTTTAGAAGCTGCATTTTAAATTTCCTTTCTTTTACTGATTTATTGCATTGCTTTTTTGCCACTCTCAAAATTATGACACTGCAGCAGAAGGAAAACGCTAGGATTCTCCGGGTTTTTGGTGGCCTGGACATCAAATACATAGATATATGCTTATTCTATAAATGCTTATTGGGCACCCACTATGTGCTAGGGATTTGCTTGATGCTGTTGGGGATGGAAAGATAAATGACAAGCCACTGCAATCAAGATTTTAAAAAGATGTAAAAATAACTGATAACACAATGACGTAAGTGATTCTAAATGAGAGGCACGGAGCCATGGGTCTTGTGAATCCTGTAATTCTCTGGGGGCCAGAACTAGTCTACAACTTGACCACAATGGATTAAAAGCATTTTTGGAACACATAATTCACTGACTCACAAAAAACACACAGTAGATCTTAGCTTAAAATTCACCAAGCAACCACAGTACTGTAGAGAGGTACAAAGGATGCAAACAAGAGAATGCAATTATGTGGAGGAAGCAAGATCAAGAAGAAGCACCCAGGAAGAACAATTAAAACATGCTTATTAACTCCACCATTAAACCATGGCTCTGACATCCTTCCAGTACACAAGGGGTTTGATATCAGATTCAGGTTAAAGTTTCTCCTGACTTCATTTTAATCAACAGTATTTTATAAAACTTGTCTAGAATGCCCCTTAGTTTTTTACCCACTCCTGAACAAACCACACATTCCCCCTCACCAGAACTGTTATTAAAGACTGCCAGCCACCCAGGCCCCTCTCTCTACCTACTCCTTGTCTCAGGCCCTTTCATCACTCTGTAAATGCCATCTGCTTCTGTGGCAGGGAAGGTCCCACAAAGATTACTCACATTAGGTTAAAAGACTCGTGAGACTTCACAGAGCATGCTGTCCTAAAGCATAAAATAAAGGCAAAAGTTATGGTGCACTGAGAGAAAGTGCATGTCAGCATGGGAACCTGAACAGCCTTCCAGGCAAAATTCTCCGGGATTATTCTTATTTGCTGAAGTAGTTGCTTGCTTGGTCTCTGGATTAAACCGCTAAAATTTTACTATGTATCTTGGCTTTCCAAGACCTGCAGGCAGAAATTCACAGTAGGGTCTTTTATGCCCCCAGGTCATATTAACCAAGCCAGGCCAACTGGTTCCATCAGGTGAAATCTACTGAAAAACAATCTGGCCTAGGGTTTCACCAGGGGAGTTTTGGACTATAAACAGAACGTCATAAATCATTAGTAAGCTGGTGCGCTTGCCCATTAACCTTAAATTGGCCAAGAGTCAAAGCTAAACATCCAGCCATCCATGGAAATAGCATAGGGCTGCTTCAGTCCAGCTGTAAAATAACTTTACAACAGAGGGGCTCTGGTTGCAAGCAAACAAACTGATTTTGATTAACTTAAGCAAAGAGGAATTTACTTGGAGGAATCTCACATGAGAGGCAAGAGAACTGTTTTTGAGCACAGATATTTAACAAGGTGGTTCCCAGGCAAGGAGGCAGGAATGACAAGATGTTTCCAGGACCTGATGGATTTCCCACCAATTTTCCTGTCCTTTAGCTCATTTCAGAATTCAACTGTATGGGGAAGGGGAGATTTCAATAGCTAAAGGTGCACCTGCCTCCCTGTCTAGGAAAGGTTTGGACTCCTGATAGCAGTTGAACTACACTAGGTGAAAGGTAATTCCTGAGAAGAAAATTGACTGTTATCAGAAAGGCAAAATGCATTCCGGGTTATCAAAGCCCAACCAATGTTCACCACCTTTGTAAGTGAAAAGTTTCAGGCAATTCAAGTAAAGTACTTTATGTCTAAGACAACAGCATAAATTCACTTGTTTATGAAAACAGTATTTTCCTCTTCCTATGTTACACCCTCCATCCACCAACACTCACACACATCTATTTTCATTTTAGAAAAAAGTATATACTGGCTGGTATGAAAGAAAAAAATAGCTGATGGTTTTAAAATAGTTTTTCCTGCTATAAAATTGATATATGCTGGGGCATCTGGGTGGCTCAGTCGATTGAGCATCAGGCTCTTGATTTCAGCTCAGGTCATGATCTCATGTTTGTGAGATCAAGCCCTGCATTGGGCTCTGCACTGACAGCATGGATCCTGCTTGGGATTCTCTCTCTCTCCCTCTCTCTCTCTCCCTCCCCTGGTCTCTCTCTCTCTTTCTCTCTCTCTCAAGATAAATAAATAAACTTTGAAGAAAAAAACTTATACATGCCCGTTAGAGAATATTTGAAAGTGAAGAAAATGTTAAGGAAAACAGTTAAAATTACTTATAATCTTACCACATAGAGGTAGATTCCTACAAACATTTTGTTACATTTCCTTCCAGGTTTTATGTTGTTATTACAGTTTTTTCTATACATTTGAATGTATAAACATTCATCTATGACTATATCGTTATATAATTTGGACCATGTAGTTTCTTCAGGGTTTTGTTGGTTTTTTTGCCTCCTTTTTTTTTTTAACTTTGTTTCAACAAACATTTTTAAATCATTACATTTTATTCAGATTTATGATTTTCCCCCTCTATATGCACATGTATTTTTTAAACATTTCTATTTCTGGTGGCTTTTCAAGAGCCACGTAGGATAACTGTAGCTAAAAAAACTGTGAAGAGAAAAATCAACTCTATGACCTAAAGTAACCCTGTAAGAGGGTGCCCGTAATGGGAAGTGGTTGGAAATCAGCCCCGGAGCTTGCCAGGAAGAGGCAAAGAGGGCACAAGCCAGAAGAAATCAAATGATTTAGCAAGAGCGGGGGTTACAAAAAATAGCACAGAGTCAAGGAACTGCCCAGCCAGCCACTTCTGAGAAAGAAAACACTATTAATAACAAAACTCGAGGTTCTGGCATCAATTTAACTCATATCTTAGTCCTCTCCCACCTTCAGGACTCAGTCTCCCACCCACTGACAACTGCTGTATTTGCTGGTGTCTCCATACCCTTCCCGACCCACTAAGGACCTAATTACAACCATGGAAGGTCAGCACATGCACATGCACATGCACTGGGAGACACACATGCACAGAGGGGTTTTCTGAGAACTGAACTGGTGAAGACAGTATGAGGCACCACCATGAGAACCAGCGCTACTCTCCTCCTGGCTCCCTAGTCAGGGCTGTGCCTCATCCAGAGACAGGAGCATGTGTGAAAACTGAAGAACTGGGTGTTTCCCTTTCTTCCTTCTTTTCTTTTCGCCATTCCTTTCTTTCTTTTCTTTCTCTTTCTTTCTTCCTTCCTCCCTCCCTCTCTCTCTTTCCTTCCTTCCTCTTTTTCTTTCCCTTTCTTCCTTCCTTCTTCCCTCCCTCTCTCCTTCCTTCCTCTCTTTTTCTTTCCCTTTCTTCCTTCCTTCTTCCCTCCCTCTCTCTTTCCTTCCTTCCTTCCTCTTTCTTTCTTTTCTTTCTTTTCTTTTCTCTTTCTTTCTTCCTTCCTCCCTCCCTCTCTTTCCTTCCTTCCTCTCTCTCTCTTTTTCTTGCTTTCTTTCCTCTTTCTTTCTTTCTCCACAATAAAGTGATAACAGGAATATTTTTTCCTCTTCTGGAAATTACTGAGCTCCTTCTGTTGGCTAACAAGGTTAATACTAAGCCTAAACATGAATTAGGCTTCATACAATATGATACATAAGCAGAGCCATCTCGCACCAAACCCACATTATCAATGTGTAATGTCTAGATCCTGGGGGGTAAACTCCTGGTTAGTAACAGCACAGAAGGATCCCAAATTTATTCACACTACAATCATATGTAAAGAAACTACAGATTTCCACTTCCCCCTTTAATTGAGTCTCTTTTTCATAGATCTCTGGAGGGGACCTTAGTCAACCTTGGTCTGGCACAATACCTAAAACTACCCATTAAGTAAATGCCTTATCTTTTCAGGTCAAGGTCAGTCTCAAATGTCACTCTAGATCATCTCTGGTTTTATTAGCAAGGAATGTGGCCTACATGATCATATGGTGACAGAGGGCACAGGTGGTCCATGGAACCAGGTGGCATCCTCTACATCTTCATGGACTGTTAGGTATAGTGACTTACTCAGGCTGGATGTAAACACTGAGTTGTGAGGACTTCATCTCTGGGCTTCTTGCGGCATCTTCTATGGGAAAACTGTATTGTTTTCAGGCTTCACATTTAGGATTCTGTGGAGCCAGTCCATGTTCCAGGCTTCAGTTTGCCTTTCACGTGTGCTACAGAACCATCAGAGTTTCTGCCTCACCTTCCTCTGCCCTTGGCTGGGCTTTCTGATCTGCTGTGGGGTCATCACCTTGACCCTTGGCCCACTGGAGCTCCACTGGCTACTGGCCTGTGGGGCTTTCTGCAGATTGAATGTTTGTGATCCCCCAAACCACCTCCAAAATTCATATGCCAAAATCCTAACTCCCAAGATGATGAAGTTAGGACGTGAAGCCTCTGGAGTTCCTTAGATCATGAAGGTGGAACCCTCATGAATGAGTTCAGTGCCTTTATAAAAGAGGCTCCAGAGGGATCCCTCACCCCTTCCTCAGTCTTGAGCTCCCCACAGCCTGGCTTACAAAGAGAAGTTAGGAAAATCAGCTTTGAGATTCATGCCTCTCTATGCCATTGGTTCGTTGTTTATTTTATTTTGAGAGAGAAAGAGCACAAGCAGAGGAGCAACAGAGTGAGGAGAGAGAGAGAGAGAGAGAGAGAGAGAGAGAGAGAGAGAGAGAGAGAGAATCCCAAGCAGGCTCATGCTGCCAGCACAGAGCCCAATGCAGGGCTCGAATCCACGAACCATGAGATCATGACCTGAGCTGAAGTCAAGAGTCAGTGATTAACCAACCAACTAAGCCACCAAGGCACCCCTCTAGGCCACTGGTTCTTAGTGAAGGTAGAATGGCCCACTAGAAGGCAGTTGGGAAAACTGTGGGGTTATTTATGTTGTCACAAAAATCGGGGAGGTGAGTTACTGGCATTTAGTAGAATGAGGTCAAGGATGATCATCATCCTGTAACAAAGGAGGCAGTCCCATAGCGAAAAATCATTCTGTCCAAAGTGTGTACAGGGGTAAAATGTGTTTATAATTTTCTGAGCTTAAAACCTAATTCCAACCACGTCTCTGCATGGTTTAAATATAAACTATATATTTAATTTATATAAACCAACATCAAATTACCAGTAATGCAACTTAACACCTAAGTGAGGAGAGATCATCCTTTGCCTTGTTTGAAATATTACAAAGAGTTTGTCACTATTTCAAAAAGTCGCCAAGAGCAGTACTACTCACGGCACGTAAGTCATGCTGCTACGTGGCTCTGCATGGTTAGCTGTCACCCCCAGGGCGGTCGTGGAGGCACAGCATCCAGGGTGCAGTGGTAGCCAAACTGCATATGAAATGCATTGTACGTCTGATTCTTTTTCCTATTTCTCCCTGCTGGTTCAATTGGAGCTCTACACTGCTGTCGGAAGAATGGAGAAGATAGCTTATGTTAGCTTAAAATTTAATTTTAAGATAATAAAGAGGGAATAAAAATATTTGTCATCTAAAGAGGCTGGAATCAGATAAAGTTAAGCGCCACTGCTCTTGGCATCCCCACCCTCCCTTTTCATATCGAGCACTTACTATGTGTCAGATGCTAAATGTTTTCCAGACTTGCTCTCCTTTACTTTTCTCAACTATCCCGTGAGGCAAACATTATCATCCTTGTTCTACAGATGATGGAACTGAAGCCTAGAGAATCTAAGTAAACCAGAAGGTGGAAAAGCTCAGATTCAAATTCAAGTCTGACCACAAGGCCTGGCATCTTAACCATTTCACATATTCAATATAAAGAAAATGAAAAAAGACCATCTTTTGT
Organism: Puma concolor; assembly: GCF_028749965.1. Classification (NCBI taxonomy): domain Eukaryota; kingdom Metazoa; phylum Chordata; class Mammalia; order Carnivora; family Felidae; genus Puma; species Puma concolor. The sequence continues at coordinate 80,894,444 of NC_141670.1, read as the reverse complement.
AAATTTTACTGACAATTACATTTCTATTTACATAGTTTAATAACCTGTCCTTTGAAAATATTTATGAGGCAATTAAAAGGAGCAGCAACCAAGAATGAGAGTCTTCTGTTTTAACGAACCTTCTGTGGAATCCTTTATGAAGTGTGATACCAAATTACCTTACTTACTATATCCCTGTGCTCTGATAACCTCCTGCAGGTTTTATGTGGGAAAAATACTAATCCTTACAATGTAAGTTATCAGCTAACAATTTTAAATGCGATAGAAGAGAGACTTTCATCCAAGAAACCCAAAGTACTTTAGCAGCACTGGTCCTCTATGAAAACCAGTCCTACCTGCTAATGACAAAGAAAGAAAATGAGTGCTTATCCACCCACGCTGTCCCCTGACAGAAGACTCAGATCATGGAGCACCTAAAAAGTACTCATCCCCGGGGCGCCTGGGTGGCGCAGTCGGTTAAGCGTCCGACTTCAGCCAGGTCACGATCTCGCGGTCCGTGAGTTCGAGCCCCGCGTCGGGCTCTGGGCTGATGGCTCAGAGCCTGGAGCCTGTTTCCGATTCTGTGTCTCCCTCTCTCTCTGCCCCTCCCCTGTTCATGCTCTGTCTCTCTCTGTCCCAAAAATAAATAAATGTTGAAAAAAAAAATTAAAAAAAAAAAAAAAAAAAAAGTACTCATCCAGTTTCAGAGAAGGGTTTTGGTCAGAAGCTGTCTTGTACCTAGGTTGACAGAGAACCTTGGCTGATAAAAAAGGACAAGGCTGATTGCTTTTCATCAAGCGCCTGCTATCTACTCATCACTTTAGTTATTATGTTATTTCTCTAACAGAAATAACAGAGTGTACCAGCTGGGATTTGAGCCCAGCTATGTGCCATTATGATTGCTTTTACTCAACCTCAAGTATGGGGGGATCTTGAACCCCACCACAATTACTATGTCATAGAGGAGCTTTAGAGTGGGTGGGGGAGGCTTTGGATTAAACCTCCAGTTAAGTTTTTAGACACCTCAGAAGTCTAATTTCTAGGGAATGTCCCCAACTGTGTTCAACAGACTAGAATGTAGCTGGAATCCAAGAAGTTGACATGCCACTTCGGTGGTGGGAAAGTTTCTTGCAAAATCCATCAGTAACAGGAAAGCTTGAGTATGCTCTTTAATAAAATGCAAAATGATGGGGCAGGAAATTCCCAGAACTGTTTCCCTACCTTCCACCATTCTTTTTATTTTTGGTGTTGCTGTTAGGTTGTTCCCATTTCTTAGAAAACCCATGTCACTGCTGAGAAACTCTTCTTCAAAAGCAGCTATGACTTTCATAATTCTCATCACCTTCTTCATTTGTTCTGAGACAGAGCCTTACAAAGTTAAACTGAAAATAAAAAAGGTAAATATAAAGGCAGCAGCCACTGGGTGTCACTGATTTACCACTTGAATATACCTTGTCCCACATTTCTATCGCAGGAGAAAACCTGGTCTTTTCAGTGGAATATTTTGAAACCCTTCATGTTCTTGAGTGCTCAAGATAAATATAGAAGAGTTTGAAATAGAAGAGTCTTATGACACTGAAAAGACATTGTTCTCTGTTGTAAACTATTCGTAACTGTAATAATAGTCCCATTTTAGAGATGGATACAGTGAAACAGAGCAAGCTAACATCAAGGATGGCAGAGAACACATTCCTGAACTTTATCTTTTAAACTGAGACCTCAATGCTTTATTTTAAGATACTTCTCTAAAGCCAGGGACACAGAACCTATTACCTTTTCCTTGTCCCCATCTCCCAATTATATACCTAAGAAGAGAAAAAAGAAATCATTTCAGAACATCTGAACATCTGGGGATTGAGATTATGTTCCAAGCTCCTACAAATGGTGTCAGAAGTTATATAATTTATCAGCTATCTATTCTGAGCCTGGGACATTCATAGCGCTATCTCAGTTAATGCTCACCACAAAACAGCTCAGAGGTTGTCCTTACCCCCAAATGAAAAAAACTAGAGATCAGAGAGGGTAAACAACTTGTGTAAGATCACAAAGGAAGCAAGATAAAGATTTCAGATTTAAACCCCCATTTTTGGTCCCCCATGCCATGCTCATTCTGCCATCCTGGGCCATATCTCTTTAGAAATGCTATCTTTACTTTGGACATATCCCTTTCAAAACCACCTAATGTGGTTCCACACCTTTGGTTGACCAAGTAGTAGATGATAAAGACATTACAGACAAGACAACGGTATGTTTTGTGTTTTAGGATTATTTCCCAGATAATTGCTGAGGGGATCACTTATAGTCCCTCACTGCACAAAAATTACAAATCCCCCCCCTCCCCAAACTCCTCAAGGTGATGTTCTGGCCTGGGATTTAGTTTCTCCAGATACTCCGCTGTCTAAGCAAGCTATTAGCTCTTTCTATACTGGATGTGTTCCTGCTCTCATTTTTGGCTTAACAATACCCATCCATCTGGGTAATCCTTCTTTAGGTTAAAGAGTGGTAGAGAGCTTTGGGGTTGTTTATCTTCCAAATAGGTAGAGCAACAGCCCAGCAAAGCTATAAGCGCATAAGCTTCCTGATTCTTCCTTGCCAAAACAATTAAGCTCAGAGCCAGAGGCTTTCTCTGGGGGAGATAAGATAGTATGTCCACATCACCCTTAACTCCTGCCAAGTTCCTGCTCTGCAAAGAAGCCAGCTTTCTAGTTGGTGGCCTTCTGATGCCTCACCTCCCTGAATCACACCTCAATTGTGGATTTTCCCTTCCTTTAACCCAAAGTCAAAACACCATGACTTCTTTGCTTTCCACTTTCTCACCCCAAATCCTTGGGTTTCTTTTCAGACCTGGTTATGGTGGCAACTTTTCTACTGACCCCATATCATCTGGCAAATAATCTCATCACTTTGTATTTTAAAAAAGAATGTTTCTAAAGTAAAACTCTTGTTTTGCTTTCCAATCTTCATTTTAAGGAAGCAGTAATATTTTTCTTGTACTCAGCAATTCCCAGGTGTCTGGGGGATAAAAGGAACCTTTTCTTCCTTTCTTCTCCCCCTGGTGATTGCTTTTTCTCCTACTCCTCTCACCCCAATCTGCTGGATAACAACATCAAAATACACCTGGAAAACACACACAACTCAAGCTCCAACTCTTGATGACCACTTACGAAACAGAGATGAAGTAACTGTACAAAATATGCCATCTAGTTGAAACTTGATTCTCTTTTCTTTATTGAAAATAACATTCTTTATATCTTAAGATATCTTAAGATATATCTTATATCTTTACCTAAACTTTATCTTAAAACTTAGACTTACAGTAAAAAATGCAAATAGTATGTATTTTTAATGACGGGCCTCTCTGCTGCCCACAGGAACCTGGTTGTTGGCTGGAGTACAGGTATGAATGATCAAGAAGTGTGGGGAAGGACTTGTACATGCTTATATTACACGCTAGGGCATCTGTGCACAGACAGAGAACGATTTGGCCTCTTTTTGCCCTAGATTTTTAATATTAGCATCTCCCATCTTGTTCCGCTTTCAAGTCAGCTGGCCTTGTAGAAGTATCAGTAAGGCTCTGTATAAGCCGGCCCCACCACCACCATCCCCAAATCTTCCCTCGGTTAACCTCTGCAGAGCACTATCCTCACTCCAGACTTAGACGCCTTATACTGTGCATCACTTCATTCATCCTACACACATATGCTAAGTGACCAGTCTATTCTAGGCCCTGACTTCACATTTTTACTTCTGGGTAATGCTCCCCACCCCCTCTTCAGTCTTCTAATGGCACTACTGGTGAAGGAAGTGGTTCAAAGTCACATAACCAAGAATGGGCAGAGGAAAGATTCAGAGCAAAAGTGGAAGCTGTGAACCAACACATGGTGCCAGCTCTGGGGTCTATTACACTTAAATCAGGAGGCCTTTTCCTCTCCCATTCCCGTTCTTTCCTTTCTTCACCTAATAGTTCTCCTGAAAGACAAAGTCAATTGAAAATGAAACAGAATGAAGTACCTTAAGCTAGTGGATGGTTGAAACGAGGAGGCATTAATACAGAGGAGTGCTTTGCTTTCTTAAAATCAATGAATACTACATACAATCTGACATGCAGTCATCTCTGCATTTATATCTCCATGATATCCCCTTCCTTTGCCATTGTATGTCAGCCATCCATCATTACAAAGATCAGCATCATTATCCAGGGAAAGAAAGCCATTTTAGGAAAATATGTTCATTTGGAGAACATGCCTCCTGAACACAGGTAGTGGGTCTCATTCCCTTTCTGGGATCAGGGCAGGATGAGAGCACGAGGGGAAATAACTGAATCTTCGTTTTTGGCAAGGTCTGTCATCAAAATTCTCTCACTTTCATAATCCACATGAACAATTGATTTATTTTTCACTGTTGGCATAATTATACTTGTAAGTATGTTGGTAGTGTGTAGGAAGACCAACAACGCATTCCACGTATTCCTGTATTACCATCTGGACCGTCTTTGGCTGACCCTAGTTGTAGGCACACAGCCCTCGCTGTGCCTCCATCAGGCAACAGCCTAGAGACACTCTAAGGAATTTTCCTCCAGAACGACCACAGTCAGTCAACACAACCAGAGCTACCTGTCCCTGATGGGGACAGGTCTACGCCTCTGGGAAACCAGGAACAAGCCACCTGCCCAGACACTCCAAGGCAGAAGCATCTAGCAGACACAATCTCAGATTTATGCCCCCCCTCACCAGCTCTCAAGCTGACTTTAGACACCTGGGTATTTCCCTTGAGGGGGTGCAACGTTCCTGAAGGTAGTGCAATACAAGGACAATGTGTGCAGCAGACGGAGCAAGCTCTCCTATTCCTTCTCCCTGCTCCAAAAATGCAGTATATTGTCCTCCACAGAGGACGTGTCATATACTAAACTGACAAGAAAAGATACTACACTTGGGGCGCCTGGGTGGCGCAGTCGGTTAAGCGTCCGACTTCAGCCAGGTCACGATCTCGCGGTCCGTGAGTTCGAGCCCCGCGTCAGGCTCTGGGCTGATGGCTCGGAGCCTGGAGCCTGTTTCCGATTCTGTGTCTCCCTCTCTCTCTGCCCCTCCCCCGTTCATGCTCTGTCTCTCTCTGTCCCAAAAATAAATAAAAAACGTTGAAAAAAAAAAAAAAAAGAAAAGATACTACAGTTGATCTTAGCCAAAAGGCTGAGAAGCGATCCACAGCAACAACTGAAAAGGTGAAAGTTTTCCAAATCTGTGGGCGCAATAAGGCACTGTCTGCAGAGAAAGAATTCCAACCTCTGCCTACATAAAGAGAATTAATGAAAATCAGAGTATGTACTTTAAGGAACATATTAGGAAGCTTTGGCCGAGGTGAAGAGTGTTCTCTGTCTCCTTATCACAGTGTTACGGCCATTGTCTCATTTCCTGACAAATTGTAAGGGAACATTTCCCACTGACAGTACACACTGCCCTCTAAGAGTAACTTGTGTCCTCAGGATGCCGTAAATGTGACAGGGGAATCCAGATGTTCAGTCCGTGGGAGGTTCATATCAGAACATAGCCATCTCAGCACAGACACCTCACTGTCTCATCGAGGTGCTGGGCATGAGGCCAGAACAAGCGAGACAGGTGAAGGCCCCACCAGGCAATCCCCACCACGTGGGTCTCCTATCTTGCATCCTTAACCCCGCTGAAGAGTTTCACAGGCCAGCATATTCATCCCCACCCACCAGACCTCCCCTTCCGGCATCACTTCTGCTCAGGGAGCAGGGAGGTTGCAGAGGTAGTTGGTCCTTGTTGATCCTTAAAATAAGGACCGTGGTCACTAGTGAGAACGGAGCCATGCACAGCATCTCCCGCTAACTTGCCTCCATTCCTCCTGACTTGAGCTTGCCTTGCTAGCCAGAAACCCCTCAACCCCTGCTGACCGAACAGGACTTTTCATCTCCCTAAAGCATGGAGCTTAAAGAATTAGTTGTAATTTCACCAATCAGAGGAATGATATAGAGGTGTCATCAACTAGCAAACCACACATGTGCCCTGACACAACAGTAAGACCACCTTTATGCTGCCAGTGCAATTGGCTCCTGGCATATACTCGGGTAATTATGCCCAGAACTCCAAAGAAATATGTAAAATAAATGATTTCTTTTAACCTGCCATCAAACCAACAAGCAAAAGACACCTTTGTTAGATGTCCTCAAACATTTGATTTCCTGTAACACATCACTCAACACATTATGTGCTGGGATAGAAGCTAGAAACAGGGAGCAGGGCTGAGCCCTGCCCTCTGGAGTAACACACTTCAAGGAGAAGAAGTTCGCAGACGGCATGCTGTTTATGGGACAGGAAGGGTCTCTGGATTTTCTTTAGGTTCTTATTCTCCCCTCCCCCAGGACCGTGATATAGGTACTTCTTGTGCCTTACCTGAAGCAGAACAAAAAAGGAAAAGAGAAGAGTGGGGAAAAGGGGAAGTGGTACAACTTTGTCTTCCTTGTAGTAGTTTTTCTTTATTCTAGTGGAAAGAAGAACAATTTGGAAAGATGCATTATAATCGTGCAATTGCTAACTGAGCAGTTTGAGTCATCACAGAACTCCCACTCTGTTACGAAGAACCCAGAACTACGGAAGCCTGATGCCAAACTGGCCTGAAGGAGAAGCCTGAAGAAGTCTGACCCCCTAAAGGAGTCAGGAGGATGTTTTTAAGGTCATCAAGTTCTAGGAAGAAAGCCGAGCTTAATTAAGCTTAATTCGTGGTGAGAAATCATTCCTTAGAGCTGGTTTTCTTTGAAAAACATACTCCTCGCTTACACTCATCTTTAAGCTAGGATGAGCTTCATGATATTAGCAACATTCACTCTGGCACTACACTCGGCCAGAGTACAGACCTTACCTTGGCGTCTATTTATGTATGTATGTAGCAGTACTGTTTTCCTATTCAGGACGCCAGATCCTATTCAAACAGCCATGGATTTTAGGAATTAAAACTTCTATAGGCTAAAGCCACAATCAGAAACATTTTAAATGATGTTAAAGTTCAAATCTAACCACTGATTACCTGAATTTGTTGTTCTGATTGCTGTACTTGGATAAATACAGTCCCGAGACCTTTTCAGTGTGCCAGTTTTGTTTATTTCCCTCATAACATTCAATTCAACATATAGTAAAACAAAACAAAACAACAAAACATGATGCAACAAGAAGTAGAATGTCCGGAAATAAATATAAAATATTGAAAGTGTTTTTTTAACATTTATTTACTTTTGAGAGATAGAGCGAGACAGAGCACGAGCAGGGGAGGGGCAAAGACAGTGGGGGGACACAGAATCTGAAGCAGGCTCCAGGTTCTGAGCTGTCAGCACAGAGCCCAATGCAGGGCTCGAACTCACAAACTCACGAGATCATGACCTGAACCGAAATCGGACGCTTAACCGACTGAGCCACCCAGGCGCCCCTAATATAAAATATTTTAAATAATATAAAGCATCAGGCCAAATAAAAAAAAATATTGATGATAACTATGATGAAAACAAAGGTCAGGGCAGAAGAGAAACAAAGAGGTTCCAATGCAAAAAAATTTTTAAATTTTTTGTAATGTTTATTTTTGAGAGAGAGAGAAAGAGAGAGACAGAGCTCGAGTGCGGGCGGGGCAGAGAGAGAGAGGGCGACACAGAATCCAAAGCAAGCTCCAGGCTCCAAGCTGTCAGCACAGAGCCCAATGTGGCACTTGAACTCATGAACTCACACACTCACAAGATCATGACCTGGGCCAAAGTCAGACACTTAACCGACTGAGCCACCCAGGCACCCAAGTGCAAAAATTTTTAAATGTCCTTTCCTAGTTAGGTGAGCAAACAATATTTTGTGTAAAAATAGCCTTGTCCAACAATTGATTTTATGTTTCTTTTTAGAAAAAGATGAATTATCTTTTTCAAAACATTCCACACATACACAAAAACAGCCACTCCCAGATGCATGTAATAGAACTTGGTATTTGTGTCTCAGAAATTACAATCTCATAAAGGGGGTGGTTTTGCTACTAGTGAGACTGAGTTCTTAAAATGGCCAGCTAAGCTGCTGCAGTCCAGATGTATTTTTGTCTTCCTCTATCTCTATTGTGAATTATTTAAAGCAGCCTACTCCACAGTTTGAATTTGGCCCACATTTTAAATCAAGTTCACCAAAATAACATGCTCAATGTACTAATTTCCATTTAATAGAAATATTTCTATAAATTTCTAATACCACTGAAAGGCAGTATGAAGCAAAGCACAAAAATATGTCTAAAAACACATTTTATCCCAGGAGAAATTAATCTTTATACAAAAATATCATGCAAATATTTATTTGCAAAGAATTCCAAGCATGTCTCTAGAAAACCACATTTATAAACAAACTAGTGGGGCTGTTTAAAAAGACTCTCCACCAAATTGGTGGTTCTTTCATGTTTTTTAAATTACTTTTATAGAAATGTATTGTGTATGAAGGACCTACATGATTTTTGACTGGATAGGGCATTTTCATTTTTAAAAAGTAAAGATATGTAGAGTATTACTACAATTTATTGGGACCAATTCTTCCCACAGCCAAGCTATCTCCTACAGGGACAAATTTTCTAGAAAAATAAATGAAGCAAACTGGAAAAGAAGGAAGATCATAGAATCTCAAACCTGGATGTTCACCTCTGCCTTTTCTAAATTACTAGGAACATTTTCAGGTCAGACAGGAATTCATGGGCCCTCCTAGGGGTCTTTGGTTTCATGATACTGGTTTGTAAGTCTCTCAATTTGCTCCAAGGCAATTCTAAGCAAAATTTTAAAGTATGCCTCTGTGTTTGAGAATACCCGTGTCATTTTCCTTGGCTCTACCTTAATTTCTATTTGTGCAATAACCTTGTAAAAATTATAACAGGCACCCATCCAACCAACACATCCATCCACCCCCAGCCAATTTATATATAAATACATATTTGTATTTTTGTACACATTAGACTTGCTCTGCTGTATTTTGACAGTGTTGTCTTGTGATATCATACAGATTAACGTTTCTGTGATATCATACAGATTGGTTTTTTTTAATTTTTTTTAATGTTTATTTATTTTTGAGACAGAGAGAGACAGAGCATGAAGGGGGGAGGGTCAGAGAGACAGGGAGACACAGAATCCAAAGCAGGCTCCAGGCTCTGAGCTGTCAGCACAGAGCCCAACGTGGGGCTTGAACTCACAGACCGTGAGACCATGACCTGAGCTGAAGTTGGACGCTTCACCGACTGAGCCACCCAGGTGCCCTACAGATTAATGTTTCTACTAAAGAGAGTGACTATTTCTGCAATAGTTACCTGGGGGAGAGGAAAGTCCTTAGACAGAAAAATTGGACCTTGGAAGACAGACCTTAAATTTATTCATTCTTTAATTAAGTGAGTATTTGTTGAGTATATGCTGCATGGCTGGTGGTGTTCTCCAGCCTGAACAATTGCCCAAACTAGAAACTAATGGGGGAGGCAAAATTTTACCTCTCCCTCTTAGGGTTCTTTTTGGCTGACCTGAGAATCAAATTGACATAGGATAAATCAACAGGAGAAAGGCATATAAATTCATTTATTACAAGTTTTACAGAATGTGGGAGGCTTCATAAGGAATGAAGATCAAAGAAATGGCAAAACCTATTTGCTTTTTTATATTAGGTTGAACAGACAAGCAATTCTGGAAAAGTGACTGAACTATGTGGAGAGGCCAAGGGAAGAGAATTATTTTCACAAGGTCTATTTGTGTAGAATTCTCCATCTCAACTTCTCATCCTTGATGGTAAGAATGATACTTTTATTTTGGTACAGGGAGGACATCTTTAATACAGGAATTTTATGTCCTGCTTTTAAGAAAAATAAGGAGAGTCAGAGTGTTTTTCTTGTATTTGCTGTCACTCATGTGCCTTTAGCTTAAAATAGCCAATATGTGGCATATTTTGGAGTTGCATGTTCTGAACTCCTTCAAGATCATAAATCACACACACTCAGCACTTCCATTTAGATATCTAAACAGCATCTTCAATTCAGTGTGTCCATACTTAAACATACTCTATTCACTGCTTCCCCTATGTCAGTTGATGGCAACCGTTCCCAGTGGCTCCAACCTAAAGACTCAATACTTCCCTTTTTTTCTTACTCATATTCACTGGAAATCTACGGGCACCACCTTCAAAGTATATCCAGAGTCTGGCCCTTTCTACCATCTCCCTTGCTCTCACCCTGCTATGATGCACTTGTCACAACTGGATTATTGAGACACCTTCCACACCAGCTCTTCATCATTTACCGTGTTTCCCTATAGTCTATTCTCAGCACAACAACCCAAACCATTCTGATAAAAATGAAGTTCAAATCATGCCATACCTCTGTGAAAAGCCCTCCCGTGATTGGGCATTTCACTCTGGAAAAGCTGAAGTCCTTACCGTGGCCTCAAGGTTCCTATGACCACTTTTTCCTGGTCCTCCCCTCCTAGCCCACTCCCCTCTAGCCACACCGGCCTCTGCACCCTTCCTCTAATGAGCCGGGCATGCTACCAACTCTAGGTGCTGGCTCTTTCCTCTGCCTGGAAAACTCCTCCCACCCCATATGTTCACGTGGTCAATTCCTATAAGTCCTTCAAATCATGTCTCATCAGATTTCACCTTCTCAGGGCGCCTGGGTGGCTCAGTTGGTTAAGCGGCCGACTTCGGCTCAGGTCACGATCTCGCGGTCCGTGAGTTCGAGCCCCGCATCGGGCTCTGTGCTGACAGCTCAGAGCCTGGAGCCTGTTTCAGATTCTGTGTCTCCCTCTCTCTGACCCTCCCCCGTTCATGCTCTGTCTCTCTCTGTCTCAAAAGTAAATAAACGTTAAAAAAAAAAAAAGATTTCACCTTCTCTGTGAGGCTTCCTCATCTTACTCTATTTTGTATTGCAGAGACAGCCCAAACACACAAACTCCTTGCTGGCATTTCCAACTTCCCTTAAACCATTCTATTTTTCTCCATGGCACTTATTTCAATCTAATAAAACTTATTTATTAGGTTTTGTTATTGACTGCTTGCTGCTTGATGAGGCTGGGTGTTTTTTTTGGTTTTGGTTCTTAGGCTTCCTGATGTATGGCATCGTCATACCATAGAGTGGGTGCTCAATGAACAACTGTTCAGTGAAGGGATATGAGCAGAACAGATGTGATCTCTTGCCATCAAGAAGGTTACAGTCCACAGGAGTGATAACTCTTTTCTCTCTAGGCTTCCTTTTGTGCTCATGACCTCGATGAACCTAGATGGGACTGAAAGTGCCAGAAGATGCTCTGAGGTGAAGGAGGAAGGATGGCCTATTCATTCCATGAGCAGTTATACTGAAGCTGCTAGACCATGACTTGGAGAGAAAGGAGTTATTCCCCCTTTCCCCCCACTTTTATTGAAGTATATCTGACAAAACTGTAATATATTAAAGTATACAACATAATGATTTGATACACATATAGCTTTTGAAAGGGTCCCTCCCTTTCACACATTTATCTGTGTGTGTAAGAACACTTAATTTCTACTCTCTTGGAAAATTTTAATTGACTAATACAGTATTATCAACTATAGTCACTATTTTACACATTATACCTTCAGACATTATTTAACTTATAACTGAAAGTTTGTACCTTTTTAGCAACTTCTCTCTATTCCCCACCCCAATTAGCTCCTGGCAATCATCATTCTACTCTCTGTTTCTATGAGTTTGACTTTCCCCTTGCCCCCAGATTCCACATATAGGAGGACTCTCCAGGGTACAGGGTCAAGTCAGAGGGGAGCTGCCTTACAGTCATTCCTGTGGCAGTCTCTCTCTGAGGTCACTCTTGGGAATGGGTCAGATTTTCCTCAGGTTGCTGGTAGGTTTCCCTAAAGCCTCCATGACGCATACTACAGGCAATGACGCCCATCTCCATCTGCTTTAACTGCACCTCCTATAGTGTCTTATATATCCACCCCCAACCTTGGCAAAACTTCTGCTGTCTCAGGGAAGGTGTTTTCAATGAGCCATTAGGAAGTATAATCAATACTTATCAATCCAGTGGTTCTTTGATGTAGAGCTATACAGTGATGTGAACTATCTCAGGCAATCTAGGAGAGATCTATTGGGTCAAGAGAGTCCTCCAGATCCCCTCAGCCAGCTCTCATAGATAATAATGACTTTTTCAACTCAACTAGGCCCCTTCTCTATGTGTTGCCCTCCTCCGGGAATTCATATTTGGTGCTTAGTACGACAGAAAATATTAACAGGCTGAGAAATTCTAGGAGAAAGGAAAACTAGTTAATTCAATTGCTTCCTGATGGTAAGAAATGTTAGCAGAACTAGAATTAACTGTTTAAAGTCATAACAACACCATTTAACAAAATATTCATCTTCTAAGGAAATAATGACCTGTGTCTGTGCCCAAGTGATGTACTGATTCAAAGAAACTGTCTCATTTATCTTTATAGCCTCCCCAGAAGCTAGCACCATGCCTGGCCAAAGAGCTGCTCAATAAATGTGAAAAATACAATATTCAGTCAGCCAACAAAATCAAAATATAGAGCTCACATTATCTCCTTTCTCTTCTTATACATCCAACTGTGGATATGTGTGACAGTTAGCTCTTTGGTCCCCAAACAAGCAAACCAGTTTCCCCCTATTAATGAACAGGGACCATGGTATTATATTACAAGGCATGGTTGAAACATTTATTACCCAGGAGCCAAATTTAATAGCTTTTGCAATTTCCCTTTAATGTCCAAATTCAAGCTTCTTTGAAAATTAATTAAGTTATGGTTTATTGGGGAACTGCCCCCAGACAGCAAACCCATGACTCCCCATCCAAATTTATATCACACCAACTTGTTGTTTCATGCTTCTCTCAAGTCTTCAACTTATCTCGTCCAATGCTGTCTTGAAAGGTGATCACTTATCTGAACATCAGTTCAAAGTTCTACCCAGGTAAGGCATATAGAACACTGGCTTCCTGATTTATGTTATTTTTAGAAGTTATTTCAAGAGACTGAATATAAGGTTTCAGTTTTTTAAAAACATTTCTGTGTCAGGGACCTCTTCAACAGTTCGGTGAAACCAAAAGATTAATTCATAAAATAAAATATATAGAATTACAAAGGAAATCAGTTATTAGCATTTTTGACATTCCATAGGCCAGTAGAGAATTCTACATGCCCTGAAATTTAAATCTGTGGATTAACTATGTCTTAACTATTCATTATTAACCATTATAGAGTACCATCTCTACATACATAGACTGACTTGGAATTTAATATAGAAGTAAGTAGTAACTAAGCAATTTAACTTAAAATCTATAAAACAGCTATGATCCTATTTCCATCTAAATAAGTAAGTTTAGCCATCTTGTCATTAGCCTCTCCTGGCAGACTACACTTGTACTGTACCTGGTTTGCCACATATTGAGACTCTCCCTATCAATGTGACTTCGACCCTTGAACTTTTCCAAATTCCTCCCAAGTCAAAATAATTTTAATTCACTGAGAATTTCTTGGGGATTTCTAGGTATAGTTGAAGTAGGATGCTCTGTTACCTATATAAATGGCTTTCTTCCATCACCTGCAATTTTACATAATTTGTCCCTTCTGCATAATATTTGGAATATATCCATGAATAATGAATGGTCTGTCTTCTTGTTCTTCTCCTGACCAAGTACAGCTGGTGAAAATATCCTGCTTGGCCCTTATTCTCTCTGAGGACAAAGACGCAGCTCTCTGTGACCTGACTTAGTTTGGGCCTGGGGGTTACTCCTAGAGATTTCCCATCTCCCTACAATTTACTGAGGTCCGGAAGGCACTACTTGAGCTGGAGATGACAGCTGAAGAGAAAAATGAACTTGATAGCTAGTAATAATAATTATTATTAATAACTTACTTATAATAAAAATTGTCATTATCATCATGGCTATCATTATTCATTTCATCTGTCGCGTAATTATAAATATTTTACTTGTATGACATGTCCTAATTCTGAATTTCATTGAAAGACATTAGGTGTAGCTCACATATAGCCATTTGTACACACACATGCTATAGGGTTTATTCAACAAATACTATGTGCCTACTCTGTATTAAACACCATATAAACTATTACTAATCTGTTAAGGTTGTCTTACTGAGCTGGGAACCCTGGAAATGCCCTGAATTTAAAATGTTAAAATTATGTTGATGTGTTCCAACCCAACCAAGCTTCTGACACCTTCCAGCTCTAACTCCACTCAAGTGCAAAATTTTTAGCAATGAACAGTAGCTATTTTGAATCAGCTTTCAATATGTTGCAATGACAATTTCACAACTCAATACCCAAAACCTCACCGTTAGAAAATTGTAAAAGGTAGAAAAATGTCAGCCCAAAGGCAAAATCATTTAGCAATTTAAAAGTGAAAGTAGAAATTCGTTAGGAAAAGTAATCTTTTATCTTGAATTCTTGTTTTCCTTCTGAAAAGTATGTGTAGTTAATTTGTGTGAAAGGCCCTTTCCATTTTATTTTACAAAAAAAAGATGTGCTAATTAAGCTAGAAGTCAAGGACTTTACTAAAAGAAATATGATAAGCTCTTTCCCAATTAGCAATTTACCTGGTGAATACCATGGCTTAAAATGTGAGACACAGAAAATATCCAATATGCATACCTTCCAAGACGATTTTGCAGTATCTCTGAGAACAGAGATAAAGCCAAAGAACCACTCTTCTCCTCAAATATGTACGTTAACAAGACAGACCTTTGTGGAGAGAAGAGGAGCCATTTCTAATCAAACCAGAATCTGTACCTTCCTTTCCAGAAAGACAACTGAACCAAACAGCCATTTGTTGGTTTGGAATTACTTTAAATTATTTTAGAAGACGTCAAAAAATAAATTAGATTTTCCTTTTTGCATGTATTTTTCCATATCCTTTCAAAAATAAAATGTTCATTTGGGGCCATGACAATTAAAATAGAAATGTCTTTGGCATAAACTCGGCATTCTAGCCTGCAGGCAAAATATAAAATTGTTGTTAAATTGGAGTGGACCAGAAAATGGATGATAAAACTTGTCCGTGAAACTTCTGCTAATAACAAACATTTGTCCCATGACATGTACTGTAAGTAATAACACATGACCGGGGATGGATGTGTCATTGTCCCGAACAGCCGGTTTTGGTGTCTTTTACGGCCGTAGACCAAGTTCACCTAGCACTTCAGTTGTGGCTTCCTATGAAACTGTGAGGGTTAAAAAATGCCCTTTAATCTAGGAAATACTTCAGAAGACAATTCCCTGATGTTTTGGTCTCAGCTGTTCTTCCTTCAAAGTTTTCAAGGCAGCTTGGGTTGTTGTTATTTAACACAACCAAGCACAAATTTCAGGTTCTATTTAATGCTCCACCAGCATTTACTATTTCCTAATAGCTATGCCATTTATTCATTTGTCAACATTTCTCTTTCACTCAGCAGTTAGAGAAGATAAGAAGCAGTCCTGGAAGAGGCAGAGAGTTGGTAGCTGAAGGGCCCATGTCAATGGCACAGGCAGTAAATCCTTCCTTTCGTCTGGCTTTATTTTACCATATTTTATTGAATCTAAGACATCACAGATGGTAAGATTCACCATTTTATGTACCAATACAAAAAAGAATATGCACTTTCAATCAATCTATGGTATAACACCTTAATGATAGTTCTGCTTGAAGTCTGGGTGGGCCACATAGACTTCTTTGCCCAGAAATTTCCATTATCTATTCCGCATCACTTGGCATTTTCTCTTGCTTTCTATTACACTGCTTGGCCTGTACCAGGAATTCTTTTGCACGTCTCTCAGTAACAAAATGTCTTTAGGTCCCCTAAAGCACTTGGCTGCTCTTTCCAAGAAAAGAAAGAATTGCAGTCACCTCTCCGACAAAGAACGTTTGCTTCACTAGTATCAAGTTCATGGCCAGCTGCTGTCTTTGTGCATACACAGCCACTTTTCAAGTCAAGGCTGAATAATAGGCTTCTTGTTGGAAACTTCTCAAGTGGCATTTACACTCGAGTTATATGTACCTTCCAACATCGCACACAAGCTCAATCGACATAGCAATAACATAAATAATTATGACAAAGTTTGCAGGCAGTGGCCATTTCACCATGACTACTGCCTGGCTGACAGCAATTCCGTGATGTCTCTTGATTTCAGAGATGTTAAAATATGTGAAAAACTGGGCTTCTTAGAACATTTAGCAGAACACTGTCTAATCTGTTCACACACTATAAGGTAGCAAATTCAAAGCCCCACAGAGCCAATTAAATCATTCACAGTAGTCTAGTTTTATGTAAAAAGCATGTGCCTTCGATGTCAAATGTTTCCTGCCTCACTTTTAATAGAAATGTGGATACAAAGGAATACTGTACACCACGAGGAGAAAAACCAAGTTCCACAATCAGGAATGGTAGCAAACTAAGGAATGTATGTCCCATCTATAGGGGGCAGATGCCACATAGCTCAGATCAAATGTTAACCTGTCGATCATCCTGTAAGGACACTTTGAACACAATATTGTTCAATCTTCTCATTTTTCAAGAGAAGCTGGGCACCTGGGTTTTTATATGAAATCTCTTAAGTTTTGGCAGCTAATTCAAAAATTTCATAACACTATGCACACCACACAAAGCAAATCTATGTGCCACATCTGGTCCATAATTCACCAATTTGTGGTGCACACAAGATAAACCTCACATAGGTCAGCCATGTTATAAACACGGCCATTTGTCCTGTGGGTATTAATGAAAAAATGATCAGCATGACTGGAAAAGTGATCCTATCATGTGACTTCTTTGCCCACAAAGCATCAGGGCACCTTAGGCACCAGTAGAAATACTGAACCAGAAAGTCTTTTTAGCTAGTTCATTTTGAATGTTTTTCTTAAAACTGTCTATGTGTAATTGAACCAAGTCACTAGGCTTAGAACTAGGAATAAGCAGCTTTTCAGAAAGTAAAACTTGATTGTTTTTTTTTTAGCTACAATATTTCTTTAAAAATGAGAATTACTGTCCTGGATCCCAGGCTTGCTTGGTGCCCTCTTACAGCACCTCACTGAACCAGAGGACTCACTGTCTCCAGCCTCCTGGCTCTCTTGGGGCTGTGTGAGGAGGAAGCCCAGATGCCTGGCCCAGAAGAACTGAAGTAGAAGGCAGGGCTGACTACTTGGGAGTGGCCTTCCCATTGTCTCTGCTTCCTAGACCTAGAAAATATAACTTTTCTTCCCCTTAGAGAAAGGAGATGGGAGAGTAAGAGCAGCAACTCTTACTATGGCTCTCCCCAATGCACTCAAGGCTAAGAACCTGCCAAGACTCTGAATCTGAATATACCTGCTCTCATAATGGAACTCAAGACATGGGCTCCTTCAGGGAACTTGATTTTCTAGGACTCAATTTTCCCATCTGTAAAATGAACGAAAGCAAATGTTTTCCATCCGGGTTCTGAGAAAATTTAGGGACTCGGCTACTGTGCTTAAAGAAGAGGATCTGGTTTTATACAGTTTGCATTTGGTCTTAAAGGTAAGGCTTCCATTTAACAGGAACATGTAACACCTAAAAAACAAAAACAAAAAACGTAGTGTTGAAAAACACCAGCCAGGTGATCTAAGTGATCTGTAATGAGGCCTCTCCGGGTTGAATGCTTTGATTATAAAACTTCCCCAACATGTATGTACATTTCAATGCTGTTCTCACAAAGTAAAATGCAGAGACATTTCCAGATTAAATAGTAACTCCAGCTTTTACCCAAAATATGAGTCACTATGAAAATTCCAGTAAGGCTAAGTATGCAAAGGTACAAACAGCTTTGATTTTTCCCTTCAAATGAAGCTTTCTTTTTTCTCTGATTTTGCGAGACATGACAGCAAAGAGTGTAAGTCTGGGAAAAGCAGCTCACGCTAGGAAAAAGGAGACCTTGCATCTATTTGCTGTCGAACACACACACTCCCTGATCAAGTTTGTATATACAAGTGAAAAGAACGGAGGACATTTTCAATGTATAAAGGCTTCAGACCATTTTCTTCTGGAAGTGCAGGAAATTGAGATGAAAACTAAACTGCTATGCAGACTAGGCATAAATGTAACTACTTCTTAAACACACTCAATGCCTTCCCACCCTTTTCTGCCTGTATCTGGAATTTCCCCCCAGCCTGGTCGTCCACACCTCTCTAACCCCACATCACACACAGACTGAATGGTGATTTCATTTCCAGTCTGCATTCCTCCTCTCCTCCTGAGCCCTGGAGTGCCTATTATCATTTATAAGTACCTTATACAAATGGCTAGTTTTGTGAACTCCATTTGGACATGCCTAGGTAGAACTTTCACCCATACACTCCTGAATACCACTGTTGTTCTTTTGGGTCCCCCATGGTTTCTTGCGTATATGTAAGTAGGTAATCAGTATTCCAGTTGAAGGA
This sequence comes from Puma concolor, assembly GCF_028749965.1. Taxonomy (NCBI): domain Eukaryota; kingdom Metazoa; phylum Chordata; class Mammalia; order Carnivora; family Felidae; genus Puma; species Puma concolor. The sequence goes on along the minus strand of NC_141670.1, from coordinate 80,876,035 downwards.
TCAGATATGCTAACTGAATAATTTTTGTGTCTATGAGAAAGAACACTACTACTATATGAGAAATGATAATATGAGTTCAAATGATCTTTGAGAAAAAGGCAGCCTATTTGTTCATATTGTGATGTGAGACTAGGCTGTACCATGAACACAATGCTTAAAGAAGTGAGTGACGATGGGAGATGTTGTATGAGGCTCCAAGTTCAATGATATATTTAATGAAAAATATTAAAAAGAGAAGAAAAGATTTCACAATGTTCAGGATTATTGGATTCATAGTAGTATTTTTTTCAGAACTTTAATAATAAGGTTTATATTACTTTTCTAATGAAAACACAATAATGAAAAAACATAATAAGAAACACGCTTTGAGTGTGTATGCCAAAGGAATATCAGAAGGACTTTATTATTACATGAATTTGAGGTCCACATAATTTCCATTTTTAAAAGAAAACATTTTATAGGAAATGTTCTTTTGTGGTAGTTCACAGACTAAGAATTGATAGCCCCTTCTGTGGGTTTCATCATGGGTTTTTCTTTTAATAAATTCCATTCCAGAGAGAAGTACCAACATGCCTGTGTCTTGCTACCAAAGAAAACTTCATAGGCAAACTGAACCAATTTGTTTCCTGGTGTATATTTATCCCCATTAAGAGCTCAGAGAGTGAAAAAACACAGTAATTATTTTAGAGCTCTGTAAACGCTTTCATGTTTTAAGCCATAGGCTCGATTAGGTAGGTCCTGAAAATTCATTGTAGTAAAAGCAACAAAGCCTGCTATTACCTGGGGAAAAGCCCCAGAACATTTTGTCCTCTGGCTAGTGACTGACTGACTGGGATGGCAAGACAGTATGTCCATCTTGTTCCCATGGTGTCCCCCAGGGATGGGGGCACATCTGCTCTCAACTGAACTTTAAAACTGTGTCTGTGTGCATGTGTGTGTGTGTGTGTGTGTGGGCGTGCAAACACACACACATGCACATGCATTTGAGCGGGTACACTATTCCCCAAATGGCAAAAGAAGGTGGGATATTTTATCTTTTTATCTTTCCAGAAGGCCTTGGGTAATTCAAAAGACTTGCCTAAAGGAATGTGTCTATAATAACATATTCCACCTCCATATTTCTACAGCTGGACATATATAAATCATTCCAAACTCCTTTTCTTGCTCCCATTCTGTAATGCGTAAGTCACCAAAAAATTCCCAATTGACCAATGTAAAATTCTAATTATTCTCTTTCACAGATCTTTTGGCAGTCCCATGCAATTAGACATATTTACAATTGTGCAGTGATATTCCTAAAAATGTGTTTTTCTTCTTGATTAAAATAATAGCCTTTCCTAAAACTTTCCCCTTTTTCCTTTGTAGGAGGCAAATGTGAGAGTCAGAATCACAGCAGCCATACTGCAAGTATGAGGTAACAGCCAAGAGAAATGCAGAAATCTCGGATATAACATTGTTCAGGGGCTGAAATAAAATCAGAAACCACCTATCTTTAGTGTTCTTGTTATTTATTTAAGTCAATGTGATTGAATTTTTCTGTAGGTAATAGCATTCCTATCTCTTATTACCCATTCATTGCCAAACTCAGTTATCATGATCTATTCCTTCATTTGTGTTTCTCTTTGTCTGATTCTCTCTCCATTGTGTTCTTAGCCCCATATGTGAAAATATGTTCATTCTGCAGACACACATATTCTATAGTCAGTGTTTACTAATGTATATGATCAGAATATATGCTTGATGATATACTTCATAAAAAAAGGATGGGGGTGGAGAATAGGCTGATTTTATGTTTAAATATATTTGGAAAACACTGGATACTCTGTTCTCCTTCTAGAGCTCTGCAATACACATAAAACTACTGCAACCTTTGAAAAAAAAGGACAAATATAAAAGAGACATTGGAATATCGTTGAGATGCTTCCCAATCTTATTGGCCACTGAACTGATTTTTCAAGCACTCCCTTTACGTACTAAGTGTCCACCTCTCAGAATTAGGGTTCTGAGGACCATATGTAGGAAACTCTGTACTACTTTTATCCATAATTATTTTAGTAATTATTGTTTTATGTTTTCTTCTTTGCAAATGACCCATATGTTCTGACAACTTTTAGAGAAACTTCAGGGAATTTAAATCAATAGATATGTCAACACGTACCAAACAAAGGCAGATGGTAATGAAATTCTCGATTACTTAGGGCTAATTACAATTTCCCCCATTTTCTTTGCCTAGAAGATGCTGCCCCAGATACTGGCACCAACAGTAGCTTGCATGTGCATTTATTTTTTTTTTAATTTTTTTTAATGTTTAACATTATTTTTGAAGGAGACAGAGAGACAGAGTGTGAGTGGGGGAGGGGCAGAGAGAGAGGGAGACACAGAATCTGACGCAGGCTCCAGGCTCCAAGTTGTCAGCACAGAGCCCGAGGCGGGCCTCGAGCTCACAAACCACAAGATCATGACCTGAGCCGAAGTCGGCCGCTTAACTGAGCCACCTAGGTGCCCCTGCATGTGCGTTTCTAGATGGAGAAACTTCTTTCAGACTCTGTGCTTGAGACATAATCTCTTGATTAGTCACTGCACTGATCTCTATACAGACAACTGCTGTGATTCTGTCTGTGATAATGAACAATTCTTGCTAATGTGTGATTTATTTGGTTTGTCACTTAAGAGCCTTCTTTACCTTTAATGCCAAACTTGCATTCCCTTTGGGGATACTTTGTTCTCTCATTAGAAGCACTTGATATACCTCTGAGGAACTGCAGGTTGTAATCACCAGCCCCAGCATCCTTTCCCAAATTACTCTGTGCCATGAGCCCAGCTGTAGCTATCAGGGTGTGGGTTTTTTCCCCTCTGCTCTCTTCACATTGTCTCAACTTTGAGCCAGAATAATTTAAGTGCTACAGTCTTGTCGGGTTTTGCAACCATGAACAGCCTTATGAAGTCTAGGCGTTTTGCCAGAAATCTAAACTTTGTTGAACTATGTTAAAAGGTTAAACATTTCACAGAGTTTGAGTTCCCCCTCCCCCACTGCACTTCCAGACTCTGCCTTGTTCTGAAATGTCTGTTTTATCAAGAAATGGAATAACTAATAATGTGCTGGATAGAACATTTTCAACCATCACACTGTAACCATAGTAGTGCTAAAACCCACAACCAAACAAATGTTAATCACTCTCCTCTCCTTAATCAAAAAGAGCTGAGGACACAGATCCAATTTAGTCTGTTTTAAGATGAAATGCTAGAAGCTTTCCATAAAATGTAACTTTAAAAATGAAGCTGTTACTAATTGCTTGTAATAATTTCTATATTAACAAAAAAGCTTTCCTGAAACGAATGCCAATGAATAAAAATAAATTGCAACCTCCCCAGCCTGCAGGGAAATATAAATATTGGCCTCTAGGCCCCTGGTTTTAAAATCCTCCCTGTACTTATTTCCTGGAACACTGGATGTCTACTGACTTCTGGGCAGGATGTTTCTGAGGTTTTCATGTCCACAGTCAACATGGATACTGAAGGGAAAGGAAGTAAATTTCTAGAAATCGTCCATGACAGCCCCAGCTCCCCACACCCAACCTGAGGGTAAGTGTTCTTGGCATCGCTGCTAAAATGTTCCCCTAGTTCACTTAATCTCTCTATCCCCACTGCCACCACCCTTTCCCAGCTACTACCCTCTAGCCTGGACCTTCACAGTGGTCTCCCAGCTGGCCTCCCTTCTTCCTCTTGCCTCCATTCTCCCCACAGTAGCGAGGCCATCCGGTCTCTAGAGACTTAGAATAAAAACAATCTTCTTATCAGGCTTGGTAGGATCTTCTTAAAACCTCTCCTGGTCTTGAACTACCTCCTCCTTTCCCATCACATTCCTGACGCTCAGGGGCCTTCTTTCTTTTCTGCAGGCACACCAAATTTATACCTGCCTTAGGGCCAGTGTTGGGACATGCCCTCCCCCATCTCACTAGGCTGGCTCCTCCTTGGCATTAGTTCTCAGCTTAAAGTGTCTGCCTAGAACAGCCTTCCCCAACCACACAACCTAAAACCTCCCTCCCCAGACTCTCAGTTATTCTCTATCAGACCCCCTTTCTAAACATGCTGCATAGCATGTTCCCAATCTGGTATTTTCTCTACCAATTCATTACCTCTCTTCTGATTCCCTCCACTTGTCATAAGCAAGAATTTACTAGTTTACCGCTGTATCTCCAGAACCTATAATAGTAGTTATGACATAGTAAGAAGAAAATCCATAGGTATTAACATATGAGCAGAACAAAAACAGAAAACTGAATGCTCACCTCAGCTCCTGTGGCCCTGCCATGGGAACATGTAACAAGACTAGATAGCAGGTACATTCAGGTAAGAGTATATCAGGGGTTGGGCATCCTGATAGATGTTTTTAGGTATGCCATGAGCCTTTATGAACTTAACCAGGGAAAGTATAAATGAAATGCTCTGTTCATTGACATGAACAGAGATAGCTATGTTTGTCTTTACTTGTGGGGCAATGAACTTCTCCAGAGGGCTGTTTGTGTCTTTGACATATTCAGTGTAGTTTTAGCTACTACTTTCCAAGGCAATCTCCTAAGAAGATATTTCCTTAAGTAGAAAATAAAAAAATTTTTACTTAATGTATTAAAGTAAATTACTGAGAGTTTTCTGCTAGATAGTTATGACTTTATAAGGAATTTATGAACACAGTTCAGTAAAGTAACATTGTGTCCTCCTCCTCAACAAACAGCCAACTTAGATGACTCATATACATAGGTTGAAAACTATATCTGCAATCAAAGATCAGAGCCAAAGTTGGTCACTGGAAAAGTGCTTAACAAATCTTTGGCTTCTAAATCAGGTTTCATGTGGAGCCAGGATTAACAAGGGAAAGCATGACCAGAATGGAATGTGAGGTTTGAGCACAGTAGAGAAGATGTCTCCGAGGCTGTGACCTGCTTTTGGTCAGCAGCCCTGGGAGCCAGGCTTGTTTCCGTCTTAGGCAATTTTGCTCTCATGACCAGTCAATGGGATATGAAGAAAACTGGGCAAGGAGCCTGAGTGAGCAAACACATCAAAATACGTTTTGTGGAGATAAAAGGTAAAGATCGTGGTAAGGTCACTTCTGGGAAAATGCAGATAATGTCAAATTTATTGATAAAGGAAAAATCAAGCAAGCTGACTGGCCCCAATTTCATAAATAGTAGAGCTCACAGAATTTCACTCCTGGGTATTTGCTCAAAGGAAATCGAAACAGGATACCGAAGAGGTATCTGCACTACCATGTTCACTGTAGTATTATTTACGATGGCCACAATATGGAAATAACTTAAGTGTCTGTCAATGCACAAATGGATAAAGAAGTGTTATGCCCAGAATTCGTGATCCCCAAATACTGCCAGGGAGCCAAGTCCGATGTAAAAGCAAAAGAGCCTTTATTCGAGCTAGCTCGAGCTCAATCCCCTACCTGCACCGAAGCAGCAGTGAGATTTCGGGGAGAGAGAGCGAGTTTCAAAAGGACGAAGGTTTTATTGGGGCCTAGGGGCAGTTGGTGAGGTAATGGCTGTGGCCTCAGGATTGGCTGGGGAAGGGTCCGAGTCCTGTTAGGCAGGTGGGGGGGGGGGGTTACTCAAGGGGAGGAGGTGTGGTCAAGGTGAAGGACACAGAACAAGATGGAGTCAGCCAGCGTAGGCCCACCCTTTCAGAAGATGTGGTATATAGACACAATGGAATATTATTCAATCCTGAGAAAGAAGGAAATCTCATCATTTGTGACAACATAGATGGACCTCGAGGGCATTGTGCTGAGATAAGTCAAAAACAGAAAGACAAATACTGTATGATGTCACTTATATGCAGAATCTAAAAAAATGAAACTCATAAAAACTGAGAGTCTAGTGGTGGTCACCAGCAATGGAGGGGTTGGAAGAACATGAGAGATGCTATTTAAGGGCACAGACTTGCAGCTAGTACACAAACAAACCCTGGAGATCTAATGCAAAGCAGGGGGAATACAGATGGCAATAGCGTAGTATAATCATTGAACTCGCTAAGAGATCTTAATTATTCCCACCACAAAAAGGAAATGATAGGGGAGGGGAGAGAGGTGTTGATTAATGCTATGAGGGCAATCATATTATAATATATAAATGTGTCAAATCCACATGTTGTATACCTTAAACTTACACAATGCTACATGTCAAATACATTTTAATAAAAACATTTGGAAATGGTAATAACAGGGGCGCCTGGGTGGCTCAGTCGGTTAAGCGGCCGACTTCGGCTCAGGTCATGATCTCGCAGTCCGTGAGTTCGAGCCCTGCGTCGGGCTCTGTGCTGACAGCTCAGAGCCTGGAGCCTGTTTCAGATTCTGTGTCTCCCTCTCTCTGACCCTCCCCCATTCATGCTCTGTCTCTCTCTGTCTCAAAAATAAATAAACGTTAAAAAAATATTAAAAAAAAAAAGAAAGAAAGCAATGGTAATAACAGAGCTTACAGGAGGCACCATTTTCTGAAATTCATGCTTCCACATAGGCAAAGTAGAACCTGAATCTGATAATATTAGTACCCACCAGAATTTCTCATAAAAACGCCGTATTACCATTACCATACAATAGAAATGTACAAAAATACAAGGTGATAACAATAAGCATCTAGATCTTTCTAAAATCTCAGGAGAGAAAGTATACGATAAGGATTGCAATTCCTTATGAAGAATAACATGAAAAATTACAGACCTGGATCAAAGAGGCTATTACTCTCTTTCATTTGTTGGTTTGACAAGTACTTGTCAAAACATACAAAGTACTTGGACATAAAGATAAAGAAGTTACACATCTTAAAAACCGATCTCAGGAAAGTGTGGACTATAAGTAGACGGTGACGGGACAGTGGAGCAGTGGTGTCATGTCAAGGGAGGGACTGTCTGGCAGGACAGGAGAAATGTGAGCATGCTAAGGACCTAAGTCCTTTTTGAAAAGCGAGTAAACACTTCTTTTCCTTCACACTTATCACGCTATCACAGTGCAATGAATGCTGTTAAACTAGAACTTACTTTATCCCTTTTCTAAACAGGTGGAGTTTTTTTTTTTATTTTTTGTTTTTAATGTTTTTATTTTATTTTTGAGAGACACAGAGAGAGAGAGAGCAAGCAGGGGAGAGGCAGAGAGAGAGGAAGACACAGAATCTGAAGCAGGCTCCAGGCTCTGAGCTGTCAGCACAGAGCCTGACGCCTGGCCTGAACTCACAAATTGAGATCATGACCTGAGCGGAAGTCAGAAGCTCAACCGACTGAGCCACCCAGGAGGCCCTGAACAGGTGTTTTAATGTTTTTTTTAATTTTTTTTTTACACTTTGTTTTTGAGAGAGCGAGAGAGACAGAGCACAAGGGCAGAGACAGACAGACAGACAGACAGAATCTGAAGCAGGCTCCAGGCTCTGAGCTGTCCGCACAGAGCCCGATGCAGGCCTCAAACTCACAAACCGTGAGATCACGACCCAAGCCAAAGTCAGAGGCTTAACCGACTGAGCCACCCAGGGGCCCCAGATGTTTTAATTTCTAAAGACAAGGAGAGGAACTTCCAAATACGGTTTTAAAATACTATCTAAGCAATGTCCTCTTTCAATTCTCCATCCTCATTATCTCCACAACACCCTCCCCCACCCTCAAATGAGATGGTTTCCCTTAATCATCAGTATTACTATATTAAATAGATAGCCCCTAACAATCAATTTGGGTGCGTTTTAGCTGCATTTTGAATTGGCTTCCTGAACGTATGTTAACTTTTTTCAAATTTAATTTTTTTTTATTTCTTTGCCAGCATTATATAATCCTGTTATCACATGGATCCATCCATTCATTCATTCATTGTTTCATTTATTGTTTCCTGAGTACATCTACTTGTGCAAGCTACTGAACTAAGCAATAGGAAGAGAAAGACAAGAAAGACACAACTGACCCTGCCCTGAAGCATCGATGTCCTAGTGAGTGCAAGTAAACAGGGAGTCTCAAGAGGGTGCTAAGGGCTATGACAGAGGATAACTACTAGGAACCATGAGGGCACATTATTGGACAAAGTCTTGGGGTGTCAGGAAAGTTTTTCAAGGGAAACAACATCAAAGCTGAAACACAAAGGACAAGAAGAATTTATCCAAGAACACAGAGAAGAATGTTCTTTTTTTCAAATTTATTTAGTTTTGAGAGAGAGAGGGCATGCACAAGCAGGGGAGAGGCAGAGAGAGAGGGAGACACAGAATCTGAAGCAGCTCCAGGCTCTGAGCTGTCAGCACAGAGCCCAACGCAGGACTTGAACTCACATGAGATTATGACCTGAGCCGAAGTGTGACGCTTAACAGACTGAGCCACCCAAGCACCCCAGAGAGAAGAATGTTCTAATCAGGACTTAGACGTATGTTCAAAACCCCAGAGATGAGAGATGCATTCCAGAAATTACAAGTGTGTGACTATGTATACTGATGGAGATTATGTATACTGATGGGGGTTGGGTGTGGAGATGTGATGGAGGTAGAAGATGGAACTGGTGCTCAGGTTTCCAAAGATAAAAGCAAGAGAGAAGTTGTAAAGGACCTCATAAGCCCTACTAAATATACTGAATTTTATCCTGAGAGAAGTGAGAGGCTTAGGAGGTTTTTATTTATTTATTTTTTTTATTTTTTTTATTTATTTTTATTTTTATTTTTTTTTTTTCACCCTTTCTTTATTTTTGGGACAGAGAGACAGAGCATGAACGGGGGAGGGGCAGAGAGAGAGGGAGACACAGAATCGGAAACAGGCTCCAGGCTCTGAGCCATCAGCCCAGAGCCTGACGCGGGGCTCGAACCCACAGACCGCGAGATCGTGACCTGGCTGAAGTCGGACGCCTAACCGACTGCACCACCCGGGCGCCCCATTAGGAGGTTTTTAAACAGGGGAACATGAAAATAGATTTGTTTTAGAACACTGGCTATGATTAAAAAGTAAATCATAGGGGCGCCTGGGTGGCGCAGTCAGTTAGGCGTCCGACTTCAGCCAGGTCACGATCTCGCAGTCCGTGAGTTCGAGCCCCGCGTCGGGCTCTGGGCTGATGGCTCAGAGCCTGGAGCCTGTTTCCGATTCTGTGTCTCCCTCTCTCTCTGCCCCTCCCCTGTTCATGCTCTGTCTCTCTCTGTCCCCAAAATAAATAAACGTTGAAAAAAAAATTAAAAAAAAAAAAAAAAAAAGAAAATAAAAAGTAAATCATAGGAAAATTATAGTAACCCACATATAAGTTGAAGGTGATCCGAGCAGCAGTGTCACAGACCAAGGGAGGGACTCTTTGGCAGGAAGGAAGAAAACTGAACATGCTAAATATTGATGTTAAATCTATGTAGAAGACTGAAGATACAGAAGAGAGGAGACATCAGTAAAGCAGTCCTTGAGGACGTAAGGGATGTGATACAGAGCTCATACTGAGGAAACAGTCTTGAGGATAAGACACATCTTCCACTGGAACAGGAGGAAAGAGAAACGGTGGATACATCTACAATGATGCAGATCAACTTTTAAATCTGCTAGAAGGAACTGAGAAAATTCTTTTCTTGCTTCTGTTTTCTCTAAGACATGTTGGCACAAGATTCATTGCCACAAGTTATAGAAGAGGTGGGGTAAAGAGTTTGAGAAGAGTGGGGAATCTGAAATAGCCACATTGGAAAATGGCAAAGAGAGATAACTGAATGCACACAGAAGTGTCTCCAGGTAATGTTAAATGTTGGAGATCAAAACCATACATTTCTGGGGCATCTGGGTAGCTTAGTCAGTTGAGTATTCAACTCTTGATTTGGGCCTAGGTCATGACCTCACAGTTCACGGAATAGAGCCCTCCACACTCTCTGCCTATCTTACTCTCTCTCAAAATAAATAAATAAACTTTAAACTAAAAAAAGAAATAGGGGTGCCTGAGTGGCTCAGTCAGTTGAGCATCTGGCTTCGGTCATGATCTCACGGTCTGTGAGTTCGAGCCCTGCATCGGGCTCTGTGCTGACTAGCTCAGACCCTGGAGCCTGCCTCAGATTCTGTATCTCCCCTTCTCTCTGCCCCTCTCCCACTCACGCTCTGTCTCTCCGTCTCTCTCAAAAATAAATACACATTAAAAAATGTTTTAATTACAAAAAGAAACCATTATTTCTCGTAGCACGAATATGGACAAAAGTGTGAATACTACGGCAGAGCTCACCAGCCCAGGTATACATGTCTAGTGAGTAGACAGTAGGAATGCCTTAGCTTTATGGTTTTCCTAGGTGGGTATGGAGGAAGAATAAAAGGGCACACAAGTGAGGATACTAACAAAACACGGCCCAGAGGAATAAAGCATGGAGGCAAATCTGGAACGGAATGCAATTAGGATGGGGAAAACCAATGGATATAATCCACAGGGCAAGAAACTAAATGTCTCTGTGAGTAAAAGGTCAAGGGTGGAGGGAGTAAGTATGTATGAGAGACATTATTTACAAGAGGAAGCTGAAGTGTAAGAGTGGCATTGGTGAACTTAAATATTCAGAGGTGGGAAAGAAGTTCCAGGGGATGACAAGACCCAGTGGTAAAGTTGAGAATGAGCAGCTAAAGAGGCATGGAGGAGAAGTCACTGGAGTTGAGGCTGCTTGAGAGGCAAGGTGTTGTGCATCACCCACACGGACATGCAAGAGTGGTACAACTCAGGGTGGGAAGACAAACTAGTAGTGGTTGCTAATGTCTTGAGTAAACAAGGGCATAATTACGTTGGCAGGTAAATCAGTAAAGAGGAATTAAGAAGACATAGCCAGATGATCTGAGACCCAAAGGGGGCACTGGTGTTTTTTAATGTAAATTTTAGTTAGTTAACACACAGTACAATATTGGTTTCAGAAGTAGTATTCAGTGAATCATCATTTCCATACAACACCCAGTGCTTATCACAAGTGCCCTCTTTTAATACCCATCACCATCTAGCCCATCCCCCACCCACCGCCCTCCATCAACCCTCAGTTTGATCTCTATAGTTAAGATCTTGTCTCTTCTGTTTGTCTCCCCTCCTTCTCTACCCTCTTCCCATATGTTCATCTGTTTTCTTTCTTAAATTCCACATATAAGTGAAATCATATGGCATTTGTCTTTCTCCAATTGACTTCTTTTGCTTAGCATAATACATTCTAGCTCCATCCATGTCATTGCAAATGGCAAGATTTCATTCTTTGTGATGGCTGTGTAATATTCCATTGTATGTATGTGTATATGTGTATATATGTATATTCACATACATACCACATCTTCTTTATCCGTTCATCACTCGATGGACATTTGGGCTCTCTTAACAGTTTGGCTATTGCTGATAATGCTGCTGTAAACATTGGAGTGCATCTTTAGCTGAATTTTTATATCCTTTGGGTAAATACCTAATGGCACAATTACTGGATGGTAATGGGTAGTTCTATTTTTAGTTTTTTGAGGAACCTGCATACTGTTCTCCAGAGTGGTTGCACGAGTTTGCATTCCCACCAACAGTGCAAGATGGTTTCTCTTTCTCCTCATCCTTGCCAATACCTGTTTCTTGTGCTGTTAATTTTAGCCATTCTGACAGGTGTGAGGTGGTATCTCATCATGATTTTGATTTGTATTTCCCTGATGATGAGTGATGTTGAGCATCTTTTTATGCGTCTGTTAGCCATCTGTATGTCTTCTTTGGAAGTTTCTATTCATGTCTTCTGTCCATTTCTTAAATGGGTTGTTTTTTTGGGTGATGGGTTTGAAAAGTTCTTTATAGGTTTTGGATACTCTTTATCAGATATGTCATTTGCAAATATCTTCTCTCATTCAGTAGGCTGCCTTTTAGTTTTGTTGATTGTTTCCTTTGTTGTGCAGAAGCTTTTTATCTTGATGAAGTCCCAACAGTTCAAGTTTGCTTTTGTTTCCCCTGCCTTTGGCAATGTGTCTGGTAAGAAGTTGCTCCAGCTAAGGTCAAAGAGGTTGCTGCCTGGGTTCTCCTCTAGGATCTTGATGGTTTCCTGTCTCTCATTTAGGTCTTTCCTCCATTTTGAACTTATTTTTGTGTATGGTGTAAGACAGTGGTTCAGTTTCATTCTTCTGCATGTTGCTGTCCAGTTTTCCCAACACCATTTGTTGAAGAGACTATCTTTTTCCATCGGATATTCTTTCCTGCTTTGTCAAAGATTAGTTTAACATAGAGTTGTGGGTCCATTTCTGGGTTTTCCATTCTGTTCCATTGATTTACATGTCTGTTTTTTTTTTTTTCTCACCAGTACCATACTCTATTGATGACTACAGCTTTTTAGTATAGCTTGAAAATCCAGAATCATGATGCCACTAGTCTAATTTTTCTTTTTCAGGATTGCTTTGACTATACGGAGTCTTTTGTGGTTCCATACAAATTTTAGGATTGTTTGTTCCAGCTCTGCAAAAAATGCTAGTCGTATTTTGATAGGGATTCATTAAATGTGTAGATTGCTTTGGGTAGTATAGACATTTTAACAATGTTGGCTCTTCCAATCTATGAGCATGGAATGCTTTTCCATTTTTCTGTGTCTTCTGTTGCAGAAGTGGATAAAGTACACCAAAGATGGCTGATTGGACTAAAACAAAGGTTGGTCTCTAGCTTAGAGACCCCTCCTCCAGTTTCTTCTTCCTTTGTTTGCTGTGCAGGTGAAAACCCCCACAGATACGCAGACTGTCAGCTACAAATTACCCTCCCCACTTGCATTCTGGGTTCAGACCTTTGGAGAAAGTCTCCTCTGAGCCCGACAGTGTAAAATCAATCTCCAATCCACCAAGATCACCGAGTGCCACTTGGTTTTTCTGCCAGTGTTCCAGCCTGGTTCCGTAACACTTCAATTTCTTTCTTAAGTCTTCTATAGTTTTCAGAGTACAGATCTTTTACCTCTTTGTTTAGGTTTATTCCTAGATATCTTAGTGTTTTTGGTGCAATTGCAAATGGGATCGATGCCTTGATTTCTTTTTCTGCTGCTTCATTATTGGTGGATAGAAAGGCAACAGATTTTTGCACACTGATTTTATATCCTGCAATATTGTTGAATTCGTTTATTAGTTCTAGCAATTTTTTGGTAGAGTCTTTAGGGTTTTCTATATAGAGTATCATGTCATGTGCAAATAGTGAAAGTCTTACTTCTTCCTTGCTGATTTGTGTGCCCTTTTTTTCTTTTTGTTGTCTGATTGCTCAGGCTAAGACTTTCAGCACTATGCTAAATAGTAATGGTGAGAGTGGACACCCTTGTCTTGTTTCTGACCCTAGGGGAAAGGCTCTCAGTTTTTCCCCATTAAGGATCATATTGTATATGGTCTTTATGATGTTGAGGTATATTCCATCTATCCCTACATTGTTGAGGGTTTTTATCAAAAATGGATGCTGTGTTTTATTAAATGCTTTTGGGGGCAGTGGTTTTTATGTGAGTGTAGATGAGTAGCAATTTGGAAGAAGCCAAAGAGGGGAATACTGGACCCATTTTCTACCCTGAAGAAAGTGAGGTATGGACAAACAACCCAACTACTTGAGAAAGCTTCAGGGGAAGTAATTTCCTCAGGATCATCCAAGTATCAGTGCCAGGACAGAACCAACAGAGATGGGCTGAGGAGGTAATGGTGTTGGGTAACTGCAGAAGAGGCTCTTACAAAAGTCTGGGATAATGGGAAATAGTTTGAGACAGACTCAAGGAAGAAGGGCATGAGAAAAAAAAATAAGTGAAGGGTCCTATTTCTTTGGTGTTGATCAAGGACATCTGAGATACTGAAGCATGTTGGGTTCAGCTGGCCTCAGGATTTTCGAAGAATTAATCCGTTTTCTCCTTGCAGTTGTAGATACCTTAGGCTGCCTAGAGAGATAGATACTGTATCACTCTAGAGACCTGTCAGAAAGTAACACACTTTATTCAGTCTTGCTTACTAGGGATCCCAGTCAAGGTGAGGGGACTAGACAAAGAATTATTTGATCCCCAAGCCTCTTCTATTAGTGACAAGGGAACATAAGGCAAGCTGACCACCACAAACACCCCCACCCCCAGGTGGATATGTGTGATATTCCTCTTGCACTCCTGGCTGCCAAGAACAAAGAAAAGAGGGACAACAAATGGTTAGCTGATAGAGATCACAGTCGTGCAGGACCTAAGTGTCCATCACCCCTCCATAGTGACGTGGGAAACAAAGGCAGAAGGAAATGGCAGATAGAACTAAATTTCCTTATACCCTGTAGCCCATTGACAAATGCTTGAGGCAGGCAGAGTAAAATGTTTCTCCAGGAACTCCTTATTGTTTTAACTTTAATGCTTTGCTAGACAGAGAAACAACCTTCACTTGACAATAGCTAGGCCTCCAGTCTCCTGTGAGTCTTCTTTAGCATATGAAAACCTCACTGGAAACTTCCCCTGGGCTTTACCTCCCCCAACTCCATAGTATGTAACCAGTCTCTCCTCATGGTCCCGGGGCAGCTCTTCCTGCCCACGGGTCCTGTCCCAGTGCTTCAATAAAATCACCTTTTTGCACCGGACTCCACGAACCCCACAATCATCCCCAAAACCTCATCATTAGGAAGGGCAAGAAGGGGCTGCAACTGTCTGTGAAGGCTTCAATACGGCCAAATGATAGTCTCTGAGGGATAAAGAAACTCATTCCTCTTTGGGCTTCCTCTAAGTGTCTTTAAGAGCCAAGACTGAAGAGAGAGGCTCACTCCTAGAAAGAAGCCCCTCAACTCCCTGTGGAGAGGCTGCTGATGGGGACGGTAGGTCCTGGAGGTAACATCAGAGGAACAGCTGCAGCCTCTGGGGGCTGGCGGGGGACTCTGACTTCTCTTCAATTAAAAAAAAAAATTGTTTGATGTTTATTTTTGAGAGAGAGAGAGACAGAGAGTGAGCAGGGGAGAGGCAGGGAGAAAGGGACATACAGAATCCAAAGCAGGCTCCAGGCTCTGAGCTGTCAGCACAGAGCCCAACATGGGGCTGGAACTCTGGGACCATGAAATCATGACCTGAGCTGAGCTCAGACACTTAATCGACTGAGCCACCCCAGGTGCCCCGTCACCTCTCCTCAATTTAAAAAAAATTCTATATATTTTACAATTGGTGGCAAACTTACAGGAAAGCTGGATATCTGTACTCAGAACATTTTATTTTTCTTAACCATTGCTGAATAGATGCCCAATTACTGATGGATTCCTTACTGTATGTTTGCTACAAACAAGAACATTCTCCTCTATAACCACAATACATCTATCAAATCAAGAAATTTGTGATACTGAACACTGATGCTACCACCTAATTCAGACTCTAGTTAAGTTTTGCACATTTCCCCAACAATATCTGTTATATCCTGTCCAGAATCACACATGTAGTTATCATACTGTTCTGACATTTTAGAAAATTACAGACCAGTTACTTTGGAGTATGTCCCTCAATTTGATTTTGTTGACGTTTCCTCTTAATTAGATTTGGAATATGCATTTCTGGCAAGAATATTTCAGAAGTGACAGCATGTTCTTCTCAGTGAATTCTGAGAAGATGGCAAGCAATTTCTATTTGTCTCATTACTGATGATATTTGTGTTGGTCTCTAGGGTGATACAGTATCTACAAGGTTTCTCCACTGTAAAGTTCCTTCCTACCCTTTAGAAATTAGTCATTATTTTGCAGGTAGATACCTTGAAACTGTATAAATATGCTGATCCTTTCCAAATTTTCAATTTATTCATGATTTTATTTATATCTAAGTGGGTTTCCCATTTTATTCAATGGATTTTAATCGATTACTATCATTATTCATAGGCTCAAATTGTCCCAAATTTGGCCAGAAGACCATTCAAGTCCTAAATGGAAGCTTCCATTTCCTTTTGACAGGTCTCCAACAACCTCCTAACACTTCTGTGCTTTCTTTTCTGGCACAAGATAACTTGTTTTGTATTTTCCCTGCCCTATCCCTGGATCACCCATTTCTCCAAGGAGCCCTCATTCCTTTGCATGGAAAATAGTATTCAAACACAAACCCCTATCCATACAAAGAGCTAGGAAATATATGAATGCAGGTACATATCCAAGTCACTTCCATAACCATACATTTATACCTTTAATTAGCTGTCTATCTATCTCTATCTATCATCATCCATCCATCCTTTTCTATCTAGACCATGAGTTCATATGGATATTTCCACATCCAATCCAACACAACAGGGTTGATTCTCATTTTCTTTTTGTATTTGTAACTTCCTTTTCAAAAGTGAGAAAGCTGTCTCTAATTACTTTTAATACATTTACTTGATCAATCCCACTGCCATCACTCTTCCCCTGTGTGACTGCCTCTTCCCTGAGCAACAGTTCTCATTCCATATTCCAAGCTGTACTTTCACATGGATGGCTACTCACCCCACTTGATCTCTAACACCTCCCATTGCTCCTCTGCAGGGATGCCCTCAACTTACATAGGCTCTGGTACCCCTGACTGTGTCCCCTTGCCTCCAATACTCCACAGCAGACCATCCCCTACATGGACATTTTCCTCCCCTGCTTGAGCTCTGCCATCCCACACCAGGAGGGCATCCCTTGGAGATGATTTTCTTATCCAACTGGGGCTCCAACTCCCCAAACTGAGCCACTCCTCCTCATGGACTCACACCTCACCCTGCTTGAGTTTTGGCACTATGCCAGCTTGCCATTCCCTTGCATGGATGCCCTCCTTACTCTAATCAGGGTCTGACTCCCTATCTAAGCCTCCCCTTCCCTTTACAAGGAGGCCATCTTCACCCTGCTAGGGCTCTGACACCCAACATGCTTGGGTGGACCATCTATACCCTGCTTGGGCTCTCGGCCACTACCACCATTCCCTGATATACATATACCCAGGATGCCTGCTTTGCTCCATCTAAGGGATTTAGGACTGAATTCTTCAGAGAAGGAAGAGAAGTGCTGAAATGCTTTTAACATAGACAGTGAAAGATTTTGAGATATCTACAGACTTGTAACTTACAATTTTTTAATCATAATGCTTATAACTCTCTAGTTTATCATTTATATGAATTACTAATTTATCTGAGGTAAATAAAATTCAGTGAGCTCATTTATATCTCATAAGATGTAAAATTAGTCTTTTCAATAAATCTGAGGAAGGGTTAACTTTATTGGATATCTATCTCCCATGAGCATGCTGCCATTTTGAAGACTACAACCTGAAAAGGTTTTGAGAACTGCAGGTGTGTAGCAATTGCTTCATAATTAATAAAAAAATCATGCCAAATTCCAGCTTCTCACTTTGTAATCACCATGGTTTTAAGGAAAGTCTGAGTTTAGCCATGATGGAGCCAGCTCTTTGAACTATAGTTATTGCCTAGCAAATGCTGTTTTTTTCAATTCTCTTATTTTTTTATGCACGTTGTTGGATGTTGATGGAGAATATGGATGGCCTTTTTATTATTTTTAATGAAATTAGAAAATCAATTTACAAAATATTAACTTTAAATAAGACTCTTTTTTTTTTCATTGGGTTTACTAAGTGTCAGACTTTGTTTAGAAATGTCCTATGTGTTTGGAATGCCTGGGTGGCTCAGTTGGTTGAGTGCCCGACTTCAGGTCAGGTCATGATCACAATTCGTGAGTTCAAGCCTCTGCTGTCAGTGCAGAGCCACTTCAGATCCTCTGTCCCCCTCTCTCTCTGCCCCTTCTCCGCTCATGCTCTCTCTCTCAAAAATAAATTTAAAAACATTAAAAAAAAAAAAAAGAAATGTGTTCTGTGTGTGTGTACCATCACTTTGCATACAGGTTTTTTCTATGTAGTTTTATTCTAGTACATTTCACGTTAAACCCCATATCAACATTTCACATTTGTGTATTTATTCTTGTCATCTTAAAACATTCACTATTTAGCCACAGATACACTACTAATTTCCATATTTTACCTTTTCTTTATGATATCATGAATGTGTTTAAATAATAAACACAGTCAAAAAGTGAAGCTGTTGATTTGATTATTTACTTTTGTATAGCTCAAAAAAAGAATGAATGAGGCATAAATTTCATTTTTTCCACTGAAGGTTTTTTCCTTTGTAAAATATATGGCCAGTCATTTCTAAAACTAGTATATTTCTAGCCCTATTTCTGCATGAAACTCCACTGAAAAATAACTATATTGAAATTCAACAGCAGCTTAATTAGAATTTCCTCCTGGAATAGTAAGGGACAAGATAATTTCTCTTCCCAAATGTGACTGAAAAAAAATTATTTTTCTCTGATATTAACCTATATAAATTTATAGGCTTTTCCTTTTCCAAGAATGCTAAAACTGCAGTGATTTTAGTAGCATGTTTTGCTTGAATTTATTTTTCAGAAGTCCATCATTTAAAAAAATATATGACAATATGCCAAATTTAAAATTTCTGCAATACAAAGCACAATACAGATTTCAGTAATGGCTATAACACTGTAGGTGTTATATAATTTATTAGTTTTACTAATGAGTTCAACTTTACCCAAGGTGGTTATTGTGTGAAAGATGCTGACTACATGTGTTGACCAATTTCCAATCTTATCAGAAATGTATTTGATCCTTTTTTTTTAACTTATGACTACATGTATTGATCAATTTCTAATCTCATCAGAAATTTATTTGGTCCTGTTTTCTATCTTACCTTTTTTTTTTTTTCTCCTGATCTTGAACAACACATTCTTTTTCTATTAATAGGTATGTGGGATTCAGGAGTAATTTTCTTGTTCTTTTCTGCTTGCATTACAAAATGAAAATGAATATGTGTTCCTCCCTGAGTGTGGTTTATGATTTAATAATGCCACAGTTCCTGGTCTTGTCAGTATTCTTACCCCTGCAAGCGTAATTTAAGGCCACCAATCTCAGGCACACCTCTTGTCACATGGGTATCAGGAATAAACAGGAAATCTCATAAGTGGTCTGCCTTGAAGCACCACATCAGGAGCAAGGAGAAATGCAAAATTTTGCCTCTCATTCCATTGGAGCTTTTCCTTTGGCTAACTCATAAAAATCTATAATTCCACTTATATCGCTTTAACACTTTTACCAATCTAATCATTGAAAATGTATTTGTTTTTAATGAATTGTCCCCTAAAATACTCTTTCATTTACAATGCAAAATGTACAAACTTTCTGACATCCTAAAATAGAACATAATTAAGGTATGCATATAGTTTTTATAATAAAGGACTATGTAGCCTGTGATAGTCTATGAAAAGGAACAATTTAAAACAAAATTACCCTATTTTTAAGTTTAGAAAATGTTTTGTAATATTTGGTATAAGGCAGATGAAATATAGTGTTGTTACCAAAAGAATATCTATTACATAGCCTCCTACTTCTGAAACTTTTTTCCCTAAATTCAAATGCACAAATTTCCCATGGGGGAAAACGTCTCTCATCTACAATTGATTTCTTGATTAGATCTACACTTGAAATGTGTCGTGATAGATTGACTTCCCCCCCAATGTTACTATAAGTTGCTTAAGACTTTTAGAGGAAGTATACTATCTAGGAGCTGGAATCAATCTTTTAAATTTACATAAAACTCATGTCCAGTCCATTGAACTGCTGACTTAACTCCATCATTTAAAGATAGAGTAAGGCTCTGCACAAATGTGGAAAGGTCGAGTTATGCTAATGAGAACCATTTAGTCAGCTGTTTGACACTTATTGGACATGATAATCAAATTGCAGTATAGGCAGTAAACTCCACTGTATAGTACAGTTATAAATCCATAAGGTGTGTGAGAAAATTTCTCAGACCACTGCATTCAGCTTGAAGATAAGTCACACACAAAGATGCGTGACTCTGAGGCAGCCCCAGGGAGGACTGAGGAAAAGGGACAGCTGTGCTCCTCAGTAGTGACCCTGCTTATGGTACAAAGAAATACTGCATGTCAGAAAATAGCCACCTGTGAAGATTTGGCCATAGGATTGAGATGAAAGGAGGGAAGGGGGCGAGCAAAGGAGTTGTAAGAGGGCAGTAAGGAATTAAATTTCAACAGTGAACACAGATGATGTATCAGAGAAGAAAAGGTATTTACTGTTGTCAAAAAACTACATATACGGACGTGGGGGTGTGGACAGGGTCAGGGAGAAACTTTTTACTTATACTAAGAGTAGCCTAATATTGCATCACTAAATTAGAAAATTGACTTCATTGGTCTTTGGTATTTTTTTGAAGGCTATATTAAATTGAAAAATAACAACATATAAGTGAACAAATAATTCTGACCAAACCTTCATATTAATTTTATAATCTCTAGAAATCTACAGGCAAGGATCCAGAGCTAGAGGATCCCAAAACACAGCTTTGTCTGCTATTCTCGGCACCATCCTAATAAACGATACCTATTTAGAATGAATTAACCTTGGGGCGCCTGGGTGGCTCAGTCAGTTAAGCATTCAACTCTTGGTTTTGGCTCAGGTCATGATCTGACAGTTTCCTGAGTTCCAGCCCCACGTTGGATATGTACTGACAGTGCAGAGCCTGCCGGGGATTCTCTCTCTCCCCCTCAATCTCTGCCCTTCACCCTCTAGCGCTGTCTGTTTCTCTCAAAATAAAAAAACTCTATCTATATGTTAATAATATCTCATGTGAAATTACATTCCAATGCTATTTATATTTGTTAGATGAGTATAGACAAGAATAAAAAAAAATAAGATCTAAATAGCAAATGCTACTATACAATATCTCCCAATGTGATCAAGTCATAGCACAATCGGAAAGTTGGGCATTTTGATAATAGCAGAAACTGTGAGATGTAGAGAGGACTGTCATCTTAGACTGGGAGAAACATATTTAGAGGTTAATAGGGAGCACTCAGTAAGGAGATAAACTTATAGAATGTACTGTAAGACCAGGAAGTTTTCTTAATTAGCAAATATTTCTGTTTCTAGATTATCTTTGACAGCCTTTTACAAAGGATGTTTTCAAGAAATAATAGTTCCAACAATGCTCTGACTTAAAAATAAATAAATAAAAATTAATGATTAAATGAATGTGTGTGAATGTGGAACATTAAATCCCCTTCTTGCAGATTTACAATATATGTGAGAATAAAGGTTATGTAATGTTTACAGCTTTTGAAACACTGTTTAGTTTCATTTATCTGACCATAATTGCTTCCTGTTTTAACCATAATTACTTCCTATGACAACACTGCTTTTCTGTAATATACAATTTTTAAAACAGACATATTTGCTATCTGCTATTTCTTTTTTTTTAACTTTATTTTTTTATTTTTAAAAAATTTACATCCAAATTAGTGAGCATATAGTGAAGCAATGATTTCAGGAGTAGATTCCTTAATGCCCCTTACCCATTTAGCCCATCTCCCCTCCCACAACCCCTCCAGCAACCCTCAGTTTATTCTCCGTATTTATGAGTCTCTTCTGTTTTGTCCCCCTCCCTGTTTTTATATTATTTTTGTTTCCCTTCCCTTATGTTCATCTCTTTTGTCTCTTAAAGTCCTCATATGAGTGAAGTCATATGATTTTTGTCTTTCTCTGACTGACTAATTTCACTTAGCACAATACCCTCCAGTTCCATCCATGTAGTTACAAATGGCAGGATTTCATTCTTTTGGATTGCCAAGTAATACTCCATTGTATATATATATATACCACATCTTTATCCATTCATCCATCGATGGACATTTGGGCTCTTTCCATACTTTGGCTATTGTTGATAGTGCTGCTATAAACATGGGGGTGCATGTGCCCCTTCAAAACAGCATACCTGTATCCCTCGGATAAATGCCTAGTAGAGCAATTGCTGGGTTGTAGGGTAGTTCTATTTTTAGTTTTTTGAGGAACCTCCATACTGTTTTCCAGAGTGGCTGCACCAGCTTGCATTCCCACCAGCAATGCAAAAGAGATCTCTTTATCTACATCCTCACCAACATCTGTTGTTGCCTGAGTTGTTAATGTTAGCAATTCTGACAGGTGTAAGGTGGTATCTCATTGTGGTTTTGATTTGTATTTCCCTGATGATGAGTGATGTGGAGCATTTTTTCATGTGTCGGTTGGCTATCTGGATGTCTTCCTTGGAATAAGTGTCTATTCATGTCTTTTGCCCATTTCTTCACTGGATTCTTTGATTTTGGGGTGTTGAGTTTGATAAGTTCTTTGTAGATTTTGGACACTAACCCTTTATCTGATATGCCATTTGCAAATATCTTCTCCCATTCTGTCGGTTGCCTTTAGTTTTCCTGATTTTTTTCCTTTGCTGTGCAGAAGTTTTTTATTTTGATGAGGTCCCAGTAGTTCATTTTTGCTTTTGCTTCCCTTGCCTCTGGAGACAGGCTGAGTAAGAAGTTGCTGCAGCCAGGGTCAAAGAGGTTTTTGCCTGCTTTCTCCTCAAGGATTTTGATGGCTTCCTGTCACATTGAGGTCTTTCGCCCATTTTGAGTTTATTTTTGTGTATGGTGTAAGAAAGGGGTCCAGGTTCATTCTTCTGCATGTCGCTGTCCAGTTTTCCCAGCACCATTTGCTGAAGAGACTGTCTTTATTCCATTGGATATTCTTTCCTGCTTTGTTAAAAATCAGTTGGTCATACGTTTGTAGGTCCATTTCTGGTTCTCTATTCTATTCCATTGATCTGTGTGTCTGTTCTTGTGCCAGTACCATCCTGTCTTGATGATTACAGCTTTGTAGTATAGCTTGAAGTCTGGGATTGTGATGCCTCCTGCTTTGGTTTTCTTTTTCAAGATTGCTATTTGGGGTCTTTTCTGGTTCCATACAAATTTTAGGATTTTTTGTTCTAGCTCTGTGAAGAATGCTGGTGTTACTTTGATAGGGATTGTGTTGAATATGTAGATTGCTTTGGATAGTATAGACATTTTAAAAATATTTGTTCTTCCCATCCAGGAGCATGGAATCTTTTTCCATTTTTTTTGTGTCTTCTTCAATTTCTTCCATAAGCTTTCTATAGTTTTCAATGTATAGATTTTTTACCTCTTTGGTTAGATTTATTCCTAGGTATTTTATGGTTTTTGGTGCAACTGTAAATGGGATCAATTCCTTGAATTCTCTGTCACTTCATTGTTGGTGTATAGGAATGCAACCGATTTCTGTGCATTGATTTTATATCCTGCAACTTTGCTGAATTCATGAATCAGTTCTAGCAGTTTTTTGGTGGAATATTTTGGGTTTTTCATATGGAGTATCAAGTCATCTGCGAAGAGTGAAAGTTTGACCTCCTCCTGGCTGATTTGGATGCCTTTTATTTCTTTGTGTTGTCTGATTGCAGAGGCTAAGACTTCCAATACTATGTTGAATAACATGGTGAGAGTGGACATCCCTGTCTTGTTCCTGACCTTAGGGGGAAAGCTCTCAGCTTTTCCCCATTGAGGATGATATTAGCACTGGGTCATTCATATATGGCTTTTATGATCTCAAGGTATGCTCCTTGTATCCCTACTTTCTTGAGGGTTTTTATCAAGAAAGGATGCTGTATTTTGTCAAATGCTTTCTCTGCATCTACTGAGAGGATCATATGGTTCTTGTCCTTTCTTTTATTGATGTGATGAATCACGTTAATTGTTTTGTAGATATTGAACCAGCCCTGCAACCCAGGTATAAATCCCACTTGGTCTTGGTGAACAATTTTTTTAATGTATTGTTGGATCCGGTTGTCTAATATCTTGTTGAGTATTTTTGCATCCATGTTCATCAGGGAAATTGGTATATGGTTCTCCTTTTTAGTGGGGTCTCTGTCTGGTTTTGGAATCAAGGTAATGCTGACTTCATAGAAAGAGTTTGGAAGTTTTCCTTCCATTTCTATTTTTTGGAACAGTTTCAAGAAATTGGTGTTAACTCTTCCTTAAATGTTTGGTAGAATTCCCCTGGAAAGCCATCTGGTCCTGGACTCTTGTTTTTTTGGCAGATTTTTGATTTCTAATTCGATTTCCTCACTGGTTATGGGGTCTGTTCACATTTTCTATTTCTTCCCGTTTCAGTTTTGGTAGTGTGTATGTTTCTAGGAATTTGTCCATTTCTTCCAGATTGCCCATTTTATTGGCATATAATTGCTCATAATACTCTCTTATTATTGTTTTTATTTATGTTGTGTTGGTTGTGATCTTTCCGCTTTCATTCTTGATTTTACTTATTTGGGTCCTTTCCTTTTTCTTCTTGATCAAACTGGCTAGTGGTTTATCAATTTTGTTAATTCTTTCAAAGAACAAGCTTCTGGTTTCATTGATCTGTTCTACTATTTTTTTGATTTCAATAGCATTAATTTCTGCTCTAATCTTTATTATTTCCTGTCTTCTGCTGGTTTAGGGTTTTATTTGCTATTCATTTTCCAGCTCCTTAAGGCGTAGGGTTAGGTTGTGTATCTGAGATCATTCTTCCTTCTTTAGGAAGGCCCGGATTGCTATATATTTTCCTCTTATGACCGCCTTTGCGGCTTCCCAGAGGTTTTGGGTTGTGGTGCTGTCATTTTCATTGACTTCCATATACTTTTTAATTTCCTCTTTAACTGCTTGGTTAGCCCATTCATTCTTTAGTAGGATGTTCTTCAGTCTCCAAGTATTTGTTACCTTTCCAAATTTTTTCTTGTGGTTGATTTCGAGTTTCATAGCATCATGGTCTGAAAATATGCATGGTATGATCTCGATCTTTTTGTACTTACTTAGGGCTGATTTGTGTCCCAGTATATGGTCTATTCTGGAGAACGTTCCATGTGCACTGGAGAAGAATGTATATACTGCTGCTTTAGGATGAAATGTTCTGAATGTATCTGTTAAGTCCATCTGGTCCAATGTGTCATTCAAAGCCATTGTTGGTTTTTTGATTAGATGATCTGTCCATTGCTGTGAGTGGGGTGTTGAAGTCTCCTACTATTATGGTATTACTATCAATGAGTTTCTTTATGTTTGTGATTTATATATTTGGCTGCTCCACATCTGGCACATAAATGTTTACAACTGTTAGATCTTCTTGGTATAGACCCCTTGATTATGATATAATTCCCTTCTGCATCTCTTGATACAGTCTTTAAAGTCTAGATTGTCTGATGTAAGTATGGCTACTCCAGCTTTCTTTTGTTGACCATTAGCATGATAAATGGTTCTCCATCCCCTTATTTTCAATCTGTAGGTTTCTTTAGGTCTGAACTGGGTCTCTTGTAAACAGCATATAGATGGATCTTGTTTTCTTATCCATTCTGTTACCCTATGTCTTTTCATTGGAGCATTGAGTCCATTGATGTTCTTAGAGTGAGTACTGAGAGACTTGAATTTATTGCCATTATGATGCTTGTAGAGTTGGAGTTTCTGGTGGTATTCTCTGGTCCTTTCTAACCTTTTGTTGCTTTTGGTGTATATATATATACATATATATATATATATATATATATATATATACATATACATATAGATACATATTTTTTTTTCATCTTTTCTCCCCTCAGAGAGTCCCCCTTAAAATTTCTTGCAGGGCTGGTTTAGTGGTCACAAACTCCTTTAATTTTTGTCTGGGAAATTTTTTATCTCTCCTTCTATTTTGAATGACAACCTTGCTGGATAAAGAATTCTTGGCTGCATATTTTTCTGATTCAGCACACTGAATATATCCTGCCACTCCTTTCTGGCCTGCCAAGTTTCTGTGGATAGGTCTGCTGCAAACCTGTTCTGTCTTCCCTTGTAGGTTAGGGACTTTTTTTCCCTTGCTGCTTTCATGATTCTCTCCTTGCCTGAGTATTTTGGGAATTTGACTTGTTTATGGTTGGTTTTTGTTGAATCTAATGGGAGTCCTCTGTGCTTCCTGGATTGTGATGTCTTTGTCTTTCTCCAGGTTGGGAAAGTTTTCCGCTATGATTTGTTCACATAATCCTTCTACCCCTATTTCTCTCTCTTCCTCCTCTGGGACCCCTATGATTCTGATGTTGTTCCTTTTTAATGAGTCACTGATTTCTCTAATTCTTAAATCGTGCCCTTTTGCCTTAATCTCCCTTTTTTTTCTGCTTCGTTATTCTCTGTAAGTTTGTCCTCTATATTGCTGATTCTCTGTTCTGCCTCATCCATTCTTGCCGCCACTGCATTCACCTGTGATTGTAGCTCAGTTATAGCATTTTTAATTTCATTCTGGCTAGTTTTTACTTCTTTTATCTCTGCAGAAAGGGATTCTAATCTACTTTTGACTCCAGCTAGTATTCTTATTATCGCGATTCTAACTTTTGGTTCAGACATCTTGCTTGTATCTGAGTTGGTTAAATCCCTGTCATTTCTTCGTGCTCTTTCTTTTGGGGTGAATTCCTTCGTTTTGTCATTTTGAAGAGAGAAAAGGAATTAGTGAGGTAGAAAAATTGAAATTAAAAAAAATTAAAATTAAAAAAATATTAAAATTAAAAAAAGAACACACACACACAAATCGAATAGATGCTAGGATCTAGATGCTAGATCCTAGGTGTGTTTTGGTCTGGGTGTTGAAAGTGGTTTGAGGGGCGCCTGGGTGGCTCGGTCGGTTAAGCATCCGACTTCGGCTCAGGTCATGATCTCACGGTCTGTGAGTTCGAGCCCCGCGTCGGGCTCTGTGCTGACGGCTCAGAGTCTGGAGCCTGTTTCGGATTCTGTGTCTCCCTCTCTCTCTGCCCCTCCCCTGTTCATGCTCTGTCTCTCTCTGTCTCAAAAATAAATAAACGTTAAAAAAAAATTTTTAAAAAGAAAGTGGTTTGAGAGATTAGAGAAAAAAAAGGAAATTGTTTGATAATTGGACAAAATGAATACACTGAAGTAGACTAAAATGAGATGATGGGGATAAAATAGAATTTGAAAAAATATACACAAAAGTAAAGAATATAGTAGGAAAAAAATTAAAGAAAAATATTTTAATAAAAATTAAAAATAAATATGAATTTTTTTGAGAAAAAAGAAACTAAAAAGAGAAAAAAGATAAAAAAGAAAAAAGAAAAAAAAGCATTTGAAAATTTGAAAAGGTGAGTACACTGAAGTAGACTAAAATAAAATGACGAGAGTAAGACAGAACTTGAAAAAATTTACATAAAAGCAGAAAATATAGTAATAAAAATTAAATAAAAATATTTTAAAAGAGATTTAAACTAAAAATGAAGTTTTTCTCTTTCTGCATTCAAGAAAAGAAATGAAAAAGAGAAAAAAAGAAAAAGAAAGAAAAAAAGGAAATTGTTTGAAAATTTGAAAAAGTGAGTACACTGAAGTACACTAAAATAAAATGATGGAAGTAAAGTAGAATTTGAAAAATCTACACAAAAGTAAAAAATATAGTAACAACAATTAAGACAGATATTTTAAATAAAAATTGAAAATAAAAATGAATTTTTTCTCTTTCTTTATTCAAGAAAAAAAGAATTGTAAAGGAGAAAAAGGAAAAAGAAAAAAAATTGAACAGATGAACCTGCTAACAGATTGAAGTAGGACTGAAATTGCTTCATTTTCCCCTAGAGGTCAGTGCATGTAGCTCTTTATAGTCCATAAATTAAGCTGGCGGTGAGGTTTGTGTTCTTGAAGAGCAAAGTTGGCCTAGTTGGGTGGGGTTCGGTGTAATAGCTCCGCTCTCCACTAGATGGTGCTGCTAGCCTACTGGGGTGGATTGTTGCGGTGCTTGTAGGTGCGTATGCGCATGCACAGGAGCGGTGAAAATGGCGCCACCCAGCCACCTAGTTTGTTCTCTCGGATCAGCAACCGCACACCGGTCCTCTGTCTTCAGCTCTCGTCCACTCCCCACTTTTCCGCTCTCTGTGATCAGGCCCCAGGCAGTTTTGTCTCATATGTGGCTGTTTTCCCCAGCCCCTTCCGAAGGACTGCAGTTTTGACCCACTCCTCCCTCTGCGGGAGGGTCTCAGCGAGCAATGGCTGAATGAGCAACGGCTGAATGCGGGCTGCATCCAGGAATGCCTGCTGTACCCTGCTGTTGCCGGTGCCCCGAGACTGCAGCCAAGTGCCAGCCCGCCCCCAAAAAAGGTTGCAAGACAGTGTAGCATCAGCATTTCAGGGATTATGGAAAATTGCAACACACATCTGGCACCAGGCTTCACCCTCAACGACCTTGCCCCAGCACCAGCGAATGTGGCTGCCTTCTGGGGTCTGCTGGGACCAGGTGGCTTTAACAGTCTCTATCAAATGTCCTTCCAGCAGTGGAACCGCTATTTCCCTTATGGCCTGAGAACCTCCTGGACCCCACTCTGTTCCTGGGGATTTACCTTTCCCACTAGAGCATCACCAAGTATCGAGCTGCAGAGTTGCAGCGTTTGCGCTCCCCTTGTTTACAGTCTTAATGGAATTTAAACCCTCTCCTTTCTCCTTTCTCCCTTTTTAGTTTAGTCCCTGTGGCTGTTTCCAATTTTCCACTTTCTCTCAGCTGCTTTTGGGGAGGGGTGCTTTTCCCATATGCTCCCCCACTCCCCAGTCTGCGTCCTCTCTTCGCCCGCAAAAGGGGTTCCCTACCTTTCGGGGCTTCTTGCTCCCCAAGTTCAGCTCTTCGTGTCATGTACCTGCTGAATTCTGTGGTTCAGGTTGTGCAGATTGTTGTGTTAATCTTCCAATCAGTTTTCTAGGTGTGTAGGATGCTTTAGTGTTGGTCTGGCTGTATTTCATGGACGCGAGACACACAAAAAGCTTCCATGCTGTTCCGCCATCTTGGCTCCTCCTGTTGTGATTCTTTTCTTTTCCTATCTGCTATTTCTATCTTTTATCTACTTTTTGTCTGCTTATCTATTCTCCTCTGAGATCACAGAATTTAATTATCAAGGATTCAAATCAAATTTTAATAACTCATACAGTAAAATTCTTTCAGACATTTTTTCTTCTTCAAAATATTTTTGAATATTTAGCTCTTCCTCACTTGTTTAGTTTTCTAAATTAATGTTAGAAATTTTCCAAATTAAAACATCCCTTTGATTTTTAATTAGAATTCATTAATACTTTAACAAAGAAGAACTGATATACTTATTTGAATATTTGAGTCTACTCTTTAAGAACAGATCACGTCTTCATTTGTTCAAGTAATCATTTATGGGAGGAAAAATACTCATTAAATGTTTAGAGTTTTCTTCATACATGATTCATCTTACTTTTTGTTGTTGATATTTTATTTTTTTTAAAAATTTTTTTTCCAACGTTTTTTTATTTATTTTTGGGACAGAGAGAGACAGAGCATGAACGGGGGAGGGGCAGAGAGAGAGGGAGACACAGAATCGGAAACAGGCTCCAGGCTCCGAGCCATCAGCCCAGAGCCTGACGCGGGGCTCGAACTCCCGGACCGCGAGATCGTGACCTGGCTGAAGTCGGACGCTTAACCGACTGCGCCACCCAGGCACCCCAGTTGTTGATATTTTAGTGAGATCTTTACTCTCAGCTAATAGAGTATTTATGGATTTAGAAAAAAACTATTGATTTTTTTCCCCACATTTATTCTACAGCAACCAATCATCTGAACTATTGGACTTTTTTTGAATTATTTTCTTTGATTTTCTACATTAATTTATATTATCTAAAAATAATAATAATTTTGTGCTTTCTTATCTTTTTTATTGACAGACCTCCTGTTTCTGCCTCGGATCTTGTATTGCTCTGAACTGTAGCTGTTGGTGATAATTACAGACATCCTTATCCCATTTTTTGGTGAAAAAAGGAAAGGACTATAGTTTTTAACAATTAAATAAAATGTTGGCAATTTATTTTAGATGGGGACTATCTTATAAAAACGAATTATTATTCAAGTCCTATATCACCTATAGTTTTATACAGAAACAGAAATTTCATTTTATCATGGATTTTCAAAATCTATTTCAATCATCATCTGGTTTATCATTATTAACCTTTTCCAAGAATTATGTTAATATAATAAATAAACCACTCTTACATTCCTTGCTAACCCTAATTAATTACATTGGAATTTTCTTATATACACCAAAAAATATGCTTTACCATTACTTAATATTTTTTTATATACATTCCTAACAAATGTTCTGAAGTTTTCTTTGGCTGGAGAGAGGGGGGGACAGGAAGAAGATCTTTTTCTGTTATTTATAGCAAGGATATTGTCCCTAGTGTTATATGCTGCAAAGCAATTTATTACTTTTATTTATTCATTTTTAAATGTTTATTCATTTTTTGAGAGACAGAGAGAGACAGAATGCTAGTGGGAGAGGGGCAGAGAGAGAGGGAGACATAGAATCTGAAGCAGGCTCCAGACTCTGAGCTGTCAGCACAGAGCCCAATGCAGGGCTTGAACCCACAAACTGTGAGATCATGACCTGAGCCAAAGTCAGACACTCAACCGAGGCCACCCAGGCTCCCCAGCAATTTGTTATTTTAATATACAGTAAAAAAAATATAAACTCGTTAAAGATTCCTGCAGATTAACCACAAAAATACATAATAAAAAACATATAGGAAATTAATAACTTAAAAATTCTATTCCATAAATGTTTACCTGTCAGGACTTCTTTTTAAAATGTATGTTTAGGGGCGCCTGGGTGGCGCAGTCGGTTAAGCATCCGACTTCAGCCAGGTCACGATCTCGCGGTCCGGGAGTTCAAGCCCCGCGTCGGGCTCTGGGCTGATGGCTCAGAGCCTGGAGCCTGTTTCCGATTCTGTGTCTCCCTCTCTCTCTGCCCCTCCCCCGTTCATGCTCTGTCTCTCTCTGTCCCAAAAATAAATAAAATAAATAAATAAATAAATAAAATGTATGTTTAAAATTTCTTTTTGTGTGTCAATTTGGTAAAATTTAGCTCCCCATTATAAACTGATTTGTCTGTTTTCTTGCATTTGTCGAAAAGAAGAATGCAAAGCATGTATTATTTAAAAAGGAGTGGTTGGAGTCAAGTAAGTTTGGGGAACACTGGACAGAATAAAGTTTAATAGCTTTGCTTACTGCAGAACTTCTTAGAATTCTTTATCTAAGACTTTTGAACCTTTTTTTTTAGGTTTACTGATTTATTTTAAAAGAGAGAGAGCATAAGCAGGAGAGGGGCAGAGAGAGAATCCAAAGTAGGCTCCATACTGTCAGCTTAGAGCCTGACGCAGCTCAAACCCACTAACTGTAAGATCATGACCTGAGCTGAAATTAAGAGTCGGATGCGTAACCAACTGAGCCACCCAGGTGCCCCATCTTTTGAATATTTCAATGGCAGAGAAATATAGTAAGCAAGCAGCAATTCCCAAACTTAATTACTATGGAACTATTTTGCCCTGAGCATCTTGCAGATGGAATAAACTTTGAGGAATGCCAATTTATATCATAGTCATCACAGAGAAACAAATAGGTAGGTAGATACATACAGGTATTATAGAGAAATTTTTGAATAATTTGCTTATAGTTTGCCTATGAGTTTTATCAACATTTTAAAATTAATCATAATTTGGGGCGCCTGGGTGGCGCAGTCGGTTAAGCGTCCGACTTCAGCCAGGTCACGATCTCGCGGTCTGTGAGTTCGAGCCCCGCGTTGGGCTCTGGGCTGATGGCTCAGAGCCTGGAGCCTGTTTCCGATTCTGTGTCTCCCTCTCTCTCTGCCCCTCCCCCGTTCATGCTCTGTCTCTCTCTGTTCCCAAAATAAAAAAACGTTGAAAAAAAAAATTAAAAAAAAAAAAAATTAATCATAATTTGTCAGGGCACTTGGGTGGCTCAGTCGGTTAAGCGTCTGACTTTATCTCAGGTCATGATCTCACAGTCCGTGAGGTCAAGCCCTGCATCAGGCTCTGTGCTGACAGCTCAGAGCCTGGAGCCTGCTTTGGATTCTGTGTCTCCCTCTCTCTCTGCCCCTCCCCTGCTCATGCTCTGTCTCTCTCTGTTTCAAAAATAAATAAAAACATTAAAAAAGTTAAAATTAATCATAATTTGTCTAGATTTAAAGTTTACTTATAGTTTAAGAAAGCACTGTGCTTTCTTGACTGAGTTTCCTTCTTCTCCATGATTGTGAGTTGTTTTTTTAATTATCTTTTTTTAAGTTTATTTATTTTGAGAGAGACAGAGAGAGTGAGGGAGCATGAGTGGGCAAGGGGCAGAAAGAGAGGGAGAGAGAGGATCCAAAGCAGACTTTGTGCTGTCAGTGCAGAACCAGCTGCAGAGCTCGATCCCACAAACTATGAGATCATGACTTGAGCCAAAATCAAGACTCGGAGGCTTAACCAACTGAGCCACCCAGGCACTCCTCCATGATTGTTAGTTATAATGGTCACCACCAGATCAGTCAATGGATCTTCCTGAGAGTTCAACATAAACAGAGTTATTTCTTCTTTATCCTTGCACTCTGGTTAATATTTCCCCTTAGCCATTACTTGGGGAGAGAAAGGGAAACAGAGGATCCAAAGCAGGCTCCACACTGTCAGTTCAAACCCACTAACCACAAGATCATGACCTGAGTCAAAATCAAGAGTCAGACGCTTAACTGAGCCATCTAGGCACCCTTGAGATATTTTATTTTTAAAAAGGGCTAGAAGTGGTGTTGACTGCCATTTACGGTAGAAATTTTGAATGAAGACTAAAATAAACCATGACATATCAGAATTGAGGATTCTTAAAAAGATATGACCTAAGATACACCTATGTCTAAAAACACAGACACATTCATTACACAAAATTAAACTGCCCATGGCATCTTATTAACTAAGGACTTCAAAATGCTCAACCAATGGTATAGTGAAGGTAAAAGCTGAATTATTCCCATTTTTGGAAGTCGGGGACCCACTTGCAAACACAGACTCATACATACATTCATACACATATGCACATATACCCTTAAATTTTAGTTAGGTAAAGCAAGTGAAAAACACACAAAAGAGAAAAGGTAAACGTTACCGCTTTCTTAATTCTGCCCAGACCCAGCCTATACAAATCTGAGTTTTTAAAAATCACATTCTTCTATTTCTATAGGTTAGTAAGACCACCTTAATGCTGAATTGTGGATGCAGCT
Source organism: Puma concolor (assembly GCF_028749965.1). NCBI lineage: Eukaryota > Metazoa > Chordata > Mammalia > Carnivora > Felidae > Puma > Puma concolor. The sequence goes on along the minus strand of NC_141670.1, from coordinate 80,843,155 downwards.
TATTTAATCTGTTCACATACCGCTGTGTGTCACCAGCTAGGAAAGTTCATTTGCTCAACGTGATTGAGGGGCTTTCCAGTGGCACAGGCTCTTTAGAAATCATTTAACTTAACCAGCTGGGTCATGCGTGACCTGGAATGAGGAGTCTCCTACTATTCAGAGGAGAGAATAACAACCAAAATTTAAATATCCTCACAGAGATTTGTTGCTTGTCAAGAAAAATGGGCCTGAACTTTGTGTCATTCTTGGTGTGCTCACAGAGTCAACATTTCTGAAATAATAATTATAGAGTAAAGCACTAAGATCAAAACAGGCAAGAAGCTCATAGCTGGAGAGTTTGCTGTGATCCATATTTTCAAAGCAAGAACCATCTTTGCCACAGCTCCAGGTCTTGGTCTTGGGCATGATCTTTGTGGCCCTAGATTCTCCAGCCATTCCAGAAGTTGACCATTCAGGCAGGAAGAACAGAGGCCACAGCAGCACATCACATGCTGAGAAGGGAAAAGGCCACAATACTGGGTGCTATATACTCTTTTGCTCAGCAGACATGGTCCTTATTTCATTATCCTTGACCGCCCCCCCCCCCAAGATCAATCCAGTTAAAACATGGGCAAAGAACATGAATATATTTTTCCAAAGAAAATATACAGATGTCCAGAACACACATAAAAAGATGCTCAACATCACTCATCATCAGGGAAATGCAAATCAAAATCATAATGAGATATCACCTCACATCTATCAGAATGGCTATTGTCAAAAAGACAAGAGATAACAAGTGTTGGTGAGAACATGAAGAAAAGGAACCCCGTGCACTACTGATGGAAATGTAAATTGGTGCAGCCTTTATGGAAAACAGTATAGAGGTTTCTCAAAAAATTAAAAGTAGAAACATCATATGATCTAGCAATTCCAACTCTGGGTATTTATCTGAAGAAAATGAAAACGCTAACTTGAAAAGATATATGCAACCCCATGTTCACTGCAGCATAACTTACAATAGCCAAGATATACATATATGTATATATATATATGTGTGTGTATGTATGTGTATATATATATACATACACACATATTCATAACTATATATATTTATAATATATATAATTATGATGTATACACATATGGATGTATATACAATTATGTACACACATATGATGGATGAATGGATAAAGAAGATGTAATGTTTGTGTATATGTATATATATATATATATATATACACATATATATATACATACACCAATGGATAATATATATTATATATATACAATGGAATACTACTTAGCCTTAAAAAGAATGAAATCTTGCCATTTGTTGCAACATGGATGGAACTTGAGGGTATTAGGCTAAATGAAATAAGTCAGAGAAAGACAACTATCATATGATCTCATCCACATATGTGGGATCTAAAAAACAAAACAAACAAAATAAAACTCATAGATACAGAGAATAAAATGATGGTTGCCAGAGGGGAGAAGGAATGGAGGGTGGCAAAATGGGTGAAGAAGTACAAAATTCCAGTTATAAAATAAATAAGTCATGAGGATGTAATATAAATCATGATGATCAGAGTCAATAATACTGTAGTGCATATTTGAAAGCTGCCAAGAAAGTAAATCTTAAAAGTTCTCATCACAAGAAAAAAAAAACAAAAAACTTTTGTTACTTTTTATGATGACAAATGTTAACTAGACTTACATTGTGATCACTTCACAGTCTACACAAATATTTAATCATTACATTGATTACCTGAAACTAATATAATGTACTATACTATACAATATACTATACCATATACATACTATATATACTATAAAATGTTATTATACTTCAAAAATATTTTTTTTAATCTCTTGACCAAAAACAGCCTTTTGCTGTGAAGGAATCCAATCCTTACATTTCCCCAGGCAAAACAAAACAAAACAAAGCCACAATTCTCATTTTTGTGGTTTCAGGCAAGGCAATTTTGTATGATCTCTCCACGCTATAAAATGCAATTGATGAATTATCTAAGTGACTCCAACCCACACAATTGCGCAGGCAGGAATAGTGACTCCAGCCTACACAAACGGTTTGCTTTTGAAAGAGCATGATGCATAGGAAGGAGCCACCATCCCCTCACACTAGGGAAAGGGCCAGGAGTTGTGGGCAGCCAGAGGTATCCATTAGGGCACAATGATCTACCTTGGAACTGACTCTGTAGCAGAAACACTTGTGAGTGTGATGCATTTTAAGGGACAGAGTGGTTTACATTTAATAGGCAAACAGCAACATGAAGCAGTTTATGTGGAAATTGGACCTGCCCAGCCCAAACCATTCATATACCTCTGCCTATAAATTCTGGAATCTTATTTCTGCCCACATTCCCTGGGACACAGCATAGCCACCTGACTACAGCAAAGGGGCCTTTCCTCATGTACCAGTATATTCTACCACTTTCTGCAATTGCTACGCTCATTTCTATTTCCCTGGCTCTCTCTTTTCCAGGCACTCTAAATACAAATCCTTCTCTACTTCACCACAGACCTCTCCAGCTTTTCAGAGCCAGGCACCAGCAACTGGAGCACCCATCAAGTTCTGAAGATAGTTCCAAGCAGCTGAGTGGAGAGGCTTACCCAAAACACTTGACTGAGAAGTCACTGGAAGCTTGAAGGAGCAGCTACATGGGAGGAAAATCCATTTCAGTACTGCTCATCAACCTGGAAACAGTGAGGTGACCTGATTCACCAGGTTGAACACTTGACCTCTGGTCAATACTCCTTTGTCTTTGTGACTCTTCTCTGCCCTGACACCTTTCACTGCTTTATTTCAATGAACATAACCAAGTGTACCTATTATGTGTACCAGGCCCTAGGCTAATTGTGTATTGCGGGGAGAAGGGCAAGATGAAAAAGACCTAGTTCCATAAACTGTCAGCTCAGTAGAGCTTTCTTTATATTGCTGGTATCTAGAAGTATTATATTCCTAGCATCTGGAAAAGTACCTGAACAGTATTATACTCCCAGCATCTGGAAGAGTACCTGACCGCCATTACATCCCCAGTGTCTAGAGCAACATATGGCACACAGTAAGTACTCAATAAATATCTGCCGAGTCAATGAAATAATCATAGTTACTGCCTCACAGCCACTCACATGAAATGGTTTTAGGTCATGCTTGTGACCAGGAGTTGCAGATTTTAGTTAAAACCAGAAGCAGGGCTCTGCTCTGCTTTATTGGAGATCAAGGGCAAGATTCATGTCATCAAAGAGGAAAAGCTGTATGACTAGTATCATCTTTGCCTCATCAATCACCATGAAACTCCACAAAACTGAGCCCCATAAATCACGTCCCCTCCCTCCCCAGGCGTCTCCTCTCTTTCCTTCTCTGAGGGACTCTGTGAGCTGCAGCCCCCAGGCCCAAGCTCTCTGTGCTGTGGCTGGCAGTTAGGAGGCTGCTCCTGGCTGCTCAAAATACCTAATATACAGATTACAGTATGAATGAATGAAATGATGTTGACCACATGCTGTTAAAATATACATAATATTTTTTATTTGTTTTAAATAAGTTACACACTAGTAGAATTCACTAATAGTACAGAAAATCTTCCAATTGTTCTATACGTCTGGGTTGTGAGCGCTTTAAGGCTTGGCCCAGTGAACAGAGTACTACTAGTTCATAGGCAGATCTTTTCATTTAAATATGCATTGTGTCTTGCAGTCAGATGAGCTGGGTTCCAAGACTCACTCATGTGTCATCTTGGGCAACCTTTCTATAGTTTTCTTCATCTGTAAAATCAGAGATAGTGATAGAACCTACTTCATGGGATCATTTGAATATAACATGAGGAATGTGTGCAAAGACTGAAAACAGTATCTGGCACAGAATCACATGTAGTAAATATTAGCTATTTAGTTTTGCTAATTAATTCTACTCAGGTGATAAGAAAACCGAGAACCATTTTAAATCAACTACAATGTCAAAATACTTTTAAATGGGATATTATTATCTTGTTATAGATTCTGGCATTTTTCTCAGCTTTTTTTGCAATAAGCATATGAATATAAAAATGACCTACAACTATAATATACAATTAGAATAAGTATATTCAAATTACAGAAATCATTAGTTAAGCTTTTAGAAAATGAATGAGGCTTTAAAATTTTGGTATTGACAGATTGAAAGACACACTCAAATTTACAGCCTATTTTGGCAGGAAGGCATTAATACTATTTCTTTGAAGTCAAGGTCAAGAGTACAAATGCTGGGGAGGGTTGATGAACAAATTTGCTAAGAATGTGTCATTCCTAACAGTCCCTTTACTGACTGCAGATGGTAACATAGCCACTGAACCTAATTAGGGTTGGGACCAAAGGAGAATGTGTCATCCATCTAGAAATTATAGAACCTACCATTTTCAATGTCAACTGCCTCAAATTCTGTATTTTCGTGCGAACCAAGCAAGTAGCTAGGATTAAATAAATCGGTCATTTTGGGGGCGCCTGGGTGGCTCAGTCGGTTGAGCGTCCAACTTTGGCTCAGGTCATGATCTCGTGGTCTGTGAGTTGGAGCCCCGCATCAGGCTCTGTGCTGACAGCTCAGAGCCTGGAGCCTGCTTTGGATTCTGTGTCTCCCTCTCTCTCTGCCCCTCCCCAACTCATGCTCTCTCTCTCTCTCTCTCTCTCTCTCTCTCTCTCTCTGTCAAAAATAAATACACATTAAAAAAAATTAATAAAAAAATAAAATCTGTCGTTTTTAAACTAGTTTTTATGCAAAAACACATACAAACACACAATGTCAAATTACCATTAGTTGTGTCCTGTCAATACATTATATCACCTTAAAAACTATCATTTTTATAAAAGCAAAATAGTTAAAATTTAATGTAAAAATTTATTTTCAAGCATAAGCAAGCATATCATTTTAAGCAATTAAAAATATAAAACATTTCATGTGTATTCTAACTCCTTGTGACTGCTTACATCTAAATTTATTTTCTTCATTCACATAATTCTTTTTTAATTACATGATGAATAATATCTGAAAATAATTTTCTGAGACTTTTAGTTTGCTTTTTTAAAAAACTAAATCCTAGAATGTAAGAAGTTTGATAATATTTGATTAGAAGACTAGGCATATCTCAATTTACAGATGTTTTGGAGATAAAAAATTTTAATTTCAATCATGCTGATATTCCCTTTTGCTAAGATTTAGCAATATATTTTTCCCCTGAGATTTCGGCATATATAAGGTCAGGTGGTGGTAGTGGTGAGAGTGGGGTGGTTGGTGGTTTTAAGAAAGTATTTTTTGTAGACTATGAGTCATGGAACTTTTATTTAAAGCCCTGTATTCTGAGGAACTGAGTTATAAGATAATTGCTTTGTAAGGAAGAGAGCAGGATGTCTTTCTTTAAGGAACAACCCTCACAATGAATATAAAAGAGTTTTAAAAGTCAATCAGCTCTCCCAGTTTGACTATTGCCGGAGAATACATTTGTGATCCCATTTCAGACTTGGTATATCTGCCCTACAGCTCCAGATCACAGCCACCAGAGGTCAGACTTTTACATCTGTCTCCAATAGATCACGAAACTTGAGTCTGAGACAAGGGTGTCTTTTTTTTCCCAGAACCCCATTTTCTTCAATTTAGCTCCACCACCACCAAATATAATACAAGAAGGTTATCTGTAATTATCAGAAACACACGTTTTACCTTCTTGGGTACAAATGGCTACATGAAAGAGCAGGGAAAAGGTGGAAATTATGAAGACAGTTCTTTAAAGGAGAGAGTTCTGGTACTGAGGAGGAAGGGCAACACCAAACAGCCTGTAATTCATTTTGAAAAGTTAAGCAGAAAGCCAAAATCTATATGAGTAATGTTATTGTCAAAACTGTATTAAGATATCTGTTTTCATTTGTGAAAATGGAGCTGACCTTCACCAAGGTAGTAAGAACAGTAGTAGGAGTAATGGTGGGGTAACGATGGTGGTGGTAATGATGGAGGTGGTGGTTGGGTGGTGATGGTGGAGACAGAGGTGGTAGCCAACATCTATTGAATGCCCTACTGGAAGTACTTTATATACTATCATAACCTCATTTTAGGGATGAGGAAACTGGGCACAGAGGAGTTTCTAATAGTTATCAAGAGCCTGGAAAATGTTTCTATCTTTTATGACTACAGTCTCACATTTCAGTGTTTGGACAAAGAAAAGAATTCAACTGGAGAGAAGTCAACAGCTTCCCACTGTTGACACGAAGGTATCATATTAATCCCAGGCTTATTTATAACAGCAGAATTTGGAAACAACCTAACTATCTAGTAATAGTAGAATAATCAAATAAAATAGTAAATATTATGTAGTCATTACAACTATAATTAGGAAGGTTGGAAGCAATGAAAAAAATGGCGGCAAGAAAGAAGCAACTGAAGAAGCTGTCTGTACCATGAATAAAACTATGTAAAGTATGTGCATATATGGAAAAGGATAAGAAATTTTGTAGAAAAACAACATATTTGATAAGGCATAGTTTTATAGGGATTATATATAAATTTTAAAAGTAAAAATCCTGGAAAACGTTTTTAAAATATTGCCAAAGGATACAATGTGGAAAATCTTCCCTTGTGGGACTTCGGAGCTTAAGCAAACTCATTTTATTTCACATAGTTGGCCCTCACTCAAGGATCGTCCACAAGCCACATCCAGGCCTTTCTACTCACCATGTCTAAGTTAGCCAACTACATACTTCAAAGTACCCACAAAATTCAACAGTAATAGTTACTGTTTTTGTTAGTAGTAATAATAATATGCCAAATGTGTAGAGAGCTTTACACTTTTAAAAAATGTATTTTCCTGGCGCCTGGGTGGCTCAGTCAGTTGAGTGGCCAACTCTTGATTTCAGCTGAGGTCTGATCCCAGGGTCCTGGGATCCAGCCCTCTGCTGGGCTCCATGCTGGATGTCGAACCTGCTTAAAGATTCTTTTTCTCTCTGCCCCTCTCCCCTGCTCACACACACTCTCTCTCTAAGAAAAAGAAAGAAAGAAAGAAAGAAAGAAAGAAAGAAAGAAAGAAAGAAAGAAAGAGAAAGAAAGAAAGAAAAAACTTTTTTGTCAGCTTATTTCAAATCCAATTCCTTATGAGAAACATCTCAGAGGAGAGTAATGAGAGAAATTCAGGTGGGTATAGATGCACTTTGGATGGCAGAGAAGCAACTTGTAAAGTAAATAGGGCATACTTCACTTAGCCTTCCAACAAACCCACTGCACCCCTAAGTCACAAAGATACAACATACTGTAGATATGAACCATCTCACAAGAGCATTACTACAAAGGACAACAGGATTTCACAAGGTATAATGGATATTCCCTTCCACTGCAAATTTCTTTCCCTATATTACTGCCTCTCTATAACAACTGCTATTTGTGGTCTCTATACCTCTGTTTCATTGCAGTCACTGAAGACCAACTGACTCAGTGCAGGGTCTGAAAAACTGCATTTTCTAAAAAGCTCCCCAGCTTTTAAAAGTCAAAGTAATGTGTTTTTTAGAGAACAAATCCAAAGAGGTAGAAAACTGTACCCAACCTTTAAAGTGTAAGCCTCTAACCCATGCCTATGATTGGTCCTTCCCTGGACAGGAGCACTCCCTTTAAGAAATCACCCACCGGGGCGCCTGGGTGGCGCAGTCGGTTAAGCGTCCGACTTCAGCCAGGTCACGATCTCGCGGTCCGTGAGTTCGAGCCCCGCGTCAGGCTCTGGGCTGATGGCTCAGAGCCTGGAGCCTGTTTCCGATTCTGTGTCTCCCTCTGTCTCTGCCCCTCCCCCGTTCATGCTCTGTCTCTCTCTGTCCCAAAAATAAATAAACGTTGGAAAAAAAAGAAATCACCCACCAATTAGGAAATGAATCTACCTAATCTACATAACCTCCAGCTGTTGGTTAAAACCCACACCTGCTCTTCTTCATACTTCCCCACACACTGTCCATATTGAACACATGCAAGTTTAAAAGAGTCTAAAATGCCTTTCACTTTACCACATTATGGCAGAGAACAAATCCAGAAATGCAGCCACAGCACTATGATAAGAAACAGGTAGAAAATGCAGTAACAGACATTCTATGTGTTCACCAAAGCAGGCAGCTGGTTTTGTTCAGAGCAGATCTGGGGAAGCAAATAATTCTAGAAAAAAAGTGATAAAGACTCCTAGCTTGCAAGGAAGTACAGGCCTACATCCCCAATGAATATAGATGCATGAATTCTCTAACAAAATATTAACAAACTGAATTCAATAGCATTTGAAAAAGATCATGATCAAGATCATGGGATGCAAGGATGGTTCAACATATGAAAATCAGTTAATGTGCCATACCACAATAAGAGAATGAAAGTTAAAAACTGTATGATGATTTCAATAGACACAGAAAAAGCATTTAACAAAATGCAAAATTCTTTCATGATAAAAATTCTCAACAAATTGGGTATAAAAGGAACATACCTCAACATAGTAAAGACCATATATGACAAGTCCACAGATAACATCATACTCAATGGTGAAAAGTTGAAAGCTTTTCCTCTAAGGTCAGGAAAAACACAAGGGTGCCCACTTGTAGGAGTGCTGACAAAACTGACTCCATCTTTGGCTCTCCATCTTGTTCATGCCCACACAATGAACTCCCTTGGGGCTATGTGTTCCAGGTCCCTTGGAGGTTAGTATATTCCCTGACTGGAATGTAGGAACACTTATTCTAATCTTCTCTAAAGTGTCACACAGAAGGTGCTACTTTAGATAACTAGTAGAGATGCTTGGTGCATAGGTGGTGCCACTTTAGATAACTACTCTTTGACCTCACCACAATGCCCCTCACTCTATAAGACCCATGGAGTAAGGTCTGGATGGGGGTGGAGAATACTTGCATAGCACTTGGATCTTCGTCCACTGAACTGTCTCTGTAAGTAAGTTACCATGTACAAAACTATGTAAATGGTATAGAGGGGCTTGCTTGGTTTTTCAATCTCATAGTATCTTCTCAGTTTGGGGGATACTTTACTATCCCTCCTCCACCTTCCCACACCACTCTTGCCACTTTTATTCAACATATTACTGGAAGTCTGAGCTAGAGCAATTTAGACAAGAAAATAAACGAAGGCATTTAAATAAGAAAGGAAGAAGTAAAATTGTCTGTTTGTAGATGATATGATCTTAGAGAAAATAATAAAGATGCTACCAAGAAACTGAAGTTGTAGGATACAATCTCATTGTATAAAAATCAGTTGTGTTCCTATACATTAACAATTAACTATCCGAAAAAGAAATAAAGAAAATGACCTCATTATAATAGAATCAAAAAAATAAAATGTTTAGGAATAACTTTAACCAAGGAGATGAAGATCTGTACACCAAAAACTGTAAGACTTTGATGAAAGAAATGGAAGAAGACACAAATAAATGGAAAGATATCCCATGTTCATGGATCCCAAGGATGAATATTGTTAAAATGTCCATACTACCCAAAGCAATCTATAGATTCAATGCAATCCCTATCAAAAAATTCCAGCGTCCTTTTTAACAGAAATTTAAAAAACAATCCTGAAATTTGTACGGAACCACAAAGACCCAAACTGAAGCAATTCTGACAAAGCAGAGCAAAGCTGGAGGCTTCACACTTCCTGATTTCAATCTATATTACAAGCTATAGTAATCTAAACACTATGGTACTGTCATAAAAATAGACACATAGACCAACAGAACAGAATTAAGGTCCCAGAAATAAACACACACATATATGGTCAACTAACATTTGACAAGAGCTAAGAATACTTCATAGGGAAAGAGTACTCTCTTCAATAAATGGAGCCTGGAAAACTGGATGACCACATGCAAAAAAAAGAAAAGAAATTGGATCTATCTTAAAACAATTCCCAAAAATAAATTCAAAATGGTTAAGATTTAAACATAAGACCTGAAAGCATAAAACTCCTAGAAGAAAACACACGGGGAAAGCTCTTGGATGTTGGTTTTGGCAATGACTGTTTTGGATATGACATCAAAAGCACAAGCAATAAAAACCAACTTAAATAAGTGGGACAGCATCAAACTGAAAAGCTTCTGCACAGCAAAAGAAACCATCAACAACATGGAAAAGCAACCTACAGAATGGGAGAAAATACTTGCAAATCATATATCTGATGAGGGGTTAATATCCAAAAGACATGAGACTCAAACCTTAGCAAAACAACAACAAAAAAAAAAACCAAAAACATAAATAGCAAAAAAAACACATAATCTGGTTAAAAACCAGGCAGAGGATCTGAATAGACATTTCTCTAATGAAGACATACAAATGACCAACAGGTACATGAGAAGATACTCAACATCACTAATCATCAGGAAAATGCAAATGGAAACCATAATGAGATATCTCACACCTGTCATACTGGCCAGTATCAAAAAGATAAGAAACAACAAGTGTTGGCAAGGATGTGGAGAAAAGGGAACACTTGTGCACTGTCAGTGGGAATATAAACTGGTGAAGTCACTATTAAAAATAGTATGAAGGTGCCTCAAAAAATTAAAAATAGAACTACTGTATGATGTGGAAATCTCACCTCTGGATATATATCCAAAGGAAATGAAATCAGGATTGCAAGGAGATACTGCACACCCATGTTCGTTGCAGCATTATTCACAATAGTCAAGAGAGGGAAACAACCTAAATGTCCATCAACATCTGAATGGATAAAAAAGGAATTATATATATAATTAAATTATTAAATAGTGTTTGTGTGTGTATATATATAATATATATATTTTTATTCATATTTCTCATCCATTCATATATATATACACACACACATATATACATATATATACACACACACAATATTACTCAGTGATGAAGAAAAGGAAATCCCACCATTTGCAACAACATGGATGGACCTTGAGGGCATTATGCTAAATGAAGTCAGACAGAGAAAAACTAACACTGTATAATAAGTATACTAATACACTTATATACAGAACCTAAAAAAGCAGAACTCAGAAACAAACAAAGAGCAGAACTCAGTAGAATGGTGGTTTCCAAGCGCTGGTGGGGAAGGTGTGAGAATGGGGAGATATTAATCAAAGGGTACAAGCTTTCAGTTATAAGATGAGTAAATTCTAAGTGTACAACAGAGTGTACAGAGTGGTGACTAAAGTCAAGAATGCTATATTATATATTTGAAAATTACTAAGAGAGTAGATCCTAAATGTTCTCAGCAGGAAAAAGAAATTATACTTATGTGACATGACACAGGTGTTAAACTTACATAATACAATAACATCATATGTCAATTATATCTTAATAATGCTGAAAGCTTTTTAAATTTAAAAGCAGGAGGGGTTCCTGGGTGGCTCCATCTGACTTTGGTTCAGGTCATGATCTCATAGTTCGTGGGTTCGAGCCCCTCATCAGGCTCTGTGCTGACAGCTCAGAGCCTGGAGCCTGTTTTGGATTCTGCATCTCCCTCTCTCTCTGCCCCTCTCCTGCTCTCTCTCTTTCAAAAATAAATATAATTTAAAAAAAATTAAAAGCAGGAGAAGTAACATTATTCACTTACACATAAGGGTGCTGATATATGAAAACAACACTGCAGTATAGACAGCAAAGGGCCACAACAGTCCAGCACACAGAGAAGGGAAGTGCGCATTCATTAAACCAACAAATATTATTGAGTATCTGCTATGTGGCAGGCACTGTCCTAGACACTTGGGATACATTAGTAAATAAAACAAACAGCACCTGTCCTTGTGGAGCTGTCATTACAGCAGGACCTTGGACAATGCAAAAAAAGAAAAAAGGAATTCAAACCTGTGTTCAGATTAGAACATATTCTTCCAGCCATATTCCAGGCCAATTCCATATGGAGAGAGGAATGAAAGGGCCAGTAAGACTCCACAGCACATCTGCACATTCCTGGGCATTTGTTCACATACACAATTGGGGATATATACTCACTATATCTACTAACAGCGTTAGTTATCATTTATTTATTTATCCATTTCATAAATATGTAAGTGCCTACTATTTTCCCAGCCCCGATGAGATTATGAGCTTTTGCTATCTTTACAAAATACTTAGTTAAATCACCCCTCCAGGGATTATGACACATAAATACCTCAACTGTGTAGAACCTTCCTATTAAAGTCAAGATCCTGGTCCTCAGAGAAGGAAACAGCCAGTGTGTTCCTAAAGAATACTTGTTTGTGGAAGTTTCTTTTTTTAACTGAAACTTTATACTTTTTATTGAAGCCACTTTCTAAGGGGATGGCAAGGACTCTTATAATACCTGGTGCAATAAGACACATTTGCATATATGTTGAGTAAGTGATGCTCTGTGATTCCCAAGGCAAAAGAGTAATCCAAAATGAGGGCTTGTGCCACCGCTGTTTCTCTTCTTCCAATTGTCCAAACACTGCTCTCAGGCTCACAAAACCGCTGACTGAAGACAATGACTGTTTCATTCCAAAGTAATGTGGCAGAAGGTCAAGGTCCTTTGAGTCTCATCTAGTTGGGTCCAACAGAACACTCTCTTAGTTTATGCGGAATTGACTTGAGAATTTGAGAAAAATTAAGGTACACCATAAGGAGAAAGAAAGCAAGCCCAAAGATGTGCCGAAAGACAAAGTCCTTGGTCTCACAGGAGTTATATGGTATTTAAAAGAGTCCTCTCCGTTATCTATGGTAAAACTACAGCTCATTCTCGTTCTTTGCAAAACATATGTTCTATAAAGTCTCAAAGACCACTTGACTAGTGAATGAAGAACCACTGCTCCTAGGGGATCATGTTCCTGTGAGCCACTGATCACATTTCCCTCAGCCAAAATGCCATTTGTGTTACACATGTTCATTCCACGAGCCATCTTATCAGCACTGAAAACCCACTTTTCCACATGACCTTTTTCCTATATAACACCTAAACAGGTGTTTTTAAACTTCTTCCCAAATCTCCTGATCTGCAGAACCTACCTTGCCTATAGGTCTCACACTTTTCATGCTGCCTCACTTTTTGAAGTGTGCAAACCAGCGAGTACTACAAAGAAGACTTTAACATCTACCTTAGCCTGAGTGATGTGACTGCACATTTCTCTGGGTTTCCACCTCACAACAGTGCTGTTCACAAGGCTTTTCTTATCAATCATCTCACAAATCCATTTAGCCACTTTTCTATCTTTGCCAAGCTTCATCAGACTCTACAGATGCGCTGTTTGCACAGCAGCCTCACTTATAAACGGGCAAATTTCCTCTTTCTTTTTCTCAATGTACTGTATTGTTGATTCATTTCCACTGAGCTCACAGCCAACAGCACTATAACTCATCCCTAAATGAAGCTATCTAATACGCATCTTTCCTCTACAAGTCACATCACAGCCTTTCCGTGTTCAGGAACACCAGACAGCACTTCATTACTAGGCTCTGAGGCCATTTTAAACAGTGAAATCACCAACAAAAAGGCACAAAGATGCAAAAAACAAACAAACAAACAAACAAGACACCAGACAGATGAAGGACACTTGTTCACAGTAGTGGCTGAAATGAGAGGGCAGAAAGTCACCTTGTTTGACACTGGGTATTTGTGTGTCAGGTGACAAAATTTTTATCACTCTTCCCACATCCACAAATGACTGTAGGGGCACCCCATGTATCGATACAGGGTTTGTAAACAAACAGCAAGTAGGCTAATTTGCAAATAAGGAACTGGCAAATAATGAAGATCAACTATACTTAGGAATTAAGATGTTCTTTCATATTTCAAAAGGAAAAGTTCCACAAACATTTAACACTGAGCACACCATTAGGTGTCATTGAAGATGATACCAATAATGACTGGAATTAGGGGCTGAATCAACATTTCATCACCATATGCCCTTGTAGCTTTGATGTTGAGATAAGAACCCAGGAAAACATGCTAATTCACTCAAATTCTAATTCCAAAGCATACCCTCTGCCTTCCAGGACCATCAGTTTGCATAACACTTACACCCATGACTTGGGTGTTGCTCCTTGAAAACATGAAAAAAGTTTGTAATCATCTACTTCCAGCCTTCTCTAATATACTGCTGTATGATTATTAATTTTAGGTCCTACAGTTTTTAAATTCTTTGCTGGAGGTATAATAAGTTCATTCAAGAAGCAATGAGGAGTAGTGGTTAAGAGCTATTTTGAAATCAGACAGACCAGGGTTCAAGTTCATGGACCCACCATTTAGACTGTGTACTATTGGACAACTCACTTATATACGTTAAGCATCCTAATTAGATAGGGGCAGCAATAGTACACTTCACACAGACCCAGTGAGGAGATCAAATGTGATACTATATATAATTCCCCTAAGAATATGATAAGCATTTGAAAATATTAGTTATTGCCAATATGTTGTGTAACATTCTAAAAAATCTGGAGAAAGTAGAAGTCTTTACATGCTGTTTTCTCAACTAAAATCTTTCTCCAAAAGACTGAGCAAATATCCACAGAAAACCTTGAAGAATAAATAGATCTTGGTAGAGAACAGCCTTCAAAGTTTCAGCTCCACAATTTCTGTGAGAAAAGCTGAAAAAACTATGAGACCCTAGTATAGTTCTTCCACCAATGCCATCACCTCTCAGCATTCTAAGAGAAAATTTTAAAATATTTTCCATTTCAGCCCTCCTCAAACCCTTCAAATTCAAAAAGGCAATTGCCCTTCCAGATCTCTAAATGAACTGACTTTGCCACTTCTGGATAAACAAAAAGCTTATAGTTTTACAGTTTAGTTTATAGTTTAAAGGCATCATCACATCCATGTCATGGCTATATGCTAGAAAAAAAATCCGCCACAACTCTAGACAGCTTCCGTTTCCTACAGCTTTAAGTCTTTTTATCTGTGGTACTTCCTACAGCCACCAAACTTCTTTGGAGAGCCAAAAGGTCCCACAACATTCCTACAATGCAGTGTAAAACTTAATAAATAAATCAGGATTGCAGTAACCAATTGATTTGAGTCTCTCAGGTACGCAGATACTTAAAATTAAAAATTCTAAATCTTAGCCATTATAGGTCACCTTAATTATCTCCTTCCTTCTCTGGCACTTGTCTTTACATAAATGTATAGTGTCTCTTTAAAAACACCACATGGGCAAATTAAACTATTTCTAAAAATTAAAATTACTTGGTTAAGTATTTATGAGGTTTACTTCATTTGAAAATATGTGCAATGTTTTAGTCCTTCTTTACTTTTTCTGAACTTTCTTCTCTTTGCTTTTCTTCTTTACATGTCTCTTTAAAAACTAAAAACAAGACACCAAGTATCATTTATCAAAACTGTATTCAGAATGTCAACCATATTCCCTGTCAAAAATGTTCATGGAATTTTGAGAGGAAAATGCTGTGTTCTGCACTTAAAAGGAGGTTTGCTATGCTTTATATGCTTAAAATACGAATAACAGTTTTTGAGAAAAAGGCTTTGTCCCTTTTTAGTTATTTTCAGTGCTTTTTTTTTTCAAATTTCATTTCTTAATGTTTATTTATTTTGTGTGTGTGAGAGAGAGGAGAGAATGAGTCTGGGAGGGGTAGAGAGAGAGAGAGGGAGACAGAATGTGAAGCAGACTCCAGGCTCTGAGCTGTCAGCACAGAGCCTGACATGGGGCTGGAACTCAGAAACCCTGAGGTCATGACCTGAGCCAAAGTCAGAAGCTTAACCCACTGAGCCACCCAGGCACCCCTATTTTCAGTGCTTTTAATGTTAAGATATGCGGTTGGAGAAATCTAGAAGATTCCATAAGAAGGACCTCCAAAGCACCACAGTCAAGAATGTGGTCCTCAGCATTGCAAGTTTAGAAACCCAAGAATTAACACCAACTCAATGCAGACTCAGTATGTACAGATTGATAAATCAGAATGCCAATTTATTCACCAACAGTGAAAAAATACTTGTCAATCAAGTGGAAATGCCCAAATCATCAATTACTATTCTTTTCTTTCTTTAGGGAAGCCACCTAGGCTACCAAAATTGTGTAGTAGGTGATAAAGTTAACAGTAAATTAGAGATCATGCAACAGTAGAAATGTACCAACCACAAAGACCTGAATTCCTGTTTAAAGTTGGCAAAGTACCCTCCTAACCCCTGCATATGACTGCAGACCTCTGATTCTGTAGGTTAACCTTCTATGTTCTAAGCTAATATCTTCCTCTTGTTCACCCTATCTCAAAATAATACAAAAGATGAGATTTTTGCTTATAAAATTGCAACTGTGTTCTAGATTTCCTGTGAATATTCCCATGACACCTCAATTAGAGTTAGGAAAACATGGTCAAAATCAGCGATATTAATTTTGTGCTAGTTCAGGGTATGTTCATTCATTCATTCTAGAAATAGGTATCAACAGGCATTTAATGAACACTTACTTGTTACTTGCCCCTATACATGAGCACTGAGCTAGGTGGGAATCACCAAAGAAATAGAAGATAAAATGACTACCTAAAAATAAAGATCAAGGCAATTCTTAACTGTATACCAACAGACAGAGTTCACAGAGGGGAAAGAACACTGTGGGCCATTCATGGGTAGAAGGCTTTCCTATAAGGGGCAGGATTAGAGCAAGACCTGGAATGATGCATAGTATTTCAAATGAGAGAGAAACAAGCAGCATGAAAGACACTATTTCAAAGAAAATGAACACACTCAAAATAACTTTAGTTAAATACAGCCAATAAATTATCTGATCCTTTTCAGAGAGGGAAAGTTCTACTCTTACAGCAAAAGATTTAACTATTTCCATCAACTGTCAGTAGGCAGTCCTTCATTAAGAAATGAACATTTTCCTTATAAGCCAATTTATAACTTAAGATACATCTGTGTTTTTAACATCCACACAATATGAAAGGGAATTAATATTCCTGAGTACATAAAGAAGCAGAGTCCACTTCACTCAATGGATAGATAATGGTGACTTTGGGTGTAGAAGTGTACTATTGGGGCTTTTATTTTCATCCGGCAATCTATAACTGCAAGTCCAGATCTAATTGATTCCACTGAAGAATGTGGCTTGTTTACAATCTATATTCTAGTCATTGGAAAACGTTTGATTATTTGATGAGAGCAGATGCATTTCTCTACAATGTAGATTTAACTCTTCAAAAAAACCTGCTGAGCTTTCATGAAATATTGGTATATTTTAGAAGTTCTGAAACCTAGGAGAACACAAGCATTTCAGCAGAAAAAAAATAGCAATATCCTGTAGTCACAGGGAAACTTCTGGTGACCCGTGAGTTTGAGGACACATGGGAATATGGTCAGTAAGTCTATCATGGATGTAGGTCTTTACAGGCATTTCAGACCTCAGAACAACTAGTCACCTGAGGCTAGAAGGAAAATGATCATGTTTTACTATATTCAAAACACTCAGGTAGTGTGTTTTATGTAAATATAGCCATACTTTCTTTCTCCATTACCCTAGCTCACAAAGGGAATAAGTCTTTGGAAAAAATTAAAACTTATTAGTAGTCCAGTTATGAGTAGGGAAAAGTGATCCTAAAGTTTTCTGGGATAATTCACTAGGATGTCAAGTAAATTATCCATCCATGACCAAGATGGTTATCCATCATTTATTATTTTTAAAAATTTTTTTAAACGTTTATTTATTTTTGAGACAGAGAGAGACACAGCACGAATGGGGGAGGGTCAGAGAGAGAGGGAGACACAGAATCTGAAACAGGCTCCAGGCTCTGAGCTGTCAGCACAGAGCCCGACGCGGGGCTCAAACTCACGGACCATGAGATCATGACCTGAGCCGAAGTCGGACACGTAACCAACTGAGCCACCCAGGCGCCCCATCCATCCTTTAAATACACACAGATAAGTGATATCACCATCAGAGAATATCTGAGAGACGTTCTTAGTTAATTCCCAGGATAACCCCAGTGGAGATTGACAGTTGACATGTGTTAACTCCATTTTGCTGATGGGGAAAAGCAAAATGTACAAAATCCTATCATACTGTCCTCTTCTTCTAGCAGGTGAGTGATGAGAATGCAGATTTTCTGGCTCCCCATCAGGGACCATTTTTTCAACCACCAGATCCCATTCAATTATAGGAAGATGACTCTGACTTAATCCCAACATTGAAGTAACCACATACCATAATAATATGCAAGTGTAAAACCACACCTCCAGAACAAAGCATATTGCAACAACTAATTGCACTCCTGTAGAGTAAGCAAGCCTTTAAAAATAATTCTCAGACATCATTATATGTATTAAAACAAAGCTGGGATTGGCCCTACCCATTTTAACATGTGGTTCCATGCCTGTCCCTCCTTATAAGTCTACATCAGTGTTTGTATTGCTTTGAAAGTTATGAAAAAAACTAAACAGCTTGCAAAAGCATATAAACAAGGTCGCAATCTGATTAGAAAGGGGAGAATGGCTCAAAGGCAAGCCTATTTTCTCCCTTCACCCTACCTTCCATTGCCATTGCCAGACTCTGTAGCTCTCCTGAGTCTGCAAATCCTTCAAATTTACACATGATAAAATTGAGGCCCAGAGAGTGACCCATAGACACAAGTTAATTACAAAGCAGAGAGAGAAGACAAATAATATGATTTCTAGTTCAGTGTTTTATAGCATTACCCCTTCTTGCCTTTACTAAATTAAGAGATTATTGTTATACAATTATGGCATATTCTCCCCAATTTCTCCTGTCCTATTCTTCTGTACCATAAAAAAAAAAAATAATAATAATAGCTGAATTCAAAGAGTTTAATACCTCCTGAATTTTTGTATGTCCTGGAGATAACACTAAAGGGTATTTCATAGCTATCACAGAACATAGAATGACTTCATGCACGTATTCATGCACATCCAGCTCAAAATCTCCTACTGGTAAATTCATCTTTTTGTTCATTTGTTACTTTTAGTCAAAGGACAAGAAAACCAGGAGTTTAATCACTGGCAGTGGTAGTGCTAGAGTAAACTGACTGAAGACAGATATCTATCCATTCATTAAAAAGTACCTACTGAGTCGGGGCGCCTGGGTGGCGCAGTCGGTTAAGCCTCCGACTTCAGCCAGGTCACGATCTCGCGGTCCGCGAGTTCGAGCCCCGCGTCGGGCTCTGGGCTGATGGCTCAGAGCCTGGAGCCTGTTTCCGATTCTGTGTCTCCCTCTCTCTCTGCCCCTCCCCCGTTCATGCTCTGTCTCTCTCTGTCCCAAAAATAAATAAACGTTGAAAAAAAAAAAAAAAAAAAAAAAAAAAAGTACCTACTGAGGGGGCACCAGGGTGGCTCAGTAAGTTAAGCGTCCAACTCTTGATTTCAGCTCAGGTCATGACCGCATGGTTCCTGGGATCAAGCCCTGTGTCAGGCTCTACGCTGACAGCATAGAGCCTGCCTGGGAATTTCTCTCTCCCTCTTTCTCTGCCCCTCCCCAGCTTGTGGGCACATGCTCTCTCTCTCTCTCTCAAAATAAATAAACATTTTTTAAAAACCTACTATTTAACAGGTGATATGCATTGAAATAACCAAATCTTTATAATCACTTATTCCAAATAAAATTTAACTGTGATTCATAAAACCTCTATAAGTATAGCTCAAATTTGACTCCTTATGCAAATAAGTGGCTATTCTACAATATTGTTGCACTAGCTTAACTTCTCCATTTTCTCACCAAAAACTGTAAAATACAAAACTTTCTATATAGTTTCACTAATTAAAAAGTACTATGTTATTTTCATACTCACCCTTAAGATGGTCCTTGGATATAATAAAAGGAGAATCAAAAATGTATTCAACCAACATTTTACCTGTCCAATATAGTCCAAATCTCAGGATTAAATATTGTTTATAGGGCTCTAAAGCTTGGGGCACCTAGGGAGGCAAACCATAAGAGACTCTTACAGAGAACAAACTGAGGGTGGATGGAAGGGTGGGGGAGAGGGGAAAATGGGTGATGGGCATTGAGGAGGGCATTTGTTGGGATAAGCACTGGGTGTTGTATGTAAGCAATGCATCAGGGAATCTACCCCAAAGCCAAGAGCACACTGTACACTCTGTATGTTAGGTAACTTGACAATAAATTATAAAAATCAATCAATCAATCAATCAATCAATCAATCTTGGGACACCTGTGTGGCTCAGTCGGTTAAGCGTCTGACTTTTGATTTCAGTTCAGGTCATGATCCCAGGGTTGTGGGATTGAGCCTTGCATCAGGTTCCACACTGATTCTTAAGATTCTTCCCTTCCTTCCCTTCCTTCCCTTCCTTCCCTTCCTTCCTTTCCTTCCTTCCTTCTTTTTCTTTCTTTCCTTCTTTCTTTTCTTTCTTTCTCTTTTTTCTTTCTCTCTCTCTCTCTCTTACCCTCTTTCTCCCCACACTTGTGTGCTCTGCCTCTGTAAAACAAAAAATAAATTATAAAAAAGAACTCTAAATCTTATTCAACAGAATCTAGAACTGGTAGATTAAGAATTGAAATATTTGCCTTAAGCATTTTTTTCTTTATTAAAAATATCATTTCCTCATTATAATAAGAGTATGTGGTCAGTGTAGAATATTCAGTGGAAAAAAAAACATAAAAAGGAATTTAAATTTACTAATATCTAGAGGGAAATACTGAAATAATTTTGAATAGTTTTATATCTTGTTGCCTCCCCTCCTTTGATACTAATGAGTATTTCACCACGTTGTTAGATATTTAAAACCGTGATGCTTAATGGCTGCCTCATAATCTATTTAATTACAAACCATATTTTGCTTAATCAATGCCTAATGTTGGCTGTTTAAGGGACCCTCTTTTTCAGAAAGTCACAACAACCATTAGTGGGAATAAGGCCACTGCCACACATGACATCACCAACCCATTTTGTTCCAATCAGGGACAGAGTCACAGCCCTGCAACCTCCCTCATCCCCAGCAGGATTAGAAACACTGTCGTCCAAGTCAGATTATGTTGGAAGCAGCCCCTCCAGTTCAGCAGTCTGGCATTCCCTATAGAATGCTATGGTTTACATGTTTATCTTGACTATTAAGGCAGACGCTTGCAGAGCCTATTTCCCAATTCTTTCTTGTCTGCTGCGCTGCCATCCTCTTCAACAGTTGGTTCTTCTAAAACCCCAAATCTAAGGGTCTGTAAAGGCCTTACCCATGCAGGACTTTCTTGGCCACTGTCACTCCTAAATTTTCTTGAGCAACATACCTCGGTGAAAGCAATTAGTATATGATCAATCCAACAACCCTAGATATAATGCTTGCCCCACTTTGGTACAGCAGACATCTTTTATTTCATTCCCAAGACCATATATGTACTGGATTAAAAGCTGGAATGCCTGTTTGGGCCCTGTGAAGAGAGGTGATGAATGGTATGTCTGAACAGCTTGGTCCCTGGCTTGGTGTCCCTGAAATGCCACACTCCTCACTGAGGTCCACTGATAAGCGTGACAGCACTGAGCAACTTTTATCAGCAGACTTTATATCGGGGGACCCGAGCTAAAAGTTAGCACATGGGGTGTTCTGTCAGCACAGAGGCTTACACCATTAGCAGATCTAAACAGAGTTTGGATTATGGAGCCAAACAAAATTTTAGGTTTTTAAGTGCATAAAAGAAAAGGTTATAATGATTTCAATCTAAATAAAAATACTGTTTTGAGGGAACCAAAGAAATTAATCTTGAAGTCTATCGGTGACAAAGAAACTCGAATATTTTTTACATAGATTTAGTACCATTTGGGGCAGTTTATTCTTCAGGCTGTTTGAACTGAAGTGTACTGGCAATGATCTGGGGTATTACCATGAGCCAACTAGGGATTTTTTAATATAAAAACAAAAAACAAAACAAAACAAAACCTCTCTGATTTCTCCAGAGAGCTCATCCCTGGAGAATGAGTACACATTACAATGCTATATGATCTTGAAAATGTGATACTGTATAAGAAAATAAGATGCCCACAGGAATTCCAATTCATGAGACTAAATTTGAGGAAGTTGCTTCATAGAAATTTAAACCCTTGACATTTATAAAATACAATGTAAAGTGGAATAAAGTATAGTTTTCACTCAGTAAAATGGATGCAAAATGAACTGGAAGACATTCAATGGTTTTCTTTAGGGACCTTCAAAAAGCTGTCATATCTTCCAAACATTCACCAGAGTTCAAGGCTAATGGAAAACATGTGTGAAAAGCAGTTGATAAGTAGATTTCAGAGCTCAATAAGGAATAAATATAACAAATTTGCCTTGGATATGCTTGATTGTGAGAAGAGAAGCTTTGAATTATTTCTCAATCCATTTTTTTTTTTAAATATGGGAATCTAAACTAAATTTAGTTCCTTCATTTATTCTTGTCCATCATGTGCTGGAAATACCAATGAGAAAAAGAGTTCCTGGTAAATGAAACTTCAGGAGAAATTCCTGAAAGAGCAAGAGAAAGCCATGAAACGAGAAATAGTAACAATGTAACTTGAGTAACTACAAATTTAATAATCAACATGTAATTACGGAAGAATCTCCCTACAAAAGTCCTATTGGAAATATTTTCTGCATTTCCAGGAAAAATGGTGACCTGAATACATGGAGGTAACTCTCCTGTTGAACATAAAAAGGAGAAAAAGTGGCATCAGTAATAGAAAGTGGGGAAGAGTATCAGCACCATGCCAGAAATGTTAAAAACATGTTACTAAATGTCATGTAAATAGAACACAGTTGAAGATACAGAGGTGTGACAAAGTAATGGTCCACCCAAAGATGGCCATGTTCCTAATCCCTGGAACCTGTGAATAGATAACAGTATATACAAAATGGAAATTAAATTTGCAGATGGATTTAAAGTGATAACCTTAATTGAAATAGTGAGATTACCTATGTGGGCCTAATATAATCACAAGGGTCCTTCAAAGTGGCAGAGTGAGGCAGAAAAGGAGTGATGAAGAGTAAAAAATGCTTGACTCATCTTTGCTGGCCTTGAAAATAAAGAAAGGGGCCACAAGTCAAGGAATGCAGGAGGCCTGTAGAATGTTTCCTCCCCAGAGCCTACAGAAAGGAATACAACCATGCCAATGCCTTGATTTTAGCCCAGTGAGATATATGTCAGACTCCTGACCTCCACAAGTAGAAGATAATGCATTTGTGTTAAGTCACTAAGTTTGTGGTAACTTGGTTTTGGCAGAAATGGGTAGAGGAGAGCCTGAAAACAATAGAAGAGATCCTTTTAAAAACTCTCAATTGGGAGGAGCAGAGTCTGATAACAAGAAAGTGTCTTAGAAAAGAAGAAACACATCACTTGGAAAGTCCCTTTGCTACTGTAATTGGCAGCATTCAAAGCAATTGTGACAAAAGGCCCAAAGGCTTATATAACAATACATCAAAGACAGTCAAGAATAGGGTGAGGATTCCCCAAGATTCAGGGGGGTAGGCGTTGATAATTGGATGTGTATGGTCACATCATAAACAAGAAGAGTAGACAGATACACCATGTGGCTTATGTGAAATGACCCAACAGAAAGATGGATGCAGGAAACAGCTCCTCCAAAACAGACCAAAAAAAAAAAATGTTTTCTGCTGGGACTTCCCAAGATCTGTACCTTCCTTCCCATGCCCCTCCTCTAGCAACCCAGCGACTGAACAAGTGTGTAAACTTATATTAACCAGACACTGCATATATGAAAGGAAACAGCAAGAAACTGCAAGGTTTGGATAGCTTGCTCTTCATTCAGGGTAGAAAGACAAAAATTCCCCAAGTAGAAGAGGAAAAAGCCCGCAAGATACAGAAGAAGAGAATATTGATAAAGGCATTACAGAAAAAGAGAAATATGGGTCAGAAAGATACTCTATGCTTTCAAAGTGCAGAATGTAAAATAAAATATGAAATGAAGAAACAAAGAGTAAAATGAAAAATAAACTGCTAAATGACAGTAGATAAATACACCACCAAGGAAACAAATCTGTTGGAGACATTAATTATATGCATTATAAGAGAGTAAAACAGAAAATCAGACCAAAGGAATGATACAGAGGACAGAAAACAGGGATCCAACATAAAATTGATAATTAGATTTTTTTAAAAGAGTCTAAAAGAAATGGAAAAGAATGAAGATGTAATCACTGGATATGTTCATGAACTGAAAAAGGTACCAATGAGCAAAACAAATGGATTGACCACAGATGTGCTAACATTACTAAAGAAAGACAAACCTTTAGATATATCCCACAGGAAGAATCTTAATTCCAAGAATAAAGAGAGAACACAACCAGAATCCACGCAGAGGGAAAGAGTTGATCTTAGATTTCTTTACCTCAACCCTAAAAAATCAAAGGACAATGGGGCAATGTCTACCCTACAGAATTTTTAGGAAAAAATTTCAGCCTCATGATCTTTTCATCAGCCAGTTTGTATGATCATTTATGTACAAAGGCATTGAAAGACACATACAACTACAGAAGTCTGACTCACAGAAGTGCTCTGACCTCATCCACTTCTCTTCTACCGTACTCCAGGCATTCTGGTTTCCAAGAAGTTCTTAGAAACTGCAATCTCAGGACTCCTGGGTGGCTCAGACAGTTAAGCATCCAACTGTGGACTTCAACTCAGGTCATGATCTCATGGTTTGTCAGTTCGAGCCCACACTGAGCTCTGCACTGGCAGCATGGAGGCTGCTTGGGATTCTCTCTCTCCCTTTCTCTGCCCTTCCCCCACCTGTGCTCTCTCTCTCTCAAAAATAAATAAATTTGAAAAAAAAAAAACCAGGAATCTCTCCTCCTCTCTTATTGAACACATAGTTTCAGCTGGTTGAAAGGAACAAACCTGCTGATACCCTGATTTCAGGTTTCTAGCCTCTAGAATTGTGAGCAAATAAATTTCTATTGTTTTAGTCACCCAATCTGTGGTATTTTATTATGACAGCCCTAGAAATGCTGATATTCTTTTCCCCAGAAATGCCTCTGAGGACACTTATCCTAAGGAAATCACAGAGACAGAAAATATATGCACAAGGAAGTTCATAACATTTATACATATGTGTGTGTGTATTATTATGTCTGTATACATATGTTATTAAGTAAGTATATGTAAATAATGGTACCATCGGGTAGCATCTATTTTTAAAACACATAATAGAAGAATATTTAGTAATATGGAAAAACATGCACAATAACAATTCAAATGACACTCAATATTCACTGAATGATTATGCTTTTATTTTTTATTTATTTATTTTTTTTAGCAAGAGAGACAGAGAGTGCAACTGGGTCCAGGGAGGAACAGCAAGAAGCAGTGAGAGAGAGAAAGAGAGAATCACAAGCAGGCTCCACGCTCAGCGCAGAACCTGACATGGGGCTCGATCCCACAACCCTGGGATCATGACCTGAGCTGAATTCAAGAGTCAGACACTCAACCAAGTGAGCCACCCAGGCACCTCTGAATGAGCATACTTTTAAAAAGGTATCTTCATTATTATTGCTTTCTACATAACCAAGCATCTTTATGATGAATTTTAAAATGCTGATAATTATTTTGGGGTGACAAAGTTCTAGATTTTAATTTTCTTTACTTTTGTATTTTAAAAGCTGTCCAAATCAATCATGTATTAATTTAATAAGTGATTTCTTTAAAACACCCAGCTATGAGGGAGACTACAAGGAAGATCCACTAACACCTCACTTACTCTGTATGAAGACAGAAAAAGAAAGGAAAACTTACAGCAACACTGAAACCTGACAGTTAGCATCTGAGATGATTTTCTACAAACTTGAAGGCCAATAAAACTATATTAAAAATACAATCAGTGACCCACCTAAGCTTTGCCCATCTAAAAGTCAATAAGAATATCTTTCCTCAGTCTCCCTCTCTCTGCCTGCTTGCCTGCCTCCTGTTTCAGAACTCAAGGTCCATGCTAAACAGAAAACTGTTCTTCTATCACCCTGGAAAAGTAGTATATAGTAGACTTATACTTTAATCACCTCCCCTTACATATCACAGCAGAGCTATTACCCTCAGAAAACACAGGGAAGAAAGTAAGAGCTGTGTCTTGTCAGCGACTTATTACATTAAAGGACATGTGATACCCACAAATGTGATAGGTGAGCATGGGGACAAGAAGAATGCTGGCACTTGTGTTAATACACTGCTACTGATGCTGTTGTTTTCAGCATTCTTGTTTTGAGAAGAGCTGGAAAATGGGAGAAGATCTAATTCAACAGAGAATTACATAGGGAGTTAGGCACATTTATCCTCAAATGAAACTACAAACAGTGTAATTGATAAATAACATAAAATAAGTCATTTTTAAATATATGCAAATTTTTAGGTGTGTGCCTGGGTGGCTCAGTCAGTTAGGCATCGGACTCTTGATTTTGTCTCAGGTCATGATCTCACAGTCGTGAGATGGGAGTCCCCTGTCTGCTTCTACCCTGGCTGTACAGCCTGCTTGACATTGTCTCTCCCTCTCCCTTTGCCCCTCTCCCTGCTCACGTGCTTTATATATTACACATATAATATACTATATATAATATTATAAATTATATATTATTATATATATTATATAACTATGTAATTATATATTATATTATAATATATTATATATATCATGTATTTTAATATATATAATACGTGTAAATTTTTACATGTATCAGAAATCACAGGTGTAAAATCACAGGAATGCAAATATATGGATTCACAAAAGATTTAAAAGGTAAATAAAATGTTATGTAAAACTTCATGGTAAAACAATGAGAAATTTATTAAGAATCTGATTAGTTTCTAGGAAAATTCAAATAAACAAAAAGCCCAACAAAATTAAGAGTAATATATGACTATCAATCTAGACGTTAAAGAGATTGAGATTAGTATTTGGAACATTCTCAGAATAAATGTAAACCCCTCAGTCTCACTAATCTTCCACTTCTGGTCAATCACCAAATTTTTTCTACTGTCTCACACGCCCATCCCTCTGCCCTGCTGTCCACACCACTGCTTTCTGTCAGGCTCTCATTACCTGCTTCAGCACAGGGAGTTCAGTTCTCATCTCTCCATATGCCAACAACTAGCAAAGGGCCTAGGATTAGAGAGGGAGTCAGAAAATGCTGTAACTTTGAAAGACCATGATGAAGTTGTCATGAACCAATCATAAAATATAGGTTGATTATGGTTGTCTCCTGGCTTGGCAAATTTAATTGGGAAATGCATCCCTCATGTGGAATTTTCTGTCTAACAGAGATAATGAAGAAGGACAACAGTGTCCATCTGGCTGAGACTTAAAAAATCTTTAAATCTCAAAGTCTTAAAGAGTCTGTGCAATTCATGACCCAAAGAAGATTAGATAAAGCAGACTCTAAGGAGTCATCAGCACCCAAAATGTCTTGTTTCCCTAGTGAGACTATAAGTACTTTGAGGTAATAGTAATAGACTTAGTTTTGTTTATTTCTTATCCTCCTTGTGCCTTACAGTGTAGATAGAATGGATAAGGAATCCCATGGTTCTCTCAATGTGCCTTAGATTATATCCCCTCTATCCAATTTAAAGTTATCACTCCAGTAACTTCTCTTCTTTCTAACATCATCAAATTTTTGCTCTCTCTCTAGATTATTCCCATCGGCATACTGTCAAATCTTTACACACACACACACACACCTTCTCTTATCTCTTATTTCACCTTCCCACTAGCAATGACCGTATGTCTTTGCTTTAAAACTTCTTGAAAGAGTCATCTCTAGTGCTTTCTCCAGTTCTTCTAAGGCATACCTTAGACAGGAGCATACTGTTTCCTACCGCATCAGCAAAATGCTTTCCCTGAGGACACCCCTGACCTCCATAGTGCTCAATCCAGTGGGAAATTCTCAATTCCCACTTTACTGAGTGGTCAGCAGCATTTGACACAGTTGTCTTCTGGCTTCCAGGAGAACACACTCTTACTATTACTCTGCCTCACTGATCTTTCCTCTCAATCTCCTTTCTGGTTTCCTTCCTTTCCTTTGACTTTTTTTTTTGGGGGGGGGCAGGGGAAGTATCTTTTTGTTCATTTTTTTTGTAGTTTCAAGTTTTTATTTAAATTCTAGTTATTTAACACCATATAATATTCGTTTCAGGTGTAGAATTTAGTGATTCATCACTTACATACAACACCCAGTGCTTATCACAACAAGTGTCCTCGTTAATACCCATCACCCATTTAACCCATCTCCCTTCCCATCTCCCCTCCATCAACCCACGGTTTGTTCTCTATAGTTAAGGATGTGTTTCTTGGTCTGCCTCTCTCCTTTTTGTCCCTTATGTTCATCTATTTCATTTCTTATTATTCCATATACGAGTGAAATCATATGGGATCTTTCTCTGAGTTATTTCACTTAGCATAATACACTCCAGCTCCATCCACATCATTGCAAATGGCAAGATTTCATTTTTTTATGGCTGAATAATATTTCATTGTATAAATAAACCACAACTTCTTTATCCATTCATCAGTCAAGGCACGTTTGGGCTCTTTACATAATTTGGCTATTGTTGTAACGCTACTATAAACATCGGGATGCATGTATTCCTTATTTTTGTAGCTTTTGGGTAAATACCTAGTAGTGCAATTGCTGGATTGTAGGGTATTTTTATTTTTAACTTTTTGAGGAACCTCCACACTGTCTTCCAGAGTGGTTGCACCAGTTTGCTTTCCCACCAACAGTGCAAGAAGATTCCTCTTTCTCCACATTCTCACCAACACCTGTTGTTTCTTATGTTGTTGATTTTAGCCATTCTAACAGGTGTGAGGTGATATCTCACTGTAGTTAGTTTTTTTTTAAGTTTATTTATTTATTTTGAGAGAGAGAGAAAGCGTGAGTCAGGGAGAGGCAGAGAGATAGGGAGAGAGAGAATCCCAAACAGGCTCCACACTGTCAGCACAGAGCCCAATGCAGGGCTCAAACCCACGAACCGTGAAATCATGACCTGAGCTGAAGTCAAGACACTTAACCAACTGAGCCACCTAGGTGCCCCTCATTGTAGTTTTGATTTGTATTTCCCTGATGATGAGTGATGTCAAGCATCTTTTCATGTGTCTGTTAACCAATGTCTTCTTTGGGAAAATGTCTATTCATGTCTTCTGCTCATTTCTTAACTGGATTATTTGTTTTTTGGTTATTGAGTTTTATAAGTTATTTACATATTTTGGATCCTAACTCTTTATCAAATATGTCATTTGAAAACATCTTCTCCCATTCCAAAAGCTGCCTTTTAGTTTTGTTGATTGTTTCCTTCGCGGTGCAGAAGCTTTTTATCTTGATGAAGTTCTAATAGTTCATGTTTGCTTTTGTGTCCCTTGCCTCTGGTGTCTAGGGAGAAGGTGCTTCAGCCGAGGTCAAAGAGTTTACTGCCTGTGTTCTCCTCCAGGATTTTGATGGTTTCCTGTCTCACATTTAGGTCTTTCTTTTTTTTTTTTAATTTTTTTTTTCAACGTTTATTTATTTTTGGGACAGAGAGAGACAGAGCATGAATGGGGGAGGGGCAGAGAGAGAGGGAGACACAGAATCGGAAACAGGCTCCAGGCTCTGAGCCATCAGCCCAGAGCCTGACGCGGGGCTCGAACTCACGGACCGCGAGATCATGACCTGGCTGAAGTCGGACGCTTAACCGACTGCGCCACCCAGGCGCCCGTCACATTTAGGTCTTTCATCTATTTTTAATTTATTTTTGTGTACGGTATAATAAAGTGGTTCAGTTTCATTCTTCTGCATGTTGCTGTCCAAATTTTCCCAACACCATCTGTTAAAAAGACTATATTTTTTCCATTGTATATTCTTTCCTGCTTTGTTGAAGATGAGTTGACCATATAGTTGTGGGCCCATTTATGGGTTTTATTTTTTTTTTATTTTTTAAATGTTTTTATTTATTTTTGAGACAGAAAGAGACAGAGCATGAGTGGGGGAGGGGCAGAGAGAGAGGGAGACACAGAATCCAAAGCAGGCTCCAGGCTTTGAGCTGTCAGCACAGAGCCCGACGCAGGACTCAAACCCACAGACTGTGAGATCATGACCTGAGCCAAAGTTGGACGCTTAACCAACTGAGCCATCCAGGTGCCCCCATTTATGGGTTTTCTAATCTGTTCCATTGATCTATGTCTGTTTTTGTGCCAGTATCATACTGTCTTCATGACTACAGTTTTGTATCTTTCTTTTGACTTCTTAATGGTGGATTGTTCCATGACACACACATATCTCCTTTATGTATACTTATTATAGTGATTTAATTCAATCTCAGGGATTTAAACCCATGTTGGAATCCCTACATTTATATCCCAGCACATACCTCTCTTCAACTCCAGACTCATATACAAAATTGTCTACTTTACATCACCACTCTGATTTCTAACAGAAAACAAATTCAACATGTACAGAATTCAGCTCCTGATATCTCCTCTCAAACACAATTTATCTGTGGCCCTCCTCATCTAAGGGCAATTTCATCATTATTCAAAAATTATTCAAGTCAAGAAACTTGGATTATTTCTTAATGATCTTAATCACATACCCCACATCAATTCCACCTTCAAATCTTGTCTTTCCTTCCAACATATGTCCAGAATCTGACAGCCTATGTCATTTCCACTGCTCACCACCCTAGTCTAAGTCACCAGCATCTTTCACTTAAGTTACTGCAATAATTTCCTATAGGTCTCCCTTTCTTTATATCCTTGCTCTTCTACAGTCTAGTCTCAGCATAGCATCCAGACCAATCATCTTTCTCTCAGGATTCCATTTCACTCAGGTTAAAATCCAAAGGCTGAATACAGCCTCAAGGCCCCACAGGATCTGCCTACCCCCATCATTCCTCTGAGCTCATGGCCTGCTGCTCTCCCCTCTGCTCACTCCTCGTTCATCAGAAATTGTCATGTAGCCACTGCTCACTTCAAGGGAGCCTGGGAAATCAAGCTCTGGGCACACTGCCACCTCAACAAAAATAGGAGAAGAAGAAAAATATTAGCAAGGCAACCAGCAGTGTCACACAAATGATTATCTTATTTTACAAATAACAGAAAGTTTCAGAGAAGTTAGGTGATTTTGTTAGAAAGTTTGGTATCTATCCTAGAAAGTAACTGAGTCAGAGAATGGTAAACTAGAATCCAAACACAGGTCTGACTCCACATGCTCTTATTTTTCTATTACATCAGGCAACCTCCCTCATTTAATAAAAAATTACAAGCCTTTGAATGATTTTGAGAAGAAAATTTGTTCTCTCAACTATCTAGCCCTAAGTAGTCATCTCATAAATGTTCTTGATGATAAAAAATTTTATTTTCAGACAATGTCTACCTGTGCTAGAATGGGATTTTTAAAAGATTTTATTGGTGGCAGGGACAGAGGGAGAGAGAGAATCTTAAAAAGACTCATGACCATGAGATCATGACCTGGGCCAAAATTAAGATTCAGATGTTTAACTGATAGCCACCCAGGTGCCCCTGGAGTGAGACTTTTAAAAACTCATTTTAAGTTTGTATGTTTATTCTCTCAATAGTCATGGGAATAAAGTCTATCAAATATTTGTTTGAATTTTAATCAAATTTTACATCAGTTATTCTCAATCTAGGTTACATATTCTATTCCTCTATGACTTTTAAAATTACAGATTATTTATTTACTTACTTAAATTTTATCTTTAATTCCAGTAACATACAGCCTTAAATTAGTTTCGGTTGTACAACAGAGTGATTCAACAATTCTGTACATTACTCAGTACTCATCATGGTAAATGTACTCTTAATCCCCTTCACGTATTTCATGCATCCTCCCACCCCCCTCCCTTCTGGTAACCACTAGTTTGTTCTCTATATTTAAAAGTCTGTTTCTCTTTTTTTTCTCTGTTTTGTTTCTTAAATTCCACCTATGAGTGAAATCATACGGTACTTGTCTTCCTCTGACTAACTTATTTCACTTAGCATTATACCCTCTAGATCCATCCATGTTGTTGCAAATGGCAAGATTTCATTCTTTTTTACAGTTGAGTAGTATTCCATTGTATGGATATACCACATCTTTATCCATTCATCTACTGATAGACACTTGGATTGCTTCCATATCTTGTCTATTGCAAATAATTCCACAATAAACATAAGGGTGCATATATCTTTTCAAATTACTGTTTTTGTATTCTGTAGATAAATAATCAGTAGTGGAATTATGGATCATATGGTAATTCCATTTTTCCTGAAATTGCAGATTCTGGAGTCTTATCTACAGATTCTGATCTAAGTGGGGTAGGGAAGCTGGGACTGAGCATTAAGAAAAAACTTCCAGGGGTGCCTGGGTGGCTCAGTCAGTTGGGCGTCTCACTTCAGCTCAGGTCATGATCTCATGGCTTGTGAGTTTGAGCCCCATGTCGGGCTCTGTGCTGACAGCTCAGAGCCTGAAGCCTCTTCAGATTCTGTGTCTTTGTCTCTCTCCCTGCCCCTTCCCCGCTCACATTCTGTCTCTCAAAAATAAACAAACATTAAAAATTTAAAAAAAAAAGAAAAAACTTCCCTTATCATTTTAGTATAAAGCCGAACTTTAAAATCACAGATTCAGTTAAACAGTCTTAATAGCTCCAAGCCTCACAAACTGAAGGCTACATCTGTCCTGCCTTGTCTCCCATCACTTATATCCTTAGACTATATGCCCCAGACTTAACAAAGTAGGGCACTTCCTGCCACTACTGTAAGGCTTCATATTTCTATCCTAACAGCAACACAGCTGCTTTGAATGGTTTAATCTCCCAACACTCCATCATCTGACAGCTAAACTATTTTTTCCATTAAGGCTCATCATACACATCACTGTCTCTGTGGACAGGTCTTCCTTTTGGCCTTCACTGCACTGTTGCAGAGACTGCTAGAGGCCACCAAAAAATGCTGTCCTCTTCCTTATGAAGACTGCATTGATTTTCTTAGAAGTAGCTGCCGATTTTCCAGCCAATATGCATAATGATGAAGCCATATAACTGGTTCTAGCCAGTGGAATATGGACCTAAGTGACATGTATCATTTCCAGGAAGAGATCTGAGAATCAGGGGTAGGATCCTCCATGAATTCTTCCCTTCACCTACCAGCTGGATGACCCCCATAGAAACAGCCCCAGTCTCTGGGTCATTGCCTAGAGGAAAGACAACCAGGAGAGCTGCCCATTCAGGGTGATTAGGGTTAGATTTGACATAAGCAAGAAATAAATTTTCTTTGTATTAAGCCACTAGGATTTGGAGTTCTTTTTGACAACAGTTCCCCATGTTCTAAAACATTAATTTTGCCCTCTACTTCATTGAATACCTTCTGCACAGAATGATATTTATTTCCTTATATGTTTGCCTCGTTTACTTATTTGTAGATTAACTGTACCCTGAGTCTCAAGCCCAATAGAGCAGGCACTTAAGTTTGTTGAATTGAAATCCATTAAGAATATTAAAGAATGCTTGTAAAGCCAGAGCTGCAGTACAACTCCATAAGACTCTATTTCCCACCCTGCATCTATGGTGCCCAAGAGTTGTCTTCCCTTTAATTGACACAGCTGTCCTAACTCCATTCCTAACAGCCTAACCCACAAAAGTCTCTCCCTACCAGAAGGACCAAGTTGAGTCTTTATCACCTCTATCCTGTGTGTCATATATATAGCTATCTCCATTTTCCTAGACACCATGCTTTTATCTGCTGAATCAATAAATACTAACTGGTGATGTTTTACTTATTCTTCAGTGAATTCTCAGCAAAGTAAGTCCCTAGTACCCATGAGCATAACATGAGCATAGCACTTTATTAATATCACAAGTAGAGAACTTACTACTGGTAGCTCTTTCTGTGCCCATTCTCCCTATAAGTTCTGTTTCCATCAGGGCAAGAGTCTCTTTGTATCCTTAGCAGCTACTCCATGCTTTGCTTAAGACATACATGTGTTTTTTAGTTGAATAGCATGAAGCAAGTTAAGGAGAATTTAAATAAAAGATTTTTCTGACTGTTCTCTAATAATAAAGATGATCTTCTATAGGAAATACTTATAACCCCTCTAATCATATTGAATAGGTGTTAAAGCATATTTGGGGCGCCTGGGTGGCGCAGTCGGTTGAGCGTCCGACTTCAGCCAGGTCACGATCTCGCGGTCCATGAGTTCGAGCCCTGCATCAGGCTCTGGGCTGATGGCTCAGAGCCTGGAGCCTGTTTCCGATTCTGTGTCTCCCTCTCTCTCTGCCCCTCCCCCGTTCATGCTCTGTCTCTCTCTGTCCGAAAAATAAATAAATGTTGAAAAAAAAAAAAAAAGCATATTGCTTACTTATTTATAGACACAACTGTGCCCTTTCAGAAAAGTGCTAGAGAACCTTTTTTTTTTTTTAATTTTTTTTAACGTTTATTTATTTTTGAGACAGAGCATGAACAGGGGAGGGGCAGAGAGAGAGGGAGACACAGAATCTGAAACAGGCTCCAGGCTCTGAGCAGTCAGCACAGAGCCCAACACGGGGCTCGAACTCACGGACCACAAGATCATGACCTGAGCCGAAGTCAGACGCTTAACCGACCGAGCCACCCAGGCGCCCCTAGAGATCCTTTTTGATCAGTAAGAGACCTTTGATTTCCTAGAATATAAAATGTGTGTGTTTGCCTCACTATATATTTAAGGGATGGTGCTGGTTGTAGCTTTCTTTATCATCACAGGGGGCTGAGCTGCTGACTACAGCTTTCCCAAAGCCTCAGTCTCAAACCACTGAGCAGCCTATTCCAAAAGCAATGTTCATCTTCTCTGAAAATTACCTAATGAATGATAAAGAATAACAGAAAAGTGGGAAAAAATGTTCTCAGCACAGTACAGGATTAACATACTTTATTCCCTAGAAGTGCTTGGCAAATTTATAGATGTAGGTTTTGGAAGCTATTACTAACAGACAAGGCTTTAACAGAATGGCTTATCTTGTTTTTCACCCTACACAGAAACCATAAAATTATTTTGGAACCTAGAGGTTGTTTTCAAAGCTACACATCTTAAAAGATAGTTACTCTTACTGGAAATACTTAGCTTAGGAATCTTTATTATATTGCTCCAAAATTCTTTGCATTCTAGACAGGCTGAGAGGTTTCAGGAACTATGTTTCCTTCACAAGGTACAAAATAATTGCCTACCCAGTCTAATCATGTTGCCTTTTCTCTATTAAAGATTAAATTATTAAATATGTGAATCTGGGGGCGCCTGGGTGGCGCAGTCGGTTAAGCGTCCGACTTCAGCCAGGTCACGATCTCTCGGTCCGTGAGTTCGAGCCCCGCGTCGGGCTCTGGGCTGATGGCTCAGAGCCTGGAGCCTATTTCCGATTCTGTGTCTCCCTCTCTCTCTGCCCCTCCCCCGTTCATGCTCTGTCTCTCTCTGTCCCAAAAATAAATAAAAACGTTGAAAAAAAAAAAAAAATTTAAATATGTGAATCTGACGTCTTTATCTGTATCACTGCATTCTTCCCTAGCTTCCAAACCTCACAGTCATTGCTCATTTTTATGACCAAATTAAGAACACATGTGTCTGACTTAACTCCCAGAGACTAGAACTGTTCTTAACTTTAGCCTACACAACACCCTGGATTTCTTAAAGCCATTCATTAAAGTTAGACTTGGCTATCTTTATTCCTTGATTTCTAAGTTTCAAATAGAGGCGCTATGAACCCAGAGCAACACATTTAGAATTATTAAAATAAAAGAAAAATAGTGGGGCACCTGGGTGGCTCAGTTGGTTGAGCTTCCACCTTCAGCTCAGGTCATGATCTCGTGGTCTGTGAGTTTGAGCCCCGCATCGGGCTCTCTGCTGACAGCTCACAGCCTGGAGCCTGCTTCAGATTCTGTGTCTCCCTCTCTCTCTGCCCCTACCCTACTCATGCTGTCTCTCTCTCTCTCTCTCTCTGCCAAAAATAAATAAACATTAAAAAAATTCTTAAACGTAAAGATGAACAGAAAGAGGAGCCACACAAGCTGGAACCTCAGGGAGTCAGATTACAAAGTTAAAAGTTGGGTGACCAACTGTCTTGGTGTTCCTGGGACTAAGGGGCTCCCAGGACATGAAATTTTCATTGCTCAATGTCCCTGACAAACCAAGATAAATTCCTTCCCTAGAACCTATAATTGTTTGGAGCTTTGCTGAATCAAAGATTCAGAATGTGAAAGAACAGTAGCAAAAAGAAAAGGAAATTAGATTTCTTTAATGTGTTTTGAGAAAATATTTAAATGTAGGTGTTCCTTATTATCTGGACTGTCAGACTTTACTTTGCTTTTTTTTAATATTTATTTTTGAGAGAGAGAGAGAGAGAGTGAACAAGGGAAGAGCAGAGAAAGAGGGAGGAACAGAATCTGAAGCAAGCTCCAGGCTCTGAGCTGTCAGCACAGAGCCCAACATGGGGCTCAAACCCACAGATGTGAGATCATGACCTGAGCCAAAGTCAGACATCTAACAGACTGAGCTACCAGAGACTGTATTTCTTTGGTTGTAACTTTATTCAGAGACTAGTTCATATGGGTCCTAATTTTTGCGTTAGTCGCCTACTAATGAAAGAAAACACATGATTATTATTAATACTGTCAGGAATTTATTAAAAAATTAATATGCCAGCCACAAACTGAAGTGCTTTCCATGATTATCTCAAATTACTGTCACAACAACAACCTGGGTTTGATTCCTTTCCTGCCATCTATGCAGGATAATGAGAGATTTCCTTGCAGGTAGTGAAGGATCCATAGATAGAATTGTTTTTAGATTTATTATTATTATTATTATTATTATTATTATTATTACTACTACCACTACTCCCTAGTATGACTATGACTATTCTCTACTACTGCTACAACTACTGATCACTATCATCATCATCATGCCATATCATACAGCAGTTAATTGCAGAAGCAGGTTTAAAACTGGCTCTCCCTTATTATCGAAACATTAAAACGCAACCTGAGAAAGCATTTAATAAAGACCCCTGGCATCCAAAAGGTTCTTTGTAACATGGCCACAAAGGTGCACATAAGAATGCACAAAAATTTAAATGGCACAGAGGACCAAGAAGCAAATTCAATGTCATGGAATCTTTGGCACTAATGATCTTTCTTTATAATATTTTCCAAGTAAAATATAAAACAAGTGGCATTTACTGAGTTGGGTTTATTTTTTATTTCTTTTGGCTTCTATGTATGTACCATGAACACATCGATGACGATTAATCCTTCAGAATTTTGTAGTACAGATTTGAGAGTATAGTAACAGAGGGTCCACAAGCTAACCCAAACGAGATCTAATTTTCTGGAGCTGTATTTCTGTAAAAATCAACAAAATAACAGACCTAATGCTATTTTGGCTCTGTAATTACTGACTCGTCTTGCCATCTTGCCTCTGTCATCTCTATTTGACATAATAAAATATTAGCACACGCTCACAATAAAATGTTATTAGCACACACTCACGTATATGAATGTTTCTAAATAGGCATAAATGGAAGAACAGCTTGTAACACTGACTTTTTCACACACAAATGATTCCACATGGTCATTTTCATTACACGAGATACACTATTAATGAAAAAAATTAGAAAAATAAGTTAAAGTAAGAAAATTTAAATCATCCATAATTCCACAACCTGGGGTAACTATTGTTAATACTTTGTTATTTCTATTTCTGACTTTTTCTAAACAAATAAAAAATCACACACAGGTAAATATACACAAAATTTTTAATGCACTGAATTACAATCCTTTTCCTATAGCAGATGTTGTAAATATCTCCCCATATACAGTACATATAATTATTATATTGTATATCATGGTTTTAAATAGTTGCCTGGAATTCCATTGTGTCAATTCGCCATAAGGTCCTACTCATTCCACTGTTCATGGCAAGTTGAGTTGTTTATATTTCCTTGCTATTATACACAATTCATTTTTATAAACATCCTTGTTTATACACCTTGGCACAAAGTATTTCCTTAGACACAAAAATTCCTAGAGATGGGATTATGACATCAGAAACTGCATTTTTAATTTATTTTTTATTTTAGAGACACAGTGTGTGTGCATGGGGGCGGGGGGAGGGGTGAGAAGGGGCAGAGAGAGAATCTTAAGCAGGCCCTGAAAGAGGGCACAATCCCATGACCCTGGGATCGTGACCTAAGCCAAAATCAAGAGTAGACACTCAACCAACTGAGCCACCCAGGTGCCCCAGAAACTGCATATTTTTAAGGCTTCTTATACATACTTGATAGTAAGTACTATGCATTTATTTGTAAAACATGTACATAAATGTTATATCTACAGAACCAGTGCACTGGTTTGTACTCCCAGCAGCAGGTATAAACCATTCTGTCCCATTGCCCTTTACAGCCGAGTGAGCCAGTGGCTTGCCTGGGTGTCATGGTCTCCGACAGAAAATATCTACAAGACACTCTCATCAGTGATACCCTTATAACCCAACCCCAGCTGCTGTAAGGACTTCCTGCCCCACTGGCTGGTGAATAGCTGCTGACAACATCCATGGGTACTGTGATGTCGCAAGCTAGGAAGAAAACCAGCATTCAAAAGTAACAAGGCGATTGAGAATTGCTAGCCACTGTCAGAGAGAAAAGTTTTGATTTTTAAATGCATATCTGTTTTGTTTTAACAAATGGGACAGAAAAAAAAAAGGATGGGTCACATTTGGCAAATAAGAATACTTTTTCCTCAGAGAAAAATTGTAAAAAAGACAGAAGAATCATTACAGATTTATAAAATCTGCTACAAATGTCCTGCCAGTTAGAGTATGATATTAAAATGACAAGGAGGCAAAATTTAAAACAAATTTTTCCCATGCTTGGATAATAATATTTTCAATCATTTCCTAACTGGAAGATTTCAAAACTAAAACCCAAGTGTCTCAGTAGATGTAAGCAAGGGCAAAGCAATGGAACAAGATAGACTGTCTCTTCCTCAGTTTGCTGGCTTTGCACTGAAGGGAGATACTGCCTACATCTTACTGGGCCGATCTAGCCTCTCCTGGATCCCAGAGAGCAGAAAGAGAAGATCCAGCGAAGCCAGACCTGGGGAGACACCAGACATGTGCAAACCACTGGTGAGGATGCAGGTTGGGAAAAGGCAGGAGTGCCGTATCCACTCAGGGCAAGCTGATAGATAAAAGTACTATCTTCTACATCATAGGCCATGAAAAAGAAGTTTCTTAATTATTTTACAAATAATTGCCTGGTGCTTACTTAGGCTTTCTCAACAGTCGCTCATTTCATCCTGGGACAAATTATCCCTATCTTCCAATAAGGAAACTGAGGCATACAGAGAATAAATATTTTCCCCAAGATATTAACGGCTCATCAGTGGGAAAACTAGAATTTACACCCAGGGAGCCTGGCTCTAAAGCTCCACAATCTTAGCTATATCAGATGTCATCTCTTAGTCCACAGTTACAAAGACAGGGTAGGACTGAAGGTCTGAAGCCTAAAGTTCAAGTTCCAGGGCCACCTCCTATTAGCAGCTCTAAGAGACCAAAGTACATTTAATCTCTCCAAGGCTGAGGTTGCTAAAGCAGGTGACATCCAGATATCAGCTCTTTATCCTCCCCCTGCAACCCACGGCCCATGTCCACCTGCACGTGGGGCTCAGCCCACCTCTGAGCTCCCCATCCCACCCAGCTTCTCCTGAATTTGAATCTTCATTTTGACTCACTATCTGAGAGATTCTAATTCATACTAAAGTGTGATAATTATTCCCCTAGAGAAGCTTTTGATATAAAAACATCAGAACAAAAAATACTGTTTTTCTGAACATTTTGTACAGGACACAGAGTAGGGAAGGGAAATACACTGCATAGTGCAGAAAAATATACTTAAAAGTTCCCCATAAATATCCCCACTGGTCCTATAACTCCACAGGGCCAAGTAGGGAAAGGAACTTTCAGTGCTGTTTCCTTTTTTCAGTTCCCAGAGTTGATAACTGTCTTCTCTTCTGAATTTCCACTTGGATACCTTTAAGGTATGAAACTTTAAGATCTCACTTCTTTCTTATAAGATGTAAAATAACTTATTTACTCATAAATTATTTAACAACTATAATGCTCCAAGGAGATAACGGTCATGAAGATCCCTCATAGAAATGAAGAGATACATTGACAGAAGGTATAGTTGATATCCCCAGAAAGACAGTATGAGCTGAATGACTAAAACCCTGGCATATCTAAACTTAGTGAAGGCCAGGTGCATGCCGAGTGTTTGGAGGTTCTACACGTTGGTGACTGATGCTCAGTTAACACTTTCCCACAAACCACACCATGGCGGTTATAGCAGAGACAATACAGAGCTGGTTAAACAAAGTTCCAAGTCTGACTTCAAACAACTCTTCTAAAAAAATGCAAACAGCCTCCTCCCTCTCAGTTTGCTATTTAATCCTACTGGTCTTTCTTTTACCATCTTACCTTCTTACTCTATAAAAGTCTCCAACAGATATTCTATACCCACTGTCTCCAATTTTTGCTCACCGCCTACGTCCTCCTGCCCCCTTGAAATGTGGACTCTCTCTCTCGCCAGTGCTATAGCGAAATGGTTGCTTACATGTCCACCAAGACCTCCCTGGTGGGAAACACCATTCTCCTCATCTCTGGTCCTCCCAACTGCATTTGACATTTTCAAGGTTACCTATGGAGGAGTTTCAAGTAAAAGAACTCCTATTCAAAGACAGATAAGATGAATCCATTTGTCCAATGACCTTTTGAAGTTATAAAAAGAATAGATTTTAACTACATGCTTTGCCAAGTCTCATGGCATCTTCTGAAGGCACAGCCAGTCCTTGGAAAATTCTTCCAAATCATACAGTTCATATCAGAAAGAAATTTGATACAGCACTTCTCAAATTTGACAGCAATCCTAACAATTTACATGGCATTACCTAGCACAAGTATAAAGCTGAAACAATTTTTTCTACATTGTTAATAATAAAAAATAGATTTTAATCAATGAGGTAAGAAAAAAATATTCTCTCTATGGGAAATATTATAAAATTACTGTCTTATGCAGAGGTGATAAAAAAAGGATATAGTAAAAAAAAAAACAAAAAACATAGAGGAAAACAGTAATCTAGAAGTGTGCAGGGCAGTGCATTAACCAGAACATTACACTGTTTTTCTGAATTTTATGACGTGTGTGGTATTTCTCTGAATTTATTAATTTCTAACTTCTTGTGATTTCTTGTTTCTAGTAAATACTTACATTTTATATACTTTTGTATTTTTAATTTTTAAGAGGATTTTGAAAAGGGGGTCTGAAAATTGTATAAGCTTCAGGCCCCCACAAACCCTGCACCCTATTAATTACACACTAATTCTTCGAATTATTCTTCGAATAATTCTTCAAAGAAATACAGACTATTAACTCAAGTGCTTTTCTGGATAATAAAAGTGAGGTATCATTACTAACATCTTGTTAAATGACAGTAATTCCTCTCATTTTCCCCATCTTCCTGGGCCCCCTACCGTTTCTCTGTCTATGAGTGTATGCACAACTGCGCTCCATGCTGAGAATGTAAGATAAATAGATAATACCGCTGCCTCAAGTAGATTCAAGCCTAATGAAGGGAAGAAGGAATGAACGCTAATAATTATGCAATAACCTGAAAAGTGCACTGAAGGAGTTAAGAGCAAAGCGTCCTCAGAGCACAGAGGGTGATTCCATCTGGGGAATTCAGAAAAAGTGCCATAATAAAGGTAATAGCTGAACTGAGCATGAAAGAAGGAGAGGAAGTGTGGCTGGCAGAGCAGAGAGATGGCATCCTTGTGGGGAAAGCTGTAGGTTAATTTGTGTAAGCAGAGCATCAAAGCATTCTAAAGCCACTACCAAAACAAAGCCACTACCAAAAAGAGAAGAATCGCGAGCTTCACAGAAGAATTAATAAACGGTGAGTTTAGGGGTGCCTGGGTGGCTCAGTCAGTTGAGCGTCCGACTTCAGCTCAGGTCATGATCTCACAGTTTGTGGGTTCGAGCCCCGCATCAGGCTCTGCGCTCACCGCTTGCTCAGAGCCTGGAGCCTGCTTCCGATTCTGTGTCTCCTCTCTCTGCCCCTCCCCTGCTCATGCTTTGTCTCACTCTGTTTCTCAAAACTAAATAAATGTAAAAAACAAAAATTTTAAAAATAAATGGTGAGTTTATACGCAGCATCTTCAAATATACCAAACATTTATGAAGCTTGAAAATTTGCAGGCTGAAGCTCTATCAAGGAGGCTGGGCACTGAATCCTCCAATATGTGTTAGGTCTGTCACCTGGGACAGCTGTCTAATTTCTCCAAGCCTCAGTTTCTTCATCTGTGAAATGATTCTATCAGGACTCAGATCAAAAATTTGTTATGAGAACTAGGTCAATCACACATGGTATGAAGCAGCAGTGAGCAAATGGGATGTTATCAGTAAGTGGGGCTAACACATCCAGGTTTTGCTAACATTAAAGACAGACGTGAGTTGCACCTCTCCTTGTTACACCGAACGCTAACTTGGGAAAGTCGGCACCTGTCAGCCAAAACAATCAAGCTGGAGGCAGGATAGTTCCTGCAAATAGCCAGAGTCTTCCAAAGAATTCCAGAAATGCTCTCACATTCTCTATCACATCCCTTTAAGCACAGACTAATTTAAACACAAGGCACTCCACGTCAGAAAGGTACACAGGGGACAAAGGCCAAAAAACAAATCCCAATGAAAAATAACCCTCTTGTTGGGAAATGAGCCCTCAATTCCATATGCTGGAAGATGTGGCTCAGGATATATTCCTGCAGAAGTCAAGGTCACATCACTTTTAGATTCGGCAAGAGTGTCTCCAGGTAGTTCTACTTTGCACTCCTTGAAGAGAGCCCTTTTTCAGACAATTGCACCTAAAGCAATAGATTGATCCTTTCAGCTTTAATAGATCTGGCTGCTTGTTTAATAGTAAAATGTGTGCATTTTTAAGGAGGGAACTCAACCTCCTGCATTTAGCCAAAGCAAATCATGGAGCAGGGAACTGTATTATATTTCAGGCCAGCACACCATTAAACTTGTCGCTTTAGAAATTAAAAGGTAACTATTCAGTCCTAAAGATACCTAAAAGAGAAGGCTGAAACATATCTCTTGTCTCAGTAAGCCAACCTCTTTGGTTTTTGTGACTGGGGATTCTGAAACTATAGATACTTGCAAGCTGATCTCCCAAGAAATGTGCCTATAATAACAATCTGTCAATATCGGTTATGATTTTTTGCTTTGCTTTGTTTGTAGTACTATGGTACTACAATATGTTCATAATCTAGAACCTGAAATACATAGCAATTTCTTAGGCATGTAACAATTTCCCTTGAGCACAAAAATACAAGAATGTACGCTATGAAAAGTGTTGTCAATTAGATCTAATCAGTGCTGGTCTTCATATGAGAACATATAAACATGGGGCATCTCTGAACTTACTCCTTTTTCAGGTTTTTTTTCTAAGAACTAATTTCACTAAATGTGTTGTGCCAGAAGATCACAACAACCCTGGCTAATAATTTCTTAAAAGACAACCAGTGGGTCGTGAAAGGAGAAGGGACAAATCACTTCTTGAAGGAGGATCTACATGAAATGAAGGTTGTATTGTTTCCCTGGAATGAGACACTTTTACAGACCTCGTTATGGAAGAC
Organism: Puma concolor; assembly: GCF_028749965.1. Taxonomy (NCBI): domain Eukaryota; kingdom Metazoa; phylum Chordata; class Mammalia; order Carnivora; family Felidae; genus Puma; species Puma concolor. The sequence goes on along the minus strand of NC_141670.1, from coordinate 80,799,558 downwards.
TGTAACAACCAATGGTCATAGATGAGAGGGTAGGCATTGTGCAGCCCTATGGACGTACTTACACACAGAATTACAGTTTCTGAAGACAATATGCACTGATGGGCCTATGGCTACTTACTACCAAACTGAATGATCTTATCTGGCCATGTGGAGCAAGTGATCATAGAACAGCTTTGGGAAAATATCATGCAAGTGGTAACTTTTGTGGCTCATCAGAGGATTATTATATGATGACATTAGATTAAACCTTTACTTAAGGTGGCATGAGTTCTAGAGAAAAAAAAAAAAAAAAACCTACATCTAAAAGAGTTACCTTTAAGAGGAAACTCAGATAAAATGTAGTAGATAATAGTTGTCGTGAGGCTCCATCCAGCCACACACCCTTATCTTCATGTTTCTTTCTCACCAAATGTTATGAAAGAAGTTCCAAATAAATATTTTATTGAGGGATGTGTGAAGGTTTCTATTATTTCTCAAGGCTACACTTCACCAGTCATGATTGCATGAGTATGGGATTCACCTTAATTTGCAGATAACCCGGGCACCTGGCAGCCTGCCTTCATCCTCTCAGGCCATCCTGGTGTCTTTGTCAGATTCAGGGCACACCAACAGTCTCTAGAATTTCACATTTATTTTATGAATATTTAAGGCAGTGTTTCCCAACTTTTCCCAAGTCATGGTACTTAGGGAAAATGATGGCATTTATACACTGCAGTAAAGAGATCAGGCAGTGTGTGTCCATAAGTAACTAGCTGGGGGTGGGGAGGAAAGTGGGACAAGGAGTTTAGACCCCTGGGTCATGCCCCACAGACCTGGACTGCATGGATCAGTATCTCCCCACACCAAGAACCCAGCATAGCATCTGCCAGGGAGATGCAGCCTTAAAAAGAAAGCAGATGTTTTCAAGCACGCCCTTGGGAACATTACAGATTCTTCATGGTAGAGGACCAGAAATAAATATTATTTATTAAAAGGCATTATTCTTATATTGTTGATTATATCTTATCCATTATTTAATTTTACTGCTATGAAAATAACTTATAAACAAACCATTTACTTATAGCCTTCTTTCCATCTCTTAATTCTCCGAGCACTTGGCATAAAGGTAGGGGAAAGTACACAGATTTTGGAGTAAAACAGACCTTCTTGAAAATATTGATTGTGGGGCGCCTGGGTGGCGCAGTCGGTTAAGCGGCCGACTTCAGCCAGGTCACGATCTCGCGGTCCGTGAGTTCGAGCCCCGCGTCGGGCTCCGGGCTGATGGCTCGGAGCCTGGAGCCTGTTTCCGATTCTGTGTCTCCCTCTCTCTCTGCCCCTCCCCCGTTCATGCTCTGTCTCTCTCTGTCCCAAAAATAAATAAATGTTGAAAAAAAAAAAATTAAAAAAAAAAAAAAGAAAATATTGATTGTGTGTACATCTGGCCTCAGACAGATCCCACTCTCTTTCTGAGCCTCAGTTCTCCCACATTAAATGGGAATACTAAAACCTACTTCAAAAAAGAATTACTGTCTTTTTTTTTAGTTTAAAATGTCAGTACCACAGAAAAATCGATGTTCATTAAATGTTAACTCATTTCGTCTTCCTAGAAGAGAATTAGTATTAGTATAGCAGTTAAATTCCCTGTATCTGTTACCTTCCCTAACTCCTTCTCCTACTCTCTTCTATTCTTCATCATCCTCCCTCTGCCACCTACCCACCTTGTTTTCTAGTTCTACATTCTCTGATGCCTCCTCCTTATCATGCTCATACTTTCTTCTCTCTCCAAACTGGGGCAAGGAGGGTGGAAAGGGGACATGGAGAAGAAGGAACAGGCAATATGGCTGTTTGATTGTATTCAACTCCCAACTCTTAAAGGCACTGCCCAAATCATTTCAAGTAATTATTAAAAAAAAATTAGCCCAAAATTATTGTATTCAAGTCCTACGCTGTTTGATCTCTCAGTGTCCATGAAGAGCCACCCGTTGGATTGGTGGCTGTCAACCTTTACACTACTTTGCCATGCCAGAAAAAAACAACACAGACCCATCAGTAGGAAGAGTTCAAGGAAATAGTGAATCTTGTTAAGAGAGAGGGACTCAGATGGTAGGTACTCAAGTAAGATTTGCTTATTGCACTAATGTTTTAAATACCCACCAACACAAATATCTAAGGAAGCAAAATTGAGCTATGCTATGGATTCACAAATCAGATTGCTCCAGACCTCAAAAACTAATCGAGGTGAACCTAAAGTAAACTTAAAAGAAAGATATTAGATATTTACAATCCTTTCTTTCAGATTTTTTTGTTTCATTATCATCTGTGATACAGGGAAAACACAGAATATATTTAAAGTCAGCAAATATTCTCTGAGTTCTTCTAGCTTCATCACCAGAAAACAGTAAAAAAAAAAAAAAAAAAAAAAAAAAAAAGTTGACTATGACAATGTGGTAGAGACAGCAAGAACTCACCAGCCGATAAAACTTCCAAGACAATGATTTCCACAAAGAACTTGCAGGCTGGGATACATCTACAACCACTTTCTGAAATGTTTCCTCTGGTAGTTCAGATACTATGATCTTAGTTGAAGAGCAGGCAGCATGCCATCTTAACAAGCTTATAGACAAAAATATAACAATGATTTGGAAAGGCAGCAACATCAGTCATCTGAAACTGCCACTAATATAAAGCAAGTGTAGAAGGAGGAGAGCATGGGAGCCATTTTCACAGTCATCTCAATAAAGATTTATCTAATGGCACTACTCATAGCTCTTAAAATAACTACTGTTATTCTTTGTGATGTGATCACTCACAGGATTCTAGACATGGTGAGCCATGTGGGGAAAGGGGCTTCCGAAGGGGAAAGGACCCTACCTATATTGATGAACGTTTAGATTTGCCTATGAGATATGAGGCGCTTTGTAAAGATATAATGGTAATGACCCACAAGCCAAGAACCATAATACTGTCAATGGTTACAATTTTATTCTCTTGGTGAGAAAAATGACACCAGGTAGATTACGGTCATGTTACAAGTAAAAATTAATCGTGTGTATTTCATAAAATTATATTAATATCTCTATATTAGTGTCTATATTAATATCTCTCCAATATATCTATATTAGACATTTCTGATTTATTTACACTTTTATGGTAATAAGATTTCATATAGTTTTGCAGAGTATTGTTTTAATAAGACTAAGGTTTGGATGGGAGCAGATGGCTTAGCTGCATGATGATAAAAGATATCATTCACATAGAATTCAATATTAAAACCTTCCCCTGGAGTAGGGCAGCAAGGTGGCTCTGCATGAAAAGAAAAGAGGAATAAAGGAGGGAGGAGAAAGAAATACAGTAGGAATTGAAGAAATATCCTTCTAGGCAAAGGTTCACTTATAAAATGTGTCATTATTGGAGGGGTGTTAGGAAGCAAAGAAAATGTATTTAAAATGAAAATTACTGGTCTTCAATTTGAAAAGTAAAAATCCACATAGCATGCCTGGATGGCTCCATCGGTTAAGCATCCAACTCTTGACTTCAGCTCAGATCAAGATCTCATGATCTTGACTTCAGCTCAGATCATGATGTGGTTTGAGCCCCACATCTGGCTCTGTGCTGACTGCTCAGAGCCTGGAGACTGCTTCAGATTCTGTGTCTCCCTCTCTCTGCCCCTCCCCAGCTTGTGCTCTGTCACTCTCATTCTCAAAAATAAACATTAAAAAAAAAGAAGAAAGCAAAAATCCACAATGAAAGTGAGAGAGAACGGGAAACAGAAATAGAGGACAGACATTAGAGAAGGCTAGTTATCACTCCAGGCACCTCAGTCAGTTAGAATAATTAACTTTTCTACCATCCCTAAGCTCTTAACCAAAGAGCCAACAGAAGACAAAATTGATGGAATTCTGCACTCCCCACCTGCATGGCTAGTTTAGCATATAGGCTTTTACAAGATGATTTTTTTATGTTTCATTGACCATCATTTTACAATTATTATATTGATACAATTATCCTTCCATACCAATGATACAATTAACCTTCCAACTGTAAATTTTTTTATGTTTAATAAAACTTCAGTAGTATACCCAGTAACAATAAAACCTCTGAATATTAGTACCATATTGCAGCTAAATTTTGGTAGGCCATCACTTTAATATATCTATCTAATGCTGTAGCCAAATCATTTATTTTTGACTAACTCAAGGAAATTCCTCATTTTTGTAGAAATCTATTCGAAAAGTGGGTGTGTGTTTAGAATAAAGAAAGATTATGACTTGTTAGTAATCACACTGATAGACACATTCATACATATTGATTCTTTATTGCTGGAACAGACACTTTAAAGTTTTTATATCCACTTAAATATTTTTTTTCTTGTTTAGAAGGTGCCTTGCATAAACAGATGATGTTTGAGATTCTGATTCCTCTGAACTCAAGTTTTCTCTGGTGATCTAATGTGCTTGGTCAAATCATAAAGTTGAATTACAGAGTTCCATAGTCTATGTCAGAATACCAGTAGGCCCTTGTTTGTTTGTTTGTTTGTTTGTTTGTTGTTTTTTAAAAAGGCTATTCACAGTTTAAAACAATTATATATTCAGATTCATATTATGGCAAGATTGGGTAGATCTTTTTACTCCAAAAAAAGGAAGAAAAAAATTCCCAGTGCTCCCTATAGTTCCCTATAGTTCCCAGTGTTCCCAAGTGACTCAGTTTGAGCCAAGGACATGGAGACGGATGAAACATACCACTTTCTTTCCTGTTTCATAAAGTGCAACGTGGCCGTCCGTGAAGGCACCATGGAGACCATGTGCTGAATATGGATGCATCCCAAGATAAAGGACAGCAATCTCAAATGCTCTGGACAGTGATGTGAGAAAAAAACCTTTACTGACCAAGTCACTGAGATTTGAGAGCTCATTTACGAATGTACCACAACTTAGCCCTATCTGTCCACTTGAGAAAGTGGTACTGGCGATGGGTACTACCATCATAAAACTTTTAATATATGCCAGTGCATCAGGCACCAAAGAAGCTCATATCACAGGCTGGGAATATAGTGATATAAGTTGTGAGGTGGGAAAACAGGTTGTAGAGCTGTTAGTAATAACTTGATAGAATCCTGGGCGCCTGGGTGGCTCAGTTGGTTGAGAGTCCAACTTCAGCTCAGATCATGATCTCATGGTTCGTGGGTTCGAGCCATGCATCAGGCTCTGTGCTGACAGCTTGGAGCTTGGAGTCTGCTTTGGATTCTGTGTCTCCCTCTCTCTCTGTCCCTCCCCTCCCCTGCTGGCTCGCTCACTCTCTCTCTCTCAAAAATAAATAAAAACATTTAAAAAATTAAAAAATAAAAATAAAAAAAATAACGTGATAGAATCCAACCTAGTAAGCCAGAAGCCTTACTGGAAGAAGGTGGGAAATAATCATACCATTAGTGTGCACTGGCTAATATAGGCTGGATTTTGCAATGCCTTAATTACATGAAAGCAGTAAGCTCAGAAAGAAGTGGCTGGTGTGAAACACTTTAAAATGTAATTTTTGGAGTACCTGGATGGCTCAGATGGTTAAGTATCTGACTCTTGATTTCGGCTAGGTCATGATCTCATTGTTCCAGCCCTGTTCCAGGGCTCATGAGTTCCAGCCCTGCATTGGGTATTGTGCTGACAGTATGGAGCTAGCTTGGGATTCTCTCTCTTTCCCTCTCTCTCTGCCCCTCCCTCACTCACACTCTCTCAAAATAAAATAAAATAAAAACTTAAAAAATGCGGGGCGCCTGGGTGGCGTAGTCGGTTAAGCCTCCGACTTCAGCTCAGGTCACTATCTCGCGGTCCGTGAGTTCGAGCCCCGCGTCGGGCTCTGGGCTGATGGCTCGGAGCCTGGAGCCTGTTTCCGATGCTGTGTCTCCCTCTCTCTCTGCCCCTCCCCCGTTCATGCTCTGTTTCTCTCTGTCCCAAAAATAAATAAAAAAAGTTGAAAAAAAAATTTTTTAAAAAAATAAAAAAAAAAATTAAAGGGGCGCCTGGGTGGCGCAGTCGGTTAAGCGTCCGACTTCAGCCAGGTCACGATCTCACGGTCCGTGAGTTCGAGCCCCGCGTCGGGCTCTGGGCTGATGGCTCAGAGCCTGGAGCCTGTTTCTGATTCTGTGTCTCCCTCTCTCTCTGCCCCTCCCCCGTTCATGCTCTGTCTCTCTCTGTCCCAAAAAAATAAATAAACGTTAAAAATAAAAAAAAAAATTAAAAAAAAAATTAAAAAATGCAATTTTTATCTCAGGAGCTATACACTTCACTGAAGGAGTAGTATTTCCAAATTTCCACAGGGCCATTATATCTTTAACACTAAGGATGAACACCCTCTACTTTAAATCCACTAGCCAAACATCATCAGCTGCTCTATATTTAAGCCAGGCCTATTCATATTTGGTAGTACAGAAGCAAAGACTGGAGGTGTGGAGAAAGAAAGCAATTAATACAGCTGTTATCACAGGTTGTCAGAAAATCCCTTCTGAGGGAGTGGGTTAGAATCCATTTGTAAATAGCATTATGGCCTCGAAAGGAATACTTCTGAATGAGTTAATTTTCACATCTAGAAGGAAAATAAGAAAGACGATACTATCTTCTACTTTTCTTCTTTAGGCTATACAGCCTTAAATAATAGAAACCCAAACAAAATATTCAAATTCCCTTGAAAGACCTACTATAGATCAGGGTGGAGGGAGTTGGAAAGCATAAGCTGGTATTCATTTCCACGAGATGAACTTAATTTTCTATTTTGGGAGGCAATGCATGAGAGTCATTGTTTAACATCATTCCACTTAGGCCGCAAAAATCTTCATAAAAGAAACCTTATGGGCGAATTTATGCCCCTTGTATTATGCCAAAATTCTGACAAGAGAAATCTTGGACTTGGTGACCAGTAGGGTGGCCTTCTTATCCCAGAAGGAATGGCTTTGGTGACCCTCTGGACTGGGAACCTGGTTGGGGCAGATCCAGACAAACCATGTAGGTGCTATCTGGTAATACTAGAAGCTGAGAAGGGGGTAAAAGTTGCCATATCCCAGTCCTCAAGAGACAACCAAGCCAGAGAAAAGTTAATGAGATAATATGGTAAGTGTCTTGGGACACGTTGGGTGGCTCAGTCTGTTAAGCATCCAACTCTTGATTTCAGCTCAGATCATGATCTCAAGGTCGTGAGATTGAGCTCCACAGAGGGCTCTGCAATGAGCTTGTAACTTGGCTTGAGATTCTCTCTCCCCTCTCTCTCTGCCCCTCCTCCACTCTCTCTCACACACATGCTCTCTTTCTCTAAAAACAAACAAAATCTTAAAAAGAAAAAAATACAGGGTAGGAATCTTACTGAAAGAAGACTCAGGAGATGTGGGCTCTAAAATGGATCCTTCCACTGACCAGATATGTGACTTTGAGACAAGTCACGCCTCCATTATGGACTTCATTCTCCTCTTCTACAAACGGAGGGAAATGGGCTTAATTATGGATTCTCAACTCAAGTACCTACAAGGATTCAGCAGGTGGTCTAATGGAGTGTGGGCCATGGCTAAGTAAAAAACATGTGCCCTTCCAAAGGGACAGCAACTAGCTATTCAACACCAGCTGATTAACAGTATGCAGGACCACAGGCCCAGCATTGTCAAATTCCCCATTTTTTTTTTTCAAGAGAGGCTAGACATCAGGGGTTTTATGGAGAATCTTTTCATTTATGAATGTTCACACCTAATTCCATTTTTTAAGTGTGGTATTGCCCGAATAACAAAATATCTGCTGGTATGGTGAAGCCTGGGGACTACATTCGTCCCACAGGCAGTCATCAAATAACTATTGCTAAATAAAATAATTTCTAAATCCCCTTCCATCTTTGAAGATAAATTTAAGCTCACTGCTTGATAAATGTTGCTTTGTTCCGTCTACCTATAATGCAATTTCTTTCGTTTTTCTAATTTTCAAAATAATTAGGAATGAACTCCCGTACACTCTGCTCAGGCACCGAAGATTAGGCTTACTCCCCCACTCCCCTGAAACTGCTCCAAATGCTATCCATGATCTGCTGACCACAAACTGGAAAAGTAATTGTCTTGCCTTCATTCTTTCTAATTTGTAGCAACTCAAACTGTTAGCAACACCTCTTCTTTAAAGCCAGCCATAAAAAACAACAACAAAACAGTCTCTTCTGGTTTTTCACATGTTTCTAATCACCTTGTCCCAGATTCTCTTGCTGCCTCTTGTATTCTTTCCACTTCCTAAATGTGGGTGTTCCCAGAGTCAGTCCCCAGCCCTTTATCATTGTAAGTGCTTATCCAAAGAGCTCATCTGTAATTTCACCTTCAAACATCACTAGTTTCATTCATATACATAAACATCTCCAATCCTGAGGAGCTCCAGCTAACACTTCACCCAATGGCCACTTGGAACATTTCTACTTGGACTGTATTCCTCATTCCTTAAGTCTGGCATGTTCCAAATTTATTTTCTCCAAAACTTCTTCCTAGGTTACTCTTGCTACTAAAGATTTCCCACCTTTCCCCTGCTTACTCCAAGTTAAAATCTTAGTTATCTTTGACTTACCTTACTTCCACCTTCAATGACCTATTCACAACATTGGTAATGTTCATCTCTACTTTCTAAGGAAGGCTCCCACACTTACCACCTCAACATTAGATACACCACTAGCATCCTTCCTACTTCCTCACTCTTCTCTGCATTAGGCACCGACACCATGTTATCCCTTGCATCACCTTATAGACTCACTTCCATTGCCCAACGGGATAAATACCAACCTCCTGTATAAGGCATTTGCATATGGTCCTTATAGCCATCTTCCTCCTCCTTCTGTCAATATAAAAAACCTTCTATTCCATTCCAGTCTCATTATTGTTCTCCAAAGACTATATTTTGTTTGTGATTAGAATGTCCTCCCCTGTAATTTCCACATGTGTAAAGCCTTATCTATCATTCTTCAAGGCCCAACTCAATTTGCATCTTCCTCAGAACACTTGCTAAATTACCTAGGCCAAAGTAACTTCTTCTTTAAGAGTGTCTTGCCTATTCTAGGCTCTTTCATAAATTTCCACATAGATTTTACTGTCAGCTTTTTAAGTACTCATCTCTCTCCCATTCTCTCTCCACCAAACAAAAAAACAAAAACAAACAAAAAACCAAAAGTGAGAAACACAACATACCTCAGTTAAGATTTCCACTGTTATTTCTTTGAACTTTAGATCACTTTACCTCTTACTTACTTTACTGTATTTTTTTTCTTTTTGTTTTTTCTTTCTTTTTTTTTTTTTTTTTTTTTTTTGGTCTGACTTGGCTTCATTCAGCATGATTTATGTTTAATCTGCTATTTTTTCTAGTTTCTGAAGATGAAAACTTGGAATATTGATGCAAAGCTTCTTTTTAATATAAGAATTAATGATATAAATTTCCTTTTGATCATTTCCTTTTACTATATTATGCACTTAAGTGCATCCCTAATTTTTACTGTTATATTTTCCTATTTATTCTATTTCAGATATTTTATAATTTCCCTTGTGACTTCCTCTTTGACTCCTGAGCTACGTAGAAGTGTGTTGTTTAATCATAAAATCTGTACTTATCCAGGTATCTTTTGGTTATTAATTTCCAGTTTAACTCTTGGATGGTCAGAAAATATACTTTTCCAGATTTCAATTCAGCAAAATTTCTGAGATTCATTTTATGGCCCAGAAGATGGTCTACTTTGATGAATGTTAAATGTCAATTAGGGCCCACTGGTGAATAGTGCTATTTACATCTTCTACATTCTTATCAATGCTTTCTCTACTTCACTGATTACAAAGAGAAGAGTATCTCCAACTATAATTATGGATTTTTTTATGCCTATCAGTTTTGCTTTATGCATTCTGAAGTCATACTGTGCTTCAAATACACACATAAAGTTGTTAAGTCTTCATAAATCAACAGCTCATCAATATGAAATGTTCCTCTTAATCCTGGATAATATTTCTTGGGTGAACTCTATTTTGTTTGATTTTAACATGGTTACTTTATTTATCTACTATTTAAATTATAGTTAACATAGAGTATAGTATTGGTTTCAGGGGTAAAATTTAGTGATTCATCCCTTACATATAACACGCAGCACTCATTCCAACCCAACAACTGCCCTCCTTAATGTCCATCACCCATTTAACCCATCCCGAAACACTTATTTCGCTTACATTATACATATATATGTATGAGTGAAGTCATACGGCATTTGTCTTTCTCTGCCTAATCTAGCTTAGCATAATACCCTCTAGTTCCATCCACATAGTTGCAAATGGCAAGATTTCATTCTTTTTGATCGCCAAGTAGTACTCCATTGTGTATGTGTATGTATGTATATATATGTATATACACACACACCACATCTACTTTATCCATTCATTCATCGATGGACATTTGGGCTCTCTCCATACTTTGGCTATTGTTGATAGTGCTGTATAAACATTGGGGTGCATATGCCCCTTCGAAACAGCATACCTGTATCCCTTGGATAAATACCTAGTAGTGCAATTGCTGGGTTGTAGGGTAGTTCTATTTTTAGTTTTTTGAGGAAACTCCCTACTGTTTTCCAGAGTGGCTGTGCCAGTCTGCATTCCCACCAGCTGTGCAAAAGAAATCCTCTTTCTCCGCATCCTTGCCAACATTTGTTGTTGCCTGAGTTGCTAATGTTAGCCATTCTGACAGGTGTGAGGTGGTATCTCATTGTGGTTTTGATTTGTATTTCCCTGATGATGAGTGATGTGGAGCATTTTTTCATGTGTTGGTTGGCCAACTGGATGTCTTCTTTGGAAAAGTGTCTACTCATGTCTTTTGCTCTTTTCTTCACTGGATTCTTTTTTTTTTTTTTTTTGGTGTTGAGTTTGATGAATTCTTTATAGATTTTGGATACTAACCCTTTATCTGATATGTCATTTGCAAATATCTTCTCCCATTCTGTCAGCTGCGTTTTAGTTTTGCTGGTTGTTTCCTTTGCTGTACAGAAGCTTTTTATTTTGATGAGGTCCCAATAGTTCATTTTTGCTTTTGTTTCCCTTGCCTCTGGAGACATGTTGAGTATGTCGTTGCATCTTATATTATTATCTAACCTGACAACCTCTGCCTTTTAATCAGAATATTTAGAAAAAATAGATAACTTTTAAGGTTATTATTATTAGTTTATTTATTTTTTAGAAAGAGAGTGCAAGCAGGGGAGGAGTAGCACAGAGCTGTCAGCACAAAGCCTAATGCAGGGCTTGAACTCACAAACCATGAGATCATGACCTGAGCCACTCCGGCACCCCTAAGGTAATTATTGATATGGTGGGTTTAAGTCTACTACCTTCCTAGTTGTTTTCTATTTTGAAGATGTTCTTTTCTTCTCTTTTTTGAGGTCATTTAGATTATTATTTATTTTTTTGTTTTGTTTTTAGTTCAAATATTAGTTACAGCCCCTTCCTAAAAATTTTAATTTTTAATTTAATTTTAATTCATGGTTGCCCTAAAGTTGACACTATACATCTTTAACTTACCACAGTCTGTTTTAAAATAATGTCGCTTCTTGGGGCACCTGGGTTGCTCAGTCAGTTAAGCATCCAACTCTTCATTTCTGCTCAGGTCATGATCTCATGGTTTGTGACGTTGAGCCCCGTGTGAGGCTCCATTGCATGGAGCCTGCTGGGGTTTATTTCTCTCCTTCTTTCTGCCTCTCTTTCACTCATTTTCTCTGTCTCTCTCTCAAAAATTAATAAACATTTAAAGAATTAAAAAATAATAATAATATTGCTTCTTCACAGTATAAGAACCTTACAACAATATATCTCCAGTTCTTCTCTCCTATCACTTGTACTTTTGTTTTCTTATTTTATTTTATGTATATGATATATGTCAAATACATTTTCACTACTTTTGCTTTATATTATCAACTACCTCTTAGAATGATTAAAAATAGGTTAAAAATGTATCTTCTATTCACCTTCATTTTTAATAATTGCCACTCTATTTTTTTTTTTTAATTTTTTTTTTTCAACGTTTATTTATTTTTGGGACAGAGAGAGACAGAGCATGAACGGGGGAGGGGCAGAGAGAGAGGGAGACACAGAATCGGAAACAGGCTCCAGGCTCTGAGCCATCAGCCCAGAGCCTGACGCGGGGCTCGAACCCACGGACCGCGAGATCGTGACCTGGCTGAAGTCGGACGCTTAACCGACTGCGCCACCCAGGCGCCCCACCACTCTTTATTTTTTGATGAATCTAAGTCCCTACCTTTTCTCCATGAAGAACTCTCTTTAATATTTCTTATAGGGCAGGTTCACTGACAATGAATTCTCTCGTTGTTTATTTAAAACTTTTGGATGAAAACAATCTTTAACCTTTATTCTTTGGAAGGTGTTTTCACTGGACATCAGATTCTGAGTTGATAGGTTTTGTCTTTCAGTACTTTATTATTTTTTTTTAGTTTATTTATTAATTTGAAAGAGAGAGAATAAGCAGGGAAGGGGCAGAGAGAGAGAGGGAGAGAGAGAATCTCAAACAGGCACCACGCTGTCAGTGCAGAGCCCAACTTGGGGCTCAAACTCACGAACCTTGAGTTCGTGACCTGAGCCAAAAATCAAGAGTTGAACACTTGACAGACTGAACCACCCAGCTGCTTGTGGCTTTCAGTACTTTCAAGTGCTCCGTTATCTTTGGATTTCATAGTTTCTAACAAGAAGCCTATTTAATGGTTTTTAGCTTATTCAAAGTTAGTCTTTTTATCTGTTTATTTGTGGTTATAATGTTTCAAAGTGTGTTTTTTCTTTTTAATTTTTTTGTTTGTTTTAGGTATTCTGCTTGCAATTCTCTGAGCTTCTTGATCTGCAGTTGGTTACCTTTCATTGTTTTGGGAAAATTCTCAAACTTTTTTCTCTCCAAATATTTCTTCTGCCTTGTTCTCTCTGTATTCTCTTCTGGGACTCCAATTACATATATATTAGACCATTTAATACTGTGTGGCAATGCTTGGATGTTATCTTTTGTTTTGTTTATTTTAAACACCTTTCTTCCCTACACTGTGTTTCAGTTTGGATAATTTCTGTAAGTTTTCTTACAGACTTATCTACAAGTTCACTCATTCTTTCCTCAGCTGTATCAAGCCTATTGATAAAGCTGTCAAAGGTGTTCTTCATTCTAATTTTTTTGTTGTTTTTTTGAATTTGTTTATAAATAGCCCATTCTTAGTGTCATCTTTCTTCTAAATTTCTCATTTGTATACGCATGGTGTGAACCTTTCCCACTAGCTTCTTTAACATAATTGTTAGAATAAAAGTCCTTGCCTGATTGTCCTAACATCTCGATCATCTCTGCATCTGGAACTTCTGGTTCCCTTATCATCTCTTGAGTGGGTTGTACTGTCTTGCTTTTTTGACTGTCTTGTCATTTTGATGTCAGTCATCATATGTGAGACAATAGAGGCTGAGGTAACTAATATTATTTCCCTCTTCTGTCAGGTCATGTGAGTAAGACAGTGAGTTAATCTAGTCAACAGTGAGCTATGTCTAGATTCAGTGCAGTGCACCATAGGCTTCAAATTCCTCTCGTGATGGGAGGCAATTGCCTTGTGCTTAGTTTGGGATTAGAGTGGCCAGGCAGGTTTCTCAATGTCCATGTTTCATTGCTACATGTAACCCATTGCTACATGTTAAATGCACAGGTAGGCAGGGGCATTCTCCATGCTCTTGCCACACCGCCCAGCTGTAGATGGCTATTGCTCCATACTGAGTGCTAGCTTTGAAGAGAAGGTCCCTCTCTCACTGACTGAGCTTCAATCTTGGGCAGGCCCTGTATCAGTGGAACTTCAGGTCGAGCTTTTCAGTATTTCTGCCTTCCTTCCTATGGCAGCCAAACTCTGCCCTGCACCTGGATTCATCTTGGGCCAAAGTTTCCTGCCCTCCCTATGGTAGCAGAACAGTGCTTGGTCCCACTATGGATTTCAGAAGCCAGGTTGCTTTCCCGTTTTCCCACAGGGATAAAGGTTTTTTTTTTCCTTCTACTCTTTTCCTAGCCAGAATAGTTCTTTGGGCCCTGTGAGTGACAGTGTTTGCTGCCCCTCCTCAGTGGTGTATCCTTTTTATTCATAGGGAAGGACAGATCAGGAAGGGAGAGGCTTTAAGTTCTTCCCCCAGAAGCCCCAGATCGCTTCCTGCATTCTTGTGCCCCTGACAGGAGTGGTCCCTACAGTCTCCTGTCCTGCCCTCATGAGCACCAATGAAGGTGAATAGAAAAGATCTTGCTAGTGAGAATTCATTTCAAATTGTCATGCTAGCCCACACTTGGCCTTGTGTACTTGCCTAAAATTTTAGCTGACGCAGTCTGACCTGCTTGTGTGGCATCCCTGTCTTCCTCTGGTAGTTGATAGTTCATATTTCATGGACTTGTCACTCTTTGGAATTTAGGTTATATTGTGACCTCAGCTCTCTAACGGAGTCAAAAAGAGCCATGATTTTGGAGTGTATCTGACTTTTTCTCCCTGTTAGGGTAGGCGCGAGAAGCATTCTCTCCAGGTTTCTACATCCTAGGTAAAAGTGAAAACTGCTAACTTATTTTTTTTTACATTTTTATTTATTTTTGAGAGACAGAGACAGCATGATCAGGGGAGGGGCAGAGAGAGAGGGAGACACAGAATCAGAGGCAGGCTCCAGGCTCAGAGCTGTCAGCACAGAGCCTGACGCAGGGCTTGAACCCAGGAACCGTGAGATCATGACCTGAGCCGAAGTCGGACGCTTAACTGACTGAGCCACCCAGGCGCCCCTGCTAACTTATTTTTAATATCTAGCATTTGTTTAGTTCTTTAGGCTCTGGAAACTATACATAACTTTGTAAATACAGTTAGGAAGTATTGTGGGTGTCCTGCATCATTACACAGAAAAAGTAATTCTTGTCACAAAATTTAAGTCCAGATCCTCCTAATCAAGGAGCTCATTTTTTAATGAATTTTTAAAATAATAATAATGATAATAATAATTTCTTAGAATGCTTATCAAGAAAGCATATAGAATGCATTTGCATGGAATGAAACTACAAGGACCCTATCATAATACTAGTTAATAAACAAAAGATACAATATTCAGCGGGGCGCCTGGGTGGATCAGTCAGTTGGGCGTCCGACTTTGGCTCAGGTCATGATCTCGCAGTTCACGAGTTTGGGCCCCGCGATGGGCTCTTCGCTGACAGCTCAGAGCCTGGAGCCTGCTTCGGATTCTGTGTCCCTCTCTCTGCCCCTCCCCCACTCATACTGTCTCTCTCTCTCTCTCCCAAAAATAAATAAAAACATTAACAATTTTTTTAAAGATACAACATTCAGTAAAAAGTGGCTCAGCCTTAAACTTAAAGAGTATTTTCAATATGATGTTACAAGGACCTCAGTTTAAGTTAGTCTCATCAATAAGAGGGTCCCATAATACGAAAGTTAAGAGTTTCAAATAAAATTTGTTAAGCCTGTCCTTCTTGAAAGCAAGACAAGACCAGTTTGTGTTTAATTGTCTACTAGAGAAGTATGAGTTTTATATTTATATGGTTCTTATATTTAAAAATATATTATCCACATATATTTGTAATAGCTATTCCTCTCCATACTACTCTGCAGATTCTATGACTTAAATAACAAATACTACCTTGCCACATTTTACTTTTATTTCTTCAATAAAAATATACTAAGTGCTTACTATAAGCCATATGCTAGACATACGGTTAAAAAGGCATGGTTCATATCTTCAAGTAACTTACAATCTCTGTGCGATATATACTAATACAATAGGATCACTGCTAATAAGGAGGCATAGTCAATAAGGACAGGGGCAGGGGAGAGGGGAAAATGGGTGATGGGCATTGAGGAGGGCACTTGTTGGGATGAGCACTGGGTGTTGTATGTGAGTGATGCATCATGGGAATCTACCCCAAAGCCAAGAGCACACTGTATACACTGTATGGTAGCTAACTTGATAATAAATTATATTTAAAAAATAAATAAAAATAAACACTTTCTCCTGTTTAAAAAAAAAAGACAAATTGGATAATAAATTCAGAGAGGAAAAAAAAAGAACGACAGAGCAATGGGAGCATAGAGCATTAAGAGATAGGAAAGAATAAGGATTAAAATGGCAAATCTACCAATCTTAATGACTCTGGTCAAAGAACGTTAAAATTGGTGATTAATACAAACTATTTAAGGAGCAGGAAAGAGATGCCATCATGGTGCAATACACCATGATATAAATTATCAAACTAATAATGTTTATTCATTGAGTCACAAATAAAAGCTTCACTTTAAAATGGGGACAATAATTGGCAAATGTGTAACAGTAGAAATAACCATAGGGGATTATAAGAGGTGAAATGAAATAAATCCAGGATTTATCTAGGACACTAAACAAATCCAACACTCCTTAAACTTTAAAGGCAGCATAAATCTCAAGAGTAACCAGAATTTGGAAACCTTTGAAATAATTAGAATTTAAAAAAATCCATCCAACTGAAGCATGTTCTGCTGAGATGCAACACAAAGGAAATAGGAGATTTGTACTTTGATGAGGCAAGCCAAATCAGCTGTGCTTTCCTCTTAATATTCAGCAAGTTAATTCCTGAGGGGTTACAATAAAGCATACACTATATGAACCAGAAAAGTCTTTTCACCTCAAATTACAAAACAGATCTGTCCTGAAATGACTTTTAATTTCTCTTCATTTGCCATCATCGGAAAGATAAAAGCTCCCAGCTTTGCTCTGGAATAGATTCCAGATATATTAAATCCTTTAATATTTTGCCATTATCTCTAAGTGTCAGCCATCTGTTACTAAAATGATAAATTTTAAAAATGAACTAAAATGTGTGCCTCTTTTGTTGTAATTTCCCCCCACCAAGATAATCTCTCAAAGAAAAGCTCCCAGAAGCAAAGAGCTTTAATAAAATGTAGCCAAAATAAGCCAAAATGGAAGACTTGACTAGAATTCCTATCAAGGGTAAAGTTTTCAGGCTCTTTCCCCACAAAAAAGCAAGGGTCCAGGAACTCTCCTGACCGTGACTTTCAATCAAAGAAGCACTTATTGTCATGGCTCCTCAGAAAATAGAAAAGAGTCAACAGCATCTTCCTAGAATATGTTTGACAACACCATCATATTTACAAACCTAATGGGATCAGGTTGAAGTCAAAGGCTGGGCTGGTAGGAGAGCAGCCTGACTGAAACCAGTCTCAGGCTCTTTCATTCCACAAAATGTTGAGCATCTACTCTCTGCCAGACTCGTTGCTAAATGTTTGGAATACATCAGTGAACAAACCCAAGCTGCCTACATTTAATGGCACCCATATTCTCTATTCAGGAAAATGATCACAAAGATCATAATCGACCACAAGGTGAGAGGGGTTCAATAATAGTAGGTAGAATGTATTCGGTACTTAGTATGCACTGACTACTCTTATTCTTAGAGCTTTATATGTATCAGTGATGGGACAGATCCAATTACTAACCATGATGCGCTTTGCAGAATGTTTAAATATAGAATTCAGCCCTTTAGAAATATCAGGTTCAGCCTACAATTCAGTCAACAATAATCAGCAACTGAGCACCAAAGAACCAAAGAGATGAGAACACTCAGTTTTCAAAAAGTAAAATAAAATACCCCAGTTTTGCCTTTGGTTCATTTGTGGATTTTCCTCTGATTCCATTGTAACAATGAAAAGTAACCCAATTATGGCAACTAGAAAGGCAAATCAAGAAATTCTTAGGACATCTGAAGTGCCCTATATACCATTAAGAAAAAAGAATATCGTATGTGCCGAAGAAAACTTCAGCTCATGAAAGCATGTTATCCTGCAATGACAAGATCATACAAAATTAGAACTATGAGCAAACAAAATCACACACGGGAGATACCTCCTGAGTAAATATTATGAATGTCTGCCAAAACTCAACAAAAAAGAATTTGAACCCAATTCAGAAGGCTGTGGGGCTTTTGAGTCTTCGCCAAGAGTTCCTACCTATGATTTTGCAATCACAAGTATCTGGAACACACAGTACAGAAGAGCGGCCACCTGACAAATCTAGTTGAACTGATCTGAACCTTCAAATAAAGAATGATTCTGTGGGTGTCACGCATCCAGAGTGACAATAGCAAGAGTGAATTAACTTCTACTATCTCATTCCTGATTCTAGGTAGGTAAGTTCAAACAACTTTGAGGAAAAACTCAAATTATTTATGAGTTTCATATTTAGTGCATAAAGAGGTGATATCTCCAAGCAGGCGAAGAAGAAACTGTGTCCTGCATGAGGAGTCTACTCTAAGCCAGGAGTCTGGCTTAGAGCTTAATGGCTGGGTCTCAAATTTTTACACATTATGAAGATGAGAAACTAATTTGGACTCTAGAATCTGTCCCCAAACTCAAAATAAACTGAAGACTTCCCTTCTATGAAATAGGCCTAAACCAAAACAAATTTTTAAATGCTGTGGAGTTTGGAAATAGGACACTGATCTTTTATCCAATATAATAGACACCCTTAAATCTTGACTGTATAGTATGTGTTTACCACAGAATTTAGGACATTAGTCAGTCCCTTGAAACTGCCCTCAACAGCAGCCATTCCATTCCTTCAACCTTATTTAAGTTTCAGTTCAGAGACAACTAATTGTTTTTCTATATTTTTCAGCCAAACTTCACATGCTTTGAAGACAGTCCAAGATTAATCCAAGCATAGGTTTGGTAGTTTATTTCTACTGAAATAAAAGTATTCATTCTTTAAGACCAGTTTAGCCTGTAAATGTTTTTTGAAAAATATTAGATATACATAAATATTAATTCATCTAATTAATAATATTGACTCAACTCACATCAGCATTATCACTGCCTCTGTCTGTTGCTTCTCATTTGATAGGGAAAATGCAAGTCTTAGCTAGCAGTAAACGTAAAATAATCATTCCTAGACCACAGATTCCAAAGAAGAAAATAAATGATACTGAAACATAGAAAGGGGTATACTGAATTTTTTTTATAAGACTCATTGTATGATTTGCTTTTGGATACCACTTAATTTCATGGTTGAAACTAGTGTGGAAATCTCCCAACATTATTTTACATTTTAAAATAAAAAATTTTGACCTGAGTTCTATTAGATGGCTGCCTTGAAGTACCTGAATTATTAAAAATAGCCTTAACATAGTCTTCCATGAAGTATGCATGCCTTTACAAGTTTGAATACATTTATTTATAAGTTAACTTTTTAAAAGTTTGTGTGCGTGCAATGCATCTGTCTCTGAATATTTATGAGTGTACTTCCCCATTAAGTCAGGAGGCAGGAATGGAAAATTGTAAGAAACATTCTCAATACAGTGGACATATTCAAATCTCATTTTTTTTAAAAAATGAATGAACCCAATGTCCTACTACCTGTGTTTTTTAACCACTTTATTGAGGTATGGTTGACTTATAAAAAGCTGCACCTATTTAATTTACACAACTTGATGAGCTTAGAGATAAGTATACACCCATGAACCATCATCACAATCTATGCCATAAATATATCCATCACACCCCAAAGTTTTTTTCCCACCCTCTTCATTATTATTTTGTGTAAGAATCTTAATATAAGATCTACCCTCTTAGCAAATTTTTAAGTATGCAATATAGTATTGTTAACTATAGGCTCTACAGTATACAGTAGATTTTTAACTCTTGTCTGTGTTTCAAGGGTCTTTGGGTTTCAAACCATTGCTTTCAATAAGAGAAAATTGCCAATATTAAGTATCAGAGTTTATAGCCCATTAGAAGATAGGCCGATATACAGAGGAAGGAGTGGCTGGATCGTAGGATTTTTTGCAAGCCTTAATTTAGGCAAATTCTCTTGTGCCTAATTATTTAGGCTTCTTGGAAATGTCTTCAACAGGATTAAATGAAGAGGTCCCTGGTCCACTCTCTTTACAAAAAGAAAAAAAAATGCTTTCATAGATGATTGGAAAAGTATCAGAGAAGGGACAATTTGGAAAAGGAGGACTTTTCAAGTGTGTGTATTCTACATGAAAAGGAAGTACGATAAGTGTGATCAGAAGGATGAACTGTTCCCTTGCACACTCATGATGGTTGGTGGCATCAGGTATCAACCTCCAATTTTCTGTTTGATTATCTGTGATCTTTTGACTTAGAAAATATATTTTCCTTAAAGGCTGGTGGATATTCCTTAAGAAGCACAACCTTTTGACATTGTTTTTTCCTACCATTTTGAGTTTTAATAAATGAGGGGAGAAGACCAACACAGTAAAACAATGCTGAGGTAGACATCATAATTTTGGAAACACAGAAAGATACAAAGTTTCCACAGAAACACTGGATGAGGGATACCGTGCATTTCCAATTTCTACAATTCCTGTTTCTACTATGACATAAACGGATACGTCTGGTCAGTGTGGCAGTGAGATTTTTTACTTTCATGTGTCTTGAAGTTTTTCTCTATCTTTGATCTTAAAATCAGTGCAATGTATCTAGTTTATTTAATTATAATTCAGTTTAAAATGAATCCTACATTTAGGAACTTGACCTAAAGAGTTCATCATGTTCACAGCTGAATTCTCCTCTTCCTCTTTCCCATTCTCAAACACACAGGCTTATTAAAGAGTTTATCTTAAAAGAAAAAAAATTCTGCATCAACAAGTTTTTATTTTAAAATTAACATAAAAAATATCCCATTAGCATATTGCCTAGTATAAATAAGTAATACCATTTCTTGTATATTCCCTTGTTTTTATAAATGCATGGTTTTCATATTGTGACACTTATCACACACATTTTTCCCACATAACATTACATGATATTGGCAAGTATTTTTCACATGTATAATTTTTATTAGTTTACTAATTCTACTAATATTACTTAATATTCTAATTTACGTAAGTATTTTCTCCCTTTGGGCATGTACATTACCTTAAAATGCTTAACTTTGAACTTATTATCATTTTATTTTATATTTATTATTTTATTATGCTATTTTCTGGATATTTTCCAGGTCTAGCAATGTGACTCTAGGACTGCTGGATCCTGGGAAAAGTACATGAACATCTTCTGGATCTATTGCTCTGATACCTCTATCAGGGGTCATTTTTTTCTTTCTCTGAGATAATTAGTTTGGTGTAATGTTGGGAGATAGTATATCCCTCACATTAGCTTTGCCCAATGTCCTGGGAATGTTTAAAAAAATTGTTTTTGGATGTTTATTTTTGAGAGAGAGAGAGACAGAACATCAGTAGGGGAGGGACAGAGAGAGAGGGAGACACAGAATCCAAAGCAGGCTCCAGGCTCTGAGCTGTCCGCACAGAGCCCAAAGTAGGGCTAGAACCCACAAACAGTGAGATCATGACATGAGCCAAAGTGGGATGCTTAACTGACTGAGCCACCCAGGCACCCCCGGGAATGTTTAAAATAAAGGACATGCCAAGAAGGGAGGATGAGAAATGTTATCAGAAAGCCTAGATGGCACAAGCCACATATGGACGTGCGGGGTCCGCACAAACTTGAGATGGCATCTGCTTGGAAACCTAGTTGCTCTCCTCCTGTGACAATGTGACGTTGTTACTATTTACTGGTGCTGGCCTCAATGAAATGTCCTGAATGTGCTGACTCTGGAAGAATTTTCATCAGGACGTGTTTTCACTCCTCCCCTTGGCACACAGGACCTTGAACCCCAGATTCGGGCTGAAAAACCTTCACCACAGAAACAGTCTTTCTGGGTTTCTGCCTGCTAATATCCCAGGTGCTTGTGCCACCATCTGCTGTGGTTGCTGCCTTCTGCAAATAGTTAGGTTATGCTGTCAACACAGACCCTAAGTGGGAGGAAATGTTTTAATTCAATGCAAGTTGCATTTTTTTTCTCTCTTTTCTCTAGCTTTTTCCAGTGTTTAACAGAAAGGTATTTCCTGACTCCCCTGGGCTCCCTTTTTCCCAATGAATCACCAAAAGTCCTTTCTACCCACTCAGTTTCCTACCCCACACTTTTAAAATAGTGCATTTTTGTACTTGCAGTAGGGTCACAATAGATAGCAACTCCTAAAGCAAAAGAGATGTTCCAAAATTTGCGCTGTCAGTAATGAGTGAAATTTTGTTTCACAACATCCTTGGTAATAACACTGACTTTTCTGAATTTTTTCTTCTTTTAGTTTAGCATCAGCAAATACTCTTAAGGATCCAAGATGGCCTCAAAATTCCTTGTGAAAAAATACACAGCAGCAATAATAAAACTTATAATTTATAGAGTGCCAAATTAGATACCTGGCAATTCACATGGTCTGTTTCATTTATCCTTAAACAACCCCAAACAATAGATATTATTCTTCCCATTCAACTTTTAAGGAAAATAAAGATCTCAAGAGTAACTTGGCCACATCTGTAATCTCAATGGAATTGTGGGCATGAATGAAACCTCTCTGAATTCTAACTACCTCAAAGCTATAAGGCTAGAAACAATGCATTTTTCACTCATCATTTCTTTTCACAATTGCCATTACCTGCTCATTGTCACATTGTTCAAGTGAAATTCCAGTGGTATTAATCACGAATTACACTCTGGTTAATTAAACTCAACACACCAGTTGTTTTTCCAAACCACAAATTTGAAAGTTACTTGTTCTTTCAAAAGCAGCCAGCGTATTGTTACCCTTGACACCACTCCAAGACGATGATGCATTCTTTTTGGGGTTGTTGTTTTTTCTTTTTTTGGCCTTAGGTAAAAAGTAATTAATCTATTTGCTTAGTTAATTTCATATTTTTGAAAATCCATAACTACAAGTTGTAAACCCAATTTTAATCTTTTAGGACAAAATGTGACTTCTTGGGAGTCAAAATGGAGAGAGCAGAATTGTATGCTATTTAAAATCGCTGTGATACATGATCTATTTTTTTCTAAATATCAAAACGCTTATTAATAGTATTTTAATGATATCGGCTTAAATAAATTAGCTACTCATGTGCCACATGGTAAAAATATCTCCATATCTACACCTTCCCAGGCACACCTAGTAACATAGCATTTACTCGCTTAACTTCAAAGAACAGGAGGCCATGATGGCTACAGTTTTAATTAGCAAACTGCTGGAACAGGCAAAGATTAAAATTCCTCATGAAGATAATAACTGGAATAGACTCTGATCATCAGACCCATACACTGACTTCTGTAACACATA
This sequence comes from Puma concolor, assembly GCF_028749965.1. NCBI lineage: Eukaryota > Metazoa > Chordata > Mammalia > Carnivora > Felidae > Puma > Puma concolor. The sequence goes on along the minus strand of NC_141670.1, from coordinate 80,776,381 downwards.
CTCACCCACACAAATGCACACACATAGATTGTTTTACCTTTCCTCAATAAAAACATACACAGCCTCTATAAAACTGTTTGAAAATAATTTTGATTAACTTAACTAGATTCATAATAGTTATATAAAGATGGATGGTCTTTTCTCACATCCCAATAGCTGTGAAATATTACAAATTATACCCAGATATTACAAATTATTTGAAATTTTACTGTATTTTTAAATTGTTTTTAACGTTTATTTTTGAGAAAGAGAGACAGAGAGAGCACACATGCAAGTAAACAGGGGAGAGGGAGAGAGAGAGGGGAACAGAGGATCTGAAGCGGGCTCTGCCCTGACGGTAGAGAGAGAGTCCAATGTGGGGCTGGAACTCACAGTGAGATCACGACTTGAGCCAAAGTCAGATGCTCAACTGACTAAGCTACCCACGCACCCTTAATTTAACTGTATTTTTAACATCTTAGTTAACCTTCATAGTTTTGCTCAAAGATCATCAGCCTCTTGATTGTGTTTCTTCTTAATACTTTACTGTCCCCTGCTTCATGTTTTAATAGAAAAAAAAAAAAATCTCTCCTTTCTCTGAATTCCCAGAACCTGTCAATACAACTCTCCTGTTATAATAATTTATCACCTTCCACCTAACATTAGAGTTATTTATGTACACTTCTCACCTGCTGTGCTAAATTGCAGGTGTCTTCAGGCTAGTACGTGTGCCCACTGTGAGTCCACATAATTAAAATAAGGTGGGTTACTAATTTGAAAATTCAAGGTTTTGGGGGTTTTTTTTCTTTTGTTTTTTCAAAATGAAAGTTTTTACTCAATAGCAGAAGCTGGGGCTAAATATATCCTGGTGCTTTCCAGACTTATACTTACACTTAACTTCTCCCGATATATACACTTAAAACTGTTAGGATTAAATCAACTCTTTTCCTCTCGCTTGTTCAAAACTTTGCATTGAGAGCAATAATGAGGAGCAGAGAAATGAACACCAATTCTACTCCTTTTTTACATGTGATTTGCTATAATAACACTAAAATTAGATTTTACAAAGGAGAGAGAAAGAGAACGACAGAGAGATTGATTCATACTGCCCCAAGTTATTTCCCTGAGGAATATAGGCTTCTTTCCATTAGGTGATCAAATGCAAGAAGAAGGGGACAAGGGATTCTTTATGCCAGAGATTTAATTGAAACAGCAAGGCATGACCTAGAGCAAAACAGCAATTAAAAGCCCAATGTACAGTTCCTACCCACTGCCCAGCGGCCAGCAATTGCTGAGTTTCCATCCCTTCATGGAAGCCTGACTTTTGATGCCATTGTCTAGGAAGCGATTTTTACTGTTCCAGAGGAGACAACTCCCTTGAAATCACCTTGGTTCTGTTTAAGTGCTTAAAATTCAATAACTTCTTATAATCTATAAAAATGCAGTGCATCATTTGGAATATTTCTTTAAAATGCCTTTCAGGAAAAAATAAAGAACTACTATTTTCACTTTTTTTCGTATCAAAAAAAGGTTCAGGACAAAATCATGACCTTCTATAATAATAAAATATCATCAACAAAAAGATTTTTTTTAACAATTCAAAACTTTGTAGTAGGAACTAAATATACTGAGTATCTGCTATATACCAGGGTTGATTCTGTTAGCAGAATACTCTCTATATAAGGAATATTTCCACTTCCAAGGCCCAGATATACACATTCTCTCATTTCCTGTAGCTTTTTCAATGTCAAATGTATAGCAAGAATTCAAAGAAAGTGAGGCTAAAATCTATTTATTTAAGACTTCCAGCAATTTACTAGACTCTTTTTTACCCTTCCTTCTAGCTAGATTAGATTGCAAACATATAATTAATCATTAGTCTGTAAATGTTCAACAATATAATAATTTTGTTTGACTTACTTTTCTGTGCAGGGGAGAAAAGCAGAATTCACTTAAGGGCATACGGTTTAAACCAGATCTTTTTTTTTTTTAAGTTTTTTTTTTTTAATATTTATTCATTTTTGAGAGACAGAGAGAGACAAAACATGAGTAGGGAAGGGAGGGACAGAAAGGGAGACAGGATCTGAAGCAGGCTCCAGGCTCTGAGCTGGCAGCACAGAGTCCGATGCAGGGTTCGAACTCATGGACCAAGAGATCAAGACCTGAGCTGAAGTCAAAAGCCCAACTGACTGAACCACCCAGGGTGTCCCAAAAGCAGATCATTCTTAATCTGTCATAAGGACACACCTACACATCTTTTATTATCCAATGTGGGCTTTTTTACTCTTAAATAAAGTGATATTTAATCAATTATTTCTTCAATTAAATACATTTATGCTTTAATTAAAAGAGGTGGCAAAACATCGATCGAGTGACTATTTAGCTAGGTTTGAGACGATGGGAGGAGAAAAAGGGAAGAAGGAGGGGGAGAAGGAAATAAAAATAAAAGAAGGAACAACTAAATAATATTTATTAAATTTTGAGCATTATGCTAAGAATGATCACCTACTGTCCTTTTTGTAATATTGATACAGGTACTGTGAAGGAGGATTATGATTCCTTCCATTTTACAAATAAGGATGAGAAACAGAGATATTAAGTACTTCCATAGAGCCACAGAACCAGTGATTCCAAGAACCGGGTTTGGAACCAATTCCATGTGTTGCAAAAGGATACATTCTTTCTTACCAGTTCTTTTTTAATTTTTTTTAAGTTTATTTATTTATTTTGAGAGAGAGCGCGTGCGCTCATGAGTGGGGTAGCAGCAGAGAGGGAGGGAGAGAGAATTCCAAGCAGGCTCCACGCCGTCAGCACAGAGCTCCACATGGGGCTTGAATTCACGAAAGATGAGATGATAACCCCAGCCGGGATCAAGAGTCAGATGCTTAGCCGACTGAGCCACCCAGGCACTCCTACATTCTTTCTTTTGTACTGTGCTGTCTTGAACATTACTCAGTGAGATAGCATCAATAAAAAATTTTAGTCTAATTATATTGTTTAAATTGTTAAATAAAACTTTTTGCCAATTAAAAGATCTCTAGTACTAATTATTAATAACTAATAATAATTGAATGAGATTCTCCCCCAAGATGCTTTTTATAATAAATGACAAAGTAAATGTTGCCTTGACGTCTACACAATATATGACTCAAAACATTCCTGCAATTAAGAATAAAGTTCAACAGCCATCTGCGTGCCTCAGCTGGTTAAGCGTCTAACTTTGGCTCAGGTCATGATCTCACAGTTCACAAATTTGAGCCCCGCATCAGGCTCCATACTGACAGCTCAGAGGCTAGAGCCTGCCTTGGATTCTGTGTCTCCCTCTCTCTCTGCCCCCTCCCTTGCTTGTGCTCTGTCTCCCTCCCTCCCAAAAATAAAAAATAAAATATAAAAAGAATAAAGTTCAATTAATACTGAATGGGTGCCAAACGGAAAAGTTTAAATCACATATGTCACATAAAAAAATAGAAGTCTGAATGACATCTTATCCTTTGCTTTTGAAAAATACCCTAAATATGCTGAAAATAATTTCAAATCTACTCTCTCTTGTATAAGATAGGAACAGAGCAGCAATATTGGAAGCATGTAAGTGTTAACGAGCAAAAAAATCAAGGTGCCCATCTTGAATACCTTGGAGAAACACAAAGATTCACCACTATAAATTATTAACAGAATGAAATAAATGCATGAATAAAGCAAAGTTTCTGAATCCTTGGGCAGATCAATTTTAAATTAGTTCAGGAAGGGTCCTGACATCTGCCTGATTGAATGGTTTAAAGAAAAACTTGAAGTCATTCAACTACTAGTTGTTTGGGGTTTTTTTGTTTTTTTATTTTTTGTTTTTAACTGTGTTGACAAATTATTCACTTGGCTAAAATTCTTCGACTGCCCAATCTAAAGCCTTGTGTTAGACTTGTTATTTTGCTGTGTCTTTTCAGCATGTCCATGGTACTTCTAACAACAGAATCCTACTTTCCTCTGGAAAGTCCATTTCTTGTAATTCAGGCGGGGTGAACCTGCCTGCGGCCACATGGTGATGCTATAATCACAGCTGGCCAATCAGAATACTCCCTCTTTATTCCAACCACAATGACTGGATGAGCACATGACCTAATGAAAGTCAGTCAGAGGAGTATTTGATCAGATTTGATGTATGTAATCTTGTTGTGACAGTCTTTCTTCCTTTTAATCAAAATTCAAAAGGATATATTCTTGGTGCTCCTTTTCCTACCACGTTGAGAACCTGCCTGCCTGAGAAATAAATCAATAGAAAAGCAAGGTGAAAGGATACAAAAGCAAGTCCCCAAGGATGTCATTTGAAACCCTGAATCTATCTGTACCTCAAGCTGATCCATTCTTGGATGGATGACTGTAGATTTCAAAATATTCTCCTTATTATGCTTAAGACACTTTGAGTTGGAGTTCTACCCTTGCAAGCAACAGACTCCTAACAAATAAGAGTGTGAGCTCACAAATACTGTGAGCTATTATGCAGTATCTTTTCTTACTTTTAGGAAACTATCAGGTAATACGAAGCTAGACCAATGTATTCAGAATCATTAGAGATATCTCAATTTTCTTTTCAACAATACTTCTGAAAGCCTGAAAAGAAAACCAATATTCAATTTAATTCAATTGTACTATCAAAGTAACTAGGTTGTTCTACATAGACACTCAGCTAAGTTCATGCAAATGCTTTCTGTATCGTGAAATTTTAGAATAAAAAAAAAAGGATCCTGGGGTGCCTCTTCCCCTGTCCTCATTTTAGTGATAAGGAATCTGAATGGGGTGCCTTGGCAGCTCGGTAGGTTAAGCGCTGGACTTCAGCTCAGGTCATGATCTCGCAGTCCATGAGTTTAAGCTCCGCGTTAGGCTCTGTGCAGACAGCTCAGAGCCTGGAGCCTGCTTTGGATTCTGTGTCTCCCTCTGTCTCTGCCCCTCCCCTGCTAACACTCTGTCTCTTTCAAAAATAAACATAAAAAATTAAAAAAAAAAAAGGAATGTGAAGTCCGACAATATTAAGTGAATTGTCCAAAATCATACAGCTAGTTACTGACAATACTGGAATGAAACTAAAGTCTGCATCCATAATTTAACAGAAATTATAAAATTATACCTATTACAGTATTCATATTATTCTGAGATGAAGTGATTAGAGAACTTAATAGAATATTATCATTTTTAAAATAGGAAATTAGCTTAGTAAAGCACACAAGTGATTCTGCTTATTTATCCACTGGGGTGGTTCCATTAATTCTTCTGAAATGAGGATGTACTAAATGAGCCAAAATTCCATTAAACACACACAAAGATAAATGACCTGAAATGATCTCCCTGTAATGCTTTTTTTTCTCTTTATAAATAACTACCAGATATTGAAGAATAAAAATAATGACATTCTAATGGGAACTAGTAAATTCCATTAGATATGAAAGCTAAATTATAATCTAAGTAAAAAAATGTTGATATAAAATTATGGTTTTGTTTTGGATAAGGATGGCCTACCATTTGTCCTCCAAGTTGGTAGGACAGATCTAATAATAACTCAATTCCAGGAACCAGACAATATACATATAGAATTCTAGCAAACAACCTTTTTGACCAAGTTATCAGATGTCCATGGGTTGGATCAGATTTTGTTTCTACACATCCTTATTCATTATTTTTTAAAAGTAGAGGGCTCATATTACTGCTCCAATAGACATAATTACTATAAAATGTTTAGCCTGCATTTGTGGATTTTTAAACCAATTCTCTAATCCTCAGTCAAGAAGTCCTATTAAATCAAAAGTGAACTAAGTATTTTCCCCTGGAATTGTTACATAATTGCTTGGGAGTAAATCTGTAGCCCAAGAAAGTGAACCAAAAAAGAAATTATGTACACCCAAATTAGCCACAAGGAAATGAAGGAAGTTCAATGGGATAAGGACAACTTCTAAAGCTAAATTAATATTCATTTAAAAGCTTTTCCTCCAGCATTTAAAAAATTTTTAACTATTTCATTGAAAGATACTTAATATTATTAACCCTTTGTCACAATCTATTTCTAGTAGGTCAACCAACTCAAAATCAGCTCAGATACTGTTTTTGCTTTTTGTCTGCAAAAAGTAAATGCAATCTCATAATAAAATGTTTTCATAAATTCTTAATACATCTCCAATGGCCAAACTTTGAAGGAGTAAAATAGTGAACATATCGTCCATAGAATTAAAATGACGAAAGGTCTAAATAATGATTTTTTTTCAACCACAATCACACCATTTTTCTATATCATCAAAATATAATGATTAACTGGCATTTATAAAATGGCTATATTAGGCTCTTTCCAATAGTTTCTCTTTCTTAAGGTCTGCTACAACACTCCTTAGCAGATAGGCAGAGGCAAATGCTATCCCCGCAAATCTGCCTGTCTTCCAATTTCCTTGCTTTGCCCCTTCCCTCCCGGATGTCACGCTAAGGAATCCTCTCCTCTCTCTAGTTTCTATCTGGCCCTCCTTGCCCCAAATTCCCAGGAAGTTTACAAATACTATTCATATCTTCAAAATAGACAAACAGACTTTTTCACACTTTTAAACCATCAACTCTCTCCTTACAGAATGATGAAATCATTTAGCCCACTGACTGTTCTACTCACCAGTCAAGGAAAGTTGGCAAGTGGCTATTTCAACGTGCGCGTATACAGGTTCTTCTTACTTGGTTATTACCAATTATCTTTGCACCTAAAACAACGTGCAGTATGGAACCCTGCTACTTTTCGCATGCTGCCCAGGTCCCTGCATCTAGGAAAATTGTTCTGCCTCATTCCCACCCAGAGCCTTGTTGCTGTAGTCTTCCAGGATTCTGTTGGCATTGGGGTGCTTAGTGTCAGCCAGACTCTAGGACAGCTGCTAATTGTCACACAGGGCCTTCAATTGCAAGAAACAAAGAGACGAGATTTTTATTAAAATTTTGAAAGAGACTATGTGTTTTTCCCTCATTGGCAAAATGTTACTATAAATCAGAAGACTAAAATCTGAAGGCTTACTGGTCCAGTGACTCTACTTAAATGTCAACATATTCATGGTGCTGTTCTGTCGCTGCCCTTCTCTCTTTTTTTTTTTTTTTTAAGAGAAAGTTTTCCCCACACACCGTAGTTTTAAAGTGCAAATAAATACAAGACCCAGTCACTGTTTGGATTCAGTGTTTTCACTTGGAACCAGTGCCTTACAGATTATGACATGCAGCACACAGAAAATGGGATTAGAAAAGGTGCTGTGGCCATAGGGTTGTCCTCGGGCTGTAGAAGGCAGGGAAAACCCTTCATTATTCTTCCCCTCAGACTGAGGAAGCTCATGATAGCTATGTGTCACCTCTAATGTCATCGTCTCCCTCTCAGGCTTTGTCTCCCTGTCTCCTCCTTCCCTTCACTGTCTTTCCCCCTCCACCCCTCCTCCTCTCTCCCCTTGGCTCCCAGGACCAAAGAAAGGCAGAAGAGCTGAAGAGTGGATCCACCATTCCCTAATGAATTAATAACCATGCCCAGCCCCAATACAAGCCAGAAAGGACTTTTCAATTCCAAATAGGGTGGGTGTTCAGAATCCTTAAAAGATGTACATTAAAAGTTAAAGAGTTTGGTTTTTATAACTGCTGTGAAATCTGTTCAAATATTTAGTTCTTAAAAAGGGGGGGGGTCAATCATTGTTACATAGATCAGTGTTAATGTCAGCTAATTTTTAAAAATACACAAAGAAAAGTCACAATGGAAATAAAAAAAGAAATCACTGTCTCTATCAATGCTTAAGGTTAGAACAGAGGGCTATCAATACAGCTGTGCTACAGCCAAATGTGTAAGAGTTCACTTTTTTCCTACTACATAGAGGGAAAAAATGGTGTTGTTTGAAATTATAACCAAATCTCCTAAGTTAACAAAGGGTCAGGCAGGTTTTGCCTAAACAACCACAGAACAGCTTTTCTCATGACCAAGCTAAATAACATATTTCCTTGATAGTCACGGTTATGGCACTTCTTGCTATTCAGAGCACAGATCTACTAGCAAAGACAGGAAAAGAAAACATAAAAGAAAGCAGCACTAAAAGTCATTTTATAAATTTATACAATTCCCCATAAGAAACTGATCAGAGGTTCTCAGTTTAGCTTTCTAGTCACTGCTTATCCTGCAAAAACAGACCCCTCCACCTGGATGAAAAGGTAACTTGTACAAGGTCTTTATTTCCAGTAAACAAAAGATGCTCCACGACACAGCTAGGACTCACTGAAACAGGGGCTCTTCGGGCAACGGGATTCGACATAAGTATTCAGCAAACAAGAGTCATCAAACATCGCTTTTCTGAAGCTCTTATTTTGCATTGCTTATTGAATTTGGGTGACAGACAATATACGTATGTAAAGTAAGGAATAAATTCTGATAAGGACAAGCTCAGGAAATGAAGAGCTAAGGCAGGTACACACACATACTCATATGCACACACACATACACAAGGCATAACTGTGCACTCTGGACACTCTTTTGCTCATGTTTGCTATATGAACAGGCAAAAGAAAAGTATTCAAATGGTCAATATATAACTGAAGTTATTTTATTAGTCATCTAAGTAAATGTAGAACCATGAAAAAACAAACATCAACTTGCAAAAGTAGGCTTAATGATTGATGCTAGAATAAATATTTTCCACAATTTAATATAAGGCCCCATCAATATTATTCCTTAGTGTTAAGAAAGGGACAATATATTGAAGCCACTTATGCTGCTAGCTGATTAGCTGATGCAAAAAGGGAAATTAGGAACAAATTTTTCCTTTTCAAGACATCCATGAACCTGACTTTGAAGCCGAAGCAAGTGGGGTGGAAAGATTCTAAATGATCCCAAAATGTAAATTAGCATTCGTTCATTCGTCACACAAAATTTAGATGTTAAAGTGCTTTATTGAAAGGAAATGGACATATGCCCCCAACCCAGCAACCCTTCGAATATATATCCTCTCAGGTCCACAACAACATATGTATAGGACTATTCCCAGAAGTACTGTTTATGGTTGCAAATAGAGGGGGAAACAACAGTATCCACTTCTAGGGAATAATAAAATATCAAATATGCATACGATGGAGTACAAAATCAGAGGCAGAACTCATAAGCCAGACTTACACTTAGCAACATAGAAATGATTCAAAAACACAATTAAACATAATTTTAAATTTTTACAGTAAATTTGAAATTTATAGCATAATGCCATTTATATAAATGTTAAACTGTATTCAAAACAATACTCTATATTTTCAAGGGTGTACTTAAATTTGTCTACATGTATAATTTTATGTGTGCTTCTATACATACACACATATATGGGACATGAATTGGAAGAATGTACATTAAGAACATTGGAGCAAGTGTCTATGGGGCAAGAGAATAGGAGTGGAGATTGGGGAATCACATGGGAAAACAAAACGAAACAACAGAGGCTTGTACCAGCCAACCTCTGTCAGAGGGAGCCATGAATGAGGACCATGGTTGACTCAATTCTGTGGGCTTGACAAAAACATTTTTAAATGGGGTTTGGAGCCATCGTTATTGATGTTAGGATACACCAATATATTCAAATAACTAGTCATATCTAAAGATAAAACTCATCCAGGTGCCTGGGTGGGTCAGTCAGTTACCAACATCCAATTCTTGAGTCTGGCTCCGGTCACGTGAGACAGAGAGCCCTGTGTTGGGCTCTGCACTGACTGCACGAGCCTACTTGGGATTCTCTGTCTCTCCTTCTCTCTCCCTCCCCCATACTCACATGCTCTCTCACTCTCTCTCTTTCTCAAAACAATAAACTTTAAAAAAATTTAAGGGGTGCCTGGGTGGCTGAGTCAGTTAAGTATCACTTAGGTTCAGGTCATGATCTCGTGGTTCGTAAATTCGAGCTCCTTGCTGGGCTCTGTGCTGACAGCTCAGAGCCTGGAGACTGCTTCGGATTCTGTGTCTCCCTCTCTCTGCCCCTCCCCTGCTCGCACTTTGTCTCTCTCTCTCTCTCTCTCTCTCTCTCTCTCTCTCTCGAAAATAAACATTAAAATTTTTAAAAATTTTTTTAAAAAGATAAAATTCATCTGCGACATTGTAAAAGACAACAAAAAATTATAGATTGGTGATATCCTTAAGCCATAGTATTTACAGTCAAGTACAATTAGGAAATCTTAAAAATCTTACACTGCAATTTTTCATTTGCAAAATCTATTTATGGGTCTGATTACACTAAAACACACGGGGGGAAGAAAAAGAAAGAAAAAATCACGGTAAGTAAAGTCCATCTGAACAGTTCACCACAGCAACAGCGCTCACACAGCATGTTTGTATCTCACTTCTGGAATCAGGGTTATCCCGTAGATAGCCACCAATTCCTGCAACAGGCAGTTACATCAGGTAGCAATTTCACTGCTTTGCTACGTGTCTGTGGATTGAGCAAGCGGAGAAGAAAAGCAATTATTTATATATAAATTCTGCCTCAATTCTCTCTAGCTGTTTAGGGTGAAAGAGTGGGGTTTGATCTGAAAACAAGGTCATGTCCCGGTTCACTTTATATCAATCAGAAATAGCTACACTGTATGTTGTCTGATAAAAGTTTACAAAATTCTGTGAAATGTAAACCACCTTGTTAAAAGCAACTAATCAAAGTCATTCCGAGTGACTCATAATAGTTACCCAACCAGATGCTGATATGGAAACTAGAGAGTCTCTGTGACTTTTATTATTCTACTATCTTTCGAAATACTTCACTGTTATTTCTACTTCCAGTGAAAATATGTACATGTTGATTAAATAATTATAGTTACAATATCTGATACATTATGTTACTTACACAATAGAAGCAATATTTAAAATGTATTGACCTAGGTCTTCACTGGTAAGGAAGTTGAATTAAATAATATATAAAAATGGCTAGTACTAATTTGTTTTTTCAGCAAATACATCTTGGGAACATCATCCCTTTTTAAATCCATTATCTCTACTAATTTTATCATTACTTGTAACATTGGTTATATGAGAGTGCCTTGAGAAGTTACTGGAATCACACAAATGTCAATAATTATAAATGAAGTGAATTCTTATAAGGAGAATAATAACTTATTTGAAGGATAATCCATGTCCATCAACCATATCATTATCTCAACATTATAAAAAATTGCTGAATTGAGAAAAAAGTTACACATAAGAAATTATAGACATCAACCACTATGAGAACTGACCAACAAATTAATACCTATAAAATTCCCGCTTTAAACTAGTTATGGGAAGCTACACAATGAAAATGAATATACAGCAAAACACACCAACTAAAAAGTCCCCAATGACACGTAAACTTCAAAATGTGTATTTTTAGGAAATGAAAGCAAAGTTTAGGTAACAATTCACTGACCACACACACAAAAGTAGCAAAACCCAAGGTATTCAACCCGTCGTCACAAACAGTTTGTTTGACAAGACGTATAAATCAAATCACCATATTCGTAAGTGGCCGCAAAGCCATATTTTATGGCTTGGCCCTATGTAGATGAAACCACAGGTAGGTGAATTAAGAAATTTACTTCCTATTGTCTAATATTTCCCTGTTAGGAGATGGTCTATGAATTGTGAGGAAGAAAAATCTAAGAGATATATTACATATTACCTATTTTTTAACACTAAAAAATGTGCACATACCAAGCAGGTTCTCAGATAGTTAAATGGTCACACCAGAAAGCTTATCTGAAATTTCTACAATAAATGGCCACCTTAAAAGTTTTAAAAAATACTGAGAAGTACTGAAAATTTTTTGTTGGGTTTTTCTTTTTTTTCCCTCTCCCCTTTGCAACAGAATGAGGGAATGAAGCATTTTTCTTGGACACTGAGTATAATTATAACTAATCATCTCCTTCTCCTTGGAGCAACATTCGTTGACGTTCCTTCATTTTAGGGTGGCTGGCTGACACAATTCAAATATAATTACTCTTCTTGCATGATAAACTCCAGCACCGTGAGCAAATACAGTATGTCTCATTGTCAAGTATGGCTAGACAGCAGCAGTGTAATATAGACCTTTCAAGCCCTAGTGTAGCCCCCTGCCTTTGAAATCTGTGTGAGATGACAAAACTGACTTTCATTTCCCTTGGACTTTCTCAAGGTATCCTTATTAAGAAAAAAAAAAAAGCCTAAAACCCATAAATTTAATCTACTGCCTGCCAATCACAATGGTTTCTGCTGTCAGACACTCATGATACATAACCACAAAATTTAAATGTTATTGTTTCATACAAGAAGAAAACGTTGCTCATGACTACCCCAAACAGTCATGTGACAATTCAGTGCGTTTCCTTTGTTTGCCTCTTCCACCACTGAACAATAGCAAGAGCAGGGAACCTGTAACCGATGGACCAAATGTGGAAGGAGCTACACAATAATAAACGCAAAAGTAGATCATTTTTCCTAGCTATCTCGTGAGAGACAAGTGCATGAAGAGAGAAAGTTTCTTTCCTAGCATGTGTTTTATTTCAGATTAATAGTGATGCTTGCTTATTTCATTCTCAAATGACTTCTCATTTTTAAGAAATCAAACTTATAATTGGGTGATCACTGGAAAACAACTTTAGCCAACTCTTGAAAGAGAAATAGTAACAATAGTGTAAAAAAAAAAGGACAAAGAACATCACATAGTCATGAATGTTGAGTTTCTGGAAAAAACAAAGGCTTGAAATTTAAAATGAAAATTTTCAACATGGCCTACCAACTCTAAAGAGCTGTGTTTTCATTAACATGGTAAACTATATGGCTTTCTCTCATGTGTTCTGATTAGTGGTTTTAAGAAAAATACATTACTATGGATGGCCACAAATACAAACTTGACATTTTGTCCCTTATTGAATTATAGTGAAAAAGCAAATGTAATTTTTACCTATTATTTTCTAAGACAGTGTTTCACATGGGCCTTCTGACACTGGATGTGTTTTCATCTGAGTATACGTAAACTCCCTTTCTCTAAGTACGCAGCACTGTACACGGAACCACATCACATCACTGTCTGTGTGTTTATCTCACGCTACCATGGGGACAATTATAGGCAGCTGGCTCTTTATTCCTTGACCTCCAAAAAACATTTAAAGTAACCATCGACGGTTTTCATTAGTAGTGGATAGACTCAGCAAATGAAGAATCAGATGCTGATGATGGGCTCTTTTGTTTCTTGGGTGGGAAAACAACTTGGCTCAGCACATCCCTGTCCTCATTCCTCCATGATGGGAAACAGTGGAATCTAAATAAAGTTATATCAAATTGAAAACAACTTTTGTTTGCTCTACACATAAGAGCAAACCCTCAGCAATTTTTCCTTCCAAAATAGGCAAAATTCTATTCCACAACTCAACTGGAGAAAGGGTTCACTCTAGCCACTCAGTAATGATCAAATATATGTGGCTAGCAGCAACTGAAGGAGACATGTATGTAAAATAACACGGAACCTTTGATCCCTATATTTGCAAGAGCTGACCGGCTTGTTGTAAGAGAATGCTAGTTGTAGTAAATGTATAAATAGTCAAAACAGAAGAAGCTCACTGCAGGAATCTTAACTTAATGTGTTTACCAATAACCTGGAAAATTCAAATTTAACTCTGTTGCAGAACAGGTAAAAAGAGAGGACACTCATCTTCTTACAACACAAGGTCATTCTCTTAGGGAAAGTCTAATGGTCTGCAAAGGACTTCTTTGTTTTCAACAGGACACTATTCTAGCAATCAACAATGCAGTCACACTAAAATACCTTGATGCCTTTCTCCTTTGTTATAGACAAAGCTCCCACTGAAGCCTTTTCAACAGCGGCCCCATTTCCAATTTAACCTTCTCCTTTCCCTAGAAACAGGACTCTATCCCTCTGAATGTCCCCTTTGGGACATTCACCTGATCCACATTTGTCCCTTGGATGCATTTATACCTAGACTTCTTTGGGTAGGCTGCCCAAATGCAGAAGTCCTCTAAAAATCAAACCAAATAAATTTACAAACCCATCATGGGGAATCACAAAACATACTTGGTTTAATATTCTTCTTTAAAGTTTAGTGAAAGGAATAAAAAAGAGACATGAATTTGTGATCTAACTCCTCGATCTTTTTTTTTCTTCATTATCACAATTGCCCTCAGTCAAATCTCTGCTGCCCACGTAGCTTAGTCCTAAACCCTAATAAGCCCAACTTCACTCGAATGACCTACTACCCATAAAAAATCTAAAACTCAGCAGTTTGAACTAAAGCGAACTGGTTATATAAGGGCAGTCTGAGCCCAAAAATAAAATAAAAACAAACCGAACAAGAACAGGTGACTGAGAGATTTGCATTTGGTTTGCCATGTTGCTTCTACTCAAAGGCTGAAAATTCTTCGCCTTGCGTATTTAAATATGCATCAGCTCAGAAGAAGTTACACAATGTTTCCATCAGCAGAAGATGTGGCACTTAGAGAAAGCATCAGGAAAATAAAAACTACAGACAAAATAGGGTGTATTTGCATATTTCACTTGAAATTAGGCTATGTTGCAGCATATTGGAAACTCATATGCATTGGATGTCAGCTGAGTTACTTTTCTTTCCCCCCAAGGTGACATTGGTGCTTGTCTTACCAAATATGATGCAACTGACAAGTGTTTTCATGTAAGGAAGATATATGCCTCCCATCACCTTGTCAAGCTGAGTGAAGGCAAACTCCAGCACATCCTTTCACAAGTGATTAGGTGGTCGGAGTCATTAAAAGTCATAAAGTTAGACTGCAGCAGTGTGCCATGCATATATATGAACTCATCCAAAGCTGTCCTCCTTGAAGCAGGTGATAGCTCTCAACTTTGCCTCTGACCGAGTCATAAATTCTTGGCTGAGCTTTCTTTCTCTTAGCATACCTTTGAAATTATACTGAACAGTTAGTGCTACTTTGGCCAGTCTCATTGTCTCCTGCTTTCCTAGCCAAGCCTCTAACAACTAGAGGTCCAAACATCTGACTGTGGTACACGAACGCAAAATAAACCACCAGGTTGTCATTGTTTTTTCTCTTCCATAGCACTTTTAACATTTTCAAAGTACTTTACAAATTCTTGTCAATTAGCCTACTTGAAGACTGTATAAAAAGACAACAAGAAAAAGAGTGGTATTATTTAATCTACAGGAGGAAATTAAGGCATAGACAGCTGAAGTGACGTGGCCAAGAGTCTGCACCATTTTGGCTAACCAGGAGCTCAGAACAAAGTCTAAATTCTTATGTTATAAGCTTTTACAATCATTCCACTTTCAGCCTCATCATTTCCCAGTAAATAAATCTGATTTGCTATAAAAGAGAAATATACATATTATAGCTGAGATGATAAGAATTTAAAACTTTGAAAATGTACCATTTAAATGTATCATGAATTCCACTTCAAAAATTCTGCCCTAAAGAACTAGTTAAGTGCATGAGCAAAAATGTATGCACAAGATGTTCAATACATCATTATTTATATTAATTAACACCTACTAACAATCCAGGCGTGCAAAAATAGGGAATTCTTAAGGTTCTCTAATGAAATAGTACACATCCAAAACAGATTTCTGAAGAATTTTTAAAGCTAAAGGAAATAATCATGATATAATGTTTATGAAAAAAAAAAGCAAACCATAATACTTAAAGATCTCAACTATGTTAAACATAAAAATATGCAGGGGGAAAGGGACTAGAAAAAAACAGAATACTAACAATATTTACCTCTATGTTTAGGGATTGCAGGCAATTTTCACTTTCCTTTTTAGAACCTGTGTAGATTTTCCAAATTTTCTACAATGAGTATCACTTACTTTCTTGATTAGAAAAAGAAAAGAAAAGAAAACATTTATGTTTCTGAGTGAATGCATAAGAAGCTACCCACATTCCAGAGGCCTCTTGCAAATCATCCCAACACAGACTACTCAATAATAAGCAATCTAAATGCTTTCTAAAATTTATTACAGCAATGTACTCACTCAGAATGGAGTCAATGCTTGCCCTGAGTGCATGAGCTTTGTCTCATTATGGATCTGATGTAGTGGCCAGTGTACTTTTAAGACATGGTACCTGAATGGACCTTGATGGGCCAGAGTGCTTTTCCTAGAATAATTTCATTTCCCTATAAATGCCTAAAAGTTTGTTCATCCAGCATAGATTCGATGTAATCATAATTGAAGAGTGTGGTGATGAAGGAGAAGTTGAAAGGCTCTTTTCAAACTCTCCAACTTTAATAAAACAATTTTAAGCTTTGAGCACTACGGCAATCAAGAACAACTTCTCGGGCTAATTAACGAGATGCAAATAAACTCATTTCAGCTTACATAAAGGTCATTAAAGGAAAAGTTTCTAACCATCAGACATTTAAAAAGATAAAAAGCCAAAACTGGGATGCATGTGCCCTTGTATAATCTGTTATATTTCCTTTTCCATTGTTCTAGGCTAACAACAAAATATAAAAAGGCCCATGCTATTGACTATGTTAATATAGAAACAGAACATTCTGTATACCTACCAAGTAGACTATACATGTGTAAGAACTTGATTCTTTCCACCAAACATATGGATATAACTTTCAAGCCCACCATCATCATCATATGGAGCAGACAGTTGAAGTAAATTTCTTGCTCATGACTCTATAGTTGAAATATTTTAAATATTCAAGCATATCAAATATGTGGCTGAGAAACTTTTAGAAGAGACTAGGTTAGAGGCTAGGGGGAAAAAAAATACACACACACACATACATACATATATAAGCCCTTGTGTCAAGTCAACAGCTCTTCTCCCTTGGGCTCCTCCAGGAAGAAGAAGCTGTCTGGTAGTTACCCTTACCTAGAAGAAAGCCATTTTGATATTCTGCCCACACATATTCTGCTCCTACATTCTCTTTTAGAAAAGACAAAGAACCAGAAGCCAGTCAGAAGCTTTGCTGCTGGTGCTCATAAAACATCAACACTTAACCTCTATAAAAACAAATCATTTAAAAAAGTTATTAGCAAAAAGATTTTTCCTTACTTCTTATTATCCAGGCTATATTCAAATCTAGCCCATAGGAAGGTTCTGGAAATCTGCTTTTTCTTGTCCTTATTCATTCACTTTGAATCACAGGGCTAATAAATAGTGAGATCAATAGAAGCTGAGCTTAGGAATGAAAAAAGAAAAAGAAATAAAATTCTTAGATAATCAAAAAGATGAAAAATCAATCCCTGAAAAATTCAAGTTAGTAATGTAGTTAATGGTTCTGATTGAGAATAATTAGAACAAAAACTTTTCCTTATTTTAATTTTTACACTAATTTCCTCACTTAAAAACCAATAAATACTCAAGACAGAAAAAGTTGTAAAATAAGTAAACATAGAATGAAAGAAATAAAATTTTCCCACACACTACCAAGAAATAACTATTATTAGAAGTTGGTTATTCTTTTGAGTTTTGACATATAAATAGGACTTTAAATGCATAAACATATTTCATCATATATCTGTGCCATAATTTATTTAATCATTCTCAATTGTTGGACACATAGAGGGTATCCAATGTTTCACCCTTATTAATTCTGACATGAACAACCCTGGAATATAAATCTTTCTGCATATTTGTGATTTTTTTTCTCTTTAGAGTAAATTCAAAACAGTGAAATTATTGAGTTCAAAGAGTATGAGCTTTTTAAGGCTTTGAAAATATATTGCTGAATGGCCTTCCAGAAATTTTGTACCAATTTACGTTCCCAAGAGCAATGCCTGTGAAAATGTCTTTCCAAATAGTACGGCTAGTCTTCTCTTTGTCTTAAAACAATAGGTTAGCTATGGGGAAAGGCATAACAAAAACTGAAACAGCATTCTGTCTAGAAATTATGTATGCCTTCTCATGCACTCAGAGAGAGTACATACGTTTATAGGGAGGACAATATTCCCCTCAAATGACTGCACCATACAAGGCAGAAAAATATCACTGACCACACGAATCTACTTATTTCTATCTGAATGAAGCACAAGGAAATGCAATTTGGATTTATTGCATCACTAGCCTCCCGAGTTCTAAACCCTATTGTTCGCACTGTTCTGAATGACTTGAAAGATCTAACAAGGTAGAGGCATTAACAAACTCTGTGTTTACTGAATCATACACATACACATCAAGTGTACTTAACCAACCTAGTAAAAGTAAGATTTAAAGGGGTGAAAGAACAGGTTCACCAGTCAGGGTGACATTGGACACTAACGTCCCTCAGAACAAAGTTCCTGTGTGTCGAACACCATGGAAAAATTAGTGGGTGCCAGAATGCCAGGATTTAATGTCACAGGAGAGGAAATCTGGACAGAATAACAAATGAGAACACCATGAAAAAAGGGGGCAGGGTAGGGAGTCAGGTCATATTAGTGCATCTTCCCAACTTTGCCAAAGTAAGAAGAATAGGTGAGCTTTCCTTGGATGAGGTTCCTAATCCAAAATGTCCCCCAAGTTAGGTTCTTCTTCCCAGGACCCCTCAGGAGGATGTTAGGGTGGAGTTGGGCTGAGGTTACCGAGGGAGAGTGGCCACTGATGCTGTGGTCCCTGTCAGTCTCCACAGAAGGTTCAACATTAACCTACAGATCCACAGCATTTATATTATCTCTCTCACTAGGTGGTCAGTGCTGCCCCTAGGCAACATCTCTGTCATTCTCTAAGTTCCAAAGCTGAAGGCACGCATCACAGATGTGTAGCTAATTGCAATGAACGAGGACACTTCAGTACCCCTGAAGGTCAGATACCTTTGGGAGGATTCTAATACATGATTTTATTATCTAGAGCATAAATATGAATTGTCCTTACAGAATCAAAGGCATCCAAATGAGAAACAAAACACTGGGATTGGTTTGAGGGGCCCTCGTCATCAAGAGAGATACTCCAAACTGAGATTCCCTGTTCACTGACCCACGTAATGTAAAACTACACAAGAACATTTCTAAAACTTCTGGAGGTTGATTAAAACCTTTTAGTTGGATGTTTCTGAGGGACTACAAAGAATTACCACATATGTCTTAAATTTATAAAGACCATCGTGGTCTAAAACAGAAAACAATAGAATAGCCTAATCCTGGGAGTCAGGCAATGAGTAATGAGAAGCAAGTTCCCCTTGCACCAATCTGTCTGAATCGCTCCCATTTTTCCTCTTTTTTCTCAGTCTGCTGGATCCAAAAAATCAAGGCGAATATTCTCTTTCCAGAAAGAAGTCCATCCATATTCTGGAAACACTAAACCACCAGCAAAACCATACATGTGAGGAAGACAGTACCCAAACTCAACCCAACAACTCCAATCTTAAATGAGACTCAAGTTGGGCTTAAAACTGAAGCAAATGTTTGAGGCAGTCTATGGATGGAGGATCGGCCCTTAATTGCAATCCTTCCAAAGAGGGCGATGTGCCAACACAAAATTCAGCTACACTTCAAGTATATTCTTGGAGTAAATCATCATTCAAATGTATTTAAAGGGAACAGTCACTTTAGTACAGCAAGACAATTGTTTTTTTCAGCTTACAAGTCCTATCATCCACCAAGTGAATTCTCTATAAGACAGGATGCTGAGTCCCTTCTAAAGTGGTTCCTACAAGAGAATATTGCAAAAAAGCAAATTTTCTTCTGGCCTTTCTTTGATTAAATACTAAGGGAGTGATCTTAGCAAAACAGAATTTGTTCTAAACAATAGTGACTCTTGACTGAAATCAGATATTTCAACCTCAAAGAATAAATATAACTCACACCACACTGGTTGTCAATCCTTGACTCTAGCGTTCAAATGTTTCTGTTGCCCTAAGAACCTGATTTCATTTTAAGAGTCTGTTGTATTGACTCTGATATTTGTCTTTAATCATCGTCATCTTGGAAAATCTTCTCCATCTTCTAGCCAAGATTCATTTAGTGAAACCCTGCTATTTCCATTCTAAAATCTACCTTTTATCATCGTAAGGGAAAATATATTCATTTTCCTGCAGTTTTCATTGTAGAGATTCCAAATTTTCTAGCGAAAGATATCTTCAAAAAAATCAAGTGGCATGTATTTCAAAAAAACAACATCTTTATTTTCACACTCATAAAAATGGTATAAACTTACTACTTTATGAATTAAAGCTAGAAAAAAAATCACTATTTACTAGGGTTTGTATTGCCAATAAAGTCCTCTTCAACTAAACGTGGATTTAAGCTATACTCACATATAGCAAATCAAGTTGCGGCAAATAATATAGAATCTATTTTCATAAGCAACAATGGATTTTCACTGAGTTCTTCAACAGTGCTTGAAAATAACAGTGTGCTATTTAAAGAGAGCTTGTGAAATTTCAGGAATGTCATATATTAGTAAACAATTCAGAACTACATGTGTAAAGAGGCAATTAATTTGTTGAGTTAATGAAAAACAGGTTCTCCTAGTTATTTTTGTCTGTAAGCCAATTCTGGGGTGATGGTTCCTGAATTCAGAAAAAGCACTAGCTTTTCAGAACTAGCAGTTCTGTCCCCAAGGTACGGTGTAAGTGAGGTCCCATTTCTTAATTCCTGCATCATGCTTACCTTCCAACATCTGGACAAGGGTTGTCCACTAAATGGACAACATCTGGACACAGCACAGCGCAGCCGTTGTGACAGAGGAAATAGGGAACAACCAAGTAGAACAAAGGTGCAACAGGGCTCCAGCTTCCCCGCTCACCTTCCCTCTAAGGGCTAAGTCTACCTGCGCCGACCTGAAGCGACCTCAAAAGAAGCAGGGCAAGAAACTTCCTTTTACTTCAAGAATTTTTTTTTTTCAAATTTGCAATTTATGCAAAAATTCAGGTTTTATTTTTACTTATTCTTACATTTGGTGGGAGCTGATATCAGGAACTTATAGGCAAACAATAACTTTTGTTTTCTAAGTCTTGCTGAACAAAAATACACACAATGTAGCATTATCTTGCCACAAGCCTTGCTTTTTTACATCTCACAGAAGAATGCAATGTTACTGTTTCTTGAACAAAAAGCCCAGATTACTGAGGAAACCATCTTTGGAGGAAATGTTTAATAAGCCTATTTTATTTAAATAAATCCTCCAGGAGGAAATGAGAGAATTCAGTGTCTTTACTTAGAAGAAGGCTGGGTAAGTAGTCATCTGTCAAATTTATCTGCACAGCTCACCAACACCTCCTTATTAGAAACATCAATATTTCCACATCACAATTCCCAAAAATGACTTTAAAGCCTCAAAATTCTGTGTCTCCTTTGGCTTGCTTCTCTCTCGATTCTACCCAGGCTGTATTAATGGTTCGCTTCATTCATCTCGATCTTCATAAACTTTCTTTGGAACGTTCATCAGTCTCTCGCTGTTTCAGCATCATGGGAGGGCTTTTCTTTCTCTTTGCGTTCTTTTTCAACCTAAGTCAAGGCAGTCCTATTGCATGTTTTCTGCTTTCTTTCTACCTAAGAACTCTATCTTTTTTTGATCTGCTTTCCACAGAGACGGGTTTCAAGAGATTGTTCACAATCATGGACTCATTCTTCCCATTTAGATTCTTTACCAAAGATCAAAGGACCTTTCTGTGAAATGCACCTGCACATTCTCAGCAGGGACTTGAACTGCAGTTTAGGTAAGGTAGAATTTCACAAACTTACCTGACTGATACCATCCGTAATTACTGATTTCCACTGTATATCCCACTGTAATGGGAGCAACCACAGCAAACTGGCTTTTCACTGTCAAAGAGTTCTGCTTTTCTCTGTGATCTCTGCTTCACTGTGTTCTTGAGTTCTGTCTCAATGCTGGATTTTTTTTAATGTTTTTTTTTTTTTTTGAGAGACAGAGCATGAGCAGGGTAGGGGCAGAGAGAGAGGGAGATACAGATTCTGAAGCAGGCGCTAGGCTCCAAGCTGTCAGCACAGAGGCCAACCCAGGGCTCAAACTCATGGACCATGAGATCATGACCTGAGCAGAAGCTGGACACCTAACTGACTGAGCCACCCAGGTGCCCCTCCTTCCCAAGGTTAGCCAATTCCTAGAGACAGTAAACAACAGCATGCTTTTCAAATGCAAACCAACCACCCAGGGTCCACACCCTTAACCACTCCCTAATCATTCCCAGGGCCAGGTACCAAAACAACTCAGAGCAGCACACAAAGTCCAAAGCCCACTAGAATTACTCAAACTAGCCAATCCTAAACCTGTTTCGCCTGCCTCTACTGTTTCTCTGATGGAAATGGCAAGAAAGGCTCTTGCCTACAGTTTCCTCCTTTCCCTCCATCTCCTGACTGACGCCAGTGCTTCCCCAGGTGCCCCACCACCCTATCCCCACCCCTGCCCTGGTGTGGTGGGCCCCTTCCTCTTGGGATCTGTGAGTATAAGGAACTATGTTTTCAACAGCAATCATCATTTGATCTGTTGGCCTTACCGTATTTTAATAATAAAACAGCTGTGTGTCCTTGGAAAAGGGACAGAACTTCCTCCTCCATTTCTTTATCAGAAAAAAGAGGATAAAATTTCTTTTTCACAGTGCTCTTGTAAAGATCAACTAAAATAATATGCATCCTGTACTGTGTATATAGTAAGTACTCAATAAATACTGATGTTCCAAAATGAACAGATAAAAAATGTTAGAGATAACTCATTAAAGGCTACATAACTAGGAAGATGTAGAATCTAAATGTCACCCAGATTTTTCTGACTCCAAACCCCATCCTTTTTTCATGTAACAGTACATTCCCCAGTCACGCATAGTCCCTCCTACTGCACTCTGAAACATCTACCATAGTAGTAAACACATACTGGATGATAGTAAGTTATGTATAAGTACATCACTAGGACAGCATGTGCTCAACAAGTTGAAAGAAGGAAAAAGAGAGGAAACAGGGGAAGGAAAGAGGGAGGGAGGGAGGGAAAGGGAAGGAATGAAGGAATGAACAGAGGAAGACAGGGACGATCCTCTCGATCTCAGGAATACAGTTAAAATTATTTCTCTCCTGGTATCTTCTTTCATTCTGGGCCCCCAGTCTACCTTCAAATAAAGGTAAAATGGCTTTATCCCTAGTTATAAAAATTCCCAACCAGGAAACACACACCCAGTTGCATAAATTACCGTCTACCAGTCTTTTTTATGGACCCAAAACTTCTAATAACTTCTGCCAAGTTTCCTTTTCTTATATATCAACCTTCAGGATGGTTTTTTTTTTTTTTAATTTTTTTTTTCAACGTTTTTATTTATTTTTGGGACAGAGACAGAGCATGAACGGGGGAGGGGCAGAGAGAGAGGGAGACACAGAATCGGAAACAGGCTCCAGGCTCCAAGCCATCAGCCCAGAGCCTGACGCGGGGCTCGAACTCACGGACCGCGAGATCGTAACCTGGCTGAAGCCGGACGCTTAACCGACTGCGCCACCCAGGCGCCCCAACCTTCAGGATGTTTTTAAACAATTTTTTTAAGTTTATTTATTTTGGGGGGAGAGAGAGAATGAGTGGGGGAGGGGTAAAAGGTGAGAGGAAGACAGGCTCCATGCTGTCAGCACAGAGCCCAATGTGGGGCACAATCTGACTAACCGTAAGATCATGACTTGACCTGAAATCAAGAGTCGGACACTCAACTAACTGAGCCACCCAGGTGCCCTTCAACCTTCAAGATGTTTTTAAAACACCACTCTCTGGAGCTATTCAAGGTCAGGTCTGAATTTCCCCTGCCTGCAAAAGCTTGTATATACTCCAATGACAACTTCTTTCCTTCTCCTGTGTCATATACCTGGGCTTCCCAACTTAAAGTGGTCCAGAGACATCAAGTAAACATTTGACAGCTTCACCACCTTCAAAGAACATTGGCAACATAGAGCTCTATTTGATCACTCTTGACCCAAAACAGCAACTAGTATTCTCAAAACCACCTATAACTTAAAGAGGGTTTTGTGGTTTGGGTGGTGTGTTGTTATTGTTGTTGTTGTTGTTGTTGTTGTTGTTGTTTTACCTTTATGGCAGAAAGCCATAAAATTTTACGATCTAGGTGAACTATATTAGGCAAAGAAAAAAGAGATTACAAATGTTGGGTTTTCACCTTAAACATCTCTCTTCCATTCTTCCATTCCTTTGATGTCCTCACTGCCACCAGCCTTGTCCATGTATATCTTCCCTAGTCCTCCAAGTGGGAGGCACCATACACAGTGTAGTCTTCTTTGTTTTACTTTTTAATGGATAATTTCAACCATACCCAACCTAGCATAATAAACTTTAAGTGCATGTGACCTGCTACATTTTCATCCTTCATGCTGACATTAATTTATTTTAGAACTCTTAAGTTGAGGGGTCTAATTGTAACAAAAAGTAGAAACTTAAAAATCTTGCCAATTTTTGTCTCTCAAAATGCATGCATGCATACATAAATACAAAACACAGCTGACCAAAATTAAACAAAAAGGCCAAAATTCATTTTCAACAACTAAAAGCAGTTCAGATTTAGATTACAGAGTCAGACTTAGAACATCACAATTTCCTATGATTCTTGGGGAAAGTCAAATCTTGTCAGGGGCCTGGATCATTGCTAAAGTATTGGACCTAGGATTTGAATATCTCCTTTTAATTAGCAATAAAGTAATTTCTAATTTTTATTCAACTTATAGCCCATAAAATCTTGGCCTGCTAATGGAAAAAAAAGTGTAGAAACAGGTATTCCATCATACTCTTGGTCAAATCATGGTTCTTCTGATTAAACAATGTATCAAACTGGGCCAAATCCTACTAAATCTAAATTTTGCCATATTTTATATTCAGGTATGAAGCAATTTCTAAATTTTAATTCATTGCTACCGCTCTGTTCAGTTTTCTTAAAGCAATGACAACAAAAGGCAGGAAATTTTTAATATAACTTTCACTTCTGTTTATATTTTTAGCCTGTATTAGCCTTTGAGAAAACAACTTCTATAAACTCATTAATCAAAGATAAATTTTCTTTTCTGCAGCCTTTTTCTTAAAAGGCTCTAATTTTATATTATGTGCATATCTCTACTACCATTATTGACTTCGTAACAAATAGAAACCAGAACTGCTTGAAATAGTTTTCCAGACATTCATTCACTTTACTTTTGAAAACTGAATAAAAACATACAATTTTCTTTCAGTAGTCTTCTACATCTTATTGGTCATTATGGACATAGCACACATTTCCCAATAACTGCATTCTTCTGACTCTTTGTCTTTTTTTTTTTTAATGTTTATTTTTGAGAGAGAGACAGAGTGCAAGTGTGGGAAGGGCAGTGAGAGAGGGAGACACAGAATCTGAAGCAGGCTCCAGGCTCCAAGCTGCCAGCACAGAGCCCGACACAGGGTTCGAACTCATGGACCGTGAGATCATGACCTGAGCTGAAGTTGGATGCTTAACTAAGCGGCCCCCTGACTCTGTGTCTTAAAGAATCAGCTGAAGAAAATAATCTTAGAGAATGTAATATGTTACACATAGATTTTCAAATGAACACCAATCAGAGCATGTTATATAGTCTATACAATAAGATCTTTGGAAGGATGATGTCAGCAAAAATAGCACAGTAAAGCATAAAATAATATAGCACAGTAGCATAAAATTCTCTCCCCCATAAAAGTAACAATAAAAAAATAGCAAAAATTGTCAGGATCAACTTTTTTGGAATTCTGGAAATTAACCAAAGGTCTACAGCAATCCAGGGTGCATTTTATTCAAGAAAAAATGCTGAATTTTAGTTAAAAAAAAAAAAAAAAAAAAAGAATATCCTTTGAAGCATTTTCTCCTGTCCTATTCTGATCTTCCTCTCTGTAGCTCTGAGACAGCTTTAAAAACCAAAGCCTGCAATCATGGTGAAAACCGACAACCTGCAATCACAGCACAGACCAATAGCCTGATAGCCACCAGAGGGGGGAAAACGAGAGTGGAACTCCTTTAAAGCCTCATTTCCCGAGCATTGTCATTATTTGCCCTGTCTCATGGTTCCATGGAAATCTCCACACTCAAGGTTGTGTTTTTTTCCCCTGACTCAGAGCTAACTCAGTGTACAAACTTTTTCCCTAGGAGTTTCTGTCAAAAACAATTAGAGAGAATTAATTAACTTTATGGCTGTATGAAGCAATGGATAACAGTTTTAATAAACAAAATGAAATGCTGGGGGACAAGATGCCCATAGGGGCACTGAAAATCTCCCAACATATTTCTGAGAATCTAGAAGCCCACACAATGCATAGGGCTATGTATATATCCAACACTGTAACATGCTCAGGAAAGATCTGAGAAGGTCTTAAAGCCTAGAGCCTGCTTCAGATTCTGTGTCTCTCTCTTTGCCCATCCCCTGCTCACGCTCTCTCTCTCAAAAATAAATTAAAAAAAAAAAAAAGATTCTCTCTCTCCTTCTGTCCCTCTCCCCTATTCACTCTTTCTCTAAAATAAAAAAAAAAAAAAAATTCTGTCTAATCATTAGCTGACTATTAAGGTAACCAAATAAAGACTTTAGTGACCATACATGACAAAAAATACAGACTTTATAGAATTAGTTCAGAAAAGACACTAAGAAAATAAACAACCATGGGGAAGGAGGAGAATCTAATTCCTAGAGTAACCATATTATATATTTAAAATATAGTTTTCAGGGCACCTGGCTGGCTTAGTACAGCATGTGACTCATAATCTGTTTTGAGTTCAAGCTCCACATTCAGTATAGAGATTACGTTAAAATAAAATCTTGGAGTGCCTGAGAGGCTCAGTCAGTTAAGCAGCGGACTCTTGACTTCATCTCAGGTCATGATCTCAAGGTTCCTGAGATCAGGGCCCACACTGACAGTGCACAGAGCCTGCTTCTGATTCTCTCTCTCCCTCACTCTCTGCTCCTTCCTCATTCATGCTCACTCTCTCTCAAAATAAATCTGTAAACTTAAATTTTTTAATAAAAAAATTAAAAAATTTAAAAATTAAAAAAATAAAATCTTAACAAATGTACAGTTTTCAAAAAAAATTACTAGATGAGAAAAGAAACAAGAAAATAGGGCCTATACACAGGAAAGGAAGCAATCAACAAAAATATTGTCCCCAAGGAAGACCAGACACTGGACTTACTACATAATGACTTTTAGGAAGTTATTGGAATTATGTTCAAACAAGTAAAGAAAAATATGCTTGAAGAACAAAGGAAAGTAAAAGAATGATGTCACCAAACACAAAGTAGAACTAAAAAGAAAGAAATTATTTTAAACATACACCCACACAAATTCTAGAGTTAAGGATATAATAATTGGGGCACCTGAGTGGCTTAGTGGGTTAAGCGCCTGACTCTTGGTTTTGGCTCAGGTCATGATCTCACAGTTCATGAGATCAAGCACCATGTCAGGCTCTGTGCTGACAGTGCAGAGCCTACTTGGAATTCTCTCTCTCTGTCTCTCTCTGCCTCTCCTTCTATTAAAATAAATAAACTGTTAAAAAAAGGATACAATAATTGAAATGAAATATTTCCTAATGAGACTCAGCAGCAAATTTGACCAAGGGGGAAGAAAAAAATCAGCAAACTTGAATATAGTTGGTTGAGATTATTCAGTATGAGGAACAGGAATAAAAATAATAAAAAATAAAAATAAATAAAAGAGGAAAAATGAACAGAGCCTCAGAAGCTTAGGAGACAATATCAAGTATATCAACATATATATAACAGGAAACTAATAAGGAAAGGAGAAAAAGAAAGGGGAGGAAAGATTATTTGAAAAATAATGGTAAAAATCTCATAAACATGATTAAAAATCTACTCTTACAAGAAGCTCAATGACATCCAAGCAGGATAAACTCAAAGAAAGCCATACCTACACATATCACAATCAACTTGTTGAAAGAGATAAAGAAAGAGAAAATTTTGAAAAGAGCAAGAGCAAAATTGCTAATCACATACAAACAATACCAGTAATATTCACAGCCAATTATCAGAAACCATGAAGACCAGAAGACAATGGTAATGACATATTAAAAGTGCTCAAAGAAACGGGGCACCTGGGTGGCTCAGTTGGTTAAGTGTCTGACTTCAGCTCAGGTCATTATCTCCTGGTCTGTGAGTTGGAACCCCACTTCAGGCACTGTACTGACAGCTCAGAGCCTGGAGCCTGATTCAGATTCTGTGTCTCCCTCTCTCTCTAACCCTTGCACTCTGTTCCTCTCTCTCTCTCAAAAATAAACATTAAAAAAAAATTTTTTTTAAGTGCTCAAAGAAAGACTGCCAACCAAGAAACCTACACCCAGCAAAACTATCCTTCAAAACTAAAGGAGATATTATACATTTCCAGGTGAAGAAAAGCTAAAAGAATTCATTACTTGCAGAGTGCCTGGGTGGCTCAGTCAGTTGGGTGTGTGACTTCAGCTCAGGTCATGATCTCACAACTCATGGGTTCAAGCCCTGCATTGGGCTCTGTGCCGACAGCTCAGAGCCTGGGGCCTGACTCAGATTCTGTGTCTCCCTCTCTCTCTGCCCCTCCCCTGCTCGTGCTCTGTCTCTCTCTGTCTCTCAGAAATAACATTAAAAAAAATTTAAAAAAAAAGAATTCATTACTTGCAAATACTAGAGTCCTTCAAGCTGAAATTAAAAGACATGAGAGAGTAACTCAAATCCACATGAAGAAAGAAAGAATACTGGTAAAGGTAATTACATAGATAAATATAAAAGTACAATCTTCTTGTTTTTAGCTTTTTTTCTAATGTATGATTTAAAAGAAAACTGCATAAAGTAACAATTGTAAATCTGTGTTGAGAGGCACACAGTGTAAAAAGATGTAATCTGGATAAAAATAGTAGTACAAATAAGGGGAAGGGGTCACAATTAGACAGGAACAAAACTGTGACATGCTACTGTAATTAAGTTAGTACTGATCCAAACTAGATTGTTACATGTGTTAATTGTAATTCTCAGGGCAATACCAAAGGAACTAACTCAAAAGAATAGTAAAATAAATGAAAAGAGAATTAAAATGGTACACTAGAAGATACCTATTTAACCAAAAAACAGTAAAGGAAGAATAAAGGAATAAAAAAAATGCATAAAACATGTAGAAAACAAATTGCAAACCAGCAGAAATAAATCCTACCTTACCAGTCCATGCAATGAAATGTTATTAGCCATAAAAAGGAATGAAGTACTGGTTCATATACAACATGGATGAATCTTGAAAATATTATGCTAAGTGAAAGAAGTCTCAAGAGGTCACCTATTTTTATTTCATTTATATGAAATACCCAGGATAGCCAAATTCATACAAACAGAAAATAGAGTGGTGCTATGATCTGAATCCCTCCCAAAACTCATATATTGAAATCCAAACCCCAAGGTGATGGTATTAGGAAGTAGGAAGTGGGACCTTTAGGAGCTAATTAGGTCATAAGGGCAGAGAGACCTCATGAATAAAAGTGACCACACAAAGCTATCCAACACCTTCTGCCATGTAAGGATACAATAAGAAGTCTGAGATGTTTGCAAACTTAGGAGGGTCCTCACCCAAGCGTGCTGGCACCCTCCCTGATCTAGGACATCTAGATCCTTAGAATCAGGGACTATTTTATTATCCCCCAAAGCACCTATCTCAGAATGCAAACAATGAACATTGAATAAAAGACAATTGAAGGGTAGTGCTAACAGCAGGGCATGGCCTGCATCAAATCTTAAAACAGAAGAGTTGGAAACTCAGACTTGATCAATATTTCTCCAGACTTTTTTTGTTTTGTTTTTAGAGACCATTCACTAATTTGAATGATATCTCTCAATTCTATAGGCAGAAAAACCTCTGGTGTAAAGATACCAACCATAAACTTTATTGTCATGAGTACCCATCATTTTTTTTCTTTACTCCATTTCCTGTCATCATACTGGGAAAAAGCAATGTCCATGTAGTTAACGCATCCCACACTCTAGCCTCTGTTTTTATTAACATCCTCAATTCCAATAACTTCTCAATAGCACTCCTCATGAGTCACCATCCACATATAGGCAACACTCTTGAAACTTGTTTTCACCTAACACTGCCCCATGACAAAAAAATATGAATTGCAAACATCTCTCCCCCCCACCATAATCTCCTAGTTTTCATGTTTTGTTCCTCTGCCCTCTCACTTTACTTGTTCACCTATCTCAAAATAATTCAAAATACCCCAAAATACTTCTATCTTTTCTCCCATTCTATTAATCACTTATTTAGCCTAAAAAGGATACCACTATGGATAAAGTGTAATGAGAAGATAGGAGAGAAGTAGGAAATAGGGTTTGGAAAGTTAGGGAGAGATCCAATTGCATAGGGCTTTTTGGACCTGGAAAGGGGTTGGGATTTTATGCTACTGAAATATTTTATTATATTCGAATTTTATGAAAAGCCATTTAAACAGAAAAATTACAAGTTGATTTACAATTTTAAAAGCTTCCTCTAGTTCTTGTAGGAGAAGAGTGTAAACAAGGAGGTCAATAAAGAGGATAGTGTAGAAATCTCGGTAGGAGATGATGGCATTTTGGACATAAGTGATTCTAGAAAAAATGAAGAAAAATCAATATATTTAACATGTATCTTGGAGATATAATAAACAGGATGCATTAGATGTGTAGGATGACAGAAAAGAAAATATTTTTTTCTTTTTTTCTAAAGCCATTTTCTTTAAGTTTATTTATTTTGAGAGAGAGAGTGCATGCACAAGCAGAGGAGGGGCAGAAAGAGAGAGGAGAGAGAATCCCACGCAGGCTCCATGCTGTCAGCACAGACCCCAACAGAGAACTTGATGCTGTGAACCACAAGACCAAGACCTGAGCCAAAACCAACAGTCAGATGCTCAACTGACTGAGCCACCCAGGTGTCCCAGAAAAGAATGTATCCTTAATGATACCTTGGGTTTTGGCTTCTTCTTGGTGAATTGGCTTTTTTCTCATTATATAATATCCTTTTCTGTCTCTAATATTTTTCTTTGTTCCAAAGTCAAATTTACTTGATATTAATGCAGCCATTTGGCTTTCCTTTGATAAATGCTTGCAGGATATGTTTTTTTCTATCTTTTTACTTTCCATCTGCATATATGGTTATAATTGAATTTCTAATAGAATATAGTTGGGTCATGTTTGTTAATCCAATCAGTCAATCCTTTTCATTTAATTGACATATTAGGCCATTTATACTTAATATAATTATTGCTAGGGCTTAAATCTGTCACTTAAATATTTCTTCTCTGTTTATTTTCTTTGTTTATTTTCCTCTCCATTTTCTTGTTTCTACTTTCCTGTCTACTACTTAAACATTTTTTAAGAATCCATTTTGAATTACCTATACTTTTTAAAATATCTCTTTGTACAGTTTTTTTTAGTGGTTGCTCTATTACATTATCTTTTTTTTGAATTTTTTTAATGTTTATTTATTTGGTGGGGGAAGGGAAGGGGCAGAGAGACAGGGAGACACAGAGTCCAAAGCAGGCTCCAGGCTCTGAACTGTCAGCACAGAGCCCGACTCAGGGCTCAAACTCATGAGCTGTGAGATCATGACCTGAGCCAAGTCAGATGCTTCACTGGCTGCGCCACCCAGGTGCCCCACTATTATATTATCTATCTAGCTATGTAATTATCCAGAGATATTATCTAGATATTACATTAATTATGTGTGCATGTATGTTATTTTATATACATATTTATAATACATAAAATTACAATCCGTGGATATCATCACTTCTTTGTCTGAAGTATAGATGCCTTACCTTCCATTATGTCCCTTTACTCTTCTCCATTTACAAAATAATTATCCTAAGTAATTCTTCTACATTCATTTAGAACCACATGGGTGTCATAATTTTTGTTTTAACCACCATACATAATTTAGAAAATTTAACAACAGAAGGAAAGTCTATTTTATTTACTCATATTTTAACTGTGTTCTTACTTCCTGACTTTCTAAGGTTCATTCTTTTATCATATTGTTTCTGTTCAGAGAACTTCCATTTTAAGATAGTTCTGCTGATGACAAATTCTTAGTTTTCCTTCATCTGAGAATGTCTTGATTTCCCCTTCATTCCTGAAAAAAAGAATTCTGGGTTGGCAGTTCTTTCTTTCAGCATCTGATAATATGGAATCCATATTACTTACTTTTGGAATCCATTGTTTCTAGTCAAAATCCAGAATCGTTTGAAATTTTTCTCTGGTGCTTCAAACTGCTTTCTTTTTAGTATTCAGAATTTTAATATGATGTAACTTGCCATAGATTTGTTTAGGTTTATCCTGTTTGGGATCATTCAGCTTCTCGAATCTGTAGATTTATGCCACTCAACAAATTTGGGAAGTCTTCAGCTATTATCATCATCATCATCATCATCATTATTATTATTATTATTATTATCATCCATTAGTCTTTGAATATTTTTTTAACTCCACCCTCTTTCTCCTTTCCTTCTGGGACTCTGGTGACAAAAATCTTTTCTTTTAGTCACACAGGTCCCTAAGGCTCTGGTCCTTTTTGTGTTTTATTTTTTTCCTAGTCCGTTTTTTAAAGTGTACTTTCTGGGGGCACCTGGGTGGCTCAGTCAGTTAAGCATCTGACTCTTGATCTCAGCTCAGGTCTTAATCTCAGGGTCATGAGTTCAGGCCCCATGCTGGGCTCCATGCTGGGGTGAAGCCTACTTAAAATAATAAAAATAGGGCGCCTGGGTGGCGCAGTCGGTTAAGCGTCCAACTTCAGCCAGGTCACGATCTCACAGTCTGGGAGTTTGAGCCCCGCGTCGGGCTCTGGGCTGATGGCTCAGAGCCTGGAGCCTGTTTCTGATTCTGTGTCTCCCTCTCTCTCTGCCCCTCCCCCGTTCATGCTCTGTCTCTCTCTGTCCCAAAAATAAATAAACATTGAAAAAAAAATTTAAAAAATAATAATAATAATAAAAATAAAAAATAAAGTGTACTTTCTGTACAGGACCCAATGCCAAGAGGAATCTCCTTGGTTAGAACTTCCTCCCATGGGGAGGGGGAGGGGAACAGGAAGAACCTAGTAGACTTTGCCACCAAGGACCCCTCAGTCCTAGCCACAACTACTGCTGAAGACATGTACGTTGACCATCAAGGACCTCTTCAGTTTTGAACCTCTGTCATTCTCAACTGTCAGAGCTACATGGAGACTTCACCTCTCACAATGGAACCAGAGACTCTACAGTCTATCTGGACAGCATGCTTGCAGCAACTCCTAGTTTTTCCCACCAAAGCCATTCCAAAAAGGCTGGGAGAGGTGACTGCACCCTCAAATCATATATTAACACAAGGTCACCAGAAACATGGAAAAGCAAGGAAATATGATACCGCCAAGGAAATATGATACCACCAAAGAGACACAGTAATTTTCCAGTAACTTACTCCAAAGAAATGGAGATCTACAAGTTACTTGAAAAAGAATTTCCAGATAATTATCATAAGGAACTCAGTAAGATTTAAGAGAACACAGACAACTCAACAAACTCAAGAACATAAGACATGAACAAGATGAGACATTCAACAAAGAAATAAATAAGAAATCATAAAAATAAACCAAACAAAAATTATGAAGCTGAAGAATAAAATGAAAAATGCGATATAGAATGTCTTGTTCTGTTTGGACAACTATAACAAAACATTATAGACTGGATAGCTTATTAATAACAGTAATTTATTTCTCACATATCTGGAGGCTGAAAGTCCAAGATTATAGTGCCAACATAGTTGGTTCTAGAGAAGGCCTTCTTCCAGACTGCTGACTTCTCGCTGTGTCCTCACATGGTGGAAGGGGCAAGGTAGCTCTCTGGACCCTCTTTTATAAGGGCATTAATTCCATCCATAATGGTTTCACCCTCATGGCCTACTACTTACCTTTTTAAGATCCTACCTCATAATATCATTATATTGGGCACTAAGATTTCAACATATGAATGGGGGGTGGGTGACAAACACCCAGACCATAGCAAAGAGCTTCAAAAGTAACTTGATCAAGCAGGATAAAGAAAACAGGGAATAAGCTCCTTGACATTGGTCTTGGCAGTGATTTCTTAAAAATGACACCAAAAGCAAAGGCAACAATGGCCTGGGTGGCTCAGCTGGTTGAGCGTCTGACTTCAGCTCAGGTCATGATCTCATCATTCGTGAGTTCAAGCCCCGCATCGGGCTCTGTGCTGACAACTCAGAGCCTGGAGCATGCTTCTGATTCTGTGTCTCACTCTCTCTCTCTGCCCCTCCCCTGCTCAGGCTCTGTCTCTCTCTCTCTAAAAACTAAATAAACATTAAAACAAATTTTTAATTAAAAAAATCAAAAATGAAAACAGGATCTCAAGGAGATATTTCTACCTCCATGCTCATTGCAACATTATTCTTGATAGCTAATATATAGAAACAAACTAAATACCCATCAATGAATTCATGGTACACACACACACACACACACACACACACACACACACACACACACACACTGAATGTTATTCATCCTCAAAAAAGAAGGAAATTCTGAAATGTACAACAATGTGGATGAATTTAGAGGGTATTACTAAGTGAAATAAGCCAAACACAGAAAAATAAATATTGCATGGTATCACTTATGTGGAAGTTTTAAAAGTCAAACTTAGAGAACAGTTGAATAGTGGTTGCCAGGGGCTGGGGGCAAGAGAGGGAAAGAGATGTTGGTCAAAGGATATAACCTTTCGGTTATAAGAGAAATAAGTTCTAGAAATCCAATGTACATCAAGGCAGTACAGCTAATAATAATGTATTCTACACTTGAAATTTACTGAGAGTACATCTTACTTGTTCTTACCCCCCCACACACACAGTTAACTATGTAAGATGATAAATATGTTAATCAACCTATTGTGGTAATGATTACACGACGTACTTATATCAAAACACCACACTACACTGCACACCTTAAATATATTCAATTTTTAATTGTCAATCATATCTCAATAAAGCTGGGAAAAATTAAGTTTCATTTTTCTCTGTTGTTTACACTGGGCCATTTCTTTTTTTCTTCTAGTTTACTGATTCTTTCCTCTGTCCCATCCATTCTGCTGTTGAATCCATCCACTGAACTTTTTATTTTGGTTATTGTATTTTTCAGTTCTAAATTTCCCTTTGATTCTCCTTATATCTTATATTTCTTTGCTGAGACATTCTAGCTCTTTACTGAGGCTTTTCACTTTTTCATTGGTTTCAAGAATGTTCAAATTGCTTGTTTTAGCATTTTTATTGTAGCTGCTTTAAAATCTTTGTCAGATAATCTAACATTCTGTCATCTTGGTGTTGACATCTATTGATTGTCTTTTTCATTCAGTTTGAGAACTTTCTAGTTCTTGGTATGATGGGTGATTCTGAATTAAGAACTTAAACATTTTCCTATTGTGTTGTAAAACTTTGTGTATATATATTTTTATTTATCTATTTATTTTTTGAGAAAAGTGCAAGCAGGGAAGGAGCAAAGAGAGAGAGGAAGACACAGAATCTGAAGCAGGCTCCAGGCTCCAAGCTGTCAACACAGAGCCCGATGCAGGGCTCAAACCACACCTGTGAGATCATGATCCAAGTCAGATGGACACTTAACCAACTGAGCCCCCAGGTGCCCCTAGAACTGTATTTTATTAAATCTTCTGTTTTAGGTAATTTTTTTCCTCTAAAACTTCTCAGGAAGGTCAAGAGAAAGTTGGCACTGCTGCATTTCTGCCAGGTGGAGGCAGAAGTCTAAGTTTCCACTTAGCCTCAACTGACACCTGCAGTGGGGAGAGTCTCCTCATCACCAGCTGCTAGGGTGGGAGCTCCAGCTCTCTGTGCGGTCTCCACTGACACCACGGGGCTTTATCATAAGTCTGACAGGATAAAAGTCCCTACTTCTCTGACACCACTCCGGTGGGATTGATGGGCTACCTTGTTCTAGCCTTGTCAAGATGAAACTCTAAGCTCCCCCCATTCCACCTTTGCTGGTGTGGGCAGCAGGGAACCATAGTTTTTGTATGGTGTTGGACTGGAATAGAGAGCAGTTAATGTCTAAAAGTCGTCTGATTTCCTAGACGACCCCTTTCCTGGAATTTTGGATAGAAAGATACTGCTTTTATGGGACTCTGTCTGCATTCAGTAGCATTTCTAGGTTGCTGGCTTTTCAGATCCAATTCTCAATTCCCAAGTTCCCAAGTAAGTCTGCCTTTTGCTCTCCATCTTTCAGTGGCTTTTAATGTTTATTTTATATATAAGGTCCAAGATTTTTAGCTGTACTTACCAGGAGGAATATGGAAAAGCATGTCCAGAAGTAGAACTTTATTTTAACTTTATTTTAAATATTAGAGATACGGTTTTTATCTACAATGTCCTTGGGAATACTACTCTACTCATTATTCTCTTTTTTTCTCTTACAGTAGTTTGTGTAGGACTTAACCACAGTCATTTGTGTTGTTCATGTTTAAGCACAATAAGTATTCCTGAGCTCCCAGGGGGAGCCCCCTCATTAGGGGAGTAGGGTGAACCAAAAAAGCTTTCTTAGTTTTGTGGTTACAGGGCCCACAGTTCTATCATTAATGACTGATAATTCCACATATGTCCACAGTTCTTTCTGAAATCTGCTTTCCTTTCTCTCTTCCTACTCTCATTGGAGTCTTTTTCTTTGTCTTTAGTATCAGTTTGGTTCTACTTCCTACAGCACCTTTTCAACAGGGTTTTGTTCTGGAAAGGAACTTTGGCAGGTTTCAAGCCTTCACAGGCTGACAGCAATGTCAAGTTTTTGTGTCTCCCTGAACTCACACACACATTGGGACTTACAAAGTCCAAACTCCCAGTTTAAGCTGGTTTTCCCAGATTGCCTGAGTTCCCTCCCACTTGTGAGGGGAGCCCCTTTCTTTCAAGGGTGAGCATTTGTTATTGATTTCAAAAGTTCCTAGCTCTCAGTTTCCTTCTGCACTTTTAAGCATAGCCGTGTTTTGCCATATTTTGGAGTTTGGGGCTCTCTGGTCATCTAGTTTTGTTGAAAATGCTGCCTGTGGGATTTTGGTCTTATTATCTTAGTTTCTACATCTGTTTTGTGCGAATATTCATGCCAATTCAAAAACTGTTGAATTGCCACATGGCCATTGAATTGTCACCATTGTCACATGGCCTTCCCTCAAAATCCTCCTTTAAAATGGATAAACTCCCGGGGCGCCTGGGTGGCGCAGTCGGTTAAGCGTCCGACTTCAGCCAGGTCACGATCTCGCGGTCCGGGAGTTCGAGCCCCGCGTCGGGCTCTGGGCTGATGGCTCAGAGCCTGGAGCCTGTTTCCGATTCTGTGTCTCCCTCTCTCTCTGCCCCTCCCCCGTTCATGCTCTGTCTCTCTCTGTCCCAAAAATAAATAAACGTTGAAAAAAAAAATTAAAAAAAAAAATAAATAAAATAAAATAAAATAAAATGGATAAACTCCCTCCTCTATAACATCATGTTTCAAAGTTTCATTTGCCTTCAAATTCTACTGAATTCATTCTTGCCAAAATCACCAGTTACATTCTTACAATTAAACCTGCTTTCCTGTTTTTTCTCTGACTACTCCAAATAATTTATTTGATTTTTAGCCAAACAGTAGCATTCAATTCCTTGAGTGTGTGTGTGTGTGTGTGTACGTACATGTATATATACATACACATATATACATATATATACATATATATATGTACATATATGTGTGTATGTACATATATAGACATATACATATGTGTATATACATATATATACATATATATGTATATATATACATGTACGTATACACACACACACATATATATATGTATACACACACACACACACACACACACACACACACACACACACACACACATATATCAGGACCTCGGCACATGCTGGTATTTCTAGCTAGATGCACTTTCCTTTCCTCTCCCCACATTCATCCCCTCTCAGATTTCAACATTCACCAATTCCTCAAAACTGGGTTGTGTCTCATATACATTTCTTACTTTGTGCTCAAGCTTGTAGTTCTTAGAATGCTGTATCATAAATGTCCATTTATTGTTACAGAAACTGGTCTGGATCACCTGGCAGAAAAACCAAGCAGCACTGGGAGATCTTGGAAGGCAGGTTTATTTTACACCGGTGGGCTCAGAGGAGATCATTCTCCAGAGGTCTGAGTCCCAGTCATAAGCAGAGGGGACAATTTATAGTCCGTTACTTTGCATTCCTCATTAGTAGTAATTTGGTGCCAGCAGCAAGCAGGGTGGGAAGAAGAACCCAGAAGGGGAGTCTTCAGGCAGGGACTGCGATTCCCCTATCAGTCCTGTCGGCCATCTTACAACAGATTTTTCCCTATCGTTCTCTCTCAATCCTCACCATAAATAATTTCTTTCAGAGTAGGTGCAATGTTTTCTTCACCTCCACAACCTTAGTCATAGTGTAATCCCTAGTACATTCCTCCAGTAAGTATTGAATGAGTTAATGAAAAAAAAAAAAAGAGTCCTTTTATCAACCTAGTCTTTTCAGCATAAATATGTTCACAAATAATCTTATTTTTATTAATAGATGTATTATTTTACTGAACATGCAGGCAGTCATCCATACTGCAACAAATTTACAGAAGTACCAAGAAGTAAAATTAAGATCACCTGTGCTATAATAATCCCGATATTCAATGATAACTGCTGTTAAAATCTTTAATTTATATCCTTCCTCTGTGTTTATACCTATATATGAGAATAATCTTGCAAATAGTCACTTTTGAAGTTTTATACATGAGGAAGCTTAAAATGAAACTGTTTCAAATGTGAGGCAACATGATGTAGATGTTGTATAGGCTCTCAAGCCCAGAGTGCCTTAGTTCCAACACTGTCTACCACTTACAAGCTATGTAAACATGGACTGGTTACAGCACTTCTCTGGGCCTCTCAGTTCAGTAGTAAAATGGGCTTAATGACAGTATCTGTCTCATGGAATTGCAATCAGGGCTAAATGAAGTAACATTTGTGACGTATTTAAAAGAGCCCCCTGCATGAAAGTTTGCAGCTAAAGACATAAAATAAATAATCGTGATTCTCTGCATGCTTCTCATCATAACATCCTGAAAAATAACATTATGCAGAGAAATTCTCAGCCAGACTGGAAAGTAAAATAAAAGAAAAAGAAAATACTTCTTCTTCTGGAAGAAAGAGGAAGTCATGAAAGGAATAGAGCAAGGAGGTCAAATTCCAAACCTCCATGGGATATGGGAAATGAACTACAGAGACACTCAAATGAATACCAAAGAGTAACAACATCAAAGCTACTGCCCACTCTTCCAGGTGTTGTCTAGGGGAGGCTGCAAACTCTCTCAGAAGTCCTGCCTTCAGCCTAGGACCACATCCAATATGGTGCAACAGCAGTAGTGCAGCACCATCAGAGGGAAGTGGATAGATAAATCTCTTTGCTGTTGTATGTGGTATGAAGGAAATGCAGATATTCTTTAACACTCCTACCCAAGGTGGAAGACCGGTGCCACAGAAAAGACCCAGAATCAGGAAATAGATATTTCCAAGGGCCAGGACTTCAAAACAGAGGCAAAGGACAGTTTATGACCAACAGTAACAGACAGGTCACAGGCCTGATGACCAGGCAGGACCAAGTACACCAGCAACAGGTTCATGAGAAGAAGCCAATGCCAAAGAAAAGTGGCATAACACCACTCAACAATAGGGTAAAAGTGACTGAAAGGACCACCAAGAGACCCCTGCAAACACACCCAAGCCTACTCTCTCTAGCCAAAAAGTCTTATCTGTGGAGATACACCTAGAAGCCAGATACATTGAGGAGAAGGGGGAAGGGCAAGAACTGTGTTAAGTTAAAGATTTGCACAAATAAGACTATCTTTAAAATAAAAAACCTCTCTGAAGCACCTGGGTAGCTCAGTCGGTTGAACAGTTGAGTGTCCCACTCTTGATTTCAGCTCAGGTCATGACCTCTTGGTTCAAGAGAGTGAGCCCCCCACTGGGCTCTATGCTGACAGTGTGGAGCCTGCTTGGGATTCTCTCTCTCTCCTTCTTTCTCTACCCATCCCCTACTCACATGTGCTCCTTCTGTCTCTCAAAAAATAAATAAATAAACAATAAATGTTTTTTTTAAAGCCTCTTTTTAACCTGAAGAAAATAAATCACACTTAATAGGCCAATCAAGTAAGACACATGCACACTGCTACACTGAGCCTAACTAGATGAAGGGGCCAGGAGCAATATGAAATTAGTTAAGAGTAGTTGAGAGAAAATGAAGAAGCTATATTTCTTTGTACCATTCAGAAATGACATATTAAATTACCAACTATTCCACATAGTTGTTTTTTGTTTTTTTTAATTTTGGGATCATATTTTGCATATAATGTGCTATCTTAAGAGCATGTGGGGGAAAAAAAAACTTTTTTCCATTACATTCTTCCAAAATGTATTTTATAACCAATAAAAATTCACAGAATGAGCATAATTTATTTAACTTATCTTCTACAATTGGACATTTAAGTTGCATGCAGTTTTTCCCTGTCCTAATTAATGATTCAATGATTATTTATATCTCTATTTCTTTATAATATATTCTTCATTGTGGAATTCCTGAATTGAGGCAACACACAGTTTGTTATCTTTTAATACTTATTACCAAGTTGTCCTCTAGATAAAGTTCAAGCTCCTTAGTAAAAAAAAAAATCTATTATAATTTGGTTTCTGTTTCCCTGTGCAGCTGAAATTCTCTCTATCCCCATCTACCCCAAACCATACACTTCAGCTAGTCTCTACTCTCTATTACTATTAGGACCTTATACTTGGAATTTCTTCTTACTGAAACACTTTCCCTCATTCCTTCAACTTCTCTTTTGCCTGGCTGAATTCTCCTCTTTGCTTAAGTATTAACCTTAACCTCATCTCCTCCCCCTCTCTCAACCTCTGCTTGCACCTCACACACAACTATATTGAGTCCTTTCCAAATGATAATTTGATCTCCTTAGTAAATTAATAAACCTTCCCAACTGAGTAAGTAGTCTTCTTGTCAGAGTAGTAATATAGCAAATAAAGACAGAATTAGATTAGTAGCTACTAATCTAACTTTGTAGCTACTAAGTTCCAGGTACTATGCTATCCACTAGAGGTATAAGCATAAGACATGGTCAAATGAATACAAATGTCCAATAAACGGCTGATTAAAATTCAACCTAATCAGAGGTCAAGTAAATAGCAATTATAGTGCAATACCATTTTTCTCCTATAAAGCCTCCATTTTTTTTTTTTTTTTTAAATTTTTTTTTTTTCAACGTTTATTTTTTTTGGGGACAGAGAGAGACAGAGCATGAACGGGGGAGGGGCAGAGAGAGAGGGAGACACAGAATCGGAAACAGGCTCCAGGCTCCGAGCCATCAGCCCAGAGCCTGACGCGGGGCTCGAACTCACGGACCGCGAGATCGTGACCTGGCTGAAGTCGGACGCTTAACCGACTGCGCCACCCAGACGCCCCAAGTCTCCATTTTTTTTAAATTGATGATATCCTGCAATGAAAAAAATGTAGGAAAAGAGGTACCCTCATACCTAGCTGGAAATAATGGACATTGTTATAGCTTTAAGGAGGGTAATTATAAAAAAAAAAATTCTACTGATGTAATTTTAGTGTATATATTGAATGAAAAAACAGACTTAAATGTATGAAGCTTTTCATGAATGTTTAGTAAAATTTACTATATATGTAAAAAGTAAAAGATTGAAACCCATAATGTTAACATGGGGTGGGGTTGGAGTGAAGGAGATTATTTTTCAATTTGAATCTTCTCAAATGTTCTAAGTTCCCTACAACAAACATCTATAAAATTTTGTCAAGAGAAAAAAAAGTATTTACAAAAACCATACTCTATTACCTTCAATCAGCCTCTTTCAAGTTAAGAAAGCCAGTTTTCTGGAAGGCCTCTCAATGAAAAGGTAATCTAGGTTCTAAGCCTACAAACTGAGAAACTAGATCCTGATATTTAGAATTCAACCAAGATGCAACTACACCATAAGTTCAAGCCTGAAACAGGCACTAACATACCCCTCATATCATTAGTTTATTCATCAATTGACATTTAACTACATATAACAGACCATCCAGATTATTTTATAAAAATGTTAATTTAGACATGGTAATTTCTAGGATGTCACACTGTCAATATTTCTTGCTTCAGGAAAATGCTGTATATCTGTGCCTTTCATTTCTTGACAGAAAACAAAGACTTCATGAGGAGTAAGAACCGCTTAGTCACAGATTATTTAATTTCCTTTCTTACTAAAGCTTATGAGTATTTTTCAAAGACTAAATAAACTGTTTTCCAGTTTATCTTTATTCTCATGCTTATTTGGCTTCTTCAAAGAATTCTGATAGAAATTACTCTGCAGATAATTTCAGTTGTAAAGACAGATTTTTTTCATATAGAAATTACTCTGCAGATAATTTCAGTTGTAAAGACAGATTTTTTTCATATACCTTTATTTTGATCAAATCTCTTAGGAGATGTTGGTGTGGGAGGAGGTCTTCTTAAATGTTTTTGAATCCATTATGTGAAATGAAACCATCTGTAACCTTTTCGAAGCAAAATCTCAAAGAGTACAGTCATCTGATAATGAAAGCAATAAACTGGACATGAAAACACGATGGCCAACACTGTCCAAGAGAACCCTAACCTAGGAAGTTTCATAAACCCAGTTAGTCTCTCCCCACTTCCATTAAGTAGAATCTGTCAAGCAATCAGATTTTAATGGCTCTAATAGCAAACTGCTGGAAACTGGACCAGATTCTCAAAAGCTTTCACAATTATTCACCAAATAGCCAGAGACTAAAAACATGAGATATGATCAATCTGGGACAAGAAAGACCTAAGAAGTTATAATCAGCAACTTGAGCCATCTGGGAAGGCTCTCCCTTCTTTTAGGTCGCGGTTTGGAAACTTCAATAATATTAAGCTTTGGATTATCATTTTAAATGATGTGGAACAATATTTATGTCACGAACAACAGAAAATAAAGGACAGCTGGAGATACAGATTCCACTCTTGTTACATGCTGTGGCATGTTGAGATTAAGACATGATGAGGCATTTACACACTTGAAGTAAAGGTGACTTCCTACACAAATTTTGTAATCAATCCTGTTCTCAGACCTGCCACTTGAAGATTACACTGCCCCCACCCCCAAAATACACAACTTTCTGAAAATTTAGGAAAATCATTATCACCTAACAGCAATGACAATATTTTTTTTCCTACAGAGCTTTCTGGTTTTCATAGGTCTTTTGTCTACAGAATTTCAGCAGTTTGAAGTAGTAATAAAAACTTTGCTCCCTGAATCTCTCTGAGTTTGCTACTCAAAGTTCAGTCCTGCACCAGCGGTAACAGGATTCCCTAGAATCTTGTTAGAAATTCAGATTCTCAGGTTTACCCCAGAACTACTAAATAGGAATATACATTTTAAAAACATCCCCAGATGATTCATATGCACATTAAATTTTGCATGTATCAGACTCATCTAGAGTGTTTATTTAAACATTAATTCCTGGGTCTCACGTTGAATTTTTGATTCACCAGGTCTGGAATAAAAAATAGATTTCATATTGCTAACATGTTCTCAATGAGGTTCATGTTGAGTCTGGAGACCACACTTTGTGAACCACTGCTCTGGTTGCTTTGGTTTGGTAGTTTGGTAACAGATTAACCTTATGTCAAGGAAAATAATGAGTGCTAAGGATCTAAGTTTAGGCATATTCCATTGAACAGGTACTACCATGACTAAGATGATATTTGACCTTATGTCCACATAAAACCTACACATGGATGTTTATGGCAGATATATTCATAATTGTCAAAATTTAGAAGTAACAAAGATGTCCTTCAGCAGGTGAATGGACAAACTGTGGTACATCCAGACTATGGAATACTACCACAGCGCTAATAAGAAGTGAGCTATCAAGCTATAAAAAGACACAGAGGAATACTTAAGCACAAATTACTAAGTAAAAGTAGCCAGTCTGAAAAGGCCCCATAATGTAGGATTCCACCCATATGACATTCTAGAAATGGTAAACAATGGAG
The DNA here is from genome assembly GCF_028749965.1 of Puma concolor. Taxonomy (NCBI): domain Eukaryota; kingdom Metazoa; phylum Chordata; class Mammalia; order Carnivora; family Felidae; genus Puma; species Puma concolor. Next base: position 80,732,379 of record NC_141670.1, on the reverse strand, counting down.
ATAATAAAAAGTTCAGTGGTTGCCCCAGATAGCAGGGAGAAGAGATGCATAGGCACAGCAAAGAGGATTTTTATGGCAGTGAAAATACTCTATATGATATTACAATGATAGATATATGTCATTATAAATTGGCCCAACCTCATAGAATGTTTGGGTTATTATAATGTGTCAGTATAGGTTCACACTTGATAAAAAAAACAAAACAAACAAACAAACAAAACCTCTGGTGAGTGATGGGGGAGGATATGCATGTATAGGGCAGGGTATATATGGGAAATACCTGTACCTTCCTCTCAATTTTGCTGGAAACCTAAAACTGTTCTTAAAAAAAAAAAAAGTCTAAGATGATAGGTAGGTAGGTAGAGAGGTAGATAAATAAAGTATTTTTTAACTACAAAATACATGTTTGACAAATGTAAGTACACACATATTACAGGGGCTGGGTGTTACCCAGCTAATTAGAACTCTCCAATCCTAGCAGCTCTGCTTCCTGTCCTATCTCCTGGTAATACGGATGGCTGGAACCTAGCTAAAGTTAACATACTATCTGTCCCAGTCAAATTCTCTCACCAAGGGAGAGTTAGAAAATCTCAATAAGACAAGGCCTATATTTTCTATTCGTCCCCATCTTGGTTGTTTAGATCTCCTACCAATCCAGTAAGTTGCCAATATTCTTCTAATAATTTATTTTTCCCAAATTTGAGGAATTATCAGAAAGGCGTTTATGCATAAGTTTTTTCAAGAACTATTTCCTCTGTAAATCCTTTTTTGGTTTTGTTCTACTAATGTCTGAATAAAGGGTCTATGAGTCAGTGCCAAAGAGTATAAATAATGAAAACAGGCACTTCTTATATAACCCCAATGGCCATCATCCTTATTCTCTATTGTTTATTGTCTGTTGAATGAACACTGCATACTCTTTGGGAAGAGCCCAGATAGGGAATCTGTTAGTGTTGGTACAATGCCTAGAACTGACAGTCAGTGTCTCACAGACCTTCCCTTTTATGGGTAGAGAAGAGTCATAAACATCTGAACAAGGCACTCCACGATTGTGGGGGAAGCAGTGTGGAAATCATCAGGAAAGGGGAAGCATGAGACATGCCAGGAACAGGAAAAATAATGCCTTGCTCCAGCAGTTTAAATGAGGCACCTTGTGGTGTGGAATATGCCAAGACTTCATCTTTGACATAAGTTTTGGTGCTGGGAAAGACTTTTCACTCTGAGCAGGAACTCAGCATGTGAAACTGCATCAATAATTGAACTTAAAAAGGAAGCTATATGAGAAGAAGGATATGTCAATTTGCTTGACTGTGATAATCATCTCACAATATATACATGCCTCAAAACATCAAGATGTAAACTTTGAATATGTACAATTTTTATCTGTCAATACAAATAAAATACAAATACACCTTAATAAAGTAAAATAACAATAATTATTATTGAACTATTCTACAGGAGATCTATAGATTATATGCAGGACTCCTAAAAGCAAAAAAAATGGCCTGATTCACCACCACTTCCACTATCACCACCATAAAAGATGTTGATGCTTAATCTCTTTAACTTTTCAGAATTAGAATTTACTGCCATCCAGGTGAACAAGATACTGAGAACCAACACTCTCCACACCACACTGAGCTCTAATTACCACCACACTGAGGTCTACTATTAGCTTCAAATGAAATCCTTTGACTGGCTGTTTCTTCTAGGATTAAAAAATCCTGAATGAGTCAGCACTGAAACCAACCAATAAATCCATAGGCCAATGCATGAGCATGGAGACCACATGGGAAACTAAGGAAGAGGGAGCAGGAAACATACCTGTCTGCCTCACGTTCCAAGGTAGCTATCTCTTCCTTCCTTTCTTTATACACTCACAAAATTTTATGGATGAAGGTGAAGATGAACTGAGCAAGAGGATATAAACCCATAAATCTCTGAATTTCCTCAGAATGAAGATTATGATAGGAAGTTGCAGGCAAGATGTTCATGTGGCCTCACAATGCCTCTCCTGTACCCCATAGTTGAGCTGGAACTGTGAAAACCCCATCCTCTTGACACCTCCTTAAAGGAAATTTCCTCATTCCGAAACTAGACAAAGACCCCACTAAAAAGGAGAACTACAGACCAATTTCTCTAATGAACATGGATGCAAAAATTCTCAGCAAGATACTAGCAAACCAGATCCAACAATACATCAAAAGAATTATCCACGATGACCAAGTGGGATTTATTCCCGGGATGGAGGGCTGGATCAATACCCACAAATCAATAAATGTGATACATCACATGAACAAGAGATAGGATAAGGACCACATGATCCCCTCAATAGATGCTGAAAAAACATCTGAAAAAACAAAGCATACTTTCTTGATAAACACCTTCAAGAAAGCAGGGATAGAGGGATTATACTTCAAGATCATACAGCCCATACACAAAAGACCCACCACTATTATCATCCTCAATGAGGAAAAAATGAAAGCTTTTCCCCTAAGGTCAGGAACAAGACAGGGAGGTCCACTCTCACCACTGTTATTCAACATAGTGTTGGAAGTCCTCACCTCAGCAATCAGACAACGCAAAGAAATAAAAAAGGCATCCAAATCAGCTAGGAGAAGGTCAAACTTTCACTCTTCACAGATGACATGATACTCTAGGTTGAAAACCCAAAAGACTCCATCAAAAAACTGCTAGAACTGATACATGAATTCAGCAAAGTTGCAGGATATAAAATCAATGTACAGAAATTGGTCACATTTCTATACACCAAAAATGAAGCAACAGAAAAGAGAAATCAAGAAACCGATCCCATTTACAATTGCACAAAAACCATAAAATACCTAGGAATAAACCTAACCAAAGAGGTGAAAAATCTATACACTGAAAACTATAGAAAGCTTATTAAATTGAAGAAACAAAAAAATGGAAAAACATTACATGCTCATGGATTGGAAGAACAAATATTGTTAATGTCAATACTACCCAAAGAAATCTACATATTCAATGCAATCCCTACCAAAATAACACCAGCATTCTTCACAGAGCTAGAACAAACAAACCTAAAATTTGCATGAAACCACAAAAGACCCCAAACAGCCAAAGCAATCCTGAAAAAGAAAACCAAAGCTAGAGGCATCACAATTCCAGACTGAAAGCTATATTACAAAGCTCTAATCATCAAGATGGTATGGTAATGACACAAGAAGAGACACATAGATCAATGGAACAGAATAAAGAACACTGAAATGGACCGACAAACGTGTGGCCAACTAATCTTTGACAAAGCAGGAAAGAATATCCCATGAAAATAAGACAGTCTCTACAGCAAGTAGTGCTGGGAAAACTGAACAGTGACATGCAGAACCTGGACCACTTTCTTATACCATACACAAAAATAAACTCAAAATGGATGAAAGACTTAAACATAAGACAGGAAGCCATCAAAATCTTCGAGGAGAAACCAGGCAACAACCTCTTTGACCTTGGCTACAGCAACTTCTTACTTGATGTGTCTCTGGAGGCAAGGGCAACAAAAGCAAAATGAACTACTGGGACCTCATCAAACTAAAAAGCTTCTGCACAGCAAAGGAAACAATCAGCAAAACTAAAAGGCAACCAATGGAATGGGAGAAGGTATTTTCAAATGACATATCAGATAAAGGGTTAGTATCCAAAATCTACAAAGAACTTATCAAACTCAACACCCAAAAAACAAATAATCCCGTGAAGAAATGGGAAAAAGACATCAATAGACACTTCTCCAAAGAAGACATACAGATGGCTAACAGACACATTAAAAAATGCTCCACATCACTCATCATCAGGGAAATACAAATCAAAACCACAATGAGATACCACCTCACACCTGTCAGAATGGCTAAAATTAACAACTCAGGCAACAACAGATACTGGTGAGGATGCAGAGAAACAGGATTTCTTTTGCACTGCTGATGGGAATGCAAACTGGTGCAGCCTCTCTGGAAAACAATATGGAGGTTCCTCAAAATATTAAAAATAGAACTACCCAATTACCCAGCAATTGCACTCCTACATATTTATCCAAAGGATACAGGAGTACTGATTCGAAGGGGGCACATGCACCCAGTGTTTATAGCAGCACTATGGACAATAGCCAAAGTATGGAAAGAGCCCAAATGTCCATCGATGGATGAATGGATAAAGAGGATGTGGTATATGTATACAATGAAATATTACTCAGCAATCAAAAAGAATGAAATCTTGCCATTTGCAACAACGTAAATGGAACTAGAGTGTATTATGCTAAGCGAAATAAGTGAGTCAGAGAAAGACAAATATCATATGATTTCACTCATATGTGGAATTTCAGATACAAAACAGATGAACATAAGGGAAGGGAAGCAAAAAACAACATAAAAACAGAGAGGGACACAAACCATAAGAGAATCTTAAATACAGAGAACAAACTGAGGGTTTCTGGAGGGGTGCTGGGTGGGGGGTGGGCTAAATGGGCAAGGGGCATTAAGGAGGACACTTGATGGGATGAGCACTGGGTGTTACACGTAAGTGATGAATCACTAAATTCTATTCCTAAAATTATTATTACACTACATGTTAACTAACTTGTTTTAAATTTTAAAAATATAAATAAATAATTATTTTTTTAAAAAAGAACTTTCCTCAAATGCTGGGTTGATGGGGCAGCTCCTCCCTTCCTAGAAGTATCAGAATATCCATCCTTCATCAGGAGGCCAGAATAAAGATAACCTGCAGCAAGGAGCAGTCACCTCCACATAACACTCAAGAAATTCATTAGAAAAACACAAACAGAAGTCTCTCAAGGTTGTGATTTGAAGAAGTATATTGCACTTGGCTTATCTGACAACTTCAGGATAAACACAAAGTAGGTGAGAACTGTAAAAAAATGGGAACCCAATTAGCTGAGGCCTCTCTGGCCACTAGAGAACCAGATATGTTTGATTCAAACCCCCATTTTCATGTCCTGTGCAAGCCCAAATCCTTCTCCAAGACAACTCTAAATTCCAGTGAGGGGAAGGGAGGGTGTAGGGGACTATCACTATGTATGGATCACCTCTGGCTACCATTTAGTTTGCTGACCACTTCACCATCCTAAATGTGCTGTCTCTCTTCTGAAGGGCATCAATTCTCAGCAGAAATCAGCAGCTGTCAGGGTCTGCCTGGGCGACTCAGTCGGTTAAGCATCTGACTCTTGATTTCAACTCAGGTCATGATGTCACAGTTTGTGAGCTGGAGCCCCGCATTGAGCTCTATGCTGACAGAGTGGAGCCTGCTTGGGATTCTCTTGCCCTCTCTCTCTCTGCCCCTCCCTGGCTCGCTTGCTCTTTCTCAAAATAAATAAATAAATTTTAAAAAAAGAAAAAAGAAAACAAACCAGCAGCTGTCTAATTCTCTCACACAAGCACATGCACATCCTCTCTGTGTGTCTGTCTCACTCATATGCACAACCTGTCTCTATCTCGCTCTTGTGCTTTCTTTCCTTCTCTCTCTCTCTCTCTCTCTCTCTCTCTCTCTCTCTCTCACACACACACACACACACACACACACACACACACACACACACACCTTGATAGGAAATGAGTGAATATGGCATATTTTAAGATTTGCCCAGATACGGAGGAGGAATTTTTAAAGACCTCCAAGAACCTCTCTACCAGGTTCTTTCTGTAGGTGCCTTGATCTTTATCTGACCCCTCAGCCTCAGGTCATCTTAATCATGCCACTCCCCTTTCTCCTTCTCTTCTCCTCATTTCCTCTTTCTCAATAGCAAAAACGTATTTCTCTGACTGCCTCATGCAAAAGCAGTTTGGTGATCTCCTTTGCTACTTTGGCTCCTGCCTTCACTGTGTACTCAGGATCTCAACTCCTACCTAAGCACAGAACTTTAGGGCAGTGGCTCTTAAGTATAGCCTCTAGAAGAGCAGCAAGAGCATCACCTGGGAAGCCAGCAGAAATGAAAATTATCTGACCCCACTCCAAACCTCCTGCATCAGAAACTCTGGAAGTGGGCCCAGAAATTTAACACATCTGCCAAATGACTCTGACCCCTGCTAAAGTTTGAGAACCACTGCTTTAGGGAATAACAGTTAAGGGACTGGTGGAGGAAGAGGTGCCAATAAAAGTAGATGGAGAAAGAAAGTTTCCACAGTAGAATATTGCTTTCAATAGCAGTGCCAAGAAGTGGCTTGAAGAGAGGGAAGCTTAGCCGCCACCACCACCACCACCACCATCCCCGTAATCCCTTGTTGCTTTATTAATGTGGCTTCAAGACAAATACCCTATCTCCCAATTCCCATTAAATTGCCACATTCAAAAAAGCACCTTTACAAAGAAGTCTGAAGCTGCCAGTGGTTGCTCTAGCATTGCTGTAGCTATTACATATGCTGGTGATAAAAGATTCAAATATAGTATATTTCTAATCAGAAAATAATGGTTAAAGACAGATACAAAATTAGGATAGGGTAGTTGAGCACAAATACTGTGGAAACCACACAGAAGAGCTGACGTGAAGCAATTATTTCCTGTTTTGTTTTATACTATAAGTCACAGACTCTCTTCTCTGTGTCCATTCTATAACTAAATTGGAGCACAGATCAAGTAAACATTCAAAAGACATGCTGGTTTGGGTTTCAAATTCTAACAATAAATCATTACAGATACAGGCCACTGGATGATTATTTTGTGATATAATCAAGCACAAAGATTTGGGGATGCCTCCATACAAAATCAAAGTCAATCATTGCAAACAAACAAAAGTTGCCATATAGCCTGCAGCCTCAGAGGAAAAAAAAAAAAAAGGTAAGGGAGTGTGTGGGAGGGGAAGATGGAGAAACTTAGAAGGTCCCATGACCTAGATTCTCCTCTACCCCAATTAGAAAAAGAAAAAACAACCCACCTTCACAGTTTAGGCAATTCAGTGACCCCTTGGCCTGATACTGTCTTATGCCCAAAATGCCATTGTAATTATAAAAGCAAAGGTAGTCTGTAGGATTTTTCTTTTCAATGATGTTAAAAAAATTTTATTTTCTAATATATTTTATATGCCTTCCTACATATTGATATTTGGATTAGTTATACATTGTTGCATAACAAATTACTGCAAAATTTAGTGGCTTAAGCAAACAAACATTTAGCATCTCATATCATTTCCGGGTTCAGGAACCTGGGAGCAGCTTTCCTAGGCAACTGGAGTTCAGGTTCACTCATTACGTTATAGTCAAGATGGCAGCCAAAGACATATTGGAAAACTTTACTGGGGCTGGAAGTCTTACTTTAAAGATGACTTACTCACATAGCTTTTGTAGAAAGCCTCACTTCCTCACTACCTACGCATCTCCACATGACCGCTCACAAGATGGCAGCTAACTTCTACCAGAGAGAGCATGCCCTTCTACCAGAGAGAGGTGCCCTTTAGGACCTTGTCTCTGAAGTTGCATACCATCACCCCCACTTTATTCTTTTTGATAGAAGTGGGTCACTAAGTCAAGCCAACACTCAGTAGGATGGGAATTAGGCTCCACCTCTTGAAGGAAGGAGTATGAAGTATCCTTAGACATATTTAAAATGACCCCAATACTTTAAAATATTTATTGGTTTTTTTCTCCATAGATATTTCACGTTCCTTCAAAGTTTTTTTTTTTTACAAAACTCAACCACAATCACCAGCAGTGGTTACACAAATCTACACATGTAATAAAATGGCATAGGACCATTCTCATGTGTTATAAAACATCAACTTTATTGATTAGATACCATGCTTTATGTTTAAGTAAAATGTACACACAACCACTCTGTACTATCTTTGCTACCTCTTGTGAATCTGTAACTATTACACAGAACATTCTCAAAATGACAAAATTTTAAAAATAAATAACGAATAAGTGGTTGCCAGAGAATAGAGGCAGGACTAGGGATGGGAGGGAGGTGGGCATGGTTAAAAAAAACCACCACATCAGGGGCCCTTGTGGTGATCTGTTTTTTTTAACTGTTGTGTAGCAGGGGATACACAAAACTACACATGATAATATTGCACAGACCTAATACACACACATATACAAGTGAGTATGAATAAAACTAAGGAAAAATGAATAAAATTGGTAAATGCCCATCTCTTCCTTGCAATATTACAAGATATGACCACTAGGGGAGTCTAGGTAAAATGTATAAAATAATAGGATGTCTGCAATTATCTTAAAACATACAAGTGTAATTAAAAAACTATATCTTCATAAACCTGTCTTTATAACCAAATGTGAAGTCTGCAAAGACATTCCTACTGAACACCTACCTAATACCACTACCCCTGCAGCCTGTCGTGCATTCATAATCATGTTCGCTGGAAGGTTTTCACAAAGATGCAAAGGTGGAGTATTGGACTCCCTTTTAGTGGAAAATGTGATTACAATCCTGAAGGAAACACATGATTACTAAAGATTTAGAACTTCCCACATAATGAGAAGTATTGCTCCAGCCTGGATCCCCTCTCAGACATGCAAGATAAGCAAAAGGTTGCTTACCAGTAGAAAGCCAAGTACATTGTCTTTTAAGGAACTAACAACCACAATAAAGGAGCTATCAGACATAAGTTGTTTCCTTTTTCCTTTTTCAAATATTAGTCTAACTGTAATTATTTGCTCTTACAACTTAATATTTATAATAAGGATAAAATAAAGTTCACTTTTGTTAAAGTTTAGATAATTCATATTTAACAAAAGCTATCATGTTGTTGATATGTCTTATTCAGAGTACTATTTGAACTTGGAAGAAATGCTTATTTTTACAAGATACTTTGCAAGTAAAAAACATTATAAATAAATTAAATATGGGAAAGTGACTAATGCAGGTGATATGATTCACAATTTTATTTTTTATTAAAAATGTCTTATTTTCCAAATATGCTACACCAAACATGTATTACTTTTTAAATCAGAAAATAAATTCTTGAAAACACTGATATACTTAATTTTGTTTCATAATAGTCATATGAAAATAATATGCTCAACAACAGATTGAAAGGAAATACATCCAAGTGCTGTGATTCTTTTCTGTTGAGCTACTGGTGATACTGTCTTCTATTTTTCCAATTTTTCACAATATGCATAATGAGCACTTTTATTAACCCTGTAACAAAGAAATAATGTAAAGCATATTTATACTACCCCCTCCCCAAATGCTTTAATCTTCTGAAATACCAGATTAGCATTAGTTTATTAAATCTTGGCTCTAGCTGTCAATAGAAGAGTTTGGCAGTAGACAGAGGTTTACACTGATATTTAGTCACCAAAGAGAAAGAAGCAAATAACCAAGCCCATAAAGAACGTTAGTGATGACAAAAGAAATCGAGTCAAGCATACGCTAGTTTACAAGTGACAATACATGATTTTCTACAGACTTATTCATAACATAAATATTTCCTCTTACCTTCTTGCAATAACAATATAGGCAGCTCAGAGCAAAGAGAAGAGACTGACATGGAGTTAGTTAAGAAGAACCGTGGATTATTTAAAAATAGAGGTTACACACACAGGATCAGACAGTGAGTATTCACTTTTCAGACAGTGCAATCCACGTACAAAACAGTTTTGAAAGCCACACACAGGCTCCCTGATGTCAAACACCTAAACTCAAAATGCAAAACACCATACTTCAGAAGGAAATACAATCATCATAGGAATACAATTGGTGAATTAGTACTAAGTGGAGAAAGAAAAACTTGCAACAATGCTTTAGTTTCAGAACAATAACACTGTCTGTTGGTTCATAAACTGGGTGCCATACACAGAAGGGCAAGAAGAAACCAAACAAACAGGAAGACCACTCCAGACTGGCAGGTGACAGGTGTAACAATCAAGGGAACTTACATACAAGGCTTGTCTTGGCTGGCTGCAAAATAAGTAGCTCTCTAAAGCTGCCCACCAGAATCTTAAAGTTTCTACAGGCCTTCACAGGGTTTAGTCATGTATTCAGTTCAAATGGTCTCAACACCAGCTGACTCTCAAGGATACGTCCTTCAAACAGCTCCCAATATGGGAATGGCAGACAGAACATACATTTCAGGGACAGGGAAGTTGGTGAGGAGCCTCTAACTGCCCAAGTCCAACTGCAGGGTCAACCAGTAGTCACCTCCTCTTGATGACCTCCTGCAATACTGGCTAAACTGAAACTTAGTCATACTTTGTATATTCTTTCTTTTTTAAGTTTATTTATTTATTTTGAGAGAGACACAGACAGGGAGAGAGAGAGAACCCCAAGTAGGCTCTGCACTGTCAGCATGGAGCCGAACGCAGAGCTCGAACTCACACACCGTGAGATCATGACCTGATGCAAAATCAAGAGTTGGTTGCTTAACCGAGTCACCCAGACACCCCATACTTTGTATATTCTTATCGTGATTTTTCTCAGTCATAGTAGACCCTGATGAATATGAAATCATTTTAAACTAATTGAAATAATAAGTACTGATTTTTCATTTATTAATTGCTTTCTGCTTTAGTCTGGGTTTCCCAGAAAGCAAAATCTAAGGTAAAAGCTGATATACTACTCCTTTATTAGGGATAAAAGCCGATATACAATCTCCAGGAAGCAAGAGTGAGGGAAAGAGAAAATGAGTCAAAGAAGGAGAAAAAAAAATGTAAATAGTTCATTCAACCTCTTGGATTGTTCTACCTTCTGTAACCATCTTTCTATAGGCTATATAAACTACTAACTTAGAACAATCTATCCAAGAGCAGAAAGGAAGAAAAATTATCTACAGGTTAACATCTCTCACTGACACTGACACTGACCCCCTGTACCCTTGGGTTGCCCATGCATGGGGACCAAGTGGCTCCTGCAGTGTCTCACACTTCAGCAACAACAAAGACATCACGGGGTAAGAGGGGGAAAGTACACAAAATATGCATAAAGCAAAACACTGTCATATTTTTATTTTGTGAAATCAGTGGCTACAAGAGCTCAGTGAAGCAAACATCCAAATATTCTAGAAAGAGGTAAAACCAAAAAGATCTGAGCTGTCACATAAAAGGTATCTGACATAGCCCACCCCCTTGCATTGCCCAATCCTCTCACGTAATATACAGTGCCTATATAATAATTCAGGTTATTCTTGTTAAAAAAATGCCCTCACTTGTTTCCTAGTGAAAGATACAAGCCTAATTAGTCATGGCCCTTTTCAAAGTGTTTACCACTTTGGAAATAAATTAAAATGAAAATACAACATATTATGGAAACCAATTTGACAATACATTTCATATATTGAAAAAAAAAGAAAGAAAGAAAGAAAAAGAAAATACAACATATCAAAATGTGTAGAATTGAGGGATATATATAGCACTAAATACCCATACTGGAAAAGAAGAAAGATCTTAAATCAGTAGACTCAGTTTCTACCCTAAGAAATTAGAGGAAAACAGCAAATTAAATCTAAAGTAAACATTAAAAAGAAAAAAAAAAAAGAAAAAGAAAAAAAATTAGGGATACCCAGATGGCTCAGTCAGCAGATCATACAGCTCCTGATCTTGTAGTTGTGAGTTGAAGCCCCACATTGGGTGTAGAGCTTACTTTTTAAAATTAATTAAGGGGCGCCTGGGTGGCGCAGTCGGGTAAGCGTCTGACTTCAGCCAGGTCACGATCTCGCGGTCCGGGAGTTCGAGCCCCGCGTCGGGCTCTGGGCTGATGGCTCGGAGCCTGGAGCCTGTTTCCGATTCTGTGTCTCCCTCTCTCTCTGCCCCTCCCCCGTTCATGCTCTGTTTCTCTCTGTCCCAAAAAATAAATAAACGTTGAAAAAAAAAATTTTTTAATGAATTAATTAATTAAAAATAATACATTTATTTTAAAAAATTTAAAGAGAAAAGCATAAATCAACAAAACAAAAATAATAGAGAAAATTTTTAAAACCAAAAATTGGGTTTGTGAGATCAATAAAATTAATCAACTACTGGCCATACTAAACAAGAAATAAATGAGAAAAAACACAAATTAGTATCAGGAATGAGAGTGGTGGAAAAACTATAAAAGTCACAGATATTAAAATGAAAGAATATTTTAAACATTTTCTGCCACTGGGGAGCCTGGGTGGCTCAGTCAGTTGAGTGCCTGACTTCGGCTCAGGTCACGATCTCACAGTTAGTGGGTTCAAGCCCTATGTCAGGCTTTGCACTGACATCTCAGAGCCTGGAGCCTGCTTCAGATTCTGTGTCTTCCTCTCTCTCTGCCCCTTCCCTGCTCTTGCTGTCTCTCTCTCTCTCTCTTTCTCTCTCTCTCTCTCTTTCTCTCCCTCCCTCTCTCTCTCAAAAGTAAATATTTTAAAAAATTTAAACATATTTTACCATTAAACTTAAAACTTAGATGAAATGGATAATGCTCATTCAAGGATAATAGATAATCTGAATACTTACTAAATTTGTAGTAACAAACATTCACACATTCACACAGTAAAAACTTCTGGCACAGATGGCCTCACTCCTGAATTCTACACTTAATTCTACACAAACTTTCCTGAAAATAATGAATAAGGAAGATGTCCAAATTCAGTCTGTGAAGTCAACTTTAACCAGATCCCAAAATCAGTTATTATAAGAAAACTAAAAACCAATATTATTATTGGACATGGATGCAAAAATTCTCTTAAAATTTTTGCAAATGAACTCAAACAATACATGAAAAGGATACTACATAGTGATTTAGTGGGGTTTATCTCAGAAATGCTAGGGTGGTTTAGTAGTCAAAAATCAGTCAGAGGGGAAGGGGCCTTGGTGGCTCAGTCAGTTAAGAGTATAACTCTTGATTTTGGCTCAGGTCATGATTTCATGGTTCATGAGATGGAGCCCCGCGTTGGGCTCTGTGCTGACAGCACAGAGCCTGCTTGGGATTCACTATTCCTCTCTCTCTGCCCTTCCCCTGCATGTGCACATGCATGTGTGCTTACACATTCTCTCTCAAAATAAATAAACATTTAAAAAAATCAGTCAATGTAATTCACAATAGACTAAAAAGAAAAATCATATGATCTTCTCAATAGATATGGAAAAAGCATTTGACAAAATCTAACCTCCATTACTCATTTCTTTTAAGCCCTCAGGAAACTAAGAATAGAAATAACTCAACCTGCTAAAAGGGCCTCCACAAAAAAAACCTACAGCTAACATCATACTGAATGTTGTTCACCTGAAGTAGGTAACAAGACAAGAATGTCCTCTCCCATTACTTCTAATCAGCATATCAAAGGTTCTAGCCAGTGCAATAAAGCAAGAAAAAGAAATTAAAAGTGAAATAATTTGGAAGGAAAAACTAAAATGCTATTCATAAACAACATAACCATTTATATAGAGAACCCTACAAAAGCTACAAAATTACTAGAATAAGTAAACTTATTAAGCAGAGTATGGAGTCAATATAAAAAAATCAGCTGTATTTCTAAGTAATAGCAACAATTATAACTGATATTAGAATATAAATCAGTTAAAATAATATCAAAATATAAAATATGTAGGGACAAATCAGTAAAAAGATATATAACTTGTACACTGAAAGCTACAATGAAGTACTAATTTAAGTAAATGGAGAAACATACCATATTTAAGGACTGGAAGACTCAGTATTCCAAAACATTAGTTCTCAACAAACTGATCTACAGCTTCAATGTAATCCTAATCAAAATCCAAGTGACCTTTTATTTAGAAATTAACAAGCTTATTTTTACGTATATGGGGAATCAGACCTAATCATACCTAAAATAGCCCCAAAAAACTTTGACAAAGAATACAAATCTGGAATATTTACATACCACTACTTGATTTCAAGACCTGTATTGTAGTAGTAATCAAGGCAGTATGGTATTATAAAGAGAGATAAATCAATGGAACGGAATAAAAATCAGAAATATCCCCATACATATATATCAATTCATTTTCAACAAAGGTAAGAAGGCAATTCACTGAGGAAGGAAAATTATTTTAATAACTAGTGCTGGAATTATTGGATAGTCATATGTAAAAAACAACTTTGACTTGCTTCACACCATTTACAAAAATTAACTCAAAATAGATCAAAGATTAAATGTAAGAGCTAAAACTATAGAACTTCCCAAAGAAAATGTAGGGAAAGATCTTCATGATCTTGAATTTGGCAAAGATTTCTTAAGATGACACAAAAATTCCAAACAAAAAAGGAAAAAATCAGTAAATTTGACTCCATCAGAATTTAAATCTTTTGTTCTTTTAAAGATCATTTATGAAAATTAAAAGGCAAGTCACAGACTAGGAGAAATATGTGCTAAGTATGTATCTGATAATGGCCTTATATTTAGAATATATAAAGTAATCTTAATATTCAATAATAAAAAATCAAATGATCCAATTTTTAAAAATATTAAAATGATTTGAACAAACATTTCACTAAAGAGAATATATATAGATCTCTTAGGAAGAACTTGAAAAAATGCTAAAGATCATTGTTTTTAGGAAAATACAAATTGAAAGTAAATGAAAAATCACTATCTACCCACTAGAATGACTAAAATTAAAAAAGACTGACCATATCAAGTGTTGGCAACGATGTAGAAAAACTGCTCATACACTGCTGGTTTGAATGCAAAATGGTGTTAACTATTTTGGAAAACAATTTTCCAGTTTCCTAAAAGTTAAAACTGTATCTATCAGACCACCCAAGCCTTCCACTTCTTATTTACTCAAGTAAAACAAAAGCATATGCCCATGCAAAGATATATGCACAAATGTTTACAGCAGCTTTAGTTGTGATAGCCAGAACTGGAAAAGAACCCAAAAGACCAATAACAGGTAAAGTGAATAAATAAATTTTGCTATATTCCTATAATGGAATACTACTTAGCAATAAAAAGTAATAGATTATTGATACTCACAAAAACATGGATGAATCTGAAAGTAAAGATGCTGAGTAAAAGAAGCCACACCAAAAAAATGTCGTATGACTTCATTTATATACAATTATTGAAAATGCAAACTAATGACAGATTGATCCATGCTTGCCTGTGGATGGAGGTTGGAAGGAAGAGGAAAAATACAAAGGGCAGAAATATATTGATTTGAAACTTAACGCCATATTAATTGTTATGGAAAATATTTCTGCATCTGGCCCGGTAGTGGTACTTGAGATCCATAAAGATAACCCCTTGTTGGTCTTTCACATGTATTTACCAAATGACCCATCTCTTTACTTTTGTTGCTTAATATACTTAACAAAAATACCAGTCTTCTCAAGAAAGCAATGTGGTTTAGGAAACCTTCATCCTAATTAAGTGGTATATTAACAGGAAAAGTTTGGGAACCACTGCCAATGTAAATTTGTTCTTTTGAAATGAGGGAAGAAAGGGGGGTAAAGTCTGTACAATTCATGCTGTGAAAGCCTTGGATCCTCTTTGACCTGCCATTACCCAGATCATCTTGGACCAATTTCAGAGGAGCCTTCTCTATAGTAATAGGATTAATTATGGGGGAATAGCAGCACGAATTATGCCAGACTTATATAGCTTTAGCATCTACATTCTTATAAGCTTCAACTGGAAGACCAAAGGATTAAGACCTAGAAAATTTTTGTTGTCATTCAGGTTCAATCCCTGGGCAACCTTAAGCAAATCATTTGTTCATTCGAATATCTATTAGGTACTAATTAATTGTGTATCATGCACTTTTCTGGCTCTACAGATAATAAGATGAAGGTATCATCTCTGCCCTCAAAAAGTTCAGAATCTGGTAAATTATAAGTTTATTATAAAAATTAATATTCCAATATAATAATCTACCCACATCTCCAGATCTCAGTTTCCTCAGGGAAGAATTCAGTCTAGAGTTTTTATAAGATCCTTCCATTCATACAAGACACTTGGCACATACAAGAAAAACAAAAAAATAAAGTAAATAAGGGAGAAGTCTCATCCCCCATGACTTTCTGAGCCTAACTAGTTCAGAGTGGGCTGATACTGGAACATTGACCACCTTCCAATAAATATCCAGCCTCACTGCATAGGTCTCAAGAGGCTAAGTTGTCAAGGCACTACCTACATTTTATGCCAGATAGAACAAAAGGTCATTACAGTCAAGGTCAGCCTTATGATTAGACTGCTGACCTAAACATGGCTTTCTCTCTGTGTGCACTGCTATCCAACATTCCTTGCAGCAGGGGTTATAAGGGAAGGCCTCCAAGATTCCTTCTAGTTCTATAGGTTCTACAAAACCTTGGTTATATGCTTATTTAGTCTCTTGTAGGAAGAAAAAGAAGGACTCTGCTCAAAGTCTAGTGGGAAGCTGGCAAGTAAGAAGCCACATTTTAGTACCAGTGAAAGTGCTATAATCACTGAGTGCTTTGAGTGCATGCAGAAAGGGGCACCAAGGGCAGGACATGAAAGAAAGCTCCTGGAGAGCTTCCAGGAACAGGCAACACTGGAAGGAATAAGCATACTAAAAATAACCAAAAGTCTAACACTGTTCAAGTTGCAATACCTTTCTAAGATGAGTTTACCCACTTACATGAATTCCAAAACTTCTGTTCATAATAAGACTCTTGGGTGTAACTACTATAGTAATTAGGCACCCACTACATCTGGAGAGAATGTGTACCTCCTGTGGGAAAACTGATGAGGGAGTTTCAAGCTTGCATGCTCCTCTTGGCAATAAAGACAGAATGATAATTCCTAGAGCTGTGGCTCTCAATTGTAAGCTTGAATCAGAAGCCCCCAGAAGTCTTATCAAAACACAGATTCCAGGGACCAATATCCTTGGGACCCTGTTCTAAGACATTCTGATTTAGTAGGTCTAGGCCGGGGGCTGAAGAACTTGCATTTCTAGTAAAACCCCAGATGATGCTAATGGTACTGGTCAATGCTGGGCCATAAGTTTGAAGCACACTTAGAGTTGTATTGCTGCAGAGCAATGGTTCTCAAATGTTAGCCTGTTTCAAAATCACCTGGACAGCTTGTTAAAATAGAGGTTGATGAAACCAGAAGCTGATTCTTTGAAAGAATTAACAAAATTGATAAACCACTAGCCAGTTTGGTCAAAAAGAAAAAGGAAAGGACTCAAATAAATAAAATCAAGAATGAAAGAGGAGAGATCACAACCAACACAGCAGAAATAAAAACAATAATAAGAGAATATTATGAGCAATTATATGCCAGTAAAATGGGCAATCTGGAAGAAATGGACAAATTCCTAGAAACATATACACTACCAAAACTGAAACAGGAAGAAACAGAAAATGTGAACAGACCCATAACCAGTGAGGAAATCGAATTAGTAATCAAAAAATTGCCAAAAAACAAGAGTCCAGGACCAGATGGCTTTCCAGGGGGAATTCTACCAAACATTTAAGGAAGAGTTAACACCTATTCTCTTGAAACTGTTCCAAAAAATAGAAATGGAAGGGAAACTTCCAAACTCTTTCTATGAAGCCAGCATACCTTGATTCCAAAACCAGACAGAGACCCCACTAAAAAGGAGAACCAATTTCCCTGATGAGCATGGATGCAAAAACTCTCAACAAGATACTAACCAACCAGCTCCAACAATACATTAAAAAAACTATTCACCAAGACCAAGTGGGATTTATACCTGGGATGCAGGGCTGGTTCAATATCCACAAAACAATTAATGTGATTCATCACATCAATAAAAGAAAGGACAAGAACCATATGATCCTCTCAGTAGATGCAGAGAAAGCATTTGACAAAATACAGCAGCCTTTCTTGATAAAAACCCTCAAGAAAGCAGGGATACAAGGAGCATACCTTGAGATCATAAAAGCCATATATGAATGACCCAATGCTAATATTATCCTCAATTGGGAAAAACTAAGAGCTTTCCCCCTAAGGTCAGGAACAAGACAGGGATGTCACTCTCACCACTTTTATTCAACATAGTATTGGAAGTCTTAGCCTCTGCAATCAGACAACACAAAGAAATAAAAGGCATCCAAATCAGCCAGGAGGAGGTCAAACTTTCACTCTTCACAGATGACATGATACTTTATATGGAAAATGCAAAAGATCCCACCAAAAAACTGCTACAATTGATTCATGAATTCAGTAAGGTTGCACAGAAATCGGTTGCATTCCTATACACCAACAATGAAGCAACAGAAAGAGAAATCAAGGAATCAATCCCAGTTACAGTTGCAGCAAAAACCATAAAATACCTAGGAATAAACCTAGCCAAAGAGGTGAAAAATCTATACACTGAAAACTATATAAAGCTTATGAAAGAAATTCAAGAAGACACAAAGAAATGGAAAAAGATTCCATGCTCCTGGACAGGAAGAACAAATATTGTTAAAATGTCAATATTACCAAAGCAATCTACATATTCAATGCAATACCTATCAAAGTAACACCAGCATTCTTCACAGAACTAGAACAAATAATCCTAAAATTTGTATGGAACCAGAAAAGACCCCGAATAACCAAAGCAATTTGGAAAAAAACAAAAACAAAAACAAAAACAAAGCAGGAGGCATCACAATCCCAGACTTCAAGCTATACTACAAAGCTGTAATCATCAAGACAGTATGATACTAGCACAAGAACAGACACTCAGATCAATGGAACAGAATAGAGAACCCAGAAATGGACCCACAAATGTATGGCCAACTAATTGTTGACAAAGCAGGAAAGAATATCCAATGGAATAAAGACAGTCTCTTCAGCAAGCGGTCCTGGGAAAACTGGACAGCAACATGCAGAAAAATGAATCTGGACCACTTCCTTACACCATACACAAAAATAAGCTCAAAATGGATAAAAGACCTAAATGTAAGACAGGAAGCCATCAAAATCCTTGAGGAGAAAGCAGGCAAAAACCTCTTGACCTTGGCTGCAGCAACTTCTTACTCAACACGTCTCTGGAGGCAAGGGCAACAAAAGCAAAATGAACTACTGGGACCTCATGAAAATAAAAAGCTTCTGCATAGCAAAGGAAACCATCAGCAAAACTAAAAGGCAACCGACAGAATGGGAGAAGATATTTGCAAACGACGTATCAGATAAAGGGTTAGTATCCAAAATTTATAAAGAACTTATCAAACTCAACACCCCCAAAAACAAATAATCCAGTGAAGAAATGGGCAAAAGACATCAATAGACACTTCTCCAAGGAAGACATCCAGATGGCCAACCAACACATAAAAAAATGCTCAATATCACTCATCATCAGGGAAATATAAATCAAAACCACAATGAGATACCACCTTACACCTGCCAGAATGGCTAACATTAACAACTCGGACAACAACAGATGTCGGTGAGGATGCGGAGAAAGAGGATCTCTTTTGCATCGTTGGGGGGAATGCAAGCTGGTGCAGGCACTCTGGAAAACAGTATGGAGGTTCCTCAAAAAACTAAAAATAGAACTACCCTACGACCCAGCAACTGCACTACTAGGCATTTATCCAAGGGATACAGGTGTGCTGTTTCGAAGGGGCACATGCACCCCCATGTTTATAGCAGCACTATCAACAATAGCAAAGTATGGAAAGAGCCCAAATGTCCATCGATGAATGGATAAAGAAGATGTGGTATATATATACAATGGAGTATTACTCGGCAATCCAAAAGAATGAAATCTTGCCATTTGTAACTACGTGGATGGAACTGGAAGGTATTATGCTAAGTGAAATTAGTCAGAAAAAGACAAAAATCGTATGACTTCACTCATATGAGAACTGTAAGAGACAAAACAGATGAATATAAGGGAAGGGAAACAAAAATAATATAAAAACAGGGAGGGGGACAAAACAGAAGAGACTCATAAATATGGAGAACAAACTGAGGGTTACTGGAGGGGCTGTTGGAGGGGGGATGAGCCTAATGGGTAAGGGGCATTAAGGAATCTACTCCTGAAATCATTGTTGCACTATATGCTAACTAATTTGGATGTAAATTTTAAAAAATAAAAAAATAAAATTAAGAAAAAAATTAAAAAATTAAAAAATAAAAGAGGTTGTATCTGAACCCTACTCCCAGTGTTTCTGATGTATTAGGTCTTGGGTAGGGTTTGAGAATTTCCATATCTAACAAGTTCCCAGGTGATGCCCATGCTGCCCGTCCTAGGACTGCTCTCTAAATAGCATTGCCTAGAGGAACTTCCTGCATAACAGCGTTTTTTTGTCAAGAATTGTCCTGACTCCTAAAAATCTTTTTGAAAGATATACTGGAGCCGTAGATAGCAGATGTAGGCTAGAGTCAAATGTAAGGTAGAGGATATCAACAGGAAAGAAGAGACAATCGGTAGGGAACAAGTGGAAGGAGAGGAGAAAACCTTTTAAGCACACACCAACAAAGTGGTGAAGTAGAAAGACTTTTTAATCACACAGACGTAGGTTCAAATCCCATGCATGGAGCTATCTGATGCAAGAAACATATATTAAACCCTTTTCTCACCTGCAAATGAGGATAGTGATTTTTAAATAGGATTCTTGTGTGTGTTCCCTGTAAGGAATATATTTAAGCACCTAATACATAATCAGAAGCAATAAAATAGGGCAGCCCCTTGTACAAGTTCATGAATTTTAGAGTGTACAAGGAAAAACTTGAATTGTTTTTCCAAATAAGTGTTATGAGATTTCAGTCAAGTATTCACACATTCCAAAAAGGTCTGCTTTCTTCTCAGTAGAGACTAGGGCTAGATGGTTCTAGGTCCTCCTCCTTCTTTAAACTATTTTAAGATTAAGGAAAAAGACTGCCACTAAGAGGCTGAATAAATGAAAGTACATCTGAAGTATATTATCATTTCCGAAGCAGAAGAAAACAGTGTCTGACAGACTTGGTCCAATACGGCTTTATGAGGAGACATCTAATAGAACTGGAAACTGACATGAAATCCATTGCTGATTTCAAGCAAAAGGTTAGGCTGAACATCCCCACTCACCACCAGCCCCTCTACATTCACCTCACCTTTCCCACCCCAAGGAAAATTAGCCTCGTGTGTTGGGGTTTGGGATATAGGCATTTCCAGTGATTTACATGTTAACAGTAGCACTCTTCAAGGTCCAGTGTGTGGAGGAGGGAGCAAATATAAGTCTTGTTCTCATTCCAGACCTCTGGTCTCCCCAGCACATGGCATGCTAAAATCCAGGTTGAAATGATTTAGGTTTTCTGCCTATTCACTCCAAGCAAGGTTCACATCACACATAAATAAGGTTTCCCTACTGTCAACATGGCATTTATGTTCTTGTGCCAGGATTTATTTTGATATTCCCAAAGTTCTCAATTCTGTGCATTTTCCAACTATTGTCTGCCTTCCTGACATAATGCTAATTTGACCCAGAAGTCCATTCCTGGCAGCATCGGATAGGAAGATTTTTAGATGTATTTGTACAACTGTCACACTAGGACAGCAAGGAGGTTAAGGAAGTTCCCTGCCAGCATTGCCCCTCCCCCTCCTCCACCATTTCAACCAATGGTCTACATGTTTCTAAGCTTCTACTACCCCCTCTAAGCAAAGACAAGATCACAAACCAATAGCCTTTGTTTCTATTTTTAAACCTTTATTTTCTATAACAAAAGTATACCTATGTCCTTTTAAAAATATCACGTTAAACCAAAATGTTTATAATTAAAGTGATCATATAATTTATTATCCAAACTGGGACACTTATTTCTGGCACAAATATTAAACCAAATGGCATATGGAACATGAGGCGTAAACCAGAACTGTCATGGATAAACCAATATATATTGTTGTTCTACTTCTAATGGAAAACAGCAGTTCCTGACCTACTTCCAAAACTTTATGTCATTCTCTACTATCACTATTAACTCTTTTGTAGCTATTTCTCCTGGAAAATGTCTCCATTTTTCCAAATAATATAATATTATGGCTACTTTTTGATTAATCAATTTTACACTGTAACTATTGATTTCCCATTATGATAGAACAGGACTGAGTGCTCATACCATTGATCCCCCTTCCGCTTCCTCCTAATATAACTGTTTTACTATTTTTATTTAAATGAATAATGTTTACAGAATTAACTAGGTAAATACTATTCACTGCAGAATCAAGTAATATAAAAGCATTTTATTAAATGATTACATATCCTTTCTTATACTCTTTATAAAAATAATTTAAGTTTGTCCTGAATTTAATAGTTGCATTGTTTCCTGATTTACATAATTTTCAACCCACGTATCTTTATTTTTTTCCAATTACTCTACCATATCTGCTATCTATGTGCTCTCCCCACCCTGACCTCATGCACTATTATATCTTATGTTCTATCAAGCCCCCTTTATTTCCAGGCTTCTCCTTCCTGGACCCTCCAGTCCTCTTGCTCCAATTTGAACCAATGGCTGCTGCCCATGTGTCATCCTGAATATTCTTTTTATTCCTCTTTTGAGGTCTATTCACCATTTCTTGAAAAACAGGTCTTCCTTTTCTTGATTTATTTTTCATTGTGATGAAACAAATTCATTGGACACTTTGAAAATAATGCATGAGTGCATGAATCCTCACATATGTGAAAATGTCTTTTTTATTTTAGCTGATGTTCTACTGATAATATGACCAGATATGGAATTAATTGTAAGTAGGAAATCACTTTCAGTCCAAATTGTGAAGTATTCTATCTATTGCCTTATAGTATTGGGAAGGCAATAAATTATATGCCACTCTGAAGCTTATGCCTTTATGGGTGAGGTGATTTTACTTTTCCTCTCTGGAAACTTTTAGAATCTTCTTCTGTATCCCTGTTCCATCATTAAGTGCTTTGGAGTGAATCTTTTTCAGTCCTGCTACTGGAACTCACTGAACCCATATCCATCTGTTTTTAGAAGTATTTTTCTATTCATTTGTGATGATTTTCTACTTTTAAAACATGTTATTTTTAGAACTCCTATCATCCAAATTTTGGATATCAGAGATATACTCTGGTCTTCCATGATTTTTCTAAACAATCAATCTCTTTCTCTCCTTTTTTCACTCTCTGGGAGGGTTCTTTGACTATCTTCCAACCATTTACTTCTTTTTTTAATATTTATTTTTAATTTTTTAAACATTTATTTATTTTTGAGAGACAGAGCATGAGCAGGAGAGGGGCAGAGAGAGAGGGAGACACAGAATCCAAAGCAAGCTCCAGGTTCTGAGCTGTAGGCACAGAGCCCGACACAGGGCTCGAACCCACAAATAATGAGATCATGACCTGAGCCAAAGTCGGACACTTAACTGAGCCACTCAGGCATCCCTACTTAATTCTTTATGTTATAAATTATATATCAAACTTGCAAAACTTCTCTTTTTCTAATTTTTCCTTCTTCATTGTTTTCTGAGTATAATAATCCTTGTCTATTTCTGAATTGCAGAGCAGAATGCTCCTTCTCTTTCCTGAATTACCTTTGTTTCTTCGAGTTCATCTGTGTATTTTCATCTCTGTTTCTTAAAGGAAACTTTCTTCAAGTGGACAGTGGTTCATGATTGTCCGTTCATGTTTAATAATAAGACACTAAGACACCAAGGATATTACTGGAAATTCTCTGATTACAAACGAGGATCAGTAACTAGAACTTTAAGGCGTTATGGGGTAGAACTTCCCCTGAGAAATTCCCTTCCCTTCAGGCTATTCTAAGAGCCTCCAGTGTCAGTGTGTGCTTTCTCCAGTTATCTTTTGCCACACAACAAGCCATCCCAAAATGTAGTGGCTTATAACAAAAACATCTATTTTGCTTATGAATCTGGAATTGGAGCAGTTCTCATCAGGGACATCGTGTCTCTGCTCTACTTGGCATCGTCTAGAGCAGCTCAAGGGCTGGGAGCTGCAACACTCAAGGCTTGTCAGACACCTGTCTATCTCTGTGCAATCTCTGCACATAATCTCTCTAGTTTGGCAGTTTCAGGAAAGCGGAAATCCTACACGTTGGCTCAAGGTTCTCAAAGTGTATGAACTGAGAAAGAGAGAGAGAGAGAGGGAGAGAGAAAGAGAGACCTCAGGTAAAAGCTATAAAGCTGTATCCCTCTTATTTTCTGGCCCCAGAAGTTGTAGAGCATCACTTTGGCGATTTTGGTTGCAGCAACACACTCCTTCCCAGATTCGAGGGAAAGTGTAGAGATGGCACATCTCAGCATCTCCATGGGAGAACTGTCAGGA
Organism: Puma concolor; assembly: GCF_028749965.1. Taxonomy (NCBI): domain Eukaryota; kingdom Metazoa; phylum Chordata; class Mammalia; order Carnivora; family Felidae; genus Puma; species Puma concolor. The sequence goes on along the minus strand of NC_141670.1, from coordinate 80,708,253 downwards.
TAGATGTATATCCCACCTCACAGGTGTCTATGTGTGTAGATATACACGCATAGATAGTTATGGTACATTTGGAAAATAAAAACTGCCTCAATCTGCTGTTTATTTCTGAAGACTTTTAGTGATTTCTGATCCCCTTTTGTGGAGTAGGGGGGTTAGACTCTTCCTGCAGGTGTTCCACAAGCAAGGAAGAGCAGGAAGAAGCTAGTGTCTGAATCTTCAGCCTCTGAAGTTCAACTCTCCACAGAAGAACACTTCAGCCTTCCGTTAGGATGCTAGATGCCTGCCGTTCTGCCTCCATCTTAGATTCTGAATAGTGACTTTCAAACAATCTTTGTATTTCAGTACTGCTCTTTTCCAGAATCTTAACCTGCAAAGACTCTTCCAGGAACATCAAGGCTTTTCTCATTAACAGTCTCCTTTGCACACCATGGCTTTCTGTCTGTTTGGTCCCATATAATTTTAACTTCTTTACTACCACTCAACTGGTTTCAGGAAAAAGAGGCGATAAACATCTTCATGATAAATCAGTCATCTTTAACCATATCCCAAGGCCCTAACGAGAAGGTGTGTAATGAAGACAGAAAGGCCTTTGGCCTTGTTTTGAATACCACAGGTTCAAATTTTAAAAAGAAGATGGTAGCAATGGGGGAAAAGTTAGCTTTCTTGATATGATTTGCCCTACCGTTCCCTGCACTGTTCCTGCAAGAAGCACGGGATCACGATCACCAGACTGCCTCTTAGAAGCAGAATGACCGGTCCCCCAGTCTCTGCTCTATTCTACTGTTTTTAGCCAATGGTTTAAGATTTCAGCACCTGTAAAAGGCAGCCAATCCCACCTACCTCATTGAGCCATTTTACGACACACCTAACGTATTTAGAATGATTCCTGGCAAACAGTGAGCATGCGAGCTTTCAGCTGTCATTATGGAGCAACATCCCCGACTCTTTCACACTTCTTTAAGTTCTTCCTTCAAAATGCACTGTTGGAAAATTTCTATTTACGTTTTCATCAAAACTCTTGTCCTTTATTCTCTTCAGTCTAATAACCAAAAAGCTCACGAATCCCTAACCATTTTCAGTCTACTGCAGCATTTGCAATATATTTGGAATCATTTCTTTATGTAGCTGGAGCACCATTTATGCTCTACACCATTTAGAGCATAAGAGAGAATAAGCTCAATAGGAATTTCATAACTAATCTTATTTGCTCATTAAAATAAATTCTTATTTTCTGACGTCCTGAAACAACATCTATCATAAAGTGTAATTTAATGCAAAAGAGAGAAAGAGAAAGAGAAAGACAAAGAGGAAGAAAAGAAAAAAAGAAAAGAAAAAAGGGAGTAAGAGAGAAAGAGAGGAGGAAGGAAGGAAGGAAGGAAGGAAGGAAGGAAGGAAGGAAGGAAGGAAGGAATTTAGTAATCAGTTCCCCAGCTTCCAGTCATTTCCATTCTCTGTGTATATGTGAATACTTAAGAACACTTTTTTGAATTTTTCTGCCTATACATATTGAATATTAATCCAGAACAATGTCTTGGATTTTTCTTTGCAGTTAGTTAGTATCTGTTACACATTAAAGAGAAAACTGTTGTGGAAAGTTTTAGGATACATCAGTTACAAAGCCTAGATCTCTGGGAACTACAAAATCAAAAAGAAAGAGGCAACCACGGCCAACACAGGAAACCCGATTTACAGGCTCACTCTACCGGTGGAAATGTTTGCAGCTGCAGAAAGGTCTATGTACATTGCTTACATATTTGTGGTTTGACCCTAATTCATCCAATGATCCAGCAGTCTGATTTTTTTATACTCATATTTGCAGAGAATACTTTTTTTTAACCTGTTAAATGGATTTTTCTTTTATCACTCAAGAAAGGCGAGAACCAACTCCTTCTATAAATATTTCCGTTATTTGGAATAGATTACATTAAATGCACATTAAAATTGAGGATATGCATTTAGTGTGCCACTTGGTACAATGCACTTAATTACACACAGCCTTACTGCTGCGACTATATTTTGATAGGTGAGACAGGAAAAACACAAAAAGAACTAGAAAAGCGATATTCTTCCACAGCATAAAACAGTTCTCCATCGTGTTTAGTATTCCATCCAGAGTGTTTATAAAGTATGTGAAGCGCACAGAATTAATTACAAAATTTTTACATTTCTTATGTTATTTGTATATATGACAATGCTCTAAACCAAGAAATTTCACACTGAAATCAAAATATATGTAGAACAAATGCTTTACCATCCTATCTTTGTTTTTCAGCCACTTATATTTGCTTGCCCACTTGTTTTTCGGATGATTCATGGATGTGGATTGCCAAATAGGCCAAAAGCACAGGAGAAGGCTCCAAAGTAATTAAACCCAGGGTGAAGACTGAAATAAAGGGATTTTTTTTCATCTTTTATTTCTTCCAGAAAGAAAAGTCAAATGTTCATGTTCTCTAAGAGGAGAATACATACTTTCAAGTCTTTTCAAGTTGTGGATTTTAAGTTGTCATAAATAACTTTGAAATTAAAGGGAGCATGCTCTCGAGTACGTCTCTATATTGTCTGCATGAGGTGAGACAAAACCAGAGGTATTCGTGATGAATTCCAACTCTTAAAGGTATAGAAACTTGCCTTCTAACCATCCACAAATGAGAATCAATCAGACAGCCAAAGTGACTTCTCAGTTCACCATCATCTTTCAAAGACAAAATGGGACCACCCATAGCCAACCTTGTCTAAACTCTAGGAAAAAAGAAATGGCCCTCCCTTCTTGTCACATTAGACAGTGATGGGCCCACAGTGAGAGGGGATACAGAGGACAGCTTTGTATGACCATTAAGCTATAAAAGTATGTCCAAGGATATTCAGTACAGGCTAGAATATAAATTTTTATCATTAGCATGAAGATTCATATTGCACACAAACAAATCTCTAAGTGTTCATCAGGACAATCTATTCTGAACGGAGTTCTAAGTTCTGATGAGCATCCTAGAGTGGCCTGAATGAATCATGGTTGAAAAACACATGTCTTTTTTTCCAAAACAAGCTACTGAAAAACACCTAATTCACAAATATGAGGTAGGAAGGTTTAGAGGGAACAAACAGAAAAGAGCTGGATCTGATGCAGCTCCTTAAAAATTATGGTTTTCATTGTATAGGGGGTTTTCATTGTATAGAGTCCCCTCAAGTGCTTCACATAAAACTGAGATATTTAGTTATTAATATTTGTAACCCACTTTTATTGCCAAGTGTAGTTCCTAAATTTGAAGGCCTATCTAACAAATTTCCAGATAATGTGCCCAATAGTGATCCAAGGATCCACACTGTGCATTACCGTAGAGGAATGTACTGGATGACGGTGTCTTTTGTTAATAATTTCCCTGACCCATAAACATCTTTATAGAAGGGATACTGGAGCAGTAGATGGCAGATGTGCCACCAGAGATTGGAAGGCAAGAGAGTATTAGTAAGAAAGAAGAGATGGTAGGTAGAAACCAAGTAAAAAGAGAAGAGAGAAGATTTTAGGCACATAGAACAAAGTGGTAAAGTAGAAAGAACACCTATTTTCTAGTCACATGGACTTAGGTTCATGTTCAAATCTCATCTCTGGTGCTATGCATGATGCTATCTGGTGCAAGACATATATTCTAAACCCTTTTCTTACCTTCAAATGAGGATAATGATGTTCTTTCTGATGGGATTGTTATGTGTGTTCAATGTGGGAAATATACTAAAGCAACTAGCACACAGTAAGAAACAATAAAATAATACAAGTTTCTTACACACAAGCGCACAAATTTTAGAGTACAGAGGAAAAGAGTGCATCAGTTTCCCAAATTTCCTTTATTGTTGTCCCTGGTAAGTAGCATGATCTTCTTGGCCAAGGGCAGTGAAGTCAGCATGGCCTGACTGGATTTCCAGTGACATAGTTCTCAAGAACAGTAGGTTGCACTTCTTTTTCTCAATTTAATATCCATCCCCCATGTACATGATCATGGAATCGTTTCATCTAGAAGAGGCAACAGCTTTTCATTTCACATGAGTGATGATGAACTACTCTTTAAAACATTTTCAGTATTTTTTTAAATTTTTTTTAATGTTTTATTTACTTTTGAGAGAGAGAGGGAGACAGAGCATGAACGGGGAAGGAGCAGAGAGAGAGGGAGACACAGAATCCGAAACAGGCTCCAGGCTCTGAGCTGTCAGCACAGAGCCCGACGCGGGGCTCGAACTCACGGACCGCGAGATCATGACCTGAGCTGCAGTCGGAGGCTCAACCAACTGAGCCACTCAGGCTCCTTCAGTATTTTTTTTAAGACACCAGAGGATAAATTAAAAAGTTACATTTTTATTTTGAGAGACTAGAATCAAAGGAAGGCGTGAGTTGCTTTTGATGCAAGTACCATTTTTTCGTCTAGGCAAAACGTCATCTGTGTGCTTTGGTTTTGTACACGTTTTTCTCTCCTAGGCCTAAAACTATTGAGATGAATTATTATTTCCTATTTTGATATTTCTAGCTATAATAATTTTATCCTCATGAAATACTACTTGATGCTGCAATGCATTAAGATACTACATTTAGAATGAAGCCAATAATACCTGACGCATACATGTATGCTATGTTGCCGAAATTATCGTAAGAGCCAGCAGTCATTGACTGAACATCTCCTAGGTGCCAGACGGCACATGTGGGCTTCATATTCATGCTCTAATTTCCTTGTAAGAGAACTGGGGACATCTTTCCATAGTCATCAAGGCTCAAAGAGGCCAAACTGAAAATCTCCTCTTCACCAAAGCTGACTTGCATTAATTCTTTCCCATGACAGATCCCATTCACAGGCCATAAATCACACTGGTTAAACCTATGGTGTTGTTATCGGCTACTGAGTCCATACCCAGAAAGTAATTATTGATAAACATGGGCTGCCAGGATCCCAATGGCCCCTGTCACTCACTTCCATTCACGACTGCCTCATCAGCCATGAGACATGGAGGCAGCTCCATAAAGAAGTGATGACAGCAGTGTCCCTCCAGGAATGTGTGAAAGTGAAAGGGCATGACCTCTCACCTTTTCAATCTCCACTGGCTTCTTGCCTTCATCCGACAAATATGTTCCTCTTTCTGGTTTCCTTTACTCTACTTCCTTCTCTCTTTTCGTCCTCTCCTGGACTTCTTTCACTATTTATGTCTAAACATTTATCAAGGTACTCTTACAATTTATTGGCCTCCAATTATGAACAAAGCATTTGCCATATATCTAACCCTCACAAAAACTTGTAATGATAATGAAAGAACCACCTGTGTTTTAGGAAACTTCATTACTAGGGTTTAAATTCCACATCTGTATGAGGGCAAGGCCTGAGTATCACTTTCTGTACCCTCAGAGAACCTCCTAGAGATGTCCAAGCCAGCTGAATCCCTTTCTCACCAGACCAGAATAAAGACCAATCTTCTACTGCAAATTGACATTTTTAATTTTCACTATGAAGTTGAGTTATCAAGTGCAATTATCTCTTGTGCTTTTCATGTGGCTAGAAGTGTCTTCATATAAGGTTATAAAGTGTCAGGATGATCTTTTAGAATGTTCCCTTGAGGGGACAAGGCCATGGCCATTTAATTCTGAATCTTTAGTCTCCTTGCTAGAAGGTCTGTAAGAAGAAAACTTTCAGGGGCGCTTGGGTGGCTCAGTCGGTTGAGTGTCTGACTTGGACTCAGGTCATGATCTCACGGTCTGTGAGTTCGAGCCCCACATCAGGCTCTGTGCTGACAGCTCAGAGCCTGGAGCCTGCTTCAGATTCTGTGTCTCCCTCTCTCTCTGCTCCTTCCCCGCTCATGCTCTGTCTCTCTCTCTTTAAAATAAACATTAGGGGCGCCTGGGTGGCGCAGTCGGTTAAGCGTCCGACTTCAGCCAGGTCACGATCTCGCGGTCCGTGAGTTCGAGCCCCGCATCAGGCTCTGGGCTGATGGCTCAGAGCCTGGAGCCTGTTTCCGATTCTGTGTCTCCCTCTCTCTCTGCCCCTCCCCCGTTCATGCTCTGTCTCTCTCTGTCCCAAAAATAAATAAACGTTGAAAAAAAAAAATTTTTTAAAAAAATAAATAAATAAATAAACATTAAAAGGGGCGCCTGGGTGGCTCAGTTGGTTACGCGTCTGACTTCGGCTCAGGTCACGATCTCATGGTCCGTGAATTCAAGCCCCGCGTCGGGCTCTGGGCTGATGGCTCAGAGCCTGGAGCCTGCTTCCGATTCTGTGTCTCCCTCTCTCTCTGCCCCTCCCCCATTCATGCTCTGTCTCTCTCTGTCTCAAAAAAAATAAATAAACGTTAAAATAAACATTAAAAAAATTTTTAAAAAGAAAACTTGCCACAGAGGATAGCTCCATGAGTAAGTCTGAAAGACAAGGAGAAAGAGGGGTGGAAGAGGAGCAGAGGAAGATGAGGAGAAGTGGGCAGTTAGGAGGGCCACCATTTCCATCCAAGCCTATAAAATAAGCATTTTTAATTAGTGGCTGATTAGATCCACTGGTTAGCTCCAACCTGTGTTATATGCCACCTAACCCTCACAACCCAGGTCCCTGGCCTCTGAATAGCTTAGGTACTCTCTACTTCAGAACACTTGCACATACTCTGTTCTCTGCCTGGACTACTTTTTCCAAGTACCCAAATGATTCTCTCTCCTCTCTCAGGACACCACTCAAATGTCACTTTCTCAGTAACATCTTCCTTGATTTTGAGTTTTTAAGTTGCTACACCTAGTCCCCCACTATTTTCTCTCTTCTCCTTTACTGCTTTATTTTTCTCCATTGCACTGACCACTATCTTACATGCTATGTAGTTCACTTTTTAATTTTACTTTTTGTCACCTCCTTCCACTAGAATATAATCTCCATGAGGAAAGAGATTTTTGTTCACCACTACATCGCCAATGCCCAAACAATACCCGGCTTTTGATTTAGATCACTAAATGATCTAAAATGTATGTTGAGGGGCGCCTGGGTGGCGCAGTCGGTTAAGTGTCCGACTTCAGCCAGGTCACGATCTCGCGGTCCGTGAGTTCGAGCCCCGCGTCGGGCTCTGGGCTGATGGCTCAGAGCCTGGAGCCTGTTTCCGATTCTGTGTCTCCCTCTCTCTGTGCCCCTCGCCCGTTCATGCTCTGCCTCTCTCTGTCCCAAAAATAAATAAACATTGAAAAAAAAATTAAAAAAAAAAAAATAAAAATAAAAAAAATAAAAAATAAAATGTATGTTGAATGAATGGATGCACTGGAAGATAAGTCTCCCTCTACCTACCTCCTCTCATTGAACAATTAAACATTCAGTAATGTGATACAGGCATACTGTGTTTTCTTGTCCTTCGCTTTATTGTGCTTTCATAGATATCGCATTTTTTACAAATTGAAGGTATGTGGCAACCCTGCATGAGGCAAGTCTATCAGCACCATTTTTCCAACAGCATTTGCTCACCTCATGTCTCTGTGTCAGGTTTTGGTAATTCTCATATTTCAAACTTTTTCATTATTATTATATTTGTTATGGTGATCTGAAACCAGTGATCTTTGTTACTATTGTAATTGTTTGGGGGAACCACAAACCATTCCCATAGCAGAGAGAAAAATTAATCAACAAACATTGTGTTTGTTCTGACTACCCCACCAACCAAATGTTCCCCCATCTCTCTCTCTCTCCTCAGGCCTCCCTGTTCCCTGAAACACAACAATATTTTTTTAAGTTTATTTTGAGAGGAAGAAAAAGACAGCACGAGTTGGGGAATGGCAGAGAGAGAGAGAGAGAGAGAGAGAGAGAGAGAGAGAGAGAGAATCCCAAGCAGGCTCCATGCTGTCAGCACAGAGCCTGATGTGGGGCTCAAACCCGTGAACTGTGAGATCATGACCTGAGCTGAAATCAAGAGTCAGTGTCTTAACCAACTGAGCCACCCAGGTGCCTCGTGAGACACAACAATCTTAAAATCAGACCAATTAATAACCCTGCAAAGGCCTCTAGGTATTCAAATGAAAGGAAGAATCACTCATTTCCTCAAAGGGATGTCCCTATAAATCAAAAGCTGTAAATGATTAAGCTTAGTGATGACGGAGGCATGTCAAAAGCCAAGACTGTCCAAAAGCTAGGCTTCTTGCACTAAATAGCCAAGATGTGAATGCAAAGGAAAAATTCCTGAAGAAAATTAAAAGTGCTACTGCAGTGAACACATGAATCCCAAGAAAATGAACAGCTTTATTGCTGATATGGAGAAAGTTTTAGTTGCTTTAGATAGAAGATCAAACCGGCCACAACATTCCCTTAAGCCAAAGCCTAATTCAGAGCAAGGCCCTAACTCTCTTCAATACTATGAAGGCGGAGAGAGGTGAGGAAGCTGCAGAAGAAAAATTGAAAGCAGAGGTCAGTTCATAAAGTTTAAAGAAAGAAGCTGTCTCCATAATACAAAAGCACAAGATGAAGCAGCAAGTGCTGATGTAGAAGCTGCAGCAAAGTTATCCAGAAGATCCAGCTAAGACAATTCATGAAGGTGGCTACACTAAACAACTAATTTTCAATATAGATGAAATAGCCTTCTACTGGCAGAAGATGCCATCTAGGACTTTCATAGCTAGAGAGCCAAAGTCAGTGTCTGTCTTCAAAGCTTCAAAGAACAAATGACTCTCTTTTTAGGGACAAATACAGCTGGTGACTTTAAATTGAAGCCAAAAATCCTAGTGCTCTTAAGAATTATGTTAAATCCACTCTGCCTGTGCTCTATAAATGAAACAACAAAGCCTAGATGACAGCACATCTGTTTACAACATGGTGTACTGAATATTTTAAGCTCCCTATTGAGAACTACTGCTTGGAAAAGAAGATTCCTTTCAAAATATGATTGCTCACTGACAATGTACCTGGTCACTCAAGAGCTCTGATGGAGATAGACAGTGAGATTAATGTTATTTCCATGCCTGCTAACACAGCATCCATTCTGCAGCCCGTGGATCAAAGAGTAATTTCAACCTTCAAGTCTTATTATTTAAGAGATCCATTTTGCAAGGCTGTAGCTGTCATAGATAGTGATACTTTTGATGGATCTGGGAAAAGTCAATTGAAAACCTTGTGAAAAGGATTAACCATTCCTGATGTCATTAACAACAATGGTAATTCGTGGAAAGAGGTTAAAATATCAACATCAACATGAACATGAGTTTGGGAGAAGTCGATTCCAACCCTTGTGGATGACTTTGAGAGGTTCAAGACTTCAGAGGAGACAGTAACTGCAGATGTGGTGGAAATACCAAGAAAACTAGAATCAGAAGTAGAACCTGAAGATGTGACTGAATTGCTGTAAGCTCATGACACAACTTGAACACATGAGGAGTTGCTTCTGATGAATCAGCAAAGAAAGTGGTTCCTTGAGATGGAATCTACTCCTGATGAAGATTCTGTGAAGACTGAAATGACAACAAAGGAATCAGAATATTCCATAAACATAGTTGATAAAGCAGAGGCAGGGTTTCAGGGGACTGACTCCCATTTTGAAAGAAGTTCTACTGTGACTAAAATGCTATCAAACAGCATCACAAGCTACAGAGAAATCATTCATGAAAGGAAGGGTCAATCAGTGCAGCAAACTTCATCGTTGTCTTATTTTAAGAAATCACCACAGCCACCCTGACTTTCAGCAACCACTGCCCTGATCAGTCAGCAGTCATCAAGGTGCAGGCAAGACCCTCTACCAGCAAAAAGATTATGACTCACTGAAAGCTCAGATGACAGTTTGTGTTTTTCAACAATAAAATAAGTTTATTTTTGAGAGAGAGAGAGACAAATAGAGTGTGAGTGGGGGAGGAGCAGAGAGAGAAGGAGACAGAATCTGAAGCAGGCTCCAGGTTCGGAGCTGTCAGCACAGAGCCCAACACAGGGCTCGAACTCATGAAATGTGAGATAAGACCTGAGCTGAAGTCAGATCCTTAACCAACTGAGCCACTCAGGTGCCCCAACAATAAAATATCTTTAATTTAAGGTATATACACTGTTGTTTTAGACATAATTCGATTGTACACTTAGTAGGCTAAAGTTTAGTGCAAACATAACTTTTCTATGCACTAGGAAAGCAAAAATTTCAATCGGCTTCCTCTGTTGTGATATCTGCTTTATTGCAGTGGTCTGGAACCAAACCTGCAAAATCTCCAAGATAGGCCTGTATATTTTGGGAACAGTCGTGTTTTCCCTATAATGGCAGAGCCATTATAGTGGGGCATCTTTTCCTTGGTCCTGGGCCTGTGGGTCAGTAGGAAGATTTTTGTTCCAGAGTTACACATTATGCCTGATCTAGAAGCTGGTTCTTACCAGGACACGGCTGCTCTAGGTGCTGAGAGTAACGTTCAGGACAAGTATAATGCTCACAACACTCAAACTATGAATGGTAGAGATGAAAGTAGTTGTTTGAGTAACCTGTGCTTAAAGTCAACTATCGAGGATAAAGAACTGAACTGGCTATTCTCAATCAGCCTTACCATTTTCAAATTATAAAATGTTAGTCCCACAGGCCATAAATTATAAGGTTGGCTCCTTCAGAAGGGCTCATGATATCATCAGAGTGCCATGTTAATTGGTAAATACCTTAATTATTTTAAAAGCCAATTTATATTACTGTATATTTGGTGCTGTTCAGTGAACATACTTATTTTGCCTAAAACCTAAGCGCTCTAATAATATTGGTTTTGCTTTCCTTTTACTCTTTTTTTTTTTTCTTTTTAGGGGCAGTTGGGGGTACTTAGTATACTTGGCTTAAACCTCAATGAAAATGAAAGAAAAATTTATAAAAGTTATTCATCATTGGCCTTTCCCAAAAATTTATACTGGAGTCTATGGCAGGGGTTAAACACAGAGTATGCTTACAGCTCAGATTTCACAAGGGGAACACATGGCAGGTCTCCAAGGAATGTCAAGTCCAAGACGCCAAAAGGGAACTTGAGAAAAATTAAACATGTGCAAATTTTAGTTGTATTTTATTACAAAGCAAACAGGAAGTCTGACATTAAATGTAACAGCCTCATAGGCTCATTAGAAATTCTAGGCTTTCATTTAATGAAACCATGGTAAAGTTACAGAAATCTCAGTAGATGGCTAAAAACCTAAAAGAAAAAGATAATTCTAATAAAAGCTTCTTTTTATGGTTTAATAAATTTAGCTAAAACAATCATCTGAAACCTGGGGGCAAATCTAGCAATGAGAGAAAACACAGTCTCTGGAAACTTTTCTGGACTCATCCCTGCAAGTCAGAAGCAGTTCCTTGCCTCTTGTCTTGTGAATTAAGGCAGTTTCACAATGATGTACAAAAAGCCAACTCCCAAACTGTGAGGTGCTAATTTTAAATTTTACCACACATCTGAAAGCAAAGGAACTCCCACATATTGCAACTTGGATGAAACCAAATAATGTATTTGTTGATAAGGCTCTTATTCCTGTTTAGAACCTTGTGAATTTAAAATGGGATCATTAAAAAGGTTACTAGTCAACAACAGTGTTTCCCAATAATATGGTCCTAAAACTACTCAGCCAGAATCACCACGGGAAGGAGGATATGGAAGGGTTCTGGTTAAAAATGAAAATCCCCCAGGCCTTAGCCTAGACCTACTGAATATAGGATATCTGAGGGTAGGGCCCTAGAATCACCACGTTCCCCATAATCCTGAGATTTGCTAGAATGGAAGACCAACAAAAGAGTGGGTCCCAACTTTAAGTGAATAAGGAAACATGTGAGGAGCCTTAAAAAGTAAAGCCTAATCTCATACACAGAAATTCTCTTGAATTACTTGGGATGCAGCCTGAACATTTGGATTTTTAAGAATCATCCTTGGATGTGAAGTTAAGAATTATTGCAGTAGAGTGTCTTCCCACTAATAGCCTCTTCCTCCTAATCATGCAGAAATAAAACATGAATCATAAAATAGCTATGATCAAATAGGAAAGTTTCTGTGACTTATTTCTAAAACACTGCTAAGAAGCTGAAATTCTTCTCTGATTTTATGGGGCAACCCAAGGATTTGGGACATAAAGTAGCTCAAATAAACTGTGTGAGGTGTGATTTAATTATTGTAGACAAAAAGAGAGAGCTGAACAATAAAGTTATAGACTTTATAATCCCTGATGATAAACCAGAGAAATAAGGATTTCATGGTTCTTATTCCTACAAAGTTGACAAAGGAGTTGGGTCAGGCTTTGTAATTTGCGGCCACAGTCAAGCATTATTAAATATTTTTAAACCTTAACTATTTTCTTTTTAAGTCAAGAGTACCAGTAGTTAATAATAACATCCAATAGTATTGACTTCTTACTATGTTTCAGGCACTGTGTCAAGCATTTTAAATGCATTATCTCATCTATTGCTATGTAGTAAGTACAATTATTAGCCCATTTTATAGAATATAAAACTGAGACTTGGTAAGGTTAAATGTCCAAGGTTACACAAGTTTTAAGAACTTCAAGGTATATGTTTTTAATCCATTTGCTAATACCATAGATTTCAATAAAGATCCAATATTCACCCTCTAGTCACATACAGAGAAAAAAGAAAAAGAGGACTATATTTATTTCTGTGCAAAAAAGTATTCTTTGAACATACCGGGTTACCCAAGCTCTGATGAATGAGTCCCCATTCCCTGAAGTTCTAATGCTTCTGTAAGTACAGGAAATCTAAACTTTTTTTTTTTTTTTTCAGTGAATCCCACCCACCCTGGGAGCCTGCAATAGACCGGTTTGTCATGGAAGGTACCGTCTTCTATTTTAAACCACCACCAGCTCTAAGACAAATCCAATAATTTGAAGGAGTGAAGACCTTGTTTGGAAACTAGACAGAAAATCTCAAAGGTCCACAGGGACAATAGGGCACAAGATAACATGTGTTAGGGATCATCTGCCCACTCAATGGGAGTCCCAGGTCTTGAGTGCTCACATGTCTATATGTTCAATGATCTTCTTACCTCAGTTGCTCCCATTGCTGAACTGGACCCTTGTCTTATTAAATACTTAGAGGATAGATTTCTTTTTAATGCTATCTTTCACAAGTGGATTTTCTTATAGAGTGCATTTTCACATCTTTTTTTTTTTTTTTAATGTTTAAATGTCATGGGAGGACTAGGCTTGCAATAAAAAAAAAAAGTGCTGGTGCCCACTGGACCAATGACCCTCTTCAATCATCTTGGGGAAAGGAGAAACATAGCCCTTCCATCAAATAAAAGTACTATGAGCAAGAAGATGAGTGGGAGAAATAAAAGCATTTGCTGATTTCTAGAGTCAGTGCCTGACATCTTTTCATCAGCTAAGATATTCTAAGATATTTTTAGCCTGAGAAGAAAAGCAAGGAATCCTGATTTCTTGTCCCTTTTCCACTTGTAACTCACCATGGCCTAAGCAAGTTGCCACTTTCCTGGGCCTCTCCCTTCCTCTCAAAAATTGGAGCTAATGATAGTATTCTAGCCACTTAATCCTAGTAATGGTGCTGGGATTAATGAGAAAATTTTAGAAGGAAAAAGAAAAAAAGTCTTTGATCACAGATGTGCGGTAAGTACAATATTTTATTATAAACAATAATAATGGGCCTTATGCTACTGATGCCTGGGGAGCAAACCATTCCCCTCTTGGCCTGCATTAATACTTGGACCCAAGGGTGCTCATTAGCGCAAAAATATATGTACCGAGAGGCACCCTAGGGGCCTAAAGGAGTTAATCCATCCTTAAAAGGTGACTAATTTACTCTGCACCCCCCAACCTTTCCCATACAACCTTTCCTATCTATTATTATTAGTGTAAAATAACTGCACCCTTCTTACAGGTCTACTGGGCCCCATGTGCTCCATCCAATTTCCTTAACAGAATATAAGGGATCTGAATGTGCTGTTGGAATAGTACCTTCTATTTGAATATTTGCTCTTGCTTGACTGATTGGTGGAAGCAGCCACAAATTAATAATGATTACAGTGTGATAGTATATAATCGGTACAATTTCCTATTTCATTCTCAAGATAATTTTTTCCCAGTACAGAATAAGTCTGTTCTCTTCAGGTGCCATACTTTTAAAATTCTCCCTCTTCTTCCTCAGCTTCTCTCCAATACCTTTTGCCTTTTTGGTCAACATAGCACACTTTCTGCTCCCTTCACTGAAACAAACCTTCCCACAGATTAGCACAGAAGCCATCAAGATGCTGGCTAAGTCACCAAGATTCTTTGAAACAAATCAAGAAGAAAATAGGCACTTACACTATATCATAATGATTGTCATAAAAATCATTATAATTTTAACACAGCAGGGTCAATTAATTTGGAACAATCATCCCCTTGATAGCCATCCTGCTCTCTCTCTTTCATCATAAATACCAATATCACTGTTAAATAGAAGGTAGGGGTACCTAGGTGACTCAGGTAGTTAGGCATCTGGCTCTTAATTTCAGCTCAGGTCATGATCTCATAGTTTGTGAGATCAAACCTCGCACTGGGCTCTGTGCTGACAGCATGGAGCCTGCTTGGGATTCTCTCTCTCTCTCTCTCTCTCTCTCTCTCTTTCTCTCTCTCTGCCCCTCCCCTGCTCACACTCTTTCTCTCTCAAAATAAATAAATAAGCTTTAAATAGATATATATATAGAGATAGACAGAAGGTAGAAAATCCCAAGGAACTCTTGCCGTTAATAAATCATCTGACCTTTACCACACAAATGTCTCAGAGATCATCCGTATTTATTTTAATGTGTTGTGACTGTTATGTGAGCTTAAGGACATGAGCAGTATATACATCATGTTGAAAAACCTAATAATGAACGTAAATGTGCTGCTTACTGTGCATCTTATGGCAAATTTATGAAGCCGAGACAGCTGGAATCAACTTAGCAATCACCTAAACCAAAATTTCACCTTAGGATAGTGTAACCAAAGCCCAGTAAGGTAAAGCGATTTTCTCAAAGATGAGTCCTGTCTACCCATTCATGGTTCTCTGCACTAATAAAGGTGAGGTGTAAAAAGGAAAATACTTAATTTAAAGACAACTCCTGTCAATTAAGATTTCTAGAGATTTGATAGAAAAATCACCTTAGGGTAACATCAACATTATCCAAATCAAATTGAAATACTACTCCAAACTACAGTATCAGCCCTAAGTCTAACATAGAATTGAATTTTATTTTTCTTTAACATAAACTAATCTCATAGAGAAATAATTAACCATTTCTGTAAATAAGAAAAGAAAAAAGGCCGTAGAGAATGAATTTAAAACGTGTATATGGGCATGTTTATGTTAGCTTGACTTACTCTACAGCAAGCCTGCATTCCTGACACCAGTAGATAAACTCTCATAGATCAATTTGATAACAAGGAATTCCCAAACTCTACCTAAAGTATTAATCTTGAGTTCCTGAAAGGCAGAGCTTGTCACAGAGGCTTGCAGGGGATCTTAATGACCTGGTAAGAAAGGAGCTGTTACAGGATGATAACGAGACAGAGAAATGCCTCCAGGTCACTGAGAGCAGGAAGTACAGTGGAGACTCGTCCAGCCTCACACATAACAATGTTAAGCTGAGATTCATTCATCACTTGATCACTATTTTCTCTTCATCCACCACTCCCTACCTTAAGTAAATGCAAAGGGAAAGAAATGTGAACAATTCTTTTGAAAAAACACACTTCAGGAAAGTTTCCAAAAATAATTGTACCTCTGCAAAAAGCAAGGCGTTAGTTAGATGTTCTTTCAACTGAAGCATAAGCCTTCAAACAATACTTATGAGAGTTGAGAAAGAATTATTTTAATATACATGACTGACCAATTAAACTTAGAAGCTGCATTTATTTTTTCTCTATTTCTTCTAATTATCTTTAACCTCCAAAAGACTGTCTTATTGTGTATATGGCCTCTCAGTGATTTTTTTTTTTTTGAGGGAATGATCTTTCAGTGACTCTGAAATGAGCACTGAGGTATTGCTGTCAACTGTGACTGACTACAACTGTAACGAAGAATTTCAAGCAAGGAGTGAGCATATAAGCCTACTGACTTATATTTAAGAGAATTTAAAATTAACATTTTTAAAGGTTTTTTTCTTCAATTATATCTACAAAATTTCTGCGGTGCTTCTCTACCATTTGATATTAAGTCCACTGTACTTTTCTATGAAATCAGATGTATTACCACCAGTTTTATCCCTTAGTGTATTATAGGTAAATAAGTAAAGAATGTCCTCAGTATAAAAAAAAATAATAATGCTATACGAATTCAAGATGAAGCACCAAATTAGCTTACATACTTTAGAACAATAGCTTAAGATTTGTCCGTAGTCCAGATTCTAAGACATTGTTTAAATTTCACCCTCTGAAATAATATGATATTGGGCAATAGTTGATTAGTTGATGCATGCTTGACAAATAACATGGATTATTTATAAAACATTTCTATTTGAAGCTCCAAGAGATTTCACTGATGCTTTTTCCTAGACATTCTCTCTAGGACTAATTCTTGTGGTCAAATCAGTACTTTTTGAAAAGAGGTTGTATTATATGACCAAATTCAAAATCAAATGCATTTCTATACACTAACAATGAACTGAAAGAGAATTAAGGAAAACAATCCCATTTACAATAGCATCAAAAGCAATAAAACACTCAGGAACAAATTTAACCGAAGAAGTGAAATATCTATACACTGAAAACCATAAGACACTGATGAAAGAAAGTGAAGAAGACACAAATAAAAGGAAAGACATATCAGAGGATATTGTTATTGTTAAAATGCCCTGATATTGTTAAAATGCCCATACTACCCAAAGCCATAGATTCACTGCAATCCCTATCAAAATTCCAATGGCATTTTTTGACAAAACAGGAAAGAATATCCAATGGAAGAAAGAGAGTCACCTTAACAAACGGTGCTGGGAAAACTGGACAGAAACATGCAGAACAATGAAACTGGACCCCTCTCTTACACCATACACACAAAAAAATTCAAAATGGATGAAAGACTTAAATGTGAGACAGGGAAGCATCAAAATCCTAGAGAAGAACACAGGCAGCAACCTCTTTGACTTTGGCCTTGGTAATTTCTTATTAGACACGTCACAAGAGGCAAAGGAAACAAAAGCTAAGATGAATTATTGGGACTTGATCCAAATAAAAAGCTTCTGCACAGTGAAGACAACAATCAACAAAACTAAAAGGCAGCCTATGGAATGGGAGAAGATATTTGCAAATGACATACCTGACAAAGGGTTAGTGTCCAAAACCTATAAAGAACTTACCAAACTCAAATAACAACAACAAAAATACATACATACATACATACATACATAAAAAACAAATAATCCAGTTAAGAAATGGTCAGAAAACATAGACAGACATTTTTCCAAAGAAAACATCCAGATGGCTAGTAGATACGTGAAAAGATGCTCAATATCACTCATCATCAGGGAAATACAAATCAAAGCCATGATGATACACTACCTCACACCTGCCAGAACAGCTAAAATCAACAACACAAGAAAACAGGTATTGGCGAAGATGTGGAGAAAGTCTGTGGAGAAGACTTGTGGAGATGTGGAGAATAGTTACACTATTGGTGGGAATAAAAACTATGCAGCCATTCTGGAAAACAGTATGGAGGTTCCTCAAAAAGGTAAAAACAAAACTACCCTACAATCCAGCAACTGCACTACTAGGTATTTACCCAAGGGATACAAAAATACAGATTCAAAGGGGTACATGTAACCCAATGTTTATAACAGCGTTATCAACAATAGCCAAACTATGGAAGAGCCTAAATGTCTATCGACTCACAAATGGACAAAGAAGATGTGATACATATATATACAATGGAATATCACTCAGCCATCAAAAGGAATGAAATCTCACCATTTGCAACAACATAGATGGAACTAGAGTGTACTGTGCTAAGCAAAATAAGTCAGTCAAAGAAAGAGAAATACCATACGATTTCACTCATATATGGAATATAAAAAACAAAACAGATGAACATATGGAAAGGGGGAAAGAAAGAGGGAAACAAACCATAAGAAACTCTTTATGACAGAGAACAAATTGAGTGTTGATGGAGAGAGGTGGGGTGGGGGATGAGTGAAATGGGTGATGGGTATTTAAGGAAGGCACTTGTCACATTGCATGCTGGGTGTCATACATAAGTGATGAATTACTAAATTCTACTCCTGAAAACAATATTACACTATATGTTAACTAACTAGAATTTAAATAAAAATTTGAAGAAAAAAATTCCAATGGCATTTTTCAAATAAAAAAAATGCTAAAATTCATATGGAACCTCATAAGACCATGAATAGCCAGTCATCTTGAGAAAGAACAAAGCTGAAGGCATCATGCTTCCAGAGTTCAAACTTTATTACAAAGCTATAGTAATCAAAAGAATATAGTATTGGCATAAAATAAGTCTAATAAACCAATGGAACAGAATCAAGAGTGCAGAAATAAGCTCACACATATATATGCTCAACTAATACTTGACAAGGGAGCTAAGAACACTCAATAGGGAAATAATAGTTTCTTCAGTAAATGGTGTTGTGAAAAACAGATATCCACATGCAAAACAATGAAACTGGACCCTTTTCTCAACCTAATCCCAAAAATAAACTCAAAATGGATTAAGGACTTAATGTAAAACCTGAAATCATAACACTCCTAGCAGAAAGTAGAAGGAATTCTTGACATTGATCTTGGCAATGATTTTTTTGGATATTACACCGAAAGCACAATCAACAAAAGCAAAACAACACGTAAGACTACTTCAAACTGAAAAGCTTCTGCACAGCAAAAGAAACAATCAACAAAATGAAAAGGCAACCTACAGAAAGGGAGAAAATATTTGTTAACCCCTGATAAGGGGTTAACATTTAAAATATATAAGGAACTCATACAACTCAATAGCAAAAAACCAATCTGGTTTAAAAATGGGCAGAAAATGTGAGCATTTTCTCAAAGACATACAAATGGCCAACTTGTACATAAAAATATGCTCTACTAATCATCAAGTAAATGCAAATCAAAACCACAATGAAATGTCACCTCACATCTGTTAGAATGATACATACACACACACCCACACACACACACACACACACACACACACACACGTTTGTGTGTGTGTGTATACATATATATATATATATATATATATATATATTTTTTTTTTTTTAAGTAAGAGAAAAATAAATGTCACCACTGATGTGAAGAAGAGGGAACCTTGGTATACTGTTCATAGCAATGTAAACTGTTGCAGCCACTATGGAAAACAGTATGGAAGTTCCTCAAAAAATTAAAAATAGAGCTACCATATGATCCAGCAATCCTACTTCTGGGTATATATCCAAAAAAAAATGAAACCAGGATCTCAAAGAGATATCTGCATTCCCATGTTCACTGTTCACAATAGCCAATATATGGAAATAACCTAAATGTTCATCAACAACAGATTCATGGGTAAAGAAGATGTGAAATGATGGAATATTACTCAGCCATGAGAAAAAGAGGAACCCTTCCATTTGCAACAACATGGATGGATCATGAGGGCATTAAGCTAATGAAATAAGTCATACAGAAAAGGACAAATATTGCATGATCTCACGTACATGTGGAATCTAAAAATATCAAACACATAAAAACAGAAAGTAAAATGGCGGTTGCCAAGGGCTGAGGAATGGGGGAAATGGGGACATGTTGGTCAAAGGGTACAAAGTTTCTGATACAGATGAAGAAGTTATCAGGATACAAAGTACAGCATGGTGACTCTAATTAACAATACTGTATTATATACTTTAAAGTTACTATGAGTATAAAACTTTAATATTCTTACCATAACAAGCACATGGTAATTATAAAGGTGAAAGATATGTTAACTTTCCTTATTGTGCTAAACAATATTTTGTAATATTTATGTGTATCAAATCATCACTTCATACACCTTAAACTTACACAATGTTATAGTCAATTATATTTCAATAAAGCTGAAAAATAAATGAGTTTTTAAAATTCACAAGCTGATCTTGATTAAAACCACAAGATAATTACAGGACCAAAATCATATGAAACTTTTTAAAAAATGAAAATAGGAGTAGTCACATGGCTCTTTCTAGCTCTCATATAACTAGGAAATAGCCATGCAATCAAAACCCCGAAATAAACCGAAAAACACCTTCAAAAAGCCAAACTGCATATAAGTAACTCCCTGCACTCATCTATGTGCACTTCATTAAAAAAAATAATAATAATTTAAAAGTGACTTTGAGACACTTTCCCTTATTTTGGGCACAATTTTATTTGGCTCAGTAATCTGTTTCCCTAAGACATAACATAATAAAAGCAAAAACTGGAAAGGGGGAAAAGAGCTAGGGAAAGTTACAGGAAAGAAATAAAAATATTAGCTGACATAGCTAAATGGAGAAGAATAGATTTGTTAATAGAACTATAAAAATTAGACCTTAGTACCCAAATGCAGCAAGGGGTAATTTAGCGAAAGGGCAGAGATCCTCACGACTCCCAGAGAACATTCTTATACTAGACCATAATAACAACTTTATATACTAATGACCCTGAGTCATCAAGAAATGATTCATTTATTATTACAAATCCTATACCCTAAAATGTAAATGTATATAATATATATTATTTTTAAAATATATTATCAAAAGGAATAAAAATTTTAAAGTTTTAGTTAGGACTTTTTATGACTCCTCAAAAATACTAAACGTTGTTATAAGGTAGATACTGTGTCAACAAAACAAAAACTAAATAATCATGGCAATAACTCACATTCCACTGAGGTACTGTCTAAAATCTAGCAACCTAAGAATTCCAAAAATACTGAGGGTAAAGATCCATGAAGATCTGGGAAGAAGGATTCCGGGGCGGGGGGGGGGGGGGGGGGGCGGCGGGCAAGGGGGAGCAAATGCAATGACCCCAAGACAGGAACAAGCCTAAGTCAGCTGTCAGGGCTGCCATGATGTGACCAAAGGAAGAAGGGAATAAGAAAAGTTGGAGAATTAATTAGGGATCACATTACATAGAAAGTTTGGATTCTGTTCTAATCACAAAGATAAAATATTGTAAAGTTTTAAGACAAGCAAGAATGAGATCTGATGTATGTTGTGGGTTTTTTTTTTCTTTTTAATTTACATGGCTGCTTATGGGGAATGGATTGTAGGGAGTAAGAATGGGAAATGGGAAATGAGTTAAGAGGCTACTGGATTGCTCAAAGCAGAAGATAATGGTGTCCAATAAAAACAAGCTATCCTTTAAATAAAGGTGTCCATTTTGGTGGACACCAAATAAAGGTGTCCAATAATGGTGTCCAATAAAAACAAGCTATCCTTTAAAGAAACATAACATTAGTTTTGAGTATCAACAGTAACACAACTGCACACTCTTCATCTAGTATCACTGGCGATCAAAGGTATGTATTTCATTCACCTTAAAACTTGTTTATTGCATTAAGCATTTCAAAAGGCTGAAGTTGACATTCATAAAGACAACATGTGGAGGTGTTTGATATACTGTGCCAGGCAGAAAATGACCGAATTGGAGCCAGAGGGTACTTTCCAAAGGAAATTATCTACCTGATTTTCACTTACTCTTTCCAGAGTTTGATTTTAGAAATGTGACTGATCTAGCAGCATCTGCATGGCTCAGTCGGTTAAGCGTTGGGACTCTTGATGTCAGCTCAGGTCACGTTCTCACAGTTTGTGAGTTCTATCCCCCATGTTGTGCTCCATGCTGGCTCCATGTGCTCCATGCAGAGCCTGCTTGGGATTCTCTCTCTCCTCTCTCTACCCCTCCCCCCCATCAAAATAAATAAATAAATAAATAAATAAATAAATAAATAAATAAATAAATAAATAAATACTTTAAAAAATAATGAAATATGAGCTTTGAAATCCCTTCAAGTCCCCTTTAGGTATAAGATCAGCATTAAGAAATTTCTAGCTAAATATTAAGTGAATTCAAGCATGGTCTCTTTCAACACACTAAGTTTCAATCCCCACTTGACTCTCCTTCCTTAGGCAATTATCACCTTTGTAAATGAGTTAAGGTTTTGAAAAAAGAGAAAATATTTGAATTTTTTTTCATGAAAGATAAATCACCTTTCTATTCCTTACTCTCTTTGTAGATTCCCTTAGGAAGAAATCTAGTGAAAGCTAAACTGGAAAGAATGTGATCAGTTTGCCAAAACAATATGAATAGTTTGCCAACTTGATGGAAATGGATATACTACGTTCCAGTTGTCCTAAGTATGATTTCAGTTTCTAGAGTACTTCTGTGTGCCTACAAGCTCTTCAAGAACACTATGGAAGATTTTATAAGTATCAAAGTGTTCACCCACAAACAGGCACTAAGATTGGCCAGATAATACATAAGCATCTTTATTTATCCAAGGGTAATATGGTGGAGCATAGGAGAACCGGGGGTGCTTTGCCACTATCCTGCTTCCAACACACAAGCAACATCTGGGAGAATCAATAAGCAAATGACTGCATTTAGTTAGTACAGAAATAGCTACAACTACTAATTTAAATTTAGAACTATGTTTACATGTCTATGAAAATAGAAGTTAACAAAAAATAGATAAGAATCACTGCAAATTCCTATTTAAGAAGTTACACCCTGTACACTCCATAGAATTTCTGTAACAATGAAATAGTGATTTCCTTTATTCAAAAATTTCTAAAGCATCTACCAAGAGAGATAAAAATCTCTAACCACTACTCCCAGTGTTCATTTTTCTCATACAGACTCTTGAAACAACTTCTGTGACTCTCATAAATAGCAAAGCATGTCAGCTCTGGTCAACACTGCCTGGGTTCAAATCCTAGCTCTATCACTCCCAGCTACACATCTTTGAACAAATGCCTCTGTTTACTCATCTGCAAAAGGGAGTAATAATAATAATACCTATTTCAAAGGGTTGTTGGAAATATGATAAGGGAAAATAGGAATCAAGAGGCAGAGAGGGAAAGATTAGGGCCTGAGGTCCCTGAGTAGGGGGAAAAACACCTATTCTGGAACAATGCTGGGAGAGTCTGCAAACCCCCTCAGGTGTAAGGTTCCTCTTAAGAATGTAACAGGCCCCACCTACTCCCCCTGAGGTTTCCCCTCAGGAATTTGACAAAAGACCTAATGGTGGCCATAGACCGGAAATGAGCCAATCAGGAACAGAAAACTCAGCACCTAGAGCTATCAAGCCAATAAGGGTAGAACTTGAGAAGGAATAGGTGGAAGGGATGGGAAGGGCTGACCAGAACCTTATAAAACAAGGATCCTGCCTATTATAACAGGCATTCACTTTCAAATGTCCCCTCTCTGTAATGAGAACTTTCATACTGTTCTTCCTTTCTAATCTTATATTCTAATAAACTTTAGCCTGCTGCTCATTTTGTGTCCACCTCTTCATTCTTTGAAATGGCAAGACAACGAATCCCAGCTATTACGGTAAAAAATCCTGCAACAGGAGGACTATATGAGTTTATATATGTAATACATATAAACAGCCCCTGAGATATATTAGGTTTAACACGTGCTAATTAATACTTAATCCCTACTTTCACCAATCAACATCAAAAGTGCATTCCCTCCCTACACCCCCAAATACAAGTACCCCCCACTTTTTGAAAGTTAACACTACACCACTTTGCTTTTATGAAAGATCTACATAAGTACCTGTTTTCACTAACAAAAGAAATCTGAAGAGTATTTTTGCTTTTACAAAAAAAGGTGCAAAGTAAAAATAGCATTCAGCATTTGTGTTGCAGCAAGGGGGCACAATCAGAACAAGGAGAGTGGCCCCGCCAAGCTCCTTCCCCGGGAACTACACTCAGCATCTCAGCATCAAGTGGCCACAGCCTTGAACTGTGTCTGTGAGCACCTGTGCTTTATCTGGATTTATGTTCTGCATCGTTAGCAAGATGTGTTCCAAGGTATCAGAAAAGCCTAAGACAGGTTATTTTTGGGGCCTCGGAATGCTCAAACATTTTTCCATATAAATTAATGTTAATTGCTTCTTTACTTTAAGCATTTTTGTTTACAAAAAGTTTCATAGGGATGTTCTACTTGCAGATAGCAGAGTAAACCTGTAAACAGACGTGTTCTCTAATCTCTTGAGAAAGTACTTGTCTGGGACCAACAGCCCTGACATCACCTAGGAGCTTATTAGAAATGCAGAATCTCAAT
Source organism: Puma concolor (assembly GCF_028749965.1). NCBI lineage: Eukaryota > Metazoa > Chordata > Mammalia > Carnivora > Felidae > Puma > Puma concolor. Next base: position 80,684,056 of record NC_141670.1, on the reverse strand, counting down.
CTTCACCTCCCCTATTTACTGAATAACAATCTGCATTTGGACAAGGCCCTTTGGATATATGTTAGAATTTGAGAGCCACTGCTCTAACACACCATCTTCCTGTAATAACTACCTTCCCCAGAGCTGCACTCCCCTACGCTGTGCCATCTGGAATTCTTGTTCCAAAATCAACACACAACCTTGTCTAAATATTTTCCCATCTCCTTACCATACCTGAACCCCAGCCTTCCCCTTCCCCTAAGATACAAGTTTCTCTGCAAACTTCTGCTTATTCTTACACACCCCAAGGACATAGAGTTAAGAAGTGAAGTTGCTACCTTCGTTCTTCCCAGTTGCTGTCCTCCTCCTTTCTAGTAAAACATCCTGCTCTGTGGGGTCCCATGCCACTTGACTCCACAACCTTCTCCTACTCCCTGCCCCTCAGGCTTCCTATCTTTCATCCATTCACCTTCATCCATCGGACTTTGCCACCTGTCCTTTCCAAGCCATTCTCATCTCTGTGGAGGACTACAACAACCATATGGGCAATCAGAACCTGGCCTCTTGGTATCTTAAGTACCTTGTTTCCAATACCCTTCTCCAACACTTCACATCAGCACACATATCCAGGCTACACTTAGAACCTTGTGATCATCTGGAATTACTCCAGTACCAAAAGCACTAGTTTAAGCACCCCCATTCTGGTCATAACCTCTTTTTCATCTAGTTTGCTTACTCTTGACCACTCTTCACAACTTCATTGATCTTTCTAAACTTTCTCCTTATCAAATTTAGATTCTTGTCAATAATGTTCTTGCCAATCCCCTAGCTATGCATCACCAATATACAAATCTCCCCTATAACTATTCTCATCCTTTCTTTCCTGTGACAGTGAAGAAGTTGACTCTGGCATTGTATAAGGCCAATGCTTTCACTTTGCTTTGAATGCTATGCTCATTCACCTACTCAGAAACCACAGGAACTATGGATTACTTTTTTCTCTCCTTAATATTCAACTCCCTCCAACAAATGGATCCTTGCCATTAGCTTTTAAACATTTCAAGTCTTTTCCATTAAAAACTAAACAAAACTTGTCAACTATACTTCAATTAAAAATAAATAAAAGTTAAAACAAATAAACAAACGAAACTTTCCTTAATCTACATGTCCTCTAGCCTCCTTTCAAGATATGTTTTATCCTTTACAAAATATTCTCAAACTATTTTTTTACTCATTCATTCCATTTATTTGCCACTTACACATTCCCCAGGCCATTTTGATGTGACCTTGTCCCATAACACTCCAATACCACTACACTCGTTAAGTGCTCTGATGTTTTACAGTTCTAACAGAAACAATGTTTGACTTTGTCTTCTTTGCTATGCTATATTCAAGACTGTCAGTAAATCTTTTCTCCTTAAAAATACCCTTTCCCCTTGACTCTACTGATGCTCACTCTCCCAGTTTTCCTTCTATCTCTCCGGCTCTTCCTTCTCCATCTTCTTTGCACTAATATCAGTTATTGTCAGTGACATTCTCAGAGCTGAAAGAGACTTTAAATATACAATATATTCTATATTTATACCTGTTTTAATATTAGCTATATACTTAAACCGAAATTAATATCACTTGAACTGACTTATAATCATGTTCAATTCTTACTATACAATAATCCTCTGCATGACTGCATGACTGCATGACTTATGAAATCTATAAAATCCCCCTTGACAAATCCAAGTTTAATTCTCTCAACAAACCCAAATCTAGCATGCCTCTTTTATCACCTTATAGCATTGGTTTGCATTTTTGTGTTTTGAACATACTGAGTAGTCAAAGATTTAACAACTAAAACAATTTCCTTAAGCGCACATAAAGCCATGATGATGGTTGAGAGAAATCTGCATGCAATATTTGAATATTGTCTCTTTGCATATACTATTTATATATCCTCCCCCCTTAAATTAAAATGACACATTGTGATAACTGCAGATGATAGGGAACCGGGTAATGGACATTTTGGATAAGATTAAATGAAAATTAATGAGACACTTTTGAACTTCCCTTTCAATGGAAATAATAATTTCTTAGAAAATTGGCTCTAAATACCCTCCCCCAAAATGTGGGTTCTCTAAGTCATAGTGACCTTTTCCCACAATATTTTTATAACAAATATTCTCCCAGGGACAATCTGAAATTCAGGTAGTTTATGCCCCTTCGAATAACCAATAGGAAAGAACATAAATAAAGCCAAGATTCCTACTTCAGATCAGTTTCCTTCCAAAACTACACATTCAGAAAGCTAAGTTCCCACAAGTATCCGAATGGTAACTAGAATTATATTTTTATCTTAGTAACACGATGAAATCCTTTACTTTAAAAAGCTGAATATCATTGTCAAGGCAATTCTTAAGTATTCGTCAATTATGAGGATTATGCTCATGCAAGAAAGGCTTCTCCCCAGCTGCATTTTCACAGTGATGAGATCAATGTCTGAACTGTGGGGCTTCTCTGTTCCATTTCTCTGTGATATGGGGGAAAGAGGACCTAGATTTGAATCATTTCTCTACCATCTATTAGTGGGTTGGCATTGGGCATGACACCATTTATTAAACCTTCTGTTTTGGCATTTGTAAAATGGGGACAATAGTGTTTTTCTCACATCGTGGCTGTAAATATTAGATTAAATACTGTAGCAGAGATGAGGCACAGATCCAAATATCAACAATATGGGGGAAAATATTAAAAGATCATTAAAAGACAAAATATAGGTGGCAGGAAGCATCAGATCAAGGAGAACTATAGCCAGGAGTCTAGAAAACTTGCCTTGTGGGGATAATCTAGTGTAAGTTCTATGAAAAAGAAAATATATGTATTAGTCACTGCCCCTGGTTCCTGGCACCAGGCTCCTAAAACCCTTATAATTTCCTAAATGTTAAAAAACTAAGAGTACCTTTTGTTCTCATATTTGGTCTTTGACCAAGTCCCTGACACAGAGCACCTAAATCCCTTGGAATTTCCTGGGTGACAGTGGTATCTTTTATTCTGGTGAAGTGACTTTTGTTGGGCTCCTGGATGGGGCTGGTCACCAGAAAAAACAAGCCATGATTAGAAGGTTGGAATTTTTGGCCCTACCTCCAACTCTCCAGGGAGGGAACAGGGCTAGAAATGGAGTTAATGCTCTATCAAGCATATGTGATGAAGCCTTCATAAAAATCCCCAAGTACAGGTTTTGGAGAGCTTCTGAGTATACATGTTGGTGCTAGGAAAGTGGCATACCCAGAGAGGTCATGGAAGCTCCACCCACCCCCTTACCCACATATCTTGCCCTATGTATCTCTTCATCTGGCTCTTCATCTGTATTCGTTATCATATCCATTATTATATAATAAACTGATGAGCGTAAGTGTTTCCCTGAGTTCTGCAAGCTGTTCTAGCAAATAATCAAATCCAAGGGGAAGGAGGTCATGGGAATCTCCAATTTGCAGCCAAGCTGGACAAAAGTTATGGGTAACCTAGGAACCTACTACTTGTGATCAGATTCTGAAGGAGGGGGCATTCCTGCAGCACTGAGCCCTTAACCTATGGGATCTGATGCCATCTCCAGGTAGACAATGTCAGAATTGAGTTAAATTGTAGGACACCCAGCTGATGTCAGAGGGAATTGCTTAGAGAGGGGAAAACCCCTACACATCTGGTCTCAGAGTGTTGTTAGTGTGGTAGTGAGAGAGTAAATGAGGCCATGTGTTCAAACAGGTGAAATGACTGATAAAGAGATTGAGAAGGGGCAGGCAGGTAAAAAAATATATATATATAGTGTAAATCTCAGATTCCAGGAAACTAGCATTGGAAATGCACTCTGAGGGCCTACAAACCATTCTGGAAGAGATTCAAGTACGGGAACTGGGTTGTGGAACACTGATGCAAGAGCCAAGAGGAAATGGTACATGTGTCTGAGACAAGAGAAAAATAGATATTCTCCATAAAAAGACAAAGTTCAGCACAGAACAAAGATCTGGAATCTGACAGTGAGGAGGAAGAATAGCTTACATAAAACACACAAATAAAATCAAGTACTAAGATGTGTAGTAATGACTATGAGAGCAAAAAAGCATTCTGCAAAGTTCTGATGGATGATAGAAGAGCTTTAAAAAAGGCTTCCTGAAGGTTATGGGATCCAACTGGGACAAGGCCTAGAGGGAAGGCAGGTATTCTGGTATTCAGCATTAACAAATAATATGGAGTTCAAGAAAGAAGTAACTGAGGAAACTGTTAAAGAAATAGGAAATGTAAGCATACAACATTCCATTTCAACATGCATGTTCATTACCATCTCCTTCAGAACAAACAAAAAAATGAAACTATGGGCATGGAAAACAGACATGGTTATTTAAAACAGGTGTCTTTGGTTGCAGTTTATTTTAAAATGAAAATATAAACTTGGGAATTCTCCACTGAAATGAGTCTTTTTCTCTCCACAGTTTACTACTGATTATCAGTTCTCTAGTTGTAGTTTTGTATTTTATGTAGAAGAAATTGACTCTTGGTTATTATGCGAGTCAATGACAAGATAAGAGTCAACACATTACTAGCATTTTTGACAAATAATGTGTACATTGATAGGGAAGTAACTTTTTGGATTGTCCATACCCTGATCTTGACTAATAAAGCACAGAAACACAAAAATCTCACATATTCTTCTCAGCTCACCAAGGAATTCTCCTGCAAACAGAAGCCTTTCCCATCCATTTACAGGATACTCCTCAAATCCCCCCACATTGACCCCTCCCCCACCTTCGCAAGTACCCCCACCCTTGTTCCTAGATCCCCAAGCCCTCTTCTCTTCCCTGAGCTTGTGGGCTGAGTTATGTCTCAGGCTCTGGGACCCATCAGTCCTTAAAAACCATTCTTTAGCTCACTTTCACAGCCATTTGCTAAAACTAAGCCTTCATTTTGCACAACCTCTCTGGTGCCTGATCGTCTGCCTTGCTCCTTCCTACTTGTGGCTCAGTAAGTGGTCCAGAATGCACATCTTCTAGAAACAGGAACCAGTCTTACATTCGCCAATCCTGCCCATGGGGTGTGTGCCCAGTTCCATTTAGGTCTTTTCTATTCGTCTACAGCTAACCTTCATGTTTCAGGAAGCCATACCCCAGGCTTCTCATCTATATTCATTAGGCAAGAATTAAACCGCTGCCAGAGTACATACTGATCTCTTAGACCAAATGCAACTTCCTCCTACTTCTTTGTCAATGGCCCCCAAAATCTGACTTACCATCTACATATTTTTTTCACTGATTATTTTGTTCAATGTTATACGTTAGTGGTTGAGATAATGATGTAGATTATTTTGACTCCCTTGTAGCCTTTGTTAGGAGGAACAAAGTCCAATAGAGAATTTACTCAATCTCTTCATGGCCTGGAACCAGGATATAGAAACCCTATGAGTAATAGGAATGTCTTAAACCGCCTGCCACATTCACAGCGGCGCAGAGAAAGTGAATCCGCCACTGCAAACAAGGAGCAGAGACAAGGCATAAAGTCCCAGACCAAACCTTGCTTTCTTACGGTTCCCTTACCTTCTTACGGTTGCATGCCTCCCGCTTTGGGTTAATTAGCCCTGGATCTCTATAATCAGTTACGGTGAGTCAATGTCTGTTCTGAAGTGCCATAACCAATATATATTACATGTTATATTCCCACAGAGGGACAGCAATGGCCTGCTATCAAGTGGGTCTGGAGCTCTGGCGGGGGGCGGGGGAGATCCTCAGGAGCACAGGGTCTCTTGTCATTTAAAAAACTATGTGACTATTCAGTCAGAGAAAGACAAATATCATATGACTTCACTCTTATGAGGACTTTAAGACACAGAACAGATGAGCACAAGGGAAGGGAAGCAAAAATAATATAAAAACAGGGAGGGAACAAAACACAAGAGCCTCTTAAATATGGAGAACAGAGGGTTACTGGAGGGGTTGTGGGAGGGGGGATGGGCTAAATGGGTAAGGGGCACTAAGGAATCTACCCGTGAAATCATTGTTGCACTATATGCTAACTAACTTGGATGTAAATTTTTTTTAAATGAAAAAACAGGGACGACTGGGTGGCTTGGTCGGTTGGTCGTCCGACTTCGGCTCAGGTCATGATCTCACGGTCCGTGAGTTCGAGCCCCGCATCGGGCTCTGTGCTGACGGCTCAGAGCCTGGAGCCTGTTTCGGATTCTGTGTCTCCCTCTCTCTCTGCCCCTCCCCTGTTCATGCTCTGTCTCTCTCTGTCTCAAAAATAAATAAACGTTAAAAAAAATTTTTTTAAAAATAATGAAAAAACAAAACTATGTGACGATTGAACGTGATTTCCTCTTCATGGGATGCTCTTCAATATCCCTCCACCACCTCCTTATTCATTAATTCAAGTTACTCCCTGTGTCCAATGTCACCAGGTACAGTTTCTCCCTTCTCTAAATTCCACTGTAGTCTCTTCAAGAAGGTAAATTATATTCTTTATCCTGTTTTTTTCTAAAACAACTTGGGGTGATGGTGACTAAGTGTATGACTCTGTGACAGTTTTTCTCATTCACTAAGCACAGGTGACACAGTTCCTGGTAGGCCTGCTATTCGGGTAACTGCTACCCTGATAACTTCCCCCTTGGGAAATCCCAGGACCTTTCTCTTTCCCTTGTAGATAATGGACACAGATTCCCATCTGTGAGCCTTTCTAAGACTCCTGGGTCAAGAAGCACATGGCTTCAGGGCTGCTTGGGTGGCTCAGTCGGTTAAGCACCACACTTTGGCTCAGGTCATGATCTGACAGTTCATGGGTTCAAGCCCTTGCATCCGGCTCTGTGCTGACAGCTCAGAGCCTGGAGCCTGCTTTGGAATCTGTGTTTCTCTCTCTTTTGCTGCTCCCCCACACTCTCTCTCCCTTTCTCTCTCTCTCTCTCTCTCCCTCTCTCTCTCAAAAGTAAATAAACATTAAAAAAAATTTTTAAAGTACATGGCTTCAGAACAGCAGATGGTTTCACAATGTGAAAGGCTTGCACTTAAAAAAACAACACCATCACAAAAATCCTAAAACCAAGACATCCACATTTCCCATGGTATTACATAGAATTATTCTATGTGTAAATCACTTTGTTTCCATCTGCTTTTCATAAATGGCCATGACAGAAATGGGAGGAAGGGAAGAGCAGTGAGATGGGAAATTCAGTGGACCTTCTATCCCACTGAGCCCCCCCCCGAGGGGTATGCTTTCTTCCCATTCTCTTCCCCACAACTAGGAAAACACCTCTCAATCGCCACTGCATGAAGAAGCAAATTACACAACTCCTACAACAGAATTATAAAGTTGTGCTATCTTTAAGGCACTGAATGAAAATAGTATTTTTTTTAATATTTTATTTCTGAGTTTGCTCAAACTCAACATAGAATTGTCATTTGATATGATCTAGATGAAAGACTCCAAAGTTTTCTTATTTTATAAACTTCTGCTTGGCTTATTTTCCTAATATATATAGTATGCATATTTTACTTTTTTTTTTTTTGGTCTGTAAAAACAACAAAAATATGTCTATTTCGGTGAGAAAAGGCCTAAAAGTACCCTTCATAAAGACAGTGATAAGCTATAAAATAACAAATTATTGCATATTCAATTTATTTTTAATCATTTAATGGAAATAGTTATGCATCACGAAATTACAAAGGGCCTGTATATATTGGTATGTCTAAAGTGATATACTGAATTGTTACAATTTCATGTTCTTTTTGCTAATTGAGCAAAAAGAAATGAAGTACTAGACCTCTCCAGTGTAAATAATACAGTTCACCAAGAAGATGTAAACAAAAGTTTAGATAATGAAGAATTATGAGCCTTTAATGTTTAAATGTCTTTTGAAAACACTTCAAAGTAAACCTAACGAGTCTTAAGAATGGCCAAATGGATGGCTGCTGCTATGAGCATCTGGCCTTAGAGTCCACACCATCAACAAGAGAAATATTATAACCCTAAGCAAACCCCACTCCCAAATCTGATGGACATTAACCTAACATGCTGCCAAGAAAAACATTTCTCATTCACTGCCCTGAATAAGAGTCCTTCCTATGTACATGGGAGGAAGTCATTTGCCAGATGTTGCTGTTTATTTTACAAGTCTCCCTTTGACTTATGCTTATTTTCTCTTGACCTCCCCAACTTCTCCCATACACATCACATGGAGAAAAATCAAGGCTCTGTAAACCCTGGTAAAAAGTACCTAGCTGTTGTAGTCAATACCACAGTCTCGACATGTGTTCTTGTTTATGAATCCAGGCTAATTGCTGACAGAGATTGAATGATTAAGCCTCCCCCATTCAATGCTATCTGGACATCCATCAGTAAAACACACTATTTTACAACTTGCCATCATGAATGCCATCTATGATGAAAACTTTCTCTTTTATGATAACAACAAACCTATCAGTGATAAATCAAGATAAATAAAAGGAAGTCAAAACGAAAGAGAAAGACTGTGCTATTTTCTAAAGGCACGTTAGGTCTTTAGAACTCCCAAAAGATCACTCAGTGGAATGTCAGAGGTTACACTTTACCAAATGGGATTCTAGCAGGAATTTCACCGTAATCTTGCTTTCTCCTCCTGACGGAGAATCAAACTGGCTGATTCAGCAAAAAGGTCTTGTTCAATTTTTAGGTTACACATCTGTTGCTAACTTTATATTAAAATGACATTGATGTTCACAGGGCCCCTGGGTGGCTCAGTTGGTTAAGCATCTGACTCTTGGTTTTGGCTCAGGTCACGATCTCACTGTGAGTTTGAGCTCCATGTCAGGCTCTGTCCTGACAGTGTAGAGCCTGCTTGGGAGTCTCTCTCTCCTCTCTCTTTGCCCCTACCCCACTTATGCTCCCTCACTCTCAAAATAAATAAACTTAAAAAAAATTTTTTTTAAATGACATTGGTGTTCATGCAGGCCACCGTGTCCTTGGCCAGTTGTGGCAGGGGGGCAGTTCTCACACCTCCCATACCCACTTGCCAAAGCCAAAAACTTTTGCAGTGGAGGCTGCTTCTGTAGTGGGTGTTCCAGCTTTAGCTTTTGAATTCTTCTGTGATTTCCATTGTCCTGTCCCACTTGCTATGTTCTGGGTCTATTCCTAGAATAGAAGCTAGGAAAACTGGGGTGACAGATAGTGGGGCCAGGAAAATAGGAAAAGCATGGTTGAAGTCCAACCAGCTAAGAACATTCTGTAAATGTGCTCAGTGGGCCTGAGTTCTTCAAGGGTTCCTCAAGGAACCCAAAGCCTACCTTTAAAACATCTCCAAAAATGTCTGTATATAGACAACCCCTCATACTATTCCATTAGCACATTCTAACATGCAGAGAGTGGTCCTGGGCATTTATAAGGTGCCCAATATGAATGAATGAATGAATGAATGAATGAATGAACGAACTGATACTTACACAACAATTCTTTCGGTGAGAGACTAAACAAAGATATCCTCAGGATATCCTTGTGAAGACACTCGACTATTAAGCAAATTAGTAGGGCTTGGCCTCTCCCAAGCTTTTGCCAAAATTTCTCACAAGAATTAAGCAAAAATTGCCCCTATGCAATTATAAGCCCCCAGAATCCTTTGAATCTTATTCACCTAGTTGACCAAGGTTTAAAAAATTCCTAATGATACAATTTACATATATCAATCTGGTATTTTATACTCAATGTGTTTTTAAAATACATTATTTTCAGGGTGCCTGGGTGGCTCAGTCAAGTGTCCCACTTCGGCTCAGGTCATAATCTTCTGGTCCATGAATCTTAGCCCCACATCAGGCTCTGCTGACAGCTCAGAGCCTGGAGCCTGCTTCAGATTCTGTGTCTCCCTCTCTTTCTCTGCTCCTCCTCCACTCATGCTGTCTCTCTCTCTCTCAAAAATAAATAAACTTAAAAAAAAAATTTTTAAACATTATTTTCAATTCAATAGCAAAGCCTGACTTGATTGTGGTTTAGCACAGTGTTCTCAAACTATCTGTAGTAGAAGATGAGTTTGTTTTTTTTTCAATTTGCAATCCAAAACAGGCAGATATTTTTACAAAATAAAAGAGATGAATTACCAGAAAAAGTAAATAAAAACATCCATGTTCATTGCAGCACTATCCATAATAGCCAAGATAGGGAAACTGCCTAAGGATTCATTGGCAGATGAATGGATAAAGAAAATGTGAGATACATACATAGACACATACACATAAATATGATATGTGTATGCATTATATATATATGAATATGTGGTGATATATATACACATACATATGAATATATATACAAAATAAAACATTATTCAGCCATGAGAAATAAGGAAATCCTACCATTTGCAACATGGATGAACCTAGAAGACATTACACTAAGTGACATAAGCCAGAGAAAAGACAAATACTGTAGGATCTCACTTATACATGGAATCTTAAAAAAAAAAAAATCAACAAACAACTCATAGAAACAGAGAATAAAAGAGTAGTTATCAGGGACTGAGAGGTAGGGGAGATAAGAGATGCTAGTCAAAGGGTACAAGCCTTCAGTTATAAAATGAGTAAGTTCTGAGGAATCTAACATACAATACAGTAAGTAATACTATTATGTGTATTTTGTTAAGAGAGTAAATCTTAAGTGTTTTTACTAAAAAACAATGGTAACTGCATGAGGTGATGGGCATGTTAATTAACCTGATTACAGTAATCATTTCACAATGTATATGTATGTCAAATCATCATGTTGTACACTTTAAGTATACACAATTTCATTTTTCAATTATACCTCAATGAAAATAGAGAAAGAAAATAAAAACAAAAGGGACAGAAAATACAAACACCGTTGTTTCTTCTATTTTTACTTTTTAAAAAATATTTATTTACTTTATTTTTGAGAGAGAAAGAGAGCGTGGGGGAGGGGCAGAGAGAGAGGGAGACAGAATCCCAAGCAGGCTCCAGACTCTGAGCTGTCAACACAGAGCCTGACGTGGGGCTTGAACTCACAAACCATGAGATCATGACCTGAGCTGAAGTCAGATGCTTAACCAACTAAGTCACCCAGTCACCCCTCATTGTTTCTATCATTAAATTCAATAAACAAATAATTACACTTTCAAATTTCTTTCAGTTACACAAATGTTTCTTTTTTTTTTTTTTAATGTTTATTTTTGAGAGAGAGAGACAGAGTGAGAGCAGGGGAGGGGCAGAGAGAGAGGGAGACACAGAATCCAAAGCAGCCTCCAAGCCTGGGGTGTCAGCACAGAGCCCGATGTGGGGCTCAAACTCATGAACTGTGAAATCATGACCTGAGCCAAAGTTGGACGCTTAACCAACTGAACCACCCAGGCGCCCCTACGCAAATGTTTTAACCACTCTCAAACCACTCTCAATGTTTGTATCTATCTGGTCACAAACTGTTTACAATCAGTCTGGTCAGCAACACCAATTTGTGGATCACATTAAGGATTGCACTAATTTACATCCAATCTTCTTTCTTTTGCCCTGCTTTAGGGCAATAAGTTGGAGTATATCCACACTTTCTATTACCTTCTCTCCATAACACTTACCACTAAGATAGATCCTTGCAGAGGAAAAAGATTGCTCTGTGCTCCCAATATTTTTCAAGCATAAAATTATGAAGTCATTTTCAATCACCATATGCTTCAAGTTTTTGAAATACTGAAGATTAAAATATTTGCCAAAAGTTAGAAAATAAAGGTCACTAAGAAAATGTCCCTTTTTCACGAAGAGTGATTAATCTCACTTACACACATCTCTGTTCTCCCACTGAAATGCTACCAAGCCATATTTCCTTGACATTAGGGAACAGTGAAAATACATGCCCAGACAACAATGAGCTCACACAGAAGACTGAATGACTCCCAACATGTTGCCCTATTAAGGGGCTGGGAGAGGGAAGACCATGTCTTATGTGTTCTCTGCATCTCCCTCTCTCTCTCTCTCCACCTCTCTTCCTCCCACCCTCCCTCACACACACACACACACACACACGCACATGCACACGCACACACACATGCATGCACAGTGCATACCACAACAGCTTAGCAGTTGAGAGTGTGGCTTTGTGACCAGGCAGCTTTATTCAAGTCCTGACCATGCCACTTATTAGCCATGAGATCCTGGGCAATCACTCACTCTTCTGTGTCCAGGTTTCACAGGTGACTCTCCATAAATATTTTTGAATGAGCAAAGGGATACAAAAAGAAACATAGGATTGAAGAGTAGAAGAGTAGAAGAAGGTGGACAAATAGCATCATAATTTTTCATTTGTGCCAGGTTCACATACACATACACATACATCCAACAATTACTGACTCAGGTCATAGTCTGAAGTACGTTATCAAGAACAGAAACCATAGACTGTCTTATGAAAACTAATGAACAAGGATATAGCTTTCCTTCAGTGATAGTGCCCTTCTTCCTGATGGCCAAAAAATTACCTAAGCAAGCAAACAGAAAACCTACGTCAAATTACCACTTTTCTGTCTTAAGTCTGTTATCACACATGCACTTCTTTTTAAAAAATGAATTGGATCAGAATAGATATTTCTAAAAAAAAAAAAAAAGCCATTACTTTCATTCAACCACCATTTTATAACAGCAAAATAGAACTGAATCTTACCAAAATACACTATCACAGGAGACACTTCTAAAGTTATTATTGCTGTATTATTCCTTACCTCACAGTAAAAGATGGAGATTTTACAGATTCATACAAGCAATAAAGTACAATTTCAGAAGAGCTGTGTTACACAAAGTGTAAAAGTTGTAGGGAATTTTTATCCTGTTAATGGAATGGGGGACCCTACAGCAGAGGGGCCATAAATCACAGGAGATAGGGGAAAATGACAAGGAATTTGAGAGCAGAGGCCATGGGAAGACCACACTGTACTGCCAATTTTTAGCTACAATTCAGTTTTCCTTCATCTTTAAAATACAAATAACGATACAAACTCCCAAAGGAGTGTTATAAGAAATACATGATACATCATATCTGAAAAGCATTTTTGTAAGTTTTCAAATGTTTTTAAAGGTGATAGGGAAAAAATAGTCCACTTTATTTTAATTTACACAGCCTCTACAAGGGCAGAAATGCAGAGAGCCTTATTTAAGACAATAACATAGAAATATTCGCCTTTAAAACCATTGACAGGATCGTGGCATCAATTGTACAAATCCCAAGGCTGAAGAGTTTACCAAGACACTGCCAAACACAAGAGCAATGTGAGACATGTCACGTTTCCCTCAATAAATACTCTTCTTCTCCACCTTCTAAAGAGACAGAAAATGCAAACTTCTTCCCAACTAGTCAAAATAATTGCTTTTCCATAAGGAAATAATAAACAGGAATGAACAAGGGAGCGCCCAAAGCAGTGTTATAACACAAACAAAAATGGAAGCCAGAATATGTGCCCATCCCCTTCCTCAGCTCTAAAGAGGAAAAGAAGTATAAAAGCTACATGAGGAACTACTTCCCACAAGCTCTCTTTATTAACTACGTGTAGGTATTTGCATTTTTGGAAATACACTTTCCCAAGTTCACTTCCCATTCCCTGGTGCAAATGGCACACGGTCATTGTCTACAAGCACGCTGCTCAGGTGAGCCATGCTAGAAAGAGGGTCTTGCTCAGCACTGAATACTGAGGTCTTCTAAATTGTTTTGATGCTTCAATGGCCAGTGCATGTTAGTTTTGGCAGAACAGACCTATGGAAAACTGTTCTCATATTTGTTGGCTCTGATACTTTGCATGTCAGATGAAACAGCAATGCAAAACTAAAACTGCTCCAGGCCAAAGAAGGCTGAATTTTGTTTGGCTTCTGGGAGACACAGAATCACGGTGGGAAAGCACTCGGTGGCAGTCTGGAGATGTGAGTTCTAGACTCCACATCATTGGATTTTTATTGGTTGCATACTATTCAGCAAATGTACATACCAAAATTTATAGTCATTCCCCCACAGATGAGCTTTGCAAGTAGTAAGTTGTTATACAAGTTTAATATTGGTGCCTAAGTATGTAAAACTTTCATCAAGGGAATAAACTGTCACATTTGGAGACGGGATAAGAACAAAGAGGAGCTGCAGCCAGGAACTTCGGACCACTAGGCAACTCTTCAGAATAGATGCAAATAAGGAATCCAGGGAAAGGCCTGGCACTCTGCCTCCATGGAGACAAGGCAGTCAAGGAAACTGGGCCTCCTGGTAACTAAGTTAGAATAAATACTTGTTCCTGGGAGAAGTCTCACCCATTCCACAGCCACGCAAAAATGCTCATCAAGGAAAATCTGATTTTCTGCAGCAGCAGCAAATGGCCACCAAAGCAGCTTAAGGTAAAGGGCCAAGTGTGGGTGACAAATTCTGCTGTCTAAAGTGCTTGAAAGGCAGTAAAGTGAGAGGTATCTCTGTAGCATGGAAGTTGTTAAGGAAAAGGAAATGCAGTTGGTTTCAATCTTAGTGTAAAGAAATTTTTTAATTTTTTTTAACGTTTATTTTTGAGAGAGAGAGCGAGCATGAGCAGGGTAGGGGCAGAGAGAGGGAGACACAGAATCCGAAGCAGGCTCCAGGCTCTGAGCTGTCAGAAGAGCCTGACATGGGGCTCGAACCCATGAACCGTGGGATCACGACCCGAGCCAAAGTCGAAGTCCAACTCAGTTGGACTGAGCCACCCAGGTGCCCCCTCAGTGTAAGGAATTATTTTAATTGCTCACCACGGTCTGCAATATATTCGTATATACTATTTACAGGCATTATATAAACAGATTTCTTTTTTTTTTAAACGGTTTTCCTTCTTTTATGTAGCACTGGAGTTGAGGCGATATACAGAAGATTCATCCATCCCTGACAGGGCCATCTGAAGTGAATCCTATGTTTAAACTTTCATAACTGTATACAGAAGACATAAAATAATTTTACCAGAAAATTTTTCCCAATAGTAGTTTAAAATGTACCAGTGACAACAGAGATACCTCTGTTGAAATATGATGGCTAACTTAACATACAGCTTAAAATTTTAAGATAAAGGGCAGTGACTTTGCAAAGTGTTTTAGAATTTAAAATGACTTTGACCATCTTTTTTAAAACAGGCAGAAAAGTAAACTATACAAATCCAAGATGTAAAATGACTGAGTCTACAAATCCTACGAAATCCAAACTGCAATCTGAGAAGTTAAAAAAAATAATATGCTTCAAAGAAAACAATGCTGATGAAGTTTATTAGACACCAGACTGATTTATTCAGTTTATTAGTTCCCTTTTCTTCCAAGTGTGTAAGCATATGGCAGAGAATTTTCTCTTAAAAAAAAAAAAAAAGGAGGAGTTTTATAAAAGAAAAGATGGCCTAAAGTCTAGACTGTCTCTTAAGAGCCCTTCCTGTGTACTAATCCTGAATTTCATTCATAACTCATCTCCTTAGAGGTAATCCAAACAGATTAAGAAATAAAATGCTTTCTTCTTCTGTCTTTTTTGCTTTGCAAACTGTTTTTAAATTAATACTTCCTGCTCCCTCCCAAGAACCCTGGAACCTTTGCAAACAGTTGTTAAATAGCTATAATTCTTTCTCATACTCATTCAACATTCACCAGCACTCACAAGATAAGCAACACCCACTTGAAGGTATCATAGTGTCAAATGCTGTACTAAAAAAAAAAAGTGATTTACAGCAGCTGGTAAACACAGACATCTAATTCAAAAAACACTGCAAAAGACAGAGAAGATCTGTGCTTTAGACAAGGGTTGTGAGAGTTTCTGAATTGTTAGTACTTCAAAGCTTCATTCTATTACACTATATACAACTCAACCATAACTTATTTTTCAGTTTTCCTTGGGACTAAACAATGCTTAAAACAACTACCAGACCACCTGCCAAATTTTATTTTTTTTAATTTGTATATTCATTTTCTTGTGCAATTTCAGTTTTCTGGAGTCAACTACAGAAATGATTTATGATTTACTCTGGTAAATTTCCACAGCTTTGTGTAAAGAAAAACTCAAAAGCATTTTGGCAAAAGAATTATGTGCTGCCAAACATACAATGTATGCATCAGGTTCAGAATGTTGGGAGGCAGATTCAAAGGAAAAACTGTTCCCACCATCTTTCCAGAAGAAATCTTTGCAAACATGGCTAACTAAGAATTGATGTAACCTAGTATTTCTAAGTTATTTGGTTTTTAGTCAGGAAATACGTTCAATTGAGTAACAAAGGAGAGAAAACAAAACCCACAAGACTCTCTTTGGAGTTAAGTCATCCAAACCATTGGTTTTACCAAGTAGCAAAAACAACCACATTAATACAGTTCTCATCTTCTCATTGCTAAGTGATTTTCTGCATTCCATACACTGTTGGTACACATTTTACATAAAAACTCTTTTAAGGTTTAAAGATCTCAGTTCCCACAGTCAGTGGTGCAATGGTCCAAACTCAAACTCTAATTGTAGTGTCTGGATAACCACAAATGAAAATATTTCACAGTTTGTCCCAATTAATCAAAGGAACACTTGATCTAAGATTGAACCCCAGCACCCATGGTCATACACAATCTCTTTAGCGAACATAATCTTACTAATCAGCAAGAATTTACAGTGTAATTTTTGTGATTTTTAATTTTTATTTTTTATGCAAGTGTTTTCAGAAATAAAAGGAGTCCATCTCAGGCAGCATAGAAAGCTGGTATCTTTCCCAATGACTATGGGAATCTTTGGGAAAGTGTGGTGAGAGTTCATCATCAAATAAATTTTAACATCTCAGTGAGTGATTTTCAAATTTCAGTATATAGCAGAACTGCTGTGGTTAAGTTGAAGCATCTCTAATTTTAGTTCCACAGGTGGTGATTCAGATGCCCATCCAAGCTTTAGAACCACTGATCTAGATTGTACAATCAGGATCTCTCCTAGATTTTATCCTAGGAATTATCTTTTAATATAGCTTACCTTATTAAATCGGGATTAAAAGTCTATCCTTAATTCTATGACTGCTCATCCCTTGTCTTCTCTGTACATGATCGATTGCTCTCTGGTTTTCAGCAACAACTCACTGTCTGGCTAAGTCTCCCTGATCCTAGGGAGAGAAAGGAAGGGGTCAGCTCCACCAGAGGGAAACCCTGTGGATGAGTGAGACCTGAATTCAATTAACTTAGTTCAATGATATCTCCATTTCCTTAGAGAAAAAGAACATGTCTAGCCCTCATATAAACTGCTGTAACAGCTGGATCTAGATGAAATACATGACATCGCTTCCCCTCTGGAAGATCCTAGTTCTTCAGAAAATACCGTGGGAAATCTGCTGACAATTTCCTGTAGCCTGACCAACACTAATTCCCAGTGATGTCAACCATTTCCTCTCCGTGTGGTTTTGCAAAGCCCTTTGTCATGGCAAAATCTGTTCTTCAGGAGAATTTGCTAAGATATATTTTGCTCTTGCTATATCTCATGCCCAGAGAAGTGCCCAAGCATAGTAGGCACACAATAAGTACCTGTTAAACGAATGGTCTCCTGCCACATACAGTGTGTGCTCTTTATCATCATCAAGGACATAATAAACTCAGTACACAGAACTCTGCAAAATAACAAGGCAGCTATCTTTGTGCATAATTGATCTACCACAGAGTTGACTTCCATTTTATATACATATTTATCATTGAAACTTGTCTTAAATACAACATTATTCAGATTTCTTACCTGTACCATAGTTCAATTGATATGATACCAGATTTTTTAGTATTGGTTTACAAATTTAGTCCATCTGATACCGGCTAATATGAGATGGCCCTAGAATTTACCCTAATATATTCTGAAGCATGATCACATTCATGAAAGACTCTCTATCCTTAAATATACAAGCAGAATCCTAGTGTAACCCTCTGCCATCTGAATAGTGTTGTCGTTTCTGAAATGGTCAGGTTTTCCAGGATGGGCACCTCCTGTCTCCTACTGACTCAGCGAATGAGTGCTCCTTCTACATATATTACAACAGAAAGTCTGTTCTATTTATATAAAGCTTAGATTACATGAATTGAAGCTGTTTTACTTATGCAGGGTTAGACTCTATCCAATAAAAATGATCTCTAAAAGTTGTCTATCAATCAAATTTTGTAAATTGAATTATAATCTAAATCACTGGGGGAATTTGTCAGTTGATGTGAGCCTATGATATTGCCTTTTGTAAACTGACAAAAAAGGAAATGTAATTATAAAAGTAAATTGTTTTACTACCAACAAATTTGTCGTTTTTGTTATTAAAGTAATGTTTTGTTTCAGCAGCTTGAGAAGGCCCTTTTGGATATGGTTCATGTCTTAAAGGAGAGACTAGGGCATTTATAAAAAACACAGATGAGGGACCTGAGTGGCTCAGTTAGTTAAGGGTCTGACTCTTGATTTCTACTCAGGTCATGATCACACAGTTCATGAGATCAAGCTGTGCTAACAATGCAGAGACTGCTTGGGATTCTCTCTCTCCCTCTCTCTCTCTGTCTCTCTCTCTCTGCCCCCCCCCCTTTCTGGAAATAAATATTAAAAAATAATAAGATAAAAAACACATATATTTACCAGCCAAGTGAATTCTCCCTAAATTCTTTCTTCCACTGAAAAGACATTTATTGAAATGCTAAGCCAAACGTTAAACAATAGAGAACTGGACAGTCACAGCTCCTGCCTTTATAAAGTTTACATTCAAGAAGGAAATGTGAACATTAAGAAAATACTTACAAGTACAACAGGCGCTAAGAGAAATCCAGATTGATATTGGGATATTTAAAATGATGTCTTCAAGCCCTGCCAGGGGATACCTCATTTAGGCTGAGGCCCAAACAATGAATGACAATGCCAAGCAAAGTAAGAAGAACTAAGAAACACTGGGTTCAGAGGCAACAAACACAGATTGTTATGTAAAAGGAATTGAACGAAGCCCAGTGAGGCCAATGTAGAGAAGTGATGCGAAAGGAGGGAGAAGTTGGCAGGGGAGGCTGAAGGTATGGTTAGGACTCAGCTTGTGGAGGTCCATGCCACCATGTGAGATGTTTGAGACTTTGTTGTGAGAACAGGAGAAAACCACCGAACGGGGTAAAGCAGGTATTATGGTAATGATTTCATGAACACACGTCAAGCCCAACACTTGGCCAATTCTCACTAGAGCCATCTGTTGCAGTCTAACGTGACTTCTGAGGGCCAGGGCCAGAGGCATACAGGGCTGACATGCAGACAGTTGATTTTAGGCAGTGAGCCCAAAGAACATGTACCTAAATAGCTGAAAGTGTACATACTAGTGTGGAATAAGACAGCCCCAGTGGTGAGCAAGAGGCACTTGTGCAGCTGAGGCAGGTGCCGTTAAGCTAATGGTATCCTGTAGCTGACTGGAACAGCAAAGCTGAAATTAAAAGATGGGATAAGAACATGTGAGGCAGGGGCACCTAGGCAGCTCAGTAGGTTAAATGTCTGACTTTGGCTCAGGTCATGATCTCACGGTTTGTAGGTTCGAGCCCTGTGTCAGGCTCTGTGCTGACAGCTCGGAGCCTGGACTCTGCTTCAGATTCTGTGTCTCCCTCTCTCTCTGCCCCTCCCCTGCTTGCTCTCTCTCTCTCTGGCAAAATAATAAACATTAAAAAAATAAAAATAGGGGCGCCTGGGTGGCGCAGTCGGTTAAGCGTCCAACTTCGGCCAGGTCACGATCTCGCGTTCTGTGAGTTCGAGCCCCGCGTCAGACTCTGGGCTGATGGCTCAGAGCCTGGAGCCTGTTTCCGATTCTGTGACTCCCTCTCTCTCTGCCCCTCCCCCGTTCATGCTCTGTCTCTCTCTGTCCCAAAAATAAATAAAAAACGTTGAAAAATAAAATAAAATAAAATAAAATAAAATAAAATAAAATAAAAATAATAAAAACCATGTGAGGCAGGACATGAGAAGCATCAGATTTGCCACCCAATGTACCATTCCCTCAAGAGCTGGCTATAAACCTGAAATTATTTATCATCTAAATGCAGAACCCACGTAAAGCATTTGGAGAACAGGTACTGGAGAGGAGAACTGGTCCTTTAGTGTCTAGTTCCATTTACAACCAATGCTTTTATCTTTCTGAATAACACCACGTGCCGGACTCTGTGCAAACACTTTACAATGTCACATTTAATCCTTCCAACAATCCTATGAGGGGGTGCTGTCATTCTAACTGTATCATTTATCTATTGCTGCAGAGCAAATTATCCCAAATTCAGTAGCTGAAAACAATAAACATTTATTATGTCTCTCGGTTCCTGCATGTCAGAAACTGGGGAAAATCTGACTGGGTGTTTCCAGCTCAGATTGTCTCACAAGGTTACAGTCAAGACATTGGCCAAGTTTGCAGACATCTGAAGGCTTCACTGGGCCTGAGTATGTGCATCCAAGACAGCTCACTTATATGGTGCTCTCTGTATGCAGAAAACCTCAGCTCCTGCCAGGTGGGCTGTTCCTCAGACTGCTGGACTATCCTCACAACATGGCCACTAGCTTTCCCCAGACTGAGCAATCCAAGAGAAAGGGCAAGGCAGAAGCCACAGTGTCTCTGATTACCTAGCCTCAGAAGTCCCACACCATCATTTCCACAGTAACAAGTCAACCTTATTCAACATGGGAAGAGACCACACATGTCACGAATACTAGGAGGCAGGGATCACTGGGGCCATCTTGGAGGCCAGATGCCACAGTCACAATATTACACATGGAGTTACTGGGGCCCAGAGAGCTAAACTGACTTTCCTAAGTCACACAGTAAGTTGAACTGGGTTCTCTCTGACTGTAACTCTTATGTCTTCAGTCACTGCACTATACTGCCTCTTTAAGTAAACTGGTACTTAAAGCCAAAGATATTGAACCACACAGGGAAATATTTAATCTAAAATAATATTGAGAAAAAAAACCTGGGGACTACCAACAGACTTAATTTGGCATGGATTTCTGGCTCCAGCTGTCTTCTGTAGAGACTAAATGGTCAGATTTATAAACACAGATGTACTTGTGCCAGAATTAATCGAACACTGCATGGCATCATGTAAAAAAAAAAGGGGGGGCACAATCTGAAAAGTTTAATTTAGTAAAATAAACTGACTTCAAAGCAGCCCAAATCATTTCAATACTACCCAGGAGAAGGAGAAGGAAGAGAAGGAAAAGGAGGAGAGGAGGAGGAGGAAGACAATGATTAAGGACATGACAGACGTATATAACCATTCTGTCCTTGCTACAGGATGGGGGCAAGGATTGGTTTCTTCTTTGTATTTACAAGGCATGGAAACCAAGGCCAGATGACTAACTGTTGCTATAAATCAACCAGGATGCCCAACTTGAGTACTCTGTGGAGATGCTTGGGTTACAGTTCTCAGCAGTGCAGTGCTGTGCAATTAAAGCAAAATGTGAAAGCTGTGGAGCAAATAGGTGTACTAAAGGATGTTCTCCACCTGTACCTATGTGGTATCAACCCAGGGACCCCATCACATCCATTTAATGAAGTATCAGTACTGGAGTAGAAAGATAAAAGGAACAACATTTACATTCTGTGGTCCAGGCAATATCAAACACATTGATACTTAAGTCACATACAGAAAACATAGGGACAATATTCTCGGTGTAGAGTGAAACTGTATTCTCATGACCTCCTTAATCATCACACAAGCCCTGGCTTAGGCTGCCTCTCACGCATCTCCAGGCCCTCCTGCCAGTGGAGAAAGCCAGGGTGTAATCCGTCCCAGTTCTCACTGAGGAGTCTGTCAATCTCACTCTCCACACTTCTCACAGACCTGTCCCCATCATCTTCCACTACCAGAACAATGCCCCATTGTTTAGTGTAAGTAACAATCTTAGAGCTTCATGTACTGGTTCTTTTCAACCACAGCCCTTGTGAAAGCTTTTGCTCTCTGTATTTCCTTCTCTTTTATGAAAGTTAACAAAAAGCAGCATATCATGGGCTGAGATCCATGCAGCAAATTGAAGCCATTCCACACTCAACGGTTTCCAGCAGTTTTTCCTATCTGCAGACCAGGCCTACAAACTCAAATCATTTTCATTCATTTAAACTTCTGTTACAAAGCTTTAGGGATGGAATAAATTAGCCAGCTCATCTTTCCCTCAATTTCATAAAAGCACAGAGTACCATTTCTTTAAAGAGCATTTCATGGAATAGACATCATTTCTTGCAGTAGAGCAGCCTGATAAACAGGGTAAGGGATTGCAACAGTGTTCAACAAGATTTGAAAGGAACGTTGAACAAAAAGTGGTAGGGGTTCTGCCCCAATAAAGCACTTTGAACTTTCCAAGGTCTTTGATCTTAAAAAGTGAAACTTTGGTACATCACTATAACAGCCTCCCAGAATATTTCTAGTATTTTTTTCCTGAGAAAATGGAATCTCCAAAACATTAACTAACAAACATAAATCTTATCAACTGCTTTCCATCCCATTTCCCTGTCCCATACCATTTCAGATATACTCATGTTAACCCTAAGAGATATCCATACTGTTATAAAGGATGGATACACTAATGTGGAAGGACAAAATAGTTCCACAGAAAAACTCCAAATCAATCATAAGACAACCACAAAAACAAGAGTTTTTAACTTGAGCTCTTTGAGTCAGGGGGCACTGGAAGGAGGGATTCAAGAGGGGGGAAAAAGAAGCAAAACCGACAGGGCTTCTGAAGAACAATGGAGACCTGTTCCAAGCAATTAAACTTGAAAATCAACTTTGGTTCCCACCTAAAGCCAGGAATATCTATGAACTCCTTCCCACAGCACCAGAAGTAAGTGGATATAATGTGATACAATGAAGCTTAAGCTCTGGGGTCCCTCACTTTCATGGGTCCCTTCCAAGAACATCTCTGTTCCTATTTTTATATTTGTAATTTTGAGTTCTTTTTTCTTACACGGGGCCTCCCAAACTATTTAAGATCTAGGGCCCTTAAAATTTGGATTCATTTCTGCACCACACATTTTTAGAAGTATCCCTTCATCATTTCTACAAATATAAGCAAAAGCAAAGAGAAACAAAAATAACTAAAGCATTTAAAGACACTTAGAGCTGGTTACCCAGTGGCTATGCTTGAAATCCTTCCAAGGTTTCCCATGATATTTTGAACAAAATCCAAACTCTAGTGGTTTGCAAAGGCCTCCATGATCTGGCTCCTTCTTCAATTCCAAGTCATTCCACTCTCCCCATAATCCCCCGTATGACCTCCAGTCACACTGTCCTCCTTGTAACTCGTCTACATCGTCAACCTCTTTCCCATCTCACGTCCTTTCCCTATTGTTTCTGCTATTGAACCTCTCTTTCTCCCCCTTGTCACATTGCTGGTACCATGCTGTTTTAGGGTTCTCTGGCCCTCTCTGATGGCTAAGATATCATGTTCTGTATCTCCTCATCCCCACCCTTGGGTTCTCTATCATATTCTCTTCCCCTGTAGCCTTTTATACAAGTTATTGCCTTTTTTTTTTTTTTTTTTTTTTTTTTTTTTTTTTTGCCTGTTTGATAACTGCCTATCTCTGCAATCCTGCAACTTCCATCAGGACAACAACGGTGCTTACTTTGTCTACCACTATGGATCCAGCCACTTGGGTCAGTGCCTAGTTTACAGTGGATGCCCCATAAAAATGTGAGCAAAGGATGGTGAATGAGTCATGCAACACAGTTAATCTTCCCGTTAACTTAATCCTTTAAAGCACAGAAACCAATGATAGTAATAATAGTAATAACAAT
This sequence comes from Puma concolor, assembly GCF_028749965.1. Classification (NCBI taxonomy): domain Eukaryota; kingdom Metazoa; phylum Chordata; class Mammalia; order Carnivora; family Felidae; genus Puma; species Puma concolor. Next base: position 80,660,345 of record NC_141670.1, on the reverse strand, counting down.
TTTGGTGAGAATCTTTCCATGTCTTTGTAAATGGACTACTTGAATGTAATATAACATTTTTCTGGCAACTCGGGGCTAAAATAATGAACAGTAAATATGATGCCTTGTAGCCAAGGAATGCTGTCCTTGGAGATTTTTTTTTAATGTTTATTTATTTATATTTGAGAGACAGACAGCGAGTGAGCCAGCACGAACAGGGGAGGGGCAGAGAGAGAGGAAGACAGAGAATCCCAAGCAGGACCTGCACTGCCAGCACAGAGCCCCACACAGAGCTCAATCCCATGAACTGTGAGATCCTGACCTGAGCTGAAACCAAGAATCGGACACTTTACTGACTGAGCCACCCAGGAGCCCCTGTTCTTGGAGATTATTGATACAAATCAGTTATTTCTGGCGCTCATATGTCAGAAATTGCTATAATTTTTTAATTTTTGTGTCTGCTTTCCTTGGTTCTTCTGCTTTGGTCACTGTTAGGCTGTCAAATCATCTTCTTGAGCTTCTCAAAGAACCTTCCTTAAGCAACTCACAATCTCGTCCTACTTCATGCTACTTTAATCTGCTTATTGGAAAGTATTAAAACTGGAAAGTAGATAACAATCATGGAGAGATGTATGCAAAGTAATGGTAGACAAGACCCTCAAATGTCCGTTAGTGAATTCAGTGAGTACAGTGGCACTTATTTTAGCCACTCAAGACAATCTTTACTTGGTAACTGTAATCTGGATGGAATGTAAGCCAGGTAAGCCACCCCTGATTATTGTATGGCTAAAATGCTGTAGCCCCTGAAAACACTGTTGTCTCAAACACCCTACTATCAGGGCTTCTGGGTGTCTCAGTCGGTTGAGTGTTTGACTTAATTTTAGCTCAGGTCATGAGACCAGGCTCGTGGGATCAAGCCCCAGGTCAGGCTCTGTACTGAACATGGAGTCCGCTTAACATTCTCTCAGGACACCTGGGTGGCTCAGTCTGTTGAGCGCCCAACTCGTGATCAGCACCTACTCAGGTCATGATCTTACCGTTTGTGAGTTCGAGTCCCGAGCCTGGCTCTGGACTGACAGTGCAGAGCCTGCTTGGGATTTTCTTTCTGTCTCTCTCTCTCTCTCTCTCTGGCCCTTCCTGTCTTTCAAAATAAATAAACATTTAAAAAAAGAGAGAGAGAGACTCTCTTTCTCTCTGTTCTTGCCCTGCTCGCTGTCTCTAAAAACAAAAACAAAAATAAGCCACTCAACTCTCAATACTTCTGGCCACCACGTATGTGAGGGTTTTTCCCCACCAAGCAATTCTAAGTGACTATGGACACCTAATGGGTGTCCTATGATTCAATTCAATTCTGACACCATCTACCTGGAAAAAGCACCAGATCCCACAGGTTAAGGGCTCTGTCCAATAAGACTGCCTTCATTTCACATGCCAATCACAAGCCCAGGTTGTCACCTGTACCTCTAACTCACCAGCTATAAATTAGAGGCTCCCACAACCCCCTCCTCAGGTTCAGTATTTCACTAGCATGGCTCACAGAACTCAGGAAAACCATAAACCTACTAAACTACCAGTTTATCATGAAAGGATACAACTCAGGACAGCCATAAGGAAGAGACACATTGGGCAGGTTTATGGGAACCGAGCTTCCATATCCACTCCAAGCACACCACGCTCTCCGCATCTCCATGCATTCACTATCCTGGAAACTCCCCAAAGCCAGTATTTTTAGGGATTTTTATGGAGACTTCCTTACTCAGGCATGATGGATTAAATCCTTGGCCACTGATGACTAATTTAACATCAAGCCCCTCCCACCTCTCCAGAGGTCAAGTTCCAAACTTCTAATCACCTGGTTGGTTCCCCTGACAACAAGCCTCCATCCCAGAGTTAAGGGGCTTTCCAAAAATCACCTCATTAACAAACTCAGGTTGAAAGGGGCTCGTTATGAAAAACAAGACCCTCATTTAACCTTCATCTCCCTGGCACTATCTGAGGACTGGAGGACAAAAGGCCAAACATTAAAACAAAAAAGGGCGCCGCCGCGCTCTTATCACTTAAGAAATTACAATGGCTTTAGGAGCCACATGCCAGGAAGATCAAGTATATATTTCTTCTTATAAATCACAGTATCACACCCCATACTCATTTGAGTTGTTTGCATGTCCCTTCTAAAAGAGGCAAGACAAATGCAAGCTTAAATACAAATGCAAATGTTACATAGAGAAATATATTTGGATTCTCTTGGAGAAAGGGAAAATCAAAGAAAAATATTATGCACCAGGAATACGAATTGAGAGTTAATAATTCAAAAAAAACATACCTGAAAGCGCAAAAGGATCTCGAGCTAAAATGAAACTGGAAGCTGTGAAACGGCAAATCTCACGCATGCGCGCTGGGAGGAACGGAACTCCACGCTGAGGCGAAGACTCCTCTCCTGATCAGTGAACGTCTGCGAAGCATCTCTGTCCTGCACAAGCCAATGAACTTAATGCTTGGACTCTGGCTGGACTTCCCTCTTGTTGCACTCCTTGCCCATGAATACAACCCACCCAAAAGCCTCCAAGGCTTCGTCTATAGCTTGCTGAAGCCTGCGTTCACCCAACTGCAGCTACTCTGCTATTCCCAGATAAACTCAATTTTAGCTAATTCGAGTTTGCCTCAGTGTACTTTTATAAATAACGAGTATTTTGTCAAAAGGATACTTTGACAAAAGTAATGGCAAAGGTCAACTGTAAAGTCAATTATACCTCAATAAAACAAAACAAACAAAAAACAGAGGGGAAAAAATTTTGTAGGCTCAATCATTTAAAAAGAAAAAACGTCAGGGGCGCCTGGATAGCTCAGTCGGTTAAGCCTCCGACTTCGGCTCAAGTCATGATCTCACGGTTTGTGAGTCTGAGCCCAGCTCGGGCTCTGTGCTGATAGTCCAGGGCCTGGAGCCTGCTTCGGATTCTGTGTCTCCCCTTCTCTCTGCCCCTTCCCCACTTGTGCTCTGTCTCTCTCTTTCTCTCAAAAATACATAAATGTAAATAAAAAATAATTAAAAAGAAAAAAGCCATAATCTGTAAAACATAATAGAGGTAATAGGAGTACATGATTAATAACATAAACCTACAAATTGCCACCCTGACCTTTGGTATGTATATCAAATTCTGTCTAACCTCCTAACTTGGAATCTTTGCTGGGCTTCTCTACCCTTTCCACTCTCCATTTGGTTAGCACCTACTTACCCTCCAGGTTTGAAAGCACTTTGAAAGTTACTTCCTCAGGGAACTCATCTTTTAATTTTTTTTTTTTTTCAATGTTTATTTATTTTTGGGACAGAGAGAGACAGAGCACGAACGGGGGAGGGGCAGAGAGAGAGGGAGACACAGAATCGGAAACAGGCTCCAGGCTCTGAGCCATCAGCCCAAAGCCCGACGCGGGGCTCGAACTCACGGACCGCGAGATCGTGACCTGGCTGAAGTCGGACGCTTAACTGACTGCGCCACCCAGGCGCCCCAGGGAACTCATCTTTTACCTCACACTAGCATCCTCTATTTTTCAATCAGATTATTTATATAATCATTGAATGTCCTGTACAAGACTGCATGTAATCTTTTTGAGGGCAGCACACATTGTTTTATTCTTTGCTCTCTTCCCAGAGCCTGATCTAATGCCTGCTAAATACTTTTAGTTTATTATGACTATGGGTAATAAATATATGTTGAATATGTTGAATGAATAACTGAATGAATGAATCCAGTCTCCAATATACTTGGAGAAGAGTGTCACTCTTCATGAGGAAGTCACCAATCAAAGAGTAAATAACCCCCTCTACTACATTTGCACAGCTCCATTCCCCATTCTGTGGAGGCCAGTATTTGACACCATAAAATGGAGAACAAAAAAATCTGTGACTTTGAGATTGCTTGTTTTGAACTCTATGAAGTTGGGAGTAAAAATAGAGCTTAAGAGATTCCAATGTGCACCTGACAATTTTATTTCTTTAAGTTTTCTCTTGGCCTAAACAGAGATGTAGACTAGTGGCTCTATCATTTCCAACAGACAAAGACCAAACTACTGGCATTACAAACGTAGTAAAAGTCCTGGGTAGAGAGTAATGTCATGGCAGTGATACTGGTTACTATGGAAGTTAAGGACTGTTATTAGTGAATTCTGTAGCGATTGCTCTGGAAAAGACACAGTGGGAGTTTACAGTTGCCCTTAGAAGCAAAAGCCTAATGTCCTCAGCTACAAATATAGATTATAGGAAATCAAACAGCTAGGAGAAATGTCAGAGATGTAAATTAAATTTGGGAGTTTATGAAAATGACTAGAATTTCTAGAATAACAAATGTGAAGTATAGAATTCTCCTTTGCTTATAAAAGGATATAGAAGAAAAATGGATTAGTTGGTTGATACCAGCCTTTTAGAAGTAATTAACCCACTGAAGCTGGGTCTATTATAAATAATATGATGGAGCACCTGGATGGCTGTCTGTTAAGCATCCAACTCTTGATTTCAACTCAGGTCATGATCTCACCATTCGAGAGTTTGAGCCCTGCATCGTGGCCTACTGACAGTGTGGAGCCTGTTCAGTGCAGAGGGATGCTTTCTCTCTCTCCCTCTTTCCCTGCCCATCCCCCACTTTCATGCACACTGTTTCAAAATAAATAAATTTCTAAAACAAACAAATAAATAAATAAATAAATAAATAAATAAATAAATAAATAAAATGACAATGGAACTGTCCTTGGAACATTACCAGCATTTTGTATAATTGCTAGAATTTGTCACAAATGCTTGTGATAAATTTTATGCAGTTGAGATCTCATTAAAAAAAAAAGCGTGAAACAAATACCTCTTTTTACATGTGAGATAATAATCTGGTATTAGCCAATAACGAAATAAATGATTTATTCCTCTATGAAGACTCCTTTCTGAGTTAGAAAGGAGGAATAGGTGAATTGGAATTAAAAATGAAAATATTAAATCTCTGATGGTGATTCACCATGGGCTCTTCCAGATGACTGTGAAAAGTGAGAAAAAGAATTCACTAAACAATAAGCATTTGAGCCCAGTATCACTCCTGGGAACTCGCTTCCACTCTTTGAACTAGTCCATTGTATAAGCTAATACCACAAATATTACCAGTGTGAAATGATCCCAACATTTGGTTTTCCAGTCTTTTCTAGCATGTGTTAACATCGTTCTCCCAAGTGAAAATTTATCTGATACTACAAAAGACACATTCTTGCATTTTTAAATGTTTTAATTGCTCCTTATCTCATTTCAAAAATGATTGAAGTAGCTTATAATAAATAAAAGTATGCAATAAGGAAGTCAAAAATGAAAGAGAAAACTAATTCTAAGAAATTGGAGGGGCTCCAGGTGGCTCAGTCAGTTGAACATCTGATTCTTGATTTCAGCTCAGGTCATGATCTCATGGTTTCATGAGTTTGAGCCCCACATTGGGCTCTGTGCTGACAGCACAGAACCTGCTTGAGATTCTCCCTCTCTCTCTGCCCCTCCCCTGCTCATACTCTCTGTTTTTTTCTCAAAAAAAAAAAAAAAATAGTGGGAAACAATTAAGTTAATATCAAAAATAAGCAATGATATTCAGTTCAACTCAGCTTTCTAGAAGCCAAACTAAACAAAGGTCAATGGTGAATTACACATTTCTTATCTGAACAAAAAATATATATTGTTGATTTAGAATGTGCAACTTCTAAGCAAGATGTATGGCACTGCTCCTTCTACAAATGACTTTAGACAACATGGTAAACAATCCACAAGTAACTCCTATTCAGATGCTGTTCATATGTTCACTAATACAGTCATCCCCACTTATCCATAGGGGATATGTCCCAAGACCCCCACTGGATGCCTGAAATTGCAGACAGTGAACCCTATATATGTTTTTTCCTGTACATACAAACCTATAATAAAGTTTAATTTAGAAATAAGGCCTAGAAAGAGATTAACAACAATTAACTAAGACTAAAAATAGAACAATTATAACAAAACACCATAATGTGAAAGTTATGTAAATGTGGCATCTCTCTTTCTCAAAATATCTAATTGTACTGTACCTGTCCTTCTTCTCAGGATAATGTAAGATGATAAAATGCCTATATGATGAGATGAAGTGAGGTGAATGAAATAGGCATTGTGAGATTGTGACATAGTGTTAGGCTATTAAGGACCTTATGATGATATGTCAGAAGAAGGATCATGTGCTTTTGGACCATGGTTGACCAAGGGTGATACAAACTGCAGAAAGCAAAACCTCAGATAAGAGAGGACTACTGCATATACCTACATATTAGTAAATTATTTCTGTATGCATTATAAATATGCTATATATACACACATGCGCATTTCTGAGTTGTAGCTTATATATACCTACAGAAATATTCCCATACATTGCAATAAACTAAATGTTTGTGTCCCCTTGAATTTCATATGTTGAAATCCTAACCTCCCAAGCGATGGCATTAGGAGGTGAAGCCTTTGGGAGGTGATTAGGTCATGGGGTGGGGCCCTCAGAAATGAAATCCCTGCCCCTATAAAAGAGACTCCAGAGAGTTCTCTTGCCCTTTTCCCACCACATGAGGAAACAAAGAGAAATTAGCAATCTGCAAAACAGAAGAGCACTCTCACCAGAACCCAAGCATGCTGGCACCCTGATCTCAGACTTCAATCCTCCAGATTTGTGAGAAATAAATTTCTGTTGTTTATAAGCCAGCAAATTTATGGTATTTTCTTATGGAAGCCTGAATGAAGAGACACATACACACATACTGACACATAGGAAGTAACTCAAGAATGTGCTTCTCTAAAGAGACAATGTAATAGGCTTGAGTAGACTCTTGCCAATGATGGCCACAACAATTCCTCCCATCCCTGTATGCTAACACTTTGCAATGTGTCTTTGTCATTTTCTCATAAAGTAGTGGAGTATATTTCTCCTTCCTTTAAATCTGGGCTGGTCCTGTGAGCAGCCTGAACCAACAGAAGTGATGGTGTGTGATTTGCTAGCCCGGGTTTCAAGAGGCCCTGTTCCAGCTATCATGTTCTAGCAACAAGACTGCCACCACATGCAGAAGCACAGGCAGAGCGTGCACCTAGTAGACAAAAATAATGGGATATTTTGTAGCTTAACCAGTCTAAGACCATTAATTTGGCTGAGAGCCAATCAGCCCAGTCAGGAATTTTTTAGCAGCAGACTCACATTACAAAAAAAAAAATACTAAAATTGAATGTAAATGTTTCTGGTCTGGCAGCTTTCCTCCAGGGAGTAACTCAAGGATCCAGACTCCTTCTATGTTGTGACACTATCATCAACATATGAGGAAGAGAGAGAGAGTGAGAAGTTGGTATCCCAGACATTTCACCATCTCTGCCTGTAAGGGACATATACCACTTGTACACATACTCCATTGGTCAGAACTAGTCAGGTGACCCCACCTGGAAATAAGGGGGCTGGGAAGTATGATCCCGGCATGAGCAGCTCCTTCCAGAAACAATGCTATGAGAGGCGTGAATCCTAGGTGGTTCACTAGCTGTCTCCATCACATCTGTGAACAGAGACACAAAATTTCAGATGAATTTAAAGTAAATCAGTATGAGAAACTAAAGAGTGATAGGGACTGATTTTTAAATAGGATAACCACTGAGGGCATTGGTGGAGGTGACATTTAAATAAAGGCATGAAGTGAGGGGCACCTGGGTGGCTCAGTCAATTGAGTGTCCAACTTCATCTCAGGTCATGATCTTATGGCTTGTGAGTTTGAGCCCCACATTGGACTTGCTGAGCTGAAGCTACTGTCAGCAGGGAACCTGCTTCAGATCCTCTGGCCTCCTCTCTTTGCCCCTCCCCCGTTTGTGCTCTCTCTCCCTTTCTCTCTCTCTCAAAAATAAATAAACATATAAAAAGAAAGAAAAAAGAAAGAAAGAAAGAAAGAAAGAAAGAAAGAAAGAAAGAAAGAAAGAAGAAATAAAAAAGAAAGAAAGAAAGACAAACATGAAAAGAGGGAGATATTTAAGTTATCTAGGGAAGTTGTGTCTGATACAGAAAAAACAGCAACTGCAAGGCCCTGAAGCAGATATGTTTGATGTGTTTAAGGCAGGGGTTGGTGAACTTTTTGTGTAAAGGATCATATAGTCAATACATTAGATCTCTGTTACAACTACTCAGCTCTATATTATACTATAAAACCAGCCATATACAACATATAAATGAATGTGTGTGGCTATCATCCAATAAAACTTTATTTACAAAAACAGGCAACAGGACAGATTTGGTCATAGGCCATAATTTGTCATCCTCTAGTTTAAGGAAAAGCAAGGAAGGCAAATTTCTTCTCAGAAATTTGAATAGTGGGCAAGGGGGCTAGCAGAGGATAGTGAATTTGGACAGGAAACCAAGTGTTAAATCAAATGGAGCTTTACAGGTTATACTTATTGAAGGGTTTGGATTAATTCCAATGGCTTGAGAAAACAGTGGGAAGATTTTTAAATAGGGATGTAAAAAGTTCTGATTTACATTGCAAAGGATGATTCTGGCTGCTATAAGCAATAAACCCTAGGGAAGTGAGAGTAGAAGCTGGCGGAACAGTTAGTAGCAGCTAGAGCTTATACTAAAGCTGAGGGTGGCTTCAATGCGTGGGTTAGCAGTGAAGACAGTAAATAGTTGCCAGGTTGGGGACCTTACTTGGAAGAACCAACAGGATTTGCTAATCAGACAAATGTCCTGTAGGGGGGCTTTTGAGCAAGTAAGCTAGAAATATTTTTAAAAACTATGTAAATTTGAGATTTCAGAGATGATGAAATTTCTAGAGTTGACAAGGTCAAGACATGTCTATATAAGAGAGTAGCAGCACCAAAAAAAAAATTAATTAATTAATTAAATAATTAAATAAAATAAAGATAGTGAAAATCAGGAGGAAGGCTGAGGAACCATGCTCAATAAGAAATGAAAAGTAATATGTATTAATAATCCTGTGACCTTTGAGTCAGCAGTGACCAGGATGATACTAAGAGTCAGCTGTGTCCTGCACTGTCCATTTAATGTGATCATCTAGGGGCGCCTGGGTGGCGCAGTCGGTTAAGCGTCCGACTTCAGCCAGGTCACGATCTCGCGGTCTGTGAGTTCGAGCCCCGCGTCGGGCTCTGGGCTGATGGCTCAGAGCCTGGAGCCTGTTTCCGATTCTGTGTCTCCCTCTCTCTCTGCCCTTCCCCCGTTCATGCTCTGTCTCTCTCTGTCCCAAAAATAAATAAAAACGTTGAAAAAAAAATTAAAAAAAAAATAATGTGATCATCTAATCAAAGAGTGATGTCCCCAGAGATCTGTCCAGTAACCACAACCAAGAAAAACAAAACAGACAAAAAACAGGTAAATCAAAGCAATCACCATTAAATAATATGAAACAAGAAAATGTTGGTGCCTAGCTCCTCACAGGTCCCACAGAGAAACAAACACCTGGAAGTCAGACTTGATGAATTTTGACATTCATATGAACATCCATTCAACATGACCCAAAAGCAAACTTGGAAAACAATTTAAATCTTTATGGTGGATATTCACAAAATGCCACTGGGATACCTTATCCCTAATCTACTTCAAAACCACTTTTTTCTCTCAATCCACAACACAGTAGGACAGTAACTGTACCACAGCCTTCCTTCTGTCTCTAAAACTTTTTAGAATTTTCTCTAAAACCTGGCCTATGCTAAGGTTTTCCTATCTTGTCCTTCATTCTCTTAATCTTTTCCATTTTGAGTTATTATTCTTCCAGGGCTTACCCCGTCAAGCTTATCTCCATTCTTTTCAATAATCCAATTCTTCATAATGAAACCCCAGAAACAGCTGGCAAAGTCAGCATTCTTCTGGGCAGGCATGAAAGGGAAAGATGCTGTGATATTTGGAGCAGTGCTTCTCAAATTTCAACATGCATCAGAAGCACCTAAAGAGTTTATTAAAATGCAGATTCCTGAGTTCCATTTGGGGGGCAGGGATGATCAGGAGGTCTGGGTGAGGCCCAAGAATATGAACTTCTAACAAACTCCCAGGTGGATGATGATACTAGTGGCCCACCAACAACACTTGGAGTAGTAGCATGATGGAGCCCTTGGGAAAAAGAATTTAAAGGTCACTTAGGCAAATCCACTGTAATTCACTGCAGGGTTTAATATTTAGTACCACTTATCTACATACACATTTTTTCTTTCAGAATAGGAAGAAAGAAAGAAAGAAAGAAAGAAAGAAAGAAAGAAAGAAAGAAAGAAGGAAGGAAGGAAGGAAGGAAGGAAGGTAGGTTAAATTTATCTGT